>NC_134321.1:2973358-5645858 GCF_964195595.1 Calonectris borealis | reverse complement strand
GGGTCTAAATAAATCCTATTCCAGAGGATCAACGGAATCGCAGGTAGAAGTGCGGGTTTATTATTTGTTTTCAGGGTATCTTTATCCAGTTTTCTTTTTAACCTTCTCTCACTTAATACACTTAATCAAATTATTTTCCATCAGACACGAGGAAGAAATTTCCCTACAAATGGGTGACGATTAATATTACATTAGGAAAAAAAAAATATTGCACTATTAAAATGAAAGCAGAGTTATACATTCAAGGCACATTTCAAACCGACACCCAAGCCTGACAGCCCTTCAAGAATCCCAGCTCACACATCTCAAAAGATTCTTCAATAACAGGGTTGGGTTTAAGCTTATATGTCAGGGCACAATGCAGCCCTTGTTTACCACCATATGGAGGTGCACACGCAGAATTCTCCAAAAGTAAAGAAAGCAAAGGCTTAAAAGGAAAGAGTCAAGAGCCTCCCTTTTGACAAAAGTAGCCTATTTCGACAGCTGATTCCCTCCTTTAAAAGCATACGGCACACATAAAATAAATACAGGTCACAAAAATTAACAAATCATCATAACTGTCTAATACATCCTGGGCTGGCTGCGGAAAAACAAGATCATTTTGGATTTATATCTCTAAGTATGGGATTTCCTGGACAGCTAATATCCACAAACAATCAAACACAGAGGACCATGAGAAAGAAGCAGCATTATTTCAAATTTGAGCTGAGAGTCGTGATTTTTAAAGGGCTGAAACAGGAACTGGAGCTGAAATCTGAAGCAAGTAAATTCCTTTACTAGGCACTGATGGACACTGTTGTGTTTCTCTTGGCCTTGGCGGAGGCTTTTAGGTCACTGGGTTTTGGATATTACAGCAGATGAAAATCTTAAGAACCACAGAAACTTCAAAAATGACAAGTAACTCAAATCTCGCCCCCATCCTCAAAAAAAGGAAAAAACCTAACGATACTTCTCTAAAGAGAGTCGAACCTTTTTATGAGACCTGTTGCCAATATTAGTGCCACCGAATGATCTCATCTTTCATTCTGGCTAAATTCCAACACACAATTTCATTAACCCAGGTACTGCAGGTGATAAAACTCATTTTTCCCTAAAGAGACAGCTAAAAAGTACCAGTTATACATTTATGAAGTACCAGCAATCAAAATTATGGATTTTCTAAAAGGTTTTTAACTACTTTTATTGAAAGGAAAATCGCTGTCTCAGACTTTTGTGACACTATTGCTAATAATAAATTTTACCATTTAGACATCGCAGTAATATGGTAGACAGTGTCAATAAAAGTATGAAACAAAGATGATCCTTGTCTCTTAAGTAATGCTTTCTGATTACACACCGGAAATTATAACGTGAAACATAAACTAAGAGCACCTTAAGATATAAAACGCAGTAACGCACGACGATGTGCCTCGCTACGTACACGCCACGCGCAAAAACATCTCCTCGCCCGCAGCAGGCAGGCGTCGGAGGCGTTTTCTGGCGGAAGCCGAAGGCTCCCCCCGAGAGTAAAAGCGTTTATATATGCCTGTAACAGTAAAAATCACGCGCGTTAGCTGGGGCTGGCCTGCTCGCCCGCCCGCTCCGCAGAGGGAAGCGGCGGGGCTCGCCCGCGGACGCTGCTCCCGGCTTCCCGCCGCCGCCTCTCCCTCACGCCCGGCAGCACTAGAGGGCACTGTGGGCCTGGGCCACCCCGGCCGCCTCCCGCCGCGGCCCTCGGCTCCCCGCCCTGCCAGGGGGGTTAAGCGGGAGGTCGTGAAAGAAACGGTAACGTCGACGTTTGAACGGCAACTCCCGATACCTGGCGGGCTCGGAACATAAAACGCTTGCTTGTACCCCCGGGCGCCGAGGAGGGTCCCTGCCCCCCCGGGAATGGGTGCCCCGGGTGCCGGGGCGTCCCCGCTGCGGGCGGCAGCACCCTCGCCAGCACCGCTTCACAGCTGGGGGGCTGAACCGGGCCTGCCAGGAGTTCAAAAATCTAAAAAGACATCTATAGACGAGCCTTTTCTCTGCCCTTGCCACCTATTTGATTAAAAAGTCTCTGTTGTGCTAACTGCAGATGATTTCACTGCAGAACATTTTGACATGCAAATGATAGCAATTAATGCCTTTGAAACAATTTAGGATTTCCGGCCTACTTCAACATGTATTAGCATATACCTGGTTTCTTTAATATACACTTTGTTTTTCCAAAACCACAAACATAGTTGCTGGAATTTCATGTGGAAGTGCTTAAGGGGTTGAAAGTTAACACCTTTGTGAGCCGAGCAGTCTCACAGTTGCTGCTAAACAAAAGCCTCTTTGTAGAAGCTTTCTCGAAATGTTTTCTTAACATGTTCCAAGTAGTTTTAGGCAGGCAACTAAAGTAAACAAGATGTTACCATGATAAAAACACTTGTGAAAACATTACAGAGTGCACTTAGTAGTTTCTTTCACATAAACTCCCCTTCGTTTCATCAAAGTTAAATTCACATGAAGCGGATTACTAGCATCCCTGCAATACAGGGCTGCAACAGCTCTGTGTCTGTGTCCCTCTCTTAAAGAATATATTCGGTTTAAAAATGGTACAGCCATGACCAAGCACATCTAAACCACAATCACATTTAAAAAAAAAAAAAAGCAGGGGGAATAAAACCCTACTCAGTTTTCTGCTTCATTTTTTGCCCTGGGTGCCTGGATACCTTGCTGAATAAGCCCCCTCCCTCCAGCAGGGATTTCCTGAACAACTCGCTGTATAAGGGGTACATATTTCTATCTGCAACGGTCTTTAAACACATGCAAATGAAATCAAGGATACAGTCAATTTTGAAGGAAAGTTGCTCTGTGCTACTAATTGCTCCTTTCGTTGCCGCCTGCGCGAGGGGCCCTGGTTAACACGCGAGACACGTGTGCTCCCTCCAGCCCTCACCTTGCCCCCCGCAGCTTGGCAGAAGGCCATCAGGTCACCGCAGTCGGGCTGGACTTGTTTTTGTTTTGAGGCTGGGGGAGTATTCTGGAGCACGCAGGGCACTACTGTTTCATTAGGCTTAGCAGCAGCCCCCGCTGCTATCAGTTAGCTCTAACTGATGGCGCATCACATGATAACCAATGGCTGACGGATTAAAAAAAAAAAAAGAAAACCAACACTAAAACCGCAACTTATTTCAAAAAGAAATAGGGAAATAAATGTGTACAATAGCCCGTGTATCTGCTGGTTCTGATAAGCATCCTCCTGTTGGCTGTGAGTGAAAGACAACTAGGATCGTTATTTGTACAGTATTTATCTTTGAAATCAAGGGCCCTGTGGTGTACCTCACCTTGGGAACAAACACTACAGAACGATCACAGAAGAGTGTCAAATCTCTGGTTTTGATTTACCAACAGTTATGATATTTCTTCCTCAGGAGGAAAAGAAATGAACCATGTTTTAGACCTGCGAGTCCTTTTTTCTCCCTTAACTGTAGAATCATTTTATTGGCATACAGGGCTTTCATTCTGCATGTAACTTCTCTTTGCTTTTTCTAACGGGCCTTTTTACCGAGGTAAGTGAAATTAAGCAATGCTCAATTGATACACGGGCTGTATTTCACTTGGTAAACAAGAGCTTTTCTCTTGAGGGGACTGTCGAAAGAGCTTCACAGATTATACAAGTACCAGAAAGAAACTTCAAGCATCTACCTGTTATCTTTTCATTGAATAATGAATTCTGATAAATGGCAATATAATTTAAGGACGGACGCTCCACAGGAGACTTGGAAGGCTACGGTCTCATTTTATGAAGCAACGCTCACTTCCTAACAGTGTCAATACGCTGCTCGGGGACATTCATTTCTGCATTCGTTCTGGGTTAAATATCACTCCGAACAATAAGACTTTGTCTGGACACTGCAGAATTCGGATAATGAGAAAATTTACACGAGCCGATGGGTTTAAGAAAGTCACACGAAATATTTCTGTTGAAAGGTTTCAATGGGAAAAAAAAAGATTGACGATAAGCGAGTGATAAAAGAACCAGAATTGTTGGAGCTGGAGTAGACGGAGCCGCTTCAGGTCCAGCCTGGGCTGGTTACGGTTTTCAGGTTATTCCTACCTATTGATTGCCCCAAGTATCTCCTCCGGGTGAACCGGTGGACTTGGTCTACTTACTGAGACACCTCCAAAATACCATATAAAAATCAATCTTGCCTCTCCCCATGCCGTGTGACTTAAGGGCTGTATTTTCTACGCGTGGTCACGTCAAGCAGTCCACTGCTCTGTAAGAAACCTTCCTGAAACCAACAGGTCTAACCTGGAACAGGGGACTAGCACAAGAAGCAAAGGTGGCATAATCTGACCTTATGTGACTACACACGTTACTCCAATATCTAAGGCTACCACAGCACCTTCCCCTTGCATTAAGTGCAATAAAAATTAGAATTGTTTTAAAGGTCTAAATGCTATAGTTTGGCATATGAATATGAATGAGCGGGCAAGTATGGCGAGATTAGCATTTATTTCACTAAAGTGAACAACAGGGTGATTTAAAAGAAATGAGGCCACCCTTCGTGGAAATTTATGACTAGCACCTTCTTATTTTGTAATCCTCTTGTAATGGGAACCTTCTCATTACTGCACCACTCCTTACTTGTAACAGATGTTTATACTAGGACCAGCGCTGCTCCTACTGAATTCAGGGGGGTTTTGCCAGTGGAAGCAGAACTGGCCCATTCTGTTCTGAGAGCAGAAACCTATCTGTATCATCTAACATCATCCAACAAACATCCTCTGCTTGCTGTCACCCTTCCCTCCCTCACATAAAAATCCAGGGAACTGCCCCAGGAAGAATAGATACAGCTGAACGTTTTGGGACTAATTCTACTTATCCATCCTGAAGAATCCGATGTATTTATGTGCACTAACTTCATGAGATCACCACTGTAAATGGGAGCAGAATTTGTCCCTTTGAGCATTTAAATCATAAACATTGCTTGGGCGGCTGGTCTTTTGTGATCTTACAACTGAATAGCCACAGTACCTGAGAAAAGATCAGTGCCCAAACCTTCAATACCTGGATCCACCCAAAGCATATGTGTACCTGGTGATCGACCCAGGCAGAAAACCCTTTTCTGATGGGAACGCTTTTTGCTCCAGCTTGGAGGGGTGAGGCTGATGGTTTAGCTGTGGAGCAGCCATGTGTAAGTTATTAGAGCTCTGCCGGTCGTTCCCTGCATCGGGATGCACGCATTACCACATACTAGTCCATAATGCACTGTTTATGCAACGCGTAAAACTGTGTTCTTTGGCAGCAAGGAAAGGTCTGCAGCAAACTGCAGGGGCCCAATTAATATAATTATAGTTTATTTTTAGTAGTGTAGACTTTGTTCATTAGTTACTTATTTGACATAAATTAAATTTCACGTGATGTTCTGCAATTCTCTGTTCAATTATGGAGTTAATTTAAGACTAAATTTCTAAATTAAAGTGAAATCAAGGTTAAATCAAGGTTGTATTGTTTATATTATCAATACTGCAACTTAAAAATTATTTAAATAATAAAAAAAAAAAGGCTGCGGAACTGCAAATACACTATTTTATAGTAATACACTGAGCAGGACCATACTTTCCCCATGGGGCTAATTTACTATCCCCTGTTAAAATGTTCTTGAGCCTGATCCAAAAGCCACTGAAGTGAAAGGGAGCTCTCTGTTGACTTCAATGGGCTTTGCATCAGGCCCACGGTGAGTGACAGCACACAAAATTTCAGGACATGCTTTCTGTACAATGCAAGTGCCAAAAAAACCATCCTTACTTTAGAAACGACTGGAAGTCTTCACATACTGCTTCACAGCCTGGCCATTTGCATACGCCGTGTCCATAGAGCGGGTGGCTGTGTGAGTGCTCCTCGTGGGATAAACTGGAGGAGAGAAAGAGAAAAGAGAAGAAGTGGCGTAACTGAAGGTACCACGCCAATTAATCTTCACAAAGACTCTTAAGAGCAGCAAACAACAGATTCTGAAACATCCTTATAACATCTCACGGTACCCACCTGACTCTGCCCATGGTTTTTCAAAACAGAATTAAATACCATTTGCAGCGCGAAACGTGTCATTCTTACTTAGCTATCCTCCTACATTTCATTCATTAATTAAAAGCTTTGTAAAGAATTTAAATTAGCATGGACGGGGGAGAAATCATTTGACAGACCTGCTTAATATCCTGCTTGATATTTTGCTAAGAAATTTATGAACATTGCATATTTACAATTCAACTTCATCAGGAAGAAAAGTCATCTCCATGCAGCAGTGTATTCTTATAACACAATACAACCGGACCCGAGGCCTTCCTCATCACTATAGAAGGAGGAAAAGCATCAAGTCTGCAGTCTTGGCTTTCCCACCATGTTATTTACTTACTGGGCTTTTTTTTTTTTTTTGGTTTTCACTTTGGTTCTCCCTCCCCGCTGTTTCTTTGCACAACTTATGTCCCAGTAAAGAAGGTTCACCACTATTTTCAAATGCAAAATTCATCATAAAAAAAGGAACCATGTAATCAAAGGATTCCTCAGTACGAGGGGTTAGTGAGGGCTGTTAACCTTGCTAGGGTTTGGCAGGAACGTCACAGAGCTTTCAACTACTGAAACCAGGGTTAAAGAAAAAAATTCATATGAGCACTAAGGGGTTAATCCTTCAGCGGGATTCCAATCAATACGTAATGATTTGGCTGCACTGATCCAAGTCATGAGACGCTTTGATCCGGGCCATGTGGTGCTCAGGGAAATGTATCTGTTGCACTAACTGATGAACCATATTCTAAAATATCTTCTTTATTCAACTTCTGCATGGAAACTTCTTAAGTAAAGGAATTATTTTTCCAACAATTTCCATAACCTTAGATGACTTTAAAAATAAAAAGTCAAAATAATATTGAAATCTCTATTTTATGCTCACACACATATCTATTTTTCATAGCGAACCTTTTTGCTACAGTATGCCTGTGCTATATTATGAACTTCAAACATACACAAAGGATATGAACACATACCAGCATCTAGGTGTGGCTTTTATGACTTATTTCATCCTGGATTACAGGTAACGTTATGGATTAATGCCTACTTTTTGCCATTTTACTTTCATACACATGTGGAAATGCTGTTTATTCTTGTTCTGCAATATTATCTGCCTGCATACTATAACAAAATTGTGTTCTTGTATTATTTCTGATGCACCGGATAGCAAGGTCACCGTAGAACACACCCCTGAGATGTTATCCCAAATGCAAAGAAGTTGCAAGAGAAATTGTTGCCCAGATTCTGCTACTTTTGACTTTAGGCCCAACAAGAATCTGAAGATAACTGAAGGTGGGTTTTAAAGTTATTTGTATTTTTTTTTTTTTAAACTAAAAAAAGGTACAGATCTGACTGGAAAAGGTATTACAAGTTGTATATGACCCTAAATCATTGTTTCATTAAAATCTTATTTTTGGCTGTTTACAAATAGTTCTTGAAGCATAAATATATATATGTGTGCAAGATAATTTCCTAAAAAACCCCACTATAGGTGAAGAGACTTTCAAAGGCCTCTTCCATAAGGGAATATTACACTGGTTTAACCTTACCAGTTTTTTTTAAAATGTGCAAGTGGGGAGAAGCTCTATCAGGTAAGTTTTTAAAAGGGGATCGATGCATTCCTTGCAAGGAAATTGGGAAAATGCTACACCACACGTTTCCTCAGCCAAGAAGGAGGGAGGATGGCTGAAGGAACACTGTCCACCCAAACCAGACAGGCATACGGTCAAACGCCCTCCATAGACATCGGAAAAGAGTAATTCAGAAAATAATGGGTTTTATCATCTGCTTCCATACCTGAATACGGCAAAGGGTGAGAAAGTAGGCTTTCATGGTAACAGTCCATTAAAGCCCATGAAGACTACACATGCGAGTTACAATTTCAGCGTGTTTGGCAGAACCCAAAAAAAAAAATCAGTGTATTAATTTACACAGCGCGCGTTACCCATATATGCAGTCATTGCCGTGTGACGCCAAGTAAGGAGTCAGTCCCCTGTGGGTTTTAAGCACTGTAAATCTCATTATAATATCAACAGGAGTCACATGGCTTAAACCCCCAGCAGGGTTTTTTAAAGTTTCTCTGTGAGAGCCTGAAGGCCACGGCCAAGTCAACGGAAAGAGCCCTACTGAGATTTGTATTTATTTTTTAAATCCAAGTGCAAATCTCTTTTCTTTCCGGGGAACTTGCACAAGACAAGACAAACTATGTAGGACATGATACCCCCGTATTGTGTCCAAAGAAAATGACGGAATGACCACGAGAGTGTCAAACTGTAAACGATGCTCAGGATGTCGAAGTCTAGTGCTGTCAATAACCAGAAAGATTGGTGTTGACTGTAGACGGGAACTTGAAAGGTCATTTTGCTAACACGACGCTAAGCGTAACATACTTAACACCTACGTATAGCTTCCACTGCCATTCGACAAGGCAGAGCAACTATTTCAACTTGCCAAAAACAGACACTTCAAAAAGAAAAAAAACCCCTCGGTACTGCAAGACGAAGCAGGCACCCTCCGTAGGCAGCGTGCTTTTCCGAAGGCAGCTACTCCCGTCCCGCTCGGGGGGGTTTCAGCGGTGCCTTTCGGTGACCTTTACGTGTCGGTATCAGATTACTGCTATTTTATCCATCCCACTTTTGAAGATATTATAGATTGCCACTTGTTCCCTGATAGAGCCTTCAGAAGCACCTCAAAACAAAACAAAGAGCGGGTTTATACAGAAGCGGATGTAACGCACAAAGGATACAGCCAGTGGAAATGAATGGAGAACTCTGTCTAACTGATCTAAGTACTCACTTTGTTTGAGCAAATAGAGGTGGAAAATGAAGATTTTAATCCAATACATAAACAAACAGCTTTGTGGGCACAATGCAAACCTATAATCTTAAATTGTTCAATGATATTTTGTCTGCATGCAAGCGCAGTTTCTGTAATCTGGATGCATCCTTGGTCTCGCTGCCGGAGACAGACTCGTAGAAGAGCTGAGCATTGGCAAGCAGAAGCAAGTTTTAGGTCTGTTTGATTTCTAATGACACATTAGAGTAGGTGTTTGTTTCTGTCACCCTCTCCTTCCCAGGAACGCATATTCGTGGTCGGGTACTGGTGATGCAACACTAGTTAGTGGAAGTGATTTTATAACAAGACATAATTTTCAAAGAAGTGAAGGAATAAATGATGTAAAAATCAAGATTATGTGGGGTTTTTTTTTCCTCTCCTCGTAAGGTATTTGCATACAAAATACTTAACACAATAGAATTATTTCCAAATCATGCAATAGTGCAGCGTTATTACATCGAAGTATAACAAAAAACCCTCTGGCAAGTAAAACGTCTTGTGTAAGTCAGCTTATTCATGACATACGACAGAGTAACGAAATCCATGTGGGAAGCTGAAAACTGCGTAAGTGTCCACTTATTTTCTGCTGCCTCCAGCCCCGTTTCCAGTAAGGAGGGGAGGGGAGAAGGGCCAGGCGCTTCCACAGCTCCTCTGTGCTTGCTGGATAGAGGAGAGGAGTTTTCACCTCTGCCTTCTTCAACCTATGTTGCTTCACAACCCCAAGGATCTCCAGAGGGTCTGGAAACAAATTCACCACCTACTCCGACAGGGATGGCTGTCGAAGCTGGTACTTGCACAGCCCCGCTCACCCGGACCGCTTCAGACATTTAACTTTTGGAATGTATCTGCTGTGCTAGAGCATCACTGAAGAATCACACTCTGGGACCCAAAACCATGGGAAATGGAGAAACCACAGACAGCTAAGCCCCGATGGAGAGTAAAAATGACAGTATACCCGAAAGAGAGATGGGAACACACTGGGTATTGGGGAAAGCAGCGACCAAAGCACTGGCATGAAAGCTCCCTGTGTTGTATGGTTTAATTCAACCCATACTTACTAACTGTGTGAAACTGGGTACCATGCTTGTACACGCTGGCAAAAAAATGACGGGTGGATATAAAAACCAGCTAAGCAGAAGCCTCAGTAATAGTACTTCTGCCACACAGTGGACCGTATTTTAAATATTTATGATGCTGACACACTTCATATTCCACTCTCTCTCTTCCACATCTGCTTGGGCCAACGGTCTTTGCCAAAACACTGGGGGAAGTTAGTGTTGTAGAGAAGCATCCTTGATTTTTCTATTACGGTTATGAAGCATCTGCTCACGTTCTAACGGTGCGGAGAACATGCCTGAGCCACCTGCACGCTGAAAAAATCAATATGACGTCTCCTGCCTTCCTCTTGGAAGGGGTCTCAGCAGAGCACCCACGGAAACTGCAGAATTGCCTTTTTTTTTTTTAATTTTATTTTATTTCTCAGGGGCAACGGAAAGCGACCTCATCTTTGCCAGCTGCCATGAAACCGATGTCGGTGTACAGTCCAGGCAGGAGCACGGGGCTCAGTCTCACACCACATTCCCCCCGGGTCTGACGTGGATAGCAGAGCCATCGAGGCAAAATGCCACGATTTTGGTCCTGTACAGGAGGAGGAGAGACACAACTGGGAACCAACACAGGTCTCCCGTATTCGTGACTGCCCAGTGAGCTCTAAAGCTCATCGAAAGGCACCGACGGAATAAAGTTGGTGGAAATGTCACGATTCTCTGAGTCGGAAACACTCGCTGTATTTGATTTAAAATCAAAACGGAAGCAGTAATGATTAAATCCTTGTACCAACTGTACTCGAATGCAAGGTTCCTGCCTTCATGACAAAATCAATTGAATAAAGATGTGTTTTGCAGTGAAGTTACACTGGTACAAATCCCTCTGAATTCTTACTAAGGTGGCTTAGCACCTCTTTTCTCTAAACTGTGAATTTAAAAAACCCCAATAATTTAAAAAAATAATAAAATTTTAAAAATCAATAAAAGTATTAAGCCATATATTGAAATGGATTACTTCTAGATATTCATGCTTCCGTCCAAGCCTCAGTAACTGCCCAGAAAGCAGGTATTTGATCTGAACAGAGAATTGTCTGAGCAGGGTAAATGCCTCTCCACCGCTGGATAAAGCTTAGCAGAGGGCTGTGGGTCTTCGGGAGAGGTGGCATTTGATGTGCGTGGCCAGTGGAGTGGCCAGCTCTAGGAAGAGCTGCCTTGCATATTTTTGGATGCTTTTTTTAAGCTCTGTTTCTCCCGATCCTCAGTACTTCAGTCCACGTCCGGACCGAGGACTAGAAGAAGCTCATGTTTTACATCAAGCCCTATTGGAAGTAACAGGAATGGTATATTACATTTTAAATGACTACACCAATTTAAGACAAATCAGGTTAAAACTGCAGCCTACAGGCTGAAATCCTGTCTTCTAATCGGTATGTGCTAACTTGTAGTATAAGAAAGAAAAAAAAAAAAAGCAGAGCCGTAGCATCACTGTTGTAACACAAGGCCAGCAATGCACCCCGAATCACTGCCCCCCATCCTTACGCCTCTTGGGGCACTAATTCTCCAAATGCCTGTTGCAAGGAGAGCGCATTTGCAGCAAGACTAAGCTAAAATCTGGCTAACATTCCCCTTCTCTTCTACCCCCATCCCCGCTGCAAAGAGTATAACCAGACTGGGTAATTATACGCATCATCTTCTGGTTTTGATCCATGCACTGATGGTTTGGATTATTAATCAACATTATGACCCTCCAGCACTCTGAAAGTACTACGTACTTCTTCTAGAGGCACCCGCTCTTCCAACCCGGCAGCAGAACTGCCACGGGGCTCGGCCAGCCACTGCCCTACATCCTTTGCTCGGAGGGATGGAACATATTTCTAGACCATTTAAAAGAAATGCCCATTGCAAAAAACCCAGTATTGAATCCATCACTTCTCTCAGGTGGAAGTTCCATTCCTGCACTTGAATTAACGAGTTTCTCTACTATTTAAACTCCTATTTTTTATTTCAGCCTTGTGCCTAGGTACTGTAGTGAAAAGTACATCAAATATACCCAGACGCACATGATTTGAAACGCTGGATTTTAAATTCCAGCACTGCCAACTAATGAGAACAATTTTTTCCCTCTTCTTCTTTGTAGCATCACTTCATGTACTTACATACCATAATCACATCCTCCTAGAGCCTCTATTTTTCCAGGGTGTAGATCTTTAATTCCCTTTAATCTGTCTTCATAGCCTATTCCCTCCAACTCCTTTATCGTCCTAGCTGCTCTCCTCTGTATTTGCTCCAGCTTCTCTTTATCCTTTCTGCAGGAGAGTGGCCAATTGTACATCACACTCTCAATGTGGTTTAACTGGTTCTGCATAAAGCAGAACAGGAAAAAAGGAGGACTCGGATGCAACTCGCATGTTTATGCCTCCCATGACTGCATTTACCTTTTTAACTAAGACACGGCACAGTGTCCCACCTTAATTTCTCAACCCCGATTATGCCTCAGCCATTTCCCACACAACCGATGCTGAGCAGCTGACGTGTCACGTCAAACCGGCAGTTTGGAATTTTTATTTCCTAGCTGGGCTACTTTCTACTTATCCCTGCTAAATCTCATTTTATTCCTCTCTGAACAGCCTCCTAATTTATTCAGATGAAAACGGATTGATACAGTATCTTAGTTTAACTAGAAAAAAATGTCATCCTACCACTTTCTTGGGCTTTGGGGGGGGGTTCTGTTGGTTTTCGGGGTTTTTTGTGGGTTTTTTTTTGTTTGGTTAGTTTGGTTTTGGTTTGTTTTTTTCTTTTTTTTACCCGACTTTCAGCACAGCAATCCCATCCCTCTTACGCACCCAACTGTACGGCAGAGGGAGGTGGCAATGGCAAGGCTTTGGCCCTGATTCAGCAACACTTTTATGAACACGCGCAACTTTAAAAACATAGGATTAGACCTTGGACTTCACCAAGACCGAGGTGTAAAATTACAAAAGTACATATATACTTTGTAAAAAGATCCTGTTTGCCAACCTTATTTTACTGTAATTTATATTCTGTTGTTACATTTAAATTTATAGTAAAAGAAAACACTGAGAAACAAGATCTATTCTTGTTTAACAAAATTATATTCTGTTACATTTAGAGTTGAGGCAAGTCTTTCACCCTTATATAAACCGGCGGTACGTCAACAAATATGATTAACAGGGATCATTCACGTCAGTACTTTTCACCCCGACCCACAGGCCCAACACAACCACGCAGAAGGTGACGGTCACATCACACAGCCTGGCAGCTCGCTGGGCGAGCCCGCACCCACCGCACAGCCCTGCCGCAGCTGGGAAGGTGCCTTTGGGAAAACGTTTGTAAAAAAATAATTCGGATAAAGAATGGCTCCATGGGAGAAATACAGTTAAAGCACTGAATTCTCTCTGCCACATGCTTTCTCTCCAAAGAATGCTATTTAAAAAAGCACTAGAATGGAGAGGACACAAGCCTGCTTCCCCAGGGAAGCGTGCTGAATCATACAGGTAGTGTAAATATCATATGCTGCTGCAGGTGCTAGGCGGTCTATTTGTTTGTGTTTACTGAAAGGCATAACAAATAGTCACACTAAAACAGAACAACATTTGGCATTGGAATGATAGATACCGGAGCAGCCATAAATCACGTTCACTTGTTGAGATTTGAACCGCTGTGCAATGCTAACACTTCAGCCCCCCGTTTTCGGAGAGCCCCTTTGCTGTGATCTGCCCCTTTGCAGGGCAGTGACCAGCTCCTGGCCAGGCAGCATCGCAATGCGTGGTACCGAGGGGCTCAGCATCCTCCCCAAGTACAGCACACCCACAAAAAACCATGCAATGCTGCAAAAAAAAAAAAAAAAAGAAGAAAAAAAAAAGAAAGAAAAAGATAAAAAAAGAAAAAGAAAAGAAAGAAAAAAAAAGACAAAGAAAGAAACAGACTTGCGTGACATATATGGCCAGCTAACATCGTTTACAGCTTTGCAACTTCTGAGTTAATTCACAGTATAAACAACGAGGAAAATGTTTCTTCCGAGCAAGACTTCCTGTAAACTGTTCATTAGAGCGGCGCTGGGCGCGGGGCTGGTGCACCTGCTGATTAACCATGCGCTCCAAGAATAAACAAAAACCGAAGCCAGCGAGATTGTTCTGGAATTTGCTCAGAGCTGATTTTTCTTCCCACATGTTATAAATTGGATTCTACGATAAAACAAACAGCAGAACATAGGTTGCCGAGAGTTAAAATCTACTTTTTACACTACATTGACCACAGCACCCACAGGCACAGCTACAATGTCTTTCTATGAATGGGACAGATTGCCATATGGATGCAGACACTGAACAAGCTGTACAACTCCTGGCGACAAGTGCCTAGGGGACTGTCCTATATTAGCACCACCTGTGCTGTGGAAATTGTGCTCTGTGTATGAAATGGTATTTAAGGGCCCATCATGATGTTATTTTTGAGTACACACAAAAAGGAAAATTACAGTTAAAAAGAATTTGCTGGCTAGCAGATCTGTTGCTCAGTTCCCGAGATCGTTTCCCAACGGAATAGTTATCTTCTTTATTCACGCAGCCCAAAATGACAAGCTGCAACACTTATTAGCAGTTTCCCTGCCTGGGCTTATACCATCGTTTCATGAGAAGAATACACTTCATAATACACATATGTCTTTCCTGATCACACAGAAGAAATTACAGCCCTCCCACCCTAAGAACACCAGCTATAGGGAAAAACACCCCATGGCATTACACAAACTGCTCCAGCAGCAAGCAATGCCACGTAAATTTTCCTTGGGCTGCTTCCCCCACCCCTCAATGTGCAGCAGGTAGAGCCACAAATCCCCATTACCAAATTTCAATGTGCATCTCACTACTTTGAAAATCTAACCCTGCCTGACTGACAAAAATAGAGCTCCAGATTAGCACAAGATGTCGAGGGAGGGGGGAGAAGGGAAAAGAGATCTGAGCAGTACCTAGCTGCTCTACGAGAAGAGATTTTCCCCTCTCCAAACTGCAAGAAAAAAAGGACGCCAAGAAAAAGAAAAGTAAAATAAATTGAATTAAAGAAAAACAGTTGTAAAGTGAACATTACAACCTGGGAAAAATGATGTCATTTTATTGAGAAACTCATTTTTTTCCATTAAACCACAGTGAAACGGATAGAGTTTATACAGCTTAATGGTGGAGTTTTACTTTGAATGCTACTCAATATCTTAGCAGTACGATATAACATGATATAACAGCTGTCACACTAACTGCTCGATTTTTATTGAGCAGCAGAGAAAACAGTCACACAAAAATCACCTAACTTCTCCTCTACTTTTATGGCATTTTCAAGGGTGTTTCTTTTCCACTCTCAGGCTGTGATACGTATGATAAAAAAATAACACAGCTCTTCATTAGCTCCCTGCACAGCTCTTTAGGATAGTCAGATCTCCCGAGCAAACGCTGAGGAAGGACAACTTGCACACAGGAGGAAATAAAAAGAAACAGGAATCCACGGTGCAGTAAAACAGAAACAGGTCCCTTTTTAAGACTACTACATAAACACCTCTAATAAAAGAAGAGGACAAATTTTCATTGGACTTTAAGTATTTAGACAGGAATGTTTTAGTAAAAGTTTAACTGCAAAGTGCATGCAATTAACAGAAAGCCATCAGCTATTTCTCTGGTATGTAAAAATAGCATTAAGCTGTATTAAATGCACGTGTAAGTATCTCAGTTGCAAGAAAAGGGAGGAGATATGCAAAGCGCTCAGATATCAAACAATGATCTGTTGGCCAGATGGAGGAATAAAACAATACATATGCTAAAATTTGGAAAAGTTCTGTTAGGCGTCTGCCAAGGCTCACCCAATCTATTTTAAGTGCTTTTTGATACATTAGCTTAGTGTTTGGAGTTGTACAACTGATGGTTATTACGCGGGACCAGAAAGCAGGGAAGCGTTGGCGTGCAGGAGCTCCCTGATGCCGGGGCGGCTTCCCGAGGACGGCGAAGTGTCAAACACTTATTCAGCAAAGGGCCACACCAAGTAATCACAGACTGGTTAACTTTCCATCTTTTGTAGGGAAAAATAAGTAAAATAAACTAGAAACAGTGTTCCAGGGTTTAGCGAAACAATTAATTGAAAAGCATAACTCGATCGAAGAGCTCCCAGGCGGCCCGAGGAGCAGGCGGTACCGTACCACTGATTTAGCAGAAGGTTTCTGGAAAACGCGAGTGCCGCGGCAGACGGTAGGTGCGGGCAACGCAAAGGACGCTACACACCCAAATTTGAAAAGCACTAACAATAAAAACTGCCTGATAAGGCTTAAAACTAAAGATTAGCAACTCCAGGTCTGAGTCACGGCTGATATTTTTTCAAAGCTGGTTACACAGAGCAGTGACTCAGACGGGGAGAGCATATAGTAACCGGTGGTGGTTTCTCTGGCAGGGGAGCGAGCGCCGAGGGATCAGGTAGTGGGATGCTTTGGGTCGAATCTGCACGTAATAAACGCAGAGGCCGGGCCGCCACCCTGCTCCGGCTGTCGCAGCATCACCGTCACTGAACAGCCCAACCGGCCTCACAGCCATCACACCCGTAACCAGGTGCAATGAGAAGAAACGCAGCAGCCACGTAGAGAGCGGGATGGGTTATCGGATACGCAGCTGGGCATCCGGGCTCGGCTCGAGTCTCCAGCTCCAACCTGGGAGCTGCATGGAGGCACCCGAGGCTGCTCAGCCCGTGGGTAACAACATAAGGGTCGTGATGGGGTTTGTGTTCCTCCTCCTGGGAGGAAAGACCCCAGCAACACCGATTTCTTAAGGGAGAATGGATTTGAGGTAACCTGATCTAATGAAACTCTGCTGATGACAACGTGTAACGAGCTAAAATCAACTGCACGGAGCAACTGAGAGGAGCCGACAGGGATGAGCAGATTTGATGCTGGCACCAGTGCAGAACGAATGCCAGGGACTACAGGGGAGGCAGGCCAAGAGAGGATCAGGCCCTGGGAGCATATGGACTGCAGGCTGAACTGTTTCATCCCGAGCATTAATAATGGACCAAAGTCCGTAATTCTTAATTGTGCTGAATCTTAATGCCCTCATCTAAGGGCCTTGGGATTTTGATGGAGGATCAGCTGGCATGGAAGATAACAACAGTAAAACACAATGCATTAAGCCCAACCAGCAGATCAGTGGCCGCCACGCCGTTCCTCTCACTTCCCTTCAGAGCCTTCTCCAGACTCCTTTCTCCCACGACGCTGGCAAGAAAAAGTCATTTAAAAATCCCCTTGTTTATCCCATCTATTTTTCCTATGAGATGGCTGCTTGCTTATGTGGAAGGACAAGACTCAAGCATGGTTGGAAAGGCTATGAAGACAACAGGGGACAAACCAGGGATTGCTGGCAGATGGAGACAGGTCTCTTGGACATGCAGCCTTTACCTCCAACTCTTCACCTTACCTCTTGCAAACAGATGCGTTTCCTAAATTAACAGGTCTGGACCTTCATTAACTCACTTGTCTATGTACAAGCTCCTGTACCACCCTGTCGCTGCTGCAGTCGATACAGAACGGTGCCAGGGGATGGGACCCGCACACAGGCGCCCGCGCCGCTCCTCAGCACCCCCAGACCTCCCGGTTCAAGCCCAAGCTGGAGCAACCCCCGCTCACCGCAAAGCGCTGATCAGTTCTGCACCGTTCTGCTTATCCAAACCCACCCACACCGGGAGTATTCCCAAGCACATAGGTTTTGGGATGCCCACTGCTCATCAGGTTATAAAGTTAGTAGTCACCTAAAGCGGCCGGGCATCCACCCGCTTTGTTTTGCTGTTTTTCTTAAGAAAATAATCCAGCTTCTCCCAAGTAAGATGCAGCGGAATGAGATGGAAAGCGAGTACTGTCCTTGACATTTCAAAGCACAGCAGATGCACTTAACTGGCTCCCGTTATTTATTTATTTACTTGTGTAGAGAAAATGCTTGTTACTGAAGAAACCCAAATGCTGATAAGATGATGAGAGGTTTGCATGCTGGTTGATGGTCTCACTTTCGCTTATCCTGAGTGAATATAAGTATCTATAACTAAGTATTTCCCTCAGGGTACTGATGACTGAGGTATGTTTATTGCATTGAGTGAATTTATATATATAATCAGCACAATAAACATTATTAAATTGTCTGAGTAAAATCAAAGCATGAAACACACAGTCAGTGCTGAATTCTAATGATGCTGAATGCCCATGATTGCATGGGGAAAGGATCTTAACAAGCCTTGATTTGAGCTTTGGCATCCGCCTCACAAATCACACGAAATGTTCTCTCTTTAATAGTGCTGAATATTGATAAATGTCTCTGCACGGCACAACAGGGAAGTTGGTCTCTATTGGCAATCTTTACCAAAGTGTGTTTTTTCCTTCTCTACACTCAAGGGTTTACCCTGAATGATTTAATTATAATTTTCCTTGTGTAAGACAAATTAAAGAGGAGAGTAGGAGTGTCATGCCAAAGCAGATTATTTATCTCCTTAACAGATTGCTGTGCACCAAACCCCAGAGCTGCTGCTGCTGCTACTTACAGAAACTGGGCAAAATGTGGGACAAAAGCAGAGATGTAATATACATTTAAAGCCCAAATGAATGAAAGCATTAACCCATTATTTATAGCTGGAATTGTTTCATTCCTGTGGAAGCCATACACACAGAAAGCACACAGAAACCCAGAGCAGCCCCGCGATGCTCCCTGGCCGTGCCCAGGCGCGGAGGATGCCTCCTGCTTTCAAATGTATTCTTGCTTTTCGAACGTCCCAGGATGAGTCTGGCCTGCCGTTTGCTTTTTTGCCATAAAGGAGAACTTTTTCTGTCACTCGGCTGCGAGCACGGCAGCCCCGCAGTGCCACCGGTGACAGCAGAGCTGCGTCCCCGCAGCCTGCGCAGGACTAAAGCTTCGCTGCGCGCAACCGCGAGGCTGGGCCCGTGGCACGGCGACGCGTGGGCACGCCGAGCAGCCAATGACTATTTCTCCTGCTATTTTAAACCCCTTGTTTATAACCGAAATGTGTTTTTACCCAAGACGTATAGCGAAGCTGCTGCTCGCCCGACGACTTTTACGCAGGTGCCTCTGCTGCCGCTGCGGTCAGCCGAGCGCCTCCTGCCTCACCGGTCTCCAGCAGCCTCCCAACCCGACCTGCAGGATCAGGAACCCCATAAAACACAGCCTGAACTGTCCCAGTGACACGTGCCGGAGATGACAGTGACGATAGTAACTCCCACATAACCAACTTGCCTCCTGCAGCCCACTCCTCCTCAAAAGCCCAAGAGGAAGGGGGGGAACACAGCTTTACAGCACGCCCTAAAAGTTAATGTTACCTGTATATGATTATTTATTGCTGCTGGGCAGTCGTTATGATGTGGCTGTGGTTAACTGTTAGGACACGTACAGCTTTTACTATGTGCTTTATACTGTTGTTTAAATCTAAATAAATAGCTCTTTGTTTTATCAGACCAAAGCTAACAGCCAGTTGCACAGAAGGTGCAGGAACGAGACGGGGGGGGGAAGCCACAACCCAAAAACCTGCCCTGGCCAGCCCAAGCTGCGGACTTGCGTGGTGGGAGGCAGAGGGCTGACAGCTCCCTTGTGAGCCCCTCAACAGCCCCATCAGACCCAAGCTGGGCTCGGGACCGCCACCACAAGTCCGCTTGTATTCGCAAGCTCAGTTGTTGGGCTCAACCAGCTGGGTACGAGAACATGCGCAGATTTGTCTCCACGTCTAGCCAAGTCATGCTCCCACCAGACCCGTGATTATTTCTAGTCTTAACCTTTGCGATCAAAAAATGACCAAAACCCTGCTCATGCCTTTGCTCTCTCTTTTGCAAGAACGCTAAAATTTCAGCTTCTGTGGGCTTTCAAATATACATCTGACAGCGGAACACAGCTACTTTTTCTCTTTTCTCACTGCTCACTCACCCCCCCGAACCCCCTGCCTGTAGATAAATACCCTTTCAGGAAGGAAGCCAGTGCAACACATCTCGACAAGAGGAGTTTCTGTGTCATATGAAATCCAGGCAGGCACCACGGTGCCTGATGAGACTGCAACAAAACCCTTAAGTGCATCAGTAGGCATTCTTCTGCGTGTAGTCTCCTGCTCTACTTATGGATAAAGATGTAATTCAATCACTGCAGCAAATGGATGGCATAAACCTTCCACGTACCAAACAGAGGCAAGATAAAGCAAAGTCTGTGGCTCTCTTATTTGTACTCCTAAATATACCTATTTTTGTATTTTGATATTGTAAAGAACTCAATAGATATGTAAGGAAAGTAGTATGGCAAGCTTTAACAATACAGCTATCAATTCAACCACTGAGGATTTAAAGTTTTCTAACCTATAGAGTCTCAAACAATACCTAATTAATTTATTCGGAACTTTACTAATAAAAACATATGTATCGCCTTGTTTGTAAATCCCAATTGCCTCCAGGCCACAATTACAGGACTCAGACATGTGGATTTCCAGTTCTGCTTGACAGCATACTCAGAGAAATTTCTTACTTCGGAACAGATTCCTGTATTTTCACTGCATTTCAAACTTAACAGCAATGGCATACTGTTTCCTCGGTTAGCAGAAAGCATTAGCAGACAGCACATTCCTCCGTTCAGTGAAAGAAGATCCATTTCACTGCATGGGTTTTTGTTTTATATACTTGGTAAGAAAAACATAGATAAAAAATTTATTGGAAAGTCATAAACCCATCTTGTTCAGCTCTATATGCAGCAAAAAGGGAATGTAATTGTTTAATAAACATCAAATTGTTTTTAGTATCCCATGTAAGTCTTCATGAAAACCATGTCCTTGACGCTTACATGCATTATAAATGTATACGCTGATGTTCCCCCACATGTCCTTGCAATGGATATAAAATGATGCCTTACACACACAGCAGTTCTTTCAATTGTGGGTGTGCTCTCCTTTAAAAATCTATCTATTCCCAACAGCACTATTTTCTTAATATTAGAAAGATATAAGAGATATTTATATAGCTTCCCTATCAATCTACTTTCAGACCACCAGAAATATAAACTCTATGGCTTAAAAATTCCATTATCCTCTTTCTAATGAATGAACGGCGGACGGAAAGACAAAGCCATCAGTTTCCATAAAATCCAGCTTTCACTAGTGTCTGCTATAACATTTCTAGATGGGCAAAGGGACTCTCCTGAATGCAAAGAAGCACTGCCCTCCCCGCTGCGCCCACGCTGCTCGCGCGCTCCGGAGACCCTTCTTCTCCTCCTCCTCCGCAGCCGGCAGCGACGCCGAGGCTGCAGCAGGCGCTGGCACCCACGGCCCGAGCTCCTGGGACCGTCTATCTCGCCGTAAGCAAAAGTTATGTTGTTAGGCACGCCTCAGTGAAATCTGGGGGTGTAAAGAAACAAACCTGCAATAAAGCATCCTTTGGAATAAAGCAGAGCCCGCGCCGAGAAGCACGTCAACAGACAACCCCTGATTTAAGCCATTTCGTTTAACAATGCAAGCCTAGCAAGTATAAATTAACTCACACTTTTAAAAGCCAAACACCACCAGTTAGCTAATTTCATCAGCACTTAAAAAAAATCCACTCTGTTTTAGAGAAACCTGGTGAACTCAAGCCTATCCTGTCTTGTGAAAGCAGGTAAATACAGAGTAAAAAAAAAGGCAAACGTGTTAGACGAGATTGGGCACTGAAATTTGGCAGAAAAACGGGTGGTAAAACAGCCCGTACTGACCAACAGATTTTTTTCCTCACCTCCAGCCTGCAAACCCAAAGCACATCAAGAGTAACACCACCCAGGATGCAAAACTCAGAAAAAAACCAGCTTACGCTCTTCACACTTCCCCCAATACGCTTATCCAATGCACTTCTAATTAGCTAATTGTGCCCACATTGATCCAATTAACAAGCCATAAAGATCTGAACAAAAGGAGCATATTCTGCCCAGTGGAGACTCTATTCAACCACGCCAAAATCAGACGGAGCAAGACGTGGAGGACAAAACTGAGGCCAAGGCGGTTGGCCACCGCTCCCAACCATTTCGCCATCATTTCGGCACGCTCTTCGGAGATGCTCACGGGTGGAAACCCCGCCGGCACCTACCTCTCCCGTTTCGGAGTGTGGACCGATAGCTGTCCATTAGTTGAGGCGTGCGGGTTGATGATTAAGGAGGTCTTAGACGGTGCGGAGGAGGAGACGCAGGTGGTGGACAGGTCCAGGCTGCTGTGGTTGTTGCTGGCTGCCTCCTCCGCTGTGTGCGAGCTTGTCACTTCCTTCCAGAGCTGCTGCAGTTCTGTTGGAATCATGCCTGAAACAAACAAATTGGATAATTAAATCAATTAACAGCTAATTCGGCCGTCTTCAAACAGTAATTAAATCAAAGAGTCAGTAAACAAAGCCTAGTGTTAGTTGTGTGTGTTTTTGCGCATGTATTTTTTTTTTTCCCCAGTAACTAAAGGCGAACACTGAACGCTGCACGACTGCTAAATTGTCTGGTGTGACACCTGCAATACCTCTGTGAGGCAAAATCCGGGTGTGGGGCAGGGGGGGCCACACAACAGGACACCCACCCCAAACTCCATGTTAATTACGATTATTTTTTGTAATTAAAATTACAGAGGGCCCATTTCCAGAGTCCCTACTCAGGCAGAAATTGCCCCAAGCTCACAGCAAGGCTGACAGCAAAGGTGGCCAAGGGCTACTCTGCAGTCAGCTGGAGAAATTTACTATTTTTTTTTTAAAACATACTATTTATTTTAATTTTTTCTAAGGAAAGTGAATACTTTCTAACCCGTTTTAAAAAGAAAGGAAGGTCTTGGGAAAAAGAAAACACTCAGCTTTATTATTATGACAACACGAACCACAATATGAATAATTTTGTGCTTAAGTTTTAAATGATGACAAATAGCTTTGTTATTAAATACAGTTTTTATTAATCACTTTTAGACATAAATTATGAATTCATATTGTCTTCCTGAAATGCTTTTCAAATTTTAACAGTCAAATTGATTATACTATGATTATTTCATTAACACACCTATCTTTGTCATTAATTTTGGTTTCTCGAACTGCTCACTTAATTGATGGATGTGTCTACTGAAAAACTGTATAACTTTCTATACAAGTAACACTATTATTACTGTCATTTCTTAGATCAATGCTAATGAGCCATTCAAAAGTAAAATGAAAACATAAAATAAGCTTCAAGAAATAATAAAAAAAAAAAAAATTTTAAATTGTGCCAAAATGGACACCAGGCTTAGGACATCGCATTCAATAAATAAGGCAAGTGACAACTTTGCAAACTCCAGGCTGGAAGGGGAGCCGCGCGCGCCAGCGTGACACGGGCTCGCGCTGAGATCATGCTTTTGGATAAAGCTTATGTTTGTGACATGATCAAACAAGTCAAGTTCCTCTCACTGAAGACTGTTTCAGTGCTCTTTCAGAGAAGGCCATGGGAAAAAATTAGCAGTAGAGACGCATCACTTAAATATTCAGGGGAAAGAAAAATAATAAAAGCCAGTGTCTGTGTGTTTTTAAAGAGGTTTCTCATCACTGTGCTCCCAGATCGTCATTTGGATGACTGTTCATTGTTTCAGCGCATTGTAGCACTGAGCCATCCTAAGGAAACCTGCCATTTTCTGAGCGGATAGCAGCAGCTCACACAGGCATGTACCTCACCAAACCTAAGGTACTGAAATAAAAAAAAAAAAAAAAGAAGGCAGTATGCATTATATTCATTTGAAACACATAATAAAAAATGCCAAGGTCTAAATTTAATTTATTTTTGTCATTTAGAATACAATGGATAGATAATCATCTCAACGTGATCAGCCAAACATCTTTACTTTGCTAAACTGTTAAAGATTTTAATTATGCTAGCTTTGGAGAGCACTGGTCTAATGAGGCGATAGACTCCAGAGAATCTAAGTGGTTAAGAACTGTGAAATGAGTCTGATAGGATTTTTTTATATTCACCGTGGATCGTTTGCATATCAAAGAGGAGTAAATTATTGCACGACAGACCAATAACCTTCCCCGCCTTTCCGAGAGTAGCATTAACAAAAACAGTTGGTCTCCGGTAACGGTTCACTACAAAAAAATGCTAAAATCCTTAAGTATCTGCAATTAATATATATTATGAAAGAGGCTTCAATTTATACATTAAGTGATCAGATATTCTTAGGACACATCCGTTTCTCTAAAGCCACGTCATTTTCCTTTCATCAGACCCAAATGCCAATTACATTTTGATGGATTTTGTCCCAAATGAGCATTTAGTTATTAGACATATTCAATTATTACTTGTCCCCTGAAATTAAACCTCTGAGCAAATTAAACAAAGAAAAAGGTCAGTACACAAGCCTATGTCCTGTTTTGCTGTACCGGGGCTATTATTTTCAAACACCTTGCGAAGTGACAGTGTGGGATGTATTTTTATCTAACACGCTTGACAGGACTGTCTGCGCACTAACAATTACCTGGGAGCACGGCTGACCCTTCCACCACTGTTTACTCAATTGAAACAATAGTGAATAGACTCGTCTGTTGATGATAACATATTGATATGAGACCATATGAGTCGACACCTATTTTTATTTTCCAGAATAAGCAAATAGGGAAAGAATAACTGGCCTTTTTTTTTTTTTTTTTTTTTTTTTTTTGCCACCACCCCCTTATCTGGATTTCTGCAGGTTTTTAATTAAGAGACAGGCTAGCACCCACTCTCTTCTCCTTGGCCTCCTTCTCCCGGTCACTTCTGGATCTACTAATGCTTTATCCCAAGGAAAAGCTTGCAAGTGTTACAGCCGTTAAAATATACATACACATAATATTTATACCTCGCTGTAGATCCTCTAAAAGTCAAGGGGTTTGGTCTAACTTCCTATAGAATATCTATCCTTCCTATATGTAACTCATATTAGCACTAATGACAACTATACTGCATATTGAAAGAAAAATAAAAACCACCCACTGGGGGGGGCAGGGGGGAAATGCTGGAGATAACAAGGAGGATTTCAGGCTGGGTGACATTAAATTAGAGTTAACTGTGATGTCATACGCGTCTGCACACGACCCACTGCTTAAAAATGACCACATCACTGGCATCACTTGATTAATAAAATAGAATTAAAAAAACCCTTCCTCCTCCTTCCCCAAATTTAGTTCTTTTAGAATAATTCTGGAGAGAATTCCTAACTAGCCTGTCAAACTGGGCAGCGGAAAGGTACGCTCATTACTCATCCGGCAAAATGGTTAAATAAAATAATAGAACAAATGGTAAAAGCAAGTCAAATAGATCCACGAGCACTTGCAATAAATTATGTAATTTACCATTTAACAGTTTCATTTTAACAGCGAGAGCTAAATTTTAAGTCAGATTCCCAGAACTGCGCTGCAATTACCCGAGATCGCTACTGCTGGTGCTGCAACTTCATACGTACGGTAACGGGATTTAGACCTGAAACTGCCAAATCGACGGGAGCAATCAGGCACCCAGATGTCTCAGTCCTATTATTTTCACTCACTGGTGATCTGAAGTGTGATTTGCAGTTTCATTTTGCAGACACTAAAGATCTAGCTCTCGCAGCTCAGAACACTGCTGAAATTTGGTTTATTTTTAAATTGCTACTATGTGCAGATGTAAAATCTAGATTATAGATGTGTCTAAATACAAAGCAGAAAAGATTACACAAATATAACATTAAAGGATGTGCTATTTTGTGTAAGACAATAGGCAAGCACTAAAAACTAGAATGAAACTAAAATACAGCTTTAAACAATGTATTAGTTCTAAAAACATAACAAAAAAACCACTTATGAAGTAGCATTCTCTCCTTAGAAACATTTATTACTATTACAGATACTTAAGAATAAAAGCAAAATGCTTTTAACCGAATTCATAGCTACATTTACTAGAGGGATGATTTTTTTTTTATATGCACATTTCCAGTATTTGTCTCAGTCTTGCAAACTGCTCTGAAAACAGAAGGGCATGATAGATGTAATTTTTTTTTTTTTTTTTTTTAAATAAGAAGTGTACCTTACCAATTATTTTAAACTATAGCCCTAGCTCTTCATTGCATTTTTCAGGACAACTAGTCCCCTTCATTATGAAAGGAAATGTAGGCACAGGTTTAAAAAATGTATGTTGTGGGGACAGTTGACAGATTACTGCTCACGGAACTCAATTTCCCAACCCCAGGTATCAGCGGCTCAAAGACAAACAGAGTTGCTCAACCTCTTTGTGTCCTTGTACCTCCATACCCAGGTGACCATGTTCAAGCAAGCAGAAAGTTGATTTAAACCTCATAATGACATCAGTTTTAAGCCATCGTCTCTCTGATAAAAAAAAATAAAATATCGTGCTGTATTGCAACCTGCCTGAATCCTCAAGTTACTCTTTCCTCCCGCCGCCGAGCCCCCGGCTCCAGCCACCCCCGGCGCCCGCAGCTCATTTCCCTGCAAGAACCAGCCCTTTCTGCTCGTGTCGTCCCCAGCGTGCAAGTCGGCACCCCTTAGGTTTTAAATACGCTTCTCCGCGAGGACTAATAGTTACACTACCCTGCTAACCATATCAATCAATGCCACGACTGCTGAATTACCTACTGGTGTCTCCGATGTGTTACCGCACAGATTACACTTCATGCATCACCACATTCATTTCTTTCACATTACACATGAGCGTGTCTTGTCACTGCCCAATTGCCCTCCTTTGGACAGCTTAACTGATGTACTATACAATGAACCTTACCGAGCAAACTTAATAGTATAGGAGCTGTGGGAAAAATTAGAAAGGTTGAAGCTTGAGTCCGGTGGGTGTGTGGGAACAGCCTGGGATGCTTCCAACAATAAATCTGAAGTGTAATTAATGCACGTTGCAACATTTTGCAAGTATAAATGGCGTTTCGTCTACATGCCCTTTTTCCTGGACTCGTTTCGTGCCTTCTCCCCATCACACCGCGCATCGACGGTGCCTGACCGACTACCACCCCAGGCCTGATCCTGAGCTCCCAGCCCTCCCGCCCACCTGCCTCCGACCCACGCACAGGACTCGTCTAGACCAGGTGTTCAGCTCTGGGATGCTGGAAAGCTAAACCGAGCCTTGCAGAGGGAGGTGGCAGGTCCCCAAAAGCTTACCCTCTCAAGACCGCAGTTAGGTGCTCAAATACCTTTGTGGGTCCGGCAAAAATAAGCCTAAATAAACCCTGCCAGCCACCTGGCAAAGCAGACTCCACTCCCCAGTTTTGTCTCCCTTTATCCATACAAGTTAATATTCACCAGCCGCCTCGCTCTCCTTTTGCAGCTACACAGAAAAAAGGCGGGTGAAGAACTGAAGCAATTTTGTCCCGTCCCCCCCATTTAGCTGAATGGAAACTCATGATATGGTTTAGCACTAGTAGCAGCCCTAAGGCTGCTTTGAAGAGCCCAAATCGTTCAACCT
Organism: Calonectris borealis; assembly: GCF_964195595.1. Lineage (NCBI taxonomy): Eukaryota > Metazoa > Chordata > Aves > Procellariiformes > Procellariidae > Calonectris > Calonectris borealis. Next base: position 5,618,496 of record NC_134321.1, on the reverse strand, counting down.
GAGCTGACTCAAGCTGTTGAGGTGGATGTTTAAATTTATTACGGGGCAAGGGAAGGAAAAGGCATGATTATTCAGAAATGCCAGCACCATGGTTGAAAGACCTGGTCTTCCCTGAGCCATGCCAACTTGGAACAATCTGCCTTAATCACCGCAGCCAGCTCAGGCAAGTCTGTTAAAAAGTCCCAAGGCTTGCAGAGAAACCCAGTTTAAAACAAAAATAATAAATTCAAGCCAGAGGAAAAGAGAGAATAAAAACCCCGGGTTATAATCACTGTCAGAAGTATTTAAGTAGTTATTGCTTTCAATGTATCAATATCTTAAAAAAAAAAAGTACAAATAGGGATTTCAGCAAAACAGTTAACTCCTTGCAGAGGGCAGGACTGAATAAAGACGTAGGAGGATCCAATTGTCAGTAACACCATTAAAAGTAAATGGAGTTAATCCCAGTTTGCCTCAGTGTGGAGGGAGGAATGAAGTTATGATGCACACAGGCAGTAAACGAAGGCCGTGCGAGCAGGCTCGGAGGGCAGACACGGCCACCTCTCCCGCTCAGCTCCAGCGATGGACAATCACATTTCCACAGTTCGGCAGCCTGCGGATCAGAGCTCCTCTGCGCCGGCTCCTCGCCGGGCTGGAACCAGACAGGGCCCCAAATAACAGATTAAAAAAGGAAAAGCTGCTCTCACACTCTCCTTAGCCATGAACCCAGCACCCAGAATCGATTAAGATGCCTCCCGTGAAGGATTTCAAGCTCAGATCAGTACAACCAGCAGCTTCAAGTCCACCAGACCGGCTATAGCTGTGCAAATTGAATCCGAACTCCAAACCGCCCGCTCCCGCTAGCCAGAGCGGTCCACGACTTCAGTGTTGCCCTTCCCAAAAAACATCTTTATAATTCCCACCCTGCCTGTCAGGATTTTTCTGTGCTTATTATTTCATGAGCCTATGAGATCTCTCTCTCTCTTCCTGAGTGACAATTTTCTGTGCGTGTGCGCGCCTGCTATCTCTTTGCCAGCCAGCCGGCAGCTCCCAAACCCTCACCTACCTTGTGCAAGGGGTTGCAAAGGCAGAGTAGGCTGGCCAGGCTGGATCGTTAGCAGCCCCTGACGCTGCAAAGACAGGAGGTGCTGCTGTTGCAACTGCTGCATCTGTAAGAGTTGCTGCTGGAAGGCCAACTGCTGCGTAGCCACCTGCTGTTGCTGGGGCTGGAAAAGAAAAGAAAGAAAAAAAAACAAAAATGCACATTTGTCAATACAGAGCGAAGCATTAAAGAGGATCTACAGGGCTCCTCGTCTTGGCACACTTCAACTTCTGATCGCAGTCACCCGGTATCAAGGCAAGCTAGCGAGCCCACCACCCCATATCAAAGACCCCAAGGCACGCTTAGGTGCTAGAGCTAACCACAGGGCTGCAGTCAATTCCCACCTCCAGCGGTTACTTTCATCCTACCTAAACCCCTCCTGCCATCCCAATTAAAAATGTATGCAGCGTTTCTTGGTCCACGTGGTCGTGTTTTACCCCAGAAGTGGCTGCGTTTCAGTGGTGGGTAAAGCAAACGCTGCTGGCAGCTGTGAAAAGTCCTGGGTAATTCTTTGAGGCAAAGAACATGTACAACATGAGAATTGCACCACACGATCACATCACACTTCGATGTAATGAAAAACAACCCCGCGCTGTGCTCTGTTTGCTCATGCAAGGGTTGTCTCAACTATTAAGGCAATACGACTGGCTTAATTTATGGTATTTTATACTTACTCTCTCTCTTATTCATCCATCAAGCCCCACAACACTTTCTGTTACGTTCGGAATTATTCTGTGCTGTATTTAAGGCTGCTACTTCTGCACTTTGAAAATTTTAATTATTCTCACTAGAAAGAAGATGGAGTTGCTTTACTCCACAGGGATGTGAACCTTGAACCTTCGAGGTGTAAAAGAACATGTTGCTTTTCTCACTACTGTACCCAGAGAAGCTTTTAACTACTCTGTTTATCACTTCTGACATAAATAAATGAGAAAAAATCAGACCTTTGAAGAAGAAAAACTTCATCTAATATTGTTAATTAGCCATGACAAACGATGAAATAACATTGTAAATCTTTCATAGAAACAGCCACTAGATTTTAATTACACACATTCATAATTTAGCAAACAACATCTTACTTGAATGTGAGTGTTTAATATGTACAGTACTCCAGGCTTCAGAGTCCTTAATTTTGTTCAGTTAAGGAAGCCTCTAGGTTTTGCTTCCATGCTCATCTTGTATTTTATTTGCTTTGTTCTTTAAAATCCATGAAAGGCTTTGCATTTTGATAAATATCTTTTTATTTGTTGTACAATGACAGGAGGAAAACTTTTGTTGTGTAAAACATCAATACATCATGCCAGTGTTTAGCAGTTCCTTGTGCTAGCCAAAAAAAATTAATGTAGATTTCCTTAGTAATTATCTGAGTGATAGAAAGATAATACAGTGCAGTAGTACAATAAATAGAAGGAAATTATCTAATATCCCTAATCTGCTAGGAATCATATCAAGGTGGAGGTCTTATACACATTATGGCTAACAATTACGGAAAGAAAATTAACTCTTACAAAACTGCGTACTTTCACAAACAAACCCCAGCCAGATCCCAAGCTTGTTGTCGCCCTTCCTTGACACCGAGCCAGTGGACCACTGGCCCCATTCCCTGCTGGTGTCAAGCAGGGAAAAAAAAACCCACCGGAGCTGCCGGAGCGGGACTGGCGGACCCCAGCCAGGGGTTCGGCCCCCGCCTTCTTGTACCACCATGTCCCACCGACCTTAATACCGCAACCAACTCTATACCCACGGCTGTACTGGCAGGAAAGCTCATTTATCTTCTTTCCAAAGAAAATCTAGGACTTTGAGAACACAGTTAAACAAATAGGTGTTTAGATATTCTGAAACTCGGAGAGTTCTCCTTTCTTTGCAACAGCTTGCTCGGACAGATCCACTTGCTCAACTATTTGCAACAGCACCGGACGAATGCAAGCCCCAGCAACAGCTCTATTAAGAGTTAAAGGAATGTTTGCCTCCATAAATATTCATTTTCTAAATATAAATACTTAATATATTTTTATATGTATATATAATAAATGGTATTACATAAAAGTCTAGTTACAGTGAGCTGTGTTTTACCTATTTGCCATCTAAGCGTAAAGTTCGCATTTTTTTTAAAAAAAAAAAAACCCTTTACATAAATCGACTGATGCCCGTTTGGTTGTCTTCTCAGCTATCCTAAGAAAAGCTCTTGAACACTCTCTACTTTGAAAAGCCAGGATATAAAAGTATACAAGGCCCATTGTCCAAGAAAGAATTTAAAAGCAAGACACGTTGCCAAACTGCGCTCCCCACCCAGTTACCAAACACAGGATACAAGGCAGTTTGTTTACTTCTCACAATTGAATGCATACAAAAAAGGTCTCAGTGCAGTCCCGTTGTCAGGTCAGTAGTCAGTGTTAAAATGCTGAAATATCCTGATAAAACTTGCATTTTTGATCCCCTCCCTAAAGCTTCTGTCAAAGGTCTGTTTTCCTTTCTTAGGTTACTCCCTACTGCCTAACATAAACTGTCACAACTGCCGGAGGACAAACGGCCCTGTTCGGAAAACAACCCCGCTCCGTCCAGCGCCGCGGCACCCAGCGGGATCCTCCTCCGAAGCCCCCCGTGCCTGGGGGGGACGCGGCTCTGCCGGGGGGGAGGCAGCCCCCGGGCGCAGGGCTGCCATCTCGCCCCGGCGCCTCCCGCTCCCGCCACGGGCACTGGGCAACGCTCGCCGCCCTCCAGCAAAACCCACCAGAACCCTCGCTGGGGTCCGTCTGCCAGCCTGCCTGGGGGCCGGATCCCTTTTACCAGGGGGGCTCGGGAGATGCGTTGTGTTTTTCTTCTTTCACGACGGTACAATAGGACAAGGCACTCGCAAAATGACTTGGGGGATGCGGTACATGAATACACTTGTTCCATCTGTCAAGGTACAAACTCAGCCCTCGTTAGCACGGCAGCCGCCGGTCCCCACCACGGCACTGCTCGCCATGTGACCCGACCGTCAGATTTTAGTACGAGAGGGAGGGGGGAAAGGAAAAAAAAAAAAAAAAGACCAGCGCTTGCATGCTAATTTAGCAAGAATAACCTCCTTAAAGCAGGAAAAACGGGGCTGAACAAACCTGCGGGATGAAACGCATGGCTGAAACGAGCCTCTACTAAAACCATCAGCAAAAATACCCCCCCCAAACCCTAGAAAAAGCTGAAGAGACTTGGGCCCCTTGTTCTCTTAACAGATATAGCGTTAAAATGCTCTTCTTGAAACAGGAAGGAGTCCTTTCTTATTGTTGCTTTCGATAGTGTAATATCAGAAGTGTGACCACAGTAAATCAGTGTGTTAGATATTGAAATGCCATCACATTGTCTAACTTCCCTTCTCGTCTTTTTTAACACAAAGTATTTTTTTCTTTAAGCTCCAAGCCCTCATCTTTGTGTCTGAGATGCTCTCCTGTCTGACAACAGCAATTTAGAAGAGTTAACTTTTATCGTTCATTCTGCTGTGTAACTTTCCCCTTCAAATTTCTTTATCTGCCCTCTGAGCTCATCTGAACTTTCATGTTCTCCCAGCATGCAGGCTTGCATTCAAAACTATGTCTAATAGACCAAATAAGAGGTTAATAAGAAGTGGCAACAGAAAGAAAAAATACAATCCCTGGTAACTGATAAGAATGACAGTGGCAGCCCTTTATTGTTTGTCTTCAAATATAGAGTTAAAGATCTTTAAAAAACTAAATTTTGACGCCTTTGAAAAGAAAGAAGCACAAAATAACAACAGGGGGTTATTGCCTGCCAGCCACAGGGGAGAAGCTCCATAATTCTTATTCTCCCTTTTGAAGGCTGTTAGAAATCTGATTCAAAAAAGCAACAGCAGAAGGAGAAAGCCTCTTGAGGCTATCGCCATTTCCTGTGATCATGCATAATGCGTTTCAAAAGTGGGTTTTTACCAATTCTGTTGATCAATTGCACCTCCTTCATATTCCCTCTTTTTTCTGCTGTGTTTACATCTGATGTGACTCAATGACAAGCGCTGTCTGAGACTGTGAAACAGACCTGTCATGTTGATTTATGGGCGCATCAAACCACGACTTGTCCAAACTGAAGCTCGCAGTTCATTAATTAGAGAGTTGTGACTTTGAAGTCAGCTTTCAGACTGTGGTTTTTAACATTTGGCTTAATTTATATGCTCTTGAATGTGGATCTCTAAGGAAAAAACTGAAATTCCCTTCTTGTCTTTGAACTTCTTTTGACCGCACAATAATCATTTCTTTGTCCAGAGTGATGCCTGCATCCCAGAGTCATTAACGCGCATTGAACTGCCACTGATGAGTAAGCCCTACTGAATTAGAAAAACAGCCAGCAAAACAAAGCTGAGAGCATTCTGCACAGTGATATCTCACAATTACATGCCTTCCCTCCCTGTGCCATTTCCATTTTAATTACTGTTAGTCCTTTAGATTTACATTTTAGACACTTTTTAATCTGTTCCCTTTTTATTATAGTGGCGCCCGTAAGCGCGCTATGGTTAAGGTTGTGTCAGCGTTTCCATTATAACCCCCCCTATTTTCAGGGGTTTATAACTCAGCCGGAAAAATTCACTCTGGGTTGAAACTTGGCACAGGTGGCACAATTTGCCGAAATTTCGGGGAGGGGGCTGGAAATCGGTGCGTGCTTCGAGCGGCGCCACTTGCAAAGCGACGCACGAGTGCTGCCGCTATCGCAGGACATCACGCAGCGTCTGGTGCCGAGAGGCAGCTTTCTAGGATCTACCTAAGCCAGCAGCGATGTCAGATTAAACACGAAAGTCTCAAACTCCTTGTGACTAGAGGGGTGAATTCGGCGCCTTAAAAATAAAGGGCATTACAGCAAAATTAAATGTAAGCACACCAAAATCAACAAACAAAGTTTAGGACATGACAGGTATTTTGAAAGGAAACTGTATTTAAAGGACAGGCAGAAACCACCCTGGCCTGTCCCGTTCCTGCCATGGACCGCGGTGGCATCAGAGCGAGGTCTCCTGCCACCACGCACCGCCCGCAGCACCCAGGCACGACGTGCTGTCAGCGGGCATCGTTCCCGCGCTGCCTCTGCCTCTCGGACCTTGCTTCTCGGTGTCCCCACCGCTACTGCTCCAGTGCGGGCCCTCCTGCTAAGCCCGTGCTGCGAGGAACGTGCAACCAGAACCTCTCCGGTTGGAAGCTGCAAGCCCAAACTCGGCGTCTGTTGGTATTTTGCGCTGTTTAGAGAGGACAGCACCGTATCTGGGCCTGCTGCCTTGCCCCCTCCCCTTTACAACATAACTAACTCCCAAAAGCACTCTCCCAAGATACAAGTCTAGATGCTTGCTCCAGTACTCATACTGAACATCAAGGCATGGTCCCCTGCTATAAAATATGTGGCAGCAAGCAAATGGAAAGCACAGGAAAATACAGGCGAAAACAGGACAATAACTCTAAATCTGAAAGCTGAGACCCGATAGAGTCAGTTCAGTTGTGCAATCATTTATAAGATGAATGACAGTTTAATAGCCACTAGACAGTCCCCGGGGATCTGTGGTTTGAAAGTAAAATGGGTATTGTCTGTACCTCTTTAGGCTGTTTTCCAGCATGTTGTTGCTGTAAAAGTTGAAGCTGCAACTGTTCCTGTTGTTTCTTATAAAACTCTTGAAGCTGCTGCTACAAAGAAAAGGGAAGATGGTAAGTAACAAAGTGGAGAGCCAATTCAGTGTCCCTTTTGGTGTAACACACAAACTGTGATTTGAAAAATAGCATCCTTTTATCTGTAATGGTCTGACCTTTAGTTTGAAACTCAACAATAAATTCAGTGCACACTGACTATTCTTGGCATTATCGTTTGAAAAGTAATCTCCAAAATGAACTGATGAAAAACATACCATTTTCTACACAAACTAATTAAAATAAGGCAAGGAATGACCTTTGATTGTAACAACAAAGCAAAAATGCCCTTGCTGAGAGAGCCTGGCGAATCTCTGTTGTGAAACACACATGCTTTCTAAATGATAGGGTTTGACTGTATTAAGTGTTGTTCAATACATGCATAGACATCCTGGGAAATACTCTCCTCCTCCCCGCTCCCCAGATGTGCGCCGTGCAGGCAGCGCTCCGGCGCGGGCAGGAGGGAGCCTGGCAGCCAGGAGGGAGCAGGCAAGGTCGGGCTGGGGCGGATGCCGACACCTGCCCGGGACTCGAGAGCCCCCGCCGTGCCGTAGCCTACGATAACGGAGCCCCGGGGCTTGTCGGTGGCCAACTTTCCGCTGAAAAAGGGCCACGGGCTGTGAGAAACGCTGCCACGCCGCACGGCATACGTTGGCTGAAATCAAACAGATTAAGGCTTGCAAGCCTCTTCACTTTTATTGCCACCGTTTCCATAGTCCTCTGCGGTTCCAGATGGACATAACGAGGTCTCAAATGGGAACTATCGCCCTACTACCTTGTTTATTCCAATTAGTCAGGGCACACCATGCTTTCTGGGGGATGCAGGCAAAAGCAACAGGGACATCTGCTGAAGTCCTGACACTTAAATATGCATCTGTATTATTTAGCTGATCTTGGAAACACTCCTAGCACTGCTCCCTGGATTTGTTTCCAGTAGCTATTTCTAGAATCAAAAACAAAAGAGCAGTCAGTTCATCTCGGAGCATGGCTGCTGCCCGAGACGTGGGCAGCTTCTTTCCCCAGGAACATTTCGGGAGGCGAAGCCCTCCGGTATCTATAGGGGCCACCTGAGCAGCTGTTAAGAAAACAATTACCTGTTGAAGCATGAGTGCCTGCTGCTGTTGGAGCAGGACTTGGAGCTGCTGGGGAGTTAGCACTTGTTGCTGGAGGATCTGCTGCATTTGCTGGGGAGTGATCACTTGAGGTGTCATCATAGCCACCGACACTGGAACCTGAAACGCCAGAGGAGAGCAAAGAGGGGGTCAGAGCGCATCGCCGCAGCCCCTCCGCGCCGCCCACCATCCCCGCGCCCGGGGAGCCCACGCCTGGCGTCGAGGGTGCTGAAGGCGAGAGTCCTCACAGCCCACCGCAGCGGGCACGGAGGTACCGACCACGTTCTCCCGGCGACTAAATTCCCCTTTTGCAAAACATTATTGCGATGCAAATTCTTTAAAACGAGCAATATGGTAAAGCCTGTTAAGTTTTATTTATTTTTACAAGAAACCGTCAACCGGGTCCTTTCCCTCCCAGAAAGCCCTTGCCTTCCGTACAGAAATCCAACAGCCGAGCATCCCGCGCTGATGGGATCTAGACCCTATTACAACAGGTTTTGAAGAAAATTGAAGGAAGGCTCAGTGATGTGAATAACAGCACTAGACTCCTATGCAATTTTAACAGAAAGGCCCTACCACGATGTCTTTACCATTCCATATTCACCCAGCATACAGATGTCTTCAATTCTTTCATATTATGTGAGATACCATTAAAAGCCGCTTTCCATGACATTTCAGTGACAAACAGCTACAGTGATGAACTTGATAGCATTTCATATTTGCAACTGTTAACACGTTTCTGCACGGGCATCTTTGCGAGGAACCTGTACACTGTATCTGAAAGGATGATGTCTTGTTCAGATAAAACACTGACATTAAAATGACAGGCTGTCTTGGCCAAGGTTACACAAATTGTATTCAAGCGGATACCTAATGACAATGCTATGAATTCTGCAAGCTTTCTAGAATGTAATTTAGCTATTCAAAATAATCACTGCACTTGTGTTTAATTTGCAGACTACATGAGAACCATTTTGTCAGTCCTAGTAATGCAAGAAGACTATTTCCCTAGAAACCCACCCCTCTACCCTCCACCCCAAAAAAGGAAAAGAAAAGGAGGAAAAAAAATGATAGAGGAAAAGACAAAACCCGTACGAGTTTTAACAGTAATATTTAAGCACCTTACTTTTCTATAGTTTCAAATCAAATACGTGACAAGCACAAACCTAAAAGCAGTAAAGGATATACTTTGCTAAAAAGGATCTCCTGTCATCTCATGTATTACAATAAAAGGTAATAATATGTTTAGCACTTTTTCTATGCACCACTTTTTAAAAAATCAGCAGACAATAGCTGATCAGAAGATAAAGGAGTTTTAAAAAAAAAAAACCTTCCAGTGTGGTAGTAAGCAAGAGAGAAATGCAGTATTAATTTTATGTAACATAATGTCTTAATATGCAGTTTATCTTGACTTTTTCACATGATTTGTCCTGTCATTTGCATAGCAAGCTCTCATTCCTAATTTCACAGTCATTATGCACTGATGTCCTGATTTCTCAGCATCACTAATTTTGATGAACTAAAAATGGTTCCTGAAGGTCAGATGCATGTACACTGCACATCTCCCCGTGTTGTTGTGTACATGTTGTGTGCCAGGGCCAGAAACTGCCTTGAAAACGTTTGTCTGAGCAAAGTCTAGCAGAGGCTCGCACGCTTCCGACATCCCATGAACGCAAACACGGCGAGGTCCTCTGTTCACTCCCCGTGGCACAGCGCGTTCCCACATACCTAATGTGGTCCAGGCAGGTGTGAACGCAGGCAAATGAAGATTTAATTAAGGGACAAATGCCAGTCCCACCGAAGCCAGCGGCCGATCTCCCGTGGCCGGCGTGGCTTGTCCGTGCCTCTGGGAAAGCCACCGCCGGCCGCCGCGCTGTGCCACCGCCTGGCCACGCAGGACCAGCTCCGAGGACACTGAGTCATCAGGATGGGTAATCCCATTAATTCAGAATATCTTAATCCGTAGTCTTTTAAAAACTTTTCTGGGAGTAGAAAATTATTTAATTAAATACTGCCGTCACTATCTTCGCCCCGAAGCATGACTCACCTTCATTATTCTCATCCCCAGAGAAGTTTACTTTACCCTCGGGTTTGTACTACTTTTCATTGAAGTTGGACTGAGCAAACAGAAAAGGAAGCATGTTTAAGTATGTTTTCTGTGCCCTTCTTGGAAGATAGACAACACAAATACTCTTCAGTCAGATTTATGACGACAAGCAGGGATACAGACAGGAATAGGGTGGGGTGCTGTAAACCCTACACATCGGTGATTAATACGAAGGGCCGCATTCTGCCATCAGCTATGCGGAGACAACTCCCATTCACTTCCATGGCTTTTTTGCACGTTTATCTTGGGATAAATCTAAGGATTTGGCCCTACCTTTGAAAACTGGCCATGTACCTTCCGGTGAAGAATCTCCTAGCTGCACATTCTTCGCTAGAACAGCAGCGCTTAACCAGCAAGGAAAAAAAAATAGATTTTTTTTTTAATATAAATATGGCACACCTAGGAGTACGAGTTTGAGTTGATCCGTTCAACTTCATTTTACCATCTGAAATCACGTTTTCACACCACATCTGCGCCTCTAAAGAAGGTCCTGCCTCCCGTTTATAAACGGCTAACAGCCACGTTTAGCCAAAGTTTGTGCTTCAGCTTATCGCGAAAGCAACTTACAGAAACCTTCTACAAACCCACTCAAATAAACCAGAAACCACCGGACAAGCGTGGGCACACGTACGGTTTGAGGACTTTAAATAGTTAAGGATGATGGCCTATATATCCACTCTCTTAACTCCCAACGTCCAACTTTTTCATGTAGCTAGTCCCTGGTAATACTAGGAATCAAAGGGCATGCAGCACCAGCAATAGGCTATTATAGCCCACACTTTATTACCCATTACTACCGAGGTCATTAGCGGTAAGAGTGATTGTACCGGTCTTAACCTATTGATCATTGTAACTACTATCATTTAATCCCGTGTTGAATGTCTGGAAAGCTGCTAAAGGCACACAAGAGAGAGTGCTTTAGCGATGAGAAATATAGCCAAAGCTTGGAAATTACACTTTGATTCATAAAATCTAGCCAGTGGTTTAAATCAATAGTATTTAAAACAGTCATGTAAGTTCTTAACTACAGCTCTCTAATATTTATGGGTCCCTTTTTGAGTGTATTCAGTCAAAACTAAACTTTATTTTAGATACTGTGCAATATACTTTACATTACGTTAGATAAAAAATATTTATTTCTGATATTTTGTCCGACAGTAAATGAAAACTAAACTGAGGGCTATAAATTAATTTTAGATTTCTATCTCTCAGATGTCAACTTAAATGTGTTGCCAAAAAAAATTACAAACCAACTTTAAAAATGGCTTAACTGTTTAAGTACATGAAAATGAGCGTGTTTTATGAGTTAACAATGAATCACAGAAGGCAGTTTATGAAGAACTAAAATAATTCTGTCTTACTGCCTTCAGGGAATTGAAGTTCAAATTAAACTACTGGCAGATATATTTAAAGAATGCTAAGTTAGCATGCAGAGCAGAAATCAATCTTTTCTTTTTTTTAAGTTGTTTATTTCTATTTTCCACATGAAACACGATTGTTGTTATTGATATGATTAACGAACTACTTTTGGTATTGTTGACTGATAACAATGAGGTGTGGTAGACACCCAGCTGCATGTAAACCTGGCAGCAAAGGTGAAAATACAGCTGCAATTTGGCTTTCGGAGCTGTACTAGTATAGACCTGCTGACATGCTAATACCATCAACGGCAAAAAATGTCTTTAATACTCACAATTGTTTTCAGACACTATTTCTCCCAGGGTTTTGCCTGCTGTTCCTCCGCATCCCCCAAAGCCCTCCTGTCCCCCGCAGTCCCCTCCGCCACCCCCAATTTCAAGGGCGGCAAACACGCCGTATTTTGGCGAGACCGACCAAGGCAAACTTCCACAAACTTGGGCCAAGTTCCCCTTTAACTTCTCAACGGAGTTACAGCAGGGATGCATTTGTCACTCCTCCATACAACCCAGACAAGGGTCACGGGGATGAAAATGATTTAGTCCTATTTAATCATCTCCATTCCCCCATTTTCAGTGATATTAATATAATTAAATACTAGCTAAATAATTTCAAGTAGTTTAATCTTGTATGAAGTGGAAAAAAAAAAAGAATGCCATTTTCACACAACGTGCCTTCGATGTTGGATACGGTTGCGGTCCTGTTAACTGTTAGCAGGCATGCATGGAAGATGGGGAGGATTTCCTTAATTCGTGAAGAATAACTCTGCCAGAAAATCCTTTTCTCCTGCGATGTATGTTCAAACTTGATTTCAGTAAGTCCTCATACCAGGCACCTTGGATTTCCAAACAGCAATTCTTCGGTGAAAGATTTTGTGATAAAAGTTAAACGGAGCAAAACATAGCTGAACATAGAAAGAGCTGAGGAACAGTTAAAAATACTGGGCTACAAATGAAAATAGATACGGCTAGGCAAAACCGAACAATTAACTTGAGCTGCCTTATTAGACAGCTTTTATGTGCGATACATTTGAAATGTAAAAAAATCTCAGCCGAAACAACGCCAAACAGCTTTGCTCATGCCACAGGAGAAGATAAACCACTGAAGCACTGGCGAGCAGAGAAGCACGATGCCACAAGCCAGAGCAGAGCCCAGCACGATAAGAAGTGCTGAAGGCAGGACCTGCTTCCATCCCGAGACCAAAACATTTCTGACATAGTATTTCATCCTCCAAAGTAACAACAAAAAGATGCCGCCGTTATAATTATTCACGCAGAAACTGCAGTGCTGTTTCATTATGCAAAATGGAATCTCACTTTTAGGCTTAGTTATTTTGCCATAATACAGTACAACACATTAAGACAGGTAATGTTTATTATATTAATGTAAAATCAGCTAAGTAGTCTGTCATTAGCATAACTGTTCTCTCCGTAACAATGCAACTCCCTATTAAAAGAGAGGGGGGGGAAAACCCTCTTTAAAATTAAATTAGCATTTTATTATTATAATTTTGTTTATTGTATTTTATCAGGAGGGAAGATCTCCCTCTGACCCACGGGAGGCAGTGTGATGGGCTATGCTGACATTCCCCGGCATGTCAGGATGTCTGCTCTCGACTGTATTCTCTTCTAGCTGAGGAAAAACGGGAGTATTTTCGTATTTGTTTACAGAATGAAACATCTGATCTTATCTACCACTTCTCATGCATACCAGGTTTCTCACTAAGTGCCAGGATAATTGTTTCTGCTATAATAAATACCCATTTAATTTGCATAAAAATATAAAGTTTACATAAATTAAATCCTTTCTACATCTAACATTTGTCAAATAGAGACTAAACCGGAACACACACAACCAAATACTCATTTAATAAGCTGAGTGAGATTTCAACCTCGAGATTATCATCATCATTTTTCACATTTTAAAAAGTTATCATTTTTGCTTCCCGCTCCAGCATGAAAGGAAAAATTATAACCTGCTGTACATGGTTCCGAACAGTGGTGATATTTTATAATGATTCAGTTTAAAGAAGAAAAAAAAAAATCCGTATTTTTTTCCAGAGTTTAGGAAAGGAAATGTTAGATCAACATATTCTGCCAAAAAAGCCTCAAATAAACCAAAGGCAATCCTGCTTAGAAACATCCGAAATACCCCTAAAGCCCTTGAAAACCCCTTGAAACCCTCTCTCCCCCAAACACCCTTAATACACTGAGAATGATCATCATGTCAGACTCCTTACATTTGTGTATTAATTCATTAATACATTAAGGAGAGCTTAATTAAATAGTAAAAGACCGTGATTGAACCGGCAACATTTAATATGCCTAGAATTTCATGTGGGCAAAAAGGAAGTGTTACAGAGAGGGACTTTTTTTTTTTTTCCTATGGCAGATTTTTAAGAACTGCAACTCCCGACAGAGATTCCTAGGGAAGGACGAGCCCCCTCTCCACTCCCTGCCTATTTTCTCCTGCCAGAGGCGAACCCGTAGCTGCCTGCTCTTCAAACCTGGGGCGTTTGAGAAGACATGTATTGCCCTGGTCAGCTGAAAAAATTAGTGAGCTCTTGAAAAATATTCACCTGCTTAAATCATGCTGTTTATTTCCCAAGCAAAACAGAGCTCTGCTTCAACGCTCGGTTAGGCTTCACCACTCCGGTTGCAACTGTAGCCTTTATAACAGTTGTAAACTTTGTTTGCTTAAAATGTGCAGTTTTTCGCACCTACGGCAGACACCTACAGCTGAACATCACAGCTAAGCACAACGGTGCAAATTAGATTCTAATGAGAAAACATCAGTTGCTTCTTTGACAATCTTGCCATTCACTGATTTACTTCTAATGAAGACACACTCCAACCAGCGAGCTCGCCGTGTTAAAGGTCAAAGCACGTTCAAAAAAATGCCGCACAAAATCAAGGCAAATGGGAAACCCGTAAAGAAACCTTCTCATAAAGTGGCGTGGCAATTAGAGTAATTGTGCAAAAAGCCGTCTTCGGTAAAAAGTAAAAGAAATTAAGCTGCCACTACTGTAACAGGTTAGATGAAAATCAAAATTTAATGTATTCTCCCTTGTGTCATCTTGTTTTGTCAAGACATCAAATAGAATTGGAAAGTACAAAATAACAAGCCCTTGAGAAATCACAGAAGCCGACCTTTTTGATGTTGTTGGTTTACCTTGTTCTCAGTTATTTGAACAATGATGTTTCAGATTTAAGGGCAAGATAAAGCTTAAAAATTAAAACCCGTTGTCAGTTTGGGGGGGGGGGGGTTGTTGTCCCTCCCAAATAACAGAGCATCTTACCTAATCAATGAAGGCAAATCCATCCAAAACTAGTGCACAGAACAATTAGCAATTCCACTTATTTGTTCAATACTCAGTCTGGGTTTTCTAACATTCATTCAACTTCAGCACAAACTACAGATCCTCCTGCTAGCAGAGGAAACTCTGCAGGAAAGGTTAAAAAGAAAAAAAAAAAAAAAAAAAAAGAAAAAAAAAGGCTGGGGAAGAGATATTTGCCAGTGCTGCTTCTCCCCCCAATCTCTACACGGCCACTTTAGATCTGCAGATGAGCGTATGATGTATTTTTTTCCCTTTCCTTATAACTGGAAAGCGAAGCTGAGCTAGTAAGCACCTTATAAAAACCGTACAGTAAGGACATTTTAACTGAACTACAGCAAAGTAGTTTCCAGTAATGCAGTTCTGCTTTCAATAAAACAAACAAACTGCTTAAAAGCAGCCAAGCCTTTCACCAAACAATAACAAATTTAGCTTATGGTGTCAGGACTTTCCCACAATCTAGTTTTGCAGGTGTTGATAAAACTACGCCTGCTACTGCTTTTCCCTAGCAAAGAGGGGAGAAAACAACATCAGTAAGTTATCTTGCAACTGGGAAACATTTTCATAACGTAAATCCAAGTGCTGTGTCCTTCCAGCTTAGGTTTGTCTACAGCAGCTCTAAAACGACAAAGAAATACAGGAGCTTTGCAACTCCTTAAACTTTTGAATGCAAAAATCCTTCTCCCCTTACCTTTCCTTCAGCTGCCCAGGGCATGCAATCACAAATATAGAAACCAAAGCATTTTACACTGAAACAGTAATTTGTTTAGCTTCAGTATTTTAAAAACAACATGATTCTCAAGCAACATCAGTGCTCGAGCATTGCCAGGTTAAAATGCTGCATAAGAAATCACTCTGACTGCCCTACATCACTTTCAATGCCTAAAATCCCCTTTAACCTTCTCCACACAACTGTTGCAACCCTTTTCTTCCTTGCACGCGCCTAAAATCAACCCAACTTGCGCAGACGTCAAAGCCCGCTGTCCATTAGTGCCATAATCCATCTGTGACCCATTACAACCCAGGGGCGATACCAGACTCCACAGTGGGGTCTGATAACTATTTACGCCCCAGCATAAATTTCAGCGTGGGGCTAAGAGTTACACTTTTAAAACGTGTAGAGGGCTCATTCAGCTGCAGAAGAACGTGAGGCACCCACACCTTCCTCTGAGCAGTGAGATCCCCAGAAAGCCAGCGCTGGGATTTCATTTCTTCCCCGTCAATCCCATTATATTGACGACTTCTCTTTAGTTCAGCTGAGTGACTGGTCAGAGCATGTCTCAGAGTTTTTTTTTTTTTTAAAAAAAAGCAAAAATAACGCTGCTTAAAAAAGGGAGGGCACAATGGTACAGCACAGTAAAGTGTATGTTAAACAAAACCAAAAAAAAAAAACCAACTGTAGCAAACAAAAAAAATTTCAAAGCAGCCCTTCCTATCATAAGCTTTCTGATGATTTATGGTTTACCAACTCAGCAAGGTTACGCAACACTGCATGCCTTTAGATGCATTATTTGAGTCAGTTGAGATTTAATTAAGATCACAGCCTCCAAAATCCCTGTCAAATGAAAATTCACGGAAGACAATACACTATATATCCTCATGCAGATAGTCTCCATTCCATGCTCTGGAATAACATAAGTTAATCCTCGTTTCTATGGTGGCAGACAAAAGTTCACTAATTTTGTTTTCTTTTGACACTTGTGTTGTTTTCTGTTTTATGTCATGAGATCATTCCCTTTTGAGAAGGGGAGGGGAGCTGATACAGGGGGAGAGGAGGGAGAGCAATATGTCTGAATATGGCAGCAGATGTATTTTGACATTCTCACAGCTCTGCCGTGATGTCATCAAGTTTTCATATAATTAACCCCTGCCAGTAAGAGCATCATTTCATGACATCTGTCCATTGGGAAGAGGAGGAAGGAGTCAGGGACAAAACATGAAAAGTGCCTCAATCTTGCTCTCACGCTAAAGCCAAAATCAAACAAAATTAAATTAAGGCTACAAAATAGCATTCACATCTTCCGTATCAGCGACTGGCTTTTCCCAATTCATTATCTGCCCCAGCTGCCTCCGCACCTCGGAGGTGCTCCGAAACCACGCGCCACGCGCGCCCCGCTCCTCGCTGACACCTTCTCCTCCTGATGGTCCCGGTGTAGGGGAACCCCTTCGCTCTACAGCCCAATTCCTCTACGCACTAAACGTGAGCACGTTAAATAAAACAGTATTTCTTACAGGGAAATTGCTAGAACTTTACCTCATTCCAATGTACTTCTGTTTGCATTATCTTAATATCTGCTTGCTTATCTCATGGTTTAGAAACGACAGGTGCTAGCGGTCTTTTGTTTGACAGGCCACTACACAAATAACTGTCTTGCCTGAAAGGGCTAATGCACTACTAATGAACAATAAATCAACTTTGATTATAAAGTGTCAGACCAATCAGTTTGCAGTTCAGCTCTATCACCGTCCAGGCCAAGGCAGCTACTCTGTTTAGGCAGGATTTGGGTTTCATCTCTGCAGCCTTATCAATGAAATTTTTTGGAAGTAGTCACAGGAGGTCACTGAAAGCCCTCTGACAGCAGATTTTCCGCTGGCTGTGAGGAGAGGAGAGTGCCTGCTTTTACAGACTTCCTAGGCTGCTACTGCAATAAATATACAATCAACAAAAGCCACTTCTTAACCAGACAGAAGCACGCTCTAATGACAGTCACATATAAAGACGTATTTTAGCTGTGACTTTTAAAAGAGCTAGAAGCAAACAGAATTGCTTTTTAACTTGATGTAAAGATGTGCAAGATGCCTGAAAGCTTTGCACAGTAAACATACTTGCGAGAGGCCCGAGCCGGCAAATACTAATTTAGCAGGCAGAGTGCTTACTGCTTCGGGGGAGAGAGGGAGAGAGACTCCTCTCCTATTATAGCTATTGCACATTCACAAGTCATCCCAGGATCGGGCCCGGGAGTATCAGGCATGAAAATCAGCTCTGATCCAAATGAAAAGGACTTTAACATTTCAGTTTATTTATAAAAAGGCAAACTAGCCTGTGTAAGTCACTTTTTATTAGAAATAAACTTCAGCGATTTATTGTAGTTAGCAATTCAACACTCATTGCTAGAACAAATCCAACCATTTCGTTTTCATAAACAGATCTTAGTCACCCCAAATGATTCACATTTCCTGCCACCAAACTTGTTTTTATTTAAAAATATAAAATGGTAGCGCTTCAAATGCCGGCACATGCACCGAGACAACTGTGTCGCGTTATCGAGTGGCTTTTCCCTACCACCGGTACAAGGACAAGTCGAAACCCTCAGTGTTCTGTAAAACAAGCTGGCTTTGAAGGAGTTAATTCCAAAGAGGAAGAGTGTATATGCACTTTGCTCTAAACTTACCACCCACTTCCTAAGGGTTCCCTCCTCCCCACCACCACCACCCTCGAAAAATCCTCTCATCTGCACTGAAACACTGGCTCGCAGGGTTGACACTGAACTCGGCTACAGTTAGATCCCATTACACTTATTTCACCGGGGTTCATAACACTACTCAATGTCAAAAACAAAGCTCGCTCACTTAATTTCCCCCTGGTAAATTGACTGGCGAATCCATTCAGCAGTCCCGGTTCCTGACACTGAAACCTGACGAAGTGTTTTACCCGGCTCCCTGCACTTTCCCTCCATCCTCCCTCTTCTTCAAAACTACAGCACTTGAAGTGAAAACTGCCGGGCCAGCTCCGCGCACCCAAACTGTCAGAACAAAAGACAGGCAAGAAGACACAGAACAAGCAGAACCACTTTTAAAAACCTTCAGCAAGTTGCGGAGCGCGCCCGCTGTGCCTCCCTCCTCTCACGCCGGGCCAGCACGCCGCTCCCGGACACGAGGAGCCCAGACCGCGAAGGCTGAAGCACCGCTGGGCTTCCCCAGCTCCCCCCGCCCCGCTCCCCGCAAGGCACCCACCTGAGCGGCGGCGGGCGGCGGGCGGCGCGCCGGGCCATGGAGCGGGCTGGCGGAGCGGTGCGGAGCCTCCGCGGGTGCGGGCGGAGTGTCGGGGCGCGCTGCTCGCGGGCTGCCGCGGCGCGCCGCCACCCGCGCGGCCCCGCCCTGCGCTGCCGCCGCGCACACCCCGCCCCGGAACGGGGCGCCCCGCGGGCCCGGCCCTCCTCCCCTCCTTCTCCTCCTCCTCCTCCTCCTCCTCCTCCCGCGGCAGGCACCGCGCTGCGTCCGCGCCCCCTGACCTGCCCGCAGCCCGGCCCGCAGCGACCCGCCGCGCTCCCGCCCAGAAACTGCTTAACCCCCCCCAAAATACATCTGTGTTGCGGGGAGCGGGTGCCCGCAGCGGGGGGGGGAAGTGTCAGCCAGCACAACGCTCCCGGCAGCCGCCACGGGCGCGACGCGGTGGAAGCGCCACACAGCACTGGCGGAGGATCTCTCCCTCCCGCCACAGCAACTTTCTCTTCTCCCGTGAAAAGTGGCTTTTACTCTCCCCTCGCCCTTCCTGACAGTTCTGCCCCTGAAAGCTCAGGGTTCTAGTATCAGAAAATAATAATAAAAAAACAACCACAAAAAGCCTCTAACAGGAGTTTGCACCAAACCAGACTACTGCGCCTGGCCTGCGAACGGGAATGTCTCCCCAGTCCTCCCTTCACAAAGTGGAGGGGGATCAGTCACCAACACAGCATTGGGATGCTCAAAGATATCTCAGGGCTGGGGTGGGATGCTCAGAGACATCCCAGGGCAGGGGTGAGATGCTCAGAGACATCCCAGGGCTGGGGTGGGATGCTCAGAGACATCCCAGGGCAGGGGTGAGATGCTCAGAGACATCCCAGGGCTGGGGTGGGATGCTTAGAGACATCCCAGGGCTGGGGGTGGGATGCTCAGAGACATCCCAGGGCAGGGGGTGGGATGCTCAGAGACATCCCAGGGCAGGGGGTGGGATGCTCAGAGACATCCCAGGGCTGGGGTGGGATGCTCAGAGACATCCCAGGGCTGGGGTGGGATGCTCAGAGACATCCCAGGGCAGGGGTGAGATGCTCAGAGACATCCCAGGGCAGGGGTGAGATGCTCAGAGACATCCCAGGGCAGGGGGTGGGATGCTCAGAGACATCCCAGGGCTGGGGGTGGGATGCTCAGAGACATCCCAGGGCTGGGGTGGGATGCTCAGAGACATCCCAGGGCTGGGGTGGGATGCTCAGAGACATCCCAGGGCTGGGGTGGGATGCTCAGAGACATCCCAGGGCAGGGGCTCCTCCGTTGTGCAGCACCTTGCCAGCGGGAGCCACCCTACCTGTTTTTAAGGCAGCCAAGCCCTCAAGTTTAGTGGAAGCGAAACGTTGTGTTTGGGTCTGCGGCACCTTTGTAACAGCGGGGTTAGTGGTTTCACGTCACTCAGAACAAACTTCCTCAAACTCGCACGCGGGCGAGCTCAAAGAAACACTTTTTGTGGCCCTCCAGACTTCAATACACAAACACAACCCTGTCAGTGTGCTGTCTCTAACCCAGGGACTGCCACGGTCCCAGTAACCTATTTTCTCTTGCCCAAAAAGCTACTATCCACGTCATCGCGGGCAGTAATATTTGGTAAAATCTCTCCTGCTATTTCCTGCTAAAAAAATGGGGTTTTTTAACATTTTCATATAGTTTCTGAAGACATAATTGATGCAGCTAGTTACTTCACGTGCAAGTAACTGAAAAGACAGAAGCCGCCCTGACACCGTTCCCAGGCAGAACTGTACTTTATTTGCAGGAGTCGAGGGCTGTTAGACAATAGCCCCATTAGTTATGCTGCTAAAGAACCTCACAAGAAGCGAAGACAAAGGACCCAATTTACTGACAACTTGTGATCTGATGTTAAATGGGATGTGATACGGATTGCCTTCCACCCTAAAGTGTTTTCGTGTCAGATAACAAATTTATTAATGGGATTTTTTTCAGGTCACAAAAATGTGACCCCACCCTCTTATGAATATTTAATAAGGGACTAAGGGCATCTTTTGCAAGACCCTAAATCTGCCAGAAACAGCCTACATGAATCAGAAAGCGCCTGCCTCTTAAAGGGGCACACATGCACCGAGCAGGTCAGCACATAAAGGGCATGGGAACAGCCGGTATTTATAAGTATTATATGTATGCAAAGTCAAGCAAATAAATACGCACAGACTCCAACACACTGGACGCTCAATAATAATATAAACTGGTAATGCATGCGATGAGCTAGTAATAATTATCGCCTGCACTTAAGAGAATCCTTCCTGTCCTGACTTCAAAGTAACCTCGAGGAACTCTGATTGCTTTGGGGAATATATTACAGCACACACGGACTTAAACTTTTCAAGTTTCTCTTGCGGACCACCTCCTCCTCCCCGCGGCATTTGCAAAGAGCATCACTGTGGCAGCATCCCCAGCAGCACTCATGGCGAAGGAGCATCGGTAGGAAACAGCTCTGTGCATTTAACAGACCCTTACTAACTTTGCAGCTGAAACACGGAGGGGCTGCATGCCCGGGCAGTCTCTGCAGACCAGTCAGAAGATGCCCCACAGATCCCAGTTTGCAAATCTTCTGATCTATCTTGTCTTCCCCAGCACGAACTTCTCACACATGCACGACCCTCCATCCTGTTAAGGCACATCTTCAATTCTTATTTTCCAATACGGCCAGGTACACACAGCTCAACGACAGACCAGTGCCCTCCTCCTGCCCTGATTGCTGGCTGATCACACACCTTTGGACCAAGCTCTGACTTACTCTATTTATTAAAAAAAAAGGGGACTCTGTGAAGCCTACCACTTTATTCAGGGCACTTCTCTTGTTTCCGGGGCAAAGAAAAAGTGTGATGTGGCAGTGGAAGCACAAGGCTGTGAGCTACATGCAAAGCAAAAGCAGAGTGCTGGCTCTGGCACTGACAATTCTCCCCTTGGGCAAGTCACCTAGACATCTTCGCTGGTTTTGTTTTTCTGTTTTGTTTTTTTTTTTTTAATGTCTATCACATTGAGGATGCCTCTCTCGCTGAGAGCTCCGTTTGCAAAATTTCTGGCCTGGCTCTGGAGTTGCCTGCACGCCCACCACTTCAAAGGCAGTCAACAGCCTCAACATCTCTGTCTCCTCATCTGCAAAATGGGGATAGTACGACTCATTTCGGGATCTTCTGTAGACCAATATTTGCAAAACACTTTGAAAATGAAAGGCGCTGTCTAAGCACTGAGCGCTGGCCACAGAACCTGCAAGCTGTATTTTTAAAGCATTTTATACCCTTTCATATAAAAAGCTTCGTACCTGCAAGCTCAGCTGACATCTGCTGTGGGCTAAAAACTTCAGTCTATTCCCTTAGTAACGGAGATGGTAGCACTTGTAAGTAAGGTGACCATGAAATATAATGCATTTCTAAGCCAGCAAAATATTTTAAAAGACTAAGAAGAACCATAAACTCCCACTTTAATTCCATTCAATTATCGAAAGTCATCACAGATAGAGACAATCAGACAGGGATGTTCAAAACAGAACACATAAAGTAACAAATCAAAAATAACTGCAGATGAGCGTGGCAGACTAGGTGGCTATTTGGCACCGTGTGCTCACGAGATCTGATCCATATTAAGTGGTGGTATCAACACCTAGGTGAAAAAAAATAATCACTGGAGCATAGCATGGATACTAGGCTCTAAGGTCCAAGTCAGAGGAATAGATGATGAATTACGATGAAGATGAATACAGTGGAATAAATGGTTTTGTTATGCCATTATTTTACATGTATACTTTATTCACAGACTTCTGCAGGTACCGATCCATGCAGAAGCCATGGACTTGCCTATCGAAAAGCCCAGCTGCCTGCGGGGCAAGGGAGAAAGAAAGAAAAGACAAGACATCCACATAGTGCAACCTCCTCTGATCTGAGTTACCTGCCCCAAATTAGGAAATTTTATGACTAGTCCCAATACGAGGCAATTTCTACCTGAGACAGCAATTCATCTGTTCTTGTCCTCGGGGGTTCTCCTGGGCAGGCAGGGCCAAATAGGTCCCACTTTGCTCTGAGGCAGCAGATGGTGGGCCAAATCCTGCACCCCGCTCCCCAAGTACCAATTTGGGAGTAATTCAGGTGAACTTTGGTGCCGGTGGTGCTGCGGCACGGAGGAGCCTCCCTGCCTGCCGTGGCAAAGGCGAGTGCCAAATTACACTGCTCGGCACACAGGCGAGAGCCACCGGCCGGTTTAAAAGCAAGCTGCTGTTTGCAGTTTTGAGGGAAAAAGCAGTCTCAGATACTATTCCCACTCCTGGATCCCCAGGCCCATTTTTGTGGGGTTAAATCACATTTTCCCGTTTTGAGAATGCTTCATTTTCCCTTGTTGCTGTTTGAAAGACCTAAGAAAACAAATGGGGAAAACAAATGACTAAACAGGAAACAGTGAAACTTATTACCCACGAAGTGCTGAGAAAAAGCACAAAGTAAACAGGGTTTTTTTTGGTTATTTACCTCATGGTAAAATATCTTCAGGTAGAAAAGTGATTTTTAGGCTGATGGTGTCTCTAGCAAAACAGAACAGCAAAGCAATTAACATTTCAGTAACGGTTGTGTCCCTGTTGCTCTTCTATTTTTGATGTGAAACTGTCATTTTCCTTATTGCCCCTGCAAATTCTGCACGAAAAAGGCTCTTTAAATCCCCTCAGTGTTGTACAATGGTTTAAATTTCACTTCATGGCATGCTTTAAATTACCATTCACATCTTCATTTAATGCATCATTTTATAATGCCAGTGTTACTAGTTAATTTATATATACACAGCAGGATGTGTCAAC
This sequence comes from Calonectris borealis, assembly GCF_964195595.1. Lineage (NCBI taxonomy): Eukaryota > Metazoa > Chordata > Aves > Procellariiformes > Procellariidae > Calonectris > Calonectris borealis. The sequence continues at coordinate 5,595,013 of NC_134321.1, read as the reverse complement.
ATTCAGGTGAGTTATGAATATGATTGTGCAGGAGTTATGGAAGACATTTCAGCAAAATTATGGTTCCCTCTAAACATAAAAATATTAATAATGAATCAAACATCACAGGTAAACAACAAATTTTATATAATTGCAACCCACCATGCTTCCAGATAAATAAATAAATAAAAAAGGCAACATTTTTGCTCTGCATTCATATTTGATTGATCTTAATAAATTGCCATCTCCTTTCCTAATAAACTGTAATCTCTTGTTTCCGCCACAAAGTAAAATTTATTAGCACACTCTTCTACCAGCAGGTCTGCATCACTCACAGCATAGTGTGCAAATTGTTCCAAGTATGCTTGGGCATTATTCATAAATTATTTTTCTGCCCCAAAGTACACAATATATTGAAAGGTAATCACCACTAACCATTCTCAGTTACTTTCCTTAATTATGTGAGATAGCATTTCTGTCACGTACAGTAGAGGAAACGTTGCAGTTTCTATTAAAACTCCTTTTTTTTTGCCAGGGGTTGAAACACAGTGTTCACACAGAGAAAAACCTTCTCAGGACAGGAAAGACTGGAGGTGGTATCTGGTAGGAGATGGCAACACCTCCACTTGAAAAGAACAACCTCTGTCTACCAAAATAACCTACCGGGCATGACAACAGCGATGGTTCTGAGAGGAAAAGTAGGTGTTTTGTCATGATGTTAAAGTTGCCATGGTAAGAAAAAAAAAAAAAAACAAACAACACAGAATGAAACATCAACAAAACAAACGTCAATCAACCACGGTTTTGCCCATTAAGAATTAACCCGTGAACTCCTGGCCACCCCAGAGAGCCCATCTCCTGCTCGCTGCCTCTGCGCAGGCAGGCGGGCGCTGCGGGCTGGAGCAGCCCCGCTGCCCCCCGGCTTTGCGTTTTGAGGCGGATCACCCCGGTCTGGGGCAGGTACAGCTGGTGGGAAATAGAGTCTTAGACGCACTGCCCTCTCCTGGTAATCTGCTTCTGTCATCAGGAGGCTTAATGCTTCGCCTCCTCTGACAACCCCCGCGAAGAATCCCCTTCTAAAAGACCATCCCTACTTCCACAACAACTTAGAGACACACACCCCTACGTACACACATGTATCGCCACAGATTAAAATTAAAATAAATTGGATTAAATATGAGCCCTTTTGTGTAGAAACACCTATCAGTCCGTTACACAGCTTGCTCGCACGCAGCCCAGGAGTGACAAACTACATATGCTGGTTCATCTGCGAGAACAACCCGTATCACCGCTGGGCATCTCGATGTTTTTTACATACTCTGTTGGGAACGCACGTCGGCGTATTTTCAATAAAACACCTTCTTAGCAGTAATGGGCCACTGTTCTCATTTCAATGGTCCCCAAGGTTTCATGACACAGTATATTTGGCTGGCTCCTGGTTCCAAGTTTTCCTCCAACATTTAAAGCTATTTTTAATTTTTTTAAAGGCGGCCATGGGAAGAGCTTTTGCTCATCTTTTCTTTAAAGAGGAAAACACGTTAACTTTGTACATGCAACAAAACAAATTATTTCCTAAAGAGGTGTTTAGGCAACAGCCCTCATGGTTAGACAGGAGCGCGCAGAAAAGCTGCAGCTCTGTTGATGCTACGTGGGGAAGGAAAGCGGCACTGGGATCTCTGCTCCTGCTAGAGCAAACGGGTGGCACCACGGCTCCGGGAATCAAAGGCACCTCCAAAATGCCGAAAAGCAGCAGAACAGTGCAATTTGCAAAGCTGGCAAACAATGCTAAAGCCGAGAAGACTTACTGCAGGCAGGAGGACACAGAGGAGCCCTTCGAGATGCCCTCTGGTTGCCATACCGGACTTGCAAGGCACGCTTGCTGCAGGGCAGCGCTCAACTACCAGGAGGAGCTATTAAAGATTGCCATCCCGGGTTCCCCTGTATATGGATAAAAAGCTTTTAAGCAGGGCACGGCGAGGGAGGCCGCCTCACGGCCACCACCCTGCGGCACACGTAGGTTGCTTCTCCTCCTCCTCGCCGTCCCTGGGTCAGGAGCATCCCCTCGCTCAGCCTGGCAGGACGGGGGCCGGGAGGGGAGGAGAAGCCGGTGGCAAGCTGCAGGGCAGGAGGAGACCCAGCTTGAGCACAGCCGTCCGCTGGCCTTTGGCCACGTCAGTCATTTTGATGGTGCACGTCTGGTTTCACACGGACAAGAAAAGAGCCAGCCGTACCGGCTAAGCAAACACCCCAACTATAGGACTTTGCTCTCGGATCCCTTGGGGTCATCCGCCCGGCTCAGAGTCCTTTGTGCGGCACTAAGCAGGACTCGCTGTGTGCTTTGGGGTTTTCCTTTGTACTTCCACTCTGGCCCTTCACGCAGCAATGCTGCGATCCATCACCTCTTCCCAAATAAACGGCGCTCGAACCGAACTCAAGGACAGGGTCCTCCCCTCCCGCCTCCCTTCCCCAGGCAAAGGGGGCTCCTGTCTGCAAGCCAGGGTTATGACCCATGGACGTTTCCTATCCAAATCCGGCTGCCGCTTATCCCAATCCTCTTCTCCCCTCCCTGAGCCACGAGAAAAAAGATGATGCTGAGAGGTAGCGGGTCTCCGAGCCAGGAGGGGATGCGTGGGGCAGCTCCTTTGCTGCACCCGTCATGGCAAAGGACGAACAAGCAAATAAAGGAATTTGTCTGGGGCCCCTTGAAACAAATTTGTCTTCCCATCGCAAGAGAAACCCCTCAGATGTGCCTGAAGACTTGGGGCAGGGCTGCTTGGGTTGGAAAAGCACAGACTCGCTGCAAAGTGTAACAGCAGAGGAATACTACAAAAAACTGTCTCTGCGAGTGAAACTGTTTTTTATGCTCTGGAAGGAGACGACGATTCTCTGCCGTTAAATGCAGCCACTTCTGGGGTGGATGATGGCAGCAACTTCGCCAGACAGAGCTCTGGAGGAATTCAGGACACCTGAGGCACCAAATCCTCCACTCGAATGAAACTGCAGGGTGATTAAGCAGAGAGAATGTAACTATCCAAACTGTAATTTGGCCAGCACAATGGATCTAACACCCCTATTCTTGGGAGAAAAAAAAAAAAAAAGAGTACTGTATTTGAAGTTCAAAATCTAATTAACTATTTGAGAAAAAGAATTCTGTTTTTAAAAGAAAATTCCCAACAATATAAAGAGAATTAGTGCCAAAGTTTTTGAAGAACCGCATAAAATGGTATGAAAAACGCATGATATTGTAATAATAGGAATGACTGGATTTGCTCAAACGTTCCTTATACCTTATAATACAAGAATAAAATACAAGAATGTAAATCCTTCTATCTACATAAGTTCCCTGTACAGAAAAAATCTCTCCTTTAATAGGTTTACACCTTTAACATGTATTAGTTTGGAAAAGTCCTAGGGTATAATTACACATCTTGGCTTGGCACATTAATAGCTGTTCCCTTCATTTACCGATTTCTTTAACTGGTCAATTTGCTATTTTACTGCGCTGCTCTTACAGCTCGGCTTCACAGCAGCACCCTCCGCCAGCAGCCCCCGTGCTGGGAAGGGGAGAGGGTCTGAGCTGGCCACGGGCTGCCTTAGGGAGGTGGTTTTTAATACCTCGCTCTCGGCCATCTACGCGTACGATGCTCGTCTGGGATGCGGCATTTGCATCCGCGTGTGCCAGCGAGCCGCAGGTCCAGGCAGAAGGCAGCAGAGCTGCCCTCACTTCCTTGAACATCTGTGCAAAAATATGCCCTTTGGGCCTAGGAGAAAACAAGTCAAGCAGGGCTTCTGCAGGGCTTCTTGCCACCTTGCTGGTCACGTCTCCCTCCACTGTGGACCACGCGTGTGCCCCGCAGAGCCGTGCTTGCCACTGCACTGGCTCCCGGCCCCACATTAACGAGCTGCTCCCTCCCACCGTCCCCGCGCCGTTTCCTCCCAAACCCCCTCTGCCACCTCGCATCCCTCGATTCCTCCTTTGCTCCAGGCTTTCCCTGTTGTTCCAAATTCTGCTCTCTGCTTCCCTGGAGCTCCGTCCGCATTCCTCCTCCTCGCCTTCCTTCCAAAATGGCTGGAGAGACCTGGAGAGATGCTCACCCGGGACAGGATGCTCACCTAGCTCCACCAAATAGCTGGGAAAGGACCATTTCCCCATCATGGAGAAGGGAAACCCTTAATGATCTACCCTACCAGGGCCTGCAGGTTCACTTTGCATCTCTCAGCTCCAGGCTCAAAGGCAAAGCTGGCGTTCGCTAAGCCTCCATCCAGCTTTTACAGGTTTTTCGACAGTTTAAGAGGGTTTTCTTGTGTTATAGCGGAGCCATTCATTTAATGGCTTTTCAGCACTGCCATTATAAACCAGAACTTTTCAGGTGTTTATTACTCAAGCTTTAAAAATTGGCTCTATGCTGAAATTTGGCAAACAAAGTGTCAGCCTAGGAGAGAATTTTATTTTTTGCCAATTTTGTACTTTAAAAAAATGACCCCATTTTGGCCTCCATAAAAATGCAGCTTTTGCTGCCTCTGTGACACTGGTGAAGTAACAAGTCAATATTGTAATACTGCCAGCAGAGCTGCAGTGATTTAATGCCTAAAATTGCTTTGAAGGTGAAGAGTGCTATTGAACTGCTAATTATTAACTATTATTACTGATCCTGCCGCACAACAAAGATGCAAACAGAAAACAAAGGGAATATGAAACGTCCCTGGAAAAAGGAGGCAGAATCGACATGAGGGTCCGGCGCTGAACAGGGATGAGCTGAAAAACAAGAGCTGGGAGCGCTGGCAGGGTGGGGCCCTCCGGCCGATGGAAGAAGAGCGAACGAGCTGATACAGAAATATTATTTTTCATTTTCCAGGATGGTATTTCAAATACAACTAAAATACAAATGATACCGTGTAGCTTGCTCCACGCCAAAGCTAGCAACGATGTAGAATCAAAATCAGCTCTAAACCAAGCTGAACTGAGGTCAATGGGGACCTCATATGGCTCAGCCGTAGCCAAGAGAAACTTTGCCGTTTGTTTCAACATGCAGAAGACAGAGCCTTGAAGGTGCAGAGGATGGGCGACCTTGCCTTGGCGGATATACATCGACATAAAAATGGGCTGGGAATTTCAAAAGATGTAAGCATCCCCCAAATCTTCGGGATCCTTTCAAATCCCATCTGCACGGGGGCGGCAGCATCCGCACCACACACGACCTGGGCTGAACAGAGGGGAACGTAAGCTGTCTCCACGCGTGAATATCTCTTCTCTGGGGGAAAGGGTGAGGACCAGGAGGCGAGCGCGGCCAGGGCACGCTTCCATTTGGAAAGTGCCGAATCAAAGCAACCCATAGAGGTCATGGGGGCCGCTTTCAAACATAGTAAAAAGAGAAAACAATTTATCTTTATGGAAACTTTCTGCTTGTCTAAGTGGCAGCTATTTAAATACAATTAACAAGCAAATGATTTTAAAATTACAATACATTTAATAAGGCAGCATCACAAACAATTTGCATCTCATTAAAGCGTGTGAAGCTGCAGAATCAGCCTCCCAAAGGGGTTGCACGTCAAGTGGGAAACCCAGACACAGTCAACAGCTTCTGCACCGTCCTCTGACACCGGACACATGCCGGGAGGACGGCAGAGCGGAGTCTGCCCCAGCAGACGCGTGGGGAGTTCTGGCCACGGCTCCCGGCACGAGGAAGGATGCCACGAGCCAAAGCCTTGCTGGAAGTGGGTGTAAAACGAGGAAGGAAGGAAGGAAGGAAGAGGGTGTGTGTGTGTGCGTGTGGGATGGGCACTTTTTAATATACATTCGTGAACAAAGAGTTTAAAGAGATTTCAAGCTATTTCCTCAGCTATATATATAATTAAAAGTTTATAGATTACACCGCCACAAACCTTCCGAGATTGCTGCTGGGTTTGGACACACATTCATTCCCAGGAGCCTCCTGCAGAACAATCCCATCCCGACACGTGCAGCAGGAAAAGCCTCAAACAAGTAACAGTCTTAAAAGCTTCCAACTCACTTTCAACTGTGATTTACTGTGGTGGCTCCATTTAACCCGGAGGATGCAGGAGCACTTCCCAGATCACACACCACTTCCTCACGTGCCTTTGGCTTCCTTTAGAAAGCCACGCTGCCGCACTGAGACCCGCTGCCTGGATCACGCCCTAGGATGCAGGCTTTGCTAGGCGCAGCTTTATAGGGGTACCCGCGGGGGTAAGGGCTGCTGGTTTTTTCTATCAGCGTAGCTCTTGCCCTACCCTTCTGTTGTAGCCCACGGAGGGGAGTGATCTGGCAGAAGGCTGGTGGGAAGCCGTTGCCGGTGGGAGGGAAGGAATATACACAGTAGCTCTACAGGTGAGGCACTAAGAAATTCCTAGATGAATGAGGAATGCAGCTAAACAGCCTTAATTTCAATTATCAGAAGGCTTGAAGGCGAGGACATCCATGGGAGAGGACATCCCTGAAGAAGCCACTTTTCACAATCAGCCTCAAGTGCTGGCACCGTCTGCTAACAACAGCGACTTACGCACCAACCACACCTTCAATCCAAAAGCTTGCTCCGAAGTACTTCATGAACTGAAAAGGCACAAACAAAACTTTCTCTAAAGTTCAGCACAAGTTCTGAGACAACCTTTTACTTTCCGTGCCTAAAACTCAACAGGCTGTGGAGCTGCGCGTGACAGTTGTTTAACGCTGCGCAGCACAGTTATATACAACACTGGCAGGAGAGAGCGAGAAAATAGTTTACAATTGAATCTGCAGAGGAAATTTGGGTAAGTTGAATGTAATTATCCATTTGGAAGCTGGCCAAGGGCTGGGACTACTCAAACCCAGGAGGGAAGCTGTAAGAAGCGACCGGTTTTGCTCATCCTTTGAAAGGCAGCACCTCCGAGCTGCCCCGTGGGCTCTTGCTCGGTGCTCCTCGAGAGCGGGGCCAAGCACATCACCCGAGCTGCTCCCGCCGGGGAGGCTTTGCTGGGATCCAAGGGTCCTGTCCCGCTGCTCTGAGACCTCTCAGCCGTGACGGGGGGCTGGAGGCACTCGTGCTCCGCAGCACCTCTGCAAAGGGGCTGGCAGCTTGGGCCCGGGAAGCACGGTAAAAAAATACAAAAGAGTCGGAAAGAGTGACTAATAATAAACAAAAAACACTGGTAGAAGCAAACCAGCCGTCTTCTTGCCAAGCAATGTGCATGTAAGCGGCTGCTCTGGGTGCAGCACGCCGGAGAAGCCCCAGAGCCCTCCGGGGGGTTCCCGGGTCTCTCCATCCCCGGTGCCGTCACCGCCAGCGTGTGTCACCCCAAAGCTTCCTGCCCAGAGATGCCACCGACTCTTGGCACAGGCCTCCTGCATGTCTTTTTCAGACCTGTGGTTTTGTAGTTTGTCAAAACAGGATACTATTTAAATTTAAAATGTTACGATTTAAACAAAGACAAAATAGTTATTGCTGTTTTAGCAACCAGACATCAGGCTCTCCTCATGTACACACTGTTTTTTGTTTTTAAAAGACCTTTGTCCACGTTTGCCAGCACGCTATCTCTGCGAACCTGGATGCGAAGACAAGTGCCTAAGCAAAACAACGATCACTTTCTATGAATTACTGAACATGTGTAATTCATTTATCTGTAATATTGTGCTAAACTCAGCTCCAATTAAACAAACGAAAACACCTGCTTAGCACACATAGATCTTTCCATACCTCAGGGGAAGACACATCAGTGTGCTCTGTAGTACAATCTGGCTCAGAAGCCTACACTAACAATGCAAAGCTGGGATTTTTTTTTTTTTTTCCAAGAGGCACATAGGCAAGGAGATAAAAAAATACAGACAGTGAGATATTGGGGGAGGAGTGTTTGTTTTTCGTATTTCTATCTTTAGCACGTGCAGTTCTGTAACATTTAACCGCTCATCGAGGGCTTCTCATGGGCACTTGGACCCGAGGGTTTGCATCACCCCAAAGAAAAAGGTGGGATAATGAAAACTTTAAAACACACGTAACTGGCCCCAAACCTCATGATATTGTAAAACCACCAAAGAGACCTTGTGCTAACAAATCTATTGAGTCAGGGAAGGAGACGCTTCCTTCTCTTGTTCTGCTTATGGACCACGGGCATCCACCAGCACTGCGGGACGTCCCTGCTGTCCCCCCACATTAACGGGTCGGAAACACGTCGCAGTAACACGCAACCGGGGTCACCCCAACCCGCCGACCACGAGGGCGAGACCCCTCGGGGCACCCCAGATGACCAAGCAGCAGCAAACGAGATACAGCCTCATCTCACACACGTTTTGAACCAACTTTGATCCCTTTGGGGGTGCCTCGGAAAGGGGGGCTGGTCTGGGAGCCCCGGGTGCTTTGCTCGGTGCAGCAGCCGCCATCAGGAGAGCGTGCAGCCTGCCAGATCCCCTACACTTAACTCATTTCCTATTCTTTACTCAACTGCCTGCAGACAATAAGCTGTCAATCAGATCCCCACAAGAACATTTACAATTATCTTCCCTCTCCCGCACCTCAGCATGGCCCCGAACGAATAGCTCCATCCTAAACTGTTCACACACGAGCCATTTGCAACTCTTCTATTGCCGTAACTGCCCTGACTTGAGAGGCGTGTTAGGAAATTGAATTTCCTCGTGTTTTCAAATAAAAGTACTTTGGTGGCGAAGCACAGAAGCAAAAGAACGGGCCTCCTACAGGTGTGAGGCAAAAGCAACCAGGAATGGAAAAACTGCCCCAGTAATTATTATAGCATCCTGTGCAAGGAATAAGGCTGTTTGCTGCTTTTTTTTTTTTAGTTTGCTTTTTTACAGCAAAATCAAAGTTACAAACGGAAAGTGTTTTTTTCATTGTTGTTGCTTTGTTTTTCTTTCTTTTTTTTTTCTTTTTTTTAAGACAGGGTGGTCCCCTCCGCTCACTCCTGCAGAATTAGCAACAAAACACCACCACAATTTTGCAGCTGGCCCTGCTCTTCTGATGTGTCCACTGCCGGGCTCTCCCAGAAGAAATGGGTTTGTTTTTCTTCTGGGTAGAGACAGCTGAGTGAAGGACTCAAAATGAGCACACTTTCCAAGCAACAAGCCCAAGTGAAAAATAACAGTGATGGAAGTCATGTAAAAATATCTTAACTATGTTCTGCGTTATATTAATACTCCTCTTCCAGAGAGAAATCCCCACTGCTTTGGGGGCCCTTTCCAAACGCTGCAGCCTGCGAGCCTGGCCAGGACGGGTCTTTGGGCCCATTCCTAATAGCACCGAAATCATTGCCATCGCTAAATTAGGGCGAAATCAGTACAGTCACCATTCACCACACTGTGACTTTCCTGATTTTCTGCTCAACTGTCTGCTCAAGGGTTAGCCCGGTTAACGGCGAGGAGGCATTCACTCTCCTATTAATTGGTTCGGGTAGCATATTTGACGGCTGTCACACAGAAAGGTAACTATTGCCATTATGGCTTTTTTCCTCCTATTTTTAATTCTTGCACAGAATATTTCTACAACCTTTTCTGATGAAAAATAACCCATCTGATATTTCCCTTCTCCTTTAAAATGTTTATCCTGCTCCGAATCTGCGAGGTGTAATATCATCAAGGAAGGTCAGGTTTCAGAGAAGCTAATGGCTCCGCTGTGTGCTCCCACCACTTTGAAAAGACGAACAATAGCCCCTCAAGTGTTGCTGCCGGTGGCACAGCAGCGATTCATGACGGAGGGTTAGAAATCTGAAATTAAAATAAACTGCTTAAAACCTGCAGATACAGAGAGAGATGCAGGAGACCGAATAAAATGGGACAATCTCTTAACCCAATCAACAAAGTGCTCATTGTTCCAGTTTAAGAGAAGTAACGCAGCGATAAATATTGACCAAAGGAAGTTAACCTGTATCCACAGCCTTTGAATAAACACAAAAGTTAAAAGTAAAATCAATGCAAGGCCTTTGGCTCTTGCCAACTCGTGCTTTACTCCTTCTTGCTTGGCCTTGTTTTTACTTTTGGGGATTTTCTTTGCCTTCTCTCTTGTTATTCATACTTTCCTGCATAAACTCCTTATCACACAGTAAGAGGACAAACAGAAGGAACCGTCAGCGCGCAATTAAACGACACGAAGGACAGCTCGGCTGCGTTCTGCAAATCCACCTGGGTGCAGATAAGCGGGAGGAGAAGGGCCAGGCAAGGCGCTGACCCACAGCCCCCGCGGAGCCCCCTCCTCCACACCCCTTCTCCCCATGGGCGACCGGACACAGCCCTGCAGACCTCTTTGACCACCAAATCCAATGTCATGTTTACCCCGTAGGCTGGCATAGAAGCATTTGGCATCTCTGGAAGATACAGGCACATGCATCTCTACTGCGAAAGTTTGAGCATTCAGCTCTTGATCTGAGCACGAATAAATGCCTTGGTTAGTTCTCATTTTTCCTGAAGTAGTTTATCCATTCCCGTGCCAACACCTCAGCCAGTAATACAGGTTTTCACAGCGAGTATTAATTCTGACTTCGCTTTTAAATCACATTTTCTTCATTTGAGCATTATTATACTCCATAGAACCAGGCGTGAGCATCATGCAAAAGGCATTCTGGTCCACGGTTGTGAATACAGCTGTGCAGGCAGAGGAATATTTGTTTTCCAAGTAATTTGTGCACATTCACAAAATTACAGCTGTCTGCAGTTCTCCTGAAATATCTGCCCTGCTGTTTACAAGTCATAAAATATAATCTGTCTTTTGTAGGGTTCCAATTGTTAAATTTGGAAATATATATGTGCTTTTTTTTGGTTGTTTTTTTTTTTTTTTTTTTTTACACTCAGACTGGCTGTTCCCCATCACATACTGGCTATTAAGCCTGTACAACACCAGCACTAACTTGAAGAGCCACCGCCCTGCGACAACAGCGGCCAGACCTTTGCGAGAGCCAGGCGGACTTCTCCAATACACTTTACGGATCGCTCATCTGTTGCATCTCACTTCTATCCCAGAGTGACCATGCCGTGAAGAAGACCACATGAGATGGAGGCAGGGGTTACAACCCAGCTTCGGGCGACAGGTTCCCACTTTGGCCCGAACACAGCTCACGTTGGGATGGAGCTGGGAGGGTCATCGTTAATAATGCGGTCAGTGACAACAATGACAGATCATCAACAAACAGGTCTTTATGCATCTATTCTTGCAAGCAAAACCAACAAGATTAAAATTACTAAATTTGCACTGTGGCTATGAATCGATGGGCTAGGCTGGCGGTTGGCATCTCCCAACAGGTTTGCTTCGGATGTTTATCCAAGCTACTAAGAGTGAGCCAAAACACTTCTATTGATTCTCAATTTTTTTTTTCCCCAATGAAAGATGGGAGAATTTTCACAAGGGTTTCTCATTTTTGCCTTTTGCTTCATTACTGTACAGATAAAACCCCAGTTTCTTCCAAAAGTTGTCTGAATGCACAAAATACCGTTTGCTAGGACAACGAAGTCCTCGGGATAGAAATTTTCCACGGCAGATGTGGACCGCACCTGCACAGCAGAAACCAAGCCCGCTCAAGGCCCGGGACACAAACCAGGAATAACTCTTCGGCCCAAAGTTTTGGTGAGGAGCAAAGTGCACAAAACCAAACATCCTACCAAGAAATCACAGTGGGCGTGATCGCTGCCGTTGTGCAAACTGGAACTCATCATCCTGGTACTACTGGAGAGACTTGGGTGTAAAACCCATTTGAAAGAAAAATCGGAGGTAGGAAATTAAACCCGTCTGGGATCCCGGGACTCCAGCATACTGCCCGGATGGCTGTCACTCAAACCCAGGACAAACCTGGCCCAAGCTATTTAACCCAGCGCTGCAACCCGTCAGAGGTCCATGTGGCTGCACAGATGTGTCGTACAAGGCTCAAAATTGAGATGTGCCACACAGGTTAACGACTTAAAACACGGCAAAATATTATTTGAAGCCGTACCACTTAAAAAATGCATGCCGCGGTGACAGAACTGGCAAGAAAGCCTTGAGATTCGATAATCGTACGTACGGCTTTAAAACCCCTCAACCAGTGTGCTCCACCGCGTTACGCGCTCGATGCACGCTGGCACACGGCACGAGCTGTGGAGCTGCAACACGACGCCCATGACCTAACACGATGGAGGACAATCTGCTGAGGGGCAAACGGTACCCAGGTACGGCATCGGTGGCCTCGGCGGCTGCGGCACGGGCACCGCTGCCTCCTCGCGCCGCTCTCCCACACCCGTCGCTACCGGAGCTCCTCCCGTCACCTTCCCACCTCGCTTCAAAATACAATTTCGAAACTTTTTCAGCTAGACATGCTAAACCCAGGATGTAGATTTTCCAATTAGTCTCTGTTTAAACATCTGTTAGTAGACTGCATTTAACATTAGTTATTTGAGCAAAGCGCAATTTGATTAGGCTGTCTGAAACGGAGCCAAAGTCTGCAAAATAATAGCTCAATTAAATTTTGTTTTGCTTTCATTTGTCTTATACTTTCCTGAGTGTGATACAGTTGCATATAATCAAGTAAACTAATTCCTTTCAAAATGAGAGATTTCGGTGCCTTTTCCATCTCCCCTCAAAGTTTATTTAATAATCTCTTCCATCTTCTCCATGCTTCATCGAACTTCATCCTGACACAAAGTACATTTCTTTCTTGTGCCTTCAGTCTACTTTAATTTTCTAGGCTTTCAATGACTTGAGATTATGCGCCATTAATGTTACACCTTAAATAGATTAGTCATTTATAAAAGGAAGATTACACTTCTCAGGAAAATAAAAACATTTCAGCAATGCAACAGCCTTTCCTTTGCACACACCACAAAATATTTTGCCAACCTGACGACACAGCTGTAAAACTGTCAAGCTCCGAAGCCACATCCAAACGGCATTTCCAATTGTTTCCCTGGTTTAGTTTCTCCTTACTCTGCTATGTTGCACTTGTTGCCCTGAGACTTCAATATTAGCTCTAGAGATTTAAACACATGAGGCAAACAGCTGCTCTCCTCCGCTCAAGCAAGCCAGATCAAAATGCCTCCTTCTCTTTCTCTCTTGCCTTTTTTTTCCCCCCTTCTTTTTAAACAAATTGCTGTAACTCAAGTATTTCTGGCAAAGTTGACGGTTTTAGGGCAAAATTCTGCTCTGTGATCATTGCTGCAGACTCCTCCAGCGCACACTCCTCGCGGTCGGTGCACGAGCAACACCAGAGCTTCCCCACGCCGACTAAAGAAACTTTGCCTTGAGGATTAAAAAAAAAAAAAGAAAGTCACAGTAACTTAGCTGCTATGTAGATGTGTATATGATTTAAATTTAAACATTAAACATTTAAACATTAACTTCTTTCACACTTCTGTTAACAGAAGGAAAAAAGCATGCATTCTCTGAGAGAAGAGATTTCTTTTATCGGAGGGGATTTTTGATACATAGTACTTTTTCTTTAGTGTTTTTTTAACATATTTGTTGCAAAGTGTGAACACAAAGGGACAAGCTGAAATAGGTATCTGGCAGGCTCTTCCCCAGCGCGTGCTGCTGAAAGCCACGAGCACTACTGCAGTTGTCAAAAATCTGGTATTTTGCTGCAGAACGGCGAGGGACTCCTCCAGCACCCGTCCAGCTCTGCCCTGCCCTGCCCTAGGCAGTGCTTTAAAATACTCCTGCGACAACAGAGCCTTAAAAACCAGAGGCAGCTAAAGTCCGTGGAAGTTCAAAACGGGATACGTCCTATTTAAAATGTAGAGAGCTACTAAATATGACAACCATCTGATGTATGAAAATTATTCACAACCAAAAACAGACAGTCTGGAAATAGCTGGGATGACTTCATTTAGACAGAATTACCCAAATCTGTTTCTAATATACACAGTACACATAATAAATTTTTACAATATGACAAGGAAAACAAACTTAATAAAAGTTCCTGATCTTTTGTTACACAAGCAAGCTATAGCCATGATATGTTTATAATATTTTGCCCATGATATCACAGCTAAGTAACAAAAGCTAAGCAACACAAAAAACAGTTCCTAGCTATGACTTCACCTCGCGACTCCCGTAACGACGTCGCTGCGCGCATCGCCCCGGCGTCCCACCTTCCCCAACCTACATCCCGCGCTCGACGAGTCGCTTTTGACTCATAGTTTCCTCTTCTCCTTCTCCCCGGCACCCTTTGACTGGGGAAGCTGCGGATCCCTGTGACGAGAGTTTGTTTTTTTCCAACGGCACCAGGACCCAGCTGAACGGTAAGAGATTTTTAGCCTGTTTCCTTCACTCCTGGTTATTTGACAAGTGCTTGAAAACCCTGTTATAAACAATCTCTGTAGGAAAACAGATGATGTCTTATGATCACAGAAGGTAATTTTTTCAAGAACCCAACTTTTCGAGCGTTTCCCAGATGCACCGCGTCAATCTTCCTGCGTTTGACTCTCTCAGCTGGTTTTCCAGCCCGGGCGCTGCGCCAGGCGGGCCGGACTGCCCCTCATTGTCACTTCTGTTCGATGGCACTTGCACCCACTGCTGTTATTCCAGGCTTCAGGAAATTTTCTAACCACTGGACAGGCTCCAGCGCTGCGCACTAATAAGTTGCAGATTGCAGCACTCCAAGTGTGTGTGTGCACGCGTGTGTCAGATCAGGGCCACGGTTTGCAGGAGGGGGGGGAAAAACAGTAGTTCAAAAATGCTGCCTACTCAAATTGACAGAGAAGTGACCCCTGCACTTCATCAGAAATTCCTGCAGACTGACAAAATAAAGGAGTTTGCTTTTATCACACACAGTAAGACTCATATGGAAAAATGGAAAGACTACATCACTCGACCTTAGGTTGCCCCCTTTTCAACCACAGATGAATATTATGTACAAAAATTGTAAATCAATTTGAGGTGTATTAAAGGAGATTCTCTATTTCTGTATTAAAGGTAATACCTTTTAATCTCCAGATTTATTTTGTAATGTCAAGTAAATGAGAAAGACTTAATTTCCGTAACTGAATTTTGTTACTCTTAAGTCTATTTAGCATCTCTGCATGGTGTTCACATAATTTCCTCCGCTTTGCTTGCATCAGGAAATAATGAGCAAGCATCACTTACCCAACACTGAGTCACAAATATTTGCCTACATTAACAGAGCATTAAAAGCCATTTTAAACAACTTAAGGAAATTGTGCTAGCCTTTGAACTGTGATTCACTACTACGAGAAACTAAGAAACTTTTCCTCTTCTGAAGGCAAAAATCAGCTGCCGCAACCTCCTTGCAATATCATTAGGTCCTAGAGCAGACCTTCCTCTGACAGAACCCTACACAATAGATTTCTTTGCTTAATGAAACTGCTTCTGAAATTTTCCTACCCTCAGTGTTAGGCACTTTGAAATTTCAGTCTTTTCACATCCTTGAACTCTCATCAACATTTTTTTCCAGACTGTGTCAATAAAATTGATTACTTGCAGTTCTGAACTCTGTTCTGCACATGGAAATAAAACAATTTGTTTTAAAGTATTTTCTGAAGAAAGCAGAACTTGGCAATCATATCTGCAAGATCAAAAAAAAAAAAAGAAAAAAAGAAAAGGACAAACCAAGCAAGCAAGCCTTCCTCCCAAAAAGCAAAACAAAAAGAAACCTCTCCAGCAAACAAAAGAGAAGCAACATCCTGATTTTATCACAGCAGCAACGCGAGCTAAATTCCTGACGCACACATCATCAACCTCACCGTTGTTCTCCTGATTGATATATCTCCCCGTCGGATATGAACGATCTTTTCGGATCATTAATATGTTCATTAATTTGTTATCAATTCTAGCTCGCTGTACTTAAACCGCTCCGTACCATGGCTCAAGAGTGCCTCGACAGCGCTGCTGCAATCACATAGGTAGGGACCCCTGACTGCCCGGTTGCTGAGGTGCCTCATACCTACAACCGATCTGTTGCTTTTACAAGTTTAATCTCGGTATTAAGGAGCTGATTGTGGAACCATGTCGCTATAACATCTTCAACCCAGCTGTACATCATATAAACCGCTATAGGAGGGGGCAGTCTCCCATGATTCCTGGCAGCAGTGCATACCTTTAACTCCCTAATCTGTACTACGACAAAATACCGCTCTCATTTCTTCCCAAGCACAAGTGGACTACCAGCAAGGGTCCAACACTGTTATTCCTAATTACCTTTTTTTCACTCTTGATCCTGTGGCGCTCATAATTAGTTACCTGGGGCTGCAATCCAATTTGAAGTGATGACAAGAAAGTGATCCATGAAAAAGTAATAAGTTAAATCCAATTTCAGCCTTCCTCTAATTAAATGCACATGGAACTAATGACTCAAACCCTACCATTTCAGTGATAATGGTAATTAGCAAGGTGGGAGTCACTCTCTTTTTTCAACACTGTAGGTGTAAACCACAAGGTAAAATGGCAGGAGCACTCTTAATTACATGTGTCATTTTGTCAGCAATTTACACATTTCTGACCAGTCAGGAAGGTTCCATTTGTTTTCCCGTAACACACGGCCGGAGGCGGGCACAGCCAGCCCCACGGCCCCGCTCCCAACCTGGTCAGACATCACATTTTTTAAAAAAACCCCGCTCTCTAAATGTTTAATGTCAAAGCAGAAAACCTGCTAGAAAACGATACTCGGGGTGCTGTAACAAGACACAGGGCTGGAAATGAGGGACCCTGGCTTCTGCCTTCTTTCGCCCCCCCGGACCGACTTCTTTGTAACATGCAGGTGCCAAACTCCCAAACGCCCGGCGGAGCCGCGCACTGAATGCCACTGAAGATCTGCAGCTCTCTGACCTTGGGCGAGTCACTTAACGTCCCTCTGCCGGGGTTTACACGGCTATAAAATGAGAATAATCGTATTTGCTGACAGTACCTCACGCTGCCAGCTCTCCCAATATATTGGTATTTTCCTAGAAGCCACGGTTTTTTGGAATCGTGTAATTACAGGACAATCATAGACTTCTTTCAAGAAAAACAACTGCATTTGTCACCTGTCCGCTCGGTCTGAAAAGCTGGAAAAACTGAATACTAAAGGCTTGAAAAAAAAAATATAAAAGGGCAGCAAAAAAAGGCCCACAGGTTTCACTGAAAAAAACCCTTAGTATCAAAATTTTCAAGCTGATCATGTAACTTTGAGGACCTGACTCAGATTTTGTTCTGTTTGTGGGGTGGATGGTATTTGCACTTCACAGGCATATTCCAAGGACTGACTAACACCTATGACTGGGCTTAGGGGTGAAAAATAAAAGAGCTATGGGTCCTTTGGTAGAAATCAGCAAACCTCAACTTTGCTTTATTTCCAAAGTCAAAAATAAAAAATGAAGGATTCAAGTGAAATTTTCATAAGTAAACTATTTAAACTCTGCAGAAGTGAAATCTCAACCCAACTAGAGTTGGTGGCAAAATTCCCATTGGCTTGACTGAGGCCAAGTTCAGATCAACTCCCATGTTTACGAGTGAAACAGAGAAACTCATACAAATAGAATAAATACACTTGCAAATTTACTTCCCCTCCCAAATTATCTGCTGAGACATAATTTCTCTACCAGTTGTTAAATTTACCACTATGTAAAAAAGGTACACTGCGTGTAAAACCTGAGGCTACGCAACCTGGTGCTTGGGTGCTCCAAGCGAAACACAGAACACCCTTCCCTTCGCCTTTCAGTATTTATTACGTTGTCGAGCTAATGGCTTCTAATTTCATAGAAAACAATAATAATTGCCCCCAACATCAAGCTACAGTGATTTTTTCCTCTTGCCCTCTTCTATTTCTCAAGATACTGGAAAGAAACATTAAGATAATATAGCATGCAAATTAAATTCTACCAAAGCCCAGCCAAAAGGCTGCTTTAAAAAGCAGCGGTATGCAAAGGCGAGGGCAGCTCTGTCCTCTGAGCCTCCCCCAGTCTCACCCCCAAAATCTAAACCAAGCCCAAATTCTTTTCTTGGCCGTGACTTAAAGGGAAGATTTATTTTCTGTTTTGTCAGGCGAAAACAAAAGTTTCCATCTTAGTAATTTCATTATTTCTTCTCTCCAAACACACGCAGGTTAACTATCATATAACAAATCCCATTTAATCACATAAAAAAGTCAAGTGATGGGTTTCAATTGCAAGATACTGACTTGGACGTCCTAAATCTGTTTTCAGTCCAGTATCCAACTTTCAGCTCAATGCAACACACAACATTTACGTCTTTAAAAAAAATTGTATTTTTAGTATTGCCAAAACACACATGCACTTTTACTTTCTTGGGAGCAAATGTGCCTCTTGATTTGTTTCCAATCTGTGTGCTCTTGCCAGCAACTAAAATGCTTGAGGAACAAAATGAATAATCGTTAAGAGCATCAGCAATTAAAGCTGCAAATTTTAATCAATACATCTATTAATACAAAGATATATTTATCTTGGCCAGGAAAAACGTGCACATTTTCAAAATCCTAAGCATACCTGGCCTGTTAAATTATTTGTTTCACAGACTCAAGGAAATCCAATGTCTAAGGCAAATATATTACCAAACATGCTTTAGTCTTTTTTCACTTCCAGTAATTTCTGCGGGGCTGATATTTTTTATATTCTTTTCCCAACTGCTGGTTACTAAATCCATTCCTTAACTTTCAATTTTCTTTTGTTTGTGTCATCAGGCTGTGAAACCGGAGGTCACTGCCAAATACAAAGCACGGCAGTGTGAGATAGGCTCAAAATGTGAATCACCATGTATTTGGAGATTTATTTTTTTTCAACTATCAGCAGAGCACATCTCCACCCCTGCGTCCAAGTTCTTACACACTAAATATCTCAAAATTTGCTAAAAGCAGGTCTCTAGGTAGAGTTATCAAGGTCAAGAGACCCCAAAGACATCGCTGGAGCCCATTGTCATGTAAACGCTATTGAAGGCACCATGCCCCGGTGCAGCCACGGGATGCCGGGATATATTTAAGTACCGTGGCTATTTGATCAGCGAATAAAGGAGGAATATAGGAAATTATCCACGAGGCGATAACAGATTAGCTACACAGCGTATACGAGATTAATCTTCTGTGTCGGTTTGTGGCAGTGGGGTTTACGTGACAAAGCCTGCCAGCATCGAAGTGCTGAGCCCGAGACGGAGGGAGCTCTTCCAGCCCCGCGTGGGACCACGCCAGCCTCCCCTCCCGGGGCGGGCAGGGCATCTCCTAATAAGCATCTTACCAGGAGAACCAGCACCCTGGGCGAACGGCATTCCTTCCCCCCCGTTTCATGCAAACACAGCTCACCAGCGCGCGTGTTAGGGAGTTTTTCGCCAGCGCCCTCGCCAAGCACAGCAGAGATAAGCAATGCCTATGGTATTCTTGTTCTGCACAAAGTCTGTTTGTCGGAAAAAAAGTAGGTAACTGCTAACTGCTGTGGCTATCCCATGAGACATCTATATTTATAAACTAAGTGCAAAGATGACTCGGTTCATTATTTAAGCAAACTTTTCAAAAACGGGTGCATTTCCACCACCCTCGACATTTATTCTACGTGCTGTCAGCAACGGGTATTGCCTCGTCAGTGCGGCGCCATCCACTTCAGGGGGTGTGGGTGCTCGCGTGGGTGCAGTTTTACTCAAAAATTCTACCCCCAGCGCCACCATTTCCTTTCAGCAACAGATTTTCATTGCAGGGATGCACTCAGGGTCTGTTACATTAAAGAAGACTTCCAGCATGTTTAAGACCGCAAAAGCACCAGGAGTGAGGAGGGAAAAAAAAAAGAAAAAGACTGGGCAGTCATTTGAATCAGTGAGTGACAGGCTGGGCCAGCTCTCTGTATACATTAATAAATTAGAATTTTAATTGTGTCTCTGCCTGCAGGAGCTGCTCCAGTACTTTAATACGTACCAACAATTGGCTATGTTATGGAATCCGCGATGTGGCCTTCACTGTTGACCTCTGCAACACAATTCCCAGTCTGACTACGGAAACTGTTTGGTTTGATCCTTTCAACTTATTTGAATCCTGACAAATAAGCTCACAGCTGAAAGGTCAACACAGTCATATTTCATCCTCTGGAGCTATTCTTAAGACATCTGCACAACAAAGCACTTCTTTTAGTACCTGACACTGGACCTAGCCAGCACAATCTCTCATTAAAAATGTCCCCAGTGGAAGAGTCTATTAAAAGGCATATGGATCAGCTATGGATTTACCAAATAAAATATTTTTGAAAGCATTAATGTAACACTTTGGATTATGGTGCTCTACGCTGCCAATAAAACGTATATTTGCCCAATGACAAAATGCTTCATACTTTCCAAAAGAATAATAGCTCGGCTATAAAGTGCAAGGTGTTGTCCAGCAGCCTGAGCACGGGGGTGGGAGCCAGGAACTCATGAATCTTAATCCCACCTCTAAACCCAATTCCCTCTGTGATCCTAAGCAAGTCACTTAACCTGCTTCCCTCAGTTTCCCAGTCCAGAACTGGGATAATGCTACTTACTTATCAGACTTTCCTTCTGGGGATGTTTTGGAGATTAGTATTTGCAAAATGCTTTGAAGATGAAATCACTACACGAAGGCTAGAAGTTGTCCACGCTGGGCCAAGGGCTGCAGTTAATAGCTATTCCTCGCTCAGGCAAAACTCCCCTTGAAGTCCCCGTCAGCTTTATCTGGGTAAGAACTGCAGGATCGGGTCCTCTCACTTTACTGTC
Source organism: Calonectris borealis (assembly GCF_964195595.1). Classification (NCBI taxonomy): domain Eukaryota; kingdom Metazoa; phylum Chordata; class Aves; order Procellariiformes; family Procellariidae; genus Calonectris; species Calonectris borealis. The sequence goes on along the minus strand of NC_134321.1, from coordinate 5,574,422 downwards.
AAGGCCTTTAGTGATGTTGGCTTTACCTTCCATATTCTACTACATATTTAAAGAGTCTAGGATCCGTATTCTTGGAGGAAAATAATCTGAAGCACATATAAAAGGCAAGAGAAGCAGCAATGCTGTCAGGGAACTCACGGTGATAGTATATCAAACTAAAAAAAAAATTAGAAAGAGCAAAACAGACATGAGTTTGACAACGTGCTATGACAACAAGCGGGGAAAAAAAAAACCCGGAAAGAATTTGGGGCTACAGAGGCTGAAGCATCAGATATAGAAGAGCGAGATAAGATAAATGTCCCAGCTACAGGGTTTTGTGCGACTGCAGCTGAACTGCTGTATTCAGTAACTTATTATCAAAAATAGTGACACGCTGCAATTGCAAAGAGAGCAATAATAAAAGCAATAACCAGCTGCAAACCAGCAAAGTGGTCAGGGGTCTAGAAGTGCCGGTTTACGAAATACATAAGGAACTAGATACATATAATTTGCCAAAACTGGCAAGTACATGTTAGTATCTCAGACGTTTGAGGAGTGTGAACACGAGGCAAGGCAAGGGACTGAGTCAGTATTTATACAAGCAGTATTACTTTGAGCAAGAGGATGGAATTAAAGTGGAAAGTTCCTGAGCGTGTGCTTTGTTATGGAAAACCATCTGAAGGAAAATAATAGCGGTTCCACCACCACGTGGAATCTCTAACACTAGATTAGAAGAAAGGGAAAAAAAAAACACACGAAAATGCAATGCGTGACCTAATAGGTCTTTCTTGTCTTTAACTCCCGTGATTTATCCCGCAAGACTAGCAGAATGTACTCCAAAGCCGCATGTGTGCATACATCTTCTGTTTGGGAATGCTGTATTGGTTTTAGCTTTCTGAATTCATAACAGCAGAAAGCCCGATAATATTTAGATTTTATTTCTGAAGATGTCCATAGATCAGCAGACAATAAAGGGGGAAAAAACACACCGATGATATGATATCCTAGTATTTCCCAATATCCTTGACACAGCAAATCAACGGTTTGAGTGAACACAGACTACAAACGGAACAGCAATCAAACAGAAACGTTAATGCAAATCTCCTATGCACGCTGACACGGTAACAAAAGCTATTCCATTTTGTCATGATCCAACCCTACCAGATGCTAATAAAAGTACACGCTCATGATTTGTAAATACGCCGTGGGTGGGATTTTCAAGAGCACCTAGCACCGGTCCTCACGCCACAGCCGCTCTGTGGACTTCACCGGGAGGAAGCTCCTGAAGGTCCCATCCCAACGTTCACAAGTAAGACGCATTTATTCAGCTTTTACAAGCCTCAGCCCCTCACCGAGGCACACAGGCTCCCTTACCTGAAGGGCTGGCTGTTTGTCATTCCTCTTCGGAGACTTTAATCCACTAACTTGTTGCTGCTGCTGCTGCTGTTGCTGCTGCTGCTGCAGTAGAAGCTGCCGTGCCACCTGGAGAGCCTGCGAGGAAAGAGGTTTGAAAATTGAGTTTACAGCAGACAGGGTGTGGGGAGCTACATGCACGGCATAGCGTCAAGGCACCCCTTGGTCATGGGGTACCGCTCCACACCCAAAGCACCTCCACCGAGGAAAGCAGCGGCTTCCACAAAAAAACCAACTCAGCACTTGCATGCAACTGGGCGATATCCCACCGCTGGATTTCCCATTTTGACTATGGAGAAAAACAGCAGCAGCTGGTGTTCAGCTCCTGTGGGGAACCTCGAATAGCTGCAAGAATCCCGGTGGTGAGCACCATACGGTTATTTTTATCCCACGCCTGGAACGGCTCATACCCTTCTTTGCTACCGGGCAGGCTCATGTGTGCTAATGGCTTTCACGCTCCTCTTCTCCAGTGGGTCAGGTCTGGTTTACAGAAGAGGGCAGTCGTAGATCACTCTTGGCTCTCCTGACTGGGGAAAGCCAGGGAAGTTTCTGGAAGGCTATGGTGGGAGCCAGCGGCAGGCGGAGCCGTGCCGAGTCCCCCGAGGTACCGTGCTAAAGGCGGAGGAAGCTGCGAGGAGCTGGAGTGAACGCAATGAAAAGCAGGGCCAGCATCGCACACCCCCAAAATCACTAAGAGCTTGTGACGGCCCGGCGGTGGGGACTCGGACAGGAGGGGGCAGAGCAGCAAAGGGACAGTGCGGCTTCACGGGACGGAGGGGCAAGGGACATGATCCCAAAAGCATAAGCAGAGCATCACGTGGTGGGGGATCATGGCAAAATGTCGCGCAAAGTAAGGAAAAAGCATCGCTGGACACTGGAGCCAGCCCCTCTGCGAGGCCCCATTACTCCATCAAGTGGGGAAAAGAAAGCAAGAGGAGACGAAACACAGGGGAAAGCAGGACAAGGAGCAAGTCCCTGCCCGGCTCCCCCCCGGCCCCCAGCCAGGGGACCGCAGGGATCACCCCTGCGAGACGGGCTGCGGCACAGCTGAGGCTGCGCTGGCGAGACCCGAGCCTGCTGCTCCCGGAGGATTCACCAGCGCCGGACTCGGGCTTTCTTGGTCTCCTTGGAGACGTTCGGTACATGTGTAGGTGGAAAAGTGGGAAGGCTGAAGACTTCATTAATGTAAAACAAGAAAAATAGTCCCTTTGCAAGATGCCTACACGGAAGGAGGGAAAAAGCCTTCCCCACTCCTACTGTGTATGCTCTCTGAGTGATTTAATTAATACCTATTTAATTAAGGAGTCAGATACGCTTCGGGTTTCACTTGCTTCTCCAAGTTGCAAAGTGTTTCATCTCAGCGCGGAACCGCCGGGAAAGGTTTGACACCAAGGACTGCAAACTCGGATCCGCCACCCCCCAGTAAAACCTTGTTATTTTATGGCCTAGACCCATCTTTTTACTTTTGAAGGGACATTCAGCAGCCCAGGGGGCTGAAGAACCACCGCTGCCGGCCACACGCCAGGGCGAGCGGGGAGGAGAGACCTTACCGCACTCTGGCAACAAGCCCTCTTTTCAAATTTAGTAACAGGTCTCCACTGGATCAGAAAAACTCTTTAAGGGTGGATGCGATTTCCAACAGAGCTTGGTGCCATGAAGGTAAAATCAGATTTTGCATTTCAAGCTGGCCGGAGCTCAGCATCTCTAAAATGGTCCATGTCCCCGCGAGGGGTGCGAGGAGCAGCCGGGCAGGGGCACACGCCAGGGCGGGCACGCGTCTGTGCTCCCACACACGCAACCATCCCCACCATCGCTTCAGCGTCAAGAACCAGAGGACCCTACCAATTAATAAAATGCAACAAAGGAAACCTTTATGCAGAAAGTGCTAAGTATCATTAAAAAAATGTTATTTTTATTGAATTATCTTATTTAGCTGTTAAAACATCTGCAAGGGTGGGCAGAGGCAGCAGAAATAAAACCTACAAGACTTAAGGGGATGGGCAACAAATACTCACCCTCTTAACAGGGGTGTTGTATGGCTTATTTAATTAATGAATACTTGTAAAGCACTCTGAGTTGCTCAGACAAGAAGCGCTATACAGTACAAGCGCAACATATTATTATATATTATTAAGACTGGCTCTGCAGAAGAATAATTCCAGGTAAATGTGCAATCAAATGATCATTTTAGTTCCCAGTAATTAGATTCAATAGGCCAAAAAAAATACAGAAGCCTTTCTTTAATCATACACTAAACAATCAGAACATCCCTAACCTTTCAAGCTACAGCCTTTTTGAATAAAACATCATCAACTTATAGATATTATTCCAAAAAGAACCAGTCACCATATGTGTTGTCTCTTTGAAATACAGTTGCTATAGCAGACCCTGCATGCATTTCATGTGATATGATCATATTCTATCCGTTCTGGCAGCTGAGAGGTTGCACAACTAAAATTGGCTGCCAGAAATTTGTGAAGATTCCCAGAACAAGTAGCCCTGCAAGAAATGCCTGCCTTCTACTCGAGCTGGCCACGAAGCTCTGTGCAGCTCGGTGGGGTGGCCGCTGCCACCACGAGCCCTTACCACCATTGACCCCACGCCGATGAAGACCTCTGCCCTCGGGGCCAGGCTTGCAATGGCAAGGCTCTGATGGAGCAAAGCCAGAGCTCTGTCCCTGCTCCAGTCCCACCGGCACAGCACCCACATCCCCGCACACCCACCCTCGTGTAGGCTCTCCACTCAGGGTGACATCTACACCACCCTGCTCCATGGCCAGCTGGCACCTGTCCTGGCACCGCGACCTGGTGGGACCAGCGACGGCCAGAGGGAGGGACCAGCATGGAGGGTGGAGCAGCGGGGGAAGGAACGGATTAAAAAGAGCGAGAGTAACGAATGAATTGGCTGGAGGGAGCATCACGGATACAAGGAGCCAAGATGGACAGGAACAGCAAAGGGAGAAACACGGAGGGGCAGGCGCGGGTGAGATGGCGGCAAGCTGACACCTCAGGGGATTGCAGCTTGAAACGGCATTTCCCACCTCTCTTCTCTCAAGATTTCACTCTTCCGCTTATAAATAACTGACAGCAATAAAAGCTAAGCATCAGATGAGCCTGGGTTTAAGATGTGGAAGGTTGTTTATAGCTCAGATCTGGTTCTTACGGAACATCTGCATCAAGTAGCTACTGCGTCCTTGGTGCTATGGTGAACCCAGGGATCCCAAGTCCCTCCACCTTTCTACATGTCCTTGCTCAGCCCTTCCTCCCTCCCGCCTCGGACCAAGCACTACCCCTGCCGTTTCGAAGCCTCAGCCACGCTCCTTACACACGATGGGATGTGTAGAAGAAAGATGGCTAGCTCAGTCCGGGAAGCACCAGCCCTCTTTCCTCTTACATGCGAAGTATTTCAAGGCCATTTGGAGTGCCTTCATGAAATTAATTTGCTGATGTCGGTTGAAGCCCGGTGGACACCTGCCCTCATTACGCCGGCACATCCCATTTAATCCAAGCCGACAAGCGCCATACCTCTACCCCCTTCTCTGGTTCCACACAGCAAGCGCTCCTGCGTGGAGCCCGTGGCTGGATGCCGGCGCGGGAGCCCTGCTGAGGCTGCCGATGCTGCACAGCACTCAAGCAAGGATAGACAGGGAAATTAATCGGAGAGCGAAGTCAGTCCCACAACCTTCATCAGCACGGAGATTCGCAAGCAGGCCTGTACATTAATAAAGCTTCCTGTGGGAGTAGATGTTGCCTTTGATTTGCATGTGAATTCAATGCTAGTGAGAAGTGCCAGACTGTCAGACATGGAGACCAAAGTCTCTTATCTTTCCAAAAGCTTCTGTAGCAGTTTCCCCACATTTCCTTAATCATCTGCCTTGTCCTCAACTTACTGAACAGGCAGTAGAGAGTAAAGCTGGACTCGGTTCAACTCCTGCTGCTGCCAAGTCCTGAAACAAGGGTGCCAGGACTGTTTACTGCTAGCCAACAGCTCTGCTAACGTGGCCCTCTCCTCACGAGCAGGTGCTGCGACATCTCCAAGCTCTTTTCACACATGCCTTCCCACTGCCACAGCAACATCCTAAATCTCCACCACGTGCTTGCACTTCTGCAAGTGAACAATTGCCGGGGGCCACAGTAAACCAGCTCGTGTTTCCGCGTCCAGGTAACTGCGTGGTCCTTCACGGGACCGGCAGGTAGAGATGCCAAGACCCCCAAAACCATAAGATGGGCCCATGATTACCAGCAGCCATGTTACATGTCACCTATCCGCGCTGCTCGAAGAGCCTGCAAGCCTGGACACCGCTGCTTGGGACAAGCAGACCCAGACGCCAATCCTGGCCTCCAGCAGCTAATCACACAGCATCGGCAACCGTCCTCCTCTCTGCACCGAAATACAAATGGGAAATCTTCCCACTTACTGGAGGAAGAGAAAGAAAAGCATCCCCTAGCAAGCGCATCTTCTGAGTGCCACAGTTTTTGGTCACTATCAACGGGGATCTGAAAGGACGACATCAGTAAAAGGCTCACTACCAACCGAGTCATCTTGATTCTGCCCGGTGCTACGCCTAAATGCAAGACACAGTAAATAAACTCCCGAGCTATCTTCTTATCCATTAGGAAATCACCCAGAGATAAGGAGATTTTCTGGCGTAAAACAGAGACCAGTAAAAAGGCAACTGAAACACTGTACTTCAGAGACATTGCACAAACTTGGGATGGTATTTGGGAGCCAATGTTGGGTGACACCTAACCCAGGAAAAAATTTAACAGCACATTCACCGTGAGATGAATCAAGCCTGTTTCATTCAAAGATGCCACAGAGTAAGTGGGAAGCCCCACCGAAAATCCCTCTCCCTGTGCTTAGGGAATTGGCAACCATTTAATGTTTCCCAACTAGCTAAGCACTGGGGGGGGGGGAGGTGAAAAAGTACACATTTGAGATGACCAAGACAATTTTATTGCAAGATAGACAGAACGTGACTTGTTTGCCCAGCTGTTGTTTGCCCAGAACATCCGGCACTGTTCTCACCCCAGTTACTGTTGTAATTCCACATTTTCACGCAAGCGGCTCAATCTTCTGGTTTCACCATCCTCTTTGGGCAAGTTCTGCTCCAAGGGTGAAAACGTAGCCCTGCCTCTGACTTCATGTGGCTAGAAACTCCCAATTCGGGAAGGGGGCTGGGGAAGGGAAATACACTGGAAAAAGAGAGTAGAACTTTAAAAATAGAAATGCTGCTTAAATGCCATATACTTGCTTACAGTGTTATTACATAAGGAAAACAGTAACAGGATCCAGTCCTATGGAGCCTCTTGCTAACTTGTTCCACCGCTGCAGCCAGTACAAGAAGGCAGCGACTCTCCAACTGTTTTTCCATCAGCCTATTTCTATTGAAGAAAAAGAGCTCAAGCTCCTCCCTTCCCATCTGCTCCAACCGATATTAGTATCAATCAGCTATTAATGAAATATGAAGACCTACAGCTACCATGGGCCTGACTCTAACGCCAGGAGAAGCTTGTTTCCGCACCTGAGGTTTATCAGGCATGGAAAGACTGATCCAGGGAACTGCAGGACGTATGGAAAGGTATGTATGTTGGAGGGTGGGGAGACGAGCAACAGACACGAGGATGCAAAAGAAACCGGCGTCCTGTCTGACTGCCAATTCCCAGGGCAGTTGTGCAGTAATCGGCTGTCTCCGAAATGGAGAAGCGTGCACACAGAAGTGGCAAGAAGGCCACAAAACAAAATCCCATGTGTTTTTACAGATTCCTAAGGATTTGGGGCCTTCCCAGGTGGACAAAGCTGCCCATCAGGAAAGCAACTTGAGAAAGGAGGAAGGAAGTGTTCCCAGAAATCAGAGATGGCCCCGCAGCTATCTGAAGTGTCCAAGCAGTAAATCTGGAAAGTTACTCGCCAGCCAACATCATCATCTGTCCGTTATTTCAGTTATGGTCATTAAAAAGCAAAACACAACACAACAAGCAGAGAGAGATGAGACAGAAGATATTTTAAGGGCAAAATCTACCCTTGGAGAAAACATAATGCTACCCCAGTCCCAGACTCCAGAAGCGAGACCTTCTGTGTTGACCTCCGAGCAGTAACAGAGCGCGGATCCTTACACAGCTAAGATTGCTGCTAAGCTTCCCCCCCCCCGTCTTTTAGGCGAAGCACGGCTTTGCAGCATCAGGCATGCAGTTCTCCCACCACCTATTTCTCCCCGAGTTTCGCAATGGCTTCAGGCACTGAGGGGCCGCCCGGTCGGCAGCTAAAGGGGCCTCTCCCAGCGGAGGCATGGCCCACCTCCTCAGAAGGGTTTCTTGCTTCCATTTAGTCTCGCAAGGCAAGTACCTGTGTTTCTCCCGGGTGGGATGAGGGGGGATTTAGACTCAGCCAGCAATCTCTCTTCTTTCTCAGCTCCCATCTGTCCTCACACCCCGCTCCACTCCACAGCTGCTCCCAGAGCGGCAAGATGCAGCTCACAAGCTCGGAAGCCCGGATGCACCCGAGCTTCAGAGCTGCTTCATGTCTCTCCCACTCCTGCCTCCTCTATCTCCTCTCCCGCGACACCCTCTTCTCCTGGAGCAGCAGATGTAGAGGAGCGGTGGTAGGAGGCAGACACATTGGAGGGGAGCCCTGCTGCAGCTCTCCTCCGACAGGCTGCGGAGCCGCACAACGTGTGGAAACCGGCGAGGAGCGGAGCAGTATGCAAAAAGATAGAAAAAAAAAAAATAGTGCAAAGCGACAGCAGTGGGTAGTGCTGTTCCTCTGGGAGGAACAGAACAGGGGGAGGTGAGAAGAACCAACTAGAGAGAATAGGAAAGGAACCAAAATGAAGAGGAGGAATAAAATGTAGAAGATGCAGAAAAGAGAAGCAGATGTTCTTGCACCACTTACTCCTTCTGACATTCGTACCCAGCTCTTTCATCTTCCTCTAGAACTGGGAAACGAGCTGCTACATGCTCCCTGCCCGTTCCCACCATCCTGACCCTCTGCACCACGCATCAGAACGAGCCAAGGCCAAGAGCCCCAACGCTGCTCCCGGCACCGCAGCGGGGAAGCCTGGGGATAATTACAAGAGGGAGACAGGGCTCTGCTACGGGACACGGCTAGGATCCCACGTAACCTGGCGAAGCAGCCCTGCTGTCCAGCTTCCTCGGCAGCCCTGGATTCAAATCACCCCCATCCCCATCTCATCCTCTATTTCCTTGTTTCATTAAATAATCCTCCTCCCTCTACCCTGTACCCAACTCTGCTCCACAGCTGCGAGCCAGGGGAGATGCTGCCGGCTGCGTGTACCCAGCGCCTCGCTCAGCTGCAGCTCCTCTTGCAAGGCTGGCTCCATCCAAGGGGCTACCAGCCAGCTCGTCAGAGGAGAGCTTCAACAGCAATCCTTCACTCGAATAAAATGATCGGCTGGCCCTGAAGGCTTTGCTTAGATGCAGCAGAGTGATCTAGCCAAGTGACTAATGGGTGATTCCCATGCTGAAAAAAGAGAAGGGACCTGGAGGTCCACATGTACAAACCCCGGCTCACATCCTGTCCCTGACATGGCGGGGGCAGGCTTAGAGCAAGGGAGCTGGCAACCTGCCTCACGCTGAAGCATCTCCTAGAATAGTTCAGTCATGAGGAGAGACGACGACTCTTTATTTTTCTTCCAGCAGGCTTAGTTTCTTTCCTCTGGAATAGATCCTGGCTATCAGTTGAGGAGATCCTCTCCAGCAAAAGGCACTGGAAACAGAAACCCTTTCTTCCAAACCCACAGGGTGGAGTTGCCTGCGCCCCAGCGCTGCTACGCTTCATCCTCCTGGGTGCTGAGGTTACTTCTGCCGGCAGGAGGGCGAGCAGACGCGATGCTCCTGCCCTGCCACCCCGCAGCCCGACCCACGGCTGGCAAGGTCCCTGCCTGCTCCCCCAGCTCTGCAGCAGCGGGGACCCAGCCCCATGCAGCGGGACAACAGGGATTTGCCTCCAAAGCACCTGATTTTAATTTTGTAATTTATTCATGAATTCCACAAACTTGGGGCAGAAGCTGGTCGAGGTTTTTTCTTCAAATACCCAGAGAGGCAAGCGGGATGGAGGGGGGCTGGCGGCAAGAGGCGGCAGGGTACGAGGTCAAACTCGGCAAACACCAGAAACCTGTGAGCCCCGAACCAGCCACAACAGTGACAACAGCTACAAAAATCCCCTTCTTGAGGCACAAACGAAATCCTCAGGCGGTTAACACTGCAAAAACACCTTCTGTCTCCTCTTTTAGAGAGTCACAGTCAAGACTCATCAAAGCCATTTAAAAAGCATCTGGCAAAAAGTTCCCAAACATTAAAAATGGCTCTCTTTATTTTGGCATGTCAAGATTCACAGCATGTAGCGGTCTGTACCAGCAAGAAAGGAGGGATGGGCCAACACATCCTGGTAAAATGAGAAAGGATACAAATCTTGGCTCCCCATGCAAACTGAACCAGAACTGAACTATGTCTGAGTGATGAAAAAAATCTTATGGGATTTCCAGCTCGTTTCTGTAGGCTCGAGATCAGATTCTGAACTACTGTGTTTATCCAAAAGTGAACCAGACCTTTGAATATTTGGAGGACTATTCACTGCTGAGCCGCGTTTTTCTTGGATGTCAAAAACACGGGAAGTTCTCATATTTTTTAATAGAGAAGAGAAGAGGGATAAGGTGGGGGGAGAAGGAAGAGTGCCTTTTTGTTGCTACAACATAAATAGTATATTGCATACAGCTGCTTGCGCGCTTCCCTGTGCGGTCAACAAAACAGGGAACATATTTTAAGCTTGTTTTCCAAAACACTGTATGACAAACTTGCACTCAGAGGCCCATGAAATAAAGCCCCTGACTGTGGACATCCCACCACGCACCATCGGACGCTCGCTGCCGTTGGGTGAACAGAGGAAGCGAAACATCGGGACAGCCGTTTGGGAAAGATGGGAAACTAATGCTGCAAATCACATCTCTGCACTTCAAGCCTATGGCACAACCTAATTTAGAATAGCTTCTAAAAACCTTAATTTTAAAAGATTCTGGTAAAGCAAACATAGGCGAGGTTCAGATGGAGGCGACAAAAATGATTAGAGGCCTCGGCAGATACGAGAAAAGATTGATAAGGGTGGGAGTGTTTAGTTTAGCGAGAGATGAGTAAGAAGGGAGATGACAAACGTACACAAATTGTGACTCGGCCTGAGAAGGTACATCTGGCGCTATTTGCCATTTCTCATAACGCAAGAGAAAGGGGACATTGAATGAAGTCAGGAAGCAACAACAACCAAAAAAAAACCTAAAGCAGATAAAGGGATTTTTTTTTTTCTTTCTTAATACACAACTCATAATTACTGTCTGGAACTTACTGTCACAAGATATGACCAGTGCCAAGAGCATGGGGAGGATGCAAAGAAAGGATTAGACACTTGCACAGATAGTAATGAGAGCATTTACAGCTACCTTTGGAAAGATAAATATAAATCAGGGTACCAAAGTTTATGCTTCAGGGCACGAGCCAACCTTTAATCTAGCTGGAGGCTAGGAGGAAAGTTCCCCCCACGGACAGGTCCTCTAACTGTCCTTCACGGGCTTCTGCCCAAGGACTGCAGCCAGGGCTGGAGAGACCCTGCGTCCGATGGGACGCAACCGCTCCTGCCCCTCTGCCTTCTCGGGCACCTCCGTCCCGCACCGCTGACCCCAAGCCCCGTTCCCCAGCCCATCCCGAGCCCCCCCGACCCCCGGAGAGCTGCCGGGCACAGGGGGGTTGGCCACGTCCCCCAGCCCAGCCCCTGCCCACGTCACCTGGCCCCAAGCCGCCCATTTCCTCTTTCTTCTTCGCATCACATTTAAGTTTCAGGTCCTTATTTCGCCAGCCCTTCCTCTCCGTGGTATTTTCTGCCATTTTTTCCTCCCTCAAAACTAAACCCACAGCTTTCCTGCCACCCATTTGGGCTCCCCTCCGAGCGCTGACACCCCGGAGCCGGCGGGCGAAGCATCCTCCTCCTCCTCCCCGGATCCACCAGCGATGCGCATACTTGAATGCAACTTCAAGATGTCAGGCAAATTTTCCTTTTTTTTGATCTGAAGCCGTTCCGTAGAGGGAACCTACGTCCCCCAGGAGGAGGAGGACCCTCCTGCCGATACGGCACCTGCGGGGCAGCGGCAGTCAGGCACTATTACGGACCACGGAGCTCATCAGCGCGCTGGAACTGACATGCGATTCGGGGAGACAAAGAGAGATTTTGAAAGCAAGTCAGTCTATTAAATTTATACCTACCTGCACAATGTGAAACAAACCACATCTCGGTTTCCTTTCATGTGCATGACAGTCTTAACTTGTTTCTTTTAATCCCATAAAAGCAGCTAAAGCATGCAACATGCTTCCCAGAGATGAGGCAAACCTGTATTTTACTTCCTGACAGTGATTTGGTTTATAGGTTGTTTTTTTTCCAGGGAAGATAATGGGCATTGTCTTAAGCTGGTATTACAAAGGAAATACTACACACTACATGCTAGACACCTGGCATTTAAAAAAGAATCACATAAATTGACACTGTCTGTAACGGACCATACAGCTGCAACCCCTCGCGCTGCACAGACACCAGTATCGGCGGCAAAAAGATCCCAGCAGCACTCTCCAAGGTTTTCTTCAGAAGTCAGCACCCTTCTACAAATTCAAAGTGCCTCTCGTTTAGTCAATCGTACCCCAAGCAGGACTGGGGATGTGCCGAGGCAGAAATGACTACGTAATAAATCCAGCAAATCCAAAGGGGTGAAGCAGTAATCCACGGAAACGTTCTGCACAAGAGGGGGGTTTAAGTGCCTTTAATTCCCAGCTGCAAACCCGATAAGCTGCCAGAAGGCGGAGACCACCGAACACAAGGGGTTAATGGCCTTGCTAAAGAAAATGATACACATAATTTCCTTTTATCATAAAACAATACGTTTATTATTTTCTGTATATCTGTTAAAGGGCACGGCCTTCTGAGTGGAAAACAAAACACAGCTCGGTCACATGTTTATTTGCTTCAGCTACTCCCTTTCCCTTCTGATAAATAATCAAACATGCCATCCAGAAAAAACAAAACCAGTGAGCTGGGAAATTTGATGGTCATCAAATAGACTAAGATACCAAGAAAAGCAGCCCACTGTTCCCACAGTGAGTTTTCTGCCCCACACCTACACTAACATCTGAGTAAATAACTTCAGTCACTCTTTCCATTTTCCCCATGCAATTACTCCTACTGTTAAACAAATTGTCCTTAAGGCAGTTGCAAACACCATTTTTTTTTTTCTGCAAAGTAGAACAACTTCTGAACATTAAAAAGCCAGACTAGCAATATATTTTAAAAATATGTTTGTTGTACTTGCGGTTTGGCTGAACACACAGCTTGATTTCTCTCTCGCGCGCTTTCTTTTCTAGGAAGATGGGGGTTTACAGTTTAAAATTTTAAAGCGTATTTGGATCTCGGAGAGGCAGGAAAAGCCTCGAGGAGGATGGGTTTTCTCCATAGGGCAGGCAGCATACTTTCCATTTTCTCTTACGTTTCACACTATATGAGCACCGTGAATGCTTACCAAAAAGAAGTTACCTGCTATTTCAGTGGACTTTTGAGGGGGGAGAAACAACCGAGAATTATCAAGTAGTTTTTTAAGTCACTTGAACAGAGAGGGAAAAATCCAGCATACGTGTTGCAACACGGATTACCCAGAGGATCTACGCTATCTTCCAACAACCCTTGAAGACCATTCATACAACAATCATTAATACTGAAAAACTGCAGAGAAAATCCCTCACGTGAGAAGTTAACAACCATTACCCGGCGTGAGCACGCTTTCCCTTTCCTTTTGTAGTACCACAGGACTAAACAATAGTAATATGAATGAGATAATAGCCATGCTTGTCTCAGCAGCCTGATTTTTATTAGCATGAAATTGGTACAAATATTAGCGAGGCTGGTTCGCAAGCGGTGCCAGAGCCACGATGCAAACAATTTGCGAAAAACAAAAAGCGACTCGGCAGGCTTGCACCTCTCTCTTTTGCTGCCCAGAACAGCAGCCACGTTTCCTTTTTCTGGGGGGTTTGTTTTGGGGTTGGGTTTTTTTTTGCCACTTGTGCAAGCGCGAGGAGAAGCCGCAGCACCCGGCGAGCAGCGGGGACGGTGACACACAGCTGCTCCCGCGCCAGAGGGACGTCGCAAGGCGACGGGTGCCCCGAAAGAGGACTTAGTCCTCGCCACGGTTCTCCGAAGCCGTGCCAAAAAACCCACCCTCGTTGTCAACACCGCAGTAAACAACCTGAACCGGCTTCTTTTGCTTTAAACCTAAGCAATTCCCCTCTCCTGCGCTGCCAAGCTGCCCGCGCAAGGCAGCAAGTTAAAAGTTCAGCCCTGCCTGCACGCTCCTTTTCTCTCAGCGCTTGCAGAGAAAATGAAGAGTTTAACAGAGTAAGGTCTTACTGTCTGCCTTTAGATTTCCGTCTTCGCGCTGGAGATGTGTTTCTGGCTGTTTCTGTGAAGCGGGGGCTGAAGAATGGTAAAAAGATGTTTGAATAAACAGGAAGTGCTGCGCAGCCGGAGCGCAGGCTGGAGGGAGACGGCGCTGGAGCACTGCCCTTCGCCGGCAGCCACCGGGTCTCTGCCTCCACAGTAGCAACCTCTGCTTTTACTAAATGACAAAGAAACCGCAAAGCATTCCTTCCCTAATTCTTCCCTCGCGAAGTGGCGAGATCGGCTGGAGCTCGCAGGTAATCTCGAAGTTGGGTTTAGCACTGCACCAGGCGCAAAAATCTAGCGATTCTGTGTTATTGAGTTCCCCCTCTGTAAGCAGAAACATGCAGAACTAATTATGTCCCCAACTAGACCAAACAGTGGCAAAGAGCACACCTCGCTTCTGCATCTAGGCAAATTCATATCTGCACATAAGTTCAGCCAAGCTTGGCTTTCCTACCCTCTACAGTGCTGTAACTTGCTCTTAAAACCAGCTTGCGAGGCTGGCCGGGCTTCAGAGCTCTTTTCTCTAACTGCGCGAATTGAAATATAAACAACCACCCAAAAAATGCAACTTGTCTCAGGCGCAGGACTTGCATCCAGCATCTCCGACAGCGTGCGTTTTGCGTTCAGGCAGATGCTTTCCCTTCTTCGTCGTCTCCTTCCCCTCCCTAAAACAAACTACCTATTTAACTGGAGATGACTAACTAACCGTCTCCCCACCCAATTACCAAAGCCCTGTCTTCTGTCATATTGGTGACATAACACAGATATTGTCAAGAAAAAGTAAACTGGGGCTGGCACCCGGAGGCAGCTCGTGAAGAGATGAGCAGTCGAACAGCCATATTCAATAAAAAAGAGGAACAGGATTCCTTTAGAAAATGTATTGCTGTTGTGGCAACGTGCTGCTGCCGCTGAAGGGACTGATTTGTTATTTAGCATGTAGTCTTGGACTGTCTGTCATTCTGGGTGCTAATGCTCTGCTAAAATAACTCATTGGGAGCTGTCAGTGGGATGTTTACATAGGCCCCCAATCTTTTCTTCATACAAGGAAATTTTTTACTGGAATTCATCTTCTTTTGATCTCACATTCAAAGCAACAGCAGCTTGATAGACATGCAAGTCTGAAAGCAAATCCAGACGCTGAAGATAAACCGCCAGAGTATGACAGGCAGGAGCATCTAAAGCTTATAAAAATGAAGAGAACAGCATGTCGTCTGAGTATTACAATAGCAGAAATCAAGAGACATATTAGGTGGAACTGATCAGCCACAAAAACAGTTCAAAAGGCAGATCATAGAAACAGAAGACTAAGCTAGGGAAAAAAAAAAAATTGGAAAGATTTGCTTTACAGAGGCATCACCTCCTTTCTGAGTACCACAGCGTTTCCGCTCCAGCGTGTAAACTTAAGGGGGAAAAAAAGAGGAGGGCTTGTGCCGTCTCCTACTAACTCAGCAGTTCTTACCTTCAACTCACCAATTAATTTGCCGAGTGTACGTTTCAATTACACGTTATTCAAAGTGAAATAAAAATAGGACACTTGCGTCTAGCCCAGCCCTCCAAAACACCGCAGGGATGGGGCATCTGTGCCTCTTCGTTAGGAAACGGGGGAATCGCATCCCCCAAGGTGCACAGGGGGCCCTGGCCTCAGCCCCTGCCACCATTTTAGCTTGTGCGTCTTTCAAAGGGCTGAGTCTTGGGATGCTCTTGAGCTCTGCCTTTCCCACCAGTGCAGAAATATTAGTTCAGAAGATAATTTTATTTAAATTGAATTACGTGTGCCACGGAGTCCGCAGATACATACCAAAGACAGCACTTGCTGGGAAACAATTGCTGAAACTTTCTCTAGAAACCCATACATTTTTAATTTTTCTTCCCCATATAAGCTTCTTATTCTAATTGAAGTCAGCAAATATAATGAAAAAGTAATTCTCAAACAATTTTGTACTTAGAGCTGTTTGTTAACAAACACTGAATGAGCAGCAGCATTAGGTTAAAGGGCAGCAGGATTCCACATTATAATTTAGCCTGCAGTTATTTCTGATTAAGAACACCCTCTGGGACAGCAAAGCAAGATCTTCTTTTGCAGCAGGCATAGCTTTTAAAATTAGCCTCTTCTCCGTAATAAAACCAACAGGAAAACTGTGGATTTAAAACTGTATTAACCAATTTGAAGCGGTGCAATCAGTTTATGTCTCACTTTCTGCAAAACACCGTTCCCTGCCTTAGTCAAGTTACAAATGTAAAAATGCTTCCTGGATTCTGAAACTGTTGTAAGAAAGTCACCTTCTGTCATGCTTATGTAGCTATCTAATGTGCTAAAGGCTGATTATTTATCTTTAAACTGTACTAGTTTAATCTTTTAAGGTCACCACTAATCTGCTCCAACCTTTTAAAAAATAGCAGCTTTCAAGACTTACTGCTGGAATCACTAAACTCAACGCTGAATGTCATTGTAACGGATACATTAGCCAGAATGAGTGCAGTTTTACAATGTAAACACCAAATATAAATCCCCACCTAAATGAGAAGAAAAATATGATCTCCGCGCCAGGAGAAATGTCAGTAAATACGATCAACACCATCTTATTTCACACAAATATCGTTCCAAATCCTGTTGCTATTTCCCTCTCCTCCCCCTCCCTTCCCAGTGCAAAACAGGCAAAACTTGGGTATAACTGAAAGGATCATTAGGTGCTTTTTCCTTATCTTTTCCCTTTCGCAGCAGCAACTTTGCATGCCCGCTGCAAACCTCACGACCGCATTTGGAAGTCGCTCTAAGTCCAAAAACCCTCTCGCAGGTGATTTGTGTGTGCGCGCTGCACAGTGGCCCTTCTATACTCTTCTTTTTCCTTTTCCCCTAGACTTCTTCTGGACTTGAATGTCACAGTAGACCTTGAATGTGAAATGGCTTCAAGCTAATTGCTTTAATTGCTTGAAGATGTGCAGGCAGGTGAAACCCGATCCCCTTGGCCATTGTAGAGACCAGGAACAACACAGGAATGTTTACATAGTGGTTTGAGTTTAATAGACAGTAGAGCTGAGTTTCAGACAGCTAGCAAAAACACAGCTAATAGGTGACCTCTTAATGTAGTCCTCCTTTTTAAAAACAAAATACAATTTCATCTTATACAAGGCAATGTCCCTAAATGCCAAGGTTATCTGCTTGACTTTTTGAGTGAGCATGCACTGCGTTGCACCTGACATTTATACCAGAAACTCTATCCTGAATGCATTTCCCTCTACCTTAAAACAAAAAGCACTTTATGTGTCAGTCACCTTACAAACAGATTAGAGCTGGATGGAGTTTCCTAGTAAAGTGCAGTCATTTTAATTTAAAATTGAGTGGTCTTCACCACTGGCATACTCCTTTTGCCCCGAAAACACATGGCAGGGGATGTAACCTGAAACACTGCATCCCTGCATCCCTCACCTGGGCACTCCCACCCTCCCGCTGGGGACCAGCACAAGCCCTTGGCAGGGTCTTCTGGAAAGGCAAAGTATGACTTTTAACGACTTTTACTGCTTTTCCAGAGCTTCCAGTACATTTGCTACACACTGTGAAGATACGGACTGGCTGCGATGTGCTTTTTCAAAGGCGCAGCTTGATTTCACGCACGGCGCAAATTCAGCAGCTCTTCCTCAGGCAAAACTCCTCCTGACTGAGAGCTGCAGCATTTGGGGTCACTGAGAATCAGGCTTGCTTTCCAAGAATCATGAGGTAAGTAAAACACACTTGAAACCAGCCAAAGACCGGCGAGCAGGTATAGCACAAGTGTAGAAAACAAAGCAGAAAGAGTGATTTTGGCAGTAGCGGTAGCATAAAGGTATTTACTGTAAGTCTAGTCCAAAAAACAAACACTGAAAACAGGTAATACCTAATACTCACTTTCCTGGCACAGGGGCTTCGAGTTTTGTTGCCAATCTTAAAAATGGTTAAAATCGCTTGCATTGGGTGAATATTAGCAGGGAAATGACATGTGTTACCCCCCAGACAAATAGGAATCAATAAACTAGCATTTATGTAGGAAGGAAAAAAGGAAGGCAATCTGAGGAACAAGACTGGAAAAAGCAGAGAGGCAGAGGAGGGGAGGCCAAACCAGCGCGTATTTAGTACCAACGAGGAAGGAAAACAACCCCCAACCCCACAGCCCTGCAAGTAAAGGGCATTTCCAGCCTGATCCTTGCCATTCTGCTCAGGAAGTTTCCAATTCTCTAGTATCTTATGCTGAAACTACCACCCCCCCGGGCAGAAGCGAACAGGAGGAGGAGGAAGGCTGCTCCAGCCACTTCTGGAGGCAACTGTGGTTCGCAGGAAGACAATAGACGCTGGTTGCTCTGCTCTACCTTGCCTGTTATTCCCAATCCTCAGAAGCAAATGAATAACTGATCTTAAATAATACAGAACAAAGGGAACAATAGGAGCGAGAAAGCAAGCCGGGATACTTGGGAACATGCCTCTTTCTGTTGAGAGACACCCTCGCCGGCACACACGCCTGCACCAAGTTGTTGTCCCACGTGCCCCCCCATCACCTCCAGAAAGCTCAAATTCCAGCAACCATGGGGTTTTAATAGCTTTTTTCCGGTACATCCCCCCCCCAAAAAAAAAGAAAAGAAAAGAAAAGAAAAGAAAAAAAAAAAAAGAAAAAGTTCATAATAGAAAAAAAAAAAAGAGCGGCGTCAATTTAAAGATTTAGTATAAACTAGTTCAAGCCTGTGGGAGGAACGCTAAGTGGAAAAAGTAAACACGGTCCCCCCAAGTAGTTCCCCTGGAAGCCGAGCGCAGCCAGTGCCTGGTACCGCCGCTGCCCCGCGCCTGGGGAGGTCAGCCCAGCTATGCTAAACTGACAGGTTCAGTTTACAGCAGGCCAGCACTTTGTTTGGATATACTGGCCTTGCTCACCGCCAGCTTAACAACAGATGGCTAGAAAACTTTCATTATGTTGCAGAGGGCTGAACTGCAAACAATCGGGGAAAACTGTGAAAAGTTTAACTCTCTGCAAGCCGAGCGGGGAAGCGTTCGCCTCGCCAGCCGGCTGCCCGCTCCCACCCTGGGCATGTGCGCCTTTAAGTTAATTAAAGAGGGATGGGATGATTAATCATACCTGGGCACGGTCCTGGGGATGCTTGAAAAAAAGAATTTGCGATTTGACAAGGTCATTTCAATAAAAGTAGCATTCCAGAAGAAAATGGACTTTGACGGATGGCAAAGCTGATTTTAAACCTTACTCAAGCCTGTGGCTTCAGGAAAGTTACAGAAAGTTTCGGCAATAATCCCCCAATCAGGGTTTATCAAGAGCTTTCCGACGAGTGTTTTTCCATCTCCAGAAACAGAGCCTCCGTCCCTCAAATTCCCACTTCAAACTTTCACACTTGACGGCAAGAGAAGGCCACCAAATAATTAGCACGCAGATCTAAATATGATTTATCCAAATCTGTGTAGAATTTAAACATTCATTAAATTGATTCGATTCATATGCACCCTAGTATCTTTTAATGCTCCAAGGCAGGTTATAAATGCACCTTCCGAGGTTTAATTCAATTGACAATCTTATATACATCTCATCACTGGAAATGCACTATTTTATATTATTCAAGAAACGAACGAATCTGTTTTCCACAAATGTATTTTAAAAGCCACTCTTTCCTGTTATTGAAAGAAAATTGTGTTTATTACTCCTTTAGCATAGTGTAAACTCATAAACGTCAACAGAGAGTACAAGGAAAACTGTCAACTAAATATTGTTTCCTTCATGAGCTGCTCTTCCAAGTCAATTACGCCTTTCAACTTCTGGGGCATTGTATGATAAACTGGCAGTAAAAATCATTCACATTAATATACCATGGTGCCTTGCCTGCAAAAGGTAATTAAAGAAGTAAATGACTCATAAGAATAGACATATTAGCTGCAAAATGAAAGGCAACTGAGCTGCCACATGAAAATATGTACCATTAAGATACTGCATTTTCATATTCCTGTAATCAGCTTCAGTAGACTAATGCTTATTTAATCCAGTTCTCTGCTAAGTCCATCAACAACTGTTTTTTGCTGTTTTCTCCTTGACTGAACATTATGTGTGCAGGTTTGGAATAAATACTGCAATAAGATTTTTGCATAGTCAATTGAAGAACAGGTTTTTTATCTTTTAAAAACTATTTTTCTTTCCCACCAAGAGGAATACAGCAGAGAAGGATACCAAGAAAACCCCCATTTTCTGGGGTTCTTTCAGTGCCAATACGCTTTGAGTGAAATATATACCCAGTTCTAGCATTCACCATTTTGATTCGTGAAACTATTAGCAGGAAAAACAAGCCT
Organism: Calonectris borealis; assembly: GCF_964195595.1. Classification (NCBI taxonomy): domain Eukaryota; kingdom Metazoa; phylum Chordata; class Aves; order Procellariiformes; family Procellariidae; genus Calonectris; species Calonectris borealis. The sequence continues at coordinate 5,554,237 of NC_134321.1, read as the reverse complement.
AATGACTCCATCTTCCAACTTTCCTATTCTTCACATAGGAAACGCTTTGCCTTGTCAATGCGTGTTTTCATTAGGGTTAGAAAAATGAGACTGTTTTTCTCTTCCTCAAGTCTTTGAGGCAAGATGGTGGGGCGAGGAGAGGAGCGGGCACCGCTGGGTTTGTGGAGGAGACGGAGACGCAGGCTGGGCATCGCCCTCGAACGACGTACATCCCAGCGACGTGCCCTCCCCAGCCCTGACTTTTGGAAAGATTCAGATGACAAAAGACCCAAACTCCAAACCCACACAGACACCATCCCGGCACCCCACCCCGGCAGCGGGACCGCCAAGCTCGGCACCAACACGCCGCTGATTTTTGGGGACGGCCTTTGCTGATGGCTCGTGGCCATCATACAGATACAAGCCCTTTGGTGAAGGGTGTTGGGTCTAACTGCCCAAGCTGCGTCCTCCTTCTCCCAAGGGGATGGCAGGGAGATGGTGAAATTCAGAGGACGAAGTACACTCGTCTCCATCCTCCAAAATAACACCCTGCAAAATACTCAGACGTTTATAACTCATCCTGTTTGCGAGCAGTAATTAAAATATTCTTTTCATCACAATAATAGCTCTGTAAGGCCAAGATCCAAACTGCTTCTGACTGCACAGCTACCACAATTATTTCATTTTCTAAAGTATGGGGTGGAGTTAACTCTGGTATCTCAGCTATCACTATGCTGTGACTGCTGACAAATGCTGACTTTTCTAAATGGCAGATGCTGTGTATGTACCATCCATCCTTTATTTATTGTGCCCGACATAGGTTTACCCTTGCAAAAAGAGATCTTTCAATAAAAATCTTAACACAATGCTTTGCAACCTGCATTATATGTTGCTTATTTATCATATCAGTACGAAATAGTATAAGACTTAAAATGTAGGATCAATCATTATTTAAACTGTATTATTGCTTCTCCATTTGAGCAGACATCACTTTGTACCCACAATTAATGAGCTCTAGTCCTTTTTCTAATTAAGGAACAAAGGTTCTTGTGTGCTGAGTATAGAGTGACACTGTCTAGAGAACACACGTTTAAATAGAAGAGAATCCTTCTAATTACCTTAAAATAGGATTTTTAATATCCAGGAACATAATAGGATCAAGAAATTAGAGCATTTCCAACAGCATTTACAAATAAGTCATTACAAAACACTATTAAAAGGTAATAATGCATCCCTAAAAATAGCGGGACTTTATGGAGACTAGTGCCTAACGCTTCCGTATTTATGTAATTAACCTTTGTGCATTCATACATGGCAAATGCAATACAGAAATTATTTTATATATGTGTATACACAGAGACAAATCCGAAAAAAATGAGGAGTCGGCTATTAGAGTATAAAATACTTCAGGCTTGCGCAGATTAGGATCCAAACACATAATTAAGAAAGTCAGAAAGGTAACCTCGCTTTATCCAGTAATTAGGGCTGTTAGAAATAGGATACTGTCTCTTAAAAGTGTTACAAATATACCGCACTACTAAATAACCTGCACTGCTGGGAAAGTATACTTGCTATCAAGGGCAAAGCTGCTATACACTGAGGTAACAGTAAATGACAGACTGTTGTTCAAGTCCATTAGCTGCTATGTGATAGGAGCACATTCACTAGCACACGACCTGTGAAAAATCTTAGATCTCTTTAAATCTTTGAATTGGATTGCTGCATTAATTCTTAAGAACTGCAATCCTTCAACCAAGTCAAATTACCCTCATTAACAGGGGAAAAACTGCCTCTGCAATAAGTTAAAAAAAAAAAGATATTTATTACCTATAATCACTTTCACGTACTTCACCTGGAAGTGTGGCAAACTGGGACAACAACTTCAAGAGGCTGGCACCAGTTCAGCTGCTGGTGGGGACGGGATGGAGGGGACGCGCGCGCCGCGCACGCGTAGCCGTCTGTGCATGTGCGTGCACGTTCCTGCGCTGACATCCAGCGTAAATAAATGTGCTTCTTGGGGGAAAAACCTCAATGAATGTTCTAAGAAAAGAAAAATCACTAAGAATAAGCACAGGCACTGAAGCGATCTGCGTGTGTGCCACTGAAATAACCGCAAAAGAGGAGGGGAAATTCTTCAGTTATTCAAGGCTTGATTAGAACACTACTTCGTAATTAGGCATGTTACAAGTATTGTCATCAACCAGAAAATTCATGTACTAACTAAAAGGTCTCAGAAGCTGGCTCAAGCCTTCTATTCATTAACAACATCTGCTATTAATGTTTAACCCTCATAAACATGCACAAAACGTTCAGCATTCAACAAAGATTAAAAATAAATATTTTGTTGTTCTAGTTTATCCGTGTGGTGATCTGCGCGGTTCTGCGAATATCAAGAATGGCTAAAACGGCCATAGAGGTAACGGACAAATATTTGGTCTTTGTTGGAAAGAAGATATTTCTTTCTCCAGTCACTGCTTCTCTGCACTTCAGATGTTATAGCTGCAGAGCCAGGCCAGTGCAGCACAATAAACAGCAACGCAGACATACACATATACATGCACCTATACGACGGTATGAATCATTTATTTTAAAGGTGAGACTCGCTGGAACAATTCTCAGGCCGAGTGTTTCAAAGGACCTCTGTTTAAATTTTTTCTAATTTAAAAATGAGCATTCCCGAGGACGAAAGATTCACTGCGAAACAGGGAGCTAAGGAAGTCCAGGATCCAGAAATGAGAAACAGAGCATTTCATCTTCATTTTACTGCTCCGCGTCCAGATGAGAGCCCCGATCTCGCCGTCGGATCCTAACGGGCAGATCTTTGGAAGAGTCTTTGGAAAGACTCATTTCCACCACTGTGGTTTTAATGTACGCGTAGCAATCTGCTTGTGCAGGCTCATTTACAGCGCGGAGACAGAGCTAAGTGGTGAGCTAATGCGACCCTCTAATGACTCCTGGAAACGCATCAGGACATCCTCCGTCCCCGTCCCTCTTCCCGCAGACGGGTGTCGGGAGCAGGCGTCCCCGCCTGTCCCCACCTCGGCTCCCAGGGGCAGCCCCGGGCGTCCCCCAGGTCCCCCGGCTCCCCGCCTGCCCTGCCCGTCCCTCTCGCCCACGCACACCCCTGCCGCCGCCTCCGTGCCGGCTGGACCCCCCAGCCTCCGCCGGGCCCCTGGTTCCAGCACCAGGCAGGCGAAGATCCAGCCTCTACTCATCTGACCGTAGTATTTGTCATTTGCAGCAACGCCAAAATACAAACCAAGCCACAAAAGTAATGAAAAATACAGCTCTTTCTGTCTTCAAACATGACATTCATGGCGGATTCACTGTCTGCATGTTGCAGCACGCTCTATTCTTAGCACCGTGCCTTTTAAAGTTAGGCCCATTATTTTCTACGGTGTATCAAGATCAGTATGTATAACATATGCCATATTGTTGACACTTCCCTGGATGTACTGCATGCCATATGCCTAAAGCACTAAAAGGGGTGATGAACAGAGTGGCAATACTGAAAGGAGAACAAGATACACCGAGCATGTTGAATGAATTCAGTTATATAATTCAGCCAATAAGGGTTTCCATACATTTAACAATCTCCTTCCCCCCCCCCCTTTTTTTTTGCCTCTCTTGTATAAAAATGAATTTAACAACTTTCCGCTGTGAAAAGTTAACACGCTGGACACGTATTCAAAGCAAACATTTAATCACAGTGGGTCCACCAGGTCTAAAAAGTATACATGTAAAGATAGATCATATATAATCACACCAATAAAACAAATAAAAAAGGACGATTCATGCGTTTTAGCAATAAACTAAAAAAAAAAAAAACCATACAGTTCTGCTCCTGCTTCTACTCGTCCTTTATTTTACCTTTCATAAATCTATACCCCAAGTCCAATTCCTAGAACTAGGAAAGATGTCATCTTGCCCATCTTTAAAGGTTTATTTACTAGTTTCCTTACTAAGAAATATTATTTGAAGAACCCAGAAACTAATGCTCTCTTACACTACAGTATTTTTGTCCAAATCTTCTGGAACGGATTATAAAATTGAAATGTAAGAAGGAACACAGCCGAGCTATATTTATAACAAAAACGCTGCTCTTCAGCATCCGATACATACACATGTGTATCCTCATTTCTATGCCACCCTTCTGCACACTCTAATGGGTACACTAGCCGCATACTTGTCATTACAAAAAAAAAAAAAAAAAAAAAGGAAAAAAAAGAAAACGGAACTGACTCATCACTGAGAACAGTTTTGACAGTACGTGCACGCAGAGCCCTGGCAGAAAGGTTCAAGCTATTCGGTTCACCACTTGCCACCAGCTACAAATGACATACCTTGGACCTAACGAATAGCCGGGAAAAACAAAACCATGCAAACCCTCGGCACGGGTACAGGCTGGCCGCAGAGAGGGACGCAGGTCTGATCTCCAAGTTTAGTCCTTGGAGCTATGTGCTACCTGGAGGAAGGAAGAGATCGGGGATGTCTGGAAAGTGGGTATCGCTACAGGAAACTCCTACCAAGTTTCCACTGCCAAGACACCGTAAAAGGTCCCCGGGAAAAGGGAAGAGCATTGCAGAAACGCCCGGCGAGCGCACAGGGCACTTCCAGCGGGAGCATCCCGCCGGCAGCGAGCGCAGGGGGACGCGTGGGGAAGCAGGTTGCTCTCCTGGCGTTCCGGGAGCACGGCTGCTCCTCACGGGGATGCTGCTAATGCTCTGGAGCTAATGACGCCAGGCAAAGCTGAGGCTTCCCCGTCCTCTGTCGTTAGTGCCACCACACACCCACAGGCAATGGATCAAAGGGGCTACGAGAAGATAAGGAGAATCCATTTTAATTTCAAAACATGAAAATTCTGGCACAGGAGATCACTAAAGAAGATCAGTTCTGTTATGTTTCAGTGGTGCGTTGAAGGGGAATGTTGCATTTTAAATGTACACGCACATACCCATTTATTTGAGTAAGCAACATCATTAGCAGCATAAAACAACGTAAGAGGAACATGGGACTTCTGTTAAAGTGGAAGGCAGAATCCTCTTCGTGAAAAACATCAAAGAAAAAGAACACATGCTGATGTTTAAGAACAGTCTATGTCTAATACAGAACATCAAGACTTTTAAAAAAAACACAAACCAACAACCCCCCCCCTTGCTTCACGGTATTTTCCTTAGAAACAAACCTAGCACTCACTGCTGACCAGGAATTAGCTGTTGCTGCCAGTTTAAAGCATTGGTTGTATAATCCACCGGGGAGTACTCAGATAAAAACTTATATACACAAATTTCACTTTGTCAAAATTAGGACAAGTGGAAGTTTTGTGAATGGAAACATTTGCACTTCGTCAGTATTAGGCCAGAAGGTAAAGGGGGGCATATGTCCCAAAAACTTAGAAAAGGAAAGGGTTTGGAGGGGCATGCCAGCGCCCGCCCTGGTCCTGCTCCGAGCTTTCTTTGGGGGAAAACAAAACAAAACAAAGCAAAGCACAGCAAAACAAACAAAAAAAAAGCCTCGTCTTGCAAAAGCCACGACTGTACAGCTATTTGCACGGGGAACTGGTGAACAGGCATCACCTCCTGTCAGGATCCCTGGGTTTGTGCTTTTAGTACGTTCCGCTTGGCAACGCGACGTCAAGTAATGAAGCAAAAAAGCCTTTTACCTTCTGGTCTCTAACTCAGGGCTGGTCCAAGCAGAGTATAGCCAAACTTTCTACTAGCTGTTGGCGACGTTAGCTTGATGGACTTCATCCAGTTCCTTGTGGACTGCTGTCCATATTAGGAAAAAATCCCCACTTGACATTGGCACTGGGATCCAGCCCCACCCGCAGACACCGGCAGCGTTACAGATTTTTCCTTGGGAGCCAGGTTGAGACACAAGGACCATAATTAGTTTCATGTAAAGCCAGAAACAATCCTACCAGGGCTAATTAAAACATCTCTTGTGTTTGCGCTGTAAAAAAACCCACACAACACCACACCGGCAACAAAAACAAAAGTAAAAAAAAATCCCCTAACCCACCCCGTGGCCAACTTTGTTTCCTTTTTGGTGTGGCGCTGGTGACGTTCGCAGGAGAGCTCAGAAGGGTAAAAGGGCATCGCTAACATGGCAGCTATTTAATTCCACCAGGCAGATCCCCGAGACCTGTAACGAGCGTCTGCTTCCTACCCATCAGGCCATTAATCACCGAGACTCCTAAAAGGTTCAATTCATGTGCCCACTCAGAGAACTCATGAGATGCCTGATAGTCATATGTCATTTGAGAAGGGAACAAAACTGTATTCTTCTCTGAACTGATGTAGCTCCTATTACCAAGAGACTCTCTCCCTTGGGAGAGAAGAGAGAAATGAAGGAGAGCTGACTCAAAGCTCTGCCTCGCAAAGACACATAATTCATGCAGAAGGGGAAGAGAGTTATAAGGAATCTGCCACTACCCTTATTTGGGGAATCGGTGAAAGGATTTTTGAAAGTGGTGAAAAAAATCTTCAATTTTTACTAGATACACCCTAGACAGACGGGCTGTCCTCCAGCAAAGACTGCCCTCCTCCTTGGATAAGAGCTCAGCAAAAGCAAAGGAGGTTTTTGCCGTCTTAAAATCAGACCATTCCTACTACTGATTAACTTCACTCTTCTTGGGACCCTCTGAGCAGCTGGAGGTGATGCCTAGGTGCCATGCGTGCTCGCAAATCCTTTGCTTCCCTTGATATCCACTGCTTCAAAATTTCGATCCTCATCTACTGATGCTCTTAAAAGCCTAGGAGCTACCCACCTGGGAGACAACTCCAACTCCTTACCATTGCACAGCACCCACGAGTCCAAGCACAAATGCACGGGGGTCCCCGGTGCCCAGGGGACCCAGGCTCCGTCTCACTCGGGGCACGGCAGCGCTGAACCGGGGGTAAAGCTGACCCCCCCCGCCTCCCCGGACCGGGCTGAAAGGTGACACACACACATATATATATATATATATATATATATATATCGTTTGACAGTGCCATTTCCTGGAAATGACAGCTGAACAGAAAAGAGTACGAAAAAGGGAAATACATACTTTCGCAGCTTAAAAAAAATATATGGTCGTATCGCTCTGCGTTTGGTGGAAAATTAAGAAAGAACAAGCCATTGTTTATCCTGCCCTCTTGCTTCTTCATACTGCTTTTCTTCATGTAATTACTGCTCTATCAGGTAAACTAATAGATAAAACAGACAAAAATATAAAAACCTAAGAGCACCTCAGCAATTGCTCCACATCCTCATCAGTTATCCTAGAAATAGTCCATCCTCAATAGAAATGTTACCCACATCCTCTCTCTCTCTCTCCCCGCCGCCCACCCCCCCCACCCCCACCCCCCCCCCCAAAAAAAAAAAAACACAACACCTCAGCAATGACAATTTTTCCCTCAAACTAGACAGTGAAACTAAGTTTCAGGCAGCCTGGCATATTCACTGCCACTTGATACTTTATCTTTCTCACTGGCACCTTTTGATCTCTGAGGCTTTGGAAACACTAAGCTGAACTGATCTCCTGCTGTAATTCATAATTACCAATTCACAGCATTTTTCAACACTTTGTAGATGCCAGCCTGCTGCTTAGAAGTTAGCATACAATTGAAAAATGCTGAAATTTGTTAGCCAATTGAGACTTTTTCAAAATTTTCCCCATTCCTCCCGAGTGCTACAAAAACCATATTGAGCTGCTGCTATTACCAGAGAGCCAACTTGGATGCCTGGTGCTGCACAGAGCAGAGAGGAGGCAGAGGGGCGGCTTTCAAAGGGTTTACAACGCTGAAAAGGGGTTTATGACACACAAACAGCCCTCTTCAGGTTCAGAAATCCTCTCTCCCCATTTAGCATCACCACTATTCCTATTGGTTTCATCCGCCTGCAGCTGCTCCCCAGCAGGCAGGTACGAAACGCGGCTCTAGGGGCGATAGCCGCGCTCAGCCCTCCCCTCCCGGCGTGAACTCGTCACCACGATCATCTCGCTCCTACGCAGGAGAAATGCAAACGGCCACCGCGGGCCACCGCTCGGTCCCAGCCCAAACTGCAGCCCACGGAGGGGGCAAAGTGCTGTGCGGAGGCTAACGAGGTCATCCCGGCGGCCACCTTCGTACCCAGAACACAATCTTGGCTATTGTTCTACCGTCATGAAAAATTAAGCTGACGGTTAAAATTTCCCACTCCAAGTTTTGGTATGAGGTCCCGTAGTATATTTTGCTCCTGTGGCTTACCTACGGGACCTTGAGCAAAGGAAGCCCGTGCTGGGAGTGAATGTAAAATATGGGACCACGCAGGCTGGAGAGAAAGTCTTAACCAGAAGCGTTTGAATTAAAATAAAGTGTTTCACCTGATCCTTCATTAAGCTTGTGCCCCAAGTTCTCTTGCAAACTACTAGCAATACACACCCCCTCTGAAATGATCTTAAAGTCCTTCAACGAAATTAAAAAGCCTCTTGTCCACCACCCGGATTTTCTAGATGGGGCAACTAAAGCACAGAGACGAGAAGAGTTCAACACTGGAAACAACATTCATGAACTACAAACAAACAAGGAGTTTTGAACATTTGAAAGTAGAATTAGATGCAAAAAACCTTTTCTCTCGTTGCTTACTAGCATAACTAAGCTCAAACACTTTCTGGTCCTCTCCTCAATATAATCAGTGGATTTACAAATTGCTAAATCCTCGTATTCAATTTTTGGTGCTGAAAACAAAACAAAAAGTGTTCCTTTTTATCTTTAAACAACCGTAAGACACCTCTACGGAAACATTTCACTATTTCCCTGTTCGGCAGGGAAACAACGCTAAAATACCACCATCCCGCCGGCTGAAGCCTGGCTGTGCTGCAGGTTAACACCGCACAGAAATCCTCCAAACCACCCCAGGCAAAGAGAGACAGGTCTCACCCCAAAGTCCCAGCCCCCAGACTTTGGAGAAGTTCAAGTGCAGATCCACATCCACGTTTTGCGTCTCAGGTTTATATCTAACCCAAATATAAGGATTCTCTTGACTTCTTCCAAAGAATAGTCTTTTAAGGCATAAGACTCAAGAACCAAGAAAAAAGGTAATTTAACAATATCTCTAGTGTGTCACCAATCATTTAAAGGGCCTTGAGGCTGCTGCATTCCCACTGCAGTACAGTAGCTTTCCCACCCTGCTGGTTTTCAATTGACACCCTCTGTGTTGATTTTTTTTTTTCCACCTGAAGCTTGATGGTGTTTTTTAAACTTCCCCTCACAGCTGATGTCCTCCGCTCGTGCCACCGCTGGGTCCCAGCAGCACGGCCGCGGGCAGGGCACGGCTCTGCTGGAGCCCACAGCGGTGGGGCGAGGGGTCTTCTCCTCCGTGTCACCCACGGCGCAAAGTTCAGGAGACGGGAGAAACTTAAATTTAGATGGAAGAAGCCAAAACGGGATTTAAAAAAAAAGGGGGGGGGCTGTTGATCAGGATCCCATAGCAATAACTAACCTCAGTCATTTGCCAGGGCATCCACCGCTTGCTGACTAATCCGAGTTTTTCTTGCAAAAAAGGCAACAAGAACGACCCTTGTGGACGTTTTGCCTCTCTGAGCCTGAAGACTGCTTGGAAGACAGAATATCTGAGACGGGGCAAACGCTGCCTTCAGCTTCGCTTGGTATGAGCGGGATTGTCATCGATTCGTTTTGACTTTCAGAAATTTTGGGCACGGCCCAAAAGGCCACGAACCACTTGCAGACGGACCTGCCGCACCGAGGGTGCCCACCAGCACGCCGGCCCGCGCCGCCGCCACAGTGAGCACGGGGCAGGCACATCTACTCCCGAACGGCTCCAACCTGTAACGATTTCCGCACGGTCCATTACTCAATCAAACACAACGGTCCTGGCCCCCCACCTTGGTCTCCGACACAGAACGGCAATGGGTGTTATTAACAGAAAAGAGCGGCGGAGAGGAAACGGGTGGAAGACCACCACTTAAAATACGCTTACCTACTGCAAGTGAAATTAATACTCATAAAAAATAAACTTGTTCGAAAAGTTTTCCTTTGCAAATACCTATTGCGTACCCTACCACCAGCGTCAGTAATAAGTTTTCAAATGGATAACTGCTAAATGAATATATCTGCTAAAGGAATCATTTTTTTTGTGCGCTCCAAGGTTATGTGTTTAGCAGGCTTCGATACTTCAATGAAAAATTGAGGTGGCAATGATTTGCAGACTAAATTAATGTTAAATACTTCAAAGAACTGGACAAACAAGTCAGCAGCAAAAATTTTATGGGTTCACTTCCTTCAAGGGAACTTAAAGAGCCAGCATTTTATTGCTGTGAATTCTAGTCACTCCTTTTACCCCTCAGCATCTGTTTGAAATATGTAGTAGACAATTGCTTTTTTGGCTCTGACTCAGGTGGTTGAAATACAGGACAAACAGACTACTGTATATAAGCTTTCCTCCAGCAATGAAAATTTTTATTAACTCTCTTGCATAGCAAACTCGGCTGCCTAGCTTCCAATCCCTATAGAATCATCAAGGAATGTGGCTAGTTATTAATTCTGGTGGTCAAGCACGGGGTGGATATGCTGAGACTTGTCTGCAATATGTAACCTCACATTAAAAAAAAAAAAAAAAAAAAGACGAGAAAAAAAAGCTACAGAGGGAAGGAAAAAAATAAATGAGTTCTGTTTAGTTCATCATTCATATGTGTAAAATTCCAAGCTAAATACTAGCTCTGTACATAAATATGTCAGCCTTGTCAAACGCTCCAGCCAAAGAAAACATGGCCCATGGTGGAGGGGTTCAGAATTACCCTCAGAGCCATGAACCTGCCCCACCTTCCGTCGCCGTGTCAAATTCAGGAGTTTTCTCACATCAGTGCTTCATAAAAACAACCTGCAAACGCTGCCTAAAAATTACTCTTCTCACCCCACCCAGCTGAAGGACCAGGGAAAAGAGAAGAACGAGGACAAAGGTACATAAAACAGAAAGGAAGGTCCTTGATCCTCAGGAGACTTAACTTTATTTAAAAGGACCTCAGCCACCTGTAACTCCTATATTCATGATTTGACTTCTGCATCCACAACACTACCTGGGTAACCGTGACCACTTTTGCAAAACTTTTGATCACCGAGAAGCGATGCGAGATGGTTTCCAGCATTTAACATTGAGTAAAACACCCTCTTTAAGTTGTGGTTATGGGCTAATTTGAGCCAACCTTTGGCTGTTGTGGTGTACTGCAGGTTGCTTTTAGCCTTCTGTTGCGCTTCCAGTGTCATAAATACCTAATAGCAGTGGTCAACATTTAAAAATAAACACTTGCCATGTATTTTCTACACAAAACAACTCCAACTGTCTGAAATCCCACTGTATTTTCAGTGGAAACTTAGCACACAGATTATTAAATGGCTGGACTTTGCTTAAAGCTCCCCTTCAGCTTTGCTATCTTTTTCAGAAACAGGGCAACAGCCTACAGCTAGCTGTCTATTTGCTCAAGCTAATTTCCGCACCAACAAATTTAATAGTTTAAATGAGTCTGTTCCACCAATGCCATAAATCAGAGAACGTGACTGCAACGTGAAGAGTGTGAAGAGCCATCAAGGGCTGCCTATTGCACAGTCCACTGTATCACGATGGGTCCCACGATGCTGAATGTCCCTGGTCTAATACCACATCCTGAAGCCGTGTCCTTACCCCAGTTTTCTGGTCACCACATCCCAGAGGTATCCACTTGACCTTCCATATCTTTTCCGATTTCCCCAGGGGATAGCACAGAGGAGGACGTTTCTCATCCCCTCCCTACAACCGCAGTTGCTGGATGAGAAGAATGTGACTCCACTCTTCTCTCTCCCATTTCTTACTGCCAGTAGAAAGCAGAGTTTCCCTTCCAGCTTTCAGCTCCTGCTCACCGTTCGTCGCGAGCGCAGGCTCTCCGGCACCTCGGTTCATCTGGCAAGCACTTGCTGGGCTGCTGAACGTCAGCTCACGCAGGGAGCGCCCGTCACCCGGCCCCGGCCGCCTCTCCAGCAGCTCCCTCGCAGACAGATATGATATTATAAGCACCACATGTGGCTCTCTGAGATGATGGCCAAACAGCATCGATACCTATCCTGAGGCTTGTTTCTGCACGGACGGCGAGTGCCCCGACAGCTCCGAGCACATCAGGTACCTGCTGCCACCATCACCCGCCAGCTCCCACCTGGGCAGCCATGGCCATTAGCCTGCAAAACTGTGCCCAGTTCCCTGGGCATCTCTTCAGAAAGCACTGCAGATGTGCAGCTTCACAGATACGTGACTACTATAACTCACCCGTGTTCAATTCACTCCTAGAAAGGAATTATTCGAAGCTGGAATCCACCGGAACAAGAAAGGTCAAGCCCTGTAACCCTTAGGAGACAACCTCAAACCCTCTCTCCAAACAAAGCCTGCCATGCTCCGGCTTTAGCAAGAAAGCAATTTTGATGTACAGCCGCAGCATACTTTTCCATGTCTACCGAGTCACACTGACTCCAGAAGAAAGAGCACCCTCTCCGTGAAAAGGCAGGTGCTAGATGAAAAATGCAGATTGTTCTGAGGAAGTCTTGGAAAATGAGGTACAAGTCCATGTTGGAAAAGGCCATTCATACCATTTGTCAAATTTTCCTTAAATCATTTATCCGAAACAGTCAGCAAACCATGCCAGTAACACAAAGTAATGGCACTCCAACCAAGCCCTGAAAGCTACACCCAGGGGACTGTAAACTCCGTCTTCAGTAATGAGTAGTCAGCTTTTCTCACCATGTAGATAAGGAAAGGAAGCAGATGCAAAGTACCCTATCATACAGTTTGCAACCTTCTCCAATATATGGGATGTCAGAAAGCCCACAGAGACATGATTATCATTTCGAGAGCCCACAGTCAACCATTTTATCCTTTCAATATGGTACTTGGGAGCAATACATATAGTGAAACCATAACCAGATATAAACGGTCCTAGATACAGACGAATCCATAAACTTTCCAAGTAAACAGGCAGTGTTTTCTGCCTAAGCATTTTTGGTTTATGCAATAGCATGGCACGGCCCTGAGCACGCTCCTCTGGGCGAACAGGTCTTCAGTTACCACAAAAGGGGTCCTGATCTCCCCAGCTCCCCATACCTTCCGAGGTGCCTACAGGAATCCTATAGGTGCTTTGCAGAAAGTTGTGCTAACCTGCATCTTGGGCAAATGAAGCACTAAATGAAAGTGCCAGATTAAATGCTACACATAATTCTCATGAAAACAGTTAAAAGCAAAAGCAGTGCAATAAATTGCTCCCAGGATTGCCTGATCCCGCAGCCCTGAGCCGAAGGATTTGCTTCGGTGCTGGCGTGGCCTTACCCAGTTACACAGCGGTTCCCCTTCGCGGAGGCGAGATGCTCAGCTACGGGAGCACACAGGCTTTGCCCGGCAAATGCTCATTATGGCTTTAACACCTTGCGCTTGCAAAGTGTCACCCTGAGAAGGAGACGGGGCAGGTAACCACATCTCGCCACTGCTAAAGCCATGGTGAAGGTGGCCTGAGCAGGCATCTCCTTCTCGCTCTGCCACCTCGTCTTGTTCAGACAACCAACCGCGCAATGCAGGAGCGGCAGGGAAGGGGAAACGACACGGCAGGCTAGAGATGGACGAACTAGATTTATCAGCAATCCTTGACACCCGCACACATACTTTCGAAGGGGTGCACTGATCCTCAGAACTTCTTAAAATTGTATTCTGGCAATTACCTGCTGGCCCAAAAGCACCCCTTGAAAAACACAGCGGCACTCTGAGAAACCTGCCTGCTTTTCCATTTTCTGGATAAAAGGGTGGCCTTTTAATTTAAATGTTGCCACCTGTTGTCTTTAGCCTTTTTTTTTTTTGTCACCTCCACTCTTAATTCTCATTTAAGATTCAATTTAATTTCTCAGAATGAAGCGGGATCCTGCAGTACGAATTCGGGGTGTTCAGCAGAACAGTTCTAGGAGTTGCCGAAGTACCAAATCGCCTCAGCTAGTTCCATAACTTAATTACGGTTTATCTGATAAAATGCCACCTTCGTACAAGAGACCCCAAATAACATGCTTTCCCTGAAATATCCGGAGTCTGATTCATCTGTTTTACTCCTGCCTTATGCTGGCTTAGCACCACCGGCAGCAGCAGCAGCGTTACACGGACGTGAAGCTGAAATAAATCCACGGAGAGACAGACACACCGCAAACACACAGAAATTAATGTGCTTTTCACTGCTGTCCGTGTACAAACACATAGGAAAAAAAAAAAAAAAAAAAATTTTTCTTTTCTTCCTCGCTTTTCGCAAGTTCCTGGCTATCATTCTGAAATGTAGATATTCCCATCATGCCTTGGTGTTTTTCAGCCCCATGATGCCCTCACTTTTGATTGTGTAGATGAAGTTGAAGTGCACAGGGTATTTACTGATCCAGTTATCTTGTTCTGTGACAGGCAGAATCAATCAATCAAGGGGCCAGCTTTATGCTTACGTATTCCAGGCACATCTCCGCACTTCAGGATACGAGATCACAGTGTTATCCAGCCAAATTTGATCAACAAATGCAGTTCCCCTGTGCCACAGCAATCTCAGATGAAGATGTTATTATGTGGAACTGAGCAAAGTGATAAAGACAGTACAGAAAAGGGAGGAAAAGTCCAGCTGGACCTTTCTGACAGCCTCTATATACTACGGCTGCAGCATCCCTTTTTCCATGGATAAGAAAAATAGCACATTCCCGAGTAGCTGTTGCAAAATGCTTTCTGACCACCCTGTATCTGTTGGTACTTAATGAAGGAAACATTATGCCACGGAGTTTGCTAACGTATTTTTAAATGTTGCACAACAGATTACAACCCTTGCCACTGTATTTATGGAGATTTCTATAGCACAGGATCACATACTGTATTTTTAATCACTCTGTTGTGAACAAGCCATATCAAAACTCCTAAAAATGTATTTTAAAATCACAGCTGGCTTAAGCAACCTTTAAGTATTTTTTTTTTTTAAATCCCAGCTACAAAAACATGCACGTGAATGTGTAAATGTTTAAGTCTGTCTCAAGAGGAGTTGACACCACGCTTTTATTTTGCCAATAGCTTTTCACTTTGCTATTGCCCTACAGTTATTTTACATTATTTAATCCAAAATACCATCTTTTTGATTCTACCTTTCTTTGCATTTTAAATCTTTAATGGGAGCCTTTGGCAGTCTATGGGCACAATTATTAGATATCTGCAGAGAGAAATTGAAAAATTAATCATACTTTCCATTTTATATTTTTGTACTATACATAAAAATTATTTGGTCTTAAAGCTGCATTCCGTGGTCTTTCGATATTCTCTTCCCAACACGGTAAATACTATGCAAGAATCGGTGTATCTTACATTCAAATCTCTTCAGCTAAACAGTTATATGCAGAATGCCGTGTTCTCTTTTCAAGTGCAAAATTTATTTCAGATCATTCTTCAATTACAAGGCATCTGCTACTTCTTCTGTTATGGACTGCCTAGAAAATCAGGGTAAAAAGTACCCTAGCCTAATCATATTGATGATATTGAAGTTGTTTATTACCCTTTTATGGGCTTGGGTACTTAAATTACAGTTTTTCACAACTGTATGCAAAATGTGTAACATAATCCTTATGCAGTTTATTATAGAAACTGATGTATGCATTAATCTGACCTTTGTCTAAATAGACCCTTAACCACAGGGAAAAAAAAAAATCCAAAGGCATCTATCAGCATGTGAGCAGTATCAAAACTGCTAAATCTATTAACTTTGTTTTCCTTTCACTATTATTAAACTGGAAAGCAAAATTCAACTGGAAAATTATGCCATTTGGGTTCCCTTGTCATCATGTAGTAAGTATGAGAAATATATGTGCAATAGCCAAATGGCCAATAGACAAAACACCCACTCCAAGTGACGTACTGTTTTCCATACCACTCAGACAAAATCAAAACAACAGAGCTGTTGCAAACAAAAACAAAATAACATTTCCCATAAGCATTCCAGACAGAGAAAATTTACAGGAAAAGAAAGCTGGGAAAAGACCCAGAGCGAAGCGAGTGTTTGTACCTCCAGCCATAAAACCCGCTTCTGCAGAGCTGGTAAACAACAGTTGAACATTAAAAACACATAAAGGCTAACAACTGATTAATTGTCAAACTTTGGAGGGAAAGATTTCCATCCGACGGGAGGGCTGCGCTGGCGGCGGGGAGGTTCTGCTGCCCGCAGCCCGGGCGCAGGCAGCGCTGCCCGTCCCTCCTCGCGCAGCCAAGGAGCACCTTCCATTCAGAAAAGAGCAGGAGCTGAGCCGGCACGGGGAAAAGCACCAGCGATAAAGCAAGGAGGGGAAAGTAAACAATCAGGTTGATTGCTTCAGAGCAGTATGTTCTGCAGAGACTTCAAAAAAAAAAGAAAATCCAGCTTTTTTTTTTTTTTTTGAAAGTCCTTCCAACTCTCTGTGCAGCCTGGCGGAATAACAACTTTAAAAAGTGAAGATGTCGCTTTTTTATAGCTGACTCACATTTATATAACTTTGTTAATGCATCTGCTCCCAGGAAGTTACAGTATCTGTGTTTAGCTGCGATACCTGCCCATAAATCGTGGCAGCGCGGCGAATATCAACAGCTGCATTTTACTATTTCAGCCCGTCAGTTTACAGTGTCTCCATCACAGCGAATTCCTGTCAGCTGCACTCTCGCTAACACAATTCCTATGTTTTGCCTGGCAGTAAATGGACGCTCCTGCCCCAGCATCATCTAAACAACTCTGTTAACATTTGCCCCCGAGCGTCTCTCTCTTTGTCCAGTCCCTGTCTTCTAACAGATGTCATCCAAGTCTAATCAAGCATAAAATGGTCATAAATATTTCTTTCTGGTAGATTTCACATTCGCATTTCATGCAGGGACATGATATTTTTCTGCTACCTCCAGGGAGTACCTAATGCAAAAACCAGTTACTTACATTCAGGGCTCATGTTCCTTTAGTGAAATGCAGCACATGTTCTCAGTTCAAAGACATAAAAAGGCACAAGACTTTGTCTTCTTTTGTTTAACTGCACCTTTTTTTTTTAAAATAACGTGTGCCACAGCTTCCATCTAGGCATGACATTGTCCTCCGCTTCATAGGAAAACACACAACCACAAAATGCCGAATTCTGACCCTACCACTCTCTCAAGCACAAGCAGTTTTGAATTTCATACTCCCATACCTTAACTGTTGCACAAAAGATAGATTTTTTTTTTTTCCCTCAGTTATTTCATTTAACAAGCTATTTAAAGACTTCACAAGATCAGAATGGCACTTCTCTATTTTGGTTCATTTTATGCAAAATTTTGCAACCTACCTCATCATATTTTATTAAAAGTTAAATGATTCTAGGATACAAATTTAAGGCTCATGCCTATTTAACAGTTGATAAAGATAATCATGAGATACAAGCAATTTCCAGTACTTAAACTTTGATAATTCAGGGGAAACTATTCAAGATAATTAATTCTTCTTAATGTTAGAATCATCAGAGAAATTATATTTATCCTTGGTAAACTTGGTAAATAACATGTCAGACTGGAAAATAAAACTAACCCTGGATTATTCACAAAGCCATATGTCTTATTATTTTTTCCCCGGTTATGTTTGTCAAAGCAGAAATATGACATAGCTATTTAAAGTGAACCACACAACACTTAAGGATATAGATCACAACAGTGAAGCTGTTCTTCCTCCTCCTTCTCCACTGAGCCTAATATTTGATTACTGTTACTCAAATCAAGCTTTCAGGCAAATAATTCCATTTTTTAAGTTAATGAGATGTGGTCATGTCGACAACAGCTTGCAGAAACTTTTAATTCCAATTCCTGCAGGCTGTGCTGGCCTCTTTTACAGCAACCACTGTATGAATGAGTCAAATTTGCCAAAATGGCTTATGTAGACAAGTGCACACTTTAAAGAGGCACTAATTAAAAATACCCACTGGTATCATAATTTAAATACCATGAAAATAAACTGTAAAAGTAGCTCAGCTACAATCTTATGGCTTTCCTTAGAGCTCGTTTACTTTAACTAGATGATGTTTTATTGCAGATGTATTCCTAGCTAAAAACAATTTTTCGTCTTGGAGGAATTCAGGATTTTGATATAATTAAACAATTTATGTTAATATTTGTTTCACACAAGCTATTAAGCAAGCCCCCCAGAACAAGTGCTAATTGAGAAAGATGCAAAGAAGTAGAGTGCTGAAGTAAGCAGCAAATTTATACTGTTGATTTACTGCTCTGTCTGCAACTTCCCCCCTCATTACAGCTCTCTTTCTCCCTCTCATTCTCTGCTATAAGGCTCCCAGCTGTACCGAATCCCATTGAAACACCCTCCTTGGATGCTATTATCTACTGCTTTCCTTAAAAAAGGAAGAGGAGGAAAACGGAGAAAGAGAGGTGGAGCTTGGTATTCTTCTCGATGCACTTCCCTGGCCACAACTTCTCCAAACCCCCTTTCGTCTTTCTGATTTTTTGGCAAGGAATGCGAGCGGCACGGCTGTAGTGTAACAAAAGCAGACATGAGACCAAAAATAAAACAAAAAAAAAGTTGGTGCTGAGAGGGTTAAACCTATTTAAGGGGTTAAATATGCAATTACCGCTGACTAAAACCAGAGAGACATATAGATAAATAGAAGAAATGAAGTCCCCAGGTTCCATTCAGAAGCCTTCATCACATTACTACCAGACAGAAAACTCTTTAAGTACCATTTTCAGATGTTAAATCATTGTTCGTGCAGCACATATTCTCACTATTCCTGGGGGAACAATATCTGAAGACAGCGTGCTAACAAATGCAATCCAGTAAACAGGCATTTTTCCTCTTGTTGTTAGTACCTTTGTGTTCCAGCTCCCAGCTCTGTCATCCATGCCTTCTCTCTGCTTTGAAGTTAAAGTACTGAATGAGCGTTGTCATCTATTATCCAGAGTGTGCATGTAGATTATAAATAAGAAATAAAAGTGACTTTCAGTACACTGCTTTTGCATTAGCAAGTTGCCTTCTCTGTTACCTCCTCTGTCCTTCATACTTTGCTACCAACGTTATATTAAAAACCTGACTTTAAGTGTTTTTCTGGAATGCTATAAAATATGTACACAGCAGAGACAAAAGTTTTCTTGAAACAAACAAGTCCAGCAGTTTAACCAGGTTCACGAGTTCAGCTTCAATAGTTTAACCCTTATCTGCAGATGTCCTTCAGGCCCCCGACACGTTAATTGCATCCCCGGCTTCGTTTCCATGCACGCTACTGAAAACACAGAGCTATTAATTACGTTGAAGTTTATTTACAAAGAGTCCTTTTCTACTATCGATCAATTATTTATTAATATTTTCCGGCGTAGCGACCTCATCACATTTTTCATTTTAAGGCCCCTTTTCACACGAATAACGGCGCTGACCTGTTTCAACTGCATCTGCCTGTATCCGGTCAGAAAACTCTTCTCCACGAACATAACTACATTGGAGACTTAGAAAGGTTTCTCCCGTTGCTTCATCTAAAAAAAGAGGTGAGCAAAGACAAGCTGCACTTTCAGTGGCCAAACCCCTCAATCTTCCCCCTGCCTTCAGCTGGCTTCACCAAGAGCTTCAGCAGGGCTCCAGAACTTCTGCAGCAGGGACAGTTTAATTTGGGAATGGAGATTAATGAGGTCTGGTGTCTTAATCCACACACGCTGCCTAAATTATGGCAGTTTAGGAAGAAGAAAGGTGTTTGAAGCCCTGCGGGGTGGTGGCACCTGGAGAAGTACACTCCAGGGATGTCACAGAGAGTTTTCCTCCAGTGGGGAGTCCCCTGGGTCACCTCTGGGCAGGGGCACAGTGGACTCGGGTCTCACACACCGGCTGCCCAGATGTGCCTCTGCCGAAAAAAAAAAAACCAAACAGGTTCTGGGGAAATCCGAGCAGAGCCAAACCAGACTGAGCCCAAAGCGAGTACTGCATGACAACCTGGAAGTCACAGAAAGCCGGCTTCGGGAACAGTAAGCACAAGCCTGGGAACAATACACTTTAAATAAATAGTAACAGATCTTTTGCACTTAATAAATTCCTCATTATTTAGCAGAACACTCATTTTAGAGGACCAAAAGCATCCTTATGCACCTAGCTTCCCTTCAATTCTGTGTTCAGCTCTTGGCAGACATTAACTCTCGCACGACATCTGTGTTGTTTCAAGACGATGGGAACACAGAGACCTGAAGACCAAAGCTCCTCTGGAGAGGGAGTGGAAAAGGCTGGATGGGATGCACCGCGCAGGGACTGGCAGTGCCCCGGCTGCCGCCTGCAAACCTATGGCATCAGCTGAGATTTCCTGAGAATAAAATCCCTCCGTGCAGATCCCTGCCTCCGCAGGCGGCAGCAGCTTTTGGGGCAGAAGGGAAACCCCTTGGGTCTTCTGGCTGGGCAGCAAAATTTGCGGTACATCTGTGGCTGAGTATGGGCTGGTCAGGTAAGGAATCTGCAGGGCAGGCACAGAGGAGCTCTCCTTCCCTTCATCCCTCCAGGTGTCCTGGATCTTTCTTCCTTTCATCCTTTTGGATAAACAACAATGATATAAGGAGGTTCAAGCACAGTCCAGTGATTTTCACTCGGACATATGGGAGCCAGTCCTTTCATAAAATCCTTTTGGTAAATGGTTCAAGTCCCTATAAAGACCGGGGCAATCTAGTAATGATTTCCATGGTTGTCGCCTGCCTGTCCATAACATCACAAAGAAAAAAATCAGATGAAGAAAAACGGAATAGAAGAAGAGGCACATATCCCTTACTTCCCTCTAACAGGATAAGATGGAAATGTGATTGTGCTGAACAATCTTTCATTAGCAGACGGCACATCTGCAGGCAGCTCAAACAGCCTGGAGAACCCCGTCCTCCATTCCCTTAGAGCGAAGGTAGCAGCGGACGTGCGATCTCTGGATGCATGACGCGTATCAGCAACGCCACGCCAGCGTAGAGGGCATGCTGCTGATCCCTCCCCCGGTGCCAACCCGGGGTGCACCCAGGAGCCCCTCCTGCCCCGGGAAAGCACCAAGCGTGGGGCCTGACCACGTCTGAACCCTGGAGAAAGGGGCGGCCCTTGTGCCCTTCGCATTCAGGATCCTTAGTGTCCCCGTGGAAGGTAGCCTGAGGCATGCCAACGAGAGACGGCTGCAATGCAGTCACCACTTCAGCTGGCTGCACGGGGTGCATCGCTGGTAGGAACACAGCAAGTACCAAATCAGACGCTTGGAGCACAGATCTAAACAAATGCCTACGCAGAGGGTCCTGGGGTGTATTGCCAACGTGTCCGAGTACTTTCTCCAGCACAGCCCCGGGCTTCATTTTGGGCTGTGTGTCTCTGGCCGTAGGGGACCTCGGCAGCATCACCCGCCAGTGGTCAGCCTTTCTTCTGCTGATCCTGAATAGGGAGATTTCAAGGGGCTAGAGAGAAAAAAAAAAGGTCATTCCTCTCCACGAAAGATGATCAATCCTTCAACCGGTAGCTGCTGCGTCACTAAAAAAAGCAGTGTCACCTTACAGGACAGCATGCCGGAGGTTTCCTGAAAAGCTGCGGTGGCTTTGTTCAGACACCGCGGTCCTACCAGCTGGGTGCCTGTCGCTCCTGGAGCTCTGTCCCTGCCCACCACACAGGAGAACATAAAGGGGCATTTTTATCTCTGGTAGGGACCAGTTTTCCATCCACGGGACTGAACAAACCGAGCCCCAGTCTGGCTCCCTTACTCGGCAAGTTTGTATCTCGCCCAAGATTACTAACAGGTAAATACTCCCAGGTTTCATCAGCTCATTTAACAATAGCTTTATCTCCCCAGCACGAGGGGATCAGCTCCTAAAGACAAGATCAGAGAAGGTGAAAAGCTGGTCTTAGGAAACATGAGATCAGGTACGAAAGGGATTCTTTGCTGTCAAAGCATAATATGTCAGCTTGTGATAAACCTGAATTGCTTCATATACCAAGGATCACTAGACATTAGCTGCTTTTTATATGGCAATATGGTGCAGAGGTTTCAGACAGAATATTGTTTTATGTTGATCATGATAAAACTCTCTGCAGCTTTGATAAAGCCTGCACACAGGCTTTTCATTCAAACTAATGAGTGATACTGGCTGTTGGATGCCGAGACACGCTCTTGATGCTTTCCAAAATGGTTCAACTCGTAACTAGGAACCAATTCAGCCTGGATAAGCAAGCATGTTCCTCATCTAAGGGGTTTTGAATGATGATCCCGTTCCCTGTGTTCTCCCTCGGTACCTCTGCAAAGGTACGGTGACAAAGGGAGCACCACATGTTGGCAAAGTACATCGCTTACCAGAGGGATCTCCGGGGTTCAGCCTGCTCCGGACGAACAGTCGGCTCTCGCTGTAATCAGCCATCAAACAGCTCAGACCCTATGGGCTATTCACGTCGCGCAGGCCTTTTGCTGCTCCCTTTTCCAACATCTGTTTCAATGCTTGTCATCTCCCTGCTTTAAACAAATGTACTGCAGATGTCTTGTCTTGTGGACGACAGAGACTTGGCAAAGACGGGAATAGTGGCCTCCAAGTGACAGAGGCACAGCCACGGCAGTTATTATTGGGGGGTTCTGGATGGACTCTGTGCATTAAACATGGAATGAGATTTTACGCTCACACCCCCACCCCATGTCCCCCTTCAAACCCTCTGTTTTGTCCTTCAGATTTTAGAGACTGATGAAGGACAGGGATCAGGATGCAGACTGAGATGTAGCCTACTCAGAAACACGCGGCCTGAGTCTTCTCAAAAGAGTTATCATTGCCATATGCAATTAAAAAGGAAGACACACTCATTTGCTCATCTTTAGCTCCAAGGACAATCTGATACAAGACTGGAGAGGGAAGGACATGATGTGTGGTAAAGATAGCAGCTTCTGAGACCAGATTCTGGCCTGAAAACAACAGAAAAGAGACTTCCTCAGGCTCAGATTGTGCTTCTGGAAGAACCAATAGATGAAACGGGATGTACAAGAAGAAACAGGGACGGGTTACTGCGAGGGCTCTCCGGACACATCCCTCCTAGGGTGTTCTTTGTATGCAAATCCAGTTTGAGCTTCCGCTAGGAAAACCAGTTAACTGAAATTTGGCATTTTGTATTTTTTTGTGAGCGCTACTGTTGCCCCTGTGAACGCATCTTACCTATAGCTGTTTGAGGTTTGGCTGGGGTTAAGTAGTTAATAGGATTCCGACAATCTCACTTTTCATTATCTTGGTTAATTGGCACAATAGCTGCAAAGAGGCTGGAACAAGCCAGGTGCTAGCTGGCTGCTCCTCCCGCGGCTCTGTCCTGCCCAGGGAAGGCAACACGGGTATGTCTACGCCGTTTTGAACGTCAAGTGCAGATGACAGGTAGGTCAGTCCGAGATGCAGGTAATTTTTTAAAATCAAAGGGAAAATATGTATCCATTGGTAGGTCTCTGAACTGAGGAAAAACAGAAGTCCTATATTTTGACTGTAAAGACTTCTGACAGGATCTCAAAGGACGTTTTCATAAGCAAGCCAGGAAAACATAATCTTACAAAATTACTGTATATTGGGTCACTCTCAGAATGGAAGAAGATAGCAAACGTGCTGAAGAAGTCAATCTTTTTTTAAGAACAACACAGATGAAGGAACAGACAACTCAGAAAATCTGGATATGATACTACATTGGGAGTGACTGCAAAGATGTTGGAGGAGAAAGTGGAGAAATTGTCTGTAAAAGTGGGATGGCATTTATTAAGGATAAATTATAAGATGCTCCAATTCAGCTGGAATACCCAAACTTTGTAAATACAGCAAGGAAGACAACCGATTATGCAGCACTTCTTCAGGGGAAAAAAAAAAGCCTAAGGATTACAGCAGATCACAAGTTGCGTATGAGTCAACAGGGTCATGCTGTTGCAAAAATGACACGTACCACAGTCAGAGGCATAAACCGGAGCACTGCCTGCAAGTTACACACTGGGAAATTCATTGTCTCCACTTGCTCCAGCAAGACTTCAGCTGGAGGATCATGTCATTGGAGCACTGCAATTCAAGATGAACACAAGACCGACTGGAGAGAGTCCAGAGGACAGCGACCAGAATGACCACAGCTCTGGAAAACAGGATTTACACGGACAGAGCTAGGATTACTTAAGTTCTGAGAAGATGGAGGGTACAGACATGGGAACAGCATTCATAGATGAAAAAGGATGCTGTAAAGAGAAAGGAGACAATCTGCTCTCCGCCTGTTACAGACACAACAAGAGGGAAGAGGTGGTACTTGAAGGATAAGCATTTTGGTCAGACGTTGGGAAGAAGCTTCCTAATAGAGAGTTAAGCACTGGAAGACCCTGCCTGGGCAGGAGTGAAACCTCCGTCGATAGACTGGTGAGACACGCATCGGGCAGACTCAGGAATGTCAAAGAAACACTTACTCCTGCCTTTGGTCTGCACAGAAAAACTGGGGAAAAAAGCCTCTTTTTCCAAAATCCACAGAGAAAAAGGCGTAAGAGAGCAAACCCGGGCTGGTGGACTGCCCTGCTCTGCGTGCGGCTGCAGCGCCCGGCGAGGCCATCAGCCAGCACCAGAGAAGTTTCTACCGCGGGCTCTCGGTGACCTTGGAAGGTCCCCAACGTGAGCACGGCAGGCGCTTCCCTGCCCCCCAGGGAAAGGCACATATTTTTTCTCGCAGTTTATGAATCTTTGACGTACAGTCCCTATGACACAGCCTTGGAAGACCATATCTTTTATTTATTATGCCTAGCAATTGTCCTTGTAACCAATTAGGAAAAAAAGCAGGTGGTCAACAGAAACTCTGCAAAATAAAACCTCTCAGCAAAGCAAACACCATACCTTTCGGAGAAAAAAAAAATACTGTAAACAGAGCTAATCACTGCTAAACCCTTATAATCCACTCCTTGCCCAAGTTAAGAGACTGGAACCAAGAGTAAAACACTTCAAAAAGCATTGATCGGAGGAATTGAATCATTTCTCAAGGAAAAGGAGGAATCAGAACCATTTTTTAAAAAGTCCCAACGCTCACCGTGTTGTGAAAAGGGGCTCAGACCCACCCCGTCAGACGGGACTAAGGGACAAAGGGTCCCACGCCGCCCGCCGGGACGGCTGCTCCGGGGACCGGGGGAAAGGGGCTGCCATCACAGGCTTCCCCCCGGCAGTCGTAAAGGAAGACGTGTCAAACAGAAAATGGCCCGCTTTTAGCTCCTCGATAAAATATCTACAGTTACCAGCATTCCCTGTACCTTGTTGAGTATTGCGTTCAATAATATTAATAAGCTCGTATTTACTATATCTTAAAAGCTAACAATCCCATTGCCAGCGCTAATTAAAAAGACAAGAAGCTGAAAAGAAGCAATGGATTATTTCTTCAATATGGATTCATGCTTAGATTTAATAAAACCCGCTTTAGTGTTATAACCTTACATTTATTTCAAGAACACTATAAAAGATAAGTCTGCTTTTTGTTGTTTACTGACGTGGAGAGTTTCTCGTTTGGATCTGCACTTTAGCATTACAGCTATGGAAAGGCGATGAAGTAGACTGTTTTCCCTGAACAAGACAACGCTTCTTCTACCCAAATACCATGTCTGGGATGACGGCCGTGAAGAAATCAGCACAGTGAGAAGAACTCTGAATATACGAACAGAGAGTAAAGTGCAAGATTAGGGAGATTTATCTGTAACTAACCCTCCCTGTGACTTTACAGAAAGCACTTCACCTACAGCTATGAGCCAGTGCCACGGCCAGCTTTTCCAGGCGGTAGAACGTATGGTTTCTTCCAGCCGCAGAGCATCCCTGCGTGAAAACCAGAGCTCCCGTGCATGCATGCTCAGCGGATCTGATGCCTTCACCCACGCTGACCTGCTCTGCATGTACACGCCAAGTGTAAATGCACATTCCCCAGTGGAAATTTTCTACTCCATCACGGCACACAACCTACCAAATAAAAATACTCCACTTAACCTGTAACTGAGGATAAAATTAATAATGACAGACAGAGCAGTGCCTTAATCAGCCTCTTCATCAAAGACCTTGTAGACTGTCCAACAACATCCAGAACAGTTGCTTTCCATACACCCCTCTCTGTCTTTCTCCGAGTTTGAAGAAGAGGGTTAACATAGTATAGGAGTGGGCACGTAATGCAATACAACAAAGGAAAGATAAACTACAGCCACTCTCCCAAAACCAGACCTTCTCCTAGGCGAGCTCATCTTTAGATCAAGTTTCTCATTTAATCAGAGACCAGAAAACGTCTCCTAGAGACTGCTGAGACTGGACTTTGAGTGCTACAAATGCTTTCCCATGCATGAGGAGAATTATACCCCATTTTATTTCTAATTTTTCCCGGAAGATGCTGGGCCCCACTGCTTCATAACAAGTTCCATTTCTCCTTCCCCATGCCTGTCTGACCTTTCTCCTTCAGTGAATCACTTAATTATGTGGAAACAAAAATACGAAACGATGATGGTTTAAAAACACAAGTGCCCTAGCTTCGTATGTGAAAAAGCAGCCAAAACCCCCAAAGTTGTGGGTCTGCTGCTGATTAAGGATGCCAGAAGGTACTAGGGAAGAGCCACCCTCTGCCTACACAGCCCTTGCGAACAGCTAGGGACCCTACCCCTGATTTAGCACGTATCTCACCGATTACTGGAAAAAGGAGAAAAAAGCATGAATGGCAGACAGTCAGTGGTCTTACAACATTTCACTAGTGTTGCAGTTCTTTCCTGGCAGAGTTTTTTTGGTATCAGTGATAATAACAAGGAAAATTTAAGGAAAACTTGATTTGAGCACGTCAACAGCAACCACATTCCTTTAGCTTGTGATCACTCTAATTCAAACAGACAAGATTTTTTCCCCCCTCCTTTCCTGCACTTAATTTCCAGGTAGAGTTTGTTAAAGCCTGAAATCCCACCTGAACTTTGGCAAGTCTTTCTTAAAAAAAAAAAAAAAAAAGACCCATACACAAATATTTGGCTAAGCGACCCATAGCAAATTGCGTAATGCCAGTTAAAAGTTGTGTTTTTTAAGTATCAGCCCCAGAGGTTTTATCTGAAATAAAATCCTGATTACTTCAGATTCTGGAGGCAAACTGTGACCTCGCTCTGCATCTCCAAATTTGAAACATTTGTGTTGTGCCCTTCAATAATGATGCCTCTTGCTAGAAAAGAACAAAATCCTTTCAAAAACTTGCTTATTTCATTTAATAAGGTAAGAAGGCCCCAAACATGCATATAAGAATTAGTTCAGCCTTGAAGCTTGATCAAAAGAGGTCACCCAAAATTGGAAATACAGCGCTCTATCAAGCAAAAATGACCCATCTCCAGGCATGCCACCGCCTTCTGCGTGCCCGCATGCCCAGGGATGTTTCTGTCTGTAACAATCCCAGTCCTCAATCCTTACGGTCATTAAATGAGAATCAGGATTAGGTCAGCACGCAGAACATAAGGAATTATTATCCGTTTCTTACACCCTTCTCCTCGGTTCGCCTGGGAACAGGCACTTCTGGGAGGGCTGGGGGCGAAGGGGAGAACTGCACTGATGAGTTTTGCAACACGTTGCCAGATAGATTAAATAGCCTAACTCTCTCCAACCTTCACTTCACCAGCCTTACTTTCAGTAGCCCGGGAAAAAAAAAAAAGAAGAAAAACCCTTAAAAGAAAAAGAAGAAATATGATTAAAAATAAATTGAAAAGCCCAACTTGTAATAAAGCTGGCACTTGCCCCAGGCTTTAGAAATGTCTGAGACATGACACTGACTTTACAGACACTCTAGAGACACAATATATAGCTTTTATAAGGAAAAAAAGAGAGAGATTTGCACTATTTAAAACAGGTTGCAAATACAGTTTATGTTTTGAAAATATAGGGAGCACGGCTAACAAAATACAGAATGCAGCAACAAAACAAGTAACACTCATCCTACAAAACTGTCATTATATAATGTCACTGTTTACACTAAGCCTCCAAAAAATACCTTCTGTTAATTTTTTTAATTAATGGGGTGCTATACAGTTAAATAAACTCATGAAGAGTGTTCATGACTTTTGCATTTTTACTTCATATCCCAATCTTTATTTACAACATTACTATTATACATTACAACAATACTGTTGATATTCTTCCCACTTGCTATGATACCCAGTGGAGCTCCACAGGAGAAAGAACATAACACAGGAAACCACGGCATTTGATTTTGCTCTCATTTAAACGTATTTAAGTCAGACAAAACTCCACTGAAATCGACGGCTACGCGAGCGAAAACCACTGCAATTCTGCTGCTGCTCCTAAGGCACTGCCAAACAATCTCCCTACATGCAGCGCGCTTCCAAATAAAGTTAAATTACTTCTAAAATATCAGCAATCCTTGCAACTTCTTATTAGTGTGAAATTACTTAAGCCTTAATTCAGCAAGGTACTTCAGCACATTCCTAATTTTACAGGCATGAGAGGTACCAGCGACCTTAGTAAGACTACTCATGCGCTTACATTTAGGCACACGCTTAAGCACCTTGTGACATTGAAAGCCACAATGAGGAACAGTTCCATGTGAATTAAAGACTGCTTTGCACCTTCGCAGGCACGCTACTATTTTAAGTTTGCTATACCCCAGGTTTGGTTGCCCCGCTTATTAGATAACCCGTAAAGTAGGAGGATCGACGGAGGAGGGATAGCCTCTAATAATTTGAATTACATCGATCATTCGAAATAGACTTTTAATTTGTATCTGATGCCTACTGCACTTCATTCGCAGTGTATACACACGCCGGATAATAGCTTTAAAGCATTCCTTTGCGGAGTTTCCCTAAACAGCACTCCTGAATGTGTAACTTTATTGCTTATGAGTAAGCATAAGCAAATATAAGGGGAGAGTGCACACCTACAAAACCAGCTGGGAACAAACATACCACTGCTGAATTTTCACAGGAGATGCAAGGCTAAAAAACAAACCAGCAAACATATTTCAGAAGTTAATCTTCTTCAAAGAGCCCACATAAACCTAAACGATCACTGCATGATCTTAATTTACCGGGAGAAGTAAAAGCAGCTATTGTAAAAAAAAAAAAAAATAAATACAGAAATAGACATCCATAGCCTAAAGAGGACTTCTGGATTTGGATGTGCACATAATCCAGGTGATTACATGTCTAATGACCCAGCTTCTGCGTGTACATGCTTGTATCTGCACACACAACCGCAGAGCTCTGGGTGCCAATGTCAAGGTGCTTTGAGGACTCAGATCCATGCAGTTATTTATCAAAGACCTTAGAAGCAAAATAAAACAAAGCCAAGGCAAAGAAAAAGAATCATCTCAGCAAGTGCAACAAAGTGGTAGTTTCCCCTTACCCTTCAACAGTTAGAGAAAATTTAAGGCTTGTTGATGTCAATAAGTAGTTATAACAAAGACATTAGTAATAGTGAGGATGGAGAATGCTGTGTGAATGTTCTCAGCATGGTTCATTGACAAGAGATCTAAAAATTGAATTATTAAGGAAAAAAATCATTGACTCTAAAATCCAGGCAAGGTAGCCAGCCTATGTTAAAACTTATTTAATTTTTCCAGCGCTGCTTCATTCCTAAGCTCTCGGAGCCACAGCTTTTCCATTGAAAAGCAAAAGACATTTTACGCACAATTTTCCCTCTACTAGAAAGAGGTATATTGTGCCCTTCAGTGAACATAAAATTGATATTATCATCTCTTAGTTTATATCTCACTACTTAACCTTCAGATTAAAAGTTATTAGATTTGAATGACTAAAAAGACATCATGTCACCTTCCGTTCAATGTTGGGAGATCAGAGAACTTGGGAGAAAAGTCTGAACGATAAAAACACAAAGTTACCAGGAGCGTAAAGTTGTTTTTCACGTTCTCTGATGAAACAGCACAAGCTCTACAAATGCAGTGATCTTTTCACCATGTTGTAATCATCAATTATCAGTGTACTACAATACAAAATCGGACACAATCCCAATAGTCTGCATGGAGTTTAATCTATACTTTCAAATGGCTGTTTCAATAGCAACAGCAGTTTGGTAATTAGGCTTTATGTCTATTCGGACAAAATGACTCAACATGGACGCTCCCTCAAAGTCTAACAAACAAATTTGGTCTAACCCAGTTATGTCAATATGAAACAAAGACTTTATCTTGGATCTAGTTTAGCAGTTTTGTTCTAAAGAGATAAGTCCACATCATGATCAATGGGACCATAAAACTCCTGATGCAGTTTGTAACCTCTCCCCACGGGTTTTCGAAATAAGATGAAACTCGCCAAACTATTTAAAAAAAAAAAAAAGCATTACTTTAATTTACAGTGTGATAAATTCAGAATTCTTTCTAGTCTAATCTTTTTTATCTACCCAATTAAAGAAGTCTCTCAACAAAACACCAAACCCCCCACTTCTTGTGTATTTTCCTTGTCTTTGGACTTGAACAAAATCTGAAGAAACCACATATTCCCTCTGGAGTTTGCTTCCCTCAATCCAACACTTCACATCTCAACATTTCTCGAAACAACTACCGCCAAAGGGCCCAACTGTGGCATCTTCCCATCGATACCACGAACATCCCAACTGCAGTCAGCGAGACCGACTGTGAAGAAATCACTGACTTGGGCACAGGCACCAGAACCTAGTCCAAATTTCTTATGTCTATCAAACATTCTTTTTATCTCCTACACATGAGCAAAACTGTATTTTTCATTTGTATACATTCAGTGGAATAGAAGTGTATCAAGTACAAAAACGGATGCAATGAAATATATATAACGCCGACCATTTTTTCCAAGGAAAAACCCCTTCTTTCTTTACTTTGTGGACACATGGCAAAACCACTATTTAGCTAAACTCTTCAGAAAGCTTGAGCTGACACTTCACAATTAACAGTGTAGTTCAGCTCAAAGACAAAGTGAAGAAAAGAAACTTCCCTACAATTCTTTATATAAACTTCCTCCTCGTTTCTCCATGTACCAGTTGCATTTATATCGCTATTCCAGTTTGTCATAAACAGTCACCTTGTAACCCTTTTTATCAAGCAATCTATGCACTACCTAAAAGTACACTACACTCCATCAGACAAGCTATAGGTTTACATTATACAAACATTCCGATTCTGCCTGCTCAGCGCAGGTTGTCAATAAATGCAAGCAATTGCAAAACAGCAATGTGTGTTTTTTTCCTTAAGAGAACACTGATACGAGCCTGCCAGTTCTGCAAAATAAACTCTTTGCAATCTCTGCAGCTAATCTGTCAACAAATTACTATTAAAGTCATACCTCCTAAAAGTTCAAAAGCATTCTGGATTAGACAAAAAGATACTGAGTTTTATACTCGTGGGGCAGTACTTGAAGTTACGGTATCAAAGTGGATCTTGCTATTGATGTGGAGAGGTTTGTATTTCTGCCACCGTGCAACAAAGCATTTGGTGTCTTGCTGCTACATATCGGAATTCAACTTTGTATTCATTCTCTTTGTTCAGTTCATATCCTTGTTTCTCTGCTAATAACGTGAAGAACACTTTAATGAATAGTCCTGAGGATAAAAACAAAACACAATAAATAATATTTATTTTATAAACTAAAAAAAAAACCCAAACCAAAAACAACTGGCTAGGACTGAAGCATCAAACCTTCTATTTGAGTAGACATCAGAAACCACTGAAGCAACTAAAGCTGTGATCACGTACATTAAAAGGCAGTTTGTCTGCATGAGTCTTTATTTATTACTCCTTGGAAGGCAAGAGTTACCCCATCATTACATACTTTCTGTCCAAGCTTCCCTCGCCCAGCCTGACTTTCAGCTTGTGGGTCACTCCGACACCCAGTCTGCACCTCCCAGATGTTTTCCGTGATGCCTCAGAGCCAACAGATGTTGCCAGACTCTGCCTGGTACCCCGTTTCCCAGGTTTTCTGCCCCGTCCCTTGGTTCTGCCTCTGTGGGCACCTTGGGAGCAAGCTCCTGAGCCCCACTGCCTGACCCCACGCCAAATGCCTGCTCCTGATCTCTTTAGGAAGTCCAGTGACCCAGGTAACCTTCGTGCCTACTCCAGGTTTTTACAGGCAGGTCACCAAAACCCTGCCCATTCCACCTCATCCTGTCATTCCCACAAGATGCCGACCACCGGCACCTCTGGAGTCAGCAGCAGCGGGAAGGGAACCTCTCCCACCCTCAGCACGTGCCAAAATACTGCAGGAAAGGGTCTTCCTCCCCTTTCAGTCTGGTTCTGGGGGCGATTTCTCCTATATGTATCTCCATTTTTATCCAACTCTTCCACAGATGTACTGCCCCTGAAGAGTCACTTGTATTGCTTTGGCTTTCTTTCTTCACGATTACAAACATAAACATCAGTTGGAGAGACTTGGTTTTATTACACACAGCAGAACTCATCCCCACATTTGCTACTCCCAGCTTAACAGTACATTTTACAAGATGGCTAATGCAAAAATAATTTAGCATCACATCACTCTCTGTCTCCTTGCATGGCAGAATCACCCCAAGATGACATAGGAAGCATAAAACTTGTCCTACAAGTCCTCCCCGCACTTACTGGAAGAGTGCTCTCACCGTACACTGTTCCTTCAAACATATGAACATCTGTGGTGCTCCATTTTTTCCATGGTAAAATATTTACAAGTTTGTAAACCCATTAAAACTTCCTAAAAAACCTGAAGCATTTCTGTTTTCCTCTCTCATGTTAACAAAGCTATTAGTCCTTATAAATTCATAGATGTCACAAAAAATGTGAACCAAAATTCAGCACAGATGCTTTACACACGCCACTGTATGTCCAGGATTCACTGCTCAGCCACGCTCCTCACAGGACTACACAACTAAACCACAACAGTAAAGCTCAAACTACCCGCTGCTGAATTTTTTTTTCAGACAAAACAAGTGCCAGGTGGCAAAAAGAAAAGATTTGAATGAAATGCTCTTAAGAAATAGCTGTTTAATTCAGAACTCATTCATTTGTATTGAAGAAGCGTTTTGTAGAACGCATTCTGTTAAGTGACCTGAGAGCATATGTTGTATACGGAGAAACATCTAAACATTATGCTCCATGTTGTATGTGATCTGTAAATGCTTGCATTAGCTGTCTGAAAACAACGGGTTTTTCTTCTTTTCAGCATTTAAAAATATTTTCCAAACACAAAGATTGATATTTTTATGCTAGCTCTGATTACCCTTTTTGTTGTTATCCGGTCTTTTTTTTTTTTCCCTTTTTTTTTTTTTTTTGATAACCATTTCAAACTTTGCCATCAACTTGCTTTTTAAAAGATAAACTCCGTGGAGAAGTTAGTCATCAAAACCAATTAACAGCAGAATTCAAACACAGAACATAAAGGTCTTTTAAGAACTTGGAGAAAAGCAAGCTCCCCGACCACATTTATTGTACTGGCAGAGGATAAATAAACTATAAGCTAAAATCTGAGCTGTGGGAAAGCAATCCCGAGCCCGGCAGTCCTGCCCCCAGCCCCGCGCCCTGCTCCCACGGGGGCTGGCAGCACCGGTGTCTGTGCCAGGCACCGTTTCGGGAGGGCTGCAGGACCCGCGCAGGAATGAACTGGTGCCACTCCTTAATTGACCGAACGGGCGGCTGTCGAATGACACAACCCATTACACGGGAGATTACGACGTTATCTAAGGCGGCGTGAGCCCTCTGGACGGCCACGGAGAAGCCTTGGCACAGGGCGCCGGCCGTGAAGGTTAGTAACTGGTGGTAGGAGCGGCGGTCTGAGCAATTCTGGTCTACGGCGTGCACGTATTTGTGCATGACCCCCCCCCCCCTGTTTCTCTCTGCACAAAGCAGCATTGGAAAATTCCATAGTGCTCCTATGGAAAATGCAGCCTAATTAACTCATTTTGATACGAAGCCTTTTTAAGACGAGACCTTTCTGTTGAACATATTTTACCGTTCCACTCCTCTTCTACTGTCCTATATTAATCAAAGCTGTAACCCCTGTTGTCTTTGCACTACGAATCAGAATGTGCCCCTGGCGAAGAATGAGGGAAAAGTCAACAGGAATTAAGTTTCAGTGCAACTGTTTACTCAACTGTGGCCTGCAGTTATTGAAATTTTATCCGTGGTTTTGTGTGACTACTGCAGTAATGAATTCAGCATGGCTGTGATTTTCTCACTGATGGTATTCTCACTTCAAGTAAAAACCTGTAGGATGAAAATGATTGAAACAACCAAAGTCTACGCATTTAGTATCATCCATTTTTCTGACTTGTTTAATTATGGCAGCTTTCTGTCTTACGTTGGCAAACGGGGTCCCCTGCTCCTCCGCAAGCCTTCGGTTTGCTTTGTTTTTTGAGTGCAGGTTTTTTCTTCTCCACAACAACCTGCTAAAAAGATCACTGTACGCTTAGGGGAGTCTTAACCAGCTGCCAATCGCTTATTTAAAAGGTTTTAAGAATGCTTATTGCATTAGAGAAAGTGCGGGTTAGGCGTAAGTGTATTCACCATGGCTCTGCTGCAGCCTTTGTTCCCAAACACGTTAATGATACATGCCCAGCACTTTGGTGTAAAATTTCCTCAAAGGGCTTCAAAATTTTATCAGGGAAAAGAAGACGACAAGACGTGTTACGTGGATAAATTTACACTGGTGAACTTGGTCACTTTCCAGAAAATACACTAATTAAAATACAAAGGCAAATCGCACAATTTGGTTCCGATTCTTCTGAATGGAGGAGTACTGACACGGGATGTATTTATTTATTTGTTCTGATGTTTTGCTGCAGCAGATACCTCCGCAGCCTTCTCACTAATAGAAAACATTCTGTTGATAGAGGTTGCTAGGTTATACTAAAATTTGTTGCAAAAACAAAACTTAACGTTAGTGTATTTTCCACCCAGTGACATATTTTGGAAACCAGTTATTTGTATACAACGGTTCACCCAATCGCTGCCACCAGACTCAACACATTCAGGCTACGGAAGCAAGCCCTGATCTTCGGGTATTTCCAGGGAATGATTTAAAAAGAGCCCCAGAAGAAAAGTCCAACGTTTCCCTTTACATTAACGATTGCAATCCCCTACAGACAAAAATGTACAGAATGTCGTAGGCAAGTCCTAAAAGCATCCTCTGACTGGCAAATACGAAGGAGTTGGGGGGGGTTAAATGCTTCATGCTTTTCCTGTAAGTAGGAAACTCGTAATACGTCTTACAGTACCTGCTGTTGCTGAAGATGTGCTAAATCTGCAGCCCCAATTTCAACTGAAGGTGTCTCGCCGTTTGATCTCACTTCCCGCAGGCTGCACTCTAGTAAATGGTTGCCACCGCTCGCTCCATTCTGAATGGCTGAACCGTTACTTTTTGTCTCAGTCCCAGATTCTTGCATCATGACTCAAAAACCTGAAATAATTTAGGGGAGGGGAAAAAAAAAAAAAGCAGCTGTTAAAACAGTTGCTGTATATAAGGAGACATGCCCTGTTTTAAATCCTGCCAAAACTGTAAACATTTGTCATTTCCCTTCATACGATTTATCTTTCATTAATGGTTCATGCTACTAGTTTATGTTTATTTATCTGTTGGTACAGCTATAATTTTAGTAAGTTAGTTCTGTTCTAAATATAGTATTATTTACTCAACATCTTTTTTCCCTTAGAGAAAAAAAAATATTTTTGAACGAACACACAGAATCCATAATTAAATTTCTCTAGTTACATCTGGATGCTTTCCTTTGAAACGGATGAGTCATTCTTTGCAACATATGATGGACAGTATCAAAAACTTGATATACACTACGTAGGGGCAGGAAGGTGAAGCAGAGCATTCGCTATTTCGGTTTCCATTCACACCGTGATATTGCCGAATTGGCAGCTTTTTTTACTCTGAAGCAATTTAGGCTAAGTCTGGGATGTACTGGACACCATCAGCTTTCGTTTGGGGGCAAACTGCTTCAACTGCTCACAGAATTAGTCTTTTTGGCAAATTTTTTGGCCGGGGATTTGGTCTGGCTTTGGATGCACTACGGCATTACAGCGAAGAGCGTCCTGGCTATTTGGCTAACCATCTTAGTGGCCACAGCCATTCCCAGCCAGCCCTCTCGACTCTTGGTGGATGTCTGTCCCTGGGTGCTCACCAACTGTATCAGTGGGTCACAGGCCCCACAACGAGGATGAGGATGAGTGCCCGCTTGCTCACCCCAGAACTCCTGGGATTCACACGTCTTTGGGAACCGTCAGCATTTGTGCACAAGACCCCCCAAACAAAGCACATAGGGCAGTTTTCAGCGGCAAACCGCTACCTTTGAGATATTTCGATGAGTTGTTTTATAGGTATTTCCACCTGCAAGGCCCCCAAGTTCCAGGATTTAAATGTCATTAACCTGCTCCGCTTCCGCCAGCCCACCCCGCCCCCCTCCTCTCACCCTCGCCCGGGGGCAGACGGGGTACGGTAAGCCACGCTGCCCGCTCCGAGCACGCTGCCTGCTCCACGCTAACTCACGCCTGCGCACGTGAGCCAAATGCCTCCGTGCAGGGTAGTTCACCTTCAAAGTAAGATGCTTTATATTTAAGGAAGAACCTGTTTGAATTCGATAACTAACCCGACTCAAAAGGAAGAAGAAAAATCCCTTCTCTTCCAACGTATAAGGGAAAATATCAGTCAGAAAGGGCGAGCGAAAGCAATGCCTTTCAAGGGAAAAGTACCACGGGAGAACTTTTCAGCATCAGACCCCGCACGCAGAGGTACGCTCCAGCCCAACGCACCGATACCAGACCTCTCATTCGTTTGGTAGCTTCAGACGTTCCTAATGATGATCTATACGGCCGATAATCAAAATGTCATGATTGAGAAGCAGTTGACTAACGAGGGCTTTGTCACCACCACGCTCCAGTGTTCGCACTCCTTGATTCACGTCGGAGGTGGTGAACCACTCACTAGCCGGACCCCGCTCCAGTCATGACGGGATCTATTCACGCTGACGGCCGCTCAAGCACGTGGATGGTGCTAGGGCAGGTTCAGATGTTCTGATTACATTTAAATAAATTTCAGCTGGTCTATGGAAACTTCTTTCAGTCCGTTTTGTGAGATCTTCGAATTATGCAAGAGGACAAAAAGGCTTGGGGGGTCGTTATAAAGCTTCTGTCAACTCCCTTGTAAAAGCTCCAGAAATCTAAACTAACCTACAGCTTTCCCAGCGCCACTAGCAAAAGCTTTGGGTTTTAAGATGATCCTACTCTGACACAGGCTGAGCATGGTGTGGTTTTCATTTTCGGCGCTATAATGAAAGCCCACAAGCATGGTAAGGTCTCAGCAAGTGTTTACACCTAACAGGCAAGGCTGGATTACACACGGGGCCGTGACTGCATGGCACAGGCTGCTTCGGAAGAAGAGACCGGAGTGCGAGTCCCCAGACAGCTCACAAGTTACTCAAAGGGATACCATGCAATTTTTACATGCTATACTACTAAAAAGGACACAGCTCTTTTAACCAGAGATAAATCAAAAAGAAAGAACTGATGTATGTAATTGTTTTCTGCTTCCATCCAAATTTGGAGTCTAGCCTCAACTGGAAAAAACAGAGCATTACATTAATTCACCTCAGCAGAAGATCTGGACAAGGATGACCACCACAGAAGATTGAGTTACCAGGTTAAACCCAGAGACTCATGTCTTCGTTGTGATGCCCGACGGCAAACGGTGGGTGGCATGTCACCACCACGTAGACCACACCCGACGGAGGAAGGGCACGCTAAAGAACTGGTGGAAGGTGCCTCAAGCAAATACCATGGTGAAAAGAGATGCTAAAACCAATGTGCCCAAGCAGTAAAGAAGTACATTTCATTCTCCAACACTTCTGATGCAACAAATTGACTGGAAGCGAGAACCTGGATAAACTGCTAAGGAGGGTCAGAGAAAGCACCAACCAAAGCTCCGAGATGCCTCTGACAGCAGCAAGAAGAATGTGCACCACTGAGGAGCAGATCTATCACTGCCTGATCACCATTTGTTGGCTTGCCCTTCTGAACGAAATATCTCCAGGACACTGAAAATAATTCACAACCAAACTGGTCAAGAAATTATTTATTGTCTCTAGGATTGCAAAATGCTCCTGGAAAGAAACAACAGTAGAAATTACTACTGAGAAGGACTGAGAAAAAGATGGATTATTTATAGTATTTGGTCACAAAAAAGATCATAGTTCTCGAGTACCTTTTCCATGACAAATTTCATGCTCTATTTTACCTTTTGAAGCACCCCAGCCAGTTACCACCTGAGCTGCACAGAGCTGGCCCCGGCCCCTCCACTGGCTGTGCCCACCCTACCTATCGTAGCCAGCAGGATCGGCAGCAGCTATCAAGGAAATGGAGCTGGAAACAGAGTTTGTAAAGAGAACATCAGAAGAGTAAAAAGAAAATTGTGACGTTTGGACTTTAAAACATTATTTTAAAAGCAGAAGTGAACACCTTTGAGCAAATTTTGCTTTAAAAACACCCATTCACGGGCAGTCAACTTCAATATACCCTCAACTGGACACCAATACAAAACAAATCCACTTTGCTAAAATATCTCCAAGAGAAAACAGGATTTTCAAGGGAGAAAAGATAAAACTGTTTATTTCTTCACTGTAGTCAAATGTGAGTTGACATAAATAATCACAGTTTGGTTTGATCATTAAGCATCATGAAAATCAACCTGCGAGAGCTTTCTGCAAGAATGATTATTATTTGTCTTTTTGAGCACACCTAAATGAGCTGAGGTGATAGTACACTGAGGATGGCTGAGATAATTGTCTCTCCTCAGCACAGAGGAGCGGGCCTTACAGAAGCCTATTAGTGAAGTCTGTCACTCAAAATTGTGAAAGAAAAAAGCAAAGCAAGGTTGACTTTATGCAACATGATTAGGTTCTGTGGGAACTGAACTGAAGCTTCAGGTCTAGTACAAACTGTGATTCTGGTCTGAATACAACCCCAAGTAACCAAAATAGTGCTGAAGAAGCTGTTACGCATAATGATTTATTATAGGAAATACAGTACTCCACAAAAGCTTCCATGATATACAAGATACCTGACTTAAATATAATGACAAAAGAGCACGTCCATCTCATGCGTTCTGCAAAGCAGAATGACTCTCATATCAATTGTGCAAAGGAAAATGTATTTTTACAGCTTAAAATAGATGGGTTCTTACCAGTATAAGTATCTTTCTTTTTTTTTAATAAAAATTCTACGCTATTTCATGTTAGGAGGAATGGAGAATGACTCCTAAGATTATTAAAGGTGACCCAAGATGTTTTCCCCCTATAAGGGACCAAAGCTAAGCTGCGGTATGAACAACAACTTGTAAAATTTTATCCTGAAATCAAGGAGCCCATAATAAAAGAACTGTTCTTGTACGACTTAATGTCAGCTTGGTTTAAAAATCTCACAACGGTGATCAATTTCTCAAGATTCCCATCTTAACCTGCACAAAACCTTTCCTAGCTTTGATGCGTGGTCAAATGCAAAGCCATACAGTCTGGCCCATCTCCTTAGTGAATATCTTACGTACAAGGTAATGGAGCAAAATTTCAGTGGAGTGGAATCAAAGCAAGGCACTCTGTCAATAGGAGGACAACAGCTAATCATCTTCCAGATGACTTGGACAGAAGTAGGGGCAGCTAATTTCTTAAGGGCACGGCCAAAATTGAAAAAACATAGGTCGGATGGCTTTAACGAACTTTGGCTGAATCAAAATGATCCTTCCGAGGACTCCAGTGTCAGTGTTTTGAACTAAAAAGACAGAACCTGAAGGAATCCTAATTTTGAAAATGTTCTATGCTAATCCATCGGGAAAAAAAAAAAAACAACTCCGTAACATCACAAAGACCAGATGCTGCAGACACATGTCTCTCAGCTCCACTGGACTATTTAGATGAGCAAGGTTAAGCATGGAGATTAGTAGGCGGGAGGTGGGCACTGAAGTGGGCAATTTCTGCAATTCTTCTACTAGTATAGTTTCTAAAGACTAAGCAGCATTGTTTATGTCAGCATGAGGGAGGATTTACTGACTGAAGCACCCGTCCGAATAAGGACCCACTGCAAGTCTGAAAGACCAAGGGACTGATATTCAGATGTATTTAGATGCCTTGCCATACAGGGAGGCATCTGGCAAGACATTTTTTAAGACTCCTGAATAAGCACCAACCTACATCTTTAAGTACCTCATCACCTTTAAAAAACTACCCCTGGGGTCTTCTGGGCCTTAAAATCTTTGTTTTAATATGCTTCCAGGCTCAGCCTGGACCAGAACGTAGCCTGCATGTTTCAAAGCTACTTCCAAAGCTCACAATTTTATTTCGGCTATTAGTACTTGGAGGTGTTTACAAATATATATATGGCCATAAAGATCATTCAACATTTCTGTCCCCTGGGAACAGTGCTAGAGCAGAAATATTGTCATAATACATCCCTTCTTTGTCACATTTGTGAAAGATTTTAAGCTAACAAAAAGTTCAGTCTTTATTCCGGGGCAGTTAATTAAGGTTGACCAAGTCAGGCAGAAGTAAATTAACTTGGCTGATCAATTATTTATATGAAGCAGAATAAATGCCCTTAAAGAACTTGGCCCAGCCATGAAAGGACATGTAAATTAAACACAACACAGATTTATAAAATATATTTCTACTTTTATAGACAGAAGAGTTAATGGTAAATTCAGTTTTAAGTAAGCGATCAAACGACAAGATCTAGTCCTAAATTCTCCAGCAGGCATACTATCCATACATGCGTGGTTTGTAAGTAAACATTTTACCTATTTGTTGCAAGCAGTTCCCCAAAGCAAGCTCAGGACTAACTTTAGAGAACTTCTCTGTATAATTATAAAAACAACCCAAACAACGTTTGGAAGCATTTCATGACAACGCAGCGCTGCAAAGACAGGATTTTACCTCTTGAAAACGAAACGCGCTCCGGAGCACGACTGGCAAGGCAATACACAAAGCACGAGCAAAGCCGCTTCTTATCCCCAGCACAGGTACAAAAGCAACGCAGAAGCAGCCTGGCACTCCTGGCGCTGCCCGTTACCAGCAAGGAGGACCGCGACGGCTTTCCCAGGAGACCACCGCCCGCCTCAGAGGTGGTCTCTTTTAGTCCCGGTATCTTTGCAGTAAGTGCCCAGTGGGGGGAAGCGCCTTGGGCTCCGCATCCGACCACCACTTCTGGATTTTTCCAGGAACATGCTTTGACGGTCGCCAGCCGATGCCAGAACACCCATCTCCTCCGGCTGACACCCCATCCCTAGGTCGGTGAGGCGGCCAGCAGCACCGTCCCGCCATCCATGAGTTCAGTACAAGAAACAGGATTCACTAGTGGAAATTAAAAGCCTTGTGTAAGGTAAGGCTTTGATCTACCGTGGGGGAAGGCGTACAGATGTTCAGCTGCTCATTTACTAAATTACACCATGTCACAATTAACTGTGAATCAGCCAGCTTCACATGAGCAGCTCGAGGGCTGCCACCACGCTAAGTACAGAAATAACGCCGGGGAGGGGAGTCCAAACTAGCCAGGTGGACCAGATGACTTCTCTCTGCCTGTGCTTGTGGTTAGCACGACTATTAGAAAGAGCCATCCCAACATATGGCATGATTTAACTAAATCAGATCACGCTGAACTCGCCAGCCTTTCTCAACTTACAAACCCCTCCGCTCTCGTCATTGCAGATGGGTGAACACCCGTCATGCTTTTAGAGTTTTCAGTAGCCGTCATTTATCCTGCTGACAGGGTGTATTTTAGGTATAATTATGTACTAACTAACTATAGATCAACTGTCAGTACATTAGGGTACTTTTTGGATAAAACTTCATGCTTACCCCTTTGAAGGCCACTCGCCTACACACTACTGGTGGTTGCTGAATTGTGCAGGAGTAAGAGAAAGGAGAAGGGGATTCAAAGAGCAATTAAGGATGATCTTTAAGATAATCAGCCGAAATAGTAAGGAATGGAGCGAGTCAGGCTCTGCTGTCCTGAAAAGCGATGCTGAGTCACGTCTGACAGCGGCGTTTGGAGGAGAGGCAAACCCGGAGCAAGGCAAGGGAAGAACACGTTCGGGATGCGTGGAAAGAGGAAACAAAGAGACAGCGACGAGGTGAAATCCTTTGATATTTCCTCAGCTTAAAGCGGTAATTCAATGCATTAAAATGGATCCTTGAAATTTCAAAGGATGAAACTCGCACAACAAAGATTGTCGAGAGTGCTGTTTTCTCAGATTAGAACAAAAACGTATTGGGATTTGCTGTATGATCTTAAATCGCTGAGCAAGACTGTATACTTGCTGTTATGCAAGCACCATCTTCCAATAGCGAATTTTCATAATTATAACAGAAAGGCGTAAATTTTCTAATGCATGGCAGTTCAAAAAGTAATCAAGAGAATGAGCCTGAGGGCTATTTTAATGTATGCAAAGCTAGTGACCCACAGTAAATGGGAGGTAGGCTTCAATGAATGCAAAGTAATGCACACATACTAAAGACCTGGTCTGATGAGGGACGGCTAAAATTAACACCCAATTAATTTCCGAATTGACAAACAAATGAAACCCATAAATCTACTTTCTCATTAATTTTCTTGTGGTATAATTTAAAGCAGTAATATGAGGGCAAAAACTGAGCATTATCCATCATAAATATCAAAAAAGATAGCACTGTAACACCATAAATTATGCATATTACCTGTTGTTAAAAATGATTAATGTATTATCAACTTTATCGTGCACTGTATATGTCTAGACGTATCTAAAACCTGAAATTTCATTTAGTGCTTAGGAAATAAAGGGTCCAGAAGAAATGGGATTATCCGCAGCGCGTCCTCGGCTTTGCCTCCTGACGCAGGCGCAGCCCTGGCACCCCCCTCGCGCCTGGACTCGGCCCCACCTTGGGTCGGCGGAGGTTGAGCGCGTCGCAGAGGTGACGAGCCGAGCCTCCCCGGGGAAGGGAAACGAATCACGCTGCTCTCGAAGCATCCCCACGAGCCGAGCCGCGGCCCCGGCACCTGGCTCACGTGGGGCTGCTCCCCTTCCCTGCCCTCCTGACGCCGGGGAAGAGCTACTTGGTGATGCAGAGCCGTGGGGAGGGAGGTAAAAAAGGCAGGAGACAGAAAACGTGAAGCCGTAACTAAATCCAGTGGGTGAAAAGCCAGCGCCTTCCACAAGCGCTTGAGCACATCACCTTGGCCAACAGGAGAAGGACGCTGGTTGCCTTACCTCCTCCCTGGGGGTCACACCAGTGACAAGCTGAACCTCCACCAACCTGAACCTCTACCGGGGTTTGTGTCCACTTGCCACCCTCGAGTCTCCCGAGCAGCAGCTTCACCTACTCCTGTCTAGATGCAGGCTGCCACGGCTTTTTCTTTATTTAACTGCATACAACGACACAACCTCTTTCACTGTTTGCGTGTGCGGCTTGCGCTGCCTGGGTTACTTCTTCCCAGCAGCAGCGTGTATCGTTAGGGCCACGGGAACGTGGAATCGTCTGGAGGCAGCTCAGTGAAAGGCTGACTGATGCTCTGCAGGAGCTGAAATTTAAGACAGCTGTGGTGAGGAGGAGGGAAGGAGAGTCAGAAGCCTAATCCCAACTTGTGCCACACTGACTTATTGTGAAATCATGGTCAAACAACTTAAACTTCTTAGAGAATCAGTCACTGCAGTTACTCCTAAGGAAATCTCTTCTGCTGAGGGTGTTGCTGACCCCAAACAGTAAGAAGAGAGAACAAGCGAATCCAAGGAAAATTAATTGAAACAGACATCAAAACATTGCCATTTGCTCTGCTCAAAGGAGCTGGAGCTGTCCCCATGAAAAGCTGGTGCACCAAAACATACCAAGCAGTGAAGACAACCGGTCTCACTCCTTTCCTTGAGGTACGGCCCAAA
Source organism: Calonectris borealis (assembly GCF_964195595.1). Lineage (NCBI taxonomy): Eukaryota > Metazoa > Chordata > Aves > Procellariiformes > Procellariidae > Calonectris > Calonectris borealis. The sequence goes on along the minus strand of NC_134321.1, from coordinate 5,510,408 downwards.
GCGTTAGGCAGAGACCATGGACAACTCAACTCTCCCCGAACGAGCTTTTTGCATCCTCCATTTTACGCATCCGCACAGAAGTTACTCCCAGTCTCACCTGGGACAAACAGACCCCCTTCGCAAAGCCAGCTCTGTCTCAGTCCATGCCCCTCGGCGTGACAGCTATTAAAATCCATATTCAGCACGAAGCTCGTGCCATAGCTGCATAAAAGCTCTAGAGCTGGGCCACCTCCAAGCGACTGGCAAATATGATGTAATCATTTACATACCATCACCGGCAGAGTGAGGTTCCTTCCTCTCTCTCGGGGAGAGCTGTCTTTCAGCCGTGAGCTCGACAGAAATCATCCTTACCATCACTGGGATCATGGTTTATTTCGGAGGAAAGGAACGGCAGGCAGCAAATAAAACCCAACCCAACCAAGAAACCATACTTCATTGTACCATACGACTCCGCGACTGCGGCCGCATGGACACGAGCACCATCCGCACTAGAGGAAAAACTCCTCCAGAAGGAGGGACGCTTAACCGCAGCTCGGTGAGGCTCAGAGGGGCTGCGGGAGCCGCCTCGGTGCCGGCCTGGCGGCTGGCTCCCTCGGGAGGTACCCACCTGCTCATCCCAGCCCGGCGCACGGCGCGCAGGGCTCCCCGCGGTTTCGCGTAGAACAGGAACAGAAACTGCAGAGCTGTTCTCACAGCCCAGGACTTATTTGTTTGTATGCACGCTGCTCAGAGCTTGCAACATAAACTCTCACAGTCTGTCTCACAGAAAAACAGGCGACCATGCAACTAAGAACGCCCAAGTTACATTTCGTAAACAGGGTTAGTTTATGCTAGACAGCAGCAGCACCACTACAACAAGACGGTATCAAACCTCACAAGAGCAAGTGCTGGCTGTAGATGAATTAGATCCCACCCTCCATGCATATCTCCATTAAAGCGTTTCTAAACTCTCTACCAGCCTCCAGAAGTCAAAAACCACCTCAAAGGCAGGTGCAACTTCGCAATACTTCTGCACAATACAATTTTCACTTCGCTATTTTCACTCAGTTTAACGCAGCGAAGGTTTGATTCATCGCAGTAACACGACTCAATTAACGACCGGCTTGTCCACTTACACACTTCAGGTACCTCCCGCTTCCCCTCCAGCCCCGACACCGCTCTAGTAGCCAAAACGAACAATATGTTTGGACCACTGGTGCGAGCTAGTGAATACAATATATCACATCTTTATGCATATTTTGTTGCTTGCTTTTCCAAGGCCTGAAAAGGACAATTATTTAATTTTATCCTTCAAAAGCTTCTTATAAATATATATTCAAGGTATTTTAACAGATTCATTCACATAAAAAGGAACAGACACCACCTTCATACAAAAAGAGTTAGCATTTCTTTCTCAAGGTCACTCTAGGAGGGTTTACTCCCTTTGTGTGCAAAGTCCTAACAATTTACTGTTAGTGCTAACAGGTCCTGCCAGCATTTGAAATCCAAGCCCCATTCAGAAACAATAACAAACAATAATTTTGAAAAACAAAGATGGTGTGAGTGAGTTTTTCTTGCTCATCTGCAAAACAACCCAAAAGCAACAACTACCAGGACGGCTCTCTCTAATTAGGGCTCCCAGAAACCAAAGAGCAAACAGCCAGCATACAGAAATTAGCAGATGTAAACGCAGTTTTCCAGTTATAAAAAGAAGAGAAGCAGCTCTGTCATCTCATTCGCAGGAGGAGGAGCGACAGAGCGCGTTTTTAAATTTGGTATTTTCTCTCCATTCAAACGGCTCTGCTTCTAAAACAGAAATTTTCCTCAGATCTCCTCGGAAATCAAAGTGAAAGCTTTGCCTTTTCCAACTCCACCGAGGGCACATGCATCAATTAAAACCCGACATGAGAAAAGAGGGAAACCGAAAAGGCCCCGACCAAACGCTGACACAGAATGCAAGGCTCTACTTTCGGGGTGATTACCTGGTTCATAGCCCTATATCTTTGTCCTAGACCTTCTAACTCCTTGTTTGCTCCGTGCAGGATTTTCTAGCCATCAGCCGTCTACCGCTGTGCTAGTCGTCTTGCAGGAGTGCTCTCTCCCTTCTGAAAAAAGCAAACAACTGGATAGATATCATTACACTAAGGAAATCTCTTGGAAAAACCAAACAACTTGCTAATCTTTCTAGCCCCTTCACCCAAGTTAAAGATAAGCAAAGCAAACCAAAGTGAGTTTCAGCCACATTCCAGGGACAAGCTCCCCTTTTTCTCCTTTATCAAAATCCCAGCATTTAAAGGTTTTTTTCCAGACCTTGCAGGATAAACTGCTGCTCACACCCGCAAACAAAGCAATATTTGTTTAATAACTGATTGCTGCCATGGGTACAGTAAACAAGGGGCCCAGCATTTGTGTTTATGAACAAACACATCATCTTGCAAGAGCAATTTAACATTAACCAGGTGGAATAATCAACAGATTTCATAGGTGACACTCGGGGCAGGACTAATGTAAACAGAGCAGGGAGGAGAAAGGGGCCACTCTTAGGGAATCAAGGTTGAGGCAAATGCATTACAGAGTAAACAGCTGGGAAGAACTCAAGACAAACAAATAGTCATTCTTCTGACATTTCGAGAAGCAGAAAGGTTGTACGTTACATACATCAGCTGCTGACCACCATGAAATCAAACCAGTTGGGGACCAGGCTTTCTTGTTTACACAGTGCCATGTTTGCTTATAAACAACAATTTGCTGTTACCAACCTCGCATTACTCATTGCATAAACGAGCAGATCAAGTGAAATCCTGTTAACTCTTCTGTGGATTGAGGGTTTTTTCCTCCCCTTCAACAACAACAAACAAAAAGCCTTTGCAGTCTTGCTGTGCAACCTCAAGACAACAGGCAGCAGGGGAAAACACATAGCTGTGCATCTGTGACGATAAAGGGTAAAGAAAGGAGTTGAAAACACTTGAAAGTGTTTTACAAAACAAGATTTACCGGCCAAACCACTGATATCAAAGATCTATTTGCATTTTTTAAAAAAAAAAAACCAGCAACTGCAAAAAAGGTGGCATGCAAAATTTTCATTTCTCCCCCAGAAGAAGCAAGCAAAATGACAGCTTTCTACACAACTTACTCTGCCCAGCATGGCCGTGTACATGTGTGATTTTACACACACACCCGTGCCCACGCCAGCTCCCTGCCCTGCAGCTCTGCCCGCGGCGACACACAAGGCTGAAGCAGCAAGGCACGGTTCAGCCCTCTTCCTCCTCCTTTCTCTCTCCCATCCTCAACCCTCTTGCTTCTGCCTCCCATCGCCTTTCTCCGATCTCTGCAGATCTCCCCAGCTCCATTTTGTTAACCCAAGGGGGGCCAAAAGCCCCTCTGAGGTCTTCTTCTCGCAACTGAAACCTCTGGTCCCCAACTGCTCCTCACCCGATGTCCATCTCCTGGCACCAAGGCACTATGACATTAGCCCTCCAGGTGCTCAAGACACCAAAGTCCCCTGGGTTTGCTTTCCCTTCCCGTCTCTCAACCCCATAACGCTCAAGAAGTTGCCCATTGCAACACTCCTCCAGGGAGGTTTCTATAACTTCTCTATTCTGAACACGGATTTTGGGAAAGATCTGAAGTACAGGGAGAGAAGATGGATGGTCCTGTCGGTAGGGGTTAATCCAGGGCTCCGGGTTACATTCCTGCCCCGACACAATCCCTGCGTGTGACCTCCAGAAGTGTCTTCATCCCTCTCCTATGTAAAATAAGCCCTTTAAGATGTTGTACTAGTTGGATGGGGGTAGAGGATGTAGCTGTGGTCCATACCACGGGTCCTTTTCTCTCCCAGCTGCACGGCAGCCCCTACCTGGTTCACCACTACCTTCTGATCAGCACCAGCACCACCACCAAACACTGAGTAAAATCATCCCAGTTTCGAATATATGAAGCATCCAAGGCCACAGCTGGCCCTGGCACTAATCTCCCCTCCCTTGCCACTTCATGTGCAAACAACGTGGTGGCCAGAAGCCTCCCCCCTCATCATTTTTTCACAAGTTTTAGACTATTTGGTACTTTTCTTCACAGCCCAATCCTGGACGTCCATGGCTGGCCAAGAACCTCCGTTTTCTTTTTCAGAAAATATTTAGCCTTTTGTTGTAGTAAAAGAAAAAAAAAAAAAAGAAAGGTTCAAACCCATGAAATCAGTACAAGCTACTAATAAGACAGGTATTTAAATAAAACCCAAATGCAGTATTGTTCAGGCAACCTCGTATTTTTTAATACATCAGGTTGACAGCATAATAGCGGGCAGGATGAAAGGTGCGACTCGAGGACGGGGTTGGCGTCCGCGCACCAGGAAAAGAGAAGTGCTGCCCCATTTCCTGTGCTTCAGCGGAGTATTTCTGATGTCTGGGGCTGCCGGGGACTTAACTCTGAATTAATGATTACACACAATACCCTCCTTTCTCCCCTCCCTGCAGGACAGCGAGGGCCAGCCTCACCGAACGACTGTGGGCAGGCAGGCACAGGTCACGGGGGATTTAGATATTTCACAGCGGCTTCAAAAATTTAGACACCGCAACCTGAAGGCTTCTGAAAACATCAAGCTTCACATGAAAGTCCTGATATTTCCCTACTCGAGACAACTGCTCTCACCTCAGCCGCGCTGCCTGTTCCACGCTCCTTTTCCAGCACGTAAAATCACAGTTTATTCAGTACAAAGTAACTACGGTATGATAAAAACTATAAGCATATCATTCAAATGCTTTATTGGTCAAATAGATGGATGCTTTTATTAGTCCAACCTTTTTTGTAATGGAGTGCCACTGATGACCCAGTGTTAGCCTCATTCCCTGCTATTAATCACACTTCTAAGAGCTCATTTTGCTTTAAAATCTTAAGAAATTGCTATAATTTAAAGACATGGTGTCTACATAATGGGAAATGCTTCACAGATTGTATCATTCCATATAACACAGAATTTTTATGGCAATGCTGACCACGATACCAAGGTATTACAAAACTTGAATAAAATATTTTATGAAGAAAATCTAAATGTAAACTTACTTTTGCATTTGTGGTTTGCCACATCCATAACGTTTTAATCACAGCCTTTTGGGAGTTGCAGTTTTCAACTGCATGTGGCTTACATAGATTAACACTACAAAAACACTCCCTGAACAAATATAAACAGAACAAAACAAAATTAAATGAAAATTAAATAAAATAAAAGGATGGATCATGAGAGAAAGACTGTTCAAGCTATATTTAAACAATGTAACGCAAGGGATTTATCCTTTCGTCGACTGTATTATCCCTTTCTTTTCTGCACAGGGGAAACAGATTATGTTTACTGTGAAAAACTTTTATGACAAAGTGGAAGCATCTTACGAATTTACCTACACCGAGAATTAAATTAATGTAATGATGGTCTTAACCCACATTATTAAAATGTACTTTGCAAAATGTTTTGACAATGTTGACTGCTGCAGGAGGGAAAAGACATTTAAGACAATTTCAGCCAAATGCAAAAGCAGAAGCCTTCCATTTTTCAAATGTAAAGTACAAAGCATATTTAAACATCTTCTTATGAAAGAAAATGCAGTGCCATTATGTTATATGGCGAGCACAAAAGCATGTTCTTTTGCTCAGTTCTCTAACAAGATATTAGTACCTACTGGCCTTAGGAATACTATGCGTAAATCACATCATATTCAGAGTGTCTGAATTAATTATAATAGGAGCTGGAGAGAAATGTTAACTTTCCAGGTTGTTGCTAAGGATTAGCCCTTGTTTACAATTCTGTATTTATAGAACAAGAAAAATTTGTCAAATGAAGGGCAAAGAGGAATGCAAGAAACACAAATTTAGCTTTGATTTCAAAACAAATCAGATCTTGCAACCATTCCCTGAAAAGAAAACCACAGTTTTTAATGTGAAGATGCAAATGAGTCTCAGAATATAAAAATGTTTTATAATTCTGTGCATTCAACACTACTAGATGTTATTTAAAGAATTTATGTTAACATTTCTCATCCTCGCACAGCAAGCCCAAGACGCTGCAAACACAATCTATTTAAAATGGATCGCGTTTCTATGGGGCACTGGGTAGCTGAGGAGCTGAAGCAGAAGGCAGCAGAGCGCTTGGCCCCCAGGCACCAGATTCGTAGGGGTTCACGGACTACTCCGAAGGGGTCCGAGACAGCGTGCTAGGAGGAACAAGCCCCTTGCCTTCAATAGGCTTAATGCTGGCTTCACGGAGGTCTGCATCTCCACCCAGGGAGCAAGTCGTGAATCTCAAAAACCATTGGAAAAGACACGCTGGCTTCCCCAAATGCAGTGAGCTTCTGATGCGAACAAGCCACCTTTTAAGAAGGGCACTAAGAAAAGGTCCGTCATGCAAAACATGGTATTTCTGTAGAGCAATGCAAGGATGGTCAGCTCAAGGCTCAAAGTCCATGGGAAGGGTCCCAATGAGCAGAGTGCCAAAGTTCTGCAGGGTCTTGCAGGTCTTGGGCACCCTGGCAAAACTGGCCAGGGAAGTTTATACTGGATCGTCACTATTCTGAGAATAAAGAAAGCACTTTGGCCTCCAGCACTTTCATTTCTTTTCGCAAACAAAGGCACACCCACTACAATTAAGTTGCAAAACCATTTTCATTAGGACTCCTGGTTTTCACACACTTAAAGCCTTCTAAGACCTGCAGTCCCTCTCATGCTCCCATCAGCGTGTGCTTGTCTGTGGAAAACTAAGCAAGGGCTCTTAAGTGGTTTCAGTTTATGGAGAAGCAAATGGAAAAATGCTTTTTCCCATTAAAAAAAAAAACGTAACCACCAACTTCTAAGCAGGGTGACTTGCAAAAATGCTGAGCACCCACAACTGCGAGCATCTAACCCCCCCTCAAGGATCAGGCCCGTAACACAGGAAGACAAACGCACTTAGCCAAGCTTTTGTGGAAACACTTACAGCCGCCTTGCCTTGCCCAAGGGCCGTGGCTATCAGGCTACAGCTGGGACAGCACGATGCAGAAGAGAAACCGTACATGCGCCCACGAACACTGGTGCATAAGCTACCACACACACACACACACAATGAAAGTACCCAACATACCAGTTTAGCATCAGCCAGAACAGAATAAGTGGGACAGAAGAGGTGCTTTCCTCCCCAGTTTTCTCTTGGTGTTTTCTTTCCCAGGAACAGCTCGAGCCTGGGTCCAGAGCAAGGATCCCACCCCACCACATTTCTGTGCAGGAGACGTGTATGTTGTGCATACGTTCCTCAACAGCCACATGCTCAACAGTGACACACATGGATCTCAAGCACCCAAAAATACAGTTGGTCCTCGCCACACTGGCCCAATAGAGGGGGAAAAAAAAGTGTGAATTTTTTCCACCTCAAAATTTCATCCTGTGCCTGAGAAAACTCCCTAAAAAAGCTCTGTCGAAACCGATTTGTTTCTACTCACCAAAAAAAAGCACATATGCCTACTTTTGAGTCAGGATGCAGGAAGCCAAGCTCTTAATCCTTCTGCATTTACCCATGGCTGAAGAGCAATGCCCATCTCTGAGCCACCGTCAGAGGTGGCTGGGAGAGGGAGAGGCAACAGCAGAGAGGAGCAACTGGACACCGAACAAGACCCTCCAGCTTGCCTCGGCCAACAACAGTGGGCAATCGTGAGCACTCCTGTGCTTGCCCGTAGCTTTCCCATGCATGATGCCAATGCAAGGGAGAGCCTCCCAAAACAGCGCTGTGGCCCCACGACCTCTCCAAAACAAGCTGTTTGGCCCTCAACTGGAAGGGTCCATCGCTGCCAAGCTTGGCAGAAGTTGCTCCGTGCTCTGCAATGGCCCTTCTGGTACTAAATCCCCAGCAGCATGTGGGGCCGTTTACAACCAGCGATGTGTGTTTAATGTTCAAAATCTGCACTGAAGACGGTATTTGAACATCTCCAGCCACATGCAGGTGCACGGTCACACAGATGTGCTGGCTCCTGAACACTGCCGAGCTCACACATGTGGCTTCCTGCTCCAAGGGCTTGTGAAAGAGAAAGGCAGACTCTATTTACGCTCTATTCAAGACAACACTATTCAATGTCAGGATGTGCCGTAAGAGGGTAATTTGCACCCTAAACTGGATTGTAGGATACCACAGTCAGACTGTATGATCTCTTCCTTTGGATTAAAACTGTTTGCACAAGTCAAAGCAGAACAAGGAGAGTAACAAAACATACAGTGTATGTTGTTCTACGCTGCAGCCACATATTTCAACTGCCTCAGCCGAATTCTTAGAGTAAACACAGCTTTAAAAGAAAATAGCTAGAATAAAGGGCTTCTGGAAAGTTCCTACTGATTATGCATGCAAGAATTCTGCTACTGCTTCCTCCCATCATCTGAAAAATAAACCAAACACCCAACTTCCACAACGAGTGCTGTTTTTCTGAAACATGTTACAATACTATCTAGGTCTGCAAGTTGTAATGTATGCATCTTGTTTTGTAAAATACACAGAGGAGCTCAATTAAATGAACAACTCTAAAGGAAATAGAGCTGATAAAAGAATTAATGCTCCGTGTGCCAGATCATAACATAACATCTAGGATAACAAAACCATGTCAAACACGCAACCGCTGAAGACTTAAAAAAATGGAATAAGAAAGTTAAATCCTAAAATATTTTAAGCATGTAAAATTAAGATGTGCAAAACTTATTTTATGTAATTGAGAGGGGAGCATGGGCATCAGCAAAGGGATCTCTTGTAGCTGTTGCTTCACGACTTATTAAATACACAGAAGGAGAGAACGTTTTAACGATCATCTGCTCCGCCGGTGATCCGCTCCTTTCTCATTGCCCAACCTGTATTTTTCCGAAGACCAAGCTAACCCCATTCCCCACCCGCCAAGGCATGGCTGAAATTATTTCACAAGTCTGAGTTTGCATCTCGGTCTCTCTTTTTTTTTTTTCCCCCTTCCTTGCCATTTGCCTGCGCGGGGCTGCCCACACGCTGGAAGGGAGCCGCCAGCCCCGGTGCCTGCTCCGGCTGCCTGCTCCCACGGCACCGGTGGGAGCACAGATTAGAGCTCAGCCGGAAGGGAGACATCGAGGGTTCTGCAAAACCTCGCACATCGGCTTTTCTCCTTTCGCAGTTGGCGTGTGAACTTGTAACTCGGAAATTGCAAGTTCCCACCGCTTTTTTGGCAACTTGAACGTAATTTTTAGGAAAACATAGTATGTGGCTTTTGGCACGCGGAACTACGCGCGAAGACTTTTCAGACAAAATACGCAAAGGTGATGGTCTCACAAGCCTTTTAGGGCTTGCTGGATGAAACACGGGTTTGGAAGACAAGAGTACAAAATTCTGACTCCAACAAGCAGTAATAAAAATCTGTGTTCAAGCAGCTCCACAGACACTTACTCACAAAATGGGCATAATATCTGCATATGGAACAGCTAAGGCAATGCAATGTACCCACGGTTATGCACCATACAGCAAACTGGGCATCTAAAGATATCTAAAACAGTCCTTCTCATATGCTTTTGGCTTAAAAGGCAAGACTATAGGCACTTTTTGGCAGCCTTGAACATCAGTATACTCAGGGGAGAGGAGGGAGGAAAATACTTTAAATTACAGAGATGCTAATCTCCTACTTTTGATGCATCCAGCTATTAGTCAAGTCGCTTCAGCAAAACATCTGGCCTGAGCCACGGGCCTTGCGAGCAGCGTGAGAAGCCCTCGGTCGAGGCTGCAGCCTCATCGTGTCAACGCAACAAACGCCCGTGCCTCCTCCGCTCCTCCAGCCACAGCCTGCGCGTGGGTTGCACGCACCGCTTCCTATCACCTTGCCATTGGCAAAGGCTACGGGCATTCCTCCTCTTAGAGACGTGGGTTTAGCACAGGATTTATTTCTTCCCTTCTTTAAGTAAGACCTTTCGTAGAGGTATGAAGCTAGAGGAGCTTCTTGAGGAATGTCACTCCCAGGACTGCTAACCGACATGGAGTTTCCAACCTCGAAGATCCCGTGGGTGGTAGCCGTGATTAGCACCAGGGAGGGATATAAGGGAAACCGTATGGACAGCATCACAGCTTCATGCACCACAGCCAACAGCTTCAACACCACCAAATACACAAAGTATTAATTACCAACATGATGGCCCATAGATGGTCACGGCCCAGCAAAGCCGCCCAGACGAAGAACTGTAGCAACTTCAATTAAGGGATAAGATGTACCATGATTAATGCAGCCTCAACCTAATTTTGTTGACCTTAATGTGAGAAAACACAGACTGTTATATTTGAAAAGGCATATAATGTATGTGTGCATGGACATTTGTATATATGCATCTACACGCTCCACATATTACTTTGTATGGTAAGAAATTTCAATAATGCTTGGATATGGGCTACAAAGTTATTGACATCATCAACTGGAAATTCTCGTGCTGTTTTTTTGTTGTTGTTGCTGGGCTGTTTTATCATTCAAAAATATGTGTAAGAAGTACAACAGGATCTTGGAAGGGACACGTAAAAAACAAACAGACATTTTCCAAAACTGTTAGTCAATTCAAAATTACTGCAGGGTCCAAGCTTATGCTAGTACTTATCTATCGGTCTATTGAGTTCTCAGTAAGTCATGTGAAAGGAAGTCCTACGATAACATTTTCTGAGTCTTCTAGACATTTGATTAAGGAGTTATAAATCTTAAAGTCTGACTTGTCACAAGCAGAGTAAGATTACACCCAAAGCTGTCAAGATTAAGTAAACTTGTCTTGTTCTGTTACAGGTCTTCCTGAGCCTTGTACCATAGATTAAAGATTTTCTAGATAAAAAAAAAAAAAAAAAATGGTTACCATCTTGCTCAATGTAAAAGAAAAAAATTACAACCAAAGAGCTATAAACTAACTCTGGAGATGTTTTAATCTCTCCATTCCGAGCTGTGTTTACCTAGTACGTTGTTACTAGAGCAAAAGGAAGACTTTTTTTGCCTGGTCTACTCAAGCCTGCTTTAATTATATTTCATTCAATTAGTATGTTTAAAAGAGGGAGAGAGGGTCTTAGCAGATCAGACTTTTTTTTTTTACTTTTATTTTTTCAGTAAAAGAGCGTAAGAATCAATTTACCAAAAATCAGTACATTTTTTCCCCATCAAAAGCACATTCAAATCCCTTGAAGACTTAGCTCTTTATAAATGTTCATCTTAAGAGCCATTTCAATGGTAACAAAAATAGGAAAAACCATTCAGTTGAGTCTGCAAGCCTAAGGAGCCGGGCTCCGGACAGGCTCTCAGGTATCGCCTTGTGTAAAATCCTGCAGGCAGGCGGCACAGGGCGCGGGATATTTCCCCGGTTTTGTAACAAGAGATTTGGTACCTAAGTGGAGAACTGACTGTTTTCAGTTCACTGTAAGCACTGAAATTATTGGGTTAAATAAGGACATAACAAGCTATAAATCAACTTGCTTTTTCTGGCGAGTTTTTACTCAGGTGTACTCTAAATGTGCATTAAACTGCAGCTCCATTAAGCAGTTACAATGAAGGTAAAGGGCACAAGGCTAAATACTACAGGACCTTGTATGGATCTCATAGCTTTAATGGAATCAGCTTTTTAACAACTCTTTTTCGTTAAATACAGTCAGTGTCAGGAGGATGCGTCCCACTCATAAAGCAGCGCAATGACAATGTACAGTGGCACTAATACAAGGACATAGTTCATCATGACATTTCCAGCAATTCCCAACTGATTAGGGTCATTATGTTGGAGGTCTGATTTATGTTGTCATTTCCTCTCACCGATCCTGCATCAATGAATCTTAATGAATTGGTAAATAAGGGTGAAGATTACACTCTATGACACTGAAACATTCCTCATTCTCAACACCCGAGATTTATGTAGCCAATTAGTGACTAACAGAGAAAATTGGCTGGCAGAAAAATAATATTCTTTATGGTACAAAATGGAAAAAGCTTCTTGTTGAAGGGCAATGCCACAGCAAAAAGTCCATAAAGTAGCTTGATATGTGGAAACACAAAAAGATGTTTTAAATGTGCTGTAAGAGGATTCTCCTATAAAATGTTTTTAGTGTGGGGCTTGCTTTTTTTTTCCAGACGTCTCATATTTTAAAGGTTATTGGTTTAATAAGCAATACAGTATTTTACAAAGGGGCAAAGTTTACCTTTTGGGGAAAGGAGTTAAGTACATGGCTACACTAGGTCAGAGCTATTTCTCTGTGTTATGTACTGAAACAAAAGAAAAAATGAGACAACAAAGACACCTCCCCCCCGCACACACATTCACGCGTACCAATCTTAATCACTAGACCAATTTCTCCCTACATCTTGTAGACACTGAACTATATTCATCTGTACATAATCAGGCAGCACTAAAATCTTTCATTCTGATTAATTGGCAAGTGTTCATGAAGTACAGAGCATGCTTTCAAATACCAGAACTTTTTAATTTAAAAAATAGCCTAATCATTAACACAGAAATCGCTCTGCTTACCAGTATTATTTTACATTCACCTGTTCATGACCTCATTACAAAACCAGATAAAATGACTGTCATAAACAGGAAAAAAAGGTAAAAATTCCCAGATGAAACATAATTCAGAAAATCTTGGCTTCACCTAGTGCTGAAGCGTAACCCTACTGTGTGTGTTCATGAATGCAAAGCATAGCTTCATAGTCATTACTGCTTAAGTATATACTTAATGTTGAACGTTGTTGGGAAAAAAAAAGGTTCTGAAAATCCTTATATTTATTCAAATTTCATCAGACTGTCTCAACAATATCCTTATAGAATATGCAAATAAACCACAGCTTTTTCTCCTGTTTTCCGCATCCGTGTTTCTTTGTCAATGTCACGAGTACGACCGAAAGGAATAAAATTGCCTAAAGTTTCATCAGCTGAATTCTGTGCAACCATCATCAGGTGAGGGTGCAGAGTCTACCAAAGGGCAAAATATAGTCTCTATTAACAAAAAAGTGTTTCCATTTTTGATGGCTGTACAAACCGCTGAAGCTTCCCTCTCAAGGCTAATTGCATCATCAGGGTCCTCTGATTAATACTACTTTTCCTGTCAACTTTAGATCATCATCTAGTCTTTACATCATATATTTAAGTAAGGCAAACGATCGCTGCGATACCGCACTGAATTAAAGCTTCCTAACCAGTTTTAAGTTCTCTAAGGTGCAAGAGAGATCAATACTTGAGAGCAGAAAGTGCCACCGGCAAAAGCTGAACCGTTAGAAACGGGCAAAGCCTCCAGCCTTTCAAGTTAGGCACGGTGCGGTTTCAGGGTTTAATGGGTGCCGAGGAAACTGTACAGTTTCCAAAACGGCTAGCTTTTGTGTTCTCCTCTGAACCTACCTCCAGGACAGTAAATGCAGGGAAATCGCGGGGGTAAGTGGGAGAGAGGAACTGTTGCGGTGCCAGGAAAGCTGAACCCGCGTACCAACCTGCGCTGGAACGCACGCAGCACCTCCCAGAGGTAAGGGCAGCCCTCCGCCCCACCTGCCCCTGCCCCTGCCCCTGCTTTTTTCTTTGAAGAATCGCAGTTGTTTAGCACCCGATTGGGCTCTTCGGGTTGCCGTGCTCACATAGCCACATCTAGGATTTAAGCAATAGCACATCCAGAGACAGCTTTGTATCACAAAACAGTAAAACCCAGCAGCCAAAAGACCACCAAATAAACCCAAAACTGACATACTACTCTCCTAGCGGGAGCTGAAAACTACGCATTTATTCTGTTAACAAGTAATATTTTCAAAGAGATCCCTGAAAAATGAGTGTTTTCACGACTGGCATCACTACAGCAGGGCATACGGCTGCTGCAGGTCTTTGCTTTCGCAACTGAACGACGTAGGCAATTTTGAGCACGGATGCTCAGGTGAGCCTGCTGGCTGCACGCAGTAAAACTCACGTGAGTAATCCTCTGTTTCCAGCAAGTTATACCTTATTAGGAGAAGTCTGCAAGAAACAAGTTAAAAAAAAAACGTCTTGACCAAGAACATGACTGTTAACAAGAGTCTCTCAAACCCCAGGCCTCCTCTTGCCTCGCTGAAAAGCAAAAGCAACTTTTCTGAACAGCTTTTGCTCCATAATGGATCATTTCTGTGAAAATCAGGACTCGACAGCCACAAAAATTCCTTAGTTCTCGGAGACAATTTCATTTTAAACAGCTTATTTCCGTAAGCAGAGCATGAAGCAATTTCACTCAACCTGACAAATAAGTAAGGCCAAGGATGTTGCATTTAAAATTCAGAGATAACTAAATAGAAGAAAAATTATATTTAGACATGATAGGACCTGGAAACAGGTTCCCTTCCACTCTTACGCTGAAGCTAAACAGCCATGATATGATCAAACAAGTTTTCACTTTTGCCGTGTAAATAAAATCAAAGGGCAACAGTCCTTTTTCTCTGACGTCTGTAGTTAATAAAGAAAGAATAAACATTACCTACTCTTACATGAGGAGGGAGGAGGAGAGAACATTTCTTAATCTCTTTCCAAAGAGGATTAATCTACAGCATATTTCCACCCCAAATACTACTGAAACGAAACGTTTTTCCTGCAGTTTTCTGGAGGGGGTGTTCTAAGGTAGCAAAGCCTCTCGCGCGAGCGAAGTTCCCCCGCGTGCGATACAGAGCCCACAGCCTTCAGGTGCGATGCCAGGCTGAAACGCGGCCGGAGCTCCGGCTGCACGGGGGCAAGGAGGGCTGCCACCCTGCAGGGGGAAAACAAAAGCTCACAACAGTTCTCGGGGCCCATATATCTGCGGGATACCGAGTGCCTCACAATTAATTAGGGCTTACAACAGCTCCGTGAAGTAGATCTGAAGCTCGTAGGGCGCAGGGAGGCGAAAGCCCCCGTTCATCGGAGAGTTTAACACGTGGATGGGCGTGATGGAGCCGAGCGTGTATTGAAGCGTTTACCGGTCGCTAACGTAACTGGGAAAGTCAAGGGGGGAGGTGGGATAAGGCGCCCGCGTCCCTTGCCGTGCCTCTGAGCCACTCGCCCACCCACGGGAAGGGAAGGACGGGGAAGCTATTTTCAGCCCAGGTATCTGGAGCTTATAAACACCCGCTGAAAACGCAACGCCTTATCAAAACAGGTGAGAGCCAATGCCCGCCGACGTTCCCATTCCTGCGGAGAACTCGGTCACCAGGCTGTTTTTTTAATTATTATTTTTGAGCGGAATATTTACATGTCTGACTCTAAATAGGCTTTGGCATTTCTGCAAGGGGACCGAATGCACGACCTCGCGATCTTGAAGAGCGATGGGATCAGCCCGGCCACCCTCGCCCTTCCTCCGGAGCTGCCTCTGTAGCAAGACCACAGGGAATGGGGTTAGGAGGGACGGCCCCTTACAAATACAGTATTTTCTCCAAGGAACCAGAAAGGAAGAAGATGGCTACGGCAAAAAGGCCGAGGAACAAGAGAGGCGCCCGGGCAAGACCCGGCGAGGGGAAGCGAGGATGAACAGAGCCTGCAGAAGGGTTTACGTTGCCTTTGAAGAGAAATATTCACGCTGTCAGGTAAAACTGAGAATCTAACCCGTGGGAGGACAGAGATGCTACCTTGAAGAATCTGACTATTACAGGATTAACAGCTACAATCCCGCCCTCCGAGGACACCGAGTGCCAAAATCTGGCCTGAGGGTTTTAGGTGGTGAGGTTTGTCCAGGCGTGTCGGCAGGAACTCTACAACAGACAGAGGAGAATGCTATCCAAACCTGTATTATCTAAACATAGGTGTCGTTAAAATATTAAATATTTCTTTTAGGGGGAAAAAAAAATACAGAGGAATACGAAGCCAAAACACACACGTTTCTTTTGGGAGTAAAACGTGCCCCTCGAACACTTCAATTCTACTGTACAACGTATTTATACCGTGTTTAAAAAACATTTGTCAAGCATATAAAAAACCCCAGAAGTTCACTGTCACACAGCTTAATTCCCTATATTCTGCCTACATGCATATATAGGGCCAGTTTGTTAGGGGGTGGAGGTGTGTAGCAAAGCACAATCTAGCGAGACATGACACCATAACGGTGAACAATAAAAGCAAGCGCAGCATATGTGCTGGACATTTGGTGAAAATAACCCAGCTACAGCTCCGACTTTGGTAAATTTTCCTGTGCAGAACTTGGTAATTCAGTTTCTGCTGTGATTCAGCTCAGCCAACAATCAGGTTGTTCACAACCCCTCTAATTATTATTTATTTGAGAATTCAGAGATACGAGGAAATGTATCTTTACTTTTCAACTCTCTTTTTCTATAGAGCCCAACAAGCTGAAATCTGGGGGTTTTCTTCTTTTCTTCTCTTAATGTTAAAGGCTTTTTCTCTGTCTAGCTGCTAAGATACTCCCTGGCTATAAGATCTGAAATGGTAGCAATAATTATATTTCCTATTTTATTACTCGTAATTGCCCCTTTGATCAGAATCCTATGCCGTTTAACCACATTTATATGGTCATCCTGCATATGGGTTCTAAATACAGAACAAGTCATTTTCCAAGGGAACACTACAGGAGCTGGGTTTCCCTTTACTGCACACACATGGAATCCCGTACATTTGGCACCAATTTAGCTTATTATCATTTCATTCTTCCTTTTTATATTTGTTTCATTGTAAAAGCAATGTAAAGCTCCCCGTTCGCTGGGAAAGACTGCTCATTCCTTCGTATTGGCTTCCTTCATGCAGCCTGTAGCGCATCCACCCACATTCAATCTTGCCTTTGCAAAAGGAGACGCCAACGAACACAAGAAATATCCCACAGCTGGAAGAGCTGAACTACGGGTCTCTAAGCTTTGCTGAACATACGCTGCAAGCCTTACCTCAGCGTGAAGCCTAGGAAACTTCGTACATAGCCTTCTTGTTCCTCCCAAAGTGCAAGGGTAGATTCTGTTTGCAAAGAAACCAGTGAGTCTCCCCAGCTGGCAGACTGCCTCCAGGTCGGTCTCTCTTGCACAGGCATCTGCGCAAGGAGGACAAGACTGGTTGCCCCATCTCCGACAGCTCTGGCCTTGGCCACCGGGCATGCACTTGTTGGAGCCACATCAAGAAACCCTCCTTGCTTGTGGCTGGCCTTCGCACGCTGTATCCCTGCAGCAGAAGAGCACAGGGCCAGCAGACACTGCCCTTCCCCCGGGCAAAACAGAAGACCATTGCCTGGGACCATATGGTTGTTAATAATGGTAAAACCCTGACGAACTTCAGAGAACTCAAACAGAGCTGCTTTTGATTTAGGCCATGCACCTGAAAGCAGCATTTGTTTCAGTCAGCTTCCTCAAAGTGATGGTCTCAGGAAACTACAGCCCAGCTCAAGAATTTGCAGTTCTTTGGAAAAAGAACATGATCTTTTGAAAGGCCATCCTTAGGGTAAGTGTTTTATTTGGAGGAGAAGCCAACGCAAAGCCAAATTCAACACGACCGGAGCTGAAGACTCCCACCTGAAGCAGGCGTACGTCACAGGGAAGAGCCGGTGACCGTGCAGCGTGTGCGTACCTATACTGCTGCTCCGTATAGTCCCCAGGTGGTACAGGGATAACAGGAGCAAGGGAAGGGGCTGAGAGCGTGGTTTATCCCAACTCCTTTTACTAACGGCTTAGCTTGATAGACTTCACTCTTCTGCTTGAAGCATGTTTGTTCAATGCGATTTCATCACATTGTTTTGTCCACTCAGCCAGTTTAGACAGACATTCATATTCTCCAGTCACAGGAAAAACTGCTGCTGGAAGAGGGCATGCACAGCCAAGAGAACTAAAGGCTTATAGATTAATGAAACCCTAACAGCTACTTGACTTGTACCATTTTATTTTGTGTACACTCAGGACCAGTAGCAACAGGCAGACTCACCCGGACTCCCAAACCATCAGCCTTTTCCAGGATGTTCTCCAGGTGAGCCAGCCGCTGGCACTGGGAACTGCTAGGAGGGTGTCTCATGCTGGAAAAGCAAAGCCTCTGTGGGTACTTCCCAGGGTTTCTCATCACAGATACCTGTCCACCGTCTACAGCCACGAAAAGATGTGTTTACAAATGGGAACAAACTGACAAGCATGGGAACAGGGGATCTTCACACTCTGAAACTTGCAGTCAACTTGGTTCAGTCAGACTTGGAAGGGCAAGAGCCTGGCACTTGGGTAATTTCAGTGACAGACAACTGTTTTCCTTAGCTATTGGTAAATACAATCACAAATTCCTAGAGCTTCTTCTCCGGATACCAGTAAGAGACTTTATGCTGAAAAGCATTACAGAGATAGAGATCAGAGGTCTGTCTTTGTTTCTATGTCTTGACGCCCATGACTTTGATGGGGTAAGTATATTAGCATGTGATAAATTACTTTTTAATCTATTGTAGTTATAATTCTAGAGAGAGGTTCAGTGGCTGTGCTTTCAACCAAAAGTATTTCTGTGAAGAAACACTTGTTTTGCTGGAAAAGGGTAAGGACAAAGCTGTTTGCAAACAAAGCTGTAAAAGGAGAGGTCCATCTCCCATGAAGTTCAAAATTCCCCGAAATAACTTTCTGCAGAGAGCTACCGCTACCCAATGTGAAAAACTGCTTTGAAATCAGCAATCCTGAATTACACAGAAATGCCCAAACAGGGCTGCACAGTACATCGTCTGAACTGGTATTGTTTTTAATTTCCCACCTGATTGGGTTGAAAAGGTTCATGGGTTGGAAAGTGTGGAAGGAGAAACTTACTGAAAATTGCAATCCACGATCAGATTAAAGAGGGAGGATGATACAGGGAATATCTTCATAAACAAGTTTCTTTATCCAGAAAAAACTCAAAAAGTCTTGTGAGAGGAGGAAGGATATGTGTTTCATTAGGACAAAGAGGGTAGGAAAAACCATGTCTGAAATCTCCTTTGTGAAGACAACTCTTACAACACAGTTTCTTTAAGGGCAAGGTATTCAAATCAATTTGGAAGAAGTATTTTTATCTCCCAAGAAGATTAACACTGAACTTTCTGCACAGCACACAACACACAATGCCGTTGCATCCATGAAACACTAAAAAGCACCAAAAGAGATTCTCTTACCCCACCTCTCAGTCCATCCTACCATCATCTGTCTGCTTGGGCCAGAAATCTCTCCATGACCCAAGAGAGGGATGCTCAGCATACACATTCCTACAGAAGCTGAAGAGACACAACACCTTTGCAGCCTACGACACCCTAGAGCAACACATACATTATCTTTAGAAGAAAGAGAAAGGGTTGAACCATAGGGAAACTGCTAAAATAGATGACGTCAAGAACTCTTTTTTCATGAGCTTTAAAGGCTTAAATTATCCAATATTATACCAGAGTATTTCTGACCTCCTGGAGTTCCTGCAGAGAGTTTGGTCTGCATTGCCCTGTGTTGTGAGAAACCCCTTCCCTCCCAGCGCCCTTGGGTGGAGTCAGCTCGTACCCGGTTTCACCAGCAACCTGAGTAGCTCCAGGCTCCGAGCACCACGAGCAAGGGAACGGCTGCTGGGTTTTGTCTCCCATGTGTGCTCACGTACGAACCCCATGTCTAGGCTGACAGCCTAGAAGGAACTAGGGAAGCCTTTCCTTTTCTGGGCACATTTTGTTTCAGAGGTGGATCCCAAGATTTGACATTGCACTCTGATGTAGTCCACCCTGAAGAACTGGCTGGCATATGTCACCATCTCAACTCTTGTGTTATGGGTAAAAAGCAAGGGCTCTGTGGAAGCCAAGAACCACGCCGTGCTCTGTGCTTGTACTTGTCTCCACGGACGCTCTTCCTTGCACTGGCCATGCGTAGAAGAGGTATAGGAGGAGAACTGAAATCCTACATGCCACCATAGCTGGTGGCCAGAACAGTAGGCTTGTTGGGAATGACTACTGTGGTTTTGACCCAGAAATGGGGGGTACAAATTCAGCGGGGCAGTTAGATCGCCATCAGGCAGCACTTCGCTGCACCACGGCCACAGCCAGCGCGTGGTCAGGCTACCACGGCACGGCTGCTGGAAAACAAAATGGCATGTGAGAAATGCAGAACCGAGACCAAGCGCAGGCGAGAACCATAAAAACTGATGTCTCGTTAAATGCTGGACAGTTGGTGAACAGCAGACCCTCCCGTTTGTTTGCTGCGTACCGTAAAGGGGTGGAGGCAGGGGTGACGTGCGTGCTTGGGAAATCGGCAGTTTTTACACTATTCACCCAGGAAGTTATTAACTTGCATGTTTGTGGGCAACTGCACGAGCTATTTTTGGTCATGGGACCCTGTGTAAGGAAAGGATTGCAAGGTTTTAATAATGATCTTTAGTTAACTTGGTTACCCACACAACAATGGCTTTCTGAGAGGCCAACTGCTGCTGAAAACTTGAGACGGGCTTTACTTCCAGAGGTATTAAACTATGAAAATATCTAACCATAATAGTAAGCAGCTATAAAAAGAGCCCTGTTTATTTCACATGATTTCTTTGTATGCCACAGTGTTATGAGAATACTTTAGCTCAATGACAACATGGTAAATTGGAAAAGATTAACCGTTTAAGTCAGCACTTAAGCGGTTCATTTTTGCTCTGTGTTGGTGACTTTATACTTTCGAAACCCAGGTTTTCACTAGAATTGGCAGGCGTAACAACGCATGAATGCCGTTTACATTCAAAATTAACCTGATACTAACTCATGCAGGGGCCACAAAAGGAGAAATTGGGGCTTAAACAGAACGAAAAAAACCAATAACGCAGACTTCAGTTCTGCGTCACTGTACATCACGTAGGTAGATTTGGAGCCCGCATACCCAATCTGAGAAATAACCTGGCATCTTCCATCTCTATAATATTGTAAATTGTATCCGATAACTTTTCTGCAACAGTGGAGCATCGTAGAATATCCTACCCAGAAGGTCAAACCCTCTACGTTGTAGAGCAGGGCTACGACGGTGTTTTGGCTCACTCCTCAGAAACACCGTAAGGCCTTGCTGAACCCCTTCCGCTATTAGGGTACACCGAGAAAAAGGGGGAAAAATAAAGACTGCATTTGTTTCTGGGAAGACCCGCACCCCTCCACGGAGAGGACACTTCCACCCTTGTTAATCCCAGCTTCTTAAAGCAACACTCGGTAAGATAATGAATCCTTTAAATGTTACATCTTGTGTCCTGCATTATTGTGGTGCAGCAACTCTCCACATCAAACAGTCATCAGCACTATTACAAAGTGGGCTTATAAGAGACTGGCTGAAAAGGCGCTGTGTGAAAAGAAGTGGAAAATTAAAGCTGAAGCAGTCGAAGAAAGGGCTTAATTTACTGGCATGTACAGTATGCAAATGAGATTACTCTCAGCTTAACTGCATCATTTATGTCCATAATAACGGCATCATCATTACAGGGCTCAAATTAAATTACACCATAATTAGCATATCAAAGTGATTGGTTAAAGTTTAAAACAAATACCCAATTTTGTTAATGAACAGCTGTAATTGTCATGTACACTTCAATGAAAACTCCCTAAACAAATATATGTTTTAGAACAGAGAAAGATTTTGAAGCAGACAGGTCTGCAGCGGAGGTAAATTGCCTAAAAAAGAACGACACAGACTATTCTATTAATGTTAATATATGCTCATCGTTTTCAGGTAATAAAACGTTCTATCAAAACAAGCCTTCGCTTCGTATTTTTTGCCTCTCCAACTCCGCCGCCGCACCGGCAAGCGTCAGAGGGGAGAGGTGCTGGCCGTGCCCAGCCTGCCCCACGCACGGGACGTGCACGGCCCCCACCCACCCACGCACCCACCCACGCCTGGAGAGGGCGAGAAGGGAGGACGAAGAAGAAGAAGATGTCTTGCTAGCTCTACGCTGTAGACCAGGGCTGGAGTAAGCTGATGACATGATAACACATTAGGCAGCCTACAATTCAATTTACTCTAATCTAATCATATCTACGCAGCAGTTTCAGAGGTGGAACTGCACCAGAGAAGTTTTTGCTGTTCTCGTCTCATTAAAATAAATAGGGAGGTGGGACCGGCGGGTTTGTCACTGTCAGCCTGACAGCCAGCAACACATTTCCATAGATCCATCACTGCAAATGTATACAGTAAATATACAGTTAAAACACTCCTCAGGCAGAATGAGCTCTAACACGGGAGCAAGCCCACTCCGGGGTGTTTTAAACGGCACAGGTGAGCTCTAGCACGCTTGGGGTCGGTAGGAACCGTAAGGGTACCAGGCCGGAGAAGCCCAGTGCCGCCTTGCACAGGCAGAGTAAAATAATCCCTCCCCGTCCCCCAAAATGTTTACACTGATATATTTGATTATGTATTACCCAATATTATAGGAAGCAACATGGGGAAGTATATTTTGTGCTAAAATTGGGAATGCACTTTCAAATATACTTAACAAGGAAATTGAATGTCTTATTAAATCCGTATTATCAAAACACTGTTCAAAAATTTAAAGAAAGTAGCTTTTCATTTTATTCATCGAGGAATCCATTAAAGCCTAAGCTCTGAAGTAGTATGTAAATTATGTGCCTTTCAAGGTAGAGCTAGGGCAAATTCACTCCATCAACTAATGATGAACCTCATTATGTGCAGGGAGTATTCATAATGAGGAAACAAGCCACCCGCCATTCCATGTTCTAACATAAATCCCTGTAAAATGTGAATATCTCCACGTCTAATTAAAGGCTACTAATTCCTATCATCCCCTACATGGCCCAAAAAGCAAAAACTAGAAATGTGTTTAAAAAGACACCCTTTGATTTTACAAAACACATTTATTTGTGTTTACCGCTACTGAGTTGCAACATATTTTTTTTAAGAAAAATCAATCCCAGTTTTATAGGATAAAAGTTTGGGGGCACAAAAGTTCATTTACATCATCTGACTTGGTCTTACGTTTTAAAAAGAGCTTCTGATTAGCACAGGTCAGGCTGCACAGCTCAACAGAAAAATAAATAAAAGGGCAGAGAAAAGAAATCTCCAGGAATATATAAGAAATAATATTGTAAGGGGGCAGGGGGGGGAAGGAAAAAAAAAAAAACAACAAACAAACAGAAAGCAAGAAGAGCTTAGCTATCCCAGTTTGCTCTGGAACTAAGACTTCCTAAAAAAAAAGAAAAAAAAAAAGAAAATCTAGAGATCCCATAATAACTGGGGAAGGCAGGCAGCAGAGTCAGGAAGAGTGAGAGCCAATTAAGCAACCAAGTACACAACAGGTATTTAAAAGATTTTTTGAACGATCCTCAATTCAGGAAGAAGCTGCTTCCCTTCCGAAACCCTGTAAGAATTAGGGATTGAAGACAATGCTGCATAATACAGGCTAGAAGAAAAGTGCTCCTCCATAGACTTACCTAGATTTGATATTTATACCTACGAGTGCAGTGTCCGCTCCTACGATCAAAAATGTATTTCTTATTAAGTTACATAATGCCCATCGTATCTATCACCGTGAATTTATTTGCTCTTGCACTGAATTATGGATTTGCTCTCTGTACTTCCTGGCATAAAAGTGGACAGGTTTGCCGACTCCCCTGAACGGAAGAGACACCAGTGTTTCTTTTTACTGCTCTGTATTAATATTTTCCTACGTTTTCAAAAAAAAACGAGAAGCACAGCAAAACCTAAGAGCATTTCAGTTCTCAGGAAAGAAAAAAAAAAAAACATCCACTGAAGCTGAATAACATATAGGCTTTAAAAAAAAAAAAAAAGAAAGAAAAAAGATGACATAAAGGGATGGTTTAAGGAAACGTGATAACTCCTCGCAGGGCATGAAAGCACTCGGACAGTCGCAGAAACGGCTGCGGTACCTTCAGATTATGTCAACTGAAAAGTTTAAATCCTCGTGTAAAAATACCCCTCACGTTTCATCCCTAGAAAAGCTTATTTAGAATTCATAGAAATTCATAGCCGCTAAGAGGAATATGTGCACATAAAATCACAAATGCAAAAAAAAAAAAAAAAATCAGTATTTAAAAGAATAGAGTACACAGATTAAAGTATTTTAGCAACGCAAATTTTCTCGAAATAGCAGGGCATTTTACGGGGGGGAGGGAAGGGGGGGGAGGGGGATCCGGCTTCTTTAAGTTGCATAAAAATAAAACTACGCTCCATAAAGCTGCTCCCCTGCACGCCCGCTCATTCCTCGACTCCACCGAGGGGTTTGGTGGTTTGATTTTTTTTTTTTTTTTTTTTTTTTTCCTTTTCCTCCCTTCTCCTTTTAGGTCAACCAGTCATGCACTGGGAAGACAACCCTCCAAAAATAACTTGTCCCTCCCCCGGAGCGCGGAGTTGAACAACCTACCTTTGTTCTGGCGTTGCAGATAACAACCGGCACCGCCGCGGGAGCCGCCGCCGCCGCGCAGCGGGGCGGCCCGGGGGGCTCCGCCGGGCGGCACCTGGCAGCGCTGCGCGGGCGCGGAGCCGTCCCGCCGCGGGGGCCCCTCCGCGCCGCTCCCACCCCCCCCCGCCCCCGTCCCACCGCCCCCTCCCCACTCGCGGGATGATCCGCGGGCAGAGCCACGGAGCCGACCGCGTCCAGCGCGCCCCGCCGCCCCCCAGCCCCGCCGGGCAGCGCGCAGGTTACATACGGGGGGGGCCGGGTGCCGGGAAGGAAGAGTTCTGCAGGATTTATTTGACACTTATTTTCCGGGCAGCCCTTTTGTGGAGTTGCGCCGTTTGTTTCTTATTGTCTGAGCAGCAGTTGGAAGCGTCTCCCCGAGGGGGCCCCTCAGCCCGGCTCGGCCGCTTTGACAGGGAGGTAACCATATTAGGATGTGTATGGCAAAGTAAACAATAACATAGTTGCGATGAAATGGAAATTTTTTTTTTTTTTTTCAGCTAATAGTGTTGGTGTCAGTCCTGTTTTTAGCCTTTTCCCACTAGTTTTGTTTTCTGGCTTACACAGGCCATCTTTTTTAAAATTCAAAAAAAAAAAAGGGGGGGGGGGGGAGAAAAAGGGGAGTGGGGGGGAGAAGCGAGTGGTACCAGCTTCCCAATTGCTCAATGCGAGACTGCTGAAAGTGTTTTGGGTCACAGAGGGAGGGGGAGCGCTTTTAACATCCAAATAAAGACATGTCAGTTTAATCATTAGGAAAAAAAAAACAACAATAATGCCCGCGTGCATTTCCGAGACCCACGGCAGAATGAGGGGGGAGTGGGGATGGGGAGGATAGGCATTAAAATTGCAATTCTGAAAGCAGGAGACAAGTAGATTAGAAAAGTCCAGTCGCGTTCTACACAATCGCAGCGAACTGGTGGGATGAGCTAAGTTGTGCAAACCCCTGCAAGTCTGCTGGCTTTAAAGCTTTGAAATCGCTAGTTTTACAGGATAAAGCACTTTAAGCAAATTGTAAAATGCAGGTGTCAAGTTATTCGGTTTAATCAGAAACAGAGCTCAGGGCTTTCACCATGCAAAGGTTCCCCTACCAGCACGGTCGAGAGAAAAGTTCTGCAGTAGGAAAACACTTTAAGTCGAACAATATTATTTTAATACCTCGATTCCACGTCCTAAGCAAATTACCAAGAACAAGTGTAGCATCTCCTCGCACCGAGGGACGAGGCAGCTGCTGGCGAGCGCTGCGTGCCGAGGCTCAGCACTAACAGCCAGCCTGCCAGGGAATTACAGCTATAAGACGAAACAAGTTTGCACGTCTTGGTGACGGCGGATCGGGGCAGCTCGCTGGTGCAACAGTCCAACACAAGCTGTCGAAGTGTTTGCACCACCAGTTAGCATCCTCCGCTGCTCAACGGCCGGCAAAATGGAGCGCTCCTCTGGAAAGGGCTGACAAAAGAGATCGCTGATGCTCTCTGCCTGTACCAGGCACCGGCATGATAAGACGCACCGCGAGGAGAGGTTTAAGGTAGATAGGCAAACAAAGTTGCTATGAGATCACGCGCTTAATTTAGAACAAAGGCAACGTTTCTCTGACAAATACGATGCACACTTACCCTGCCAAATTCGCTCGTACTCGGCTAATCCGCAGCAATCAGAACATCAGTGTTGACATCTAATGGTACCTACAAGCATCTCTCTCTGCCTTTCCACATGGCGTAAGCCTGCTCCGTTAACACGCTTTACATTTTTCAACCATCTTGTTTAACCTAAACACCTATAAAATCACACAGCGCGTTACTCATCTATGCTGCAAGTGCAACCCCCCCCCAACAAAAATAAAAAGTTAACTTAACACGCTGATATCAAAATCAATAAATCACACAACCAAGTAGCAGTTCAAAAGTTCAAAGACATGATGGCCAGTTCACTACGTCGTAGCACTCAACCAATAATAACTTGACTCCATCACTCCTCATAGTATAGACAATTTCATAGCATCATTTTCATTAGCCTGTCTCACTGAAAATTGCTAGCTATTTATGTATACGCTAAAATAAATTAGCCATTTCATCGAGCACTGTGATTCTTATAAAATACATTAACACAATACTCAATTTTCCAGTTGGAGTAAATAAATAAATCAATAAATTCAATACAGAGTAATTTTTTTTTTTTTATTGTGGAGCTTCAGCTCTCAGCATAAGTGTTTTTATTGGGTTTATTTGTTTCAATAAAAATTGAAATGGGCCAGTGATCTTAGCAGTAAGATCTGGGGGAAAAAAACAACCCAGCCCTATCTAGTATTAAGAAAGTATACTGTGCAGTTCAGCCAACTGGTAATATATAATTTTTGGTCAAAAATCATTTTCATTACAGTTATTAAACAGCCACTCAATTTTGAAGGGTTCTTCTCTCCCCTCGTGAACCTTCACGAAGAGCGGCAGCACTCCGCAGCCCAACGAGAAGCCCCTGGGCTCCCCGGGGAGGGGGCTCGGGTCCTGCCGAGCCCATCCTGCCGGGCTGGGGGCAACCCCCTACCGCTTCGGTAC
Source organism: Calonectris borealis (assembly GCF_964195595.1). Taxonomy (NCBI): domain Eukaryota; kingdom Metazoa; phylum Chordata; class Aves; order Procellariiformes; family Procellariidae; genus Calonectris; species Calonectris borealis. Next base: position 5,483,604 of record NC_134321.1, on the reverse strand, counting down.
TTCCACAGGGAAACCGGGTGTGGAAAAGTTACCAGCACTCACGGTCACTATTCTGAAGTGCTCTCAGAATACCATATTCAGCGTGGCTGCGGGTAGAGGCATTTGACACCAGAGATAAGGTGGCAGGAGGGGAGGATGGGGGACCGTGGGAGAAGCGTTCATGGACACCCCCAGAACCTGATCCCTGATGAGAGCTCTTTAGGTCTGTGTTGCCCCGTAAGACATGGCCAGTAGGTTTTATGGCTCAGCGGATCACGGGTGATTTGGTGATAACGTCCTGTGAAGCTTAGTGCATCCTCTGGGGACCTCACATGCGGCTTACAGCGGCTCATGCTCCATAGAGAAGCACCTTACCGCATCAGCAATCCCCCCACCTTAGATAAAACACACATCACGTCAGGGGCTGGGCAACAGGATGATTCAGAATTTGGCCCAGCAAAATGCTCACGTGTGGCCAAGAACCCGGACCACCTCGGTCCTCCCGCTACTGTAACCTCAGACCGACGGAGGCAACCCACCAACCCCTCCAAACGTCTCCCAGCCCGGTAACAGCACTTCTCCGCAAACCTAACGCTTCCAGCACGGACCACAGGCCTTACCTGCTCTGTGATGAGGACAAGAACCTATAAGGGACCAGGAAGAAATAAAATTCATCCCTTGTAACATGAATCGGTGTTGAATCCAGTCTTGGCAGTGAAAAAACAAATGTATTAACTAACACATACCATTTAAGCCCATAATGGTTTAACATAATTCCTTTAAAAAGGCTGCATGTGAATAGCACAGTTTGTAAACTGCTTGGTGGTAACAGGAGGGTACTTTTTGTTCATATTCACTCTTTAACTTAATCAGAGGAAAAGTAAATATCAGGTCTCAATTTTAATGACTGACTATAAATAAAAGCTTTTACCCAAAATGCACAGTTCGCAAAGATAACGATTTTAAGTATGATGTCACTAGCGACCTACTGAACTACATGGCACATGTCAGACAGACGTCTGTTTCTTAAATTGCAGTAATAAATTAGTAGCCACAGAATCTGTTCTGTCAAGAAAACGTGAAGCTTTCCTATTCAGATAAAAGTTTAATGACTGTTTCAGTTTAGGTGCAGGAGTTAAGATTTCTATTGATGGGGGGGACCGACGGCCCGGCCGGCTGCTCCGTGCTGTAAATACTGCGTGCTGTCAAACGGAGGCTCCTCGGCCACGGCCAGGCAGAGGCCACCGCGCTGCTGAGCCTCGCTGCGGTCGCTCGAAAACACCGGCTGCAAAACCAACGCGGGCAGCTGCAAGTTTCCACAGCAGCTTTTGCTACTGTCCACAAAATTCCCTCTCCTCTGCTGCTGAACGTCAACCTTCTGACCCGACTGTGCAATGAAACCGGCAGGAGCAGGAGGCATTTCTTCCGTACCTTAGAGGCGTCGTGGAGCCCAATCGAAGGACTTCATGCTCGCTTGGGAGCAAGCAGCAAGGCGCATCCCGCATGAGCGCAAGAGAAGAGCTTCTCCTTCGTCTTCCTCCAACCCCCATGCAATATTACTTCACCCCAGCAGGGTCCTACCCTCTCACACACATGGAAGGCTTTCCTCTAACTTTACACGCGTAAAATATTAGTATTTTATAATGATACATGCGTACTTGTATAGAGCCTCCCGGCACCGTGCACGTGCGTGCATACGTACAATATCCTATAGGTGTGACCACTAACACCGCCCAACATAACACATCCCATCTGAACCACCTTGTTTTCAGTTACTAGTAAATCTGCCAAATTTTTCATTTGCACTGAACTCTTCCTTGTCGGGCATCCTGCCACAGGCCAAATCCTGGCAAAAAGGTTAACCCAAAACTGCCGAGACACTCCTGAAAACAGAGACAGGGAAGGTCGCTGCTCTACCATGGTGAGCAACCTCCTCTTTGAGAAGCCACCGAGCTCCCACGCGTTGGAGCACAGACATGAAAACAAGCAGGTAAAAGACTTCAGTGGGAGGTAGGCACCATTCCCCACCTACCGCCGCCGCCTCCTCCTCCTCTCCGACCCCCACCAGCAGCCAGGGGTAGAGGAAGCCACCTGATTTGAATAGAGAGGAGACATCACCAGCTCAGGAAGCAGGAAAAGGAGCAGACAGGGACAAGGAGGCCAGAGAGAGAAACGAACCATGACTGCCTGAGCACATCACCTATCTCACGGGGGGGCTGCATCTGTTTTTTGTCCATTACAGAGGAACTAGAGGGTTTAGTCCAGTTCAGGATATTTTTGGAGATCTGTAGCTTGGCCAACCTGAGATCAAGTTGTGCAGGTATGTCCAAAGCAAAACCCCTGACTTCAGCGTGACCTCCCTCCCCATTTCCACATTTTAGCCCCAAAACAGGGAAAATCCTAAGGCTTCCTGGCTAACTGGTGTTAAGCGTGTTCTTACTCAGCCAGGGCAGCATCTCTCTCTCTAATCCTTTTCTCAGAAATGGCTGCAAGGTCTTTGTGGGAAGTTCTGGACACAGAAAACTTCAGCCCAACTAGGTTGGCATTTAGTCATGTTGGGAACAACAAGGCTTTTCGACAGGAGGCCTGGGTCACTCTCTAGAAGTCTTTATTTTTTTTTAAATAGAAACAATATTGGCCTCTTTCTTGGTATCAGTAAAGAAATTTTTTTTTTTTTTTTAATGCTATGTTGCTGGTTTCCCATGAAACATCAACTTTGTTTTCTCATATTCTATCCTATGCGTAGAACTGGTACAAAGCTTTATGCAAAAAAAAACCCCAATATGTAATAAAACTATGTACGAGCCCCATACAGGGGGGAGTAATTTATTGCTAAGGCTTCCCGCATCTGACTGATGGGTCCATGCCCTTCAGCAAAGGCATATTGCCTTTTCCTCCTTCCAGCCTCTCTAAAAAACAAAACCCAAAAGCAACCCCCCGTCCCTGATGCCTCAGCTGACCTGCCCCCTCCCCACGAGGATGCAGGCAACGCCTCGAGTGCAGCAGAACGGTCCTTCCAAATTCGGCGCGTCCCACCCGGGAGGGGACGGCACAGCCCCGCGGCGCTGCCAGGCCGCGCGGAGGCTCTCTGCTCCAATGCTCGCACAGATTTCTCGCCGGGTAGAGCTCCGAAGGAGCTTGAGCTTATGATAAGCAACGGCATACTTAACAGTTACATATTACTGTTCATGATAATGCAATATTTCATTTGGGTGATTTAGAAGTCCCTCTTGACCAACTTACAGTGAGACACCAAACGCTTCATCAATCACAACCATTTTTATTCACAATCCAGTGCAAAAACCACAGGGAGAGTTGAATTTTCAGCAACTCATTGGGGAGGGTATTGCTACTAGCACTGAAAATCCTCCTATCTCACCAGTTTTTATGTTAGATTCAAATATATTTTCTTTCTAAGCAGCATTCCATTTTCCTGCATCTCTCTGCCGCATTTCTTATCGTGGCAGGGTGAAAGAGTATCCAATTTAATATCTGTTTTGCAGGACAGGAGATTTTTTCATATCTTATGCACTAAGGAAAGCTGCAGGGGATGGCTTAGCAGGCTGAGCATCAGGTTTTAAATACCTAGACTCCCTGGAACCACAGATCCCATCAGGTCGACTGAGCCCTTCATGTTTCTGGGGTAGATAAATTAAGTGTCACGCTGTTTACTCTGTTGGGATCTTTCCGATGAGACCCCTGCGGTAAAGGTCTTGTCTGTTTTGCATGGAGTTGAAGGTTAAAGTCTCGTGGTTAAGGCATAGCACCGGCTGCCACCTTGATCTCACTAACGCTAATGGCAATTCTGCCATTTCTGTTGAGAGAGACATTCCAGGGATCTGCTCCCAAAACCTGCTGCAACTGGGTGACTGAAAATTATTCCACAGCTTATCTGCCTCGGTTTTGGTGACTGTTAAAGGGGGGAAAAAAATACACACCTCCCAGATGTTTAATTCATAAGTTATACAAAACTGTCAGCTCTATGGATGACAGAAGAGATATATTCATCATTTTTACAGCCTGATTTCTGTGGTTGGAGGTAACCCTACGTTTCTGCAAAGTCATACCCTCTTCCCGCTCCTCTGCGCCACACGGAAGCAGTGCCCGAGCCCACCGACATTAATGGCTCACAACAGAAGCCTTTTAGAAAGAAATCGCTGAAGAGAAGTAGTGCAAAATAATCACGAAAGACAAAATGTTAATAATAATCACAAGTCACGGTTTTGACGGACAGGTACAGAGGTGTACACCCGTACTCACACAAAAAAACCTTCTCAACCTCGGACATTTCGGAGAGGTTCCTTCATCTACAACAGGTCGGATTCACGGAGAACAGACTCGGTGTTGAAGAAAACAGGATGCTTTGAGGAGGGCAGCTGTAGATATGCAGTTGGCACCTATTCCTGGCCTTACTCTTTCCTTCCCAGCTACCATTATTTTAACAGATTTAGATACATAGAAGATTCTGGGAAAGGAGCATGAAGGGAAATACAATGTGATGATTGGAAAAAAAAGTGTTCTTCAAAATAATTTCCCTTTTTAGTAGAAATTAAGCAGAAAATATACTTCCTTTTGCACTGGTTAGGGAAAGGACTGTCCTTTGATTTGTTTCCACAACAGCTGACAGTACACATTCCCTGCTTAGGGTACCCAAAATAATAAATAACACTCCTAAAACCTCCAGTGTTACAATGACATACCAAAGGTTAAGTGTGGCTGTTGGCCCTACCACCACTTCTCAGGTGGTTTAGTGCAACTCTCGTATCCTTCTCTCAAACCACCCGAGGACCTGCTGGAGCTCCAGCACGGCACCGCGTCAGCCTACGGGCCTTACTGGGAACGGGCTAGGAGAAGAAACAAGAACCAGTCCTTCAGCTCAATTTACACACAGTTACATTCAAACTGGTTGTTTCAATGTTTTTTTAGCTAACCAGCAGACATGGTATCAAACTATTTTTTGAAAACATCCCGTATTCAAGCTAAGATATCCAATGTTGCAAACACATTATTTGTGTTGCAGAGGGCAAAAGCTCCACCGGGGAAAGGAACCAGACAAATAATTCTGGGTAGGGCCTGTTTTTACCGCAGCGTTTGGTACATTTGTCTTTTAGAGGCAGGAAAAAGGCCCTTAGAAAGGCAGAACAAGATATTCCCAGTCAAACCTTTGTAAATCAAACCAAAGCAAACCCAACCAGCAGAATCTGCTACGAAGAACAAGGACTTTGCCCAAAATCCATCTATTGATTCTGGAATCTCAGTGCCCGTAAGTTAGGCACTCCAAAACGGCTCATCAGTTTTAAACACCTTGGTTAAGGACACGGAGGTCTGCCCTATATACTCCAGCTGTGGCAGGGGACAGAATTAAAGGAGAAGAAACGAGGCAGGTCAGGGGGTGGCTGTGCAGCAAAACTAAACCCATTACAACAGAGCTTCTCTTCCAAAACTGCTTTGGAACAATTATTACAGCACCCCCTTAGCTCGCTCTTTAAAGTAAGTTGGACAAGAAAGGACATAAACTCCTGAGAAAATCCCTGTCCACCATGAAGCCCTTGCAAGGCGGCTGGCTTGCAGGTGTGTCTCCAAACTCACAGAGCATCACAAAGCCCTTAAGAAAAAGGCATGGGAGCAAGAAGACGGAGGTGCATCGCTCTCCCACACAGACGTCCCTTGGCCCCGGGGACACAGAATCAGCGTCGCAGCTCAGCCCTTCCATCTTTCTTGGCTGAGTCTAACGAGATGCCCTCCATATTCTCATCTGCCCTCTTTTTGCTCTTTGCCGAAGAAAACACAACCGGCCCAAAGCGCTGCCGGCTGCCACAGGCGCTGGCAGCTCTTTTAGCAAACAGGCAAATCCTTCATGTCCAGCATGTCCCCGAATGCACTGAACCGCGTCCAGAGAGCCTGACCACAGGTCCCAGCTCAGGCAGAGTGAAGCAGAAAAGAAAATCATCAGCCTTGATTCTAAGCTCCTGTTTCAGTGCTTCAAGTCACTAGTGGTCAGCAAGGAGAATTTTGGATGTGCTGGTGTGTTCAGAGGGGAAAAAGCAGGAATAAAAAGCAGGAATCGGGGTTGTGCCTCCTGCTATCCCGAGGGTGAGCCGGGATGCTCTCCCTGGCAGCGGGCTCCCAAGAGGGCTCTGACGGCTGGTCACACCCGCTACTTCCAGTCAACAAGCAAACCAAAGTGACAAATGGAAAGGACAAGGTGGATTTTAGACAAAAGCGAAATATTCCTCCTCTCTACCAGGTCTGAGGGGTAAAGGATGAAACAGGATGGAACTGGTTTTGGTTTAAAGCTGCAAAGGAATCGCAGGGAGAGAGCGCTTACAGAGAAATGTATTTCCATGTAAACTTTTATGCGCCCATCCCTTGTAACTGGACATCAGGGAAGATGTTAATAAACATCAGAGTGAGAAAAACACAGTAAAAAAAAAAAATCCAACTACAAACCCATCTCTTCCAAGATCTTAGAAATAGCTCTGCAGCTATATATTGCAGGGAGCCAAGCACACTCCAATACCAGTTTGCATCTTAAACGTAAGCACACATACATACAAACAAGGTTTTGCAGATATTTGTTAGCTGTACCACAAGATTTTCCAGGGTCGGTGCTGCAGCTTAGTTACAGTGCTCGTAATATAGCTGCAGATCAGCCCCCCGAGAAGGGGCCTTGGAAAGAAGCTGAAATAGCGACAGTTTGTGTTGCTGGGGATATTTCTGAGACACAGTTGCTGTTTACTGTGTTTCTATTTCCAATCAAGCTGCAAAGCCCACCCATAAAACATGAGGAGGCATTTCTTTGGGTGTGGGACAGCGCAACCACACGCAAGGAGGACCAGCTCTTCAGCTGCTGCGCCCGGGCAGAGCTCCGCCGAAACACTTACAGCCTGACCCACAGCAGAGTATTTGGCCCACGAAGAAGAAAACGATATTCAAAATCCCCAGTTACAAGGCTTCTCTCGGTATATATTTATGAACAAAGCTCAAATAATTTAATACCACGCCTCACTAATCATGTGAGTGCACAATTTTTGCAGGGGCAAACGGTTCTTGTGCATTTATATTGTGCACCTCTTGCTCCTGGCTTAGAAAAGGTGCCTCAGAAACTTACTGGCACTTTCGAAGGTGGCATCCATCTATCATCTATCTCTGCCATATACAATCCAACCTGATTAATCGTAGGCTCCCCAGGAGAGATTAACCTACTCTACAAGGAGTCAAAAACTACTCCCAACGATGGCAAATCACAGCATATGGCCAATTGGACAACTTCATTCCACTTCAAAGGGAAATTAAGTAATACACTCTGGGGTATGTTCTCCTCTTGTTACACTCGCAAATCCCCATTAATGCTAATGATTGCACAAAGTGTAAGAAAACTGCTACAAACATATGAAACAAAGCAAGATCGGTCAAGAATATGCAAAAGCATATGCAAAGGGATCTAAAGAGCATTTAAATGTAACACAGCTTCCTTCTTTCTTCCTTTCTTTCCTTAAAAGCAAGAGGCATATAAAAACATGTAATTTGCCAACAAATGTACAAACTACAGCTCGTGAAAAATAGCGAAATAGAGACCTGAAATTCAAGGCCAGCACAAGTTCATCATCTTAACTGGAGATCAGAAAGCTGGCTCCTAAAGTAAAAAAAGAACATCAATTCCACTTTTTCCTAAGAAAACCATTTCCTACCAACTTTGCAAACAAGAATGCCTACAGTGATCTGACTGTACTCTCTGTGATGGTTTTGGCTCGGCTCCCTCACCCCTCCTCAGCTGGGTGGCTAAATGCGAGTCTAACCACGAGGTTCAGAGGGTTCTCTTCCTATTAACCTTCCACTTCATGCTTCCAATTTTAGACAGGAGTAAAACCGCCTTTCAGAAACTTCACTTATTCTTAGTTACTTCCGAGGTGAGAGTTCACATTTCTGTCCACATACGTGATGCCAGACTACTGCGGGAGGACGATACTGAGTTAATACACTCGACAGCACAGAGTTAATATATTAGGGTTTGGCCTTTCTTTATTTTCCTTGGATTTTATTTATTTATTTATTTATTAGAACCATCACAAGAGCAGTTCAATGGCTCCAAAAGGGCCATAAACTCTTGCCCAAATTTTGACGCCTAGACACAAAAAGAAATACAGAGATGATCTCTTCGATGCAAGACTTTCGACGGCAACCTGCAACCATCCGATGTGGTGGGGCAGCATCACAACTAATTAGTACCTTCGTTAAATGCCCGGTGCCAAGACCATGCCATCACCACGGCCCACCAACGCTTGCGTGTGAGTATGAAGTGAGACGGGGTGAGAATGGAAAGTGCCCTAACTGCTCCTGAAAAACTGTCCTCCTTCCAACCAGCTGCTCTTCCAAGCCACAGGACATTTTCCAGCGTGGTTACGAGCACCACCTCAGTCAGGGCTGTTCAAGATGAATCTTGTCTTTGAGCAAGCAAGAAAAATTCGCAAGGGGAAAAAAATCAGATTTGGAAACTAAACGTTTTGTAATCTCCTGCCACGCAATTTGGCTTTCAGGCAAACTTCCAGCCCTTTCAATAGCAAAAACCCAGACAAATACACTGTCTTCTACCATCTCCCAGTGTATTAAGACCAGAGTGTGATACCATACCACACACATTTAAAAAGCTGAACGAGCGGAAGGGAGTGACACACCCATGCACGGTGGTAGAGGAGACGGAAAACATACCACATGAAATAAAACGGAGCCAAAATAACCACTTCTGTTACAACAAATTTATCTTCTCGCCTTCCCCTACCGAATTCGGCATGGCTTTCCTGGCATAAGGAGCACCCGGGCGATCCGCAGTGCTGCTGCTAACTGAGACGACGCTCTGCACCGGGAGAGCCTGCCTCCTCCGGGCTTTGGCCGCAGAAAGGGCACGAGACACGGGGAGAAGAAACACCGGCAAAGCCGGCCAGCGGCGCTGAGCACTACGACACGCTCTCAGATACGACCGGGCTATTGCACTGCTCTTATCAGCAGATACAAGTTCAAGGTCAGCCTTGATGCACTTACTGAAAACTGACACTCCCTGCGTCCTGCAGTCAGCACGACTTCAAATCAAGGCTCCCAATTATTAGCAATAATTTTGTTTATTATTGCAGGGCCTCAGGACAAACAAAAAAGGAGCCCCGTTGTGCTCAGCGTTGTACAAACATGCTTAATTAGCCTCTTCATAGGTTGTTCCCTTCAGCTTCTTTTAAACAAGATATTTTCAAATATAAATAAATTCAAATTTCAGAATTCCAGAAATCAGTTCCCTGAAATTTGTTTCCATAAACAATTAATACGACTTTGCCTTTCCAAATTTCAGCTGTACACTAGACACTTAACTCTTTTGTTTGCTCTAAGAAAAATTTGTATTGTAAAATCTTGGTCCTTGGGATGTAAATAGATTTTTTGCCATTCATTTAAAGCCAGGATTTGAACTCAAATTTTCTCTGAACTACGTGAAAGTTGCAAAGTTATTGTTTTTCTGTTGTTTCTCTCCTCCAACTACAATATTTATATATCAACAATATATATCACAAATGTACAGGAATATTCACAAATTGGAAAAACAAATTAAGAGTTGAGTTTTAACTCAACACTATACAAATTGGTCTACGAAATCTGAAGCCATGCTAAGATGTCATGAGTTCAGCAGGATAATTAAAGCGGCGCATAGCTAGATAAGAGGAATACCAAGACTGTTACAGCAGTGAATGCAGGAAAACATGAACAAAAATTTTGGAAGGGAAGTAAAACCTCAGGCTTTTTCCACTTTCTCTGGAGGCATCTGGTCATGAACATTATTGGAGCTGCCGAAGTCATCGTACCGCTGGTCCAACCTCCCGGACCAGCACTTGTATGCTGTTCTTAACACTTACTCAATCCAAAAGGTGAAAGGAAAAAGTGGCACGTGACCAAGAGGAAGGCAGCCCATCCTTCTGAGAGTCAAATCTCCCCAGCTTGTCAGCAGATGGATCCTGAGGACCAGACCTTCAACTGAAAGCATTTTATGACCATTTTCAAATGCAAATACTTTCCGCTGAGTCTCCACCTTGCTCAGATTTGTACCAATAATTTAGAGGTCACCAGCTATTACATCCTATTATCTAACCCTTCAGACTCTGCTTTATTTCTTTTTACTGTTACTGTTCACTGATGCTTCCATTCATCTTTGAAGATGCCTGTTTAATTTAGCTAGATTTTTAGACCACACTTTGGACGACATTTCCCCCAAGCTTATTCTAGCAATTTCTTGGCAATAAACGATATTTGGATACCCCACAGAAACCCCACATCAAATATTGATTACTGTTAGTTCCATTACCATAGGCTAGAACAGTTAGGTCCTAAGAGCAAATTGAAGAGCCTGTTTCCATGTTCTGGTCCTTTAGAGGAAGGACACGACTATTCTCCATACCAAGGAAGACCCTGACCCAGAACCAAATAAATGCCCTAAAAGTGGTAATTTCTCTAGCATGGTTAAAGAAAGAAAATATAGTAAGCTACTTTGCATGCAGAGGATAAAATCAATATAGTTTCCATTCAGGCAACAAAAATTATAGCATATGGCTTTACGTACGTACATACTCTTCATTCAAGGTGGAGTTTCCACAATTCCCCTCTGAATACCCAGCTTTGCAGCGTGCACCTCTCTATAGCACTCAGCAATCTCTGCCTGACATTAGCACTAAACAATATTCATTAAGAGCGTAACACTAAAGTGCAACATGTAAGTAAATCAAACTCTCAATGCTCTATTTTACAAATTTCATGGGCCACTGGGGATAATTAAAAGGGTAATTATATAAAGTTGGTGCAGTTTTGAGACTCAAATGACATTTTCTGCTTTAAAGGACTTGATAATCTGGTATTTTTCTACTAAGACAGTCTTTTTGTACTTTTATGGTCAAGTAGCATAAACAAACAAGAACTGTTTTTTAAGGTATTTCAATTATTTTTTCTCTCTCCCCCCACACTATTTTTCTTGATCAATACCACTCACTAGTTATTCCTAAAAGTCCTATATTAAGATATCAAGAAAAACAAGGCCTTTTTAAAAAAAAAAAAAAATCACTGATCACTATAGAACGATACTGAGCCTCAAGCCTGGTTTAAACTGTAGCTCTGAACAAAAATGGTATTGCTTTGGGTGTTTACAGCGCTGGAGCGCTGTTTGGTTTGTCACTGTGTTTAACCACTGCTCTAAAGCTAGCAAAGTACATTACTGGTAGTAACAGCTCATGAAAAATACAGCGAAGAAACTGCTAGTGGCAGAAGCATTTAACTTTCTTGTTAGCAGCCTCCCCCATGTGGCACTTTAGCACCAGCAAGTTGTTTATTATGTTCTGTGCCAGGCAAAACTGATTAAATGGGGCTCTTAAGAATCAAAGCGTTATAAATTCATGGAAATACAGCAAGCAATAAATTCCATGGAATTAAAAGCTTACTAGTGCTATTAGCATTTCAGGGTGTTTGCATTGTTAATAGTGATGTGCAAAAATGATGTTCCTGTAAGACAAGGCAAACCAACAGAACGTATGCTTTAGCTGCTACATTTTTACACAATGTCATCATTACTTGTAAATTTTCCCCCCCCAAACTAAAACGCTCATTAATGTTTTAAAGAAAAATCTGAACCAAAGGTCTATAGACCAAAGATTTACATCCCTAGTAAAAGAAAAGTATTATACCCGAAACATAACGCCGTTATGACTCCATGAAAGAGCTGGAGGTGGATTCGCCAAAGCAGAGGTCTGCCCCGGCTTTCGGAGGAGGGAGCAGGGTAAGGCAGGGTGACTTTGCTGACATCACGGGGACACATTACAACACAACAACTCGCTAACAATTTAATAAGCAAACTCCATGCATAGTAATTCTTAATATCAAAAAGAAAGGGCAACGTAGTCTGACCTGGTGGCCAGTAAATCTGTCAACGGCTCTGCAAAGAGACATCTTTACTCGGGGTCGCTCCATCATCATTCCATGGGAATGACTCTGGTGGCAGGTGACTAACTTCTCCATCATCACTGCAGAGCTCCACGCGAAACACTACCGCCCAGCTGGTATCAGGCCTTCCCTTATGCCCTTCTGTTTGCAGGTAGCTGATAACTTTGTAAATGGAATTCCTTTCAAGCGGAAACTTGGTAAAGAAGCCACTTTAGGTATGCGGCCGGGCAGGAGAGGAATGGGACACACCTTCCAGAACTGCAGAAAAATTAGGCCTTGCAGAGGTTCTTTGTTTTGTTGATGGTGTGGGGGTTTTTTTGTTGGGTGTTTTATTTTGTTTTTTTGTTGTTTTTTTTTTAAAAAAAAAGGAACAATTTGTACCTTTCTGAGCTGCCTGAACACACAGCAGCCAGATAACCTAACATGCAATGTCCCTCTGGGGGGAGAGGGGCAAACCTGGCTCTCGTTGCAGACGGGAAAAATCAAATCACAGCCTTGTTGCCGCAGTTAAGGTTTGACATAGGATAAAGAGCATATTCTAGATGGTACATCATGCACAGCTGGCAACGTACAAAAACAAGAAAGCTTTGTCCAGAACAAACAGTACCCATGCCATGGAGTGAGTCAGCTGCAGAGGTAGGAAACGAACCCCAAATCCCGACTCGCGGGCTCAGGCTCCACGCAAAGCACACAGCAAAAACCCTCTCCCAAGATTGAGGGGGTTGACATTTTGTTTGCCTCGAGCACAACAAAACAAAGCAGTAGGTTTTAAACTGCTCAGAGGCACGTTGTCTTTTTGATGTATGCATGTCCTGGCAGTCACATATCTGCATCAGGAGAGAAATAGCCCAGTTTTTTTGGCAGTTATTTAGTCCTTTTCATCTGAAAGTTGAAAATACACCGCCATTGAACCTTTGCAGCTCCGGGTTCTGCATATAAAAAGCAGCTGCTGAATACATGCAGGGAGCGAGGGCTTTTTCTTAATGTGTGAACAGTTCCAAGTTCAAACCCATTAAAGTCCAGGTCACACCGAGATCATGTCACTATTAATGCATCCAGTTACATGCTGAGGAAAACCCAATATAAAACTATGATAAACTCCAGTTCTCCTGCAGAGATACGCTAAGGTCTTACCCAGATGGTGCCACAGATCGCTCTTCACGGGCAGCGACCAGTCGGGATGTCAATGTCAGAGGACAAAATCTGGGAAAGTCTCTTCACAGTTGTTTTTAAAGAGAAGGTCTCCTCAAATGTCCACAAAACTTGTTTGGACCTTTTTCTCCCCCCTCCTCTTGGGGGAAGAACTTCTTGTCCCACCGATGCTGTCTCCTGCACATCACAGGTTCCCACACAACCTCCTCCCACATCACCAGCAGCCCACCCTCCACTGCGCTTCGTGAAGGCACTGGGGCCGAGCGTGACGAAGACCCCTAACTCCAGGCTCCTTCTCCTTTTGGGGGCAGATCCACTCTGCAGATGGGCAAGGTCCCACTTCTTCTTGGGGGACTTCATGCCTGGCCAACTACATGCTGCCCCAGGAATGACAGCAGCAGGGAAGCAGAAGACTTGGGACAGGCCATCCATGAGGTCCTCTGGGGTCTATCATCTGCAGATACCTGGTATCTCGTAATACAGTTGATAACAGCCCTACTCTTGCTAAGTGGGAAGACAGAGACACAGGAGAGGAGACGCAAGTGGGGAACTGAGGGCATGTGGCCTTATGATGGTAGAGCACACGGAGAGTGCCCAGGGCTTCCCCTTGCTACATCCAACCAACTGGTACGGTGGTGCCTGGAGAAGGCCACTGCTAGCAGAGAGAAGACAGCAGAAAACTGAGGGGAGGAGCTGGGAAAGCACAGATTTACTTTAAGGGACAAAGAGCTTTTCCTCGTGTTCTATGAAAACCCAACATCTCAACAAAAACCTACCAACTGCCAATATTCCCAAGCAACATACCAACCAGAAAGTTTGCTCCCCTATGACAGTCCAGCAGATGTCTGGGTTGGACAGACCTATGCACATATATCTACCTCTTTGATGTAAGGGGTGGATGAGATTAGGTGGGCTGGGACAAAGGAGATCTCATGGCCCACACTGAACACCCGTGGGACCAGAGACAACCTGAAGCTGCAAGGCAGCAGCGAGATGTGTGCTGACACGGCAACGCACAAGACACCGCAGACAGTGCCCACCGTGTTTGCCGATAGCCACGTATGACAAACCCTCTGCAGCACAGGAACCTTTCATTCCACACCAGCAATGGTCGGGGATCCTGAAGTGCCTAGTACTACTCCAACACCACCTATGCTCTAGATATGGGAGCGAGAACGGATGTTTCTCCTCAACGGTGGTCTTAGACTCGCTGAGGGTGCTCAGACCCCTTGTAAGTAAAAGCCTTCCTCTCCAGCAGCTTCTGACAGGGCAACTTCAAAGACCGGTTCCTCACGTGGTGCCGTTAAGTGACACTGGGAGGCAGGGGACGTGGCGTGGCACCACAACGCCGCCTCGTCCTGCCCAGCTGGGAATCGCTGCAGAGTTCAGCAGGAGTTTCAAACACAGCCCGGTCTAGTAAAACCCAGCCATTTACCCAGCTCCTCTCTGAGCTTTCCATCCTAACTGTGCTGGGAAAGGCGGAAAAGGACTTTACTGGACTTTTTGACCTTATCAAGTATCCAGAAAATACTACGGCTGATCTGGATGTATTTCAAACCGAGTTAACCATGGCAGCTTTCAGAGCGGTAATGCTCCAGCTGGCCTGCATATCATGAACATACGACACGCTAACTACACAAACTTCGAGAGAATTAGCGAGCACACACTATACACGTGGGATTTACACTATGCACGTGTTGGATTTGCACTATTCTTCACACAATTGTCTGAAACTTATTAGAGGGTTAACAAACTCTGAAAAAAATCGTGAATGGTCTCAAAGATTCAAGATATATAATTTTTTTAAAAGAATAACGTCAATATTAAAATTCAAATTATCTAAAAAAAACACTGCCTTGTGCACGCGAGTCTCATTGAGGAGAAATTTTAAAAAGCCAAAGTCTGCATTTTTAAACTATATTCTTTCAGTTACTCAACTTTCAAAAGGAGGACAGGCCAGAGTCTCCTTTTAACTACATGAATACAAATCTAGGTAATTCTTTCAGTTTTAAATAATATTTTGTCTAATTAATATCTCTTTTCCCCCCCTCCAAAACATGTATTTATCTGCTGTGAAATCAAAGGCAGAAATGAATTGTTTTAAAGATAGCAGAGAGTAAATAACAAGTTTGGAAACTTGCAGCCTTACCCTGGCAATTTGTCTCTCATAATTGACTCAGCAGACATGCTTACAATTTCTTATAACTTTTACAAGACTTCCTGTGGGCTTATTTTAACGTTCTCCAAAACTCAGCTCAGAGCTCTGAACGCTTTAAGCAAGTAGCACCAAAAACAATCATCTCTCCCTCCTTAAAACAAAAGGAAACAAACAATAAAAGCACACATCTTTTTCTCACTGATCAGATCTTAAAGAGGAACAACGACACAAAAGAATTTGCACTTTTTTAGAAACAATTTTTCTGTTCCTTTCCAATAATAACATTTTTATCCATGTTCAATTTGCATGCAATAAAGCTTTAAAAGCAAAATTTTCCCAATAAAAATTATCTTTCCCAATTATTGGAATAAAATTTAAATGGAGAAGGATGACAGCAATAAAGCAAACACAGACTGTAAAAATAACTGCATGACATTTTTCCAATTAAAAAGGGGTTAAAAAATCCCCCTCCCCCCAAAAAAGGAAATGGTCTCATTGCCTATATTATTGATTTATGCTGTTGTTGGCTTTTAAATGTAGCACTTTCTATTTCTAAGATCTTTACAGACAATTACTAATGTCACGACTGCGTACCACTGTTCCATTGGTGGAAGTGCCTCGGCAGCAGGAAATGCTGTGCCCTTCCACAGACGTTTCCTTCCATCAGCGGGATCCACTGACCCTTAGCACGTCAGAGGATTAAATGAAACACTTGTATTACAACTAATATGGATAAACACAGGGGCTATCAAAAAAAACAAAAAGGGTACGACAGGAGAAGAAAGTAGACCTATTATTCAAAAGATGACAATTTATCTTTTTTTTTTTTTTAAAAAAAGGGGGGAATAACAATTCTTTTTTTTTAAACAAAATAGAAAGAGATCATCATATTTCAACAACGATCTATTTTGAAAAGCTGTATTATAAACGACTGATATTAATGGTTTGCAATGGAAATGACGTCAGAGTCTTAGTTACAAATGTCCAAATGTTTGTGCTACCCTACTAACAAAATAAACACTGAGCTCAGAGTCAGAAATGACCCTTTTGAGCAATTAAGCAGTATTACACAAAACACACTGAAAAGTATACGGCCAGCAGAGGTGGGAGAGCCCCAAATTAAAATTCACAGATTGCACTGGAAGAAACACTTAGCAATTAAACATCTCAGAGGTGGCGTCTGAAGTTCCTGCCATTAGCAGCAGTGAAAAAAGGTTTCATACGTTGCAATGAGAAATATGGGCAAGCAATCGGGGCCAAAAACTTACTTTTTTTTTTTTTTTTAATGCCTTGGCTTCAATACGAGCTACCAAATAAAAAGGGTGGCCTCCTGCAATGCCCACTGACATCACTGGTCTTGTAACACTGCCACTGTAAAATACAGTTGCTACCGCTGTAGGACAATAACTTCAGTATGCCAGAAGATATACTTATGGTGTGGTAGAAGGCAACAGGCAGTGACCTTAGAGATGACCAAATAAAATATGAAATATGCAAGAAGAATCTATTTCTGGTGTCATGTTCTCACATCTCTAGATTTTATAACACAGGAGGGTGCACCATCTTTGCGACATGAAGGCAGGTTTCAAGCCTGAAAATCTACAAGCGGTTCTTGCCCTTGTGTTGAGCAGCAGGCATGGCTGTGAGATGCTACCAGCCAGCAGTGATGCGTATTAAAGCCCATCAGCCTATTTGCACTAGCAAGCGGCATCACCGCTGCATCCGCTGGCCCAGCAGCGTAACTTGCACAAGGGCAAGTTTCAGCACAACTCTGAATTCAGAGTTATTTGCCTGCTTCAGAAGGAAACCTTGAAACTGGATCTTTCCATCACGTTTGTTTTTGTGTTTGAGACTGAGCACGAGTTCAGGCTATCCCACCTGTAGCCCATGCCTCGGTTCTGGAGTAACGAGGACCGATGCTGTTCCTACCTATGCCATTCCCAATTCTTTCCTCACCCAAGCGACAATAAAATGCAGCATGTCCTGACGTATTATCCAGCTTGGTCTCGAAGAACCAGGCTGCAAATTGCATAGCCTGCATTGCATGGTATATTACGAGCTGTTTCCTTGGTGTATCTATAGTTAGGCCAAGTTAAAAGATGAACACAGCGATGTACCTGTTGAACACAGTCCATAGCAAAGCTACAATCAGTATGAGAGAGGAGAGGCTGTTCACGGACCACTGATGGCACAAGAACAGGCTCTAACTTTCTGAAAACAGCTTTTACAGCACCCTTTCCCAAATGGCTCAGGATGATGAGTCCAACCAGCTTCCACAGCACTACCAATCCCTGCAACAACAAAACAAAAAACATCCGTCGCAGACACATCAGTGCCTAGCATGGGATGTCATGTCTCCCTCTTGGGATGCATGTAGCTTATTAAATTTCCTTGTACTCAGAAGGGTGGTGGGAGGAATTCAAACTTGCCCACGGCAGAGATGCTGCAGCCCTGAGCTCCGTGATGGCACTTGCCAATATGGCCATTTTTGCATCAAACTCACTAGGATGAGGAAGGCTGGGCCTCCTCTGATGACAGCTTAGTTTAAATGGACCTCAGTGAACTTTTTAGCAACTGACGGACATCAGTGCACCCTTTATGGCTGCTTAATCTGCAGTTACAACCTTTACATGGTGGGCCATTTTCAATGTATGCCACTGTGTTTAATCTGTGGGTACAGGTTAGGCTAGTGGTTTCCAAATCTAGAGGTGCTTCACGTTCTTCACAGATTCGAAACGGATGATGATACTTTGAACCCATGTTAAGTAATACAAATCAGCACTTGCATTTTAATGAAGATCATATCGAGCATCTATCTAAGCTAATGGAAGAAACACTGCAGGATTATGCAAAATACTGGCCAAATCTTGCTCGCCTTAGCAGTCTTCACGAAGACCAGAAGGATTTGGTCCAAAAGTGTTAGTTAAGAGGATCAAAACCTGCTACTGACTATCTTAAAGCCAAGAAACATATTTTTCTACCAACCCACTTGAAGACTTATAATATATTAGGGAACATTAAGAAGAAGAAGAAAAAGAAGAAAAGCTAAATGGGCCAAAAGCAAACAAAAGAAACATGTTCTCTTGAGATTGCTAATGCTGGCAGACAATAGCGCAGAAAGAACTCCTCTGACAGGTCTTTGAAGTCTTCAATATAGCATGCTAGTGGTCCATGTTAATGAGATTTGCTCAGATGCATTTTAAATTATTCCAAAATGCCTTAATCTATTTTCTAAGTCTTCTTGACCCAATTGCTTCAGAAAAGTCACAGCTTCACCCATCTCTGGACGAAACTTTTCTTTCAAATAGATAAGGTCTTCAAGCAGTCTGTGTTTCCAAAGGCCCACACACAACCTTTTTAGGGTTTACCCCAGAACATGCAGGTAATATTGTCATTCCTATTACTAGAGATTACAGAAACACTTTGCACCGCACTGTACCTTTCAATTTGAGTAACTCAAAGGTCTTAACAATTAGGATATTACAACCTCTCCCAACAATCCGAAAGGAAATGAATCCAGTCTTAGATGTGGCTTCACAGACACTAATCGCGCCAGCTACATGACCACCACCCCACCAGCAAGTGAGCAGCAGGCATCAATGGGGGTCTCCCAGATCCCTATTTCCTGCTGGGGGTGATACAAGCACTCATGCAAAATGCTTCCAGTATATGTAATTTGGGCCTGTTGCAGAGAAAACATAGGAGAAAATGTCCAAGAACCATTACAGATTTTCTTACGGATGCACCCAGGTCACAAGACCCATATTCCGAAGTAGCCGCACACCACGTCTTCTAGGAGTGCTGGCTATTTCTGCTCTGTAATATGCTTTAAGACCATTAGGTCAAAAGCAAGAAAAGTCAAGGTGCCAAACTCAGTAAGGAAAACATCACCCTACTAACTTCCCACTGCCTGACGTGCAAGCATCACTGCCACCCAGCTGGTACAAAAAACAGGAGTAAGGACCTCACCAGCACATCTTTTGGAAAGTCACTAGCAAGGAAGAGTGCTGGGGGGAAACTGCACACACTGTTGAGCCCTTCATAAACAGAAACTTCTCTGAAAAAGTTTGTTTCAGGGCTTCGACTTTTGCCGGGAGCTCCTCCTGCTACAGCCAGCGAAGACGTGGCACAGCGACATGCCAACCCGGTTTGAAAGCTGTGTCTCTTCCTAATGAAACAAAGTGGTGGGACTATAGGGGAAAAAATGATTTTTTTTTTTTTTTTTTTTTTGTCCCAGAACTACTTCGTTTCCCCATAGACAAACTGCACAATCCATTTTTTGTATTGAGCTTAGGAGAAAGAGTCCTTCTGACCTTTCTCCTGGCTTGAAGGGAAGGGAGGAGAAAATATACATATATGAAAAAGTTAAAGCTCAAACCCACAGATTTATATGTTGATCATCTCATTCAGTTCTGAGTTACAGCAGGCAGCTTCTGTTTTATTATCAATATTTAATCAGCATTTAACTCTGACAAGCATTAAGATTTGAAATTTTAAACTAAGTGCAACTTTGCTAAATCCTTTGTGTTGATTTTTTTCCCGTTAAGGGCTTTCTGAAGGATTCTATCTTTGCTATCTTAAAAGTCTGCATGTCCCTTTTGTTATCAATAATGTACAACTTTAGTAGCATGTTTTGTACTTTTCAATTTTTCAGCATGCAAGCTATCCCTGATTTATAAAGCTCACTGAATGGTGTTTGATTATTGAAAATGCTTTTATATACATTTAAACAAATGACTGCTCCTGGAAAACTAACACTATTGTCCACAATTCTGTAAAAACACATTTCCCCTCCCTTCTCCCCAAATCAAACGTTTCAATTCAAATCCTTACTTTGAGGAAAAACTGGCACATAATTAGGCATTATGCCTCACAGTGCTAAATAAAGGAGAATGTAAACATCTTAATTTCGAAGGTTTAACCATCAAAGTCCCTTGCTGTATCTATTCTGTTATTTGCGCCTCACAGAAAAAAAGCAAGCAAACAAAACATGCAGTATAACAATCTATTTTACCAGCTCTGCCCTGCATCCCGCGCCGCATGCCCGAGGGCAGGCTCGCACGCAGCGCTGGGACGCCCGGGGCCACGCGGCCGCTCCTCAAGGAGTAGAGTCCTGCTCTGAAACTGCGCTGAGCGGCTTAACCGCTAACTCAGAAGATGGGATTTCACCTGAAATTAAGCTATCAAGCAATTGAGCTCAAACTCAATCAACCAAACCCTTAACCTTCCCTGTTTCAGTGGCACTGCTCTAATTAGGACTCTATCACTATTTCCATTACTATCTCCTATTCTCATGGTTTATTATCTCAGCAGTTTCAATTCTCACCCAGTTGAAATTTGACATCCAGTTTCTTGGACCACATATCGTTCGTTACGGCTTTATTTTATGAAACATGTTGCAAGATTATGGACCGATCCTGCAGCAAATAGGATTTTGTTGAAAACAGCATCCCCTCACTGCAGTGGAAGCAGGACAGAGCTAAACCTTCTCAGAGAAACAAGTCCTAACATTATAGGACATACAGAACAACTTATTTTTCGTCAAGTTGTGAATTTTGGTGTGCAGTTTGAAAACACATGCTTGAACATGCAACCCGCATACATACACCGTAGCTGATCCATGGTGTTTTCTCCAGTCCTCAGGGTCTTCCTACTGAGCCTGGAGCATCTTCTAGGAGCCAGAGTTTGGCTGAACCCTACTTACCAGCTCTGCCCAGGGGTGCGGGGTGAGACTCAATAACCTACGATACCCAGGAGGTCAGTCTGAAAGATCTCGTGGTCTTTCCCAGCGATACATTCTACAAATCACCCAAACTGCTTACTGCTGAGGGATGCACGCCAGAGGGTATGTCTGGCACGTGTGGTGGTAGCAATACAAAACATGTCTGCTTTTGGAGACATGGCTAGTCCAAACTTCAGGCTAGTCCAAAGGTAGTGTTTTGCATTTATCACAACCAAAATTCCTAATTTTCCTGTGTCACATAGCATCATGGCCACACGTGAATCATGGCTCCAGAAGAATCCCATGAATTCTGAGGCCCTCTGATGCACCTGGGACTTAATTTTTTTTCCTTCTTCACAGAAACTCAAAGGGGGAACACCACTGCAGGGCAAGGAACCATCATCATCTTAAACTGCAGGATCTGCTTCTTCTTCAATAGCTAAAATGCATCTAATACCTCATGGGCTCCACCATAAAAACCCCAGTAATATTCAAATCTTGAAGAGAGGCATACATCATACAGCTGACATACACCACTGGCATGACCAAGGATTGCAATATTCACTTCAACTTCATGAATTTCGTCCTCGCTAAATAGATATTTTTGGCAACAAAGAACTGAAAAAAAAAAACCTACATCATCCTCAGATCTATTTTAATTTAAAACAGAAGAGAACAGGGACATTTTTTTCCCCTTGAAGTACATTTTAATAAAATTAAAAATAAAAATAGCTCTAATTCACTTTGATGCATTCAGTCATTCTGTAAAATTCTAAGTTTAAAATGAAATCACCATTTTATATTCAAACAAGGTCAAGAGAACAGCACTAATGAGCACTGACATCACAGCGAACAGCAGCCACTGCTCAACGCTTACATCAGTGTTGCTTGTTGCTATGGTGCTTAACCGACTATTAATTTCTGAAAGAAGGTGATTATAAAGCAGCCATATGAACCTCAGTCAGATGACACCCTTCAGTACCAAACACTGATCTGCGTTACTCTTCTTTTCTGCAAGTTAATTTTGTGAATCACCACTTTTGTGATGTTAATATTTCTTTCCAACTTGAAACTTTGGACCAGAAGAGAAGCAAGGAGTTAATTTAGAAGCAAGGGACTTTCACATTGCTTTAAATAAAAATCATTTTGCAGAGAGTGGTATTTCTTTCCCTTTCGCTACGCTCCGAAAGACTAAAAAGCATGTGTTTTAATTTTTGCAGTGATAATAAGCAATCAAATTAACAGCTGAATTCTGCTCTCCTGCTCTGCTCGACATGCTGCTGTAAATCCAGGAGTGTCCCAGCCTGGGACGAAGCAGCGTTGAAGCTGACTTGACCATTCCCCAGGGATCTGCCCCGGCAAGGGGACCTTGCCGCGGGGCTGTGCCGCTGCAGCTCCCAGCCCAGCGCCCGTGGATGCTGGGCCATGGACTTGGCCATGTGGCCACCAAGACCAGCCAGAGCAGGGTCTTCCCATTCACGCACAGGCTCTGGCCAGTTACCAAGCAGCCTTCTCAGAACAAGGCTGAAAGCCAAAAACCACATCTTTGTGGCCTTGCTCCTGAAATGCAACTGGGCACCTAAACCATTGGCTTCCCAGGCAAAACATGGGTTTAAGGCACAGAGGTGGCTCCAAAAGCTTGGCTCCAAGCCCAACGCTGCAATCTTTATGCATGTTGCCAGAAGAGCCTTTATTTCTGCATCTAAGGCATGGGTTTGCAGGATCAGATCCTTCCTTCAGACACGCTTCAGAAACTGTGTGCAAAGTATTATTTGTGTTTACCTTCTTCAGTTGCTCCTGTAAAGCAATCTTCAGCTACAGCCCCCCAAAAAGGTCACTCTTCTTACCCTGCAGAGAAAGAAGGTAACACACATGACTGCTGGGTCAGCGTCAGCAACAACACCCAAAGCATTTTCACTGGCACCACATTTGCAAGTACAAACATAAATAAAGCAACAAATGAATCTAATCGTGTTTAATGGTGAATGACTTTCAGAGAGAGTTAATAAAAACAATCAAGTCACAGGACTGCTGCTTATCAGTACCAGCCAGTGTGAGGCTCTTCAGTTCAGCACGAACAACTTGGTCTTTGGGAGAAAAAAAAAAGAAGGAAAAAAAACCCATGGAGATGAGACATCTTTGTTCTCTAGCATAAACTTTCTTAATCTTGATGTCTATCAATCTATTTTCAGTTTGAATAATAGATGAGTTCAGTCCTTTGTTTCAGAAATCTGACTATTGTCTGAATGGGTTCTCCTTACTTAAGGCATTTTAAGACCATTTGTAACCACTGCTATTTTAGCTTCTGGATCCTTTCTTTTTTTTTTTTCCCCCCACCCTTTTCCATAGAGACACAGTCCTAGATGAGATTTTAAAACTAGCTGCATCTTCCATGCCTAATTCAAAAAGTTGTTTACTGTCTCGGGATATCATCTCATTAAGCATTACCAAGAGCACACCAAGCATGCTGAGGTGGTAAGAGCAGTGGGTATTAAAGAGAGGAATAATTGAAGAGTATCTTTATAAAAAGTAAGAGGGAGAAAACAGCACGTGTAGGTTTTTTTTACCCTGTGTATTACTGCATCTTGTGTACTCTCTCTTATGCAAAAGAGTATGTAATCTTTTAAGAAACATGACAATCTGCCACTTTCTGTTCATGTAATTGGGATCAACATATGGTACAAGAGAAAAGAAAAACATTTGTTTATTAATTTAGATCAAGTTACTAACTCAAACCACTAACAGCATTCAGAATTAATTCCACATCAATTGACCAAATACCTTAATAGAGTAAAATTATAACGTAATTTCACTGAAATGTTGATCTGCTGCTGCAGGGGTGCAGAATAATTTGTAATAAGGACAGAAAGAAATATGCAATAATGTGGTGACACAGATGACATCATACGAAATGGAAAGTCAGTGACATGTGGATGTGTAGGATAGAGCTACGTGAAACTCCATTTCATAAAATTCACACAGTGATGTGGAGTTTTGGGGGTGTTTGTGAAACTCATCAAATGGTAAGTTACGCTATTTACATCAGTGGGTGAAGCTTTTTACTGAAGTAGTAAAATATCAACCTCTGGGAAAAATCAGAATCTTCATTAAGTTCTTTCAAAAGAAAATGTACTCATTTGCCATGTATTTTGGAACGAAAAATGTTTTCACAATGAGAATGAGGCATTATTTCTTTACCATTGAAACACGATTATTTTTAGCCAGAAGAAAAAAGGTTACCTTGAGATGAAAGGAACATGAGTTTTATCTGTTGCTCACTGGCATTTTATTTTATTTTATTTCTTATGTTTTGAGTGAGCAGCTTTTCACAGTTCTTATAATGAGGTACCGGAAGATCAAGGGCCAAAATTTGTACGTGTTTGCTGAATAGGAAACCCTATATGCATATATACACACATATACCCTATATATGCACCCTTATGTGCTTCACTGGGGTACACATATAAGACATTCCTGATTCTGCACTGTAAAGGACATAACACTGCTCCATCATAATAGGTCAGGTCTCACCTTCCTAAGAGTGTGTAAAACAATACATCTTTTATGTAAAATACATGACCTTTGACACGCGATGTGCTCTTAGATTAGCAACCATAAAGGCTTTTATCCTGCTTTGCTGCGGGGGTTATCTTGGATTTGACACCTTAAACCTCTTTTCATATTTATCTGTTTTATAAATTTTCTGGGTATTTGGCAGTCAAATCCTTATTTTGGCAGTATTTTGCAAGCAGACTTCATTTCTACCCTGAGTCTTCGTGATAGCAAATGAACCATCTTAAAATGCACTTTTTAAGGAAACTGCTGAAAAATTACACGTTTGCATAAAATGTGCATACAATATCTCTTTCGGCAGTGCTGTAAAAGGCACGTAACGTTTTCTAAACACATTTGTCATATATGAACCGAACACGCTCCAAGGAAACCCAGTAACGCTGGCCCACCGTTAGCTGGTGGGAGACCAACGTGTTCTACCGAGGGCGACACACACGGAGGGCTGAGGAGGACTTCAGCTCTTCTCACAAATTATTCCCTGATTGAAATCCAGACTGCTTTCATTTCTGGTTATCTAAGTCTTGCTATACGCTACCTGGCTTTCAAAAATTTGGATAATGTACCATTGAAGTTAAAATGAGCAGCAGACAGCTGTTCCCACCTGCGAAAATCTCTCATTAATAGTCAAAAAGTTGAGCATCTCAAAAACGTCGAAACACAAATACAGACTTTCCTCCTGAAAATGTTTATATGGGTGAGCAAATTGATGCAGGCAACACACATTCCTTCCATCATGCTGTCTTTAACATAAACACAAAGTACCATCAACACTGTAAGTGTGCCTGTGGAGCAAACAAAGAAAAAAATCCCATCCTACCAAAGCAAGACACTTCACTCATATTTTCCCCCAAGGGGATGATTAAAATAGAAAACCAAACCACAAACAAAAACCCACTTTGTAAGCAGCAGTGGTCCCGCTGTCCCACGAGTGGAGGGAAGGTCTCCAAGCGCCCGCGACACCGTCCCCTCGGCTCAGCTGGCATCCCACGCGGGGAATGGTCCGTGCAAAACTACACGCCCGGCCCCGATTTTACCAGATATTCCTGAAAACATCGGGCTTACTTGCCGAGCGCCTCGGTTTGCCTATCAGTGAGATAGGTATACGCTTTTGTAATACATTTTTAAATCCTTGAATACAAAGATACTTTTTAAAATACCTGTTTTCAGCAGGATTTTGGAAAGACAACGGGTAATAATCCTAAAAAGATCACGACCTGAGCCAGTGCCGTAACCTTTTCAGTCGACTTTAACAGAAAGCCCCTGATTGCTCTGGATCAGGTCCTACCTATCAACCTGGCACCAAGGGACCAGGCAAAGAGACGGGACGCTTTGCCATTATACCTGTTGTCGGGTTAGACCTTGTAACTCTCTTGATCCCACAGCGCTTATTCCATTTAGTGGTCTCCTCCCTCAGGGCAGGGAGGTCATTTCGGGAAGGCTGCGGGATGGAGCCCGAGCTCCAAGCGAGTACTGCAAAGCCAGATTTAACCACTAATATAAATATGCAGAAACGGAAAGCATTGCAGAATGAAATTCTACTTAAAACAGTATCATTTTTATTAATATCTAAATAAGAAGAGCCTTGGGTATAGCCAAAAATAGATTATCAGAGACCTTGATCCCACACAAACTGCCTGTGAGTAGTTTTACACAGGAAAGTAGAACACCAGTTGAGCTGCTCCCCTGCCTAGAATTACGCGTGTACATTGCTTTGCCAGCGTCCCAGCCTCGAGAAGCCTACAATTCATTATTGGAAACCTAAAGTAGCAAGGGAATCTCCCCTCCACTACCTAGAAAGCACACTTCTTTAAAAAAAAAAAAAAAAAAAAAGAGAGAGAAAAAAAACACACACCCCCGATAGCACAACAAAAAATTGTTTCTGAAATTTGATTTCAATTCATTTTTTCTTATGTAAGACCAGCTGAAATACATTTAATGTGTCTGATTAAAATATTTACTACAAGGCTTCCTAAAAGCTTTAAAATATCAAAATTTGATCATCAAAATAAGCACTTCTGTGTAGCAATTTCTTCTAAATAAAGCGAACCATAACCACCTAATACCGCTGTTTCTTTCCCTTCAAAACTCCCTGAGTCACATTCAACTGCACACAGGCTGAAATATGAAATATGTCCTACTATTGTCATAATTATTATTTTCTTGTCCTGTGCAGGAATAGATGCAGTCAATGATTTTGTCAACTGTACATTTGTAAGAGAGGGAAAAAAAAAAAAAAAATGTTTTTCATTGGTGTTTTGCTCATCCTGAAAACAGAGGATGCACACCGACCGTGAAGAGCAACATGTGGTACCAGGGGTGCTTGTGGGCACAATCCTGCATACAGGTTACTTTTCTCACCCAGTGCACTTGCTTGAGTTACTTGCACTAACACACGCAAATCATATGTAGAATTGCTTTCAGGGCCATCAGCAATCATCTCTTCGGTTTTGTTGTACCTTTTTTTTTTTTTTTAAAAAAGAGGTATCCAGCAACCTAAAAAATATATTAAACTAACTATTTTAAATAATCTGAGGGAGAAAGATTTTTTCTGACCGTTGTCAAGGTGGCTACTTTTTATTGTGCAGCGTATATTAAATCTCAGGAGGCACGGTACGAGAGCTTTTCTATACAGGAGTCATTATCACCTCCTCAGAAAGTGAAATGCAGGTGAACAGTAAAACTGCGAGAGACTAAGTGCACTTCTTCCACCTCGCTTTGAAGAGGGGGAAACGGATTTGGTACAGGCCAAAACACAGGGATATTAATGCTCGCTACCTTGCTGCTTCTCAGTGGAAGGAGGGAGCAAATCATACTGTATTTTCACTTTCAGTCATTAGCAGGCTGTTCAGAATCTCTGGCTGGTGCTTATTATTTATTCTAAACAGAAATAAAATAAAATTAAAATAAATAACAGCACGAGGACAAGCTACGCACAGCACATTTTCTCTTTCAAAATAATATTACCTTTCAAGTCCACCGTAACCTTGGAAAAGAATCACTCGATGTAAGCCAATGCTACGAAACTAATCACAATCCATTCCTCCCCCGCTTTTTAATAGCTCTTACAGGAAATATGGGTACAGTTAATAGACAAGTTAAGAACAGCTCGCTTCCAATACAGAATTTGAACTGCGATTGTAAGTCTTGCATCTTTTAATGATGGATTGGTTATTTGCCTCACACGAATTACTTTGCATAACAGAGCTGGCCCTCGTTGAATTCATCAGACGTAAAGACCGTAACACTTTCCCAGCAAGTATCAAACCTGTCAAATGCCCAATCAAATGATGAGAGGCCATCTCACCGAGGCCGAGAGCCAGCAGATCAAACGCCGCCGCCTGTTTTATACTCGCCAGATCTTCCCCGTTTCTTAAAATAACTCCCCGTGCCTCGGTGCCAGCCTTAACCATTTTATGTCTGCGTTCCAACTCTCATCTTGAAACTTGACCTCACCTAATTCAAGTAAGGAGAGGAATACCCCTGCCCCGAGCCCCGCGGAGCACCGGGACTGCTCGGTGGCATCTCTGCGGAGCCGGAGCCCCCGCACCCGCCACCCGCCCCCTCCCACGACAGGCGTGGGGGTCTGCCTGGCAAAGCCGGGTCCTGGGAGCGGCTGGCGGTTCTCCCACAACTCGCAAGCGCGGATTTCCACACGCCCCCGCCGCGACCCCTGCGCCGCTCCGGCCACCCCACCTCGCCCCAAGACGGCCCTCGCAGCCCGCCCGCCCCGCCCGGGCGCTCGGCCCCGCCGCCCCCCGCCCGCCCGCCCCCTCCGCGGGGCAGCGCCGGCGGCCCGGCCCGCCGCCTTACCTGGCAAGCGAGCGGTACTCCTGGTCATGGTCATGTGAAAATATTTTCCAGGT
Organism: Calonectris borealis; assembly: GCF_964195595.1. Lineage (NCBI taxonomy): Eukaryota > Metazoa > Chordata > Aves > Procellariiformes > Procellariidae > Calonectris > Calonectris borealis. Next base: position 5,455,196 of record NC_134321.1, on the reverse strand, counting down.
ATCCCTTAACAGCCTTTAAATATTGAAGCCTAAAAACAATATTTGCTGTTTTACCTTTGAAGCTTTAACAAAAGCTTTGTTTTAGCATTTACCTCGGTGTGCAATAAGAGTTAATAATCAAATCCGTCCCAACCCCCACAAATGTTAAACAAAAAGATAAAAGAAATGCAAATAGCTATTGTCATGGAAAGTTAAAGTACCTGTCTGTATTTTTAAGTGAAAACTATTATCTCTATCAATCAAAATTTAAGAATACAATAGCACTAATCACACAAGGTGCTTTGACTGAGGTACTTTTCCTCATAAAAAGTTTTTTTTTTTTTAACTGGTGCATAAAAGTAATACACTTACAATTAGATATGGTATTTGTAATTTTGTTATTAAAAACCCTCAGCAGTCTTATTGTTAATAAATGCCTCTGAGTCTGTAGGCTGATTTGTACCCAAGAAGACCAAAGTCCCTACATATTTTAATAAGGTTGATGAAATTTTATTCAGATTCTCACACTTTCCAACATGTGGTGGAACAGCACACTCTTCTGTTTGAGAGGAGTTACTCAAACGAAGGAAATAGTTAATTGGTAACCAAAACTACTACTTCTGGCCTCGCTGCACATTTTCCACATTTCTCCAAGCGCTGTCTGTACTACCACCGTCTGCTTTGAAGACGTGCCCTTTGTCATCTTTTCTTTAATTTTTGATACCAATTCCCTCTCGTTGCACTCTGAGGTTCTCCTAATACCGCGTACATTACATATACAGTATAGCCATTGTGCAGGCACACCGCACGGATTTTCTCCAAAGTCATTTTTAAAACTAATTTGTCCAGGCTGAATCAGAAACCGAGCTGCGCAGTTAATAAGTGCAAGAGCAAGCGACAGCAATTACGCCTATACTAAAAGAAAGAGCCCGAGATTAAAATACCTATAAGTAAATAGTTAAGCCAGGATGCCATTATGCAAACTCTGCTCTCAGGGAGGGATGTCTCCCACACTGAGGAGCAATAGGACTGTCATTTTTTCCCCCTGCAATATCAGGTTTCCTACTCTACAGTTCTGGTACTCTGCATCATGGCTAACATCTCTAGTGTGCTATTAATATCAATGAAGAGACGATTCAATTTCCACATAAGAAAAACCTTCCTATTACAGCGCAGACATTCTAGTGAGGACCCTTGCGAAGGAAACAATAAAGACCAGAGGGCTGGTTCCCCCCCCTTCTTTTTTTTTTTTGCTGCTGTTTTTGCAGTTCTGCGTTGCACACTGTTTGAAAGCTTCTAGCTAACAATGGAAGCATTATCTTCAGGATAGTTACAAAACAGGATTTGTTAGTACAAAGAATAATAACACCGAACTCATTCCCCCCCCCCCCCCGCCCCCCCGCAAATACCTGCCTATTGCAATACGGCAGTTAGTACTTTATTCAGAAGTATATTCCAGAAACACCTGTATTCTTGATCTAATTCCCTGCAACAAACTCCCTCAGCGGACCAGGTTTGCTTAAAGAGGTTTGGACAATTAAAAACAAACAAACATTTTGTGCATTGATAAAATGGAACAGAAACAAAAGTATCTTATTCTACCGGAGTGCAAACTTACCCATTAATGAGGAAGAAAATGGCTTAGAGCTGTACAGTAATTCCCAACCAACTGCAGAAAAGTTGAGAGTTTGAAAACACTAAAGCACTTTTGACTATCCAGCCTTTCTGTGCTTCAACACTGGCTGCAGTGTAAGGAAGGACTGAAGGTATGTGGTCTAAACACAACAAAAGCCACTGCCTTACTCTAGATTAAATATGCAGGAAGAGGCCCCTTTGCATAAACACAAACACTCAGCAAATGAGTAACTGGCTCAAATCAGACGCCTGCTGTGCATTCTACCTGTCCTGATCTCTGACAAGCTACACAGCTTGTTTAAGGGGATAGGAGCTACAAAATCAAATCAACTCATGGCGCTAAACGCTTTGCTCGTATAATCGTAAATAACAACAGCACCAACAACTCGACGCCAAGCCTTCATTTCTAATCTAAGCATTGCTCTGGCAAAGAGCTGAATCGTGTGCTGTGCCCGCTTTGGCTCAGCCACCCATCTCGCCAGAGCAGAAGAAACACAACCAAACACCACCTGCAAAATTCATTTTCATTAACTGTACTGAAATCCAATACATTCTTGGCCCGGTCTTTTCTTAACGAGGATTTAAAATTAATACAGAGACTTTTGGTTGAGTTGACAGAGCAAATCCGAATTTGCTTGTCCTGTCCCTGTTTTGTTTACTATGTAAAAGACATTCCACACACAAATCTATTTTAGCTGTTCTGAATCACTGCAGAATGCACACCTATTTACTAGTTTATTTGGGGAGAAGGGAGAAATTTCTGAAGTTTCCCTCAAAAACATTATTTTCAAAATATTACTCTCATAAAACAACCCCTCCAAACTATATTTACTTCAAAAAACAACTAAATTAGAGACTGTGATAACCACCAAGCACCTCTAAGCATTTATTATTATAATTGAATATATATAATTATATACTGTGATTTACTCTTGCTTCTAGAGAAATAAATTATTTTTCAGTCTCGTTTATCCTTCCATACCAGAAATAGAATGAAGCAGCACAATTTTAAAGCAATTGGAATTCACCAGTGTCCCTTCCTAACTTAAGGAGTCAAATCACATTGACCTCTTATTGTGAGTCCTAGCTACATGTTGGTTTTGGTAATTTAATTATTTTTTAATAACTTGCGGTATTAAATGATTGCCATTGAAACACAAATAAGATTATACTCCCCTGCCTTCCTCTCCTGTGCTCCAGACTACAAGGTAACGTGGACTGCGTCCGGCACCGAAATTTCATTCTGAAAGAGCACTTGCACGCAGGCAGACGCAGGAAGATTTGGGCTTTAAAAGATGCAACACACATTTACTGGATTCTCAAGCATGTGCCACAGATTATTTCAAAGGATACTGGATGTAATTCACAGTTTTTATGCGGATCAAGCGTGTTCAGTTCCACTGAGCACTCGTGCAGTATGGAGGGAGTTTTTACTTTTCCCTGGATAAACTCACCGCGTTAGAGCACAGCAAAATTGCTAACATGAGCTAGTCAAGCCTAACCAGATAAAAATCCTCCATGAAAGAATCCTGCAAGAAATTTTAGAGCCCCTGTATCATTCGCTATTTTTGCATTGAAATGACCTTCCAAATAAGGTGTCAGTTAATACGGTTCACATAGATGATAGGGATCTAACCTTGATGCAAATAAACCATAGAACAAAATTTAATCAGTATATCACTGTGTAAAAGCCTTTGTCCATCCCAATGGAGCTTCTAATGACTGTTTTGGCAGTTCTGGCTGGTAGTTATGCCTCCCTGCTCATATATATCTCATACTGGTTGAGCAAGCTAATGGAACCGCTGTTAGTGGAATCCAATATTAATACCCTGCATCATGCAAAACTGGATGCAACTGAATAAATTATACAATTACAGGTAGTATCTAATTCCATAGGTATTAGATACTGGGCTCTAAATTAATATTTTAATAGAGAAAGTGAAATAAATACTACATTTCAGGTAAGATATCTATGAACTCTCTTTCTGCCAGCCCTCCTGCTGTAAGCCTACTCTATACTCACACAAAACAGACATAGGACCCTGACAAAAATTGGCAGGCAAGCTTTAGATGCCAAGTGACACATACTGATGCACGGAGTCAAAGATGCCATCTTCATGCAAGCTCCATTAGTTATGAGCTTAAGAGAAAAATGAAACAAAAAAAACCTAAATAAAACAAAACAAAAAAAAAAGGGGGGGGGGGGTGAGAGTGGAGCAAGACCTCCAGAAAATAAACAGGGTGTACAGTTTCAAAGGCTACAGACACAGACATTTCATTGTTCAAGCCAATTATCAGTGGAAAATAATAACAACAGATGGATTCAGAGTCACTGACTTTTCATATGCACTTCATCTCTGCACAACAGATGATGAAATGCGAGAGCTATCTCGGAAAGGCAAAACATCTTTCAGTAAAAGAACTCTATACTCCAGATGGGGACCTTCTAAGGCAGCTGATTATCTTCTTATAATGTTGTAAGATAGACTTACTAAAACATTTCAAGAACTGATCAGATCGGATGAGCACAATGGCATCATTATGAGGAGTAAGCTGCTTCGGCCTCAGACTCGTGACTAAACTAGCCAGAGATTTCAGTAGGGTCAGAGCTGCCCGTTCCCCATTTTCACATCAAGTACCGGTTCCAAAAAAAAGGGCCCGAAGCTGCTGCTCACAGCCTGGGCAAAAATGGGGGTCGGCTTTGCCCGGAGAGGGGATGCAGGCAGCGGCTGCAGGAATTGGTCCCCGATAAAAGTCCTGCCGCCGCGAGCGAGGCGAGCCCCCTCGCCTTCTGCAAGCACGCCATTTCGCACGGGGACAAAGGCAAAGGGACAAGCACAACTGTTTCCACTATAATTGCTAGATGTAGAGGGACCTCGTCATCCAGGGGCCTACAGCGATGTAAATTAGGAGTAACCTCAGCTGGGTCAATGGAGTTACGCCTGTGAAAACTGGTGTGAGGCACCAATAAGACATAAATTCTTTCTTACAAAGCCTTTACAAAAAAATCATCTTTTTATGGGAAATAAAAATTTGCTTTCAAAGGGAAATAACAAATACGTGTAAATTTTGGTGGTTCCAGAGATAAGCAGTTCCAACAAATGTCACAAACACCCAGTGAAGAACCACCTACCTAGCACAACCTTCTCCCACTCAACCTGAATACCACAAAGTATGTGTTTTTGATCACATGAATCAGGTACACCACAATCTCAAAACTCAAAAAAAAAAAAAAAAGTAGTGGAAAAATTAGCTCATTAATCTTTAAGACAACATTTCTTTAATGGAAGAATACTACACAAGTAGCACATTAAAACAAACTGGTTGCCATTTCCACAGTTTCTTCTCCAAAACACTGCAAGGAAAATTTAAAAAACGACACGCTCTGTAAATCAATATCGCATACCAAGGGGTAGCAATACACAACACACACGCACTGAACTTGCACCTACTGCTAATTTATTTCACAAGTTACAAAATATTTCATAAGTAGAGGGCTGTTGGCTTCACAAACGCGAAGGGAAGAGATGAGTTTGCGGGCACAAAGCACAGCGTTTCCCCTCTTTGTGAAGTACTTTGTCAAAAGTAAATTCACAGGGGAACATACGAGCAAAGAGTAAATTTTGCCCAGGGCAAAATTCTGCAACTGCTTTAAGAAGCAAACAAGAACACAAAAGATGTGTAATACAACCATCTGGCTCTACTCATGCTATATCAATAATCCCCAAAATTTATCCCCACCCCCTTAATCAACCCACACTGATGCCACAAAACCAAATGGCATCACTTATGCTTCCTGCCCATCACATTTTGAAATGATATTTAATATGCATGCAGTACATATTTGCATGTTAATCAATTTCTTTAAGAAAAAAATATTTTTGCTTCTTGAGCTATTAGTTCTGCTTTTTCTACTTATTCACACTGGGATCTCTAAAACCACCAAGAAAGTCCTTGTGGTAAAGATACTCTCATATCGACACGGCATCTCAGGTATCAGGATAACGTACCGGTCAAAATTTCAATCTCTTCTCTCTAGTTTTGTGTCACAGTGTGAAAATAGCAGAGGGTGAATAATAATGTGCCAGCAAAACTAGCTGTTCAAGAACCACGGGTAAGCGATCCGTTTTGAACTCGAGGTTGGATGCGTTTCTAAGTGTCGCCCCATTTAGGATGCAGGGAAGGAATTACGGAGGGGAAGCAGGATATCCTACGTGTCTTCTCCATCTAGGATTTCAAATATTTGCAGCAATTATTTCAGGCTACCCCCATCCAGGAGCCAGCCTGCTGGTGAAGGAGGAGGAGAACAGGGAGCTCCTGGACGGGGATGGAGGACGAGCCTCCAATGTGCGTTGGCCGCACGGCCGCTCTCCCTTCCCACCCCAAGCCGGTGGTGGGAGAGCACCCCGGGACAGACAGACAGCCATGCGAAGTGACCGAAAGGGCGGCCCCACGATTGTTTGGGGTTGGCTTCGTTCTTGAGGGAAAATCACCCGCGTAACCATCGTGATTCATACCGCGAGCGCGCAACGTGAAACCGGTACCAAAAACAACACTTCAAAGACGGTCTCTCTCCGGCGACCGACGGCCACGGGCGCTGACTCAGAGCTCTTATTCTTAATCGACTTTTCTGCAACAACATACCCCGGCCCAAACCCTGCCTCTCCCCGTGGCCGTGGCTGGCTGCCTGCACCCTCCCTGTGCCTGGGAGCCGCCCGGGGGGATGCACGCCATGGCGCAGATGGTGCCCCACGGCCAGCAGCGCTTCTTGCCCTCCTGTAGCACGAACATACGCTTGTTACATAGGGAAGGAGAAATACAAGCCCTGAGCACTCATGGCATAGGTGGAAACGTTTTGCACCTATTTTCCTTGGAAATAAGCGTACATATAGTGGTTATGTCTGCTCCTACATCCAGACTATCAACCTGAGATCACAAACACTTTGTTAATTTTTTTTTTTAAATCCACTTTTCGATTGCTTCTGCTATTTCTACGGCTTGACTTGTACGGCCTCTTTGTAAGAATTGAAAACAGTCTCCCACAAACACAGGAACGGGTGAAAGGTTTAGAGAGCTAATCCACACCTGGGCTACGTAAAAGGGGCTCATATTTTCCAAACAGAAACACAACCCCTGTTATATATGAACCAGATTTGGATCCAAACGCTAAACCCTTCACCACATCCTACGCGGGGCTCTGCAACGGTCCAGGGGAGCGGTGGTGGGCGGTGGCCGCGCCCGCGGGAGCACCGGCTCCATCGCGCTGGCGAGCCGCGGGCCAGCAGCCGTGCCCTTGGACTGGGACGCGAAGGGCAGACCCGTCCCCGGTTACACCACGGTTAATGCGGGGTAATCCCCATCCCGCGCACGCCTCGTACAGAAGAATCTGGCCCTGTCTCGTTACTCTTGTTAGAAAAACGAAGGCTGTGACAGAAAATAGCTGAGAACTACATCTTGCCGATGCCAAAATACAATAATAACATGTTCAAAGATTTAATTTAGAAGACTACAAAGTCTAGCTCATACATCATAACACCTTGAAATAACACTTTAAGGTCAAATCCTGTGCATTTTTGGAAACCACCAAAACATAATGAAGTTTTACTTAAACACAGCATTTACATTTATAACGCATTTCAGATTCTTCAAGTAAGCTAGACCACATGCTAGGAAAATGTACTTCCCACAACATACAAATTAAGTCATATACAGCCTTCCCTCCGCAGGCTGAACAGCCACCGGCACAAATGGAAGTCCTGTGTACGGATCAAAGGCAGCATGTGGACCTCAGAATATGATTTTTTTTATTTTTTTTTAATTGGCAAAACATGAAATCCCACTAGTAGTTTATTTTTGTTGCCTTCCTTGCCCCTTTTCTACCTCTCCCACTTATTTCACAACGGAACATTTTTAAACCACTAGAAATCTTTGTGGCAAAGATGATGTCATACTGACACAAGATCAGGTGTGAGGTATGGTATGAATAAATACTTATCCGCAACCACATTTAATTTTCAATGGTTGGGCATCAAGAGACAAAGAAGTTCTTATGCAGACATATTAACTGAGGATTTAATTTTAAATGGTCTGCATTTAAAAGAGCAGGAACAACGCATCGGGCAAGCCTAGAAGAAGGAAAAAAACCCACAAAACAAAAAATGCCTTGCCCCTTCCTTCTTGTTTTTGGGAAAAGCAATGCACAGCCCTAAAACTTATTGCTCTTCACGGTAATAAATATATGGTGCTTGATTACTTCGTCTTCTAAGTCACCGATACCATGCAGGATAATTGTACTTTATGCACTGGTAATAAAAACTCTCTCTACGAAAATAAATATGTATTTTACAGTAATCAAGCAGGAACTAATTTTGTACTTTTTCACAAGTAGCCATTTACTTTGGCACTGAATGGTAATGTGTAGTAGAGAATGCAGTATATGCTTTAACCCAAGAAAAATTAGACTTGAAAATTAATACACAGTGAAAGACAAATTTAAAGCAGCCTTCTTGTGTTCTGACATAAGAATATAAAAATGACATGAGCAACTAAAGATTAGTTTACATACTTTTCAATCACAGCTGCCGCTCAGTAACCACAATACCTTTAAAATGACATTCTACCGAAACAGATACAGTTTGGCTGCAACAGCGGCTAGATACAGTTAACGTGAAATTAAAAGGGCATTTTTTTATTTACATACATCATACAGCACTGAGCCCCAGCACAATTACAATTGAAAGATTTTTAGCGTGATTAATTTAGAAATAATCTAGTGATAAATAGAGTGCATTGCAAGTGATTCTGCCGAGCAAATTTTTATCACCAGCCATAGATGTCAAAACACAGTTTCAGGGACAGAGAAAGAACGAGTCACATCTTCTTGGTTAATATTTAATTGGGTGCTAAAGATTCCTCCTAAGGACCTCTGAACCATCACTGACAGCCTCACAAGATGTCCCTATCTGTGAAACAGATACCAACCCTTTCTGTATAAACTAAAATAACATTAAATTTAATCAAACCATTCAATTAATAAATCACTTCAGTGGACATTGCAGCCCAAGCCCCGTTTAATTACATAATTTTAAAAACATTTGCACACTGCAACCACTAAGATTGGCTCTGAGGTTTCATAATACACACTTAACACTTGAGTTGGAGAACAAATTTATTTAATAAATGCAGAGCTAAGTGCAATAATGCCACTCCACTCAAACTGCAAAATCACTTAGCATATCCTGCGAGAAAAAGCAAATAAACTTTTTCCCCCTTTAAACGCATGTCACCGCTACCGCTGGCAGAAGCCTCCTTCTTTCCGCCCGCATTTGAGCCCCGGAAGGGGGTGGGAGAGCCGGGGTCCCCTCCCGCGGCGCAGAGCATCCCTCCGCTCAGCCCGAACCCCTGGCCTCCCTCCATCCCTCCCTCCAAGCTTTTTCCCCATTCCCCCCTTGGTCTCTGCGGCTTGCTGGGTCTCCCCAGTCTCCATCGACCTGCTCCAGCTCTTCCCATTCCCACCTCGCGTTCCTGCCCCCCGTTTCCCCCACCTGCTCCCTTTCTCTCTGCCATTTGAGATAGCTGCAGTGAAAAAAGCTGGTTGGGAAAAAAAAAAACACCAAACAGGACGGAGGGAAGGGGCTGGGGAGGAGAGCGAGGGAAGGAAAACAGTTTAATAAGGCCAAGCAGAACTACACAATTTCCAACAACAGCAAGAGACGTTCCTGAGCACCAGGATGAAAAATAAAAGCCGCAGACCAAGTGTATTACTTGAAGTGGGATTCAGGCTCTGGGATGGGTGTAACGCCTATATCCGCAGGACAGAAGAAAACCGTGTTGCTGCCATATATAACTAGGTGTGACAACGCAGGAGAGGTTGAAATATGTATGGACCAAGCCTTAAATGAAGGGGAAAAAAGCAAAGCGAAGGGTTTGTCACAGCTTAGAGGCACAGCTGTGTGCACTCGTACAGACTTTGCATTCATTCATATAGAGCACAGCTTTCAGGTCCTGTGGTTCCAGCATGATTTTTGGACGAAAGCTGAGCCTCAAAAATAAATAAGTCTATATTTGGCCTGCCCTGGATTCGAGAAGTTCTCCGTAGTACTTTGCATAGAAACAATCTGAATTAATACAGGTTAAGTTTTCGAGATTATAATATCCTTTACAAGCCAACGGATGCGCCTCTAAAATTCACTGCCCTGACAAATAGTAGAGCTCTTGAAAGTCTGCTTGTATTAGTTTTATGGATCTATTCTACTGCTTAAATCAGGTCTCATTAAAATTACCATCCACACAAGTTCTCCCACTGGGAAATCTACATGCCAGAGCTCCTCCAGTTCCGCAGGCGGTGCTCGGAGGGGGTTGCATACTGCAAAATAGCTGCGGACACGGCCGGGGGGAGGACGGGGAGAAGAGCAAGAGGACTTCGGGACAGCAAACAAGTTACTCCTCAGCCGCCTCTGATTTTAATCAGAGCAGCTTTTGCTCCAGTGGTGCAAATGCATCCGTGAAAAGAAATTCTACTGCCAGAAATGAAACCGGGGCGGTGGTGCCCCTCGGAAAGCCAAATCGGGTCTCAAACATCCATTTTAGTGTTGGAATGGCAGGCTAAATACACAAACACTGCACCTGACAACTCACACTAAAGCATACGATCTGCACACTGCCCCTCCAGTTTAATTTTTAATAGTAACAGTACTTAAATCTCAGCATTAATGTATTAATGTTCAAATGAATACAATTAAAGGCATCTCTATTTCTCCAGTGCTAACGACCTGGAAGATCTCTCCACCCTTCATATTTGCGGGGATTATTACAAATATATTCTGTAGCCCTTGTTTTGGCAAAGAAGCAAAAACCTTTGCCTTTTAAATATAAAGTAACGGGAATAATGAATAATATATCTTCTGATTTTTGCTCTGCCATGATATATATATAATGATATATAAAATGTTCATTTATTATTATCACACATCCTAGGAAGCAGACATGCAAAATTACTTTTTTTTTTGGTCTTATAAGGGTCATTTATCATACGGAACGTCCTCCAAATAGGTAGTCCTAAAATCTCAATTTACAAAGACATTTTTTAAAGCTGAATTCTTCAAACAGGGCTACTCTCCTGATGGTTAAAATAAAAACTTTATGATATTGAAATAGCTGGATTTAAGGAGACAGAAATGCTCTGCATTTTCTTTTAGAAGTTCCTGCCCCGACAAATTAATGTCTGCCTATTATTTGTACCTAAATCTTGCCACATTTATTAGTAACAAAAGCACTGTGTGACCCTCTTTAGGCCAAGTTCAGAAAAGAAACGCATTTACTAAAAGAGCATTAATTTTTATCGTAGCATCTGTGATCTTTGGGTGGGGAAAGGAAACACCATAAAAAAACCGAAGTCTGTATATACAAACTATCAGTCAGATTTTAACACTTATGCAGAATAATGCAAAGCTTTATTTCTTTTTGATGTTAGCAGGCTTTTTTTTTTTTTTTTGCATTCCATTTTTCAATATGTAAAATGACAAAATGCAAAAACAAAAACACAAAAATGTGCTTGTTAGGGCTGGCCTAGTTTTTTGAAACACGCACAAAAAAATAAAACCCACTCATAAGATCTTATTTTAATATGTAATAGAAGAATCTGGCAAACATTAGCCAGAATAAGTCTAGCCAGCGAACACAGACTAACATACTAGTCTGCTGCTGCAAAGCAAAAGGGAAATTTGATCGTTTTCTTCCAACACACAAGAGCAGCATCTTCCACCTGAAGAGCACCGAAGGAACGCGGTCCAGGCGTCTGCGCGGGGCCGCGGCTGCCCGAGCAAACACCGTGCTCCTGCTCAGCTCCTTGGTGCTCACACCAACACCTGAATCATCTCATTTGCAAATGGAGCCCCCTCAGTTGTCCCATCTCCAATCTCTCCTTTGCCCGAAGATGGGTTGGTAAAAGTAAGTCAAGAGTAAACGCGTGCCTCTTCCCCAAAGCTACGTCCGCGCTCACTCCGGCATTGGCCGCTGCGGTCTTGGTGAGCAAGACCCAGCAAAAACCAAGCAGAAGCGCGATGCTCTTTTCGTGAATTTTCTGTGTGTCCAGAATCTACTCCAAGTCGCGCAGCTTTGAAGCAGTACCCAGAGAAAGAGTCAGACGTAAAACTACCTCCAGGGAAAAGGGAAAAAAAAAAAAAGGGATGATCAAGAAAGAAAAAGCAAACGGGAGAGCTGGAGTCAGCACAGTTAAAGACTCTGATGAGGAGGGAGGTAGAGAGGGAGGACAACTACAAAGCGCTTAATTATAAACCCCAAAATGTTAGAAAACCAATCTCATGCTAACAATTTGCGTATTTTGGGATTACCTACGGATGAGGAAGGTTCAGCTTAATCAGCTATCTGTGCAAATGGATCCCCAACGTGCCGGAGCTGAACTCAATGGACAATCCCATTAGAGTGGAAAGAGCACGTAAAACGCCCTTGAGAAACGTGGCTAATGCCACAAACACTGAGGAAACAACCGTTAATAAATTCTTCCATTTTCAGGCTTAGGAGGCAAAGGGCAAATGTTGAAAGAAGCAGAAGATGGGAAGGGCACAGCTACGCTTTATAAAAAGTCCATTTCATGTGTCACACGTTCCCGAGGCAGGTCTCACTCCTCAGATTAAAAACATCATTTTTAAGCCACTAAAATAAGCCTCTCAAGAGGGAAACAACGGCATCTCTTCTTTAAGGCACCTAAACTTAAGATGTCTCTCCTTCTTCCAGGATAGGAGACAATAGAAGAAAAGTCTCTATAAATAGAGAGAATAGAGAGGCTCTATAAAAAGAAAGATATTGCAAAAAGTCTCTATAAAAAAGCTTGCAAAAGGTATGAATTCAGGTATCAGAGGCACTCTGTAAAACTCCTGTTTGGGCCTTCTCTTTTTGATCAACGCCGTCCCACAGGACAAAAGCTGTTCCCACGTCCAACTGCGGCATGCCGGAGATTTACTTGGCCTCTCTCTATCTTGTATTTACCCAGGAAGGATACCGTGGACAACCGCGTGCGGAGAAAGTCTCTAGCAGAAGTAATCTGGGGGTGGATAGCCCCCCAAAACCGGGCTACACACTGAGACAGACATGAGCTTGACAACTGCTGGAAGACCAAACCTCAACCTGCCGCCCTTTAGGCACAGCCCGCGCCGGGCGCTGGTGGGACGCAGGGTCAGGAGAAGGTCCACGTGGTGGGATGAGACCTGAGGAGCTCAGCACTAGCGCTGTTATCAGCTATAAGCAGCGCCCAGACTTCAAAGACCCGCCAATGATACCGCAGGGCCCAATCCTATCGGCATCTTATCCATCCTTACCACTTAAAACACATTTATCGCCACGTGCACGAGGACTCCGGAGCATCCCCGCCATCCCCGAAGGACCAAGCCTGGCTTCAGCGGCCACCCCCCAGACCGGCTCCTCTCCTACCTGGGTTTGATCCAAGCGCTCATGCAGCGCGCTCTTACATTTTATTCTCCCCGAAGCTTTGGCAACTGAAATCTATTATGATGTCAAAAGGTAGCTGACAACATAAAATGTATCCCGCTGAGTTGATGCCGCACGCTGCTAAATTTACAACAACATAAGTATCATAAAAATTATAAGAACTGCAAATTAACCACTGATTTTTTAGTTCAGTGACATAAATAACAGTAAAGATCTGGAAAACTTCCAAACATCTTTACAACTGTTTAATTTGTCAAAATCTATCAAGTGTATTTCAACCACAAACCTGTCCTCTGCAGTGCGTTAGTTTTCACGTACTTACGCTGGCATCAAAGGCAACAAAAATAAAGCTTACGTAATTACTGTATTCTGATGCACCTTTCCAGCCATGCCTTTATTTCTGCTTTTCTTCCTCTGTACTTCTTTGTTGACACTAACAGTCGGCAATGTTTTAAAAACGTTCACACTAAAAAAGAAAAAAATCATTACTGCTTTCCATCCCTCCTAGGTTTGCCCGGGATACTCAAGAAGGCACATCGCTTTGTTTGCCGATTTGAGCAGTTTTCCACTCGTGCGTTGCGCGTACCTCGCGATGCTTGCGTCAAACCCTTTTATTTACTCCTTTATTTGTGCACCAAGTTCTGAGAATGCAAAGTCCCTTTTCCAGCAGTTGCAAGAGAGCAGGCAAAGATAAACAAAAATAATAAATTTTATAGGTTCTATTGCTTTTCCTGGGGGGGGGGTGGAGCTCATTTTTATATAGCTATTTATTTTTTATGGTTAAATATCAATTATTGTCTTTTCTAAGACACAGATTTAGTAAATAGAGTACATTTTCACAACCATTGCAAGATTAACTAAACTTGAAGTCCAAATGTGCCGAATTGATGGTGCACAAAGTTAGGGTCTTTCTGAAAAATAATACAAAGAGTATTTCTATTATTTGATTGCTCAGGGGCTGCGAAGCTTCCTAAGCCCCCCATGTTCAACCTGCTAAAAGCGCTTTGGCCACTGCACCAACACGACGGCGGAGGGCTTGCCGGTACCGGCCCCAGCACAAACCAACACAGGCAACGCAGTTTTGCCTTTTGCAGAAAGAATTGGCCAAGATCTTTTCATGTTTGCCCTACCCAGGGATTGACACCAAGAAAATTCATACACAGCTCCAACTGCTACAAGGTAGTCGTTATATGCAAAAGAAGTAGTTCAGGTAGGCACTCTCAGTTCTCGACCGACAAGACTTTGCTGTCCTCTTTTTTTTTTTTTTTTTGGCTTTTAAAAAGGCTTCTCGTGGTACGGAGAAGGGCTTCTCCCTTCGAGCTGGCTCCGTTTTCCTCAGAAGCCATTTTGTGCTTTTCCTATACTTAAAATGTGAAATATTACAGGAACCAATTAAACCTTCTCGAATAGGAGAAGCTAATAAATCCCTCCCTCTAATAATACCGAAGTGCAGCTTGTTGAGTGACTGAGCAGAGAAAACACGCCTGGTGCAGCTCCACGGGCAAAAAAGCCCATTGCAAAGGCCAACGAGGTGGGGGTTCACAAAGACGTGGTTACCAAACTATTCACGTGTGCCCATGCCTGGCCTCAAAGCTTCAGCCACTCTCAAGAGCTGACAGCCGACGTGCGCCTCAAGTTGTCCCCGTGATCCCACCCAGCCAAGGCCTGGTGGCTCCATCACTTGGGGACCGTAAGGGCGACGTGGCTCTGTCCCAGAGGTTGGCGGGCAGGGTGGCACAGCACGTTTTTTGAAGCAGGGTAATATGCGCTGCGATGTGTAATACCACACTGATTTCAATCTCGACCACGTTGGCTACCCATATGGAAGCAGGAAAGGAAGCCGAAGGACCGGGTTTGACACGATAGGTTAAACTCAGCCCCTCACCCCCAGTAAACCATACAGTAAATCTTTTTACACTGTAAAAGCAAAATAGAATTGCTTTCCGTTTGTCTTAAAAAATAGGATTTATGCTTAAAATACAGCAAACCAACTCAGAACACAGCACAGCTCTAAAAATTAAGCATCCGGATATACAAGGAATTTTTAAATTAATTTTCCCACTGTGTTGTTTGCAAGAACAGTACACTTAAATGGCCACAACTCATTCAGTGACAGCCAGAGGTACCATGCAGGCGCTATGGAATAGTTTAAGTAATTCAAAGTTCTTTGATTAAATCTAACATAATTGCACATAACTGGAAAAAAATCACAGCAAGTTGGCTTCGCATATTGCATTGCATAAATCAGAAGCGATTCCCACAAAATCTATCCTTTCCAGACTATTTTATCTAAGCAACATATAGCTGTTACAACAATTTTTGAGTGATTTTGATTCTCGTTGTGGTATAATGAGTAATGAAGAAAACACTTTTTTTATTCTGGTTTGCACTGATGAGATGTGTTTCTTCTTTGACTAAACTCTCGGTGACTCAGTTCTGCCGCTTCACAACAATGAGTTCTCATGTTTCCCTCTGCACAGAAAAAAAATAAGTTTTCAACTATCCCGTTCCCAGCTCACGATGAAGGGAAGGCCTTCAGAGCTCCTATAATTCGTGCTGCTCGTTGCAGAGTAAAACCCTACACACCAAAGTGTCGTGCTAACTTAGAGGTCAGACCCAGCAAACGGACATCAGTGTGACAAAACACTGCCTGAAGAGGAGCCCCAAAACTGAGTCTTCTACAGCGAAAAGGAGCTTGAAGAGCTTCAACGTGAGCTTGAAGAACATTTCTCCCTAGATGAGAAGATGGGCTTGGCCAGGGTGACTTCCCCCAAAACTCAAAAGCTTAGCGACAGGCTTCTGCAGCCATCTTTCTCTGACGTTCCCAGGAAGGGCAACCACAAAAACTGCTTCTTGCACTGAAAAGAGAACAGGCCTTTCTCTGTGCTCTGCACCAGATCTTCAGACTTAAGTTTCTCTTTCCAGTAACGTGCGATGCAAACGCTTTGTGCTACGTGGGGCCTAATATTTTCAGGCCCAGAGACTTAATTACATTCTACTCTAATTGGCACATGGTACTGAAGTACAAATATTAATAACATCAACAAAAAAAGAAAATCCTGATTGAGATGGCAAACTGAAGACCGAATTAATATATCAACAGTAATCACTTTTCCTAATCACAGCAGCTACTCCACCCTTTTTATTGATCTTTTTCCTTTTTTTGCTTTATTTCACTATAATCTCCTGAATCTTGATTGAATTAGCTCAAAACAATTGCGCACCTAGCCAGGATAAGCCATGCTTTGGTTTTCAAACCCTTCCCTGGTAGCAGCTGCACAGTGCGTTGTACGACGTTGTTGAGACCAACCTGTCACTTCTCAGCATCTCCCTTCTCCTGGTGCTCGTCCCTGAATCCACAAACTGAACAATCTGCTGGGCTGGTGGGCAGTCAAAATTTGCTCCGTCTAGGAAAGAGGCAACTGTGCTAGGTCCGACCTCCTCCCAGCCACGATGATTTAATCATGCATAGGTTTAAAGGAACCTTCGTTTAACCGTAATCCGAAACCTAGTAAGAAAACCAAACCATGTATCTTCTTTAGACATATCTGTTGATCAAATATTTTACTCCAATGTTCTCTACAGCATCATTATGGTACTCGCACGTGTTCACCCCAAGTATAAATCTTCAGCATGTCCTACCTGCCTCTGCAGCAGCTTTCCTGGAAACAGCTTTATTGTGTTCTAGTAAACTTCACTCATGTTATTTATTCTCCTCTAAAAGAGAAGTTACACTTCACTGTATTCATTCCTAGCGAAGACAAGTTTCTGCCTATCAAAAGACAAGGACTCGTGTAATAATACTGATAATGGGTAGAAATTACACATTTTATAGGGGAGAAGACAAAGCGCTTCATGTTTTATAATAGTTGTGCTGATATCATAGTTTCACCAAACTGCTTTCATACAAAATTATAGCCTTCCCTCCTGAGTGACCTAACCTGCAACTATTTAGGATAGATATAATGGGGCATACTGTCAACTACAAATCAAGAGATGCACTGGCTTCAATGGAGATTTTGCAATTGGCTTCCAAAGACTTGTAAAGCGACAATCTGACCCCATATTTTCAGTAAAGGGCTGAAATATGCTATTGAAAGGAAATAAATCAGGCTAGAAAGAAAAAATAACCAAACAGAACTTTAAAAACCTGTGAAAATAAAAAAGAGCCTTCAGGTTGCGAGCTGAAAAGGATCGCACATTTTAATAAACAGACAGTAATTACAAATATTACTGAACAAAGGAAAAAGAAACTAAAACATGCCGAGAAAGATAATCAAGTAAGAAACGTGCTTATAGGATGCCAGTCCAACTGATTAAAGATCTTCAGAAAGCAGGATATCCCACCTAGAGCCGTTAATCCTTATCTGGATCCTTACACACCCACACCCCTGCCAACATCAGATCTGAGGATCGAGAAGAAGAGCCCATCCTTCTTCCTTATTACTTCTGTCCCTTTCTTTTGCGTATGCCCGCTGGTGCTACTATCACAGCCTATTCAATGTACACTACACAACCTTCACTTTGCTTACCTTAAAGCAAGAGGGAAGCTACAACCAGTAATTTTTTTTTCCTTACTTTTTCCCCCATGTAAAACGAAGCGAGGGAAGAGATCCCAGGCTGAGCGTCTTTTCAGAAGCAGTAGGTCCCTAAACTGGGCGAGATATATAAATGATACGACATGACTCACGAACATCGTCTAGCAGGTAACGGCACACAAACAGCAGTAGCTAGTTAATGATGATCTGCAATAATGTCGGGGAGACTTGTTACCATGTAAGTAACCTGCCACGCCGGGGATACAAATTGTCTCTGATTTGATAGCACCTACTGCCGAGAGGAGCGTTATCAATGTGCTAGCTTGCTCAGATAAATGGAGTACTATTTCCCTGTGCTGCTGCTGTCACTTTCTCCGGTCCATCAGCCTCTTTCTTAAACCGATTGCTATTTTTATTACACTCCTTAAAACACGAAGCGGGAGACTCCTTTTCCTGAAACACACCGGCTAGATAGATGACGCCTTTTAAATAATATTCTTTTCTCCCTGGCCCTGATCCTTGCAATGTTGTTGCTTACTTTGGAGGGGGAAACAAAATAAAAGTGGCAAGCCATATCTCTCCATTCCAAAGGGAGTGGTTTCCCAAGAAAAGCATAGTTTTGTTCCCTTGCTATTTCCTTTCGGCACTGCAGACAAGCAGGCAGAGACCCGCTACTAAAACTGACCCCAGCAGCTAAGAAACAACGCTCCTACAGAAAATACCTGCTGCAGTTCGAGGGCAGCAGGTGGCAATTTGGGGGGGATGATCTAGATTCTTAACGGGACTTATCGCTTCTAAATTCCGGATTTGGTAGGCAAAAAGGAAAATTATCGGGAAACAGAAGTCTAAAATTAGGCGAGATGCTACTGAAAAGGAAAATAACTTCCAGCTTTATTTTAAGAACTGGAATTGTGTTTCCTGCTTCCATTGCTGCAGTTCTTCTGGAAAGGAAGTTGCCCGCAAGGAACGGATAAAATATAGAAAACCTTGTGGATTCAAAAATGTTTTCCCCACACTTCTATAAAAATAAAATCCAGAGGCTGGTAGAGCACACTGTTTTCACTGTAGAAGATACAATGCCAAAGGGGGGGGGGGAAAGCGCTCACTAATACAATAGGTCATTGTATTTGGAGATCTACCACATATGTTACTCCAAGGGCTCTCAACCTTAAACTTGGAAAGTCTAAGACACTGGAGCCATGATATATAAAGTAAGACCCAAGTTCCAAATATTTGATTTAGCAAAGTAAATATGGTTGTTTTTATTGGGTGCAACAAGCATTTTTCAGAGAGTGAAGAATTATGGTAAACATCTGCTAATCATACTCACAAAAGAGGTCATTGTGTTTAAATCCAAGGTCATATTAATAGCTATATTTAATTAATAAAACCCAACAGTAATATTACCCAAGTTTCCAACAACGTCTGCTTCCTGACACTCAAGGACCTATTCATTAATGGACCACTTATATTGTTTTTTCTTGATATTGCTGCTGAATTCTTACAAAGCTTTTAGGCCATACGACAGAGGCCTGACTTAGAAGTAAACTGCATCATGTTATGCTATATGTCTCTGGGGTATTATACCATGTGGACATAGTTTGTGAACACATGCGCTAACAAAAATACCGGAATATGTGATATTCCATGAAGGTGGTCTTGCACTTCCAGGTTTCCAAGTCTTCTCCCATGCATGGGATAGGCAAGAGCATCACCTCTGCTTCTGAACTAGGAGATAATGTTCTTCGTCGAGTCATTCATTGCCTAGATGTAAGTTAGAGCTGCACCTGCATTTCATGAGAGCTTTTGTGCTTGAAAAGAAAGAAAGAAAGAAAGAAAGAAAGAAAGAAAGAAAGAAAGAAAGAAAGAAAAGAAATCCTAGCTTTTCAAGAAATGTTGGATTTCCTCCGTACTTCCAACCCGTCGCTGGTTAGATCTGGAAGGGCAATTTCTCAACGTGTTTATAAGTTGCACAGCCCTGGTGAATTACTGCCCAAAGTGAACCGAGTGTTTCGCTACTTCTAGTTCATTTTGCCTGTTAAGAAGCACGCTGTTGAAACGTTGAGCTCCAACAGGAAAATGAACCTGGTTTTCGCTTACTCAGGTGTTAAACAGCACAGCTTTTTTCAAATCTCAGGAGGTGTCCTGGATGAAACTGATACAAATGAGAAATGAATCAGATCTTAGATCTTCTAATGCTCGATTGTTTAAATTTAAGGAAACGGAGATCTATTGAAAAGTAGGTTTTCTTGCATACCCAGACTTCTTCATGTAACTGCAGTCATTGATGTTTATAGATTTCTGTTCTGTGAAAGATAAATCTAGCTTGTTGCATGAAAAATCCTCGAATGCACTGATGTTTATTCACTGAATTTCCATATCCTTTACACTTGAAGTTATTTTCTCTTTTCCACAATGTATGTGAAAACCGTGACATTTTATATATTCTACACAAGTTCCTCACACCATACTGCACTATCTCCATGTTATTATATATACTGCAGTAATGCCATTTCCAATTCATTACAAAACACTACTCACTTTTATGCACCAGATGTCCTAGCTTTGGTAGGACCAAGTTATTTTCTGCCCAACAAGTCTTGAAGGCAAAAATAGTTGTTCCTGTATCTTTGTATACAGCCAGGCCAGTTCACCTACTTGTGTCAAGACTTCCACCCCGGTAGACATAGGTGCTTTGTCTTACCCAACGTTTAGACAATTTGCCACCGAAGACGACTATGGAAACCCGTGTTATGTACAAATCCGTAACACTGGCTACCGAGTCCTGGTCTGAAAAAATTCAGACAGGAAGTCCTGATAACTCAGTTCTCAGATGGCCCTCCTACCTCTCATGGCTTCATGACCAGGTGGATTCCTCTCTACATCTCCTGCCCTTAAATCTACAGCCTAAACGTTTTCCAGAAGCCTGGATTTGTTCATGCACAATCTAACCTTAGCACAGGAGCGACAGCAGCAGCAAAAACCATCCTGTCTGCAGCTTAGTGCGTATCGTGGGCCTGCAGCCCCCCAAAACCTCTTGTCAAAAGCAGAGAGAGAGTCAGAAGCTGTTCAGCAAGCTCTGTGCAATGCTCCTCAGCACCTTCCCATTATCCTGGGGACACAGGGAGACCTTCCGACAAGCAAAAATGAACCAGAGGTATTTTGGGAGAGGTCCTTGACACAGGGAGCCGAGAGGGAGAGCGGCTGAAGGAGGACAGAGCAGGAGGAGAAGAGAGGAGAGCCGAGCGCGAGACATTATCTTCTGCTCTCCTTTGCAAATGCATGTGGGAATGGCGGCACTGGACACAGCCAGGGAACGACGAGCTCTCTGGATCAAAGCCCCTAAGTCCGGTTCCACCCCTGAGAATGAACTTCTACCCAAGTTCAGAATTTAAGGAAGGACCACACCAGGCTGGACTAAATTTAAGGTTAGGTACCTCATACAGGCAACCTCTTGGTGGAACAGAAAGATAAAATAGCAGGTGAGTTTACACGTAAATTCATAGCTTTGGGTAGTAAGGTGCAAGAGCATAAGTCAGTCATGGGTAATAAATCTTAGGCTAAAGTAATTCATTAGCCATTTTGGCATCACACACGAAAGGCATCACTTTGATCTAATGTATTTCAGTGCACTCTGCTATCATCTGCACTGACTGTGCTTTGTTGAGATGAAGGGCTTTTTAATCCAAATCAGAAAGTGAGGCTTCTGCACAGATGCTCTAATTTAGGAGTTATAATTAACAGACTTACTGCTAATCAGATCTCATCATACCTCCCCTAAGGCCCCAAATGTGGGAAACAACAGAAGAAAGGACCAAAGGTGCCTCAAGACAGCATCTAAATTTGTGTCTACAATTTTGTGTGTTCAAACCCATGCGGTTGTATGTGCGAAATTGGTGGGAAACATGATCTTGTGGTTGAAGTAAATGCAGAGAAATCAGGATGCCCAAGGTCTGCTTCCACCCCTCCATCTCGTTAGGCAAATTATGCAGGACTTGATTTTCAAAACTGGGAATAGCCAGTAGCCTACAGAAGAGTGCATGTAACACTATCCCACAGCTAACTTACTGAATTGCATGTGCCTCTTACACAGCTGGCCCCTGACCTCTGCTCCAAACACTATTCCCACTGCAGAGATGGGGAAGGTAAGCTCTCGCTCCCAGCACCACCGCACGGCCCCGGGTGTTCATCTGCAAAGTCAAGGCGCTTGGGTCAGGACACACGGGACTACATAACCCTGCTCCTTCACGTTCACACTGCGCACGCGAAGGCAGAGCGTCGTGCCCACAAACGAGGAGGAGAACAACGACAGATCGTCCTGGAGTACGTTAGCACGCCAAGAACAGGAAAGAACGCTAGAAACCATTTTTACCAGGGGGCAATACAGCCTTGAGCACATACTTCAGCTCCTCCCCGGCAGCCACGCTGCCTTTGCCAAGCCCCCGTCCCTTGGTCGGCAGCTGCGGGGGCAGCCGCATACGAGGGACGGCACGTCCAGCCCGAGGCAGCTGAGCCCACACAATTAAACATTTCAACATTCGTGCAATTGCTGCATCACAAAACCTCAGCATTCATCATTTTGTCATACCAGTTAACCCAAAGCAAGTTAGCCTGAAATTTTTGGTACAGGCTCCCTTGCTGCTGGCTGTCCAAGTCCTGCATGCCCACCGAAGGATTTTTCAGTTGAGATGTCCAATTTAGCAAAGCGTTTGTTTCTTCGTAATCTCTGTACTCATTCAGTTGAGCCCATCAAAGGTCACATTAACTCTTTGGCTTGGAAAGCGCATCCCTGCATTAATACAGGTACAGACACACTCAGGATGTTTTCAAAGCAGATGAATTCACAAATCATGGGCAGCACGCTCCTGCCCATGGTTACAGAAGGATTACCCAAGGTTTCTCCAGCCGTTGGCTCATCCCCGACCTCCATTTTCTTCATGCCTGTGGTCAGACCAAAGCTAGTGGTGAAGGCAGCACGCAAGCTTGCCAGCAGCTGAAGGTTTGCCACCAGCTCTTTAGAAAACACGTAACCGTCAGCACGGGGAGCTGGGCAGGGGCCGCTCGGCTACATCGGATCCCACCCACCGCCTGGGGACACCACGCCGCTTCCCGGTGGCACAGAGAACCCCCCTTCATGCCCACCTGCAGCCTTGCTGTCACCCTATCCAAACACAGCTGGAGAGCATGGGGGGAAGAGGGTTCAGTCCAGAATGTGCCTTTCCCTCACCTTACCCTTGAAATAGCAGCTGGGTCCCGGCCAGCCCTGATCCTGACCTGCACGAGCTGTGTCAACACCAGCAGAAACAGAGCCTTCTGCCCAGGGCTCCCCAGCCCGCACCAGCACCAGCATGGAAGCTATCAAACCTGAAACATTACTGAATTTCCCTTCCCGTGGATGGTCACATTGAAATACTATTTTCAAAAAGTGGATTAATTATCCACTACGTAACTAGCAGGCATGCCTGCCTGCAGTCTCAAACCTGGATAGAGCATCATTCCCCTCAGAGAAGTTTCCCGACACATTTGCTGCATCTTTAACTTCCCAAATGCAGAGTTAAAACTGGTCCAAGTTTTAAAAAGACGGCACAGGAAAATGCACAGTGCCCACACTGTAACATCTCTGAACGAGGTATCCCTGTATGGGGATCCTGAGCAGACTCCTTTCCAGGCTTAAGGAGTTTATTCCTCGTGCCAGTTTGTATTTTCTATGTAAATTCATGCAGCTGCCTTGAAAGGAACCGAAGGTTTCTGTCAAGCCAAACTTTCTTTGTGAATTAAGAGTAAAATGCACAAACTCGCTGTTTAAGAATTAAATGTATGTGTTTTTATTGCAGCACGAACAGTTTTTGTAAGGTGAACAAGAGCTCATAGAGCCAGGTAAGTGTCTATAAATACAACACTTATTCTTATACAATATATGAATTTTGCCTTAAAAAAAACAGAACCTGATCATTCAGTATCAAAAAATCACAGCACAAAATTTGTACGTTTTTCTCAAGACCGAAATTCTAACTCATTTTCCATGCTGTACCCTAAAGCTCCTGTTCACTGCAACTGGGACATTGTTTTCTTGGTTTTTCTTTTTAAACAGCACGGAAAGAAAAAATAGTAGAGGGTGTCACTGCAAACACACGAACATGTACCATAAAAATGAAAACAAACCTGATTAACTCAGTTTAACTAAAGCTTCCAAGTTCCTTATCAGTACCTGGGACGTATCTGGAAGGGAGCTTTCCCACCCCAAAAGGAAGTGCCAGGGGTGTTCCCCACTCCCAAGGGTAGGCAAGGTTGGGTGGTTTGTCCTGTTGTGATTTAAATACGATGTGATCCTTATTCAGTGCTATAAAGTCTGCTCTGAGCATGCCAGTACATGTCAGCTTTCCCTTCACTCTGCAAGACAACATCCGCCTTCATGCAGAGTTCAAAAATATTTGATGATTTAAGCCAGCTTGCTACACTTAGGTTAGAACACAAAGCAGACTGCAGTGCTCAATATCAGAATCAGCATTTCCCCCCCCACCACCACTTGTGAATACATATATTTAGACCAAATAGGCTTTTGGCATCATTTTTACATGCCTACATCCAAGCCTACTGGTACTAGAAATCCTCTCTTCAGTATCATCAGCTGAGGATAAAGACATGAGACTTCCCATTCTCCAAGGACTGCCAGTCTCCTTAAACATAAATCTACTATTGTGCAAAAGGCAAAATCTCTAAGGATTTCTATCGCAGAAGAACAAGGAAAATAGCCCAATAACCGAGAAAATGGAGCAGTTTCACAGATTGGAGTGTTAAAGCAATATAAAGCAATTATGTGGTTGGGTGAAGGTAAGGAAGGGAGCAAAGACAGAAGAAGTTAAGGGGGTTTGGAACTGAAGGGAAAGTCTGATTCGGGACTACAGCAGCATCCTCAGAAATTGCAGACTGAAGAGGGCTGCTTGGGACATAGTTCAACAGCCACCGATGCGATGGGCAAAACCCCACTGCGCTCCAGATCAACCTCCAGTTAGCAAAAATGCACAGACACATCCAGCGGTGTTACTCACAAGTACCAACTGCACTAAGGGGGGAGAAAAGAAAGCGTTAAATTTTGAGAAGTACCATAAGCTTGATTCCGACAACGGCCAAAGCCGTGACAAAACCTTGTATGTCTTTCAGCACAATTAAGCAATTCATAGTATATTCAATTCACACTTTTTTTTTTCCACAACTGGGTGTGTAATTTTGTCTTGTTAAGCAGGCACCGAGTAGCACTATCCCACAGGTATCATTTCATTATTTCTCTAAATGCCACGTGCAGGGCAGCAGCATACACAGCGTGTGTGAGGTAGTGGGTGGTCTTATTTCCAATGCTGTAATATCTAAACCACAATAAGGTGGCTGGTTAAATACCAAGTCCCAACTTTAACTCTGCTTCTGGAACCTCGGGGGTTTATGTTTTCCAAGGTGATAGAAAGCCCCGCTACCAGATCTGGGGCTGCCCTACCGATTTAGAGCTGCTGGGCATCTGGTGCAGTACTTTGGGGATATATCACATTTATTAACTGTTCAGCTATGAGCTATCAG
The DNA here is from genome assembly GCF_964195595.1 of Calonectris borealis. NCBI lineage: Eukaryota > Metazoa > Chordata > Aves > Procellariiformes > Procellariidae > Calonectris > Calonectris borealis. The sequence continues at coordinate 5,430,009 of NC_134321.1, read as the reverse complement.
CTCATGGCAGGCACTTTACATTTAAGAAAGTGATGAGACTCATTAAGGCAGGATTGAACTGGAGACGCAAAGAATGCATTTGGTTAATCATATTAGCAAATATCCTTGCCTCGGCCTCGCCGTTTCCTGAGAGGGGTTGGGAAACCGTCCGAGGGAATGTGTTGCCTAGGGCCCCGACTTCACAAAGAAAGGCAAAATGGCAGGGAAATGTCTGGCTTAAAAAAAAAAAAAAAAAAAAGAAAAGAGGAAAAAAAAGGCACTGCTGCCCTGCTTCGTGCTGCTCTGCTTGGGGCTCTGCTGCCCCGCTGCTGCTTCTGGAGGCTGGGGCATCCGCGGGGGCATCGGCAAGGCTGAGGGAGAGGGCTTTGTGCTCGGTCTGCAGGCCTGTTCAGCAGGGAATTCAGATTAACGAACTTTAAGGCAACGCTGATGGATGAAATCACTCTTGCCCCCTTCTTAAGTTGCACGTACAAGACTGCAGTGAGCACGCTGGATGGTGAAGGGGGGGGACACAGCAAAGAGGCACCGAAACTTCAGAAAAATTCATGTCACAGTGCCATCCCCGATGAAGTTAACAGATTTACACGAGTAGTACTCAGAACAGGATTTGCCCAAATGCACTGGATATATAATGAACAACAAAAAAGTTTTCTTTCTCAGGATTAACTAAAGAGCGCAATTTTCTCTTCTTTTTTCAATATGACTGTGTACAAGCAAACCTTCTTGCAGAAATTACTTGCATTTTAAACGTTATTGCTAATCTGCAATACAGCGTGTGTTTCCCTAGCAAAGTCATTAAAACGTGCACGGGTCAGGATGCTGAGGCTGCATTCATGATTCTTTACAGTTACAATATTAGTAAAGTATTTACTAAATTGACTACCACCTACTTTAAGTTAAATTTGCTGACAGATAAACTGAGCATAACCTCTGGCATTTTCAGACGTTTTCTTATGAATAGATATATTTTGCATGTTTTTGCATGCTAGGCCCTTTCCAAAATGCTGATTTGATCTCTGATATCAAGGCTTACTCACCTCCTTGAAGGTACAAAAGAAAGGTAGCAGTAGCTTGCATGTGGGTGAATGAGACTTTAATATATAGAAAGCACAAAACTTACTCTTTTTAGTTTATTTTAGATTCAAAAGCTGTAAAAGAGCACTAAAAATTCTGTCCTATTTCTGCATTGGTTGAAAAACTCAGCTGAGGAGAGATTTAAAAAGGGGGAGATATAAAAAGAATATTATTTGCATAGTCATAAATCATTATAAAACAATTATTCTGTAGCAAAAAAGCACTCGTTTCACAAGGGCAATCCAGCTTGAAGAGAGTGCACTATCTGTTAGCATCCTATTCTCAAAACAGACATCTCTGGACAGATTTGTTACAGTTTTGTAGATGCTAATGTGTAAACAGATTGTAAAATTATTTTTGGGCCTATAATAGGATTTAATGTGTTTAAGAGGTAGTCTTATACCTCTTTAACAAAGAGGCTTACAATATGGTAAGAATGTATCACGAAAAATATAATGCTTTTAACAGATAAATCCTCTTGGCAAAGGCTGTAATCTTTCAAACTTAATTGGTGAACTCATTAACGAACAACTGCCACTACAAGAAGAAAGACTATTGTCAGCGACTTATCGGGCAATGAGATAACAAACTTAATTATATTGTTTTCAGTGGATTTACATTTGCTTCCTTTAGGACACTAGATTTTCTAAACATTATTTCCTCGGCTGTATACAATTTCTTTCCCCCCTGTAAGAGAAAAGCAAGCCTGTCTACCACAAATAGGCAAAGAGAACAAACCCAAAAGCATCACAGCTTTGAACTAAGCATAACACAGTCCTAAAACTTCTGTCTTTATTATCTACTTGTAAAAAGTTATAAGCCTGTAAACTAGTTAATTTATGAGCCATGTTAATCATTTGTTCCCATTTGATCTGAGGTTTAGCAAACACGGTTTCCTGGGACGTAGGAGGATAATTTGCAGGTCCAGCTTGGCTCCGGAGGGGGCACTAACTAATTTGACACCGTAACATGACATTGATGGCAGGCACACACTAATGACCAAACTCCTAGATGCTCCTGTCAGCCTGTCGCTGCAGTGAAAAGCAAGTTCCTTCTTATTGCCAAAAAAAAGTGCAGAGTGGTCCTACTAATTATTCAGACATGCACTATAATGAGAATCTTAGTGCTCCCTTCCAACATACGAACCACTCACTAAAGCTCCCATTTGTCTGATACGGTAGCTGATTAGAATTTGTTTCTTGAATAGTAAAACCGCAGCTTAAAATAAAGCAGAAAGGATAAACAGCCTTTTATTCTGCATAAAACTCAGAAAGTGGCCATTTTGGTTTCAAGCTGGTTTTTTTGTCATTTATTTACACCAGAAGAATAGAAAATTGGATTAATTTTTAATAGTACTTCTTAAACAACATATACATCTTCATGGAGTTTTACTGTCTAGATCAGTCAGGACATAAATTCTGTGGACAAAGGGTGGCTCGGAAGGTATTTTCTTCTCTTTCTCTTCGGAGAAATGACATTTTCGAGAACAGAAACTTGCACCAGACAAATCAGGGGTTGGCAAAGAAGTGTCTGCTTTTCCTAGGTTATATTGTTAGAACTGATTCCTTAACATGAACTTTGGAAGCCCATAAGGACTTCACGTATTGCTGAATGATCTAGATGCAAAAACAGGGAAAAAAAAAAGTAAGAAAAGTTGAACAATGTTTTCCAGAATTGACATTTATTCCTCACTTTAGGTCCTGATCCAGCACAGGCTATGGAGTGTGCTTCAACTTCATACCTATGCTATCTTTACAATTCTGTAATTTTCAAAAGCCTCGGCAGCAATGCAGAATTGCAATCCACGAAGAGGCCAATGGACCTACCGGCGTATGTCGTATGTTAAACATACAGACTGAAGATATGTTACTACCCTGTAAAAGAGCCTGAATTTCTAAGGATAACACTTAGCTCTTTCTGAAAAGCAAACCCTTCTAAGAGCGTTTCAAGTGGGCCACCCAAAGCCGAGCACACGCTACTGAGTCATTTAGAAAAACGTAATAAACTCGAAAGTGCTATACACAAAGGTGAAGGAGACACGCGCTCCACTACCACCCCAGGACAGTTTGCAAGCCATTACTGGTTAATAGCTCTCTAGTGGTCTACAGGAATTCAATCAGTGGTCTCCCCTCGTACGCTGTATCCGCGCTGGAAAAGCCACAACTATTTGAGGAACACATTGGCAACCTATGGTTGGGGGGATCCCGCAGCACGGACGTGAGCGGGCTCAGGGCTGAACCCCATCCTCTACCTCCTCGCCCTGCCTTCGCTCTCCTGGCTTCTCATCAGCATGCTTATTGCTGACTCGCACAGATAACTATCTGTATTTAGGAGGGGTTTCATTTACGTGGAGTCTGATGCCTACAGTTCTCACGTTTTATGGTTCATCACCCCTTTTTCACGAGTGGGAATAGCAAAGGGGCTACCGTGCAGCATCAGAGGGCAGCAGGTAATGCCCATCATGCGCGGAGCCAAGCACCCGAGCATCCCCTCCGCCCGGCACCCGGGTCCCTTTGCAAAGCAGATCCCCCGGCAGCACGTGCTCCCTTTAGAAACCATGACACAGCAGAGCACCGGGCACCTCGCTCGTGACCCCAAATATTCCAGAAATTAATCTTCGAATAACTTTTACCAACTGCAGCACCACAAATCTATTATAGAGTGGCACAACTTCCGAGATGAAAGCGAAAGTACATGTTTGGAGAGCCAAACCAATGTAACGTAAATACTGGGTACACGCTGTTACATGTCATTTTGCAGCGCAACATGCGAAGAGCACATGAATCATTAGCGAGAGAACAACCCTGGCACCTACCCCAGAAATACCTCACTCAGCACCCAGCAGGAAAGAAAAGATCAAAAAAAGAGATCCCAGAATCAAAAACAGAGGCTCAGCTCCTACAGAAAGATACACTTAACAGCGTTCATCTCGTTGGAAAATAGAGGTACTGTATCCAAGATACGGCACCGCTAACATTTTCCACATGGCTGGGGATGGATTGGTGAGTGGCCTTCTTCTAAACAACAGCATCTCTATGTGCCAGCTGTTGGAAAAATGAAGACACGGTGCATTTTGCACTCTGTTCTCATAAACCCTCAGTATTAATTCAGATAGAGGAGAAGAGAGTTTATTTCAAACCAGATTATGCCACGTTCAGCCACATTGTGTGGACACGCTGCAGTAGCCTCCTCGCCCAGCATGCCGGAGTGTGAAGAACAATCCTTTTATATCCACAGCATGACTTGGCCAACTTTAAAACGCAACAACTAAAAACTCCAACGTCCTTCTGTCAGTTTAACTGCTAATTTGCAATGGATTCGGTTACACTTCCCGTTTAAGGCAAGTTCTCCCTGAGCGCTGGCTAAGAAATCTTGGGCAAGAGGAAGCAGCAACCACCAAAGAGTTTTAAAAAAAAAAAATCTCACCCACAACTTCAGAAAAGGCGGCAGAAGCCCTCCTGCTGCCCCCCCCCACCCCGGGCTGGCAGCTGGAGGATGGCAGCAGCCCTGCAATCTCGATGGGTCCCGCTGCAGACGGCGGGGGTCTGCCCCGAGGCTAGAGAGAAGCTGCGGTGAGGGTGCCAGGCCAGCCCGGGCGGCCGGGAGCACCGGTGAGGAAGTCCCCTCCTTTCCCCGCCATCCCTCTCTGAAGATGACTCAGAGGTAGGTGAGGCACGAAGGATGCCGTTCCCTACAACGGCACGAACAGAGGAGAGGCTCACCCTCTGTCAGGACAAGGAGCAGCTCTCGGGACAGGTTCAGATCACAAACCTCCTGATCCTGGTGCTCCGGCAAGGCTTCCACGCGAGATGGCTGGATCACCGTGGCTCCCTGGGCAGGGGCTCTCCGTGACCCAACTCGCACCACCAACCCACCTTGAAGACCCTCCTTAGGTCTCAAAGAAGGCACAGTGAGAAGGATCTTAAGCATTTTAACTTAACTGCAAAGTGAGCCGCTAACTGAACTTTACGAAACACATGGAGACAGACTGGGACTTACTTAGCTCTTTAAAATTAGTGAAGTCGTATGGGTTGGTAAAAGCAATGTTAGGACCATAATTAATCAGGATCAAAGTAAACACACGATCTGGGAAAGGTCCTCTCAGTCCCCACTAGGTCAACCCTCCATGTCTCTCCACTCACTCACAACCGCGCTTTAAAGCGGCCTTTCCCCCCCTCTCCTGCTCTGGCAAGGAAAGACAAGGACTTGCATCACTCAGCTACTCGTCCCTGTGGGTACCTCTCCATGGCACACACTCTCTGCACATTAAAGCACTAGTTTCACAAATTCACTGCAGAGTTTTATCAGAAATGCCATTTAGCTAACTATTGGATAAGAAAGAATAACTGAAGCTTACTATTTTTCTTCCTCTGTGTACTATGGTTGGTCACGTGAAAGAAGCGCTCCTTCCAGCATGGCCTAGACTGGGCAAAAAAAAAAAAAAAAAAGAAATCTATGTACAAAATCACTCAAAAGACTAGCTTCAGGCTAGGCATAAATCGCTAGGTAAAATAAAATAAGTAATGGTTTCATCGCACTGATCCAAACAATCAGCAATCACTCACAACCCTCTGCTTGTCCTTCCAGGCACCGACTGCCGGATCACAGCCTGGTGAAGGAGACAAAGTACAACTGCAAGATGGCAACTAGATAAAAGAGCAGGAGGGGTTGCTTTATCTGAACAAGCAAGCTATGAAGAAAGGAACTGGTGATTACTGGTCCTGTGAAATCCCACAGAGATACCCTGGAGAAAAAGGACTAAAGGGTATATATATGTGTTAAGTCTGTAAGAGAAAGAGATACTGGTAAAAGAATCATCTTCTTGACGCTTCTTCAAAAGGCATCACCTCCACTTGCCACCTCTTCTCATCCTTCTTCGGTCACCACCGCACAAGAGACGCCAAACACATTTAAAGTAAGAGTCAAAATACCAATTCCCCAAGAGGATCAGAAGTTATACAAGAGGGTCTCCCCTTCCTGACAAAACTCCTCTGCTTTTTAGTCTTCCCCGAGAAAGACAGCGGAGAGGCTACAGCCCAACGGCGAGGGGCAGGGGGTACCTCGTGACCAGCCCAGGACAAACATCACACCGGGGGGACGGAGGAGCCTTTGCCATAAGCCAAAGCGGATGCTGGCTGAGGTTAGCAAAGCTCCTGCCTTCACACACAAAAGTGTTTTATTTTAGAAGAGAAAGAGACAGGTTTGTGGTGATGTTGCCCTCAGGCTTCTGGGATTTTGTTTGTTTGTTTTTTTTGAAATAATTTAGCAAGTTATGCCTCCATGTAACATATGAAGGTGATTTGATGTGGTAATTACCTATTACATTTGACAAGGTAATTAATGGAGCAAAATACCACTGTACAATGTGTAAATTTAGTTTGCTATCATTAAAACATGTGTCTGCTTAGCAAACTGTTCTGCTCATAAAAAAAAAAAGGGATGGAAAACTCCCAACTGCGCATACCCTGTCATCCAGAAAGTGTATGGACTGACCTTCAGCTTCAACGACACTCCTGCCCCAACAGACATTCTCTAGCAGGACCAGAGAATTCTAAAAACTAATAAAAGAAAACTAGCAGGAGCGGTACAGATCTTCGTAGAGATCTTTAACACCTCAGCTAAAAATGCCTGAGACTGATGTAAACGTTTGTTTACAGCTCAAGAATAAAATACCCTTGAAAACTGTTTTCTTTTCAGAAATTCCCCTCCAATGTGTCAGGTATATCAAACTGGAATGAAGGGTTGCACTGCTCTTGGAAAATGAAAACCAGCAGCATCACTGAGAAGATGCTCGGAAATTTTCAATCACTTCAAATGCTCTGATGACTTTGTCTCTAGATGAAGCCATCCGAGCACGCACTGACGTAAAGGAGACGTCAAAGACCCACATGCAAAGCTAAATACAAACTAACAGGAACAAAGTAAATATTGTAATTATTATTAGCGCTAAATAAGTAAAATGTTCCTAAGTACAGAATATATTCAGACCATGTACTTGGGCCTGTGGAAAATGAAAACACATGCTTGACTGAAGTGCCCAAAACCAAACCAGAAACCTTCAGTGGTTGTACCAAGACCGTCCCTGAGTTACCAAGCAGCAGGATTAATACCTGCTTCCAGCTCAGATTTCTCCTACTGTTGTTTTCACATTAGAATGTCTTAAACAGTTTACGGTTTGAAATAATCCCGAACACAACGTAAATCTCTTTGCACAGAAAGACTAGCAAAGAATAAGAAAACAACACAAGCATCCACATACCAAACCCAAGTGATTTAGAAGCAAAGGTATCCAATCTGTAATGCCATATTTAAGAATTTCCTGTCCTTATTCTTACAGACTGTATCCTCATAACCTTTTAATAAAAAAACCCAGACACTATTCTGAAATCATCTTCACTGCCAAAGGAACCCTTGGAAATGCAGTAAGGTCCTGCTGGCTGAAGGTATTTTTAAATAGCTCTGCCTCTGCACTAGAGGTAATTCCATTGCATTCCACTACATACACCAGAAAAACTCTTAAATCCTCCCAAACAAAAATGAAGGCTTGAGTGATGAGTACCAAGGAGTACCAAAGCTAAACAAATCTCCTCCCATCCTTAATTTAAAGAAATTTAGGAAAGTACTTTCTCAAAGGAAGAAGGCCCCCAAAGAAACCCTTGGGAGAACATTAACCTACTTCTTCTTAACCAGATGCAACCCACTTCACAGCACTCATTGCTCCGCTGCAGAGGACAAGACTCACAGGGGGACATACATGCTCGTGAGAGGGTGGGCTAAAAAAAATCCACAAGGATGTTTTTCCAGCAGTTTCCTTACCCGTTTCACACGAGAGTGCTTGTTTAGAGCATCCTTGGCCATAGCAGTGGGCCACCAGTGGGGCTCATTACCCAGCTGCCGGGTGCAGCTAGGGACAGACCGACCTCCCTGCCCAACGCACCAACGGACAACACCATGGGTTTCATCAGCGTGACTGAGCCGCATCCAGGGTGTCCCCCACCTCGCCCTCGCCCACCCTCCCCTTCCTCGCTCCCAGCGCCCAGGACCCCAGCAAGGCACCTGCCAGGAGAAACGCGATCCCGGCTCCTTTCACACCCAAGCATGAAGTGGTAGACGGGAAAAAACCCTCTCCTTTCCGCAGGTTCTTCTATTACTAATAGTTTTGATTTTATTATGTGGAGGTGAGAAACAAAACCCGACATTTGACTGAACTGGGGGGTGGGGGGAGGAATTAATAAGGAAAGAAAAAGAGTGCCTTCCGTGAGGGATACACATTTGAATGATTCAACAGGCTAAAAAGTCTTGGCTCTTGGTTGAGCAGAGCAGCTGCCAACCTCTTCTTTGGACAGGGAAAGCCATCCAGGTGCAGCAGCGCTGGATACGGGAGCACGACGAGAGGTGGGATCGGATGAGCCAGAAGACCCTTCCCAGCCCATGCTCCTGTCGCAAGAGAAACACCCGATAACTGCAGGACACCAGTAAAACAACCACGCTGGTGAATCCGAGCTCCCCACAACTCCCCGACGCAAACGCACCGGGCACTTAGAGTAATCGCAAGTCCAAGTTCCTGGAGATAATGTCAATACCTACCTCTGGTCCCGACACACTTGCACTGCTGGTGCAAGAGCCTCCAGAACTTTGTGAGCTCGCTGGATGATGAGCCCAACGTGGCTTAAAGCAGCAAGTTGGAAAAGCTCCTATCTTAACAAGATTTAGAAAAACTTAATTAAAACATGTTCATGTAAGAGAATAAGGAAGAAAAGAATAGAGTGACTGCAACTTTATCTAAAAGTTCATGTACGCTCACATAAATGTAAAAATTAATACTATTTTCTCATTATATGAAATACTGAAATCTTTTAATCCTCTCTCGCAAACCCTGTCTTGTATGCACAAGGAAGCAGTACTACCATTTGCGCACTCTCTTCTTAAATATTTTTACCCATTGCTTCAGACAAAAAAAAAAAAAGAAAGGAAAAAAAAAAGAAAAGAAACACCACCACACTTGAATCTATCAGCAACACTTTAAGGGTCACGTAGACAATCCTGGAAAGCGACAGAGAAGTTCACGGAGCTCCACAACACTTCGTATTTTACAGAAAGAGCCTCTCTTATAGTGAATGGAGATGAAAACAAGTCATTCCTTACGGTTTTTTCATAAGGGTAAAAATGCTTCACACGTAATTAAGTTATATGTGGAGAAATGTTTTTTTTCAGTCCTTTAATTATTCATCAGGTATAGCATTGTTTTACTGTATGAAATGTTTGATATACAGAAAAGCTTATTCTTTCAGAAGTATATTCTTTCAGAAGTATAATTTCAGCCTCAGTTCAATTATATTATTCCTACCAGTAGCTAAAGAGAGTTTTGCTAAATCATTGCAAATGGTATTTTCAGGCAGTGAGAAAATTCAAGTCTTGCACCTCTCCCCTTTGCTCCCCCCTCTTGAGCCTTAACTATGTTGTTTTCTTACAATTAATTATTTAGGTGGTTCCAGTAACAATATATTATTACTGCTGTACAGTCACACAGACATGAGCTGAGCGGTGATACAATTCATCGCTGTTTCGTTTCGCCTAGGACTTGTACCGCCTGAGAAAAGAAATTTTCCTTCAACTTAAAACTTGCTTAAACTTAGCAATTCAGCACTTCAGTGTTATTTTTCTAGGACGTAACTAGCAATAAAAGATTGCTATAAATACGTTCTCCCTATATTCGTGCGCTGCATAAATATACTTTAATGGTGGTAATTGAAATTTGAATAGGATGCCAACACCTCAGGCAGACTGACGCGACATTTAATTTATACAATTAAACATGAGGGTGGGGAAGCACTAAACAAACAATGTTTGTTAGTTGTATGTTTTACATGAGACCTATTTTCTCAGTTTATCTGTCCTGGGTTGGGTTCGGCGGAGTAACATCTCACAAAGCAGAGAATTAGCCCCCGGTAGGGTCTGGCACAAGGGAAACAGAGATGCTCGCCTAAGCGGGCACCCGCGCCGCCGAGGCACAGGGACCCCGCTGCGAATGCCCAGACGGAGCTCAGGAGGAGGGATCATCCCTTCACGGATTCACACGATGAACCCAAGAGCAAAAAGCCATTTTAAACCGTGCGGGCTTGATCACCAGCTCACCAAGTGCAAGGTGGTGCTTTAATCCCCTCCATCCGACGGGCTCCGGATCAGACCCTATACAACTTGACATTTCTAAAGACTCAAAAGGTACATTCCTGCCAAAACAAATCATGGAATTAAATGCAAAAGAAGCCAGGTATGTAACAAGTCACCTACACATAAAATACAGCTTAATTGGGGAAGCAATCACAGAACTGTACAAGTATTTTTTTCTACTGCAATACAAACCAGGAAAGTACAAAGTCAGGCCCTAACTTTTCTGCACATACCAGGGCAGAAAGGGAGATGTTACAGCCCGATGTTTTAAAGCTGAGCAGATTCAGGTCCTCTCATCCCACCGGCAACAACCCCTCTCCAGATAAACTATTTTTTGTAATCTGTTTAGTCAACAAATTGTGTTTCTGTTTGCACGCTGATTCATCAAAGCGTGATGAATCTCTGCCCATACTATAAATGCAGAACACATCTTTTATTAAACAGTGCCCAAGAAGGGTGCCTATAATTATCAGAACTACAACTATGGCTAAAGGAAATGGACAAAAAAAGCAAGAAAGGAGGGGAAAAAAAAAAAAATCAGTTTTCTACATTGTCACAGGTGAAATTCCAGCCCTTATATACGAGTGCAGAAAACTTAGTCAAAGCATGGCAGAGGGCATGCGTGCAAGCACACGTGCATGCTAGTGCAACTGCACATATATTAGCAATATGGGCTATTTTTAATGCACATCAAAATCACTCAGTGAGGGGTTTTTCTCTTTCTGAATCTGCACTATATGGCCCATCAGCATTACATCAGCTTTTAATATAAGCAGGATTACAAATCAGGTATCTCCCTCGGTAGTGCTGTGACTCTGGAAAAAGCAGGTGCTATTTCCAAGTACGCATATGGGCAACCATTACAATATGAAATATGCAGACGGTGATGGGCAAGGTGGAACGGGAGGTGAATACAGTAACACCGAGACAAAACAGAGGCAGAGCTAACGAAACCCAGATTGTACCACAAATGAAACGAGTTGAACAAAATCTCAGTTTGCCTTGCATAGCACCGTTGAGCAAACCAGTCTTTAGACATGAAAACAGGCAGGTTTCATCAACACCAAAAGCAAAACTTGCATGACCTTTCCAAGAGAGGAGGATTTCAATGCAGGGCTCTTGCAAGACAAGATACGATCTGCAGGTTTGAAGAGACATTGCAGCCATGCGCACCAAGACTGCGCTGTCTTCCAGTGTGACTTATTCTGGTTTATGACGACTTTTACGGACGTTAAAATTCAGCCATCTTACAAACCTGGTCCCACCAAATCACAACGCTCAATAGCGAGCACGCTCATGGGGAGAAGTGCCTCCTGCCTCACCGAGAGCACCCCTTCTTGAGGGGTACACATCACCCACCGCTCTGTATCACAGGCTTCAGAACCACACTCCGATGGTCATGACAAAAAAAAGTGTATAGCAGTTGCCATTCATTTGAAGAACCCTTGCTCATTCTTCAGAGCATGCTTTCGCCTCATTATTGAGAAAGTTAATAATGCAGCTGACCTCATGGAATAGGCATCATTGGTGAGATTCATCAGCAGGCAATAATAAACTCAAATAAATCAAACAGAATGAAAGTGAAACGTATCAACTTTACCCATTATTTTGCCACAAAGCACCTTTAATCCACTGCTTTAATTCTACCTCCAGTTGTGCCTTAAATATATACCCACAGCACATTATTTTTTTCTTGGGATTATTTTTGTCTTTGCATCTTTCCCGGAAAATGAAGTCTCATTTTGCTTAATCCTCATCATGTAAATATGTTCGGTTTTATTAGCAATAACTACACTCTAATCCTGTTTGGATAATTTATCAATGTTTCTGGGTTTCAAGAATATAAAAAGGTATCATCTTATTTTTTCACCATTAGCATCATATTTAAAAGTCATTTTATATTTGATTTTAAAAGCCGATTGACCTGCTTACTTAAAACAAGCTTGAGATATTTTTTCCTTTTTCTCTCTTTGCCATAGACTACAGTGACTGTAACTGTAGGCTATCGTTGCTTTATTATTTTAAAACATAAAGATAATAAGAGACAGCGTTTTAGCTTCAAACACACATGCTGCAGGACTGTGCCTGAGTTGCATCAACTTTCTTCAGCTACAACAGAATTAAAAAGCTCACCATGAACACGGCACAACCATGGCCTCTACCAAACTTAAGAGAAGTAGCATTAAGTTTATTAAACTGGAAGGTAACTGTTGACACATACTTGCTTTCAAGGGGTCCTTGGCAAGAAAGTGGCAGCAGTTACAACAAATTAACAGCATACAATAAAAACGCCATAAACATGCAGCATACATAATAAATCCAATCAAGTCTACAAGTCGCACAGATAAAAATGACAAACAGCTACTGTCTCTGAAAATAAAAAATATACATTTCTCAAATGCTGCTGTTCATCATTACAACATATTTTTGCCCCTAAATCTAAAATACAAATTAAGTGATTTTAATATGAACAGCATTGTACATAATATATTTACTTTCTCATTTCCCCTCTCCTTCCCCCCCTTCCCCTCTTTTCTAGCTTGCGAAACAGGGGAACTCCTTCAGCGAAGCCTCCTTTGGGCTGATCTGCTGTTCAAAGATCTGCGCTGAATGCGCGGTGTTTATACAGATGTTAGCTGAGTGATGTTCAGCAAAACACGACGAGTATCCCTGCACTGACAGAACACAAATACCACAGTACTTATGGCGACTGTTGCTCCACAATTTATTGGCTGACTGCATTAATTTCCTGCATCTGATCTGTTTCTAATTCTAGCTGCTGAGGTTGGGGTCTGAAATTTGTAGCCAATACGAGGCATTTTAAAGTTTGAGCAACGTACGCTGAATTTCAGCTCAGAAGAAAAGAGGCCGTCCCAAAAGGGAGCAAACGGAGGTGAATTCGGGTCCGTTCAGCATCTGGATGTCTTTATTGCCAGATTAAAGAGCCCTTCTTGCTAGCGAGTAGGAACTTGGCAAGGTGCAGCTTTGCAGCCTCTGTCTGCTGTACCTGTGTCGATATTCCAAAAGGAGCTGCCGCAGTGGGAAGACTTGCACAGAAGAGGGAGGATTAACAAGCTCACACACAAGAATAATTTTTTTTAAAAAAAAAAAAAAAATCTATAAAGTGCTTCAACTGCACAAACTCCTCCTTGTTAATCAAAGGGAGGAAACAAAGGACTTCCTTAAATATCACCTATATGGAGGTGTAATAATGTAAGTAAATTATAAAAATTAAAAGTCATTAAAGAGAGTAATTAAGAATAACTGTTTAGATAACAATGACTTTCTTGACATCCTCATAACAGAGGTTCGACTTTTTAATCACTCTTTTGCAATAACTCGCATAACTTCAGAATAATTGCAGATTTTTGATTTTTATACATCCGAAAGAGCATAAAAGTGAAAACCATAAATTATATGCTAACTCCAGCTGTTAAATGTTGGCATTTTGTCTTAAAAAAAAAAAAGTTCAAAATCTGTTTCCTTAAACCAAGGAAATGTGGAAAAAGGCCATCCTGCCAGTGGAAACATTCAACAGCAGAAAGCTCACGCTGCGGTTTCTTGCCGAGGCAGCAAACTTCTCTAAAAGGGAAGTTACTGCCAACTCAAATACTGTTTGCTTTCACACCCAAGAACAAACTGTGTGCATGGTGAAGGCTTCCTGAGGGCTCAATGCAGCTGGAGCATGCTGAATAAAGGTAACTAATGTCAAAGCTACTGTAAACTTGTTCTCATTTTTCTATCAGCAAGTTACCATCAATGGAAACACGACTATTATTCTGCCATCCTTCCTTTAAAAAAAAAAAAAGAGAGAGAGAGAGAGAAATGAACTTTTATTTTTATTTACCCTCATTTTAATCCTCTAGTTTACGGTTTGTTGCTGCTTCTGAGTGGACAAGCCTGGGGGCTTGTCTGCAAAACTTTCCCCTGCCCTTTAAGAGGACAGGTCAAGCTCAACTTCATAAGCACAACAAAGATGAATTTCCAGGGCTGAACACAATACGCAAGAAGGTTCCTCTCCCCCAGCAGGAAATGCAAAGGGAGGGTTTCACTGCAACTTGACAAACGAGAGCCAGAAAGCCGTGCCAAAGCAAACATAATTACTGGGAGGGCTCAGCTCTAACGAAGATGACAGTTAGATGGGTGTCCTACCATGGCCGGTGACGGTCACGCTACTGTTACGCAAGACGGGTGTGCATTTACTCACACCAGTACTGGTGCAGAGATGGGAAACAACCTCTTCAGAGTAAGTGCAGGTAGTGGCATCCTCATCTGGCCTGGCTGCTGCAGGCAGTATTAGAAGTGCTATCATTTTCAAAAATATGTATATGAGAGATTTTTCTTCCTCGAAAGTATGCCTGAAAGTTAAAAGCCTAAACTATTGCATTTACAGAAAAGGGATTTTTCCCCTTGCCCATAAAAGAAACCTGAGAAAGTGCGGCTATTGTGACAGCGTAAGATAATAGCAGTTTCATCGGCAATTCCACTTTGAAATCAATAGTTATATTATTTTGAAATACAATGGAGGAAGGAATTAAGATTCTTGTAACATCTAAGAAAAAACTAAACATTATCAAATCCTGCCCTCCCTCTTCTAGCCAGCTGGCATACCCAGAATCAAACACAGTTAATCATTTAAAGGAAGAATCCTTTTCAAAGTAGAAAATCACACTGTTTATTCCAGAACTCCTACTCAACACTATTTTTTTCTGTGTACTAGTGCCTAACACAACACACTGAAATGGCATAAGGCATAAATGCATCTTTATGAAAGAAACCATGAGCTTGAGCGAAGGGACGAGTCTACTCGGGAGTCAGCTCTCATGCTTCAGCTGAGCTCAAGACGGGGCTGACGTGGAGTTACCACCACCGTGACCTTACCCACCTCAACGCACACAGACGCAGCTGAGCAAAGCTAGCAGTCACCTGCCTTCCCATAATTTTGCCACAAAAAAAAAAAGGGTTAAAAAAAAAGAAGTTACGACACACAACATTAAGCATTAGCGCCCCGCGCACGGAAAGAAAAAGCTAATCTTTCCTTTCGAAGAAGGAAAGATAAAAATTTGTCAGCTCTTCTCTGATAACAGAGCTGCAAAATAAAGATGCTTCTCGCCAGGCCCCTGCGATGATTGATGCTGCGCCGTCTCCCTCCTCCATCACTCCCTACCTTGTCTGGTCGCTGGTGGAAAACCAGGCAGCCACGGACAGGCAGGCGGATCTCGCACCTTCTCAGGCCGCAATCCTCCGGCGCCGGGCTGCTGCCAATGTCCTTGCAACCGACGGTAAACAGGCCACAAGGTTCAAGTTAACTGCAGAGCGTTACTACACTGAACATCTGGTCATGAATGAACGGATTGCCCACTAACTCTCAGCGTTGGGCAGCTGATGAAAAATTCAACATTTTCCTTGTTGGCACAGTTGTTTTGGAGAATTCTCTAGAGCTTCCTGAATTATATTAAGAAAATTTCACTGCAGCAATCTATATCTGTGAGAACAGCTGGTGTTGAAAGGGATCTGCTGCACTCGGTGTGCTGGGGGACCTCCTGTTGGATCATGCTACTCTTACTACGTTTGTCCTTGAAAACTTAGCTCTGCCGCGAGGTCCTACAGACAGGACCGTTAAACTTAAAAACACAGGGTAAAAAAATAAATGCTAAATTAGGCAGGGCGGCTGGGTGAGAGGAAAAAGGTCTCCAGGTCAGCCAAAGACACTCAGCATCTCCGCTTGCTCACGGGGCTCAGCTAAGCCGGGACAGGCTTTATTCTCTAAGACACAATGTTATGATTTCTCGCCACTTTCTTCCCTCTCCCAGTATTGTTTCAGCTCAGTAACAGAAATCTCCATTCTGATAAACTCTGGGTCAAACAGCTGAAATGCCTCAATAAACTGTACAACGGAGATTTCCCTCCTGCAAAGTCCCTCGCTGAACTGCAGCGCGCCAGTTGCGCAATTAAAACCGGCTCTACACCATGCACCGAACTAATCTAAAACTAAAAATTGAGAAATCAACCAAAAAAGGGGGGGGGGGGGGGGGGAATTTAAGCAAGAGCTCAAAAAAACCCGAGAAAACAGCAACAGCCTTCATTTCAGGACAAAAGAATTTGACTTTTAAATCTTAAAATATTTTAAAGAAATTAACTTCTTGATAGTGTGACAGTATAATAATAAAACATGTATATCTTTTTTCTTAAGGAAGTGGTAAACTTAAGTCATGCTAAATTTAGGCTATTATCTATGCAGCATAAATTTCACTTCTGTGTATAAATGCTAACTTGCATATTTCTCCATGGTAACTAAACTATGATTAAAACAACAGTGAAACCAGCCTTTAAAGCCACCTGTTTAACTAGGAACAACCTAATTTACAAAAATACTTAAACTTAGAAATTTCATGGGAATCTAGATCACGTTTTTCCCAGTAGAAAGCTCACTTTTCCATGACCACATAATTGTAATATACTTGGCTTTGGTTGGTAATCTTTTTTTTTTTTTTTTTTAAAAAACTAGTGTAATTTTTTCAAGCATTGTTCAGCCTAACACAAGTGGTATTTAAGATTATAAAGAATAAGTCTCTAATAACCCTTTCCGAAAAGGAAGTTATTTTGCTCCTTTGAAGGGATTAATTTACCTAGAAAGTATCTTCATGTTTTATAAAAGGAACAAATGAAAGAAATGAGAAAATCCCAAACTGAAATTCCTATTAGATATGGTAAGACACCTTCAAAACTCATTTTTCTGTTGCGATATCCTTGTAATTTACTAATGAAGAAATGGACTGTTTTTATGGGTCAAATTAAAGAAATAATTATAATACGACCCAGAATAGTAAAAGTGTAGGTACAAGCAATATTTTCTTATTTAATTATAAAGCATAAAAATAGATTTGAATATGAATCATTTTTAACCATAGAATTAAATTTAGTATTTAAATACCGAAAACCCCTTGAAGTAGAAATATAATCATAATAGGTTTGGTTTGGTGTGAAATACATGACTCATATATTCATGACACATATCTAAAAATGCCTCGTATTAAAACTTTATTGTAATAAAAAATTGATCACCATTTTTGTCTACTGGTTTTCACATGATGTAATACCTAAGGCCAAATCTCTGGCTTTTAAGTAATGATGAGTGAAGTAGTTTCACAGTAACACCTCATAAAACGTTCAGAGTCCATTTCATTTACACTTGCGCATCCAATGTCATTTACAAATGTACGACGGATGCTAATTAGATAACAATGGTATTAACGTTATGCCTACAAAAATCGACATTAAAACCTATCCCTGCTATTAACAGCCCTGAGAGGATGACAGAGGGGAGCTCCAAGTCATTACCAACACGGTGAGAGCGTTCCCGAGGAGGAGAGACCCATGGTGCCTGGGCAGAGACAAAATAAAGCCCCAGGTCCGCGGAGATTTATGAGCAGGCTGGGCTTTACACCTGGAGATAATCTCATGGAGCTCAACTGGACAACTACTGCACGAAGTTAAAGCAAGAACAGACGGGAGACGTTCTAGTTAGCAACAAACTACCCTGTAGAAATGAGAGTCTAATAGCCAGGTATCAATCGACAGCGATTCTCACCCCAGCTCAAGCGTTTTCTCAGATTTATTATTCTCTCACCATTTTTGCATCTGTTAAGTCAGCTAAGGACTTCTTTTTTAAGAAAAACCTATTTGCTCTAAAGCATCAATACCCTCTTAAAAAAAAAAAAATTCAGAACTCAACGTGAAGCTCAACAGATTCTCATTTGTTGCAGATGCCATCCAAGATCACAAGAACTGAAGCACATTCAACCAAGAAAGGCAAAATTATTTTGTTCTTGCCCCAAGTTTTTGTTTTCTAGATCTGTCAAATTTTTGCCAAATGAACAGTTTTATTGCCTTTATGTAACCAGTCTGTCTCCTCTTCATTTCACTGCAGAGGTCTTTCCATAAGACAACCAGAGAAAGAAACAGACTTTTAAAACTAAGAAAGTAAAATCCCAGGTACCGAGCAAGTAATTTTAGGTTAAAAGGCAGGAACCACAAATAACTCTGCATTTTAAAAGTTATCAAATTTCAAACTCTGTCTCCAAAACGGTACTCCGTTCATAGCCAGATCTTGAACATCAATGGCCACGAGTCTTTCAGGAGGGGAACTCAGTTCCACGGAGCAAGAGAAACACCTGTAAGGTGGGATACACTGGTGGAGACTGGGCAGGACGACCGGCGCAGAGCACAAACACCGTGCTCAAGAGATGCGCCCTCCAACCCCTTCTCCTATCCATGGCAAGCTACATGAGCAAAAAACCAAGACATCCATAAGCTCCTCAGTGCCTCCTTATGCACAAGTCAAATTTGGGGAAGGCGGGTCAACTGATGGATTAATGGTGCTGGTTACAAATAATTGCCCTGGTTATACTTGTCTCAAGCCCACCGAGAGCCTACACTAACACTGGATGTTTTAGTGCTCTGATCTGTTGCTACAGATCTCTTCTACGCTCAGAAATCAATCACTTGGAAAGCTGATGTAGCCCTGTTACACTAATTAAACTTTGTTTTGCATCAGAGTCCTGCATTTGCAGTGTGTGTACAGTATGTAAATTATACAAATTACAAGAAAAGTTGATTAGCGTAATTCAAATCTCAGTGCAGTTACTAAAATTAACAATGAATACAAATTACACCGCATCACTTCAGTGCGGCTGAGAAGCTCTACATACAAAACGTGTTACCAAATTCACAGAAGTGGACACCACAAAAA
Organism: Calonectris borealis; assembly: GCF_964195595.1. NCBI lineage: Eukaryota > Metazoa > Chordata > Aves > Procellariiformes > Procellariidae > Calonectris > Calonectris borealis. Next base: position 5,411,012 of record NC_134321.1, on the reverse strand, counting down.
GCAGAAACAAGCAGTGAGAATGACTACAGATGACCACTCTCAGGGAAATTTTGCCCAAAGAAGTAGCTCTCACCCAATCTTATTAATTCTATGCAGCTATTATTTGGGGTTAAACATTTCAGCGGTGTCTGCAGTGCTCTGTCTCCAGCTGTGACGGCCCCACTCCTCCCACTTGCAGCATTTTCTTACCATCTCTTCTCACGCCAGGTAAAATAAGAAAGGTGAAAGTTCTGTGACGCTGGAAGGAGCGCCAACAGTCATAAAACTCATCTACTCACCTTTTTTACAGAACTGCTGAGGTTTTTGAGATTTGGGGTTTGTCCAGGAGGTCTAGGATATCCTACTGAACCCATCCACCCACCCCAGAGATAACACATGGCACTACAAGAGGGAGCATTTCTGTTCCATTAGAAGTTCCTGCTGGAGCTACCAAAATGACCAGTTCCCTTTGTCCTGCCCAAAGAGAGGAACACACCCCTTCCTCATCTGTGGTCCCTCTGCTTAGAGGATCGTCATGGCCTCTTGGGCTCGTCCAGCAACACAAGGCAGTCCAACAGCCTTCTCCTCTACATCAGTGAGGCAGGAGCTTCCAGTTGCATCTCCTCAGGTGGATTTTCTCCACCTCTGGCAAGCGGCGATGCCTTGCTGACTACAGGACAGCTATATCAAATACAAAAGACAGTCGACTTTTTTGTGGACACATCATTCTTTTTGCTCATTGAGAGCTTCCCAAATACCACTGACTCCTTTCTGCTATCTTTCATGTCAAAAGGAACTTCTCTCATTCTACTAAGATCTCCATCCTTTCCAAAAGGGTGAACCTGACTAAGAAGAGAGGAAGGTTTGTCTGACCCCTGCAGTTTTGAATCCAAGGACTGAGATGCCTCCAGCTGACTGTGCTAGAAGATACTGCAACACCCAAGACACCCAATACAAGAAGCCACCAGCGACCTCACACAACGCTACTTTGACCTCCATGTCTTTAAATCAGTTGTTCTGACTGCCCATTCACCTGAGGATAACCAAAGTCAAGACGGCAGAAGTCTCACAGGTAATGAAGAAATGTTAGTTGTACTCTCTTTGTGTAGACTTCTCCACACTATTCAGTTTGCCTGCCATTGCTCAACAGTGCAAGGCAATCCAGAACTGGTATTTCAGCTTGATTTCTATCACTACAATGCTAAGCAAGGAGGTTTGACAATGAATCTGTGATGTTTCTACCAATGCGATGTATTTCTGGGGGAGGGGAAAGCAAGAGGAGCTTAGAAGAGGCTGCAGGAGAAAAGGAAAAGGCATTTCATTCAGAAAATGACAGCATTCTGATTGTGTTGGGAGCAGGGAAAAAAAACAAACACAAAGGACAGAAGAAAACAAAAATTAATTTGAAAAATGCTGCTTTAAAGTCATTAAATTGAATGTGTCCAAACCGGACTTTTGGTTATCCCAGACTGAGACAATAGTATTTTTCCTAGCCTGCTAGCAATGATAAAGGTCTGGATTAAACAGGAAGACAGGAAATTCAAAGTTAGCTTAAACTCTATTCATAAAAGGGGATGGGCTTACCAGTTCAGATAAAATAACGATTAAAAAAAAATATCCAAAAATCTTAGGCCAAAATCTGATGAGAGATTCACAAAAAGGTTGCATTATGTTTTATTCTATTTTAATATTCTTTCCAAACTTCCTGTGCTGTACCGGCTTCAGTGGAAACCAGCATCACAGTAAGCTGCAAAACCAGGAAAGTGCCTAACCAAGAGCAGCACTGGATTCTTCAAATAAAGCCAATTTTATGAAATTTCAGCAGAGTTCCGAGACCACAAGACGCGTATATAAGCATTTCAGGTGCTTATCAAAAGTTGTTCTCTGAACATTTCTCTTGTTCCCTCCCCACCACCTATCAACCACCTGCCATGTCTAGCAAGCAAGACACAGGACGTGTCTAAGCAAGAGACAAAAAGACAAAGTAAGTGTGAAGACCCCTAAAATAAATAAGGGCAAAAGAGATATTGAAGCTATCATTCCATCTTCCAGCCTGAATATCTTGACTTCTTGGATCAGAGTAATAGCTGAGAGCAACAAAAGAGAAGGAAAGGTGTTGTTCTGCCTTCAGAGATCCCCCATCACTATTGATCTCTTCACAATTGTTAATGTTAATCACTATCAATAATTAACAGTATTATATCTAACACACACAGAGATGTACATCACAAGTTCAGTTGCAAGTAGACCAAAACCAGTCATGCCTAACATAATAAGCTAGTGCAGACAATTAACCAGAGGCAGCACTTGCTCCGAGTCTGAAACAACGGTGCAAGCAGTCTGAAACAGCTCCTGCAAGCACGAGGTCCTGAGGAGGACCTGCGTTAGTGGGAGGTCTGCATGCTGCCGACGCGGCGGTGGAAAGCAGCCATAGCCACAGCAGACTGCACAACAAGACATGAAAATGAAAAAAGCAAAGAGACAGCGCTGCGTAAGGACCGGGAAAAGCATTGTAACAACGTTCCCGTGGGACAGGGGCTGGCCACAGCTCCTCTGCAAACACACCCGAGCTGCTCGGTGCAAAAGTTCAGACCTAAAGAACAAATTATTTCCTCCTTAATTGCCGTTTCTTAGGCTTTGCCCCTTACTTCCCCGCAGCCAGCACACCGTGCTTGGCAGCTGCTTTGTGCGCGTTCCTCCCTCCTTAGGAGCATCCACCCATTCTGGAAGGATGCGTGAAGACCAGCCTCTGCGGGGGGATACAGGCAACCCAGTCCTCACCTTGACTTCGATGGAGTTATGCTGATTTACACCGATATCTAGCCTACATCAAAGCAAGCCTTATTAATATTCCACCACGTTTGGGTTTTTTTGTTGTCAATCGCCTCAGTAACCCCTCTTCTTTCAAAAACCTGAGATTCTTTGACAAAATACGATCTTGAGTTGTTTTCACGGAATTCAAGGTTTTCACGTCATCCACTCCGTTTCAGCATAATTACTTCCTTTAAACATCCACTTTAATGGCATAAGCAATTTTGAACTTTTTATGCTGTTTAAATTCAAACATAAATTTGTACACAACAATAAAACATGCCGCTAATTTGTCATGCTCCTATGAGCAACTGTGTCACTCACACCAAGAACCACTGACTGTGGTGTTCGGAGCTTTCGTTCCTATTTCACATCACTCAATTGAGCCTTCTGCAGAAAAGCTTTTAACAACCACATCTGGTCTTTAATAAATCACTGCACTTTGTCTTCCTGCCAAAACTCCTCCTTTATCTAACTTACATCTTCATGATGAGATAGGAAATCACACATTATGGTGGTGACAAACAATTGTAATTATGTCATTAGTAGCCATTTAGTCTACAAAGGTTCTCAGAAAGGAAATATAATGCACAATAAGAAATATAGGATAATACATTGATCACAGTTCTAATCCGCTTTTTACTTCACAAGTGTAAAAAGCTGGCATAATTCATGGGCACAGCAGGCAGTAATAGTATACCACTTTATGAACTATGCAGCTATTTTATTCCCCTATCTACTTAAAAATAAAAAAGCTTTTAATAGCTTGATTTAGACATAAAAGTTATTTATGATGCCTCACTGATTATAGTTTTTTTTTTAAACTTTTCATGAAAGTGATTCTTTCTGAAATGTAAGTACATGTTATGTCATCAAAGATCTCAGAGAAGAACATTTACACTAGCAAAGAAAAAGCAAAGAAGAAACTTTGGTATTGGAAAGAATTTAGGAAACTCATGCCTGTACCCTCTATGGCTTGGAAACCAGCATGCCACAAATAGAAATAGCTCTTCTACCGTTTAGGAATTTTCTAAAAGCGATTAAAGTATAAACATGGGAAGTTTAAGAGTTCACTCAGAACAAAAGGTGTCATTTAAACCAGCTCAGATGCTGGAATATTCACACGTGAAGAGCGACTGGAGTCCGACTGCACTGACTGGCTCCAAAGGTGCCTTTACCATCTCCGTTCAAATCCAGAGAGTGCTTTTGGGACAAAGTGCGTTAGGCTTCACTTAATGCACTTTAATTCACGTCACAGAGCAGCCTCAGCAAACATCAACTGGACTCCTCTCCGATGAAACTAGACTAGCTCCAGGAGCACCCCTGTGAGCCCCTGCAGCTACCGGGCCCTCAGTCCGCAGGACCAGATCAAGTCTGGGCCAACGTAAAAACCCTGGAAAGCTCACGGGGTGGATGCCAGGTCTATGGCACCAGCTGCTTCCCTCCGCAGACCCACTGCTTTTGCCATGCATCGCTGAGCAATGTAGACATAGCTCAGGAAAAGCCGCAAACCACCCAAAAGGATGCTCGTTTCTATTGCCAATCGCTTTATGTTTGTGTAACCAATCCAATAATGAGATTTGTTTAGGTTTCCAAGCCAATCACCCCTCATTTTGCAACACATGCTTTAGGATTATTATCCTCTCCAACACTAAGTGAGGTTGTCCCCACGGGAGCTAACACAGGTTTGGGCATTTTTCAGGAAGACCTGGATTCCAGCAGGTTGCCGTATTTTGTCAACGAGCTCTCTGAATCCCTGTGGTGTAAAATAAACGTGAGGCTCCTTAAGCACCCGTAACACACAAAAATGTCGTTTCAGAAAGCGTTATTGTATTACCCAAAAGAGAGGCCCAATTTCCCTTCCGCGTTTGTGAAAACCAGTTGCACAAAGGACCCCAAAGAACTGCATTGAATAAACACACAGCACCATCACGTCAGCTCTTCTGCACCAGCCAGAGCTACGGTGCCCCAAATTCATGCAGGTGCCATTCTGGAAAGTTTATCTCTCGATCTTTGAACCACCTTCTGGCCGGTGTATTCCCCACCCCCTCATCCCGCCAAAGGAAAACCAGCTCTCAATATATCCAAACACCCACTCCTGCTTTCGTTCTTGGTTTGTTACAGTCTCCACCGTTTCCTGTTAACCATGACTACCAAACTTCACCTACTTTTAGCTGTCATCCTGGTGAGCATCGCTCCGCTCCTTACCTGGCCGAGGTACCTCCACAGAAGGGCAAAATTCACACTAGAAAGACCAAGCAGCTTGCTGAGAGCATAACCTGGAGGAAGCAAAGTGTCCACCAAACCATCCCTCCTACAGCGGGCCGTTACGCAGCAGAGATGCTATGGATGATTGCAGATGCATCCCCGATTAAACGCCTGCTCTAGTACAGGCAGGGTGGGAGAGCTACAGTTAGGCCTGGCAGCACGCAGTCGAATATAAAGACGACCCAGTTCAATTCCTATACTTCTAAAAAACCCCGAGTTAGTGCTTTAGGTGGTATCTCACCCATTTTGTGTTCACACTGTGCAGTGAAAACACATTCAGTACTGGAATTTTGCAGAGTCACAGGGAGAAAAACGATGTCTCTGCCCAAAGGAAGAGTATGTGACATTACATGGTGCTTACCCAGACAAAAATAATTACTCTTATTTGGAGAGAAACTTCAAATCATTCAAGTTTTACGTTGCCAGATACGGGCCCACAGAAACAAGCAGCCCTGGCCGGGCACTGCAGGGAAACTTCAGACGAGGACTGTTGACGTGGGGCCAGAACAAAAGGACTCCCTGTGTGAGCAACGAAGACGAGCCTTTGAGTGAAAATTATACGCTAGCTCCTGGGAAACTCTTCCACACCGAAAACCACAGAATAAGCCCTTGCCCTTGGGCTCGCTACCTCGCAGCAGCATTGGAGCTTGGAGCCAGTCAACTGGGTCACAAGGCTAAAAGCATTTCTGCCTTCCCCAGCCAAGAAAACCACTTCCCGGTGGTACCTTTTATCTCAGCCTAGCTGCAGCTCTCCCCACCCTTCTTCTACAAACAAACAACATTAACCCTTACCTCCTAGGGATCTCACTGTCTCAAGACTTGGCAATAAGCAATCGCGAGGCTGAAATAAAAGGATCGAGGCAAGACGGGAGAGGAGAGAAGGGAGAAGAAAAAAAAAAAAATAGAGAAATTCAATAGTCTGACATCAGCAGAGCTTGCTGCTGTCTACCTGGGATCAGCGCTCGGCTGCGGGGGAGGAGATCTTATGCACTTGCACCATGCGCTACTGATGGATAGAGCACGTAGGTAGGACCCATCTCCCACAGGTCTACCAGAAGGGTGGAAGAAAGGCACTAAGGAATTACTCTTTCAAAACCTTTCAACCTAAACCATGAGGGGTAAAGAAAAAAGGGGGGGGAATGCTTCAACCCCATTTAGTTGTTTTGGTTGTGGTTTGTTTTTTTTGTTTGTTTGTTGTTCCCCCCCTGCCCCCCCTTAAATTCTTCAATTTTTTGCAAACTTAAATAGAACTGACAGCGTATGAAAGCAGGGGAGAATCGATCAAGCTGCCTGTTCTGCTCTGAACCACCTACAAACGTCTTGTCTGGAAATATATGAAGTGAGCAATCACTACTGGACAAAACAGGAAGATTTCAAGACAAACGGCTTTAAGTTACTAATAAAGTGGTTAGAAACATGCCTCCACAGGAAAACGCGGGCTGGATTCTTATCCTTAACAAGGGTTATGGGGACCTTTTGCTTACATTTAGGCACTCTCAAAAAGTGAGAAGACAGACTTTCATTTGACCTGGCGCGACAGCCTAACTGACCTAGAGTGGAAAGCTGTAGATGATTTCCAAAAATACCACAGCCGTCGATTAGAAGCATGCACGTGCAGCTAAGGAAAGTCTGCTTATAACTACCCCCAGCCCCCAGAAAAATCAATTGTTTCTGAATTTCCCAGCACTAACAGTATAATGTTACCCCTTTGAGGAGCCACTTTTTTCTCCTTTTTACCTTAGGAATCCAAATATGGACCAGACCTAGAGGGGTTGTACTGGGAGAAGGCATAGAGTGAGAAGCCAGGTCTATGGTGTTCCCTGGATTGAATCCCCCAACCCCAAGCTTCAAATACTTTATTATGTCTTGCACGCTCTTGCAGGGCGAAGAGGAGAACCACATTGACCCAGCCTGCTCCTCCAGGGCGCTGGAGCTTCTCCAACACAACTGAAGAAGTAGGAAGTGAAGGTGTTCATGGCCCTACAGGAGCTCTGGGTTTCTTGCGTGAGAAATCGCTACAGAAGTAAACTTCAGAAGGTACCGTCCAAGCCCATTCTCAACCTGGACCCCAACCCCAGGGAACCGTCTCTTGTTTTCTGCAGAGGCAGTCAGGAGAAGCAGTGACGTTCACAACGCTTGCCAGGCTTAGCTGAAGAATTCAAGTAAAGGTCTCGTTCACACTGTTCTCTGTTTAGCTAGTCCCACCTCGCGACTGAAACTGCCCGGTGAACCTGACTGACAGGTCAGATAAATTACATTATGCCCAGGACAGCACCTTCCATGCTTCTTTGAATATCTTATCACCACTGGTTTCCAATTTACTTGCTGATATAGGTGGCTGCTCTGACATTTTTCAACCTTGCATGTACTGTTTTACCCTTCAAAAGGGAACCGAAACCCAAGGTCTTTCAAGACAGCACTTATTTCTTACTTGTTGATTTGCAACACACCTTGAGCTTTTTCAAGACTCCTGGACCATCCAACGTTCCACTTCTTGCCTTGAAAACCAGTCTCTGACATACAGATCAAGTCTCCAGGTAGAAAAGATTTCACTTACCGAATCTTGTTTTGCAGTACACCATAAACACAGTTTTCTGCACATCAGGAGAAGAGAGCTCGTGCTGAAAGGAACTCTTTGCAGGAAGGAAACTACAATTTTAATTATATAACTGTAATCAAGAAATAAAGACAAGACTAACTCAAGGTTTGCCTGTCTAATCCAATGCAATGAATCAAGGACATTCCCTCCTCCACTTAATGCATTTAACAAAAGCCTAAATGAACCAGCAGTTAAGTGACCATGGGGATGGTCTACACTAAGCAGATAAATCATCCATTATAATGCACACACCTACTTAATAACCCTCTATCTCGCATCTTTTGCCTTGAAAACGGGTGAGAGATTCTCACCCTGAGAGCAACACCAAAATACAGCTGCTCTGGTGGCTTTTTAAGGGAATTCAGTTTGGTGGGGCAATACCTAGCAGAGGCCAACACTGACCTCAAGGAGATCGTGGTGATATTTATCCAGAGACGGTCACCACCGCAGCTCACACGTACTTGGGGCAGGCACGTGCCGTTCAGACCCAAAGATGACTGGGATTGGAAAAATCACATAATAGCGGCAAGGCAGAGGAAAACACAAGGACCCCATCTGCGCCAGCCTTTCTGTTTTCTTAGCACAATACGCAACGTTCCATCGCCCAAGGACCATCCAACTGGTGGCACTTATTCAATTAAAACACCAAGGAAAAGGGGCCCTGAGAAAGCAGCATGCCTGCAAAGAGCTCAGGATTTATCTTTGTGCATTTGTGGGGAGGGCAGGGGGGCACATCGCTACCTTTGCTGGGATTTGTAACAGATTGCTTGCAAGGCTGGTTGTGCCGCAGCTGGAAACCTTGCTCTCCTCGGAGAGCGGTACCTACCCCACGGGCTGCAGCCACGAAGGAGGGAGCCAACACCACCCACATCGCTCATGTAAGCCACCATCGACCGATCCAGCTTCAGCAACTACCCTGCAACGGGCTCTCACCCGTGGTGTGGGCTCTGCAACTTGTTACTAATATCCCCACCAAATTTGTCAACACTTTAAACTTAACGTATGTAGTCATTGATGCAGTAAAATAACAGCGCTATGAAGTTACACTCTGTGCACTACTTAATGCTTTCTGAAGATCAGTATTAGGGCCACCAACTCAGAGAAAGAATTGGCCAGGTTTCTAAAAATAAAAAGCCATTAAGTACCAAAAGGAAGCATAATTGTTGACTTTAAATATTCAGGCAAAATCCACAGTAAATAACAATAATTTGCTTGAAATTTTGTTCCATACAGCGCATTCACAGAAATCCAGCATGCAATTTTCAAGAAAGGGCAGGCAAATTAATTGCATACTTTCACCTTTTACGCTCCACTCACACAGGAGAAGAATAACATTTTGCCACACATTGAGTAATCCATACGAGTTTGAAAGGAACCTAATCAATAGTATCCATTTAATTTGAGATTAGATTAAATATGGACAAAGGGATCAGAGAGGCTTGTAACACCTGGGAGTATTTGTTTCAATTTTGAATCCACTTTTGCCAGCTGGTTGTCAACAAGGCAGAGAAGTGGAAAAAAAAAAAAGAAACCAGTGACCACATTCGCAGCCATGCCAACAAAAAGTAAAGACATCTCTACTTGTAAATCACAGGTCTAAGGCAATACTTAAGGACTTCAGAAACTGAAAAACAATTCATCTTTCCCCAACCCATCATTTTGGAGGTTACTACAAATTTCAACACATGTGGATAAGACCAAGAGAATCTTCACACCCCCCCGCCCCATTTTACTCCTACAAATGAAACAATAATAGATCATCTTACTCGTTAAGATTTTTAAAAGCATGTATGTTCTGCGAATACAGGTACAGAGCCAAATTTCACACCATTAACCATACAGCACTTTTATTTGCGTTGCCATATGCAGCATCAGTCCATGACATTCAGCATATACAATTTTTTTCCTTCCCTGGCCGCAACTTTGATATCGTGACTCATTACCGCTGTCGGATCATAAACACCAGGGAAATAGTTCCAGGAAAAAAAAAAAAAAAAAACACTAAAGAAAAATCTCCATGTGAGCATCTCCCATTGGCTTTAGCGCACCATAGCGCTAGTTAAAGCATAAGGAAAAGGAGCACAGTCACCTGGATGCTCCTGCAAGGATTACCTGTCTCGCTGCACCCGCTGCCTGTGCACATCCCACCCCGCACGCTACCCCGTCCCCTCGGAAAACCTCAGCTCCATCACTGTCCCTTTGGCCCTTCCAGGAAGGGAACAGCCGAGCAGCGACCCGACGCCCTGCGAACGCCTCTTCCCCACCACTACATTACACGAAACTCTATCAGGTCCCGCAGCCAGGGGGGCTGACAGTCACCCCCCCATAACGCTGTTCTGTACAACCGCCCGTCAATCCACCATACTCATGCACAGGGGAACAACCTGGGCTTTCAACTGCTCCGAGAGCATGAATACCGATTATGTAGCACAGAAGTAAATTTGAAATTGGTTCAACTGTTTTATTTAGCATAATAATAACAAACAATTATTAGTAGTATTTTTAAAATCAACACTGTTGTTGTTATTAAAATGTTTTATATGCCACCTCTCTGAAAGTGTCAAAAAAAAAAAAGTCCAGTAATGAATAGCCTAGCTATTTCAAATTATTATTTAAAACACATAATAAGGGGAATAAGCCACTTCTCGTTACATCAGGCGAAGGGAATTTGAATGCCAGGCTCAGGCCTGGTCCTCGGGTCCCTGGAACAACGAAAGGCCCTTTGCTCCACGCAGAGCCGGTGCTCTGCGAAGCTCGCAGGACCTCGGAGCTTCACAAGGCACCTCCCGGGATGGAGAAACCCCGTTCCTGGAGGCTCTCCCTGCCTCGGGAAGGAGAATATAGCTTTATGCCTAAATTCTGTCCTCAGTTTAGTTCACACTCAAGCACTCGAGAACATTTGTTTTCTGTATTTCTGTTATGAAGAATGATTTACATGCTCTTCTTTTCCACTTCAGTCTTATCCACATCCTTAGTATTCGTACCTTCACAGGAGGAGAGAGTTCAGATACAAAAGATGCTTTACGACTGTATAAGGGGTAGCAAAAACAAAAAAACAGAGGGATCTTTTTCCACTTAAATTCACTGGACCCCTGCAGCTCCCCAGAAGAGGAAGTGAGGGTCTCTTCTCCGGTGGAACAGCAGCAACTGAGAATAACGTATTGGTCTCCTATTGCCAGGCTCTGCCATGGGGTTTGTGCAGAACCCATTTCATCCATAAAAACCACTTTACTGGTACAGGGTGGGGGGGGCAGCTTTAGTCTGCCTTGAGAACCCTGTAAGGAGTAGGAATCAACTTTTCTCTACCTGTCAGTAAATTTTCTTTATGCATGTTTGATTTCACACGCCCAGTGAGCTGCCAGGGTGGAGAAGCACCAGCAGGAACGCTCTCAGGACCAGTGAGCTTTCCCACCCATCGCTGCCAGACACACGGCGGGGAACACAACCCGCCCGACCCCTGGGACGGAGACTGTAAAAAAGTAACAGCAGCACGGACATCAGCCGCGATCACACTCCAAGAACACTGGAAATGTGGACTTGATGGCTAAGCCGAACCAAAGCCCTCACTTTTGCTAGGCCAGGTTTAAAAGACAGACCATGCCTACCTGGGTTACAATCCCACCTTCATTTCTCTACAGAGACAGCCTAGCACACTATTTGTTCTGCAGCTATTCTGAAGAATGTCTTCTAGATGACTGTCTCTTCATCAGCTTCTCATGTTGAGCAACCAAAGGAGATGCTGTGATTCTTATCGCTTTTCACATATGACTTCACATAGTCTTAGAGAAGATAAACAGACAAGCTACATGTTCTGTAACATTTGCTTTAGAGGTTTCAGTGGTAAAATGTTTGAAGCCGTTTCAAAACTAGACTGATGTATTGTCTGAACATTTTCCCAAAATAACCAAGATGCTCAAAGATCATTGCATTTACTGTACATAGGTGGCTGCATACCTCTGCCGAGGGGTACTGCCCTGGCCACAGAACTTGTAATTTTGTCAGAATAACCTTTCCCCTCGAGCCATTGAAAGGCTCTCTAAATGTTAGAGCATACTTATTCCTTCATAGGGCGTGCGTTATTCAGAATACAGTTACACAGAAGACATCTCAGCTTTCTAACGTACAAAATCCACAGTCAACTGCAAAGCTCCAGAAGGCATTTCCAGTCCAGCTGCATAGCTGGCTTATGCGTAATACTTAGGAAACTGCTAGAGAAAAATAAGCATATTTGAAAAATACGGTGAGCTCATGTTACCAGCCTCATTTACATTACTAAACCACCTAAAGCCATGTCATACCAATACCCCTGTTGGTGATTACACAGATCAGAAGGTCAAATGATTTCCCAACTTCAGTACTATCCAGTCTGTGCATACAAACGACCTCAGCTGAAACGGTAGTCCAACAAACACTGTTTAACAAAACGTTTACAGGAGAAAAATAACATGAGTAAAGTTGTTCACTTCATCACTGATCTGTGCTTAATGTAGTCACTCTGCTGCAGGGTTATTTTCAGACATATGACAAATAAAAATCAAGAACACTTTTCCTTGTATAGCTTCTTCCAAAAAAAAATCCATTGACAGTTCTTCACCCAAAATGCTTTATGCTCTTACATCATCCCCAACGAAAGGTTGTTACAAACCTTCAGTAAACTTTTAAACTCAGTTTTGCTGGGAAGCAGGAGCACTTTGTTCCCAGTCCACTACATTTTTAAGACCACCTTTCTCCCAGTACAGTACCCCCTCGAAGGGCCCATCACCACAAGCTCAGTAGTTCCCAGTGCCTGCGAGTGGTTTACTGTAAAGTTTTTGAGAATGATTTTTTCATTTGCAGACGTTATTAGCAATGCAGAAAGACACAGACTGACAGTCCCAGACTGGGTCTCCAGGTGCCCCGATGCTCGTGTCACCTTCTGGGTGCCCATCCCTCAGTCAGCTGCTGCCTTTTCCCCCACGATTAAGGGTTTCCCATAACTACCAAGTCCTTTATTAAGATCACTGGGGACAGCATCATCCGATGCTCCCTGCGCTGTGCCGGTCTATGCGGAACAGGACTAGGACTGAGCTGTGAAGGTACCAACCCGGCTGGCGATGGCAGAGATATATCCTTGCTGCTAAAAGGGGGTCGGCTGAGCTGCTGCCCTAGAAAGGGACGACTCTGTCCCGCACCATTCCCCAGAGCCAGCTGCTTCCCCATATTGCTGTCTCTTTTCATATTTGAAGCATCAGTAAATACCAAGTTTCATTTTTTCACATTTGAAACTTCTTTCTATTCTTGTTTAGGCTTTTGGAGAGGTTGGGGGAAAATTAGGGACTGTCCACAAGTGAAAGTAATACTTTGTAGTTTCAGTATTTACACATCTGACGACCGCATGGAGCCAACTAGGCTTTTGCTTCTAACACAAACCCTGAAAACGCACACTTTACAAGCATTTTTTATTTTGCTTTTTTTTTTTTTTTTTTTAAAATGGAGCTCACATTTAGTTAAACCACTTTAAATCAAAGTAGTTCTGAACTATCTACAGTTAATTTTCACTTTTCTTCTCAGCTCTACAAATAACAATACTCATCTCAGCACCGTTCCCTGAGGGTTATACGAGTATACTCCAGGCTTTCCGAGTCCCTTCCTTCTTCCCCTCCCTTCTTTTTTTTTTTTTTTTTTGCCACAACAAAAAGTTTCTGGCCTGAAGGAGCATGTGGTTTGATCAACCCTCTCGCTCCGTATTAGGGATAAAATACACCAGCCGGACTGTTTGCAAAAACTCTCCAAAGTACACAAAGGCTATGGAGGAGAAATGCAATCCAGCACACTGTTCTCACTCCCTGCTTCTAGGCAGTTCAAAGTATTTTTATTTATTCAAAGCACACTTACACAAAAAGAAAAAAAAAAAAAAAAGAAAAGCCAATTCTCATGGTCTTTCCTCCATTTTTACTCATTTTCTACTCAGGTGAACACCTGCAGATTTCCAGTCATGGACATCAGCAGGAATTCTGCCTCATGAATGAGCAAAAAGGGAATTAAAATAAACACATGGGATTTGATTCTGTATACATGAATCATTATGATTAAAACTAAGCTTGTTTAAAGCAAAAACTTCCTCCACAAGCTCTTATTTTACCACACTGAACATATGTAATAAATTTCTTCGATTTGTTTGTCCCCATTAAGTGTGAAATTTAATAATATTTCTATATGGTATCAAATGTATATAATTAAATATATAAGATATCCAGTGCAGCCAACTTAAGCATTACAAACCACGCCAACGTGTGCGTTTCCAACCATGTAATGTTAGAGAGAATTTAATTTCCTTTTTCCTTTTAAAAAAAAGTTTTTTAAAATGCACGTGCTAAAAATATTACTTTTAAATACTCAATTAGAGTCTGAATTCTCCACTGTAGGTAGGTGAGCAGAACGAGGGATGTCGGGGGTGAGAGTTTAACACCCGTCTCTTGCTGCAGCTACTGTTTGGCTAGAGGCAGTCTGCCGCGAGCCGGGTTCCCAGCGCAGCAGCACATCTGTTTCCACTGTAATCACTACAGCTCACCAATGAAGAGATAACTTTTTTTTTTTATTTTGCAGGAACCCTTGAATTGACAGATGCAAATATTGTACAGGTTCTGAAGTCTGCCGTTTTGAGAAAATTATTTCTCATTTCCCCAATTTTCTTCTTTCACTGGTGGGTTGCTGTGGGTTTTTTTTCAAACGAAAACGTTCACTGGGAAAACATCTTGAATTTCTTTTCTGCTTTTTATTATTAAAAACTTGCTCTTCCAAAAGTAGAAGAGTTAAGCGTATCTAAATAGTGCCAAGGTACATCTTTCAGACTCTCGATAATATCATTTAGTAAATTATGTAAGTGCAGTCTTAGGCACAAGCTTCATTGACAACCATAAACCTGATCCAAACACGTAGAGTCAAAAGAAAACTTTTTCTAGGAAATTCAGTGAGTTCTGGGTCAGGTATTTTGCATGTCAAGCACCAAAGCTGACAAATTTTTGATTCTTTTACTAGGAAATTATCATGGAGAGAAGTTGCTTTCTATATTAAACAACTGAAATAGTTGTTTCAGGAAAAAATATTCAGCTAAGAAGAAGAAAAAAAAAAAAAAAAACAAAACACAAACATATTTTGGAGGAGACCAACTTTGGAAAATACCAATCTAAGACATGAATACCCAGCACAAGCATAACCAGCACAAGCATAACCATGCAAATAAACCAGTTACAACAGAAACCATGTATTAACTTATCTGCCAGGTACACTGTCAACGGCAGCAATCGCTGCGGCTGTGCTGAACGAAAAATAACCTCTTCCAGCTCCTCACCTTTGAAGGGTAAACAAAATTTCTGAAACCACTTCAGCCGTAAGATCTTTAAGACGACAGCAGTTTTGCTCATCTTAAATCTGAATTTAAAGACATTTTGTGTCGTTACAGGAACCTTAAGGATGATTTTGCATGGTAGCAAGATGAAAGTGTATGCACATATTCTCTTAAGCACAAATGGAACACGAAACATGGCAGAGTAAAGGTTAAGTAGCATTTGACTGATTTTTACCTCATGGGAACTATAATTTACACGTCGCATTCATCCAAGGTAAGAGGGTTCAAATGGCACAAATTAAAAGGCTGCAGTTTCCTACTTCTGTTTTTAACATATCGTATTGATACACAGCCAGTTTTTAAAATGATAAAAGGTTTCTATCAAAATATCAAACAGCAAGAAGATGCACTATTTCTACACTGTCAGCATCGCTGTATTTTACTGCGTCCTTCCTCGCTCCTTACAACCACTGTCGACGATTATAAAATAGTAACGGTCTATCTGCAGTCCAAAAGGACAAATTAATCTTCCAGACACCCAGCTCTTACAATCAAATCCTGGACAGAAATTTCCAGGAACAGAAATAATTAAATTAATGTGGGTTTATTTAAAAAAAAAAAAAAAAAAAGGCAAAGCAAACAAGCTCAAACAGCTACCTGAGGTCTGTGCATCGAGAGATGCTGACACCTGCGGCTGTCCCACAGGCAGGGTCCAGCACCACCCTCGGTGCCCGGCCCAGAACCGATTACTTTCTGCTGCTTTTGGTGATGCTGCTGGCACCTTTCCAGCTGCCTGGCTGATCCCCAGTGCTCCCCGTGCAATAAGGGAGATGCTCACGCCTCGCCATGAGGATGCTAAGGCGACTGCGCTCCAAGGCCACCTCTGGTTTCAGGGGATAGATGGCTCAGAGCATCCAAACCCCCCCTTGCACCAAAGCACACACAGCCAGCTGCCTGGCAGCGCTGGTCCTGAGGGAGAAGGGAATAAAGACGGGAAAACAGGAGATCTGAAAACTGGGGAAACTGAAAACTGGGAAAACTTGGGCTCGCCCAAGCTCGCGATGCCCTCTTACTGCACGCCACGCAGCCTTTACGGGCTCGCTCCCCCAGGCAGCAAAGCAGCAGCTCTCCTGACACCACGGGCTGCTCTCGGCCACAGCCCTCCTGGGCATCCAAGCGCCGTCTTCTGAAGTGTCATAGGCTGTCGGGAGCTCACAGTTAATTAAAACAACTCCAGAAAAACTAGGTCTCCATCAAAGATCCTTCTGAAGGCAGGACTAGGATGCTCTTGAAAATGTTACTGAGCAACTGTTAAGTACCCAGCAAGCAATTACTTGGTAAACTCCACAGCCTTTTATTTTTTTGCAAGCAGTCATCAATGGACTTAGGGCATCACAAAACCACCTACAGATACTATTGCAACAGTCATTGCTGAAAAGCAGGAACGATTTCTATCAGCAAGGCAGAGAGATATTCAGCAAAGCTTTGACAAAACACCTGCTTCCCATGGCTGCTACTCTTAGGACTCTGCACCGGTTCTCCTAACACGCTCATCAATGTGCCTGGAGAGCCTTTGGGATTTCCAAGTACTGTGCTACCACGGATCCCAAATCTGGCCACCTTTCCTTGCCAACCAGAGCAGAGACACTGCAAAAATTGGGAAATACAGGTTTTTCTGGGTCAGTAAGTCAGTGTTTTTCCCATGTCTGATTGGTTGGGGCAATTCCACTTCAGCATTAGTGCTGACAGAAAATACATGCTGAGAATTTTAGTGTTCAGGATGTTCTTTAGTCATTTTGGTGATCTGATGTGGCACAGGAAATATTAGTGCATGTTCTGTATTTTCAGTCACACCTCACCATTCTTATAAAAAAGACAACAGAGAGTCAGATCACTGAGACTGAAATTATGAGCAATCTGACGAAAGTCAGAGTTGGGGGAGGAAGGTGATAAAGACTCAGCCGATGTTAAACTATTAGTTCACAGTCTGATATTTTAATTTCCATTCGGTTCTTATTAAACCTGCCTCCAAATTAGGAGGCTGATGTAGAACAAGTTTTGCAGGGATGCTACTGCGCTCGCCGGCCCCTCCTCGCCTTATACCACGGCGGGTCCAGACTAATCTCAGCAGTACTGATCTTAGAGACTTTCGATACCTTGGCTGTGAATTTAATATAAAATTAGATAAAGATAAGCTATCTTTCACCTACCTATTAAAATTCGTACCACCGAATATGACAAATCAAGATCTCACTGCTCCTTTCACAAGACTGTGAGTTTTAGACTTGATCAAAGTGTATTTGTGATTAATTACGTATTGAGACCACTGCATCAGCTGCACTGGGTAGTGCTCCCTCCTCCTACTAATCAACAAATCTCTGGCATTCCCTTCCCCAAAGCAGAATAAAGCTGCTCTTCCTCTGGCAAAAGCCCCAAAGTACAGCTGTTGCTGCTAGTATACAATTTACACTCCTCTGAACCACCAGAAGGGAACTGAGCAGATCCCAGATGCAGGATCTTCCCCAGTTGATTTCTGCAATGCACATTACTGGAGACGGGCTTAACTTTTCATTCTGTGGAACTGGCAGAGTGCTCCACGTCCTTAGTATTAATTAAGTGCCTATTTTTGTCTATGAATGTTATTGCAGCATGCAAGCCTCCAGATAAAGAAGTTTCAGCAGCGTCAACAAAAAAAAATCATAAAGTTAAGTGCACATCTCCTTTCATTTAATAAAGTACTTTCTTGTAAAACCTACTAAGATCCAGTACAGGACAGAACTGCACTGCAGGTTTTTCCCAGCAAGTTGCTTTGAAAGAGCATTACATTTAAAAACAAGATTTCAAAACAACACATTAAAGGTTTGCACAACTCCCAAAAATAAACAGTACCTCACCCTCTAAACTCAGACCCACCTGCCTATTCAACTTCGGGAAGACAATGACCTAATCATGGCCATAATTAAGAGCAGTGGAAACTCCAAGATCAGGGTTTGGTTCATAAGCCACTGGCATCCCCTGGAAACCTGTGGAGCATCAGCTCCAGCTGGGTGCTCCTGGGTGCGCTCCCACCCTCCCATCCCAGCACGTCCCCATCCCCGCTCCTGCTCTTTCTTCCTTGAATCCTGAACTGCGAAACCCAGAAACCAAACTTACAGTGCTTCCGAGGGAGGGAGGCTGGGCAGTGTTTCCTCCTGCGCTGCCTTTCTACCCCTTGTTTTTGTGAGCTCTGCCCTGGGGACGAAGCACTGCTCTTTGCAGGATACCCAGCTCTAGCTGGCTAAAAGAAATAAGAGAGAATAATTGGGACGGAAACCCTGAGCACCCATGTATCAAGTCAAGACAGTGTATTTTATTTTTTCCCTCCAGTTTTTGAATTGCCGTAGGTTAGCCTAATTGATTTGTGTTCTCACCAAATTAAAGACACAGCACACAGACAGCATGCCAGTGAAAAAATATGGCAACAGCAAAAGTTTACAAATTTAATTTGCAATTGTTTTAGCAAAACAGCTCAGTCCACTCCTTCAGTTTTGGAAAGTAATCAGCTCATGCTAGAGGAAGTTACCAGCTCCCAGGCACGAGCATTATAACGCAGGCTTATTTCATAAGAGATTAAGACCAGTTTTTCAGTTAAGACATGGATATTGCAAGAGAGGCCATGCTGCAAGTTACAATACTAAGGGCTCAGGATCGCAGAGAAGGGGAATACTTGGAGTGACGGGGGGGGGAAGATCACAGGCCAAATTTCCCTTTAAAAGCGACGCTGGCATAAATCCCAGCGAAGCCCCAAAGAGTCACTTCAGCACTGAAAGGGTCCCCCAAAGCGGATCTTCCTCCCAGGCTGCGATCAGAAGGCAAAACCGGAGTTTCCATCGCCTACAACGAAAGGGTTAAGCCAAGATTTCAGTCCCCTGGTTCAAACCGCCCAGCGAGCACTCCCTGCCCAAATTACAGCAGCGCATACATCCAACAGATGCCGTTCAGACAGGGGCTTTCCTTGCCCTGAGGTACAGTTCAGTTTGTCCATTCTACTGTGCAATTACAGAATCAATAAAACATCCCTTTGAAACTCCCTGGACTAGTGCCGACACGCAGACAGTAGTCAAGCTGACATTTTTTGCTGTTTCCGTTATTACTACCGTCAAGCCTTCTGAGAAGCAAGACATCAAAACCCGGGCGCCGCAAAGCAAAGGAGGAAAAGCAAATGTAGAGCTGAGGTTTTGTTCATCGTATCGCATCGCTCCCCGGGCAATCACAGAGTACCAGGCATACCTGCAAACAAAATCTGCTCAAAGTCATCAAAATAGGCATTGGGAAATAGCACGTTTCCAAAAAGCACGTGTGTCCCACCCTCCTCTGCTTCAAACATATTAATGTCCCTTTTTTTTTTTTTTTTTTTTTTTTGGCAGGGGGAAGGAATTGCTTGTGGTAGAGCACCTGACCTAAACGGGGAAGCTCTGATTTGGGGACAAACTTATTAAAAAGCAAACACCAAGAGCCCTGTTGTTTGAACATGCTCATGAATGCAGTGCGAGGTGTGGACTGTATGTGGAAGTTGGGGAGGTGGGGTTGAAATCTAGCCATCCATCTGTTTCTGAGCAGTGCCTGAAACACTGAAATAGAAATGGGAAGCTGCAGAGTGCCAGGAGTGGAACCGGGGAAGAAAAAAATGCAGGAGCAGGACGACAAAGAGGGGGATATTGAATTAACATGTTCAGAATGATTCAAAGGAGACTTGGATAACCAAGGACATGCCCCGCAGAGAGGCATTCGCTGCCTATGAGAATGTAACTTTTTTCTCTCCTGTAAGAATTAGCGAAATCTGCCCAAATAAATGGAAAATGTAAAACTGAAGGTCTTAAAAGCACTTCCTGAAATTTACCATCTTCAGATGTTTATTTTTGCGCTCACTATATTAATTACAAATTATTTAATCATTCTTTTTGAACTTTAAAGCCTGGCATGTACGGTCAGTACCCCACATCCCCACATATCCGGGGTGGATAATCTAAAATTCATCCAAATTACTACTTCTGTACTTGAGAAGCTATCAAACTTGTGACTGAGGCCAGCCCCTTCCCTCGGTCACCCTGCTGGCCAGGCAGGGCACGGGAAGCGGGACGACAGGCTCCCCCAAACAGAACTGCCACGACGACCACAGATGAGGAAAGCCCACCCTGGGGTCAAGGAGCCTTTCCCCATTTCTCAGCTAATTCCTGAATCTCCCTTGAACAGGCGTTATGAACCATACAAACTTCACATGGGAACTACATCCTTTATCCTGCAATAGCCTATTCAGAAGGCTTTGCTAGTTGGAAAAAGGCGGCACAGGTGAGTTATAAGGATGCTCAGCACCATGCCCCAGCAACGTATGACTCTTAAAGAGTCATAAAAAGCTTCAGCATTTTGTGAAGTTTCTTTAAACTGCCCCAGACAGAAGGCAATGTGCTTACAAGGCAGTGGTGGGGGGAAGGAGCACCATACCCATTTCCCAGACCTGGAAAAGGCAGGCCAAATAACCTGCCCAGTGCCCTACAGAGCGGCCAAATAAAAAACACAATCCAACTCTCCCGAGTTCAAAGGTTAATTTATAAAATTACATTTCCTCCCAGAGGATGCTCACGTGTCCTCTATACCAACCATAGGCCAAATAATAACTCATTTGGAGAGCAACTTATTTCGAAGAGGTTTCACATTTAGCGATGAGCACAAGGAGGAGAGAGGGAGGATGTCTCACATTCAGACTCTGTCTCAGGAGATATCATATCTTTTCCCCAAACCAGTTCTCTTTGTGGTGCAAGATCACAGATGTGTTAACTGTAAAAACTCATTTTAAAGCGACCGAAGCTGAAGATAATAAGGTTGTGTCATCTGTACAAATATTCTGTACTGGAATGAGAATGCTGGTGTACCAGAGGAAGATCTGGCTGCACACAAAACAGTCAGAGCAACAGAAACTGAGAAGATCCTCAAGCCTGGCTTGTTGGGAGTGACCTAAAATGGCCCCGTTTTGACTCACTCTATCTCCTCCATCAGAGGATTCAAAGGGAAACTGCAATTCAACCTTCATTGCTGCAGCACAACTGCAACATAACTATTCTCTGTCATGAAAGAAAAAACAAGTTGTGGGTGCCTGGATGCTGATGGATCACTTTTGCTTTAAGAGTACATCATGTCAATCAAAACTAAATTCCTTATGCTCATCACAGGAGCTTGCAACCAAGCAATACAAAAAATCTCATTCGAGTTCAACCAGTAACGTGTTCAAAGGCTTCCCAATCTGCTCTGTCTCTGGCATCAGCAGCAGACAGAGAAGAGGCAGAAGAGATCACAAAAAAAAAAAAAAGAAAATCTCATAAAAATCACTCGCTGGGCAAAGTAGAAAGGCCTCTAAACCAAAATAAAAATAAGCATTAAAATGTGTGTGTTGGACTAAAAGGATATACAGCAGGTTGAAATGTGCTATATCTTCCTCACTGGTGAGGAAAGACCTCTATAACTCACCACGAGCTTTGATCACTCGTGAGCTATCAGCTATTTCTTTACTGCTTGAGTAAATATAAGTCATTCACAGCTGAAACATAATTTCTCTCTCTTTCCCCTGCCACTATATGTTGTGTGCGAATATGTCTTGTATATAGGCACACTAACACACTGTGCTGTTCAAATACACATCAGAGTTCACCAGATGGTGGGGATTGCCAGACACTCGTCGTTGCCATGAGTTAGGAGCCATGGTGTAACTCATGAATGATGTGTCTAAGCTGTAAGTGGGTTTTGCATAGTTACATTACCCTTACCGACAGAAAACTCTGTTTTCTTATTCGGTTCAACCTGCAACAGTTTATAATTGTGAGACTTAAAGGACTGTTGGGCATCTTGGTTTTTTCAGCTCCTCCCAGAGACAAGGCTCTGCAGGAGTTATTTTCATCTGGGGGTTATGATTCACACCCGTACACACAGGATTATACATAGTTTCATAAACCTGCGGCCACAGTCAGTGCCCATGTTTGGGCACAATCTAAAAATCCAACCTCAGAAAAACAAAGGTGTTTTACCAAAAATACTCAAGGTTTTAAGAGGCAATCATCTTAATTATGCATAGGAAAAATATATGAGATTGGAGTTAAGGTTTTGTGTACGGGCCTCAGCATGTACTTGGGCATTAAGATATTTCGGCAATAAATTATGTGAGCATAGGTTGGTAAGGATGTGAATGTTGGGTGAATTGGCAATTTCCTAGTCTTTAATTAATGATGGTGTTGAGAAAGAATGTGGCCTTCCTTCTAAATTAACAATGCTTTTTAATCAGTGAGTGAATCTGCCTGTTTGAAGCAGAAGGTAGCTCTAGGCTTGCAAAGAAAGAAGCAGAGTCTCCAGGAAAAAAAAGCTGGAAACCTGGCAATGCAGTTACGGTCCTACTAGACCCTCTTTACTTGCCTCCAACAGAACCCGCACCTTGCCCAAGGTCTCTAACAGCTGGTGGTGGTGGTGATGAAATAAAAATCCAGGGAAAAGGAGAAAGTTAAGAGCTAGAGGAAGCAGAAAGGAGCAGGGCATGGAGGAGTTTCCGTCTGATTTGAACGAGTGGGAGATGGCTCTGCTCAGCAGACACAAGTTGTCCAAGGAGCAGCCCCAACCCAACACCAGGAGGGCTGCCCGGACATACCAGGGCAGAGGAACTGCACAGGGTCTCCTTTTCTCGCACGCTTTAGACGTTTCCATCTACAACACGACCACCGCTTGCAGAGAGGTCTTGGTGATCTCCAGCCAGCAAGAGGACACACACTAAGCTATCTGATAACCTAGTAAAGTACCTTAGAAAACAGTCATTTTACTATTGCTTTGCTAACGTAATCCTATAAAACACATTCTGCCCATCTAGTTAGGGAATATAATTCACCTTTCTTATTTTTAGCCCCTCACAGACTGAAGTTTGTTGAACAAAATCGGTTTCTGTGCCATCAATGCTCAGGAGAGATACTGAATTTTAAAGGTCAGGGACATATTCTTACCTAAATATTAACTTTTAGAATGGCCTAGTGGTTTTAAAGCATTTTAAAAAAAATAAAATAGAGAGTTACAAGCAGCATTTGTTATTTTAAGGTTTTACTAGGGATTGGATGCCTCCAAGGGTTAGGGCTTCAGCTCCAGTTAAGCACACAAGTTTGCTATCCAAAATTTCTTTGAACTAATAAAATCCCTGGAGGTTATCAGATTGGGCTGAATGTGGACTAAGGTTTTCAACTCCTCCCCTTTTATCTGTAAATACCATGAGAGGAGCTCTCTAGCACCCTAAGTCAAATAGTTTCCTGTCTTGGCTGGGAACCACTTCGGCAAACACTGGAGGCCATGAAAAGCAGTTTGATTCAGGCTTTGGGCAGGAGAAGGCACTGTCAGTCACTGCGGCTCACCCCGGCCCCGTTTCAGGGAGCGTGTTTCGGCACGACACGGCTGGGTTACGTACAAGCCCTGCCATTTCTGACTGCCAGACAACTTTCTGAGGCCAGAGGGAATACTGTCTCCCCCATCTCCCTTCCTCCCAAGGGAGCATCTTCCCCCGGCGGCCCTGTGGGGCGGACGTGCCCACGGCACCGCATCCCCCGAAGTTCAGGGTGCCCGTCGGAGGGATGGATCAACCCTGCCCGCAGACAAATATTTCCCCCCACGCTCACTAAACCATCTTCTCTTCCCCAGGTCACGCGAGTATCAAGGAGCTTGAAGAGCCCGAACCCACCGGGTATTCGGTCCCCCTCTCTGACAACAGACATCTCGCCCTCCGCCAGAGCCTATTCAGATGGAGGAAGAAAACAGGGAATCAAAAAGTCCTCTGTCTGGCAGAAATGTTCCTGCTGGGAGCCGAGCACACACTGAATAGCCTGTTCATGGTGTCTGTACTAAAAGTAAGGACCTGGCTTTATTTCTTTGTTGACGTTGATATAACTTAAGGAGCAGAAATAGATGAATCTGGGAAATCTTGGGAATAGAAGACTCACGTGGAGGGCAGAGGCATCCCGCACATCCCGCGCCATCCTTACTGTTATTTCTCACTCAAGGAGCGGAGCGGCGCTTTATGCTTTCAAATGGGCAGAATATATGGTGGTCGGGAAGCACAAGTGTACAAAGCAATAACGAAAAAACAGTGTTGTTTTCTGACTGAAAAGACTGGCAGTCTGAAAGATACACACATGTGACATTAAAATAAAAATGCATGCAAATCCTGTAGGGACGGGAAGGCCAAGTTTAATTCAGCCTAGTGAGAACTAGTGGCCTCCTCCCCTCCCCAAAAATCAGACCAAATTCAATTAAAATGCCTTTTTGCTCTTTTTTTCTTTTTTTTTGAGGTGAATATTTCTGGGTTTTTAGCTACTTTTTAAAGAACTGTCCTCTGGCCCCTGAATGCTCTTAGGTCCTGTATCTCATGGCTTCACAGCCCGCTGACACCAGGCAGCTCTTTCTTTCTTTCTTGCTAAGAAATTACTTACAGTTTTTAAACAACAAATACTAAACCACAGCCATCCTATCACCTTTAAAAAGAGAGAATGTTTTCTCCTTTCTGGAGCGTCTTAGCCTTTTTTATTCAACTAGACCAGCCATGAGCAGGATCTTCCACAGTGACATTTTCAGAGCTACTTAAGATGTTTTAACTGCCCGAATTCAAACAGATATGAAAAAAAAAAAAATCTCTTTGGCAATTTTGCAGATCTCGTCCTAAACCTTAACATATGTCTGCAACACGAGGCCCTCGTTACTCTCAGAAACCGATGGTTTCCGAAAGCTGTGGACACGTGGGAGCCCTTGATGTCCTATGCCAAGTCAGTCGTCACCTGCAGCACGAACCATTTCACATGACTCTGGGAGGCTGCATCCTGCACCGAGAACGATGCGACTTATCTTGAGGTTCAGCTCCAAACACCACACGATAACTAAGGGGAGGCCAACACCGAAAGGAGGCACAAATCGTGCCCCCGGGGTGCAAAAGCCAGGGAGAGGGCTGAGAAAAGTCAGCACGGAGCCGGGGAAGGAGGCAGGCTCGGCGGCACACAGCGGGCAGCTGGCTCTGGCTCAGCTCCCTGGCACAATGGACCTTTGGGGAGCTTGATTCCCGGCTACGAGCCCTAACAACTTCATTACTTAATTAAACGGTACACGCAATGCAATCTGTGCGGGAGGCACAGGCACGCAGCAGCCACGCTCTCGCTCCTCTCCGGCTGCAGCACGGCAGCGCACTACACAATGCAGCACATGTACCGGCCATAAAGTTACCCAGGCAGTTGCTTCGCTTGCCTGAATGCCGACTACAACCATGGCCTCTGGATGCAAATTACTGGCTTTTATAGGTTCCTAAAAACATTTCACTGTGTCTGCTGAACAATGTGGGAGTTGTAGAAAGGGCCCGATGATGGCAATGATGTAATTAAAAGCTGTGAGTGGAAAAAAACCCCATTAGATTCCTTCTTCCAGACAGAAAAACTGGTAAAAATGTACTTCTTAAAAATAGTTTAAAAGAAAATGTCAAAGTAAATAAATAAAAAACCCATATTCACTCCTCCCCCCAGCCCCTCAACTTTCCAATAGCTTCCCCGCTCAGCGCCCGTGAAGGAAAACGTATACACTAGAGCACGTCCCTAAGCCCTACACTCTATCTGGAAAAAAACGAGATAGAGAAACTCTCCCTATCTAATCACCGGCCCCGTCTGGTAGTAACAGAAGTTACTATCTCTGCCTGCCTGTCAGGAGCTGTACGAAACCAATCGGTGGCTGGGGCTGATATGGGAGCGAGAGGTACAAGGGCTGTAAAGCCGGCCGGCAGCTTCGTTAACCGGTTCTGCACAGCCTGGGATGAGCCGCGGTAAGCGCCCGACCCGAACCGACGTCCCTGGGGAGCTGCCTGCTCCCGGCAAGCCCGGCATCACGAGGCCGGGCATCGTGTGCCTCTTCTCCTGGGCTGGGATGGCAAGAGGACTTCAGATAAACCCTGCCCTTGGCGTCCTTGGACCAGCACGGCGTTTGTTATTTACCAATGAGGAATTCACCCACCCAAGACAGGGATCTTCTGCAGTGTTACTTCACCCGCTGCGGGGTTAAAGTCCTGATTACGGCAGAAAAAGAGCGGGGGGGAAACCCTCCCGTCCAAATGCTAAGCATTTCCCAAACCCTAGTAACTTTCTGCAAACTGAACTCCACATTAACATTTATTTGATATATTAAAACTTACAGAAGGGGATGACTTCTGCTCTCTTCTCCCTCCCCAAAAAAAAAAAAAAAAAAAATTCAGCAACATCAGCTGGCAGCACTGCTGGCAATGAAGCGGGTGGCCAGTGTTAGCCATCGCTCGCAGCACAGGTACCCAACCCAGCCCACTTCCCTGTTTAAATGCATAAGGCCAACGCTGTGTTTGAACACATCTGGGCAGGAGTTAGTCCCGAGCTGCCTCTGTGCCCAATACAGGAACTTCCTCCGACGGCACATTACCGCACGCTCCAAGTACAGGCATGCTGCACAACATTTCTCCAAGCATTAGCTGCGGCCTCAAACAATCAAGGAGCTTTTTTTTTTTTTTTTTTTTTTGGAGAAATGATCAAACCGGGGGTGGGGACAGAACATCCTGCGTGAAACCGCATCCTGAACAAGCATCACCACGATTCACTGTAAATAAATACTCTCTCCTTGCAGCACTTCCGTCAACTGTCACTGCCTTGGCTCCAATCACCTTTCAAGTCCAAACAGGAAAGCAGAGAAAAGCGAGTGAGATGGCAGATATGAGGTTTAATTTGCTTTTCACTGCAGTTTTCATTGGTGGTGCGCTTCCAATTCGTCGGCATTGCCAGCTGCCTGGAATCACTCCTGGACCCAGTTTTTTCCTGTTAACCTTCATAATTGTATTATTATGGGCAAGCCCACAAACTGCGCTACAAAAAGCTGTAAAAAGTGCAGCTTCCACCCTTTATTAGATAAGCGGCCAGATCCAAACCCTGCTGCTGCAGACAGAAACGCAACTCAGATTTACCGAAGATGTTTCTTCACCTATGTTTTACATAATGCAAGATGTGTTCACTAAAAAAATAAAGCGTACGTGGGGGGGGGCGGCGAAGGGATTACAGGATGAAATAAGTTTGACCTCAATTTTCCTGAAAACTTACAAAAACATATATATAAATTTGGAAAGATCAAAGATGCGAGAGGATAGCAATCCCGGGCAGGAGAGCGCAAGCACGGTCCGTGCACGTGAGCCCCGCGAGGGGTGGGAACGCTGCACACCCCACGGTATTTCGAACGAGCTGACGATGGAGAAGAGGAGCTGCCTCTCGTGCGCACCCCCTCGTGGGCACGCCAGCCGGCACCCACAGGCACCGAGGGATGGAGGGACAGGGTAGTCTGCAGGGGTGCGCTTGTCCAGGAGCCAAAAACTGGGGGAAAACCCTCATCAACCTCCGTCAGACCAAAGCAGGGTGCAGCCCCCTCGCCTTCAGGAGGAGAGAAGCGACCTTGGCAGTCGCAGTCCGCCTGGGTGTGCCGGGATGCACAGGATCCCCTCCCCGCTGCACATGCACGCAAGGAGCAATTTAATTAATAAAAGTAAAAATGAAGTATTACATGTAGCAGCAAAGCATTATTAAAAGCCGTAATGTCTCAAAGGTTCCTATGAAGTCATGTTCTTACAATTCACTCTGAAGAATTTAAAGACAAAATTACATGCTTGGTAATACTCCGGGGAGCACGCTTTTCTATGTGGCCCATTGTTTGTGTATGATGCATGGCTTTGAGAAAGTGGCATTGTTAGAGGGATCATAAATCACAAAGGGGAAGTTTGATTTTTTTATTTTTTTTTATTTTTTTTAAAAGAAATCTTATTCCAGACAGGGCTTTCCTCTGCTACAGTTTTCAGCTTGTTTCAGCAAATGAACCGGCATCAGACCTACGTATGCTGTGGGGGTCTCAAGCTGCTCAGATGATCACCACCCTCTTCTCTACAGTCTCTCTGGAGAAGTAAGCATACTCCAGCTAGTACCGCAGGTTTTGTATCGCCGATTCCAAGAGAACGTTTATTTTTCTAAAGATAACTCTTCAAGATAAAATCTTGAATATTAAAGAGCAGCACTAGAACTTCTGCATTGCCTTTTGCAAAGTTTACCTGCTGTGGTTTGCCACCTTAGTTTTCTTCAAATGATCTCTGGTTTTAGTGTGGTTATTTGTTCTTAGGTGTATTATTTCTGAACTTGGAACCAAAGTGGGCTCACTTCAAAAGCAAAGAGCGAATGCCAACATCACTTACTACCCACAGGCACCCACCCCATCCTTCACAGTGCACACAAATTAGCTAGTGGCCTGCCTCCCAAAGCAACCACAATAAAGTTATTGCTCTGACGAGGCTGACGTATTTCATATCTCACCAGAGCCGAAAACTCAGAACAGTCTCCACGACACTGCCCAGCTTCATTTCAAACTTTACATCAACGAACAAAAAAAAAAACAAACCTCCCAAAAAACCCCAAAACCCCCAGGAGATAATGGATATCACAATAAGAACATCCCAACAGTTAGCAGTAGCTCCTTGCTAAGACCAAACCACGCAAAGCCATTAGCAAAGACAGAACCAACACGTTCAAGAACGAATCAACAGATACCAGCCAAGCCAGAAAATCACAAGTCTCCAGGCTCCGAGAGCCCAACCAGGCGCCGCTGGAGGGTAATTTTCAGACACGGCCAAGCAGGCAACACCACCTGCTTCAAGAACAGGAACCCCACATCACAACACAACTGGGCATCTTATTCCCCGAGGGGACGCATCCCAAAATACAGATCACGTGGGTTCACACCCTGATTAGGCGAGATTGCTCTCTCGTGCCGTCTTACGACCTGCGCCATACATCTATATTTTGTGTTCGGGTTACGTATTTTTTTTTACATACTATTCGTTTGCACAGGAAAACCTCAAGCTACATTCATTCTTAATGCAAAGAAATCTTAAATCTTTCAGAACAAGTCTGAAATATCAGCTGTGGATATATTAGTGGATGCACTAATATTTCCAGCAGTGCCTGATTTCCAGTTACAAATCATAGCTCTATAAATTACATTTCCCTGGGACTCAGTCCTACCTCACTGCATCCTACAGCCCAGGCAGCTTCTGTCCCACACAGGCCTGGGCCCCCTCATCCCGTTTGTGAGTATTTCCCTGGATGCCTTCCTGTTGCAGCATTTTACAAGTACGAACATATTTGATTTCTTCAAACTTAGTTACCAGCTAGTACCAGGTTAAGCTAAGTGGCAGACATCTAGGCAGACACCCCAGCCTTGACTCCCAACCGGCATAAATCAGCACAGCTCCACTGACTGCAGATGAATTAAGGAACTGTGTCAGCTTATACCAGCTAAAAATCTGACCCCGTTCATCTGATTTGTCTCAAGGTAGTCACTACAGTCAGAATGTAAGAAGAGTAAATTAGCACGGATTAAGCCTGGGAAAGCCTGCTGAGGAAGCTTGACTGTGTTAAAATACATGTACTGACGTTAACTTCATTCACTCGTAATTGTACAGCTTAAGTCATATGGTCTAAATACCATTAACTAATAGGATCAGTCCACTACTAGTTATCCCTAAATATAAGAAAAACCAAAACCAAAAAACTTTCTGTTTAAGAACCAACTGCTTGCAAATTTACGATGGTTGACTCGAGAAACACATGGCATGTTCTTCTGCCAAAACATCTGCCTCCTTCAGGAGAGCTGACTTCATCCAGCGCTGGTGGAAGGTCTCTGTCTGCCTTACTCTTACAGCATGAGTATTTGGCTGCCAACGCTACTCGAAGAAACTATTTATGCTCCATAAAAGGCTTGGACATAGTCTGGAATACAGGCAGAAATGAGAGCGCTAAATCAAGCTAATTATTTTGAGAACTTCCAACTAGAAACATTATTACAATAAATTCCACGTGTTTCAACTTCTACACATTGCAGAGGATTTCCAGTCTGTGTGTTCAAAAAGGCCATCGTATGGAAACAATTACAGCACACAAGCTTAAACTGACTTCCATCAATGCAAGGACCGTTGACCCATCTTTATGGGCATTTTAAATAATTTATGTCCAACTTGAATGCAATCTGCTCTACTTGACATTTCTGACCCAAAGCATATCGAGGTTTATGTTGGGTTTCTTTAACATCCAGACCCTGTCAAGGGAAGATGTGATCTACGTCATTACGAGATGAGTTCCTCTCCACCAGCCACTGAGGCAGGGCTCTACAGATCCCCACCGCTGCCCCTGTGCCAAGAAGTTCTGGCCAAAAAATGCCTATTTTGCTCTTCCTGAGGATTTTGTGCAGCCAAGCTCACTCTTTTCCTACGTCTCCTGCAGGATGCCTAGAAGGGAACCAGAAAGAGCTGGCGATAAAGCTGGTGGGAAGGGTACGGCTTCACCATGGTCTGAATGAGAGCGTGACCACGTCTCTCATGCAAGAAAGAGAGCTCATTGCAAGGGACACAGCCTTGGAATAGGAGCTTCTGAGGAAAGGATAACAGAAGCCTTAATACTTGCTCTTTACCTGGGAGAACTGATTTGCCAAAAATACTTTCTGGGAGCTAATGCAAATCAGCACCTGCCTGTGCCAGGTCCTCAAACAGGCTTGAGAGACACGGAGAGAGCCGAGCCACAGGGGAAAGTTGAGCACAACTGGGAACGGCAAGAAAATCCCTCCAGGAGCAGGCAGGGAGGCCAGAAAGCGGCAGGGATGCTGCCTGCACGGGAGGGGTACGTGATGCACAGGGGGAAGGGGTCTGAGCTCCTGCCTTTCCATAACCGATGAGCTAAGGCCACCCCAGGAGGGGACTCGGCTCCACCCTACCTGCCACAAGCCCTCAAACTCGGATAGATCCTCTTGGAAAGGAGCCAAGGGCTGCAAGGGGTCATAACGGGAATCCGGCCCATTTAATTGAGCATGGGTCTCTCTTGTACACAGCTGAGAGCGAGTGACAGAGGAGGCACTTTGGACTTGCTGCCTTTATCTTCAGAGAGATGACGTTGGTGACCACAAGCTAATCCACCCCGAGCATGAGCTTGATTTAAATCAAAGTGATTTGAATCACTGATTTTAATCATGGTTTATATCAGAAAGCAGGAAACATGGTTGATTTTAATCTTGTTTTACATTTCTACTTTTATATTTATTTCCTTGAAGAAAGATTGATTCTAATTGGTTAGCAACTTAATAAAATATGACCTTTTCATTAAGCTTAACTTTCCTTCCTGCTAAACAAGAGAATAGGTTATTTTCACATTCATTTGTATCCCTAAGTTTTAGGTTATGACTTACAAACAACTATTTTTATTAGTTAGTAATTTTATTATTTGTATCGCTCTTCATTTGGTTGAAAAGTGGAACTGCAACAAAATGAAAAAAACATTTTATTTATTAAATGAAAGTTACTTAAATATGCTGGATACATAGCAAGTTTATGCATTTATGCATGCAAAACATTTACTGAACATGATCTGTTGTAAGAAAACTGAATAAATTAGGATCTCCTCAGTTCTAGATCTCACTCTCTCGCACCTTTATTTTATTTCTAGATTGGAAAAGGAGAACAAGGTTTCCTCTTTTCAGCTCCATACTGGTTTCTCAGTTTTTATTGAATCACCAAAGGAATTACTGAAACTAACTGTTTGGCCCCACCCCAATGAAAACCGAAACCAAACTCTTCATCTACAGAAGAGGTCAAAGCTTATCAATTTTCACATACTCCAACATAACTGAAAGAGCTAACTTCAGTTAGGTCTCTGGGCTGATTTTCTTTAAAGTGTCAACAGAAAAATGTATTTGATTATTGTTTTGTACTTAATCTTTTAAAACATAATGCATTTGACACCGGTTTCAGTATTACTATTTTAAAATTGCATTTCAAAGAGACTTTTAAATGAAACATTACAGAATTTATGTAACATTTTAAAACCACCTAAAACTTACCCATTTTGTCCCGCCTATTTAACCTGCAGGTCTAAATAACTTACAACTGCCTAAACATTAAGCAGGAGATAATTAGTACGGTCAATAAAATGCAAAAAGTGAACAGAAGAGAAAGAAACCCCATTTCCTTCTTAAATTTTAAGAAACGACTAAAACTCAGGAGATAATTTGAAAAATTCAAAAAAGCTGATTTAGCATCTTTGGTTCAAAGTTCTTGGTTCTCTGCTGCTGGGCGACTAAATATTTTGGCTTTGCCGCCACGACCACCTGCGCCTGCCATTTAGGTAAAATAAACCAGAAAGCCCACGAGCAAAAAAACCCAAACTCACGAGGCCACACAACTCATTCCTCCTCCTAAAGAATTACTTTTAACTAAGGACTGAGAGCTGGATAATGGCGTTACTTCACGATGGGGGACAGGGACGGGGGGACAGCCGTGCTTTCCCAACTTCTGCATCAGCTCGGAAAAGGCCCCAGCATCTTCACCCCATCCTCACAGCCGGGATCCCACGATACCCACACACGGCCCCCCCGAAACCAACTCCTTGCATTACAGTCTGCTGTGAAACCCTATAAAAAGAAAAAAAAAATGACGCTAGAGGGGGGGAAAGGGAGGGGGAGGAAGAAAAGAAAAGTCGCTCTATTGACTACAGCATTTCTACCACACATAATTCAAGGACTATAGCTGGTATGAATTGGGGGGGGGGGGGGGGGTGGTGGGAAGGAAGCTTTTTTATCTTTTTCTTTCAAAGAAACTAATCAGAAATAAACTGCTATTCAATTAGGCAAATCCTCAGCACATTTACTTTCGGCAAACCTAAATAATAACAAAATAACCCAAAATACCGTAAAGGAATAATACATAGAACATGTGGTAAATAAAAGTTTAACAAATCCCTGGAGAGTTACCACCAACACTGAATGTGGCATTTCTTTGCTGAAGAATTTACAAATCCAAACAATAATTAAAATCTGCACGGAAACAACCATTTGGGTGTTTCCTTTGGACTTAAAAAAAAAAAGGACAATTACATATAAATACTACCATAACACACAACGTGAGCTCAATCAGGATGGACTGAAATGGAAGAACATGCAGCTCACAGGCAACTAGTTCAGAAAATATAAATATATGCTGTTCTTTAAATACAATTTCATAAGTTTATATTTTATGGTAATTTGAGATCCCAATCTGACAGTCTTGTACGCACCACATACTACCTCCCTATAAAATACACACATAGAAAGGTATTCGTGTTCTTGGTTAAAGCCAGATTAACAGAACAAGCCCTTTTCCAAAAAAAGCAATTTAAAACAGAAAAAAGGGCTTGTACTAAGAAGGCCATTTTACTGTTTATTTTATAATTCTAAGTGAATGGATGTAGCATAAAGCTATGATTATTTCCCTGCAGTCATAATATATGTGATTTAGAGTATGTTTAGGGAAAATGTTAACTGAGACAGAGGTCTGTAAATGGATAAAGAATTCGGGCACAAAAATGCAGCACACTTCTGCTAACCCCATCCAGTCTTCTGTGCAACTTTATTTACTGTTCATAGTTCACTGCAAATGAGTGAAGCTGTCTCTAATGCCATACAAATTTGGATATCAGCTGTCCTATGCAAATTTGACTCTAATTACGTATGCATTACTGAGCTATGAAATAAGTCAGTGTGTTGTGGTATGTGAATACACATCCCACTCTTGTTTTTGAGCATAATAGTTTTCAGTGTCTGCTGAGTGTTCATATCCTGTGGACTTTTCCTTTTTTTTTTCTTTTCCTTTCTATCCCGTGGACTTTTCCTCTTCCCCCCCTCCCCCTTTTTTTTTAAATGAGACTCCTTCTTTTCTAATTAAAAAAAAATGAAATTAAGACAGTATTCATTTTTTTCAAAACCTGTTCTTAAAAGCAATATGAATTCCAGCCACAGAGAGATCTGAAGTAAAAACCGAAGACTATTATTTTATATTGTGTAATAAATTAGCTTTGAAAAGGTTGAACAATAAACAAACAGCTACCCAAAATATTTTTGTGAGCTAATTATGTACTAAGCAAGAAGTAATTTTATCCTTATACCCACATTTTATGTTTTGGGCACTTCTATTTCATGTCCCTTGACACCTTCTCCAATAATCCATCTACTTTATATTGGAAAGCCTCACATGAATAAAACTTTATGGCACTACAGGCATTTAGCCTTCCACTGACATTCCTGGCCTGTTCAATTCTGCAATTCAATCAAAATCAAATCTCAAAATCCTCTTGTCAGCCAGCGCTGCTTTCATATGCCCGAGCCCTGTGTAAGGATAACTGCATCCAATCTTTCCCCCAAGCAGTGCTTATATTGTTTTATTACAGTTCAATGAGTGGAGTTCAAAATTACATGCAGCTGCCTACTACTGTGGTCTGTGTTACGCATGGACACAAGTATTGCCCACCAGGCTTGAAATCATTCACTTACTGGTCTGGCAAGAGAGACTGTGAGCATTTCATTGTATGGAGGGAACATCCTGCCTGCTAGATCTAAAGAGGGTGATGTTAGCAGATCAGTCCCTTTATAAAGGGATTGCGAAAGCCCTGTGAAATGCAACTCAAACGTGCTCGATGTTAAGCATGTGGCTACTGCACATAAAAGCAAAGATAAACCTCAACATGCACTACTCATTCTCGGAAAGCTTGTGAGGGAAGATAAAGGACTGAGGAATAAAAGGCATCTCACAGAGTTTTTATATGTGTTTTAAATGATGAAGCTTCATTTAGACAATTTTTATCTTTTCTTCCCCCCCATAATCTTCGCACTGAAACAAAAGGACGAAACACAAAGCTAATTAAATAGAATTTAATCAGATGAACAATGCCGCAACTCCAAATCCAATAGCTTAAAAACTCCTGCTAGCGCTAGCTCCTGTGCAGCCTGGCTGGGGGCACAGATAGCATCAAAACCGGGCAGGATTTCCATCCGACGCTCACTGGGGGCTGGAGGAAAGGAGAGTGCCAGGAGGCTCCCTCCCATGCTACGACCAGGGCTGGGAAGCAGCAACAGCCGTGAACCAGAGGGAAGGGGTCCATCAACACACACGCTGCCCAGCCAGGTACCGGCAAACTCGCCCAAACCCCCCAGGGCCGGCAGCAGCATCCTTCTCAACACGTATGAAATTCTGCCGACGGCACGAGCGACACGGCGCTCCTACAGGTTAACGTATCGCCCGTCGTGTTAGCGTTTACGATCATTTTCACTTGGCTTTCCATCAGCATTTCACAGTATTACAACAGTGACCAAAATCAAAAGAAAAAAAGAATGGGGGGGGGGGGAAGCCTTTTATCAAAGGCTATTCATCAAATATTCTACCGTGACTAAATTCTGTAAGACTAGCAAGTGAGAAAACAGAGGCAACACATAGTTAGACATCCTGCCGAGAAAAAGCTCTCTTCGAGATGAACCCCATTACCTTTCAACACACAGGTCTGAGAACCAAGCTAACCACACAACAAACCGCCGACCTACGACAGCAGCACAAAACTGCCTGTCCACGAATCAAGGCTTCATTCCTTTTTCAAAAAAAAAAAAGAGAAAGGAAAAAAAGCGCGCTCAGCTGCTGTGCAACTGCCCACGCGTCGGTTATGTAGAAGCAAACCCAGTCGTGAGGCTGTCCAGCATTTGGGACTTTTAATAGCCTTCATTCAAAAGTAGCATGGATTATTGCGTGTGCATCCTACGTGTGTCTATTAATCTATTTCTACGTCTACTTGTACAAAGCCTGGACAGGAAAATGTGGCAGCAGTGACCGATCCTGGAGTCACTTCTCCAGTACAGGGGCACAGCCTCCAGCTCTGGCACTGGGATACGGCCCACGAGATGCAGCTTCGAGTTCCTGTCCCTGCCAAGGGTTTGTGGCAGGACAGTCGCGTCTCCTTTATGTCTATTTATTGTACAATGACAGATTTGGGAACATTTGTGGCAAATCTTAGGGTGCCAGGATCACTGCCATTTCAGTCACCCCCTTCCCATCCAAATCCCCTGAAGACATCTTTCTGCACAAGATTAATGCTTCTCCATGGCGGAGGACTGGGTTAGGGGAGCACAAAGCCCCAGAGGAGTTCCTGCACAGCTGCCCACAACAGCCCTGTCCCCAAACACCTCACGTACTCGGAGCCGACACGGAAACCCTCAGAGGAAAACACAACCTCCATCTGTTAGGGATACCAAGGGGGACGAGCGAGGGTTTTGGCTGGGGAAGGCAGGTGAGGAGCAACGAAACCTCCAGCAGCCTGCAGAGCAGGCTTCGCAGCTCCACGCAGAGCTCAGCCATGGCCAAGACACCAGGCTCTGGGCTGGAACCTGCGGATTTGGGGTATTCTGCAGCCAGCTCCCTGGGGTGCTGCACACATACAGAGATGCATATGCACCACGACAGCACACACACGCACATGTCCACCAGCCCCCAGGTCAGGAAGGTCCCTGAGCCCCGGCAAGGGCCAAACTTGGCCAGCAAAGAGCAAACAAAACATAAGCAGGCACTCAGCAGAGGGACCCCGCTCAGGAACAGCGGATGTTGTCCCTGTCAATATGCAATGACATATCAACATTATAGAATCCAAAATTTCAGGCAAACCACTCGGGCGTGTGCTAGGGTTAAGGGGGGAAAAAACGTCTCACTCTGCATGCACACTTGTAGGAAGTGACAAAGAATCACGTCTGCCTGCCATCCAAAATATATTTAGCAGCCTATAGATAGCAAACCAACAAGATTCATCTAGCACGAGCCCCGGTGCAGCTCAGTCATTGATGGTGACTTTGCACCCGTAGCCTCGCTGTAAAGCGAAAGGGATGTGAGAGGCAAGCAAGGAGCCACGGCTCCCAACCACCCCCTTTATCACCACCATCGCAGTATTTACTGTAACACATGTGACTTAGTGAAGCCCTAGATTAATTAAATGAACTCCTCCATTAATCAATCAATCAATCCAGCACAGAGCAGTTGAAATATTGAATTACTTAAGAGCAGCATCTTTATATAGGACTTTTAAAGGTCTGCTCTGGAGGACCTTATCCCCGATAATTAAATTCAGCCTCACATAGAGAAGAGCATAAGAAACCCAGAGGAGGCCCTGAGGCTGCGAGAGCAGAAGCGCGGGCAGCCCTGAGCGGACACGTCCCATGGCGCGAGGGAAACGCCAGCTACTACCTTGGGAAACACTGCCGCATCCGAGGGGGTCAGTGAGCAAACATCCCCCTGAACCACCCCTGAAAACACCTCTCCAGACACTGACAGTGAGGGCTCCTACTTGTTCAACCAGGACCACTAATCAATTAATTAAGAAAACTAAGATCAGGATTGCCCAATCCTCAGAACAGCTCACATCCAGCTGGCAGAGCTGCAACAGGGGCAAGGAGGGAAGCAGGGCCATGTGCTGGGACTCTGGGAACACCTGAATGCATACATAACAGTTGCAAAACCTGTAAAGTCAGTAAAGGTTATCTAATTTTATATATGGTGAAATTTAGGCAGAGAGAGTTGGAACTCGTTGTCCCAAGATGTGCAGAATGCCAGTGAGAATGGCAGTAATAAGAACACCGACCTCCCATCGAGGGTACAGTTTGCATCCCGAAAGCCAGGCACACAAACTGCTAATATGATCATTTTTTTCATCTGTGGGTCCACTGGAACCAGTATATTTGAACATTGAAATTGGAGAGATGAATTCTACGCTTCTTTCCGTCTTCATTTCAGTTTGGATGAGACTATATAGCTATGCCCATCAATGGGGGAAAGGACAAAAAAAGAAAAGAAAAAAACCCAAACTATTCCATGACTGTAATCTTTCCAATTAGTGAAAAAATCCCTATCATCAGAAACTTTTCACATAGCATAAGAATTGTGTTTCCCTTAGACAATAAAAAAAATAAAGCTTCACAAGGCTCCCCCTCAAAAAACAGACCTATAACATCTAGGCAAAAATATCTTACCCTGGTATCTCTTCCCTCCCCCTCAGCAAATATTTATATTTTAGCTGCAAGAGTCTGACTTAAGTTATAACGTCTTGTATGCTTGCTCTTCTGCCTCCAGCCCTTCCCACCACCACCACCTTCCCTGCCCAGAGCAGGGATCTCAGTGAAGTGCATGGACTACCCTGGGAATACAAAGGGAACAGAGTAACAGCCTTGAGGTCTTGTCGTAAGACAGGGCATACAGGACCCAAAAATCAAATAAAAATGCAGCAATATGAACACATTCTTTAGTGCTCAAAAGTCACTATTTCTTTTGGCAAAGACAATACAAAAAAAAAAGAGACAAGACTTATTACAAGCCCTAAACGTAGGATGGCACAGCACGTTAACATATTGCTGTACATCCTTTAGAGAAATGCATCCAAAGCTATATTAAAAAAATGTTAAGGTTGCAAAAACTAGGCAACAAAGTTGGCAACATCAACACGCAATCCTGATTTACACCTTTGGAATGAGTATTACGATCAAGTCTCCACTTACACAATCATATTTTTTTCACAGGACTCCCATCTAATGTGCAGTTATTAACCATTTCTTTTTACCCTTATAAAATCTGTACTCCAATAGCACGCATGACTTATTTAGCACATACTATCCAAACCCGGAGCTGAATACAAAATTACAAAGCTCCTCTTGACTACATCCCCAGTTCCCTTACCATTGCAGTATCAGGGTTTGTGACGTTAATGAAAGTCTCTTCACCTCCACTTGCAGGGAAGTTTGATGGCATCACAACCATCTCACTGGTGGGAAACACGAGACAAAGCAAAAGGGAGGCTATTGATAGCTGCTGGTTTGAGTTACCCAATAACTCGAGGCACCAATCTGAGCCCACCATGACTCATGGTCTTTATGGATACTAAAAACTCCATGTGCTACGGACAGCCCCAACTGGCCTCAGCTGTGGTTGCAAACTCAAGATCACTTCTGCAAAACTGCTCCCAGGTGTCTCTTGGTGGGGCACGCAGAAATGAGGAACAAGGAACCACGTGGCAAGCTTGGAGCACTTGGGTTTGGATGACATGCCAAAGCCCAAACAAGGCTCCTTAGGAAAAAAAAACCAACCAAACAAAAAAAACCCCAAAACTACATGATCGTGTCAAGAGAGTTTCACAACATACACAGCTTGGTTAAGGTGGCCCATGCCACTTTAACTCTATCGTTTCCCAAATCTCATGTGCCAGATTATACCATCTTGAAGGTTGTTTTCACACACACCTGTTTTTAATGTATGTCATTTTTTTGAGAATTTTTCGCTCTATCTTTAAGAAGTGAGGATTGAAACAACACCAAGAAGTGGCTATAACCAGAGAGTGCAGTAAGGAGACAACATGACGCAACATCTTGGCCAACAAGAGACGCCCACCCCAAGTCTCCACCACCAGAACTAACAGCATAACCAGCACCTGCACCACACTGCTGGGTGGCACTGGGAGCTGCTGATGGCAAGGCAGGGTGGAGACATCAACCTCAAATTCTGAAGAGAAGATCATTCCAACAGCCCTAAGTATGAGATTCTCCCATGATGAGACCACAAGGAGTACTCTAGTGCCCTCGAACAACTCAAAATACCTTGAGGACTCCAGTGACTCCAAAGCAATGCGTGGCTCAGTGAGAAACCAGGAGCTCCCACTGCTTCTTGGGGTACCTGCTGCTAAGGTGGCCAACCAGTGGCATCACCATCACCATTGCAAAAATCCCAACGCCTGCCAGAAATCTTTCTGCCAGCAAGATTTTCCCCTTTATGCTATGGGGGCTCACACGGGGTGCTACTGAGGTCCCTGTAACTCAACCTGGCACTGCACAAGGAGGATGCTCAGGCACCGTGGGACTTGTCCTCCCCCACCGCACCTCGGCAGGACCTTCCACGCTCGGCAGAGTGCCATACAGCTGCCCTGGCTTCCCCTTGCTAGTGATAACTCCTGCATGCTGCCTGCATGAGACCCTGCAGCTCTGTTAAAAACACATACACACATACATATGCATCCATAGGTTAAAAAAAGAAGAATTCTTTA
Source organism: Calonectris borealis (assembly GCF_964195595.1). Taxonomy (NCBI): domain Eukaryota; kingdom Metazoa; phylum Chordata; class Aves; order Procellariiformes; family Procellariidae; genus Calonectris; species Calonectris borealis. The sequence continues at coordinate 5,371,039 of NC_134321.1, read as the reverse complement.
TACGGCTGTGCTGTGGTTCCTGTCCATTACGTGCCTGTTTGGGTTTGCTCGGGCAGTCTCAGAGACTTGGTGAGCTCAACGGGTGCTCTCAGAAGACTTACCAAACACTCAGCAGCTTAATTTCTGGCCCTCTAAATTTTAGAGAAAGTCACAGGTGTTGTTCAAAAGAAGTGGCATATCTCAGTTTTGCTAAATATTTAAATGGTATTTATTGTGCTGGGGAAGGGGCTGCACTAATACACAGAAACTGCCAAGTATCACATTTTACCCTGATCTACAGCTTTCCTCATCCTTCCCAGTAATTTGCACTTTCTTTTCTTTCAAAGACTCCCATAAAAGGCATTTACAGTCAATACACAGTCTTATTAGCACCTGGTATATATTCTCTTTTACAAAGCATGTGTTTACTTTGACTTCCCCCTTACAGAAACAACACGCGAGTGTTGCCATTTTATATCACGGACTTTCAGAGTCCAGTACGTTTCTGAAACAGGTTATTAAAACAAAAATGCAATTGAAATAAATCAGCAAAAACTCAATTGAGAAAAGCTTGCGCTGCAGTTGCTCTGACTAAAGAGAACTGCGAAAGCTAAAAGGAAGGAGTTAACCTTTGTCGAAACAGCATCAAACAGTCGCTGCTGCTTCAGCTATTGCTGTACCGGGACCTGCTGCAGCAAACACATCCCTCGGTAACGGAAGAGCATCACCTACATACTCGCAATTCTCCAAGGGTCAAACCTAAAGCGCTGCCCTTTAAATGTGGGTAACAACCAACATCAGGTACCCAAGAAAATCTGGTAGATTCAACAGGAAACTACAGAGAACTATTTCTGAAATGTAAATGAGACTCTGCTACTTTCATTTCATTATTGCCGTAGCGCTGTGCTGAGATGAAGTTTCCATCTGTGATTTTCAGGACAGGGTATCAGCCATTTCAGACGGCACCCGTCGGAAACTAGAGAGACAAGTTACTCACAATTTTTTGTTTTATAAAAACGTTTAAACTCTACCTGGTCTCCCCTCGGACAGAGCTTACGGGCGATAATTCAGTGCTTCTGGGAACAACTTTGCAGCAAACAAGCAGCTTTGCCTCCACCATCCCTTTTTTTTATTTTTTTTTTTTTAAGGACAACTTGTAGAAAGTTACAATTTGAAGTGGACTAAATACTGTAAAAGACAGTTTTGACAAGGCCATGCTAAAGATCAATCTTTTATTACTCCTTTGAATAGTCTTGACTTCAGCAAGTTAAACAGTTTGCGATATCAAGCCTCAAGGTTGTGAACAGAGGAAAACATTTTCACATCTCACTAAAATTCTGGGACTCGTGGATTAATTAGGTACTTGTGAAAATTGTTGTCCATATGCAAGAGACAGCACATCCAATGAAATTATTTCAAACACTTGTTTCGTTTTTCACAACATTTTCACCATCAGTTGCACAAATCTATCAGCAAAAAATGCTGAAGTCAATGATGATGCAATTAAGGCTTTGATTACATGATGACAGCAAATCGATTTTAAAGCAGATTATATCAACAGTTGGGCAAAAGGAGAAGCAGACATTGTGGAAATCAAACCCTTCAATGTCTTTAAGATTCCATAACCCCAGAGAGCATCTTTAATTCACCCTCTTTTATTCCAGATGGTCTCACAAAAAAACCCCTAAATTATCACATTCTGGTAGCCCATGCTAACACACATCCTATGATGTGACGTTAATATTTGTTAAAAAAAAAACCAAAATTAAAAAAAAAAAAAAATCCAAATTGCAACTATTTCCCCACTAAGGTGAGATTTGCAACAACATCCATTTTTGAAGAACCCCAGGATACAACACATCACCCACTTCCACCGGACAGGCATGGTAAGTGCCTGGTGAAGGCAAGCAGTTACACATAAGTGTTTAAGAGCAGGAATTGGCTTCAGACTCTGCAAGAAGGCAGGAATAGGGAACTATTGTGCTGCCTGTTTTCTCACAGCTGATCCCAACTAGCTTTGGCTATAGATCTGGCAGCGCCAGCCAATTTCAAGAAAAAAAAAAAGAGCCTCCGACCCTTTCCTTTCTCTCCCTTTTTGTAATCTCTTGCAGGCACAACCGCTCCAGCAAGCAGCTCCCCTACCAGCCCAATATTTACACTAAACCACTAAAGGACTTTCTATTATAATGCTATCTCATTGATATGAGATTACTCCTGAACCACATCAAACCCTGCAATACTGTGAAAGGCACAAACGCCGTCTCAAGAAAGAGGCGCAGAGTGGATTATTTTAGTCTCGTTATTTCAATGGCACTTTTTAGATTTATGTAAAAAGTAATGCAATGCTACAGTAAGTGTCTCTCCCCTGGGGGCAACTTAGTGTCTATATGGATTAAATGTACACGCGTAAACACTTGCGATAGTTAATTATATTCCTGAAAACACACGGTTCTTACTATTTCTTAATCCTACAAAATAAAAACACTTCAAAAAAAATTTCAGATAATAATCAATTTTATCTAATGGCTTTGAAACTCTTCAGAGATTTTCACCTGAAAATCAAAAAGTGTTAAAACTCCTGCCTCTTTTAACTCTCTTTTGTACAAGATGCATGGATGTAAAAACCCCAACAGAACACAGCACTTGCCGTCTCCTCTGGTTGCAAAGAACATGAAAGAGTAACCAGACATTTTTATTCAAATGAAATTATACAAATTTTTTTATCTTTTTTTTTTCTTCAGCATGTAAAAACCCCACCCTATAATGAACACAAGCTTAAAGCAATCTCTTCCAATGGACCATTTTACTTGTTCTACAATTTCTTACCCAAATTACACAGGTATAATTATTTTGACACTGTAATGAAAAGAAAATGGGATTTGGGCACTGTGGGTTTATCTAATAACACTATTTCTTGCCAGACTTCACAGCACTGACAATCACAAAGAGCCCTGTCCATTCCAATAGGAAATATTTGATTTTACTGTAGGAACATTATTTATTTTCACCAACTTGCTATTATCAGAAAGGATATGATAGCTGAATAATAAAAATGAAATCAAGAAATTCTGGTGTTTCAAGGCTTTATTTTTTTCTGCTCTCACTTTTGACATTTTCTTCCCCTGGAGAGACAAGATAAAGTGCTGTCATAAATGGGTGACTTTTCTTGTCAAATGACAGATTTGATTCTCCATGGCAACCACAAATCAAGGTGCTAGTCTGAATTAAAGCTTCTCTTAAAAGGCGTCTTTATGTTTATAAAATGAATTTAAATTAAATGGGTATTAGGTACAGTTTTTTACCTCCATTTATTTATTGACTAAGAAGCTCTGTACTGTGTGGAGCATATTTGCATTTTAAGGAAAGACAACATATTGTACTGGCAGATGCACAAACAAAGCAAGTTACAAGGTCATGCTACATATACTAGTTTACAGTACTATGAATGGTATACAGATGGACAGCAAGCAGTTAAGAGGTACTTAAATACTGGAAAAAGCACAAAAATTACCTACAGAGTAACAGATGAAGGAAATCTCTCCTCATTTCATAACACTGCTTTCTTCCACACACAGTTAATAGAGAGTCATGTAATTGTCACAAACAGAATGCCAAAAGGGAAAAAAAAATAAAAAAAATCAGATGCTTCATCCTGTGCCCTTATGCAATCCTACTATAGAGCATGATACACTCTTACAAATGGTTGTTACCATGACTTTCAGATATCCGAATTTATCCCAGATTTCTAACTTCAACTGCTCTAAAAATTCACTTTCTTGAGGTCACAACACATCTGAATTTCTTTATTCAGAAGATGAGTCAGTGGAGCCTCCTAGTTCCACAATTAACCTACCTTATTACCTCTTTTTGAAAAAACCTGAAACCCAGAGACCTAAATTGCACTCTAATACTCTCCTCATTCGGTTTTCCCGAAGAGATGGCAAAAATCTTTGCACGGAACATGAAGACTGAAATTTTTAACATATAGGTAAAGTCAAATATATATTTTTACACACGTTCACAAGGAACTAAATACTTTCAAGAATTCAGATAGCATTGTAAAAAAATCAAAATACTGCAGGTTTGTCAGCCGATTCTCTCGGTTACCGGAGTCAAGTGGCTCCACATTCACTGCCCTTGTAAGCTCTGCCAAATTTGATTTTAAGCTTCCTGAAGTTAAAGAAGGTTTATGCAGTATTAACACGAGATCTTCTCACACATTTCTCAAGTTATTACACAGCCTTTTATCCAAAATTACAATTTTAAGCAGTGCAGGAAGGCTTCAGTTCAGCTTCACAGGCAGAGACGGACAGAGGATGTCTTCATCCTGCTGCCGGGCTTTCCGCTTCGCTTCACCACTGCCGCCCACTTTCTTCCAGAAAAGGTGCAATAAAAGGGTTCCAGCAACTTATAAACCTCTTTACACCCTGGGTCTGTGCAGGATTCGCCCCCTGCTCCCAGCAGCTTGGGGACAGCCCCCACCTTGCTGCTGTGGAGCAGCTTGGATGCAGCTATCAGGGTCCCCGCACGGCCAAGCACGCACCCGTTCCCCGACTCACAGGCACCTGTGTGTAACCCACAAATGTCTCAATCTCGTTTTGACAGCTTTTTGACCCAAATACCCCATCTTAAGAATCCTGGGGGAATAACAGTCAGGCCTCTCTGAATCGGTGCATAAACATTCGCTACATAAAAATCAAAGGACACTTTGCTAATGTACTACTGTATAAGTAACAGCCTCATTAAAATAAGACTAATCTGTAACAGAAATGTGCATTTTATGGGGTAAGCAACTGAATTTCTTAGATTTTTATTGTAAGAAAAGAAAAAGAAAATGAGTCTACCTTTTTCACTCATGCTGTAACCTGAGCGCAATGTTTATACATGCCCATCCCAGCGCTATATAAATTAAGTCCCAAGAAAGGGTCTGAGAAAATAAAATACGGTTAACTTCAAACAACACCTTCAGCTCAACTCCTGAAAATCCTTGGTTCTTCTTGCTATGCACTTCTGGACATACTCGAGGTTAAGAGGCAGCCTCGAGGTCTAAATACTGCACTTTTAGGAAAAATTCTCCAAATTACTACTATGCACAGGGAAAACTGCCCATGGAAAACACCCTCCCAGGCTGTTACACAAGGAGGATGCTGTGTGGTAGGTGCTGGGAGCATCTTCTGCTAATGTGAGGGGATGGAGAGTGAAGTCCACACCTTGTGCTTACGTGTTCTCTCCATAAGCAGCATTAAGGTGCAGCAAACAGGTAGAGCATTAAGATAATACCCGGCCTCTCTGCAGAAAACAGGGCGGTTTTCTAGCCCTTTAGTGCCAGCTGGCAACACGGGTTTCCGAATGAGCGGGCGAAGGAGAACTAAGCACTGAAAAAAAAACTTGCAGCTGCTAAAATTGTTATTAAAATTGTATTTCAGAAATGGACAACCACAGAGCCTTGGGCAGAAAAACCCTGCAAGTGCATTACTTTGGGGCTCTTGACCTTTTTGGGGGGTTGTGGTGGTGCTGAGGCTGCACCAAAACCTCCTGGGAGCGCCGGGGTGCTTTCCAGTGCGGATAACTCCAGATACAAACATGCACTTGTTGCCAAAGGGCTGCAAAAGGAGACCACCTGGCTTAAATGCAGTAGAAAAAGACATTTTTTCTTTTTCTCTCCAAGGTCTCAACCACTCATTTAGTGGGAATACAGGATTTGATTAGCAAACACCTGAAATCTAAACTGGGGTAAGTTGATGACGTTAAGTCTTCCTTGGGCACTCAGTGGGCATTTCTGAGCCGGCTTTTGGCAAATACATTAAACCCTCTCCTTAATTGTTGTGAAGCAGCACAGCTCACCTTTCATATTATTTCTAATGTGTGGCATTTCATTTCATTGAGCATGAGCTCAGGGTTGGCGATAGCCATAGATTTTACTACTTTAATAGTATATGTTATCTGACGTTTCCTAACACTGAGCTTTGGGATTTGAGACTGACCAGTCTTGACAGAGATGGATAGTTTGCATAAGAGTTATAAAGGGAACAGCAGAGGCTTCAGTGATATTTTAAGCAGGAAACTATGCAACATACTTTAAAAAGTGAAAAGACAACCAAGAAAATCTTTGGTTGGTAATCATAGTCAGGAAATGCCAGCAAATGTTTTGAGATGCTAGCTGAAAATTTGAAAAATGTTAAAAGCCAGCTTTGCTACCTTTAGCAGTGAACTATAAAGCTAATCACATATATTTTTGGGGTCCTTAACGTGGACCAGATGGAACTACACCGCATATAAATAAAAAACATTCTCTAGTTTGTGGGCTGGTTTGAATTTTATTTCATTGGATAAATATGGACGACAAAGTTACCAAGTAGTTTTAGTCTGAGTAAACCGTGAAGCAATTAACAGGAGTACCAAGATACATTTTCATCCATCAAATACCCTACTGCCTTCTAGATTTCACATGAAAGTTTTTGCAAGTGAAAAAGGGACCCTGTCAACTTGAGACCTCCCAACGTCCATACCAACTAGGTGGGAGCAAGTTCAGGTGCAGCACCTGCTCCTGAGCTCCCGGGTCCATGTGGGGGGGGCTCCAGCTACACCCTACTGAATCCTTAAAAAAAAAAATAATCATTCTTCTCATCTGTTGTTTGGTTAGAAAGAATACAAATTAATTTGGGGAAACTTGGTAACAAGGTATGGAAATCGTAGATGCAAACCTGCAAGGTAAATAAACTAAGGAGAATAAAGTTATAAAATTATTTACTTGTTCTGATCTGAGCAAACATAAAAGAATACCTCTCCCAGGCTCCAGGCATTGTTACCATCAATTAACTAACAATTCCATAAACAATAAAAGTATTACAAAAACAGCAGCACATCCCCACCTACACATTAGCACCAGTCAGCAAAAAAACCAACAAAAAACTACAAACACCACTTCCTACTCCTTGAATTCCCAAAGGAAACTCCACCCCAGCTGCTGCAATCAAAAACACGGACTTAACAAAGTGCCTGCAAGGTTAAGTGGCAATTTTAGGTGTTACTTGTAACAGAAGTAAAACAATTTCAGACACAAGGGTGAGTGTAAGTTGAGAACTCCTTGAATACTTGGGCTTTTCCCCAAATGATGTTTCCTTGCAGAGATTGTGCTCTCTGCTTCAGGATGCTGAAAGGTGAATGGGTCTAGATGAACAAAAGAAAAGAAAAAGCAGATAAAAAAAAAAACACACCACTAAACCATGCATCACCAACCCAGCCCCAGTGACAACAAAGTCTCCCCGCACCACGTACAGATGTTTCCAGGAGTGGGCTGTGTGATTACCGCTCCATCACACGTTGGAGGCAGAGGGACGGTGGGAAAAGGGGATTCCAGCCTGCTTCCTCCTCTCCTCTTCTCCCTCCCGCAAGTCCACACTTGCCTCTTCCCACTGGTTTCTCAACTGTGTTCTCAAGTTTCTGTGGGTCAACACGGCACCGACTTGGCACCCATACAATGCCTGTGAAATCCGGGGAGTCATGCAAATGTAGCTGAATATGCAATCTCTTCTTTTCTGATTCATTATGAACAGGCAGAAGCCATTTTAACCAGGATGGTGAACATCTTTATTCTTAACTTTGGAAAGTATTTTTTAAAAAAAAAAAAAATCTCAACTTCTTATTGCTCTTCGGTTCTCCCGATAATGGTCCAAAGATCCCTAAGCACACGCACACCGTTACTGCAAGCAGAGTCATTGCTCCTGCTCTGAAGTTAGGCAAGCACTAAATCGGGCCAATACCAGCAACCTGCAGAAATGCAGGCTGATAGGCATAAATTATGCAAAAATAAATTATGCATCTGGAAAATAGGTGTTTTAAAGTACAGCATCGCTATTCAGCTGACAGCAAGCTGAGCCCCTACCTGGTACTCCTCCTCCTGAGTATCTTTCCTCTGTCAAAGTTAATAACTCTTTGCCCCAAAAAAAACAACATTATGGAAAAATTCAACTGTCCCCTGGGAGTTCATGTGGTACATTTGGAGAATCAATTCAGTCTTCAAAACTGTGAAATACAAGGGTTTTAATCCTGTTTTAAGTGCAAGTTTCAATACAAACTGAACTTTGAACCCTCCGGGATTTCTTTCTCAGAGTAAGTGATCCAGATGAGGACCTCCTTCAACGTATATGCAGTAATAAAGTAAAAAGTAATTACTACAGCAGAACAGGGCACTTTGTAAAACGCATGTGTGGGAAATAATTATTTACCTTCAAAACAAGCAGTTTCTTCTTGGTTTCTGTGCCATAAATGTAACTTTCTCCAAACAGCAACTTCTTAAAAGATGTTTGTCAACTTCTGTCATTCACAGATACACAACAAAGAAAAATGTATATCTTCCTAATGAGATGCACAGCCAAGGACGGTTGTCAGCATCATAGCACTGCTGTTGTGACATGTATTTCATTTTATTCAATACATAATGGGAAAGCTGTTTAATCCAGCAGTCCAAGCAACGTCCAAATAAGCATTAATAATGCGGTGAATAAGTGATCATCACTAGATGGTTTTCAGCAAGATAAAGGTTTTTCCCTCCCCTTTTTAAAAATATCCTCCTAGTTAGAAAACAAAGAGGCAGAAGTTAAAGACTGTTGCCTGCTACCTCCTACAACGGGCACACATCTGCAAGTGCCAACCTGCTCGCTGCCGAGCCCGTCCTCGTGCACCGCGGATTTCAGCACTGCATCAACAGATTGCAGCAGCACAGCAGGTGGAGCGGGGGGCTAAGGGAGAAGCAATTAACATATATTGTGTTTCCCATTTTTCAAGGTAGATGGCAAATTCTGTTTCACAGACATGTACAAATTCGCATACAAAACCTACTGCATAATACAAAGACATCTGTGTTTACCAAAGTAATCATTATTGTTTAATGCATATTTTTTACACCATTTAACAAATAACTTTAGCTCTGATGAACATGGTGATTTTCATGATAGACTTAAAAGGAAAGAAGTTCATAAGAAATGTGGAGCTGCTAACACGTGCTAAGTATCAAGACAAGCACCAGAGATTAAGGGCACCGCTCTGACCTCGCGTGTTCTCACCCCGTGCATGCTCAGCCAGCTCGGTCCGACAGGGATTTGGTGGCTTGCTGGCTTGCATCAGAACTTGAAGCTGCTTCCTGCATCAAACTTTGCGGACACACGCAACGAGGGCGGGCAGCACCCCATCAAAAGCCATGAGCAACCACAGGAGTAAAACCCCACCGTTTTGGGACCGACCGATGCCAGGGCTGCACCCACCCGCAGCCCCAAAGGGCTTCCCAGAGCTCGGTGCAACGGACACACCTGCCTTCAGGACCGGCCCCACCACCATCACAGCCATGGGGAGATTCCCATCACGACTCCTGCCTCGCCACTTACAGCCATCATCTCTGCCCCACCGCACCTCCCCGTCCGCAGGCTCAAGCCCGGAGGGAGCGACGTGCCTAACCCTCGCGGGAGCTGCAGGCAGGCACGGCTGAAACACGACGGGGGAGCTCGGAGGAGGAGTGAGCCGAGTCGAGACCCCGCTACATGTTCAGTGATTATAAGATTAGTGCGTTTTTATTTAAAGTATTATCCGTTAACATCCCGTATTACAAAAGTAGCACAACAGTATCGACAGACTGTCAATATTAATAGGAGCGTCTAATGTTATATCAATACTAATTTAATTTCTCTTATCTGCAGGCTGCAGGGCCTTTCTGAAGAAACAGAGGAACAAGAATGAGAAAGCCAAAGCAGTGACATAACAGGAGAACGAGCCATTCCTTCAGCTTCTCCATCATTCAGTGGCACCATGCTGTTTAACACTGTTATCGTTGCTGCTTCTTGTAAGAAAAAAACACCACCAACAAAACCCTCTTAGTTTTTTTCCGATATCGCCAGAACCTCCACTCTCTTTTTCTTTTTGGCCAAAAAACATCTTTGCAGAACAGCATTCTTCCTAACTACCTACACCCAAAATATGTAAAATAAGTATGTCAGACAACAGCAATTACAGGTCGGATGAATAACTCACCCTTACGACATAGTGTTGATTCACAAAGGAGTATTTCTAGACCAGCGAATGACCCAATCTCGTACAGACCTTAAGGGTCACATGTGAAAAGCACGTTCTTCATTTTACATGCAAAATACATATTTTTAGGGTCTGGTAGAGGTAAAACTTCTTGAAGAACCTGTATTTTAATGAGGTACGAATAAGTGTCCCTAAGAGCACAGGGCAAGGACACATGTTGGTAAGTCTGCCCGCGGCAGCAGGTGCTGCAAGGTGGGGAGAAACCCTCGTCCTTACAGGGAGATGCTCGGCACGACCAGGATCCCAGCACCACCCCTGCGCTTCCCATCACTACTAATGTGCTTTAAAAGAGAGAGGAAGACAGGTCCACAATGACAAAATGTCACAGTGAACAAAGTAATTGAGCTAGTTATGTAAACATTCATTATTAATAATATTAAAATATTCTGGTTTGCATTTTCTTTTTGTGGCAGAATGAGTAGCATCTAAGGACTCAGAATTATCATCTAAGAACTGAGTAAAAGAGGAAACTGCCTAAAATGAAGATACAGTATCAAAGAAGAATATTTCTCTTGCTTTAGCACATGAATGATCCCAACTGTACTCGCTACAAAGCATTAAGTGGGAATGCAGGGGAAAATATTCTTTTCCTTAAATACATTTCAAATAAGTGATTTATGGTTTTCAAACTGTGAAGGAGAGAAGTGGAGAAGAGGAAGGTATTGGGGTAGGAAATTGGCTTACCTCGTGATACTCCATGATGTGTGACCAGTTCCCACAAACGGGTGAATCCTCCTTCCTCCGTTAATGAGGCTGCAGGTTTGCCGGTCCCCCTGCCCAGCCGGAGCTCCCCGCTGCACAGCAAGGCGCGGGGAGCCCACCCCACCGCCAACTGTACCCTCACGGTTTTACATCGCTGTGCCAAATTTCAAAGGGTAATGATACCCAAAGCTCCCCTGAAAATACCTCGAGGGGTTACTGAGCGCGGGGCGGCAACTCCAAAATACCAGCGACAGGCTGGGTGGGTGACAGACCCCCCGCGCTCCCTGATGCTGGCCCACATCGCCATGGATGGTGACATCCTCCAAACCCCACATTAGAACAAGACGAAGCAACGTTTAAAATGGAGGTGGGGAAAAATCAACTTTTACATTGTAATTAAAACGCTGACTTCTCTCCCCCAGCCTGTCTGTGCCCTCCCAACAAGTTCTCCTTGCCAGACGTACAGAAATTTCCACTCACACAAAATTCTACCTTCAAACAGATCTTTGCTGCTCCCCGTGCCCGTTGCAGTCACACAGATTAACATTAATTGGTGGTTGCGAAGAAGCCATGTCTGTCAGACTGTTTCCCAGAATGACAGAAAGAAGGAAGGCAGGCAGAAAACGAGGGAAAACAGCCCGTGGCCTTTGAAAACCAGGGGACTGCGCTGCTGAACAAATCACTTCCAGGCAGTTGGGGATGGAGCCAGAAAAGTATCTTTGAAAGAAAAAAGAAGAACCGGTAAGAAAGCAACAAGCAAGCAATGCAAGGGGAAAAACTGTACTGTGGGGAAGCTAATCCAAGAGGAGTCCCGTAAATTGGAAAAGGATAAGAATAAAAATTAGGAGTTATTGGACAAGGATTAGTGTAAGAGAGGTAGTTTCCTACCAGGAAATGGGGATTGAACGGCTCGTGCACAGCACAGCCGAGGACCTCAGAGAAGGCAGCAGGAAGAAATTACAAGGCACAATGACGTAGGTTAGCCTGCAGACTAAGAGCTTCTGGGTCTGAGCACCCACCAGGGCAGCCCAGGCCACCTTGAGGGATCTGCAGAAGAGAACAAACCTCTCCAGCCTGGCCATGGAGGTTTACCTTTCTGTTTTAAAGCTCCAAACCTGGCTGTTGGGATTTACACATACAGCAACACCACCCTCAGAGGATGCATTCATTCCCGTCTGCAGGAGTTGCGTTGCACTGCCTCGCACAGCTCTACACCCTGCAAGCACAAACCACTGTGAGAAACGGGACGTGAATTACACAAACTGCACAGCGCAGTTCACAAAAGGGATCTGCCATACAGGAATCCTCGTTGCCAGTTATATCTTCCTCTTACCTCTCTTACCTCTTTCTGCTCACCGCCTCCCATGTCTACAATCACTCTTTCTGCAGCACTTCTCCCTCCTCAGCCTCTTCCCAAACTTCCAACCCTCTTTTCTCCCTGCACAGGAGGCAGCGCCGAGGGGAGCAGCAGCAGCCGTAGCTCATAACTCGCCTAATGAATGCCAGCCAGAAGTGATTTGTAGGCATCAAGTAGATTATTATTTTTTGAGAGAGTGGAAAAGAAAAAGAGGGGCACAAGCTTAAGGTGTTGTTGATGAATGAAGATGAAAAGAAGGTTTTAGGGTGAGAATTGTTTGTCTAGTGTGACCTAAACCATTCAAACCTCATTTGATAGATGATGGACATTTATTCCCTGCTATGTGTCACTTCAAAGTCTGAGGTTTATATTAAACAAGAAGTCTTCTCCTTCTAAGTTGTTCTTCACTTTTTCCCAGAGTTTATCACACAGCACAATACCTAGAAATGTAATCACATTTAGTTTTTATAATAAAGTCATATGGTCACTAGCAGTACATATTAGAAGATGCATTTTATTGTTTTTCATTATGTAATTGTGTGCTTCATTGCTTTTCATCTGTTTTTCCTTGTTGTGGGAGGTGGCACAGCCCAGGAATACCATTTCTCTGGGGATGATGTTCTAAGGGCAGAATGAAACCAACTCACCCGCGCTCTGCTCGGATGCAGTGCCACTGCCCTTCCCTCCTCTCCGCTCCCCACAGGCAAGGACCAGACTCCCGATAAGCTGACAGTTCGCAGTCTGAGGCAAGGTAAATCCAGCTTTTCCACCCCACAAGGCTTGTCCCTACTCAGAGAAGCCATCAGCAGTAAATACTTAAAGCAAGCAAGAACACCATGCACAGCAGCGGCTTTAATCACCAGAGAAGAGATTTTTGAAGTCTTGCATTCAAGTCACCTGCGATCCTTGCTCCCACGCACACGCCGAACGTCTCGCCCAACACGGGTGGCAGCGAGTGGTGTGGGCACAGCAGCCCCGCACCACCACAGCGGCCATGCGGGCAAAGCCATCTCCTAGGAGGGCTCCACACGCCTGCACTTGCAGAGCCGTTGTGTGGTTCAGGTTCAGAGATCTCAGCCCAAACAAAAAGCTCCCAATTAAAACCAAAAGCAGAAACATACTCTCCCCCACCCACTTCTTCTGCTTCCCTTGTCATTCAGTGGGTTTCTTCCTGGCAAGATCACACCCCAGGAGTTACCGTTCAGTCTTCCCCCCTCCCACACGGAAGGAAAACAGAGAGTAAAACATACTGCTGAGATGATATCCACATGCTGCTGGAGCTATTGGAGAGACTCCTGCAACAGGAGTGGAGATGAGATGCTTGCCCTGCACTGAGCCAGCTGGGATAGCAGGAAGGGCTGCAGAGCAATGCACCAGCACATCAAAGGCTGAGAATCACCGAGTAAAATTTGAGGACAAAAATGCTTGCCCGGAGAAGGATGTCTTTGCTTTGGATCTTGGTTTGCAACCTTATGAGAAGTTGATGTTTGGAAATAAATAGTCTGTATCATGAAACAAGTTTTCTATGAACAGCTAATGTTATAATTAGTTTTGAATATGGGGTTCCTCCTACTAAAAGACATGATCATTCAGTTATAAATGTTTACATTCCTATACATTAAAAACAAACACATTATGCTAATAAATTATGCAACTAAACTATACTTGATGGGGTATGCTCCTGTTTAGTATTCACACAAAGCACTGCAGCATTTAACCGCAGGGTAGATTTACTCATTTACTACACCTATTTCTTTAAACAAGCCCCAAAATTTGTTTTCTCAGCACTTGCTCACTAAGATTGCTTTCAATACTGGCTTTTGGGGAGTTCATTTTACTTAGATTCTCTATTAGAAGAGAACACCACGGATTCACTGAAACCATATTTCTCCACCAGAACGTTGATTCGTACGGGAGCAAAAAGTATTTCATGCTAGTCCTGGCCCCGACCAAGGACACCACCTCTTCTGCGTGTCCTACCCAGAAAAAAAGGCAAATGACTTTCATTTGAGATGCTCCGGTCTCCCGCACCCCGAACACACAGACCTCGTGCAGGTGCCCTGCCTCTCCCCGTCATCAGCAAATTTCCACTGCAGCCTAGCTAAGCCCTTGAAGACCCCACAACTGTGCACCCAAGCTCAAAGTAGGAAGCTTGCAATTATGCTCCATCGAGTTGCTCCATCTCACTACACTGTCAGAGCTTAAAAAAAAAATATCAAATTCTATTGAATTTCTCTCTACACAGCTGCATCTCTAATGAACCCCCATAAAAGTTAAAACTTACATTCGGTAATCATATGCAATTGAAACGTCATAAAATGAGAAGTCAAGGAACTGTATGTGGGCTGCAATGACTTGTCTTATTGTATTCATTCCCTTAATAAATATATCTTAAAAATAACCTCACAGTCACACATTTGCAATATAATATAAAAATAACACAGGATTCAAATTATTAAACAGGTAATTTAATAGAACGAGAATTGAAATGTAGGACAGTGTGCAACTTTATGCCATAGGAATAGGATGATTTTAGCCAACACAACTATTTTTCTTTTTTGCATTATCTTTGCATTTATAATACTACAACATCCACATAACCTTGACACTGTAGTCACCTTAGTAATAAACAAGTGTAACGTTCACTTATTATTGAAATCCCAATAAGGTATTTGATTCAAGTAAAACAAAATCGGAGGCCCCTACTCTGTTGCTTTTTTCTTAGTCACATATACATAGGCTAAAGGGATTTAAAAATAGATATATTTGTACACTATTAAATCTACAAAGCAGAACCATTTAATTTTAATTTAACGCAAAATGGAAATAAATATAACACCTTTAAAAGACACGATGCTAAAAAGAGAAGCAAATTATTTAAGTTCTGGATCAGCGCAGCTTGGCAAATTCACACCAAGTAAAGGCCAAGATTTAAACCAGCCTTACAGCCGAGAGCAGCAGCTGCGCCAGGGGACCACTGTACCGGCAACACCGGCCGGGCAGGGGACACCGTGCCACCACAGCCCTGCGCTGATGGAGGGGGACGAGCATCCCCAGCCCAACCATCACTGCACCAGGACTCTGCCTGGCACAGGCTCGCTCCTGGCTGCATGCTTAGCTTCTGCTTTGCATAGCTGCTTTCATTTAAATTGGGGTATTTTAAATGAAAGAAAAAGAGCAGAGGTCCCATCAGTGCCCAGAAGAGGAAAGGTCTGAGCCCCTCCAGACCAAGGTCTTTTTCTTAACAATGGCCAAGACCAGACACTTCAGAGAAAGGTACAAGAAACATTTGCATTCAGAGTTTTCACCTCTGGGAAAAGGGGTTTCTGCCTAACCCTTTGTTAGCTTTGTCCTAAAGCAAGAGAATTTATATTCTTCCTAACTTGTAAAATTAAATAAAATAAAACTGCTCCTATTCAAGGTACCTGTAGATGTTTGTGATTACCTGTAAAGTTAAATCCTCTTATTGTTTCACACCTAGCCCTTCGTAGCTAGGATTTACAGTTTTATTGAATGATTATCTAGTCCGGTTTCAGCAAAAAAAAACCACTTAACTGCAACGTAAATCATCTGAAGCCATCTTTTACTTTGCTTGCGTTGGCTTGCTCTTCTCACAACTCCAAAGCCACAAACTTTCTGCCCCTGCAGAAGAGCCAGCCCATCGCCTCCGGTGAGCTGGTACAGCCCCGGCCACGCATCCCGTTTGTCAACCAGAGCTGCCATCTGCCAGGGCTCCGTCCTGGCCGTCACGCTTTTATTAAGTCCCTGATGAGCATGATTCAATTAACGTCGCCTGAAAAGCCACTACACGGCAAATGAAAGGTGACAAGTAGTTAAGACAGTAGCAGGGGGGCATGGCGGAGGGCAGACCGGCCGGAGGACACGGCAGACCTGTTACTCCGTGTGGCCAAAATGGGTTTGATCTGCCTATGTCCGGGGGGCGATGGGGAGGGATGCGGGGGGGAGAAAAAGAGGCTGGAGAAGTGAGACTTTTAGAAAGCTCTTCCCACCCCGCCGCTGGAAAGGCAAATCGGAGGCGAACGCACGCTTTTTATCAGGTTATTCTGTCGTCACGTGTTTTGTCTATACGTAGCGCCGCGGTGCTGATCACCAGCAAACACCTGAAGAAGCAATTAGCTGTACCTTGCTGGAGGCACGCAGGATGCCCACCGACCCCGACGAGAAATCCGTGCCCAAAACAGCTGCAGGAGTGGGCTCCTTCTGCCGGTGGAAACAAGGACTCGGCTAAATGTGGCGAGCTACAAGTTTCTGCAACAACGTGCAAGTCTCCAACATGTGGCCCGTAACGTAGCTGTTGCCATGGTAAATATTCATGTTTAGTGAAAAGTGTTAAATCTTGTATCATAAGTTAAATCAGCTGCCAAGACACATTTTCACAAGTAGGGGAATTTTTGTCTTTTCAGAATGGAATGTTTTTCAGTTGACATTGATTTTTCCCTAAAATAAGTCCCCCAGAAAGGAAGCCAATCACACGTGAGGCAGTCCAAGAGCTGAATTACTCTACTCCTTCTCTGAATCATTAACAAGTGTTGTGTGCTAGTGCGTGCGTGTGTACAAATGCACTGTAGCTTCATAAATCCCATCCTCTTATACAAATGAGCAGTTATACAATTTATTCGGAATATTAAACTAACGATCCCAGCAGAAATAGCACCAATATTTCATATTTTGGGTGATGAGACTTCAACAAGTACCTTTTCTAAATAGGAAGTATCTCAAAAGAAATAATTAAGCTTAACTTGCCCTAGCCTTTTCACAAATACAAGACTCAATCCTGAGCCTAAATATACAGTTGTTTATGTAGGTCAAGGACAGAAATAGTAAGAGCATATTTACTTGCTTTTACGTTTCTTGTTCAGTATTTCAAAAGAGGACAAATGGGTTTAATACAATTCCAGAAAGAGAGACAAGTTAGAATTGATGCAGAATTGGCTAAAAAAAACCCCGTTACTTTTATTCATTTAAAAACTCTTGCGAGGAAATCTGACTATTATCAGTTCAAGATTGCAAAATTACACGTACATGTCCTTCCACTCCTAAACCACTCAAAATTGGCTCGTTCTACCATCTTATGGTTAATCTTCCGTATTTAAAGCAAAATGCATTTCCAACAGAAGGTTCTTTAGAATAAGGGGGAAAAAATTGTAATTCAATAATTAGCCCAATTTCATTCAGAGCAGGGTAAATAACTCCTTTGATAACAGAGCAACAAAGCAGAACTAGTCCTAAAGTCTGAACAGAAAAGACAAAGCAGTCATCTGCTTTGACATTCTGCAACCGAAATAAAAACACGAACAGCAAGGTCCTTTTTGCTTTCTCCTGCCCAAGCTCCATGCCAGGGAGAACCTCTCCTGACACACACAGGAGGACTCGGCCCCCGGCCCAGCCCTGCGGCTCCCGCAGATGTACCACTGCCCTGCCGAATGGTGGAGAGCTCTTTGTCAACGTTGGGCTTTCCTCTTCCACATCTCTCTTCGACAACCACAAACTGGATTTCACCTGGGTTGTGTCTTCTGCGGTGAGGACTTTGCCCAACAGACTCCTTTCTTCTTTACCTACCTCTGAGTAGCAACAGCCAGCAGCCAGTCACATCCTTGTTTCTAAGTTAAGAAACACTTCTGATTCCTCCTCCTCTCTCTAATTATTGCTCCAATCGATTTGCCGTACCCCATGCCAGATTCGCACCTTAGCTCCTCACCTCTACTCATTAAAACTCAAACTCTCCTCCCATCTTCTCCATGAAAGACATTTTCTAGCAAGCAAGCTACTGCTTACGCCCTCTTACCTCTGTCTCTACTGAAACCAGCTCTACCGAAAGGCTGAAGCTTATTTAGCACTCCCAGCTCTCTGCTTGTCTCTTTCTTTTATTTTACGTGGTTCACTGTTCTCATTCTGCCTTCTCTCCTTCTTTCTCTACCCTGGCGCTACAAAAAGACATCTTCGGTGACACCTTAAAAAAAAAAAGATCGCTGAATTAACATGACTTGCACTGTATGGTATTTTCAGACCAGCCATTTGCTAACGTCGCAAACACAATTAGGAAGTCAGGGAAAGAGCTTACAGGAGCAGATGAAAGCTGCAGAGATAAAATGGAAAGCTTTTACCTGCCAAGCTCTCAGGTTAGGGTTCTAGGTTGCCCTCGGATCTAATAAAGCTATAAAAGAGCCACATTAAGGAGATGAATAGTCACATTGCTGTAAATATCAAGCATAGCTTTTTCACTCCTCCTATAGACATGGATTTTGCTACCACAATTTGCAGGCTGGTAGCCATAGGTGGTTTAAATTCTTGATATTAAAAAAAGCTCAGAGCGTTACTGACAATTAAAAACAGCTTTTACACATGCACAATAACGCTTCTCATGCTTTAAAAAAAATAATATGCATATCCATATTACCATCATAATAAGTGCCACAGAGTGACATGATATGATTGAGTATAATGGCTCCTTTGGAGCCATTATGGTCGATCAGTAAATAATACACTTTTGAAATTGTCTAACTACATATTTACACTTGTCAACTCTCATACACTTCAGTGACAGAATTTAAAAGAAACACTGTAAAAAACTGTAAGAACATTAAACCACGAAAACATTACGCTGAAGTAGTATTAAGGTTTGACTTAAACCCACAAAAACATGGAAATTCCTGCTTAAGGCCAAATCTCCAAAAATGACACTGTCTTCAGCTCACTGAGCCGTGCCCGAGGGCTTGCGGTGGTCCGGGAAAAGCGAGGGATGAGGCAGGGTTGGGCTGGAAGGCAGGGGACCGTGGGATCACAGTGGTCCAGGGCATCAGGTGAGCACCGAGCCATCGTGGAGGGCTCTGCCCACCGAATTTGCGGGCGAGAGCCAGCCCGCCCGCAGTGACTTAGCTGTTCAGCAGGACACCAGTTTATGGTATTTTAAAAAAACAAAGCCTGGACCTTTTCTCTGTTTCTGAGATGAAACTCACAATTAAGTTGAGAAGAATTAGTCTTCGCTTATTTCGGAAGAGGCCCCGTTGAGACACTGGGAGTTTTGCCTAGCTGAAACACATGGAGAAAAACTTCAGGCTTTGACCCTAAAAAGGCATTGTCAAAAAAATATGTTAAACAAACATGACAGCGGAACATTAATATCCCAAAGATTCACTCCATGTGGGGAAAAAAAGACTAGGAAGCAAGATGTTTTTTCAAGAGTGAAATAATGGGCTTGGCATTGGCTTTTTTAATTGATAATTTTGTCTCTCTTGTTCAGCTGTAGTCACTTTTGCTCCTAGCAGCGGTGGCAGCAACTTTATTGGTTCCAGTAGAGCTCTGCTGAAAACAATAAGCATCAAGCCCCCAAACGCCGTCTGTCTTTCTGTGAGAGTCACATCCTGCTGCCCTGGAGCCAAGGGGATACTGAATGCTTGCGAGACGTCAAGAGCAGCCCCAGTCCCGCTGCGCCTCCTTCGCAACAAAAGGACCCCAAATGCTTCGGATGCTCTGCACTACAATCCTGAGCATGGTGGATATTTTCCTAGAGCAAACGTCTTCCTTTCATATATATCTCTCTATATATAGATCTCCTTGCTCAGACTTATCTATTACCTAGCTTGTGAGAACAAAATCCATAAAGGCTTGGCATGGCAGACTCTTGGAGTTGTCTGAAGACACAACCACCACACCCCTGTCAGAGGGAGTTCCAGCTCGGTTTTATAGTCAACCCTCCTCTCGACTGGCTGATGACAGAGCAGCCTCTCTCTACACTCAGCATCTGGGATTTTACAGCTGCTGTATATAAATGGGATTTTCATGACAAACAACTCTGTATTCGGTTTCATTGTATATCTAAAAGTGAGAATGATCTCTTAAGGCTCTGCTGGGAAGGAGTAGTAATGAAGACAAAGAGTATTTCAGGCTATTTCCCCCAGGAGCGTTATCACGATGACAATACAATGACTTTGTCCTACACAAGTACTTTAAGTCCACGTCCTCCTCCTGAAGCAGCTCTTCAGGACCCCCCTGTATGCACGCTCCACGCGACAGCCCTCGCAGCCCCCTCCCCGCGGCCAGCATCCCACCATCCTATGACCACCTGAAGAGGATGGGATCTGCCATCAGCTCGGAGAGCTTTCTCCAGTCTCTCATTTCATAAGCCCTCCCTGGAGATGTTTGCTTTTGTCTAAGTATTATAAACCACGGTACGACGAAGACTTAATAAACCCTGTTGCCTTTTCACTTTGCAGTGTCTGTCTCCTCTCACTCTACCTCGCAGCTCATGCAAATGTCAGAGCGAGAACAGTTTTTACATGTCCTCGGGTTGCCCCAGAGTGATATAAGCAAAGGTAAACAAACTACTGAAGTCTGGGTATTCTTACTTCAGATGGGATGTAAATCAGGGGATGAAAGCTGAATAAACTGGCAATACGAGGGCACCTTATTGTAGTTTCCTCCCCCAGCTCAGCATTCCCTCAATGTAATACAGCTGACATAACGCTATACTAAAGAAAAAAAAACCCCACCAACCCAATGAGATATAAATATTTCCCCCAAAGTCAAAGACACTCTTCCTTCAAGATGTTTGGCCAACTCTTACAGAAAGAGAATAGCATTCTCCTACCGGAGGCAGAAATCTTCACCTGTAAGAACTCAGGAGAAGACCGGACACCACTCCGAGTGCTTGAGATGGACACAAGCCTCATACGGGACACCCCAATGCACCAGTGCTTGCGATACAGAAGGTGCTTAGTTCCTACGGCACCACATACACTGCTTCTCGAACAACAACTGGAGCAAGAGCTTCATCCCAGGGCTCAAATCAGAAAATGACTGGTCCTGGGCAGAGCTGAAAGCCCGTGGGAAGATGGGTTTTTAAGAGCAGCAGCTCCAGCTGCCACTTAATTGTCTGACCAGTGGGTGCCCCAAACCCACAACCTCCTCACGCCATTACCTCCTGGCAGAAAGATGTTATGTGCTCCCACTCTTCCCTCCCTGCCTCCTTCTTTAAAGCTTTCTGGCTGCTGGCGAGGAAATGAGTCTGCCTTGCTCTGCCTTTCTCCCCACCACCTTGCTGTCTGTGAGGACTGGTGAGAAAATGTTTCAGCTGCTCTTACACTTCCACAACATCCATTTCCTGAGGCCCTTATGGAAAAAAAGGCTGTCTCCCATCTCCTGCTGATGATAGCTTTATCAGATAATAGCACGAAGCAGGAATGATCCCGTAAAGCTGTTACCAATACCCAAAGGTATCTGAATAGCAGCAGCGAGACAGAGATCATGCTCGTTGCATTCACCCACCGATGGGCAAAGCCTGAACAGCCACCAAGGGACAGGCAAAGCCTGTCTACTAAAGAGCGTATCATTACTCTAACCTGCCACGAGTAGTTGTACTGCTTTTCTGATTTTCTGCCTGCGCATTGTATTTTTTTAGATTTTATTTTAAGTTAAAACCTGCTGAAATTCCATGGCTCCAGACACAGCAGTGCCAAGGAAAAGGAGCCTCTGGTCCCCGAGAGCAACTTTTCCCAGTGCTGGCTTGACACATAAAATCTGTTTCTTCAATTATGTCTTACCTATTTTAGACGTGATGGTGTGAAAACATAATAAAAGCTCATGGAAAAAAATTCAAGGAAGCTGAGAAAGTATTCTTCAAATGATATTTAGAGGCCTGGGCTCACAAATGCTTTAATACCAGGAGGATAGCCGCTTGCACACCCCAGCTCTGCCCCTGCACCACACCAGTGAGTGCAGGCTCTCACGCCTTCCCAAAACACCAGCGTCCCCTTCTC
The DNA here is from genome assembly GCF_964195595.1 of Calonectris borealis. Classification (NCBI taxonomy): domain Eukaryota; kingdom Metazoa; phylum Chordata; class Aves; order Procellariiformes; family Procellariidae; genus Calonectris; species Calonectris borealis. The sequence continues at coordinate 5,349,142 of NC_134321.1, read as the reverse complement.
CAGCAGCGTAAGAACTGCCCTGTTCAATAAAAACACAGTTACTGTGACACAAAACTCCAGCTACAAAATCCACTCTGCACTGTCAACACTCTGCACCCGATGAGGTGCCAGTGTTTTACAAGAGTTTGTTGTACACACACTTGCGAATCGCACAAACTCAGCACTTCGTCATGCTACGTGACATCTCCGCTGTGCCACTCCCTCTTCAAAATACATCTTTAAGCATCCATGGTATCAACTAAGGGATTAAATTTAAGCATGCACTCAAAAACTCTATTAAACCAGGGTGAAGCCTTGCAGATAAAAGCTCTGCTCAGGACTTACAGTTCACCACTTTCACACAGCAAAATCTTTTCCTGTTAAGTGATTTATCGGAATAATGGATATTATTTGTATGATAAAAGAGGTTACTTGAAAAATTGTCCCAAGCAATCATTATAGTCATAGCAAAGTCAGGGCTGGTTCTACTACCGCAACAAAAATTCTGTATTTGGTTTCATAAATACAAAGCAATGAAAAATACTGCTTATTCGGCCAGGATAAGAGTCTACAACAAAGCCCTCATTTTAGGTGTGAGAAGATTTTTGTACTTAGAAGGCGTGAAATGCCCCTTTCTCCTGGTGACGAGAAACGCCCCTTGATGCCCCATCTCCTCCAGGACATAGCCAAAGTGGAAATAATTTTCTAAACTAGTATGTACACGGAGTAACATGGTTAACATCATCCAATGAATTTAGATCCACCTACACAGTATAAATATATCTAGATAAACTGTCACCTTCAGCAGAATTCATTAAAATAATGTTGTATCTTCCTTGTTAAATGTTATTTTTTTAATTGAAATTTAATCTTACTGTATTATTTGGTAGATTTTTAATTGACATGTGTAGTAATTAATTGGTAAGCATTACAGCTTTGTCTGAAGAATTTAAAACTAAATTTGACATCGAGATTGGCCAGCCACTGCTGTGAGGTGCCTGCTGGGAGCATTTCATCATCCTCCCAGCCCCTCCTGCTGATCAGAGGTGGGAGATGATGGTCTCTTTCTTACAGTCATGAATTACATTACTAATGTATTCCATTACCACCACGCAAATGTCATGTTAATTCCTGATCATCATCAAGTCAGACAATGGTTTCCACGCTGGCACCCAGCCAATTAGCGGTGTGGAAAAATATTCCGCCAATTATATAACTTGAATTAGGTTAAGGACTCAAGAGAAAGCAAAATAAATGCTTTGAAAATACTTCTGAGATAAAATGTAAGTTGACACTGTCTTCATGTGCTATAGCCGATGTTATACAATCTGATAGGCAGCTGCCAACATTCATAACTGTTTATTAAATCTAGCCTCTCTTTATGGTGGCAGCTAAGATCTGTATTTTTACCAATATTAGGCTCATTGTGTTATGAAAAAAGACCAAAATACTTAGGAGCATTCACACCAGCTTATAAAACCTATTATGTAGTATATTAAATTGTTAAAATTACTTCTTCTCTCCTCCCCCACCGCCACAGAGAAAGTTCCATAGACAGAAAAGTTTCAGAAAAACAAAGTCTTTCTGTAGCCAATGATGCTTTAAGGAGCAAGAGAGATCCTGTGAGGACAGAAGTGCCATCTCCGGGCTGCTGACACCTCTCCCGCCGTGCAGCTCTGCTGGGGGACGCCAAGCTCCGCTCCTGGAGCTCTGCCCCACTCTCCCCGACACACGTCTGGGTTAGCACAACCCACTGACCTGAGGGAACCCACTCCTGCTCCGCAGCTGTGGACAAACCCCTTCAGCTTTTGCTCCCTGGCTATCACGTGAAGCACCACGGACAGATAAAGCCCTCTGTGCAACCAGGAGCCCATCCACCGGAGGAGAGGACTGCGGCAGGATCGGGGCATCCCTGCAAGAAAAGGCCACCACGAAGCCTGGTGGAAATGCCTCCGGCCGAGCAGGGACACGGCAGGTTTCTAACACTGCGTCAGCTTGGCGGGCGCAGCGCTGAGCCCCGCCGGCAGCGCGCTGTGCCGGCAACTCGCTGCACGACCAGGTTTTTAGTACCACCCCATTATTTTGATTTGTTCTGTTCTAAACTCAATTTATCGTACAAGCATGGTTATCTCCAATTTAAAAATGTACACAGCACCGATTCCTTGACTTTAAAAATTTATAACGACGAGCAATTGTTGAAACCTTTTACCGTATCTTTCTGTCTCATTTTCCTAGGTGCTGCAATGAGGCAATTCACTGTTCTGGCTGCTTACCCTAGATGACCTTTGCCTGCCATAAAATGGTGTACAACTAAATGCTCTGCTTTAAATAAAACTCTTGCCTCTTGGAAAGGCCCTACGTATTCAGTCAACACAATCAGCAGAAACCACATTTGGTTACTCAATAAGCTGGAAACTTCTAAAATGTGTACGGCAGTGAATGAATTCCTGACATCACCAGGGACACTCGAGTGGGGAACAAGAGAGACCACCGAGAAGTGGCTCTTGCTGTAGCTAGAGAAAGGATCACTCCTTTAAGCTGAATTCTCAAGGAAAACGAGAACAAAAACTGAATTAGCTCAACACGTACCCTCTGCAGTCAGCACATTGCTAGGCAACTTACCATGTCTTGATAGAATTATGGTGGAGGGCTGGTCGTACATCAGGGTTAAGATGAACACAAGCACCAGTTTTGGCCAACTGCTCCTTTCCAGTGGGACTGCTCAATACTTGGTCATTTCATATTATTATTTTGCAGTATTTTCTAAGCACCTACAGGGCCTAATGCATTCAGAAGGTATTTTAAAGCTATTATGTGACATGAAAATTTTAAGATAACTGGAAGTAAGTGAATTTAAGAGGAATAGCATGAATCTTTTTCTTTGTTCAAGCCAGCATTTGGAGAGAGCTAACAATCCTTCTTTTTGTTGCTTTTATTTTTTAATACTGAAGCTATCCAGAGGGCACGCTACTCGAATACTTTGTCTTTACTCCAGATGCCGGTTGGCCACAGCTCCATACCTGTGTAACTCAACCTGCTATGTCAAGGAGATGCTTCAAAACACCCTGGTCCTTCCATTTGCCACCGCTGAGACCAGACACAAAGTCCCGTTACAGGCAGTGCCACAGGGCTATCACAACATCCCGTTGTCGCACTTAACCTATGCCAGCCTTAGCAGGGCCTTGATCTTTAATAGCGACTTGGATAGTAAGACTGGGACTCCAGGCATTATTTACAGTTGTTAAAGAAGTATTAAGCAAATGCACAGACTGCTTTAAATAGAGGCATGTACCTTGCATACAATCCCAAGTTTTCCATGCATACTTCATAGGCACAAAGAAATAATTAATTAGCTAACCACCGCAATTAAAATCAATTGATTCATATGTGACAGAGTGGTGAGAAATTTTTGCATCACTGGAGAAGTCTGGAATTGGTCCCCATTTGGGGATCTCAGTCATATCAGCAAGGCTGGTAATTCAGACATGAAGGAAATGGTAAGAATCTCTCTCCTGCATGCACACTTTGAGCTGCCATATGGGTTTAATTCAACTGTTTACTACACCAGTCGGTAAAAACTGAACAGCTATTATAATCTTTGCTAAATGACATGGTAATTATGCTACCTCTGGAAAAAGAGGAAAAATGGAAACTTTAAAAAAAAAAAAAAAAAATCACAATTCACTGATGTGTGCATTTCTCGGGTTTTATAATCTTTGAATTGAAATGCACTTTCTAACACACAGAGGGATATTAAATATATAATAGAAACCTGAATTTATTTAAAAAAACAACTTGTGCTCCCATTTCCTACGCAATTTAATTATGCAGATTTCCTAGTTTTGAAAGATTTCTTACATAGACCTTCCAATTTTCCTGTAAAATCAGATGATTCCTGTTTTCTAACCTCTTCTGATTAATGAAGAAATATTGCTTCTCCTCTTGTCCCACTTAATAAATAAGAGAAGTAATCAGGAGCAGGCGGGTGTGAAGAGAGGGCACGGGAAGGCTCCCCGTGCCAGGGTGCTGGGGGACTGGGACAGCCGGGGAAGGCACAACCACCACTCGTTGGCACAAAAGGGACCAAGAGGCTTCTCGGCTGGCTAACGCCACAGGGAAATGGCAACTGCAAATTAACAGAGAAGGGGTCACGCCGCACCACCCTCTCAAGTTTGACCAAGTGCACCCTGCCCAAAATTGGCTATTAAATGTTCTGTCCCTGTGTTCCTCCAGGCCAGGTATTGCAGCACCCACGCCATGCTGAATGGGGCAAGCGCAAGCAAAGAGACAGCTCTGCTGTGTACCAGTGACACCATTTTGTCAGTGGGATGCAAGTGCAGCAAACGGTGGAGCTAATTATTTGTTGGCAATGGTTCCTTTGAGAGTCCATCATCTGACACATGATGGAGAGGAGACCTCTCCATATTTATATTTAATCACGACACAAATTGCCCACATAAGCATGTTTAGACCTTGTCTCTCTGCAAGGCAGTAGCTTCGCCTGCACCACTGAACTCCAGTTTCAGCACCAAAGACCTCATAGCTCGTAGGATTTGAGGGGATGGAGAGAAGAAAGGAAGGGAGTATTTTTTCTGTATTGATAATAGTTGTTATCACTGCTATTTCATTATAATGAAGGTAATTTTTTTTTTTTAAAGAATCGTGGTGACTTGCTTTTAAGCACAGACAATAATAAAAAAATAGAAACCCAAACCCCACCATACTAGAAAGGGGAGAAAAGGGTGAAGGAAAGAGAGACTGTAAGAAAGAATAAGTGAGAGTTACTGCAAACTCGGGTTTGACGACTCACCAGTTTTACTTGCAGGCATCACACATATCCACTCATGACTCAGGGCAAATATGGGAAAGGATCGAAACCTTTATCATGGCAAATGTGTCTGGAAGCCGGAATCACTCAGAAAAAATGTTTTCAGGAGACTGAAAGACAAAAACATGTTTTAAAACTTCACTCAGAATCGTATCAAAGCCTACCATTTTCCTTTGAAAATAAAAGGTGGTTATAAACACTGGAGGTGGGGGGAGCATTACAGGAGTATTTCTACGTATCAAACATTACTCTATCACACAGCAGACTTTATTTGGCTTTAAATAAAACTGAAGCTCACAATATTAAGAAAGATTTTTAAAGGCACACTTATTTCACATTTGCAACGTGCTCCTCCAACAGGCATGCTTATGTTCCTTCGAAATATCAAAATGTGTCACCATCCAAATCCATATTCTGCTCAAAAACACGGCACTGTGCACAAAATCCAGATACTTTAACCTACTTTGCATTATCAAAATATAACAGTCTTTGAATTTCTGAAATATTTACTCTCTGCCTTCACTCACTGCATCCTGATAAAACCTTAACAAAATGTAGAATCTCTTGTTACCAATAATCTTTCCTCCGAGATTAGGAAAAACACATATAAAAACTATTTGATGTTCAGGGTGAAAAGGCAAAATTTGCAAACATCATACCAATTAGTATGTTTTTTTCCTCAGCTATTAGTAACACAGATTGAGTTTAAGCTTAGCTCAGAGGAAGCTGCTCGCTGTACAAATGAAACATCCATTTTACTAATAAGGGTAAAATAAGATGTATAATTTCTTTACTGGCAAAGTATCCACACTGAGTAAAAACTCATATTCAGAGATACGAACAGAGGTGTTCCCAAGGCTGCGGTGCACGAACATCGCACCCATGAAATCACACGGGATTTAAAGAGCAGCTCCAGTGCCTGCCCAAGTTGGAGCCGGGCACTCGCTGCCCTAACGGATGCACCAACACCCGGGAGAGCCTCTGCTCCCTGGCCCACTCCACAACAGGGACCTGCAGCAATAAACCCCGGAGGAGAAAACAAACTTTGCAACAGATGAAAATGTCCTGAGGGACTGGGGTAGGAAAAAATATGACGGCAAAAATCACATGTGCTGCTTCTGACCTCTTCATTCCCCAATCCTCTCCCTCCATAGCATCCCCAACGCAGTGGCTGCTCCCAGCCTTTCCATCTACCAGCACTTTGGCAATGGCAAGAACTGCCACCTTCAAATTAACCTCGTGGAGTTAATTATTTTGGCAGCCCACCATTCCTGAGGAACATCTGGAAGTTTCTGTCTTAGCAACAACTGTATGAAATTTCGTAAGGCAAAAAACAGGTATTCCTCTGGCCCTGGAGCTTTCTCCCATTCTTCGCTGAATGCAATGCAATGGCTCAAAGAAGACCACAAGAGTTCAGAAATCTAAATATAGGGATTATGCGACCCTATTATAAAACTGTTCCTCAATAAAAATAGATCCAAAAGGGGTTTTGAAACAGCATTTATGCTAAACATTACTTCTTTCTCAGAAACTGAAATACCTGCAAACCAAAAATGACCTGCGTCTTGCATCAGTTGTATTTTATTCATGAGGAGCAGAGCACCTGAGAGAAGCAACCCAGCAGTGTCAGAAACACACACCGAGGCTCGCTTTATTGCTGCACTTGATGACAGGTATGCAGATGGGTATGTAGCCGAGAAGAAAGCTGCATTGACACATGTTGGGGCAAGATTTCTCCAGCTGACCTGCTGTACCACAGTATTCAACTGCTTAGTAATCTTTACCCATGATATGTCTGTACAGCAGGAAAGTATCATTAGCCCCGTTTAGAAGATGAGGATTTGAGGCTCATTTTGGCTAATGCTTGCTCAAAACATTTCATGTTCTTTTGAGGCTTTTGAGGCAAAATGACTTGTCTAAATAATGTATTTGGTCTGCAGCAGACAAGGGCTACGGTGTACAGAAGCATTGTCCTCACCTCCAGATCGCTCTTCTCCTTCACATCCCTCCTCAAGCATGAGGAGTATCTTGGCATCTTTGTGTCAACAAGCAGATTTGAAAGCTGGGAGAGCTTCTACACAAGCAACAAGAAACAGTCTTGGGAATAGGTAAAGACATCCCATCCCAGCCTGGCCTGAACTCTGAAGGTGCACCTGGAAAAATGGATGTTTCTTACGCCATCAAAACCTGACCTCACCAAAATATTCCACAAAACATTTCTTCAGCCAGGTTTCCCAAGGGAACAAGGCTTACGTGATCACCACGTACTTTCTGTGCCCAGCCCCACCTGCATCTTTTGAATCCCTTGGGATTAACGGGAGCAGAGAGCTCCCAAAGACAGGAATTCTCACGGCATTCAGTCTGCGGATTGCACCACTGGAGGCCTCCAAAACCATTTGATCGGCTGTCTCCAACAGCCAGCTGGCTCACCGGCACTCCGCCAGCTCCAGGCTGAGCCGTGCCAGGAGGGAGTCCAGCATGGCCTGGAGGCAGCTCAGGCACTTCCATGGACCTCAATGCTGGAGAGCCTGGGGAAACCACACGTAGTGCTGAGGGGAAGGGTGGAGGAGGGAGAGGAACAGATAATAGATCGGTTCTGATAAACTGAAGCCTTTAATGATCTACCCACGCACTTGAGGTCGATCTGGCATTGACAAATTGAAGCTTTTAATGATGCACCCACACGTTTGAGTTGGACACTCCTCTTCTACAACTTTCACAAAAATAGCCTGCTGGGTTAAAGACAGAGAAACTCTAATAACGCTGCAACATGAGCAAAACTCTTGACCACTCTGACAAAACTTCTCCCCCAACAGATTCTTTCATGCGACCTCCAATACAGACCTCCAACACAGACCTTCTCCTGTGCTGCCTTGCTCCCATACAGATTCTCCGAAGGCTACAGCTAAGTAAGGGGCAATGAGATGCGGCAGCTTTAGCATAACAAAGTCAATCAAACCTTGAAGCAGGAATCTGGGCTTCATTAATTCCAGCAATCACAACGTTTTTATTATCACTGTATTAATCAGAATAGGAAACCTATTAATCTGCCCCCAACAAAAATTAATCTTCGTAATACTGAACAGATTTGAAAGACAAGTTTTAATATTTCACTATTTAAATCTCAAAGGCAGAGGCCCAAAACTCAGATGATCTGGTGGACCACTGTGGACTTCATCTCATCTTTGTGAGGTTAGCCCTACCACCCTCACCTTTCCCTGATGCTTCCAGCCCTCTTCGCGCATCTCCACCCCAGGGTCCAGCTGCTCCCAGGGCTTTTGAAGCAACCGAGCACATCGTTTCATACACCAAAATGCAAAACTGGCTGCAGCACTTGGTGCAATTAGAGTTGTCAAGAGTTTATGCTGTGACCTAAGGAACAGCAGAGTGCATCACATCCAGCAGTGCCTGGGTGGCACAGGCTGGAAATGCCACCCCACGCGAAGGGCTGCCTGGGTACGAGTGAGCTTTCTGCAACGGGCAGGACAAAGCTGACGGGTAGCAGATACATGACCATGTGTTCAGGGGAATGAGAAGAGGCGCGGTGGGAGAAAAAGGCAAGCGGCTGCAAAACAAGAAAGTATCTGAAACTCCCGTGCTCCACTGGAGCAAGTCAGGGATTACTACGCAGATCTGGCACAGGTACCTGCGCCCGACCCTCGTCAGTGCAGCAAATCCCCCCCAAGCCACCGCAGTGAGCTGCAAAACAGGCCGCTGCTACCAGATGTGGCATCACAACAGAGCCCGGTTTCAAGGAGAAAATGGGTGGTAGAGGAAAAGTCCTTACGAAATGATGGCAAGGAGTGGGACAAAACGGAAAGTGGCTGAGGAAATAATGACAAATGTGACCGAAAAAGAGGAAAACGAGCCAAAGCGTCTCCAGGTACCCATGCCCTGCCGGGGGTGGGTGACACAGGTGAGCACACGGCTGCGGTTCTGCTGCTGCTCTTCCGCCACCGTCCTGCGGTGGCAATTGCTGATGGACAGGTTATTTTGTTACTTGGCCAGATTTTCATTAAAGCAGCTTTCACCAACATATAGATACATAAATACGTAGATACACATACACCTTGGGACTATATTTGGCACAATACATTTCAAAGCCTGATCAAAGGCAGAACTTCAATCATCTTATGCACCACTCACATTAGGCTGTTTACTGACTGCAATGAAACTACAGAATACTGTTTTAACTAATGATTTCTCAAAGCCATGTTGCACAAAAGAAAACAGGTTCAACTTGTACATCAGTGCCTAAGAGACCGCTCCAAAACAGACAACTGTATGAAAAGTTGTGCCCATGTATACATATATACAAAACTGTTTTTAAGTGACTGTTTTAAATTAGAATAAATCTGTGTTCCACCAATTAAGCTTTGAATGCATGGCTGATATCGTTCGCTATTTTAAACAAGTGGCATAATAAATGCAAAAATTCAAATATTTTAGAGAAAATACTTGGAGAGTTGAGACATTAATTTTGCCATATACAATCTGTTTCACAGGGATTTAAAAAGCGTTATTGCCACCCTGGGTACATTGGAATAAAGATGAAACACCATCCTTTCCTATTTACATATTAAAAAATACGTGCCTTCTTGACACAGACTACCCAGCTTGCTGATACATGACTCTGTTAAAAACAATACAGCCTGTCTAGAAAACACAAAGCCCCAAACTAGATGCGTCCTTGCAAGAATTACTGCACTCTAACAGGTTGTAAGTGGAAACAAAATGTACTGCTATCTTGTTTATCCTCCCCTCCAGCGAGTGTCCTGGGGGAGCGGGGCCGGAGCAGCTGCAGCTCCCCAGGGTCCTGCCTAACGATGGAGCTGTTTACCAATCACCACTACCACCAGCAAAATAAGAGGAGTAAAATCAGCCTGGAAAGCCTTGGGATCTCAGGATGTCTACATCCAGGTGAATTAAAAAAAAAAAAAAGAAGGAAAAAAACCAAAAAACCCCAAACAAAAAAAAAACACCACCCCCTCGCAAAAACCCTACCTCATATACCTGTATTTGATTTTAGCTTGAGATGCCCAGCAATTTCCTAAAATCTTTCAATACAGATACAGTTTTTCCAAAATAAATACCCTTTTTCTTTTTTTTCCTTTTTTTTTTCCTTTCCTTTTTTTTTCTTTAAATAAATTGCCATTAGAAATATATGCACAAAGCATCCTTAAAAAGACTACGAAGGCTGCTTGCAGGGGGAACTTCGCTGCACCAAGAGGTAACATTTGTTCTCCCCTTTCAAGTGGGATCCACCTCAACTTTTTGATGTTGGTTGGAGCTTTTATTTGCAAATAGAGCCGAGCTGCTTGGGACGGAGGGCTCCTCCGGAGCATGCCATGTGGCCTGCACAGATGTTCCTTTTATTCCCGTGTCCCACAAGGCTCCGTGCCTTGCTGGTGTTAAACAGATTACGCAAGTAGAACACTTGATTTTGCATGTCCCCCTTTTTTCCACAGTTGTCTAATTTACTCAACTCGTTTTGTCCTCCCCCCTTTCCCCCCCCAATCGCTACAGAAAACACAGAAAAATGAGGCAGAAGCAAGGAAGTTTCTCCTCCAAGACCAGAATTTGCAGAAATGCCCAGCGTCTGCGAACAAAGCAGAAATCCAGAACAAAGCTCTTATTTGGACAGTAAAGTAACTAGCTCATTAGGTGCTTCTAAAAAAGTTCGTCATATCCCAGTAACACCAGTCGCTACAAGTATCATAATCTCTCACTCTTTTTTAGATGTCCAAATGAGAATTGAACTTTTACCAAAAAAAAAAAAAAAACACCAACCACCGAAAACCTAACACCAATTATGGCTGCTAAGCATTCGAAAATCCTTGAAAATCTGGCCTTCACCTCGGTCACAAAGAAGGGGCTTAATTTCCCGGCTGTCAGGCATCCCAATCAACAATTGAAGTCAACGGAATCTACACAGTACCTTATTTTTTTTAAAAAAAAAAAAAAAAGAGCCTAAGAGGCCCATTAAGCAACTTCAGCTACAGGGAGACAACTTCACTGCAGAAGCAGCAGTTATACACAGCTTTGTGCATCAGCCACTTTGCTCTCATGCTTAATTTGATTAATCATTTTGGTATTATCCCCAATTAGTCTAACAGAAAAAATAATACAAAAAATGGTTCAGACTAAGACACAGCAGAAAATGGCAGCTACTAAACATGCAACTACTTGGGACTTCTGGCATTTGCCAAGGATACAAAATTAAAGCTAAAAATTGTGGGCAAATACAAAGGCATTGGTGTTTCATCCAGACTGCGGATTTTGAATTTTTTTTTTTTTTAATAAACTGAAACCGAATTCCAGATGTTGAAAGTTGGGAAGTAAAAACTGCTTTAGCTGTAAAAACATGGAAAGGTGAGACAAAAAATTCTGCTGAAATATAATGATTCTTAGGGATGAAAGCGAAGCCCACGCATCCCCCCCCCCCCAGGAACAGGGTGGGACAGGATTTTTTCCCCTCTGCGTGCCAAACCAGGTAGTGGCACAGGGGTTTGCCCTGAGTTTTCTTTTAGTAAGGGACAGACTGGAGCAGAAATCCCTGGGAACTCCCTCAGCAGGGAGGGGACCGCACGTTCCCTGCATTGCTGATGCTGTGGCAGTTGTGAAGGGAGCCCACCTGGACCCTCCGGCACCCGTGCCCTGCCACCTTGCAACCCACGGTTGGTACCTGGCAACTCTACCTGTGCGGTAACACCAGGGGGGAATTGTGGATGCAACGGACACAAACTAGTACATCCCAAAAAGATGCACAAACCCACCATTTTCCTTCACCAAACACAGAGTCCAAATCATCCCTGACACAGCAGAGCCACGTGTGAGGCTCCAGGATGTACTTCAGCATCCAAGTACAATCCAAATTCGGACCCGTGCAACTGGTTCTTGTTTTAATACGTGGGTTCAACCACCACCAACACTCGGGGCTTTTGAAAACAGAATTCAGGGCAGTATTTTGAGATCCCTGGTTTCACCCCTGTTTATTTCACCACAGCATCCACAACGCTCTGCAGATGAACATATGAAATCACAGAGTATCCTGCAGCATCCCACCAACTCCATCCCAGGAAGACACTCGGTTTCACCCTAAAATTCAAGAGCAGCGGCAAATGTTTGGATTTTGATAAGAGGGGGAATATTCATCAGCATACTTCACTAGTGATGCAGTCAAAACTTGCAAACTTAGTCACAGAAATATGACTGGACTTGTCTGCTACCGCAAAACAAAGTACCGTCTAGTGGTTAAAATCGGAGGACATGATTCAGGAATGCAAGCCTTTTCAAAGAAGAACTAAAACACATGATTAAGTGCTGTTGAAGTCAATAGGCTGATTCAGAGACAAACTTCTGGAGCGATGGATAATATTCCCCACATTGCCATATGGCTCTCAGTCAAACTTCCTAGAAGCATTTGCTAATACCAGGTTCCACCACAGCTTTTGGGAGGCCTGCTTTTCTTTTTCTTTTTTTTTCTCTCTTTTTTTTTTTTTTTAAACCTACGTCTGGGATGATTTTCACCCACTCTGAAGATCCTCCGGGTTCTCACTGACTGAGAGAGAATACCCAACCGTGATTACTGCAGGGTGGCGCAGACTCATGCAATGATTAATATTCTCAAATGAAAGGTTATCTATAAATAATAAATAAATGCAAATATATATTATATAATATATAAATATATAATATATAAAATAAGAAATGCAGCTATATAAATAATAAATAAATGCAAATTTATTATAATCCAAATGCACTTTTTGTGGTGTTTAGCAAAAGGTGCACAAGCCTGTTACAGCAACGAAATCCAGCGTGCGCATCTTGGCCAGCCGAGGGATCTCTGCCAACAGTCCCAACCCCACCTCAAAACTTCTGAGCCCGCTGCCTTTACGACTTTGCAAATATTTCACTTCTCCTGCCAGCTCCCCATTCACTGCTACAGTAAAATCTTCCGCGGCAGGTTTGCTATTTCTTATCCTTCTAATCTATATTGTGCAGAGATAGCAGCCACTTGTCATAGCCTCCTGCAAAGCGGTGACAGCAGCACGGCCACCGAGGCCGACCCCCCAGGCAGGCAGCGCTGCCGCCCCACGCCGAGCAAACCGCATCCCCGAGGTTTTCCTTATCTCCCGGGAACGCCATCCAACAGCACCTCCTGCTCCCCAGCCACCCTCAATCCTGCCAATACAAACAAGCAGCAAACCAAACCTTTTAGCAAGATAAATGGCTACCTATCAGCATGCAAGCTAACGTTTGTAGCAACTCGGTTACAGTTTTTATTTGTATTTATAGGACAGGGAAGGGAAGGGGGAGACCACTGGCAGAGCCACCCACCGACTTTTCATGCCCTCCCCACGCCACCCGACTGACATGATCCGCTCATTTTCCACATTTCCTAATCTTTGCAAAAGTTGAAAAGTTATTCTTTACGTTTAGTCACGGAAAAGAAGAAATAAAACAAAAGCCCAATGAATTCTTGTTGGCTTTTTAAAACACTTCATAGTACAGATAAGGTGTAACACCATTTTTAAGCAGTTTGAAAACACCCTGTTACTTCCTACAATTAAATAAATGTAATTGCAGCCTAAGTCAGCCCTCCCAGCCATCTTGTCTTTAAGGCAATGGGGAAAGAAGAGGCGCTACAACGTGCAGTACTTTTTCTGGCTATTAAAGTGTTTCTCCTTATTCAATATCTAAATTAAATCAAATGGAGTATACTAAGTAAGCCCATAAGACACAGCGCATGATGCAAGAGTCTTAAAATCCTTATCTGCTGAGCACTCCAGCTTAAAGGCTGATGTTTTATGTTCCCCTGCAGCGCACGGGGATCCTGCTGGCTTGGCCAGACTAGGAAAATAAGCTTCGAATGACCAAACGCAACTGCAACTTTAAAAGTAGGAACCAAACCAGACACAACAAACCACAGAGCAGCCGCCCCGGCCCGCCCTGAGCTCGCCCAGCGCTGCCGTTCCCTCGCCGGCATGCTCCCCGCGTGGCGGCGGATTTTGCAGGGCTGCTGATAAGATGATCGCGAGCACAAGCCTACGAGTTGGGTCGTTAATCACAAGATATTTAGCCCGAGATGCACAGGGCAAGGAAGGCAGAAAGCCGGCGCGTGCTGACGGAGCGACAGATGCACGGAGTTGTGCAAATTTGCTGAATTCCAAAGTTATGAATTCCTCGAGTTTAAGCGATTCTTGAAATGCCGCTGAGCCTAAATCCACAGTCCCGTCTGGATGCTTTCCCCGCAGGTCCCGGCGCTGGGGCGAGAGGACGGCACGGTGCGGGGGACCCCGCCGCGGTGCGCACCCATGGGTGCCATGTGGAGGAGCAGGAAGGGCATTTTGGGTCATTTTCTGCCCTTGCTCACTCCAGGCAGCCCTGCGGATGGCTCACGGGACAGTCGTTCCCTACATCGACCGCATGTGGCCCTGGGCAAGAAACCGGTGCTCCTCCACGCTCATGCACCCGTATCTGCATCCCAGGGCAAGCGCTGTGCAGAGTGCAAGCGAGAGGAGCACCAAGTATTGCAGAGCCTATAAATATCAGCTTCCTATAACATGCAAATAAACGTGAGTTTGAGACAAAATCCAGCATCTATCCTCAAAGTCTGGATATATTTCTCTCCCGAATATATGTAATTAAAGCATAATTACATGTGAAACATCATTTTACATGTCCTGTTAAAGGGACATTTACCGCAAAGAAGAGTTAAGCAGCTCAAATATCAAAATGTGAGTAAAACTATTGCTGATAACAATGACATAAATTAATATTGGTAGTTAATTAAGTCCGGTAGTATTCTCAGACTTTTATTGGAAGACTGAGGCTTTTTACAATATTTGTGTTACTAAATAATATCATTTACTTAAGTACTTAGCTCTACCAGATCCATCAATTTAGTTTTTATTGTTCAACTCATCTGCCCCACATTCAGCATACCTGCCCATAGGACAAACCACACATTGTACCTTATTTCCTCTGAAGAAAAGCTCTGTAATTATCACCACATCTACTAAGTATATTTGGAGGTCAAATTTCAGATTTCTTCCTTTCTTCCCCCCCCCACCCCCCCATTACCTTTCAATTTATAAGTACCAGAAAACAGTTTTGAAAATTTTAAAAATACCTCTCTGGGCAGGGAAATGCAAAAAATCACATTTCCTCTGGACCAGACTTCACAGCTTGAAAAGAAGAAAAGCTGGGGGGGAGGGAGAGAGAGTCACTTAATGCTGCAGAGCTCCACGGGGCTGGAGCTGTGGTGACAGCGTTGGGACATCCTCAAAACCACCCTTTGGTGGTTCAAATAATGCAAAGCAAAGCAAAGCACTGCCACCGGTGCAGCCGATCCACAGGTCACCGCAATCCTGCGGACGTAACGCTACTGTTTGCGATGAAAAGATAGGGTGAATTTAAAATCATGGTTGTTGTTTTTTAGTCTTCTAAAATCAACAGGAACTGGGTACATCGCTCTCCAGGAGCATTTGGAAAAGCCAAGTTAACATCGGTGAGGGCACAGGGGGAAGCCTGGCCTTGGCCATCATCCTTTGGCACAAAGGGATTGCCTGACATCAGCAGACAAAGGATCAAACCACATTCTGAGAAGCTCCTCAGAGGTTTATCAACAAGTAATATTAAAGTAATAGTGACAGCTTCACAGTAATAAGGGGTAAGGAGGACAGAGGGGGGAAAAAAAAAAAACATTAAAAAAAAGACACCATCCCACAGTAGCAAGTAACAAAGAAATAATTTCAGGGCCCAAATCAATATAATTTTTTTTTTTAAATTAGAACAATTTCATAAAACAACACTACTACAAGCCCACCCAAAGCAGCGAAAAGCCATTTTTACCATTTTAATCAAACACAAAGCTGATATGCTAACTTAAAGGATCAAGACAAAATAAGATATGTGGGCCGGCAATCTGAATGCCAAGTTTTACCCATGTGAATTCAGTTATAAACGCTTGGAAAATGTGATTCTTTAACTTAGAAATAGCAACTGTAGCATTCAAAGGTACTCCAGTAATTACTGGAATGCTTGCTGAAAAACTAGACAGAAGCTAACATCTTACTTACATTAAATACACATTCACCGCAAATTAAAAGAGCCACAGAAAAAAAAAAAAACGAAAACAATCAGGCGAGCAGATGTTCAAAAAAGAAGGGAAAAAAAATGACAAGAGAGGGCCAGATGCTCATTTCTGGTACCCGGCGCGGTGCGCCAAAGGTGCCCCACACCAGCAGCCTCCCCAAGTCACCGATGCTCAACAGCCGAAGGGAGTCAGATTGTCACCTATACATCTGTAAGTGGTAATTTCATCCCAGATACTGCAATAACACGCCGCCTTAAAATCGCAGAAATGCTGCCTAGTCATCTGAGACAACAGTAAAACAAGCAGCAACGCCAAGTGTAGTTGTCTACTACTGCCTGAGGGACCCGTGGGTTTAGCAACCAGGCTGGCATAAGGATTCTATTATCAAGGAGTGCCCTACACTGCTTTATTAAGTGCCAGTGAAATGTCTATTGCCTGGGAAATACCGTAAGAAATGTCAACCGCCAACAACAAATGAAGCTACTTGACCAATACAGGCTTATTATCAGCTGCTGTTCCCTGAAAATAAACCATTTCGGAAATTAGGGGCCAGTGACGTTAGCAAAGACGGGTAAGAGAACCTCTTTTCAGTGAGCATAAAGCCCCAGGACACGCTGGTAGGAGCAGGAAAGTCCACACCCAGGCTTTGGAAGGAGGTACCCAAAGAGAAGTTATCTGCAAAATGTGCATCACACTCTCCTGGCTCTCTTCACACCTCCCTCTTCGCATCCCCACTCCCATGCACCTTCGCGTCTATTCCCACACTTCTCTCGCTACCCACATCCTGAACATATTTATGTTGTAAATATCCATTTGGAAGCATTCGGTATGCTTGTGGCACAGAGAAGAATGCTGCTTTGAGCTTCAGAAGGCAGCCATCTCGCCATGACCCCTCTCTCCCTTTCCCAACTGCATGGGAGGGGGGAAAAATCACTTGGCCCTCAACCTTATCTTTTATCCACTCAGGAACCAGATCATTGCCTAATAAAACTTCACTGCAAAGCTATTAAAAATTAAAGGGATATTTCCCTTCCTACATAATGATTTGTCACAAGCCAGACCTAAATCAGAATTGATGAGGTTCGTGGTACCTTTCTTTTTCCTTCTTTTTTTTTTTAATTTGGCAGAATTTTCAGATCTTTTTGCAGCCCGCTTCACTCCTGACTGACACAAAATTTCTCCTTCAGTCCTCCAGACCTTACTTCTTCATCAAGATGAAGTAAGAGGTGAAAGGCAGCTGAGCCAGCAGAAATGTTCCCACTGTCCTTCAGGAAACATGCAGAAGAGTCCAAGTAGTTGATATGATTCAGAACTAGTGGTAGAAAAAGGACAAACCAGATTACAGCAACACAGAGGACTCCATCCAAAACCTGCATCCAAAGAGACTCCTGCTAACATATGGTGGAAATGTGACTTTCTGCAAATATCCTCCGCAGAAGCCAATTCCTCTCCTCCACCCAAGCCACGTCCAATAGCTCTAGTAGAACGAGCTGTTACTTACACATATTAGTCAGGACAGGCATCAGCCATGATACAAATTTTAATCCATCTAGCTAATGAGGAATCTGCCATCTAGTTAACGTGCTCAGACCCTCCAGAGAAATTAAAATCCACCTATTTAGGCTCCTCGCTAACCGATGCGCTCCCTATCCCGGAGCAGGTGGCTGCTTTTCCGAGTCATCGTGTCCCGCACTCCCTCCGTGGGACCAGCACTGCTCCGCTCCACCAATACAAAGAGAAGTACCCGAAGCAGAATCGCGCTGGAAAAACAGAACTTGGAAAGAATGCGTTAGCAACTTCAATCCAAATATAAAATGCATTTAAAGGTCATAATTTGCATAACTACATCTCATGTTTTTTGTTGTGTGGTTTTTTTTTTTTCTTTTTTAAATTGCTCTATCCTGGAAGGTGCCGAGCGCTTCTGAGAATTGCTGAGCGCCTCTGCTTCTCGTTTAAAGTTTTAACAACTCTTACGGCTGTTCAGTGCTTGGCAAAAGCAGCTCTGCAAGGCATCCTAGGACCACGCTAATAGGTATGTAGCATTTCTGAAAAAAAAAAAAAAACAACAAACCCACACCTTTTCAAAAAACAAACTAATGAGAGAAGGCATACAGCCCCAAGAGTGCACGGCACCATTATCACACGCTGACCTGACTGGGCTGACACGGGAGTTTCACTTTCTTATGATGCACTCGTGGTGGTGGATTCAGAAAAGCAGCGAGATGCAACCAGTCATAACAGGAAGAGCTCAAAAGGCCACGGGCACAAATCGCCCTGACGACGGTCGTATTTTTTTTTTAATCCTTTTGTTCACTCCGATCAACAGCTGCCCCAGTCTACATCCAACGAGGATGCTACACTGATCCCCTAAAACTTCATCACCAAACCCATACCCACTCCCATGAAAAGTGTCGTATTTTCCTTGAAAGCATTGTAACTGGAAGAGCAGCAGGTACAAGGAGTGCCCCCTTCAACCAGAGTGAAAACCAAGAGGTGCTGGAACATTCAGCTCTTGCTTCCTGCACAAAATTAATTATAACGGCCAATCTGTGCTGCTGCTTAGTCTGCTGGGGGAAAGATGAAATGGCTAAATTGATATCAAGGCAAAGGAAGGGCTCGCCTCAGCAACGTCTGAGGCTGCTGCGGAAGTGGTATTCTGCCTTCTCCTGAGCTACAAAAGGAAACTCTGGAGATGGCTGAAAACTGTGGCTACAAGCCTGCAGTTCCCCCAGCTTGTACAAACGTGTTTGCAAAGATCAATGTGTTCAGCGTCGGGTTCAGAGGCTAAACGCGGCTCTATCACCGTTAGCACCTGACTGACGACTGACACAAACCACACACCACCTACAAAGGCATTGCACAGACCTGAGCGTGTGCGAAACGCAGGCTTTCCAAAAACCCTCTGCAACATCTTAGATGTTTTCCCACTTTTTTTTTTTAATTAAAAAAAAGTAATAGATCAAGGTTGCAGTATTAGTGTTAAACAGGATCTTTCATTTCCATGGCATCCACTCGCATTCCTTTCGAAAGTTAAGAAATATTCTGTTTATTCTGGACTCGGCACAAGATCTCTCCACCAAAAGCAAGTTCCTCCCAGTGCAGTAGAGAAGGGACCCTGAGCGCCCGGGCTTGGTAAGAAGCAACGAGCATCACGTTCGAGATGCTGTGTACTCAGTTTTTCAAGCTGCACAATTTTTTTAGAAAGGGGAGTAAAGAGCACACCACCGTCTTGTCAAAACTGTATCTATCTCAACAAACACAGTGAAAACCTCAAAATCAAGTTCACGAAGCCCTCTGGGTTTCCCACGGTAACGTTAGTCATGGGGTCTTTATGAGAAATGCCCCAGTCCTGACATTGTTAAGAAAGAACGATGATACACTTGTTTCGTTACCATCAACCCTAAAATATGTGCCTGATAAGAACTTCTGCATTTCTGGCGCCTTCCCCCCCCCCAGTCTCACCACCCTTGTCGCTCTGCGGAGCAAGGAGGCTGACGCGCCCGATTCCTGGTCCACCTTACCTGGGGTCTCTGCAGGCCCTCTGAAGATGGGATTGCTCCATCTGATGAAGCAACCAGACCTTGAGCAACGTGAGGTGAAAACCCCTTCACCTCCTGTACTGTCTCCCAAACTTACACTTTCCAGAGAGGATGAGGAGATGCTCCCTCCTAAGCCAAGCTGCGGTGGGGAGGCAGAGGTGGATGGCCCAGAGAAGGACAGCCACAATGTCCAGGGCTGGTTTAGATCAGGAGTGCCTCCAGGTCGCAGTTTGAGAGGGAAAATGAGACCGCACGCCTGCGCCGGGGCCTAGGCTGACAACACGTCATCAGCTCATGGAGGACAACGGGGCTGTCCTGGGTGATTAAACACCAACATCTGCAAAGGAAGGCGTCTCCATAAATCCAGCCATGCCCGAACCCTTACAACGGAGAATCAGAGATGGTTTGGCACAAGAGGCCACAGTTTTCGTGCGGTTTTAAAGGACGAAGATTCAAATCAATAAGGAGCTCTCGAGGGCCTCTGTGGCCAACCCAGGCGTGGCCCCAGGAGGTCCTGCACCGACCACGACGTGCTGTCGGAGAACGGGCAGTTCAGCCTCCCCGAGGACCTTCTGGCAAGAGGAGATCCACACACGGCCTCGTGTATAGTAAGAAAAATCCACAGGTTCCCTTCATTGCAAGGCGTGCTTTGCTTTGCTTTCTTGTTTGTTTGTTTTTAAATATTCTGGCAGTGGAAAGAGAGTCACTGTTTTGTTTTTCTCCCCCACATATGCTAGATAGTTTTCCCTCTAGCACTCGTTTCTTGCTTACTCAGTTGACTATAGTCTGCCTCTCTCACAGGAACGCTAGCTGTGTTTGTCCCCAAATTGTATCGTGATCCAACTGCTTTGTGTCATCCCACCAGCCCCGCTCAGGGAACGACGATCAAAATATTTTCCCTAGGATGCCATGCCAAGAGATGGGCATATATGTTATTTTAGAGCAAAGCCGACCTACAAGGCTGAAGAGTGCGCAGAAGTGTTTTGGCTAGTGAACTCGGTAAACACGACATGAAAAGAGGGAGTAGTGCTACAAACAATACCGAGGCTTTGTTTGTACAACGGTGCTATTTTGCCAGATACACTGCTAAGAAAATACCGCATTTCAGCTACACAACACGGCAAGTCCCCCTGCAAATTACTGCACAATACGACCATGCTTTCATCAACATTTAAACGTGGCCAATAAATTAATACAGGACATCCCAACCATCCACGGGTCGCAGTCATCAACAAGTAGGTCAAATTAATTCTGGAAGGCTGTGAGAGGCACATAAAATAGTCTACGGCAGCAGTCCGAGGCAGGGATGAAGCAATCCCCACTTGAACTGATCTAGAAGTACTGACACAAGGCGCTAAAAGGATGCAGGACGAAGCCAGCCCCAGTCCACGCAACTCGCCTTCCATCTCTGCAAGTTAAAATTAACTTCCCTGACAAAATGCAAATACATTAAAAAAATACCCAAGCCAATTAAGACACAAGTGTTTAAAGACATGAGTAGTAATTACAAATGTATTATTCATACCTAATTTACAAGATGAACTTCTTTCAGTAAAATATTAAACTGTTTACATGCATTCAGGAAGACAACTTCCCAACCCTTCGCATCCTGCTCTGAAGCGGTGACTATTGCTATGCAACAACTCCGCAGACTTACAGTGTACACTATGGAGTAATCAGAAAATGTTTGACCTCAGATATCTACTTGACCCCACAGAAATGCAGACTCGCTCGCTATAAAATCCTAAACAATGGGGCAGACAAGGTCAGAGGGTCAAAGCAAGTATTAACAGGTCATTGTGCAACCCACTTGGGAGCAATTACTTCTGGTCACGGCTAAGTGGACACTTGATTGAATACCACTAAGACAGCTCACATCCCACAGATAACAATCCTCACAGCGATTAAGAATTAAAGCCCCCATGATTCAGCCTTTATTACTCAAATGAACCTAACTATTCCATAAAAAACTCTTGGTATATGCATGATGCAAGGTCTAAATTGAAATGCCACCTCATTAAACAATAATATCTAATTTTATCTAAATGAATTTTCATGAAAGTACGCCACACAGCTCAGGAATTTTTAAAATGAATTATCACAAGCGATACATAATTTCACCAAAACTGCTGCAGGAAAAAAAAAAATTAGCTTCAGGGATGAAAGGGAAACATCTACGCTGAATGAAAATTGCACTTCTTTCTGCTTGCAGAAAGGGTAAAAGGGGGATTCGGGGCTTCTGCCAGACAATAGAGCCAGATTTTAATCAAATCAACACGTTTCTGCTATGTCAGGTACGCTCATCCTACCCTGACCGACAGAAAGCACCCGAAACACGTGCCGAGTATCACTGCACACACAGGCAACTTTCAGAAAAGGGGATGTCATCTGCACATCAAACCCCTAAAATGGGGGTTTATTATCATAAGCCATTGAAGGAGCCACCCATGACTCTGGCTGTTAACTGGCCTCCGTTGCTTCAGCTGAAAACACTCTGTACATCCCCTCCTGAGGGGTGAAAACCCTGCTCCGACACTTGCGAGCACGCCTCTGTGCTGGCTTTTCATTTAAGAACTCTGAATTATTTTACAAAAGCTATGAGAAGCACAGACAAGATGCCTGCTTTAAAAGAGGTCCTGTCAGGAATCACTGAAAGAAAAAAAACAGGTAAGCAGATTTAATTTGTTGATTCTGTGAGCAGGGGCGGCGGGTGCCACTGTCCTGTGGTTGCGGCCATCGGCCCAAAGGTGGTCTCAGCCTCATTTCTATAGCTTCACGTTTAACTTTTTCCAAAGTCTGGCTCTCCCGCAGCCTCCCTTGTCCAGCTAGTTCCTGGAATACAGCTGGTACTCAGAAAGCCCATGTCTTCTTTCACAGGCTATGCCTTTCATAGGAGGAGAGGAACAAAAAAAAATACCCCCAAAAAGACCAAAAAACCCAAAAAGACGACCAAAAAACTCCAAAAAAGACAGACGTTATCCAAGCTAACTAGGCCAGCATAAACCTGTGGAGAAGAGGAGGTTGCATGGATGCTGGTGGTTGGCCGGTGCACACCGAAGGCTGGGGTAAGGCCATCAGGGAAGCGACGCACACGCAAGTTAGGGCCCTTCTGTGAAGGAACTCCATAGCCCCTTCCTCACTCCACCCCAGCAGCAAAGCCAATGCCTCGGGGATATTTAAGAGCACTGCATATGCAGACACTTGGATGTGCAAAATTATGCATGCATGTTTGGAGGCCATTTTAGAGCCTGGCTCGTGAGTCATACAGAAAGTAGATCAGGAGAAAAAAAAAGTTTGAAGATGCATTTTTTTGTATTCTTGCTACTGCAGCATAGCTTTGCTTTTTTTTTTCCCCCATTTGCTTTTTTACTTAAATACTGAAACTCTTTAGGCCTTCGTTTTGTAGCTGTTGGAAAATTCTGAGTTAAAACAGGAGTCTTTCACATCAGTGTTAATACCATGATAGTCAGCTGATAACATATCAGATATGCAAAATTCAAGCCTGACAGGCTGGTGTTCACCACTGTTGATTATTGCACAGGAATACATGAGGAATGAAAAGCTGCACGGTCGCTTCTCCCTTGTCCTGCTGCCAGCGAGGTGTAATAACGCTATTATGAAAAGCAAACAGGGATGAACTCTGCTCAAAAGAAGGTGAAGCCTGAACTGAGAAATCAATTGCTGCATCAGTCGTGCCCCTACAACTGAGTAATGCTGTTACAAAGTTCATTGAGCCCTCAAGATCCTCACCCTGGCAAGGCTTACGGTATTGTGCATATTTTATTGGCACTGAATATTCATATTGCGGCAGCATCTGGAGACCAACCAACTAAGGCTGCCACTGTGGGGAAAAACAGTCCTGGAGTTCAGCCACCAGCTGAAGATTTCATCAAGAGGTCCACGCTCAGTTTTCCACTCCTACATGGACTTTCTGCCAAGTTGCGCATCTCCCTGTACCTCTGCCCGCCCAGGTCTGGGATGAAGATCTCATATTCTCCTACTACCCTGCAGGGGACAATGCGTTATAGACGCCAGTGCCCTGTTACAACAGCAGCTGGTGCTCGGGGGACGGCCGGGGGCAGTAAAAGCAGGTGAGAGCCCGTGCCAGGGAGCTCACATACAAAAATAAGATGTACTCTCTCACTGAGGCAGTCCTCCTCATACCCGAGAGGGCAATAATTGGGAAACAAGTAGCAAAGTGCTGCTGGGAGACAGGGACTACTTGAGCTTTGCTGCACTGATGCAGTGAAGAGGGACTGATGACTCTAGGGTACGGGAAGGTAGTTAAAATGGGGCAAAACTGAGGAGGGCTGGGAAAGCAGGGATAAACTTTATGTTTGTCTCTGCAAGGCAGAACAAAGCCATGAAGGGATGCAAGAGCAGTCCCAAGTCAGAGTGGTGCTCAGCAGCCGCACACCCAATGGTCCTCGTGATCGGGAAAGCGTTGGAAGTAAAGACACACAACAAAAAAAAAAAAAAAAGAGAGGCAAGAAGATGCAAGACAACCCACTTTTAGCACCAGTTGAGTCAGGGAAGGGGCAGGATTGTGAGACATGAAGCAGGGGCCAGTGACTGGTCTTACCACCTGCAGAGTCATGGGGGAATCATTCACCAGGCTTCCTTGATCAAGCTGTACAGTGTATAGTCCCTTCTTCCTTTCCTAATGCTTTCAAAACCACTTAAGCATACCATACATAAAATACAAAGTTGAGAGTTATTGCAGTCAGCCAGGCCAAAATCTACTGGATGGTTCAATGACTCGCTGACATGCTTCTGATGAGGAATGTGAACGAGATCAGAAAAGTAAGTCATACCTAAGCTAGCAAGGACAGCGGTGCATCAGACCACCAAACCATCGCATGGGCGATGGTACGTGGTATGAATCTGGGCACACAGATCATTTTCAGGGCTGGTTTTTTTCATTTGGTATTGTTTCATTTTTGTGTCCAAGAATTTCAGGTTTCTACTGAAACTGGTCTGCAGAGTCATGTACGTGCACCTTGTGCTAATGAGTACACCCAAGTCAGACTCCATAAGCACAGAGACCTGCTGTCCGGTAACTCACACACAAGTTTTTCAGAGAATAGCTGACACTGTTTTAGAAGCACACGCAGGATTTTAACTGTCCCTGCAGCTCCAAAGTAGCACATCAACACTTGCAAATCAAGACGTTCAACTGCCAGTACGGACTTGGACTTCCAGCAACTGGGCATGTATGGGTGATGTCCAAATTCACCAGAAGCGAGGAATGACACTTTGATTTCCCTCCCCTTGTTTAGCAGCCAGAAGAATCATCGCAAAGGGGGCCATGTCCTGTACCCACGGCTGAAGGTGAGGGATGAGCACGGGATTGCTGCAGGGGAAGGAGATTGGGAAATCAAGAAGGAAATGGCTGGGCCAGATAAAATCCCCAGTCCTCCCTCTTAAACAGAACGTTTCTGGTTCAGGAACAGATGGGAAGAGAATCCACTCCATGCCTAACCCAGAGGAGGTAGAGAAGCCTGAAATAAAGTCCCTTTGACTTCAGCTCTGTCCCTCTGACAGTCCGACTCAGTCACGGAGGGAGCAGATAACAGGCAACCATTCATCAGCTCAACTAATACACAAAGGCAAGAATTTCCCTTCTTAAAGAGATTTAATGATAGAGCTTTAGAAACTGGTTAAAGGAGAGAGACAGAGTGAACACACTAGAGATGAGACCCAGTAGGTTGCTATTAGTATTTCCCTGAAACAGACACCCCAATTTGCAGCATTCGAAGGACACAATTTAGAGCTAGGCACGTTCTTCAAGCAAAACATCGCCCAACTGCAGAATTAGAGCTGAGTTCAGAGAAAAGTTTTTCCACTGATCTAACGGACTACTGACTTTTTTTTTTTTTTAATCCCAACCAGAAAAAGCCAACCCATGAGTGCTTGTCTTCCTTGGTACACTGAAAAAAAAAGATGCAACTAACCAGCTGGCCGGGGATGTCAGCCAATTCTCTGTCCAGGAAAGATTTTTTTCACACCTCCCTTCGAAAATTGAAGATCAGAACATATTCCATAAGGACAGTCAGTCAGAGAGCAAGCCTACAGGCGCTACCGCACTCATCACCCACACCCGCATCTCTTGTGCCAGTGGGTCCTCCCGAAACACGTCCCACCTCTGCCATGCCTGCCCGCAAAGGGCTGGAGATGTTGTGCCTCTTCTAGGGTGAAGCAGTCGGGAGGAGAGAAAAGGAAGTTTTCAGCTCTGCAGCTTTTTCCTGTTCAGCTCCCTGAGCTTGCTCCCTGAGCAACGCCTGCCTTTCTCTTTGGTACAGAATACTTCAGTTGCCTGGAGCTATTCTAGTTTATACTGGGCATTCATAGCAGAAGCCCAACATCTCTTGCTATTTTTGCTCATGGCTACCTGAGCAAGCAGCTCCTGTGCTGCAGAGAAGCACCTTCTTAATGAAGCAGCTATGAGATCAATGTTGTATGACTTCCAAGAGCAAAACAGTTTACAATTAGCTGAAGGTCTGGTATTTGACAGTTTTTTATGGCTCTTTTACAACTGTTTGCAAATCTTTTCTTCCTTTAAATTATTCTGAAAAGTGTTAGGGGGAAGCCAAAAGTTATTTTGTGCAAGCATGTGTCTACTTGCATGAATCCAAGAGTCTTTTTAATTTAAAAGCACCATTACAAACGCCTGTATTTACACGATAGTTGTTTATGTAATGCTTTAAAGAAAATCTAAATGGAGCGCAGAAGCCAATGCTAATGCAGAAGATAGTGGGAGTTAACGAACATGCTCCTGGGGCAGTCCAAAAGATGGCAAGGCATAGTGCCTGTGCCATAAGGATTCAATAAAAAGGCCACATTTCTCAAAAAGAACTTTTGATGCAACTTCGGTGCATGCATAACCAATGATTTTTAGGCTCCTCTTCTCATCTGGATTCCTGTGATGTTCAGGACCACTGTTTCTATCTTAGCCCAGCATAAAAAAAGCCAGAACACAGACTATGAGGACACAACCCCCAAAATTCAACCTTAGTCTTGAGATTTCATGCATTTCAATAAATGAAAGTAAAGGCAGAAATTAAGCTCAAGCAGGCTTCATTCACGCATTTTCCGAATCCATACCTCTCTTCCTTTCATTCAGCCATGCAAACCTTTTAGTATTCCTGAATCCGGAACAGTCTGACTTTCAACCGGGAGTAGCAGCCCAGGTCCTGGCTCTCAACAGCACGGCACAGCCTCTCACCTTCACCTCAAAGTATCACCTACTCGAAGCGAAAGTGCAAGAGAAAGCCTTTACAGATAAAAAGCACCTTCTAGCCTTAGGCCTGTCAGCATGGCACATGTCTAAAGAGAAAAATGAATCTGCATGATAGAGACTTGAAATGCAGGTGCCTGGGTGGAAAAGAGAATTTCCAAAAAGAGACATGATAAAAAAAAAAAAGAAAAAAGAAAGGGATGCTCATTTGCAAGAGAACACAGGACAAAAAACAAAACTACACCTGTAAGAAACATGTTTCTTTGCCAGGTGCATTAAGAAGGTTATACCTTCATTTTAGACTCTAGCCAAAAAGATTAAAGTCGTTTTCACCCTCACCCAAATCACCAAGGAGACCAAGCCTTCTTCAGCTTTTAACTGCAGTGAAGTTAGCATCGAGGGAGGATTCAAGAGAACCATCTCCCAAGCTCCAGATCACTATCCCTGTTCCACAGCATCCTCCTTGCTGATGATGCTCCCTTCCCCTGCTCCCATCCACCGCTGCCAGCAGCTCTCCGCCTGCTCCCCAGCCGACACGCCACGCTCAATTGCGGAAGCATCTTGCTGGACAAGATGGCGTGATCAATGCCATCTTTTCCTTGTAATTATACCTATGGTTTGGCAACGCCGTATCCATAATCTAGACTGACGGCATGTAAGATCCTACGTCTTCCAGGGGAAGCCAAGCTCCAGCTCAGAAGGATGCCTCCAGCAATGGGGAACTCTACCAAGTTATGTACTCTTATGCAAGTTTGGGGTTTCTTAAACATCTGAAGGGGGGGGGAAAAAAAAAAAAGAGAAATCAATCCAGTAATCCTTGTTGATTATACTGACAGTAATTATACTTGTGTTATGCCAACAGTATCTTCAGTCTTGAGAGTGCCAATGCTTTGAGATAGCTTGACTCCCTCATGAAGCTGTAGGTTTTAGGCCACTAGAAAGAGGACAGTAGGCGTTGAAGGTAATTTGGGGATGTAGGACAAGCACATCAGCTGGATACTGGTGCTGTCTGTAAAAACACTTTATTCCTACCCTGGGCAGATCAGCCCCTGGGGCAGAAAGCATAGCCCAAAGTTTGCTCAAATGATTTCTCCTGTGAAAGCAGAGCAGTGAAGGTGCAAGGAAGTGAAGGTGCAAGATTGCAGAGGACCAGACTATGGGCCATAACTCAGAGACAAGCTGAAGATGACAACACACCAGAACGATCAGACGAGGCTCCCATAGACCTGAGCTTCAACAAGGCATTTTATGCAGCTTCAGCCACCTTTGCTGTGGTGACCTGCCATGTCCCCTGAGGCAACCAGCCCCACAGAGCCCAGGCAGGTGCCAGGCAGCCAAGACCTGCCTGTGCCTGCTGTCACGCGTGCCATCAGTGGTGGGGATGGACACGTCCCCATGCCACCCAGCCACCCTGCTCCCGCTTCTTCCAAGCTAAACAAATAGATAAGAACAACAAAACCCCCCAAAACCCACTTACCTCTCTTGCAGCCAGGTGTTGGTAGATTTACTAAACTTAGTAAATCTTATTTTTTTTCCTAGATGAAGACTTTACATTTCACATCAGGAAAGAACTGGCCAAGGTCTAGAGGGCTTGATCAGAGTGAGGCACTAGAGGCTACCATCCTCCAGTCATTACATGAAATATGTCCAACTCCCTAAATATTTTAATATATATTTTACGATATAAGTACATTGTGTGGGAAGAGACAGAACAGTCACCATATCACAGTTTGCTCAGCTGGATCCTGCCCAGTTGTGGGATCACCAGTGAGCAACAGATAAATTTAAGTCCTGTTCTGACATTGGTTCCTCCTGTTGCTTTTGGCGAGTCGCTTAACATTCAGCATGTCCAAGTTTCACTGCTTTATATATACATACATATATCTATGTATACATACATATTGCAGAAATCATATTTATTCAACCTCCTACAATGTTCAAGAAAGTAACGAGTTATGCTAAAGCATTTGAAAGCGAGGAGCTCTATCAGAGACAGAGATCAGGAGCTTGGAGAGAGCAAGCAGTGATTTCACATCAGCCCGCAGAGCTCTGGAGTGAACAACCATCCTCAGCCTTTGAAAATCAGGACCCTTTCGAGAGAGCTTAAAGACAGGGGTGAAAAATTACTCGAGATCTTTGGGGAAAAAAAAAAATACATACATATGATCAGAAAGCACCACAGCCAACCCAAAGCACTTATGGGCAAACCACTGATTTGCAATTCCAAACCACTTTTCCGCCTGAATCCTCCACTTACTATCTTATCTGATCTTCTCTCAGGGAATCCCCCGAACGTCTCTGCTTCGAAAGGACCTCTCAAGCTCTACTCTGAGCACTTCTTAGCACTGAAGGTTTCCGTTGTTCAGGGCTGGGCGTAAAATCATGACAGTCTAATGGCGTTTTTATGCACTCTCCTCTGTTTTGGTGGTGGTGGTTTTTTTTTTTTTTTTTTGCACACTGCTGTACCACTTATTTTCTGGCAAGACTATCCTTATCAGGTAACCAGGCTCTGCTCTCTTTGCCAAATAAAGGTTGCCATACCCAACACAGACACACACTGTTACTGGCCCACCACACACAAACACTAGATTAAAATAAATTTTAAGAAGGCATATGTGCCATGATCTGTATCAACACTGAAACAAATAAATGCTGTTTTACTGATGTTCAAGAAATGTTGTAAAGTCTGCAAGCAACTACTGACAATTCTGCTTGGTGGCACAAAACCAGGCGTGTTTGGCTAGAACGGTACAAAATCACTGTTAAGAAACACCACAGACCCCCTACATCGCACCACAGAGCCCTCACTCTGACGCTCAGACTGGTTGAAGACACTGATTCTTTTTATTATCAAAATGCCCTATATTAGATGACCTCAGCACTTCACAAGCACTATTTACATCCTTAACATGGCAACTTTTTCCTATTCCCACTCTGTAGAAGAAGCACACAGACATGGAGGAAACGGTGTAACATCAGGTATGGAATAACCAAGTCCCAAACTTCTGACCACCAGCTTAAATTTTCAGGCTTTGCATTAATGTCCTTCGTCCAAAAATATATATTTGCTGAAATGAGTAAGAAAGAAAATAAGAAGGTTCCTCCCCTCTCTCCTTATCATTCTGTCTTCTAGAAGGAAAAAAACCTAAGAAAATACTTTTAATTTGGAATCAAAATCCTTTCAGCAAACAATTTTTGAGGAACACTGCATGGAAACACCTGTTTTAAGTGGGGATGTTACAAGCCCAAAAAAGTATCACAGAATAATGATGCTTTTTTGAACAATCAGTATCAGTCTGTTCCTGGCATTATTTTTGGAAATGGTATAGCTAATATGACAGCTATGATTTGGAGCCTTCAAAAGGCATAAGCTATTGGCATTTTAAATACATTACATACAAACATGCACGCACCCCTACACCCACACTAACTCTGAAGATTTGTTCTGCTCGTGTCTGCTGGCTCTTCTGAGTGTACTCCACAACAGATTGTTTCCTTCTCTCATCCTAGTTTTCTCCTATAGGGCTTTACATCAGGCATCCAAATATAAGGGGTACGAAGACACTTGCATTAACATACCGCACAGCAGAAGGGATCCTCTGTGACTAAATGGACACAATCAAGCCTTTCAACCAAACTATTACCCAAAAAGGTGTAGGTGGCTTATTACCAAAGACAGCATTTGTTTTAAAAAATGGAAAGTACCATTAGAAACACCTAATATAACTCTTATTAACTTATTTGAATCTAGTC
This sequence comes from Calonectris borealis, assembly GCF_964195595.1. Lineage (NCBI taxonomy): Eukaryota > Metazoa > Chordata > Aves > Procellariiformes > Procellariidae > Calonectris > Calonectris borealis. The sequence goes on along the minus strand of NC_134321.1, from coordinate 5,318,705 downwards.
CTGAGCACATTGGGTTTGTAAGTGTCTGCTAACATAGCATTCTGTTTGCCTAATTAAGTTTTCAGTAGGGTAAGCTATAGTTCTCACGCTAATATAGGGAACTGAAAAATCACGTATAAACCAATGCCTAGCTTGATGTACCTTTACTGTGTAAGAATTCGCTACAGGCTCCTCAACAACTGCTAACTAATTTTCTATCAAAAAGGACAATTGCTGGACAAATTCCCATCCCAGCCCAAGCAACGACAGACTTGCCTCTAAGTCATAAACCCTCCACACAATCCCTACGGTGCTTACACACCCTTTGGTTTTTCCTCATCATTTTTCCCCTTGCCGGTCCATATTCTGAACCTCCAGCTTATTTCCCCAGCCATGCCGGCAAGCAGCACCGCAAAACTCTAGCTGGCGAACGGCAAGCAGAGGAAAATTACCATTACCCAAAAAAATTACTCTTAAGAGGCTTAAAAGAAATCTCAGGGAATCAACTCAGATCTCCATGACAAATAATTAGCAAAATAAAGATAAAATACTGAAGCATCTCAGCTTTCCGCTACATTCCAAAGCGGCTTATTTTTTCCCTCAGTTTTATTCTTGCTGCATTTAAAATGCTCACTTGCAACTTCCAAAAAAAGAAGCAAAGGGGGGGGAAAAAAAGCAACGACAGAGCACTTTGCCCAAAAAGACAGATTTCTGCCCGCCGAGTCCCTGCACCCAACCCTGCTGCAGGCAGGGCCCCCGACCCAGACCCCCACGGGACCCACTCCCGGGGCGAGTGCTCCTGGAACAGGCCCAAGACTTTTAAAGCCGTATTACGGCATTAATATAATTTACCAAACGGTTAAAAATCAGAATGTTTTTCCTTCGTGAAAAATAACACACTTAATGCTTTTCATCTGGCACATAAAATTTACAATACCTCCAGGAACATTTTCTTTGGTTAAATCAACACTATTGGTACTTTTTTAGCCTTTAAGCATATTACAGCCCCAGCTTTTTATGGGTTTTTTTGGTTGTTGTTTTCACCCATTGTAATAAACTTTTCAGAACCAGAAATGATCAACAATAAAAAGCATTCCCATGTCAAACAATTTTAACTACTGCTTTTAAAACAATAATAAAAAAGGGGGGGGATCAGCTTCAAACCCGACTCGTACGGTAACTATCTCGATGCAATTAATATAAAGTAATCGTCTGTAGGGCCAAACTTCAGCGCTCTCCCCAAAATTGTTTCCATGCCGCTTCCATCAGGCGGCCGCAGCAGATGTTGGCTGTTAAAGGGCGCAGACGACACAGTTCATGACTTCTCGGAGGCGGCTGCGCGCCACATCTGCAGTCGATGAAGGCGAGCGCAGAAGTGTGGCAGACAGAAAGAAAACGTCAGCCGGGCCAAGCCAACCCTCTTCCGTGCCGGGGCTAAAAATAGAGGGGGCGTTCGCCCCGCCGCTCCGGCCGGCCTCACCAGCCCCGGGCAGCGCTGCCGGAGGAGAGCATCCGGGAAGCGGCGAGTTCACGCCGAGGAAGCGAACGGCGGCAGCAGCCTCCGACTGCCGCTCCGCACTCGGCTCCTCATTAACTGGGCGGCAATCCAAGTTCATCTGGGCCCCAGAGAAAGGCAATGCTTGTGTTTAGACCGCACAATACTGACATAACATTAACAGATTTACATATGCAAAACTGTGAAGCAACAGGCATTCCCCCTCAATTGACCCACAGCTTGTAGTGGCTGCCGAGTTATTCCCTGCTTAGGCTCTGTAACCAAGTGGGCGTCATGCGACTACCATCTGGGTACCACTTATTTAAAGCTGGCAGTCTCTCTGTAATAGGCAAGCTGGCAATAAGCAGGAAGGGAATAAATTGCATCATTTAGTTAACATCCACTTGCTTTGCGGCTGTTAAAAACCCATGACTGAATAATAATTTGGTTATTTCTTTTGCCAGACAATGCTGTCAGCCAAATCGTACTACGCATGCTGCAAAACGTCAGCTTGCAAAATTTCCACTTTAAAAATAAATTAAAGAAATTCGCAGTATAATGTGAGCTAAGAAGTTTTTCTAATGCTAGCGACTCAAATGCAATCGAGTTCTAAAAATAAACCTGCACTACTGTAGTCACCAGATTCTGCTTTTCCCTAAAATCTTAGTTGTGGTTTCTATCAGCCACCCATCCCAATCCATTAAACTTGCCAAACATCGACAACCTGGCCCATATCGAGCAGAGGAACCGGAGTCCGCTCGCAGGAACGCTCGTTAGATCCAAACGCGTTTCCATTTCATGCTACCCACTGCCCTTCTCATCCTTTGTCTTAATTTGTAGAGTTTATCATTTCCTTCTGTCTAACACAACCGCTTTCACACAAATCTGTCTCAAAGAAAGTAGCTGAAACCCTAGACCACTGAAATACAGCTAGAACGTATCCTTTGCAAAAAAAAAAAAGGGGGGGGAAGAAAAAAAAGAGCTTTTGAAGTGGGTTTCTCCTTGGGGCTCTTCAGTTTGCAGAAAATTAAGTTACCAATAGTAATCAATTTTTTTTTGTCCCAATTTGCTAGATATACAAACAGTCTGGCACACACGTACCTCGGTATCTCTCTCTCTCTCTTCAGGACTAAAGGAAAAGCCCATGCTGAGTACGCTTTTATACTGCAAAGATAACAAGGGTTTGCATTGTACAGCGGGAAAAGTCAGAAGTAACGTTTCCATCGAGATTAATGGCAAGAAAGAGCCAAGAACACAGTCCACGGGTAAGAGTTTTCTCGACACAGGCTACAGCGTCTCCGTCTTTCACAAAACCAGGCTCGCTCCTCCCTCATTACATTTTGAAGGGACATCAGGGACTCTGAAGTGCAGAAACAATTTAAGACAACCTACAGTAAGTGGAAACCTGAGTTCATTAGTAACTCCCTTCCAGTATTGGCAATGCAGACAGCCTCGGGGAGAGGATGCCAGAGCAGAGTCAGGCTGCCGTACGCCTCGCACGTCTCTGCAATGGGCAATCTGCAATGATGCCTCCAGCATCCATAGCGGGTACGGTGCCGAAAGATCACACGGCCGGGCATGGAGACATCAAAGGCAAATGGGAGACAACTGTTTTCCCCTCCCCATCCCTATCTTATCTCCACTGCAGGTCTAAGGCACTAGGGCAGAGCCCAACAGGTAGAGGTGCCAAGCTCCATGCCGTGCCGTGTCTCGGCACGCTGCCAGCGGCAGTGCAGGCAGGTATGTCGAAGAGCACGTATGGTTTCAATACGGGTAACCCCTTTAATAATCCAGCAGCAATACAGGATAGACCAGGTGCAATGGGACCTGCAGCACTCAATCTCAAAATGCTTCCTGAGCCAACACACATGACAATTGTTCATGTAAAAAAATAATCATTTGGAAAGGGACCTTTTTACAGGTTTCCACGGCACCGTGCAGCTCTCCCTGCTGCAGCCAGGATGCTCAGCCAGCCCGAGGCAGGCAGGGAAACACAGGCCCCATGGCCACCCACAGCCCACCAGAACGTGGGACCACCACCCTGGAACACAACAGGGCAATGGACAATCATAACAGCTTGCAAGCTTTTACAAAACAGTAATGAAAGTAAGATGGAAGAAGAAAAGGGTTTTACATGGCGTGATCCTGCACCAACCTAACAAGACAATGGTCAGATGAAGGGGGAGAAAAAAAAAGGGAACAGAAACATAGGGCAGAGAGAAAAATCTGTCAGAGGAAATGCAATGCCAGAAACTGTTCCAGTGGCTGGATGCCAACTCAAAAGCCTCCAAAAAAAAAAAAAAAAAAGAGTACAGAGCCCCCGAAACCTTCCTGACAAAAAGAACTGTGCCAGCTGACGTTTGTCAAGTCGTACTTGTGCTTGCTGTGCCTGCTCCACCACTCTCACCCAGGAGGTCTCAGCCTGAAATACTTCTCTGGAGAGGAGACCCAAGGCATCCAATAACTTTGGCAAGTTATCCTTTGGGAAACATGCATCCCCTAAAGCATTTGTGTATCTCAGAGAGTGTTTGAAAAGCTTCACGGTACTGAGCCTTAGCACTTTTAATTGCATATACCATACCCAAGATCATCAACCCAGTAAGGCTGTCACACATGTGGTACATTACTGTATGGTCAATCTCCCTAATTATTCTTGAGTTATTTTTTCCAGTAGATCTACAAATTATCAGCATAAATCTCAAAACATTTACCAGTCAACAAACTCAGCACAACAGACATAAGCTTGGCCCTGACAAATAAAAAGACTAAGGAAAATGTATTTATTTGTAGCAAATGTCCTTTCCTATAACCATCAAATAGATTACAACTGCATTTCTTTCCTCGCATTGCACCCTGGGATCCAGACATTTAACTAGCACACACTACAGTCCTGGATTAATCATAAATAGAATATATTTTTAAGTGCATTAATTATGTAACAGATGCTTCCAGGATTCCAATGGAGGTAATTTTTAAAATCCCAGTGTACAGTTTTATGAATCTCTGCAGTTTCAAGGTTGTTTTTAATTTGCGCTCAATACTACACTTATTTAAAACCAAGAGGTAATCAACCACTGCCAAATTTTCTTTTTTTTCAGTGCAGACTGGACGACGTACCCTACACTGTTGGCGTTGGACATCCCAGCTGCCGATGGAGGTTCCTTCCATTTCTTTGCCATGACGGCCACAAGCCGTGTGAATGCAAGATTTCTGCATTTGCCTTCTCAATTTCTCTTCCTCAGACTAATTTCTGCCATTCAGAAGTCTCAGTCTCCTCCTGCACATTCCCACTCAGGTAACAGATATATTCAGTGGCATACAGTGCACATGGAGTCCCCAACAAGGACAGAGGGGCAGGATGCTCAGTGTTTCCAGAGAGCGCTTCATTTATTGATGGGGTACCACGAACTAACTCTCATCGCGATGCAAGCACACCGGCACAGCTCATGGGGTGGGTGGGCGGGCAGAGACCCGCTGCCACTGCTGCACAGCAGAGCTCCAGACCACCTACCAAAAGCCCTCTAACCCACAAGCTACACCTTCAGAGGTCCTGCTGCTGGCTTGCTTTGAAAAATGTAGTAAAACTGAGTTCACGCATAAAGAGTGTTCTGCCATACTAGAGAAAAATGGGGGTTACCTCACTTACCTTGATGGTAACAAACACGGCATATCCAAGTGTGGGGAATACATGCAGATCCACAATATTTTCTTGCTGGCTAGTCACTGGGAAATTCACTGCTTGTACAGCCAGATTCAGCTGCTAACAACCACGGGCAACTTCACCAACAACAAGTGGAGCTTGCATGGGGTCTCCTGGCTATGGCACTGCAGTGACAGGGGCTGGCTGGGGCACGGGTGGGACGGTGCAGATCTCAGCAGCCTTCAGAGGGCTGTACCAGAGCACCCCAGGGCAGGAGCACCACAGCCTCCATGTCTTGGATGCGAAGTTTGCTTTTCTCTCCATCTTTGCACAACACATAATTCTTGGATCAAGTCACAGACCTCCTCACAGAGTTTCATCTCTGCTTCTGCCTGCGACACTTAATTCGTAATGACTTGGAGGGGCATTTTTCGAGGCACTCGTTGTGTGTGCAGCCTGGAAAGTGGGAGAGCCCGTACCCTGGTAGCGTTGGCTTGGGCTCTCCCTTCAAGAAACCCTCCAAATGTTCTAGGAGGCAAGGGAAAAATATACGAGCATGGAGAGCAATTAAGGTTCCAGTCAGATCTGGTGTTGACACATAAGAACAAACAGTGAATAACCCCAACACGAGGTGAGCAATATTTAGGAGCATGTACAATTGCACATGCAGAATATGAAACCTCAGCACTCGGTGAAGAGACGGGGTGAGGACAGGAGCGGTTCAGGACTGAAGCTCTGCTCACCTGCACATCAGCCACCCCTGGGGAGACCTGGCAACTCAAGTCAGGCACAAACCAAGGAGGAAGAAAAGGTGGATAATAACTATTTTATTCCTACAAAGTATTTTATTCTGACTGCTACTCCTTTCCAAAAATAAAGGTAACAATTAAAAGTGAGGGTTAATGCTTTGATGCCTCGCTTCACAGACTGCACATTCAAATTCCTCAACAAGACAATGCAAAAACGGGTAGTTAACGGGCCCGTCAGCTGAAGAAGGCAGACGACTTCGTGCAACGCCAGGGCGGCCCCAGGGCGGGCAGCTGGGTGCCTGTCTCGGTCTCGCTTCCCCAGGCGCGCGGGGCTGCACGCCATCGACAGCGAGAGCCGCGCGGGTGCAGCCCCGTCCAGCGGGCACCCGGCCTTTTCCTCGCACCGCCGACATTCCTGCTGTTTCCAGCCTCCCCCAAAATTATCCATCGGCTCTGAAGCAAAACAGATGGGGCACGGACCAGCCTCACCCCACCTCATCAGCAGACGCCGGTTACGCAGCAAGGCTTGGAGAGAGCCAGGGACGCCCCGCAATGCCGCTCTGTGGTGCCAACCCCTCCCGAAACGCTCCGCCGATGCCCTCCCATGGGCGCAGGGCGAGAGCCAAGCAAGCCGAGCTCTCACGGGCAAGAAGGTGCCCGCGTGCAGGGAGGGAGACCGACCCCGAGCGGCACAGCCTGCCCGTCCCGCCTGGTAGAGGGATTAGGTCCCTGCCAAACTGCGGCACGACTCCACCCCCATAACCCCCGCGACACGTGTGAATGCCGACACCATGCCAGGTTATCAGGAAGGTGATAACACTCGTAGGCCGTACCTGCTTGGCACGGCTCGAGCGAGGCTCCCTCAGGGCTCCTCCAGTTTCACTTCCTGCTAACATGCACCTGCGCCCATTTCAGAAGCAATAAAAGCATAAACCGTATTTAAAGCTTTACTCAAACCCCCAATATAAGCCTGAGCGAGCCCTGCGCCGCGCTAACGACCATCCGTGCCGGGCTCCCAACACCTGGGCTCGCAGGCGGCCCCGCCGCAGACGGAGCCGGTGGCTCTGCGCATGGCTGTCCCTGCACGGGCAGGCGCGCTCCCCAGCCACCTTCGAACCACAACGTATCTGTCACGTACATCTTGCACGGCGCTGAGCGAACAGAGGCTACGGGTCAGGCCCTTTTTGGTGTAAACCCACGTGATGTCGCTGAGCTCTGGCCATATATTTCCTTATCAACTTCTGTTCTTTAACTCAGAAGTTAGCTAGCAGGCTGGACACCGTTTTATCCGAGTTCTATGTGCAGCTGTATTTGCTTATCGCACAGATAAGGTATTATAAAAACAACAAGAAACAACAACAGCTAGTAACCTGGGTATCTCTCGGTGCCCTTATCAAAAATAGCCAGCCTCTGGACCAGCTCATCATCTACTGCTAACAGGGAAGAAGAAAACCCAAAGAAAACACCACGCCGGGCTTTTCAGTATGTGCAGGTTAACGACTTCAGTCCCTGGCGCTAACGGAGCACCGTTAAATAAACAATTAAATGAAAACCCATACTTGCATCAGCTTTGGCGGGGCGGTCCCCTCAGCAGGTCCTGCTGGGAGCACGTCCCGGGGCAGCTGGGCAAGGAGGACGCCTCTGCCCAGAGGGAGAAGAGCAGGTCCAGACGCAAAGCCTCTGGCAGAGGTTTCACGCTGCAGCAAAGCCAACCAAGAGGCCAGAGACCGATCAAGAGGGTGGCCCTGACCCCCTCGGTCCCTCCTCTGACCTCCAGAAAGTCTAATGAGGATGCTCAACTGGCAGAAAACATTTTTTCCTGCTTAAGTTAGTTTTCTGCTGGTCGAGCTTCCCACGTGGTCTCACCCGCCGGTCAGGCAGAGTCAGCTGAAGCGCGGGGAACACGATGGGCAGCGCCCAGGGACAAGCGGACAGATCTAAATCTACTTAGCTGCAACGTGAACCAAGTCCTCATTCCATACAGCACCAAGCACACTGTCAAATAGTCTTTGAAAGCAGCGTCAGCCTTCATCCGAGAAAAAAAAACAAAGAAGAAAACGGCTTTCTAAGGAAACAATTCTCACTTGATACATGTCATGAAGTTGTGAGCGCGCTTGAGTCACGGCACACGTGTGGACCATTGTAATGCACTTGCAGAGCAATGTGTCCTCCTCCTCAATCTGCTGAGAGCAACCACCAGGCAGAGGTTGACACGCGGAGGTGATTCAACGCCGACGAACAGAAACATTAAGACATGCTGTTCTTAAAATGGGGGCTGTACCTGACACTACTTTTATTTACCCAGGAAAGTTTTCCACTCTGTATGCCCTTCCCCTTCCAATTTACCCATGGCATTAAGCAGAATCCCCATCCTACCCCAGACGGCTCGCTGCAATCAGACAAGTAGACAGTGCAGATATTTTTTTCTTTCGGACCTATGAGAAATACCAGTTGAAAACCTGAATATTATTTTTTAACTGACAGGGCATTATGCATAATATCTTCCACCCCCTCCTTGTGCTTATGGCATAGAGCAGGGGAAAGAAAAAAAAAAAAACAGAAATGGAGGAAAAAAAATCTTCCCACCAGAATGTAAATATTTGTGCGTAGCGAGAACAAAGTATTTCCATAAAGCTTTCAATAAAGGATGACTGCAGGCCAAATTTTACCCTTAGATACAGGCACGTAACTCCAGCTAAATTTACTCAGAGCTGCCCAAGTTTATGCAGAGGCCGACTCAAGCATACTGCATTCACGTACACAAGGGCTGTGTGCTCAGGAGCCGCGGCCAGTCTTCCAGCTCTTTCTCAGAAGTCAGACGAGATTTGCTTCAAATCAGTGAAGAACTTCAGAGATGAGTCAAACCTGCAGGATTTGCTGCAATACTCGCTGCAAAAGAGGATGTGAGAACTGGCAAGTACGCTGTGTTTACTCACTGTGCCATCTAATTCTGGAAACTCGAGCTGAGATTCTGCATTCGAACACGACTCCGAGGGGTGGTGGGAAGATCCTGGCCACGTTACAAAGCCACTCGTTGGGCAAAACTGGCGGTATCTGCTTAGACGGGGCCGCGGGCTGACACAGGCAGAGGTCCTGCAGCTGGCGAGCGAAGTCTCCCTAAGGAGGACACTGCACCGCGCCTGCCTCTCGCCCAGGGGACGAGCCTCCGCAGGCAAAGGCTCACAAGAGGAAAAGCGATGCTCTAAAAACCACGCACTGCTTCAGTTAATGACACAGATTTACACTGGGTGTTAGCCTGTTTCGCTAAAAAAAGCCAACCAGATATTTTTTTTTTTCCTGGTGCAAACTGTCCTTTATAGAGACTATTAATATCCCTCTTATTTCAGTTTAAGCTATATTTCTCCTCCTTGTTCTCCCACTGACTTAAAAGACAACTTGCAAAACGAGATCTAATTTATCTACATCTTTTGTCCTCGTCCCTCTCCTCCTGTTAGTGCCTGGACAGGCGGACTGTTTTCTAGGGGAACCACTGCATGGAGCACACAGTTTAGATTTGCTGCAACATTCACATTTTCAAGCAGAAAAAGAAAGAAGATACCTAATTTAAACTAAACAGATTCCTTTTGATTCTGGTCTCATGTAATTAGTTCTGTGTTCCACAAACTAATAACTTCGATAAAACACCCTGCTATAAACAGCCATCTCAAATAGCTGCAAGGATATTCCTCGCTATCAGACACCAGTGAAGACAAAGAGCAGTGGAGGGCGGCTGCCAGGAGATTATGCTGAAACAAATGCATTTTTATTTTTCCCTTTAAATTACAAAAGATTATCATTTTACTCAGCAATGCCCCTTATTAAATTGAAACTCTCCACATCAGAATTAAATACGTCCTATCTACTCAAAATGAAGTGTATTATTTATCACTAATATTTAATGACAAAAACCTGATAACTTTCCCCGATTATACCACTGATTTCCTCCAGTCATGCATCATTGGCTCTGCTGGTCATTAGCATTATCACAGTGCATAAACTCTGGCTTATGCAGCAAGTTTGATAACAGAACCAGACGCCTATAGCTACTATTTTTCAGTTTGCTCAGATTTACTAGTTTACCTCTCTATGAATGTGCTTCTATCTAATGGCATCTATTATAATGCCTAAAAATCCTAGTTAATAAATTTCCATTTCCACACAACACACTTCTGCACGATCAGAATTCCTCGGCAAATATGAAGCGCTCGCTGAAAAATCAGATTTCCCCTTCAACCAGCCAAGGACCCTTTTCCGGAAAGACCATATTCCAGCCAATCTGAAAAATAAATAGGAAATACCTAGTCTTCCCCGACTGTTTAATGCTAGGAATATGCTGGATAGGCTTAAGATATTTTAGTTTAATTCACAGGTAATATTCCATTTCAACTTTTATGAAACAGTATTTTTTGAGTGCCGTAGATACTGCTTTTATAGCAGTGAAGAAAAAAAGCCAGAACAAATGTGCACGGTACGACATCAGCTAAATTATACAAAGATGGGTTTCTCCCATTCTCAGTTAAATCCGGCAACTGAAATGACGGATTAGAAAGGTTTCCTTAACATGACCATCATTCCTTACACCACTGCCTTCAGAAAACTCAGATGGGTCAGCCAGAGAATAACTTTAAAATACTTGTACAAACAGTAATTTTGCTGCGTACTTTGGACGTTCCTCTTTCAAAGCTTTTTAAGTATCAAGCAATTTATCACAGAAAAATACATTTTCACTTTTCCAAACGTACAACTCGGGAGCTTTACAAACCTAACATATATTATCCGAACATCGATGCACAGGCATGTCATTTAAAACTAACAAAAACAATTTCCTACAAGCTATTTCAAAGCCTCCTTCTCCCAGCACTCATTTAATTCAACCAGAACAGAATGGGGCCCCTGACACAACTCTCTGATTAAAATAAATTACCAAAGTTGTTAACACATTATTACTATTGCAAAACTTACTGAGAAAAATCTCTCCTCTAAATCTGCTAAGGTAGATGTAGGCTATGATGTTCTGTACAAACATCCAGATAGATTCTTATTATATGTTACACGCATGAATATTCAAAGATTTAGTTCTCTGAGCCAAACTGATTCTTTTTTTTTTTTAACTCAGTCCACCCAAGGAAGCTCTCATGACTTCAGTAGAGGTATCTGGGGCTTAAGCCACATAACCAAAGCAAAATCTGGCTGTCTCATATACTACACATGGAAATACACCTATTTATGAAATTCACCCGAGGGGGAGGAATAATTTACAGTACACTGATCAACAGAGTTTGCATGAGGCTGTCTGAAGGAGCCCTATTTGAGAAGCAGAGCAGTTATGAAAGCAGAAGGTATCAATACTAATGCAATTGGTGCCACTGTATTATGCTATTTGCCGGGCAGAATTCATATCACTCAAAAAATTTTGGTTTGGGTATAGTTTCAGTATCGCTAACTGCGATATTAGAAGTTGGGGCCATTATATGGGAAACGACAGCAATTTGATGAGGTTAACGCCAAATTCCGTATTCTCCATCGAGGCAAAAAATGGATCAAGCCCTGGAAGAAAGGCAGCGAGCTCGGGAGCACAGGATGCAGAAGCGCTAACACAGATGCTTCCCCAGCCCCTGCACCTCTCACCATCCGGGGGCTTGAACCTGAGCCTTCAAAAATGAAACGGTGAAAAATATCGTCATTGTTCTCCTCTGCCCACCTGCTCCTCCATCTGCACCCTCTCCAAAACGCACTTTTGACCTTACTGAGCATCAGCCAACGTCAAAAGCCTTGCTGGCCGCATCCAGCCCGGCCCTGGCCGTGCCCGGCTTCAAGGTCCTCCAAACCGCCCAACGCCAGGAGCTGCTCCGTGATGCCCTCTGCACTGCCGCTGCTTTTAAGGGGATTTCTGCCACAGGAGGAAAGGAGGATTTACACCACCGATTTTTAATGGAATGCCTCTTTTTAGTGCAAGTATAAAACGTGGGAACTGGGCTAGACGAGCTAAGCAAGTTGCCTGACCAGCTTACAAAAATTTGTCATGAGGTTCGTGGAAGATAGAGTTCATGACTCACTGTCAGCAAGCTTACTATTACAACATAAAAGCTATTATTAAAAAAAAATAAAAATGCAAGCACCAAGATGAACACTTCAAGAAGGTTTTAACTTCTTAATCCCAAACAGACCACTCCTGAAATAAAGCTTGCAACGGGCCCAGCTGACAAAAGTCGTAAAAGACAACCTTGCAATCAAAAGGCTATTAGAACAGCACATTTTAGTTGGAAAAAAAAATCCCTATTTCTGCTCCCTTGGCATTCCCAGAAGTTTCTTGGGAAGAGGTTCCCACTCACGCTCACCTCCCAGCTCTCCAGCGGCAGAAAGAGAAACATAAACTTCGCATTCACTGTGCGACACTAGGAAGATGCTTTTTAAAACTGACATTGGTTCCTAAAGAAATATCAGTTAATTACTTAATCCTTCTTAATGGAATGATTAACATCCTTTCAGCAAACAAGGCTGTGATGATTTAACGTTTTACTGCATGTTTCATTACGGAACTGGTAAAATTAATACCACTCCCCTCTCGTCTGCTGCAATCACTCATTTCTTTATAATCAGTTACATTTTTCACTTCTGCAGAGCAGCGTCTGCACCCGGCCGAGAAAAAGACTCAAATATACAAAAATCTGCATCATTGTTATTCTGCCGTGAAGGAAGGACCGACCTCCGGACGGGAACCTACAGAAACGCAGGTGGCCGCCGCGCCAGGGAAATCAAGGTACGAGGCAGCACGGAGCAATGAGCCCCGGCGCGAGCCTGGAACAACTTCATCAGCATCCCAGGAACACCGCACCGCTGCCGAAGAGGGACAGCCACTTCAAAGGGAACCGGGGAGGGATGTTTGAATCCCGGCTCAGACAGCTCCTGAATCCCTGAGAACCCCGGCCGCCTTTTTGGCAAGAACAAAAGTCCTTTCAGGGCTCCGCCGCTCGCTGCAGTCAAACCCAGGCTCAGACATTAATTCTGCGGGCAAGTGTTTTGCAGGAAGGGGAATTCGGCATCGATTTTTGTGATCAGATGTTTAGCGGCTGCTCTGAACACACCAGCAATCCCCCCTCACCATTTTATCTTCTTTTATCACAAGCTTTTTAATAGAGACATGACATTCTGCTTACTGCTGGGCTCTCGCTATTTATCTCTCTCTTAACAACACTTTGGCATCATCAGCTCCACTATCTAAATCAGCAATAGTGCATGTCCGGTCACATAAAACCGGAGAGGGTTTCCCTTCGGAAGTCTGACTACTCCGGTTTACTGATGTGTTAATATGCCCGATCTACTAATTAATGAACAAACAGCTTAGGCTGCAGGCTGGGGGAGGGGACACCAACACGAAGACTGCGGAGAGCCCAAGGAAAGACACTTGACCCTAATTGTTAGCAACAAGATGACAAGACTGATCGGGAAGTACAGCTAAAACTCAGATCCAAGATGAAAGGAAATGTCTGGCGAAGAAGGGAAAACTAACGATGCCGTTAGAGGCTCCAGCCAACCTGCCGAACCGTGCCACCTTCTGTCGGGCTGTCGGTGCTCAGCACCCAAGTGCCCGGCCCAGCCAGGGCTCCCCAGCACCACACTCCCATCGCACCCTTCCCTCCATGCCCAAGTCTTCATCCTCCTCCTGCGACCCTGCAGCTCCAGGGATGTACACCCAGCCAAGGAAAGTCAGGAGTTTGCCCCAACCCATGATCGGGCGATGAGAAAGCACGGCTCATCCTGCACTTTCCCAGGAAAACTGCCTGCCTTTGGCCGCATGCAGAATCCCAGCGGGTGGGTTTTAAGAAGGACCAAAGGTTGGCTGAAGTTTCATCCAGACCCAGTTTTATCCAGGGCAAAACGTTCCTCATCTTGATAGCAGCCTGGACCATGCACCGCAAAGGAGATGCACTGTGGCTGCACCAGCAAGAAGGGTCCTGCACAGCAAATGCACGTACCAGCACTTCGGGAAACGCTTTCATATATATTTCAAAAATTTGGAAAAAAGGTCGTAAGCGCTTTTTACCTGAAAAATCAATCAAATCAACAGTCACAATAGTGCAAGAGACCCTGCAGCACCGTGCTCTGGGCCAGACATCCAGAAGAAAGTTGACTCAGAGACTGCACATCCAGCGCTGCCACGCTGCAAATACCACACAACGTTATCCCGCTGCACAAGGAGCCTGCGTTTTCAGTGCACCTCTGAATTAACAGCAGTGCTAAACTAACTTATTGAGGAAATAGGCACTTCTCATAAAAACACAACAGTGACAAGTCTTGTACAGAGAGAGCGATTAGCAGTAAACAATACACTGGAGAATCATCCGAATAAAACGTTCTGGGTATTTATTTGTGTTGCTTTCCCAGACCATTGCAACTGAACGGGAAACCGGGAGGAAAAAAGCCCACAATCAGTTTCAGAATAGCATGCCCAGAAACACTGTAGCCTACCAGATATATGTAAATATTTTACGATATGGGTTCCATTTCAGTAGATCTGTCAAGATATTTACAGGGCTTGACAGTATTTCTGTCTTTAATTAAATTTTCACACACATACTTTAATGTAATTTAAATAGATTATTAGTTGTCAGAATATAGAATAAATTTTGTTTACGATTTAGTTACTTTAAGTACTCACATTGAGGAAACTCATTTAACCCCCTGACTGAGTAGCATTAAGTGTTGAGATGAGACTTCTAAAGAGCTTCTACTGCCCTTTGCACTCTCGCAATAATCTTAAATTACTACAACTTAATTGCAATTTCAAGGCACTAAAATGGAGATGTTTTAAAAACAGCACAGGGAGGGTCAACGAGAGGAGAAAAATTATTTAGTCCTCCTCAGGTACCAGATGCTTCTTGGAGAGAAACTGATTTTGCCCATGCTCTTCTCTTCGCTCATTTTCCACAGAATACTATCTTCATTTTCAGGATGGCGCTGAACAAAAAGTTATCAAGATTATTCTGGATACTTGCCACATGCAAACAGCCATTATACATAAGCCTGTTCACTTGCATGCATGAAGAGATCGGTGCCAGGAGAATAGAAAGACAAAACCCTAGAGCATATTTGCAAAGAAGACTGCACGTGAACAGAGCCAGCAGCTTCTCTGACTTGGTAGCTCCAATGCTGAAGTAAGAAAAAAAGAGCACATGTTAAAACACTCCAGACATCCCAACCAACAAATATCTGATCTCCTAAAAATAGAACAGCTGATCCCTCTAGAGCCCAAAATATAATTTTTTTTTTTTAAATTAAAAGACTACAGAGTTCCCACAATTAAGTTTTTCTCCAATGTCTCTATGATTTACTCCATCCTACTTTTTCTCCCCTCTATGTACACTGGCATCACCTTGTTACCTGCAGTAGCTGCAATTCCCAACACACCGCGAGCTGCGGGAATCAAACGGCACAGTAGTTTGTGAGAGCAGCAGGCTGCGAGCGGCGTTTTTGTCAGTGCAGAAGCAAGCCGTTCTAGCAAACACAAGATCTTCATTTCTTATTGCAACGAGACATTTTACAAAGATTTGGCCAAGACAAAAACAATCAGACTCACGATTTAAACACCGCTGTGCGTTAGCACAGCTGAGCACTTACGCGTGTCCTCAATGGCATGAAGTCAAGGACTCCGAGCCCGGCCATACCTTTCTAAGCATTTCAGTAAAGTTTGGTTGCCAGGACCTCTAAGAACTGTCGTGAAGACGCTGCTGATCTCTAGTGCACAACGTTTATAAATTCCACCTAGCAAATTCTTTCTGGCTCCTATTGCATATCATATCTCTGCTGCACCGCTCGCCAGGTGTGAAAACATGCTACTATATGTGGGGGAAGCGGGGGGGAGAAAAAGTTTCGGTGATACAAGTTAGTGACACAGACCCAAAGCCAAACCCAAAGGCAGCGACTCCAGCAGAAGCCCCGGTTGATGCCAGCGTGCTCTGGATCAGGCCCTGCGCAGCCAGGGACTGCACCCCGAACTCGCCTTCGGGGACACGGGGACCGTGCCATACCCACGAGCCGGCGGGCTGTATTTTCAGAGCAGGGTGCCACCCGTGCTGCTGACCACCCCCTGGTCTTTGCCTCCAGCTGCCAGCCCCTTCCCATCCTGCCTCCCCAGCGGAGACTCGCAGGGAAAAGCTCCGGGAAGCAACTTGATAGCAAGGCTCATTTGAGGAAGAATTACAACACGCTATTTCATTCAAATGTAAGCTTAAATACTAACAGCAAATAAAACGCTTGTGCACCCGAGCTGCCTGACTACTGCAGGGCCCGATCCTGCTCCCACCGAGGTGGGAATCCCCCAGCAAAGCTCCCTCCCGGGGTGCCGGCGCCGTGTCCACGCAGACACCCGATGCTGTGCTGGATGCACTCGGAAAGGCAGGAAAGGCCTGAACAAATGCTGCACCTCCGAAGAGAAATCCAGCTACCTGCGAAAAACTCACTACATCTTCTTTAGCCCTGTCTCAGCTGCATAAAAACATTTCAGCTCAGTGCCTCGAAGTTGCAATTAAATTGTAGTAATTTAAGATTATCACAAGAGCAAAGGGCAGTAGCAGCTCTTCAGCAGACTCCTCTCACCACTTAATGCTACTCAGTCTTGGGGTTAAATGAGCTTCTTTAGTACAAGTACCTTAAAGCAAGCGAATCGTAAACAAAATTTATACTATTTTCTGACAGCATATAATCTATTTAAATTTATTAAAGCTTCTTGGAGAAAATTTAAGATGACAGAAGTATCATTACGCCCTATAAATAACTGGACAGCCTTGCAGAAATAACTGTATTTTACATACATATTCTACATATGTGTATGCATATGTTATTTCATTTGATGTACAAATACATGCTTACCAGATATTTCATAAAAGGAATTACATTATCCGGTTCAATCTCTCAATATAAATGACCACAAGCAGTAAGAATACTAAACGCCAAGCTGCATTCCATAAATTTGCCTTTTTACTACCAGCCTTTTTCCTAATTTTTACAATGCCGTGAAACAGGAATAATCCTGGAGCTACAAATGTTTACAGTATATCATACCAAGGATGATAATGCAAATTTTAGCTCTTAAAAAAAGGTGATCCACTCCAAGAGAAAAGCATATTGCAGCATATGCTGCGCAATAATGTCCAATGCATAATTCTCTGCTCAACTTTCCTGCTCCTTCTCTCACCAGTACAAAAACTAGCTGCGTTACGATTACCGGTGGAACTGATTTAAGCAGAAAATGTTTATAGATGTTAAAAAACATTACACATTACCCAAAATGACTTAATAGCATACATGTGCATGTTTAACACACATACTTTTTATTGTCTAATTAAAGTATATACCGTAAAAATCTACAGGCTTTATAATAAGTTATGCAGGATGGTTATGAAACCTTACCTTATAAAAAGTATAAAGTACTTATTGTGTGATCTGCACTGCTAATTAAAGAAACACCTATGTGAAAAGGTTTTGGATTTCTTAATTCTTCAGTAGATGTGCACTTGGTCTGCCTCCTGATTAATATACATTAGGGTAACAGCCTTTTCCTCAGATTTTTTCTTTTTAATAAGATACTTCCATTGTTTCGGAATACTTTAAAGATATGAAAGAGGGGGCATACGCGTAGAGTTTGCAGTGAAGTGTTTGAATACAAACATGAAACTGTCAAGCAACAAAAATAACCTAACTTGCACTGGTTAAGTTTGATTAATACTTAAAACCAAAATGTTTATTAAAGTAAAATCAAGTATCTGTTAATATTACCTACTACTATATCCACTAAAAAACTACACAGTAACATAATCTCCCTAATATAGCCATGAAGCCAAGTTACACACAGTTTTGCAAAAATCTTGGCATATCAAAAATAAGGTGCCACCCTGACTGGTTGGCAATCCATTTGAAGAAAAGATATTACAAGTTTCCTAAACTCTAGGAATGCAGTCATACAACATACAATGCTTAATCACAACCAAACTCCTCTATTATACATCAACACAGCACTTGCACACAGAGAAAAAAAAACAATAATCCATGTTTCCTTACAATTCAGAGATCCAGAAATAAAAGCTGAATTCCACAGAACTTTTACGGTTTTCAACATTACACTACTGAAACGCCTTCTCCTCTGCAGCTCTAGACAGCATAAATAAAATCAAACCCTAAGTCTCTCTGAAAAGTGTATACAACACACTCCAAACCACTATCACTCAAAAAAAAAAACCCAAACCCAAAACCCAGCCCATGCACAAAAAACTAACTTTACAATCAAAATCGTAAGCAACAGAAAGCCTTGTTTGAAATAATAGTTATTTTTCTCAAAGTTATCCTTTGGTTTCACAACAAAGATCAGCATTTGTAATGGTCCATTTCTGCATAAGTGAACATATAGCCTTGCTGCCTGATCGAATAGTCCAGAGCTTTCAGTGAGGCAGCTCCTGACAACAGCCCAGCAGCAGCTTTGTTTGATCTCTCCTGCCTTCCTTAATCTGGGTTGTCAAGGTTCACTTGTTGGAGGCTGTTTACTTTACTTTTTCCAGAAAAAAAAAAAAAAGTGATTTTTTTTTTTCTGTCTCTCATACAATGACTAATCCAAAGACTAAGGGGGAAGAATGCTGCCAATGCAAGATGTTAAAGCTACAATACCTTTTTGCAATGAGATTTTAGCCGACACCTTTTGAATGGTAACTAGTGAAGAGCTTCCTCCCCCAGTGCCCTGCTCCATTCAATATGGTTGTGAGATAGTTCAAATAAAATGTGCAGGGGAAAAGATTCAGAGGAGAGAAATTGAAACCAGTAGCCCTGATTTCCCCTTCTTCCCCCAAACCTATTGCAAAGATGCACGGTACCTCCTTGCCTACACTCGCTTCTCTGAAAACTTGAATTATTTCAGGCTCTCTCAAACTTACAAAAAGTAGGAGCTTTTCAGCAGTAACAGAAACTGTAAAAATAATACTAAATCGAGTGAAATGCCTTTTTTCCCTCTGCTGAAATATTAAAGCAAACCGTGGATTAACAGCACAAGCAGCAAGTTTCTTCGATGACATTCTTGAAACTTTGTCTAATTAAGAAGCTGTCATTAGTGACATCAACATTTGGTCAAAGCAGGTAAAACGCAAGTTTAGAAAAACTATATGGAAAGGAAACACAGTTTAGAGAATTGTTTTAATATTTATAACCATCCAGCACCCTAGAAATCAGCAGGCTACATTGTGTAGACGACACGCTACAAGCAGTATACACACATTACTCACTCAAAGAACAGTTACTAAAAATGAAACCTTAAACTTCTGAGCACAGAAGTTGGGCTCCAGCTTCTCTAGAGAAGCGGCTCTGAGCGCGCTCGCAGGCGGCAGATACCTCGGGTAGGTACGGGAGCTCTGAGCGCTGCTGCTGCCAGCCTTTGGGGCGAAATCGGGGGGAAAAAGAAGAAGAAAAAAAAAAAAAAGTAGTAGCAATCTCACTCGGCTTAGTTCACTCAAAGCAAAAACACGCAATTAAAATCATTACAGCGAAGTGGCAGAAGGAAGACTCGCTAAAATCGAGGCGCTCCGCAGCCAGCCCGGCGATGCTCTCCGCGCCGGGGCCGCCGGATAATTAATAGTTGGGCGGCGGTGGGGAGGGGGCCGCCGCTGCGCCCCGCGCAGCCCTGCCCGCGCCCCGCGCAGCCCTACCCGCGCCCCGCCGCCGGGGTTTGTTTTTTTTTTTCCCAAGGAAAAGGAAAAAAAAAAAAAAAACGCGGGGCGGGGGGAGGAGAGAGGCGCGGACACGCTGCTCGGACGCCGCCTGCAGCGCGCACCCTCCGGCTGCCCGGGGGAGGCGGAATGCGCGGCGCTGCGCGGAGCTGCGCGGGGCGGCAGGTGCGAGGGGCGCAGCGCGGCGCGGCCCTACTTACCGGGCACCGGCGGCCGCCCCCGGCTCCGCGGCGCGCAGCGAGCCGCGGTTCCGTCCCGAGGCTCCGCACCGCGGGTCTGCGCGGGGGAGGGGGGGGGGGACGTGAGGGATGCGCGGTCCGCGCCCGCGCAGCGCGAAGTTGCGCCAGGCTGGGGAGGCGCGGATGTTTATTCAAATACTTCGTCTCAAAAAAAAAGGGGGGGGGGATGGGCGCAGCGGGCCCCAGGGACCCGGGGTGGGGGAGGATGCGCGGCGCGGAGCTCCGCGCCTGCGAAAGGGACTGCGCGGGCGGAAAGCCACAGCAGGTGCCGGGGGAGGGGGTGAGCGGGGCAGCCGGGCCCGGCGCGGGGGCCGTGGGGGGGGGGGGGGGGCGCGGCCCCGCCGCAACTTCTTGCCCCGAGTGCTGAAGTTGGGGCGTGCGCGCCCCTTGCGCGGCCGCGCGGGGGGACCCGGCAGAAAACAGGAGGAAAGCGCGGAGGGGGGGGGTGTGGTAGAAGGGGGGGCAGGACGCGCCGCATCCCCCTCTCCGCGGAGGGTGCGCGCAGAGCGGGGCGGGGGGGGAGGGGGGAAGTTTCCAAAGTGGGCGGGTAGGGGGTGCGGGCGGCTCCGCACCCCGCGGAAAGGGGGTCCGTAGCCGCGCACCGCCGCCACCCCCCCAATCCCCCCCCCCCCCCCGCTACCGCGCCGGCGGCGCTCGGGGGGGGGGGGGGGGCGGACACGTGGGGCCGGCGGGGGGAAAAGTGCAACAGCCCCGGAGGAGCGGGGAAAGTGTCGGGGGGCGCCGGACTCACCCGCAGGACTCGGCCTGCCGCTGCCCAGCACGGCGCGGCCCCGGCGCGGGCGGGCGGCGGCGCGGAGCGGCGCGGGCTGCCTCTCCGTCCCGTCCCTCCCTCCCGTCCCTCCGGCACGCCGAGCCCGGGCGGCGCGGCGGCGTGCTCCGCCGCTCGGTAAATAACAATAGAGCCCTCCGCTCGGCGCCGCGCCCGCGGGGCCCCGCACGCCGCCCCGCCGCGCCCCCGCCCCGCGCCGCCCCGCGCCCCCTCCCCGCCCCGCGCAGCCCCGCGCCGCCGCCCGCGCGGGCGGGCCGGGGGCGGCCCGCGACACCCCCGCGGAGGGAGATGTTGTTATTTTTTGCTGTTGTCAGTCTCTGACGTCACATCCACCTGCTGGGTAAACAAGGCTCGGTGCAAGGGAAAAATAATCATTAAAAAAAAATAAAATAATAAAAACCCGGGTGGGGGGGGGGCGCGGGGCGGGGGGTGAGGGGTGGAAGCCCCGCCGGCGCGGAGCTCCGCGGAGAACGGCCGGGGGAGGCGGGGCGGCCCCGCGGGGAAGCGAAAGTGGCCGCGGAGCGCGCTGCGCAGCGCTGCGCGCCCCTGCGCGCCGCCGGGGAGAGTTCAGCGCGGGGGCAGGCGGGCCGGGGCCGCCCCGTCGGCGGAGGGCAGTGCCGCGGCCCCCGAGCAACTTTTCCGCAGCCGCCCTCTGCGGGGGGTCGGGGGGGGTGTCAGGCCCGCGGAGCTGGGGGGGTGCGGGAGACCTCGCAGGGCCTTCCGCGGATGCCCGCGGAGCCCGCCTTACCTGCGCGGAGCGGCGAGGCGGGCGCTGCCTGCGCTCCCCCTCGCAGCGCACGCCGGCTGTTGGCGCAAACACTGCTTAGAAACACTGCGCGGGTGCGCAGCGGCGCGCACCGGCCGCTGAGCGGGAGTGACCGACCCGACGGCCGGGCTGAGCGTGGGGCCGCTCCGCGGGGGCTGCCCTGGCCCCGGCCGCAGCCCGGGCCGCGGGTCCTCATCCCGGTGGGTGCGCGCAGCGGCCTCGCGGACCGGCAGCGCGCCCGGCCGCGCCGTCGGGGCTCCCGTGGAGGGGCCGGTGGCAGCGCCGGCGGGGAGAGGTCGAGCAGGGGCGAGAGTCGGGACCGCCTGGCTCCCCCCAGTCCCGCGGCTCCGGCGCTCGGCACCGGGAAGTTTAACACCACCGGCGGCCTCAGCCCGGATAAGGAGCGACCGGCGGCCACAGGGGCCCCCTGGGCGGCAGCCGGACAGCGCGGAAGTTGCGCGGGCGGGACCGGGCCCTGGTCGGGCAGCATCCCGCCGTGCGCCGGGATCCCGACCCGCCGTCCCGCCGCAGGCAGGCCGGGACCTGCCGCCGGGACCACGCCGGCGAGAGGCGCCGGGGTCGGGGCCGGTCCATCGGCGGGCGCCCCGCGGGGATGGAGCCCTCCCTGCCCGGCGCTGCAAGGCAGGAGTTAGCGGGCGGCCGCGGAGTTACTGAGCGACCGACTCCGTTCGGGGAAAAACTCTTTTCTTCCGACCGCGGGGACCTGCGGGAACCCAATTTTCTTCCCCTCCTTTGTTTTTTTGGCGATTGCGTTTGGCTTCCCGCAGGACTGACACAAAGCTCCCGGGCCGGAGCGGGAGCTGCTTTTAAACGCTGCCAGAAGCGATACCGGGCAGCGAACCGCGCCCGCGGGGCGAACCGCGCCTCCGCGGAGCCCCGCGCAGCCCGCGCCGGGCCCGGCCCCGTCCCGCCCCGGCGGGCTCCGGCGAGCAGGGCCGGGACCGCGGCGCCACCTCTCGGCAAAGCGCCCCATCGGCGCGGGAACCGCTCCGGTAGCAATTAACGCCTTAAATTACAGTAATGGCAAGGTACTTATGTCTAATTCATTATATTTTAAATAATTAAGAGGGGAAAATCGCTGCAAATAAATATTTGCGAAGATGATGTTTGCGCCGTACTCGAAGAGACATCCTCGCAGGCCGTCGGGGGAGCGCTCCGGCTGCACCGCCGTGCTGCTGGGGAGGCAGGGCGGGCGGAGGAGCTCCGGAACGGTGCGCTTGGGCGAGGCGCTCCTCCCCGCCGAGGTACGGCAGAAAACACGGGGATTTGTGTCACTGAGAGAGGCCGCCAGCTTTAAACACAAATGCTTGCTATCCTCTTAAGCTTCTGTTGTTCAGATTTTTTTGGTTCATCTGTTTCTTCAGTAGGAAGAAAAAGGAGATGAATGTATTGAAAGAGCATTTTTTAAACACTGCCCTCACTTACTTACACTGCCCTCCTAAAAAATATTTGTTTTACATTTCATCCTGGAATAAACGTCGTTCATTGGAAACTTCTTCATCTCCTGTTTTTAACTTTGCAAATCTAAACCAGTACATTGACTCTGTAAAACATGATTAATTCCATAGACAATACCAGCGGTGGGACTTCTCTCTCCCCCTCCGCCAATGTAGCTGCTAATTGTACTTGAATTGTTTACTGCTGTATTGTTTTACAAGTGCCTGGAGAAAGATGCTTGATATTCCCACCACCAGCAGAACCATCCCAAGAGCAAATGCTTGGCAGATTTTGGCAAGGGTATACACAGGCTACAACTACAGCTTGTTAGCTAAAAAAAAAAAATTATGAAGGTGATGACGCCTCCATAATTATAGGTGTTGCTTGTTTTAAAGTCAGAATGTTTTCCAAGCTACTGCAATGCCACACCTCTGATGTCCCAGGAGCCAGGCCTTGGAGTCCTTTCCGCTTTAGTCACTGGTTTATGAGGCTTTGCAGAACACATCACCAGGCTGCACGGCTGGTTCCTGGGCCGCTTTGCGCTCCTGCGTAGGTGCAAAGCCCATGCAGGTACTCGGCTGTTACTCTACCTTTTACATCAGGCACGAGAAGTTGAGGTACATACTATATGCCCCAAAAAAAAGCTGGTGGACGTATTAAAAAGAGAAATGTATGTTGGTTTCACAGCCTGGTTTTATGATTTTCTGGCTTTGTTTCAAATATGTCCAATGTTCTCGCGGTGCTTTGTAGGAGAAGAGAACCTACGAGTACCCCCGTGGCAAAACCCGTTCTGGGGAAGTCGGCGGTTGCTGCTCTCCACATTCCCTCACTTTGTGTGTAGAGTTGGGGCGAGTCAGATCCGTCTGGCAATGGATACCCTTCAAAGAGGCAGGCGATGCCACTCTGCCCATCACATGGTAAGCATGTGAGGTGAGTAACACCTGACATTTCTTTTGCCCAGATAACTTTAAGGATGGGAAGGGCTGACTTGGCAATAAGGGCAAATTTTAAAAAACAAACATTCAGCTCATAGGCTGAGCCCAATGCAATTGGCAACACTTGCGCTGACTTCAGTGGAAGCAGGATGCATTCTCCAATTGGGGAAATCCCACAAAAACTGACACAGCTAAGGTCTCATTGGTTTGTCTGATGAAAGGAAATGTATAAAAAAGTCCTCCCAACTGAGGACTGTAACCAGACCCAGATAATTTTTAAAATTAAATATTGTTTTATATCATCTCTAAGAAAAAAAGAAGTTGGGTTTTTTTTTTCAGCATCCCTAACTCTGATGCCTGCTTTGCAAGTGCGTTCACACCCCTTGTCTCGTTTTGTTTTTAGACTTTCCTGATTTCCCTGGTCACAGTGGAAGCCGTGTCCTGGCCTGCACCAAGAGGACGAGCTGGAGCAGAACCGAGGGCCGGTGCCGGGCTGGCTGGGGCAGAGGAGGCAGCGAGCAGCACGGCCTGCTTACTGCTGCTCGCGAGGAAGGCAAATTGCTGTTCTGCCCCACGGCAGCGGGATCCGGGGAGAGCAGGCTGGAGGTGGGCTTCACGCACAGGGCAGCGGGAGCCAGGCACACAATAAACTGCATTTTACTCTGTTGTGAGTCCAGGGGAGCTCCACTGCCGTTGGAGTTGCTTTGGATTTCCATTGGCAGTGCAGAGACACGAGTTTCGGATTCACCCCAGGCTCCTCGGGGTTCCTCAGCGGACAGAAAAGGCTCCCCACGTCCATACCCACACTAATCCTCTTTACTCCTCGAGGTGTCCCACAACTGCCGCTATAGCAGAAGCCACCCAGAGATAACTTTTCTATAGCACATTTCCATTTGTCCTGAGCTGCCAGCCAATACATATTTCCTTTTCCTGTGGGGGCAATGAATAGCCATTTGTATTTGCGTTGGACTATTAATCTGCCTGAATTTGGTAGAGATTCTTAAATGAATATTCATGGGAATTAATGTCATTTAATTCCTATTGCTTCCTGAATATAATTACGTGCTGTACGTGAATTGGCAAACACCACAAGACATCCAATCTTGTTGAAAGTCTATGACCAATTAATTTGAAACACCACAAGCTGGACACTCGTGCAGTACTGAAGATGCCCAAAGCAGCCCCAAGATGCAGCCTGGCTTCAGGAGAGGAAGCCAATGAAAGAGAGAAGGTGTACACTGTGGAAAGCAAACAGTGCCTTTAGGGATGGAAAGTATGATTAAAAAGGTATTTTTATACAAGCTCTTCTCCAGGTCTCCTTATCTACATATAGGGACTACCCTAAACATTTGTATTCTCTTGCAAAAAAGCTTTAATTTTTCCCTTCCTCACCCATAGAAAAGCATCTTTCAGGGCCTCCTGTTCCCGGTCCCTTTTGAGACCCAGCATCTTTTGGAAGACCTTCAGCACATCCTACAAATAAGAAATGCCCAAGTCCAATCCTCCTTCCTCACAGCAGCTCGCCTGCCAAAGTTCACGCTGTTCCTCCAGTAATAAAGCGGTAATCAGCTCAGTATTGAAGCAAAACCCGTCCCCAGCATCAGTGCTACCAACCCCTGTCGTAACATAACAAGGACTCTTCCCAAAATATTTGGGCTTGCCCTGTCACAGTGAGAGGCGTTCAAGTTCAGCGCTCTGTCAACAATGCCAGGTGTCTCCTGAACCTCCGGCGCCCGAGCCAAGAGAGCGAGCTCAGAAGCACAGGAATAGTCATTATTCACATTACTAAAACATAACGGAATGTTTAAACAGATAACGTAACAAAATCCTTCACAGCAAATAAAAAAAAAAAAAAATACTGTTTATTATTTATCCCAGTCAGATAGAAAATGAACTCAATCTCCTGGAAAGCAAAAGTGAGGCACTTTTTTTTTTTTTTTTTTTTTGCAACTGACAGCCACAAAAAAAAATTTCTATTGTGCCAGCTGTGCCCCTTTGAAGGAGCTGATGTTCACTGCGGCTTTTGATAAACCAACTGGCAAATTTTTGGGGAAAAAAAAAAGTGACTCAAAGCCAAACACAAACATCTAAGAAAAAAACTGGTGAAACCAAAAATCCAAGAACAATTTCATTTTGAGTCAATCCGAAGATTTCATTTCAATTTTGATTTTTTGGGGGAATAAGAAAAAAAAGACACACACCCCCTTGCTTGAAAATAAAATTAAAGGACATTTTGAACACAAAGTAGTTTCAAAATGAAAAATCAAAGTGTTTCATGTCAGAAGTGTCAAAACTAACAGCTTCAGCATTTGTCAGAGCTTTTTTGAGTTTTTATAAATGACAAGTTTGGCACGTGTGCACGAACCGTTTTGGTGCTGCTGAATCTGCATTTTCGCATGCAAAAAACGGTCGGGCGAATTTCTCTGCGCAGAAGCCCTGTTTGCCATTCCCTTTGTGCGGAGGCCAGCAGCGCTCTCCCCGAGGGCTGCGCTGCGACGGGGCCTCGCTGACACCTCTCAGCTCCTCTTTGGCTTATTAATATTTTACCATTCGGTTTGCAGGACTTCACAGGCCTGGTCTTTTCCAGAACTGGTTCCCTGGTTAGCGGGAGGAGGTACAAAGGTTAGGAGAGACCGACTGTGCATCTCCGGCTTGACGCGCTGCTGTATGACAGGCTGCCACGGACCTATTCTAAGGTGACATTAGGTAATTTATTAGCCTGGTTCATTACAGCCTTAACAAAGTTGCAGGCTAAGCTCCCTTTCATCAGCCCGCTGCCTTTCCGAAGTGAGGGTTTTCAAAAAGTGTTTTCTCCCGAGAAGTTTGGAGAGGTTTCGGTCAGGTTTACAACCTACCTAGCAGGAGGGCAGGGGTGGAAGTAGGAGCATATAGCACCCGAAATACGGCATTTAGTTTAGAAATCTCTGAATTACATAAAATGCTACTGCTATAAAAATTTACCGTGAAGTATTTACAATATTAGCAACTGAATCTATTCTTGCTATGAAACCAGCAGCCATCCGGATTTTGCGTGTTTCCCGCATAGCTGCCTTTGCTGCAGGTTTGGGACAGTGCCTAGTCCCCAGGAAAGGCAAAAAATAAGATCTTTGCTGTAAGCTCTGCAATCGCTTCTGCAGATAACAGACACCTACCTGCCTTTTGCTACCAGATTTCTGTAACGCTTTCTACATCTCTCTGGTGACAGCACCGCTTCTTGCTGTATCTTGACAACTTCTAATTAACCCAGTCTCAGCATCTTTGAAGCTTCTGTAGAAAACCAATGTACTTTTCTAGAGCAAGGGACCCAATTCAAAACAGCATCTCTTCCTCTGACTTCCAGGACAGCCTTTACTCCACAGGGGCTGCAAAACCCGGTCATACGTAGCCTGACTCCGCTGAAGGTCAGACCAGCTCCTTCCCTGCCCTTGATGGAAGGTGGGATTGGAAGCAAGCAGAGATGGAAACAGGTTTCTCGCATCTTGTTGGCATTTCTGGGACTGCTCGAACTCCCGCTGCGGTGCGCACAGAAATCCCCACGAGGACATGCCGCCCTTTCAGCTTCTAGTCGGATGACCAGTCCCATCTCAACGGGATGGTCTCCTCACTCCCTGCCCCGCTCTCCCCACGAGTTAAGCAATCCTTCCCCAGAGCTATGCTGTGAAGGCAATGCAGTAATTGCAATTTTCCTCATGAAGGATTTTCTGTTGATGCTGTCTCAAATGTGTACTATGCTGAAATATTATTTCATCTTAATTTTTGCACTATTATGACTCTTTTTTAATCCAAAAGTCCAACATCAACAAAGATTAAAGCTTTTACTCTAGTTACATATCTATGAAAACAGCAGTCTCCTGTGTCTTGGGAGATAAACACTACCAGATGCTGTAGTAAACACCAGAAAGGGGAGAGAGGAAAAAAAGAGAGTGGCCAGGAGAAGGAAAGGGATGCAACTAAGTTAGAAACAGCAGAAGAGGAGACCAGAGAAGTAAATTCCTGGTGGTTCTTGCTATGTGGCAGTGAAGAGGTTAAACCCCGGTACGCTGCCATCTCTAGACAGAACTGGTTGTTATTGCATTGATAAAACCCCGGGTTGTGTTTTCCTTGTCCATTTTGACCCGTATCTGACGTTAGCATTGCAAATGATGTCTGCTGCCATTCAACTAGTCAAAGTGAGTGGACAGAAACAAGACAGAGAGCCTAGCAAAGACGATACTAATGGAAGGGGTGGGGAAAAGACTGATTTACATGTAATTAATTATTATTTATGTAAAAACCATATCATTGTGGTGGTTCTTGACATTATTTAAAGCTTCTTTTCAAAAGAGGAGTCTCCCCCGTTAGTGCACTAATCTTCTTTTCTGTGCTGCAAGTACGAATTGTGATATGGCGGTAGCCGCGTTGGCCCATCACCACCACTCGCAGGGCTGACATCCGTCTGCCCAAAAGAGCTAAGCGGAATAATCCTGCCTCCTCCTAAACAGGTGACTTTGCATCGCCAGGGCCATAGGAAGGTAGCGAGTCATTCGGTGGGAAATCGTCAGACCTAAGGCCAATGTCACGCAGAAGCTGACGGCTGTGCATAGCCATTGTGAAGAAGTTTCAGATGAAATAAATGTATTTTCTTCTGAACTTGTAAAAGGATTAACTTATTTATTTGATTTCAGCATCTACTCACAAAATAATTACCTAGCCCAGCCCCAAGGTATCTTGGCAATGTTGTTCGAGACACACTCCAGCACAGACAAAAGCTCCCGCGGGAAGACATCAATCTTTTTCCTGTGCAAATGAAACTGGTCCACAAAAATGAAGGGCACAGCTCCACCCCAGCTCTTTCAAAATTCAGCTGTCTCAGCCATAGCTCCAGTCCAGCTTCCAAACACGTCCCTGCCCACTAGTTTTCACAGGAGCTAGGTCAAACCTCAAGTGCATGGATTACATATGGCAGCATGACCTAATTTATTCAGGCTCCGCTGGACAAAATCTATACGGTGGAAAGCTTATTGGCAGTGTCTCGCTGGTTCTCTCTAATTTGCCAAAGGAGCTGCTGGGCAGGAAACTCAGTTAACCTCAATGACAGTAGGGACAGATTAAAGGGAGCTGGACTCAAAAACAGGCAGGTCTCAAGCAATCTTCTTAATACAGAAAAACAAACCACAGCACTAATTGGAGCAATTGGATGGGGTAGGAACTTCGGCTCGAGCCTGGGAGCGGAGGCAGGAGCGGATGGGATGGGCAGTGCTCATCAGAGGGAGGGATGTCACCCGGACGGATGGTCCCACGCACCCGTTGCGCTCTCCGCACAGCCCACGAGCTGTGCCAAGGGGGTGTCCCCAGCCACGTCTCCCCCACCCGCCATCTCCCCCCCACCCACCTCCACAGCATTCCTCCACAGCATTGCCTCTGCCCGTGCTGTCAGCTCCCGGGGGCCGCGCAGTGATGTTCGCTGGCTGCTGAGACCTCAGGACAGTGCTGCCCAGCTTCTGGAGGACACACAGAGCAAGCCCAGGTTTGCCTGCTGGAGACTATGCAAAGAAAACCAAGAGCACTGGAAGCAGAAATCTGCCTGCAAGGCTCTCACCTACCCTTCTGCTTTTAGAAACAGCATAATATTTCATGTTCTCCCATCATTGCCTCTTCAGCTGCTGGGAACACCAAAGCATAGCTAATCCCACCTGGGGGGGGGGGGGGGGGGGGGGGGGGCAAATCTCCCCCCAAACATACTTTTGTCCCAAGCAAACAATTTCCAAACAGCAAAAACCAGTATTTCACTCAATCCTTGCAGACCCCAGAGCTGTGGTGGGATGTTCATCCTGGACAAAATGGCTTGTCCAGCCTTGCCCAGTTTGTGAATGAACTCTGATACCAGGCAGGGACCTGATAGCCCAGTTGGAAGGAAAAAAAAAAAAAGAAAAAATAACTTCTCCTAATAGAGAATCACGTTCCCCTTTGCATTATTTGTTTTGTCAAAAGCAGCAAAAGCTACTGCCATCAGCTTGAGACCAAGCGAACTCAGCTCACACACAGAGCACGCTTGGCACAAGGAAACGTTTTCACCTCTTGGAGCAGGCTCTGAGAAGATCAGCTCGCCTTGCTACCCGCTCCACTTCAGACGCTAGATGTTTTCCGTTTTGGTATTTTTTTGCCTACATCATAATCAACACATTTTGTGTTTTATGTTTTGTGTTTTATTTTTAAGCTGGTTTATTTTTTTAAGTCACATTTACCATAGGGACAAGTAGGCTGCTATCTCTGTATTCCAACCTTCAAACTTGGTAAAACTGAATGAGGTCAGTAGAGGGACTGTTTTTCCTACTGAAATTAGCACAACCGTAGGGCAGAAACATTATCAGAGCTACCGAAAGCTTTCTTTATCTGGTCGGCCTAGAGACCAGATGTTTTGCTCAAATTCTTTGGCTCTCGGTGGTTCACAACTGCTCTCTGCCATCTTTGCACATCAAACATCTGCAGAGTAAAGACAGTGTTTTGAATCTCGGCAAAATTTCAGACTTTCAGGAGGGCTATTATTTCTGCTGTGGGTTTTTCAGAGAGAAGAAATTATTTCAATGGGAAACCTCACACCCAAGAACCTTCTGGCTGTTTATTCCTACACAGGGTAATTCTCTGGCTAACACATTACAGCTTCCACCCCGATACTGTGAGAGACGGAGGCACATTTCCATCAACCCTCTGACTTGGTTAATCACATCAAATAATTTGTTTATGAAGTTCAATTCTACAAAGCCCAACCTGGAAGCAAGTATTTATCCTCCCAGATACAAGCACTTTTGCTATAATTTCTTTTAAAGTCAAAGCTGATCTTTATCTACAAAAGGCCGGAGCAATAAGTATTTAGTGTTTAGAAAACACGGCTCTTTCACCACACCTGCAGCCCGGCTGCCAACTTTCAGCCATGTGGACTCTCCACTGCTCTGGGAGACTCCGGTGCAGTAAACAAAGTAGTTTTCCCTGGCTTCCCTTGTGCCAGGTACCTCTCCCAAATGTCTTTACGTACTCATGCCCTAAAGGTCTTCACGCAGGTCCTGTTTCCACAGCGTTTCCAAGGGCTCGGATTTGGTGGTGGTGGTGGGAGTTGGTGGTAGTTGGGTTTTCCTCCACTTCCTCTAGGTCGTCCTGTTAACGACTTTGCAACAGATGCAGAAGAGCCTTCACTGTTGAACAGGAGTGGGACCCGTTTCAGGAGTTACTCCCAAGATTTTCCCCCCCTCCTTGATGTAAGAGACAAATTAAATCCCATCTTTTTCAGGCTTTTGAGGGAAATTTGTTACAGCACCCAAATCTGCAGCTGTCTCCCACGAGCTGCTTCTAGCTGACTCAAGGTAATGTCCCGTAAGCCTCTCCCTTGGCATCTCCAGTGTTCATTTTGGTCATAGCAATGCCACTGAACAAACAAACTTCAAAGCAAAAAGCAATGCCAGAGCCAGGGAGACGCGCCTGGGGGTGAGAGAACTGGGATAATAAAACTCACAGCATCACCCCGGTGCCAACAACCCTGTACTTTTTGTGCCTCTAATTTCTGCAGTTTCTTGGAATGGTTTCCTACGACACCATTTCATTTTGGAGATGAAAGGAACAGGCAAGGGTTAAATCGGAGCCGCCATCCCCCACCCCCAGTCTATTCACAGCAGAAGGAAATCTGTCTCTCTCCCACCCCTCAGCATCCTGTCTCTGCTGCCTTGGAAAACACACAAATCCCTTACAGCTTCCTGAGGGGCAGAGACCTCAGCCCGTTCCCAGCCGCCCTCCTCCCCGGCAGACCCTGCGGCATCCTGGTTTCCCTGTGGCAGAGCACCCTTCCGGGGGGCTCGATGCCCCATGCCGCAGCAGCTCCGTCTCTCCTGCCTGGCCTGGCCAGAGGAGCTGCCCTAGCAGCACCAGCTGGGTCTCCTGGGTGTTACGCCGGGTGCTAAAACTTGGCCTTGGATGCAGCAAGTACCCAGCAGCTAGCACAGCTCTTCCTTGATCATGGGTTGAATTATTCCTAAGTGGTTTTTGTCCCCTTGTCCTCCTTACCAGGTCTATCCCCACAGCTCGTTTTCCCTTTTCTCTCTACAGTTGATGAGGACAGCCAGAAGGGACGTGACGCTGCTTCCTCAAGGTTGTCCCAAGCTTGTCCAATGTGTTCCCCACTGAGCATCCAAGACTTTCCCCATCCCACTGCTGCCTGCCCTGTAGCTCCGAGGAGCTGAGACTTGCTCATGGCAATCAGCCACTGATTGGGGAACCCACAGGCAAGTTTCAAGGTTAAATGAAGTCACCCAAGCCTCGGGAAGTCCCCCAGAGGTCACACAGGTGTCATTGCTTTCCCACACATGGCCCTTGGGTACTGCCGAGCACGCTTGCCTCTCTACTGAGCAGAAAGGCCAGCTCCAGAGCCGCAGGTCCTCACCCTCTTCCCTTCCAACAGGCTCAGAGAATGGACCAGCCATCCACCTCCCCCTTGAGATACAGGGGATGGGTGCTACGGGGAGAAGCCAGCCCTTGGCACCCAAGGAGGCTCAGCATCGCTCAGAGGACCCAGGAGACGTCCCACCCACCACGACCGCATGGCACGGCACAGCCAGGAGGTGCTCAATATCCGCACAGCAGCATCACCTGGAGCTGTGCCCATGCTAATAAGCGCAGTTCGAAGCATGAAATGGCTGTGCTACCTCCGGTCCATGGGCTGGAGCGCGTTGCTGTCAGCTCTAGGGCCCCCGAACTGCACGCCGTATGTTACTCACATGGAGGCATGCCCTGAGAACGCTTTCAAAGGGCAGGTACTGCACACTTTGCATCCACGTGGGGAATCTGCGCAACGTAACTAGGGCACTGTAAATTCACACCCTGGCTCTCTGTGCTGTAACTTGTTCGTGGAAACAAGCCCCGCACGGCTTCTTCCAACGCTCCTGGTCACGGGGGAGCGGCACGGAGAACTACAGCGTTGCCAAATCTAAACATTCAAAATCATGAGTCATAGTTTCCAAAAATTATCTAACTGGTATTAAAAAAAAAAAAAAAGAAAAAAAATTAATGAATTCCTTTTTTTCATCTTTCAGATGACACCTGAAAGTTTCTCCACCAGTTCCCGGTGCTAGAAACTCCAGGAAAAACAAACACATGACAGAAAGCAGAAGTAGAGATTTTCACGCATTCTCATGATTCCAGAAGCTGGAGCTTTAAGGAAAAAAAAAAAAACACAACAATAAACAACAAAAGGCTTATGATACAAGGATTATGATTTGGCTAGCAGCAGAAGCAAAACCTCATGATTTATGTGACAAACCCCAACCGAACAACTCAGCTCAAAAACTTGGAAAAAGAAGGTGAAACATTCCAGCATCATTTTGGCTGCCAAAATAACAGAAACAATCGTGCAAAATTTCAACACAAGAAAAAAAAATATTAATGAGATTTGTTCCACTTTCATGAACTCAAAGACAAACAGATGTTGACAAAAAGATGTTGCAAACAGTTCTTGCTGTTGTTCAGCCAAGCCCAACTTGCAGCGATGCGAATGCATCTCTCGTTCGTTATGTCACCCCCCTTGCTCTCCCTTTTCACTCACTCACACAGAGCAGCCAGTGTCTTTGCACGCTGTGTGTTCTTTCACCTCTTTTACCAACACAATGGGCTTAATTTCAGTCTCTTGTATGCCACGTTAACAGTCGCAATTAATTATTCTCATTTATTCTGCAAGAACACACCTGTACTGGGTACTTGCCTAAGAGAAAGAGGCACAGACTGGGTTTCAAAGACACAGGAAAAGTCCCCGCTCCCTAGGAACATCTGCACTTTTCAATATAATTCTAAAATTTGGACTACAAGTACCAAAGGGCTCAGCTGGCTCCTGTGTACTACTTTCTGTCCTCCTTCAGTACTGAAGCAACCCTTAATTTTATTTAGTCTAGATTAGACCTGTAGGACCCAACCTAAACGATACCGAGATCCACGAGGCGCTCTCCTGGAAAAAAGCCTTCAGAAATGGATCCCATGTCCAAATTGAAGATGACGCCAGCACTGGTTTCATTTCAAGGCAATCCAGATGTTCAGTAAAGTGATTAGGAAGTGGTGTGTATCAAATATAAGATACTCTGCATTGAACTAATGCATTTATTTGCTCTGAATGGTTTTCCAGTTCAGGGCAGCACTTTGCCTGTCACAAGTAAAGTGCTTTGACAGAACACATGGACATTTCTGCTGCTTAAACTGAGCCAGCAAACAGAACGGCCAGCAGCTCCCAAGTCTCAAAAGAGTCCAAAGAAGTACTGTCACTCTGATATATTTATTTCCTGGTCAACTAAATGCATGAGTTCAAGTCCCATTTGTCAGCATCCTGCATATCCACGGCCATTTGAAAGGAAGCAAATAAACATAACGATGTTATCGTGGGGTCATTGAGTTTTCGCCCTATTACTGGCTAGCAGGTGTCCAGAGTGTCACTAAAATCAGGTAATACTGCCCTTTGCTTTGAAGAATGGAGACCAAGAGCTTGTCCCGGCTATGGGTGGTGCAGCACCTCTGCCCAGACAGACTTGGTTTGTTCCAGCCCTGCTTCCGAGCGCCCACGCTTGCGGGCACGGGGCTCCGGTACGTAACCTGGCCTCAGTTGTGTAGGTGTGACAAGGTAGGTGAGACCTGCCCGGGGCTAGCAAGAGGTGGTGAAGCCTTGTCTCAAACTACTGCGGAGGGCAAGTGCCACCTGCCTGTCCCATAGGGATCTGTTGGTGGGTTTATCACTCCCTTCAAGGAGGAGGAATGAGGCTGAAGAACAGCTGGGAAAGTAAATGGGTGGATCCCGGGTGGATCCTCTGTTTTACTGCCATATTTAGTAATCCGAGAGAAAGGGTAGCCCCCTTCTTCCCCTTCCTCCTTGGTGGAGAAGCCTTCAGTGGATGTCTTGGTTTTCTAGGGAGAGTTACAGAAACAAATTCTCCAGGCAATCACCAACCCACAAGATCCAGGGGCATCACATCCTCTACTAATACAAAACGCTGTAGCTCCATCCCGCTCAGGAAAGGCACCAGCTGCACCATCCCATCCAAATGCAGCATCCACAGACACAGGCAGGACCTTCCGCACTGTCAGGGTCCCCTTTGGCTTTGGGCCTATGTCTCTTTTTCTCACTCAAGTTTCTCTTTGCACCTTCCACTTGTGAACAGGGGAGGACTCGGGCACATGGCAGGGGGAAATCCAGATAAGAAAATGCAGCTGCGTTGTAATTTGTAGTTTCACAGTCCTTTGTGGATAAGCCCCAACACAATACATCCATTTGCCTGCAAATTGAGAATTGTGTTAAACCCACGGTAGTTCTGTTGTAACAATATCTTCATGCTGAGAAACTTGAAGACTGCTGAGAAATACAGCACTTAAGCAGAACAAAAAGCAAATTCCCAGCAGCACCTTCCACCCCCATGTTTTTATTGAGCTTTAGTAGAAAAGAATTCAAAAATACAGAGGGCCTGCAGACCAGACTAGGCATTGTCTGCATTAATTTGGGGTATACATTACTTTCAGCTGATACTCAGATGAAAAATTAGCCCAGCATTCCTCCATGGTTTGGGATTTTGTAAGCGAGTTTTGCAGACGCATCTCGGCTCCCTGGACCTGGTGCTCTTGATGATTTCCACTTCCATGGGCCCATGGGAAAAGGAGGAACAGCTCTGCCCGCGTGTGCGTGCACACTGGCAAGACAGTCTCCCAGATGAAAAAGGAACATGCAGAGTAACAGCAGCTCTGAAGTCACGAGAGCTCTGCTGGAGGGGGTAGTGGTCATGTGGCTTTTCACCAGCTTGAGTGGCAGCAGAATCTGGCCACCAGGACACCTGATCTGTACTGGCCATG
The DNA here is from genome assembly GCF_964195595.1 of Calonectris borealis. Classification (NCBI taxonomy): domain Eukaryota; kingdom Metazoa; phylum Chordata; class Aves; order Procellariiformes; family Procellariidae; genus Calonectris; species Calonectris borealis. Next base: position 5,283,107 of record NC_134321.1, on the reverse strand, counting down.
CAAAAGCAAATATCGGAAACTGATTTAAGTGGCACTAAGATCTTTCAGTAGTGCCTAAAGGAGCTGGAACCCACATCTTCCTGCACATTAGGGGGTCTTGGGCTCCTCAGTTTTTATCTTAAGCTTTTTCCTTAAGGCAAAAAAAGTATTTTAGGCTATAAAGGCACTATGCTCCTAGCTGCTCTTATTCATTATCATAAGATTTTAATTCTCAAAATCCATAACTTTATAGTTGTCATTTCATTACATTATGTAGAATGCAAAACAGAGCATCAGTGGATAAAGATTCATCAGTGGAATATATTTACATTTTCTAGCTTATATCTGATGGAACCTAAGTTCTTAGCAGCCACATGTAAATTCAAACACCTAAGGCCCTCCCTTGCACCAGAGATTACAAACTTGAGCCACTTCTCCCAAGAACATCTAGGGCCAACAAACTCTTTCCATAAGGAGCACTAACAAGCAAAAGCTCCATCTGTCAATGAGAGGGAGGAAACACAACTGTGGGAGGACAGCAGGGCATCAACACAACCCTGCTGAACAAAGCACGTCTTGAGCTCTCCATCCAGACACCTTCAGCAGCAATCCCGCGTGCTTCACCATCCTGGAAGGACAGGCTCCCTCTCCTAGCCACAAGCCCCTGATGCCCATGGAGCAGATCTCCAGAGCCTTGCACCACCACCACCGTGCTCCCACCTCCCAGGGAAAGGCTGATGGTCTTCTCCAGTAGCACCACCGCCAACACCCAGCCACCTGGGAAGTACCACCACAGAACTCACCGAGTCCCACTACTAACCCCTGCAGCCTCCCAGGGCACACGGATCACTCTTGGCTCTCCCACTATTTCATGGCAGCCCCCTCCCAGCAGCCAGTAAGCCCCCCAGCAGAGCCCAAGGAGAAGACCTACCTCCCCACAGCAATACAGGAGCATCCCTTTCTCCCTTGGCTTCAGTCCAACCAGCCTTGATGCATAACTGCCAGAAAGTTGAAATGTATGGGACCCCCTTCCCAGGGGCTGTATTTCCCTCTCCCCTTCCAAACCACCTCCTTGGAGGGGAGCTTACCTTCCTCGTGGGCTCTTATAGCCTTGGGGAGCTCTGGGAAAACGGCTTGTGCAGATGAAGCAGGTCAGGCCCGTTCCCCGCGTTGTCTGCTCACAGGTGTAGGTGTTTTCCTCTCCTGAGCAGGAGCTGGAGGTTGCAGAAACGCTGGGTGAACCATCTCCCTGCTCTGCTTCCTCGGGTGGGATGGCTGCCAGAAATACTGGGACCGCAGCTCCAGGCTTTCTTGGCTGGACTGACACCTTCCAGTTAAAGGAGTTGGACCCTTTTTATAAGAGACAGACAGGGTGGCAAAATCACGATTAAAGCAGGTCAAACATCGGGTTTTCAAAAAACATAGTAAAAGTAACATCAGTTGCAAGTGATTGGCAAGAATTACCCTTGGCATCCTCATGGAGCAAGATGTGCAAGCTGTAGCAGATAAATACGAGCATTTCTATCAGGCATCGCCTCATATACACCCTGCAAAAGCAAATCATTGGGTGGAAAATGAAAATCAAGAAGGAAAAATATATATGTTTCTGATTATTCTACCCTAATGTTGTGTTCTGTCATTATGGCAGATTGCTTAATTGTGCTGCTGATTACTTTTCCTGAATTCTTCCTACAGCTGTAGTTTTTGCAGTGCCGTGGAAACACTAATTAGCAGGAGGAATGTTGCCTTAAATTTTGTTACAATATATACGTGTAAAAAAAAAAAAAGAAATCCTGGGCATTTACTTGCTTAGTCCCCCTCTCTTGTTTATTTAACCCATCTCACTCCCTGTTCATCTGTCCCTCCTGCAAACCGCGCCTGGGCAAAGGTGGAAGGTGGCAGGCAGCCACGTCCCGCTGCCGGCTAGAGGCAGCTGTAATCCCAGGCAGCAGTTTCGGTCGGTCCTTTCCACCCCACGAAGTTCACCTTGTAGAACAACCCAAATGTGCATTCACTGTAGGACGGGCTAGTCTTCGCGTGCGTTTGCTACCGGGAATTATCTATATACTTTGCAATATGCAAAATAAGCTGCCTGTATAGGAACATCTGCACGATGCTGTAATCTTACCTCACACTTAGACTCCACATTCTTAATGATCCATCACGGGGAATGATTTGATGTTGTTTAACTCTTGTTTCACTAAGCTGTGGCATGCGTTTGCCCTGCTCCTTCTGCAATATATTCCTGCAATATATTCCTGCAATATATCCACTCGCTAAGGAGAAATGCTTCTTATTTTGTATCACTTAATGCTGTGACAGTTTATTTTTTTATTTTTTTGTCCTTAAGTGCTAACTGCCAGTTCAGCCAACCTTCCTCTTCCTCCTTCTCTTCACCCTCTCTCCAGCAGATGTAACGGGAAGAGTGCAGTTGCTCTTCACTCACAAGCGTGTACGGAGCCCTCACAGAAGTTATTTTAAGAGGGGTTGGAGGGGATCCCAGTCTTACACTTCCATAAACCTACCAGTATGGGACTGTTGGGATTAGCAGCAAAACCGGAGGGGGGATAAGCAGCACATGGGTGCTGTTTATAGGATTTACCTCCCTCTGAAGTGACTGATCCATTGACCCGATCTAGTGTAGCGCTTTTTCTGTTTCTCTTGCACATTTAACAGAGGACGGCGGCACCACCTCGGCTGTGACCTGGGGCCAGCCGGCTCTGTTTCATCAGCATTTTAAGCCTCTAACACAGGAGGTTTTTGCTCTGGGTGCTTGAGACTACAGCTATTCCGTCAGCTCAGTTTGGGTTTGACTCCCCGGGAGCTCGCGCAGCCCACGCGCCCCCGCGCAGCCACCTCGCTTCCCAGGAAAGGAAACTCGGGTGGGATGAGAAACCTCTTCAAGCGCCCTCGCTGCCCAGCGCGGCGGCGGCTGACTCACGAGCGATGCCCGCGGGGCTGCCGCCCATCGCTCTGAAAGTTCGGTGGCTCAGCCGCCTTCCCCCGGGCAGCCCTGCCTGCGCCCCGAGAGGCGAGCGAGCGATGGGTGTTTCGGTTCACCAGCAGCATCAAAAAGTCAAGACGAAGCAAATCAAAAGCAGGTTGGGCTGAGCTGTTTAACAGACCGAAACCCAAGGTGAGGAATGCAGCTCAGCTCAGCTTAGCAACTTCAGCGGGTGAAAAGTGCCCAAAACTCACTGCGGTGGAGTTGGACCATCTGAAAGCTGGGCAGGAAATCAGAAATCTGGGTACAGTCAAGGGCAGCTCATTAAGTCCCTTTTATAAGCAAGAAGCCAATCTTAGGGCTTAGAGCAAGTGCTCGAGGAGGAGGAGCAGAGGCTGCACACTGACACGGATCTCTTGGAGGCAATGCTTTATGCACGTGCACAAAATCCATTGCCTTCTTCCTGCATATGTTTTTCCATCAATATATTGCTCCTGAGACACTGCTAAAATGACTTGAACAAATAGTGCTGCACACCAGGACAAGGACTTCAGGATGCATCACGCTGACCGAAGCTGGCTGTACCAGTGGCATGGTGTGTAGGCAGAAACCCTGGCATCTCTTGGGCTTCCTACATGCTTTTAAAAGGACCAGACAGCACGTGCACGGCCGGCCCCGTGGTGCTGGAGGCACTGGACGTGCTTTGAGCCTGTCTTGAAAGAGCTCGTGCATGCTTAGTGGGCGAGGTCAGCGTCTCTGGACATCTGGCAGCTCCCAACAGGCTGCCAGACATTGGGAAATCTGAGACAAACACACAAAAGCCTCCAAATCTGCCTGTACACGAGGTTCAGGTGGAAAATGTTTGGGGGAACCTGCATATATGGTAACCCTCTGCTTGCAGCCTGCTTTGCTTTAGCCACGACTGAAGTGCACCCAGTCCTGGGATGGTCTTGGACACCTGCGGTGCCAGGAACTGTGCTGGGCTGCGGTGGGAGACAGCAGCCACATGAGCTGAACATTATGGACTGGCCAAATGCTGCTGTGATACAAACCTCAGCAGCCCCCATGCTGTGCATGTCTGGCCATGCTGCTGGAGCAAAGCGAGCACATGAGCACAGCAATGCCCGGCATTAGGACTGTACCAGTCACTGCTAGTTAGAAATGCTCCCACGAAGTCCTGCTTCAGAGCTCGGGCTTGTCTGGGGCTTGGGTTTTTGCAGAGGGCATCGCTGAAGAAGCTGTACAGCACATCCAGGACAAGCAGCACCTGAAACTTCCCCCTGCATCACAGCTGGGTGTGATGGGGTGCCCCAAGGCTTGGGGTTTTGAGGAGTCAAAAGTAGGACCTTTATCCCTGAACCCACTCCACGGTCAGGTTCACTAAGGTATTTAGGCACAAGAATCTCACTGAACAATTAAATCCCATTGATTTCACTGGACCTCTGTTCATAGGGAGCAGTCCCTACCTGAAAGAGTTTGCAGGCGAGGAGCAGGAATGTCAGGTAGTACGGATTAATAAAAACCAACAGCACATACAGCAGATTATTAAAAAACAACAACAGATACATGTCCTCTAGGAGAAAAGCCATTTTATCTGCCTGTTCCTAGTAAGTACAGGAAGATGTTTCATGGTCACCGTACTAGGACTGAATAATGTTTGGCTATATTAATCTGAAGTGCACAGCAGGGAATAAGGTAATTTTTCCATCCTTCTGATTATATGTAAAAATTTTATATGAGCTTTTTGTGGATTTGATTGCAGCAACTTGGGATGTTTCCCAATTTGCTCCTCTCCCAGGACAGTTTTTCTGGATCAGCTGCTAGCGAGCCCTGGTGGAACACATGGTATTAAATATTTGTTGCTTTAACATTTTAAACAACCTAGAGAGAGGAGGTCACACTCTCCTGGCACGTGGCCCGTGTGCCATGCCTTCGTTGTCTCGGAGGCCCTCCTTTAATATCTGCTGCAGCCGAGCAGCAAGGAGCGAGGTGGTCCTACAGCACCGCGTTGGCTCGCAGGGACACACGTGCAAACATAAATCCATGCTTTCCTTCCCTGGCGCTCTCCTGTTGACACCACCTCCCAGTTTGGTTAAGGCAATGACACGTTGGCTAAGAACGGCCTCACCCACCCTCGAAAGGGCAGCGCACGTAAGTCACTTTGTTACTTAAAGTCTGTATTGCTTTATTAGAGGAGGTGCTGCAAAGTACTTGAAAATAATGTTGGCTGCTGTGAACTGTGGTGCCCGATCACTGAGGGACGTGACAGTCAATTACCCTTCCACTTTCTGATTGTCCCCAGCAATCAGCCCGGATCAATACCTTCAATCTCAATTAATAGCAGATATCAAATCTGAAATAATATGTTTCATTGTTTTGGAAGTACTATCACATTGTGTACAGGCGGCCACCGCATTTATTTAACCATTCATTTCACTTCCATCTGGTCCAATCTGGCCGGGCGATGTGCTGTCCAAATGGCTCGCGCGCATCCTTTCAGCACGAGTGCCTGGCCACGAGCAGTTCAGCCTGCGCGGAGGGGAGCAGCAGGACTGCCTCTCACTGCCCCGGGGCTTCCTTAGCGCAGAATTAGCTACCTGAGAGAGGCTGGGAAAATAAGGAGGGAAAAAAAAAAAGTTTAGGCCACTGCAGCAGGGCAAAAGCATGAAAATCAGGAGGGGAACTCAGGCGCTGAAGCAAGGAAGGTAATTCATAAGGTGCTGCTCCGTGGCAGCGCTGTGGAAGCGGGGCAATCAGGAGATGGGCTGCAGTGGGACCGCCGCAGCCCTTGCTGTTGTCCCAGGCAGGCGGCTTCTCCGTCCCTTGCCACCCCTCGTGTCACCCAGTTACCGTCCAAGCACCGTGCGCTCGCAGAGAGCTCGGCTTCGCGGGAGGGAGGGTGGTGGAGGAGCGGGAGGTTGCGCCTGCCTTTGTTTCAGGAGACTTAGCAAAGCTTCCAAATATTTGAAGAAGCGCCGTGCCAGGAGCTCCTTCAGAGTTTCCTTTAAAGATGCCAGTTCGCACAGGCTTTTGTAATTGAGAAGGATCATTTACATTTGTAATGGTTTAAACAAAAAAACATACACACTGATAGGGGTGTGATGAGCCAGGGCCCTGCTGCGGCAGCAGGGACAGGACTGACTGGGATGGAAACCGTCTGGAGCAGGGGAGAGCTTCTCCGCACTCCTGCCCTCCCGTCCCAAAGCCTTGTGGGGTTTGGTTTCGGTGTTCCCCGAGCATCCCTGCAACCCCGGGCTGCATGGCATCTCCCTGCCATTGGCACCCATTGGTGCCTGGGCCCCCCCACCATGCCAGACGTATTCTCTTGGTGGCCCTTCAACACCAGTCCTTTGCACGGTGATATAAGCTCCTCCATGGGATGGCCATGGTGGCCAGAAATGCCCGTGCTGACTTCTGGGGCATTGCTGCCGAGTACATGCAGGCAGCTTGGCTGTGACACCAACGGTCTCTTGCATGTAGCAATTGCTCCCCATGGGCGAATCCCAACCCCACAACTTGCCACCATGGTGCTGCCAGCTCCTGCAGGCTTCACTGCAGGTAACTGGCTTCTTTAAAGCACCATGTCCCGGGGTCAGATGGCCAAGGCTCTTGGCCTCCCCTTAAAAAGACTTGGGAGGGGTGGTGAAAATAGGAAGGGTATCTGCTGCATCCTTCGAGTCATGGAGAAAAAGCTGGCACACGTAAACTCAGGAGCTCAGGGTGTAGACAGCAAAAACCCCACTCTCTTAAAAACGATTTACTATTGGGGTTGGCTCTAACAGGTCTGAGCTGTGGGTCCCATCACCCTGAGGTGACACCCTCAGCTCCCTGTAGCATCCAGAAGCCCCACCAGACATCTCAGGAAGCACCGCACGAGCAAACACCGCGAGCCCAGGCCAGGACCATGGCTGGCTGCTTGTATGGAAAGGAGGGGAGAAATATTCAGTTAATCCATTCACCAGAGGGGCTGAGCACGGCACAGCTCCAGCACGTCCTGGGGAGGACCGGGCTGGGCGATGCAGCTCCCAGCCGTGCAAGTAGGAGGTACTTCTGATGCCCCTTTGGCTTCTCCCACCCTGCTCCTTACAATCCCTAAATAAAAATATCCAAGGCAAGCAACCTCGCAGGGAAATTCTCACGCCCCAGGGTGTTCCTTCAGCCCTTGCAGCCCCGGCTCCCGTCCTTGCAGCATCCTGCCCTGCTCTTATCGCGGCACTGGACGCAGGCTACCATTTTTAGAGGACGACCTAATGAAATAGATCCTGATTAGCTGGCCGTGAGTTACTTCGTTTCCGTGTCCGCATGCAACGGAGGCAGGAGCGCAGTCGAAAGATAATGGAGGTAAAACATTAGCCCCGCGATCGCAGCATGGCGAGGAGCCAAGGCGCTCCCTTTTTGTTCCTACACAATACTTGTTATAAGATTGAATATCCATTTGGGGGCAGAATTCACCTACTTTCCTTTGCGCACTCCCCTCTGAAAGCATTGTAATGCTTTACTTATTGGCATTTTATTTTGATGAATAGGCTGCAATTGGTGCAAAAATATCCTGAATGGCATTAGGAGACTCAGCCATGTGACCGTTGGCCCATTTGCACTAAGTACCATCAGTCAAAGTTCGTATTACTTATAGGATGCTTAAGCCAGCGTATTTTCCTAACAGGCACGGTCCTCTGAGGGTAGCGCTAAGCGTGCTGGGGACTTCTTTGAAGTAGCATAAAGGGTAATTATTCCCCAAAGTCCTATTTGAAAAACACCCTTAAAAACTAAGTTTTGTGCCTTTGGAGAAAAAAAACCAACGCAACGCTCCTGCCTCTGCGGTAGCTGGCTGCTCATCAGAGCCGTGCCCGGAGGGCCCAGGGCAGCACTGGCTGCCGAGCTGGGCTCGGAGCGGCACGGGAAGGAGAAATGTCCTGTCTCTGCTCCTTGTCTGGACTGAAATGCAGGTATTGGGGGGTAAAAAAAGGGAAGAAAAAAGGACCTTGGAGAAATGTGGGTCAAGTACAAGAGGCTGCTTTTTTTTGTTGTATTTTATGTGACGGGCAGCGATAAGACAGGTCACAGTGCCTGGGAAAAGGACACCTCAATCGGCAGTCGCAGCAACAAAGTCTCTGAGCTCAGGTGGATTTCTGGAACCTGTTACAGCCATGAAATACCTTCCCTGCTGACAAGCTGCCCCAGTACCAGGCTACCCCTTACCAAAGCCCTTTTCCTATCAGGAGCCCCGGCAAATGCAGGTCCCCAGGGTGGTCCACGTGAGTACCCTTGGTGGGTGTTTTGGGGTGCTCATCGCTGCGCTGTGCGAGGTGGAGGGCTCTGGCCGGCACTGTGGAGCAGGCAGCGACCGGGGGGATGCTGAAGTTGTAACCACGTTAAAAAACGCTCATGCAACACGGCTGGCTGCCCCCCAGCACTGCCCATGCCCTGGCACGGCTGCTGCCCGGCAGCACCGCACGTCATTAACACTGTCAGCTAACGATGGCGGTTTAACACAGCAGCAGGGAAAAATCCCGCTGCTGGCCCCAGTCGCCAAAGCCTCTTCGTGCTGTGGGGCAGGAAAAGGGCATCCCTACCCCCAGTCCACTCGCGTGTAGGGGTTTTGCTGGCTTCTTCCAGAATTGCTCCCAATCTTGTCAGTGCCGGAGGGAAGCGGTGGAGACGCAGCCCGCTCTTCCTCTCTGACTGCAGAAATGCAGTTGATGTGCTGCCGTTTACTTTCCAAGAGTTAAGACCCAGCCAAGGCCCTGTCTGAGCACCGAAAATGAATATTGCTGGGAGAAGAGGGCGAAAGGCAGCTACTCGGTTCAGCCCAAGAGAAGAAAGGAGACTTGCAGTACATGAAGAGGCCCCCTCCATGGTTTACTATTTCTAATTACAATTAATTAGAAATTGTAGCATGCTCCACCCCACGCCTTCTGTGTGGCTTTGGGCAAAACGGTTGCCAAAGGTTTTTTTCCCAGAGTGTTTCATTTACGGTGTCAGAGATGTCACCGACGCGATGGAGCTTTGCTAGCGACGTGTTACGTGGCACTTTGGGACGAGGACGCTGCTTTGCCCCGGTGTGGACCCCAAGTGCTTCTCCCACGTGCTACCAGGAGCGCAGACCCCCGGGAAGGCACCCTGTCCCATCCCCGAGGAGCAATGCCCGGGCGGCACAGCCAGCCCCCGCCTCAGCTGCAAACCTGCCCAGCCACGACAGCTTCTCCCCTGTTCCTACAGCTTGCTTTAAGCTTTGTGTGTGCTCAAAGAAACACCCAAGTCTAGTAGAAAGTTATACCATGACTATTTTTAACGTGCAGTTATGCTCAGAACCCCCCAGAAATCAAAGACTTCCTGAATTTGCCAGCAACAGTTAAAGAAAATCCATTTCCTTACTGCTGTTCATAATTTAGATAGCCTCCCCCCTCTTATTTGCACTGTTTATACATGAATTCCTACAGCATTATGTGCCTTGTGTAAGCAGGACAAGTCCAGTCCAGACACGGCTCCATGACAGCTCCCCCTGACTAATAGCAGAATTATCCTTACATAAGTCCTTTCTCTTCCTTGGCATTTTTATTCCCACCAGGAAGGGTGCTTCCCTGCACGCCCCGGCGGGACGAGAGCAGCTCAGTCCGGGCGCTGCAGCAGAGCAGAGGGGCTCCATGCTTTGTGTTGCAGTGCCATCTCATGGCAGCTCTAGTGCCGGCCTTTCACAGGAGATGCATTTTCTTTCAACTCTTTGCAGGTATTTTCTTGCTGAGCTGTTAAGGTTTTAGATTTATAAACCCCCCCCAAAAATCCAAAGATTAAATTAGTTTTTAATTACCAAAAGCTCTATGTCCAAAACTTAAGCGCCTTCAAAGGAAGCTCCAGGATGGAGCTCAAGCAGCGAAGAAATAATTTATTTTCTTAGAAGATGATCAGCTTTCCAGTCCAGGCTGCTGCTATATAAATGGTAACACTATACAAACATGTGTCTTCCATATTACAGACCATCTCTAATGGATCCTTTATTTCAGTAGAGAAAAAAAAATAAGATAAAAAACGTACTTAAATCTGGAAGCCATTGCAGGCTTCGAACAGTAAAACTATTGCAAATGTTGAATGTCCCCTCCCACCTCCTCACGGCGCTGAGAAGTTTCCCGCAGTAAAAGCCCGGGGGGTACCAAACGCCAAGAGCAACCCCTGCTCCATCCGGCACCCTTGGGCGCGCAGCGGGAGCACCTCTGTCCGGGTGGCCGGCTCCTTTGCAGAGGAGGAGAAGCAGAATGAGACACTGAAACTAGACGCTGCTCCCTGTCTTGTGGCGTGTCAGCAAGCCGATTAGGTCAAAAGACCTTTCTTCAAGGCTTCAGCTCACCCTGTGCTTGCAGGAGGATCAGAGGGAGGCCTAATCCCAAAGATTAAGGCCTGGAAGCGAGCGGCAGAGGGAAGCTTTCTGCTCCTTGGAGCAGCAGCACACACAGCATGGCTTGGAGGGGATTCTGCTTTAGCAGGCAAAACCCAGGAAAATCAGATCTTCTTTCCAACCAGCTCAGGACCCCGTTTGCAGAGGTCAACACCAGGGTGGGAGATGGGCTGTCAGCACCGCGGAGGGTCCGCTGCCCCCACGCCAGAGCCAGGTCAACAGGTCCCTCCTTGGAAAAACCCAGGGTCTATGTCTGATAAAAGCAATTAGGGAAAATAGCCGCAGAGGAAGAGGTGCAGCACCCTGCGCTGCCCTCGGAGCTCCCCGCCAGGTATTTTCCACACTGCAGAGGAAGGGCTCAGTCCCCAGGGCCACATCCATCCCTCTGGTTTGGGTTTGAACCTCTCAAGACTGTGGATCCAGTAGGATTTGGATCTCCAAAAAAAGCCAAGAGGTTTCCTGGAAGGGCGGCAGGGCAGCGCGGTTGTCAGCAGAGGGTTTGTGGTTCACTTGTTTTACATGAAGAAGATGCTGCAAGAGGCAGGGGAGGAGCAGCGGCCGCGTTGCTCCGTGCAGACCTCAGGCCGACTCCAGAAACATGCGAAGTAGGGACAGAGGGGTGCTCAGGGGCATGAAGGCTGAGAGCACCCAGAAAGGGTGAAAAAGGAGCAGGAAGGATGGAGGCGAGGGCAACGAGGATGCTCACATCACCTTTTGTCATTGGCTTGACTCCAGAGGGAGAAACATCACCCTGATTGCCTCCAAAAACCTGGAGAGGGGGCTGCCCCGGGGCCCTCCGGTTGGGTGTCCCACTGGGAGAAACTCCGGGGGAGCCACCCAGTAACCCCTGTGACACAGCCACAGCGAGAGGGTGGGGGACCCGAGACACGAAGCCAGAAGAGTGGTGCAGCCGCTGCTGCAGGGTGTGGGGAGCGACTAACAAGCTAGTTGGGAAATACTGAAAGCAAAACAAAATAAAAAAGTCCCCCAAAAAATATCCCAAAGAAAGAAAAAAAAGCCAGCAAACTTTCTGTGCAGATCGTGCCTGCGCCACACACTGCAGGATCATTTCACATTTTACCTGGCAGGCCACCCTCTCCTTTTACAGGCAAATATTATTTTTAAAGGTTGCTAAGAGCCAGCAGTGCTAATGCATTTGGGTCAGGATTTTCCTACTCCAAAAACACTGTTTTGTGACCAAAAGACACTAAGGAAAAAATCCCTTCTGCCTTAGATTGCATTTATGATGTGATCCACCCCACGCCTCCGAGGGCTGCAGTGGGGGGAGGCAGGGACACAGGGTGCCAGGCTGGGTGCTGCCCTGCTACGAGGGGAGGCCGTGCAATACAATTACCAGGCCAGGGAGAGCACAGCGTTGCACAGGTTTACATGCACCATCCATCACTTGCTGACCGCATTGTTTTCTCTTTGCACACTTGTATGGAAATTTAGCTACAAAATGTTCCTATGAACTGCTCCCTGATGTGCAAATATAGCTTTAAATTACTTCTCTAGGAAAGAATCTTCACTATTTTATACAAATGGTCTTGCATGTTTATTACACAGAGTCATGATCCAAAAAGAAGGGGATTCATCCCATGCCTATTCATAACGCTGCTCTTATGCATTACAAGCTGGAACATACTCCAGGCCCCCTTGCATGATGAATGATACCTACTCTGCTCTTCACTTCCAGCCTGCTGCGATTTGCTTATTTATGGAGCCTCAGTGTACTGACGGAAACCCTCCTCTCCCAGTTTCTCCGCAAGCCAGAGCACATCGTGGGTCTCGGGCTTGCAATGGGCACTTCGGAGGGGGAGCACCAAGACCTGAAACTCTGCTCCTGGGCTTGCTACTGTGCAAAGACACCCCGGGACCGCTGGCTCCAGAACTACTGCGCTTCCCCCTGACGCTCTTCCCAACAGCCAGTAGTTTCTCCGCCACACCTAAAGCCTTTTCTCCTGCCCCGTGTCTCAGAGCAGAGCACCAGGCTGGAAGCAGGGCCACGCGGGGGCACGGCTGCCCACCCACCCGCCCCAGGGATGCTGTGCCTGGGAGGTGCGAGTGGGACGTCTCCTGCTGTATTTAGCTTGGCTGGCTCGGCCAGCCCATTCCACTGCCTGCGCACAGCCCCGGGGAGAGGGGAAGGAAACAGCGTATCGGCCAGCCAAGCCAAACACCGGGAGGTCAAACGCTGCAGCACGGCTTCTCGGAGATGACACACACACCCGAGGCAAGTCCACTCGTCTCCTGGCGCGGGAGCACCTCGCAGAGCCCTGCGCTAACACCGCAGCTGCAAACATCAGCTCCTGACCCCGGGCAGCACCCGCTGCCTCCCTCCCAGGGATGATGATTTTGCAGCCTGGCTGGGAGGAAGGTGCTGGGTGCCCGGTGCAGAGCGCAGCCCCCCTTCTCCAGCAGCACGGTACGTACAGCTTCGGAAGTAATCCAGTCTTCATTAGCTTGTCAAATTAGGAAATTGAGAGCTGTCAAAGTGTAGCAAAGATTGGAGGTGGCTTTTATAGCAAGCCATGGGATCTCCCACTGTTTGTCTAATCTAATTTCCTCGTTGTCGTTGCCCTAAGAGAATCATTAGAAGAGAGGAAAGAGAGGGAGAAGTAGAGAGACGAAGACTTGAAGGGTTTCCAGCTGAAAGTGCTCCCTTCCGTGTGCGGGTGCAGACGAGAGGGTTTATATAAGCTGCTCGGGATCAGTAATTTTCCCCTGTCACAGTCACGTTTGTGTTTTAAGACAACTCTTAAGCTTCATCCCCTCTGGTCAATCCTGCCATAGGAAGAACATAAAAAGTGATTTCTTTTGTACTCCCATCAACTGGCAAAGGCAGAGCACTGACTGAGCCCCTTCTGACCCGTGGAGCTTTTGTATTCCTCGCTCTGAAGTATTAACGTTAGTTAATTATTACCGAGGAGAGTGTGCCAACCTGTCCTGAACCTGCCACACTAAAATAAAAGCACACAGAAGATCGAGCAAAGCTCGTAGCGTGAAGCGGCTTTAAATCGAAGACGCTTTGATGCGCTCCTCCGCAGCAATCAAGCAGCATTGCTAAGGCACATCACACAACGTAAAAGCACCTTTTCCTCTGCTCGCTCCTGCTCTCCCCATGCTCTTTTTCAACACTACTCTCCAAAACAAAACTCCACATGCATCTCCACGGTGCAAATAAGCCATAGACCAAAATAATTCATCCGATATGTCTCCGATTTCCAGGACCACTTTGCAAAGGCAGTTAAAAAAAAAATACAACAGTACAAAGTGAGAGCCCAGGAGGGAGAAGCCTTAATATGCGACCACAGCCCTTTTCAGCGCATGCGAATGGTGCGAGTACCTGGTGAGAAAACCCCACTGCTTCGTGTGATCTTTCCAACACATGTAACTCAGAGGGGAGCGAGATGCTGCTGTGCGTGGAGTAACCATGGTGGAAACCCTCCTCCCCGCAGAGGAGGCAGGACCGGGTTGTGCAAAGGCACGCACCGCTGAGCCGGCAGCCCCAGCACCGCCGCTGCAGCAGGAGCACAAAGGATTTATTCTCTGGATGGCAAACACTCCTGTCCTCCTGCGTTGGCTTTTAAGAAGGCAGCACCAGAGAGTCTTCTGAAAAAGCAACAAGTGAAGGACATCTCAAGCCCCTGCAGCTGAGATGAAGCCCTAGAGGAACCTGCTGCTGCTGCAACAGCAGAGAGAGAACTGTCATTGGATAGCAGCAAAACCAAATACATTAAGAATTGATACCACCTTTGCTGGAGAATGAAAGTTTAAAACCATATCAGCAACTGGTTGGGGATAGGCTTTTGACGCAAAGTTGCCATTCCTTGCCTGCTAAGTGTTGTGTTTTCCAAAGATTTCATCAACTAAGCTGTGTTCAACGAACTGCTATTTAATTACCAGAATAGAGCCCTGTTAATTAGCTGCCCCAGAAGACAGCCCTTCATCCCTCTTAAGTGAAATTCCCAACTAATCCTTCCAGCAGCAGTGGTCTCGCAGCTTGGGGAGCCACAGAGAGCAATTAGAGATGCCCCCAAAGTTGCGGGGAATGATCAGAGCTCAGTCTCCGCCTGCGGCCAGCGACTGTCTTCAGCCCTGGGAAGGTGCAAACCAGCACAAGAAGTGTAATACTCAGAAGTAAAAGGCTATTCCTCTTACCATTTCTCAGCTCTCCCTCCGGGCTCCATTTGTCCCAGCTGCCTCAGCCACAGCCCAGCCAGTGACTCCTCTTCCCCCGGGGCTGGTGCTCCCGCTGCATCCCGTGCTGCATCCCCAGGCTCCCTCTGCACAGTCCGTGCTTGTGCCCGTGGAAGAGGCCAGCAGCTCTCCTTCAGCCAGCTCACCACCATCCTCCACTTAACACCACACAGCATCAAAGCTTTTCCCAGGAAGATGCTGTCAGCACCTTTGACAAGGTGCTACGAACATTTCTAAAGCCAGCCTGAGATCTCCCCCTACTTCTCATCTCACCTGGCTTCCCAGGATAGAGGCTAAAACGATCCCCATGCGACAGTAACTCCGCATCTGGCGGACCTGGGTGGCAGGACAGGTGTATCAAGGATATGAAGTTCCTACAAAATCCATAAAAACAGCCTGGATAAAGGAGACAAGCGCTCCAGCTACGTGAAAGGCTTCAGTGTGACCTGCCACACCAGCAGGCACCAGAGAAGCCCAAGGGCGCTATCCCAGTGTGGGCAGGTATCAGCCAGGGCTCGTTACCACCCCAAGAGGGAAGCAGGTTTCTTTAATTCAGCTAAGGCAGCAATCCGGAGTTTCTTTATTGTCACCCACCATGGAAGTTAAATGTTTTAATTTTATGTTGAAATGCCAGCAGAAATTCATATTGAGAGGAAGTTGTAGGCTCTTCTTTGACATCCATTTAAACAATGTAGATGATTTTGAAGTAGTGGGGGGGTTCACTTAATCAAGTTCAATAAAGCAGACCTCCAGGTGAAAATAATAAATATTTAAAAGACTAAAAAAATTAACAGTTCAGCATCATTTGGTATAAATACAATGAAAGGACAGTTCAAAAATTCTACAAAGTCTTGAAATGGTTGCAAATTTTCAATATGCAATTTTACATGTTCCTGTGAACTTGCAGTACCCATTTTGATTCAGGCCCAATTTTGGATTGTGGCATACAATATGCTGAATTTTAGTCAGAAGACACCCATCTACCCAGATTCTATGTAACAACAACAATTATCATCAGAATTAAGCCACACAGAAAAATCTCTAGTTTTATAAACAGGGATTTAGAACAATGAAAGATATAGTTCATCATATGGACTTTGGTGGTCAATGTGCAGCTATCCTATCCTATGGCTAGGATAAAGTCTCTCTCAACCTCTATCCAATGTTCGAGCAGAGAGGTCTTTAATATAAAAATGCCATGCAAGGCAACTACATAAAAATCATTTCCTTCAATAAGATGAATAAAATAATATCTTTAATTAGCAAGTTCCAGTGACATCACCAGATCGGCTGCTTCTGCCAGCAGATCCACCTCTACTGAAGTCAACATCCATGCACAAAATGAACCTGGAGGAGAGGTAAGAGGCTCTGGCTTGTTTCCAAAAGTAAAAGTAAGCGAAGGGTGAGGTATGTGATTAATTCCCCATTAGTATTCCAGTCACATTTCCTCCAAAGACAGGAAAGTATTTCAAGTGAGAAGTCTGGCTCATCAAGCTGTTGAAAACATTTTTCTCAAAAAGTTTTCTACCCCTCACTTCTCCAAAGTCATTTTTGACTCTATCACGCGGGCCTGGAGGCTGTCCGTGTACATCCCACCTTCCAGTATCAGCTACCACTTCACGGGTAACTGATGTCCTGAGGTCTCCCTCTACCCAGTCCCTGCAAAAAGGGGAACCCCACTCATTGCAGATAAAAATGAGGGTCACAGCAAAGAGTTCACTTCACCTTGTAGGGAAAGCACCTTCCTACATTCCCTTATTTCTCATGGAGGTTGGGTATCTCTGCGTAGGACTCAATGGGTGACGATGGACCCTACAAGAGAAACTACACTGAGTTTCAACACCGTTTGTAGTTAAATATAAAATTATTTCTTTTTTCTTTTTTTTTTTAAAAAACAGATCTCGGACAATTTAGAGGTAATCCAAAGGGAGTAATATTATAAAAATAAATCCTTGCAGCATTAGATGTATCTTGGAAAGTCACAGTGGTAAAAATTAATCTAAGCAAGGCTAGCTGGGCTATTTCATATACTGTCACTGCAGTGTGAATTGAAAAACATCATATAATTAAACTGGTAATAGTCTCTATGCTTTTTATTTTGAAACTTCAATCTAACTGCAACTCAAAAATACCTCAAGTATTAACTGAATACTTACAAGAGATACTACTAATAAACTTCAGGCCTCCTTCCTGATTTAATAACAAAAAATCCATCAAAAATATTTTTAATCTATGAACAAAACATAGTTAGCTTCTGAGAGAATAAGTTTTACTGAAAAATACACAAGTTTAAAAAAGCAGGTCCAGTAGCATTTAATCTCAAACCAATTACAGAAGACATCTGGATTTTAGAAAATTTGTTTAATTAATAATGCTCATTAACTGCACAGTTTTAATTCATAAATACAGCTGAAGTTGTAAAAAAAATCTCAAATGTGCGATTCTTATTTTTACATTTATTTGGTTTTAATGGCTGCCTCTTAATACACTAAAGATGTGGAAATCAGTGCAACTTGAACAGTTGCCAAACAAAAACCTCTTAACAATGAAGTAATGCTCAGTAGAGCATGCGTTCATCTCTACCTTGCAGCTTCTTCTTGTAAAAGGAACTACAGTAATCTTTGGTAGTATATTAAAACAAACCAACACCTCAAATAATTAATATAGACAGATAATTAAAGATTAACACATTTTGTATTCATATTCATGCTGCAACACAAAATCAATTTCTTTCCTGTTTTTTTTTTTTTTTTAAAAAGGTCACTTAGGAAGTCACGATGGCTTGAAACTACACACGAAAGGATCTCTTCCTTTGCACTGAAGTCAACAGCAGTTCTGATACTGACTTTTGTGGGCGCAGGCATGGGCTTACAGTACTCACAGAAGTGTGAGGGATGGATCCAGTTAGTCTAATGCGTTAGAAATGATTCATGACACTTTATCATGAATGTACAGAAAAATATCATAAGAAAGCATACTATATAAAAACATTAAAAAACCCACCCCCTCTTAAATAAGAGAGGCATAGAGTTTGCAGGGTTTCCTATTGAAAGATCTCTCATTCTAGTCTGAACAGGGGCTCTTCTGAAATCACGACAATTAAAACACTCGTTAACATCATCCCACAGAGGGCTAGTCCCAATATAAATGTGTTCTCTTTAGTCACTTATTTAGCGAACACTTTACTTTTTACTTTTACAGCATGTATGCCGTTGTCAGTGCAAGACCAGATTACACTGAATATTAGAATAAATGCAGTGCAATTTCTTTCTCTCTTGGGACAAAACCAGTGAGTAAATCTTAACATGATAGGAATGTTTTAAAATGAAAATTGAAAACACATTTCACCAAGCCAGTATTCCTCCATGTACAACACATCTAGGAAAAGCAGCATACATCTCTGTGCACGTTTGCATTTAACTAAGTACAGTACAGAAGAAATGAAAGCCTTCTATCTTAATGAAATAGGAATAAATATAATCTCATTGAAAAAACAAGTGGCCAAAATATCTCTTTAAAGAAACAATGAAAAATTAAAAAAACCCAACCAAACCAGAAGTAATGAATTGCGCATTTAACGGTCAAGGCACCTGGTTTTCCTCATTTTCCCAGTTTGAAATGTTAGAAACTCAAAAGGGCCGCTCTGCGTAGTGCTTCTGCGGGGCTTCCACCATCCTTCTCCTTGTCCAGACCACCTCAAAATACCAAATAACAACGAATGAGCTTGGCACTTAATGTTTTCCCCGTCGGCCTTCAAAAGCATGATGCTCTCTGTGTGCTAAGGAAAAGAGAAGGAAAAAAGAATGAAAGAATACGTAAACTTTGTTGAGGAGTTGAAAAGATGAAAAGAGAAGACAATGTACGAGCAGTCAAGGAAGACACAACATGCCTACGACTGATCTTTGGGAATACAATATTCTGATAATACATTTATATAGAGCCTAAAATAAGAGATCCCTTAAAATCCTAGTGTAAATGGTTCCTCTAAATGAATACTTAAATTGAACAGCATGTAGTCTTGACAGTTATCAAGAAATTTGTCTCACTCATTACAAATCAGGCATATCAAATATGAAACCAAATATATTTTACAATTAAACTAAAAATATCTTCTATTTTGAATAGTAGCTAACTATTACATTGAAGAGACAAAACCATGTATATTTTTGAAGTAATAATTTTAATGCAATGGGAGGATGCTACATTTCCAAATGGTTAATGATGAATCAGGCAGGATATTCCCATGGAAATAGCCTACCAGCATCTTGTTTCTCTAATGAAAGCAGAAATTAACAGTACAAAATACTTACATTTATAAAACACTGCTTTAAAAGATGTGTGTGGCAGAAGTTTATGTATCTTTTCTAAAACTTTTGCTTCACTTGCTGAAGAGGCATTCACGTTCCAGACTTGCACAACATCTTCACGGTCACGAACGCTGACGCTAACCCCTATTACTTCATCATCTGCACAGAAGAGGAAGCATCATTAAAGAATACTTTAAAAGTGAGACATGTCTAATTTGATACTTACGTATTATGAAACAGTGCCCAAAAGCTGAACAAACTGAATAAATGAAAAAGAGCAATCTCTAGTGAGGAGAGAGCTCTCCTAGTGAGGAGATTACCAATGTTCAAACCAGACAAAATAGTTACCAGAAAGAAACAAACACCATATTTATAGAAGCTATTGGAAATATTACCTCATAGTGGTTTTAATAAAGTGCCATAGGATTATTCATCTTTGCTATTAGCACTCTTATCCTTGATTAGAAGGGAATCACAAGACTCCCTTCAGTAAGGTTAGCATATAAACTATTAGAGGCAATTTACCTACAGTAATGTCTATAAGCAAAAATGGGGAGGTGAGGGTGAAACCCCAGGAACAGTACCTGGAGGAGATCAGGCACCAGCTTTTCCAGACTTTGCTCTCTTTTTCCTTTACATTTTGTCAAGGCAGCAACGGGGGGAAAAAAAAAAAAAAGAAAAAAATTAATAAAGCCCCAGTCAGGCTGCTGCTGCCAGTGTTGGTAACTCTGTGCTTCACTGAAGAAGCCCTTTTTGGTGTGAAATTCTCAGGATGCAGCTTCGTGGAGAGCTCAGCCTAATGCCATGCTGCAGCTGGGAGCACTGGCTGCCTCCAGCAGTGGCCCCCACGGCACAGCTGCACCATGCATCCTAAGGAAGGGGCCAGTAACGCCTGCTAATGCTAAGGTGGTGTCAGCAACACATGGCCAAGGGGAAAAAACTACCTCCGTAGGCAGCAGAATGTCATGTATTTGCTTAAACTGACCTGAGAGCACCCTATCAGTATAAAGGGCAGGAACACTCCCTTCTTGACACCAACTCAATCATGCAAATTAACGATTTTGAAAAGCAACTATTAGAAATGTCTCTCTCAGCTCAAGGATTTGAGGCTTGTATTCTGTATCTTCCAATTCTGAAAGTTGGGAAAGCAATAAGAGAATTACACTGTCATTCAACAAAACTTTTGTAGAAAAAACAGAGCCACCAGGGGGAATATACCAGCAGCAGCCTACTGCAGTACGCCTGCTCTACCGTATTAGACAGGTGTAAGAGAAACTGTTTGAAAGGTTTTTGCTGAACTGCTCTGTGAACCCGAGAAACACAATTCTTCTCTCTGGAATGATAGAAGAGTGCAGGAACACTCCTAACAGGATATTCACAGTCACTGCAACAGCCAGTTTAATCAGATATTCATGCTTAGCAGAAAACTAAATATGGTCAAAAGAAATGACGGAGAAGTGTCATGCGAACTGAAAAGTTAGCTTAGTAACCAGCTCCCAGCACGCCCTCCCTCATTCGCTTCACCCAATTCTGTAACCGAACCTTAACGAATTAAATGGTCACAGACTTGTACTTGCTTTTCATGATTAAGAAGCAGCATTTGATGATTTATCTTAAGCCAGCTAGCATTCACAGTCCCTTCCCAGAGTCCATTTCCAAATGAAACATGCAACCTTGCAAGCCTAGAGAAGTATTTATTCTGAAAGTGACTTCATTAAATTATTACCTCTGACCAAAATCACGTGAGCTTCTGGATGATTAATGCCTGTTTTCCAGTAAACCAGCAAAGTATTTTAAGAATATTTATGTAAATTCAATTACATTAAAGATTACCTTGACCTAAGCAGTATTTTTAAGCAATAATGAAAATATTGCTTCTAGGTAGAGTCCTAACCTGGGATTCAGGAGAGCCAGGTTTGTGTTATGGCCCTGCTATGGGCTTTTAATGTCACCACAGGCAAACCACGCAGCTTCCCTCTGCTTCAGGTCTGCACTAGTGCTTCCCCTGACAACTCCTACCCCTGTTAGGAGAACCAGAAGGGACCATGAGGGCTAATGGGAGCATCTGTCCAATTTAGTTACTTCCAACAGTGATAGTATGGAGGTGTCATTTGGGGTTCCAGAATTCTGGCATTGTAGAATTAATATTAATCATTTAAATGCCGGCTAACAGATAGTCATTCAATAACTAGAAAACCTGCTGGCTTCCCAGGGATGCACAAGCTGTTGAGCTTGAGTCTTGTGCTAAGACAGTCAGAATACCTTGTCCTCCTCTTAATGACAACAGGTATGAATATGATTTCCAGCCCTGTCCCCCATTCTTCCATGTTCTGCATTCAAACTCAGTGTTTGTCATGCTAGCTCAATCATTTTTAAAAGTTACCTGCTGCACAACAATCTGTAAACTGCTCTCCAATAGTTGCTAACAGAAGCTCCTTCCAAACTGCAGCCTGAGGGGAAAAAAAAAACACAAAAAAAAAAAACCAGTTACATTTGCATTATTATTTTTTAAATTTAAAGTTAAGTTTGCTAGCTCAGTTTGGAGTGCATTCTCTTTCTGAGGTCATCTAAGACAAAAAAGAGTATTTATTGTAAGTACGTGCTTACATTTTATAATTAATTTCTTCAATACAGCTGGAGCAAGAATTTAGACCCTGAAAACACATACTATTACACAGAATTGTTCTAATAAATATTTTAAACATTTAACAATAAGTTTACCTTCTCTATATCTGTGTCCACGACTCATCCTGAATGCACTAGTTAATGTAAAGCATGAAAAGTAGATTTCTCCCAAGAACTTCCCGTAATAAAAGACCGCAAGCCTCTGCTTGTGATCATTTGTTTCTACAGAAAAGAGTTACTACCACTTTAAGAACAGTACCTGAAAACCCTATCAGTAAATTAAATTGATTTATAATTAAACATCATCTCTGATTTGCCTTGACTATGAAATAAGTCTATCTTTCAACAAATTCAAATGCTCACTAGAGAATTAAAAGAGAGGGAAAAGCTATCTGCTACTTTTCTTTGACTGTTCAGACTAATTACAGCGTTATTTGCTTTTGACACTTGTTGTCACCTAAGCCAAAGCCCATACAAAACTTCAAATGCGTCTGGACCAATATAACACTCCAAGGTGTGAGTTTACATGGACAGTGTCTTTTATTTATTCATTTTTTAAAAGAACACATCAACATGTATATTTGTCTATATCACCATAATGACTTTATCATATACTGCTTTTAAGGAATGTCTTTTCCGCTATATGAAGTTAGCTTGAGTTTTAGTACTATTAAAAAATCCAACACATCAAATGCACCAGGTTAAAACAAAAAGCAGCAGTCACAAAGACGACAAACGAGTAAACTGCTTTAATGGCGTTTCTGAGTACTCCTAAGCCATCTCCTAGGATACAAAGGATTTCTGCGACTCATTATCATCTAATCCAACGCATCATATAAAGCTGTGCTATGGGAAGGACCTCTGATGCCATGGCTCCCAAAGCACGTTGATGACATCAGCGTGACAGCCTCTGACACGGTGCCTTTTGCCTGCCAGGGGAACAGCTCACGTGGATGATGGGACTGACCACGCACACTCTCATTACCAGGCGCAGCGCTCACTACTGTGAGTTGTCCTAATGGTCTCAAGGGTTAGGAAGCACTTCATCCAGTACTAAGGAGTTGCAGGATCAGGCTTACGAGGATCTAAAAAGTATTCGTTTTCATATTAAAAATTGGCATACAGAAGTGTCACTGTATACATGCAACAACATTTAAGGGTCAGTATTTTGTCAGTCAGTTTTTCATACCACTTGAAAGACTGGTGTCCTTAAAAAAACCCTACATTTTCCTCCCTCCACACCCTCACCAAGAGCTGCTATAGCATACCATCTTTTTGAGTTAGGTCTGTACAAGATGGTTCATCTTAGCCAAGGAGATGCTGTGTGCACATGTGACAAAGAATGAAGCCAAAAAATGAGAAACAGGCATTGAGGTATTATTTATGCTATTTACAGAGGCACTAAAAGTGACTGAAGTTCACCTTCAATTAAACCTTTTGAAGTGACCTGGAACGTGTGGTAATAGTTTGAGAGATCAAAAAGTACCTTCATTTCAAAAAGGGCCTGTCATTCAGCCTCTGAAAAACAGGGCCTCTGAGGTCCCTAAATTCACCACCCAGTAATGCAGGCTCCCCAAACCACTTGTCACTTCTGACAATCTTCACACCTTGGATTATAAGAGGAAAAAGAAAATTTCAGTCTTTTGTGATCCCTTGGGACTGCAGGGGAGGAAAGCTGCAATTCACATATGGGGAAAAAAGCCCACAGGCAAAAATCAATTAACTTTTGGCTGAAATTTCAAGTACCATCTTTCAACATTTAATGCCTTCTGCGAGGCTGTTACATTTTTCTGACACTCCACTTCTTGTGTTTAAGGCCTGATCCAGAACACACTTACACACATAAATACCATGTGTGAAGAGGTCAAATCTCCTCGCTGTGACAGTTCTCAGGAAAAGTTACTCACGTGCATTTGATAGGGGCACAAAGAGAAATCCAGTTGTTTCAGCAGGGCTAGAACAAAGGCATGCCTGAATGGATTTTATCTTTCACATTTTTAAATTTTAAAAAAAATAAAAAGAAGAGCAAAAAAATTGCAGCACTACAGTTTCAGAAGATGCATACAGGGTGATCTGAGAACTCACTGTTGCCAAAGGGTATGGTCCCACTCTTCTTTTCTCCTTTAACCCCTATACCCATCAAAAAAGTCTCCTGGTCATACACTCAAATTAAAAATAAAATAAATAGGAGATTTTTTCTGACATGAGAGTGCATTAAGCTGGCTCACAAAACAGTCTGATGAGAACCAGAGCCAGTGCAAGAGGGATCAGGAGAGAACGAGCAAGATCTTCCCCTTTCCAGTGGGAGCAAGCCATGAGATGAGATTAGCTATTGGTGAAAACAACGCCTTGGTCTGCATTTGGCTACAGAAAGTCACAGCACTACTGACAGCCACGTGTAGGTGCAAACAAGCAGTGCCAAGCAGAAATAGTCCCACGGAGTTTGACAGAAAGTTTACAAGCATTTCAGTGAAACTCTGAAAGTTGTGCTGGACTGTGTGTGTAGATTTTTGAAGAGCATTACTGAGGTTCTGGCTACAATTTAGCATATAATATTATCAGGGAAAGATTTTTGTATTTTTCTTTGCATGCCTGTAAGCAAGCAGTCTTGAGAACAAAGGTGACTATAAAATACTTTGTATGCAACTGGAAATGGAGTGTAACACTGCAGCCTTCATTTGCTTGATAATACATCCATAAGTGTTATCAAAAGCAAGAGAGATGGAATTACCTGAAAAGAAACTTTTGCTCATTGCCTTAAAATAACAGGTTATAGATGCTAAAATAGTGTTTGGTGGTTGTGTTGGGTGATGTCAGAACTAAAAAGCTTTACAACAGCTTTATTAGATGGAGTTTAAAGAAACCCCCTTACTGAACAATGTCTAAGTAAAAAGTCAATAGTCAATATAACATACCGTACTTTCTTTAGGGACCTTCATTTTCCATATACCTCCTTTGGCATTGCTTTCTTCTTCCCTGGTTATGGGAAATCAGTAAAATAAACATTCAAATCCACATCTAGATAAACCTACATTTGGGGTTTAATTTTCCCAGAAAAGTCCCATTTGAAAGACAACTACTAACTCCAGGTAGCATGACTCAAGCTATGACTTCTGACATCAGAGATAATTCTTTCATTGTTCATATGAAGTGTATCTCTCAACACCTAATCCCTTTCCTAAGTTTTGTGTGTTGGAAAATACTTACATTTTCCCTGACTATAGCCCATCTTTGAAGTGGCTGCATACTATATGGGAACAAGCCATAAAGCAATTTTATATTTTACTATGGTAACCTTTTATTTTGGAAAAACTCTTGGCATATTTTCACAGAAGCAGCTTATTACTCTCAAGTTTATCCAGTTTAACAAAAGAACATGAGAGCATCTCATTTCAGTTTGGTGACAGCTAGAAATTAATTGCCCTTATTAAAAGAAAGACTGAAGCTGCCCAGGGTCAGGGCAGACGTAACCATTAAACTGCCTCACAATGACAAAGTACAAAGCTGTAAGCTTCAAGTTTATTCTGTCACAATAATTTTTATAAGATTTTAAATTAGGGTTCTAGTTTCCTGTTAAAACTCTGTAATAGCAAAGTTTAAGGAATAACCTAAAACTCATCTTTGGAATATCTAAGCCCAGTATGAGACCTATAGAGATTCCCAAGGGTCAATGGTCTCCCACCAATCCAACAAACACTGGGGAAAGGACGGGGAAAACTTTGGAAAGACATCTTCAAAAACCTCCAGTCCTCAATTCTTACTTCAGAATTTGTTTTTCTTCCTAAAAATCAATGCTGCAATTAGCCAGTATACTGTAACTGTAATCTGAGAAAAAACTTCTTGGCAGTAATTACTGAAAAGTTAGCGGGTTACTGATGAGATCAACCTCTTGCAATCCCTTTCCTAAAATACAGCATCTACTTTAACAGTCTTAAACCTGATGTAGTATTTTCAGAAAAGATCTTTGTATTTCACACCTTAAATAGTCACTTACCAAATCAAACCTAAAAATAGAAAAAACAAACCCCAAAATACTCTCACTCATCCTTATAAACATACCAAGACCTACACACAACCGCCCAGTTGATTTACACAAACACCAGTATTTCTTTCAAATGCAGTTTACCTATCCTGACCAGTCACAGTATTTTTAGAACAATAATGTAGACCTTCAGATGCATTTCACTTGAGAAAATTATTTACTACTTCAGTAGATTAGGACAGAAACCCCCTGTAGTAAGCCACCACCCAGTCAGACATACTACAATCAAGTTAAAGAACCCTAACCCAATCACAATCTATGCAAATGATGCCAAAAAACCCCAAACTCTTCAGAAAGTGCTTAGGCTATCTAATTAAGATGTGACAGAATTGCACCAAGAAGAAGATATGCAAAACTCAATTTCTGAAAGGGAAACCTCAGTAATTTATACTTTATTCCATTACTATCCTACAACCAAGTAGGAATTTGCTGCAATGAATCACTTCATAATGCCTTAAATTAGTTTTAATCCAAGGAATATGTGCTTTTGCACAGGTGAAGAACAGTTAAGGCCCATCAGTTGTTTGCATCATTATTACACTAGCTTCAGTGGAAAGAAAAAAATTTGCAAGCTAAAAATAATTCAAATAGAAGTAACATATTCTGTGTATTCTTGAATTGAAATTCAGAAGCGTATTTTAATTTCTTAATTCCTATTTCATAATTTAATTTCTTTCTTACATTTATGTTCAGAGGTGGACAATTAAATTATAATCTGTGTTTTTAATAAAGACTCCTTAGTACAAGTCACTTTTAAGCTTAACAAGATCCTTAGGATATTTCTTCCGTAGGTCTTTTAAGTTCAGGCGT
This sequence comes from Calonectris borealis, assembly GCF_964195595.1. Classification (NCBI taxonomy): domain Eukaryota; kingdom Metazoa; phylum Chordata; class Aves; order Procellariiformes; family Procellariidae; genus Calonectris; species Calonectris borealis. The sequence goes on along the minus strand of NC_134321.1, from coordinate 5,256,810 downwards.
TGGCAGGCACCAGAAACGAGTCACTCCCATCCCACGCTTGCCTCCTTTCACCACTTCAGGTTTTTTCACTGCCCATTCCCAGAAATGTCTAATGATAACATACGTACCAAAGCGGCCGTCTTTCTCCCCGCATTAAGTGATAACTACATCTCAGAGGCAAATTTGTCACAGGAGGAATGTTGTTGTAGACACTCCAGAAATCCTTAAAAAGAAAAAATACTAGTTGCATTAACACAAAAGAGTAAGTTTCATATATTTTCTCTAAAACAACTACATATCCTGCTCCTAGAGAACTGGCATCTTCTATGTTATAATAAAATGCTCTGAAGAGAACTTGTTGCATTTTCACATCTACTTTTTTTTTTTTTAGATGCCAAATCTGCATAAAGTGGAGGTAGAAAGAAGGGAAGCAGCTGAACTGTGGATTACTTTAGAATCAAAGTCCTTAGAAATAGAGAGAAGAAAAATCATCAAAATCAGAGTTACACTAAGTGAATCAGAACAAAATACATAAAACTTTCTTAGCATATTAAAAATATGTACTTAGATCAAATATCCACCTTCTTTCACTTAAGACTAGCCTAAAACTTTATTATTATCTTAAGTTACAAAAACACCACAAACAATAATTCTGTTGAACTAAATGCCTAACTAGCAATCCAACTGCTTGTCCAGATCACAGTGAAAAGTTTCAACCAGACGCAAAGAACCCGAGATGCACATATTAATACAGGAATGGGGGCGAAATTAAAAGATCCAAGTTACCATGAACCATCAGATTACTTCCCAGTGCTTCTGTTGGTAAAAGCAGAAGCTGTCATGCTTGTTTGGGGTGGATAAAAGGCACCCAAAAGCAGTGATGAGCAACAGGGGGGGATCATTGAAAAGATCCCAATCCCCTTTCTTCTTTATCCAACAGTTGGCAATAAGAAAGGATTTTCAAAGACTTCTGTTGCATTAACGTGCAGTGATGCAATATGAAGCATTAGTACAATCCATTAAGTATTATCTAATACTTAATCATTAGCACAACTTTAGAAACAAAGATTGCAACATTATGCGATAAAATTTTGTAGCCCTTGGCAATTCTACCTATCAGCCATTATCACTACCCAGTCACAAGAAGAGATGGAAGACTATTAAAAATATAAAAAATTGGTATGAAACACCCATTTCAGCTTTTATCTTACTCTTACCTGGTTGTGTGCCCAAACCCTAAAGCTACTGACAGAAGTAGAAGGAGCAGAGCTACGCCAGCAGACGGCTGTGGAAATATTTGAGCGCTCTTGTGTCCTGAACCAGGGACTTAGTTTGGTTTTCAAGCGTCCTTCAGGCGGTGCTGACTGGCATTCCTCATTGACTAGCTACTGCCCATGAAGGACAGTGATGAAGTTCATGAAGATTTTGGTTTGCTTCCCCAAGGAAGATCATATTATGTGTATGATAGCACAGTAAGACACGTTATGGGCCACACTGCTAGCTTCTCATAACCTCGTCCAGATCATGAGTCTTCCCAGAGGACCTGAAGGAGGTTTTTTTGTATTTTAAACCCCAACCCGACGAGAAGAAAACCTCAAGTTTTTTAGCCAATAAAAATAATCAAGGCTAGATTCAGAGTGGGAAAACGGGTAACACCGGATACTGCGTACACCGGTCCGTGGTCTTAAGCCGTCCTTTTTTCAACAGAAACCATTGCAGCCAGTTTTTAAAGAAACCCACTTCTGTTGTCAACTTTAACTTCAGAGTGTCACTTCCTTGTGTGACCGATGGGGACATTCTGCTGACACAGAGAGGTGAGAGGGAACCTCTCCCAGGGGTCTGCGGGACACTTCCATCCTTTATGCCAAAGTACTTCCACTGATAACCTCGTCTCCAGAGAACTCCAAAGCCAATTTATTTTCTTATGCCAATTAGCTAGGAATAAACATCTCATGCAATGTAACAAGTTGTGCAGGCGTTAAAGAGAAAGCCTTATTTAAAACTTCCGTACATCACTACGGCTGGGCTCCTTCAAAGAGAAGGTTTTGGCATTACCTTAGAATTTCAGAGATTTAGTGAACTAGAGTTAGCTTAGTATTAAGGTGAGACAAATTCACTACACTTCATGCTAACTGTGGTATCAAAACAAAGATGCAATTTTACTTGTAAGAGATGCCCACTGCTCGGCACTGGCAAACAATACAGAGACATGCAGAATTTCTCATTGCTGCAAGTATTGCATGATTTAAAAGTACTTGAATTCAAGTCAGTTTGCTAGATTTTTTTTTTAAAATTCATGCTCAAGGAGAGAAAGAAGAAAAAAAAATCCACAAGCTGGAACTTCTAGTCTTTGTGTAATGATTTTCTGTATTAAAAAAATGGAGAAAAGGCAGGAAAAATATTTAAAATACATCAAGTATAACAATCCAACGGAGGCACAAGTCGAAATTCAGGAAAGTTTAAGAGGGGGCTTGCCCGATCAATCCAATATGCTTCCTCCTTTCCTGGTCTGGAAAGCCAAATGAAATTCAAACAATGACAAAGTAATACCACACACAACTGGTAACACTCACATTTCATACCACAGGTAAGCAAAGCCACAAATGTGACTCATCCGTATGAGGAAAAGTGAAACTTAAGGTGCAAAGTTACATTAATAACATCTGGCAATTCCTATAGCAAAGCTATACACCTTACCTGTACTGTTTGTACTGTATAAATCTTCTTCAGGTTTGATGCACATTCAGCTGCTGTCGTACCAGGAAGTGACCTTGAAAACAAGGTAGAGATTAATAAAAATATTTATTTTATCAAGGGGGTAAAAGGGAGATGGATGGGGAAAGTGAATCATATGAGCATGCAGCTGAATTATTCACATGTCAAAGTCGCATAATAAACTCCAATTATCATGAATCATTTAAAGACAGGAATTCAAGTGCTTTTATAGTTTTGAATAAATTAAGATATTTTCTAAAATATTTAGATTAAATGGGTGAATTGGGCATTTTAAACCCAGAATAGCAGTGTTCCTCCTAACGGCCACCCCACACCCTTCCGCTGTGAAGGGCTATCAGCAAGGGACCGCAAGCTCCTACCCTGGATGTCTTTTTAATTGCATTTAATATAACCCAGAACCCGCTCCGAGCGTTTTAAGATACTCTCGGTATTTCATCCTCTTAAAAAGAAAAGTCGCCCACGGAGTTTACACAGCGCATTACGACCACTTCCCGAGCAGCAGCGGCACAGGCCACGAGGTGGCGGCGGGGCCTTCCCTCAGCCCCGCTGCAGCACGGCGCGGACGGGAGCCGGTCACACCTGCCGCAGGCCCCTCCGTACCCCCCAGGGGACGGGACACGCGGATATGGGCCGAGGAGATGACCAAGTCCCCGAGGACAGCTCTCTTCTGGTGCGGCGAGCACCGCGTCCAGCTCTGGGGTCCTCAGCACCAGACAGACATGGACCTGTTGGAGCGGGTCCAGAGGAGGCCACGAAAGTGATCGGGGGGGGGGGGGGGGGGGGGGGAACGCCCCTCCTGTGAGGAAAGGCTGAGGGAGTTGGGGTTGTTCAGCCTGGAGAAGAGAAGGCTTCGGGGAGACCTTATTGCGGCCTTTCAGTACCTGAAGGGGGCTTAGAAGAAAGATGGGGACACGCTTTTTAGCGGGGCCTGTTGTGACAGGACAAGGGGGAATGGTTTTAAACTAAAAGAGGGTAGGTTTAGACCAGATATAAAGAAGAAGTTTTTTATGATGAAGTGGTGAAACACTGGCACAGGTTGCCCAGAGAGGTGGTAGATGCCCCATCCCTGGAAACATCCAAGGTCAGGTTGGACGGGGCTCTGAGCGACCTGATCTGATTGAAGATGTCCCTGCCCACGGCAGGGGCTTGGACTAGATGATCTTTAAAGGTCCCTTCCACCCCAAACTATTCTGATTCTATGCAACCCTGCACATGCAGGAAACCTCCAAGACTTCAGGCAGCTCCTCCACCACCAGCATTTCTTTCCTCAAGCCATGCCTACTGCCGGCACTTCCCATAAAGCCAAGAGGTCCTTGGGTTGGTTTCATTGCCAGACCGCAGGGTTACACTGATGTACACCAGGCACAGGTCAGCTTCTCTAGCTCACCCTCATACTGACTATTCCCAATTCCCACCCAGAGCTGGTCCCTTTAGGCACACACAGCACCGACTGCACCCCATCAACTTAAAGGTCTTTTCCAACCTAAATGATTCTATGACTGTCTTTATAACCTTCATCTTTTCAGTCCATGCGATATGGGACGGTGCATCCATATCCTCAGACATCACTGGCTCCTGTCACTGTGCTGACAGCACGTCATAGCGCCCATCTTACAATCCCCAGCACACGGCCCCACAGGCACAATTTGGGGAGAATGAGGCCAAAATTGCTAAGGTGCATTCAGTTTGTTAGAATTGGAAACATTTTTTTCCCCCCTTTCAGAAGCTGAAGTAGGATTTCTAAAGAAAAATGAAGATCAAAGACAAAGCAACCTCCCATTGCATCTCAGAAGAGGAAATAAAAATGTGTACAATGACTAAATCTGGAAGCAGAAGCAACAGAGCAGATTTAAGAAAACAGAAGAAAAAACAGTTCTTGCTCAGGTACCTGCTGAAGAAAGGATAAGGGCAAACCAGATCTCGGTAACCCTCTCATCAATGTGTCTGTTTGCCCTGATCCATCTGATCAGCATGAAATATGTCCAGGAAAACACTAAACTAACTCTCAGTTGTTACAGATATAATTCAGGCTCTGGGGCAAAAACTAGATATTCGTGTAAAGGAAGAAATTTAATACGCAAAACTACTGAAACAGCATCACATCTTCAAAACTTTAATAGCAGCTCCAAGGTTTTTTGAAGGCTCCTATCAAAATAAGTTACTTTAAAAATACATACAAAACCAGCAGAGAAATCCCTCTCAACTTTTTCAGTATAGAACAGACAAACTAACATCTACTTTACTATTTGCCTGTTAATCACTGGATATAAGAGTACATCGCAGCAGTGGAACTGATGAGAAAACAGTGTTACATGTCCAAATTTCAAAAAAATCACTTTAACTAGAGGTTATGAAAACAAACAAACAAAAAAAAAACACCCCAAGAAATCGCTATGGTGCAGGTTCTAGTCCTGTGGCTCATGAACTATGAAAACTCCCATGGGAAAACTGATAACTTGAAAACAATCACCACCAAAACTTTCATCAATGCGCTCAAAAGGAATTATCATAGTAAGGGTTTGGGGTGGTGTGGGGTTTTTTGGTTGCTTTTTTTGTGTGTGTGTGTGGTTTTTTGTTTGTTTGTTTTTACACACACTCTACACTCAGCATTGAAGAACTAAAAGAGAAATTCGCAGTATTTAACAGAAACAGAGTCAGTCAAATGGCTTCTGAATGCACCAAAAAATAAAAGTAGTAAGTTAAAACAGAGAGAAAACTTAGCAGGTGATTTAACTATGTTTGTCAGTAGGGAGTAGTGGATTTGCAACAAACTACCGCTTGTTTTTAACTTCTTGGTGCCAGAAGTAACACCTCTCTACTAAGCTTCGTTTCATGTATTATAGAACACAAATAAGCAAAACCTGAGATAACTTTGCCCGTTGGTGTCTCACATCACTGTCCAAGAAATTACTTCTCTTAGGCACTACTTCTGCCAGTTGGCTAACTTAGCAGTCACCAATACATACGGGGTTAACTTTGTTGTACAACATATAGTATCTACGCTCACACTGATACTGCCATGGAGATGCTGTGATAGTAAGGTCTGTTCAAATAAAAGATTAAAATCTATTCTCTAACCATAGCGTTCAAAGGTTATCTAGATAATCATGGTAGCCATTTAACAAATTCAATGCCATTTAAAAAAAGCAGCTAAGACAGACAGAATATTCCACTCTGAGGTCACAAAATGGTGCATTTCAATAGTTGCAAATAACATTTTCTACAGGAACTATGTGGCCAGCTGGCAGAAAACACCAACCGACCGGCAAATTATCTGTTTTAAAAGTTAAGGTGAGGGATCATTTATTTCTAGTAACCTGCCTGGCAAGTGCTCCATGCCCACAAGATTACATGGTGTTATTTCAGCTCCAGAAAGCGTCAGTGATTTATTGGTATGAGCATGAACCCCCAAACTTTTTTATTAAAAAACTACTGAAGGGACTGCAGATGATAAAATGATGACATGCATCAATTCAAAAGTTTCAGGATCATTTGCTGCAGAAATTACACCTGCACAAATTTGGTTTAATGGGTGAGTATAAGGCAGAGACGGTATTTTAGTCACAGACAGACAGAAGGAAAAAGCCCAGAATTTCCTGCAGAATTACAGATTGCTGACAAATCTGAACCACAGTGATTCTGCGATAGCCATCCATAAACTCAGATCAGCACAGAAGACAACTGAGGCAGTTTTGTGCCTTAAAACCCATGAAATTGTGGTTTTTGTTTTCTAACTGAGTACACAGAGTAAGTTTAGATTAAATAAGCAGAAATGGCAGATGACTTCCAAGTGAAGAAACCTGTAGAAACTCCTATTTCTGTAACTCTTCCAACAAACACTACACTAGAAGCTAAGAGTAGTAAGATGGATGTGTACTTTGCTGAAAAACCTCAATGCACATGCTACTACAAAACAGGAACCCTGCAAATACTGACCCTTAAAATGAAGCCATTACAGGATTCCTCCCTTTTGGATAATTTTACTGTCATCAACAATAAAATTAATCCGATATGCCATACTGAACTGCCAATTATTGCCATGGTGAACAATTCATTTCCAAGTAACTCAACAGGCCCTGCAAATCCCTACGAGCATACTAACAGGAGGGGAGAGGTCCTCCCAGCTGGGTCACAGCACCAGCCAGGCTCCGACAGCTCTTCTGGGGACAGACATAGTTGGTCTGTCACCACACCACCTACAAAGGCACTTCTGGGTTCGCCATGGAGCGTCTGCACATGAAATATTCACCAGTTCTCCTGGTCTGCCTGTATTGTGCCCTGTGATGCCACTTTTCTGCACCTTCAGAATGTTTACGGGAGAAATCTGAGTGCAGTACCAGGAATAGACGAGTTGCCTAATCAGGCCAACCCACCATACCACATCTCACAGTAAACTGCAGGGGCATCAGTTAAAAGTGGAACATGGAAGCAGGAATAACCCACGCAAACTGAACCCTAGTGCCAGCTTGCTTCACTACTCCTTCATTATTCCAGCACAAATAAAGAACAAAGGATACAAAGATAAATTCCATTGTTTTATCCATGACTAAACCTCCAGGTGGTTGTGCTTATGTTAATGTCTGATGCTGAACTATAGCTTTTCTGTTTCCCTGCAAAGAATTAAGGATAGAAGTTTTTTCATATGTGCTCACACTGGCCTTTGTTTTCCAGTGGGAATCTAATCGCCGCTTTAGCGGGAGCTTTAAAAGCTGCTGAGCACTTTTGAAAATACTCCTGCAAGTACTTAGCCGCAATTGCTTTTGGTATAAGCAAGCAAAATATTTACTTACAAAGGATAAACTCAAAAACATGCTGTGGCAACGAAATAAATCTGGTAATCCATTCTGAATACAAAGACTGATTTCCAGCCATCAAAGCCTGTCAAAATGCATTTACCGAGTTGAACGTTCTTACAATATTAACTATCATTTTTCATTGTAAGCCACCTACTCATAAGCTTTAATAGATGAACTAGATGATCCTAGATAAATAAGATTTTGCTATTGGAAAGAAAGGAAATTAAGTTTAGTTTCAAATATCTGGTATGTTCAGTTATGAAGATTCACAATTATTATGAAAATGGTTCAGTTATCAGAATTTCTCTACTAAACTTTATTTATATAGAACTCATCATTATAACACGCAGAGAGAAAAAATCAGCACATAAGGACAATACGATTATGTAAGAATATTTTCACTTTCCTGGAGTAGACTAATAACATTGCATTACATTTGATAATGTTTACAAGCGTATTCTTCCTCTCAGATACAGAAGAGAAACTATTCTTGCAATGGAAACAAAATTATCCAATAAGCACTTAGAAGTCAGGCAAGACGACAAGGCAGGCAGGCCATGATCCTGCAATGCGATCTGCACTGCTGCACACTCAGACTTCCATGGAAGCGAGGGCATCTTTGGCGAGGTTTATCTAGAAATGAGACTTCTGTACTAAGCTTTTGTGTGATCTGTGCTCAATTTCTGATATCTACAAATCTATACTGATTTGTATAGAAGGGTACTGGTATTTTCCTTGCTGTTGACTGAAAGCAGTCTGTCAGCAATGCTGGCAGCTCAGGTGCAGTTAGATCTTCAAAAGAGGTCTTTTTGCAAGGATGTGCAACATCTTCATTATTGCGTGTGCGCGCATACATTGGACCAAAACTGTTACCGCTGAGAAAACCTCAGGCTTCTCGTCGTGAGGCTGAAAAATCAGACAACTACTAGTACTAGTATGTCCTCTCTGTTCTTTTAGTAGGGAAATGCTTACTTGGTGTAGCATTAAACATAAGATGGCATACAATACCCATGCTATATGACAGTCATGATTTGCAAGGTTTACCAAGTAGGATATTTGCATCTTGTCCACATGTACATCAAAAAGCATAATCATCTTCACAGCTTTGTATTTACACAAAGCTCGCACCTCGACCCACAACCCCAAATCCCATTAAGGGATGGTTTTAAGTGCCTAACACGGCTTGTTACCCAGGACATCCCAGCCTTTGATGGTCACTTCACTTGACTTCTCCTTCTGTGCAATCCCCGTGTTGACTGCATTACACAACATGAACATAGTGACCAGATTTGTAATCTTTGTTTTTAATGTTATATTCAGTGATGCGTATTAGCACTTTGATGTAAAAAAAAAAGAAAGACTACACAGTGTAGCAAAAACTAGAAAGGCACCCTTTCATTTCAAAGCCAGAGGCCATTATAAGCAGGACCCTGCACCAATCCAGAGCCTCACTGAGATAAGCACGAGTGTGAAGAGCCACCAGCATGGATCAGCTTCCCAAGGTGGCACCAAAGGCATCTGCAAGACTTGCTGAAATTCCCCATGCGCCGCAACGTCACTGCGTGCAAAAGTACTACGAATGAGACATGTAGGTATGAACTTGGAAACCTGCAGAATGGACAAATAAAACAGCAGATCTAAACCCCTGGTTTCAAAACTTTTAGCACGTGACCTTAAAACATCTTAACAGTTAAAAAGGAAATCTCGATTCTCTTAAGAGAAAAAACACCTGACTGCTTCTCTGAAACTGCTGACCTGCAAGCATTTGAAGATCATAGACAGGATCTTATTTGTCAAACTGGTGAATAATATTCTCCCAAATGCTTTCATCATGCTCACTTTCCTAAAGCACATACGGGGTAAGATACAAGAGAGCGATATCAGATGGTTACTATTTCAAACACACATACCAAGAAAGGCTTAGCACTTATGGGAAATACTGATGCCCCATGACACGTGTGAGATAATGGCAATGGACCAGAAGCTGGTCACAGGATCCCAGCGTCCAATGCCAAGGCATTCACAGAAGCAAGTCCTGATGTAGATAAAACAAAGCCATTTACTTCTAAAGCAGGAGATGTATCGAGTATGATAAAAGCAAGGTCATGAACCCCCTATCCCTTGGTAGCATATCACTAGCTCCTACAGGAAGTACTGCTTAGCTGATGGATATTTATTTTAAGTGTGACTTAATGAAAAGATACATTTTGGAGATGTTAGAATGTATGTCATGGATCTCTCTCACAGTAATTTAATAGAAAAAAATAACTACATACCCATCTCAACATCTATTTATCCTTAAGCATCACTTCTTCCTGCTTTTCAGTCCAAGTACAAGTTAAAATGTAGTAGCAGTCAAAAATCAATACCATCTGATGAGGAAACATCACTGCTCCACACTACGTGTTACTAAAGTAAGTTAAACAAGTGCCCACAGTCATCTTCTCTGGAAAGTCCATCCTATACAAGCCTAAGCAATGATCCCTCCATCAAATCTGCGTGGGGGTACCAATAAATGTCACAGTCACTTCTGTGGGACTCTGTAGAGAGACACGAACCTCTACATACTGCAGTAAATTAAGTTCATGGTTGCATCTCTTGTGTGCTTTTTAATGCCTTAAATGGTTTTTAAATGTATGAAGCATGCCTTGTTTGCTGTCATTCTTGTTCCCTGGCCATGATTCTATCACTGTTGCTGGTAAACAAAACACACAGTTTTGTGTATATATGGTCCCACTTTTTTTTTTCTTATACATACACTCTTGGTTTTATAAGTTAAGGAACAACAACGCTACCTAATTAAATGCACTTCTATGCGATCAGAAAGAAGAAAAAAAAATCCGTAGAATAACTGAATTTTAAGAGTTTAAATTACAGTGGAACCAAGATTTAGGAAAAAAAAAATCATGATGCAACTCAGGAACTTGAAATGGATTTTAACTTCCTACGTCGATTATAAAAGATAGACACGCTTATCTCCACATGGCTTGTGTAAACAAACAGATCTGGATGGTAGCTTGCTTAAACAGCAGCCCAAATGGTGCTTTTTAAAAACAAACAAACAGAAAACAAACAACTCGGATCCTGAACCTAACCATAACTACGCCATGAGTTCAAAAGGATTAACCAGAAATAATTGTGGGGTTATGTATAAGATTTGAGTTGCAGGACCTGAGAATATTTGTGTGCTTTCAACAGTTTCTTGCTATTTCTCTGTCATGAGTTGAAAAGTTACAAAAAAAAAAAAAGAGGAGAATTTTACCAATAGTATGAGGCAGTTCAGTGGCAGAAAGGCTTATGAAGGAGAGAACTTTTCTTCTGGAGTGGGAGGACAGGAGAAATACAACAGAAAATTGAGAAAAGGGAGAGGTAGAAGATTAAAAACAAGATGCCAGAAAATACACACTAGAAAAAACAATACCAAATTCTGGTTTTAAACTTTCTATCTCCGTTTTGACTTTGGTACTTTTCCCCTATGCCTAGCTGTACGCATCCTGGGGGTGAGCTCCTTTTGCAGCAGCTTTCCATGACCCTTAGAGACTAAAACTTCAAGCACCTGAAATGTATTATGACTAGGTGAACACTGCAGTTAATTAATAAATTTCAGCTAATCCTTCAAAACCGATCACTTCAGATTTTAAGAACTGAGCAGCCACAGGAGCCAACCCTGACTATCAGAGTTGTAAAATTCGACATGTCACGGCCGGGTCGGTGGGGCTCGGTCCCTTTTGGGGGGAGCAAAGCGTAACCTTCAGCCTTCTATTCCTGGGGCTTGCAAGCGTCATGTCTAAATTTAGAGTTTAAAACACCTCCGACGTCGCCTGAACCAACGCGCGGCCGTTGAACTACAAAACCGAAAGCGCTTCCGAAGCCGACTGCACGCAGTAACTCCCAGGAACCGCTGCCCCCCCGCGCCGGGCGGGACACCCGCCGGCTGCGCCCGCCGAGGCCTCACACACGCAGCACGAGCTGAATTTCCCGTTGTCCAATCTCTTCGACGAGCAAAACCGGTAACGAGCAGAGCTGCCTCCCACAGACGGATTTTTGGGGTTCCCCCCCGCCCCTTTAAGCTCCCCGCCGCGCCCCGCCCGGGTCGCTGCGTCCCGCGGTGCTGCTGCCCGCCCCCCGCCCCGGCCCCACTTACTTGTCCAGCCAGAAGGTCCAGGGCGAGTGGAGCGGCAGCCCCGCCGGCTCGGCCGCCTGCCCGCCCCGCCGCCGCCGGCCCCGGCCGCCCGCCGCCTCCCGCTCGCCGCCGCGGCGCTCGGGGGGGCTGAGCGCCATCTCCCTGGCCCGGGCGGGGGGGCGAGGGGCGGGCCGGGAGGCGGGGAGGGGGACGGGGAAGAGGGAGCCGGGGAGGGACGCTGGAGGGGGGTGAGCGGGACGAGGGACAGGGGAGGGGCGGACAGGCAGGGACAAGGCGGGGGGGGGGGCGGGAAGGACAGACAAGGGGACAGACGGGTGAGGGGAGGAGGGAGCCACACCGATGGCGACGGCAGGGCCCGCCTGAGGGCACGGGTGGCTGCAGGCAGGGGCCCTGACCCAGGCCCATCGTATGTGCTCGCCCCTGTCCACGCCTCTGCCCCTCCTGCGGGGCACAGGGGAGGGGAAGCGCCGATCTGCTCCGTCAGACCTCCGCAGGCACCCGCCGCCACAGAGCGTTTGGGCGGGCAGGCAGCGATGCCACCGCCCTGCACCTTCCCTGCACATGCACAGGCCGCACCGCTGCCGAGGCTCTGAAGACAACAACCTCCGGGCTCAGTTTGGCTTGGCAGTGCTGACCAGAAAACTAAATCTCTCTAAAAATCCAAGTTTTAGGACACAAACCAGTGACATGTTCACAGAATGAAAGGATGAGTACCGTGCAAACTGACCACGGATGAAGACGATAACGCAACAATCAACCTTTCCAGACTTAAGGGGGGGGATAACTTATCTATCTTCTCTACAGCCTATTTAATTTACATGCTTGGTTTTATAGGGAGATGTTCCTCATAATCCAGCATGGACATATGCTAAAACCCTCACCTTATTTTTATAATAATATTTTTAAAATTAAGATTCTCCCCAGCAGGAGTAAGCACAGTAGTAAGGTTAAACACCCACAGAAGTGATAGCAGGATCAAAGACCATGAATCACATAGGTTTCCTTGCAAGCCCAGTTAGTAGGGTGAATAATTTTATATATACTTCACCGTAAAAGAAAAATCAATAAAGACACACTCCCTTAAAGAAATAAAAATCTAACAGTAAGAAAGGGCAGAGATCACCCATAAAAAGCAGTCTGTACGGTGACAATGAAGAAACAAAAAAAGTTAATGAATATGTTGTGCAGATGGAAAATGCTAAATGCTAAGCCAGATTAAATAAGATCTGGAAAACCAGTTGCACTCTCTCTTGCAATTTAATTTACTCCCCTTTAAATAGAAGGCAAGATAATGACCGTTTGGGAGAGCTTGGAATCTAAAAATTCATTGGTATGCCCACTCCAAGCTTTCTCTCTCTATTTTAATGATGAGTCCACCAAAAATGTTAATCCTGAAAAAAACCCACAATAAATGGCTGTATCTAGGCACAGATTTTCTCAGAAGAGTTGGAGAAGACAGGAGGAGAGGAGGAGAGTGCTAATTTCTTACGACCCTGTAGGGCCACATCTCGTCTCCATGACTGCTGTTGACAGCCTCCACACCTAATACATCTTTGGCATCCTCTGATGAGGTTGCCAGTGAAGTATTAATTTTTGGATGTGTAGCAGCATCACTCTGGAAATAAGGCCAAACCCACTAGAGTATATTACAAAAACTAACTAACTTTGAATCCAAATGCCTCTGATGGGAACCACACGCTTCAGTAAAAACCTCCAGATTCCACTATTAGAGAGCTGCTCATCATTTAAATGTTATAGCTCAGGTTAAAAACAAATTATTCTGTTATAAACAATCTGAGCTGCAAGGAACAATATAGAAGTACAACGCCCACACCTCCGAGACATGGAGCGAGTACCAGGCGGCAGAGCCTGTATCGTTATTCCAAATGAGACACGTAAAGCCTCCATTTATTTCTTGTTTACATCAGTCAATAACAGGCTTCACAGTGGCACAAGGTATATTGTGAGAATCTCAACTAACAATAAATTAAACTGGTTGTGGAGGAAGGGCAATCACAGGATGCATTGAATTAGCACATCCTTTGCCTACAGAGATTTCTAAGAAGTTGTGACACAGAGGGAAAAACCAGTCTCCTGAGATGGATCTCACAAGGAAAAACGATGGTGAGAACAACCCCGTGATTCTGCTTAGCCACCTCATGCTGCCAGCACATCTTGAACAAAATCCATTCAGAGATTAAAAATCCCAGGAAATTAATAGCATTTTCAGAGAGATATTTATATGGCTTTATTTTAAAAAGTATTTTATTGATATTTGCCATATATCTGGAAGGTTCCTTTTTAAAGAAACCCCGGTGATGCCTTCTCCTGTGCTTTTGTACCTTCTCAAGCAGATTTACCATAAACAAACTGTGTTATGGTGCAGCCCTGTGCTACAAGATGGTGAAAAGGTGAGATGAGTTGCTTAAAGCTCACCATCATGGAAGGGGCTCCTGGCTCCATTCCTTATGCCTTCTCCCAGCCACATCCTCCTTTTGCTTGCAGAATTCTCCAGGTAATCAGATAATTTTCTGCTAGGGCCTTATAAAGCAGGACTGTGTGGCCAAGAGCAGGAGTCAGCCAGTAGTTTAGCTCAGCTGATTTCAGATGGGTAACAGCTGAAAATTTCCAAGGTAACGACTGGGGGAGAAAAAAAAACCTTGCAGTGGGCAATATTGTTCTGCCCCATTCTGTGTGCTTCTAGCACTGCTTTTCTGCACCCAGTTTCAAGCACCTGAACCTCTTTGCCACAGCAAAGGCCCAAGCCACTCCACGTTGGGGCTAGTTAGAGCTGAAGCAGGCATATTACGGGGGGAAGAAACAATGAATACTTCATAACTCTTCCCATGGTTTTACTTGAGATTTAAATCCCTACTCTTATAATCCTTGCTGATCCCAAAATCTTGACAGCAATGGGTATGTTACATATGCTTGAAACGTTATTTGCCTGTTCCAGTAGCTGTTCCCATAGCCCCTGCTCCCAGCTAGTGCAGGGAGTTCCCGTGATACAAAGCAACGGCGGTTCGGAGGGGCAGACTGCTTCTTAAAACCGCCACTGGCAGTTGTGTACCATCACTGTGGCAACTGCAATGCCTGTGTACATGAGAAACATTAGGAAAGCATTAGCCTTATTTTAGCTATATTCTAATGCAGTGTAGCACCTGGAAGGGAGGAAGGGAACAAGCACCATATGAGCAGTCATATTTATTTCCACACTGGAAGTGTTCCACAGCTATTTCCGAGGTGATGGGTACAAAACCTTAGAAAACATCCAACAGATAACCAGGTTTTGTTTGTTCAGTGCTCCTGATAGAAAATGAACTGCAGGGAATGTTGGGCTATACCTCTCTCCAGCTGAAGCTCCTCTTTTTTACTCCGAGACAGAGCTAGTTGGAGCACTTCACGGACTTGAGGGATGGCTCGAGCACAAGCCTTGGCTGCTGTGCCCAGCTGCTGCTGCTGCTGCCCTGCTGCCTCGCAGGCTGAGCCAACAGCCATGAAATGTAATTTCTCTACCAAACGCTGGTGTCACGATCGCTTGCTCTTGAAACACTGCCTGGCACTTCAGAAGCATATTAAATAACACAAGAGCTGCTTCTGAGAGGTTCCCAGGAAGATAAACTGATCAACCGAGAGCTGAAGCAGAGGTGAGGATGAAGGGATTTTATTTGATATTTGCTTCCAGAGGCTTAAATAAATGTTTTTTAAAACCTAAAACATGATATTAAAAGTGTTGAATCCCAACGCTTTTGGCAAAAGCTCCCTCATCTAGGAATGATTTCATATCAGCCAAGCTGTTAAGCAGAGGTTGCCATGGAAACAAGTTATATTCAAATGATATGGCCAGAGATATACTGTATTTAGTGAGTTCTTCATTTGCTGCATATTGGGAACGTGTCAGAACTAAATGATATTGCATAACTTTGTTTTGTTAAAAACAAACTGGCTCACTGCCCCTGTTTTTCTGGCAGGCTTGCGTCCAGTCCTGCCTGGGACGGAAAGTTTCATGCACAGTACCGAGCACCGCTCCATGGGAGAGGCTCCTCACACAGCTGGTTCCTGCAAACTCCCCTTCACTGAAGTCTTCCTTCAAAGGCATGAACCTACCAAAATCAAACGGGCAGAGGAACCTTTCCTTAGCTTGTACAATTGACATTCACTGGTCCAAAAAGAAGTGCAGTTCAAGTAGATCCTTTCCTTCCTTACTAAAAAAGTTCCTACATATGCATTGTGCAAGTCTAAAAAAAAATCTATATAATTACATAAAAGTAAAGCCAGTTCATGTGTTCATGGGCATCCTGTAAGTGTCCATGTCCCCTCTGTAAACATAGGACTCCTATTAACTTACTGTCTGTGAGTGATGCTAGAACAAATCTCAGAGAGGACGATGTGCATACTGAATTTGTACATCTGCTTTTTTAACTGTGGAGCTGTTAAAAAGTGCAAGAATTTTGTTCGACATGCTAGGAGTAAATGCGTATTTTTAATATAAAAAAAATTAATGGAATAGTCCTATAAACAAAATCAAATCGCCTTTGGCCAGGAGACTGTGTGGAAACTTCAGCCTGAGAAGTGAAAAGAAAAATGAAAGACAAAATTGGCTCCAAAATCACTATCCTGGGAAACACTCTGCAGCGTTTTTACAGAGCAGCTTCCAAAGGAAAGTGTTTTAATCAGTCTCCCACGGGATCAAGATTCCTGATTGCCCAATAGAAGCTGAGCATTAAGTAAAAGAAGTCAAACAAAAGTAAAAACTTACCCTTAAAGTTGTTACACAACTGAACACACTGTAGAGTGCTTCACAGGAAGGTGATGGCATCTCATAAGCTCCGGGTCCAGGGGCCTGTGAAAACTGAATGGGAGCTTGCTCACTTCCAGGGCAGGTAATCCTAAATTTCACCAAGCTTTCTCTCTTTACAGTTTATAAAGGAAAAACCAAGGCCAAATAGCTCCTCTGGTATATGAAAAAGCACATCACAGGACGGACTTCTGCCAGGTGTGAACATGAAGAAGGCAGTACCAGTCCTCTACCCACCTCAGAGTTGTGCGCTAGCTGGAGCGACATCAGTCTTTCAGGATCTTTGATGCACTGCAGAACCACAGCTCTCTTCGGTTACCATTGCTTGTGAAGGGAGGCTGAGCCTCATCCAAAGCCCTATACAGTTAAGTAAAGGCATGTATTGACTTAAATATGCTTTAGATTAGACCTTTATTCTTTACCTAGCCATCTTCGGGGAGCTGAACTGGCTTGACTGAGCATCCAATCCGTGCATTGGGTATTATGAGACTTGAATTTCTTTCTTACCTTTGGATACTAGGCTTCTGCTTTCATCCCTCCCCCTTCCCGTTCCCCATGCTTGTAAGGCGCTGGAGCTATCTCAGGTGCTAAAGAGAGAGATGCCCAGCAAAGGTTGAGGTCAGGGGCATAAATGCAAGACACCTGACAGACCTCAAATCTAAGTTATATGTTGGAAACAAGCTCCAAACAGCTTTCTTCTCCATATTTCCCAGTAAAATATCTGCAGTGTGTTTCACTTAGATATCACTTCCCCAAACATGGGCATCCCAAAATAGCATTATCCACAATGCTATTCTGTGTTATATTAAACCAAAAGGAATGTTATTGGCACGGCATCTGGCATTGGCTTTGATGTGGAACATGAGCTTAAATACTGATCTTTTTTTACAGGCATCCCAGTATACAGCTAAAGGAAACAATGTGCAAGAGTCACATCCTACACACGGAGCAAACCATGTTAGCCTGTACCGCAGAGTAGGCCTGGGATTCAAAGCCTCATCTACTATGGATATTGTAAAAAATAAATAAATTCTAAAATAGAAAAAAACACAGAAAATAATATTTTTATAGGTTTTATGTTCACATCTTCCAAATTATGAGTTCAACGCTGCTCTATGGTTCAGCTCATAGGGGTCACGCAACTTTTTGCATCACAGTCCAGCAAATTCTGTGCCCATCCAAGCCAGCAAAGCCAAGGGCCCCTCTGGAAATAAACCACTAGAGGGAGACTGACTTCAGCAATGTAACACCCACAGGGAGAAAATCCTGCACATTATTTTAAAAAATCAAGATTCACATAAAATGTGCTCCCTATAGCTCAGGTCAGAATTACTCTTTGTGTTTCTTCTTCACAAATAAAAGTGGCTGAAAGTAATGGGTCAAGTTTGGCTTCGTTACTGTAAATTGAGGGAGCGTCATGTAAATGGGATCAGGCAGTCACGTATTCTTCTACTGTTTGTAAGAAAGGTTAAGCTGACTCTATTAAAAAAAACCACACCAAAAAAATACCCCAGCCACTGAAAATACTAATAGCTGTATCCTAGCAACATCACGGATTCCATGTGGACTTTGTTCTGGAGTCTACAGTCTTATTTCATCAAAATTATCGACTTTCTCGAAGTCTCTAAACGACCATCAAAAAACAGTTAGTGCTTAAAAAATACAAACATTTAATTAGTCACATTAGCTCCCTTTAAAATCAACATCAAAATTCCCACTTTATTTATTGGTAGCAGAGCCGGGTCCCTCCTTCGAGAAGAAAAGCTGCAAATGGCCCTACAGAACTTGGCAGATGAGGTTTGTTTCCCAGGCTGGACTCACGCATTGCATGGATGAAATTCATACAGCTCTCCATGGTCCTCCCAATCATCACGTCCTTATTGTAAGGTAATTCAGTTGGCATTCAAATGATATACAGAGGCTTTCTACAAGGCTTTTGTACTATGCGCATAACCAATGTCTTTTTTTTTTCCCTAAGCTTTGTTTTTATTTAACCACAATAATTTTTTTCAAGATCACAAAGAATGTGAAATCCTCTTGGATCTTCCCAAAAGCCCATACCCTGCTGCTCTCAGGTATGAAGACTTCAGGTTTAACACAGTTCTGGGAGGTTTTCCCTCATCAGCCCTGCATCACTGAAGTGAACTTTATTAGATAAAACACAAGAGCAAAAGGCCAAATAAATAAAAAATTAAACCACCCAACCCTCCCAAAGAAAAACCCTTCACACAAAAGGAACAAGCAAGAAAAAAATCAACCCAACCCCACACAAATAAGCTGTTTGTTATCCTTAACAGCTTGCATGATGATCCGAGGAGTCCTGGGGCATTTTGGTACCAAACTCAGGTTTTGGGTAGGCTCAGATTTTGGTCACAATTTTCACTCAGCTCACAGCTTTTCTGACAGTTTTTATCTGTTATTTCAAGCTCTGCTTCAGTAAGTTAGCAAGACCTTTTACCAGAGAGAAAGCGCTATTAAAATAATAGATTCCTTTTCATCAGCCTTAAAAGCTCAGTTGATAGGATAGCATGGTAAAAAATGTTTCTCATGCTTTACTTAGCCCACAAAGTTGGTTGAGACCCATGAACACTTCTAAACTGCAAAACCTTTTTACGTGCTATTTCTATAGTTCAAAATTAAACGATGAGAGAACGCCTGTGTTGAAGAAGTAATTTAAATACAGAAGGGTTGGTTAGTGACTTTCAGCCCTTGAACATGAAGCCGGTGATGGCTTGATTTGAATTCCAGACGTAATGCTGAACTGTTTGTACTGCTTCAGCAGCAGTGGTGGAGACCGTTGAGCGGACCTCCGAACCACTGCTCCCAGTCACGGGAATACGCTGCTGGATTATTATCCCGCTCCAACACCCTGGCAAGGGCTTTATCTAAACAGACAACACCCCTTTAACGAAGAATTTAGCATTCGACTAGTGTTCGTGGACTCTCTGATATTGTTAAATCTCACAGGTTTAGTCAGATTGAAGGTTTTTGCATTGTTCATCCTTTCATTTCAACCAGCTGTGAAGGGGGAAGGAGCCATAGGCAAGGAGGGGATATCCATTTGCACCGAGTGCCAAAATGAGAGAGTAGTTCTGGCTTCAGTCTAAGATGTGCACAGGTATAAACCAACAGGAAAGGTAATATATAAGGACAATAGAGCAGCAAAGAAATCAGTTTTCAGATTTACTCAAGTTGAAAGACAGTATCAGAAGGTACTTCCAGCACCTCAAATAACACTTCCCGATGATTAGATTAATTCCAAAACTGCTCCAAGGAGAGGAACTAAACAAAAATTTGAGAGTTGCATACCAAATTATGTTCCTAGTTATACCTTGAAAGAGTGCTGTTGGGCTAATTTATACCTGGGTAATATGTAAAAGGGGGAGGGAAAAGTAAAATACACAATGAAGATGAAGACGCTTTGACTAGTCAAGCAGATTTTATTTGAAGTCTCTCTTTAGCATTTAGTAAGAGTAACAAGGCAGCCTGTTGACCATTTGCAGCAGGATTGCTTTTGATGGCAGACACTGTAGACAGCGAGTGGAGAACAGCAAGGGCTGAATTCATACTAAGGAAATAAAAACCTGCTTTCACAGTGACTTTGAAAATGAACTTTCAGTTGTGCATTACTACTTTTTTTTTTTTTTTAACCCAGCGAATTTTCTAGACAGGCGTTCATAGTAGGTCTATCCAAAAGCAGAGAAAGGATAGCAATGGAAATAAGTTGTTTCATAATCAAAACAGCCACCTTTTGTTCTGAAGCTGCCCACGCCGTCCATGGTGAATTTGCTGTTGGGTGCCAAAGGCCATTTCACCATGACGAGGGTGGTGGTTTCATCCTGTACCAACGAGATGCGCAGCCCCCGTGCAGGG
Organism: Calonectris borealis; assembly: GCF_964195595.1. NCBI lineage: Eukaryota > Metazoa > Chordata > Aves > Procellariiformes > Procellariidae > Calonectris > Calonectris borealis. The sequence continues at coordinate 5,236,484 of NC_134321.1, read as the reverse complement.
AAGGCAGTCTGCAAGGGTTGAAGTCAGTCACGCAGGGAGACGTGACAACACAGCATGTAAAGCCTGTTGTTGCCTTTTTGTCCTGCTGCCAGGTTTTACCTCAGCCCGTGGAGACGGCTGCAGCACACATGTGTATGCACGTAATTAGGAATACACTTATTTATTGCAAGACTTTATAACCCCTCCTGCTAATGAAGAACTTGGGGCCTGAGAAGCAGCACAGCGGCAGAGCCAAGAGCTGGCAGGGCTCCTAAAGGCAATAAGCTGCTTATCTCCGGCCTAAGGAGTTTATAGCACCCATGTATCTCCAAAAGCTCATTAGCTCCTCAGTAAGCAGCTGAGACATTAGATGCACAAGCAGAACAGCAGTGGCTTGAGGTTGCTACAGCACAGATAAAACTTCTGGGGTTGGCTAGTCTGCAGCAGGCCGGTTCAACAGCCTGAAGCAATCCCACTTACGTATAAAGTGGAGAAAGCCTGATCTTGTGAAATGCTTCTTAGTATCCAGCTTTGCTAGTAGGAGAGCGCGTAGCTAAAACTCAGCCCTGAGGAGGGCTGCAGCCACCTCCCTGGTACCCACCGAGAGCCGAAACCAGCAGGGCATGGCATCTCCAGCATCACCTGCCACGGCAGCGGAGCAAGCCATGCGCCCTGACACGGCTTCACATTGCATCCGCTTCTCCCTCGCCCTGCGCTCCTCGGGTCACTCCCTGCCTCCAGGGCAGAGGGTGGGAAGTGCAACCCAAGGAGATGGTCTGTATCCCGTGAGAGAGAACTATGGAGAGAGGAAGAGAAGGAACAGGAAAAGCTGTGCCTGGGGAGGTTCCCCCGGAGATTTTAGAGGAATGGCTTTTTGTAGCTTTCTCGGCATGTCCGTGGGACTGGAATCGCAGCTACAAGCTCCTGTAGAAAGCCATCATGTCAGGGATATTTCCTATCTCACTGCGGCTATTCCCCATGTCACAGGGAAGCTCTTCCACAAAAGAGCTGCTTCTGAAGAACGGCATGTCACCAACAATTCAGTGGGTTCAGTTTAGCAGAGCCAGCGACAGAAGTGAGCAGGAAGGAGCTATTCTTCCCCTCTGCTTTTCTTCTCTCTCTATTGAGCAAGGTCTTTAAAGACCAGCTCCCTTTGCAGAAGGCTACAGAACTTTTAGCAAGTGGCATGCATGGAGGCATTCACAGCCATGATACCTGTGTCTGGTTATTTCCAGTCAAAATAATCTCCTACTCAATTATGGAGAAGAATAGAGAAGCTCAGCCTGACTCACAGTCACATGGGGGAAAAATGAGAGGAGTTGTTCAAGTTCAAAACGTTCAGCTCGCTGTGGAGGAGGATTAGTACCGCTGTGGAAGGAGGTTTTCTCTCCCTCTGCAACAGCACAGCACTAAGGGATCGAAAAGACCCGAGTCCACTTCCCTGCTGTGCCAAATATACTCCTCCGTTCTTCTCTCCTCCCTCCCCAAGAGAGCAGATGAAGTATTAAACAGCCAGGAATAAGCCCTTGAAAGATGTGATAGCTAGCTGTCAGATACCTCCCTGCCAGATAGCTGCAGCTATGTGACTGTTCGCCTGCAGATCCTCTGCTGCCATCCAGGAAATCGGGATTCAGCAGTGGCATTCGTACTCTCATCCGCTTCGGTGTCATCTGCACATTTTGCACGACCGTGCTAATACTTCCGTGAACAAAAACACATCCAAAATGTTTCATTAGTGTTCTGCTGAACACAGATCCAGCCTCTGCTTGCCCGCGCTCTTCCCGACCTGATGGCAGTCCCCAGTGCCCCATCCCCAACCTGACATCTGGACCCTCTGCAAGCGAGAGGTAGGGTGGGGGTTTTCCAGCGTTGGTTTAAATCTGTCTTCATTTCACTGGCATGTACCATGGCTGCGCCCCAGTTACAGAGGGCAAGCATGACTCTGTGCAAAGCAGTTAATTTGGGTAGTACTGTAAATTTTGCAGACTTAAAACTTCTCACACTGTTTTTCATGTTAGCCGGTGCCCAAACATTACCTTAATGTGTCATCTGCTGTTCTGTCGTTGTCACAAAGTATTATCATGATCCTTGTAAACACCCACAAACCTACCTCATTCTCTCTCTGCACTCCCTCCTCCCTTTGCAGGGATGAGCGATGGCCACAGTTACACCGATGCCATTCCCTAGGCTGCAGCCTCGCTGTTCGCTCTCTAGGGTTCATATCGGCTCTCTCTCCCATCTCACAGTTGGATTTTAAGTTCCCTTGGAAAAGGGACAGCTTTTTGTTTTGCTTATGTAGCACCCTGGTCCCTGACTCACTCCGTTAGGTGCAAAGATAACACAAATAATGAATGTCATCCGGAGAGCTGCCTGGGAATTACAGGAAGCTGGGAAGGAGGATCCAAATCTTCCTTGTGCCAGCATCCGACTCAAGCCTCCGTTATCCCTTTCTGTTCCAGACTGACCTTTGCATCTCCTTGATTACTAAGCCTGAAAACTTCTGCTTGCCTGAATTATGTGTGATGGCAAAACTGTTTTGGCTGACTGCTCTTACCTGTCCTGCTTCCCAGTGGCATCTCGGCCATGGAGGGGCTCTGGGTTTGTCCTTCGGGCATGTCCAGACATTTCCTACTTCTTCCCTTATGTCACACCAGAGATAACACTGATTTCTACTACAGTAGTACCAAGGATACCGGACACTTCTCCTTCCAGAAACATTGTGCAGAGCTCCCAGACACAAGAACACAAATGACACCACCAATAATAAACAGCTAAGGCTTCGGGAAAAATACCGGTGACTGGTGGAAAGAAGGCAATATGCCACAGTATTTTCTGTAAGAGTTGGTATTTCAGCTGTCTTTCCCGCTCGAGGCAGCGAGCAGAGAACGTGAAGAGGCAGCCAATTCAAGTAAAGCACACTGAAAGGTCAGAGGAATCCATCTAGCTTGTGCAGCACCATTTTGTAAGCACAGAATAGCTCTTCATTAAACTCATTTTGTGAAAGTGATTGAAGTGAGAAAGGGAAATAGCTTAACGCACTCATTACAATCTCTGGAAATTACCTGTTCCCCACGACTGCTGCGATGGATCTGGCTTTTGTCCGGCTATGCCCAAATCAATATACACCCAGTGTTTTCAGCCTCTGCCTGGGCACCGGGGGCAGCAGCCCGGTGTTCCAGTGCCGTGCCGTGTCCAGGGATACACCCCTGCACAAAGGTGCTCCCGCTTGGCTGGGGGTTGGATGCCTGGCAGAGCCGAGCAGCACCGAGGGCGAAGGCTTCGCTGTGGGGATGTCGGGGCAGCCCCTGCAGCTCCTTTGACTCTTAACAGTGGACACCTCCCCAGGCACCGCAGTCCCTGCGGGCTGGAAGAGCTCCCGGAGCAGCTCTGCAACAGCAGAGAGGTTACTATATACCCTATTTCTCACTTTTTTAGTCAAATACTGTAAATGTGGCACTGTCCTAACGCCCAAACTGAGACTGAGACTGGGTGAGGAACTTGGTTGAACCTGATGAGTCTGATGCAAAGAGGAGGTGAAGGACCCCGAGGTGCAGGCATGCCCTGCCTCCACGGGGCACCTGGCTGGGGCTCTTCCCCTGGCAGGGAGCAGGCAGGGAGATAAGAACAAGTGCTGGGGTGTAACTAACAGGCAGAGTTATCCTGGTGGGTCTAACCCCATGTCAGCCCCTTTGGGAGGCGAGGAGCCTGCTTGTATGAAGACTGTTAACCCCCTGCCCCTTGTTTTCCCCATTCCTTTTAGCTGGTCCTTTAGCATTGCACCTCTCAGCCAGCCCCGCAAGGAAGCTGGCCCCAAATTCCTGGCTGACTCCATCCATAGCACTACATAGCAGCCCCCGCAGGGAAGCAGGCCTGGGAAGATGGATGAAACACCATTCCCTGCCTGCTCTCCCCTCACTACAGGTGGGAGAAAGATGAGCTAGCAATTTGCTGCTGGCCTGGCAAGACAGCAGTGAATTACGGCAGCTCCTGAGCCAGCTCAGCTGCGCTGGCGAGCGTTCAGGGAGAGGAGAAACCCTACCCGCAGGCACGGAGGAGGGAAGCAGGTGTGTTATTCCCTTTTGCTCACTTGGTGGCAGAGATCACAGAGCTAACACGGGCCATAAGGTCTCCTCTGCTCTTCCGAAAACCCACGCACCCCAAGGACAACCGATCCTCGTACTCATGCTTGGCAAAGCGCTGTGGCTGCTGGCACCCTGCCGTGGGAGACTCTGTCAACGCAGTCCCGTGCTGCACTGGGGGCAAGCGAGGTACGCAGTGTCCCCAGCTCCTCCAAAAGACACCGCTCCTGACGCCGGTGACAGGACTGCTGAGGGGACACCGAGCACCCGGCGCTCAAGTCACTGCACGAATGTGAGAAACGCCTTGAAAATTGCACAAAGCACTGAACAACCCGTGGGCAATTCTCTGTCACAGTAAAACTTCGGTGCAAATGAGAAACCTAACAACTGAAAACAGCTCAGATGTACTGGTAGGAAGCAAAAAGCAGCCTCAATTATCTGCCACTTTTTTCCTCCCTCTCTGGATTTCTTTGCTCTCCTAATGCTAGCAATAAATAACAGATACAAACCAGATCCACAGGCAAATGAAATCCTGCGTGTGATACAGATTTCCCTCAACACATCTTTCAGCCAAAGCCTGGTTTTGGTTCCACCACTGTTTAAATGGCAGGAGTTCAGCAGAGCTGCTCTGGATGGCTGGTGGCACGATTGAGGTCAGCGCCTGGCCCCCGCCAGATGCAGTGAGACTTTCCGAAACCAGCCAGAAAGATCTGCTCAAAAGCTGCTCCTCCGACATCAGCTTTTGGGGCTGATGCAGACAATTTAATTGCTATCGTTTCTGGAATAACGCTGAATTTACTGATGGCTTTTAATAGAATGCTCAAAAAGGATTTCAGATGTGTCCTTCACAAGAGGCCATCAAGGAAACTCAGTAATAGTATGATAATTGCATTAGCATCTCCAGCGAGCCCAGGGCCGCACGGTGGTGCGTGCCTTACAAGGCACACAGAGAGGCCTTGCCCTACATACACAAGGATGGCAAAGTGGAAGAGCACAAGGATCGGCGTCTCACCAGCCTACGTTAATTAAACTGCCCGTTATAAACCCGCACCAACGCTACGGGTTCATCAGCAGCAGCTCTGTGCTAGTTAGGCCAAAGGTGTTTTACCTAGCTCACAAAAACCTGGCCAGCCCTCTGTGGGCTCTGTGTAACTGAGCCTGGGAGCTGGGTAAGCCCCTGCACAACGCAGGAACGCAGAAAGCATCCATGTGGGTTAGGGACCTTTTGCCATCTCCCTTCCCCTTCTGTCTTCTTAGGAACCCCATGTCAGACCCCAAATCTCTGGCTCCTGACTTGCAGAGGCAGCTTTTCCTTGATGTTCACACTGAAACATCTGCCATGCGAGCTTGCTGCAAACCTCCTTCCCCTGCCAACCTCCCTGCTCAGCAAGGGACCGCGCCCGGACGCGCCGCTGCAACAGGCGCTACTGGACTTGCCTCCCCTGCGTGCAGAGAGAGTTAAGTGGCTATTTGGTACAGGTAAATCTAGCAAAAGCACACTGGTGAGCGTGACACAGGTTTATCACTAATGTATGGATATACTGGATCAATACATGCATGCGGTAGGTATCAATACGCGTGTATATGGGCATATATACACCTGTGTCATGCGCACACATACATCAGCTCCATAAGCTATAAACGGCTTCACCCCTCCGCCTCCAGGAGGGGACGCGGGGGCTCTCCCCGCCACACCGCAGCGGGACGGCAGCAGCGGCCGGACACCGCACCCCAGCCCACCCCGGCGCCGCAGGGATGCCCGCGCTCACCCCGGGTGCCCCCGAGCCCCATCCCGGCACCCACCCCCGCCGCCGCATCCCCCCCGCTCCGCCCCGCGGCGGCGGGAGAAGGGCGGGGGCCGGCGGGGCCCCCGGCTCCGCTCCCAGCCCCGCTGCGGCAGCGGGACCTCCGCGCCGCTCCGCGACGCTGCGCGCGTGACTCAGCCCCGCGCTCCGCAGGGGCCGGGCTGCGCGGGGGGCGGAGGCAGGGCGGAGGGAAGGAGGAGGAGGAGGGAAGGGAAGGGAAGAAGGAGCGAGGGGGATTTACCCCATTGTCCTCGGCGGGAGCTGGGCAGAGCCGCCGCCGCTGTGCGCAGGCTCGGCCGGCCCCTCGCCCGGCGCGGAGGAGCAGCTCGCCGGCGGTAAGGGGGTGGCTCCGCGCCGCTCCGCGCCTCGCCCCCCCCACCCAGCGCATCCCCCATCCCCATGGGGCGGCGGCGGCGCCGGGCGCGGCCCTAGCGCGGCCGCGGGGCGGGGGAGCCGCATGGCCCGCGGGGAGCGCGCCGGCAGCGCCCCGCGTCGCCGGAGCGGCCGGGGCGGCGGCGGCGGCGTTGGCGGCGGCGGCGGGGGGAGGACGGCGGCGGCGGGCATGGGGGCACCGGGCGGCGCGGCCCTCGGCCCCGGCGCGCTGCCCCGGCGCTGAGACCCCGGCCCTGCCTGCGCGGCCCCGCCGAGGAGGAGGAGGAGGGACCCGATGGCGAACAGCAGCGAGCTGGGGAGCAGCAGCAGCCCGCACCTGCCCAGCGCCGGCGGCCTGCTGAGCGCCTCCGGGCTGAAGCTGGCCACCCTGGGCTTGATCCTCTGCGTGAGCCTGGCGGGCAACGTGCTCTTCGCCTGGCTCATCCTCAAGGACCGGCACCTGCACCGCGCCCCGTACTACCTGCTGCTGGACCTCTGCCTGGCCGACGGGCTCCGCTCGCTGGCCTGCTTCCCCTTCGTCATGCTGTCGGTGCGCAGCGGGGCCGCCTGGCCCCACGGGCCCCTCAGCTGCAAGGTGCTGGCCTTCCTGGCCGTGCTCTTCTGCTTCCACGCTGCCTTCCTGCTCTTCTGCGTGGGGGTCACACGCTACATGGCCATCGCCCACCACCGCTTCTACGCCAAGCGCATGACGGGCTGGACCTGCCTGGCTGTGGTGTGCATGGTGTGGACCCTCTCCATGGCCATGGCCTTCCCCCCCGTCTTCGATGTGGGCACCTACAAGTTCATTCGGGAGGAGGAGCAGTGCATCTTCGAGCACCGCTACGTCAAGGCCAACGACACGCTGGGCTTCATGCTCATGCTGGCGGCCGTCATCGCCGCCACCCACTTGGTCTACATTAAGCTGCTCTTCTTCATCCACGGCCACCGCAAGATGAAGCCGGCCCAGCTGGTACCGGCCATCAGCCAAAACTGGACTTTCCACGGGCCAGGAGCCACTGGCCAAGCAGCTGCAAACTGGACGGCCGGCTTTGGCAGGGGGCCCACGCCGCCCACCCTCGTGGGCATAAGGCAGGCCACCCACAGCCAAATCAAGAGGCTGCTGGTGCTGGAGGAGTTTAAAATGGAGAAGAGGCTCTGCAAGATGTTCTACATGATCACCTTGCTCTTCCTGCTCCTCTGGTCCCCCTACATCGTGGCCTGCTACCTGCGGGTCTTCATTAAGGCCAGCTCCATCCCCCAGGTCTACCTGACCACCTCCGTCTGGATGACGTTTGCCCAGGCAGGGGTCAACCCCATCCTCTGCTTCATCTTCAATAAGGAGCTCAGGGTCTGTCTCCGAGCCCACTTCCCATGCTGCCAAAGCATCCAGAGCACCCAGGGCACCATCCTTTGCGATCTCAAGAGCTTTGGGATGTAGGGGGGCTTTTCTTTTTCTAAAAAAGAAAGATGGATATCATTTTCCATGTTTCTGCATGTGATCTCAAGAGAGTGTGACCTGTGGGGGACATACTAAACCACCACCCAGCACCCAAACCTTAGGCTGTAAGAAGCTATTTTATTTATTTTTCTATATTTTGCGTATGCTCTCTTCAGAACATAAAAGGTTGCTGTCTATGGGAACAGGTACTTGAGCAGAACACCCCCACACCTTAGGCAGTAAGAAGCTGTTTTTCTTTGTGATTGTGTGGTTTTTAAAAACAAAACAGGGCTCCGAGTTTCTGGTCTTGCTTCTAACGTTTCTAGACGTGATTCCAACAGATACGGATTAAGGCCATGACATTTTTTTGTTTTCCTATTCCTGTCTGTTTTGATAAAGGCTTAACAATTTTACTCATGTAATATTTGATAAGGGCCAAGACAATTTTATACTAAAGTTATTTTTGATGACCTCAAGAGGTGTTGTTTTATTATTATTTGATTTTAAGTGAAGAACAAGAAGAGGACGTTCCTAATATGGTCAGAAGTCAGTTTTTGGTGGGAGCTGTTGGGTTCATTCATTCTCAAATGGTTTGAGTATTTGAAGCAGTTACTTATAACTTTTGCTTGACATGCAGTCAGTGTAGAACTAATTTCAATTTTCTTGTTGCACTATTCATTTGGTAATATTTCAGAACTATTTGTGAAACGTGATTTTAAAATATCAACTTTAAAAATAATCAACTATAGCAGTTTTTAAAACCTAGATTGAAATTCATATTTTACTGCCTTTATAGGAAGTTATCTACAAACCTGGGTAATACTTGTACATTTTGACTGTTTTCTTTAATAAAATATTGAAAACCTTTACTGTATGTAATTGTTTCAGAATGGCAGCATTCTGCTTTGCTGACAAATAACTTGTGTATGTGGAAGGTTGTATGTCTTGTGTCTGAGTAGATTTCACAGCTGAGGTTATTATGGACAAGCACAATCCTTATTTGCTGTTAGATCTCAATTTAGGTGTTTATACCAATAAAAGTGACTAAAGCTATTTTTAAGAAGACTTAAGTTCATGATGGGCAACAGGTTTAAATAGCAGAAATCTTTGTGTCTACTGAAACCAAATTTCTGTTTTGGCTGATAGCTCCTCTGTTAATGATAGAAAAGAGTACGTGCGTGTGGGTCGCTAATTTTAGTTGGCAAAGCAGGTTTTTAACATGGTGGCTTGGTTAATACTGTACTCATTTGTAAACTATATTCTTGACGGGTAATTTACATTTATTAAGCGTGGCATTGTAACCTGCTTTATTGTTCTACAAAAACTCCTCTGAAGTATTTAAACTGTCAGCCTGATGGCAGGATCCTGACACAACTTTTTAGCCGTCTCCGAGGAAGCTGTGCCTGACGTGCTTTCTTTCTGACTTAACAAACATTTAACAAACATTGATCATTGCAGTGCTGCGGCAAGTTGCACACAAAATGACAGAGATAAGCTCAATTTCCACGAAGAAATCTGCATCTGTGCTAAGAGTATTTCTGTAGAGAGTAGTCCAAAGTTGGTAGATAACAACTGAGAAATAGTTGTCCTGACTGTGAAGTGAGCACAGAAGAGACGTGTGACAGATCAGAAGAGGGCGAAGGTGGCAGCTCCAGATTTAGGCAGGGAATGAAACTAGGGGAGGCCTCTGGTTTGGTTTTATGTCTTGCTTTCCACCCCCAGGTCAGATTTGAACACCTGAGAGGCAACATTTCTTGAAGTGCATACTGAGAAGTTTGCAATTCGGGCTTTCAGTATAACCGCAGAGAAGGCAGGCAGGGGGAAGGTGGAGCTGTCTTGATACTGCCAGAGCTGGGCTAAGAAATATGACTGTGGATGGAGTCTCTTGAAAACAGTGAGACTTAATGATCATTTCCAAAGCTGTTTGAAAATGCATCTGGGTACAAAAGGAAAGCTGTCAAGAACTTCAGATGACAGCAGAAGTTGGTTATCAGTGCTAATTATATTTTCATCCTGGAATATCAGATCATTGCTTAGTGAATCTTGGTGAGTAATCAGGTAGAGTTGTGTTACAAAGACTTAGGGGCAAGGCGTCGATGCTGTTGCTGGGAATTGTATTCCAAGTATACCTTACACGCCTGTTTTACCGTTAGGTCTTTTCAGTGGGGTTCTAATTTTTGCAGAATCATATTTCCTTAAAACTTAAGAAACTTCCTATGTAGGGGCCTAGAACTGTGATCTTTAGCTCAAATCTTCCCTTCTTTTTCCTAATCCTGCTGGTACCCAAGCCAATGTTTTCTTTCTCTTGCTCTATTAAAAATGCCTGATATTTTGGCATCCTATCTCTCTTCCAGGCTATAAGTAGTATGGTTATGATTCTATTTAAACCACAGAGATGGGAGAATAGTTACTTTAAAACCTCCTTAAAAGCTGCAAGGACCAAATTTTTCACTTCTAGAAAAATTAAGCACAAGTTGTATAGTCAATCGTATATGCAGGGGATGAACAAATCACCTTTGGGTGACCTGATGGTTTTATTTAGACTTAGCTTATCAAGCCGTGCTGCTGTATTGACTGCCAATCTCTGGGCATAGGCATCCCCCATCTCAGCGATGCCCTCGCTAGGTGGGCAAGTCCAGTTCTTACCCACTGAAGATAACGGATGCTTTGCTGTCACCCATCAGCGGCAACTAGATCCAGCCTTGCTACAGCAAAAGGGTACAAAAAAGTTTTAAAAAAGGTATACTGTGCCTTTTGCTTGCATGTAGCTTCCAGGGCTGTCTCAGGACTGTCACGTACTCTGAGGGCAGAATCAGCACTGTTTGAAATTAATTTTATATTTTAGGTACTAGTAATATCAGGCAGATTACAATCCTGGCCATGCTAGTACAAAAGAGAAGGAACTCCAGTAGCTTTAATTCAGGGTTTAGATAGGTGTTGTACAATAGGGCTTCATTACAGAAAATGTGAAACTAGATATCAAGGACAGACACAGGGCAGAAAAATGAAACAGTACTCGGTGCCCGCACACCAACAAACACCACTTTGCAAGTCTATCCGGCTGGCTGAGGGTGCACCAAGACAGTATGAAAAACCAGAAAGGGCTGGAGAGACACCAGAGGACAAATATTCCTTCTAAAATCTGAGAAAAGATAAAAAAGTTGCAAAAAAAAAAGTATTTACGTGTTCTCACAGCATCCTTTAGTCTGCATATGGGGAAAGTGGGTCACAGAGGTTAAATGCTTTGACCAAGATCAGAGAAGGGGTGTCAGAGAGGATGAAAACCTGCTCTGGATAACAAAAGTAGACAAATAATGTTAAGAGAATGGGCTGAGCACAGGGAGCCCATCTCTGATGCTGTTGGGACCCGTGAGGAGCGGCTGTAAGCCTCCATGACCCCAGTTGCCCAGCCAAAAACCAGAGTGCTGCTGGTCTCGCTCAGAAGTGCTAACGGCTGAGACTTGGTGAGAGCTGGGTGTTAATAATTACCTCCCACATCCACGTGAGAAGCTATTGCAGCTTGTTGTGCAAGTCCTGGGCTCACTTGCAAAAACTCAGATGGTCTGAACCCCTTTCCCCATCCCCACTAACCAAAATGCAAAGTACTGGAGGTGCAAAGTACTGGTGAGGTGCATGGCAGCGGGGCTCTCCATCTACCTGTGTTTGACCAGAATATAGATCGAGTCCTCTCTATACCCCTCCAGGCATATGTATGATAGTTTTCCATATTCTGGGCAATACGAGTGCTGAGTATCACAGGAAATACCAACATCATCTCCCCCAGAGATTCTCCGCAGCCTGGCTCAGCGGTCACAGCGCGCTTGCTTTTGCATATCTGTGGTGAAGAATTGCAGTTGCAGAGAGCTGCGCTGCTCTGGAAAAATCTTGATTGCTGCTGGCATCTTCACTCACTCGCCAGGTATTTAACACGTTCCTTGCAAAAGTTCCCAGTCAAAATCTTGCTGTGCTGAAGTCAGTGGAGGTTTTTAGCGTAAACTTAAATGTCAGGCCAGCTTGAAAAATGACCCTGGTCTGAAATCTCAACAAGTACCGGCTGTGGCCATCTCTTGCTTTACCACACTCAAAGGTTGGAGTACTGTGGGGTGCTGCTGGCTCTGCTGTTAGATTTGGAAAGAGTTTGCTAGGAAAGGGGCTGAAATGTTTGGCCCCAGCCAAATTGTGTTGTTGGGTACAGGTCTTATTCAGTGGTCATGCTAGAGGTGAAGGATGAGCAGGGGGATGCACAGCCCACAAGCTGTCATCATGTGCTTTTCCAGTACCAGGTCTGCACCGGGAGAAACAAAGCTGCCTCCCAGAATGGTGTGAAGTCAATAGCTTTGAGGAAAAGGGCAGGAATTTGGCTTAGTCTGATAGCAACAATTCTTTCCTGGGGCTGTACCTGGATGTGATACAGCTACACCTCCAGAAGGCTGCTCTGCCATATGCTGCGGGACTGCCCTGGGACACGTTGTGCTGAGCTCAGAGGAGAGCAAAGCTGGCATTTTCCCTCCCTTCCCAGCAAAGGATGCATGGAGTTTGGCTGGATCTCGGCCACTTGCCCCACATGGTTAAGCACAGTCACCTTGCTCCCGTGTAGCACCTGCACTTGCTCAGAATTGCCAACAAACCACCCCGAGAGAAGTGGCTCTGGACAGAGTAACAGCCCCATATTGGCAGAATGCAACGTTAAGTATCTCAAGGCACTTCATTAACTTGGGCTGCAGATTAGATGATGCTGTGACATTATCAGAATACTCCAGAAACAGTATTAGACAGTTATGCTGCAAATAAAATTATTAGAAACACAGCAGGGGGGCTGTTTTCTAATAGAGGCCCCCTAAAATCCTCAATTTTAGCACAGTTTCCTTTATAGTTGCTCAAAACACTGCACAGGCTACAATTAGTGATGTGAACCAGGAAGCACCTCCCATGCTATGCTGTTCTTAAGCTTCAGAATATTGTAAAGTATACAACATCTTGAAGAAATGGAGCCATCAGAGAAGGACCATCAGTGAAGATGGTCTCTTAAAAGCTGGCGCAGAGTTGTACTGGGCTGGGGCTGTGCCAGTGGAAATCTTACCCCAAACCTCCTTTTATGCTGGTGACCTCTGATGCCGTGTCATTCATGAAGGACCTTGTGCCGGGTAAATCCTTACTCATCCATCGGTTGTAGAACTGGTGACGAAGAGCTGAATTTCCAACAGGCCTGACGTCTGCAGTGCTTTGGCTTTCCCTAAAGCTGATGATGCTGAGCATCTCCGAGCCTATTTTCACTCGGTGCAAGTCATTAACTGCCTCACACCTCAGTACTTTATCTGAAAAATGATTAATTATTCTTACTGACCTTTGTAAAGCACAGAACTACTGATGGCAAGAGCAGAGCATTATCACGGGTGAACAATCGCTGACTATATAAGCTTTCATCACTTAACTTTAAAGTCAAGCTAAGCCTTTAATGCAAGCTGTTGCATTTCTGTATTTCTATTCATGTTTAATGACCTCGGTGCTTGCACTCTGTCTTTGATCTTGAGTCATGCATGGTTGTACTATGGATGTATTTATCGGAAAGCCACTTTCTTCAGTGCCACATTTTTCACCTCTACCGTGACCAGGTTGATAGCGCAAAGCACTTTGTGTAGGAGGCTTTCAAGTTCAAAGCTAGTCTTGCAAGGGCGCAGGGAAGCTGTGAAGTCCCAGTTAGTTTTAGGCAGTCATGACAGCGCTAATAGAGTAGGCAGAAATCAAGAGATCGCCCGGTGAAGAGAAAGCCCATCTTAAAGTTTCTGAATGTTATTTACTGGTGTGTCATTAAAAAAAATAATCCTGTGTTTGTGAGAGGATGATTAACCATTGGAACAAATCATCCAGGAAAAAAAATGGATCCTCCATCTGTGAGACGTGCAGCGTGAGCCTGCGCGCCTGCCCACGGCGCACCTGCCCGGGAGCCTGCTGCCTGCCCCGCCGGGGTCCCTGCGCCGGGCGCTGGGGCTCAGCCCCAGCACGCAGGGAGAAAAGAAATCAGAAACACCAGTAAACAGCACCAGAACCCTCCGTCTCGCGGTGATTCACTCCTTCCTTTTGCTAACTGTTCTACAACACCCATTTTATCATACCTTATAAATACCAGTGCTTGCTCCTCTCAGAAATTTTAGCAGACGTAGAGCTAAAATGGCTTTGTCATTAAAAAAAAATCCACAGAGGGAAACACAGGAAGATTCGGAAGGGCGGGCTGAAGCCTGGGTGCTTTCTGACAGTGAGAGAAAGAGGAATGATTTAGTGGAATATTACCTCACTCCGTCGAACCACTCAATCTGTCCCCATCTGTCACCGAGTGCTTGCAGGAGGGTGATGGAAAGGAAACCGTTGAGTAGCTTGATAGTCGAGTAAATCAACTGGGCTTTTTCCTTCTCCTCCCTCATTAGGCCTTGCACACTCACACTACGCAGCAGGTCCCCCAGCGCGCTGCGCCGAGGGAGGAGAGGGGACGGTCCCCTGGGTGCCACGGGGCTGCAGTGGCCCCGGGGCAGAGGGACCAGCTCCGGGTGCCCGCGGGGGCCGAGCTGCCCTGGGGAGCGAGCTCCGGCAGAGCCGCAGAAGACATCTGGGTGTGGAGGAAGGCAGATGAACGTGCAATATGTTCAGCCAAGCTGCAGTGTGACTAAAGGGGGAGAACGTGGGCACCCGAGCCAAGGAGCCAGCAGAATCGCAGGCAGAGGTAAAGCTTGGAGCCATGGAAAAGCAAGGAGGGACACGTTTAGGCTGAGCATAACCAAGGTGCTTCCCGGCAGGGTGATGAAGGATGCTGCAGAAGCCGGGCTCTGCAGGACCTGCCCGCAGTGGGGACGGAGGTCTCGGTCCTAATTTTCCTAAACTCTCAGCCAGGCAGACTTTTTCTTACTCTCCGTTTGTGCAATATCTGTCTGAGCGTAAGTGCTGATGTAAACCAAATCCAAATAGTTGAAGGCTCTGTTGCAATGTGTGAAAGGTTTGTTAGCGACTTTGGGGAGTTTAATGAAACCGGGGCGGGGAGGGAGGTGAAATTATGACACCACCGCAGTCAGGAAGTTTTGCCATTGAATTTGAAGGGGTGGGGGACTTTCCTGTCAAGGTTTCACCCCTGTGAGAGATGAAATTAGGGAGGGGAAGAAAAAAATAATCTACTAATTTGACAGGATGCGGTGAAATTTTTGGAAGGAGCGAGCATGCTTGCAGCTGCCTCGCCAGCGCCTCTCCCCGAGCCGGCCTTTCTGGCAGGCCCCACGAAAGCGGTTAGAGATGTGCTCTGCTGCCGGGCGCCAGTGTAGCCTAGAGCAGTAAATAAAGGGTGGGCCCAGCGTCGCCCCCCCCCCCGAAATTAATAGCAGCTTTGCCAGTTTGTGAACTCTCTGCAGCGAGAGCCGCAGCTGCCCATTCGCGCTGAAAGAGCCCACAAACGTCTGCATGAAATGACACGAGTGCTCTCACATGTACAAGGGCAAAAGTAAATAACGAAGGCTCAGCCCTACTCGCTTGGCTGGAACCAGGCCATATTTTCAGTCTGCTTCTGAACTGCGTTACGGCCTTGGGATTTACAAGGCCGCATTACATTTAAAACCAGATTTAATCCCTTCCACGTGTTGCAATGCTGTGGCAGAGGCACGGCGCTGGGGTTCTGGAGGCCTGGGTGGGATTCCCAGCCCGGGAAGAGATACGCTGCCCACGCGGTGCAACGCAGAGCCCCGCGGGGTCGCGGCGCTCGCGTCTGCGGGGCGCTGGCAGGGACACAGCTACAGCCCATCCTTCCCATGCCGCCTGCTGGGACACGGCGCAGGGGCAGTTATGCATCCCAGGATAGCTCAGGCTGCAGCGGTGTGGGTACACGCTGCGTACAGCACAGACACGTGCTTTATCTGGTCGATGAGATTCATCACCTTCTGAGGACAGGGACATGTCCGTAACATGCTGATATCTGGTGCCATGGTACAAAGGAGCATCGAGCTGGGATGCTCTGGGCACTCCTGGCACACAATTAACTTGTACCCATTTTCCCGGGGAAATTGGGGTTTGCAGAGGAGACTTTCCATCATTGTTACACTGCGCATGAATTCATTTCCCCCCCTCGTACTAAGCTGTCTTAGTACTCAGACCTTTGGGAAACCCCCGCCACGGGGGTGTTTACAAGTGTGCTACATGGTTACGTTGCTCATTCCTCCTTTCCTGCACACTTTGCCGTTCCCCTGCGCTGTACTCCTTGCCACAAAACGTGCCACCATCCACTCTCCCTTCGGCACACCAGGCTTCCTCGGCTTCAGCCCTTCACACTCAGCCTTTCCCAGCCCTAGTGACCGCGCAGGTGGCCCAAAGGCTACCACCATCCTCCAAGGCGGCTGGATCATACAGGGGAATCCCCTGCCAAATCATTGAGATGTATCCTACCGCACTGGGCTGGGTCTGCCCACACTCAAGACTCTCCTTGAGAGATGATAGGTGATTTGCTGTATGTTTGATGTGCATTAAACTCATCTCCATTCCTGTGCTCAGAATTATTGATTAGTCTAAGAGCTGTACGCCTGCTGGTTTGGCATTTCATATCTATGTAATAGAGAAAGGCACATTGATTTTGCTATTATCAAAATCTCTTGTATTTGCAGTCTTTTCTCTTCCTGCAATTTTCTAATTCCTTCTGGAAAACATGTTACACATTGTCAAGATCAAATTCCTGAGGCATCTTGTTTAAATCAAGGAATTCTTAGCACCTTTTGTTTCTTTTGAATATCTGTCTGTACAGTAATAACAAATCAGAGAGCTACTGGGGTGGGGGAGGCATCAGAAAGGACCTCAGTCTCTGGTCATACTTGCTGTTATATACCATCACAGCACATTATGCTGATGAGACAAATCAGCAAAGTACCTCTTGACAAGGTACGCTAAAAGATCTTCTAGCACACCACAGTTTCAAGACAACAAGTAGTCTAAAGTTTCCACCCCACCTACACAGAAATAAAACCCACTCTAGCCTTAACTCTTACCTTGGAGCTCTACCATATAGATATACATCACTCCATACCACTCTTTCAACAACCAAGATGATCCTTACCCTCACAGTAACTTGCCTCACTTCAGCTACTCCTCCTATAAAACCAGGGTTGTGGTTAGGGTGACCTGTCTCCTAGGCAAGCACCCATGCAGATCTGAATCCCACTTGCCACACAACCAGGAGAACTTACTTTGTGTCACCCCCCCCTTGCTCAAAGATTTTGTAACATTTTTTTTAAAAATGACAAAATTTCCCAGGGGGGAATTGTGGGCAGAGAATGCAGATGAAGCTGAGCTTCAGCTGGGTTTTCTCCTGCTCGGTAGCAGAGCTTTCCCTCCAGCCCCCCAGGCTTGCAGGTGTGTGCTTGCTCAGCCAGCCCTGCACCAGCAAACCCCAAACACCTTGCTTCACCTTTCCTAATAAACATGTAATCAAATCAAGGCAGCAACTCATTATACGTGGTGGTGTCCTTTCCTGAAATGGCTCTCTGCTAACCCAAAATCTGGTAATAAACATGGAAACTCCTACAGTTTAGTGTGATACCATCATTATTCTATAGCATATCTGTAATATCAATATTAATATAATATTAAAAATTAATGCACACATTTCTATTAATATTTAATAATATTACTTCAATATTAATAAAACTAAACCAAATGTTGGCACAGAACTCCTAAGTGGAGCGAATAAAGGAAAGTGTTTAACCAGGCTCTTTCTTCACAATGTACGCGTACTGGAGAATGAGACTTCTCCCTTTCACGAAGGTGTTTCCAGGGCTGCAAGAGTTTTGTTCTCTTTTCTCGTCTGATTTCTCCCCAAGGGCCTGTCCCCTTCCCTTCCTCCCAGGCAGGCGGGGAAGCTCCTCCTGGCCTGGGATTATGGCAAACTGGGCAGCACAGGGGTATGCAGCAAACCTTCCATGGCAGAGCTGGCTCGAGGCTGGCCACCTTTTCCATCGGTCACATTGAGTCAAGTTTGCTGTGCCCCTCAAGTCAAAAGCTGGCTGAAGGGAGAAGCAGAGGGGCATGCATGGATATTTATGTTTTGAAATACTTCTTGTGGTCACTGGTTTACCTATTATCACTGTAAAGCAAAGGTAAAGGGGTTCCCCCCTGCCTTCCACTGCAGAAAGAAATTAAAGAGACTTTGCAGGTGTGCTTGGGTTAGGAAATCTCCCTTAGGGTGGGAGAAAAGATAATTGATTAGGACAGAGTTTAGGAAAGAATTGGGATGCAAAAGCTTAATCTTCCTTCCAAAATGATCTCTCAAATCAACTAACCTTCATTGTGAGTGTCAATTAATGAGAATTAAATTACTAAAAGGGGAATCGTGGTAATAATGATTGCCAAGTGAATATAGTGGGGATGTAGGACAGTGAGGTTTTGCCTTTAGCTCTTCTATGCCTGCAGCCGTGCTCCGGCGGCAGCCGGGAAGGTGTGGAGAAGCCCCTCGAGGGCAAGAACAGGATAACGTCTCTCTCACAGAAGCACCTTCCTAATGCCCTGTCCAGGAGTGTCTGCAGGACACGAGTGTTTCGACCTCCTATACATGGTGTGAACTTTGCAGTCATGTAATTGGGGCTGTTCTCATTACCCAGATAAATGCCTAACCCCACAAGTTAATTGGCACAAATTACAACTACAAAGTTGCTCTATTCTTGTCTGATAAACTCTCCTAGGAGTTCAGTTTGGCAGGTCTAAGGCAGTCATCAGATATAATTTTCCACTCACTTACAATGATATAAACCAGGATTATTACCTTCAGTGGAGTCACTGGTGATTTATGCCAGTGGGAGATGAGAAGCAGGGCTCACGTTTCCTGCTATGGTTCATCGTTTTGTGGACCATGACAATGTGCTTTGGTAAAAATGAATGGAGCGAGAGATGGGACACATACCCATTTGGGCTGCTTCTATTTTCCTTCTCGATTTTCCCTTTGAGTGTAAATTCAAGTCCATGGTATTAAGCTAATTTTATATTGATAGACACGGACAGAAAAGCAACCCCCAGGCTCCCAGTGCGTTCCTCCTCTGCAGACTCAGACTGTGTGGGTGCACGGGCTGTTTGGGGAGCCCCACTACTAAGTGACATGTTTGGGGGTTGTTTTTAAATCCAGGTTGTGGGAATTTCTGCAGTGCTCACGGGTCACTGCATCAGCATGGGAATGAGCTGCTCTTTCACCAGCACAATCCAGCCCTTTGGGTTAGAATTGAGGTCCTCAAAGGCTTCAGATCTAATACAGGCACTTTGTACCTGATCACATTAATGCAAACCGCATATAAAATTACCATTTGGTGGCACCTCAGGCTTTCTTTTTTTTTTTTTCCCTACAGGACCTGAGTCCGTTGTCACTTGCACAGCTGCTGTATCACCACTGCAAAGGGTGAAGCAAAATATATAGGCTTTGGAGCAAGAGCCCTGGGGTTGGGCTGTTTAGAGTTGGGAGGATGTAATCCTCTCTCTCAAGACACTTACTCTTCTAACGTGTGCAGGATCCATAAGGATCTGGCCAAATAGCAGATCCAGTTGTTCCTTTCTGTCTCTCCAGGGAGGCTGTGGAGCCCAGCGGAAGGTACCCGTTAAACTTGCTGGGACATTTCTCATCTTCTCTAATACAGGTGTTTGCTTTAATACAAGTGTGCTAACTTCTCTCAACCCCCCGTTGTCATCAGCAGCAAAGCACTGATTGTTGAATGATGAATAACTTCACTTTTCCAGTTCTAGCATATGTTTGCATGTCTGAGAACAAGAAATGTGTGAAACTCACACAAACTATTGGAATTCCAGCTCCAGGGACTGACAAGTAAATATGAAGTTGCATGGTATTTCATAGAAAACCCACAAATTGTATGTTTGCAGGGTTAAAGTTGATCCTTTTGAGGCATGTGCCAAGAAAAACCTCTCGTATTAGCTACACCAAGATTCCTCCATCATCTAAGACTGCAGCTTGGTTGAGGAGTTCATGCCTTGTAAACTGCTGAGTTTCCCTAAAAGCAGCCAGAGGCATATAATCTTTTGCTAAGCTATCCATAAGGAGCTCTGCTAGCTTGGGTGAATCAAGTGTGTGATAACAGATTACACTGAATAAAGATGGAAAACCACAATGACAAAATAATGTTATAATATTAAAATAAATCAAATCATATACTGCCATTATTCTGATACAGAATTTTTACACAGCAAATTTGATCATATACAAGAAGTCAGGCAGCCCATTACAATAAACTTCAGGGTTCCTTTTTTAATATAAACTACATCTTAATACATAGTTTGAGATGATCAGGTAGTTTTACACCAACTCAAGTAACAACAACTTCTCATCGTAGAATACTAAAATAACAAAATCTTTTGATGCTTTGAATATTGAAATGCTTTGGTTCCACCTGCCACTTTTAAAAAGTGTAAAAACTACATCTATTGGTTAAACTTTTACCCTAGAGATGCGCCTAACTTACAAATACAGTTATATTAATAAAGATACGAAATGAAATGTAAATACAGTTTTTTGGCAATCGCCATATGCTTCACACTATGCAATTATTCAACTCTCAGTTCAATTCAGGCATTCCAAAATGTAAAAACGTGGCCAAAATTTTCCAAAACTGACAATAATCTTGGATGTTTTCATTCTGGGGTTAAGCTGGAACCATGAAGACCGCGAAACGGTTCAGAAATCATTAAGCTCCTGCCCTCAGAAAGCAGTGTTGCCTTAGCAAATCTCATTTTGCTCACCCCAAAATGAAAGCATCCTCCACCGCGAGTCCCTCCTGAAAACCTTGGCCACCACAGCACAGTATCTCATCTTCAGTTTTAATGTTGGTGAGGCAGGAAAGGATGGTAAAGGTTTCCCCTGGCAAGTACCTTGTTCATCACAATAACAAGAAAAAGAATACATCGAGTGGCTCTTTCTAGCGCAGAATAGCTCCTGCTAAAAAAAGACATCTTCTTTTCTGAAGTCTGGTAAACACTTGAATTTGCTGGGAGAAGTCCGTAGGCAGACCAGGCTGGGGAGACACGGGCAGGTGTGGTGCATCCGCCGCCCGGAGAAGGGAACCTGGGGACAAAGAGCACAGACATCAGGGACAGGGAGCACAGGCGATGGTGCTTGGGATTGACGGATTTGGATGAACAGCAGGGATACGGGGAACGCTGCCTGCCTCCCTCCACGGCAGGAGATCCCCACGAGCTGCAGCATAGGGGCCAGGGAGCAGATGGCAAAGTCAATTCTATTGCACTTCCCAGTCAAGCCACAGTTAAGAGCAAAATGTAATGGTCCGTGTTGCTGTGTAAATCTACATCTGTGACACATGTTCTCCATTTACTCCAGTTTCATAAAGGCATCTGTTGTGAAACTACACTGGCCTTTAGCATCGCGTTTGCTGTGCAGGGGTTTCTGCTTGCCCCGATTCCCGCATTGCCATACGGCACAGAGCAGCCTGTCAGCCGCGTAGCAGGACCCGGGAACCGCAGGATCCCGTGGTAATTCAGGCTGGAAGGGATTTCTGGAGGTCATCTCCCCTGTCCTCCCTTTAAGCAGGATCCCCTCGCCACAGGGCAGAGGTTTCTCATTTCATCCCACCCTCCTCCAGCCACGCTGTGTCGCAGGGAGCACACGTACAGATTGCATTAAACACATGTCATTGCGCCACGACGTGCACGTGCACTGACACTCTTTAAACAACTTGATTACGAGCTCTGTCTTTTACAGGAGCCGTGCCTTCGCCAGCACATGAGCCGAGCGGGGCAGCCCGGTGGGACGGCACGGCTGGGAGCCACGGTGCTGCCGGCCAGCAGCATGCACTGATCATCCGTCGGGATGCAGTGAGGGAAGCACAGAGGTACAAAGCTGCTGCTGCCAGCCGGGCAGGCAGCCCTAATTCCCTCATTTCCTGATTTCTGGGCATTTTGAGCCTGCAATTTTAATATTCCAAGATTGCTTTGTGTCAGCGTGCAATTTTTCTCTTTAAGAAAGTCAAAGGGAGAAAGTCCCACACGTTCCCCTGTGTGTCACGCCAAGGACTGCCCGACTCCAGTGACACCCCGCTGGGCACGGGGGGCGAGCCAGGGGCTCACATCGCCTGTGATGCCTTGGGCCAGCGCCAGCCCCCTGCCCAGCACCATCTGAAGAGCAGCCTCAGAGCAAGGGACGCTGTGGGCTTTCCCACGCCATCCGCCACGGCCCCGTGAGCAGAGAGGCCACCGACCGTGGGTGCCGGGGACTCCCTGCGGGAATCACATCTCTCGGGTGCCCACGCACAGCACTGCAGAAAAACCTAAAATCTGAGCTCCTCGGGCTGTTAAGGCTGACTCAGAGGTACCTCTCAGCCCTCCAACAGCTCAAGTGATTTATTCAAGACGTTACATTCACTGCAAGGAAACATTCGTTTCAGCAGGACTCCCACGCTGAAGATGTGGCTTAATAACACACCTGGCTGGGGACAGGCAGCGGGTGACAGCTCTGCAGGACGGGCGCTTTGCCGGGGCGTGCAGCTTCTGCCTGCACAGGCAGAGCCCACGTGCCTGGAGCCGGTGCTGGCGATGCCGGCTGAGCCGGTGCATGCTTTGCCACGCCGTGTGCCCAGCACCAGGTTTTAATGAGCATGGGGCGACGGGAGTTTGGAGGTGAAAAGGAAACAAGGGAGCTCCTGGGAGAGACGTGAGGGTTATGTCCAAGGTGCACAGTGGCAGCGAAGCCACCCCCGTGCTGCCAGCTCTGTCTGCTGCCCTGCCAAACCTCACCTGCCTGGCCCTGCCTGCAAACCCTGCCTCTGCAATGCCAACGGAGATTGTTAACGGCATCAAGCCAACGCCATCTAGTTGCTGAGAAGGAAACTGGTTGGAAACCCAACCACAAGCCATCTCCTCCTGGGTATCTCCAGACTCCTCTGGAGGTCCCCGAGGCGGTGGCATGGCCATGGTGGTGCCTGCTTTGTACCTGACCTGCAGGCAAATGAAAGGTTTTGGTGCTGGGGGCAATTGGTCTCCCAGCTGTCCCCTACCCAAATATTTAGGGGAGAGGAACCATTGAGCAAACTCTCCATCCTTAAAAATACCTAATTTCACATACTACAGTAAATCAATTTGCTTTGTGTTTGACATGAAGAGCAGTGGGGTGAGGAATCTAAATCTAAAATTAACCTCATAAAGCTTATAATCATCAGTGACTGTGACCGCAAGTCTGGGGTGGGCAGGCGTCTTCTCTGATTGTAATTATGTGGGCAATTAGCTAAATTACCCAATAGCAATAAGCTCATAAAAAACCTAGAAGACAATTTCTCCTATCCTGAGACTCCTGTTAATGTAAAGAGCCCTTACAAGAAAAACCTGCTACATTACATAGTAAAAAAGATAATTTGGTCCCCAATATCACAGCAGAAGATTTAAAAATTTAACTGTAATAGAACAGAGCCTTGCACTTCCTAAAACTGAGAAAATAAACCCTAGATCCTGAGCTGAGAAGCCAGGCATTAGATGAGACAGTGAGAGAGGCAGCTAACTAGCTGCACATTTATGATCTGAATTTATTGCCATGATATCTTTCACATGCGATGACTCTTGGGCCATGCTCTTCCCTGAGGATGGCTCTGAAGACCACCAGGTTCTCAAGCTCCTTGGTAACATCCCATTCAACCTTTTGTATACAGATTGTATTATTGATAAATAAACAGCCTTTTTCATAGTACATATAATATACATAATTACATATCCTTAAATAAATGTATTTGTTGATATCATTATATTAATAGTATAGTATAATAATGTACTAATATGTAACTAGTGTTATAGATGTGTGTGTGTATATATGTATGCATACATATATATTCGAAATTAATGGGTAGACTAGAAGCAAAGAGACCCTGCAGTGAGTTTTCTCAAGCACAAGTGTGTGCCAACACTTTCTCCGTGGCTTCTGAAGGCACCAGTGGTGCTCAGCCTCTGGAGCGCAACTGGACATTGCTGTTTGATGGCAGGGACCGTGCTGCAGTGATGCACCAGGTGTTCCAACACCGGCTGGTGACGTTTTTAGGCTCGTGATGGGATCTTGTGCAGTTCCACTGAGGTCAGTGGTGTTTGCTACGCTCCTGCTCACATGCGTAAGCATTGGCAGGGTTGGGCTTGGGAACTGCTAAGGCTGTTTCGGATCGTGTAATGAAGCAGAACAGCAACAACAAACTAATAAGAAAACAAACTGAAAAGTGTGTATTACTTTCATCCTCGGATTCTGTTCAGCATAATTCTGACAGTAATGTATTTCCTGACGTAGGTACCTTCAGCGCTATTTCCATACAGATGCAAATGGCTGGGTATTGTAATGCACGGGATGTTTCCCCGCCTCTTCACCACATATAGTTTTTCTGCAATGTGACGTACAGTGCAGTATATTCCTGTTTCTTTCTGCCCTGCCAGCTCTGGTCCCACAGGCGCCCCAGCGACGTACTCACTCGGTGACTCAAAGGATGGCACTCCTCTCCCAGATTTCCCATCGGCGTGCACATTCGCAGGCTGCGGATCCAGAGGCTAACTGCACAGCACATCCCTCTCCCGCACTGCTGGTCTCGATCGCAGGCCTGGAGTTCAATACAGCATGAGGCAAATAAAATGAATAATAAATATATTCCATAAATAGGACAGATCAAGTACTCAAGAACTGCCTCTGACACCCCAGAAGTTATCATGGCTCATTAAGGCTGAATAACGAGATTTAAGGCTGATCTGCAATACTTATATCTCCCATGGATCTGAACATACAGGCTCCCGGCACATTTCAGAGTTGAGCCCAGGATGTTTAAAGCCACGACCACATACGGAGCTGCTCAGGGTCGAATCCAGGACTGCCAGTGATTTACAGTCCCAGCTTCTGAGCGCTGATGGACCGTGGCACGTCCCACTCTGCTTTCCCAGATCGGAGCCTGAGTGAGCCCAGGCAGGTGCAAGGACCAAGCGCACCGAACAGTCAGGAATCCTGGCTTATGGAGAAGCTAAGATAGGAACTTATCTGTTAATTTAAAGACTTTTATGTAACTATCCCTTCTAGTTTCTTATGATGATATCTTTCGGTGGAGTGCCTTTGCAAATGCAAGACTGCATGATAGTTTTAGTAGAGAAGTCCAAGTGGAAGTAGCTAAAATAGAAGTTGAAATATGGCTTCTGTGGTTGCTATCTAGAATTACATGTAACTAAAAGAGGTCTTAAATGTGTAATAGAAAAAACTTTGCATAAGTGTCCACATCCAAGAAAATGCTACTGTGGTAGCATCCCCCCTGCTAGGCAGGGGGGGAAGTATTTCAGCCACTTACCCAATACAGCTTAAATAAGCACAAACCAAAATGCAAACTATTGGGCATGTTTTAAAAACCAGAAACCATGAAGATCAATTGGCATGTTAGGGTTTGGAAACAGGTTACTGCACTTCTTTTGCCTATTTTTTAACCAAAACCTTATCAGACTTTTTATTATATGAATTTAATGCAAAAGCCAATCTCCTTTCTCTGATGAGAAATTCCATTAGTTAAAGGTTCTGATTACACCCCAAAGGTAAGCTTAATTAACTCACTTCTCTTTTAATGTCTGACAACAGTGGTGATAGACCAAAGGCACCGGTCAGCAGTACCTAAACAGGCAATTTGTAAAAATGTACATAAAAGATGATAATGGCTCTGGGGAAGACTGCGTATCAGAGCAAACATTCACGGGAGGAAGAAACTTTACGGATCTTACCTTGGGATTTACATGATAAATGCCATGAGGCAGTTCTTTACTGGGTAAATATTACACTAGTTCAACCAGCAGAAGCCAGATCAAAATACGTATTTACAGATCAGCTAGTCATTTCGGAAAAAGCTGTTGCATTAGGGTCAAGCCACTAAGTGGTGTGTGTAACCCAAACGGCTAGCGCTCCTCCTAAACACACATTTAATGAAGCAGAGAGCTCTATGCTACAGGTGAGCCCAAACAGACAGAGTATTTACTTGTAAGACTAATATGGCCATAAAACTACCACTACAGCCTGCCAGGTAGATAAGGTTTACTTTCTAACCCCTCTCTCTCAGGGGGAAGGGAAAAAAAAAAAAAAAAAAGTGCTCTAATGGTCTAATTTTGCTCTAGTCACAAAAACTGCAGGTCCAGTGATTTTGGCTGCCCCCAGTACGCCGGCATCCACTGCTCCACTGGAGTCACAGGCTCTGCTGTTCCTCACCGGTCAGCTCCTGACCCCCTTTTTTTCTCAGCTGTATCGCAAACCCCATCCATCTCCGTGGGACTGGTCCTGCAGTGAAGTACCACTCAGCCACAAAACAGATCTGAGTACGTCCTAGCCAGCGTACGCTGTGCTGAACAATTTCTTTTTAAAACTCATGCACACACATATATACATCTGGCAGAACTTTTAAGACTCCCCTTCCAAAAATGTATGACAAGTTTTGAAAGTATTCAACCCAAATGCTCCTGCCCACACCTTATCTCCAATGTGTAATTCATACCAATACCCCTGATATTCACAGGACATAACAGGAAGGACATTCCTCTTCAGCACCCCATTTAAACACAGCTTTGTGGAAAATTCAGCTCGAGCAAAAAGTCCCAGGTGAAATGTCAGCTCCAAAGCCAACTGAAGTCAGCACATGAACCACCACTGAAGTGAGGAAGGTTTGAATCAAGTCTTTAAATCGCAAAGGAAAAGCACCTTTCAGGCTCAGAGGACGGGGACGGGAACACCCACATCAGCTCTCGTCTGAGATTTGCCCATTCATCAGAAGCCAAAAATGCATCAAAGCGGTTTCAGCAGAAACACTCTGCAAGAGTTAATAAAGTAACATTTTCTAGTTCTAATCTATTTTTACTTTTTGAATCCGCTTTGACCTTGATCTATTATTCAGTGCTTCACAATTACTTTATTTAACGGACTAATTATGCTTTAAAGGTGCAGCCACAACTTGAATAACAGACTTATATAAACTGGTCCTCCATTGCTGGAAATATTTCTACTTAAAAAGAACTTGCAATTGTCAAATATTAAAGAATTCCTTCACACTCTCTGCTCTGAACATTAATCAGTCCTGGGAACTGATCTGACATCCGAGAAATGCCTATGAGCCGTTTCACGGACTTCAGTGAAGTTCGGACGAGGAGTCTGGACAGCCACGGAGTAATCCGCTGCTGTGAGTACAACTTCTGATGGTTACAAAAGACATGTCAGCTCTCGAAGGAATGCAAGCACTGGGTTATTAATCCAAAGCAAACACTAAAAAAATTATTTTACTTAAGAGTGATGCAATGCTTTGGGTTAAATAACGTCTTTGGAAAAAAAATATTTTCACAACCAAAGTAAATCTCAAGCCCCAAAACAACAACAACAACAATAGAGGACTCATTTGCAATGGGTGGCTGTTGAGGAAAAAAAGCAGCACAGTCATACTCAAAAAAAAAAAAAACACAACAGCGTTTTGCGATGATTGCAATACCGGTGCCTGCCCTGTATGCGGTAGGACTGGAGGAACTGAGGGTGCACAAGCAGGAGGTGCGGTGCCCCGAGCCCGGCCCTCCCGGGGCAGTTTGGGGGCAGCCGGGGCTGGGGGCTGCCTGGGGGGGGCAGCCATCAGCCCTGGAGAAGCAGCGGGAGCCTCTGCACACTCACGGCCCAGCCTGGAGACACCCCCCGCCGGGTCCAGGCATCCCTCACCCCAAAGGGACAGACCCCCCACCGTGGCATCCCTCACCCCAGAGACCCGCCAGTCCTGGCATCACCCACCGCAGAGAGACGCCCCATATCCTGGCATCACTCACCCTAGAGAGAACCCCAAGCTCTGGTATAGCTTAGTCCAGAGAGACCCCCAGCTCCGGGCATCCCTCACCCCAGAGAGACCCCCATGTCCTGGGATCACTTATCCCAGACAGGCCCCCAAGCCCTGGCATCTCTCATCCCCTAGCACAGCCCTCCCTTCCCCGTCTTGGTTATCACTTATCCCAGAGAGACCCCCAGCTCCGGCCACCCCTCACTCTAGAGAGACCCCCAGCTCCGAGCACCCCTCACTCCAGAGAGGCCCCCACGTCCTGGCATCACTTATCCCGTACAGACCCCCGAGTCCCGGCAGTGCTCACCCCAGCTCCGGCCACCCCTCACGACGGAGAGAGCTCCCCTATATCCTGGCATCACTTACCCCGGGCAGCCCCCCCACGTCCCGCTCTCACTCACCGCAGGCAGACCCCCAAGTTCTGTCCCCGCTCCCCCGGCGGAGCCCCCCTAGCCCCCCGCCGAGCCCCCGCCCGGCTCCAGCCCGCCCGCGGCTGCCGGTGCCGACGCGGCGGGTCCCGTCGGTGCCGTCGGTGCCGGCCGGCCGGCGCGGTGCCGTGCGGCGGCGCTCACCCCGGTGATGACGGCGCCGTGCCCCGCGGCCAGCAGCAGCAGCAGCAGCAGCAGCAGCAGCAGCACTGGCGGCGGCGGAGCGCCGCGCAAGCTCCGCATGGTGCCGTCCCGCGGCCGCGGCCCCTGCGCTCCCCGCGGGCGTAGCGCGGCGCAGCGGAGCCGGTCGCGACGGCCGCCCCAGCCGTTATAAAGCCGGGGGCTGCCGTTGGCGGCAGCGTGAGTCACCCCCGCCCTGGCAGCGCCGCGGCCGCGGACCGCCGCGCGCACCCCACCGCGCCCAGGTGCGCGGCCGCGGGACGAGCCTCCGCGGCTGCGGGGGCCGCGGGGGGGGGCAGCCCACGGTGGTGGGGGGCATCCCGCAGCAGGTCCGGGGGACATCCCACGGCAGTCCAGGGGATGTCCCGCGAATGTAGGGGGCATGCCACTGCAGGTCTGGGGGGACATCCCGCAGCACGTTGGGGACATCCCGCAGGAGGTCTGGGTGACATCCCGCAGCATGTTGGGGACATCCCTCAGCAGGTCTGGGGAACATCTCACAGCAGGTCTAGGGGAACACCCTCCAGCATGTTGGGGACATCCCTCAGCGGGTCTGGGGAACATCCCCCAGCATGTTGGGGACATCCCTCAGCGGGTCTGGGGGACATCCCACAGCAGGTCTAGGGGGACATCCCAGGGCTGGCTGGGGGACACCCTGCAGCTGGTCAGGGGCAGCACACAGCAGGTCCAGGGGGATCCCCCAGCAGTTGGGGGGGATCCCACTGCAAGTTAGGGCACATCCCGCAGTGGGTCAGGGGCAGCCCACAGCCACTGGAGCCAGCCTGGAGGCCTGTCTCGGCTCCAGCGCCCATGTCCCCTCTGCTTGTGCTCCTCAAGCTTCCTGGCGTGCAGCAGCCCCAGCAGTTCTCCTGCCAGCCCCAGCCCTGATGTTCCCCCCACTCCCCTCTATGAACGGGAACTGCCTGCAGCCCCTGACCCAGCCTCTGCTGAGCCCTAGCAGTGCTGTGGGCATGGCCATGGTGGGGGGACACACAGGCTGCACCTCACCTTGGGGCAGAGGAGCATCAAAGCAAATTTATCCCACAGGTCCCGTAAGAATTGAATCAACCCCGGTTCCCCCTTACTGCACTTAGTCCAAGAAGTGCCAATGCTGAGTAAAAAAGTAATGTTCACGTATACTTCCTCATCTTACTCCTTTGTGGACCTGTCTGAGCATTCGGGCACCCTGGAGCCCAAAACCCCTTTGAACTCATGTTTTCCTGCTCCCCCTCCTGCCTGCGCTTCACTCCCCCTGCCGCGGGCAGCCCCTGCCCCTGCCTGAGCCCTCCCGGCTCCCGCAGCACCCAAGGGCACAGGGAGGAAAACAGCTCTCTCCTTCGGCAGGGCTGGCTCCCACCCGAAGATCTGGGGCGAAGCTGGTGGGAAGAAGGGGCAGGGGGAGCAGGGACCCCCGTTTCAGAGGCAGCGCACCACTAGCCCCTTCCAGCCCTAACGCCAAGGCCATGGTCTGCTTGTCTCAGTGAGCTCCTCTTTCTAGATGTACACCGCTTAAATTTCACACAAGCCAAGGTTTAACGACTAATGGTGCTACCTTCGGGCACCTCCGTCCCCTGTGGAGGGAGGACATCAGAGAACAGTGACAGTCAGTCAAACACATGCAGAGTTTCCTTCCCTGCCTCTCTCTCACTGCTTTTCTTCTCTATTTTCTTTTCCTTACTTTTCCAGCTCGTTACGCTTCTTTTTACCTTTCCTCTCCCTCCTAACTCCCTTTTTGTCCCTTTTCCTGCCACTCCGTCGCCACTTCGATCTCTCCCGTCCCTCTATGCTCCCCACCCCCTCCGGTGTGTCCCGTTCTCACATGTAGGTCCTGGTTTTCTCAGATTTTTCAAATTCTCTTTTTCCAAACAGGAAGGCTGAGCCTTTACAGAGCCCTGGGTCCTCAAATAGTCTCATTCTTCGGCTGGGGCGAGTTTAAGCGCAGCTGAGGGGGAGCATAACACGCACCGAGTGTCTCGGCACGCTCCCGCTTGGTTCAGTCCTGGTCAGGAGCTGTCGAATCGATTCGTTAGCGGCATCCCCTCGGGGGCTCAGTCTGTCTGGAGGTGTTTTCATTACAAACGTGGCCTTTTTGGGTGCTTATGGCTATTTTGTAAAAGTGCACTCAAGACAAATATGGGCTGAGTAAATAGAGCTTTACTCCAAGGATGCTTTAAAAGCAAATTGGGATAAGCCAATTTTGACATGAAAGTATTAAAAATAACTGTGACAGATCCTTAGCTGTTGTAAACCCACATGGCTGGCCTGAACCATCACCAGTTTAAACCAGATAAAGGGATTAGTTTGTTTTAAATTTTATTTGTATCCTAGAAACTAAAAATGAATGTAAACCAGGGATGATTATTTTCACAACCCCCAGCTGCCCAGAACTTTAAAAAACAAATTATCATCTTCAGCTCTAAACCTCCTGATCCTTCAAAAACACTACTGAATTGAGGGGAAATAAAAAGGGGGAAGGGAAGAATTTTGTGCAGTTTTATGTAGGCTCAGTCATTTCTTGTAAAAGCCATTTTACATAAAAGGTATCATTTATGAAAGGTTGCCAGTCATCAGCCTGGAAGGGCCGTATTATACATTAAGATGGGTATGCTATAGAGTTACTAGCATCCACACTAATGCCAATATTCTTACTACCAACTTGTGCTAAAACTGGTTTGCTCTTAGAAGAGATCTTACACATCTATATGGCCTTTAGGTGATTATGAAATTGTAATGAAACATTAATTACATCCAATTAATTTATTGCTGTTCTTAAAAAAAGTGAAAGTTGAGGAGGTGAATCTCTGAATTTCAGTCATTACCTCCTAGATAATTGTTCAACTACAAAAGGAGTAAAAATCCACAAAGTGTCTTAAATGTAAATCTTCATATTGCCCGTCTCACAAATGCACCAGAATTTCAGAAGTTCTTTTATTTCTTTTGATCCACTTTGAAGGATAGCCTCATATTAGTTTTCTCAGTTTAAAAGGGTTTTTTTGCATAGTTGGGTAAATGTAGTCCCAGGGTAAATGAATCTACCTCATAAGAACTTTTTTCCTTCCATATGAAAGCACCCAGCAGTAGGATCCAGCGTGGTGACCCTGTAGGCAAGGCTTCAGCGGAGTTACAGCTTTGGCTATGCTTGGGTAGGGTTAGGCTTTTCCCCAAGAGAGAACCCAAGAAGTCCCATTTTCAGATCGCCTTCACAAATCCACTGAATATCTTCTACCATAAAAACTCTAATATCAGAATTAGGAAATACGACTCCAAATTAATCACGATACTTTAGATTTGACACAGTTAACGATCATCCAAAAGTCCTCAGCTGCTTTAAGAACCCAGAGTGAAATATCTATTTTTAGCTTTCAGTGCAGTTGGTAGCTCTCTCTGGTTCTTCTCAAAGCCTCAATTTTACTGAAAGCTAACTGTCTATGAGTAGGCATTCAAATCATTATTTGGCCTATTCAAGTGATAATGCACTACAGAGTTTACAGATTTTTGAAGACTAAGAATGTGAATACATCAGCTAAAAGATAATTTGATCATAAAAGAAATGAGAAAAAGCATATAATGTGAGACAGGAGAATTAACTTTTTGTCCTGAAAACTCTCTTAATAACGACAGTATCTAATTTGTTTAATCTTTCACACTATGTATCCAACAACCGTGTGAATTCAGCAAAGTGGTGCAAGTTTGCTGACTCTCATACAGGAAGAATATACTTATCTATATCAGATGCCTATATAGATTTATAGGCTAGGTGTGGAAGTTCACCCATGGTATGGAAGACCTCAAATCACTTGTCTTTAGTGCCTGGAATAACCTGAGCACACGATTCGTGCAAAAATATCCAAATTTCTAAGCTGCAACCTGGGTTGGGATGCCATCCTTCTCTCACCCAACATTTCTTCTTTATGTCAATAATTAGCATTCAGTGAAGCAGGGGCTGGCCCAAATCATCCTCTTCACAGGCAACCAACCCAAGACACTTCTCGATCTCTCGTCCTCTGTCTTGGGGATTGTACGGAAGGCAGAAGAGGTCCTTTCTGCTTGTATTTGCATTAATTTGGGTCCCCAGCATTTACCCAACTACCATTTATGGTTTTTTAAGTTGCAAAGATTTTTGTAAATTACTTCTAAGTTTTCTACCTCTCTCTCTGATGTGGCTGAAGTTGGCCAGTGTCTTCAGAAGCTACCAGCAGCGGGCTGGCTGAGAAACGGAGGCTTCGTACCTGCAACTCTCACTGAGACTGTAAAACCCAGCTGGGATCTGACGTGTAAAGGGCTCAGCAAGTCTGGGCACCCACCGGTATGATTCTAGATCGTATAGACAGCAGTTTGCGTAATTGGGTGATGTAGAGAAAATGAAAGGTGATTTCGACGGCTATACGCAAGTCTCACACTTGTAGTTGCCTTCGGAGATGTCCGTGAGGCTGCTGCTTGCATGAACTTGTAGGCGAGCCTGAGAGGTCAGCACGTATCTGCCCGGCATGCAAGGAGGCAGCGTGCAGAGCCGCAGCAGCAGCAGCACGTCCACCCGCTGCCACGCAGCAGCCAGTTGTACAAGAAACAAGGAACCGCTTACCGTGAAGGGGACAGCTTGCCATCCACAGCTCAGAGCGAGCCACAATGGTCTTTCTTCATGATTACCACACCCCAGGCTCATGTCCAGCCTCTTCTGACATCAAATAAACTAATTAATTTTTAAAAAGTCTTAAGAGATGTCCAGATTTTAGGATTAGAAGAGACTGTAGTCTGAATTCCTACTAAATCAAGCCATAAATTTCATTAGTGAATCCTAAATATAGAGAGATAAGTTGTGTTTTAAACTAGCACATATCTCAAGAGAAATCAAGCATTGACTTAAAACAACGAAGGATTCACCACTTCTCTCAGCAAACTGCTTCAACTCTTAAAACCTCGTTTCCTGTTCGAATTTCACTGATTTGGACCAGCAGATGATATTATGCCCTCTAATATCAGGAATTTTCACCTTCTGCATGTAATTATAAGCCGGGAACAAATTCCACGACACCTGTTTATTAACATTGAGCCCTCTTACTCTCTCGCTATGAAGCAACATTTTTGTCACCGTCAAATTATTCTGGTAGCTCATCCCCAAGCCCTTTCCAATAGATCAACAAACTTTGTAAAGTTTCTGGCATGATTTCAGGAATATTCTCACCCCATGCAATTAGCCACACAGCTCTGTTCTTAGTTATGTATTCTTGCAGACCGAGTCAACTATCAGCGTATAAACAGAAACAGCCTTGTGAATACACTAATAAAAAATGAAATAGATTTGCAAAAATCTTCAGCCACAAAACAGCATCTCAAAGTGTTTTTATTTCTGAGGTCAGATAAGAATAGTTGTAACGAGCTGCTGTTCTAGCGGTATGTTCCTGCTGCTCCTTGTGTCTCATTACGCTGCTTTTCAGTGCTGCCGTTGTCATAGTAGTCCATGAAGAACCTTATGTAAGGAAAAAGATGATGGTTCTGCAGTATGTTAAAAAAGAGCATTTAACAGATAAGTGCTAATGTTTTAGATCAGGGATTCTTACTCCCTTACTCTGCACTGGATCATGTAACCGGATGAAACATTTTCATTGCAAAGTACACGTTCTCCCGTCAGCTCAGAAGGATTGAAGTGGAATATTACAGAGTCTACTCATGAAACAGCGGTAGAAGAAGAAAAAGCTGCAAACCTACAAACAAAACTAACAATTTCTAGTTGCTCTTGAAAAATGACTCCTTTGACTTATACAGAGATTTTATTTAGACTTCTACACATCTGTGTGACTGCATTTGCAAAGTCCAGGGCAGCACAATTCTGAATGATTCAGAGGGATTTATGTGATGGGCAGGGACTCAATGCCTTTCCGTAATTTTCTGATATGTCTTTAAAAAAATGCAGACTTTTTGCCAAGAAGATGCAGTACTGGTTTGGGGAGTTAGCTGGACTTCGGGGAAACAGTCTTTCAACCTTTTTTCTTCCTACTAGTTGCTTTTGGTAGGAAACATCTTTCCTCTGCACGCCAAAATGGGTTAATAGCTGCAAGCTGTGGGTAGGGGACCAGCTGGTGGAGCCATGCTCTGTCCCTGCACACTTGAACCTACCAAGTGAGGTAGTTTTTCATTGAGATGGGACTTGCTGGACCATGGGGAAAGGAGATGGAAATGCTTCCGTAGCCATAGAAATCTACCAAATGCAAGAACTGCAGGCGGGTTATTCAGGAGGGCATCATTGTAGCTCTGCTCCCCCTGCAGACAGGCGATTTATCGTATGCCTCAATGGGAGCTGGCTAGACCCACGCTGAGCATGTTTTTGTATTTAATAAATAAACCAGCCCACCTTTCCTCCCTCACAGGTCCCTCTGGTCCCTGCCAGTTCTGCCTGTACCCTCAGTGGGTCCATGCCTGCAGCCCACCTTGGTGGCTGCACGCTGCCCGCGTACGTGTCCCTGCCTCCCGCACCTCCCCAGGCACCACACAAGTCTCCTCTGTGCCCCTCATCACGGAAACCAGCAGTAGCACTATGAATGCTGCTAATACCTGGCTTCCCACTATCTCCAAGGGGACCAAGAAGAGGTCACTTGTTCACTTTTTATTTACTGTACTGTACCCGTGCTGCATGGCTTCCTTGGATTGCCTGCAGCAAGCAGGCAGAAATTTTTATTTCTCCTTAACACACAGTTGAGTTTCTGTTTTGGTTTTGTTGCTTTGCTTTTCCAGCCCTTCGCCAGCCAGAGGATACAGGGCGGGTTGTGCTCCTGCCCCTATTAGCATATTAGGTCAGGAAAGAATTACCCTCGGAGGCAACGCTCAGAAACAACAGTCAGCTGTTTGCTTTTTACATCTTGGGTGTTGCAAATTCCCAGAATCAAATGGGAATTTCACCCCTAAAATCCCTTGTCCTCCTCCTTCATTCTGTCCTGCTGTCTTCATGAGGCACGTAGCTTTTCTCCTGTTAATTTGGGGTATTTATGGCAGGGCTGAGGCGTGTGGCAGGGTGTGGGGGTGTGATCTGCAGGGAGGGAAGTAGAGGCAATAGTGCAGGTGGGACCACTTTTCTGTACGTCCCGCTGGATGGGGCGTTCTGCTAATGAGGGATTAGCAGCTTCATGGCTCCCCAGCCTTCCCTGATGCTCTGAACGTTGGTCAACCAAGGCAAAAACACGGAGCACGCATACACAGAAGGATCTCATCCGCTTTCCGATCTGTCTTGGCCTGCAGGTCACCCATGAGGTTTTTTTCTCTTACTTTCTCTCCCACTGTTCTCATGTTTGGTTTTTTTTTTCTCTCCCCTGTACTTTGTGCTGCTTCGTCCTTCACTGCCACAAAAAGGTGGGCATTCCCAGCACAGCACAGCTGAGGTGCCTCCAGGACCTGGAGTACCACTGAATTCCTTTTTCTCCCTTTCATCCGTATGCAAGATTGCTCAGAAAGGTGAAAATTCCAGTGAAATGGCACGTTAGCGAAAAGCATGCGTTAAAACCCCTGTGGGGATGGCTGCAAAATGCTTCCCCTCACCAGAGCCACCTCCAACATGGAAACTTCACTTACTACTCTCTTAAGTACGAACTTAGAAAATTATAATGTCTCTCTAGTGACTTACATTTCTGAGAATCCCAAAGCACTTAGTAAATCACATTCTCCTGAATTACTTTAACTGTGGCTGGGGTAGCACCAGATCTGGGGTGACAACTGGCAACCACTTCACTTCACATGCCCACATTAAAGAACAAGTCTGGACTAGAAAAGAAAAAGAACCCCACCCCATGGCTTGGTGGTGGTGGGGGGTTTGGTCTTTTTTTTTCCTTAGGATGCAGAAAATAAAGTGCTAATGTGGAGCTTAGATCTATTTGAGCTATTCTCAGGAAAAGCCATGGCGTTTAGCATCACCAAGAAGTCAGCATCTTGGTTTTATCTTTTAGCCGAACATGGGGGGCCCCGACAAAGAGCAGTCACTAGGGCGAGTCCTGCACAGGCAGGTGAGGGTGCTGCCTTGGGCTGCAGCCCTGCAAACCCTTTAACCGCTGGCTTGGCTGGGTTAGGCTGACCGAGAGGTTCACGCAGACCCCAGGTCAGGGTGGGAGGAGGTGGCTGCGGGCAGGAGGCGGGCAGGGAAGCCCCGGCTGCCTCTGCAGCTCAACGCGCCCGCCAAGCCCTGGCTTTCGAGGGAAGTGTGTGACCTACTGCATCACCTCCTAAAGACGAGCTGCTACAAAGGACAAATTATTCACCTCGCCCTCCTACTCCCCACTCTGTTCTTCTGCCAGCTCACTGTTCAAGAGCCACTAGTGCAAAGGGCAGCTAATTATTCCAGGAATTCAAATTGGTTGCTTTTATGGCAAAGATCAAACAAAAACAAACCCCCGGCAATGCGGGCTGGTGTTGGCTGCCTGCCTCTGCGGCTAGCCGAGTGCTGGGAAGATGCATTTCATCCTCTGAACAGCTCGTTATCTGGGTAGAAGCAGCTAGACCACAGATGGGGAGGAATGGAGGGAGAGGAGGACGAGGATGGCGCGGGGACGAGGGAAAGGAAGCAGCAAAAAGGAGCGTGGTTGGGGTGTGAGAGGCGAAAGGTGCGGCGGAGGTTGTCCATGCTCGGCCATGCAGCCCGGTAGCAGCTCTGCTGGGCACTGCTTTGCCGGGTGCTGAGTGTTGTCTTAATTCTGTATCCTGGGTCGCCTTGGGGCATGGCACGGGGGTTCGGGCCATGCACACCTGGGTTGGGCTCGTCTCTCCCTACCACAGGCCAGCCTTGCTCAGCCAACGTCCCCACGCTGAGCACGTGGACCTGCACCACTTATTTCGCTGCCCACATTCACACAGTGCATTTTCCCCTTCTACTGACTATGCCAAAACAGCAAAGCCAGCCCAGGGACACATGACAATGACATTTTCCGTTTCCCCAAAAGCCAACGTCTCCTGTCGCCGAAGGAGCCTCCCTCCCAGGGTCCTGCAGAAACAGCTTTGCCGGAGGGTAGGAGGGTTGTGGTGAACGGCTGAATAAGACCATAACATTGTTTCTTGTTGCCTTGACAATACGCTCCAGCTCAAGAGATCTATTTTAACCCTGTGCTGGGGTAATACCAGCTGATGAAACCCTGCTGGAAACAAGGCAAGCGATTAGACTCGCAAAACCAAGTTTTCACACATGTGGTAGGATCATTAGGATAAGTGGGCTTTTGCCCCTGGAGAGGGGCTGGCTGTTTGCCCGGGAAGAGTCTCCAGTCTCTCACCCTAAAGGCTAAATTTTCAAGTACTATATAGCAAATTCCTTCCCAGTACACCACTATTTTTTGAAAATAGGGCTTGAAAATACAAAAATAACCCCAAATGTTCAAAACGCTCATGTTCTTTACCTAGAGCCTCATGCAAAAACTGCTGAGTCCGAAGATGACTTGCAGCCAACTTCCACGGGCTTCAGGGCTGTATAACCAGCAGGTTGTTGCTTACAGAGAGCTATAATTCATGTTTTGCAGAGTGCTGTTTCTCTTACATTGCTATTAATTCCAATCATGGCACATCTAATTTAGAAATTCCTCAGTGACCAATACATTTCAGTGCCATGACAGCAGCGTGCAGCAGTGAGAAACCAGTTAAACATGGTTTCCTAAGCTCAGTCCATTACTTGGTCTCCAGGGAACAGCACCGTTTCCTAAAGCGACTCCTCCCTTGATCACTCCATGTAGCAGCTCCATGAATAAATCAGAAATGGGCTTTCTTATGACCATCATCGCCCAGCCAGGATTGTCCTGCAGTGCTGGAGGTTCAAGAGTCCTGTTTCTGAGAAGTATTGAGACATCTGCCCAAGGTCCCTCAACGCGCGGTTGCATGAACAACCGACTGTCTTCAGACCTGTCGGATGCATCGAGAGCGGAACGGGCAGGTACTGCTCCAGCTCTTTCTAAATCCAACTCTTTCTAAACCCAGTTACTCAACTTCCTGCGGCAAGGCAGAGCGATTACACTACAGATGATGAAATATTTCCTTCAGTTTACCCTAAATTCCAGCGAGTGATGTAACCAGCAATCCCTTAGTTTTTCATCGCCAAACGCAGTAAAGAGCGGGAACGCATCAGTTCTCAACGCATTCGTCGGGTATTTAAATCCCCCAGTAAAACCTTACCTGTTCTGCCTGTTCCAGCGCCCTTTCACATCTGCCATCGCTTCATCCTGCCAAGGTTAATAGTCAGAGCTGGGACACTTCCAGCTCATTTCATTGTCTTGTCGGAGATGACATTTTAAGCAGCAAGTGCTTTGTGTTTAACTGGCGTAATGTCAAGTGACTTACCTCTCGTAGCCAATGCTGATAGCTTGTTCAGTCAGAAATCTGCTAAATGGCTTGTTCACGTAATTACGATAATTGCCTAGGAGAAAAGATAGAGGAGTGTATCTTCCATTGAAGAAAATGCATAACTGTTAGCCTACGCTGACCTTTTCCTGCTGTTTCTTCCTCCTGTGTGAATGAATGTTATTAGCTGAAACTTCCCCATGTCTGCTCCTTGTTCTGCCCTTCCCGATTACAGCTCGGTGTGACATGGCCAGCAATTTGCATGGATTTTAAAAAAAGCAGGAGCAATTTTCATGGACATGGATTTTACTTTTCCTTAACTGCATAAATAGGATATTCTGTTGAAAATAATGGAGCAACATATTCAATCATGCATGTAATTTTCTCCATCTGAATAGTCCGGTTTGCTTAACATTAAACACAAACTTAGGGGAAAACAAAATAAAGCGTGTGTTTCAATAAATCAGGAACTTAAAGAAATCACTCCATACATTATCATCTTTAGCGGCATCTTAAACAACTTCCTCTACCAGAAAAGTTGCCCAGAACGAGGACGGGAAGAGCAAGCTTTGCCACAGCCAAACCCTAACTTGAGTGCAACCAGCAGCATCCAGGAATTAACTCCTCGTCCCCAGGGAGCTGGGGCTTTCCTTTGGCCTTGGGAGGGCTATCGTTGTTTATGCTTCTTCCTCTAATCCAACAGAAGCCAGAGAAGCTCTTGAGGTTTCTATGTACAAGGACATATTCCTCTCAGTGCAGGACAGAGCAATGCCCTGCAGAAGAAACACCAGCTCCCTTCGCCTCGGCTTCCCCACCGCAGCTCCCAGCACGCTGGATGCCTGCTGTTATCTGCAGCCCCCTCTTTGCTGTGCCCTAACAGCTCTCCGTTTAAACAACTGAAAGCCCACAGATCCTCCTCAGATCCACGGGCCATCAAGAGACACCGAAATAGGCTGCAGCAGGCGAGAGCTGTGGCTGCAGTGCCGGGAAGCCTTTGAAGTTGATATCACTTGGGTTGGAGGTGTTTTGAACTGCGGAGAGGAAGCAATATAAAAAGAAAAGGTTTTTATTCTAACAGTCAAGCTTAAGCCTGCCCTCGCTGTATTTAAAGTGCAAACTCGAAACTTAAAGAGGGAGAAATAAAAGGGCTGGATTCAGCGGACAGTCGGGTTTGACTCCAACTCAGCTGTCAGAGGAATAAACCCTTTGAAAAAGAACAAACCAAATCCTCAGTTCTTTCCCCCAGCGTCAGCCCCAACCGCTGCAGCTTCAAAGGCTGGGCTATGCCGTGGAGGTCCCGCAGGGGGGAGCGGGGCCGCCCCAGTGCCTCGCCTGCTGCTCGAGCCCTTTGCACGCCGGGCCACGCCACGGCTCTTTGCTCAGCACCACGGGACCCCCAAGCTGGTCCAGCTCCCCTGGTCAGGCTGCTGCCCACCCGCACCCCCAGACCTCCAAGGGAAGGAGGCCTCATTCCCCGGCTCTGCCCAACAGGATTTCTCCCCTTTGGGGTTACTCTCACGGCAGTGCTGGGTTCGGGTCAGTGCCACCTCTCGTATGCTCGTTTGGGAAATGAGTGAGTAATTGCCTTCTCCGCTTTGTACCTCCAGCATCTGCTCCTACGCTTCCAGACATGTGCTGGTGCTCCAGGCGTGGGGGGTGACCTTAGCGTCAGAGCTCGCTTGGCGGTCTGCTGCGGCTCCAAAGGCAAAGGTGTGTTAAGAAAATTTGCATGTAGAGACAGCAAATTGAATAGGCAGAGCTGGACGTCAAGGAAAAAAAGCAAGCGGCTCATAATTACTCGGATTGTATTTGCCTTTCCAAAGGGCATAACACTTTATATGATTCATTAAGATTAGAGCCCTGGGTGTATTCATGAGGGCTGCGTTAGTATGGAAATTAATCATTTTAAGACGCATGGCTGAGCTTTGATGGTGGTTCCCGTGAGGCTGCGCAGGCTAGCCCTTGGGTGACATGAAGGCGCTAGTGCTCAGCACGGCCCGGCCAGCTCCAGCCTGCAGCAGGAACTCGCTCTGCCGCCGATGCGATAGCCAAGGGCGCTGGAAATCCCAACCGCAAGCTCGGCTTGCTGGGGCAGGAGGAGGGAGAAAGCGGTCCTGGGCCCCATCGCTCAGCAGTGCAGCGCTGGGAGTGAGCAAGCCCCGAGGTATTTGTCTGCTCCTGCCCCAGCCCTTGTGGTGTTTTAGCAGTGACCGAAGCAGCTAAATTAAAAGGAGAGCATTGAACCGCTGCTACTGCTGCTGTAATCTTGCATGCTGGTATTTTTGGTCCCAATCCCCACAGCTGGTGCTTCTCCGTTTGTAACGGCCGGGATGGGATCAGTGAGGCAGCGGGTAGGATGCTCTGGCCTGGTGAGCTGCAGAGATCAGGTCTTGAGGATACTGGACTGCGGCAGGAGTAGCTGCTGCCTTCGATGTGGGTCGCACACAGGCGGGAGCAGGTCCAGGTCTGGGCTGCGGGATGCTGCATGCTGGATACAGTACATGACCATCTCTGCACCCCGAGCCACATACCGGCCCTTCCTGACATGGTATCTAGTCATAGCTGGGAGGAACTAATTCACATTTTGAAGTTTTCTGAATAAAAAAAAAAATTTCAAGGTATTTTTAAGATTGCTGTATAATAAACTTAAAGATTTTTTACTATTATATTCCTGCATAGCTGCAAAGTCTGCGAGTAATTACAGCTCTACAGCAACCCAACCTTTCAAGTATTTGTATTTCACGTTGCATCGTTCCAAGGATAAGAAATAACTGCACTCGTCTGCAAAATGCCTTGGGTAAGACAAGATCATCAGGAAAATGGCAAAAAGTAAGGTGCATGCTCCATGTTGCGCTGACTTCCCTGTCACTTTTGCTCAATTTATTAGCAGAAAACATACTTTTACCGCACTCCTGCCTCCACATTTAATCTACTGCAGGAGGTGCACAGCCACAGACTTTTTTTGCTCTTTTCTTTGCGATATTATACTGATCACTCTGAAAAAAGCCATTCCTCTCTGCTGGCCCGTAGGCAGCAGCAATTCTACCCGGTGACGCAGGGAAGGAGAATAGCTGCGTGTTCCCGGCGTCTCCAGCCCGACCTAATCCCTCAGTTAACCGAGGCTGCTGCAAGCATCCATGGGACGACGTTGCTTTTGGCGTAAAGCGAATCTCTGGCAAGTTCGCTCAGTAAGATCTCGCAGACTTTCCACAAACATATTCCTGATGTAGCAGGAGTCGGGGGACGACGCCAAAGACCTTTACAAAGGTGGCGTTAGCTTTGTTCTTCCATACATAAGCGGAGCTTTTTTACAAACTTCAATACTTTTTTTTTTTTATCAGAAAGGTCCCACCTTGGTCTTTCTGGCACAACCATCTCTCTCCAACACTAAATCTCATTACGAGTTGAAAAGACTGACGGAAACCGCGTGGCTGTAAGAGGAGGAAGTGCTAAGGTTGTTGCTTTTGTTTCCAAAGCATGAAATAAGGTATTGAATAATGAGTTTTTCCTTGTGTTGCTTGAGCTCTGTGGGGAGATTGCTACAGCTGATTCCTAGTCATGTATTTAACAAACTTACAAGCAAGGTCACTTGGTCACATATCAGGTACGGGAGCCCCATGTGTCCTTTGTGCAAAGAGAATTAGAAGCAAAAAAGCACAAGCACCGATCTCTGAGTTCATCAGAAACCCAGCCAGAAAGAGCCTGCGGAATAAATGCTGTAATCCCTCATCTCCCGGGGATGGAGCGGCCGTCTGACCCAGGGCACTGCTGGTTAACAGGGTAAACTTGGGGAAATTCTGGGCTCGACTGCCCAGAGACTGCACGTGGTCTGCCAAAGAAACTGTTTCTCTCAAAGCTGAAATGGTCGTCCACAAACTCCCCGTAGGAGGAAATAATAACCACAAACTTTCTCGGCTTGACACCACAGGACTGGCCACATTACGAATGAATTTTTCCCATTCATACTCGGGTTTCATCACATTAAGAAGACAGAGAAGAAACACTGTAACAAGAGAGAGGCTGGAAAGAAAGAGCAGAGCAAAGTAACATTAGTCATTATAAATAACATTTCAGGAGATCCTTTTCAAAAATAACACAAGCAGCTTACTTAACATCCTACGTCAGAAACGGTGATTCCATGTCTGGTATTCTAGAATAAGGACCATTAACTATTAATAATATATGCAAATATCAAAGAAAGCAGAGAAAAGATATTGCATGGGTAAGTGAACTAACGGGCTGACATTACATTATCTTAAGCAACTCTGATTATTATTAAGCATTTTAAAAGCACTTTATCAAACTCATACCAAGACACAAACCCTCCTTCAGGAAGCTGTGATAGTACCAAAGACAAAACCGACAAAATCAGGAGAACTGTAACAGCTCTTCATGCACTGGAAGGGGACTCACAAGAGGTCCCCATCCCACCTCCAGCTGCAGCCAGGTGCTCGACGCCGGCTCCTGCAGCCCCACACGCGATAACATTTGACAAACAACAGCAAAATTAATGTCGCCATCCCCCAGTTCCCTCATTTCAGCCAGGAGCAGGATTAGCGCTGTCAGGGACGTGCTGGGACGTGCAGCAGGGGTGGACGTAAACCTCCCTCAGTTTGCACCTCTTCGCCTGCCAGGAGCAGGATGGAGAGCAGACCTTGGAAAGAGGCAGGAGCTCTCAATGTTTTTATTTTGCTGTTTAAATGTTTTTTTGCCTCCCTTAACTTTACAGCCTTGAGTCCATTACTCAGGCCATGTCTGAAATTGAAATTATGGGGGAAAAAGGCATCAGTGCATTTACTTGGATTCATTATCTGTCAAGTGTTATAGAAGGATTAAATTGGGAAGGAAATTTTAAAACCATTCTTCTGACATGAGTCAGGAGTAAGCTACCAGAAGCCATGTCAAAGGCACTGTAGTTGGTAAGAAACGTATAGCATGTTTATGATTCTTCCTTTTATAAAACCCAAACCATAAACAATAGAAACAAGGGAAGGGAGATAATGTAATTTCATTAGAGCAAACGTGACATAAATTTAATAATAAATAATAGCCGTTATCTAGAAAAATATGAAAA
Source organism: Calonectris borealis (assembly GCF_964195595.1). Taxonomy (NCBI): domain Eukaryota; kingdom Metazoa; phylum Chordata; class Aves; order Procellariiformes; family Procellariidae; genus Calonectris; species Calonectris borealis. The sequence goes on along the minus strand of NC_134321.1, from coordinate 5,193,025 downwards.
GCCATTTTCAAAATCATTAGCTCTAATCACAAATGAATTTTGCAGCTTCTTTTCTATTTTGCACCTCTGTAATGAACTCTGATAAATTCAAGGGACTACATGTTAAATAAAGAGATAGAAGGGTCTAATTTGCTGCTTCATTAAACCGGCTTATTTCTGGAACGTCTTGCGTATTGCTCTGAATTTCCCATCTCTGAAAGGTGGAGACAATGAACTATCTGTCTCTAATGTAGTGTGGCACACAATTAGGGATTCAAAAGGATGTGAATCTCTTTCCATCAGAGATACACGGAGCGATTATTATTTTATTACCAAATACTGTCAGCATTACATATTTCCAACAGCTACCGTGACACCTGACTTGCATGTTAAATTTGCGCAAAGCGTTGCAAGAAAAGTCAGATGGAGCTTATTTACACCGCATTATTCCTTCTTACGTAGGCCTTCGGTAAGTCTGGTACGGTTAAATATTCGCAGAGTTCAGCACTGAAGATTTGCAGTCGGACAGGACATATAAAAGATGGCCGGCCATTCGGATATATTTTTACCCGGGTGATATAGCACAAGCTCAACTTTACAAACTCTGCTTGCAAATCAACAGAGCCTTTAAGAGCATATCTGAGCCTATCTCTAGTCAGCAAAGCACTTACGCATGTGGATCTGAGACACTGGCCTTCTCGGGGATGAATTTTAATGTAATTAAAGAGCTTCCAGCTTCAACAGAAACTTAATTTTTTTCAAAACATGCATTAACGCAAAAGTTCTGTAACCTCTACTGGGCTCTGGCTAGAAGTGGATATGCAGCAGAGAGGTGGCTGAAGCAGTCCTGAAACCAGAAACAAACTAAAAAAGACAAACTTTGACCTGATAGAATAACGCAGATGTTTCCTTAGATGCAGTATGAGCCTGGGTTTTACCTCCACAACCAGAATATATCTAGTTATCCACAGGAGAGACTCAGCTGGTAATCCGAACAACAGCAGAAGGAAATGATTGAGGCATTTAGGGTTGTATTCTGCCATCGTATATATACACCTACTGCGTGGGCAGGATCACCACTTATGCACCATGGGGCTGCCAAAACAGGTCTGCAAAATCCTACCTACATCCCAGCCGCTGAGCAGCCTCTCCCCTGGATTTCATCCTCCTCCCCCTGCCCTTCTCAGTGCCAGATGCCCACGGCGGGAAGGGAGACAGCAAATTTTGCACCCAGGGTTGACAGTTTTCCCAACAGTTTAACAAATTTATTTTAAAGGACAGCCAGGCAGTCATTATTTTATACTAGTTTTTTAATTACAATTTCTGTGAAAATTATTTTAATGGTAGATCAGTATCACTAATAAGGGAACAGGGTAGCTATGTGAGGAATTTTGGAGTCTTCAATACATACTCCTCAGGATACCAAGTCCAATTGAAATGCGAAGCACAGTAGACTTTCTCTTTTAATGACACTTAGTGAAAACCTTCCAAATGTCTGAAAGCCTCATCTGGGAAAATAAAGTAGGAGTTTAAAAGCTATGTGCAAATTTATTGGCATGAAGATGACAGAGCAAATTGGCAGGACATAACTAAAGCCACCTCTGCCCTGCTGAAGGTACATGCGCTAAAATTTAAAGGAAACGGGCACCGTGATCTCCTATTATGCCTTTTGATTCACCGGCACATAGTCATCCAGCTGATGGAGGACCGTCACCTCCACACACGTGCCCACGCATGGGTCGGTTCAGCTGCAGCACACGCACATGTCCAGGGAGCGTGGGCTGAAGGCCATCAAAGGCTCCCATGCAGATTAACGACATGTGCTGCCCTGTCTCACCTTTCATTTTAGAGGCAAATGACACAGATCAGCGTAAAGGTTTGTGATACAAAGAAAGATGGATTCAGCCTTGAAAATCTATGAATAATTACTGTGATCACTTTCTCATGAAGAACAGAGTCTTCAGCCACTTGCAGGATCCAAATTGCTGTGCCAGCATAAAGGAGAGCACGAGCTGTAATACATTTTATAACTACAGGGTGCAAAAAGGAAAGAAAGAAACTACCCAGAATATTGGACTTGAGAATTTAAACTCACAAGTCATGACATTCAAAATCATGGTTCCCGTAGCACCCATAACTTACCTCCTTGCACATATGTCGCATGTACTGCTGGGTATGAGGTTATATTTATGTCGTGCTCTTTCTCTACCAGGAGCAGAGTTATGGCTGTTGGGGGAACCATAAGTTTGATTTTCCTGACTTTTGGGCATTGAATCTTTAAGAAAGGAAAAAAAAAACCCACTCGTTTGGATGGTAGCAAACGTGTCTCTCGCTGCCTTTACTTCCACTTTCTTTTCCGGTCCTCTGCCTCTTCACAGCCAGTTAAAAGTGTGGACTTTACACACGCAAAGAGGAATAGTTGTTAAAAAGAAGCAACTTGTGACTTCTTTGGAAGAGGCAACATCTTCCTGTACAGTCCCAGTCTATACGGGACCTTGTTGGGGAGGCTGCATTAAAAACAATAAAGCCTTCTAGTTTTCATTACTAAGTTTTCATTACTAAAATATTGCTTGCAGCCACCTTTTAAAATAAACTCTACCACTTTCTTGTGGCTGACTTGCAACAATCTCTAAGACACAGCTATCCCTGTCTGGAACGTGCTTACAACATCGGTTCAAAGTTTATCAAAATGGAACCGTTATTTATAAAAGGAGCAAGCCATGGAGCAAGCCGGAGCCCCTATTTCAGAGCCATTTACCAGCACTGTGGCATTGAGAGGTGAGGAAGACTTCATTTTCCTCTTCTGCCTGCAGTGGTAGTACCTGCTAAGTGGCCTTTTTGCTGGAAATAGTATTTGGGAGATCGGCACATACTTTCAAAGAAAATTTCTTCTTCTGTTTCTCGGCTCAAGCTTATTAAGTAACGCCTGTTGCACTTGCTCAGATGTGGTGACTGTGAAGGGGCCGTGTCTTCACGAAGGCTGTGGGAGCCCCTGTGATGGTTCCCAATGACTTTGATAACCCTTGGACTGAGTCCTAAATCGCTTCGCCTCTTTGGCTTCCCCGCTGCCTTTCCAGCGTTCCCAGTTACCGCACTGACACTCTTCATGGGCAATGGCAGCAGATACAGCAATACGTGTGTCTGGATATTTGGTCACAGCTAACTGCAATAAAGAGAGAAATAAGTGGCACTATCAAAGTTACTACTCGGCATTTCGATGTTCAGTAGAGCACTGCTGCGATGGTTCGCTTTGCAAAGCGACTGATGCTTTTCATTCCCTTTCGTCATTTATTTATAGGAGGAAGAAAAGAAAAGAAAATTAACCTGGATGCTGCTACAGTGTCTCTACACTGTGATACTTTCTTGTGGAAGCCCTACCGATTAAAAAATGCTTTTGATTTGATTTCCTGGAACATTATGTTATTTTCAAGTCCAGTATGGGTTTATTTCAGACATATTTCAGATGCTTTGAATGAACAAAGATGCAAGGAAATGTATCACATTTGGGAAAATCATACAAATGGTAAATGTCTTTTCAAATAAGTTATAATGATATTTCAAGGGCAGTTTAGACCTATTCAAATTGCATATTCTCATTACCATTCTTAGCAACAGGCATAAGTCCTTCAATCTCCACGTAGTTTTGTTACTCTCTCTCCACAATTTTCAATTTCCTTACAACTATTCAGCTGATTTATTATTTCCCTCCTGTATTTTAAATGCATTGTAACCCCATACATTTGTTTCACTCTCTCAGCTTCAATACTCAAGGTCGTTAATACCCCCAAAATATCCTTTGCTTATACCACAACTTTAAATGTGCTCTTTCTTGCCCAGTGGCTTGTTACGTGATTACCAGTGGCGATATCATCTTGTTTTTATAGTTTTATGATTAAAGAGATAAAAATGAACTCAATTGAACAAAATGTAAGAAGATACTTGCAATATCTGTGGCAATGCTGCTGCTGCTGCTGCTCCTCCTGTTGCACAGGCAATACAAAGATATGCAAAATTAATCTTTCTCTCTTGAAAGTTAACTAAGATGAAATAAAATATATAGTATTAACATTTGACCCTTCTGATTAAACATGCATCAATTCTAAATCAATTGCATTGTACAGAAAGGTAAAGTACATGCCAATCAAGATGGTTCAAATTTGTCTCGAAAACGCAAGCATGCTTGCCAGCCATGTCCCCAGCTCCCACCACAACATCTCTTGTGGGTCACGCTTGGTCGGACACCATCCCCTTGGTCCTCTGCCCGTCCAGGAGCTGGCTCAGCCTCCACACGCCAAGGCAGCCCCCGGGGAGCCATGTGAGGGCACAACCCTGGGCAGTTTTGCTGTAAAATGGAAATTTGTGGGTCACCCAAGCCTCCAAACCTGCCAGTGGAAACAAGAGGCTTGTGTGAGGCCACTTGTCCCTGGCTACGCTGCAGACGTGCAGGCAGCATCCCTCCCCTTCACACCACACCGACCCCACGCCGCCCCTGCAAAACACCGTGCTCATCTTCCCAGCGTATCATAGATCCCTGGGAATACACAATTCTGACACCCCATCCGCATCCTTCCTGCCGCCCGTTCCTGCCAGCCCTTCGCCAGCTCCACAGCCAAGCCTGAGGAGCACCAGCTCCTCCGCAGCAACAATTTTGATATAGGCACACAGGGAAGCAGTGATGCAGAACACTTCAGATGTGTTTTTTTTCTCTGTGTTCCTTAGTAACCCATTTTGTGTGCTGGAAACAACAACATAACTAACGCCTGAGCCCCCTAAATCGTTGAAGAGAGCAGTACAAAGACTACGAATAGGGGGCATTAAATGGAGCCACCCAGGTTCATGGGCTCCCGGGACTCACGCACATCATTTCTGCTCCCAGCCCCTTTGCACTGGGTGTAAATCCAATGAGGGAAAAAGAGGGGACAGTGCCCTTCCGGAGCCGTCCCAGACGGGGCTGAGATCACTACCACTTACTCCACTGCAGGCTGCAAGAGGTGTAATGGGATGTGCCAACCTCCCGTGGCGTGTTTACCGGACGGATGAACCCGGGAGCTCAGACGAGACAGTATCCGCTTTCACTCCCGCTAACCCAGACCCTCCCCTTGAATCACAGGCTTGGCTTAAAAATAAGAGGTTTATATAAACATATAGCTTGCTTTCAATTTGAAGCTACAATTCCTTCTTCTCTACCAAAAGGTTGTGGGTTTTTTTTCCGTGCGACTCCCAGACCTGGAGCTTGCCTGGCACAGGGACGACCGGTTTTTGGAGTTAGGATTGGGGGAAATAAAGGAAAAACCGTCGCTGGGAGACTGGTGCCAAAATCCCCTGTCCTGTCAGTGCCTGCGATTGTGTGGGTCTCGGACCCCATGGCTTCAGCGTTTCTCTGGGCAAGCATGGTCCTGCAATCCCAGAGGAGATCCCAATGCCGCCTGCAGCAGCAGCCCCCGGGAGCCGTGGCCGGCGGGGAGCCCGGGGACGCGGCGCAGCCTCTCCAAAGCAAAGTTCAGTCTCATGTTCGACTTATGAAAACAAACGAAAGGAGGGGAAAAGCTATCCTATTACTCACTCCCAGGGCAGTGGGGCTGTGCCGCCGCGGGTGCGTTGGTTCGCACGACCGCAGGCAGCACAGCCGGAGCATCCCGAGACAGGCGCAGACGGGGGCCGCGGGCTCTGACTCACACCCGCAGGTGGGAGCCGCTGTGTCAGCGGGCTCCCCGCCACCCACAGCCACCGTCCAGTGGCCAGCCAGGCCGTCTGTGTCACCCGCAGGTACCATAACCGCGCTGGCTCCCAGCCCGCCCTGGTGCCGGGGAAACAGCCGGGACACGGAGCGAGCCTTTGGCTCGCCTGGCACTCTCCTCTACGGAGCTGCGGCAAGTTTTCCCAGCAAGTTTTCAGCTTTCTTCCCCTGAACTGACCTTGCTTTACCCCTGCCACGGCGGGGTGCACAGGCTCCTGCTGTACCGCCGGCAACACAGACAACGCCCCATCTCCCCGCTCCTCGCTGTTTCAGTGTCTTCTTACACATTTTATCCAAGTAAAACAGCCTTTGCTTCACTTTTGCTGGGAGTTAACAGTAAAACACCCAGATACAGACTTCATTTCTTCATTCAACACAGGCCGGTGTAAAAACGAGGTCCCTGCAACTGCCTCTAGACCAAGTACCTCAGATACTTCCATCTTCCATGGCTGGTTTTCCTGGAAGAGGCTGCAGCAGCCTCCGAGGTAGCTTTATTGCTGAGAGATCATTGCAGCGGGGCCCCTGCTGCCCTGCCACACCTTGCCCTCCCCACCTGGGGCGGTTTTAAAAGGGGAGTTTTAGTGAACTAGATATTAAGAAAACAAAAGAAAACAACCCCAAACCCTGCACCTGTACATACAACCTCCCTCACATCATCCCCCTACAAAAGCAAGCAAATTTTGCACAAAGTTACTAATTCCTGTCAGAGCTAAAGAAGCCACTGGTGCATCTGCTCTCCCGGCACGACCCCTTCGAGCTAGAGCTCATGTCCTCAGGGACCTGCTAATTTAGCATTCCCTAACGAGGGCTACAGACCTACGCTGCTGACTTGCTCTATGTTATCAGGACCATTAAAACACTCATTAGAGAAGGGCTCCGTTTGCTCTTTGGCCTGTGGAGCTCAGCTGAGTTGCTGAGTAGCTGGTCAGGCTCCTGGAGGAGCATCCTTAAGAAAATAACGTCTGATGATAAATTTACAGCTACAGCAACTGCATATTAAATGCATTTTACTCCAGCTAGTTCTGTGTCACAAGTTGTCAGTACAGATTGGTGGGAAAAGAGCATGAAATATTCATGAAGTTATCAATGGCACCAAGATATCTAGTTAATTATGTTGCTTAGCACTTCCTCGCAGGCTCTGAATACCCAGTGCCGACTGGCTCGTTAGCGTAACTGCAATTTGATTGTGCCTTTGTGGCAGTGTTTTCTCCGTACCACTGACACACCACTGCGCTCTTGGACCAACTCCATCTTAATTAGCTTTGCTGCCACTGGAATTAGGCGACATGTTGTAGAAGTCACTTAAATTAACTTCTGACTCTTACTCAGACAGATGGGACCTCGGTACCCGTGCCTGCCTATTACGTTTGTTTAATCATTCTTTAAAGGACTGTCACGAAAAGACAACACGCCGTACTGTCTGGGTGCGTCAGAAATGTGACCTTGGCTTCAGCGCCGGTTTTTGAAAACAAATGCATTTCTTAGAAGGTATCTGAATTTCGCCAGGCAAGTTGATTAGTGATTTGGATCGCAGCCTAGAGGTTTCCAGGTAGTGAGGCCCCGTTGGCTTGTGCTACTCACGACCCAAAACAGCACCCGCTTCAAAACTCGCATCCCTCCCTGTCGCTGGTGCCCACCGCTGATCCCCAGCGCAGGAGCGGCTCAGGCCGGTGATGGGGCTGGGGTCCGTGGTGGTCTGTGCCGTTATGGTCCCCACCACGGCGCAGGCTGGACACACTCTTTGGTCTGTGCCCAGAGCCCTGCTGATGGGCTTTGCACGAATGAGCACAGCAAGCGCAGACTAAAGCTCCCCGTGCTCCCCTGGCCGCGCAAAGCTTGCGTAGGAGAGCATCAGCCCACGGTTGGTCTTTGCCACTCAAAAGACAGAGTGTCAGTGCCCTCTGTGGCCCGTTCCAGCCATGAGCTGTTGCAGAGGGAGATGCGGTAGAGCTACAGCACGCTCACACCGCGCCTGCACGCTGACAGGGGCTACAGCATCACCTTCCTAAAGCTGTCTGTGCTGTCCTAGTGACTGCAGGAAAGCTGGAAGAAGCCCAAACAGTGCAGGACAGGATACTCTGGAGTATTCCAGCCCAAATTCTGGACCAGAAAACTTTAAGAAGTTTCTACAAATGTTAGCAATGCCAGAAGGAGGGCTGGGGTGAGGCTGTTTGGTACCTGGAGGTCACTGCGCTGGAGACTGGCCCCGTCCCACCTCCAGTCCCACCATCCAGGGCTTTTGCTTGCCGCAGATGCGTTCTTCTCCCCGCTCTGGGAACAGCACCCGCTGCAGGATCTTCTCCCCCAGCCCTTGATTTGGTTCAAGTCTGGAACCACAAAGGGATGGTGCAGTTCCATGTGTACCCCTGTATTTGGGTGCAGAAGCAGACCCAAATGCGTGAACTGATGCTTCGTCAAGAGACTTTTCTGAGATTTGCCCATCTACTAGACTTTACCTGAAGCTGCGAGCAGACATTGCTCTTAGTTTGCAGGGTTTTCCAGAAAGAAAAAAAAAAGAAAAAAAAAAAGGTTCACATTGCTTCCTCCCTGGAGGTTTGCTTTCAAGTTTCAGCTTCAAACAAGCCGAGATTTCAAAGTTTAGATGGGTCCACCAGCGCGCACGCGCGCGCCTGTTGCTCTGCATGCAGACCATGCAGGGCGAAGGATTTCCCTGCACCTTCCAGCAGTGCTCAGCCCCCGCTACTCCCTGCCTGACGTACTGTGGAGCTTAATAGCAACATAAATAAAACTACATCACCTGCAGAAGCCGAGCTGACATATAAGCACGTACATGGGTTTGGGGACATTTTCCTCATTTCTCTCAAGATGTTTTGTAAGATACCAGCAACACCGTCATTCTTTTCTGAAGCGGTAGCCTCTCACTGGTAGGACCGTATCGCAGCATTTGCAAAACTCACAGCTAGGACTCGAAAAAGCAATGCTTCCACCAGTCATTTGAAACACTTCATCCTACTACAGGCTTACTTTAGTGCTGCCACTGGTGCCAATTTACTGAGATAACTCTAACGTTTGAAGGCAGGCTTAATCTACCGTACTGGGGCCTGTCTGCTGCAAGTCGTCTTTCCTTATTCCAAGCAATTTAGACCCTGACGCAGCAAGGCACTTAAGTACATGCTTAAGTGTCATCTAATTCAATGCAAGGAGGTTAGGTCTTGCCGAGTCACAGTTATAACACTGTAAAATCCTCTACTGCCGTGCGGACGGGACTGTATGTGGCATGGTGCCCACTCCACGGGGTACGTGGTGTCTCTGGGTCATGGTCTCGCTGACCTGGAGCTGCCCAGCTGAGCACACTGGCTGTCTGGGGAATCAGGGGGAACGATGCTTCCTAGCTGGAACCACGTTTCTGCAAACTCTGGAATGAGTCTGTCAAACTGAAGTGGGCTTGGAGGCCCGTGCTCCTAGCCCTTGCTCCATGTTTGTTTGGACTGAATATTATTCACACAGAAATAGCCATGGTTTGGTGTTCATTCCCTAACCAATGCTAAGGTCTCCCGATATTTCTGCGGTGATCCCCGAGTGTTGGTCCCCCCACGAAGCAAGATCAGAGTCACTGTCCACAGGCCCCACCACTCACTTTTCATGGCTCCAGGAACGCCGTTGCCCTCCCTGTGCAAACTGCCTTCTCTCTGAAGGAAAGAAACAGCCATCCTCTGCACAATAGTGCACAAATAAGGACATGATTAAACCATACTGGGTGCTGGGAGGCAAACTGCTGCACTATGATGTTCAAAAACCCAGAATAATGTGATGGTTATAAAGACAGACAGCTCAGGCAAAGATTGCCTAGAGCACAGAATGATTGTCAGGATGGGCAAAAATGTAGAAAATCATGTGAATGTGTAAGCTGCCAAAGCCAATTAATCCAAAGAACATTTTGCAACCATTAGGCTTCTATTACTGTGCATGCATCGTAATTACTATGGGTCTGTGGATACGATGGCAGATCTTTAATGATACCAAGTTTCTATTTGAACTTCAATTATTTTCATTGCATTTGTTTATGTTGAATTGTTGCAGCATCTAAAGTTTGAAAAAGTTACTTATTTTTTAATTTGTCATTTCAAGTGGCACTGCACCCAGATCTTCCTAGAAATAAAGTAGAGGAGTCTGGAAGGGCTGCTCAGATGAGAAGAGAGATGCTGTGGTGTTGCCCTATCTCACGTTACTTTACAGGCAACTCATGCTGTTACTATCAGAGCCTGAGAAAGAGCAGGAACGTGGTGGTCAAGGAAATTTTTGCTGATAAAAAGGTACAGAGAGCTCTTTCACTAGGCAGCTTTGACTGGATCATCGTCCTCTATGGTAGGATTGAAGCAGCCAGAGCTTAGAAATATAGGTGAACCCAAACCTTACAGAAAGGACTGGATCCATATTTTTGTGGTTGGCCTGAACCAGTGCTGCAGCACCCTGGACCAGAACGATCAGAGACACTGTGTTGGTTAAAACTGAGATTTCATGTTTGTTATTTGGGCTTGCCCTCTGCCCAAAACCAATCAATGTGGGTTTATGCCAAATTTATCTTCACACTTGCTTTGGCAACCCATCCTCCCCATTAAACAGTACAAAAGCTATTTTATCAAAGTAAGAACATGAAAATATGATATTTCTCAGCTCGTTGTACTGCTGACCTGAGTAAGGTGTGACAACTATTTGTCACTTTTAGGGAAATTAAATGGGGCCCATTTTTTGAATCTGGTGAATAGTCGTCTTTATCTTCTATCCGTGTGGTAAAAATTACTGCAAATGCTGACAGTAGGAAAAAGATATGGTAGGGTAAGATAGGTAAATGGGCTTTGTTCTATCCTAAAAAATTAAGACACACATCCCACTGACTTGCCACCAGTTGAAGCATCTTAAACTTCTGAAATTGTGTCTCAAGTCTGTAAGCTGCCCACCAGATCTTGACATCTATGGAGCTGACATCTCTTCTATACAGTGGGTTGCCTGCAGAGCAGTTAAGGTACTCATTTTAGTTTCCTGGACAAGAAATGTTGGCCTGCACTCTCTGCAGTCATTGCTACCTTCCTAAAGCTCTTCCAGCTCTTTTCACAGCTGATTTTCAGCCTGGAACTCTTTTCTGGTTCTTCCTGGCTTCAGACCTGCCCACCAGCTAGAGCAGAAAGAGCCATTTCCACCCTCCCTTTAGACTCTCAGTCCTCACCCTTTAACATTTTCCCTCCAGGGCTATTTTCTTACAGCCTTGTGCTTCCCCGACTAACCAGGTGCTATCGGCACTCCCCAGCCGCAGCCTCCCCGCTCCACCCTGCACGGACACCCCGCAGACGAGAGGCAAAGTCGCAGAGACTCCGGGCAGCACTGGTCCCACCAGGTGGTTGGGGTGCCCGACCCACCACGCTCTCCCCACCTTGCAGCACGGTGGGGATTGAAATCAGACCATACCCTTTAGGCAACATTTACCATGTCTGGCACATGGATCTCCAGCAGAAATTGCTGCTGGGAGAGTCCAGGCTCTTTGTGCCCACCACCAATCTTCATCTTCCCTATTTCTTTGCCACCATTTGACCAAACAGGCGTTTGGCAGAGAGGAAAGACAAACACATAGGTCAGACCAGAAAACTTGTTTTCTGTCTCCATAAAGTTTATTCTCTGCTGTTGTCCCCTCGCCCCCAGGGAAGTTGCAGGCAGGCAGAGGACAGACTCTGGGCAATGGCCTTTAGCATTGTGCAAAAGATCTGCCTCTTTCTTCATCAAAATCTCCCCTGAATTTTTCCTCTCCAAACCTAGCTGTGATAGCCAGCCTGCAAGAGATCATGCCTTTCCGTTTCGGGGAAAGTTGCACTGGACTAAAAGACATACCAAAGACATCTCTTAATTTCATGATTTAAAAAAAAAAAAACCAAACCAAAAACCAAACATTTAAAGGAATAAATTCAAGATACATCAGAACTGCAGCATTGCTAGTAGAAGCAGTCATCTCAGGGCATTTGCCTAGCCTAGCCTTTTTGAGGTCTCAAAGCCATTAAAGAGATGGATTTCTTTAGACAAGCCATTAACTGCTAATCTTTTTTTCTTTTTTGGGGAACTGATTGTGAACTGTAAGTTACACTTTATTTTGTTTCTTTACCCAGATGTTATTTTAAGTGTCTGAGTTCTATAATTGCACAGTGCTCTGGGCAACTGAAACACAGAAACACCATATAAATAAGGCTGCCTTGCCTTTCTGCTGGCATTTACCCAGCCCCGGTTGCTTTACAAGAGGAGCAAAAAGAGAAGAGGCAAAGAGGGGCAGGAAAGCTGGTGAGGAAGGCACGTGAGCACTGCAAACGGGCAAGGACACCTCTTCTAAGAAAGAGATAAAATGGCAAAAAAGCCCACTTTTTGCAGGTCAGAGCACATTGCTTTGTTTGTTTTGCTTCTGAAGGAGTCCAAAGAGAGAGACTCTGCCGACCTGCTTCATCTGCACATTGGCAGATGAAGGTTCTCAACCTGATACTCACGGATAAGCAGCTCCTCAGCCAGCATGAGTCGGGGAAGCATTTGGGTTTGGTTTTTTTTTTTAATATGTCTGCATTACTTTGGAATGGCAAAGAGATTTGTGACTGACAAAACTTACAGCGCTGTCTCCCACCTCCCTTGCAGAGCAGCCCTGACCTGAAATCCTGCAAAGCAAAGCGAACGCTGAGCTGCTCCCCTCCATCCCTGCCACCGTGGGCTTCTCTTCCCTTTTCTTTTCCCGGTTCTGTATAAAACACTCAGAAACGTTGCAGGCAGTCCTGTAACCGGCAAAATGTCTGCCCTGCAGAGCCCCTTCAAGGCCCATCACTGACCACCGCGGGACGGGTATTTACAGCTCAACCCGTTTCCCCAGCCATACAACTTGCTCTAAAGATCAATCACTGACTGCAATACATCCTCATGACTAATAGAAACAATGACTTTAGACGAAGGCTCACAGGTATTTAAACAAGTTAAAAGTGCTTCGGAAACCTGATTAAAACAAGTGGGCCGAAATCCAAATACAATTCTCTCCCTGGCCAGCCTTGGCAGTGGTCGTAAAACACGACTGGTTGTAATGTTATTAATTATTATTACAACTCCTTTAGCAGCATTACGGAGACAGAGCACAAAGATCTCGTTACAAGTCGAATGGACAGCTCGGAAGTGATCAGAAAGCCGATGAGCGCTCATGGGAGCACCTTTTTAGCTATTAGTTATTTAAGCAATTTATAAGAATAGGGAGTTGAGTTGTGCTGGGAGGGAGAGAGTGGCTCCTAGCTCCTCGCCATGGAGGGAGCTTTCCTGGTTTGTCTACATCAAAGACTTGTAGCTGCACCTCCTACTCATTTGATCTTAATTCAGCTCAAAAAAGCTGCGCTTCATGCATTTCTAGGTATGACTTAGACATGAAACATGACGCAATTGTTCTTTGATGAATAAGGAAACATGGACCAGGAATCATCTGTGCCAGGAAGATTTGATCTGATTTTCGGAAAGAGGTGAACACGTAGCAATACACGCACATACATGCAGCTATAAATAAAGCAGGAGATTTTTGCAAGGGAACAGGAGCTGGAAGCCACTCCCTTGATTCAATTCATTGTCCCAGTTCATCTCTATGGTTTTATCACTCTAAAATTATCCAACGCAGCCAGCGTTCTCTATGCAAATATGATAATTTCAAACAAGACAAGAAAAACAGTAGGTGCCATGGCAAAAGCATGGGGACGAAGCCAGACTCACCTCTTGTTCCCGAGCAGCGGCTGGTGGTGGCACCGCGGGGAGCGGAGCTGGCGTTCCTGGTGCTGCCAAAACCCCTGGTCTGGCACCCGCCAGCAGCCTCCTCAGTCCCTCAGCAGCCACAACTTCCCAAGGAGAGACTGCAAAAACCCACCAACAGGTCCTGTGAGACCCATGAAATAGTTTAACTGTCTTTGGAGACTTCTCAGTCACTTAAATGTGCTGGAATGAAATAAATGCTGTTTCCAGCACTCTCTGAAAGGCAGCCGGGCTGTAAGTAGGCAGGCAGCGTGGTGGGAGGCAGGGCACCAAGTTTGGGGTCCAGTGCTACCCCAGACCACCTTCGGGCTCTCTCGGACACGTGGCTGCCCTGTCCCCACCCTGCTTGCAGGGAAGCACCCTGATTTCTCCCTCCTGATTTTCTTCTGAGATGGGTAAATAATATTTCAATACAAATAGTTAATTACTTGAGGACTTTTTTCAGCTCCTTCACTGGCAATGTGGCTGGGTCAGTGTTTGCTCATGAGGTTGTGCCGTGTATCTCTCAAAACAGTGACAACACATGATTATTAAATCTTGGTGACTCCCACTCAAAGGAGGAAACCACAGGTCAGTGGTTTCTAAGAAGCAAATTTTCTCCTGCGTGTCTTTTGAAGCAGGATGGCCAAGGTAGGGATTGCCCAAAGCACAGAACACTGAAATCGGGGTGAAGGAGGAGGTTTGGAAACCACCAAACCCTAAAGGGTGTAGACACAAGAGATTTCCAGGGACTCAGACATCTGAACAGAGACAAAAGGTATGCTCTTATAGCAGATAGACCATGCTTAACAGCTGGATCAACTGAAGAGGCCTGTGTACACAAGGGGAGGAGAGATTAATTATTCAGAGGAAAAAATATACCAGGGACTGGGAATCCTCCTAGGACATGGACTTAAGTGCAAAAAATGCTCCAGAGTGGTGAAGAAAACACTTCACAGAAGTTTGCACAAGCATGGCTCTGGCTCTGTCAGTGCGTTTCCTCGCCTCACTGCAGGCCAGAGCGATTCGTTTATGGAAACTTTAAGACTGCTTGTTTTCACCCCAACTATCTTATGTATGGGGACAACCCAAAGCTTTTGAGAAGAGCACGTCACAGTTACGTGACCTTTGGCAAGTGAAAAGAGGATGCAAAAGAGGGGCTGAGTCATGAAGAGCATTTCTGTGAAGGAGCAAGGTCCCCAGAGCGCTGGCTCAGACTGCAGACATGGCGGAGGATGGCCACCACTGCCCTGGAGGCAGGGAAGGCCAAGAGCAGGTAGGACATGTGGTGGATGCTCCAGCAAGTCCCAGGCAATGCTCTCTTCCATCTGCAAGGAAATCTGCCTCAAACCAGAGAGGGTCAAGTGCCGACAGGCCCTTCTCTCCCAGCCGAGAGCAACCAGCACCGGCCTGTGTCATGAGTGGCTTCAAAGACTCCAACCACTGAAGAAACCCATGGGCCTCTGGTTAGCACCATTTTGTTGGTGTTTGTTCAAAAGACATCCCAGCAAGCCTTGCTAAGGAAGCCTGCTTTGTAAACCAACATGAAGCAAAGCTCAGCTTGGACTCAAAAATGAGCATCCTTCTCAAGAGACTGCTCAGTAGTCAGTGAAGAGTAATTTAAATGACAAGGGTTTAACCAAACCAAGACAGATATTTTTACGTTCAGTCATTGTGTGTTGAAGCAACGCTTACATTGTGGATATACTGTTCTCAGTACGCTGTTCCCCATCTGTTTCACTGTTTGTGGGTAACTCCCCAAACGTTACAGTTAATAGAATGGCAAGAGCCAGTTACATATCCTAGAAATCTGTTGGGTTTTGGCAACAAACAGGTTCTGAATGATGACAGTGGGCTAAAAAGGCACCACTATCACGTTGAAAGCCTGACATCCACAGAAGTCTTTTAGTGACTTTAATAGGCTATGGATCAAGCCATTTAAAATCAAGACAAATTCAATCAACTTTGCAAAGTAACAAGATTTACTTCACTGCAGCCTCCATAAGCCCCTGCTAATGCCAGAGTTCAGGCTTTGAGGGCCAAATATTAAAGGCTTCTCTAACATGCAAACCAGCAAGTACTAATTTTTGTAAACCTCCTCCCAGACACAGGCATTAGCTCAGGGGGAACAGTTGTACCTGCTGCTCCTCAAATTCTAGTCATTCGTTTCCATATTGCAGCCTGTGATAAGCTTCACCTGAGGCAGCTTTTAAAATAAAACCCAAAGCTTGAGTGAAAGCCCTTCATCCCATCCCTGCCTTGGGCAGCACTTATTCCCTGCCCTGCCATCAGTGCATGTCCACCTCTGAAGCCAAAGGCCATGGGGTTGTGTCAAACCCGTTCTGCGAAATCAGCTCCTGTTGCGGTGTGTTACTCACTGGATTATTGAAGATATGGTGCCAGGCCCCGTAGTACAAATAATTTTTGAAAGAAAAATTATTCTATAGTGTCAACATCACAGAACTCCAGATAGGCCAGAAGAAAACAAACTGCCAGGCATTTTGTGAAGGTGAAGAAATGAAAAGTCTATTTGCCTGCATTTCACCTTGCATAGGTGGAAAAGAAGTACATGGGCACAGTGACACTCATCACCTTTAATAGGTGTCCCAGGGCTACATCCTCACTCACCGTGCGGAAAATGTAGGGGCAAGCCTGCAACTCATATACTTCAATAATAGAAGAAGCCATTTATAGAGAGATGTGAAATATTTAGACTCAAAGTGTTTCATTTCACTTAACTTAATATCACTTAACACTTGGAAAACTTCTATAAATGAAATCGCTGGAGATTCAGATCCCTACTGTGTCCAAATGTATCCGGAAAAGAAATGTGTCCATTTTCTGTTCAACAAATGCTCAATTGCAGATTTTCTGGATAATAAAATCTGCAGCCTAGCCATTTAATTATTCAGCTGACTGGCGGAAGAATATGAAGCTACAGAAATCTAAAGCCATGTGCTGGAAACTCTGGAGTAAGTTATAACAAATGTTTGCTTTAAAAAGACACCAACTAAGCTATTTAGAGGCTTGCCCTTATGAGATAATGATAATTTAATAATTATGCAAGAAAGTGCCATCTTTGCTCACTTAATCTCTCCTCATACGGTCAAAAATATTTTCTTTCTTAGAGCTACATAAAACAGGAGTATTCTTCATGCCAGAATTTTCATCCAAGACCTTAATCCTGTAACTGGAGGCATATGGCCAAACTCTCATTCATTTCGGTGGGCGCCCATACCAGCGTAAATCTCCTGCCGTAAAATCACGGTGCTGAAAGATGCCCAAGTCACACGATTAGGTGCACCCTCCAGTTATTGGGCCCCTCGCTCCCTCCTCTTCTGCCCCAAGCACCTCCAGGAAGGTTGTCACACCTTTGCCACCGCTCATTATACTAATGGTGGAGACCAGCCGGTTGGTGCCATCTCTGCAATGTACCACGTAGAAATAGGAACGTTCACAGGTTTTAAGGCTTAAAACCCCACCCATGCAACACAGCCCCAGAGTCAGTAACATTCCCTCTTGCAGAGTGCCTATGATCTAAAGGAGGGGAAGGAGGATGATGGCAGTGTGCCGTGCAGCTGGGATTTCAAGGAGGAAAAGGAAGAAACAAGGAGAGCGTTGTAACGCGGAGCCAGCTGGCGCTGCCGGAGTGCTGCAGGAATTACACCCGCAGCCATGCACCCAGCCAGGGTCTCCTTCGAGTAGAGGGTCCACCAGGATTTGGGCTTTTTTACCCGCGGGTGGAGCCGTGCAAGCAGCCAGCACATGACCCAGGGTCAGAGCTGGGATCCAAACGTGTTCTTATGGCACAGGCTGTTATTAGCCACGATATACTTCTGGCATTAGGCAATTTATAATTACATTACTAATTACATCACCCATTGAGGACAATCTGCCATTTCTGGAATTCTCTCCCTAATCAAATACTCTCCTTGAGGCATTAAAAATACGCTGACATCCAGCAGCAGGAGTGGCAGATCAGAGCATCCTTGTTATCACAGGATCCCTGTTGAGCCGCTGCCGATCAGATAAGCCCGCAGGAGCCTCAGCGTGCTCCAGCCAACTCAGACCGTGCCTTCACTCACGCTGCGGCAGCCGATGCAGCCCAAATCGCTGAGGTGGCACATGGGACAGAAGCATCTGCCACAGCAGGGCAGGGGCACACATCAGGAGGTGATACACGGATCCAAAAGAGACTGCCCACACACATCCCTCTGCTGAGTTTTTGACTGTCTGGTTCAGGCCACGCTTCCCACAGACTCATCGCTGTGCTACAAAATCATCTTTTTCTACAGCCTAGAGACACGGCTGCTCTGATGAACACTAAGCAGGTAGCACGCGGTGGCAATCAGGCACCGATTTGGGACAGACAGAGTGGGGTGTGGGGACGTCACGCACATGGGCATCCTTCTTCAGAAGGACCTTGTCACAGTGGCCCAGGAGCCCTCGGAGGAGGGATGGCAGCGACCAGGCACCGGGCCAGCCCTCCCTGCTAAGGAGGCAGCTTGCAGCCTCTCCGGGGAGAAAGCCAGCTTCCAGCCAGCCAGCACGCTGGCCTGTTTGCCATGTCCTCCAGTCCTCTTTGGCAGCAGTGAATGTGCACCATGTGGCTTTGGGAACAGCTTCACTGGCTCTCCACCACAGGTTAACCCCACGTGGAGACACCCTGGCTCTTCAGGCACAGGGAGGTTTCTCTGCACCACCTGCGTGGGTCTGGAGATTGTCCCTATCCCACAAACACCCTCCTGAGAAACAATCTGGGAGACTCAGCTGGTTTTGCAGACTGTTTTGCCCTTGGGGGACACGGCTTATTAAACTGCGCCTCCTCTTCTCCCACCCCATCTTGCCACCAGTTCATGCTACCCACTGATCGCTCTCCTGTCACACACTTCACATCCAAACCGCTCGCAGAGAAGCTCCCGCTTGCTGCTCCGCACCTCGCACCACCAAGCTTGGTCCCTCCTGGCTTGTTACGACAAAGCCAACCAGTCAACCACTCTTGGTTGGTTTATTTTAACTGCTTATCTATCCATCACAGCTCTTATTAGAAGGGGAAGAAGCAAGAAAATTGCGCTGCAAGAATAAAAAGCAAATGTCCCAGTAAAGCCTGTGCACAATGCCGTAAGACTAATGCTTACCGTTATGGCTTCATGTTTGCAGAGGGTCAGTGAAGAAACGAGAGCAGAAAAGGAAAGCGATGGCCTGGGACATGTGCGTCAGAGGGGTGCAAAGAGTGACAAACTCAGACTGTGACCCAGGGACCGTGCCGGAGCCCCGCTCTCTGCCCTCGCCGCAATGGGGCCAGGCTTCCCCGCACAGACCTTCTGGTCCCAAAAGTACCAGGAGAAAGGTTTTGTTAGGTTCACCTGTAACGTGACAGTGACACCAGAAGCTTTTGTAACACATTTGTCATCTACTGATTAAAAATTCAACAAAGAGTTAAATATTTAACTCGGATAACTGTTTTAACCTGTTTTTTCCAGACTTAGGCCCCTTCAATATGATCAGTCTCCGGGACAAGCAAAGGCAAAGTGAAAAGTCACCAGATTTGTAGAGCGCTTCCCCTTCCTGCACATTGATCTTTCCAGACCTGACACAACTTCACTCCCTGCATCAATTGCCTGCCCAGCAGGTCTCAGTAACCTCTGGAGTTGTGATGTTGACCGGTTTTGCTTCAATACAACTTGTTGGAAGCAGCACTGGGGCAAATGCCTTGGGACTACCGAGTCCCAGTGTGGACAATGCCACTGGGAAGAGAAGAAACCTCCACTAAACACTGGGAGATGGCACCCCAAAACACATCACGGGATCCCAACTGAGGTGTGCTGAGGCCACCTATGGCCTGCTACCCAAGGGGGACACCTTCTCCTCCCATCCCAGCACCATGACCCCACCACCTCGGGTGATGGCACAAACCATCTTGGGGAAGATTTTGGCCTCTCAGATGCAGAAGCCAAGTCTGCACTTTGGACACTTTACAGAAGGACTGAATAAATCTTCCTTGACAACTTGTCTTCTATTGTGTGGATTTGTTTAAAAGGGAAAGAGCAGTTGTTAATGTCTACAGGAAGGGAAAGAAAAGAGTCACCACTCCACTGGTCCAACAACCCTGCTGCCGCCGCTGTCTTGTCAGGGGAAATGAGGCTGGAGGGGTGCGAGTCCCGCAAAGCAGTTGTGTTTTCTTGCAAAATGCTCTTTAAAAGACCTCAGCTGGCCTCTTTCTGACAGTGATACTTTCCTCCAAAAGTTTCCACCGGCTCAAATTTCACTCAGAGGCAGAGAGCAGGCTCTTCAAAGGCCGGGGGGGAGCGAGATGCTTCCCTGGGAGTGGGTTCCTCAGGAGCACTGAGCATCCTGGAAGCTGAACTCTACATGAAAAGCACATTGGGGACAGGCGGCGAAGGAAATACAAATCATTTGCCTAATGAGTGGACAAACTTTTTCCTAGCTGTTTTCACTGCCTTTACAGTGGAATAATCTTGATTTCTCCTGCCAGGCTTCTGCTATTGGTCTGTGCTCTTCCTACCGTTGTCGTCATTCCAGCTAGCCCTTGTCTGCTCTGGAAATTCATGGTATGTATATTTTTGCGCATGGTGCTCTTGAGATGTCTGAAAAATGTTCCTGTGAACCAGGCACTGATGTATCACTCTCTGGAGAAGATAAATTTCTGTCTGCTTCCCGCATCCCTCTGTTAAGATACAGTGTGAATACAAATTTGTTTGGAAAGGTTGCGTTAAAACAATAATACGCCTTTCTCTTCTTATATTTTATACAGTGCAGCTATTCCCATTTCACATTGAAAATACAAGATATCGATATTTGAACAGATATTTGGCTTGGTTAGCTGAAGACTTCTCATAATTGGCTAATGCTAACTTTGCCTTTAGGATTTTCTGTCTGATTTTCATAACTGAAATGGGAGAAAATACTTAGTCTTTGGTGCTTACAGCTGCTCTGATCATTCGATTGCTCTGCAGACCCCCTCCTCCTGCCCCCAGCCCACTCCCCAGATTTCATCAGCTGCTCTGAATCCTCCCTGCGGTGAAACCTCCGGGCTGGATCAACTCGGGCTAATCCTCTGCAGGGCACAGCGCTTGGGCGAAGCAGGTCTGTGCCCTGCTGGGAGCAGGCTGCAGCCCGGCGGTCCCCTCGACCCTCTCCCTCAGGGCAGGGAGCAGGATCCAAGTGCCTCCAGGATTTCCCAGTCCCGCACAAGGACAAGACAGGGCTGGTTTCTGTCCCCTGCAAGGGGGCTGTTTGCAGTGGGGTGGCAACAGGGGCACAGGCTAGCGCAGAGACCACGACCCAAAAGCCCGAGGTGCCGGGGGATGGTCATCGACAGCCACCCCGCATGGCTGAGCAGATGTGGAGCAGCAGCGGCAAGAGGTGACGGCTGGAGCCGGGACCCCCATCTCCCTCCCTGCAGCCCCGCTTCGAGCACCAAGCTAAACGTCGCACCCATTAAAGCTAATGGAAAAAGCTATTTAACGGGGCTCTGGGGCCAGGCAAAAATGATGAATGAAAATTGTTTAACAGTCGTATAGCCAGAGGCCTGACTCTGCCCGTGTTCACAGCTGCATAAATCCCGACAAGATGAACCCTCTGGGCCCGACAGGCTCCGCGGTTTCAGCCACGTCCCTCCGTGTGCTGGCACCACGATGCCAGCTACGAGGCACAGGGACTGGGCATCGCACCCCTCCTGTGCAGGCAGCAGATGGGCCGCTGCCTCCCCAGGGAGGAGAAAAGCCAAACCAAATCTGTTCCAAAAACACTGCCAGAGGGGTCTTTTGGTGCTATCAAAGCTCAGGCCAGCTGCTGCCATGCAAGAAAAGGATAGGCATTGAGTTTATAATTAGCAAGCCCCCTCTTTCACCAGATCTTTAAGTCCAAGATGGGAGTCATCTCCTGAGAACAACAGCAGAACAACAAACAGAGTGATAGAGAATGATTTTAAGTAACAAACACGTATTTGGTTTTGTGGAAATTAAATCATTTCATGCCCCTAGTTCCCAGCCCTGCACCTTCAGCCCCGGGAGTCCGAGGGGCAGGCTGCTCCCAGGCTGGGGACGTACCTGTTTCTGCTAGCCATCTCAATTCCAAGCAACCTTCACTGCCCCTGCAAGCAAACGAGTCTTGTGCTGCAGTTGAAGCACAGAGGACTCCTGCTTTTACAGCCCCCAACTCCTGCTGCCAGTCCTCACAGAGCCTGGCCGTGGTGCCATGGGTGGGTCCATGAGGAGCACCACAGGGTGCTCCCTGGTGTCCCTCCATCCCTTTGCAAACTGTGAAAGGCTAGAAAAAACACCTCTTAATTATGAAACTAAGCAAAGAATGCACAAATGTAGGAACATTGTCAATGAACAGTTTGCAAAGGAACTAAAAGTACAGCACTGCTTTCAAGATAAACTCACAGTATTTTCCAAGACAACGAACCCACAGGAAAGTCTTCCATCAACTTGTTGGCAACTCCCAAGTTAAATGCCAGTAATCTGGCAGTGAAGAACTAGCATCCAGCACATCACAGGTTTAGAAGCTCACCAGTTTCACCCCTTTCTCTATGGCTAGTTGCGTTAACCTCATTAGTCATTACAGACATTACTCATGTCTGTTACAAAGATTTACCTTTACACTCGTTTTGCACCCAAAGCAATGCACTTCTTACTCCCACCCTGACTGCAAAGCAGCTCAGTGAAAAGCTGCCTTTCTCTCAAGTCCATAAGAATGTAACTGAGATCTTAAGAAAATCTGCCATCCTTCCTTATAAAAATGCATTAAGAGGATCTTTGTAAGCATCAGATATCAGCTAAAATAAACTTTTTGTCCCATGTTCATGCAGTGCCTACTCCAATTTACTCCAAACATAAAGAGATATTTGTACATGTTGTGCAGAGTCCTAGTCCTTCCATCCCCAGGTCCCATCACATATGTGATGGAGACCAAAATAGTATTTATTTGGTAATTAGCCTCATTATAGGCAAATTGGAAGCTCTTCAGTCTACTAAAATATGCACTCAGTGGTGCAGACCTGCAGCACCTGACGAATGTGGACCGATAGACAACACCGACCTCCGACGCAGGTCTGGTTAAGGAATAAAAAAAGTCCAGTAGTTGCAACGTTCTGTAATGAACATCTCTTCGCTGCATCCTACTGACACCACCGTCCTTCACTGAAATTAACTGGGCAACCCCAGCACGGATACAAGCACAAAGGGATTTTTCACAATAAAAGAGCCGAATCCCAGATGTCAAAGGTGAGTGGCAGTTAGCAATACTGGCCAAGAGAAACTGGAGGAAACAGAAAAACATGTCTAGCCCTTTCCTTGGACTGGGAACTAGCAGCATGTCGTAGGCTGTAGTCAAGTATTCTCAAAAGTAGTTCATCTTACTCAGGCAATTTTCAATAAATGTACACATTTTTAACATCCTACATATACATCAGATTCCTTTTGCAGATAATGACAAGAAAAACAAGGAGTTCCCTTAGTGATGCTGTGCCCACGTAATAGAGGCAGTGTCTCGGGAGCTGGGAAGGCAAGGGAAGAGCAAAAAAGCAGGCTATTTTTTGCATGGTAAAAAACCCTGCAATTTGGCTCATGATATGTCCTTGGACAAATCTCTCATTTTGGCCCCATTTAGGGAAAATTACCCCATAATGGCAGCAGATGAAACTTTTGGTTGATCAACAGTGAATGAAGAGGGAAGGATTTGGCCTTGGCAAATGCTTGCTTCTGCCTCCACATTCTCACTCTACAGCATTTCGTTGCTGAGGCTAGTGCATGGCACAGCATGAAACCCCTCCATTCTCTCACCTGCTAGGTTGAAATACTGGAACTGAATTTACAATTAAAAAGAGAGAACAGAAGCAAAGTGAGCAGCAAAATATTTGCATTGTTGTAAACTGCCAGGTTGCATGAACTGTGAAGTCCCCAGACTGTTTTGGGATAATTCGGCACCTTTCAACTGTCACATAAAATTTCATGGGGGATGATGCTTGGCATTGTTTATATGACATTAGCTTCACCTTTTCATCCTACTGGGGACCATCAAATGCAAAACTGGATTAAATTTGGCAGATCACATTATATATGGGGAAGTGAGAAATATTGCTGTATCACAATTGATTTTCCCAAAGGCACCAGCCAACCTCTGATATTTTGATACTGAGGCGATAAATAATTTTCCCCTGGTAATTTCCATATTCAGTAAGCTAAGAAGTTTTTCTCAGTATGCAAATGAGATTTATTTAAAGCACCATTCTATGTTGCTTACAATTAGATTGATTTGGATGGCTGCAGGAGGATTTTTGTCTTGGGTGATGCTGAATGGGCAGGAGCAGAGGTAAGCCCTTCATGCAAAATAGATTTGCCTTCAAAGTAGACCAGATTTGCTCACTGGGCTTGTCATAGCTGAACAAGAGACATGCCAGATAGGAGCATGTGGGTGATCAGGAGTTTTATGCCTTGGATGCTACAATTATTTTACTTGGTTGTAAATATTTGGGCAGACACTGAAAACAGCAGGTCATGCCAAAGGTTTGAGTGAGTCTCAAAGCCAGCCCTGATAGATGAAGGAAACTTCCCAAGTACCAACCCACCCGAGGAGATTGCATTTGGGTTGGGTCTGCAACCTCCTGGCTTCTTATTTATTTTGACAACAGAATTGAAAGACAACCAACACAGTCAGGTCCACTGATCTCTAGTTGAAGAAGAGGATAAAAGCAATGCCCAGAAACTGAATAATGAATTTGATCACACACATAAAAAGGGACATATTGACCCAGCTGTACTAAAAAGAGACACCTGGCACCATCTTTGGTGGGACCTACATTTCCTTCATGACACCAATGCTAATTGAGTACACAAAGTTCAGGGTGGTTGTTCTCCAGTCCACCTTCACTGCATGCTAGATACAGCTCAATTTCTGCACTGACTTCTCCTAAACCTCGGGAGAAGGCTTTGGCCAGCTCAGCAGGTCCCAGCCCCCTGCATCATTTGGCGAAAACATTTCTGATGGGCTGGATGGGAGACAGAGCAAGAAGCAGGGGAGGGGGGCTGTGAGGGAAAGGGCTGTGAACAGCACAAATAAAACAAGCTGAAACGGGTGGAATGGTGCTGTGCCCTGCTCTTCCATCAACCCTTCCCACCCCTGGACCCAGAAGAGCCCTCAGACAGGGACTCTTGGATGCACTGCACAAGTCTCTGAGGATGAATTAGCAAAGAACAAAAGTCTTTCCTCCGAACAGCTCCTTCTTATCTCACTTGCAGGAGAAAACAGCCTCCGTTGTACAGCAGCGGGAATGTCCAGGAGCTCCCAGCCCGGCTGCGGGACACACAGCCCCCCTCTGCCCGCCCCAGCCGCTCCCTCATCGCTCTGCGAAAGCTGTTCCCTCAGCTCTCCCTTTTGCTGGCTTGCCGCTCACTGGTGCAAGGTTTGCTCACTGGGATGACAAGGTTTGTTATTCTGAGTCATCCTCACTGCTGCTGCTCCTCTGCAGGCCCCGCTGTGAGCATCACTAAGGCTCCTGTTTCCAGTTTGCACACCACGTGAAAGCAGCTTAAAGGAAATTTAGTCCCATGGAGAGAGGCAGCACTAGGTTGATGTGTCTCACAAACTCTAATTTGATGAGTTGTACACAGCCTTTACACACAGAGATGAATTTGGCTCTCTGAACACATTTGCATTCGTCACTACTGCAAGCCTTGTGATGTCTTTAGGAAAAGCTTGCCCTTCCCCAGCCAGCCTCACGTTGCACTTTCAATGAAGGTGCCTGCTGGCGCTGGCGAACAGCCCGTGGATTAATCACACGTGCACAGGTTTGTGCTGGACCTCTCCAATGGTCCTGCACACTGCTGTATTGTTGCACCAGTTTTAAATTTGCTTCCGAAGGCTCCACTTCTAAGCTAGAAGTTTCCTTCTTTATTTAACTCGTATTACTTCTTCCTTCTGCCTCTCTCCAGCAGGCAGGGGTGCATCTCAGTGCCTGGTTAAGAATCTCTGCTGACATAAATGGGTGCATCATTATATTTTTGGTGCTGTTTCTTTCACTTAGATCTGGAGAAAATTTGATTTCCTGAAGTTAAGAAAACTCAGTCAAGAAAGTTTTAAATCTCCCTATAGGGAGACTTTTTCTGCTTTTTTTACAGTGGCATATGATCTACCCCCTGTTAATGAGGTGTTTCTAGCAGTGGTCTGTAAATCAGGCACCCTTGAGTCTTAATGCACTAACATAAAACCCCACATTCGTTTATACATCAGCTGCTGGGTGCAACCCAGCAAGTACTGGAGGGAGCGGAGACCTGTACTGAATCAGCCTTACGGGCTGTCGTGGCATAGCAGAGCAATCAAGAACCAGCCTACTCAGACCATCGTCCCTCCTAAACACATGTCAAATGATGGTTAGGGTTTCCTTTAGCAAAGGGTGTTTCTTGGTACCTGAAAGTTTAGTGCCCATCTAGAACATTTTTACAGGAAATTACATTTTTGAAGGTACAAAGTAGCTGCCTTCCAAACAGCAGACCCCTTCTCCACATCCCGAGTGGAGCACCCCGATTTAAAGGTTGCCATCTATTTGTCCTCAGAAGAAAACTTGGGCGCGACAGAGCAGTCCATGAAATGAAGCCTGTCCTCCTCCCAGGGAGCTCAGCCTCCCCCAGAACTTCAGCTGCGACTCAGCATGAAAGAGAAGAGAGAAGAGTCTGAGTCACTTAAAAGTTTCTCTTCCTTGAGGCTGTTACAGATACGATAGACCATTTTTTTTGTTCATAAGTGGTGCCTAGAGTTTAATAAATGCTCATATATATTATTAATCTGGAATATTAACCCCAAATCCTATA
This sequence comes from Calonectris borealis, assembly GCF_964195595.1. NCBI lineage: Eukaryota > Metazoa > Chordata > Aves > Procellariiformes > Procellariidae > Calonectris > Calonectris borealis. Next base: position 5,166,736 of record NC_134321.1, on the reverse strand, counting down.
ATAAAATGACTCAAGCATTTCAAGCCATCTCAGAGGCTTGCAAAATCCTTGCAAGTTACTAATTAAGCTACATTGGAACAATTGTTCTGTAAATTTTACAGTCAGGTTTCATCTTCTCTTTAGAAAGGGCAAACTACAAATTTATACAACATAAAAAGGAAGCTAATGAATTTGGAGCATATACAGCATGGAGCGTGCATCTAACAAGTGGGAATAATAACATTAACAGTGCTTTGAGATAATAGACTCTTTAAATTCATATTTATAGACGCCATAGACTAATATGCAGTGATCTACAGTTTAGATGTTGTTTCCCTCAGGGCACAATCCCAAATACGCAGGGATACATATTTTCAAGTGGAGGAAAACTCACACCGTTCTCCCAAGTGAAGAGAGGCCCTTGGAATGCACGCTGTGCTGGGATCTCGAGTGCAGAAACATCGTATGGATCTGCAGGTCAGCCTGACGCTAGAGGAGACATCCCCAATTTGGTCTCCTTAGAGCTGAGGGTTGCCCCTAGGCTGGTTAAACAGCAAATAACAGAGCTCCTGTCTGGGTAGAAACAGAGGTTCACTCCACCCTGGTAAGTGCCCAGACTGTGCTTAATGGTTGGCATAAGCAAATATTACAAAGTAAATAAAGGAACCTATTAACAATACATCTGGCAGTTCGGGGCTTTATGCAATGATTTTTCGCAGGTCGGAGTATCCAGAGCTCTCATCAGCTGTTACAGCAATCCCGGGCTGCGTGACGGGAATCCAGCCCTGCTTATTTCCACAATTGGAAGATGAGTTTTGTAAGGATAAACGCTACATCTAGCAAGGCTCAGGTTCTGGTGTCCAGCCAATTCATAAAGCCTTATAAAGCCTCTTCTTTTCCTCCATACGTGGCTGAACCAGTACTGGCATGTGATGAAAACAGTGAATCCCCTCCCTAAGCCAGCAAACACAAACGATTTAATGCCTGGTCTGCCAATGGCTGCATTTTAGCATTGTCTCACCAGACCTGGAGCTGAACGAAATTTGGACAGCCGTTATTATAGCTGTGCAACACCACATCCTGGCTTTTGATCTCCAGCACTGGCGTAAATCAGGTCCACAGGGACCAGAGGTCCCTTGGGGTAGCGTTTCTGTGGCCCACATCAAACGCTGCTGGGAAGCATAGATCCAGCCTTTAGTATTTATATCATGTTTCCAGTTGTCTGCAGTGTTACAATGCCAATGATTTATTCATTTATTTATTTCACCCTTTGCATACGGTTTGTAATGCAGAGAGCAAGCAAGATGCAATCATGCTGTAGCTGCATGTACTATGGGGTTTTGCATGTACCACCATGTGCTTAGCATGGCACGGGATGCCCCCCCGGCCTCCAAAAGGACCCAGGCAAGTACTAGCACCACTCCTCAGGTCCACAAGAGACACCAAAAGTTGGAAGAAGGCGAAGCAGGGAAGGGGGTCCCTCCAAGGACAGCACCCCAGGGATGGGCAGAAGTGGGAAGGGTAAGAGAGATTTCAGACAAAGGAAAGAGGAAAGCACCACAATTATCTCTGTTGAAATTCAGGACTTTCCTGGGACTTTCTCAATGGACTGATGAGAATTGCTAAGACATGAAGGAAGTCTTGCAATGCTCTTGCCCCCTGGACTGCAATAACTACCCTTTGTTAGTCTAGTGCTGCAAGAAGAAGAGATTAGTCTGGTATGTGCATCATTTCACCCGATTTTCACCAAAAGGACACCAAGCCTTCTTCTCTTGACCATAGCAGAAACAGACCCTAAGGGACACCAAGCCTTCTTCTCTTGACCATAGCAGAAACAGACCCTAAGGGACACCACGCCTTCTTCTCTTGACCATAGCAGAAACAGACCCTAAGGGACACCAAGCCTTCTTCTCTTGACCATAGCAGAAACAGACCCTAAGGGACACCAAGCCTTCTTCTCTTGACCATAGCAGAAACAGACCCTAAGGGACACCAAGCCTTCTTCTCTTGACCATAGCAGAAACAGACCCTAATGGACGCTGTTCTTGCTCAGAAAATCTCCACAGAGAGTCCTGGCCCAAGAAGCTGAGAGGGTGATGTTGTGCACTTGGCCCCGAGTGATGTGTTTGCACTGTGGGGAGCGGGCGAAGCTGAGAGCACATCTAGAAGTTGTCACAAGTACAGGTTCTAACGAGGGCTGGGGCTCCATTTGGATTCAAGACTGAATTCATAACAGCTGCCCATACCTCTCACAGCAGAGGAGGGTATAAAACATCTGCCGGAGACTTCTGGGTATCTCAGAGCTCTGAGTGGCACGTGCTGGGCGTCTGGTCACCGCTCAGATATACAAGTGTGCAGCACAAGTTGCTCTGCAGTACCTGATCCACAGGGAGAGCCACACACCGCTCCGGGCACACGCTCTACAACATACACATCAGTGCCGTAATTCACTTACACTGATATCCTTCGTGACGCTGTTCATATAACCTCTAATTTTTTGCAGATGATGGAAAGCTTCTCTGTATATCCAGAAGGACCAAACGGTGTCAGGCAGCTTAGCAAAGCTCCCCAGCACAAGAGAGGAGACTTATGCAGCTCTAACCTCACGAACCCCCTCTGGAAGAACGCCAGGCAGAGTCTTGTGCTTGCAATAATCCTCACGCTGGCTGCTTACACAAACACAGAACAAAACAACCCAGCGCTTCTCAAAGTTGCAGTTTTAAATTAAATTCCTTGGGCAAGACCTGAGTCATCTCAGTCCTCTTCTGTCTTGTATTAATTTTAACTCTGTTCTATGATTTTCATAACTAAGAGTTACAACTCTCATAGATTTCATCCTCAGGTTCCAGCAGGTCACCTGATTTGCTCTGGCATCTTTGCTTGTGTTTAGCAGCGACTAAACTTTCTCCGTGCTTTTCCTCCGGCAATGAACATTCCTGGGTCACACGCGGGCGAAACGGGAATGAGCACGGACCACGGGTAGGATCCAGATCGAGCACGGCATCTGGCCTTGGAGCGGAGCCAGGAGCAAAGGTTATTGCTATGGTAGTAGCAAGTCAGAATAAAAATGGGCTACACTTAATTCTAACAATTTTTTGTGCTAATACTGAGGATGAAAGTATAAAGCTTGGCCAAGGGAAGGGGATCTTCTCTGGAGGCAGGAACTCCATTAAAATAGAGAGCCCTCACGCACTCGATTAAGAATTCACCCAGGCAACTTCCAGACGCATCCCCAAGATATTGCTGTGCCAGTGATCAATTAGCATTGTTATTGTCATGGTGCAATAATCTTCTTCATTAGTTTTCTTTTTAAAATTCAAATGGGGAGATGAGGTGTATTAGATAATGCACGTACTCAGACAAGGGACAAATACGTTGCTTGTACGCAGAGCATGTATCAGAAAGTACAAGTGTCTTTGAGCAGTTGTGCTAACGGACACAGAACCTGCTCTGTAACCAATTACTTCATCATTAATAAGAAAATCCAAGTTACGCATCCCAATGATGTAAAAGGGAGAACAATTAAAGGTAAATTCATTAAAGGTAAGCTCAAGCTGGGGCAGCAGCACTTTCGCCTATTTTCCTGGGTGCCCACCGCAGCGCAGCACTCTTGCAGTCCCGAACCTCGCACATCCTCAGTCAGCCCCCCCTGGCAACATTACCCTCCCACTGAGGCTTTCAAAGACTTCTTTCCCCCGGTGACTGGAGGGCTGGCAAAGCCTGGTGCTATTCCTCTCCCCTCAGAAGTCTGAAAAATGGAGCTCAGAAAAGGGTCTCTCCAGGCTACTCAGCACGCTGCTCATGCTGGGCAGCCGGGGCCGACGCAAGGGCCAAAACAGTTTCTAAAGATTTCTCCAATATTTGGAGGATGCTGGGCAGCATCTTCCCATAACCAGCCCCGCACTGCGCGTGAGCCCAGTGCCAGCCGCAGCAGGGAGACGAATATGATGCAGCGACCGCCTCTGTCTGCTCTGAATTAAAGCCAGGTTATAATGAGCAGAACCGGGTCATCACGAACAAACAGGCTTCAAATTTTGACTGAGCACCACCAGTGCCGGGCCCGGAGCATTTCATTGCTGAAATCTGTGGGCAAAACCCTGACACTGACAACAGGCTGATGGATGAAGATCTTGAAGCTTGTCCTAGCTCCCAGGAAAGCAATAAATCAACGACGTAGGAAAATCCCAAGCCCCTGAGTGCTTTAAAAGTCAATAGTAAAATTTAAAATCAATGGGAAGCCTGGCAGGAAGGCAGCGCAGGGGCGGGCGCGCAGAAAGGACATGCAGCTATTGTTCAGCTGGGGTAAGCCGCCAGCATGCTGGATCCTATAAGCCAATTTTACTTAATAATCCCACTAATATGGAATGACACTGGTTGTAATCCTTCGGTGATTACAGTGTGGACCAATGCCTCAGCATCTCTGGAAGGATTTAAGGGACAGTACAGCATCCAGAAAGCTATAGCCAGGCTTTTCGTATCAACTGGAAGGGAAGAGAATAAGAAGGCACAGAAAAGCAGAAGCTGCTGCATGCTCATCCATATTTCTATCTGGAGATAAAAAGGAGAGCAAAGCTGGAGCTTCCTTGCTGTGATATCTGCCAAGCGCCTCTGCAAAGCAGAGCCCAAAACCACAGAAGCAGCAAAAGGAGGATATGCACAACAGGACACCACGAGCAGAAAACATGGCACAGCATGGGAGGAAGTATTTGAATGAAACCAGCTGAGAAATCAGGGACCACCTGCTATTGATAAATAGCAAAAAGAAAGGAGACAATATTTACAGTCGGGGAGATTTTGAACAGAGCACTTGAACTCTCTCTGCTTGCACAAAGTGTCCCCAGGAGAGGAGCCACTGGCGAGCAAAAGGAAGCCAGTGAAAGGGAGCCAGGACCCCTTGATCTATCCTGTCTCCCTGGGGACATAGGATCACAGAATGGTTTGGGTTGGAAGGGACCTTTAAAGGTCATCCAGTCCAACCTCCTGCCATGGGCAGGGACATCTTCAATCAGATCAGGTTGCTCACAGCCCCGTCCAACCTGACCTTGGATGTTTCCAGGGGTGGGGCATCTACCACCTCTCTGGGCAACCTGTGCCAGGGTTTCACCCCCCTCATTGTAAAAAATTTCTCCCTTATGTCTAGTCTAAATCTACCCTCTTTTAGTTTAAAAAACTTCACCATTCCCCCTTGTCCTGTCGCAACAGGCTGTACTAAAAATCTGTCCCCATCTTTCTTATAAGCCCCCCTTAAGTATTGAAAGGCCACAATAAAGTCTCCCCAGAGCCTTCTTTTCTCCAGGCTAAACAACCCCAAGGACATCTTAAGGACCATTTCATGGTCTCTTGTCCACAGTGCGGAGTTTCCCTCGCCACCAGAAGTCCGACAGCTTTCACTGAAGATCACCTTCAGACAATGTCGCATCTGAGCTTAGAGAGATCCACATCCTGATACGCAAAGAGATGCCAGGCAAAACCCACCTTATCTGTAAATTGCTACCTAGAGTTTAAATTACTGCTGATTTATTGGAAGTGTCACTTGTACAATATTTTCAATGACTATCGCCAGACTGGGAAGCGAGAAACTGGAGCACGATTAGGAGGTTTCATAGGCTAGTGAATCACTGGTGGGGGGGTGTTGCTAAATTATCAGCTGTATATTGAGAACAGCTGGAACAACTCCAAGAGCCAAGGACAGATGCAAAATTGTTGGAAAGATTGATTCAACATCATCACCAGCAGCCTTGTATAAGCAATGCGGGCCAGGAGGCCTGAAGAACAGCTGGGCCAGAGTGGACTCGCTGAATTATTGTACAAAATTAGATAAAAAACACAGAGAAAATGATTGCAACCCCTTACGGGGAGGCAAGAGGCTTTCCATGCTGGAACAGCTGGAGGACTCTGAGACCATTCTCTCCTGATAGTAATCACTAAATTAGTCAAATTCAGCTGGTGAAGATGTTTCATTATGAACAGATGGAATTTTGGGGTTTAAACTCTCTGCTTTGCATGAGCATATTCAAAGCAACTGGTAATTCCTCTGGTTTGGGGAGAAGTCATCCGAGCGGCAGAGTCCTGGGATGGCAGAGAGCCAGCCGCAGCTGGGAGCTGCCCAAAGCTCAGGGAAACCCCAGGATCCAGGAGGGACAAAAGCGAGGCAGATGCTTTACATCATCACCAGTAAAAGTACCTACATCGCTTTTCCCAGATGAAATGCCCCTGATTTTCCCTAGCAGTATTTCCTCTTCTCGCTCCAGCTAGCCATTCCCATAGGAATGCGACACAAGTCCCAGCTGGCTGACACCACTTGCCTAAGCTGCTGGCATGCCAAGGTGGTCCTCCTCAGATAGAGCATCAAAAAAGGGTGGCTGTCTTCTAGATTTTTATCTTACATGAGATTCAAGAGGGGGTGGAAAAATGCCTTCAGACTGTAAGTTCAACCAAAAGGCAAAGGGTAGCACAGAGCCGTCTTTGCTGATCCTGAGTGTGCACAGTGCTGCACCCCTGGAAATGCCAAAATGATCAAGCTGATGGTTCTCCACACCCTGTCTCTTAGCCCTAAAGCAGCGTTCCTGTGCAAGGCAGCAGCCTTCTAGATTAAAGTTAGAGCAAAAAGCGAATATCAGAGAAAAATCTTCCTACGCCTCAAATAATTAGAGGATGTTGCGCGGCTTGAATCACAAGGGTTTACATTTACATCACAATCTGTTTTTAAGGAGCCTTGTAACTGTTCACTTGTTTTCTGAAAATTACCATGCACTTGGCATAAGATGCCTCTTGGGCAGGACCAATTTTTTCCAGACATGGTTGCACAGTGCCACTGAAGGCACCCAAGGCTGCAGAAGAAGCCGTGTGCTCTGGAGCGGCACCTGACGGGCTGGTAGGATGCTGCTCTGAGCCTAAAACAAACTTAAAAATGCCTGTCTGCTGACAAATGAATATTGCCCCTTATGAAAATCACTTGAAATTTCTTCTCTTTCAATAAATGAATGCGTGCCTGGCAGTACTGAAGCATTTCATCTCATATGACCTCATTCTCCATGTTCTTCAAGTTATGAGCTGTCCCTCATCATTCAGAATTTGTCCTAATATAGACTCTCTCCCCCCATCACCAGTACGCTGCTATGAATCATAAGCCATATTTGCGATTGTGAACCCACATGCCAACCTACATCTGGAGAGATTACTTTTTTCAATAGCCTTAAATCTGCCGCTCTCTTTGTCAGGATGAAGTTTTACAGGTTGTTTTCCCTGTTTCTGAACAAAGAAGCTTTGAAAAACCCGCAGTATTCAGAAATGCCTTCTTGTTCCATTTCTCCAGTGTAGGCTGTTTCCGTGAACTTTGCTTATCCTCATACTGTATTAACAAGGAGACTAAGAGTGACTGAGCAATAACAGCTTTATGAGTTTCTTGCAACAGCATTGGAATTAACTCAGAAAATCTTCTGAAAAGAAAAATTGTGTAAGGAGGACAAAGAAAGCTAAAATATAGCAACCACGGGTTGAAACTTTTTGCCCATCTGACCAGACACACACATGATGAGATGTTCTGGAAACATGCTTAGTCTATGGTGGACCTGTGTCTTCACAGTTCAAAGTCTTTAGCTGAAGGAAAACCCCGCTTTCAGCCTAACTGAAGTATTTTCATAGCTTGGACCACACCAGGGAAAGGACAGCCCAGAGACCCCCTCCCACCCCAGGAGGTATTCAGTAAAATTCCAAAAGGACTTGAACAACACCTGGAGGAGGTAGCAAGCATCATAGGCACGAGGTACCGAGGATGCAATGACCACATTTTAGTTAATGACCGTGTTCTAGTTAACTGAATTGTAATCATCTAGAGCTAAAAACATAAGTCATCTTGGGGACAGCGTCTATGAGCTATAATGGCTGTGCTATCCTCAGCAGACTGCACAGAGAGGGAAACACACGGTAACTAACAGACCACTAATTTTAAACCTCCCTAAACCCACTGGATAATGTTTGGAAATGGGAGCGTTAATGGCAGCGCGGGAAGCAGCAGCGTTGCTGTGACTCACAGCCTGCTGGTCCCCCTGTTGCTCAAGCAGTTATAAAAGCGCTGGTGCCTCTCACTGCTTATTTATTTCCCTTTTCCCTGACTGACTGAGAAAGGGAAACAATTTGCATGAAGAGATTTGTCTTCTGCTCTTCCACAGGGTAACCTTAGACTTGTTCCAGCATCCTCTGCTAAATCAATTTGTATAAATGTATACCTAGAACTACAAACCCAATGCAACACTGCTGCAAAACCAAGCAAAACAAGAACCCAGAAGCAATGCAGAGCCTGACTTGAAAAAGCAGAAAGCTTCGCTATGTGGCCTTCCCAGGACAACAGGGCCCCATTCGCCTGGCGGAGCTGCCACATTTCAGACCTGTAGCCAATAAATCTGCATTTTTTGTTGACTGAAACAAATTAAAAGCTCTGGACAGCAAAGCCCTGGGTGTAGAGAGAGAAAGATGGCAAGCTATTCATTGCAAAGCAAAGACGCTCACGGCCCGTCGGAGCAGCCCACGAGCCACCCCTGCCCCAGCCCTCTGGGGCCGCATGCCCTGGGTGTCACCCACCCACACGGACACCTGCCGTGGCCCAGTCAAGGATTTCTGGAGGAAAATGTGTTGATGAGAACTGCAAAGTGCACCTAGAAAACTGTGGAGGAGCTTCGAGGCGGCTGCTGCACCTCTGGGGAGCCTGGGTGCTGGGGAACACCTGGATGGCAAAAGGGAAAACACACTCAGGGAAATAAAAAATCATTTGCGCAGCGCTTCAGAACCACAGACCGTCCCTGCCCTCCTGCCTCTTCACTCACAGGGACTTACAAAGTGCAAACCATGCTTTTATACTCCAAGAAAGCACAAAAAGGCATCAAAGGTAAATGCCCTAACCTGTTTCACTGGACAATGCATCAGCTGCTTCGGAAGAGGGGGCTGCAGCCGTGCAGGCATTATGCAAATTTCTTGGCAGCTTTTTTTAATCCTCCCAAAGATATTTTGTGCGCACGTATTGTATTCTCAGTATTCTTTTTGCCTTTTGAGTATTCCCCTAGAACGCTTCTAAACAATGAATTTTGCACCTTCCCTCCCCAAAGATGATGTGCTTTTATACCTGAAAACATTTAAGTGGGATTTTTGACTTAGCGTCTTTGTTCGTGCTGTTAAGCCTATCAAGCTATAGTACTTTGGAGAAAAAGAGAAGAGAAACAATGTTGTTTTGTCTGCTAACATGATTGATAGACAAGTTTCAATTATTGTATCTTTAACTGACTGGGAAGCACTTAAAAAGAGACAGGCTGCTGAAAGATGGGTTACTTCCCAGCTCAGTGCTGTTTCCACAGAAAAAATATACAAGGATGCTCTCTGGTGGTAGCTGTGAGGCAGGGCTCTGCTCTGGCCACTGCACTTTTTGTTTGTTTTATGGACTAAGTGATAGTGTGAAAATAGTAAATATATGTATTTTTTTAATCACTAATTGGCTTGATTTATTTTGCTTTGAAAAAGATTATCTCAGGAGGTGCTTTCTTAATTCTCTTCGATATTCCCAGTGCGTGGGCAGGCTGGAGGGTTTGTTTTTACAACTTCTAAAGAAACCCTGTGCTTTACCTCGGGCCCTGCTGGGGACGGGGATGCGATGTGCTCCCGCAGAGAGCCCGTTTCAGGGCTGCCATGGCAGGGAGCTGCCCAACGCCTCTGCTCCGATCTGCCCCCCAAGTCCCTTCTCCCCGGGCACTCATCTCCCACGCCAGCACAACCAGCCATGCTGGGTTTTGCACTGAACGACTCCCAGCCGTGCCGATGCCTCGGTTTCCATCTCCCAAATTTTGCTGCTTCTCCAGCCATTTTCCTTCTGCCCCAGCATTTCCACCCACAAAATAACTCCATTCCCAGAGCACCATGCTGCAAAGTCCTCCCCAACTGGGGCTCCTGCCCTGGGGCCAGATTTGGATCTTGCTCTTGCCCAGTCCTAACCAAATATCAAACCTGAGCTGATCCCTCTCAGCCCTTTAAAGCACTAATAGTCTTTCTATGAAATCATATTTCACTAAATTGTGCGAGTCCAAAGACTTCTTTGGCTTGACTTAGTGCGGTGATGGATTTTGGACCGGTGGACAGCTCAGGGGTTGGTTACACTACTTCCATAACTGTAAGCATGAACGCGATTTTCCTTTTACAAGGACTGCACTACAGTTTATGGCACATCAATGCTAAGAAAAGACTTCTCAAGAATCCATTGCAATCCCTAAAATGACACTTAGACCGGACAAGGGCACCGCGCACACCTCGCCAGTCCCAGCACCCTTTTGTTGGCCGAGCGCGGGAGTGGTTTGTATCACTTTGATGCCCCTACTTACGGCTCTGAAATGAATCAAATTCATGCCTGGAAATGGAGATCAGTGGTGGAAATTAAAGCGATGTTTAGAAGGGCTGGCAGGTTCCCACAGCTGAGTTTTGCTCTGACAGCAGAGCACGAAAACACAAGCATGAACCCCAGTTTATTGACACCGATTAATTTTTGCCTGGGTACAAACACACTTTTGATGCTGTTTCAGTGCTGCCCTCATCAGTACCTTTTCTGTTGAGTTTCCTGAATATCCTCCACAGCCCATTTCCTTCGCTGCCCCCGTGACTCGGTGAGGACCTCTTCTGCACGCAACGGCCCTTGGGGAGATGCTCCCCCCGAGCCGCTTCAGAGCAGATCAGCAAGACCCTGCCCTGGAGAGTCTGCTCAGGTAATAACCTCCATTAGGCAAAGACTGGCGTTTGCTAAACCTCTTCCCCTTCCCTCACCGTCCTTAACAGCTGGCTTCTTTATACCAAGACCGATATTTGATACCTACAAAAGCAGAATTGCAGGACCTCCAGGCCAACACACCTGTCCTTCACATGCAGGCGAACCTCCCACAGGCACGCATTAGAGACAGAAAGCATCTTAATCATCCACCCTGCTGCAAATACATTTGCAGAGCTTTAATTGATTAACAGGCAGTCCTTGCCAGCAAATGAGCGGTTGGCTCCAGGGAGCTCTTGCTTGCTTGTTTTTAAACAGTGCAAAGTGGGAAAATGGAAGGAATAAGCAGCGAAAGCTCTAGGGACCACCAAGACGGGAGGGCTGGTGGGAGGAAGGCAGCGCTGCTCCGTGTGCTGACCTTATTACTGCAGGGAAATGGAGGTCAAGTGGTAGCAGAGCAAAACACCGCGGGCAACAGGGAGGAATTAAACAACTTCAACCCCCAAACTGTAAGCTCAACTTCAAGCCATGAGGGCCAATGGTAGCAACAGTTTGTGAATCTTTAAAGTAGCTAAGCCATTACTAAAACTGCCTAAAACCCACCGAGGGGTTCACCTCTGGTGGCACAGTAGAAATTAGGGCTACCCCATGTCAGCCAGGCACAGCTTTCCACACCCCTTACCAGCACCGCTTCGACCTGGATGTAGGTGCAGGTGGGAAGGGAGAGAGCAGGGCTCTCCCAGGGGGCTGCCACGGCCACCCACCAGCTTCTCATCTCTTCTTCCAACCAGCCTCAGTCCAGGTTGGAAAACTCCTTGTAAACCTGAGAAAGGCACAGTTCATAGGGCAAATGGCTACGGCAGCGTGACCAGAGCACTGATGGCAGGTACCACCACAAGTGGATAGAGTCCATTGATGAACCATTGGTCCATTGATGGATCCCGGCTCTCCTGTGGGCTCCTAATCATCAGGATAGAAGCTGCTTGGGGAAAAGCAGGACTGCTGGTCCCCCGCAGAAGCTGTTTTGCAGTGTAGAAAAATACACAAGATCCCAGAGAATCGTTTTCTAACCAGTTCAACACGAAGCCACACAACACCTCCTGCCAGGTGACAGCACCGCTGGGTTACGGCCACCCGCTCTCCCTGTGCTGAGCTCCCCTGGGTGCTGCCGCCGCTTCAGCTGCAAGGGGGGCTTTACGCCCCCAGCTGCAGGGGAGACACTCACAGGCCTTGCTACATCCAGAAAATCCCTATAATTAAATTCATGCAATTAAAAGCTGGCAAAAAATCTGAGTGCTCCTGGCGGCGCAGGCAGGCTCCTCGGCGCGGCCAGCCGGGTGCGTGCCCTCGCCACTCTCTGCCTGGGGCAGGTTTTGCTGCACGGTGGTTGTCACCCCACTGCGCCCCGGGGTCCCCGCCGAGGCCGAGCCATTCCCGAGCGGCTCCAGGAGAGGACAGCCTCTCTCTGCAACCAACCTCACCGCCGCCGCAGAGCTTTCACCCGCAGCAGCCCGGCACAAACCACCACACTTACACGAACCATTAAGCTTGTGCAAACCGTCAATCCTGGTTTTAGCAGGGAAGGACAGCAGTTTAACAAGGTGGCTGCAGCTAGACAGCATCCAGCTGCCGGCGTGCACAGCACGTGGGAACGCATTTTAAGCTGGTATACACAATGCTCCTTCCTCCCCTCCAGCACACGCAGCCTCCTCTTCCTCCAAGTACCCGCGGTGGCTCCCACCTGGGACAGGCTCAACTAAACCTTCGCCTCTCTAGACTGCGTCTTTTAAGGTCTCGGTAAGCAAGCTGCGAGGGAGCTAGCGTACTCCGTCACATCCAGAGCTCCCTGCACTAGGAGTTGCACCTCAATAACCCTCTGGACAAAAAAATCACGCTCCTGGAAACCTCTCCAGTACAAAACCAGTGTTGGTCGAGGCTAATTCTAGAAAGCAGATCTAATCTGAGATGGGCAGAATATTTTTGGGACAGAAAAAGGGCTGCTAGATGCAATCACTGACTGCTTTTATAAGTCAGATGGTGCAAGAATACCGTTCTTGCTCTATTTTCTTGCAATCTTGAAATCCAGTTTCTAACAGAAGATGAGAGAAGTTGCCCATCTGGGTACAAAATCCGTACCATCAGGCTCAGAAGCTCATTTACTCCACGCAGCCCCAAAGGGAGATGCAATATGCTGCAGCACTGGGAATCTGGGGCAGTATCCAATAGTAGGAAGATTCACATCAGATTCCAAAATGCTGTGAACCTCAGCCAAATGAAATTACTCCAATTGCCGAATATATCATTTTCCACCTTAAGTGGACCAGCCTGCCTGCCCTTAACATGCTGCAACCTCGTACCAGCGCGGCGCTGAGCACGCTAATAGAGATGTCTTTCCCAGGGCTGTCACGGCCGCCCACCTGCTGTTTGATGACTTTACGCATGTGTGACAGGTAGTAATGTCACTGACAGCCTCTCCCTGGCACCCAGTTTTTATTCATACCAACACCTTGTCTGTCTTCGCCGTTCCAGGGGAAGCGCCGTGCTCGCTGCCGAGCCTTAGCTCACTTCGTTGCTTATCTTTGCTGAGAAATTGGACTTAATTTTGTTGCTGCTCCATCATGCCAGTCTATACATCAGCTGCGAAGGCTAAAACCCAGATCGTGACAGGGCAGGATCATAACAAGCTGGCAGCAGAAGAAATACAGACAGTGTCAAATCCCTTGCAAAAGCACTGACAGTCTCCTGACAGAGGATGTATCAGATATTAAACTAATACTACACTCGGTCTGAGCCAAAAGGCCGAAGAAGAGCAATTCCAAAGGGGAAAACAACATCCCAAACCTTTGCCTGTCCGCTCCCTCGCTAAGCTGATTTCGATTCAGATTCTCTTTAAGTATTAATGCTGCGAGGACTGGCTTTCTCCCTTTGTGCTGTCATTTTAGCATTCTGCAAAGCCTCCGTCTCTGCTGCGCTGGGGCACGGCGGGACCCTCACTCAGCCAACCCCCCCCCAGCTTCTCAGTTAGAGCAATGCCAAGGGGATGGTGACAAATGCATTTCTGAGAAGGAAAACTAACTTGTGCAAAGGCTAGAAGAGTGAGGGAGCAGAGTATTCCCTCCCCATTCGAGGGGTTTTCCCTCTAATGCTTTTGCTCATATTCAATATCCAAGTTATTGGGGACTCTATCAAAACGGGTGTCTTCTATATTGCTGTTTCAAAAGAAAGACTAATAATAGAGGTTATTAGACTATAGAGAGGCTCAAATGATCACTAAGAAGGGTTCAGTAGGAGAAGTGGAGAAGCAGTATTAAAAAAAGCAGTCCAGCAGCAAGAGAAGCTATTGCACTTACAAAGAATAATTAGCTGTAAAAATACAAGATGCAAAATGAGTGCTTAGGCAGCAGCCCTGCAGAAGAGGATCTGGGAATTGTAACATGAGGCAGGAATGCCCTGGCTTTTTTTTGGGGGGTGGGGAGGGAAGCCAATATCCCAATAGGAGCTATTGCTGGGGGTGAGACCAGTAAGGACCTTACAGTGCCCAGGGTGGGAAGGAGCAGAAGAGGCTGAGACGGAGAGGAGCAACAAGACGGCTCGCCCTCGGACATGGGGAGGGAATGAGCGTTATTCAGTTTAGAGAGAGGAAAAGCCTCGGGGAAAAGATGGTAAAAGTCCCCAGATCCATAAAAGGCTGCTTCAGAAAGGGATGGTGTTCCTTTTCCCTACTGCTGGGAAGGAGGTAGAGCTTGAACTGCAGCAGAGGAGATATATTTTAAGACATTTGGGGGGGGGGGGAACCTTACAGACTTTCAAAGTCTGACTGAACCCTATCCTTCCTGAGAAGGCAGCGTAATGCACAGGGGAGAACTGGAACCAGTAAGCCTTTCCATTTTGGGTTAGCTCTGCCTTCCCCCTGCTTTGGGCTAGCCGGCGAAAGCGAGCAGAGTTCATAGCAGCAGCAAACCCAAGCGCTGGGCCCCAGTTCAGCGAGATAATTAAGCGAGTGTTTAGACGTCTAAGCAGTCCTGCTGGCTACTGCCCCAGCATTTCGGGAAATGAAGTCATCGTTTTGCTTCCCACCAGCTTCCCCCATAACCGTGAGACCTGGGAGATGGGATGTGGAGGTGAAACCCTCCCACCGCCGGCCCCGTGAGCCCACGGAGGTGGTTTTTCGGGTGAAGCTTGGCTCTCACTGCCTGCAGACAGAGCCTGGAGTTAATGAAATACTACCAAGTATCATTTGTGTTTTAGAAGGCATGATGATGTTAATTAGTGTTCAAATTAAGCAGTAAGATAGAAGTGGGCATATAATGGACCACTAATAAATGCCTTGAGTATGTTGAGAGACGCGGGTCTGAGGGAAGAGTGATTTTAATCACCAGGAGTATATTAATGATGGCCCATAGACTCTTTTATTGCTGTTCCAACACGCTGGAATGCTGCGTTTTCCCATTAAAACACCCATTAGCCTTGAGCCCACTAAAAATCTATCAGTGAAGCCATGTTCTGCTCATTTCTGCTTTACGTATGATCTAATTAATACCATTGCAGGGGCTCGAGCCCAGTTCCAAACACCAGCCCTGGCTCGGAAGCCTGCCCGGCCCGCGTAGAGCCGGGTGGTGGTTTTGGGGAGGCGGCCGGGGCCCTTCGGGTACCCACCACATCACTGCGACCACCAGCATCACGACTCAGAGCCAAAAAAGCCTGCACATCCCTGCATGCACGGGGAGTGTGCGGCGTGCCCGGTGCCGAGCTGGGCATGATTGATTACACAATGGCATCGGTTAAAATAATGGTATTTTTCATTTCCACGCAGATGAATTACTTCTCCAAAAAGCCATTTGTGCTTAATGCCATTCTGCAGTACGGTGCTAATCAACTGCAAAGACGTTTTTGTGCTGAGATTGATTGACTCCATGTAAATAGGTGGAACCTTTAATTAAAACACAAGTGCAGACGCAGTGTCTCAGCGCGCTGACAACACGTGGCACAGACCACTTAAGGGGCTGATTCTATTTTAATCTACCCTGGCATAAATCAGGAGAAAGACCCAGTTCAGCAAAGCACTTAGCACATGTTTAAGTCCATCATATTCAGCAAAGTATTCAAGCATGAGCCGAATCGCGGTAAAGGCAAAGGTTATTGCAGAAAAATGACGATGCTTGTTGAAAGGACCTGGTTTGTGTGTGACAAGGAGATTTGTTTACCAGGTTTTGCCCCCATCAAAAATACAACAGGTTTATGGCTTTGGAGGAAAACCCTCTTGGGTGATGGTTAACCCACCGAAGAGGATTGCAATAAAAGCCTGAAAGAGGCTAAGCAACAAGAAGAAATTAGCTGGCTGGCTAAATGGCAGAGCTAGTTTCCATGCAATGGGGTTTTCAGGGCACCCTGGTTTTGCACCATGAGCTGGGTGCTCACCTTGGCCACTTCTGGGGGTCAGCACCCTCTAATGCCCTGCCTGCTCCTGCCTGCAAGCATTTGGCTGGGTCAGCTGCCTGCACAGACTCACGTTGGGGGTAAAAAGGGTTTTGCTCCGTGGCATCTGATTTCCAGGACTTTTCCAGGAGTCGCTGCCCTCTGATAAGCCGGGCAAGCAAAAGTGATGGAAACCCTCCCGCTTTGACTGCAGCACAGGAGCAAAAGGGACCTTAATCAGCGCAGCCACCACTTCTCCTATGACAGGGGAAGCACATGGGTGCCAAGATCCATATGGCCCGGCGCGCGCTGCCGGCTCCTTCCCACAACAGGAATAACGCCCCGACTCAGCGGGGACGCTGATAAAACCAGTCGCACCGAGGACGTCTTAGCCTTTGCACCCCATGCACGAGGGTTCGTGCTGGTGGGGTAAGATGAAACAAAGGATTAAAACCAGCATAAAAATATTCTTTTTTTTTTTCCTTCAGGTTAGCAAAATAAGTGATTATAAACATTTAAACGTGGGATAATAATTCCAGCCTTGGAAGACAGAACTCCAGGACACGCTGGCACGTGAACAGCAAGAGAATTTTCTTATTCATTTCTGCTTCTACTACTAGAACAAACCCAGCCTGGCATTTGCCAAGTTGGGTGGAAGAAAACAGGTCTGAAAAATTGGCTTCCTTGCCTTTCTCCAAGCTTTGCATCAGGTTGTACCCAGCGTGCTGGAGGTCGGTGCTCCCGGGAGCGGCCACCCCTTCCCACGCCTTCGAAGGAGGGGACAGTCCCCTCGGCAACGCCGCAGCTCACCCTGCCAGGCTCGGCCGAGGATAACGGACATTACACATCCATCAAGCAATTGCAATGCCAAGCGTGATGGGGAGAGGACCTAATGTGAACTGCGAGAGGAGAAACAGCCAAGGAACAACTTCTGCTGGGCTGACCTGAGCTGCTGGTGTCGGGACAAGAACTAAAATGGCTTTTGATACCTGAAATCAGAAGAGCTACTGAATTTCTTTCCAAAATTATTATTATTGCTTTGTGGTTATTTTGCTTGAGAATTATTAATTTTGTTTCTGTATTATTGGATGACACAAACAGTCGCAGCAGTACGATACGTCAGGGCAGGTCACCAGATAATAGTAGGTCAGAACATTTTATCTCCATGTCATGTTATGCCGGTTTCCTTTTGATTATTGTATTTTTAAAATCCATTAGCAGCGGCTGCAACTTGATACCAATTAAATATACTGTTGTGTTTTCTAGAGTGACGTGCTTCTCCTTTGCTTCATAGTGAAGCAATTTGACACTTTGAATAAAATAAGCATTAATTATAACAATTAATGGAGCAAACCTGGAAAGATGATACCGGGCTGACAAAAGCATGTTATCCTGGCCTAACCAGATGGAAGGAGTCTCAGAGAAAATACCATCGGAGAAGGCTGTTACTATGGGTGTTGTAGGAATCCTGACAGTGCTTCGGGGAGCACGAGGAGAGGGTTCCAGTTTACTTCAAAACACCTTTTCTAGACAGTTTAAGATACCGGCTGCCACATGGAAGTGGCCGAAGGGAAACTCTCTTCTGCAAAAGGAGGTGTGAAGGCTTCCCGCTGGCAGGAGGCAGAAGGGATGGGAAGGATCGGGGTGGATTACATTTGAAAACACCGGCTCCTGTGTTGTTAGCTTTCACAAAACATTCAGATATTTGCTTTCCCGGATCTCACCAGCTCTATTAGCTACAAGTAACTTATTTAACAGGGAATTTTGTTCATAAATATCTTTAGCTTTTTTTCTCAATGATCCCTTAATGCCCTATAGGTGAGGTTAACCAGTGCAGCTCTGCTTTGAATTCCCAGCAGGCAGTTTTAGGAACAGAGGGAAGAAGACACAGGTAAAAGCTTTCCCTCCACTATTGCATTATTTTTGTCCAAGACCCAGCTGCACCTGGACAGTATGACCTGAGATCGCAGAATCGCACGCGTACGGTGACGGAAAGGCTGGGATTGCTGCAGGGAGAGGGGTCAGCACCTACGGACAAGACCAACACCAGCGAGTGCTGCAGCAGAGCTCACTTTAGCAGCACTTTGCGGCTCCTCGGCACAGATTGCGCTGCAGAGAACCTGCACACGAGTACACCTGGAGAATGTTAATAGAAACATTTTAAAGGAATCGCATGTTTTCTAATTGCAGCTTTCCACTGAGCCTCTTGCTACTGGCCTTGGGGACCAGGTTCTCATGCCATTGCCAAGTTAACTAGCACATCCCTGGCCAGGTACTTGCATGGTGCATAGGTGCCGGAGCCGAGTCCTTGCTGTCACTTCTGAAAAGCCTTGATCTTCTGCAGCTTCTGCTGAGCTATAAAATAGCTGCAGACCTGACCTTGACTTAGAGAAATACAAGTGTAGCAAAATAACACCATCATACAGCCAGGCTTACTGCCTGTAGGATCATCATCTTCACCTTTTATGAATGAGGAACCATTTGTTGGGTACGACCTGGAAATTGAAGTACAAGTGACAACGCTCAGCGAGGGCTGCGGGCTGCCTTTCGGGTGACCGATGCACAGCTACAGCGAATCCAGCTCACGGGAGCAGTTCTTGTTCCTAACGAGATTTGACAAGCACAGTTTACCCACTGGCAGGAAATTAGAATAGACAGATTTTCCCCGTGAAAAGAGAAAGCTGCACGTGCAGATCAAATGCAGTGTCAAAGCCTGTCCTGTGTCTTTTGCCGAGTGTCTCTTGCCTGCGGTGGCTTGGTGGAGCATCACAGACAGGCACGGTGTTCCCAGCAGGCTGATGCCCCGGAGCACGAGCAGAGGCTGCGACTTGCAGGGGAGAAGGGAAGAAAAACACTCCTATCTCAACCCTACTGATTTAAATCTTACTTATTTAAAGCTATTTATTTAAAGCTTCCTGTGAAAGAGCTGAGGATCCCGAGCGAAGCATCCCAGGATGGGGTACTGCTCCCCTGGCAAGTAGATAATAAGAAATTTTCAGTTGCTGCAAAGGTGACATTGGACAGGTATATGCACAGAAGCACTTGATGAGCTTATTCCTCGCACCCTTAATCAACACAATCTTCTTTATGAAAACAGACCACCTGAATGTTAAAGTTTAGGGCTTTCCTTCTACAAAAGGACTGGAGTAGTAACAAATACCAGGCTAAATGCAGACTGCAGCCCAAAGGTGTCTTTTGTACATTTGTTTACGTTCAAGCAAATCTTGAATAAAAATCAGTCAAACTGACTTTGGCCTGGGATACTTTTATGGGGTCACTTGCTTCAAAAGGTTGCGTGCAATTTTGCAAATCACCAGTCTCTGTCACGGCCTTGTGACTCCCACCTTTCTCATTATTAGAAGCAGAAAATTTCCGTCTACGCGTTATTAAAAGCATCATGCATTTAAAGCATCGTGCAGCTGTTGGTACGTGCACTACACCTGGGCTCAGGTCCATTGTAGGCACGGAATGGTCCCCAAGGAGCAGGGACGAGAGCCTTGAATCTGCACGCTCCCCAGTCGTGGGATCACGCTCAGATCCAGAACCAAACTATTTTGGCACTAGTGTCATTGCTACGGGCAGAGCTACGAACGCAGTAAGAAGTGAAAAAGCCACAGGCTCTGTTACAGAGGCAGTTAAATAGATGAGCATAGAGGTCTGTCGGCCTGAGAACAGAAAACTCTCCCTTGTGACAAGGTTTCTGACAACCAGACATGAAATTTCTGATAGTCTCTTTAAAAATTAAATTGCTTATTTATAAATTAAATTGTGTTTTATGACGACGCTGAATTTAAAAAAGCCTTTAATGGAAAGGTAAGTTAAGACAAAAAGTAAGGAAAAACTTTGTTTCGGGTCAAATGAAACATTTGATTTGATACAAGACTAATTTTTTTTTTGTTCTTCTCAGCAGAAAAAAAAACTCTGGTTTGATTTCATCAAGCTAATCCTCTTTTTTCCTACATTTATCAAAGACCTCTGAACTTAAAGCCCCCATATTTGTTCAGCTTTCCCATGTAGAGGTGAGAAACAGCAGGGACCCACTCAGCAGGATGGGTGCCCCGGTGCCAGGGTCCGTACCCTCCCCGCGAGCCCGGCTCCCATTGCAGGGCAGGAGAAAAGCAAAGCTCTGTTTCATCACAGCCCAACCGCTGCACCGATGTACTTCAAAGCCTTCAGCCCTGAGCGTTTGCAGTCTAACTGTGACTTGTAATTCAGCGTGGGGCCAGCTGAGGCTGGACAGGCTCGTGCACACGGGCGGAGGCTGCACCACGAGGCTGCAGGTACCTCTCCAAAGGTATTATTTTCCCCTCAGATTCGACGGTGGCCCGACGCGCAGCGCAGCAGCCAGAGGAGCGGTGCTGCTCTCAGCAGAAAGATGCCCTTGCCCCGCGTCTCAGCTCCCTTCCACATCCAGCTTCACTTGCACTCTCACCTGCCAGCTTTATTATCTTTCACTCCCAGCTCGGAGATGTTCAGGTCCACCCAAGAGGTGGCTGCACTTCATTTGCCAGCCAATTGTGTATGAAGCCCATGTAAACTAATGTGCTTCGGTGAGCCTTCAGAGGGAAGGGCATAAAACACCATTACGTGTAACCTTCCTGAGCGTACCCGCCCTCGGCTGGAGGCTCCAGGCTAAGAGGCTTCAGCAGGAGAGGACGGGACCGACCAGTGACAGTGTCTCCCCGAACCCATGGGAAGAGCCGTAGGAAGGGGCTGGAGAGCTGCGTGTGCCGGCAGCCCGGCACCCCACTGCTGCAGGGCACGACCGCTCACGCTGCATCATTTCTACTTAAACTGTTAGCACAAACCCTCAGCGGCAGAGACTTCCCAGCTGCCAGGTCTGATGCAGAGCAGCCGGAGGTGCCAGGCAGGGCGCCCGGTGCCAGCCGGCACCGCCTCCCGGCACGGCTCCATCTCACTGCCGGGTGCGGCTGCGGGGCCGCACGGGACCACGCGCCGGCAGGGGCAGACGGGGCCGTTACCTCCAAATACCGCGAGGACATTCGCAGGGCACCGACACCGTTCCTGCCACGGCGTTATCTCCACCTGCCCTGTCATCCCTCCTGGCACAGGGAGGTCGACAGATCCGCTGTCTGGGTAATGAGCCTCCCGAATGAGTGGGAGTAGTTACCATGGAAATAAAGAAGGGTTTCTCAGCCCAGCTCCACCAAAATATTGATTTGCCTCCCAGTGTTTCACAGGCCACTTATTAAAAACAGCAACAGCAGCAGCAAAGCCGGAGAGATGTTGGGGCAAGACTAACAAGTTGGGTTTGGAAAGAACCGGGAATCATCGTGTCTCTGCTGGAGAAGTCACTGCTGCGCAGGACAAGCCCGCGAATCGCCCGACGATTTCAGCTCGTGTCTTGCACGCAGACACGCAGGTACGAAGACGTGCTTTGCTGTTCAAAGCCTTGAGCAGATTTGTTCAGTGAAATCCCAGATTACACGCTGCAGGCTGCAGTTTGCCCCTGTTCTTTGAGGGTCCAAAGCACATCAAGGTAAACCGAATTGCTATACTGCTACTGCCTGGGACGGCGCTCTGCTTTTGATCCTAAATACACATCCATCTCTGTCCCTGCTGCCGGCCACCAGCACCCTCCCGTCTGGGGCAGGGTGTGAAGAAATGCTCGCAGGTGGGTCCTGGCCAGCTTACAGCCCCGTCAGGACCATATCGGCTGTTTAAACTACATCTCCTGAGCTAGGCGGGGATACAAAAGTTGTTTATAAACAACCCATTTCTGAAATTAAGGAGGGGGCAGGCAAAACAAAGGAAAATACCCATAGCTAGGAAGATGGTGGAGGTTGGTTGTTCCTGAGAGGCACTGTACGAGCATCCTGGACGCACCCAGGCTGCCCCAAGCTCTTAGCACAGCACCAGCTCCAACCCTTCACAAACTGAGCACCCCGCCTCATCCTGCACCGTGCTCCACGTCTCCCTTACGCAGCTCAGAGCAAGCGTCGTGTTAAAACACCATTGAAACCCTTTAGGCTTAGCAGAGGGCAGACAGCACCAGGAACACGCAGCTAATGACAAACAGCTTCTGACAGATGCTCAGATCCAGAAAGTCTGCATGGCACCTGTGTAGCATTGATAATCCAGGTAGAAGCAGTGGGAGGGATGCAGGTATTGTAGAGACCACGTGTTGCACAGAAATTAATTTCGTTTTTAAGAACTAGCTACCGTTGTAGTCTGGTTTTTCCTCATCAAATTTAAGTGCCTTGGGTCAGAAACATGGACCCAAATCCTCTCCAGAGCACTCAGGCCCCTAAATATCCTCAAAGATCTGGGCTCTGGTCCCTGATACTCGATTGGAAACGGATTGAATCTGAATGCTTTTACTCATATTGCTGGATCATTTGGGATATTAGGCAAAGTCTTTCCTGAGGAAATAAACATCAAAGGTGCTGATCTGGTCCTTATTTCCTACACCCTGCCTGCTACTCTCCTGTAAGGCTGGGAGGGAAGGGGCAGCAGCCTGGAGCGGTCCTGGCAGTGGGGATTACACACAACACATCAGGACTGCAGGGATTTTTTTTTAAGGGAGCCACTCTCATGTACATTGGTCAGCTGGAATTAGTAAAATAAGAGTCCTGAATAAAAGATGATGAATGCAGGCTTTCTTTGAGAAGATCATATGGGGAAAAAAATGCAATAAAGAGAGTATTTTTGGCATATTTTTTGCATTACTGTGTCCTGCTCAGATGCGAAGAGCAGCTTAGCTGCCCTGAACCAGCAGTCCTTGGGGGTGATTCTTGTCTATGCCAGGTTACACACACTGTTCGTCATTCATTTTGGGGCACACTGCAGCAATTTGGGCAGTCAGCCTATCATTAACATGCATATCTAGGAGTGCCGCGTCTCATCAAAACTGTCTAGGACATATTTTAGCACATCAGAGCTTAGAATTGAAGATGCTTACACAGAAATACACAGATGGGTATCGGTGCAAGATGGAAACACTTCAAAATATATGTGGTGCTTGCAGCAAATTTTGCCGCGTTGATCCTTTCCTCCTTGGAAGAGCTTGCAAAAGTCCTTGGGGGAATCCAGATTATACCGTGCTCGTGGGAGGGGAAGGGGATGCAATTAAAGCATAAAGTCATACCTTCTATAAGGAACGGACTGTTTGGTTTTTGCAAAACTTTATCCCAGAAGCACAAGCGCAGCCTGTCACAGGTGGGGTTGCAGCATGCTCCAGGGCTGCTCTGGGTTATTTCTTGGCGCTCTGCAAAAGCCAGCCTGCTCAGCCGCATTTAAAATACGATCGTCCCCAGAATCACTGCGCGTAAATCACTCACCGAGGGCCGGGTCTGCCCCGCTCGCGTGGCAGCCAGCTGAAAGGGGCGTTCAGCCAAAATAAGAGTGCAAACGAAACCAGGTGGGAGCGGGAGCCCCCCTGCCCTCCCCTGCCCGCAGCAGCCTCTGCGCTAAGAGCAACGCAGCCTCGTCTACAAAAGCTTGGGGGGGAAGCGAGCGGCTGGAGCTGGAAGTAGAGGTAAATGAATCCTTCAGGGAATCAGTCCAACAACCGCAAGCTCCAAGGGGCTGGAAAGCAGCCCGAGAGGGTGGCAGATCCCGCGCTCGCTCCAAGCGCACACATGCTCTTATGGCCCTGGAGAAAGTTTAATTTGCTGCAACTGTTTCAACAAACCCAAAGCCCCGGTGATGCTGTTACGCACTGAAATCCCTTAGCGTGAAACAGCATGGAGCAGAAAATGCTGCGGGCGCAGAGGAGCCCCTCGGCTTTCGTCAGGCACCCAGGCTAGCCTCGGCACCTGGGCTTTGTAAAGAGAAGCAAAGAAAGCCTCCAAAAACCATCAACCCACCCCAGAGCACTTACAAAATATGTTTGGCCAAAGCAGTCTCTTAATTTAGTAGGGGGGGGCTGAAGAGGTGAGAGGAGATGCAGAAACTCCACGTAACGTCCTGGAGTGTGTTTAAAGGAAAGTGGTAAGTGAAGAGCTGACACTGAACGTATTTTTAGTCCAAAGAACGAGATTTGCATGAGGACGAAGAGGTACTTTTTGCACAGCCACCCCCTCTGACACCAGGCTCTGACCACCCTGCCCAAAGTTTCTACTCTCCATCACCACCACCCATGCTACGAGCAGAGGCGTCCACACCATCCACAGGGAAACAGGTTTCTGCTGGCAGGACCCCGAGAGCTGCTCTCTTCCCCTCTCCTCCTCCAGCCACGGGGCCATTTTACCCAGCCAAACCAGGTTTCTCCTGCTGATGGTTTCCATCTGGTTCCTGCCTGACCCGTGAAGCTGCCCAATTTGTATCTGCTCAAATAACAACGCTCCTCCCGCCGGCACCAGGCCCTGCCTAGACACGGGGTTAATTCTCACCAGGTTCTTCTGCTGCCCATTCTGGACACGGCTGCAGTCATCTGGACTGATTTATCTCATGCTTTCTGCCTTACTCTGACTAGGGGTAGGTGCTTGCGCAGGGGTGAAAGGTGTGAGGACAACACAGGAATCAGGTGCTGGGGGTTTAATGCTGGAAAGGGTAAGGGTGATCCTTAAAAATAAAGGATGCTCAGAATCAACGAGAAGCAGTGTCACAAAATTTAACACTATCTGAAGTTTCAAGGCCAGATCCTGATCATGAATATATGGGGTTAGTGTGATGGAGAGGGCTTTGCTAAAGCTGTGAGGATGATATGACCCTGGCTGGAGCTTGGACCAATTCTAGCTCCAAAGGCAAGCGCAGGAGATTCCTGCAGGGATCAAAACTCGCCAGAGTGAAGTTAATGCAAATCCTTGGGCAGGCAAACAGGATTGGGCTCACGCAGCTTGGGCTGCAAGCAGCTCCGTGCTCCAGGGAGGCAGCAGTCAGGCTGGCCAGGAATTGCAGGGAGAACCGAAAGCTGTGACCTGAGCTGGAGGAAGACACGCATGGGGCTCCCACCCAGGAAAGGGTAAGAACTGACAGCATGGGGAGGGCAGATGCCTTTGAGGAGGCCATAGAGGTAGAAAGGGGCAGTTCACCCCAGAAACCTGCTAGCTTTACGTTCATTTAATATCCAGCTTGCACAGACTGGTGACAGGGGAGGGAGGACCCAGCTTCCCGATGATGATGAGAGCAATTTACTTCCCTCCATCAGCAGCCGAGCAAACCCCTAACACCACAGCCCTAAACCACCAAGGCTCAGCTATGGCCCAGCCATGTTTCGGCAAGAGACGACTGCAATTTGGCTGGACAGGCTTGTCCAGCAATTCCCCCATTCGCGTAGGCACAAGTTTAATATTAAGCACCCCAGGCGATGCACACGTGCTCCAGCTCCCTCGGGGCAGGACCCAGCCCTGCCCAGGCTGTGCTGCTGAATTGCTCCAGCTCTTGTTCTCCATCTCTCGGAGACCTCGGTTAGCAGAGACCTGCTATTCGAGTCGATTAATCCACGCTGGCTCGGTATGCCAGACCTCCAGCAGAAACACTGGGAGATGCGTTGGGATGCTGTGTCGGGGCACGGGGCTCAGCCTGGGGCTGCTGTGGCCATCCATCCCGCCTCGCTCCCAGCCCTGGCATCAGCATGAGTGCACAGGGATAACAGGTAGGAAGAATAGAATAAAATGGGGATTTCTTACACCAGCCTTGCTGCCGAGGCCCTGGTGTATCACAGCTCCAGCTAAAAGGGTTCATTGGACCAGGACTTCTTGAAGGAGCCAGGGGAAACTTCAAGCAGCCCCCGCATCGTCCCCATCATCCGTGCCTCTTCCCTCTCCCTGCGTCACATCCTCACCAGGGCTGATTCAGCCGTACACGGGCCACATGGTGAATCACACTGGGAACTGCTGCGAGCTAAAAATAACCCTGTGGGGTTTTTTTTGTTCTCGGGTGGTTATTTTTAAGCTGCTCGCTTCCCCCACCCAGGTTGCCATGTCGCCCCTCGCACGCTCACGCCAGCACTGGGAAGGGGGCCACCTTTAGGACAGCCATAAAGGGGGGAACGAGGGCTGCTCACCATCACCAAAAGCGAAGTTCAGGCTTCAGACACCTGCCAGAGCTTCAACTTACAGCATCAGCTGTTTGAATTTGGTGCAGGCTTCAGTGCACACCTTGCTTACCAGGTGGTCACAGCCAGCGAGGGGTAAACCGGCAGCACCAGGGACAGCCAGGTAACCAGTCCTCTCAAACCCTAGCAGTGGGCCAGGGATGTGTGTCAACTTTTCTTCTCTTTCAGCTGGCAAAGCTGCTATCTCAATAGGGAGCAGCTTCAGCCAAGAAAAATAAGCATTACCTTACGTTCCCAGGCTTGTTTATCATTATCATGATGCTCTGCTCTAACTGGGAGGCTGCATTATGCATCATGCTGCCTACTTTCAAATAATAAGCTACATGTGTAAATAGGCTCCACTATTTCGAGTTGAATAGCTAACAAATGAGCAAACAAAAACTCCACAGCCCACCACGCTCTTGTTTAAGTGACGCAATGGATGCCTTTATGCATCCCGAAGGTGATACATCCATCACGCTCACAGCTCGAGCAACTTCTGCATCACTGTCAAAATTCAAATGCACTGGCGCTGGCTGCAGCCGGCACGCACGTCGCCAAGGGTCAGGCTGGCACTGCCGGCTCGTCTGCTAGTCTCAGACCTAAAATTGATGTGATACTCGCTCCCGCTACATCATCATTATCGCAGTTGCTGTGGAGCCCGGAGGTGGATTCAGCTGTGCGAGGTACATCTCCTCACACCAGGCAGGAAGGGTAGGGCGTCGCGAGGGTGTTTAATCTGAGCAGGGGTCCTGTGGGACACCCCGGCTCCGGATTAGACCGTTGCAGCGTTCACCTAATGAGCCCATATGAATTTCTGGGCTGCCACTCTCCTGTTTCACAGCTTTCCCACTCTATTGAACTCTCTGCAAATGGTGTTTCCTTCATCACAGCTTTACCTCCTTTTGTATTCCTTAATTTTCTTCCATAGTCTGTATTATTATCTATTGCAAGAAGAGTTATTTAAGAACCTTTGGACTATAATGGGCTTGGCATTACAGGAAAATAAAGCAGCTCTCCAGGAAACTTGTGCTGATTTCAGCCTTCCCATTTACGCTGTGATGCATCACACTGTGCTCTAATGTCTCACTAATCTGCAGCTCAATCTGCTGTTAAACGGGCTCGTGATGCAGAAGCCGCTCAATAAGGTTGCTTGATATTCATCTGTTGATTGAATCATTTGCTTCTTGTGATTTGCAAATGCGCCAAAGAGCCAGAAGCCCTTTTTCTTCCAGAAAAGTTAATTGGATCAGCATCCCGTGCTGGCAGGTGGTACCCAGCTCATACCCAGACCTCCACTGACTCCAGCAACACGGAGGGGCCACCCGGCAGGACGGGGCGCTGGGACTGAGGACACCACAAGGGACTGAGGATACTGCAAGGGACAGATTCCCCAAGCGACCATTTTCTGCAGACACTAAACATACTGATTTCTTGCAGAGGCCTTGAGCAGGCCATGCGGAGATGCAGGTTGCTCTGCTCCAGCGAGGCAGAGCCCTGCCCCGGAGCGATGCCCCTGTCCCCCAGCCTCATCGCAGCACGGGTACCTGGCACCAACAAACCTTGCTTCCATCAGACATTCCCTACGACGAATTTACCCCTCCATACTTCCACCTTTCTCATTTGTAAGAGCCAACCATTACCAGCAGCCCCTTTTGACGCATCCCACCCGGCTATTCACGGGTACAACTACTTCTTTGCAGCCTATAAATCAAGACCCTGCTTCAGCAGCACTTGGGTTTAGCTATTTTTTAATACTCCAGCATGCCACACACCATTTGCTATCTTCCTCAATAATTAAGTGGTTAGTGCCATTGTCAAAGAAGCACTTATCGACATTTCTATGAGGTTTCCAACCAACTGAGGTCCCAAACAAGGACGTTTCAGGCACCAGGGCTGCATCTCTGTGATTATCTGGCTGTAAATAACGCCTCAGAATATATGGTTTATTGTGGTGATAACACACATTTTGTAGGTTACATAAATTGGAGCAATCCTGCTGACAGAGAAAAAATAGTGGTGTGTGATGGTTTCCTCCGGTTGCTAGGAAATAGAGTTAGTGCTCGGATCCTTACATGCCTCAGTGCACACTCATGACAGATGATAGATTCAGCACATGTGTGGAGCCCAGCCTGTTAGCAAGCCCTGACTGAGGGGAAAGCAGCAACACAGTGACAGCAAGATCCATTTAACAAAAATATATGCATTTTTCATTAAGAGAATTATATTTGTTTGCCCATGGCATTTAGGAAAATGTAAGCAAAGAATAAAGTTAGATCTAAAGAGACAGGTGGTTCACGCAGGCAAACCCAGAGCGGCTACGCAGATGCACAAGATGGTCTATGTTAAGGATTCTAACACTTGTCCAAAGCCCTAATGCGAGCGAGCTGTGATTTTTTCAAAAATACATATAGCTATATATTTTCAAGTATATATATATAAAAATATATATATATATATTTTTATACCACTGCAAAGCCCACACAGCCAAAGGGCCAGAGCCAGCCTCTGCCCCGTGGGCTCGTCCCCACCGTGAGGGCTCAGTGCAGCTGTAAGGCAGGACCCTTCCCCTCCCCTCATTACGTGGGGGTTATATTCTCTTGCATCGAGAAGCTCAGCCTGGTTCCTGCTTCTGTAAATGTTTGCTAAAGCAAATTGCAATTTATTCTATTGGTCTCATGCTCCAATTTGCTAGAAATAGCACGGCACTTGGTCAAAGCGCATGGAAAGTGGTGAGATAGCAGCAAACGGGGAGCACTTATATATATGTGTGTGTGTGCATGTGTCTATCCGCTTTTTTAGATATACGTATATGTAAATACACATGTGTGTTTGTATATATATATACACACGCACACACAGAGACACTGTTAGGTCAGCTAATCTATCGCCCTCCCTCAGGGCAGGCACAGCTCTACCAACCCATCCCCGGGTGCGTCTCTAACCTGCTTTTAACTATGGCAAAGCTGAATTATAAAGACAACGTTAAACCATAGCGCTTAAAACAAAGAAAACAATTGTCATGATTACAGCTATGCCCTGTCCACAGACAGGGTATTTCAGACACAGCCAAGAGAGCTGATCTGTCTTCTTGTGTCCTTGTTACTGCTTTTATTATAGTATTGCCCCATCAGGACCGCACCGTGCCAGCAGCATGCTCTACCGGCCAGCATGAGCCTAGTTTGCTTTTTAGAGTGATTAAATTCTCCTAAGAGTTGTTCCTAGAGTGAGCTGGTCTCCCTGTGCTGCTCTTACCAAAGCAAACTGGACATCCTCTGCCAAATTCAGCAAAGCAAGTTCAAAGGAAATAAAAAAGGGTTAGCAGGGTCGCAGACGGCTTGGTTGCTATAATTAACTGTTTGGCACAGATTGATGGCCTTTTCTTTAAGAGATTCCTGAAGATTTGCTGGAGTGCAAACACGCAGGCGGTGTTTCCTGAATTCCTGGTGCTCTTTGGTGCAGAAGTCCTTTGTTTTGGATAATCTCCAGGCTGGGCACTGCACCGTGCGTGGGAGGCAGCGGCTAAAGGCTGCGTTTGGGCTGGGATGGAGTCAGAGAACGGTTAAACGCTTTCTGTCCCAGTTCCAAGAGGTTCCTCTAGCTCACCACAACCACCACAAGAGCCGGATCTCCTGAGCTCGGTGTCCAACCGAGGACCAGCGCTCCCGGCAGGACTCGGCCCCGCGCCAGCCAGGGCTGTCACAGGCCGGGAGGCAGAAGCAGAGCCCACTTCTATAGCCTGATAAAAATGTAATTTAATCCCAGCGACACAAAACACTTCCCTAAACCTTTGAAAGGCCTGCTAATCCTCGATTTGCCCTCAAATCTTAAAATTCTCCTAAAGAATTAAGGGTGCTTTGTCTATCGAGTGCCTCCACGCTTAATGAGGTTATTAAGGCACGTTAGGGTGCACAGAAGAACATTCTCTCCTGGCTTTGGCACAGTGGAGCTCAGGGCTTTTGTCTCTCTTAATCCAAGTCCTCTTAGTCTTCTGCTCTGCCCCTCACCATCCCCACCTCGCAGTGCCTTGAATTTGTCCCTGCTTGTCAGCAGAGACAGCCATCGCTTTGCTTCAGCATCAGCGGAAAGCTCCCTGAACTGACTTTGACGTAGTGTTCTTGTTATTGTGCCTTCTGAAGAGCGCGCTATGCCTTTTCCTCCATGGCTGGAAGACTCAAGTGGTCCATGGACCCAGATGTATATCTTGGGGTCTATCAACTGATGTAGAGAGTTATTTAATTTTTTTAAAGCAGAAATCATTCTATTTCCACGGAAAGCACAATGTTCTTGTGTACAGACATGCATCAACCCAGCAGCCCTAAACCCTTCAGCAAAGCAAGGTCACCTCCTTTGACACAGAAGGAAGCAAGGGTCCGACTCGTGCCCAGCATCTGGACAGGAGGACAGGCAGATCCACGTTTCTGGCCTGCCTCCATCTCCCATCACGACCATACGGGAAAGGGAACGTGCTTAAATAGCTGGAGGCTTGAAGCAAGCCTTTGCTTTCAGCTGAAGTGAGACGTATCATTTCCCCAAGACGCACTATTAAAGAAGACAACCTTTGCCAATGTTATGCTTTATAATGCAATGATTTTCATAACAGCCCAACATGGTTCATCAGTATGTGATCTGGCATGGGATCAGCTTTTCCTTAAACCATCCAAAAAGGCTGCGAGAGGTGGGGGAGAGAATAGACACAGTATTTGGTTGGATTTTCAAGCAATCCTTGCAGCAGCCTCAGTGCATCTCAGCCCACATCGACTCGCACCTTGCTCAGAGCGAAAACGCGGCCGCAGCATCCCATTCCTGCCTCGGGCCAGAACTGGGCAACCTCACCTCACCTCAGCACGCTGCCCGTGGTCCCTAGCAAGCCAGGGACCCCCAAATTGATAGAATTTGTTTCATTTTCAGCAAGAATCTTGTCCCCAGGCACTTATCTCCATTTACAACGACCACGGTTAAATAACTACCTAGCGTCACCTGAAAACTCAGGTTAGCAGCCTTAAATAATTTCACCACTTAAGCAGAAGAAGGGCCGCAAGGCCAGCCCCGGGCACACAGACCCCCGCGTGGGCAGGCAGCCCGGCAGCTGCGGCGCCGGGTCCCCTCGGTGAAGCCCTCTCTAGGCGCGCTGCCAGAGCTGCTCAGAAGCAGCACAGAGATGCCGTCACACCACCATCTTCTCCTGGGGCAAAGCCCATTTAGGATGTTCCTATGCACCAAAAAAAGAAAGAATTTTTCCCCCTCTTTTTTTTGAATTCAGCTCATTTTAGTGCTGTGATTAACAGCAACCTGCAAACTATTGCTGTGCCATTAATGGATGGGGTGGTAAGGTGTGAAAGACGGGTGAGAGAGCCGGGAGCAGGTTGTGTCCCCGAAGCAAACCCTTCTGCAGCTCTACCTGGAGCCGTGCCCCAGGCTGTGTCTGGGGGAGCCGCCAGCAGCCGCAGCCCCTACGCACACACACGCTCCTCCACCACTTCTGCTTTTGCACTGGGATGATGTTTTGGGGGGCGGAAGGGGGAAACCAGATGCCAGACTTCCTAGAATTAAACCCTTGCTCCTTACCATGGTGCAGGATTATTTTTAACCCAGGTGAGGTCCCCGGCTCCGCTGGATTTTGTACCGGCGAGGGAGGGCGAGGTGGGCGCCAGCACCCGGAGGTATAAGCTCCTGGGGAAACATCCTCAGGAGCAAAGCTAAGGGGGGCTGGAGCAAAGCCCCGACCTTCTAACCCCCCATCCTTGGCTTTACAAGAGCTGGAGCGTGTTATGCAGCACAGTTTGGCACGCAGCCCCATGAAGGCTTGAGCAACTGGGAGACAACATTCCCTGAGGGAACAAGGAGCTTTAACTTTTGTAGCACAGCAAGCATGCAAACGCAGGACCTTGAGGGAATAAGAAAGATAAGTTATGTCATTTCATCGCTGTTCTTGGAATGAAGACAAAAAAGCAAAAGAAAACAAAACAGAGCACCCCCTGAGATCCATAAAGAGGAAACTAAAAATATGATAAATAGGCTGGATCATTATTTTCTGAAGGTGACATATTGCAGCTCATGTTATATATCTAGATTCCTGTTGTCACTAAGGATAGAAACTTTGGCACAAAGTAAGTAAAGGAGAAAAATTAAATTTCTGCCATACCACAAACTAATAAATACTGGTAAAGAGCCACCTACTAAAAACACAAGCCAGAAATTCCAGTCCTGCGGGACAGGAGAGGAGGAGGAGGAGAGCACCAGCTTTCCTTGCCAACAGCAGGCAAAGGGTTAAGCAAAGGTGTAATTCACCTTGTTAGCTTAAACATTAGGAGAAGCTAAGAGAATTACAAGATCAGAAAATAACTGCAAAGTGTGTAAAGAGAATCATAAACCCAAGGGAAACAATACGTGCTAATAAATGCTCAGGAGATTGTGCTAAAACACCTTCTGGTTTTATAATCACGCAATGAGAGTAGCCAGGTGCCCCACGGCCGCGGGTTACCTCCTGCGGCGCGGGACACTGTGGTCTGCGTTGTGATTTACCCACAGAAAAGAGTCCCGGAGGAATCTGGGGATAAAGCAGAAGAGTGGAAAGACGAGTAATATTAAAAATAAATTCGGAGAAGGCAGAAAGCCGGGATCCTTCATGCAGTTTTAAAGGCACAACAGCATAACAAGAACGGCAGGCGACAGGGATGGGAAAACCCTCTTTTAGAGTTGCTTGGCACCAGGCGTGAAATCTTCAATTTCAGATATTGGGGAGGAACCTATACATTAGCACGTTGTGACAAGATTCAACTATCCCGCTGGCTTTCCCAGAAAATAGGGGTCACGGAGCCGGCCTGTACTCAGAGCTGGGGAATTTTTCCTCATTTTCTTCCTGACTCTGCTAAGTCATCTTGTAGCAAGGCCTCTCTTGGTATCACTGCTGTTCTTTTAACTCTTGAAACCCCAGAATGGGACTGGGAAGGTTATGAATTTTTGGGTTTTTTTGGTCCCTAAGGCTTAAAACCTGTTCTTGCTCCTTCACATCCCCACTCCAGGGGGAAGTGGGTGGGGTGGGGTAGAGCGGGCAGGGTGCTCGGGGGCAGCCGGCCGGTCCCCTGCCTCGTCCGGCCCCGGAGCCAGGCAGCCCAGGTTTCACACGGGCTGTTTCTGCTGAACAGCCAGGAAAATGTAACCTCTTAAAACCTGAGTTTTTAGCACCACTGAACGGTAAAACAGACTCAGGAGTTTTGGTTACATCGGCAAAACGCCACATCGAGCAGAGGTTAAAAGCGCCCAGGTTTGGTGCTGAACGTGAGGGTTTGTGGTGCATCGTGAAAACGCCTGTTCAGGTTGGTTTGGGTTTTTTCCAACCCTAGTTTAAACAGCTCTGAGTGGATGATCCCCGACCGAAGCCAGCACGCTGCCAGCCGTGATACGAGTAGATTGATTTGCAGCTCAAAGGTAGCTGCACACCACGCAGGACGCAGGGCTGCGGCTGCCCCACACTTCAATACATCTCCTCCGACAGCAGAAATACGGACGTGATGCCCAACCTGCATACGAGCACCAACCAGGTAACCAAACCACCTGGGACAGAGAACCATAACGCAAGTGCTTCTGCCATCGAGCACCTCTCGCTTTTGTGCGCACGTGTGTACAGACACGCAGCCGGGTCCAGGGGAGCTCAGACATGCCACCACCACGGAGAGCAAGCTCAGTTGCTTACCCAAATGGGAAGGAATAAACCCATACGATCACCTTTTTCTCCCCATTCTGGTGTTTTTGAAACCTTGTTTTGCCTGACCCATGCGTTTCAGAAACACACACTTCAGAAACAACACGCATGGCTAAATAACCATGAAACCCATTTCTTTGATTTCCCCAGGCACTGCGGGTGCAGCGGTGATAGCTCCCGTGGGAGATGGGGACGCACAGGACACATTCCCCTAACAGGGCTGCGTAGGAAATCCCACCCTCGGCTGTTTTCCCCCTCGCACAGATCACGCGGTTTGACCCCTGTGATGGGAACAGCCCACAGACCCATCGGTGGGCTCGGTACAACCTGCAGCTCAGTCCTGGACACGCTGCACAAAACTTTCCCTTCTGTATATAAAAGAAAATATCCCTGAGTTACAAAATGCCTTACAGCTACGCCTTTGTCTCGGGAAGAAACGGAGTACCATCAAATCCAGGATAACCCTTGAAGAAAAGGTTTTCAGCACAGTTTGGTGGAAAAGAGCAAAGAGAAAGAAAAGAATGAAGAAAAGGAGATGACCAACTTGTTAAAGTAGCTCCTGTTGTCAGCCTTCTGCACATTTGAACCAGCCCTTAATCACCTCTGAATCCTGGGCTTTAGGAAGATACATGTACTACACCAGACCCCTTAGCAGGCTCCAAAGAGTCAAATTTAATCTGGTAAGTCTAAAAAAAAAAAAAAAAGAAAAAACCAAAACCACAAACCCAAAACAACCCAAGTTGAGTCTTTGCATTGAATCTAATACCTGGGTAAATCCCTATGGAACACCAATGCAAAAAAAGGCAAAGCACGATGTGTATAAAGTTATCTGATATAAGCCATTCCCCCTTTATCCCTTCATTTCATAGCAAAAACACAGCCACTATTCACACTGCAGAGCTTTTCAGATGGAGTAAATACTGCTACATCCACCCTTCACTGGAAAAACACGGACCTGCAATTTTTACTGGGGTTCATTTCCGACACTACAGCCCCATCCTGTCTTGGAAGTAATTTCTTTTCTTAATTACACCTATAAAATAAAGACTTGATCCTTAGATAATTAAAAAGGGCACAATTGATAGATATCTATTTCTGGTCGATGATCTCACTTTGTTTATGTAGGAAAATTTCCAGAGGGTTCCAAAGACAAAAAAAAAATGGTACCCACCCCCCCCCCAAATTATTCCCAGACTTCTCCAGTCTGAATGTATTTATTTGCAATAATGATTGCGGCTTTATGCGAGCAGATGGGCAGTCCCTGAGAGGATGATTCGTTTCCCCTCTTTTCTTACTTCATGATGTATTTTATGATTTCAGCAGGTCAGTGGCTGCCATGTGTTTCTTTCTAATCTGCGAGCGCTTTTCGTTTGCCTCATTCTTGGCAGCCGTCGTATTTACCAAAGAGATCAGACACGGACAGATGATGGCAGAGATCCAGGCTCCTTGAGAGTTCAGCACTTGGATGCTGGCAGCAAATAAAGATATATGGATTGCTGTTGTTGGTTCAAACTTACAGGGGCTTTTTCCCTCATTATATTTCAGTTTATATGTGCACATATATGTGTATATATGTGTGTGTGTGTGCTCACAAACATGTGTTTTTAAATTCTCTTTGTAATACCCTCAACCAGATAGAATACAGATGAGCTGTTATACAAAGAACAATAGATGTCAACTAGATTACTACCCCCTCCTTTTTTTCTTTTTTTTTTTCTCCTTTTTTTGTTTTTTTTTTTCCCCTTCTTTTTTTATAGGCCTGGTTTGTTATAAATCCTCCATGCCCATTAACCTCTGAACTGCACTGATGATATCTCTTCCGAGCTAAATTGCCTGTATTTCCAGACATTTGTTTGTTCACTTAGAGGCCTATTGGCAGCGGGAGGGGGAGAACAGCCCATTGCTGAATAGGACTCATGGATTATAAATGAAAATTCTTCCTCTCCTTGTAAGATGATGCTTTGAGACCTGTAGCAAATGGATGGCTCTAGTTTATATGCTCACAGGTGGAGGCCAACAGTAGAAAGTTAATCACACCGATACCAAAAATATCCCAGCAGCATAGTGGGAGTACTGGATCCATCCCCATAGCTGCATCCTACCCAGCAAAACCTCTGTGCCAATACAGGAGGTCACCTGCTGTCACCGCGCTCGTGCTGCAGCACTAGCGGCGAGGGGCCGAGTGGGGCCAGCACGTTGCCCGGCAGAGCCAGGGATGGCAACACAGCCCCTGGAACAGACCAAATCTGGGACACGCTCCTGTCCCAGGGGCACTGCCAGAGCTGGGGCTGGCCCCGTGCAACCAGCAACGGGAGCATTGCAGGTCCGGTCTGTTCTCCCAGGACTTTTGCTCCTTGTTACGGCCCAGGAGCGAGCAGCCTGCTCGTCTCTCCAGGATGCAAAGCCAGCTGCAAGGACGTGGCACACGGCACTGCCACCCTCCGCCCCTGCCCAGGACCCCTGGGGCTGGGCACAGCCTGCTGCCAGGCTCCTCGGGCATCTCTGCTCCGGCTTTCCCTGCTGCCCACGCTTTGCGAGGTTACGTCAAATCCTCTGGTCACACACTAGCCCTTTTCTTCTACCAGGAGGAATAATGCCTCGGCAGCTGCAGGGTTGGTTGTTTTTAAAAAAAGAACAAAACAAAATGTACAACAGGATCACAGAATTGAGAAGCAGCATTAGATGTAGATTTGCTTTTCCTTCCCTATAGCACAGTATGTCTCGCTGAACCGCAGGCTTGGTGCAAGCCACGGGCTTTGTCTTTTGGGTGGTTTTGCATGGAGTTAGGCCACCGAGCTACCGACGATAAAGCCCCCGTAGCAGTCAGTAGCTCCCAAACAGCCTCCAATAGGACCTACCATGCCTTTTCTTAGTAAACACGGCCTTAGCACTTCCAGGAGGCATTTCAGCTCATTGGAAACATGCTGAACAGCATTTCCAGTATCCTGACTTTAAAATAAAACCTTGGAAGCGGCAAGCGTGCTGGCATTTCCAATGCAGAACTCCTGCCTTCATTACTGTTAGATATATTTAAACTTATGGTTCCAAAATAACATTTTACTTCCATACATCATTACACCCATTTAAGCACGGCTTCCATCTGATCTGTTCTGGAGCCAATTCCTCAGTCTTTCCCGCTTGCCATGGGTGTGGTGGGAACAGGAGCGGTTCCCCCAGATGCTCTGGCATGCTGCATCCCTCCTCCCAGCCCCCAGGCTTTGCATCAGGGACATCTTCCACTGGCCACTGGTGGCTTATGGAGACCATCCCCAGCTTTCTGCCCCTGCCTCCTGGTTCACTGTTCCCTGGGAACAGGTCTGAAAAAGCCTTCCAGGTGGGCTACTCATGAACAATTTGGGAACTTTGCTGCCTAGGGCTTGTCAGACCCTGCTCTGACTCATATCAGGGGCTTCCCAGCTGATTTCCATGTCCAGTTATAGTTCATATCTCCTCTGAACCAGCCAGTGGGCCAAAGCCAAGACCTGCAATGAAGAGTGTGGGTTACATGCACCCCATAAATGTACGTACAACTACATACCCGCTTTTCTGTGCTGCGGCAGCAGTAGCACACACAAACATCTTGCCAGTAAGGAATTAAACAAGCTGGGGTGGGTTTTTTGCACAGCAGAGGGTAGGAAGCCATACCAATCCATGGTTTTTCAGATCATTCATGGTTTTCCTGCTCTCTCAGTAACAACTCCTGATTTCCATGGCAACCCTTGCATGCTCCGGTATGTGGTACTTTTTGCTTATGTGGAGCACTGTTCCCACATACCAGGATGACCAGGCTCCCCAAACAGCCAACAGAAAGCTCCTGACCCAAACACTTCACCATCTCTATCCTGCTGTCCTAGCCGCGCATCTGCACATTTCCCAGTGCCTGGGAGAGAACGGTATCACCAGGATATACACTACTGTCTGTTCCCCATCCAAGAGTTCATTTTAAACTTGGCCGTGGTTTCTATTTTAATCCCACACACGCATTTTTGGAAACACTTACTAAACCATTAACACATTTATATGAAAGGAAAGATGGTGATTAGCATTTCCCCCCCATCATTTCTTTTTGTGTCAATTTTTTGGCTCACACGCTGCAGCAGAACGTGGTTACAGCCATGCATACAATTCTAGAGGGTGTGAATTCCTTCACAGCATAAACTTGATTCACCTCTGCCTCACTTTGCTTTTCCTCCATTTCTATACACCTTAGTTCACCGACACTCCTATGCTTGTAATAAGATGAACATCACA
The DNA here is from genome assembly GCF_964195595.1 of Calonectris borealis. NCBI lineage: Eukaryota > Metazoa > Chordata > Aves > Procellariiformes > Procellariidae > Calonectris > Calonectris borealis. Next base: position 5,128,648 of record NC_134321.1, on the reverse strand, counting down.
AGCTTTACCCAACACGAGAACTTCATCTGGGTTCGGTGTGGTTGTTTTTTTTTTTTTTAACAGGTCTGTGTTAATGGTTCATTAAGACAGACAGTTGATTTGCCTGGTCTGGCCCTTATGCATCTCCTTTCTACACCTATTGAGATGTTTTCATAAGTAAGAATCATTTCCAATGTAAAGAAGCAGCAATTAGTACATTTATTTATTTTACGGTAATTCACACCACAGCACTAGCAGTCTCTGATGGCCAAGGCACAGCATAAATAAACAAAGTCCACTTGAACTATCTTAAATTTCTCCCATATGATGAGTCAGAGGAAAAATTAAGGCTGCTGTGGGATCTCTGACAGCATGAGATCGTGTGTGCAAAGATGCAGCCAACAGGGCTGCAAATCGGTGCAGAGGAGAGGGTTGGAGTGCGGTGCTAACGAAGTGCAGCAGCTCAGAGCCGCAGAGAGCTCTGGCAGAGCCTCCCTCCTGGGTAGAAAGTCCTTCTGACTTAATTTCCAGTTGCATTTTTTTCTTCACTGCATTGAAATCTCATTTGACGCTTCCTAGCAGAGGAGCTGCATTCATCGTGGAGATGGTATCCATGACTAAGGGATGGCAGGCCTGGACGGGGGGCTGCATCAGAAGACTGCAGAGGAGGGTATGACACGAGATTCCGCCCAAAATGAGAGTACCGGTGTTTCTTTGGATAAAGATGACTCTGAACTTATCCCAAATCCACACTGGCTTGGCCAAGGGAGCCAAATTTATCATTTGTGAATTTAGAAGAATGAAGTTATGCAGCTTACAGATGGGGTTTGACCTTCTTTTGATTTTGGGGGCACTTACAATTTTCCCAGTAGAGATGGAGGTCATTAGATACCAGATTCCCAACAACAGGCTTGCTTCACTTAGCTGCTTTTCATGGGCTCCTCTAAAGATCCCCCAGGTCCTGCCGGACACGGGGCTGGGACAGCCTCAGGTTTCTGCAAAAGCTCAGCTTTTCTTAGACTTCCCACTCGAACTCCCAGGCCAGCTAGCGGAAAGAAAGAAGCATCTAAGAAAACAGCATCTACCTACATCTTTTGATAGTAGCACTTGCCTGAGATGTTGAGACACTCCGGTATTTATGCTTAGCATAGGAAATAAATTGCAAACTGAATTGCAAACCACATCATCCACGTAAAGCACCGAGCTGGGAAAAGTATAACGGAGAGTACAAGCTGGTTTAACAGAGGTGAATTAAACCAGGTGCACCCAGCCAAATCCCACGCTCAGCCATAAGGCAGAGAGCCAGATTTGGACGTGTGAAGGTGCAGGTGGTGGTCTCTCCACCTTGCATTTTCTGTTCAATGCAGCCAGACCGCTCGGTCACCCCCTCCTCCCCTGGCAGTGCCCCCACAGCCTCCAGACAGGGGCCTCAGCTGCAAGCCTGCTCTCTCTCTTCTTGGTGTCAGATACAACTTGTTGCGGACAGACAGAGCCCCTTCAGGACAAAAGCCACTGGTGGCCAAGAGTTTTACCTGCAGATGATTTGCAGGAGAGACACACCACACTCAAATGCGTTGCAGATGTTCATGCAAGACAAAACCCTACCCCTGACACAGAGGCTTCACCAAAATAGTCCTTTACAGTCCTGAGACATCTTTTTTGCATCCAATTTTCCCCCTGAATTTGAGGTATATCACCAAGATAGTGGCAGGAGGTGTTTCCATATAAAGCCTACTTCCTTTGCTTTCTTCATGAAAGAATCTAATCTAATCATTGCTGAGACAGCAGAGCCATCGGTACGGAGGGCTGAGCAGCGTAGTGGGGAGAGAGTGTACCGCTCTCCTTACGGGTCTGCACAGGGCAGCACAGAAAACCAATATATGGATTAAAAACTCAAGGCCTTTCCCTTGACTTACAGCAACTACAAGAATAAATAAAAGCCAACTCATTTTGTAAAAAGCAGCTCTCAACGTTTCTCATCTGCTTCTGGCCCTGGAGGGCCTGGACTCCTACCTGCATCTTTTGATGCTATTCCCATGCTATTACGTTGGGTACTGTGTGGCTTTCCACCTTCCTTGAGGGCTATTCCTTGGCACTGGGTGAAATCTCGCACATGCCAGTGATCCTCAGAGCTGGGCTCGCAAGGAAGGACCATTTCAGAAGCTGAACTACAAGGAAGAGGTATAAAGCTAAGGACCACACAAGAAACAATCCACTTCTTCAGGCTGGAGGGGTTGAGAGACAGCCCAGCCAATGCGCTGTAGATCAACTCTTTTTAGATGAGAGTCAGTAAGGTGGCCAGCAAACATTACTGCAGACACAGCTGACAAAACCTTGTCATAACACGTTTCTTTGACAGAAAGGAGTCACCAGGTTACGCTGGCATTCAGACAAAGAAATGTGGGGAGATGGATCTGCATGGCCTCCACGCACACGTGAGGCTCCAGATCACAGGAAGAAATCTCGTGAGGTGGAGAACAAAGACAGAGGTTGGACTTTGGAGGTGGAAGTCCTCCACGTATTACCACCAGCTACAGGTGGTCACCACATGAGCAAGCGAAAATGTGCCTGCGAGTGGAGCGATGACAGGTCTACAGTCATGAGCAATTTTCTCTAAGATGCACTTAAGCATCTGCTCTAGATTAACATTGTTTTACTTAAAATGAGCATTTTGGAGATATTTAAGCAGGTAAGTGGCTACAACCAAGCATAAGGAGACATTGGTAAGCAGACATGGGGACACTTGACACCTTGGATAAAGCCAATCCCATCACCAAGATAAACACCAGAGCACACCGTGGACTGTGTCAAGGGACATGAAGAGCAGCAATGGCTCAGATCAGCAGTACAGGATACAATTACTACAACAAAATGCTGAGTACTGAGGACTCGCAGGAGTTTTGAATAACTGCGATAAAGAGAATGAAAATTGTTGGTCTGCTTCAGCTAGAAACTGTGAAACCCAGGCTTTATAGCTTGGAGGCAAGAGTCCTTTGTTTTTATGGCGACAGTGCAGATGACTTGTTCTCTGTAGTCAAAAGACTTTTGCCAACTCAGCCTGGCTGGGAAGGGGTCATGAGCTGGCATACTCAGCCCTTGCTTTCCTCAGTGTTCTGCAATATCCAAGTTTATTTTTGAAGCCCTATAAAAAGAAGCCCAAAGCCTAAATTTATAACTACACCATTCAGATCCACATAATACTCGAATACAACCAATAACCGTGCAGATGAATGAAGTAGACTCAGGTACAGGAGAGAACAGCTTCAAAGGCTGAGTGGCAAGATACACGCAAACACCTAATAAATATGACAAAAACCCCATTAGACCAAGAGCAGCTGACCTGACCTTGAGGCCGAGGAAGCAGGAGGAAGCCACTCACGTGGCGGAGGCAAAGGGGATGCAAAAGCAGGCAAGGAGTCTCCTGAGAGCCAGCCCTGAACAACGACCGAGGCGGTCGGGGCAGGGCAGCAGCACAGCTCATCCTCAAATACCAGAGCGGGTTTGCTCCTCTGCAAGTGCCCAGTCAGAAGCGGTTACTTTTGTCAGCCAACAGTACTCCATACCAGTGGCGAGACCGGTTAAGCCTAAACCTTTTGTCCAAGACAGAACTTCAGCCCTGCGAAACCCAACACAAGGTGATGGGTCTGGGCCCACAAAAGCAGTCCCTTCAGTTTTCAGCACCAACTCACCTGCAGCAGTAACACGCCCTCCAAATTCCAGCTTATCCATCCGCAGCATTTGACTGTCCAAGCGTCTGGAGATGCCTGGTCATATTGCACACTGCTGTGCACTTAACAAGGGAGGAGGACTCCAGGGACCCATTGCCCACGTTGGCTCTACAGCATGGAGACACTGGACAGCACGGGGGGAGGTGGCCAGCCGTGGTGTGTGATGCTCCGCTTCCCCCACCCTAAGGCCATCTGAGGGCAAGCAAGAGGCGAGGTACCACTTGCTAACAGATCACCACTGCATAGCCATGGGGGCCACGCGAGGCTCCCCCACCAATCACCATGGGAGGGTATCACCACATGTATCAGGTCCTGCAGCCTGTGCTGTGCAGGAGCTCGGATTTTAAATTCTTAATTGCACCCCTCAAAACCCAACTCTACAAGCACACGTAGAGCCAGTAACTGCCAGCAGACAGCGAGCAGCTCTTGCATAGTCCCCTTCTGTCAGTCTCTTAATTTCTTCAGCCTGAACCGCAGGACATGGATGGCGGTCCCAGCCTGCTCTTTTTCAGAGGCCAGAGCACAGGGATTTTGCATACAGGTTCTAGTTCAGGTTTTCCTCTCGTTTCTTTAAGAGTCTTAATTCCTTCAGTGCTCAGATTCCAGGATTTTAATGGCTTTAGCTCTGTTTCCCTCTTTCCTGCTCTGCATCTAATACTTCAGCCCATAAATCTCTGCAAGTACACAGCACAAAAAACAGATAAGGAAAGCTGTATAGCCATAAACATGCTGGAAAGAACCAACATAAAACCCACAAAATACAAGGATTATAACCAACAGAAGAGGCAGCAGAGAAAGTCAGATTAAGTGTTGCTGTCAAAGTTCAAGGAAGTAGGTGTTGTACGATAGCTTAATTAAGCTACAGTAGATCATAATCAGCGATGTATCGTTCTGCTGATGGAAGACCTTCAGAAGAGCAGATGAATACAGGACAAGCTAAGTTTGGGATGTTTTTTGCAAATATTGTGCTGTACTAATGGCTGATGGTTCCCCCCCATCTCCCACCTCCCTGTACACCTCCCCTCTACCAGGGACGCACATTTGGGAGGAGTCTGATGGACCCGTCTCCTTTAAGGAGGATGTAAATGCCCACCCCCTCTCATCAACCATCCTCTGGTACGGTGTGCATGAAGAAACCTCACATGGCATTGCCTTCTGCATCTGTGCACTGATGGCCACAATTAACATTAATAACTATTTCACTCCGTAGATTTAGTCCTTTTCCTTTGGGTAATTATGATCTTTCTCCCTCTCCCTAACACTCATTTCAAATCCTCATGGGTAATGTGCAGCCAGCTGATTTTACATTTATCTCAGTTCTATTCGTTTGACACATTTCAAGCAAGCTCTGCTGAAAAACACTACGAAGCCAAAAACTCCTGCTCGTTAATAACATTCACATCACCTCCTTCTTTAACATGCTGCTTTTATTTGGTCTAATTGCAACTCTCAGCGTGATTAATCACAACATTTTTGAGGGGAGATGGGGAATTTGATATCCCTGTCCTCATATGGATCTGATCACATTCATGCTGAGAGTCCAGGCACGCTTCCTGCAATCTTGATGTAAAAGCTTAGTGTCAAGTGATCCTCCTCATCTGGTACACACTAATTACTAGCGCTGCTATATTCACCTAGGTCCCAAACATGGACTGAAGATTGAAGATAGATAATGTGGTTCCACCCTGGGAGATAAAGCTTTCCTCTTACAAAGGTCTATCTTCCTGTACGTAGGCTCTTCTTTTCTCAATTTCACCTCTGGACCTAGACCATTTACCAGATAAATGGTTAGTAGGGATGTTGGAAGTTTAAAGAATTAAAATTATATCGAGAAAGACTCTTAATCCAAGGGGCCAAGTCTCTTCAGAGAGAGACTGCAGAAATGGTAACAGGCACTATGGAAAGCAAGCTCAGAATTAATCAGTGTTAAGTTTTTCAAATGCAGAAAGATAAGCATCACCAAAGAAGCCTCCTCAAAACCAAGTTTGAGTCTTGCAATAGTTACAGCTTTAAAAAAAAAAAATTCTCATTTTGTAGTACTACTACTGAGAATTTCTTAAATCGGTGATCTTGGAATATCATCTTTTTCTTATAGAAGGTAGTGGCAAAGCTCACATGGATTTTAAGGAAAGATGAAGAGCATCAGTGTACGTTTCTGAAGCATCATCTGGAGGTCACACATTAATATTTGAAGATGACATAACCTTGCTTCCCACTGTACTGGTAGGAGCAGCACAAGTGCAGTTAGCTTCTCCAGTACCAGGTGAATCTTTCCCAGTTAAGTGATGATGTAGTGTCTTACCCACTTTTCACCTTCCAAACCCCCCCTTCCCCTTCCCCAAACCAGCTGGAGAAAGGGCTGAAGTTGTTTCCCCAGGAGTGGACCTTCCTTCCCCCGTTCACTCCCACCGAGACGGACTGTCAAACCAGATTAAAACCGCATGGACACCAACAAGCATCTCCTACCCACTGCGCTCCCAGGCTGCATATTCTCCACATCCTTTTCTTTACAAAGCCCTTTAATTAAACTGTAAAGGCCCACTGATTATCACCTACTCAGAAAATACCAATTGAAATAAGGGAATTAACTACAGGCTCCTACTCGGTAGACTCGGAGTTTCATCTTTTTCCTGATGATCTCCTGCAAGTGCTATTCCCCTTTTGGTACTTCACCAGATGTTACCACTTCTACACTGAAAGGCTGAGAAAGCAAAGAGCTAAATGCAGGATTCCGCGTGGTGTGTGAAGGGAAAAGGGGCCCTTTGGCAGGAGGCAGAAGATCAAACCAGGTTGGGTACCCCGTATTGCCAAGCCCACCAGCGGCTGCGTGCACGGAGGGGTGGCTGGTACAGCACGGACAGGGAGCCGTGATGCCGGCCGGTGCCCTCGGGACACACAAGCGGCTGCAACCAGGCATGAAATCTGCATTTGATGCCGATCCCAGTGCTGCAGAGACGGCGCCGTGCAGAAAGGCAGTCCCACCTTCCCGAGCGAGCATGCCTGAAGCAGCTGGCTGGTCACCAGCTTACCATAAATCACCCCCGCTCCAGCCAGCAGTGCCTGGTGGGGTGATACCTGCACCACTGCACCGGCAGAAGGGGACAAGTGTGCAAGAACGGGATGCGATGCTCCTAAAATCCTCTGCCTAAAATCTCCGGTTGTTTACTGAGAATTTCTCGCACGCGCACATCTGCAACTCTTTGTAGCCCTGACAACAGGCTGCATGTGAAACGGGATCTCCGGGTTTAAGGTATTCACCCAGTGACAGGCCCCCCAAAATAAAATGGAAATACAGGCTCTGAAAAGCCCTGCAGAGCACAGGATAGCCCTGCCAAAACCAACACCTCGCAATTTCTCACTTATCTCAGCTGGTCTCCGCGCCAATGCCTTTTCCAGGTGCCCAGCTCCCAAATTCCCCCCACCAACGCTGGAGCAAGATTTGACTGTAACAAACAGCCCTGAAAAAGCATTGCTGCTCTGAAATCACATAATTTTGTTTGTGTACGTGAGTTCTTTAAGGAAAAAAGACTTTCCTCCACCCCGTATTTAAAAAAAACGGCCTAAGGCACCAATAATATTCTAAAATACTGTTAAATTGCATTTACACAGGTATGTGTCATCACGCCTTTCACCGTAACTTAGAGAAAGGCAGAATCTATAGAAAGACCTTGTGTTGCTTCTACCAAAATAAGTTCAAAATAACTACAAATAAGATAATCAACAATATCTAGCTACAAGGAATAAAAGGATCTGTAACTTTACCTCTCTAGCCTGTAATTTTTATCCAACCATACCCTTTCTCCAAGTTCCCTATTTAGATCTGCCAGGCATAAGGGATGGCACGAGCCATGTGTCTGCTGTTGATGCAAGGCAATCAGGAGGGGTTAATGGAAGTTTTTGCGTTCACATAGAGCTGCTGCAGGTCGGTGTCCGCACGAGCTCGTCTCAGCCACACCGTCTCTATCGCTCATGGCACAAAACACGCTCGGAGTGAAGGGGGAAAATCAGCCAAGGCTGAGACTTTTTTTTCCTGCTGTATGTTATGCTACGCACGGTCAGAAAATCTATCAAAGTACATGCCTGAGCAGCTGGTTTCAGCTTTTAATGTTGCTTAATATAGACTTCTAAGGAGTATCGGCAGTTCAGACACAGCTAACTTGAGAGCACAGCATGAACGTTAAACACAGACAGCTTTGAAACCCGGCGGTACGCACAGCGAAGCAGCAGAGCCCAGACCAGTGGAGGTCCCCGTCAAGCTGGAGAGCTCTGCCGAGCAAGTCCCTTGTCAGCCACTTCCCTCCGTCCCCAAAGGGCTCGTCCCCCCTGCAAGGGGGGCCACGATGCGTCCTTGTTCCTGCTACACACCAGACACCCCTTTCTGCTGATTTTCCCCCCCTCTAATCACTCAGCCAAGCACGTTCTTAGGCGAGTTGTGTCCAGAAAGGAGCACAGAGGCAGCGGCAGGAGGTACGGCCCTTTAGCACACCAATGGCAAATTCGGTAATGGGCGAAGGCACTAGGTGTGCGCTGCATACTGCTCTTCATACCACCGAAACATCCTCCTAAAGAGGCACCGGGAACCATCCTTCCATGGATAAACACTGGGGCCAGAACAGATATAGATTCCTGAGAGGATATCCTCATGGATGACGGCACAGACCGTACACCGAATTTAGCCTTCTTTCCTTCAGCTCAGCATAAAAAGAACCCAAACAAAACAAAAGCACCCCACACATCCTTCCTCCCTACCAGCATCCAGCCCACAGGGCTTCTGGCAGGTTTCGGATGAAAAAGCACGTGAGCAGCGTCCGTGTTTCTCACCGACAGAGCTGCGCACCTCGGCCAGGCTGACACCGGCATCGGACGTGGCCGGCGGCGAGCAGAAAGGATGCTGAGCAAGGGGGAAACTGCGAAGGGAGCAGGGACACCAGACCCTCTCGGCACAATCCAGGTGGAAACGGGCCGTTACCGTCTGCCCCGGCACACTGCAAGGATTCTCGGGGTTTTGTGAAATACAGTAACGCAAGTTGTGCTGGTTACAAGTAGAAAGACCAGAAGAAACTCCCAACATAAAAGGGATGCTCAAACCAAACCTTTCCAGTTTTCCTGCACAGATCAGAACCTTACCGAGCAGCAAAACCACAGGCAGTTTACACCAGTTTGGCCCAGCTTTTCAGTTGGAGCCCCACGGGAGCTCGTATTGTTTGCTCCGTCCTGGCACCCGCTGCCGGGCCCTGACTCACCTCCCCGGTTCTTCTCCTCCTGGTGAGTTCAAAGGAAGTTGCATCTTCTCAGGCGATTAGCACATCAAGCAGTCATTTCTGTCCAGGCTTCTACTCTTATTAGTAGCCTGTTCCCTAAAAAACAAGAAAGAGAAAAAAAAAAGAAAAGGAAAAACATCAGCAAACTACGATCTGGTTGTTCTCTGTTCTCCTTAAAATATTAACTAGACATTGACATACTGTAGTACTTGCTGCATGAAACCTGCTGCGACTGGGGATAACCGGGACATTACAAAGGGCTATGAATCAACTCAACTGCAGAGGCTCCAAGTCCTTTTGCTAGGCAAAAGTGAAATATGCTCCCTTACAACCAAGTGACCATTTCAGTATTTTTTCCAGTTATCTCCAGAACATTTATTAGATTAGGAGGATTTATTTATGGACTCTGAAACTTTGCTGTTACCCAGTGATGAGGGTACTATCTATTTAATGTTCCTTTTGTTATTCTGGACATTTGCATTTATTTATTTTGATTCATTGCTGCACAGATACCAGGCTCCAAGTACTACAGTTTTAAATACACTTAAAACACACACATCTTAGACATTTAAAATATCTTTCTGCTAACAGCCTACCTAGAGCCAGAATATCTCCATTCCCAGGTGAAACCCTAGCATCCTAGGATCAAAACTGCTTACACATGACAGCTAACACTAAACTTTCAAAAGCACTCATGCAACCCTGTGCAAGCATGCTTTGCAGTTTGGCATATTTTGGGGAAAGTCAGAGCTTGTTACAACTGATTTATTTAATATAAGGTCTTTTCCAACCTTAATGATTCTATAATTCTATAGATAAGGCTTGTTTCTCCAGTGTCTTACACTAGGATGTTATTTACCCCCCAAATAAGCCCAGCCCATTCAAGCTGGCCGTGCTAGCGTGGAAATTTCACCTGCTTGTCTGCCCATTGGCAAGGTTAAAATATCGCCCATGTGCCTCCAAATGATTTGAATTTAGGACTGAAAGCAGAAAATTTTTGCCTATACCCAAGCCCTCAAATTTGCATGCAAGTTTTAGATTAAATGATCTGTTTAACACTGATGCAAACCAAAACCCAAGCTACAGGCTAGGGATCTGAACCGTACCGCAGGACCAGGGCCCGAGCAAACAGAGAGCCCACTGTGCTTCTGCCAGAAACAAAACGAGCGTGGAGCAAGTTTCCAATGGAAACCAGGCGTGAAGAGTGGCTCCACCCCAAAATACTGGATTTCAGCTTTTGCTGGACTCGGATGAATGTGTAGCGTAACTCTGAGCATCAGTCACCAATTCTACAGCGCTCGGTAGCAGCTTTGCTTTGAGCAGGTGTGATGGGTGTCTTGTGTTCAGACTTTCTTAGGTGCCATATGTACTGCACCTCCTGTAATGTATATTTTAAATTTTATGGATATTTTTATGCCGCTCTCAATTAGAAAAAAATCTGGAACCAAATAATATGTGAGTAAAGGCAACAGATATGATGTGGGATTTGCAAGTTTTGGTGAAATTTAGGTGTAAACTCTAGGGAGTAAAACAATCAAAGTTGGTTTAATTGATTAATGCAACCAATGGATTTGGAGCAGCCCTGTAAAACAGTCATAAACTCAATATATCGGACTGGTTTTGAGGGTTTTTTCCCCAGCGTGACTACCTGTGGTTCAACAGATGGCCATTTGGAGAAGCAAGCAGGAAAAGGAAGACACAAGAAGAGCATGTCCCCCTTCCCCCAGACCCCACCAGCAGCAGAAAGACAACACAAGGAGAAGGATTTCCAGGAAACTGGGATGTGCTGGAGGCTGCTGGTCACCCACACACGGGAAGGACATCTCGGGAAGACAGCGGGGTGCGGGAGGGCTCCCCACGGGGTGAGCCAGGAAAGGGGCACACCGGGAAAGCACAGCTAGGGACGGCAACACGAGCTAAGGCTGGGACAGCAGCCTCTGCCTTACGCTAAGAGCTGGAAGCCATGTTATCTACCAAGAATGCCACCTGGAAAACCGCTAATAAAGTCAGGCTATTCCCCAGCGGGGCGATTAGAGCTAATCACTGAAGGGATGCCTTCCCTGCCCGTTTCAGACTGCGAGCACAGGCAGACGGTGCTCACTGGAAGTTTTAAGTTTACCACCGTGTTGGTGCCTGAACAGAAACTGCAGTTGCTCCGATCTCCGTGTTAGTGGCACCGAGCATTACCCCACTGCAGGAGGAGCTGCCATCAGCCGGCAATGCCGCCAGGACTGCAGTCGCAAGGAACTAACCACGAGCAGTCAGGACACTGCAGGAGCAGAGTATGACAGCACATTAAACCTTAGCACTTGGTAGCCATCATCCTGCTTCACAGACAAAACACATCTCCTGCTTTTCAGGCTTTCTGTAAGAGCTCTTCCTATCTCCGCCGGCACACCGGGCACACAGCAGGGCATCCGCTATAAACAAAATCATCCTTAGCTGCGATGATACCAGCTCTGCCTTTGTTGACTCCAAATTCTGCTTTTGAAGCCAGCAAGGAAAGAAAACATGAAGATACAATCCTGGCTTTTATTCTACAACCATCCTTTTTCCCCCCCCCGCTTATCTCATTTCGCATATGTAAAGAACTACAGGCAAAACATCTCTGAAAGCAAACAGACACGAGAACATGCTGTATCCCCTCAAAATCAGTGAGGCAGTTTTCATTCGGTCAGCAGCAAGTGTTTAATCTGTGTAAAACCTAAAGCGGGGGGCTGGGGACCACTTCTAGCACTAAGGATCAGGAGGATCTGCTGCGAAGCTTTAGCTCTGCCACGATCAGTGATGGCTTTGGGATGGGTGCACAGCCCAAGTCCAGTCCGGGAAAGCACTATTAGTCCTTAAGCATCTCCTGAGCAGGAACCTCACCACCATCTTTCTGACAAAACCACAGAACAGGCATAAAATCCTTCACTTGGAAAAGAAGGAAAAGAGTCCCCTAATACAAATACAAAGGATCTGCTTCTGAACCTAATTTAAAAGAGGAGTAGCTTTTACAACGTAAATAACATAGCTTTAGATGGAGAGGAAAGATGGGACTGAGGTGGTTGGAGATGCAGGTGGTGAAGGAGAGTGCCTTGAAATGAGCTGTTCCCCATGTTCAACGTTTTGCCAATCATTTTCATATTAGCATATCTCTAAGTGCATATAATTTTCACATCAAAGAGTAATTTTTTAGGTATTTTAAAAAAAAAAACCACAAAAAAAACCCTAGGATTGAAGTAGAGAATAATTTCTTTGCGGAAGTCTTTCAAGCAGCTCCTCTCTATGGCATGACAGAAAAATTACAGAGGAGACAAGCATTTAGAAAAGTCTTCCCTGGAATTCAGATTATTCTTCAAGCATACAGTAAAAAAAGGTTCAGCCAAACTGCAACAGAAAATGTAAAGAAAGCCCTGGGAGCACCAACCTCCCGGCATCTTAACTCAGGAGCAACCTGCATCCTCTGCCCCTTGCTTAGGGGCTGAAGTAATCGGCATTTAGGAGCTTGTGGTGGGGAGGGAAAGCTGGAGACGAGTCTGAGCCCTTCTTGTCTCCCACCAGTCCTTCCCAGCCGGCTGGTCCCCGTGCAATAGCCGGGAGCATCTCTCACCCTTTCCCTCTTCTCTGCTCATCCCCTTCTCTGCTTTCTACAAAGCCCTCTTACTCCTCTGGGTCTGGACAAGAGCAACATGGACAAGAGCCAGGCATTTCTCTCCAGCCCTAACCGGGTCCTTGCAGGGGCCCGTTTACTCCTCCCCCGCCTCTTGAAGCAGCTCGTGAGGCTGGACTTTGGTGCTCCGTTCCAGCAACCTCAGGAACCAGGCTCGGGCAGGAGCTCTCCTTTAATGAGATTTTATTAAAAGACTCTATTACAAATAGCCATTTAAGCAAGTGAACCTTTGGAGCCTTTAGTCCATGATGTCAGTACTGTGGCTGGATGTTTCCCGGGAGTATTAAACCTGATGCTAATATAGGGCTGTTCTATATGACAGCTATAAAACTGCTTAAGCATACCAGGCAGGAGGCCAGCGGGGCTTTTTGTTGTCTATCAGGGCTTGGCTAAAGGTCTCCTGCAACAAGGCAGCAGGAAGCAGGGCGCTAGGCAGGGATTCAGCTCTCCCTCACCTCCCTTGCAAGGCTGGAAAAATCCCCCGAGGCTGGAAAAATCCACGTAGCAAAGGCTACGCAGCAAAGCCTTTCCATCCGTGCCCATGTCTCCTTCGCTTGGTGAAATTATCCACCTCCGTGCTCAGCATGTGGGGCTCCAGCTGGAGCAAGGAGGTCCCCAAAGCAGCACTCCATCACCACCCATAAGTTATATGCCACACCACCTCTCCCTCCGCACCCTGATTTGCGCCTGTGGCCGATGCTATAGGAATACCCAACATTTATCCTAAGCCGAGTGGGTTTATTGACACATCCAGTAGCACCATTTACACAAGTCTGGCTTTCAGGTCTGCCCTCCCCTGCTCTCGGGGAGCAGGTCTGCCTGCCTGCCCTCTCTGCGCCCACTTCCCCGGGGCTACACGTGTCCGCTGGCAGCCGCCTGCCCGCAGCAAACCCGCTTGTTTGCAAATCACGCCCAAGATAACACGAGGAATGCAAACCATGTTTGCCAACGGAAACTGATACTAAAACTAACAGTAAAACAGGTTCGACCTACCTGTCAGCTGGGGAATGATATGCAGAGGGCATAATAAGACACATTAATCACGTTATAATCTGCAGCTTTCCACCAATAGGTGGCACCAGCAATTTTTGGATATGCTACAACATGGTACTTCTGTTCCCTTGCCACGAGGCATCGAGCCCATCAGCGTTGCACAGAAGATGGATGGACCATCTATTGCAATGGCAGCATCCAGCCCCTCGCTTTTTCGTTTGAGTTAGGGAAAGGTTAAAACTCCTGCAAGTCAATTTTTCCTTCCCCAGACAAACTTATTTTCAGGAGTAAATCTAACCTGAGCGAGTCTTTCAGGGAACGTGAGTCTGGAAGCTAGATGCAAACAGATCAGAAAAATTTGTTTAAAATGAGCCTCAATAGAAGGCAAACAGCAAGACTACAATTTAACACAGCAAAAGCCAAAGCTTCTTATAACCGAGTCTGGTCTCTCATGTGAAAACATCTAAGTTAGTCTAACGCAGTTTAAATAAACGTGGGATAAATATGTTACCTTGACTAGAGCGTCCTACAGAAGAAAACCTCAAACCACACATGTGCCGAGACACACATGCTCGATCCACACGCACAAAATAGAGGAGAAGCGACCCCAGCCAGGTCGAACTGAGCCTGCAGCCGGCACGGCTCTGCAGGGAAAACCCTCCGGAACCAAGGCAAGGCTGGAAACAGCCCGACAAGCAAACTCCCATCAGCTGTCCCACACCCACCACAGGTGCATGGCATCTAACGGCTTCAGCTTACAACTCCACGCAGCTGAATTCAGCCTGTATAAATTATTAAAGAGTCTGCAGAACATTACACAGTTCATGTAGTTAATGATTATAGTTCAGCATCTAGGTCAGATATAATTAGATGTTACATTAAAATAGCTTCACAGAGCCATTTATTCTGATTTAATTACTTAAAATGATAGTATAATGAGCAGTGCTTTCAAAGAAAAAAAGAAATCTTTTAATGAGCTCATTTTAAGTTAATATAAGGCAAATTAATCACTTAACAAAATGCAGTAAAAAGACAAGTTCATATTTTAAAATATGTTGTACCTATGTCAAGGAGGCTAGTTTATTGCCATGCTGGGAGAGATACACAAAAGGGTGGCTCTTGAAACAACACCACATCCCAAATACTGTACATCTGGAACATCTTTAAACCATGTTTTCTTCCTTCCCCAGATATACCTGCTACGTCAAAGCCCTTTGAAATACAACCTGAGCAGCAGATTTATGATCATCAAACTGTGTCTTTATTCCAACGTGAAACAGAGCAATAGCCACACAGAGCAGTTACCCAGAGGAGGTGAGCTTGTGATGAAGGGTTAATCGTGGGTTGGTTCATTAATCATTCATTTGCTGGCTCAGAAAATTAGCTTTCACTTGTTTGTTTGCTCAAGAAGTGATAAGCCCATTCCCTCGCTAGCTCATCTATTTTCTTCCCTTTGCATTGTTTTAGAGATTTTAATCCTTTCCAATTTTTGTAATCAGTCATTTTGGTCTTTTAGCAGGAGCATTTCCAAGCAAGCAGCAATTATTGGAGTGAAAGCAAGCAACTCTCTGCAGGGACGGCAGCAGGCTCTGGTTCATAACCCTGCCAGAAACCATGTCCTCCTCTCGCAGCCCCGCACGGCAGCTCATGCAGCGGCCAAGCAGAGGTGTCCTCCTCGCCAGAGCCAGAGCCAGAGCCACCCCATTTCTGCTGCAAACAGGGCTCCCTGCACTTGCATAGGCATTGCAATAAATATCTATATTGGGTTAAAAAGCTAGTCAAGGCATACTGAGGGGTTTGCAGGTCATTCCCCAGCCACCACCACTCACCCTCTTCTATCCTCACCTGAAACCGCAGCCTCGCTAAGCTAGAAATGAAAAGTCTAGAGAAATTTGTGGAGGAGGTAAAGGGGGTCCTACTCCCAACCCTGATTTTTCTTCTCTGCATAAAGGATAAAACAGCAACAACACAAACATCTCTCAATAAGATGTTTGCAAACATTTCCACAGCATTGCCTGCAAAATGCATGGTCTTCCAGCTCAGGCATCACTTGGATACCTCGGCGAGGGAGCAGAGGCTGACTGTCAAGCAGCAACTGCACTACTCCCACTAGGAACATAAATAATTTGGGGCTACACATTTCCTTCTTAACGTATCGTCTCTGTTCCCAATTAGGTAAAGCCAATGGCTTTCAGCTGCCACGCTTCCTCAGCAGCAGATACGGGAGCAGGAGTTTGGTGCTATGACAACACTGTGGGTGCCATCCATCTCACAGGTGGTACAGGCAGCCTTCGGGTGCCCCCACCCGTAACCTTCCCGTCCCCTCCCTCCCAATTACTGGGGCTTAGGAAGACCAGGACTGGGATATCGCTCTCCCTTGGGTTTTATTTTCTTTTTCTTTTTTTTTTTTTTTTTTTTTCCCACAGCCCTACCCACCGAGCTTTACAAAAGCAAAGCCACCCTGGCCATTTGCCCACATACATTCAGCGGCAGCGGACAAAAGCAGGATGCGTGCAGCCAAACACGGCCTCAAACACCGCTCGCTGCCGCTTCCCTTTTTCTAGTCCGAAACCTGGATTTCGAAGAAAAACGTAACATCTCTCAGCTGCAAGGCCCTAGCACAAGGCTCTTGTCACGCAGTCATTAATAAAGCTTTCCAGACAAATCTGACTGGAGAGATAATAGGCTTAAACAATTAGGAAAAAAAAAACATTTTCTGCGATGAAGTATTTTTCTTGTCCTATTCGCTGTAATTATTTTCTAAATGTAGATCATTTTATACGATGCAGGCAGCAGTGTTCCAGAGCTAATCAGGCCATATGTTTTCACATTTCAGAAAGAAAACTAATTAAAAAGAAATGAAAAATGAAAAAGAAAAAAAAAAGAAGGTTTGTAAGGAGGACTGGTAGGTTTGGGTTGGAGAGGAGCGGTGAAGGAATCCTTCAGGAATGTATACATTCGCTCTGCTCGGCTCTGCGTTTTGTTTTCAGAATTGTTTCTGGCAGAAACCTAAAGAAAAATATGAACCAGATGTACAAGGAAATAGTTTCTTCATCAGAAAGAGAAGAATAGCTCTCTGTCTGCCAAGAGATTTTTAGCCTTTACATTTTACCAAGGTGATGTTAAAAATACCCTTCAATGTTGGCATCTCCTCCAGCGGCGCTGGGGGCAGCCTGGCCGCCGGGCGAGCATCTCTGGGCACGGGGATGCCCAAGGAGGGCGATTGCTCATGGGGGAGCTCTGCGACACCCGGGTGCCTTCAGGTCTGGAGGGAGCGATGGCAGCCTCCCGCCGTGCCGGCGCAGCCCGTCTGCCGGCAGAGCCCCCGCGGTCCCGGCGCTGCCGAGCCTGCGCTGCCGGGCGGGCAGCCAGGGCGCCGGGCAGGGTACCTGGCAGGCAGCTCCAGCGGTTGCGTTAGGGTTTTTCCAACCGCTCCCAATGATTTAATATGCCGGGGGCTCAATCCTGAGCCATGGCCTCACGGCGCTGGGTGCTGCACAGAGCCCAGCTTTCCTAAAGGGTTTAGGGACCGACTTGCTGGGGAGACCCCGTGGGTCTGATGGGCAGAGGGACCCCCAGCCCAGTGCTGCCCGCGCACTGCAGCGATGGGTCTGCTGGGGAGAGGGCAGGCGGCTTGGCAGGGGACTCCGGCGAGCTCTCCCCTGCCTAGGGCAGCCAGGAGGGAAGCAGGGAAGAGCAGGTTGGAAGGTCTCATCCGAGAGCAGCCCTTGGCAGAAGGGAGGTGGGAAGAGCCCAGGAGCACCCTGTCCGCTCCTCTGCAGGAGGGATGGGTGTTTAACGGATTTCTCTTTCATTGCCCCCTCTCTCTCATTTGCCACATGAAGCAAATCCCCTCCAACAAGGGGACACTGCTCCTTTCTCCTCTGCTCCAGGGCTGCCGGCGCTGCCCGTGCTGGCGTCAGGCGGGGAGACGGCTGCTCCCCCAGCCCTGGCATGGTCCTGCAGGGTGAATCGCCCCGCGTCGCTGGGGCTCCCCGTGCCCACCTCCCCAGGCATCCGCACCACGCGGGGTGGAAACATGAACGGCATCTGTGCTGACAGAGATCTTCCCCTGGCTATGCTGGAAAACATGGGAAAAGTCCCAGAAACGGGTCAGCAGCTTCATCGTGGCATCTTAATGGAGGAGTGAGAAGGGGAGGAACTGGAGACCAAGTGATGGGGAGAAGAAATACAACCAAAAAAATTATTATAATTGTAATAATAAAAAAGTATTCCCTCTGCTCCAAAATACTGACTTCTGACAGAACAAGCCACAGGCAGGAGGGCAGGTACTTCAGTGCTGAAGTGCCTCCATGCCTCATCCCGGGGCTGTGCCCAAAGTCCTGCTCCCCTCCCGGGCTGGGTGCTCCGCATCCCGGGGCCACCGCAGGGTCCCGCTGGGAGAAAGGGGCCACACCGCACGTGGTGACCTGCCTGCGGACACCCCATGGTCCCGCACTGTCACCCGTGGGTGCTGCAGGGGCACAGCCACCTCTCCATCCCAGCAGGGCTCCCACGGGCGTCCCCAGTGCCTCCAGTGAGGTCGGCGGCTTGGGAGGGGAGTTCAAGTGGAAGTTAATTAGGATGGGAAGAGAGCGAGAGAGAGCGACTGGGGAACTTTAATCTCATTAAATACACCTCGAGGCTTAAATAGCCCTACCTGCTTATTAGCAATTTTGCCAAGAGGAGTCTCTTTCTCGCCCTTAGCCTCGCTCCAGCCTCCCTGCACCAGGAATGGGCTTCACGGGGGCTTGTCCTTCTCTGCTTCAGGCAGGTCAGAAACTTCTCTGATCCCTCCTACAGACTGGATTTGAAAGGAAAAAAAAAAAAGTCATGAGCACTGATGACATTTTTATCTATTGAAACCAGCTTATTTTGGGGATCTCACATCAGCTCTGATGAACAGGCTTTCTGATGAGGATCTCCAGCGGCGGCAGCAGGCGATGGGTCTTCCATAGGCGTTTGTTGTCCAGAGTGGATGAATTTCTGTCTCTCAACAGTTTTTAATTCCAAAAAATAGTTTCCCAAGGTTTTGTAATTAAAGGTAAGGAAACCCAAGGCCTCACTACAGTAGTATTACAGGATCTTTGTTTTCTGGCCAGCTCTACTTAAAAACAAACAAATGCTGCAAGCTCTGAAGTTGGCTCAGCAAATTGGCTTAGTCCTCGTAAGTCGAGGCACTAGCTAATACAAAAAGCCAGAAGTTCAGTTTTCTGCACTGAACAAAGACAGTTGCATCTGTTTGAAAGCCAGCAGCATCAGCTTCCCAGGTCTATCACTACTCCCCATAAATTTAAAAAGCTCAGTCGTATTTCACGAAGCGTCTAAAGCAGCCGAGATTTCACATGGGAGACCCAGAAGAGAAGTTTAACAGCGCATGTTTCATGGTGATTGGCAAATTATCAGGTCATTGCTCCAACTTCCACAAACATCATCAGCCAACAGCAATAAAAATACAGGTTTTGGTCTCAGGAGCCTTCAAACTATTTTCCAGAGTTCGACTTCATGACAAGATGCTCACTACGACACTACAGAAGCACTGAGCTGCTTAATTAGAATAACACAGATGCAGTTTAGTTTTTAAGTCAATCAGAATAATAAATATAAACCCACCAGATTTTTGCAAGGATTATTCAAACTTTGTGCTTGCTTCCCATTTTAAATGCCATTTTTCTACGTTGTCAGTAAGTAACCCTGAAGAATCACATTTCTTCTTAGGCAGAGTGGCATCGCTATCGATGGCCGCTCTTTGACTTACCTGGGACTTGTCTTACTCAACAGTCTCAGCACTAGGAAAAAACTCCAGCATACACATTTCTTTCAGCTCCCCCATCTGATAGGGGAGCCAGCGTACGTACAGGGTGGATATCTCCAACTTCAATAATTCCCTGACAGCGATATCAAGAAAAAAACTCCAGGGGTTTTGTTAATAAAGAGGAACTTCAAACATCCTTTATTCCCAGATTTAAGCAGGCTGTAATCCTATAGGGTTGATTTTTCTCTCGCTGGCAAGAACAGATACCAACGAGTTGTTTCCTGAAACGCTCACAACTGCTACTGATGTTTTTTTTTTTTTTTCCCTTGCTTGAAAAACTTCAAGTTCCTCAGAATAACCCACTCGTTTCTCCCCCAGCTTTGGAGGCGATGGGGCGCAAGCCTGCGCCGTGCCCCCCTGGTCCTGGGGGGCCGGGGTTCACCCTGCCCTGCCCGCCTGCACCCGCCCAGCCAGCGACGGCCGGTGTTTTGCCCCAAAAGGCACAGCTCGGTGCAGCCCCTCTGCTAGAGGAGCCTTCAGATGCAGAGCACCCTCCGTTCCCCGCTCGGCGCTTTGTGCCCATCTCTCTGGCTCATGCACTCCCGGCCCTAGGCAGGCTCTGCCTGCCTGCCCGCCCTGCTGCCCGCGCTGCCTGGCCCTCCTGGGGCCGAGCGGCACCGCCAAGGGGATCAGGGGCTGCGATTAGGCACTGCAATTCCCCACTCGTGCGGGCTGGCAGAAAATTACTGCTTAGCCGGGGAGGAAAATAACATCTTATTTACTGTCTCTCCTGGGACTTGTCTGAGGTCTGAGCAAGCGCTGGCTCACAGGCTGCGGAGAGGTGCTGAAATGCAAAACCCAGCTGCGAGCATCATCATGCATTCCTCACCTCGGCTTTGCCAGAGCCCGGCACTGGTATCAGCACCAGCACCGGTACCCACATGAGCACTGGTACCTGCACCAGCACCGCTACCTGCACCAGCACCAGCATCAGCCGTCCCTCCTGGCTATCCGCGAGGGCAGGTTGGCAGAGGATGGGGACCTCCTGCCTCCGGTCACTGCAGGCAGACGAAGGCAGTTTGCTGCCAGCAGCGGGTGACTGTCCCTCTGCAGGCAGCAGGCGTGGGGCTGGCTTAGCAAACACGTTCGGGGAGTTGGGGCGCGCTGGCCGGGGGCGGCGGAGGCAGGCGAGGTACCTCCGCACGCTTCTGCCCCACGGCGCTGCCGAGAGAGCCAGGAGTTTTAAAAAAGGACCCTGCCTCCCCATTTCACTTTCTTGCTGAAAACATCTGGTCTGCTTGGCACCTATGCTGCAGCAAATATAGCAGAGCATCTTGCTCACGGGCACAGTGCCACCGCGACAGATGGGTACGAGCGCAGGCAGCCAAGAGACCTTGTATCAGCATCAAGTGTGTTTGCTAAGGGCAGGATTCGCAGCCAGAAATGTCAAAATGGCTGAGTTGCCATGCCTATAGATACCAGGGAGGCGAGACTGTGCTGAACCAGCTCTGGGCAGGATTAACTTTGAAATGGGGGGGGGAACCTCATTTCTGTGGCTACAGAGCATAAGTTTCTGGTGGCATGGAGCTGGATTAGCTTCTGGCTCGGGGATGTTCCTGCTGCCTCATCCTGCTTCCAGGCAGGAGAGCCCACAGATCGTCCTGGAGCTGGCGGGACACCAGCAAGGCGAGAAACCCATAATCCCACAGCCGAGAGGGACACGGGCAACAAATTTATCTTTGCAAAATGGGTTACAAGACCTGCTCTTGCTGAACCTCAGGTCAGCTGCACAGGCACGGGGAGGTGCCAGCACATCTCCGCTGCGCACACCCTGGCAGCCCCGGGCAGAGCTACGCCTGGCTTCAGCAGGACGACTGCTGCCTTCGTTTTCCATCAGGGAAAGGGCAAAGGACTAATTGCACTAATTAGTGTTGCCCTCATTTCGCAGCGATTTCAGGGGCTTGGCAGAGCGCTGAGCCTCGTGGCAGGTCGGGAAGCGAGGAGGGAGCAGGGAGGAGCAGATTTGCGGCAGGAGAGGCGTGGGATGGGCTCCCCAGCCCTGCCCGCGGTCACCCTGGGTGGCACGTGTCCTCGGAGCAGCCACTGGGACCCAGCCAGCGACAGAAACGACGGGTGCACGGCCAAGCATCCTCCATCCCCGCAGCCGCTGCCGCCCGGGGCTCCCCCTGCACCACAGGGGCTCGGCTGGGGCACCCCGCCAGCCGCCGTCACCCATCCTCCATCGGCGTTAGGCAGGAGAATGGAGCAGCGCGGGGGCGAAGGAAGAGCGAGCTGCCCGTGCCACGCACCCCGCTGCGTACAGCCTGCCCTCCGCCGCCCGGCTCCTTGTGTCTGCCGGCTGTAATGAGCCCTCTCTGACAAGTGATTGACTCGGCCATTATATTCCTGGGTGATCAGAGAAACAAACACACTCCGTATAAAAATCTCGGCTTTCTAATCCCGAAGGCGCTTCCTGTGGGAAAACTTGGCCGGTTGCTCGGAGCGGGACGGAGCGGCATGGGACGAGCTATTCAGAGAGGTTGGGGAGAAATTAGGAGCAGGGCAGCGATGTTTTCTTCTCCCCGCATTGTTACAGCCTGCCTCGCTCTTTCTTCAGCTGGTACTTTAAGAAAAAAGTAATACAACACACACCCTGAATGGGAAAGGACAGAGAGTTGGCAGGAACCAGCACGTCTGCACTTGTTTTAAATTTTTATATTTATTAAAATACTCTGGAAGTCTCTTGCATTCCAGCAGCCTTTGGAACAGCACTGAAATAAGTTACATACTGGGAAACGCTCGATTTCCAGCAGCTCAGGACAAACACGAAGGGACTAGCAAGGATGGGCACAGGAGTAAGTTATCCGTGCTTAACCCCATCTGTGAGGTGTCCGTATTCTCCAGTCTGAGCCCTCTTACAGAGACAGGAGTCAGCCTCAAGCTGGCCCCGAGTCTAACCATGAGGGTGCTGGGACCAGGGTGTCTAAAGATTTTTTTTTTTTTTTTTTTTTAAAGATTTAACTTTGAGTATGTGTGAAACGTTCCACATACACAGATGCCCTTTCCTCCTCTTCCACGGGCTGGGCAAGTTGCATCTTCCCCGGTGTGAGCAGCTTTTCCAGACACAAACCCTCTCCCGGGGCAGGAGGGCTCGGGGAGGCACGGCTGTGCCAGGCAGGCAGAGAGGAGGGCACGTGGCAGGGGAAGGCTCTGCTGGGCACCATCCAGACTCACCATCCAGCCTTTCCATGTCAGGCCAAACTCAAAACCCCATTGAAGCTAATGGAAATCTTCCGTTTGGGTTTTATGGGGTCTTTTGGTCCCAGCCAAGCTGTTTCACTAAACCTAAACCAAGCTTGGTACCGGTGCCTATCCCTGCTGTCTGTCAGCCTTCCTAAAACACTTCAGCCTCCACTGCCTCATCATCCTCTGCCTTTACAACTGGGGCTTGGCAGAATATAAAAAAAAAAAAAAGATATTACTTTAATGCAGGATATTAAACCTCCAGGTTCTGAGCTTGCAGTGAGAAGGAGGATTTATGGTCTCTTGCAGTCACCTTCCTGACCCCTAAGAGGCCTGGGGACAAGGACAGCTCTGGTGGCTCCCTCCTGCAGCGATGCTCTGGGAGCCCGTCCCCCCTGCCAGGGCTCGGGCTGCTCCCTTCGCCCCCCGAGCACTCGAGCCTCACACCTCCGAAATACGGTGATGTTTTCACCTCCAGCAGCTTGGAAGTCGCCCGGCGCTGCAGCTGCCGGCACGGATCGCTCCCGGCTGGAGCGGGCAGAGCCAAGGCTGGCACCGGTGCTGGAGGAGCTGGCTTTGGCCCCTGCCTGCAGCAGCGCGAGGGGCGAGCGGGGCTGGCAGGGACATAGAGACATTTCTTTTCAGTTATGCTGAATGGGGCTGGTGGGTGGCCGAGCACGCATGAGGAAATCAGCTTGAGATCAAAGCAATGCAAGGATGTGAAATCCACTGTGAAAATACCATCCCCCTCGCCCCAAAAAAAAAGTTATTTGGGAAGAAATCCACAGTGGAGCCGAGGGAAGGAGCGAAGGCACAAGGGAGAAAAAGGAAATAAAATAGCAGGAACTCGCTTAGGCAGCTGAGGAGGAGAGAATAGGGGCGGGGGGAAAGCCTGTGCAAATACTGAATGAGGAAGGAATATTTTACACAGGAATGGGGTAAAATTGTCCATACCTGAACGATGTGGTTGCTCAAGACCCTCTGATTTGCCATAGTCATATTTAAAAAATGCATTTGCTATCTGGAATGCAAATCCAATGCTGATTTTAAAAGTACTTGGCAGCTTTGGAGAGACAGCTAAGAGCAAACAAAAGAGCCCGGCTGCGGGTACAAGGGGAAATGCACCTTTTGCCTTTCGTGTCGGAGGAAAATGCAAGCCTGCGAGTCCAGATAACTGAATTCCCTAAATACACGCAGCTGGTTTATATACACCCTGCAGCTCCAGCTGACTACCAAAACACACTCTGAATATCATGAAGTGTCGTGAAATACAGAAAGCACGTACCCAATAACCATGTCCTACAACGAGGACACAGACGTCCTTGATCCCCCTGCAATTACTTTCACGCAGCTCTGTCTTATTCAGCAGCTCTGTAGTCTCCAGACTTTGGAGATTTACCTCTTATATTTACTTTTTTCTTTTTTTTTCAGTTGTGAATATTACAGTTTCTGAGATAAAAAGAGGCTGGGAAAAAAGAGAACTCCTTACCTGGGAGGAATGAACAAGAGGAATAAGAGGGCACAAAAAAACCCAGAGTTTCTCCACATATCTTCTTTGCATCCTTTATTTTCCCCGAGATGCAATGAAAGTGGTAAACCAAAATACCCTGGTCCAGGACATACTTCCACAAAGCATCAAAAAAGGTCTGTGGTTCTCATGGACCCAGCAAATCAGGAGCATCCAGCAAAGAGCTAGAATTTATTGTTGATTACCAGAATAGACCCAAACATGCTACTCTTAAAAAATTAAAGAGAGAGAGACCTGGAAGTGGCTATAATCCCTCCAGCTCGGTGGAGTAGGAATCTAACTCAGCTTCCTTCTGGTGCTAATAATTAGAAGGACTTTTGAGGCCTGAGGGGGAGATTAGGTTGTTTACAGTTTTGCCTTTATCAAATAAATTAAGGTCTATCTGAAGTCAGTAGAGATTTCCCAGGAAGGGCTTGTCTCCCGCCGCGCAGGTTCTCTGTGCTGTCCGCGGCAGCAAGACTGCCCCTTAGACTGATACAGAAAACAGCTTTAAAAGGATAAAAAATGGGAAACAGGCTGAATTAGCCCAAGAAAAAAGATCAATATCTATATAAGAGTATCCAAAGCCATGCCTGCAAATGAGAGGGAGACTGGAGCATCGTTCCTGTGTCTGCAATGGGACCTCACCACGGAAGGAATAAGAATGGTGCCTCCGGTCTGCTAACGGCCTTTCCGAGTTGGAAAGAGGGAGAGGTGGAAACTGCATGGCCTATTTTAATTCTTCCCTCCCGGTTCTGGAGGTTTGTACTGTTTTGTCTGAAAAGACGCAATACGGGACTTTGATAAGACAGGCTCTAGGTGAGGTTTGGCAGCTAATGCCATTTGAAGGGCTGCCCAAAAAGGGTGTTTCTGGAAAAGCTCTTTCTCCAGCTAACCTCTCCTCCAATTTAGTACTTTACATCTGAAATTTTGAAGCCAATTTTCTTTTTACTGAAGCTTTAATGAAAGGAGCAAATGATTTATAATGGCAGTCGTTACTCTGGGAAGAGGCAAGCGAAGCTCTTAGGACTTTTGCCCTGGACCTCATGTCACTGTTTTGCACTGCAACAGAGACACACTCAGTGCTCCAGTGGCCCATTTATTCCACCCAAATTAACACAAAACCTTATTACAGCAAGGCTCTTCCCTGCCCACGGCATGGAGACTGGTGGGTCACCTTGGTAAGCAGGAGGCACATTGGAGGGTCACACAGCTCCAGATGGTCTACAAACATAGGATCTGTCACCCAGCGAAGGGTGGCCCTTGAGAGCAGGCACCCATCAGCCCCAGTCCCGTTGGGTTTTGCCTTCTCGTTATCGCAAGGCCCTGCTGTAGCTCTGCCTCATCCCCTGAGACAGGGCACTTCTGCTGCTGGGTGCCAAGCACGGTCCTGCTCCATCCTACAGCCCAGGCACCTAACGCAGGTGGTAGCAGAGCGAGTGCCTTTGCCGATCTGGACCCCAGGATGTCCGAAGTGACTCATTTAATCCATTATCAGCTTCTAAAACGAAGGCGTTTGTGGACAGGAGCAGCTGGGAGCACGAGAACACCCACTGCTCGTGCGTGGGGAGGTGGCAAATGCTCCTGGGTTCCCCCAGCTGAGATGTGCAAGGTCAGCGTACAAACATTTCAGCTACTGTGCAGAGTTGGATTATTTTTTTAAAGTAGCTCTGTCTGAGCACTGTCAGGGTCCTTAAAGGGGTGGCCAGGACTTTAGCATCCATCTTCTCTCTCGGTCGTCACACGCAGCCGCACAAGACCCCTAGCAGAGTGCCGACCGTTAGCAAACAGCGGGGCCAGGGCTGCTTGGGAGAGTCTCTGGAGAGAGAGGGGAAACGTGAATCTTGCAGTGAAAAAATAGACAGTAAAGGAACCTGAAACCGTAATATTTTTAACTTCTGACTTTCAAGACAATCCGGTTATTTTATAAGCTGAGAACTGACAGTGGGGTGAATATTGTTTGGGTCGACTTAAACATATAGGTGAAAAAAATTCCAGTGACTTAGGAGAGGGGTCTGAGAAGAGAGAGGCACGGAGGTGGGAAACGACTTTAAAGCTTTTAAAGAAAAGAGAAAGGGGTGGGGGGAGAAGGAAAGAAAAGAGCAGCAGGAGGCCGTCTAACAAAGCAGATTCTGCCCAAATTGCCAGCGAGAGGCCCACAAGTCAGCGGGGGGCTCACGATGGGGGAAAAAAAGCTCCAGCAGCCCCGAGGATGTTGTGAGAGCTGGAGAAAGTTTGCGAAGTGGGAACAGCCTGCCCTACCGCTGGGGTCCTTTCTTCGTTTCCTCAGCTCTGCAAATCACTATCTAGATGGTATTTTGCAAAGGCGGCCCTTGCCCGGTGGGCTGGGCTGCTGCTGTCCCCGGCAGTACGGGGTCTGCATCTCCTTCTGCTCCGAAATAACTCCGGGGCAGCTGCACTCTCAGTTGCCCTCCGGTTTTCCCTTCTGACCGGGGCAGAGACAGCATCTTGTCTGAACGCCGCATCCATTTTAACTAAGACTTTAACAAAGCCGACGAGCAAGCGCTTCTTGAAAAATCCCTCAAGTTGCTCCTCACTCAGCGCAAACCAGCGGCTGGCTCCAAAGCTCACTCCATAACCTGCTGCAAGCTCTGCACTTGCAGACAGCACGCGGCTATTGCTCTAACAGATCTATTACTTTACAAATGTGTTAAAAAACTAACTTGTCACTTTGTTGAGCAGTGCCTCAATTTACCAGCCGGTCAAAACGGGCAGTAGAAGCTGACCTATAAATTCCTGTTTCTTGCTGGCGGCTGAAAATCACTGTGGAACAATGCTGAGCGCTTCGACGCTATCGGAAGCCGCATCGCCCACAAAAGATTGCCCTGGCCAGGACCAGCCTCCGCGGGGCAATGCCGCGAGGGGAGACTTTGAAGTTGTGTCCATTCTTCTCTTTCAAGGAGCGATTTATAGCGGAGCTCGCTTCCAGGAGATTGATGGACAAAAGGGCTGGATCAGCTACTGTATAGTCGGGGGGTGAAAGCCTGGATCCATCAAGGTCAGTGGCAAAACTCTCATTGACTTCAATAGGGGCAGGAATTCAGCCCTGCTCTGTGCTTCGCTGGATGCACTTTCACATGCAAACCTTGCGTCGCAGCGAGACAGATGTTAACTTCTGCTTCTCCTTCAACACAGGTACCACTGTGACCCACTAAACAAGGCACTTCAGATAATCTGGGCTTGGAGTCCACACACACACGTGCAAATGCGAACACACACACCGTTTTCCAAAGGATTTTAAATCTTGCAGAGTTGCAGGAAAACGCAGTACATGGAAAGAAAGGAGTATAAATTATCCCAGCCTTGGGGCAGCAGTGACTTGCTGCCAACGAGCTCTGTAGGTTTTATGTGTTAGTTTACTCTGGCGATTAATAAAACATTGGATATTTAATGGGATTTGTCAACCTCTGCATCCAGGAGAGCGCATGTCTCCTTGGAAAACAGCGGCAATATTCTCAATTATGCAGTTGGCATCGGAGCGGGCGCTCAGGACTTTGTGCAAGGCGCTGTAGGCACATTGCCAAAGGTGGATCACCCCCCTGTCTTATGTCATCGATATGAGACATCGAGAGCACCAGACACCGATGTGAAGGTAAGCCAGGCGAGGTTTAAATGAGGTGCTGCGGGTGCTAGAAGCAGCCTGGTTACAGGGCAGAGACATCTCAGCCCAGGCTGGCACGGCTGGACGGCGCCTGTCACCCAGCCCTGGGAGCCGTCCCCGCGCCGAGGGCTGAGCAGCAAATCCCCAAGTTAACGGGGACTTTGCTGAAGAAGTACCTGCTTGCAACACTATCCGCCTGCACTTTTTTATTGACCATATGGTTTCCAGCTCCGCTTCCCCCGTGCAAGCATTCATCAGCCCCACGCTTATCTGCATCCTGGCCCGTGCTGACTTTGCATTTTTAAGATGTCAATGGAAGAAACATCACACATGTGCTTTAGCATCATCGTGTCAGAAGCTCAAGGTCCACAAATACGCTTCCTCCTTCCCGTGAGCTTTTTATGCATTTTACCAAGTAAGCACTTTTGCACTTAAATTTTCCTTCACAGACACTTCTTTTTGAGCTAATCTTAATACTCGGGAGACATGCAAGCCAGACAGCACGGGAGAGTGAAATTTTCTACTTCCAGAGGAGATAGCGCGTTCCACGCCAGCAGGCATGCTCGTTAGATGCCCCTGTGATAAATGCTACAGAAAAACCTCCTGGAGATAGCTTGCAGAGCAGTAAGCACTTTTTTCTCTCACTGTCGCACTAAGCCCATGCCGAGGGAGGAGGTAAATCTCCTTCATCGTTTCCACTCTCTCTGAGCCATCCCTGTGCGGGCAGAAACCTCGAGTTCAGGTTTTACAGGACACTCAAGGCAGCGGCGAGAGCGGCTCCATCACATGGAAGCGGGTCCGGTCCCCGCCGGTGGGGAGGAGGGCAGGGGGAGACAAGAAGCCAGCAAAGAAGAAACACATCGGATTTTAAAGACACGCAGGGCTCCCAGGACCCCTCAAGCTGGAGCCTCAGCGGTGCTTTCCGGCCATGCCAAAGCAATGGTCTGACCCCCCTCTCCCGCAGGAAACCCACACGCCCCGGGCACCCCAGGAACCGGCTGAGCTGTGCCGCTGGCAGCGAAGCCCATTTCAGATGGCTTCAGAGGCTGGGGAGGCTTTGAAAATTAATTTACAGGCACTGAAGTTTCTTACCACTTCTTGTAGGGCTAAATCAAACGAGGGGGTGGATAACATTCACAGGCGATGGCTTTTCAGACAGGGCTTCATCAAATGTGCAGCCTGTAAAAGGGAAAAGTTTGGGCGGATAGTCTTGCTAGCTCTGGAATAAAGCACGCTCCATCCAGGTTTCAGTTCAAATTACGTTTTCTAATGTACCACCAGAGATTTTTGCTCTGTTGTTACTGTGCAAAAGGATTTGTAATGGAATGGACATTTAATCTATTATTGATTATTGCATTATTAAAAAAATAAAAATAAAACTAAGACAGTGTCTTTGAAGAACAAGGTAATATATTTTAAGAAATTCTTAAGTTTCATAGTAACTCTTTAAAAAGTCTTTATTGCTGTTCCTTTTCCCCAAAACAAATCTTAGTGCCAGAGACTCTTGTGCTGTTTTATATCTCATTGGTTTATTCTGTCACTGTCCACTAGAGTCACCGCGATCGGACTGTCCCCAGCATCACCTACTTTTTCTCCCTTTGTCAGCACTCCCTTCCCCTTGCATCCGTCTGGGCCTCATCTTTCTGCTCCTCAAGTATACTCTAACTTCAGTTACCACCTGGGGTTCCCTTTATCCTACTTTCTATCCAAATAAAGACCCCATACGCACATAGAAAAATAACTCTGTACTTCAATTATAAACTGTCGGATTAAACGCTCTAGTTTGGAGGCATTTAAAATTCTTTGGGGCGAGGGCCTTATGTCCCATACCGTGGTGTTACATGACATGGTTTTAGTGCTTTAGAATTGCAAAATGGTGAAGACGAGAGGTTGGAAAACCAAACCAAGCCAACTCATGCATTTTTGTAGGCAGGCGGAGGGATGGAAAGAAAGCATTGGAGCAAGATAGCATCTGCACACAGATGCCTGCAGAAGTGAATCTGCACGCTGGAAGGAGGGAGCGTCTCAGCTCAGCGGGTGCCAGAGGCTTCCTAAAATGAGGTGCCAGAGCCCCGAGTCACACGGGGCGTGGAAAGGGTCAGGTCCACCACGCGTGGCCATGCGGGGCCAGGGATGCTCAGCTCAGCTCAGCGCCGCAGCCGCCAGCCCGCTGCTGCCCCGCCAGCCAGGCTGGGTGTTGCTCACATTTTATGGAATGCATTTTTACAAGCAACCTGATATTAAACGCAGGGTTCTTTGGTAAAATGCACGTATTAGGGTTCACATCATAAAAAATACACAGGATATGCAACACAATCAAGCTAACAGTGTTGGAACTTTACCTTTTGGTGTCCTTTATATTTTGTTATTTTAACTGCAAATCTAAGTCTACTTAAAAATCTAAGCGCTACTTTAACAGGTTTTATTTTGCATCTTGTACAATTAGGCTGCTCAACAGTGGTTTGGGATAAGGGTTCATTGGAGATCAAAGCCTTGCAGCTACATTTTCCCTCATCACCTGGAGGACCACAAACAAAACTATGCAGATGTAGATTAGTTTACAGAAACCTCATTTAAGGTGAAAAATCCTGTTAGCTATAATCACTAGATTCTTAACAGATGTTGTGTTGGAGCCAGCAGCTCCATGCTATGGCATCTATTTGGAAGTGTATTGTGTATTTAGTCACAAGACATTTCTTTCATAGCACACTAAGACGTTTGAACCCCAAGGAAAAAAATAAAAAAGAAATAATTTCATTTCTAATACATTTAAAAGCAACCTTGAACCTGGAGCTGTTAAAAACAGGCTTGTCACAAAAACATCTAACTACCGAGCTGTCAAACACCTCCCTGCCTCCCCACGGGCCGAGAAACCCGGTCGCGGCTGGGGAAGCCGGAGTGGAAACGCTGTGGGCCAGGGCAATACCATCACCTCCCGCGGAGCAGGCAGCCAGAGGGCTGTCCGGAGGAGCGAGCCGCAGAGCGGGGACAGGCAGGAACACAGGCACAGCTCTCGACAAGCTGCGACTTGTGTATCCCAGTGTGCCGGCTGCAGCCGAGCACTGGTTGCAGCTTCTGCAAATGCTGGAAGGGAGCAACTGAGATGGCTGTGATTTCAGAGAAATAATTGGTCTGAAGATGCTGAGGAAGAAAAAAAAAAAAATTAATCAAGTCTGTTTCTGACCGGATTTTAATCTCAACGGCGAGGTTTGAGAAGGGATGCGTTTCACCCATTCTGTCAGCTGGAGAAAAATGAAAACAAACCAGAACTAAGATTTTGTGTTGGGACCATGCTTTCCGAGTCACTCCAGACAACACAGAGACTTTAGAAATGAAGGAACTCCCAAACGTTGCAGAGGGAAAGTACTCCTGAGGAGCAAGCCCTTAGCTCCGAAACACAGCGTGCTGGAGCTAGGCACCTCCGCAAATCCTTCCCTTATGGATGCACCGGCAGCATTAGTGCCATGTGCCATCCACCAGCGGTTGCACCCTTGCCCGCTCCCTCTTGCTCTCGTGGTCCAGCCACTCGGGTGCCCAGACCATCCCCACAGCCGAATTCCCAAGCCGCCCTCGCTGCAGAGCCCCGCTCCATCCTGTGGGCACGGCGCTGAGACACAGGGTCCCTCCTACGCTCGGCGGCCGATAAGCAGCACTCACTTTTAAGATCCCATAAATCATGGTGTCAGGCAGCTTTTACAGTCTAATTGAGCCCGGAGTCCTTCGATAATAAGCCCTTGAGAAGTGGGGGCAAGAAAGCATTTCATAAAGCCAAGCTCGGCAGGGTTTCTACCCGTGCCAAATACTGCTACCCCCAAGGCGCTTTTTGTTGAGCACGCCCAGCAAAACAGCCACCATGGGCCAGCAGTGATTAAGTGTCAGGTAAGTGTGTCAGGTAACTACACGCAAAGAAAGCAATGCTCACCCGTCGTGAGAAACTAAGTCACCCAAAGGCCAGAGAGATAAGGCAAATCCTGCTCTGGATGTCTTCTCAACTCTCCTGTCTCCAGTTTGTGGCAATGAAACATTACAGCCTGTTAACTCCCCAAAGCCTGGAACAAGACGGGATCTTATTCCTCAGCAGAAAAGGGACTTTACAAGAGAAGATTATGAGACTAGAGCTACCTGATCCAAGTTTGAAGTTCTGCCTTGGGGGTGGTTGGACTAGATGACCTCCAGGAGATCTCCTCCACACTCCGTTTTGGTGTGATTCCATGGGAAAAATATCACACCTTCACCTGAGGGTGCTCGCCTGCAGCCACATACCCATTCCCAGCCAGACTTGAAGCAATGAGCTCGACAGACAGGCTACCCGCCATGTCCCTGAGTGAATCAGCCACAGGAATGATTGCTGACATCCAGGGCGAAATGACCTCCTCATCTTCGCTTTCAACCAAGCCCAGCTTCACCTCCCATCCATCAGAAGTCATCACATTTATCCAGGAGATTACCTTGCTCCCAGACGTGCTCATTAAGCTCTTTACTTAGATAGATAAGGAAGATTGAACTCCTTCAGTTTTCACAGACTTCAAATCAGTTCTGTACGCTTTTAAGCGTAAGTATCTTCCATGTTAAAATCACAGACGCTGAAGCTCAACAATTGATAATTGATTGACAGTTATGACAAACCCCAGCAGCAATCACCTCTCAGCATCTTCCAGAGAGATCCCAGTAGATGCTCAGTAGATGCTCTGCTTGGCAAAAGCAGATCCTGGCACAGAGACCACAGTCCTCGATGATCCTGAATTGCTTGCACAGATCAGGGTGGGCATCACTGTAAATTTAAGGATCCCTTCTAAGGACTTCCAAGAACTTATATTTAGAGCAAAAAGAGGTGGAGGAAGGAGATAAGCTGAATGAACAGAGCAATTGTTTGCAAGCATGCAAGTGCTAAAATAAGTAAGCAATCAGAGGTGCTAGGTTTAAAATGAACCACACCTTTAATACTCAATCAGTTAATTGTTAACATTTGCTTCAAGCAGTCTGTTAATTAGTCCATGAATGGCTTCTTTCATCATCTTTTTTAAAGGTTTTCTCAATTCCAGCATCTTAATTATTTGCCTTCATATTGAATCATCTCAGTGTAGACAGACAAAAAGCTTTTTTAAGTAGCAATAGTTTTTCTCTTTTTCTCTTTTTCATCTGCAGCATGTAGTTTTTTTGTCTTTCATTGTTCCTTGTCCAAGAGTGAATACTTACTGGAACAGTGCTGGGAGACATGAATTTAGGAAATTCAGATTTGCTGGGACACTGGTATATAAGCAGGGATACATGAAACACGAAAGGATTTCTTCTATCTCTTGTATACATGTTTAGAGGTAAAATTCTTTAATATTTGACTACTTGCCTTTGCAAATCAGCAGCATTCCTGCAGATGGAGGAGACTGCTGCAAAGAGGTACTGAAAATGGACAGTCCAGAAAGCAAGGGCACGGGAATATCATGGACGAGTTGGAAAGCGTCACTCATACCTTGTTCGTTCTCCTTCCTCGACATCAGCTCAGCACCAGAAGGCAACGCAAACATTCAGGCTCCGCAATTAAACCACTCTCCCTCCTC
Source organism: Calonectris borealis (assembly GCF_964195595.1). Taxonomy (NCBI): domain Eukaryota; kingdom Metazoa; phylum Chordata; class Aves; order Procellariiformes; family Procellariidae; genus Calonectris; species Calonectris borealis. Next base: position 5,095,350 of record NC_134321.1, on the reverse strand, counting down.
TTGCTGGAATGGCTTACCAGCTGTAACAGGTATGTCAGACTGCCCAGGGCTGCGCCAGCGTCGTGCCAGCTCCCGGGATGCTTCACCCGGGCTGGTGCTAGGCTCTCAGGGGTCAGATCCTTCCATTGACTTCGGCGAACCCAAGATAGGGCGAGTGAGAGAAGCCTCCGGCCAAACCTCTCCAAACCCACCGAGCACTGGCTGGGAAGGAAAGCTCGAGTCAGCAGATCTGCTCCCATTCCAGGGAGACCAACCTTAAAAGTTCGTGCACATCAAGGAGCGATAACATCGATGGCTCTTCTGAGAGAGATTGAAGGTTGGCGTTGGGCCCAGGGATTTTGCAATTCGCTTCTATCCTGTACAAAGTACTGCCTTGAAATATGTTCCCTCGATAGATATTTACATTTTCCTTTTATTCCAACGTTAGGTACAAACCCTTTGCAAGGAATACGTCCCCCTCTCTGCTTCCTACCATCCCTCCTCTTTCCTGCCTGCTCAGTCCCCACATTACTCAGAGCCCTGGGTAAAGCTCTTTTCCATGCTAAATATGCATCCAACCACTGTTAATGAGCTTTGGCCAGCTCGCAAGGAGTTTTGACAGGCCTGTTGAACGGGTGCCAAGCAGAGATGAATGTTTGGCTCGGACCAGCACAATGCTCTGTTTGTCTCATTGTTGCATTGGAAGTGTTAGCAAACTAATGTGACAGGACGGAGACGCATACAACTGAAAAATGACTGAAAATATAATTCCATGTCAGCAGTGACTCCTTAAGGATTATTTGTCTCCAGTGACTTTCAGGGAACTTTTCCTTAAGGGCTCAAAATAAAGACAGGTCTGTGTGCTCGGGGAAAGCGATCAATTCGTTTTAAACCTAGATGTAAGGAGCTGCACTCTGCTCTCGCTTCCTAAGATTTACTTCTAAATCAACCAGGCGCTCTACCACAATTTTTTGGGTTTTTTACTTTCCAAAACCTATGCATTTGGCTGCTTGCACAGCCCTGTAAGAGCCTGAACTCTGCTCTGCTCCCTGGTATGTGGATGGGCCCCAGCAAAACCCTAACGGGGACTTTCCAGACCTGCAGGTATAGGAACTGCCGGACGAGACCAAATGATGTTCAAACACAACCAGCGCCAGCACTTCCAGAGCAGAGCGATGGACCATTCCCCAGGGGCCATTACAGAATCAGGCAGAGTATGAGGAGTGCAGAACGATCTTTGCCACATACCTTTTCGCTTTCTGGCACTCTGCTGTGTAGAGAGACCTGTGGAGCTGGAGACTATCTAAACCATCATGTTTAATAGCCCTTTTGGGATCTAGCTCCTTGCGCTTTCTTCTGGGGTCTTTTCGCTTGTTTGTTAGTTTTGGATCTGATCTTCATTCTTGTCTCTGCAGCATCATTTTTCCCTTTACATTAGATGAAGGATTTTATCTTTAAAAAAGCAGTTATAGTCAGCCTCATGTTGTTCCTTCCCAACAGAAACATAGGGTCACCCAGGAATCTTTTTAAACTTAGTCTTGATGTTTGTCCTCTCCAGACAGGGAGGAATGGGCTTCCCAAGCAGCTTTGGTGCTGGGCTTGCATGTTTATTTGCAGGCTGGTCTTTTGGTTAGAGAATAGACATAGGAGTCTGCTGACCGAGATTCAAACACCTGCTCAGCTGCGGATGTCCAGCAGCTTCACCCACTTACAAGACACACTTTGCTTTTGGTATACAAGAAAATGAATTTTCTTATCTGCTTACATTAAAAATATTTGCAGAACTGTTACCTTAGTGACAGGGTCCCAATTCCCCACTTAGAAAACATTTCTCCCATCCTTCGGGCTATCAGGTTTTGATTTATATGATAATAGGGCAATCTGTTAGATTTTCAAAAGGTATTTAGACCCCTAGACGTGAAGGTATTAATTTAGTGAGACTTAAAAAAGGTACCCAACTCCTACTGAAAGTCAGGAGGAGCTGAGAATACCACTTCGGCTTTTCTGCAAATCCTACTAAATGCTTATCTATTGCTTTCAAGTCTTATAAACCTTTGTAAATCTGGACCATGACTGTAAGCGATATTGTTTCTATGCAGTAAAGGTGGATACCACCCCCACCCCAGAATTACGAACTGCATATGTACCCACTTACCTAAAGGAATACTCAGCTTCGCTGTACACTTTATAGTTTGTTTCTTTCATTTTTATAGCTAGCATTGCACTGATAAATATAGCTGTTTAGCCAAAGTCAATGTAGTGGAGGCAGAAAAGAGATAAACCATGAACATTTATTTGGATTCCTGGTGCAATAGTATATATACTGAAGTTCATTATAAAAATCATGTAAAATAGTCTCTGTAGCATAAGGCTGGCTTTGCAAATCCTTTTAATTACATCCATATTTTCAATTGCTTGTATGTCAGAAAGAGACGAGCTGGTGCTAAACATATCCAGTTTGTTGGGGTTTCATTCAACTCTTCAAATCACAGAAAGATTTTTCAAAAACTTGAGTCATCTTATCTTGTCACAAGCTATTATATTTTTATGCACATGAGAGTTTACTAGCAACAGAACGTATAAATATATATTCCACTCTTAGGAACATTGCTAGGATCCTTGTCTAAAGCTCTCGAAGGGACTGATAGGGTCAGCAGGTTGTCATTTGGAGAATTCCATCTGCAGACGCCATCGGGGGCAGCTTTTTGGGGGCGATGACTTGGTTGCTGCACGTTCTGCTCACGCCGGGATTAGCACAAAGCGGATCTGCTATAACCCACGAGAAAGGACTAAAAACTTGGAAAAAGATTTCATAAAAAGTCTTGTTTCCATTTTGTAAACCTCTGGTCCACTTCTGTGGAGCTTTTCCATGCTCTCCTAATGAAAACTGGTTCCCAGGAGCCACGTATTGCTGCTGAAAGCTGGGGCTTTGGTAAGCGCAGGGAAAAATTGATATTGCATAAAAAAGATAGTGATGGAAAATTTTAACAACGTTGATTGTTTAGGCTTTCTTCCCCTTTTCAAAATGAAACACTTTTTAAATCAAACCTTTTTTTCACTGGGAGCGTTGTGAGCACGTTTTTTCACCTGGTTCCAATCTAGACACTGTTGCAACGCAAACGAAGAGCGAGAGCATCCGGCAAGGGAGAGTGCGCTTGCAGCACAGCAAACCTTGTGCTTTCTGAATTCCCCACCAAATCCTGTGACTTATCAGAAAGGAGCACAGAATAAATATGACTTGATATACAACATACACCCTCCAAGGCATGGAGGTAGCAAAAGGCCTTCCCTACAGACTGGTGGTTTGGTGGCTGGAAGGCACCAAAACCTCTTTCTCCCTGCTGACGGCTTAACGGGTTTACACCAAACAAGATGGCAATTGGGGTCCAGACCCTGCTGAAGAAATGGTTCCTTCAGAAGCCACCCAGCAAAATATCACTGAAGCATAGGGCTGGGAGGGCTCAGGGGGAGTGAAGAGCACCACCAATACCCCTGAACCCTGAAGCATCAGGGGACTTGTTGAAATGTGCAGGTGATCCAGCAAGGTACAGAGAAGAGCAAACCAACCAGCCATCCATGGAGCAATGCTGCCCAGCCTGACCTGGGACGGGGATGGGGCTGTCCTTGCCCGTCCCGCTGCACCCACAGGGCTCCAGGCCCTGGTTGCCAAGTGCCTGCCCTTGCTGCAGCCTCTCTGCAGAGCTTCAAAGGGAGGGGGCATGAAAACTAACCCTAAAAGTCAAACACCTATCTATGGTACAAACCCCTCCTGGTGCAGCTCATGACCAGGGGAAGTCTGAATCCATGGAGGGAAGGAGCGAAGTTTAGATAAACCGGGTCCTTCTCTCCCTCCAAGCCGCTCCGAATCCCAGCACTTGGGACCCAAGACACCGGTCCTGCGCGGCTCTGCGGTCCTCGCCACCGGTTTATCAAACTCCGTCCTGAAACAATTTCAGCCTCGAACAGATTTGTTAAACAGTGCAATATGAAGATCAAGGAATAAAGATGAGGAAAGGCGAAATTAGAGTAACGATGTAGATAACTTTTGAGTATAACTAATGCCAAATAGCCAGAGGGCAACATGTCAACAATTTAATAGGGCACGACGTAAATTAATGTTTTCAAAACATTGGATGCTTCCCCTTTGAATCAGATAAAGTGTATCACTACAGAGAGATTTGCTTTCATCTGTTCTGCAGCAGAAGGTCAAGGGTGTCTAAAGCAGCTATCCAGAGCTTGTGAGTAATAGAATTAAACGGCTCAGATCACTTGATACATCTCTGAGCTCTCAGCATCCTCCAGATGTGGGGCCAGCCCGCGGGGTGGGGAGCCGAGCCCCGTGCCCCCGGCTGGCAGCGGTATTGGGTGCTGGCTCTGAGCCCGGGCTGCTCGTGCCACCCCCAGAGCTCCCGCGGGAGCAGCCTCCGCTGCCCACGGAGACTGGCAGAGGTTGGCACCACAGTCACGCGTGAGGGGCAGCGCAGGGACAGTGTTGTCTGGCAGAGAGACCAACCCCAGCTCACCTACACACTCCCATCAGTTTAAACTAAATAGCAGGGAGGCGTACGAACCCCCCGTGAGGTCTCCTGGGGCTGGGAGGGATCTGAAAGTCAGGATTTCTGCACCCGCGTTCGTGCAGAAAGCATCTCTATTTCTAGGAAGCCGAGGCAGCACCTACCTTCGTAAAGGATTTGTCCTGCACAAATTAATTCACATTAGTTGTAGGCATAACTAGATATTTATGAAGCCTGATCATTGTAAGGATGATTTAAGCCCAAAGCCGTTTTCTACCCATGCTAAAGGTAACAAGCCCAAACTCTGCCATGCCTTTTGCTGCTTCTTGCAGACGAGGCGAGGATTTCACATTCGGTGACCCGTCTTTCCCTGGCCAGCAATGGGGAAAACACAGCAGTCCGCGCTGTACAGTATAAAGGAGAGCCTGCAGCCGCGGGGAGGGTGCAGCCGGGAGCCCGACCCTCGGCCACAGCACGGAGCGGCAGGCAGCGGGCGAGCAGGCAGCGGGCGAGCAGGCAGCGCTCCCGTGGGCTCGCCTGAGAAGAGCCAGGCCACAGCAGATCTTCTGTTCATATGCCCCTTGCAGAGAGCACAGGGCCAGGAGCCAGTTTTACCTGCTCTCTTATTCCAGTGGGTGAGAAAGATGCTTGTGGGGCACAGCTCTCCTCTCCCCTGCAAAAGGAAAGATGAGGTGGGGGATGAAGGCAAATAACGCGGGGAAAGATTAAAACAGAGCATCAGATATGTTTCTCAGGGCCACAGTACACAGCACCGCAGCATGCCATGGTACCTATCTCTGCTCTCCCAACTGTAAAATGTAAGTAGGGGCTGGATTAGCCCATCGACTGCACACCCAGCAAAGGAGGTGCCACACAAAACACCTCCTGAAGGTCCAGCCACAGAAGATGCCATCTCCCAAGCCAGGAGATGATGGCATCAGGCTTCCTCTTGGTAGGGACTCCATGCAGTAGTCTCTGCACTCTCCCAAAGCACAGGCACGGATTTTAAAAGCAAGATCAGGTTAAGAGCCCTTGCAAGCACCATCTGCATGAACAGGCAGAGCCACGCAGGAGTGCTGCGAGAAGCCCTCTGCACCTCGACCACCGCGCTGCCGGGGCTGCAGCAGCTGCCGGAGCGGCGCAGGGGCCTCGGGGGACTCCCTGAGAATGAAGGCAATAATAGGACTCATTTATCTTCGGGATGTCACCCTGATAGCACGCTGCTGGTGCGGCACCGGCACGCGCTGGGTAGCTGCTGTACTCGCTGGCTGGTACCTGATGGGAAAGGACAGCCAGCACGGCGTCCCTCTGCACATTTCCCTGTGGATCGGATGGCTTTTGAAGAATTATAACCTTACCTCCTTTCAGAGCTTTGGGAGTTTTTCATTGGTTTCTTTTTGCACGCTTTTATGCTCCTGACGGGAGAAGCGGGCTCTACGCAGCTCTGTTAAGGGGTACACACTTCATCCAGCTCAGGCACTTCTTGTTCAGTTTTAATTTATCTGAGACACGAGGAGTTCACCATTTCTCTTGGCATTCAGGATTGCTCTCCCATCACCCACTCATCTCTTTCCTCCCCAAATCACCTGACAGTTGTCCCAAATTGTCTGCCCAGTTCAGCCAGCATCTCTGCAGCCCTTCGGTGCCCAACAGAAGTTTCTCCCAGGAACCAGCCGTCCCACGCCTGCCCAGCACCCAGCCACCAAAAAGTCCAGGGCTTTGTCAGGCATTTGCCCAAATTCCCTCTTTGCACACAGGAGCACCCAGCCCAGTGAAGCCACAGCTGGGATGAACCTTCGCTCGCTCGTGATGCTCCTCCAGCAGCTTCTCAAAGCGACAGGTTTTGCATCTGTTAATCAGCTTCGCTTTCTCCGGAGGAGCTGAGGAGCCGTTTGCTTCCGCAGGCTGTCACGTCTCAATTAGCTCTGTACCTTTGGCGGGGGAGCGTGTGACAAGGGGTTACGGGTCTCCACAGCTTTGTAGCTTTAGCACGGAAAGGTAAATACATCTGCAGCGCCCAGCGGTGCTTAGAGCTGCCCCTTCGCTGCAGGGGCCTGGCCCTAGACAAGGGACACGGAGCGGTGGGTGCCACAAGGACCCCTAAGATGAAGGCAGAGGCCTCTCCTCATCCTGACTCCCCAAACAGAAAGACAATTCAACAGAGGGATCACCCAGCAGAGATCTGCCTGGACCATGTCTAACGACAGCCCTTCACTGCAGCCCTGTTAATGAGATGCTGAAGACAGGCAGGTCTAAACCTTGCTCCGCCACAGATTTTAGTGCTTTCTGCAGAGCTGCCTGACAAAAGAGCCTCTGCCCTGGAGACCAGCATTTAAAAGAAAAGCAAATACCAAGAGGACCTATAAATTCTCCACCTCCTGCTGCTGGAGCAGTCCCAATTGCTCGTCCAGCAGCAGCTTGTTCCAGCTCTCAGCTCATCCCTCCTGCAGCCCAGCAACCCCACCCTACCTGCCTCCCGTAATGCTGGGCCCCTCTGTGCCTCCCTCTCCATCACCAGGAACAGGCTCCTACCATTACCCCAACATCCTGGATGGCCCCACGGCTCTGACCTTAAAGCCAGGGGCAGAAAACAGGCAGGCAGAGCCGGAGGAAAGCCATGGGCTGCACGCTGCAGGGTGAGCTCGGGGAAGGAGAATAAATTTAGCCCTGACTTATCTGGGATAAATTTGCCATCTTCAGAGTGGGGCTTGTCAGGGATGCACCAGCTATGTGTAGCTCTGGGTTAACGGGGAGGGCTTGATGGCTGTGCCGGGCTGCGTTCAGTGGCCCATCGTCCCCCGGGAGGAAGCACCCAAGCTGGGGCTTCACCCATCACCTGCTTCCAACGTGGTACCCACGGGTTTTGCAGCTGTGGCGGTGAGGGTGGGACTAGGCTGATCGCTAATTACTGCAGCTTGTAATCAGTGCAAGGGTTCTCTACCCAGAAAGCTCCAACTAGCTGTCCTGACATTTCGATGCCAGTTGCTGGAATGCACGCGCTAGAAATAGCTATAACTGATAAGGCAGGCAAGCGTTAACAAAGCTGAAATTTGGACAAAAATGGAAATGAAAGTTTGTGAAAATGAGAACAATTTTTCCTCTCGCTCTAACAGTTGGATACAACTACGCATTATTTATGGCTGTTTTTTCTATTACAGATGCTGAGGAAGAAATGGATTTCCACTCGGAGGTATGTGCTCTGCAGAGAGGGGAACAAACAGGAGCGCTCCGGCTCGGCTTTCCCCTCCTCCCCGGCAGCGGGGCTGCTGCGAAATGCGCTGCTGGGTCTTCCTCACCAGGGCCTCAATGGTTGCTCCTCCGTGTGCTCCTTACCTGCTTGCTCCTTGCTACGGTAACGCCCCAAACTAGTGGAAGGAAGTAGGTAAAAGGAGCCATTCAGAGAAACTTCATCTGAGCTGTATAGCACAATTCCTGAAGTAGGGATGTAACCACCACCCCATCATTAATTTGGGGAGAACTTAATTTTGGGGGTGACAGCCCATTGCCTTTACAGAAAGGACAGACCAACAGGCACACGAGCATGAAACACTCACTCTACCAGCTATTAATGAGTAAAAGCTATCTTCTTCCTCCTGGCCTTTCCTTCCTGGCAGTTTTGGCTCAGCCGTCTCCTCCTGACGCGTGCCGTCGACAGCGCGGCTGGCAGAGGGGAGGGTGCTTGCTCCGGCAGCATGCACTTCCAGGCCCTCGGCCATCGGAGCAGGAACGCACCCTGGGTTAGGAGTGAGCTCTGTCAGCACCATCGCTGATTTGCTACTTGTCTCGTTTAAATTATTTATTACAAGAGAATTGCCCCTGGCAGGGCACGTCCCTGCCCACCGCCACCTCCTGGAGGGGCTTTCGGCAGCAGCGGCTCCCCGTCACCCCAGCAAGAACCACCTCCGGAGCCACCGGCATGGCTGCAGGGCCCTTTCCAGAGCTGAGCCTCGTCTCATCCACCTTCGCTCAGCCTCGCTCACCGGGGCGGTGCAGAGTCAGTCCCGAGCAGGCAGGTCCGGCTTTTCCCGGCTGCGCTGGGGCTCTCGCACCTCGCGGCTTCCCAGGCTCCGGGTTGGCTTCGGACCTTTGTTCTCGCAGCCGAGTTTTCCCTCCCTGTCTCCCCTTGCCTGCTGCGCACAGCGTTTGATTTGTGACGGTTTAATACGAGATCTCTGAGCGCGGCCATCGCACCCCCGGCAGTGGTTTCCTCTAACAATTCACAGCTGGAGCCGCACCAACCCACCGAGTCCAGTTTATTCCAGCATCAGTAAGTCTTTTGGGTCAGTCCCGTCTCACAGCCGTTGTGTTTTACCCTAAAAACCAAATGCAGAGGACACAAGTGAAGAGAAAGAGACGGCAACACGTTGCCCGTCCCCACCCCTCGCCCCTGCCTCCCTGCCCAGCAAAAAGGGGGGTTCATCCTACCGACTCCGCAGCATTCGACATCGCAGTGTGCACGCGGCGTAGGCGTTGCTTGTAGGGTTTTTGGGAATCGTCTAACACTTACACTTTCGATGCACAGTGTTTGGTGCAGGTGGTTTGGAAAGGTGGAAGTTGGGGGGCCCACCATGCCGAGCTGGCCCGCCGGCAGCCACGGGCTTGGCTTGGTGGCGTCGGGGAGGAACCATCTCCGTTTTGGCAGGAGCCCGTGGCTAGGCGGGTTGCGGGGGGTGTGAAGCACCAGGCTGAGCCCGCTTTCTGCAAGATGTCTGGCAGAGGTGACGCATTTTGCATCCCGTGTGCTGGCACGGACCAGGCAGGGCAGGACAAGCAAGTGCCCATGGCCACCCCAAGCCCATGAGGACGGGACAGGTCCCATCCCCTCCCATCTCACCCCGAGGTGCTCAGTGCAAGGGAAAACAACCAGGGTGGCTTTTTTCCTCCCACAAACCAACCAAGGAGCAGACGGAGGGGAAAATCCCTCCTCTCAATTCCTGCTAGACTAACATTTTACCTGCAAAATTGAGGTAGGAGGCTTTTAAATGACTTGTAGGTGGATCTGGTTCTAGAAACATTTCTGTTTTACAACAAGTCTTTCTGTTTGAAGGAGGCGGGTGTAACAGCAAACAAGGAAATGGTTAACTGCAGCCTTGGGTTTGCACTTGCTTTCCCCAGGCTGCTGAAACGTAGGGATTCAGGGGTCGCAGTCACAAATTTACCATTAAAGCAAATGCCTGTTTCATCTGTTCCGAGGGTGGGTTTTCTTTAAAGCTTTCATCCTGGCAGAGATATTTGAGGAGCTAAAAATAGGCAGCAAAGTCACGTGAAAACCTCCGGATGTGAGAAATCACATAAAAGATACGAGCGTGAGTCCCTGTTTCCTTGGAAATAATAGTAGTAGTAATTCTTGAATGTGAGGTTGTAATGGCGAGATTTGAAACCGGCCCGTTGTTCTCCGAAACCGTCTGTGAGCAGCCAGGGCAGGGTAAAACCCAGGTGCCAAGAGAATAAACCGCCCAGTACACAGCACTGTGCAGAAAAGCCTTCCCTTGCAGAGCTCCGGAGAACGAGCCGGTGCCAGAGGTTTCCACGTGTGCAGGATCAGACCCGGAGCCGCTGCTCGGAGGGGATGGGAGAGCTCAGGCAGAGGGGATGGCACAAGGATCCCCAAGACCTCCGGCGCTGGCTGGTGAAATTTGGGTTGCAGGTTTCAGTTCGGGATGAGCCCAAAGGAAACCACTCAGTCACTGCACCCCGAAACTTTGGGTCTGGGTCTGGATTTACATCCAGAACTGCAGCTGGTGCTGGGTGGGAGGGCTGGCTCCAAGCCTGGGACTTGGACACCTCTGGGGAGGTTTCAGATCAGGAGCCAAATCTGTGGCATGAGCCCGTCCCTGGTGGGAGACAGTGAGCTCAATGGCCACAGTAAAGGGCTCTCACCCATCCACATGGAAATTGCCTATATTTAAATGTTAACGTCCCCAGCCTGAGCACTTGAAGGCACTGAACACATTTAGCTCCAGCCGATCCCCGGGGACCTGGGCAATGCTGAGCATCGTTAGGAGAAACACGGCGACCTGCAGGGTGAGAAAGACTGCTTCCCGCAGCCGCCGTGGGGTGTGGGCACCGAGCCACCCTCCAGCCCCAGGAGCTGCCACGCAGGGTCCGGCAGAGGCACTACAGCAAACGACGTCCTGGGTCCTGCACCCGTCCATGCATCACGCTGCATTTCCCATTCCTGCGTTGCCAGCTTGAGCTGCACGCCACCTCCTATAAATCCTTTCTAAATGAGCATTAGCATTTAATTTATTTCAAAAAGACTTACTGCTTGGTCTGTATAGATTCTGCACGGGAAGCACGGGTGAAGACCAGTATTTAGATCCTGGAGCCAAACACTCACCGGTTAGTAAATGCCAGAATTAAGGTTTCATAACCTATCCTGCCAAGTCAAAGCTTTGCACTAAAAGACAGCGGTACTCAAACTTTCCACTAAAACAGTTCCCAATGCCAAGCATATTATTGGGCACCACTGTTAGTCACCTAGAGACACAAAAGCAGATATGGCTAAAATCCTTTCACTGCTGTGGTTGCGAAAGAGTCTACTGGCAGTGAAAAACTGCCAAATTTTTCAAATTTTTGAGCTGGAAATTCTACTTCCCTGGGCTCTTCTCCCTGCTCCTCGTCTCTCTTCCTATTGCTGCATCATCGCATTTTACCAGAAAACAAAGATGAAAACAAGAGGAGCAGAGGAGGGACCGGCCGTGCGCAGCGCTATGGGTTGCACGTGAGGCCCCACACCCGCACGACTCGGGATCCATCATTTCCGAGTTTCAGCTGGGAGGCACGAGGCCAGACACCCACCCTCACCTGCACCCCGCGTTATGCCTTTGAACTCTGAGCTGCGGCCCGGGCAGGCGGCACCCAGCAGGGCTGGCAGACAGGGTGCTGCAGAGCCCTCTCACCTGAATTTTATACTCAGGCTCACTATAAAGACCTCAAAATCTGCCACGAGCATGGATTTTGCTGAAATAACCATCGTGCCTGGTGCTCCAGCAGTCCACCACGGCCTGTCCGTCACTCCGTTTGCCAGATGCCTGCGTGAGGTTTTGTTCTGGATGACCAGAAACCGAATTAGGCTGCATCCAGAGACGGCGCAACGTTGCTAGGCAATTACGTCTGGCTGAAAGAAGCTGACAGTCACAGCGAGTTACTGATCTGTGCAGGATGCGGCGATAAGGTTATCTAATTCTGCATATGTGTCTCGTACACACGTGTGCTAAATATGACTCCGGCCCCTCAGGTCAAGAGGACTTTGGCTCAACTTCGAAACTGATGGAGCTCGGGAGCGGGGTGGGATGGGGATGCCGGCAGGGTCATCGAGCAGCGCCTGCAAGGAGAAACAAATTATGGGACAACGGAGGCTCCAAAATCAGATCCCACTCCTAAGTTTAAAAAAAAAAAAAAAAACAAAAAAAAACCTCCACCTTTGATATAGGGTGAATTGCTTTTCTGGCAAGGAAAATGGCTTTTCCTCCCCCCAAGGCAGTGTTATTTGAACAAAATCTTTGTTCTGCCTAACAGCAGATACCGCCCACGAGCCGAGACGGGCGGCGTGATGCCTTTCCCCAAAGGGCCGGTTGTCCTCACCTGGCTGCACCCGTGCTGCATCCCGCGGGACTTGCAGGACAGACACCGTCCCTGCACTGCCGGCAGGCGCTGGGAGATGCTACAGGTTAATTAGCACTTACTCATTAGGGCTGGTGCCAGAGGTCTGTGTGGGGAACAGCAGGGAAATGAAAGCAGCTGCAGGAGCGGTCAGGGCTGGAAGGGAGGGGGCAGAGGGGACCCAGCCGGGGGGATTTCAGCTGGGATTGGGGGAGCGCTCCTTTGAATTCTACCTTTTGCTCACAAAATTATGCTATGTGAGAAATTGAACTTTGAGGCTTTGACAAACATGTTTGCTTTATATCAGGGGACTACACAGAATTTCACCCTTGAATCCAGCTGGTACCAGAGACAGAAACCAAGCAGAAGTGAGAGGGCTGTTAAGGCAGAGAAGTGGGTAAAGGACATTAAAATGAACTCCTTGGCAAGCTGCGATGCACCGAAGCCTTGAGCACGTGCAGGCGTGCAAGCTGCCCCGGTTTCAGTGGCAGTGCTGGCATTTTCAATCTTCCCGGGGACTGTGGAGACCTTGATTCAACAGGTTCCTCCTGGGCTGGGGCAGACGAGCAGCCGGCGGTGGCCGTGGCACTGCAGCAGCAGCCTCAGCTCTGAAATCATGCACCGATAGTTGTGGCAAAGGCAAAGCAAGTCCTAATTCATCACGTCTCACTGTGCAGGGCACATCCAGCTTCCTCAGGGACCCCAGCTGAGAGGGCAGGAGAGTATATATGTATGTGTATATTTTTAAACAACATACCTCGTTGATGACTACATCAGTGGACCTGGGAAGAGCTACTGATGTCGTCTATCTGGACCTCTGTAAGGCCTTTGACACGGTTCCCCACAACATCCTTCTCTCTAAACTGGAGAGGTATGGGTAGACTGTCCAGTGGATGAGGAACGGGTTGGATGGTCGCATCCAGAGGATAGTGGTCAATGGCTCAATGTCCAGATGGAGATCGGTGACGAGTGGTGTCCCACAGGGGTCCGTATTGGGACCGGTACTGTTTAATATCTTCATCAATGCCATAGACAGTGGGATCGAGTGCACCCTCAGCAAGTTTGCAGCTGACACCAAGCTGAGTGGTGCGGTTGACAGACCTGAGGTACGGGATGCCATCCAGAGGGACCTGGACAAGCTGGAGAAGTGGGCCCGTGTGAACCTCATGAGGTTCAACAAGGCCAAGTGCAAGGTCCTGCACCTGGGTGGGGGCAACCCCCAGTATCAATACAGGCTGGGGGATGAAAGGACCGAGAGCAGCCCTGCCGAGAAGGACTTGGGGGTACTGGTGGACGAAAAGGTGGGCATGAGCCGGCAATGTGCGCTCGCAGCCCAGAAGGCCAACCACATCCTGGGCTGCATCAAAAGCAGCGTGGCCAGCAGGTCGAGGGAGGGGATTCTGCCCCTCTGCTCTGGTGAGACTCCACCTGGATACTGCGTCCAGCTCTGGGGTCCTCAGCACCAGACAGACATGGACCTGTTGGAGCGGGTCCAGAGGAGGCCACGAAAATGATCGGGGGGTGGAACACCTCTCCTGTGAGGAAGGGCTGAGAGAGTTGGGGTTGTTCAGCCTGGAGAAGAGAAGGCTTCGGGGAGACCTTATTGCGGCCTTTCAGTACTTAAAGGGGGCTTAGAAGAAAGATGGGGACACGCTTTTTAGCAGGGTCTGTTGTGACAGGACAAGGGGTAATGGTTTTAAACTAAAAGAGGGTAGATTCAGACTAGATAGAAGGAAGAAGTTTCTTATGATGAGGGTGGTGAAACACTGGCACAGGTTGCCCAGAGAGGTGGTAGATGCCCCATCCCTGGAAACATCCAAGGTCAGGTTGGACGGGGCCCTGAGCAACCTGATCGAGTTGAAGATGTCCCTGGCCATGGCAGGGGGGTTGGACTAGATGACCTTTAAAGGTCCCTTCCACCCCAAACTATTCTATGATTCTATTCTATGATTCATCTGCACTTTTTGGGTGGAGGAAGTTTGACACCGATGCCTGGGAGCAGAGGATGCAAAGCACTGCCTTAAAACCATCTGAAAAGCTAAAATGTGTTCCTTTGCCAAGATACCGTAAGGGCAAGCTCTCAGGCGTCCCAGCGGCAGAGCAAGCATGCCCACGCGGCACTCAAGCGTTCGGGGGAGCTGCGCAGCACCTCGCTTTCTGCTCCAAACCTCAGGCTGAATGGCAGAGGCCTCCAACTGCTGAGGAAGCAGGAATGCGCGGCTCGCTGCCTTGCAGGATCTTGGCTTATAATAGCAATTGGCGCAGAGTCATCCTTATCAGCTAGCACATTAATCTTAATTAACAGATCGACAGCAACAGTTCCTCCCTGAAGCTCCCCTGAGCATTCGCAGCCTTTGCTGCACCACCGCTCCAGCGTCAGCGCCGTTCCCGCCGCCGGGAAGAAGGTCAAATCCTGCACAAAACTCAAGCGGCTCCGCTGGCTCCAGCCCTCCAACCGCTCGTCCCGGGAGACCCCGCTGTACCCAGCCGAGGGCCCAGAAGCGCGTCCCCCCATAGCTGGGACCGGGACCAGGCATCCTCTCCATCCCAGCAGCCCAGGTCCTGGTTTTGGCTGTGATGTAGCACCCACCGTCCCCGAGCTGCCCCACCTCCTTCATCTGGGGACAGGCCCGGGAGAGGGAGGGTTTCCCTCCTGCATGTATGCATGCTTCTAGAAAGGAGGATTCTTTTTTTTTTTTAGGGAGGGTAAAAAAAAAAAAAAAAAGCAAAACCAAACCAGATGATCTAGGAAAATGTGGTAAGATCGCTCTAAATCAAACCCGAACAGCAGGGCCCCTCTCGCCTTCTGCTCCCTGCTGCTGTCAGGGCTGGAAAATCGGTGCTGACTGTCCCAGGATTGATTCACGCCCTTGTGGCTAGAGCTGATCAGCTCTTCATGCACGAATAGCGCTATCGGCTGAGAGCTCCAGCGAGCAGGGACCCCGGCGTGCATGGGGCCCCGGACCCCACGTCCCTGCCACCGGCCAGGGCACACGTGTGGACCCCTGGACTGGGGCCACAGGGCAGTACAGCTCCAAGCAAGCCAAAGTCCAAATGAGCAAAGGCTCTAACTGGGCGCATATGAGTAACGAGAAGCAATGAAATGGCTGAGGCTCCATCGCAGGCGAGAAAAGTAACAGCCCTGGCTGCTGCGGTGTGAATTTAGGGCACAGTCATGCCTGCCAGGTAATTAAAGGGCACAGGGACAGCATCCATCGTGCCTCGTCTAAGGACTGCCCGGGTCAGATGCAAAGCCAAGACAGCTCAGACTTGGCAGAGCTCAGAGGAGAATGTCATTTTTTCTAGGGAAAAAAAAAAATAACAAAACCAAAAGCAATTCCTTTGTCCAGGTCAGCAAATCCCATCGACTCTACCCGGACTGGAGCCACACACACCACAGCTGAAGGAAGTGGGAAAGCAGCACATTTCCCAGAGGAGCAGGAAAAATTACCCCCGTTTTGCAAAGACTGGGCCCCAGCTGCCTGGGGTCGGGCAGCGGCAGACGCTGGCACGCACGGCCGCAGCAGCGACCTCGGAGGACCAAAATCATGACTGCAGTGATCAGCACACTGGAACCGCCTGAACAAACACTGTTAATTCACTAGCGAAAGCATCCCCGGGATTGCGAGTGGCCCCTCCGCACCCCTTACCCCCCTCCCTTCGGATGTCACCGCACTAAACCCTTGCGTGCGGCAGCAGCCGGGATTAGGGACGCGTTGTTTATTGAGGGCACCCGGGGGGGGCTCGTTTTGCCTCCTTGCTTCTTGGCATGGGGCTGGAGCCAAACCTGGGGTGTCTGAAGGACACCCCACGTAACCAGCCGAGTTTGCTGGCAACACCAGAGGGTTAGGCAGGGCCGTGGGGACAGGCAGAGGAGGCAGTTTCGTTGGAGGGTAACTCAGACCTTGCCATATTGCTTTCAACTCCTCATCATTCCCCTTTTCCTCTTGGCAGCCCAAGGCAGGGCTGAGAAAGCGGGGCCAGAAGCGCGCTGGAAGAGTCGCTTTATGGCACGTTACTTTGGCTCAGCACTCAAAACGCAGCCAGAAGGAACAACCCGGGGAGGGAGGCTCCAGATCTGCATCAGGGTCCCTGCGGGTTAGGAAAGGAGGAGCCGGAGGGGTTAAATTGGAGGCTTAGACCCAAGATTAAGTTATAGCATCTTAACGAGTTGGCACAAGCGAGCGGAGGTGCAGAGCCCCCTCTGCCCGGTGCAAACCGGCAGTGACGGGTGGTGATGTGCTCCTGCATCCCGGCGCCAGGCTGGGAGCACAGCCCTGACTCCCTTCTGCACCCAAGTCCTTGAGCAAGGCAGGCTTTTTAGTTCACCTTACACCGATTGCCTTACTGAATAAACACACATTAACCCTTGAAGACGATTTTGCAACTGAACAAGAATTTCATTTTCTTAAAGCCATAATGTTATAGCACAGCTTAAGGTCCAAATATTTTAAAAATATTAACCTGAAGTTCAACTTCTCCGTTTGTGCAGATGCTACCAGAAAAGCCGCCTGGTTTTCAGAAGTTCCTTTCAGGGGATGCTCAGTATTTGCAGAAGTTAGACCACCACAGGGCAAAGAGGTTAGCTCCAGGCAGTGACTTCTGAAAGCACTGACCTAAGTGTTTTTCCAACATAGGGGGGAAAAAAAACCCATCTCAGCTGAAATACCAAGGCTTTAAAAATTAGTTGCTGTTCATGTGCAGTAGTCTTGTTATTAAAAACACCATAAAAGTTTTACTGTGCTGACTTAGGGTACACGTAAAGAACCTAGCTTGTCTTGACAGACCGTAAAGAAACTTTTATGACCTATTGGGTCAATGATTTGCTAAGAAGGATTTATGCCGCTGTCCAGAGCTGGGATGCACTGCTGCAGGAGGAGCACATCAAAATGGGGTGCAGGCCTGAGAGGTGGACCTGCTACAGTTTGGCTGGGTAAACAACATGTATATCCAGCATGACTACGTGTATCAGCATACCTGCTTGTTATATAGGTTGTGTCAACTCAGAAGGGCACGGGATTATGTGCTGTGTGGATTTAACTGATCAACCTTTATTATTTTGGGGTCACAAGCGGAGCTTTAGAAAAAAAAAGAAAACTTACCCATCCATCAGTTCGGTTCTCCCCCAGGGCTAAAGCTTTGGAAACGCAGGCTGAATCCCCAGTGTTGCAATTGCTTTATCTTCTATTGCACGCTGTTGAGAAAACATCAGCTTCACCGGTCCAAGGTTCAGTCTCAACACACTCCTGGAGTAACTCAAGGAAGAGGAGGACCTGTCAAATAATATCACCTTGGAATGATGCTGCCAGGTCTGTTCAGGACGGATGGCATGGTGCAAAGGAAAGCCCCGTCACGCCGGTGGCATCATATCAGCGTCAGGGCGCGTTTACCTTTATAAAGCACCAGCATCCACGGACCCGCACAAGGGCAGAGCCTTGCAGCTGCAAGCAAAGCGCTAGGGAAATCCAAATCCGCGGTGCACCTCCAGCCTTAGGGACCGGTGAGAGCGGCCCAGGCCCACTGCGAGTCACCGAAGCTGCCCCGGAGAAGGGACTAAACCCAACTGCCACCCCCCTGGGGCGGCACGGCCAGCCGCACAGCCGCTGCTCTCCGTGGCTAGCGCAGCCCATGTCACCCCGGTCCCCTCCGTGGCTTTTGGCTGACCCCCAGCCCAGCCTCGCCTGCCCAAATTCGTTGTGGGTGTTGGAGCCATCCCCAGGGCTGGGCAGCAACTGGGACAGTAACCCAGAGCACCCAAGCCTGTCCCCACCGAGGGTGCGCTCGGCCGGTGCCGGCGATCCCCCGCCTGAGCAGAGGACAGAGCAGGACGATGCCCGGCAGTTGCGGACCCCCGGGGAGCTGCGCTCTAGAGCCCAGCGCCCGCAGGAGGGAAACGGCAGCCCAGAAAGATCAAACGCTTCAAATGTTTCTCTCCCGAGCACCGGTGTGGGCTGAAAGGAAAACTAGTAAAGTCTTTTAAGTGCCAGAGGGCTCTCGCAGCCCTCGCTGCAGGCGGAGCTGCTCCCCAGGGGGTCTCCGAGGGATGAGGAGCTCCTTCGGCCTCCGCTCACCCAGGCACCCATGCGGCCGTGGGGATGCTCGTGCAGGTCAAACATGCAAAGCTGGCCGGGACCCTTCAAGCCTCCCCCAAGGAGCAGCACCCACCTTCCTCCTCCAGCTCCCGGTCCCATCCCTACGGTCAGCATCGTGGGTATCGAGGTGGCTGCACTCCGCAGACTTCCTTCCCCAAAGCCCTTTTCCTTCGGCCCTTGACATCCAGATGGATTGAACCAGATTCGCTGCACACGTGGCAACCAAATGAACTGGTTTCTTTGGCAACAATAATGAAAGCTCAGAAAAATTTTTGCTTTCTGTCTCATGCGACTTCAGCAGCCCAGGTAACGCAGACTGGGAAGGAGAGAAACTGCAAGCATCTGACTTGAATTACTGCCTCTGATAGGAATCAGACATGCACTCCAGCATGTCTGCTGCACGTTTATTTATTTATTTGGGGGCTGATTGATTTAAAGACTCCCTATTGCCCGAGCAGCAGCATGGCACAATAACTCACTTGATCTCTGGTTTATATTTCATGTTCAAGTGAAGCAGGATGCTTCTGCCCAGCACAAGACTAAGCTGTCTATGCCAATACCGTGCTTGGCAGCTTCGGAGAACTGGGCCATGCACAGAAGTAAAAGCCGAGGCTGCAGAAAGGGGTAAGCACAAGATAAAAGCCCTGTTAAGCAGCCAAACCTGCACGGCCAGGTTCACAAACCGAAACAGGGACTCACAGATCCCGGTCCCCATTTGCCCCCTCGCATGATGCTCAGTCCCTGGCTGCGTTTCCAGCCGGGGTCCATCCCGTCTCACCCTCTGCCCAAACCGCTCCCCTTGCCCCGTGGCTCCAACAGCAATCCAGGGGTCAGGGATGTTCAGGCCTGAGCTCTCCAGCCTTTTCGGGGCATTACGCTGGGAGCTTCTAGCCTTTTGCAGCTCAGCGGGAGAGAGCAGAAGGACTAAGGCACCTCCCACCACATCTACAGTTCTGGCCCCAGTGGGCCTTAGATTTCCTATTTGACCCTAAGCCAACTACCCCGGGAGCTCTGGCTGCGGCGGGTGAGGTAATTGCACCTAATTAAGTCCCTCTGCACTTCTGTCTCCCATATGGGGAAAGGATCAAAGTGCTCCCCACCGTAATGCAACGGCGAGCGAGGCCCTGGGGAGGGTGAGCCAAGAGGGGTCTCCTGGCCTGGGGGGGGGGGTGGTGGAATCAACCAGAGACCCCCCACTTTCCCCCTGCCAGCATCGCCCTTCCCCTGCAGCCCCTCAGAGATGTCCCCAGGTGCCTGTGGCTCCAAGCAGAGAGGCAGGAGCCTGTGAACCTCACGGGAGAAGGGGCTGGCAGTGACCCCCCGTGTCCTGTCACCCACAGAGTGCCAGGGGCTGCAGGTAATTCGCTTCCACACTGCTGGTGGTATTAAAAATAGATATAAGCTATTTCAAACATTTCTCCCTCCTTTTTAGGGAAATTGTTACACGGAGCAGAGTTAAGATCTGCTATTCTCTGCTCTGCTTCCCACTTGGAAATACCCTCTAGAATTTAAGGAGGATAAAAATAGTAGCATTCAACGGGAATAGGAGCGAGCTCTTCAGAAGGTACCGTAATCACGCAGAGCCGGAGCCCAAGCCCTTAGCCGTCGTGAATAGCACTGCCAGTTGATCTCCTTCAAAGTATTGTTGAATGAGGTCTTAGCCTCATAATTTAAGGGGATGAAGTCCTTCCTAAGGTTGTGAAGATTTGGGCTTTCCAGATCTATTATTTTACATTAACTTCTCC
The DNA here is from genome assembly GCF_964195595.1 of Calonectris borealis. NCBI lineage: Eukaryota > Metazoa > Chordata > Aves > Procellariiformes > Procellariidae > Calonectris > Calonectris borealis. The sequence continues at coordinate 5,075,415 of NC_134321.1, read as the reverse complement.
TGGACAGCCTAATTAGACAAGGGGGCAAGGGCTGGTCCCTCCTTTCCCCATTATCCAGGGCCCTTTCTCCCCCCATAAGAGATTTTATTTGTGCTGCACGAAAGATTTATCAACTGCCTTTAGAGCCCTCCCTGCACTAAATCACACTCCTAATGGATAGCCTGAGGTAAGAGCACCACTGTTTATTTTATTTTTTTTTTTAATCCATTGAATAGCACGGTTCCATGCACACAGAGCTGGCAGGCTGAGCTCTGCCTCCCCCTCCTCCCCGGACAGCACCGTTTTAAGACTCCCAAGTGGCATTACTTGCACTGGCCAAAATCTCAAGATGCAGCTTGTGAAAGCCTCAGCAGGAGCATCCCAAGGTCCATGAGAACCCAGGGATGGCCGGAGTGGAGAGGCAGCCTCCCCTGCTCACCCTCCGCTTCGGGGGGGAATTCACAGTGGTGTCACCAGCGCCGGGCTCCCAAGTCTCTGTCCGTGCAGGAACAGATGACCTCTGTCTTTGCCAGTGACTTGGAAATCATCCAAATGCAGAGGTTAAGTTAAAAAATCCCCACCATTTACCCTAGTCCAGATGTTAAGAATATTGTTGTTAGTGCCAGATAAAGGTGAGGGGAAAAAAACCCCTCACTTAAATCCAGTGATACTTGAGATCCGCTCCACCATCCCGGCTTTCAGGAACGCCAACATCTTTTTGGCAAACCCAATTTGCAGGAGAACCCATTAAGCACCAGAAGAGTCATTAATTCACTACAAATAAGCTCCCAATCTGCTGTTGGGAAAACATCTCCTGTTGTCCAGCAGGGCAAGGCGCAGACCCCCTTCTCACATGGAGTCGTAACTCCTAACTGGAGACGTAACTCCTAACTGGAGACGTAACTCCTAACTGGAGACGTAACTCCTAACAGTGTGTAAAATACAACAGTCAACACATCAGCAAGGATAACTCATTACAGGCTCCTCCTCGAGACTAGGGCTGATGGTGGTCTAGCTTCTCCTGGTCTCAGCCAGGAGACCAGAGGTCTAAGGGCTGCATGTCCTGCTCCTTCCAGCTCCTGCTCCTCAGCCGGTGTATGGATTTGGGATGGAAAGGGACCACCCACCTGCAGTCCTTCTTCAGATAAAAAGCTTTTCTCCGCTGGTTACAACTGTCTGGCTGACAGGCAGAGCATGTTACAGCCAGCTCAGGGGAATCACCGTCTCTGCGTATCGGCTCGTCACTGCTCTCATCTCCACCCGCGCCCAGCCAGCCCTGACCCCCCTGCTTTGCACGGGGCACATCAGGTACCACAGCCCGCTCATCCCACAGCCGCTCCACAGGCAGGGGAATCACGGAGTCACTTCCCAGTTGTTCTAACTCATCGCCTTTAACTCAATCGTTTGATTGATGAAGCCTTTTGGCATATAAATCTGTGGGATTTATAACTTTTCACAGAAGGAAAATGATAATTGGCTTCTCTAATAGGACTTGCAAGAGGATAGATGGGCCCAGAAGGGCCCAAAAGCATAGCTGGTCCTGCTCGGTATGACAAACTGGTGCAGAAAACAAGCGTAAAGGTTGGCAAATCTGTTGGCGAGGGGTGGCCAGCGGGGCCACCTCCCCAAGCCTGCTCCACGATTGCTGGAGCGACACGGCGGCGAGGAGCCTGCTGCTTCAGAAGGCTCCCGGCTCGCGCCGCGAAGGCCGAGGGGATGGCAGCCCCTCCTGGGAGCAGCGGGAAGGTGGAGGCAGCCACCACAGACAGCAGCCGGGGCTGAGTCAGAGCCACCAGCCTGCACGCAATTCCCAAAACCCGGCTCCCCCGGCAGCCTCGCTGTGCACCCGCCTCTCCCGCTCCCCGCCCCAGGCTTTCTCCCCCTCCGAGTGTCATCACAATCCGGAACGTTTGCAATCGGGGAAGTTTCCCATCACTCATTTTTCCCCGTGCCATTGTACTGCAGTGACTCCCAATTAGATCACTGTCAGAGGCTGTCACACACCCATCACGCCCCACACTGCGGCAACAATTCAACCCCTCAGGAATCACCATATTCCTTTTCCAGGGAGCGTTTCTGCAACTCCAGTCCACATTTTCCTTCCTTAACTTCACAGCAACAAAACTTCGGTTGAATAAGGAGAACAATAGGAGCAGCTAAATACATTTCCATCCCCTCCGTCTCCTGGTAGCAAGCACAAACCCGGGGCTTGCAGGGATGCTGCCGGGCTTTTCGCCAGCTCTCTATCAGGTTTGTTAATGTCTGGATGCAGCCCTAGCTCTCAGCCAAAGCCTCAACCTCTCACAAAGGCTGCACAGAGAGATTTGGAGATTGCAGAGGATTCTCCTTGCTGGGAAGGAAGAACAGGCACATGTGCATGTGAGAAATGTTGAAAGATGCAAGGCGCTTGCTCCTGGGCAGACACACGCTCAGGGCTTCCCCCGGCTGTGGGGCAGCTTCTCCATCTGGGCTCCGCGAGCCTCTTTCAACAGCCGTTGGGAGGCTCGAGGCTGATGGACATCTCCTCAAATCTGGGAAAAAATCTGGACGTATAAATAAATTGTCCCTCCCAGAGAGTAGCATCAGCCTCGAGCCCTAACCAGGTTCCTCCTGCCACTCCATAATTTTGTCTTTCTTGGATCAAAAAGAAATGAGCTTAATGGAAAGCTACGTTTTTCTTGCCCTTTCTTCATCTTATTTTTATAAACCCCATTGGGAAGTAAAGCATATGAACAGAGGGAGACAGCCTACTTGCTGCTGAAGTCAATTTGCAGAGTAAGACAGTAATAACCACCTAAAGGGGTGGGAGGGATTGTTGGCCCTATTCATACTTGGCTTATGCTGGCGATTCCTCGAGAGAGTCAACAGGAGAGCAAACCCCTATTAGAGACAACTTTTGACAAGCCATGCTTTTAAACTTCACCACATCTTTAGCCTGTCACGTAGAATATCTCTACAACCTATGTAAAATCTAACATATATTTAAGATTATATATTATAGATTATATGTATTAGATAGGTATTAATTTCTGGGTGAAGGCAGAATTAAAATTTCAGTGGCTCTCCTGCTTGTCTACACTCCTCCAGGCTTTAATCCCTCTTAAAATACATATACAAACATGGAAAACTCCTCCTGCCAGCTCCACGCCAAACCTCCCAGGCAACATGAATCATACAGCCCCGACAGCACAGCTTGAAGAGGAACAAAAATCAGCTTTATTCATTCCCTTTCTTCTTACCTGGGCAACCATGTGCTGTTTCTGCAGCGTGCCAGCTTCCTCCTGCTCACAGGGATATTTCGTACCCAAATTCAGCTCCCGTACTTGCTCTTTCCAACCCTTGAGAGCAACTTAGAGCAGCTTAAACACTTCAGACCTCCTCCCTCCAACTCCAGCCAGCTCCAGCAGCTATGGCCAATTAGTACTTCCTAAAAGCTTTTGATGTGCTGTTATCAAGTGTGTATTACACTGGGAATTTCACGGTATTTAAGTGAACGCTATCGGCGTTACAGGCTTTGGACGCCTCTGCCTCACCTGCTGGCAGGAGGAAGGGAGGATCGCCAGAGCGGGGAGGCAGAGCCACGGGCATTCTCACCCCGTAACTTCCCCGTGGTTACTGCGCAGTTTTAAGTCCTTCTCAGAATGGTTTTGGAGAAGAGGTGATGTGCCTGCTGGAACAGCCTCTCAAGTATGTCGGAACAGTTTTGACAACTCCTAATGCTGAAAAAGAGAAGTTGGAAAAAATTAGAAATGTTAGAAAGTCATGAAATCTTCAGGATCCTGGAAACAATAAATAGGCATGGAGGAGAGCAGTTTCTCTCTCTCTGTTTTGGGGGTTTTTTTTTGGTATAGAGACATAGAGGAGAACAAAGAAGTATTTGTTTCTTGATTCCTCATCTAGGAAGCATAACTGGCTCATGCCTTCCGTGTTTCCTGCGCAGCCAGGGCTGCTCTGGGAAGCGCGATCCCCGTTTGAGGAGCAAGAGGGGACTTCACAGGCAAGTGCTGTGAGATTTGCAGTACAACAAGACCTGGCTGCAGGAAGACACTATTTTCTAGGTTCAACATTAATATTAGGTGAAGATCAGAGTTAGGTAGAGAGTGCTCTTCACCGCTGCAAGCTTCCATGCTATGCCACAGGAGAATTTTGCAAATGGGATAATTGCACTGGTATGGCTTGAAATGCTTTGATTAGGAATATCTGAAACAGCCTTTTGATGTTATTGCTGATTTCTGCATGCAGCTTCTGCTTTGCAGATACCTAAATCAGCAACGAGAAAACACTGGAGAAGTTTCCGATGTCTTCCTATTGGATGGGTTCAGCCGGGATCAGCATTAGCCTCAACCCTGTCTAGAAAAGGGCTCCATACAGAGACCAAGCAATCAGCCATCGCAAGGCGGAAAACAGCAAACAAGCCTCACTGCGCCTATCGACACAAGAGCAAAAAGACAAGCAAGACTTACGCACCTAAATATTTCAAAAAGAAACAACTGAGAGAAAGGTAGGTGGAAAGACCTGACATTTCCCTGTCCTTATTACAACTAGGGAAAAAAAAAAAATCCACGTGTTGAAAATTCTCCCTCTTCCTTCCAGATCCTGCTGGTTTCCTACAAACGATGGGGACATGCTGGCTCCGCAGTGGCTCCCAGTGCTCCCTTTGAAAGGCTTTGAACCGTGCTCGGGCTCCGAGCTCTGGAGTCCGCACAGCCACAGCGCCCGCCCCACAAAACCCAGGGGAGCGCCGGGAAGGGATTTAAGCAAATAGCAAATAGCAAATGCATTAAATGCAATCTCTACCACTGTGTACTTAGTTCTTTTTTGGGGGGGCGAAGGGAAAGAAGGACAGGGAAAAAGAAGAAAAAAGGTATGCAAAACAAGGATTCATGTTGGGAACTGGGTTTTTTAGGGGTTTTGGTGGGGTTTTATTTGGGGTTTTTGTTTTAGCTTTTCAGTTTGTGAATCACAAATGAAGTTTCACAGCTCTGCTCTCTTTAAAATGTCGTAGACTCAGATTTACCTCTAAACAACCAAATAAATGGGGCTGCACCAGTCCATCCAACCTGCGGCAAGACAAGACACTTGCCTGAAGCCAAACATCTGCACCCTGGAGGAACCCACACTCAAAACCACAAGCACAGCAGTACATCCTCTTCATACCCCTCTCCTGCAGTTTTCCAGCCAGTTTTTTGGAGGTCGGCTTTTTTGTTTGGTCACGCAAACAAGGAAAGACGGGCAGGAGCTCTGCAATCGCAAATGCAATTTCTTCTTGATGTAGCTGCCTCCGTGAGATGGGAAGGAGTTTGCCCACCGTCAGGATCCAAACACAAGCCCTGCGCCAGGGCGCTTTGCTGACTCAGCACGGCACTCGGCAGTCGCCTTCCCATGGGATACAGCTGGACCAGCACGGCCCTTAGTCACATCTATCGTGTCTTTTGCAGACAATTTTTCGCTTCAGCCCTGGAAACTCCCATCGTGACTTAAATGCAATGAAATGCTGCCGGACATATACAGCTAATCACTGCGAGGGCTGCGTGTCTGGCAGGTAAGGAACATGCACAGTCCTGCCGTGGGTTCCTAAAGCTCCTTCCAGACTGCAGGCTGTTAGCGTCTTCGCATTTTAATTGCCCCCAAACTGCTGCATGAAGGAGGTATGTTCAGATTTAAATAAAAATAGTTTTAAAAATTAGCTGACACATAAGCCTTACAGAGAAGAGGGTTTTTTCTTCCCTCTCCCAGTTACACAAGTGGGTGCCAATTTTTAGAACACCTTCAAGTCTTAAAACAATTCAGAGTTTAGCCCAGAAAGTTTACAAAACCCTAAGGAGCCATGAAGTAGAGCTCCCATCTCCCCAGCTCCTTCTGTACTCCCTATAGGTACCAAACACAAGCCTTCCAACACAAGATGCAAGTCCAGCACGTACCTTGAAGCAGCCTCGGGTGCCCTTATCCCTGCAGCCTTCACCCTCCTTCCCCCACGGCAGGGCCAACTCCGCAGCTCCAGCACCGAACGTGGCTCTCGGCTCATGGGGCTCCAAGGCAAGGGATTTCCAGGAGACCGGTCAACCAAAATCCCGGTGAAGTGGTACTGGCAGGTACCAGCGCTGCCGTGGAAATCATTTACTGGCTCCATTCAAGCCTCCACCTGGTGATGAAGTAGGTGGAGGCTGATGAAGACGAAGCCCGTCTCCTCCACTCCCCGCAGCTCTTGCTGCTTTGCCCAGGCGGCTGCTCTGGCACCTTCGGCTGGTTGCAGATTGAGCACGGGGACCTCTTCGAGGCAAGGGCTGTTTCTCTACTCACTCGTCCAGCATGCCAAGCAAGTGCTTTTCGGGTCTGTAGAACAACCACTACCTTTCCTGTTTCTTCTTATTCTTGGCACAAAGGATTTTGAATCGTTTCCAACTGAGGTTAAAAGCGTTTAAGAGTCTGTTTGCAAAGTGCTTTTTTTAAAGTGACCTCTGGTTGTAACACACACTTCCCCCCGCATACACAAAAATATCCAAATGGCTTTTAGTTTAGTAGCTGTCCTCATATTCCTCAGGAAATATTCTACAGTAAGTTTTTTTCCCCCTTTGCATTTTACCTATTGCTTGGTTTTGAAATTTCAACTTCGTATTTGAGCAGTTATATCATAGTCTCCCACCTCAGGTGGGGGGGGAAATATGAACTAGAAAGACCACAGTAATGCACATCACCTTGTTAGTCAGGCAGAGGACCAAAATACTGCTTGCAAAATACCCGTATTTTTACACTACAAAAATACAATTAGGCTCTCAATTAAACTTTATTAATTTTACTCGTGGGAGTTTGTTAGCACAAGACAGCTGAAGGAACTCCCAAGGGCTCTCACTAAAACCCTCTGCACTAAGCCTCGCCATTTCTGCAACTACAGAAAGGGGAAAAATTATTATTTCCAAGTGCCAGAACCCAAATTCTGCAGACACATCCGCCACAAATCTTCCGTATGTCGTTAGTCCCAAGCAACAAACTGGATTTACTCACTTCACTGAATTTTTCGATGTGCACAACCCGGTGTTTGCAGAAGTGGGGTGCTCGAGCAGTGGCTCACGGACAAGACGTACAGACTGACAAACTGCTTCAACAACAGGACTCTCCGCTTTTTCTGAATACTGGCATCTCCCAAAAAAGAGAGCTTTCAAATTTAATTAAATTTTACTATTTTATTTGTGAAAAAACTACAAGCAGAATTCATAAATAGACATTTCTATTTAAAGCAGGAAAATGATAAAGTGGCTTCTAATAACAGTCGTGCACATGCCAGTAACAGGAATATATTAACATCTTTTATTTGCTAGACAAAGAGCAGTGTCCAATATAAATTTCCCGAAAACATTTAAGACCTGTGAATTTCTGACCAGTTCACAAAACCACCATTGACACTTTAGCATGAAGATTAAAACAAACCTAACAGGACTGTCAGCTCTAAAGACTTTACAGAGCGGAAAAACTTTCAAAAGCGTTATACAAGCTGTCTTTCTGGGCAAATGAAAAATATAGCTCGTATAATACATTAACATAAAAATCCACAAGATAAGATTATGTTTTGACATACTTAAACAAGCATTCTATATTTGTCTCCAACAAACAAAGCTAAGGAAATAATGTAACCATCTTTACACAGTAAATTAAGGTTACAAGTCATACACAAGAACAGAACTGCTTGCGCATTAAAAACTGTTCAGCTCCATTGTCATACTCTAAATGTTGGCTCTTAAAACCATTCGGTTACATACAAGCAAAGGTTATTATATAGTCAGCAATTAATAAATTTTCAATAATTTAAGTTCATGGTAGAGCTTAAAAAAGTAGACTGAGAATGATCTTGGTAAGGCAGGTGAAAACATCTCAGTGGAAAGAAACTCACGGAAGCTGCTGCCAAATTTTCGATCTGTCCAATTTGAAACAAGCAAAGTGTTCCAATTAAAATAAATAGCCTGGTGGTGTAAAACGCTGTCATTTTCCCTTTGCAGAACTACGTCAAACTGAGCAAGTCAGGCAAGCTGTGTTGGTGTCTGTGTGTGTGTGTCTGTGTAAGAGTTGAAACTTCGCAAACGTAACACTGTGCTTTACTTACCTGCTTTCTGTGCCACTGAACACCACGAATCTGGTCCTTCCCCTACACTAGTGTTTTGACTAGTTTGGTTTGGTTCTTAAACACGCTCCCCACCAACGGCGGGATAACCCACGGACACAGCGCGGAGGGAATCCCACCCGTGGACGCGTGCCATGGGGATGCTAACTTCAGAAATTAAGCGTAAAAGCAAACGCTATCCTCCAAATCCACAACACAACAGCTACAGATGAGGCCGGGGAGGTTCAATGCTTAGCTAGCAATTTCTACTGAATGCAGAATTACAGGTCACTTGTTCCAAAGAAATTTTCCCACTTATTTATAGCAAGCTACTTTATCGAGGAGGCACGCCCAAAGAGACAGATGTTACCGACTTTACCAGTAGCCATGAGTAGCTGGTTATGGCGTTAAAGCTTTTTCAACTGATGTACAGGTCCATTTTCACTTGAAAAAGAAGCAATTTCCTGGTACACACAATGCTTTTTTTTGCACAAATTCCCAGATCCAACGAAGGCGGCGAGCGTGCAGTTTGACTTGAAGCACCAGAATTAGCCCCGCTGAAGCCAGAGGGACTCGCCACTCGCTCACACTCTTTGCTGGATCACGGCCGAGATGCACGCAAGCCTAATTGATAATGGATCATTTATAAAGCAGTGCAAAATATACAAGTTCAGGGGCATCTTCAAAAAATCTCTCTTAAAAAATTATTCCAATACATTTCAGTAAAATAAATAAATATGGCTGACCAGTTTACCCTCCCTGAGACCCTTAAAGGAATAGTAAAAACTGGAAAAGGAATGTCTTTGCAATATCCCACTAATGTTAAAATGTGGATTGAGAAATTCATAGTATTTAAAACTATGTATAATAAATTGTCTTGATGCTCATAGGAAGCATCTGGTTTCCTTTGGTTCTTTAATAAATACTTTAAAAATGCTTAAAAAGGTAAAGACAGCCTATACCGTGAATATAAGCAGAATTAAGTCGGGGTGCCCATGTTAACGCATACGGAATAAAACCACTGCTGCAAAGGCACCGCCACTGCATGTACCTTCGAGCAGGGGTTGTAACGGATCCCTTACTCACACATTTCTGTCGCCAGTGTGAAAGGAACCTACGTCTGCTACTCAAAACCACACAGATTTTAAAAGAAATCTTAAATCAGTTGCCTCCACAAAGAGAAATTACTCTTGCTAAGCAAATAATTCACAATATAACAAGCTGGCACAAAGTTGTCAAAATGTGGCCCTCTTTCATCATGCCCAAAAGTTATGCATTTGATGTCAAATGAAGCCACAGCCTCTGCGCCTGAAATTACTGCAAAGCACCCTGGGGCCACTAAATAAAGATGAAAAGCCAAAGAGGTTTGGGGTTTTGGGGTGTTTTTTGTTTGTTGTTTTTTTTTTTAAAAAAAAAAAAGTTTGTTTCACCTCTTCAGCCTAGTGTTTTAGCAGGATAATGCATGGAAGGTAAACTGTAAAGCAACACTAACAGGCCAGGAAAAGAAATTACAGTCTGAATAGCTTTAGAGCAAGAATGAAGGAGATGCTGGTCACGAGCATGAGCCACACGTGTTGCTCACTTGCCAGCGTGAAAGCTTTTCCCTACCTCTGCTCCTGCAGCAGGAGACCAGAAGCATCCAAATGCTGACAAGCCCAACGTCATCACCGGACGAGATGCTGTTCAGAAACCACTCTTGGAATACGGATGGACTTCAAGGAGAAGAGCCACCCCAACAGCACGGACGGGACAGACGGAAGGGGGCTGACAATGATCGACCCACGCACCGCTGGCTGGAACGAGCACCAGCTTGCTCCCTCACCCGCGATCACTCCCAGCCCTACGGCTCCCTGCTGCCTTTCAACCCAAAGCAAACCACTCCAGTTCTAAAGTTACCTTGGTCACTGATGCAGGTGGACGAAATTCATTAAATCTAAGAACACCAAACATCTGTGGGATTGGCTATGCACAACATAGCGATGCTCACATTACCAAAATACATGAATCCATGGCATGTCGACACCAGTCTGGTTGTGAACGCTTACGCTCCAGCCGGGCACGAACTTGCGCACCGCCAATCTGAGTTACCCTAGTGGAAATACAAGCGACCTGGAGCAATCTTGTTTCATTTCAGATCCCAAGCTATAAAAATCAAAACCGCGTCTCCAGTACATTTTAGCCATTGTTTGGGAAGAAACAGGGAAGGAACAATAGAGAGAACGGGTCCCAGCCAGGTTCAAACCTTCAGGAACACTCTTCACCTAAGACCAGTTCCATTTCAGTTTCAGTACTTTCACAGAAGGGGACTGTCCCAGATCTTGAACTGTTCAATTTTTTTTTTTCACTTCACAGTGTTTCAAGCACCAGCGTTTCCATGTATTGGTTTCAAATAACCCTTTATATATATTTATTTATATATATATTTATATATAATTTATATCAAAACTGATAGTACACAGTATAACTGGAAGAAGAACTGAACTTAAAAAGGATATGTTGAAAGAGGATGGAGTTTGTGAATGCAATAAATAAAGCCCCCTTCCCTCCCCACCCACTCCCTACCCCAAAACAAAAAGTTGTAATGTTCATGGAAAATTGTGCACAGCAGATATTATAAAAAAGTAGATTCAGGAGCACATCCAATTATAAATGATTGTTAGGAAAATCATATAAAACAATGGAATACATAAAAGTGTCAAGAGTAATCGTTAGGGTGAGAAATTCCTTGGTGGCCAGGTGCCCACGGCAAGCAGAAATTATCCTGGTTGCATCAGTAAGAGGTCGATGTCCGAGAAAGTGTGTGTTCAAGCACAGAAGAGGCTCTCCAGGATTTGAACAGCATGGGCAGGTGGAGTGTTTGAATTTCATACCCTGATTCATAGTTTCCACAACTCCATGTGCAATTTTCAGAAAGATTCGTCGTTGACTGCTGACATGTCCCCCTTTGGCGTGGAGGAACGGGACGAGCCCTTGTCTGTGCTCTCAGAGCCCGAGCTGCTCTGATTCTGTTGTTCTGATCCTGCACTGGAGGTCACTGTAGAAGACGACGTGGAAGAAGAGCGAGTCTTTTCTTTAAAGTCTGTGATAATTACTGTGACATTTCCCACTGTGACTGCCAGCTGCTGTGCGGTACTTCTGTCCACATTTTTCAGTCTGGGTCTAAAATAAATGAAAAAACATTTATAAAAAGAATAAAAATAAACAAGAACGAAAAAGTTTATTAGAAAAAACATTTGACAACAAACTCAGTGTGACCTGTCCTCCGTTCGCCTGCGCAGACGGCAATAACTGGGAGGAGAACCTAAGCAGCAGTAAGTGCTGCACAGGGGAGGACGAAGGTTTGACCTGCTCCCTGCGACAGCCCGGGCTGCGAGGGCTGCAGCAGCATGCTCAGCCCCAGAGGAAAAGACCTGTTTTGCAGAGCTCTGCAAAGGGTGTCTGCTGTAGACTTATACCTAATCCAACTCTGCCAGAAAGGAGGACACTAGAGCAGAGCCAAGCGGACAGGAGCCAGACAGACCGAAGGATCTCCTCCCCAAGGGGCAGATGAAAGAGTTCTCTTATCTAAATTCACCATCTCATCATGTGCCCTGATGTTATGAGACAAGGCTGTGACTCTGCAATACAAAACCACATGAAAGCATTTGACCACAGCTCTTTCATTCCCATATTGGAACTCTGCAGCTGCAAACACAGGCACTGGGACAACTTGGCTTCTCTTTCAACTGCTTTGAGCTTATACAAATCAGATGCCCAGTCAGCCTATGTATAAAATCGCTCAAAATGTTCCCTCTGGAACCGAGGCTATTGTAAATAAAATCCAGAATGTACAACGGTATTTCTTGCAGCTAGCGCTTTTGGTTAGGGGAAGGGAAAAAAAAAAGAAAAAGAAAAAAAAAAAAATTCAAAACCACCAGAAAAGAACACACTAGTATTTATAGCTCAGGATTATCTCAGTAATTTGCATGCTATGCTATCATTCAATTAGTAACGTAACTAATAAGGGTCTAGACTCTAGGAAGCTGACATTCATGCACATTTCAGGGGCTGGTCCAAAGCTCTGATACAACAAACCTTGGACATTCCTCCAGCTACCAGCAAATTCCAAGTCAGCTGCAGTGACTGCTGCAATTTACAGCTTTTGCTCCTAATTAAGGGTCAGGCTTAAGCAGTGGAATATTCCCAATAGGGAAATAAAAACGGAGTCTTTATACATCAGTGAAAAGTAGCTTGCTGAGAACTGCCTTATTCCAAGGGATGGAGGGAAGGTTGGTTTACTTTGGGATCAAGTTCCAGTTTTTAAACCAATCTGCCTTTCCTCCTCCTCGTTTGCAGCACACTAGGCTAATGCAGCCAAAACAAAATAAAAAAAGGAAATTAAGCTGACTTTGTATTTGCTCTGCCTACTCAACGGCTTGCAGTGTAAGTTAACAAGGGAAAAGTCCTTAAAAAGTAGTTATCCAAGTGGTATTCTACAACTAGACAGAATAGAATAAAGTATTAAGGACGGATGTACAGCTTCAAAAATAGAGCAATTGTATTTCTGCAAACTTCCTTACCAAAAATGAAGTTACTGCACCAAAAATAATATTTGCATATCTAACCTAGGAGGCTGTTTCAATTTTTAACAAGTACCACAGGAAAAGCATTTCTGATAGAAAATACAATTAAAATACTACTGTGCCGGGATAACCGTCAGTAAAACCTCCTACTTGAAACAGCCCCGTCGTTTAGTGACCAGCCTTTTCAAACCCATAGCTGTGCTTAGTGAATTCCCACAGCAGCGAGACACGCGCCCACGCGTATGCGTTGTACGTACGCGCTTGCAGGAGTTGGCAAATTCAACACATAACCACAGGCTAGATTAAATGATGTCACCTGGTTCATGGGTAACAAGAAAGGCCAGCTAGCTCAGCAAGTTTTGGGGTTTCCATCAGCTTTCAGATAGCATCTCAGCAGATGAAGGCTGCCCTCAAAGCATCAGCAGCAAACACAGCAGCAAGCATTCCCGGAAGCGTAGTATGCATACGTATTTTCCTCCCTACGCCCCAAGTTCCTCTAGGAAACCCAGTTCTTCCTGTAATTTGCCTGGGTCATTTGTTTTCTCCTGTACTCAGAAACAGCCAAAAAAACGCTGGCCCAAATAGCGGAACAGACCTTGCTGCCTCCACTTTTCTACAGGGTTGAACATGCACGCCTGCTATTGCTTGTCAAAAGTCAGCATTGATAGTCATATTTAGAAAAAGAAAAAAAAAAAAACAAACCACCACCAGGAGTTCATATGGCCTAAGCTGCATTAAGTTTTGCCCAGAAAAGCTCCCGCTACCGGCAGCCTTTGAGATAAGCCATGCCTCAAGCGCCTGAATGCAACTACCCATGCATCTTTAAATGCCATGACAAAGTAACATGGAAGGACTGGGGAGAAGCAGTGCAGGATTTCTCAACAGTCCCTCTCACAAACATATTCTCAGTGTCAGTTTTAGAACTGAGCCCTCCAACCATTTCCGAGAGATGTTTTAGGGGTCTCCCTTGTGCAAAGAGCTGATTAAGCGCAGATGGAAACCTCCAGACAATCTCTTCAGCACACGCATACAATTTTTGCTTCCTATAGGAGGCAAAGGGATTGGCCCATTCACGTTATTTTGCAAAATTAAACACCCTAATGCTTCATGTTCATAGCTAAAAAGGTTTATGGCCAAATAAGAAATGTGTTTCAAAACAATTAATCTGAAAGTGCACAGGAAGGCATGGAATAAACCAAGATATTTTGTCAGAAACAGGCATAGTATCCAAGAAGTTCAAACAGGGTTTCTTAAAAATCCAGAGATCCTTAAAAGACAATTTGAAAAAAAAACAGTTAAGAAATCTGGGCATGAAAAAAACCTGAACAGATAACTTGCGACTCTCTAAAAATCAGATCCTTTAAAAAGACTCTTGACAGCACTCCTGAGCGTAGTGAATTGCAAGAAAAGTTCCACTAAACTAAACACTTAAAAAGACAGTTTAAGAACTGAAGGAGATGATGTATTCCTTAAAAATATCCAGCTACACCTGATACTATTAAGGATTAATTAGGAATGACAAAAGCTTGCCACAAAACATGGACTAAAAGGCTCTGCAGTAGACAGAGTGACTCCTTCAAGGAGTAAAAACAATTATTTGATGTAATCTATCAATTTAATACTATGTAATTAGTCAAGCCTCTTGCATCCTAAGTCCCAAAATAAATACCATTTCAAAAAGAACAGGACCAAAAAAAAAAAAAAAAATCATTGCAATAAAGCTATATTTCTCTAATCAAACCAGGAATGGACACTTCAATCTTTGGGGGCTGAGGAAGAGTTAACAGCAGTCCCTGCAAACAGCTCAGTCTTCTAGCCCAGCAAATCTCACACTGCCCTCACTACATTCAAGTGAATTGCTGTGTAAAGGATATTCACTTACTAAAGATTTTCATGCTATTATTTAAAAACTTCCAAAACAACAGTTTTCTGCAGTCATGTCTTGCCAACCTTAATGCTAATAGCAGTGCAAACCATATTTCCCACATGCCTTACAACTGTTTGCAGCTAACTAATATTGCTTCAGTTCATGTGGCTTCACTATAAAATACTTATTACAGCACATTTTAAGAAGAGATGCAATTCTTGTATAGCCCACATAGGAAAGCACCCAGTTGAATTCCACCTCTTGTAGCTCTGTAAGTTTAATAATATAAAAACTGTACTTTGATACCAAATTTTTTATTTAAGAAATAGAGCACAAGGTACCACCTAAAGAAAACAAGCATAGAGTATCAGTATAGGCAAGACTAGGAATGACCTCTCTCCACAGACAGCTACTTATTTGAAACTTAGACAAATACGAAACCAACCATTCATGCTTTTTGTTGATAGCAAGATTCTAGCAAATCTGTTCATGCAGTCTTTTAATTCCCGTATACTTGGATAATTGTCTTGACAATTACAGTGGCTGATTACGGATAAGGAAGTTAAAAAGTAACCTTTGTTACTGCTATCGAGTGACGATAAGAATTTGATAAAGACCACTACGATTGCCAGTTAATTTTTTCTCCCACTGTGTTTTACAGCCAAAAGCATTACTGCCCAATTGACAATACAATTATTTTAGCAGAGGAACGAAAACTGAGTGGACAACAGAACAAATATTTCCCATGCCTGAATCTGTCCTCACCAGCAGAGTGTTTGCGTGCTTGTACATGGAGAAGGCTCCTAGCCACTGGTGGTCTTCCCATACTAACACTGACAGACCCCGTGGGTTAGACAGTACTCTGTCTCTGTCAGTCCATCAAAAAAACAGTGTCTGCTATTTAACACAGTTCTCAGATACTGAGAGCTTAAGTTTAGTATAAAGTTACCTTGAAGTGTGATTTGAGTCGCTGGTCTTTGTGGTAGTATTCCCAGACTGTATACTGTTCGCTTCGCTAGGAGGATCTTTCACAATATCTGACTTTGGTCTGTAAGAATTGGAGGGAAGAGGGAGAGTATGATGTTAGATTAACTGCACAATTAATCAATGCACAGTGCTACTGAAACCACTCCACATTTAATAGTGCATCCTTCAAACTTACTTAGTCTTCTTGTTGGTGTTCTTCTTTGTAACACTTGGACTAATTTCCTTCTCTTTGTCAGGTTTTTCTTTGTCTTGTTTTTCCACTTTCTCCTTCTTCTCCTTCTTAGGTGGTGGTGGGGTTGCGTATTGCTGGGCAACTTGTTGTGCCACCAACTGAGAGTTTATTCTAGGTTTTCTATAATGACAATAAAAAGAGAGATCTATAGTCAATTTTACACAGTAAAAATGACTTCACCAAAAGCAGTATGAAGATTTATTTCAGCAACTATGGAAGAATACTCCACTTACAAAGAACCAAATGGATGTCCTTATTTAATGTGAAGTACTACTGCTGGTACCAACAAGACAGAAATTTTAATATTAAGAAATACTCCAAACTGCTGTTTCATCAGTTTTTAGCCTCATCTAACATTCTTAAGTATAATGCTCCCTTTCTTCCATCCATGTCATGGAATCGCAGCCAATTTTGGGGGGACAATAGTGAAAAAGCAGCTTTCAAGAAGCTGCCAGCCCCGCACTGTGGCTACACTTTAAGAGACATGACAAAAATAAGTTTCCTGATAAACATCGTCTCCTTCATATCTTTCAATTCAATTTTTCAAATGAGCTTCTGGTTCCCTGAAGCAGCAAATCTCACACAAATAACAAAGAACAAGAGAAGGTAACTGAGATGACTTTGTCCCAAGGCCCGGGACTGAAGCTCACTGGCAGGAGCACAGAAGACAAGCGGGCATTCACACTTCCACGGGGGAACGGCCGTGCCAGCCTCCGACACACCGTCTTCGCACAATTGTCTGCAGTCCCAATGGTGCTCGGACAAAATACACAAGCCAACTGTCTTTCAAAGACTACTTCCATTTCAAATTATGATTTATAAAAAAAAAAGTTACTGATCCTCAGGTAATCTCACAGAAATTTGTACCTTCCTCTCTTCTGCATTCTTCATCCAAACTCTCATCTCCTCTCAGCTTAACCTGAAACCTTTCCATCCTGGCATATCACCAAGCAGTTTATACTCTGAATACTCTGACTATTCATGACCTATTCAGCCCTTCAACACGCCAGAAAGATCTATGCTTCCCCACACAGCTTGGGGGGGGGAAGAAAACCAGGTTATCAACTCCATTAGTCTTCCATTATGAGCTGAACACTAACTGCAACAGTTGCTCATGCTTCTCCATAGCCGTTACATTGGTCATAAATACGACTCAAATTTTCTGCACAGGTTAGACTACAGTAGACTGTCAATGCAAGTAGTACGCAAGTATCATTGTCTACTACTGGAACGTGGGAACCCAAGGGTTTCCGCTGCAGAGCTCTGTACCTGCACCCAGTTTTTACTACAAACATCTAGAGAGACTTTCTTAAGAAGCTACTTAGTGCTTTCTTGTGGTTTAAAAAATAAATGTACAAAACACTAATTGCTCACATGTAACATCTGCATTTAGAGACGATACATACAGATAATGGAACACCCAGAAAAGTTCTACTCCCTGTCACAGGAAAAAACCAAGTATCTCTTGGCGCTGGTTTTCTGTATAATGGTACCAAGATGCTTTTACTGAGGCCAGATATACCCAAATTTTTCATTTCACTACCTCAGCTTATTATAAAGTCTATGCAACAGGTTGTGATCAGGCCCCTGATCCACCTCAACACCACTGGCATTTGGATTTTTCACCCAACGCAGAAACTGTAATTTGTTTTATGCTACAATCTGTGTATATTGCTGAATGAACAAGTGATGATCTAGTGAGTGAACAAAGATGATCTAGCGTTCAGCCTTAAATAACTATGATGCTGAAATGTTTGGCAGATCAGATCAAGCAGTTACCTGTTCCACAGAACAGAAGATATTTAGCATCCTCACATTTAAAATCCCATATATAGCAATTTCTGTCTGTATGACTGAGAATAAACACATAAGAAAAAATGTTTTGATTACATGGAAAAGTTTTTTCAGATTGATGCAACCACACTAAAAGCTGACATTAGCTTGTATCAAGCAACCTGCTAACCGCCTACTCAAAAAGAAAAAAAAAAAAAGAAAAAAAAAGATAAAGTGTCAAGAAATCTTCAAAGAGAGGGCAGATACCATCTCCCTACATGATTATACATGATTAACCTCACTGCTCAAAGCTGCCACTTCTGCCCAGACTTACAGTTATTTGCTGTTTACACAACCAGCTAAGTCAGAAACCCAAGCAATTCATGGGAAATCCCAATTCAAGAATTTGAGAGCACCTTCAAAGTTTTTCTGCTTTGCACGACTCTGATGTGCCTGCTTGCAACGTTATTTCCAAGCCTTACGTCCAACCTCTGCAGCTACTGAGCTGCCGTTCCTGTTGCAGGAGTGCTGCACTGCTTGAATGAAGATATAAATTTTAAAGTGGAAACTTCAACTAAACTAAAATAAAAAAAATACATAAATAAGTCAACTGCATTTCCCTAGAGAAGGCTGGAACCCAAAAAAGACCAGCCTTCAAGTGCTCCTGCAGAGACACCTCCCCCCGTGTTCTCCCGCTCCGTATCTGTGCTGTGACGGCACACCACATTTATTAAGTTTTATCATTTTCTGGCCAGCCACTGACGTAACTAGCACAACTTCTCCAAACCCCGTATTTGCGTATTGCTTCTTAGACGCCACGATGGCTCGCTGGTAAGGGCAAACCCAAAACCGAAAGCCAAGAGAGCAGGCAGCAGCGTGCACAGGCAGGGGACCTGCGGGAAGGGGGGCCAGCCCTGCTGACGGGCGTTCTCCTGCCGCACCGAGGAAGGGAGCAGAAAGCTGCTGAGACTTCGGTCAACACCGAGCATGTTTCAAGATCTGCTGTACTACTAGAACAGATTTATTTTGTTTTGGGTTGTGTTTTTTTTTTTTTTTAAATAATGCAAATAACTCAATAGTTTTCCAATTCTTAATTTGGACATTTTGCTCACACTAGCAGCAAGCTTAGGAAGGTTAAAAAGCAGGTAAGTTAAGCAACTGGCATACTAATAGTAAAAATAATCAGAGTAATAAAATCCTTCAAATAACACCCACACTGCCACTACAGCCAGGACACACTGGTCACAAGCCCTTTACAAAAAAGCCAAGCAAAGCAAGTAGAGCAGCACATTTTTACCCACAGCAAACTATAACCATAGTAACCACAATCGAGTAAAGTAGCTGCAGTATCCAAAACTTGCTCCAAGTTTCCCTGCCTACCAAAAAACACACTTCAAGGGCTAATGCTGATGATCTGATCTATCAACCCTAGCACAGGCCATCCCTCCGGACACCGCTCCTGCAGCTACAGCCATCCGTGCCCTATCCTAGTTACGCTGTTTGTCAAAGCAGCCACCCTCTTTGTGAGTGTTGTGAATTCCTCCCCAGCTGCGGCAGCAGGTAAGCTTGCATTGCCATCTAGAAACAAGGAAAAGCATAGATTCAGTAATACTTTGCAGTGGATACTAGTTGTCTTCCCTCTGAGAATTTGAACAAGGAAGGGAAAAAAAAAAATCAGTGGAGAGAAACAAGCCTCATTCCCATTTGGGCTACAACTATTTAATGTGCTTCTGCTTCTACCACAGAACTTGTATTGAGAAGAACAGAAGGATCCCTTTCTTCTTCTTCTATTTTTGAACACTGTAACAGGCCCAAGCCTCCCTGCCCCAAATTTTGGTGCTGGTGGTTTTTTTTTTTTTTGCAATCTCCAAAGAGAATGTTTCAACCCAAATACGCAATTACTTTTTTAATATATCTTTTGAGCAGAATATCCTGAACAGAAACTTGTAATCCCTTTCAAATTTTTTCTAAGACTAAACAGCCCCATAAACAAGTATTACAATTACAAACAACCATTTTTACCCCCAAAATCTACTCATCAACTCACTTTCTGTAATATTAAACAATTCATATAAACAAAGAATACATCTAAGTGACAAAATCAAACCCCAACTCGGCCTCTTCCTAGCTTTCTAACCAGCACCCACACTTAAGGAACAACTATCTTGTCATTTAGTAGAAGGTTTAAACTAACATTACACACAAACCACACTTAACAAGTCTCAACTTCCAAAAACATTATTTGAAGAGACGCAATACTTAATATTACACTTGGTTCTTGAATTCCTAAGCAGACATCAAACGGTGAGCCACAGTGCTCTGCTTCTTGCAGGCCAGCAGGTCTTCCCGACGAGAGGAAGAAGATGCACGATTTCCGTATCTGTTCCCCAGTCCGTGCTGGGTCCCCTCTGCCACCAACGGGGTCGGTGGCACCACAGCTACTCGCCCAACACCTGCTACAAGAGACTCTGCTTGATTCCCCCCTACCTGTGTCCCTACAAATAGAAATGTGGTGTTACACCTTGGTGGCCACCACTTACGCCTACTCTGCACCTAGTGTCAGGTGAGTGCTTTCAAAAACAAAGACGACAGTATTGTGCAATAACACCTGTCAGCAGATAATGCCAACAGGTGAACATTATGAGAACAAATTTTCCATGAAAGTATCTGAAATAGGTATGTTTCCTTCCACCTGAACATTAAGGTAAAGTTATGCTTTGTTTGGACAATTTTCCCCTAATTTAAGAAACAGCCTGGGCAAAGACTCAACCACCAAGATCCAACCCTGATGTGACAAATAAATGAACATTATCCTTTTTCTTTTTTCAATATAAAGAGGATTATCTTCTCCCTGTCTAAAACTAAGAGCAATTAAACTAAACTAACTGTTTCAAAATTATGTTCAGCCAAATAAATTGTTTCACATTAGTTAAACTGTAGTTTACTTCACAGGAGCAGGTATTTGTGCAACGATCAGTGATCTCTGCAGCAAGGACATACTGACGCATAAAAAAGCTGCAATATATTTGTCTATTCCAAGCATGGGTTTAACACCTAGGTCTTTACCATCAGCTATTGTAAATGATACACACAAATACTCTTTACTACCTTTTAGTAACAGACCCACACAGAATCATTATGCCTGCAAATACTATACCCCAAGATTGTCATATTAAGTGACACTGGGATGTCTGGCTCACGGGAAGTGGAATAAAAGCAAGACGTTTCATGAAGGGCTCACTGCCTATGTCACCGTACTCTTGAAAACAGAAAAAATACGTACTTTTAAGGTTCTGGCAAGTACCTCGCAGTGCTTCTCTACCTGCATCTTCTTCTGCATCTCAAAGCTTCCCTTTAAAGCCTGTCTTGGGACCAAATCCAAAGCACTGATGCCCAGGAATTCTGCTGCTCCACTCCTAACCCCTGCAACTGGGCTTAAGAGTAGAGCAGCACAAATCACATCGCACATCCAACACATGGTAGTTACTCAGACCTGGATTTCAACAGGGATACAGGAGGATAAGTTGCACCATATTTTTCATGTGACCCTAATTTCTGTATCTGTTTGGGATTTCTTTGGTCCCGCTGCCTTGAGAAAAGGCAAGTCACCCACCTCCTGCATATACTCTGGAGCAGAGACAGCGGCTTGCTTTATACCCACAGAGACCTTGAGGGACTCCAGCAATCCCCAGAAATGTGGATCTAATTACAATTGCTCTTACTTTCCTACAACTATGTTATCAGAAGAATGAAAGTGGCATCAAGTGGGATTTCAGAGTCAAAAGCCTCATGTAACATGAAGTACCAAGGATTTGGATAATTTCATGCTGTTCTGGCTTTGATGGAAGTGGCGATACCGGCAGACCTCTGTGTAGCTCACCGTTTCTTTGAGAAAACGTGTTGCATATGCTGTGCAGTGTGAAGTACATAATTATTTTAATAATCCTAGTCATACATGAATATATCTTTGCTCAAAGAAAAACAAGAAAACAAGACAAGAAGTATTGACGTGAGTGTTTATAAAACAGTTAGTACCAGAACAACAATACAATAAGCATACTTTGGAGCAAGATTGTAAAGCAAGGTTAGAAACTAACCCATAAACACATTAAAAAAAAAATTAACATCTCCTTAAAAGAAGAACCAAAGATTTGGCAAAATTAAGCCATAAACATGACGGGATAAGCATTCATTCTTGCATGCATTTTTTCCAGCTCATTTGTGATGACCACCCGGTCCTTTTTAGCAGCAAGAAAAAGGATGAATGGACAAATTGTCCTTAGAGTACAACTGCAAAGCAGTATGGAAGCTGTATACATTTATCAGATAAGTTCTCCATGTAATACAAGACCACAAAGCAATAATAAAAACAGTAAAAGACAACTAGAAGGACAAACAGCAAGAAATATGTGATTAAGCAATATTTTGTTGAAAGAACAGAATTTTACTTTATCACTGATGTGCTAATGCTGTGCTTCTACTTAGAAGACAGATGTTTAAAAACAAATAAGTTAATCTAAGGAACATCCACTTCTGGGCTGCAGGTGTTGGTGTTTCACAGCATTGCCAGCAGGACAGGGTTATCTTTCAGCTGGAGAACAGTATTTGCTACTAACCTTATACAGAAGGGCACAGCAACGTGTTTGAAAGACTCTGAGTGTTAAGGCTGAACATTTTGGAAAAAATGTGAACAAAAATAACAGCTTCACACAAACAAAACAATTGTTCGCCACAAAATAAACTATGTACATTTAAAAATGTACGGCCACCTCCAGAAAGCCTCCAACAAACTGTTCAACGTCCTCCTTGACCATCCAGCCCGCTGTCTCCCATCTCCTTGGAAAAGCCAAGAGTAGGCAACGCAGAGATAAAGGAGCCTCAGCTTTGCGATAACTATTCCTGGCCATGACAACAGACCTTGAGCTGTTCAGATTTCAGAAGAAGAGTATTTTAAACTTTATGTTTGTCCACCAGAAGTTTTTAGACTTCAGGTTGTTTCTCACCTCCCACAGTACTTATGTTTTTAAACTTTAAAAAATTCAAAATTATTAGCAGTACTTAATATTTAGTGGTCCCTCAAAGCTGCCAGCTCCCCTGCCTTTTTGGGTGAAAACCTGCTTTTCTTCAATTTCTCCCCCCTTTTCCTTTTTTTATCAAATTAAGAATTGGAAAGCTATTAAATGAAATGCAAGCTGCCACCTCCCTTTACACAACACAACAGGCATTACTGTGTGCTGGAAAGCGGCTAGTCCTTGCCTCTGTGCCACTACAGGGTAGAGCCTCTTTGAATAATGCCTGTAAAAAGAACACTCAATTCTTACTTGTTACAGGAGCCTTAGCATTGCTTACTTTTAATTATTTGGGTGCATTTACAAATCAAAGTATATAAATCAAGAAGTTTTATTCCCAGAGTTGCCACTGCACAGATTCTGCAGCTCACGTTTCTGATTTTTTTTAGTGAAAATATGCTAAAAATCACAAATCCAGTACTAAGCAAGTTCCAGAACTGATCTATGAAACTATTTCAGTATGACTGCTCAATAGCATAGTGTAATAGGTTTTTCAATACTTTTACAGTTCTTTTTTTAATATACATTATTTCATACAATCCCATTACAAAATAGTTTAAAGTCAGGGCCATAAGATGTTTTTGGAAGCAGTTCGACCAGAATTTTGCCATGCCGAAGCTGCCAGTAGTCACGTAAGTTCTCAAAACACCCATTCTAATACAGTACAGAACCCAAAACTACAAATAACATTTCTTGTAATTGGACATAGGCACTACCACAAATCCAAACGTGAAAGCAAACCGGGACCATTAATGTCATACCAAATCAAATAAAAAACATCTTATATGGTGCTCCTTGCACAGCCGGACTTAGGACCTGGTGGGCTGCCAGCAAGAAAAGAGCCTCAAGTCGAAGAACAGGGCGATTTGGGAATTTGTTGGAAAATTTTCAGTGGAGAAGCACCACTGTTTGCATTTTTGCAAGTATACAGAACTTGCACAAAACCTCTTCCCCCCACTCCAAGGGAAATTGATAAATCACAGACTGGGCTTTCTGGTTAAAAAGTACTGAGCCAGAGACTGATCATAAGCCCGGGTCTTCTCCACCCAGTCTCACGGGCTCCGCTTACCTTACTGCCCTGGGTCTTTGTGCTTCTCTACCACACACCCTTATAAAAATAATTCAAAAAAAGTTGTCTAACATTGTACAGTGCACATGTTTTGGACTACAGGTTTATTCTGATACGCCTCTGTGTTCATGATACCAAGTAGCGTAAGACAGTAGCAAACAAAAGCTCCTGTACACTCTGGAGAACGAAGAGCCATCCGTACAAGGTCTCCTGCAAAACAGCATTTCTCAAGAGCAACAACTCTCCCCTTTTGCAGCTATTTAATTTGAAATCACAAGATGGCAAAAGGAAAAGTTAAAACACAAGTTCTTCTTCAGGCTTCTTTGACACCAGAGCATGGAGGGAAAAAAGCGGTGATGGTGAATAACAATGCTGAGTATCAGTGATTGGAACAGAGCTTGAGGTTTACTTAACCACTAATACCGTAAAATTCACTTACTATGTCTGCAGGAGGCAAAACAAAAGTCATGCTGAAGTTTTGGAAGAAATACTGCTCTGTTTCTCCTTTTAGAGTAAGAGCCTGCATGGAAGCTCAGGCAGCACTGGCAGTCTCGCCCATCCTTTCATCTATAGCACCTATCTGAGCTGCTATCTGAGCTGCAACAGGAGATAATTTCTTATCTAATCTGCAGCAACTAACGAGTGCCAGCGAAAGCTCTGAGGCTGTCCACCAGATACTCACCCTGCCGCTGCTTTCTCTGCCCAGCCTGAATCCCTGGCAGAGACCTGCTCCGGCGATGGCGACTGCTCCCGGCCGGTCTCGGCTCCATCCCTGGAGCTACCGGCGGAGGGTGCAGCCCCCACACCTGTCCTCGCCGGCTGTGCGGTGCTCACCTGCACGGCTGCCCATCAGCGGGCACTGCAGGAGCTTGTGGGTATGGGTATATACATTATATATATATTTATACACTATAGCAAGGCAGCGCTGAAGAGCTATGTACACTGCTGAAGTTGCACCTGCATTCATCTGCTGGAATTATTTCCAATAGAAACATCCTTTAAGGATTAGAATGGGAAAAAGTCTGAATTACCTTTTTCTGCTTTCATTACAAAATAAAGCACATTTCCTTAAATAAGGAGTTCAACGCACTTCTAAATAAATGTAAACTGAGTAAAGAATTGGCAAAGCACCAAATTTACCACATTTTAAGCATGTTTTGTCTTGTTTCATGGGGAAGCAGAACTGTCCAAATGATCACAACTTCATTATGCTTACAAATATTATAAAGCTACTTCTGATTCATGACTATATATAAAATCTAAGACAAAAGTACACAGTCAGAATTACAGTTTTTCAGATGCTTTCTTGCTCCACTATTTTACATAAAACATAATTTTCTAAGATTTTTTAATGGCCCGTCTAAAAAATAATCAGAAATTAAGAAAAAAGAGCACAATATATCTCCTGCTTAAACCAAAATTTGCAATGTGTAATAGATTAAAATAGCATCAATTCCCAATTGCAACATCACCCTAAATTCCAGCTGAACAAGAACTTTACAAGTCCCCTTCTTGCTCTCTGCCTAAGCATTTGCTTACCACCAGCAGCAGTTAGGTCTGTGGCTAAGCATTCAGAAAAAAAGCATTCCCTCCTATTCATTTATTGCATTTGTAGGGAAGAAGTTCTACAACAGTAGAAAAATTGTGCTAATATATACAAAATCCACAAGCAAGTGTTTACAAAATGAGATGCAACCGTAAATGTAAAGCTCACACCAAGCCTGAACTTGAAAAGATGGCCTTGAGATTACTAAATCATTTTTCTTAGGTATGTGAATTTCTTTGGTTACCAATAATTTCAGTCTTATCTTGCAAGTGCTGCACAAGCTTCATTTCTAGAAACTTATTGCAGCCTCATCACGCTATTGACCCATCCGCTGATCCACTCGGAGCTTCCGGTTAATCCATCACTGAAAATTCAAATCAGTACTTCAGCAGGTTGTACACCGAAACGGTAAAATTTGTTGTGGAGCTGCTTCTGGTGTTTTCATCTATGGACACACCTTACTGCAAAATGGCAAAATACCAAATGTTCCATGATTTACGACGACTTATAAAATTGTTATGGAAAATTCACTGATCTCAGCACAAAATTTACTTGCCTACTACCATCAGCATGATGATGAAACTAAGGTGATTTTACTTGCTTGTCAAAAATAAGCTGCTCTCACTAGCAAAAATTTGAGAACAGTTCATAAAGCTGGCAGCAACCAAGATGTGTATAATAAAATACTCAGATTTACAACAAAACCAATTACTTAAATACTTCTTCCTACTTGTCTGTTTATTAAGATATGTATGATTCTGAGGAAAGCAAACAGGCTCAAAACTTCCTGTTGAGTAACAAGGTGCAGTTGGCAGCATGAGGGTATAAATGAGTCTGATGAAAATTTAACATGTAGATTCCCCAAAGCAACTGCTTATGGTTATTGTGTTATAAATTAAAATAATGAAAATATGAGGAAAAGAATAATTATAGCAACTCTAACTACAGCTATAAACTAGGAATACCAGACTTGGTGTTATAAAAGTACCTTATCACTGCTGCTAACATATATATTTCCATTTCAGACACTGAAATCTTGAGTAGTAACAGAAATTGTCACGTATACACCATCCTTTAACCCAGCCTCACATGTCCCATTCCGGAGCATCTGCCTCCAGGTTTTGAGATACCTAAGTTTCACACTTCAAAATCACAGCAGGAGAGACACCAAACTTGGAAAACAAGCAAGGAAAAAGGAGAGGTGCTGAGAAAATGAGTTCCCTACCAAACAAGAGATGTCAGTTAAATTCTGAAGTTGATCCCCTCCCTAAAAGTTACTAAAACTAAAAAAGTAAAATACATTTCCAAAAGCATCCTCCTTAAAAGTATGCTACTGGGTAAGCACAAAGAATAACCCATACTTTTGTAGGAAGATGAGTTATAAGAACATTCTCTCTTCAAACATGCTCAAGCATCTCCAAATTTGAATACTTATCAGCCATACAATGCCTAATAATGTAGCATCACATATAATACCATTCTAAAGAAGCCTGTCAATATTTTTTTTTCCCCCAGGAAGAGAAATGGTCTAATCTATGTATGCAAAAAAATCAACATTTAAACAATGGGTCTAAAACACCACCTGTTGTATAGCTAGAGCTGAACGAGATTTTAAGGTTTTGGTTTTGACAACACATTTCCAACATCCATAACTTTTATTAGCAAATGGAAGGTAAATTTTAACTTTGAAACAAGGTGGATTTCTATAAAATCGGAGACTGAAATTTTAAAACTTAGAGCCTAAGTTTTAAAGTCGGCTCTGACGCAGAAAGATCAAGAGTCAGGTTTTTTGCAATCGCTGTCACCCTTTCAAACATTGTCCTAAGATCAGTATCGACAGGACTGAAACAGCCTCTGAACCTGTGAGCAGTGGTCACTAGCAAGAACTACATAACAGGTTTCCAGTCACTTAAGCATAACGCTTAAATTTACATAATACTTACACTCTGAGAAACGAAGATAATCTGAATACCTAACCTGCAGATAGAGAGGCATGATAGCTTTGCTTAAAAACAAAGAAGCAATTTCTGAATAACTCTTTTGTGGAGCCCCCGACAATGCAGGGATGTGGTGGTTTATCAGAGTAAAATTTCACTGTGCTTGCATGACACTGGAACACTGTACACTTGGTGGAGGAGGGGGGAAGACTTCTCTATCATTTACCAACCAGGCTAAGTTCACATAGAAGCAAAATGAGAAACTACCAATTCTACAAGAAATGCTGAATAGTCTCAACAGGCCCTAAATCTCTAGGGATGCCATTAAAAAAAAAAAAAAGGCATCCAATTTGAGCAAGGCAGTAATTTTAATTCAGCTACATCAAAAACTGCAGGCTTTACCTACGAGACAGAAATTGAGTTTTTCCAGCAAACAAAACCTCCTTTTTATTAAAAAAAAAAAACCAAACACATCTATGATAGGATTTCCTTTCATAAAAAGCGACATTTCAAGAGTCCTTGAACAACCAGGAACATAGCTTTGCCGATAAAGCTCCAGCCTGCAGCAGCTATGCAATTTGAGACACATCAGGGCTGCTGCAATGTGGAGCGGACACTGCACCGCTGCTCCCAGCGCTGTTCGGGAAGCCAGCACAGCACCAGGCTGCAGCACGGGCAGCTGGTACCCACTGGTACCAGTAAGTGGTACTCCACCTACTCCTTCATACCTCTGTCCCAGTACAATCTGCGGTGAAATAGTCATTGTCAATGGTTTAAGAGGAAACTTTACTGTTTAGAAAATCAGTTTGCTTTCCTAAACACAAGAAGAAAAAGACACTGAAGGACAATGAGGCAGGCAGATGTATTTTCAAAAGGCCACCACATGCTCAGAGGAGCTTTTTCTCCTCGTTGTGTCCTCTGAACACAACCTGATAACTGAACACAGACATACAAGTGACATTTCGGGGTGTCTGGCTCCATCCAGATGGCACAGCACGTGGCAATCCTGGACGTGCATGCACTGCTGCCCAGGAAAGCCGGAGGAGAAGTCAGGTGCTGGGCTACCATTGATAGCTGCTGTTCAAGCACCGTGGGAACAACGCTGCCGGAGAGCACAGAAACTTTTGCTTTCAGAATTCTTTCTCCTGGGCGTGAGGAACTGACCCAGATGGTTTCAAAATTTGCCAGGAAATAATATTACAATACTCAGTTCAGAAGCTCTTCCTCCCCCTAACTAGAAAACCTCAGAAGAAACCTACTTAGTAAACTGTTGGTTCCCTACTTGGAGTACCAGTGTGAGTTATCTACATGTGCCTGGCACGCTATAGGATAGGGAAACTCAACTACCTTTATAAATAAAACTAGCAGAGCGCACTATCCTACATAACAAAAAGTCAAGAATAATTAATTCAAACAACAGAAACATTTCCAAGTCCGTCCTCTGTAAGCCAACTTCTGATCTGCAGATAACAATGGTAACGACTTGTCCAGACAAAAACATCATTTTTAAAGAAAGTTCTCAGATAAGGTAATCTTGAACCTAAAATGCTCACTTTATTGTATTCTCAAGTGTCCTAACACTGTTATCATTCTCATGACTAGTATTTTGCAGTTTTGCATAAGCTCACATGGCTTGCATTTATCTGTATACACACAGACATCCATGCACAACCAAAATCCTGAATTGTCATCATTCTGGTACAAGCCCTAAAGGGGGAAAGCAGGCAAACTCAGTTAAAAGTTCACTTTTTTTTTTAATTCTTCAAAACAATTCTGGTGCTCCATCCTGAAGAAGTGGTTAGTCTCGCTGAAAACTACCAGTTACACTGTGAACCTGTGCCAGCTGCAAATCGCTCCAACCGCCCTGGCACCATCATTTAAAGTCATTTTCCATTTAAAGAGTCTCACATCAGCGCCAGCACAGCCTTTCATTACCCATCCCACTTAATACCCACAATCTCTCCACAGCTCACTCGCTCAGTCTCCACTGACCAAGCAGCACACAGAGACTGATGTGTGGATTATTGGGATTCCTAATGCCTTTTCTCCCCGCTGGCTGAGCGCTTGGCAGCCTGCCTGACCCGCAACACGTGTGGGTTTGTCAGCCTAATGCACTATGTCATCTGGAGAGTCTCGGGACGAAGCGGGACCCAACGGCGTCCACATAGCAACGGCTGACGGCTCCCAAAACTCCCAGCTACTACACTTTCCAGCACTGGTGGAGAAAGAGATACAGAAGTGAGTGCCTGGGTGTTTGCCACCACTTGCTTTCCGGGAGGCAAATATGCAAGGTAAGAGCAACAGCATTCAGCACAATCCTTTAACCGAAGGCTGGAGAGTCAACAAGGGCTTTCCCGTACAAAACATCCATCCTCACTTGATTATTGTCTTGCAATGACTCAAAATTCGCACGTAAAGATTCTGGATTTGAGTAATTTTTTTTTCACATAACGCCCCTTCCGTTAACTAAATAATGACAGTGAAAATTCAGAGACACAGGCTCAAAAATGAGTTGTGACCAAGTCAGTTCTCACTCACCAGTTTAAGAGATCGCTATTGAACTCTACCTATGCCTGGCATTTAGTCAGGGCAGAAAGAAATGAGGCTTGGGCATTTTTTCTGTATAAAAGATAACTGAGATATTTTCAAGTGTGAGGCAATACATCAGCCCTGTAAATCCCGCTGTAAATTCTTACAGGATGAACATACAAAAGGAAATACCACACAACGTGCAAATATCATATAAATGCAAATTTAACATCATGCCTAACTAAAAAGTGTAATGAAAGTGAAACTTGTTTGTAGATGAATGAAATACAGAAGCCAGCGGAGATCTTACTTGGAAATGGAAGAAAAGAATATGCAAAATACAGCTGAAGTTTCACTTCCTCTATACAACAAAATACAACAGAAAGCTCAAGCACAGCACATGGCACGTCCTCTACAACCTCCTCAGACACCACACGCTGTCCATAGACACCAAGATTTTCTACTTTATATCTGATGTCAGATAACAGGTTTTTTGTGAATTATCATCTGAGCAGAGAAAGATAAAGATTACCAACTATATAACTAAATACAGGGATTTATAGACAACATATTATAAATCTATTTTTCTGCTAATAAACACATACTAATTATTTTATAATAGCAAACACAATAACAGACCAACTAAAAGAAAGTCTTGAAAAGCACTACTAAGCAGTCCAACTGCATTGGGTTTAGTTCTGGTTTAAGCTTATCCTTCAGCTCTCCGCATCGCAATATATCCAGGCACCTCAGTGTCAGGTTTATTTATCAAGACACCCCTTGGTTAGGTTTATTTCCATTTAACTACAGGGAAACTGTGACAAACAGTGACTTGCTTGCTTGAGGCTGACCACAGCAGAAGAAAATAAATGAAGTTTTTCTGAGCCCCAGGACTACACCACACTGGTGATACACATCTACCAGATTAGAGAAAGAACTTGCTTCTGGAGATTTGCAAAAATGACTCAGTGAGATTATACTATTTTATGTTGCTTCCTCCTCTAATTTCTTCCTGGATTTGTGCAGCTAATTGCTTATCACCAGAATTTCCAAGTTAAAGCAAGCTAAAAACAGAACCTTGTTTTTACTCAAACGCATTGCAGAAAACAGTGGGGACTGAGTTGAGCAACCACTTCCTAAGGAGCTCGTATACCCTCGCTCTGCACTAAGACTGAGGAGTGAAAAGAGCAGAACCTTTCAGGGCTAGCATAACTTTGTGAACAATTACACGCATACAAACCACCTAGAGGAAAAACCAGAAAATATTTGCTCATCATCATCGCTCTTAATAATCTCTGGGGTCACTTGCAGCCGCAGCAAGTGCCAGGATTCAAACCATCGCAAAACTTCCCCATCCGCCTGCACCGCCCACGTGAGACAGCCCTGCCCCACTCCCCATGAGAGCCCTGCTCCTGCCACCAGCTTTTCAAACCCACTTATTCCCCCTCGCCAGCTCCCAACGCAGCCACAAAACCAGCTGGGTTGATACCAGTGCAGCGGCTGCTCCGGCACTCACGGTGAACAGCGGCGAGGAATGTCGTGAACGCTGAAGCCCCAGCACAAGTATTTGCAGCCTGACCTGGAACCCCAATAGTCTATTTAACGTCTTTAAAGACTGAGTGGCAACTTAGAAAGTAGGCTTAAGTTCACTACCTGAAAATGGTCACTTCTGCTAGAAAACTTGGGGGTACACAAGGTAGGAAAGGTTGAAGCAACCACCTTAATGCTGCAATAACACAACTGCTCACTTTTCAAATGTTTCCTCAGAAGAAACCGAAAGCAATCAAACAACACAGAAAAACGCATGGAAATTATCATTATGGCACAAAAACAAAAGCAGAAAAGCTTTTATGTGCCTCCTTTTAACAAAGGAAAGTCTAATTTTGAAACAGCTGCTTCACTGACTCAAGCCCACGCCCCGAGGCAGGGGCTAGGTTGGGTTTTGTTTCTGTTTATTTCACAGTTTCCCTGTTTACTCAGCTTCTTTCCTCTCCCAGTGGCAGCCAGGGCAGTGCGGGGCAAGCAACTTCATCCAAAACCAACAAGCAGTCCTTGCCCCCGACAGCCGCTCCACACTGCTCTTCAAAATGCAGGTAGCTATGTCCTTCTGAACTTGGAAGAAGCTTCAAGTCTTTTCTAAAGGAAAAGGCAGCAAATCACCTCAGAGCTTGCTCGGAGAAAAAAAAAAAAATCCTGTTTCTTTCCAAGTGTCATATCAAGCTGAAAGAAAGTAGTGAAGGTGAAGAGGGAAAAGCCAACGACTTACACAGTCTAAGCTTGATGTAGCTTAAATGCTACTGACACAACTGTTAAAAAACCACCAGCACAAGTTGGAAGACAAGTCTCTGCTCCTTCCCTGGAGGCTGCAGACATTTCCTGGAGATGCTGGTACAGTCACCAAATGCTTGGGAAGCATCAGACTTCTCTGCTTATGCACAAATGCACTTCGGTAGCGTTTCAGATGATCCATCCTACACTGAAGCTTATCCCCAGTGATACCAATTCCACCAACTTCAAGTGAACGACTTTTGCCTTACGCAGGCGAAGGACTGACCTACTGAGGGACCAGGGCTGAAGGAAGAGTCACAACATGAACCTTTTAAACACACATTTTAGCAGGAAACTGGATACCGAACATCCTTTGCAAACAAATATGCTCATTTTGACATCAACAGCAAAGCTCTTCTACAGGGATTTCCATGGAAAGCCAGCATTTTGACAGAGTACAAGTCTTGCTCGACTTCCTTTGGGAACGGTGTGCTTGCATTAAGGTGTAAATCCAGGTCTATCGTTCTCCTAATCTCAGGTACACCTAGCCAGCAAAAAAAGGAATGCTATTGCAATGTGTATAAAACACTGTGCTACTTGTGATACTGTAACGTGGCTAACAGTAGCAGTGCTGGGATCTAACACATCTGACATCAGGACAGGACTTCAAAGCCCCACACTGACCACAGCAGAGCCTGTGCCAGCGTGTGCTCCCACCGGTGCTAGCGCTGGTGGCCGTAGCCAGAGTACAGGCGAGTCGTCACCCGGCTGGCTGAGCACATCCGACACTCTCAGCAGGCTGCAGTCCACATTCACGGTTGTGTTTTACACAGCATAATAAAGCAGTAATTGTCACATGGGACAAAATGAGCAGCAAGGACTTGATGGTCGGGGACGCAGCACGGACTGAAACGGGAATCACACTGGCAGGAGGACATAGGATCCTGTGCCGCTCCGCCTTCAGCATCATCAGGAATTGTTCTACAGCCACGTGTGCATTCACCGTGTGAATACACCTTCAGCCTGAACAGTGCTTTTTCCATCATCATACTGCACCAACAGTGCCCCTGTTCCTCTTGAGTAAAGGTCTTTATAGTAGCAGCTAAAACAAGAATTTCACCAAAACAGACTCCCATCAAAGTATTTGATAAAAGAAGTCACCAAGAGATGGTGTTTCTCAGAAAAGTGGATTTTCAATTTGAACAGACGTTGTCTCTTAAAGGCTACCATTTCAATGAGTGACATGTAGTGACATAAAATACCTGAAAATAAGCTTATAAAAAGAACCTTGAATCATCAAGTCTAATGAAGCTGGCCCGTTAACAAGCAGCACACAAAGCATGCCCACGCACAGTGCCTACTGCAAAACCAGGACCCAGGCCTTTCACAAATTATTTCTTCACTGCTTCAAAAAACAAGTAAAACCACCACAGCAGCTTCACAGGCACACTCATCTGCTGCTTTTATAAGACAGGTTCCAGCAACAAAATCTTCTTTCGTGTGTTTTTTTTTATATCAGCAAGAATTTTGGGTCATTTATTCCCCTCTGGTCCATTCATAAGAGAAAATCACTCACATAACATGGAGTCTAAGGTTTTTTCCAGAATTTTACAGATGGGTGAAGCAAAGTTCTCTGTGCAGTTAAACTATTTCAATCCTATATGCGCACACCCTCCACACTGTAAACAGGCGCACAAACAACTTGCCTGGGTTACAAGTGCTCAGTGATGAGCAAACCTTTTGGATGCCGCAATACCTATAACTGCATTTTACAGAAAGCAACAGCAGTACCAGGGTCGTGATGGTTTTAAGTTCAACAATTTCTACAGGGAGATATAAGCTTAGACTAAACCAGCCCCATGTAGTTAAAAAAAAATGACCCTCAGACTTGCAAGCTCACTTTCAGGGCAACCATGCAAAACTGGACAAGTTATTCTAAATACTTCATGCACTGTTGCAATCACGGCATCTCTCAAATTCTTTCAACCTGGATAAGATATTTTTACATCAGCTGGACTGATTTTTGTACTCATTTAAACTTCCCCCCTTTTCACAACCCTCAGGAGCAGCCTGCCCATCACACAGGCCTGAGTGGGTAAGGATCATCCCCGATGCCTCGGGACGGAGGTGATGGCAGAAGACTGGTAGGCAAACACTCCTGGAAAAGTAAGAAACAGCGAAAGAGCCTATGAATAACTACCACCTGCCTACGCACTGAAGTACGCTAATTATAGAGAATAATTGAATGACTGCTTTCCTTACTCAGGGAGGTGCAGATAAGAGTATGGGTCTTCTCATACCTCGGATGCAAGTTTAAAATGTTCTCGGTTGGCAGCAACGCACAGGAAAAAAGTCACCAGGTGTGACAATTAACAGCTTCATTTGAAGTCTCTCTTGTTCAAGTGAATAACTCTTCTACCTCAGACATACTACATGAAATAACCCTTCCTCAACTAAACAGATATATTCAAGGCACACAGCTAAAACTTGAATGTAAAACCTGTAAGGCCCCCAACATCGGGAAGCAGCCATACTGTATTTTAACGTGGTGGAGTCCGAGCCGAGCCTCCTGCCTGCACACACAGAAGGTGCAAAGGGGACAAGGGCTGCCGTGTCCTCCTACAACCCCAGCAATACTCCACTGTATCAACTCCTGCTTTTTTAAAACCAGATTCTCAGGGAAACTCAAAAACAAGACCATGCACCACCCTGCAGAGGAAAAGGAGAGATGTCTACAAAATGAGTTATTTCAGGACATGCACAGACATGTGAAAAAGGACCTAGAACTTAGTACAAGCACTAAATCCTTAAACGAGATGTTGTAAAGTAAGGTACGGATAGATTTCACATCAGATGTCGTTTACTAGAAATATTGCAAGAAACATGTATTTCAATTTAATAGACCTATGTTGATTTTATCCACAACACAGTCTGTCCACTCAATCACCATTTCACAGAATCAGATGCATGGTGTGAATTGAATTTCTTTGTGGAAACAAGTGTGAATGTTTGCTGGAGCTGCGTTCAGTTCTGCCTTACCTCTGTTATAAACAGAATACAACCTTCATTAAAACCTCTCTTCATTAAAACATATCAGTTGCAGGGTTTATTTTGTGCCACTTGCTGCCTTAATTAAAAAAAAAAAAATTACACTTTTTTCTATAGTATGCTTTACACAGTGGCTGAAAAGAGATTGCTTGCATAACAAGTATTATGCAATTTCCCAAATAAATAATACCCTCGTAGGAGGGGGAGATTACAAAGTCCCGAAGATTTTCAAGGCTGTAGATTTGGCTTCAAAAGCAAGGAGTCTGTAAAAACCACATGCCATCCCAAATCTTCCTGATAATTATTGACACCACCTCAGCACCCAAAGATCCCATCGGGAACAGTGCATTTATTGTGTATTAACAAAAGACAACCTGGCAAAATACACAACCGTCTCTGAAGAAGGTAAAGAGGTTGACACCAGCTTTAAAAAAAAAAAACAGCATGGATGCAGCTACCCTCATAAAGCTGTGCTTTGGTTCGAATAGCTTCTTCTAGTCCTAAAACAGTTTTATTAAATAATAATTTTAAGAAAAAGACAAAAAAAACCCCACAAATGCAACTTTTAGCCATCTTCAGCCCGGAGTACTTTGCCAGCGCAAATATAGTAGTAGAGCATCTCAAATGGAAAACCTACCCTAAGAAAAAAGCCCACCAAAATACCACACAATTGAGTGATCATCATGGCGATGTTTAAAAAACAAACAGCCCTCGCACTGTAAACAAGCATGTACTCCAAGTCACAAATGATCCAAGTAACTCATGGAGAGCAAACACAGAAGTAAAAAACGAAGTCCAAGTGGCAGCACAGAGAAAAATGAAAGACCAAGGGATTTGGCAAACAGACCCCAATGCCCACCAGTCCCCTACCTTCAAATTTTAACAAAGAACTTTCACAGGCCTGAAAAAATGTTGCTTCCCCTTAATTTTTTTGTTGCTTTTATGATTCAGCCTTTTCTCTCCACTGGTGTTTCTCTAACCTCCGCTTAGACCCTAGCACACAGTGCTGGTGGCCCCAGCATGCTCCAGCTCTCAACAGCCAACACCGACACCGACCCGGTTCTGGAAGAATAAAGTCCACGTGCACCAACCCCTGCTCCAGCCACTGCACTGGCCAGGAATCTCAAACCCCAGCCAGTGCACAACTGCAGGCTTGTATTCGCACTGGAAATAGGCTGAAAGTGAAAAAGTGATTCAGTAAGTAAAAGAAGCCCATATTAGTATAAATTCATTTTCATTGAAAATTGAAGAGGTCCATTGCAAGTTTCAGATCTTGGAGTCCTGGGAGATTTTCACCAACAACTTCAACTGGATATCAGGGAGCAGAAAAGAGGGACATCAAGTTTTGCAAAGGCAGCATCCATCCTGCCAGAAACAGACATAAAATTACACTTTCACAACTGAGCTAATCAGCCATGTTCCAAACATAAGCTGCTTTTATCTCCTCAGAACAGCGAACTTTTTTCTTATTTATCCAAGGTCAATGGCAGTGAATATTGAGCAAACTGACACTCGGGGAAGCACTGTAGATAAAAAACTGGAGGGCAAGCAGCCTTACCTTTGCTTAGCAGTAGTATCACATTTTAATACAAAGTTGCTCTCTTTAGATGTGAGAATTACTTTCTAATTAGTCACCAATCAATACGTTTGATAAGGTACCTTTTTAGAAACAGAAATGTCAAGTTCTGTACCAGCATAATCCTCTCTTTTTCATAGAATCATTTAGGTTGGAAAAGACCTTTAAGATCATTGAGTCCAACCTAACCCTGCCAAGTCCACCCCTAAATCATGTCCCTAAGTGCCACACCTACACGTCAACTAAGAGAAAAAAAATATTTTTAAATGGAGTTGGAGTAGAGTGTAAGGGTTTAAGACAACTGAAGCATCCAGTCAGCCAAGGGAATAATAATTACATTAATTTTTTATCAAACTCATCCAGAATTACAGCAACACCTCAGAATTTTGATCACCATCTCTGTGCGCTTAAGATATTCACAGAAGTTAATATAAACAACTTGAAAGCATTACACCTCCAGTTCAATACTTACAAGACAGGAGGTCTCAGGCGCACAGTCTCACCTGCTGCCTTGCTGAAATACACAGCTTTTCCAGACAGGTTCGAGCTTGTCACAAAACAGAAGCTACTTTGGAAATCTCAATAACCATTTCAGCTTCCCCAAAAACACAAGTGGTAAAGGGCTGTCAGAGTTTTACTAGCACTGTATAACAGAAAAGTATGGCATAATTTTCCTGAAATTTCTATTCAAAAAGCGCAACAACAAAAATGCATATTATTCTCATGAGCTGAAGAGTTATTTCATGTAGCATCCATAATGACACAGCAATTGAAGATTTCTGCAATCACAGAAGCAGAAAATAGCTCCAACAAGCCTAAGGTGAGCAGGATTCTTGGTCTGACCAGGTCCTGATGAGAAAGACATCAGAGAAAAAGAAGGGAAGGGGAAAGGCACAGAAAGGTGCTTCCATACGTCTCGTGATGGAGCCAACGTAACAGCAACATAATGGTCCCGGGAAGAAAAGCATCATCCTTTAAATGCACGGTGGTCCTTAGGCAATGCAAGGATTGCATGGGGCTGTATTTCTTTCCAAGTTATATTCTAGTTTCCTAAGCTTGTTGGTAACATTATATAACTATTAATTACACCGCTGTTCGGCATGCTTTTAACTGCAATGATTCAAACTGCTTCCAGCAGCTCACTAATCCAAAGTACAATCCTCTTGACAGCAACTGACAGATTCGGAGTATTCAATTCCAGCTGAAAGGAAGAAAAATCAAAACCCTCATCTGTCCACTCTAAAAACAGCCAATATTCCTGCTGACCAGACTTACAGCTCAGTCAGGGGCTGGGTCACACTGCTGATGGAACTCCAAGCCTTGCATTAATAGGCTAAGTAGCGCTCTCAGCCCAACGAACAGCAGACGAGGAGCAGCCCAGACCTACAGAGTGGTAAAATGCAGAATGTGTGTGAAATACAGAGAAGTTAAAAGCGGTGTGCCAAGCAAGGCCGCTGGGATCGGCACCCTGGTGCGGTGCCATCTCGGGAGTGGGTGCTCACTCCACTCCTCTGAAAGGCGACCCCCCAAAGGATGGCCATGCTCCCGCCCCAAAGCCCAACATCCACCCGCTCAGGACCAGCTGGGTGGCTCCAAGAAGCAGCTGGAGTCAAGCTGTGCTAACACAGCAAAGGAAGATTTCTTCCCAAAGGCCATCT
The DNA here is from genome assembly GCF_964195595.1 of Calonectris borealis. Lineage (NCBI taxonomy): Eukaryota > Metazoa > Chordata > Aves > Procellariiformes > Procellariidae > Calonectris > Calonectris borealis. The sequence continues at coordinate 5,037,223 of NC_134321.1, read as the reverse complement.
TGAAACTGTGAGAAAAACAGAAAACTGGGTCTCTTTTGCATCTTCGTTACCACAGGCACTGAAAGGTTTCAATCACCAGCTATCGGGCCCAGCAGACCCCCTCCTCGGACGCGTGCTCTGCCCTTCCCACCCACTCTGCCAGCATGAATCTTCCGTGCAAGCTCCAACACAATTCTACATGCATTATTTATCCCTCTTGCAAAGTCATGCAGTGGGATAATTACTTAACTATTGTAATCATATTTTGCAATGGCTGTACTCTATTATTCTAATTGATTTTCATGGGATTGCTTTTGCTGCATGTTTTGAGCACAACAGCTTATTTTCCTGGAGTATAAAAAGCTAAGTTTTACATTCATTTTAAGCCTAAGAGCTGAATGTCAAAAGTGAATTTTTAGGAGAATATCAATGTATTTTTAATTAAAACAATGCTGATGTATTACTCAGATTTTTGCCATCTCTGCTAACAACCACTGAAGACATGTTTTTTTCATAAATCTAATGAAATATAAAAAGTTATTAACTATTTGCAAGTGCTAATCACAAAGTTTTCTTTTCCTTCCATTAGGATGTTGTTTTCCTTGTAAGACTCTTCCTTGTAAGACTTCAGTTAGCATAATTACCAAACACTTGAAAGGTGAGAGATCTGCAACATTTTTATTCACAAACTAAAAGCTTAAGTCAAAACACATTTGCATGTCTTGCTTAACACCATATTAAATTTTACAAAGATAAACACTCAGCTTAGGACTCGGAGAATTGTTACAGTAAAACACTAAATAAAATCAGTCCTTTCCATATACTCAACATGATATAAGCTACACAGCAGAGCAGCCCAATTAAACAATTATTTATGTCTCCCTACCCCCAGGATATTCTTCAGGCTATGCATGATTCAAGATGTACTTCTAACAGTTTTGTGAAGCGATGAATAGGATTTCAGAAAAAACAATAGTCCCAGTAGTTCAGAACTGGTAAGAAAACTTTTTCTGCCTCAAGCCAGAAATTCTTCCAGGAGGAGCCTTACTTTAAAAGCTGCTAACGATAATAGTCTGAACTAGAGCAGGGAGGAAAACCAGCAAGCCACTGATAATCGACCCATCTTACCTACTAATAATCTGCTGGCTATGTAAGTAAAGGCATGGATACAACTCCATGGAGAAGGAATATAATCTTTTTGATTCAAGTGAGCACATAGGTATATAAGGACTAGCATATTTGTACACTAACATCAAAACCAATAATTTTATACAGTTGGCAATAGAAAGACTGAACTTTAGACAGATGAGATTCATTGAGAACTACAGCCCTGCAAAATTTGCTGAGTATGCTGGACTTTCTGGGTATTTTGTTTCTTTCTGCTTAAAAACAAGAAAATATTTGATCACCATCTATGACACTTTAAAAAAACAAAAACCAGATCCAAAGCTTTATCAGTCTCAGCCCCTGTTCAAACTTTAGAGGACGACTGAGAGCAATGAGCAGCCTGAGGACTCCTCCGCTTACACGGACACAGACCGAGTTCCCTTCCTGAGTCTCATTTAGGGCTTTATACAATACAACTCATTTCTCAATTCTTTTTTATCTATTAAAAAAATCTCCCTGGAAAAAAAATAGTCTTGAAACAAAGCAAGATCACAAAAGATAATCCTGTTAAGTTTCATGTCAACTTATTCCCTTTCTTCTCGATGCATCGGTCTCGGAGGCCTGATCCAGCCCTTGCAGCTGATGACAAAGTGCTGCATTGACTTCTGCAGCCTCTGGACATGATTCAGAAAAATCAATGCAAAGAGCAAAAGGTCACACTCTCCACAAGCATCAACCACCTGTCGAACCAATACAGATTTGCAAATGCTAGCACACTCAGAAATACAGCGACCAACTGTTATTAAACTAATTTCAGTGTCCATATCCCCACACCCGTGACTAAGTAAACCTGTTCCTTACACTATACGCCTTCGTGTAAAAAAAAAAAAAAATACCACTCATGCTTGTGACAGGCTTTTAAAAACAAGTAAGTGTAGTACATAGCTGTACAATTTCATAGTTTTGAATTCAGAGTGCCAGTGGGAAAGTCAGTCTGGCTTACAATGCAAAAAAAAAAAAAAAAGCAGAAAGGGAAAAACTAAAGAGATGGAAATAAAACCAAACTACTGCTAGGTGTTATCCCTCACTCTCCCTGCACATTAGGAAAAACCCTGAGAACTGGCACAGGACTGTAACAGGTACCTTATTACGGACCTTTTTCCATTACTTGCTTGACATGTCTGGCCGTTGGCAGAAGTAATGCCTCTTGAGGCACAAGCGGTGAGACTGTCCTCACATTTTACATCTTTATAAATGCACACGCTGAACATGAAGGTGTGATCTCCCGCACATTTACAGAGTAGGCACACGGGCATAATGTTCTACGGCCCTGTTCGTTGTTGATTTCTGTATCAATTGGTTAATTTGTAATTGGAAAAAAATGTCGTCCTCTTCATACAGACAGGGAAGCTTTTGTTTATGATAAAGTTTCACGATCGCTTCTTTGAATGCTGGTTAAATAAGTGACTCTCAGCGCAGCAGCGTGAATTCCCAGAACACAATTGTACATTCCCAGCCGATGCAACCCAGGAGCCTTAAGAAACTCTTCACAGGTCTAAACTTCAGAATGCAAATGCATGGTCGCAGCTTGCAGAGATGCTGCGAAACTGTCACTGTCAATAACTCATTTAATGAACCTCAAAATTTCAGTTTGAGCTCTGGTTATTACAGACCGTCCCTGTGGACAGCCCCGCAGTCCCATGGACACTAATAAGGCTTGTCTCGGATGCATTAGATCTTCTTGACCTCAGAAGTTAAGCAACTTACAACTAACTTGAGTCACATCCGGTAGTAAGTACTTCTAATTAATGACTCTTAATTGCTGCCAGAGCACTGTATTCCCACACCCATGATTAAGCATGTTCCTTACTCTGCTAACCCACATGTAAAATTGTGCAACTCTAACAATCCCATGCCTTTAGTACCCATACAGCACACAGCTGTGCCATTCCTCCACTGCTTTAGAGGCAAAGACATCCTTGTACACATCGGTGAAACGAAGTGTACAAAGTCTACCCACCACACCGTTCCAGCAGTCACATCATCATTTGCTTTCTTGCTACTCTTGCTCTTATTTTTAAATGATTATCTATACAGTTCAGAGAAAGGAAGATAAACATTGTTTTTTAAGTCTGACCTCATGTGCAGTTTTTGAGAAGACATTTCAGAACTTCAAAGCATTTTCCAAAAATTAACTTTACCTCCTATAAGCCATATGTAGTAGGGACTTCTTACTACATTTGCTTTACAGATAGATAAACCTACACACGTGAGTTACCTAACTGTCCAGAGTCACAGCGAGTTAAAATGGGGGAGAAAAAAACGTCCCCGCAACAAGGAGTGCCCCGGGTGCCACCTCCCTGCTCGCAGCGCTGGTGGGTACACAGAAACACCCACCAGCCATCCAGCATAACGCTTTTCTGCCAACATTTATAGTTTCATTGTGTGCGACACGGGAATTAACCATCTCTGGACACCGAGATACTGCTTATGCAAGGTTTGCAGCCCTGCATCCTGTAATAGGAGCACTTCTGCCCACCCCGCGGCAAACCCATGCTCGTTCCTGATGGGACCACCGCTATACCACCCCTGCCGAGAGGTGAGAGCCCGGAAAGGAGCAAAGCAGCCATGAAGCAACAGCTACTTGCAGGTTAACTCGTCCTCCCTGGGCAAAGCTGCATGATGCTCACTGCCTGGAGCACACCAAGCTACCTTTACGCTAACTCATTACTGTCACCGCACAACAGCATACCACTCAGCCATCCCTCGGACAAGCCACCCACCGTCGCTACCACGTGCTTTGCCTTTCGCTTTGACGGAAATCCGACGCCATCGCAACTCACCAGCTTCACTTTCAACACTTCTCTGCCGATTAAGACACACTATCCTTCGAATCCCACGCTGGCATCAGGCAGCTGCCAGTCTTTCCTACGCAAGTCAAGCTACTTGTGTGTAAAACCAATAAAACACACATAATTCCTCAAAAATAATTCACCATTTTTATGACAAGCAGTTTTAGGTGATATAGGTTTACAAATTGCTAATACCACGCTGAATTGGAAACGTTTCCTAAAGCTTATTAAATATTTTTGTTAAATTGATCCACACCCATGACGGTTACAAATAAATGAAAACGGTTTTGTTTCTCCATAAGGCACCTGTAATAACTGAGCAATAGCAGCAAACAGGCACCAACCAGAGCCTCCTCACCCTATTAGCATTACAGAGGAAAGCCTCCCCTTCTGCTGCTAATGATGTGCTCTACCCTGTATCCCCAGGAGACAAATGACTGCACTGGCTGATTGACTCCATCATAGGGCCATCGTCCATCAATGTATTGCCTCTCTTATTGAAATCTCATCTCGGGAAGAGAAAGTGCTCAGTACCACTTCTGAAAAAACAGTGAAAGCACTTTCAGAATAAGAGCTCCGAGATGTATAATTAGAGCCAAATGTTTCAGCAGAAACACACATTTCCAACAACCTGAACATATATGCATGCTTTGTCCAACCAGGACAAGTAAGATTTATGTCCTTCTGCTAATCTAGACGATTTTTTTTTTTAAACAAAGGAATGAAACACCTACCATAGACATAAGTTTCTTTGTCAAATTAAAACACAGGCAGTGAATACAACCATACAGATTAAAGAATGGCAACTCGAGGATATTTAGCTAGCTGATTTGCTGAAACTGAGTTCCAGCCTCTTTTACACGGGCTTAAATCACACTAACATCATACTATCCCCACTGACACCTGCAAATAGAAGTGAAAGAAAATACAAATCCTTCCATGTATTTATTTAGTGCACAGATAATAAAATTTTAAGAAGGGAGTAATCCTATTCAATTAAGAACAACCCCTTTAATTCCAAAAACACTGCACATTTGGGAGCAGGACCAGTGCACTGGGGGTAACCCACGCTCACCACTCATCGGGCAGCATCCTGATCAATTTTGCAACATCTCTGAAGCCACCAAATCCTAGTACTTCTACATCCTCTGTCCACCTCCTCAATTCAACCATGTTAAGTTGCACATGAATTACCCGGGCATAGTTCCACCTGCACAAAAATAATTTACTTCAGGAAAAATATTTCAGATTATAATCAGTCTCACGTCTGTCTACTCAACAATATAAATCTGAAGGAGGCAGCTTTATCTCAGGCAAGATATTTTGTCTCACTTAGCACCTCTGCATGTTACAAGCAATCCATCATAACTGAAATCCTGGAGAACAATCTGCTTGAGAAAACACGTCTAAACATTTATTCCTTGCTTACCCCTAAACAGAATCCAAAACTGACTTGTTTTGCTTCCATTTTATTTAAAGACAACCAATCTGATAAGATCCTCAAACGAAAGTTTCTAGAACTCCTGAACAGATTCCCATGTAAGTTGTAAATATAGTTTCTGGAAGTTTGCACCTCCATATAGCAACTGACATAAAGCATACACTGTGCTTACTTAAACATGGAACATTTCAGCTCTCAGCAAATTACCATAAAATGTATGCTTCAAAATGTTTATCAGTCAGAAGGTTAAAATCAATTTGACTATTACAAGACTTCTGCTTCTGCGGTAAAGAACATAATTATAATTACAAGTTTTTAGTACTTTGATCCTTGTAGCATAGGAGGTTACTCCACAATCCCAGGCCAGTGTCTCAAATAAGACCACATACGGTTCAAAATCAGGTCTTGTGGTTTCATGATCCATACTTTAGATCCCTACAACCCCTTGGTCTCCTGCATTTCCAGTATTACTTAACAGAAGATTGATTGTGGGTGTACTTTTAACTTTCAGAAACACAGGCAGCACTTCAATAATAAAATACTATCAAAACAATACCCAATTTTAGCCAGTTAGTTTTGTTTTTTCTAGGAAGGAGCTGAGATTCACCTGACTCTAAAGGTACCGAGTTACTGAACAGTCACACAAAACCCACCAGGCCAGCAAGGAAAAGTGATGCTTTTCCCTCTCATTTATATTTCAGCCAGTCAGAATTGCAATCTTTCCCATGTTTAACAGGCAGTGAATTTGCTGATGTACCAATTAGCACTCTGCTACAAAGAACATGCTCCTAATTAATAGCTGGCTTATGGGAAGAACGATGTTAAGGATTTGGTCATACCTCCAGACGTATTAAAAAAGTGTGAAAGGAGCTCTGGTTGATGTAAAGAAAATCTGTCTGCACAAAGAGACAATCAATGCATTTAGCATGTGTCAGCCGTAAAAGGAACTTACGTAAACGTCATGGAGGCATTTCCACATTATTTCTGTCATTTTGGTAATCCTGGACATCTGCTTAGGGGGGCACGTACAGGTTACTCAGTATTCATGGTCTGCTTTTTTTGCTGTCCTTTAATAAACATGAAGTGGCAACAACAATAATTTGCCCTTACCTGTCTGAAACATGCACACTTTAAATAAATCCTCACAAACCCTCCTGTAAGACCCCCTCCCTCTGGAAGCACCCAGATTTCTCCTTTTACCTTGTGAAGGAGGAGGCCAGTGTAAAGAGAGATGTGAAGTACAGCTGCAAGACACAGCCACAGAAAGAGTTTGTATGAATCTTATTTCAGGTCAGAGCTATGTGTTACGAAACTCCAGTACACCTTGCGAGTGACCTACATTGCAGGACTGAAACCCACTAACCTACAGAACCACCCGAAATCCCGCAAAATAGGTCAGTGGGTTTCCTCGTAAGAAGAATTACGCAGACAAGGAGAGATGCACATAATAAAGGACAAGCAGAGCGCATTCTTTGCCTAATGCAGGAGCACTCTGCAAGCCATACCTCTCGCCCCTGCTGTCATATTCCTGCACACTGGCAGGACTCCCCAGAAGTGCTGTGAACTTCTGTGTTTCTCAACAAGGGACCCTGGAAGGACCTGTCTGCTCATTCAAGCCCGATGGAGCAGGAAAAAAAGGTGCAGCACCACAGCAAGAAACAGCGAGCCTACCAACAGCAAAGCTGTTTAATTCGCGTTGCTAATGCGAAGTGGGTCTCGCAGCAGCCGGAGTACAAGTGACACCTGATTCATGATTAGCCTGGAGTTACAGCAGGGGTATCCGGGCTATTGCACAAACGCTGCATGTGGCCAGCCAAAATAACCCATCCAGCCCACAGCACATTACCTGCCAACCTTCAATCCTCATTGCTCTTGGGTCCCATGCGTTGCTTTCAGGGATCTGACACTTCAGCCGAAACAGAGCCCCACAGCACTACGAGCTGCTGGGGAACACTAACAGGCAGCACAGGACAGTCAGCCAAGATCCCGCAGGAGCCGAGGGTGGCCGCAGAGAACCGTGCCTCGCATCCACCACCTCCCTCCTCAGCTATTGCGCCAGTCAACACTGTACAAACACACTTCTATTTCCAGTTCATACAAGGTTCCACTTATTAGACGAACCCACATCAGTGTGCAAATACACACGCCAATCGTGCAAATGCAGCAGCCCCTCCGCAGCCAGCTGACGGGAACATGAAACAATCAGGGCAATGAAGAAAGGCACGCAGAGAAAGTTGCTCGGCATTCCTCTGCCTACCAGTTCCCCACGAGGACCTGCCGAGAGCAAGGGCCAGTATCCCAGTGGACACAACGTCTGTTTACAGCAATAAAAGAAAGTTACATGCCCTCTCCTCCTACACGCAGATACATCTCCCGTCTCCCAGAAAAGCAGGCTATGGAGGAAGGGAAAAATGAATAATATCGATGCTGCATATTATCAGTGATAAATTAACAGGCTCAGTGTCGCAGTTTATCTATTAGATCTTTATAGAGTCTCCAACAGAAATCAGAGATCGATCTTTAAACCCTACCATCCACAATCATTCAACCCAAATGGGTAATCTACATGAAAACTGTAACACAGATTTTACTGTGTTATTTAACATGAAGACTTTTTTTCTCCCTGATAAAAAAGCACCACAACAGGTATAGCTGTTACTCCTTAATAGGATCCTATCCAAGTGGTAGAAGCAAAGTGAATCACAGCAGCAACCACAGTACCCATTGTGTTTGTCACCTGCAGCATTTCAGGCACCCAAATTTGGCAACCATAGTGAAGGGGTATTGCCAAGGTGCTGCACATCAATTCCGAGGATGCTCCCTGCTAAGAACGATTTCCCAGAGGTGCTGAGACCCAAGCGAAATCCTGGGTCTTAATGCCAGAGCCAAACACTACCAAAGAGTAAATCAGGACACAACTCTTATTTCTTTCAAATAGCCCAAGTACAAGATGCAGACCTTATGCCAGTGTTATGCTTGCTCCAGGATGACAGGTAATAGCTGATTTGAGCAGATGAAGCTGTTCAGCTTCAGATCCAGTCTCACAGATTAACTCTATGCTAGTTAAAAAAATAAGTGTAGCGTGAATCTGTACCAGTAGTCAGTTTATAATGGATCAATACCCCAAGCCACATGGCTGAGGCACCTGGGGTCCAGCAATACGAGTCATAAAGTCAAACTTAGTGTATTGTCAAACCACAGCCCTTAGCTCCCATGCCCTCGTGGATTTGCCAGACCTAGCAAAAGTACTCCTCATGTACAAATTCAGAAAGTCTCAGCTAATTACTTTTAGACAGTGCTGGTAAACAAAGTATAAGACAACAGAGGTCTGAAGAACTCCTTGCATGTGGGCAAACGTTTTGCAAATTGGTATCATGCATTCCAGCACTCAAAACTACCCAGGCAGAATTATGCTGTTCTCATCATCCATTACCAACAAAGCAGTCCCCGAGGGACACATCCCCAGGATCTGGATAACCCCATGGAGCACTGGCACGACTCCAGGCTGGTACAGACCACGCTCTGCTCCACCTGATCCAACTGCCATTTAACTTCAATGATCAACAGGAAAAATAGGGATGATTTAACCATAGATCTAAATGGCCAATTAGTAAAACAAATACTCCAGAGTAAAGGCACCAACGTCCCTTCCACACAGCTTTTTCTAGACGAGTCACATACTCCATTTTTATAGAAAATAACGCACCTAAAGGCCAGCTATGATGCTAAATAAATGCCACCTTAATGCAGGTGAAAGCTATTTAACTTGAAAGAACGGAATGAAACCACTTTGCTTCCAACCTGTATCATAGCTACACACCAAAGCAAGCATTTTTAGAAGAACAGTCCTGCAAATACATGGCAAATAAGCAGGGCATATATTAGTTGTACAGAAGTCAGGATCACAAGCTTGATTCCTCATTCCAGGAATAGCAGGACTATCTGGTGTCTATTCTGGTCAGCCCAGCTTGGATGCAGAACAAGAGAATACATTTCAGTGGTAACATGGACAGTAGTTTACGTCCTTCAAGGTGCTAGCTTAGATCCTGCAAACACGCAAAGGAATTTTCTGGAGAACTGAAGAGGAACAAAGGCCAGTATCTATCTGAGACACCTGTTCCACACAAAAGAAAATTCATTTTTAAATTATGATGAATAGTTTCAGCTTGGCCTCCCCTCAAAAATAAGGATGGCAAAAGAGTGAAGCACTACTGACATACGCTCCTTGAGCACTCCTCAATGAAACGTATGTTCAAATCACTTGATGCAAACTCCAAACCATGCACTTCAGGCATACAGGTATTAGCAACAAACACAACAGAAATGCTTATTAAGCGCCTGTCTTGCAGAGGACTTACACACTATAACTTGTTAATTTTGTACTACAAAGTCCCACTGTTTTGTTAATTTGCATGTCAGGCATCCAGTTGTTGCTCTCGCATCTTCCACTGACTTTTTTTTAGTGCATTTCTCTGTAATCAAGGCACATTCACAATAGAGGATGTGAAGTTTGGACAAGGAAAGCACTTATCCTAAAGTCGGAGAAAAATTATCATCAGAGAAGCTCCACCACATCGCACCGCTTGCCTATTTATCCAAAAGGAAAGCTTCAGAAAATAGTAACTACCTCTGTGAAATCAGAGGGAGGGGGGAAATACCCTCCTTCAAAACGATGTCTGAAAGCAGAAACATGCAGAAACACTCTGCACGGCCATGCCTAGGAGGAGAGAGGAAGCTACAAGAAGAGGTGTACAGGAACACAACGTATGTAAACCATCAGACAACCAAAGGGGAAGAGGAGCAAGAATACCATTAAGAAAATCAAATGGAAACAGGAAGCCATCACCTACCCTCAAAAAGGAGCACACAGCTCCCCGTAATGAGCTGAGGGCCAAATTCTACCCTCACATTCCTCAGAAATCCACAGTAAACGTTCCTTCCACGTTTGAAGAAGTGATGGATATTGGAAGGGAACACGCGTCCATGGAGCAAACTTCCCGGCAGAAGTTTTAATTCAAGTTTTCTCCTGTGTGCAGGAGCTGGTGGGGCCACACCAGAGCAAACCACCAGGAGAGCCACAGGACGCAAGCGGAAGTGGTGGCCAACACCAGTTCCCTGCACCATTACACCAATACAAAAACCTCCAGGAAAGAAAAAAAAGTATTGTACACCCCAGCAAACACATTACCATTGCTCACTCCCAAGCTAGCCAGTTAAATCATTGTCTCGCCCAATTGAACGTTGTGTTGAACACAGCTTTTATATCTTTGCCATGATCCTCACAGAAGGAAAATTATAGAAAAACTCAACATACTTGCCTAAATAGAGCGTAATAAAGTTTAACCATAAAATAGCAGGAATAAAGTTGAGGAAAGGGAGTTAGCGACATACTGTAACAAATCCATTATTCAAGTAAGTACTACAGGTTTAATGTAATCTTTGCACGACAACTCCCAATTCTCTTGAGATGGATTTGACCTCATTTTTATTTAAAAGTGCAAATGAAATATTTATAAACAGCCCCTTGAAAAAGTATTCAGGTGCAATTTAACTGTTTAGCATCTACAGTGATTTTGACTTGGCACGTCAACTCTAAAACTCACTGTGTTTGAAGCTCCTTTTATGAGATCCTAAGGAAAGGGGATAGTTGCATCTGAGAAAGTAAAACTTCTAACTGCTGCCAGCCACCCCTCCCACACACCAACAGATTATATCAAGTCTGAAAAAATACACACACGGTGAGAATTAGCTAACGTTCTAACTAGTTCTCAAATCAGAGAATAGTTATCAGCCAAAGTAAATTCTACAGCAAATAACTGGCTTCACAGTGGAGGTGGGGGGAAACAGGTCATACCTTAATAAAAAAACCGGACATACTGTAATTGCACACAATAATTTGATGAATATCAGCTGCCTTACCATGTCTACGATGGCTGTCTTTCAGTACTTTGTTGAGTTTTTAAAAAAGTGAGTTTGATAAATTTCCAGTAAGTGTTACTGAAGTAAGCCTTAATGAAGCAAGGCAGTTTTAAATGTGGAGAAGTGTCATCAACTTGTCAAATTGCAACTTAAAAGTCAAACTCATCAGACACCTTATATGTCAAGTAATAAATTATCAGTCATAACTCATTAAGCATCTTTACATCAGTCATTTATTTAAAAAATTCTGAAGAATTTCCCCAGCATTGACTCGTACGTCACATACTGTAACACTCAAAGCAATACCACAACAAAGAACTCTGACCTCCCAGGTCTTCTCAACATACAACGCTCACTCACAACGTTCAATCACTCCTGCTTTTGGTTATATTTATTCATAAATTGTATAAATATGCAAGAAGACATGATGGTCCATTGAGTATTTTAAATACTTGCTCAAATTCTACAAACAAAGGCAATTTAAAAAGCAGCAAAAATGAATAGAAAGCTGATGAATTAAATGAATTAAAATTAGAAGCCATTCATAAGGGTCCATTAAAAGCTAAACAGAAGTACAATGTTCTAGGCCCGAGGATCACATCTGCAAGTAAGGCTACAGCTCTTAACCTGAAATCACCAACTGCTATCCCTCTTAAGGGTCCTTTAAAAGACAAAACATCCTACTACCTCAACGAACAGTTTGAAAATTATCAATTAAAAAAAAAAAAAAAAAGGGCATGCAAGAGAAAGCTGCTGCTCTCAAAATGAACATCAGCATGGTGGCCAATGAAAATGATACAAGATACAACCCATATGGGCTCCTACATCTCATTAAGCCTCTCCTCCTACAAACACCCATGCACATGCTTGACATGACGCTGTGAGAACTCTCAGTGACTGCAAGGCTACGCTCTGTAGTAGCACAGTTAAATACCAGACGACTGCGGGATCAATGTGTTTCACCTGAGCCAACGGGGAAGCCAAGGAAACAGAAAACCACAGAAATCAAGCGTGCTGTGAAGGTTTAGTTGCATGACAAAACACGCTTGAACAAAACGAGTGAAGAATCAGCTCTAGGTGCATACAGAACACTACCGTCCCAAAAGCTCGACCTTATTCAATGCTATAACTACGCTATTTAAAATTGTTTTAAGTTCAACACCTCTGTATATTTTGTAAAAAGCGTAGGGATACTTGTAACTGACGTGCATCATAAAACACAGAGTGAAGCACTACAGCACTCTGTTCCTGCAACTCGGAGAGTTTCAATGGCCCAAAAGCACGCTCCCCATTAAAAATGTAGGCACTTCACATTGTCTAAAGCACAGTGCGAACAATAACCAACCGAACACGCTTTCACCTCTTTTGTCAATCAAGTCAAGACAGCCAAGTCATGCAAACAGCCTGCTGATGAGAGCATCTCAATACACCGCTTCACTCAAAGGAGGAAAACGATGCCTTTCACAATGGAAATCTTACGGACTACTTCCTTGGCAGAGCAGAGCAACGGGAACTCACATTTGGACGGTACGATATGAACAAAATCAGAAGTCAACATGGTAGAACATGTTGAAGAAGAAGAAAGAAAAAGCAGAGCACCACATGCCTGTTTTAGTGCCAACTGGTATTTCTAGGACAAACTTTCTGAAGCCACTAAAGCAGGAAAGCACAAGTTTTTTGGTTTTTGTTTGTTTGTTTTTAATTAAATTAACTACTGTATATCATCTTCACCATCTCATAAAGACTTCCAGAGTTACCCAGCGCATGGCAAACAGAGAGACCTGACAGCTAAAGCCTTCAGAAATCCGCACCATTCCCACACTGAGCACAAAGCCGATTCCTTTCAGATGACAACAGACACCAAGAGATCAACATCTCAGGAAGGGAGTTGTTGTTCTCAGGGCATCTTTAGCTTCAGCCGTTTCCCTTCTCGCTCCCTAATCCTCAATCATTTCTATTCCTGCAGAAAACACAGGTAAATCTCCCCCCAAACCACAGAAAACCACCCGCCCCAAACCACAGTCAAAACGCTTCTGGCTGGCTGCAGATCTCCAAGAGGTCCTCCGTACATCAGCAACAAAAAAGCACAGAACAACAGAAAGATTCAGTTCGCTGCCACATCCACGAAACATGTCTTCCAGCTCCAATTAAACGCTTGAAAGAGAATTTTTAAACTCCACAAGCTTTTGAACGGGGACAGAAGGGACTGCATCGGGGGGAAGGAGGGGTACAACCAGCCGATATCCAGGCAACAGCGAAAAAAATCAACAAGTCGGTGCAGCCCAGTGCAGAGTGAAAGCCGCGTCGAAAGGTGCGGACGTACCTTGTGGAGGTGCCTTTCCTGACATCACAGATGCTGCATTTGAAGGCTTCGGCGCTGTTCCTGAAGGTGCACACGCTACAATCCCAAAAGCCTTCGTCGGCTGCAGGTTTGGCTTGCCTTTTCGGCCTTGAGGAGGGGGAGGGAGAGGGGAAGCGTGTGTGTGTACGTGTGTGTTTGGGGAGGAGAAGGCGGCGGGAGGAGGAGGGAGAGGAGGAGGAGAGAAAGAAAACACACACACATGAGAAACCATGTTACAGAGCCCCGAAACCCAGCGCCTGCTCTCACCGCCCCTCTCCCCCCGCGCCCGGGAACAGCCGACAAACACCTACCGGGGCCGGCGCCCGGAGAGGTGCGGTGCGGCGCCGCGTTCCGGCCCCGGCCCCGCGCCGCGGGAGGGCCCAGCCGGGCCGGGCCGGGCCGAATCCAGCCGGGCCGGACCGGCCGCGTCCCCCGGCGCCCCCCGCACCGCGGCGGGGGCCGCCCCCCTCCCTCGGAGAGAGGGTGGGAGGGAGGGTGGGAGAGTTTGAAGGCTGGGAGGCGCGTTCCCTCCTCCACCTTGTTAAACCTCCCTTTGTCTGGGAGCAGCGAGTGCGCGGAGCGGGAGTGCGAGCGAGCGGAGCCGCCATGGCTGCTCTCACACCAGACCAGCCCTGGCACCGGCGGCAGGCAGGGAGACACCGGCACTCCTCCTCCTCCTGCCCTTCCACGCTCCCTCCATCTTAGGAGCCTCCCTCCCTCCCTCCCCGCCCGCAGCCCCCCCGCCCCGGCCCCCCGCGTACCTGGCGGGGCGGCGCGGGCACGCCGCCCCCCTCCCCGCGCGCTCCCTCCATCTTAGGAGCCCCTCGCCGCCGCGCCCCCCCTTCCCCCGCGGCGGAGCACACGCACGCAACTACCAGCCAGGGGCCTACCCACCGCCATCCCCTCCCGCCGCGCCAGCGCCGAGCCGGGCCCGCCGCCGCCGGCGGGGCAGGGGCAGGCAGGGGCGGCCCCTGCCGCGCTCCCTCCATCTTAGGTGCCTCTCCCCGCCCGCCCCCGCGGCCCCCGCGCCCCCGCTCACCTGGTCGGGCTCTTCTTGTCGCCCATGACCATGGATCGGGGCCGCCCCTGCCCTGCGCACAAAGAAAGAGGCGAGGGGGAGGGGGACGGGGCTGCCTCCGTCCAGCAGGCTCCGGCTGCTCCTCACCCCCGCGCCGCCGCTCCTGCCGCTGCCAGGCTCCGCTCCAGACTAGCAGCGCAGCGCAGCCCGGCGCCCTCCCTCCTCCTCCTCCTCCTCCTCCTCCCTCCTCTCCCTCCCCGCGCCGCGCCGCTCCGGCGGGCGGAGCTCGCCGCCGCGCCGCGGCCAATGGGGGCGGCCCCGCCGCCAGCCCTGGCGGGGAGGAGAGCGGGGAGCGCCCCCCGCGCCGCGCCGCGCCGCCTCCCCGACGGGTCCCACCCCCGCCCCGCGGCGGCCCTCCGCCCCCGGCCGGGAGCCCCTTCGGGCCGCCTCCCTCCCTCCCCTCAGCGCCGCGGGCGCTGCCCCCGCTCCGGGACCCCGGGGCGGCGGGAGGGCGGGCTCCTCTCAGCCGGCGGTGGCGGTTGGCCCCTTCCTTTCCCGTCCCTTCCCCCTCAGAGGGCTCGTCGCCTGCCCGTCCCCGGGGGAGCGGGGCTGAGGGCGGCGGCGCCCCGCCGGGGCCTGCTGCGGGCAGGAGCCCGTGAGGGGAGAGCGCGGCCGTGCGGCCCCGTGCTGCCCGCGGGGCGGGAGCGGGCTCCGGGCGGCGGGAGGGGCAGCAGGTACCGGCGGCAGTCAGCGGGGGACGGGGGATGCGTAGGCCCGCTCCCTCAGGGGAAGGGCGGCCGAACCGTGCCTCGTCGTGCGGCTGCGCTGGAAGTTACCCCATAGGGTTGGGCAGCCGGGAGCAAGCTGCTCCTCTGTGCCCTTTCCTCGGGCACGGGCTCCGGGTGGTTTCACGAATACCTCGGCTGCTACCTTTATGAATTTCCGTTCCGCTTCGGGTCAGGTCGCTAGCCCGTACCGAGCAGAAGGTATTTCAACAGCACTGCCGTAGTCCTCCAGAAACGTCCCCATCAATCCCTCAATGATCTATCAACTCCACCCCGAAAGCACAAGCTGTGGTTCTGCAAAACTGCCGAGGTGGCAAAAAGTGGCATTTCCCAAAAAGCAGCAGTCCTGTCCCGAGTTTCCCCCCCTGCCCCTTCGGGCCTGCAGAAATGCTGGCGTGGCGGGCTGGACGGCGATGTGCCAAGGACAAGCCCTCGCCGTCTTTGCTGAGCCACCTTTCACGCGGGGCCGGTTCCTCGGCAGCGGCTGCGGGAGGAGATGGGGGCAATGAACAGCTGCGGAAGGACAGGGTCATGAGCGATGAGTAAAGACAAAAGTTGGTTCAACCACTCCTAGCTGCGCGAGCGCAAGCCTTGCAGGGCAGACATTTTTTCACCATACTTTCCCAGTTTCTCAGTGGCAACTGAGCTAACAGCTCCCACCAGTGAAGAGCAAACTTCATCCCCAGGCAAGAAACAGCACAGACAGGAGGGATGTCTGTGGGCTGCACGGGGCTGTGCCCGGGAGCGGGGCTGCAGGGCAGGGATGAAGACAGTCTGAACAAAGTTAACCTATGGCTGAACACAAGAAAAAAATAAAGAAAATTGCTCCTTAAAAAGCAAACCAATGTAACTGGCTTAAGGCAGGATAGCTCCTACCTACAGGAGGGAAGCATAACCGTGTCCTGCGCTTGAAAGCTTTAGTGATCTGGACTCACTGACAAGCCACAGAGGTTTTTTCCCTTCCACCAATGCCCATTTCAACAGTCAAATCATGCTGACAGAGTCACCTCTCGGTATTCAATAGCTGCATGTAATCCACTTAGCCTACCCAGCCCCCCCGTCCCCACACAGGTAATTTAACCCTTGCTGGCACCTCTGCCAACAGATTTAACTGCGATTTGTACAGACGAAGACTTCCAATGACTTTTTTCTATGCCACGCAAGTTCCCGAACAATACAGCGAGAAGCAGACATACTCCAAGGGCAGAGTTAAGGTTATGCAATTATCACATGTAGGAAGTGTCATTTTCCCATTGCATCTGCTGTTTCCCAAACATTTTTGCTCTTTTAGATTACGGCAGTAACGTTTGCTTTGGGAATCTGTGCGGGAACAGTAACTCAGCAGTGCTCACGGGGTCTGGTAAGCACAGAGTCCTGGTGTGCAATCGCTACCAGAACTTCATGGCAATGATGTTTATGGGGACAAGAAGAACACTATATTTGGGGACGAGATCAGTGAAGAATCTGAGAAGAAGCACAGAAAAGCAGAAAGCGCTGAAATTTTGACTCAGGAGGAGATCTAGGCACAGTCTGACTTCTGCTTTCTGCCACAGATGCTTCCCTTAGCTCCCCATTGCCGTGTTAAGCAGAGCGACAGCCACCACAGGCAGAGTAAGTTATTGTGGAAACACCAAAGAGCTACAGCCCATTTTTAGAAAGCAATTTATCTCCTCAAAAATGTTTCAGGGTTGCTGTTTTCATAGCAAAAGTTGTTTTCTTTCCAAAAACCTACTACATCCTTTATTATCAATTCCCCTGGAAACCTTCCTTCCTCAGCAAATAACGCTTTCAAAGTCACGTGTTAAAAGCTTGGCAACCCAAGTATAGCGTGACTTCATGCAATCACGTACATGCAATGGGAGGTG
This sequence comes from Calonectris borealis, assembly GCF_964195595.1. Lineage (NCBI taxonomy): Eukaryota > Metazoa > Chordata > Aves > Procellariiformes > Procellariidae > Calonectris > Calonectris borealis. The sequence continues at coordinate 5,019,916 of NC_134321.1, read as the reverse complement.
ATCATGCCCAGTTTGTTAAACACCCTTCAAGCTGCAGTTGGGTGTCTCTATCTTCACGGACAGTTCCTGGAGGAGTGCCGTGGCCACCGGTGGACTCCTGCGTTGATCCAGCTGGAGCTTTTGGGATGCTGCATCCTGCAGGCAGGGCTTCTCTGTTCACCTCTCCAGACACCGATGCACTGAGACAGGAACCATTGGCAGAAATCAGGGCTGAAAATACAAACTGAATTACAGCTGCCTTGGTGGGGTATTTCTTTCACACCGTGGTGTTAGCACAGTGAGTTATCCTGCCGGCCTCAAAATTCACTGAGGTGGCACAGGCAGTGCACCCCACTGAGTATTTGGAGATTTTTAATGGAGTCTGGGCTCTCACGTGCTCACAAGACAGCCTTGGGCAAGTCATTTAGCACTTCTCATTAACTCCAGCACTCTTGATTTGAAAAGAGAAAGGGGTAAATTTCTAGGCTCACACGTGAATCTGACACCAGTTTTCAAACCAAACTCATTCCAGCTAAATGTTTTGGACTCCACGGTGCTGTTCAGTTGGTGGTAAATCCAGCAGAAGAAATTCCCACTCTTGCCTCCAGAAGATGCCCCTTTCTCAGCAGTGTTGGGATGAGACAGACTGGCATGGTTACCCCTCTGCACTGGCTCAGCATCCCCATACCCCTCACCCAAACCATCCCTCACCCCAGCAGCACTGCAGCTGCTCCTGCCTCTTTGCTTCAGACCTGAAAACAGGCGACTGTCCGAAGCAATGGTCCGTACCCTCCACGGAGCAGCTGGCCAGGGATGCTCGGAGGCACACCCCTGAGCTAAGCACCCTGCTAATAGCCTCTTCAGCATGGTGAGACCTCCAAAACCTGGGGTGCCGAGAGCACAGGGATAATTCCCTGCACCTGGACCATCAGTATAAATGGATTTAAAAATACACCGGAACACTACGCACGCAGCCAAAGTCAGTATTTGTGCATAGGGTTCAATGCCAAATATAAATATTAACTTGAGCTTCTCGGCTCCGTTGGTCACTGTGGTAAATACGCATTTTTGTAATTTTGCATCAGATGTGCGTAACTTCTCAGAAGTGACTGCTGTCCTGAACAGCCTGAAGTCTAACCACTGGTAAATGACTTTTCTGTGGATTTAATAAGGAATTTGTTACGCAGGGGTTGGAATCAGGCTCAGGACACAGGTCCCTCTATTAGTTTAGCCAGATCTAAAAGGATCAGAAGTGATGCTGCTGCTCTCTGGGGCAGGGAAGTTGATTATCACCACACGATTAGCACCTTTTAGTAGAAGTGGGTGGAAAGGGAAATTAGCAATTGAGGGTAGAAATGGTGAACCAGCTACACTAGAGCACCTTAACAGCCAACATTCATTTCTCTATGTCCTGCTGAAGGGGATTAAATATGTTCGGCCTCCCCAGATTTCCAGGATAAGAAGACATCAAGGGGTGGAAGAAAAAGAGGCTGTGTGAAAGCCGACGGATATCACACAAAGTAGCATAATATTTGCTGTACCATGAGGGCATCCTTGGCAAGGGAAGCAGGAGCCTATACTCCTGCCTGTAAGTCTTTACCACAAAACAAAATACCAAACCAGAAAGCATGCATTGGCCAGAGACACGGTGGCCAACTAACCGCACCCTCTCTTGCTTTCAAAGCACAGCATTAACTGCCATCGGCTTCAGGTGCCAACGCCAGCGAGAAGTCAGGAGGAAACTACTTCTGGAAGTCTCACTTAGCACTTGACAGCATCTTTGAAAATGTGGCCCGGGCTGAGTTTGTAAGCTTTTGGGGAAAAGTGTTGTGCTAGGGATTGTGTAAACACAGAACTGGCTGATGGATGGCCATGGTGCACCTCAGAGACTTACGCATGCTCTGGCAAAACGTACTAAATTAACAAGCGTCTCGGATTAATACAGGGACACAAGAGACTTCACTGATAATTGTGGGAGAGAAACAAACGATAAGGAAGAGTTAACACACAGTGTGCCATTTTCCAGAATTCACTAAAGACTTGGATGCACGTTCAGATGGGATATTTTTAGCTGAGCTGGGAGCACAGGCACGGCAAAGTAGGGAAGGGATGAAGCATGTTGAACCACGGGGCTGGAGGAAGATCATTGGTAGAGCTCCTCAAAAAAAACTGCCTTGGGATGAACATTACTTGATATTTTCCTTAGTGACCCCATTAGGAAAAGGAGGGATTGTGCTAATAACCTGAAGATGAGAAGCCGAATGTCACATTGGAAGAAGAGAATAACCTTGAGAGAGAGCAAAATGGAAATGGGATGAAATACAGTGTTACCAACTTAGGCAGCTGGATGCTCGTAATAAAACTTTCTGACTTAGAGCAGAAGCCCGTTGTTATGGCACACAGGAGGGAGAAGACTGTCTCAGGTGTTTGTGTGCCCCTGGTGTGACTTAGCTCCTGAAAAGGCCAATGTCAAGCAGAGGGTATCAGAAGAAGTACCAGCGAATAGAGGCAGGGAAACATATAATGATTTTGTACAGTGCACAGGCAAGATCTTGTTGGAATTACCATTCTCCAGACAATTCTCCAGCTGAAGAAAAAAATGCATTCAAGCATGGAGAAGAGTTTCTAGGATGGTCAGAGGAATGGAAAGCCTATTTTATGCGAGAGGTCTCTACAAACTCAGCCTAGGGAAACAAAGGCTGGGAGGGGATATGACCACTCCTAAAAAAATACACTGGGGAAGGAGGCAGCACATCGCAGCAATAAAAGAGCTAGCAGACAAGAGAGAAGAGCACAACTGATCTATGCTGGACGCGTAGGCTGGAAACTAGACATCTGTTTCTAACCTTCAGAGGAGCGAGGAACAGAAACAGCCTCGCAATGGGAGGAGCAAAGGCAGTCAATGTAAAGATGGACCTTGATTGCTTACAGAAGGAATCACACAGCAGAGCAGCTCACGCGGTCCCTCCTGCCCCTGCGATCCCACTGCAGTCAGACCCTGCTGCTGTCATCAGAGTCCTTTCTTTCCCTCCTCACCCACTTACACCAAATAATCTTGTCTGACTTGTTTCTAACCAACAGATTACAGTAGATGCTCTCTCAAGGGAAGAGGAGACGTACAGGGAGAAGAAAACTCTTCATCCAGCTTTTGTGCCTAGAAATGGATTTCTCAAACACCCAGGGATTTCCAATTTGCATCTAAATTTGGTATGTGTGGTTTTCCTCCCAGAAAACTTAAAACTTCCTCTATTCAGCAAAGTAAGGGTATTTTTAAAGTTTTGTTTCTTTCTTTTTTTTTTATATAATCTATTTATAGATAGTCTTTCATGGGTTCTTTGGAAAATAGTTTTAGAACTGAATTAGCAAGTGATCAAATGCCGACTATCAGGAACTTCAAACAGCAAGCCAAAAACTTTCTATCAGAAACAGCCTGCCGAAGAACAACATAGCAGAAAAAGGATCTGAAAGATGAGGAGCAATATGCAAGCAACAGCCAGTGCCAAGAATCTCCAGGGTCTGCAAACCCTTAAAATGCCAGACAGACAGGAGTAGAAAACAGCCTGAAAAGGTAGAGAGACATAAAAAACTCTGCGTGCAACAGCGTTAAATATAAAACTCGGCTGAGTAGAAAAGAAAGCCAACAAAAACTAGAGGCTCTAGCTAAGCATCCTGCACGCTGTATTCTACAGATAGCAAAGGCTGTGCAATTTAAATCTGTAATCCCTTCCCAAGCAAAGAGGCTTTTACAGTAGCGCAATCTGGATGTCACCAGCATATGAATAGGCATCTTGGGACTGCTCTGGAGAGCAGAGGTCAAAGTTTAGTGATGTATGTAGTTGTCTCCCTAATGGGTCTTATTGATTATTATCCATAGAAACAAGCAACATCTCCAAATCTGCCTCCCCCTTTGTGCTAGATGCTGGCAACCAAGAAAAAGCACCTTGATCTTCTAGCTCCACGCAGTTTGTAGAGCATTGAAGCCTGCGACGAGGAAAGACAAAGTTGCCAAATAGACTAATGAAACACAGCAAGTGGAAAATGGTAAATAGATCTGTTAACATCTGCATAGCAATGATACATGGGAGCAGTGTCAAAAAATGATATCTAATAAAATACCAAAAACAAATTTAGGATAACACGAGGGGGGTAAAGAGTAAGTCAACATTGCAATTCAATCACCTAAGTAAATTACGCGTTGTGGGAGGAGCTGAAAAGCCCCGATACAGATAAAGCCAAATTCACACTTGTCCAACCACAGGTATTCCAGCAAGGTATCTTAAATATTGCAGTGAAATTGTCGTATCTGTGATACAAAACGGTGGTAATAGGTTGATATCTTCACGGCACAAGCACAATTCTGTTGTGGCAAGTTCAACAGGAGAGCAAAAATAGAAAAAGCACAAAAAGGACTGGACAAAAAGTACCAATGCTATTTTTTCCTATTCTAGTGAGCAGTGCTGTGGCAGCCAGCCAGCACGGTCGTGTGAGCAGAGCCATCTCAGGTAGGGCACTGGGAACCCCCTCGGGTGGAGAGTAAGCTGCTAAATAAGATAGGGTAAGAGTGGTTATCAGACCTCTTCAAACTTCCAGAGTTTGCAAGATAAAGTCAGAGAAAGCAGGCTCACTCTCAAGACTTTGGTACTTCCACTTCTGGCTGCTGCTAGAAACTGGAAGTGGGGAAAAAAAAAACCAAACAAGCTAACCAATTTTTAATTTACAATGTTTCAGAATCTCAGAAGACATCCCATTTGGGCTCAGGGTTAGAACCGTCTCAGGTGGCAGGGAGGTCCTGGCTGTCTTTGGAGGTGTTTGCCCACCTCCATGTGGAGACACAAGACCATTAAGGCTGGCCCTACTGATGCGCTGCCCGAGATCTGGCTGTCTGCTCTGTCCATCCTCATCCTCACTCATCTCACAGCTTGCAGGCTGAGGGTGCAGAGGAGGTTGGCAGTGCTGCTGGGCTCCCCTGGGCAGCCAGGGACCCAACACTGGTCAGCAACAGCCACTTCCCACTGGTGCCAGACACCAGTTCCTGGGCTGTTCCTCACGCACCCACCCCGGCACGCAGAAATACGGGACGTGGAAGAGCCTCCCCGCAAGAGCTCTGTGCACACACTCCTGCCGCCTCGTAGCGAGTCCTCCATGCAGGGCAGGGATGAAGCAAGGCTTGCTGTCCATCAGACCACGTAGGTGACTCCTGCTCCTGGCTCTGTGGGACGTGCAGCTTGCTAGCACAGGTTATATAAACCTAGTTATCTACCCAGACGTCCTCACATTGAAAAACATGGGTCTGCACACCTGAAAAAGAAGAAAAACATGCGAGTACAAAGCAAAGTATAGACTGTGTCATCGATATTGAGGCCACAGCACAAACCAGATCAGCAGTAACTGCATTTACTCCAGTGGAACTGTAACAACAAGATCCCAGCCCCTGCCAGAGATGTCATTATTCAATACACATCTAAGTCATACAACAGCAACAAGCCTGCCGCACACTTAGTTTTCTTACAGGTACAGCAAATCTGGCTTGCGCTGGGGCGTGTGAAGGGACCAGCTCCAGGCAATCAGAGATGCTGTGCGCTGTGCAGCTGGCGTTAGGATCACCGGCATCTGGTGAGAGGGCAGCTACTCAGGACTCACCAAAACAACAACAACAACAAAAAAGCCTCTTTTCTCATAGAGTACAGCTGAATTGCCTTCTTCCCATTCCCGTAACAGATGTCAGAAAAAAGCATGAATGGCTGCAGCTCTGCGCTTGACTCGCAGCTTTCACACTTGCTGCAGAGCTGGCATACTGCTTCTGAACCAGTTCTGGAAGGTGTTGCTTTTTGAAAAGAAAAATAGAGAGAAAGGAAAAAAAACCCTTAAACACTTAACAGTAAACTCCTTCAAAAGAAAACTTGCTTCAAGCCAAAACATTTGCCAAGTTTCAACTAAATGTGAATTTTCACAATGCTGTAATAAACACCTCAATATGGGGGTTTCAAAATGAGAATGCTGAGACAACTTTGCTTCAAGCAGTTCAAAAATATATATATAATATATTACTTTTTTTTTTTAAAGAAAAATCAAACTACCCCAAGGAGACATTTTATGATGCTTCAGTTATATATATATAAAAAAAAAGAAAAACCCAAACAAACCAAAAAACAGAGAAAGCAAAATGAAAAGCCATGGGTTCATCTGTTGCCCATCATCCCAGTTGTGCAGGAGGATGTAGGCAGGAGCAGGACTCTACCCAGAGCCAGATCACAGGTCTGGATGCTATTGCAGCAGATAATCCTGGGAGCACTATGGGAAGGAAGTGTTTCCAGGAGAGAGAAGTGGTCTACCGCAGAAATGCTCTTGCAGAACCTACCTGGCCATTTTACCTCGTCCAGACTCCAGCCAGGATTCCCATGGACTCTGACACACAGCGCTGATTTCTGAGCCCAACGCCTCCTTCCGCGAGCACCGCACCAAGTGATGCCTGCCATGGCTGTAGGCGTTGGAGGGGTTCCAGCGAGGTTCTCCAGCAATGGATAGCGATGGCGTGAGCCATCAAACATTCCTGGGACTGGAAGGGTCTAAATTCTTGACTGCTCAGACGTTGAATGGCTTTTCTTGTGCTTAGGCTGGTGCGTAAGCTGGGATCCCAAGAAAGCAGAGCTTTGGGTGCAACCGTGAGCGCATCGATCTTTTCTCAGGGCCAAGTTCTGGCTGCCTGCTTTGCAAACAGCTGCTGATTTGTTTTGGAATGTACAAAAATGCCCTTAAATCCAATTTAGGCATTAAGGAAAAAAAAATGCAAGTGCTGTATAGTGCTTTGCACCTCCAAAAGCATCTACAGCTCCTGAGGGGACAGCGGTGCTGCCGTCACCAAAACTAGTGTCGTGGTGCTGCCAGCTACAGCACCCTGCAGAGACGAGCGGTGGGACTCTGCTGCCAGGGGAACCGACGGCCTTAGGCTGGTTTTAATTCTGGCCATCTCCCTCGCGCCGTCGCACATAGGACGGATTGGGAAAGCTGCAGCAAGAGAACAACCCGCCTTTCTGCAGGGGAAGAGACCGCGTTTGGGACCGCAGCCATGAGTTAGCTAAACTTGTCCAAATAAAGGGGGAAAAAAAAGCTACTTACGTTGTTTCCCCAGCCTCGGAGCAATATGTTTCCCTAGGATCAATTCAACCTAACAGGTTGCTGTGTTCAGAGCTAAAATTAATCTTACGCCAGGAGAATGAGTAAAAAAATGAAGCGCTTGCTGCATTCATTGCTAAAAAATTAATCTTGTGCTGAGAGCTTCCTTTTCTACTTTCCAACTGGCCACCTTGCTTTCATTCAAGGAAAGCCTGAGTAAAAATGTAAAACTGTTTCCAGGTGGTTTTGGTTAAAGCAAACAAAGAGTCATGAATTGTGTCAGTGCCTGGTTTCGGGCATGGCAGAAGGTGGAGGGTTAGCCAGAAAGAGAGAACCGCCGCTACTGAGATACAGCCACTGGCCTAATTAGGTGGAATAGCTATTAGCAATTCCACCTAATTAGATAATTAGATTAATTATCTAATTAACTGAGATTGTTGTTAGACAAAGGCAGGTAGAGCCTCAGAGGTGATAAGGAAGATATCAGGGCAAGGTTACTCTGTGATTTATATTGATTTCTTTAACAGTTCAAGAACTCCCCTGGTTCCCACATTTATTTACCCTAGTCTCGCTCCTCCAGGGTTGTTTTAAAGTGATTAAAGCAGGGAAGAGGGGGGCCTGTTTTTTAAAAACAGAGGAAAAAAAAAAAAAAAAAGAAAATTTCACTGCAAGTTCCCCCCATCTATTGAAAAGTCAGGACTCGGTGGAGGGGAGCAACCGGGCTGGGCAGGAGGATGTCTTGCAGATGAGGACCGCCTGTGTCCCCCCACTTCTTGTGCTTGGATTTTGCTGCGCATCCTCCCCGCAGACCTTTCTGGCTACCAAGGTTGTTTGTCTTTGGGGAGAGAGACGCCGTGTGAACTAATGATGCACCAGCACCGAACGGTAGCTGTGGTCCTGGCAGATTTTCCTCCGTCGCTTGGTCTTTGCTTGCAGTGCTGGTGGGAACCACAAGCCAATTAAGGAGGCCTCGCTGCAGTAGACGTGGCATAAAAGTAGCATTAGAGCATCCTGCCCCAGAGACCCGGCAGTCCTAAATACCCAAGGGCTAGCGCAAGGCAGGTTTGCAAGTTTAATAAACCAAGTCCTCCTCGCTCAGGCGTGAAGCTAATATTATGCCAGGCAGGCCCAGGTGGAGGAGGCACAGCCGGAGCCTCTGGCTTCCATGATTTCAGCCTCCTGCTTTGAATTTCACCACGATGGAGTCAGGCCCACGGTGGAGCCCGGATTTCAGGAGGCGCAGGAGGGCGTGCAACCATATCGACCCTGCCCTTCCCATCCTACATCTATTGTTAGATGCATCAAGGAATTTGACCCACTTTGGGAGTTTCTGGTGGTTTTTCACATTCCATTTGTCCTTTCTGACTAACGTTTCGCGCTTGTGTGTCACAGCCCTGGCTCTGTTCCCTGTGGTGGATGTTCAGATTGCTGGAAAAAGATCCAGCTGCTGTATCCCACTGTGTTTAGAGCTTCTAAGCTCTGAGCGGATCCAAGACGCTACCCACATTGGGTTTTGAGTCTCTCCACATGCCAGCTCCACCTAACAAACTCCCTTCTCACCGAGCTTCCCTCCTCCAGCCGGCTGGTTGAATTTGGACCTAACAGGCATTGCACACCGAGTACACAAGCTTTGCAGACTACAGCGTAATATCTGCAGAGGCCCATAACAAATGCAATCACAGGTGGGCTCTTCCCTGAGTTTCAGAGCTCGGCTGGTCTCTCCTCATGCCACAGAGCTCAACAGCATTTAGAGATCTGGTGAGCAGGATGCCCTCAGCACAAGGCCAGCTCTCTTGCTCACCTCCTGTAGGAATCTTCACAAATCAGAAAAGAAGAAAATGGTTTACACACCTTGTCAAGAGCTCAAAAATGTCTTATGGCTTATCTTCTCTAGCTTTGGTTGGTCCCACAGCTAAACCAGCCCCTTCCCGCTATGAATGCCTCACCATCGCTTCCTCTAACTTCTCCTGTGCACCTCTGAGGTTTCTCTTTCGTATGCTCTCATAACACTCGACTTCTTCATTCAGCCTTAATACCTGCATATAATAATAGCTTAATAACTTTATAATAGCTCCAGCCTCTCTCCTGAGAGGTACAGAAATAAACCTGTCTTTCCTAGTTGCAGAGCCTTTCCTAGTTAACAGATCCATTATTGGTCAAACCAGAATCATTGCAATTATTAGCACTCATTGCCCCTGCTCCAGTGCGTGTGCCTTGACGTCCTTTTCAGCAAGATGCTCCACCCAGGCCTTAGCAGCATCCCGTGGAAGAGCTGCAGAGTATAAACATCATGCTGGTGCCTTGGGTACCGCGTGGGGCTGGGCAGGCTGTGCCCCACCAGGCACAGGGCATCGGGCTCCCACTCTCCTGCCGGCACGCCCCCCACGACCCAGAGGCCACGGCCACGATCTCAGGCAGGAGGACTTGCTGCTTCCTAACAAAACACTTATGTCTCCATGGGAGCGAAAGAGTTGCAAGCGCAGACCAGCCACATCGCTGCGAGCAGCCGTCCATCTGTTAAGAGTATTGGAGCAAGTGACTTTCAAAGCCAACAGACACTCTTTTGCAGAGTTTTTCCACTGTAGAGAATATTACAAAAACTTCTATTTTGTTGTGTCATAATACTGGTAACTAAGAGAGATTTTTATAATTTTCAACAAACTCTGAAACCCATCCCAGGCCTCGGGGAGGGAGCTCTCTTCAACCAGCCGCAGGACGCTTTGCCTGGGGAGAAGACCGGTCCCCAGCAGCCCTGGAGAGTCATCTCGCCTCCGGAAAAACGTCCCCCAACAGTTTTGGCCTCCTTGGAAATCTGTCACCAGTGTGCCGAGGCTGTCCCCCGTTAGCCATCAGGATGGAGAGAGACCACAGTCCGAGGGGAGTGAATTTAGGTCATGCCCAGCAGCAGACTTTTAATCCCTATCATAAAATCTGGCTGTTCTGCTACTGTTTGCATCTGGTTCAACAAGTTCTCAGGAATCAGACTGCAAGAAATCAAGCAACTTAACTTAAAGCTGGAGGCTGATCTTCCACAGAATCTAGCGGCGTTAATGTGATGATCAAATTTGGTGCCAAAGGGCCCGGGTGGGCAGTTATTTCATTTTGGGGGCTGGGAAATCAAGCAGTGCGTCTCACTGCAGCCCCAGAGTTCAAACCCCGGAGGACAGTAAATCAGGGAACGGTGCACAGGCAGCGCATTGACACTCCTCGGCATAAATATCAATTTTCACACTGTGGTCAGGTTCTGTAAGTGTGGGGAATTGGTGTGGCAACGGGATTTTAACAAGGTCTGGTAGCGATTAATCCCTTTCTAGGCAGTTCCTCTAAACGACTCAATTCCTTGCGATCACTCGGTAATTACAAGACTAAACCGAACGGTAAGGGACGGCAATGAATAGTTGCATGAAACTATCCAAGTTACTTGCTGGGAATTATTAAAACAGCACAAAAACATGGAACTTACCTGAAATGAAAGGTATATTGGAATGGGTAGGAAATACCGTATTGCAATTAATGCCATACAGGACACTACAGCAGGACGGAGCCTACCCGTGAGAAAGCACTGCGACACCGGAGCAGAACTCACAGCTGAGCCTGGCCACTGCAGAGCGGCTTCTGCTGGGCTGCTCCCGGCCACGCTGCCGTTCGGCAGGGGACACCCGTCCCGGGCAGGGGGAGGTAGGAAGCGGCAGCAGCCCCGACAGGGCGAGATAAAGCAGAAGTCTACAAATAAACTGAAGTCGGTCACTCAAGTTCCTGCTCTTACATCATCCATCCTCTTGCTTTTACCCCTGCGGCAGAGAAGATTCCCTGCCCAGCCGCTGCCAGAGTACGCTGGGAAGAAGGAGAGAGAGTTTGCTTTGCAGGGGAAGCAAACGCCTTCCTCCAGCCGATCTCCATCGCTCTTTATCTGCCCACAGCTGCTCACAATCTGGCCCCGCAGATAAGGAAGGCAGCGCTCCCCATCCTTCCCGTTCCTCCAGCTGGCGAGGTCTAGCAGCTCTATGTTTTCTGGAGCTGGGGACAGCAGCGCCGCGTGGCAGACGAGCGGGTGGCCAAGTCCCACGTCCTGCCGTGGCGTGGCAGCCGGCCACGGGGTCGGAGGGCTCAGCACAGCACGGCAGCACAGGCACACGGGCTCAGCACACATCTGCTCCGACCCCGCAGCCCTCCCGCGCTCCGGGAGGGTGGCAAGGGCAGGGGCTGGTCTGGATCTCTCTGCTCCCTTCCAGATCCATCCCTCCTCTCCATCCTTTTTGCCACCCCCTCCCCAGCTGTAGCAGTAACTCGGTACCCTCCTTCCTTCCAGCTTCGCAGTACGGCTCTGTCAAGCGCATCCACTGTAAAAGGGCCAGATTCATGCCAGGTGTCCACGCAGAGGCTTAACCAGAGGGACGCTTGGGATGGATTTAGCCCATTACACAGCATGTTAATCATATTACTGCAGAAACCTGACGCAGTTCCCAAAGCGCAAGCTGATGAATCCTCCCGGAGCCCGGCGGGCCTCAGAGCCTCGTTCCAGCGTGCCAGAGGTTCTTTTATTCATTAATCATATTTGCTTAATAACCTTGTATCTCTCCAGCGGAGGGAACTGCCAGGCTCACATAAGGTAATTGTGGGATGGCTCTTCCAGAGAGCTGGAAGTACCAGCATTTTCAGCCGGTGCGTGTGGCACAGCTCCGTGGTAATTCCTCTCCCCGGCCTCAGCCGCAAGGGCACTGGGAGGGATGCAAAGCCCTGCAGATGCTGGGTGCCCTTCTGACAGCGCTTCTCCCTCAATCTGGCAGCAAAGTTTATGACAGCGAATTTATGATGCTCTGGGTCTGAGCTGCCTCTTGATTGACAAGCCCACGCGCTGCAGCAGCATGTCTAGTGCAGGTAATTACTGATGATGTCAAGGAAGAAATTGCAGAGAAGATCCTGTACGCAGCCTGTTAATTGTACCTGTTCCTCTCGCTAAAAGTTTTGATAGGTATAATCCATCAAATATGCTTTATGCAACTTTGCAGTGGTTGACTAAGGACGAATTTTACTGCTTTAGGAATCAATGGGAGCAGCAGTGTTGGGAGCCGAAGATCCCATTGGCGTTTGCCATCTGTATCAGCACCCGGTGCGCAAGAGGAAGGTGCTGATTTCAGAGCCTGCTTCGTTCTGCTGCTCGCTCGCTCTGTGCAGTGTCTGCTGTCGCTCTCCCAGGAGCATTTTTTGCTCTTGTACTCTATTAAAGCCTCTGAGATTAGCGCTCGTGTTGTTACAGCATGGGGTCTCACTTTGTAGCTGAGGTTCAGGAACTTCCCTTTGATTAGACTCATCGAGAATCAAGCTTTTTAAATACCCTGTGATTATATCACTGAAAATCTCTAACTGGCACATTTTCCAAACTGTCTGCAGTTTGCGTGGTGTTTATCAATCAGCCCAGGGTTCTCCATCCCCCAGTACACCCATTTCTGGTGTACAATGTAGAGCATCGCCCGGCTGTCAGTCCCAGAGCAAGGCAGAGTGACACCCCACTACAGTCCCCAAGGTATTATTTTCCCCCCTGTTGATCAGGGAAGGGATTCCCAGCTGGCAAATACTGTGGCCAGAGCATGGGAGAAGTGGTATATCGGATTGCTCGTTCCCATGCAGCATTGTCCACCTAACCCACGATTCGGTTGCACCCCAGCAGATGATGCACCATTTCTTGGAGGGCCGGGGGGCTCGGAGGGGCCGGGCAGCACCCGGGGGGATGCGGGGAGCATCTGGCAGCTGCTCTTTCCTCTCTCTTCCTCCTCCCAGGTGAGGAGCAGTTTCTCAGCAGCAGCCTCATGGATGCAGTTAAACTGCAGCCTGGGCCGGTTTTAAATCAAGCCCAGATGGGCCAGCTCCTTCTTCCAGGGGGTGGTAAATCCGCTTCAAGTCCCGCCAACCTCGGAGGTGCTGGGTGAGGCCCCTCAGACTGGCAAGATGCAGCTTTTACCTGGCGTGCTGTGAGCCCTGCAAACTACTTGTTAATCCTCACGAGACGGACGATGAACTGTATTCATTTCCAGTTTACAGATGGAAAAATGAGAGAGGACAGGCACCCAGGGACGCCCGGGGACCACACGTGAGGGGTGCTGCTCAGGGCACAGCGAAACGCTCCTCCGCTCCTCCTCCTTGGCTCATCCCACCGGAGCAGCACATCCCGCTCCGACGCAAAGCAGAAATGACGCTGACGGAGTACGACGGGAACGTCAATGCTCTTCCCATCAGTGGCACACGGAGACCAGGGGAGGCATATGTGTCTGGAGCTGTGTCACTCTTTTTTCTGAAATGCACTACCCGAGTCGCTGTTCTGGAAATAAAAAATCAGGGACCTGCTGGCACTTACGTACGGTGGGGAAGAACTTAGGAAATTCAATTGAAATGCTTTTAAAAAGCAAAGGGAAAGCAGACACCCTCCCAAGACAAGGAGACTAAGAAGTGCCTCGGCTATTGGGAACAGCTATAAATACAGGCAGGCTGGTTCTGGCAGAGTCATGATATCATTTAATAACATTGCTGGAAGGCTAATTGCATAGTTTAAAAGCAAACTTAATAAGTAGTAACTATGAAAATGTTAGTTCTGAAGTTACAGGATTATAAGAAAGCAGACTAGTCTATGCTGTATGTTAATGGCTGAATCAATGTATTAGAGCAATAATCTGCACTTTGTCTAGCTGTATAAACCTGCTCAACATTTCAGCAGCAAGATATTTTTGCCTTGGTTCTCACAGAGAAAAATACACTCATTTATTTCCCCGAAATAGCATATTATGATGGATGCAACTGCCAAGCTATAGCTAATGGATGTAACATGATGGAAAACATCATTATTTAGGTGTGGGAAATTGTTCTTTAGGAATCCAGTGTCTGTAGCAAACCTGCGCTCCTTGAACCTCACTTCCACAATGCGTTTCAGATGTGGATTTTAAGTGACTGTTTCTAATTAGTGTATCACAGAGCCCTGTCAAAATACCTTTTGGTGAATGGCAATGATGTGTGCAGAGGATTTTAAATCGGATCTGGAGAGTGGCTGTGGAACTCGACACCTGGCCGAGCAGCGAGAAGACGAACATGGGGACCAGACCCAGCACCCGTGGGTGCTGCTGGTCCTGCGCCACTCGTGCCCCCATGCCCTCTTACAGCGAAGGCGCCTGGGGAGACGATGCAGCCGGCAGCGCAGCTCAGGCTGGTATCGCTACCTCTGCGAGAGGCTTCTCTCAAGGGCTGTGCATCTCCCGAGGGCCATGCATCTCCCGTCTACCGCAGCACGGGTACCCGAGGGCCACGCTGTGGGGGTGAGATGCCTGGCACCGCTAAGAGATGTTCCCAGCTGCACAGGGAAATCCTAAGCTCCCTGGTGACACATGGCACAGGAGGAGGGCTTTTTCTGCTATTTCCCACCGGAAAATGAAAAGGAGCGATCAAGACATGCGAGTGCTGGGTACAGCGATGTGCCCAAGCAGCCCAGCTGCTACAGAGGAAATTCATTCTTGGTTTGGGATTTCTCTTGCTACCCAGACTAATGGAGTCAGCCTGGTGTAACGCCTGCCGAGAGCTGCTCTCTGCCTGCCGGGGCTCAGGAGCCGGCCTGCGCTGAGCTTCCTTTGGCCATTTATTCACGGTCCAGCACTGACTCGCTGTAATGCCCCATCACACCGCTCAGCCCGAGTGACACAGGCCAGAGCCCAGCAGCCCCGGTCCAAACACACTTAATTGCAGCTTACACAGCACTTCCTCGCAGTGGAGGAAACCCCTCGCTGCTCCCCCGGCAAGGGCACGAGTATAAACACTTGCAGCTGGCTCCCATCAGCCGCACAGAGGCGTGTGCTTCAGGTGTTTGATAAATGTTCCTTGCTTTCTATGAATGCTTCTGCTGTGTCTCCAAAGAGCCATTAAACCTGCCTCTCCAGCCTTAGCGGGGGCACTCCTGACGGTTTTGGCTGTGCTAGAATAACACGCTTTGCTTCTTCAGGGCTCGTTTGTGCTCCTGGAGGTGTACAAGGAACTCCCATTGAATCCGGTCTGTTCAAGGGATGGGTTTCCGAGCCCTTCGCGGGTGCCTTAGCCAGTTTTGAGACATGAACAGCACCCAAAAGCTGGGTGCTTTGGGATGCTGCCAAATCATCCCTGTGCTCAAACAGGAGGGAAGCTCCGGCTGTAGTTATGTGGGCTGAGCCCTTCTGATCACTCGGGCTCGGCTGGCGTCAGAGTGACCACCAGACGTGGCTCTTACCAATGCTGCTAGCATTGAAAGGGCACTAGCATCATTATCTCTCATTAGCTGATTGGGAAATTAATGATAATCAACTTGTACAAAACCTCTAATGCCGGCAGCCATGTCACTGTCATGTATAGAGTCCTCTCTTGCTTCTCCAAATTGCCCCGAAAAGCCTGGGCCATGCATGGCCTCAATGACCACAGAGCAAAGGAAATAAAGCAACAAATAATTATTATTTTAGAATCCCAATTCTTGGATCATTATCACTATTTCTAGCACCCACTATATGTTTTTAAGCGCTTGGCACAGTCCTAACTGTCAGAGGAAAGTATACCATGCTGGATCCGACAGCCTGAGAGAGGGGAGACTGCTGCAGCCCCGTGCCTTCAGCAGGCACATGCACAGTATGCAGTACATATATAGATACACATATATACATGGCTGGCCACACAGATCACAGACAGGCACTCAGGGCACCCACAGAAATGGAGCCAGCACCAATGGCCTCGTCCTGCTCCCCTCTCTGGCTGGACAGGTTGGAAGTCCACTGGTGAGAACACACGTGTACAGGGTGGGTCATGGACCCCTCCTCCTGCCAGCAGCAGACCCAGTCCCCCACGCAAACCTTGCCGGGGAAGCCATCACGCTGGGAGCCGGCCGAATGCGAAGGCTCAGTCAGCTCACAAGCCACCGCATGTGGCCCCTGGAGTTATCCTCGTTAGAGCTGGTACCTGTTGCAGAGCCAGGCTGGAAGGGGAATTGCATTAAGCTGTTTAACAAGGAGAGCGAAGCTGCGGGGAGGAGGAGAGCCATGCCACAGCCGCTGCCACCCTCCGAGCAGGGAAAGCCGCCCCAGCCCGGCAGCGGGGAGCCACGGCCACCTCCCGCGGGTGCAGCACCCACACGGAGCCAGCCCCTGCAAACGGCCCTCGTGGAGGGGGGTCCCCTCCGAGCAGTCAGCAGCACCCGGGTCGGGGCATTGTTCCTGCCATGCTTTTTGCCGGCCGGCATGCATGGAGAGGGCCTGCCTGCCCGGGCTGCTGAGCAGCTGCTTGCAGGGTTTTGTTTGGCTTTTTTTTTTTTCCTCCCTCTCTCTTAGCTGGGAGCTTATTGTGCATTTCCAACAGCAACCCGGTGACCCAGGTGATAATTCAGCTGCCACTCGGCCTGGCACCGGCACAACTTGGACACGTTTCAGACACCTGGCATCACACAAGGAGGGAGGGAGACAAAGGGGATCGATACCCTCTGCCCCAAAGGCAAACAAACTGCATCGATTAACTCCAGCGGCCGTGGAGACTCGCAGAAATGATCTGGGTTTCAGCAGGTCTCACAGAGACAAACTCCTCCACGTGTTTCTCTCCTTGGGGAGGTGGTTCGACATCCCCCTGTGCCTCCTTCCCCCAGGAGAGCCGTGGGGTGAGCCCCCGTTTGCTCCATCTCTCAGACGTCCGAGGCCAAACCCTCCAGGAGCACACACCGGGGCAAGAGGACCCAGAAACCTGCCAGCCCCCCAGGATCACTCCTTGGAGGAGACAAACGTTAAGCATAAAACACGTTTCTTTGCTGCAACCTAAATATGAACAATGCAGTTACAAGGTTTGGAGGCAGGTGTGCAGAGAGAGAAGCAATCCGTGCCTGCAGCAGCCAACGCTTCATTTCAGCTCCAAAGCATCCTCTGTTTGAAGCAGCTGAGCGGCTGCTGGGATGCACGCCCAGCTCCCGCAGCCGCAGTCCGGGACCGCAGGATGGGTCCTGCTTTCGTGGAAATGGGTCTTTACACGCACGTTCTCCTCCTGGGGTTCAGCTCAGGCTCAGACTCTTCCCTTCCCCACGGCCCCTCCCAGCATTTCCTGCAATTCATGACTCCAAGCTCGATGGAGGTCAGGACTTAACACTTTTCTCTAAATTGGTCATTCTGAACTGAATTCCCCTCTAAATTCTGGAGGTGCTGACGTTCCCCTGGCATGGCTCGGTGGGACCCCCCCGGCCAGACAACGAGCAAAACTCCCCAAACCCTGTCTCAGCGCTTGCCTGTAAACAGGTCACGGCCCCCTGCGAAGGGGACACTGCTTTGTAGGACAAAATCCCATCCTCGCCAGAACTGATGTATGCACGGAGCCTGCATGTGAGACAGCCGCGAAAAATGACGAGCAACCCTTATACAAAAACACCGTGCAGGTAAGGCACCCCTCTCTCTGGGTGCACCCCAAAATGGTGCTGGGTGGGAGGGTTTGGGAAGAGGGTGGCTGCTAACTGTGGCTTCCAAGAGCCGGATCCAGGCCAGCAGTGCCGCTGGCAGCCCGCTGCTGCTCTTAGGAGGTCCCGGGGGCTTTCCCGCAGAGCCGTTGTGCTCCCGCTGCCTTTCCCTCTCCTCTCCCCTCACCCTTACACTGTTCTTCTGGCTGCCCAGCTTGATACTCAGCCAGCGAGGACATAAGCCACTGATAAAAGGAGAGAGGCTTTTATTTATTATTCAGCCATCTCCAGGGTTTCAGTGCCACAATGCATTACCCTACTTCCCATATACATTATTTATTTCCTGGTTCAACACAGGTAAAGCTAAAGTGAATATGAACAATGTTTGAAGCCCATACACAAAAGACTAATCCAGCCCAGCTTCCCCAAGCTGAAATCCCTTCTCTGCTCAAAACCCAGACTAAAGATGAAATCCTGCTCCTGCTGAAGTCAAAGAGAGTTTTTAATAATGGATTTCAAGGGCTCAAAGCCGTAACAGATGTCTGAAGGAGGAGTGGTCCTGGATGCGGACGTCCCCTCCCAGGCAGCCCCAAGCGGGTCTGCCCAGGCACCCATCTGCTCTGGGGCAGGGCTGCCCTCACCGCCTCCAGCACAAATGATTGCCAGCCCTCAGGCAGCAGTGACACCAGCGTCACAAAACCAAAACGTCTTGGGAACTCGCTATTTTTTTTTTTTTTTTTTTTTTTTTGGCATCGAGCGTTCGAAGGGAAGCAAATTCAGGAACCAGAGATGTTCCCGAGCCTTTGGGTCACAGCCTTACTGCCATCTGCAAAGGAAGCAATCAAATTTCACCTCAACCCCAGTGAATCCCAGGCTGGCGCCAGTGGCCGTCCCCACAGCCGGTGTGTGCCGGGCGGCTGCCATGCTCTCACCTCCCCGGGCTGGCCGGGGCGGGCATCGGCTCTGGTCATTAGTGCTGAGTTCCCGTGGACACCATTTCTTTAGAGAACAACAGGATTTCTTTGGATAACAACAGGATCTCTTTGGATAAGCTGTGTTTCCAGGAAGGAGGGAGAGGAATTTGATCCTCCACACTTCGGTCCCAAGAGGGGAGTGAGAAAAGATCAGCTGAGATTATTCAGACATTTACGTTTTGATGAAAGCCGGCACTCGCCACGAGTTACCTTGCAGAGGAAATGCTCCTTTTTTTGTCCACCCTGCTGCAAAGGATTGGCAAAGTCAGACAGGGTGGGCTTGCAACACTCAGCTTTCAGAAATGTGCTTTGCCATCCCTAGACGTACGCGCAGGGACGTGGAAGGGGAGCTCCTCAGCGCAGGGACACGCTGGCTTCCCTCCTCGCCTTCTTCCACCCCTTCCCACCTGCTGTCCTGATGGGTAATTAGCAGAGCAAGTGCTATTAATGCACGGCATTTAGAGAACACTTAGCCAGCACTCCCCGTCCTCCTCCTGGGAGGTAAATGAGCCCCTTACCCGGGCCTGGGGGCTTGTCCCATGTGGTGGGCAATGTCCCTTCCATGGAGGGCTCTGGGACCACACCTCCCCATGCCACCTCCATGCCTCCCCCTGTCCCTGTCCCCTCTCTCCTCGCTCCGGGACTGGCTTTTGAATTCAGACTTCAGCTTTTCAATCCAGGCTTCAGCTTTGCCCAGAGGCAGCAGGATCTGAGGAGATGGTCCACAGCTGCTTGCACCAGGCACGAGCATCACGGGACCCCCCAGTCCCCTCCCGCCGGGGCCAGCTCGGAGGAGAGATGCCCCTCACGCAGCAGGGGTCAGCCACCAGCTCCCAAACCCCGTGTCCCCCCTCGACACCTCTGCGGCTGCTCGGCTGGGGCTTGCTGCAGAGATGTGGTTGAGGATGGAGATTTGCTGGGCATCTCCGTCCCCCTCTCCTCCTTGCGGGAGGATCGGCCGTGGCTCTGCAGGGACGCTCCCCCTGTTCCTGCCACCCGCTCACGTGTGACAAAGCATCGCCATCACCTGTGGCCCTCCCTGCAGCCAGCTCCCGGGGGGCCGAAACCCCCCTCAGATATGCAAGATCTCCCAGCCATGAGTGTTGATACAATGATTACCGTGCTTGTTATGTTAAATACCACTATTTAAACAAGTGGTGCCCTTAAGCATGGTGTTTGGGAGCCCATGTCAATATTAGCTTGTGAGCAGCAGCGAGCAGATAAGCTGGAGCGGGTGAGGACGTCCTCTCCATGTGCCACGCAAGTAACGCCTTCGCCTTAACTTTCAAACCTTCTTTGATCACTTCCCACAATTGTCTTGTCGTCAGAAAAGGAATGTGGCTCTTTATAAATAACATTTGCTTTGATGTAATAACTCTACAGTTTCTGCTAATAAAATGGCCTTGATTCAGCCCAGCCCCGAGCAAAGCCCATAAATATTGCTTTTCTCCTCTTAAGAGCATGCTTAAGTCCCTCGGATAGCAAGGGGAGGTGAGCACATGCTGCGACGCTTTGCCGAACGTGGGGAGGATTCCTCAGACGCTGCAATTTAACCGTGCGCTTAAGTGATTTGCTGAACTGGAGCATTAAATGGGAAGCAGTGATTTCTTTTAACTGCCTATAAATACCATAACTTCTTCTCGTAGCTGGAGCTATTTTTTAATGACTGGTGCTTAGCTACATTGAAGTTTAAAATTCCGTGGAAAAAAAAAAAAAGCCCTACTTCAGCACATGGCTAACACAAAAGCAACATTTCTTGTCCATATGGAGAACATATTGGCTGAACTCAGCTAAGAAGCGACCTTTATCTTCGCTCGTGAGATGAGACCAATTAAGTCGGCGGTGGCAATGCTGCCGGTGAGTTATCACTCTCCTTCCTCAGGCAGATAAAGGTCAGGCGTGAGGCGGGCGATGCGATGCTCGCTGCACGGCAGCTGGCTCTGCTACCTGTTGCCCTGAGACAACTGCGGATGCCCACAGGCTGCTGCTCCTTGCATGGCCCAGAGGCTAATTTTCAGCTAATTGGGAGATTTTGGACCCCCCCACCTTGAGCGGGATGCTGGGGAGAGGTTCTTCAGATGCATGTGTGTATGTATATATATGTATATACACCCTGGCGGTGTGCATGGCGGAGCTCCAGACTGAGCAGCCTGAACCCAACTCCTTCTGCAGCCCCGGGGGTTTCTCCCCCCGCCGCCAGCCCCATCCCACCGTGGGGCACGGCTGGGGACCGCAGGGCGTGCGGTGCCCTTCAAGCCGTATATCACCGCAGCCGGGTATCACGGTCGGGGCGCAGGGCAGCCACCTCCCCCGGGGGATGAATTACAGAGCAATAAACCACGCTTGTCTCAGCAGGAGGGTTTTATGCCCACCATCAATCAGGAGACACAAACAGCTCTGTTCCCAGCAGGGCTGGCAGAAAGCGAGGCAGAAATGGGTGCACGGGGATCCTGGGGACTTATGGGGGGGTCCCGGCCAGGGCGGGAGAGCTGGGCACCTCGGCACCCCCGGCCCCGGTGCCCCCGCAGTGTAAACCATTGCAGTGCCGGGGACGTGATAGCATCTCCCTTACAACCCATCCAGCCTCTCTCGGCGCTGGGAAGGGACCAGGCGGAGGCGATGGCTGTGGCCGTGCTGCCCGGCTGCCTCGGGTCTTATTTAAGCCACTCACATTTAATCTGAAGAAGTGCCAACAAGCCTGGAGGCTCCTAAGCTATATGTATGTGTATATCTATATATACTCCCAGAGTTCGTGCCCATGCACCCGATGCTGCTCAGTTCAAAAATTCAAATCACAGAGTAAAAACCCAAACGTGCCCCGAGGAGCCGGGGAGGTTTTGGGAGCCGGGTCCAGGGGCGGCCGGGGCGGAGGCCAGCAGCAGCGTGCCCGCAGCAGAGGGCTGGCAGGCACAGCGTTGCCAGCAGACCCCTGGCTCCCTGCTCCCTCGTTTGATCTCTAATTGATAAAAGAGCATCATGTGAAGAAAAAAAAAAAAAACCACACAACATCCTCCTTGTAGAGATTTTGGAGGAAGGGAGTTGAAGATGTGCGTTAGGGGCTTGCAAACCCTACAGCGGTAGTTACATACCTAAGTGCCTTGCTAAATATGGCCCTAAACATCTGCTTTCCCATTACTTACAATTAGGAGAAAGAGCAAAATCCAAGCCTGCACATCCCAATGACTGTATCCTAAGCACAAACACCTGGAAAGAGAGAATATCTCTCACCTGATACCTGCTCCCTGGTGAATTTGCATTTTCCTAACAGGCTCGTTTCACCAGCGGAAGGGAGCTGCTTTCCGAAGCACCCGAGCAGCACGCTGCCAGCTCTCTGGGGCAGTCAGCTACAAACCAGCCTTCTTGTTAAGACCTTAACCAAGATGAAAAGGCAATAAAACCACAGACCCCGGTTCATTCTTCAAGAGGAGAGCCCGGATCCGAGCAGCAGAAAGACTGCAAACCCATTTCGCTGTGGTGCAAAGGGTAAAAGAGCCACAGCGGTGCAGAGTCACCTCTTAACCTCGAACCCCCTGTATTTCTTTGGGCAGAAGAGCTGCCTCGTGCTCCCAGGCAAGCGGCAGACCATCGCCTCTCCTCCCGCACCCAGTCGGACCTTCAAGCCACCCTCCCATCCCCTGCATCAGCACCACAAGTCTCACCCATCTCCGTGGGATCCCAACGTGCACTTTCTTTTCTGCAGGAGATACTTCAAGGACATGAATAATACAGGATAACGACACAGCAAAGTGCCATTCATGTATTTATGTGCAGTCTTTTCCCTGGCTCCAGTTAGCTTCTATAAAGCCATCAATTTTAATGAGCGTTTTGTTGTTACCCTAACGTCGCAGGATCTTATATCTTTTCCTTGCTCTGCTGTGGAAGTTTTCCTTGCGGTTGTATAGATGTTTTTCCAAGCTAAAAATAGGATTATCTTTTTACCAATCAAGTCTGTCTGGGGTTATGTATTCAAAGAGCGTGATATAGAGACATGGAATAAAGGTTTAATGAATCACAAAATTGAATTCTTTAGGGGCTGGCAGCATTTTTCTGAATAAAACAACAACTTAATGTCCTACGTGTTGTACTTTACGAACTGGGACCTAAAGTTATCTTGTACAAAGGAAATTACAGAGGCAATCATGGGAGGTCTTTTATTAGTATTTCTTCTCTCCCTGGCACAGAGTAGAATATGAATTGATTGTCAAAGATTTTTTAAGTGCCTTTGATTGAAGAGATGATCTCTGATAAGCTGCTGGAGGAAAATAGAAGCCAACAGCTGCTCCATTTAACATCAGTTAGCCTCCAGTTGTGGCGGTTTGCTAAATAACTATTTTACATTCATAAACACATCTCTGTGTCCCAGCCATGCCCGCACACACCTCCCCGTTTCTGCGGAGCGCTGTGTGATGCCAGCTATTCCGTGGTGCTGTAGGAGAAGTTAAGCAGTGATGCTGAAAACATACACAGGTCCTTCTCCATCCTGCCAGCCTGGACGCTGGCATTTTAAAATACCCCGGCAGTTTCTGACGGTGCTATAGCCCTTCTTAAAGTGGGGGAGAGATCATCATCTGTATTTTAGCGCCGAGGAAAGAAAATAAGTCATTTCTTGTCTGCAGCATTGTGTCTAGCAGACAATTAAGTCATAAATACCGAACCTTTGCCGTTAATAAATTTTGAGGGGGTTGCTGATCCCTGGATAACTCTGCCATGCTTTCCCCCAGCTTGCAACGTATTACATCAAGTCACTGCCGGACCCATTTCATATCTCTGGTAGCTGCTTATTGCCATAAATCGCCCGCACCGTGCAAATTGTCTTTATTTTAACACCGTCACTGCCCATTCGCTTCCCAGGCTGTGCAATGGCTCCCAGCCCTGAGGTGCCCAGCCCCAGCGGGAGGGGACGGCCAGCTCCGTGCCCGGCTTTCACCTCCCCAGCCTGCCACATCGGGACAGATGTGGGCACGAGCTGCCCCAGTGCCTGGTGGGTGCTGGGGAGAGAGGCAGCACGGGTCTGTGTTGCTGGTGCTGCTGGGGCTGGGGAGCCCCGGCCAGGGTCTGCTCCCCACGGGGAGCATTCCCCAGGGAGACCCTTTCCTGCCGCCATCTCCAGGGCTCTGCAGCTATAAAATGCATCTAAATGACCTCCAGTTCATCAAACAGCGCCGAATGCATGGGTGTACATCTGCGATGCCTACCTTTGCGTGCAAGAGCAGCCCTCCGTGAGCACGGCTATAGGATAAAAAGCCCCCGTGACCCTCAGCAATGCGTCGCAGGAGACTCCCCAGCCCAGTCCCGTGCCATACAGCCGCCACGGGCACAAGGTCACCCCGCAGATGCAGGAGCGGGACCGCAGCGGTGGCCCGGGGCAGCAGCCTGCCCCACGCTCCCCCCTCACCCAGCTGCGAAGAGAGGAATTTCTGTCCCACAGCTCCCCTGCGAGCAGTGCCCCGAGGCACCAAAAATGAATCCCTCAGTACAGTTTTATTACTCAGTTCAAGGTGCAGCCGAAAGCTGTTGTCCAACGCGGCTGTGCTTTCCTCCTCCTCCCTCCCTCCTTGTAAAGGAGAGGAGGAAAATCAAGTTGCTGGCTGCCATCGGCACCTTCCTGCCCTGGGCACTCCCGCGTCAGACCCGGCAGCCCGTCCACACGCGTGGCAGCCCGGTTTATTGGCAGCCTGCGTTTGATGCTATCCTGGAAAGGCTTTGAGAAGCTCACAGGCTCCACGTTTAGCGCAAGCAAAGCCTTTTCCAAAGGAAACACTTAAAGGCTTATGCAGGAATAAAGCTAAAAGGGCTTGTAATTATTTAGAGTTGGGCAGTGGCTAAATTAACCAAGCAGAGTCATTACCCGCTCCAGATCTTCGCTGTAAGGCAGCGAGAGGATGCAGATCTCCTCGAGCTGAAGAGCCGGCCAATTCAGAGGCTTTATTCAGCCCAGGAAACCTTCGGTCTCCCAAACCAAGAGGAGCTGCGAACCAGCGGCCCTGCGGAGCAGCCCCCTTGGCCCTGCTTATAGATAGCAGAGAGGAGGAGCTGATGCTAAGCAGCTAAAACTTGCTCCAAACCGCCCTAACCTGGCCTGGCCGTGTTTTGCGGAGGGTTTTGTGCCCTCCGATCCCTCTCGCAGCCGACTGAGCTCACTGGGGCGGAGGGGAGTGGAGCCACTGGTAAACTGGGGTGCAGCAGCGCTGGGAGTGACCTTGCAGGCTCCCTCCCTCCTCTGGCCCCAGATTGCTGCGGCTTAAAAAGCCAGTGAGAAGAAACGGCAGCTTCTGGCCATCGCTCCTGATGAAGCACTCACCGAGGCAGAACCGACTACTTCTTTCTGCTGCAGGGCTCTTTCTGTTGGAAAACATCCCCTGGACTATGCCTGGGATTGAAGGATCAGAGCGAAAGATGCCAGCTTGGAGCTGCGCCAGAGCATCACGACCAGGCATCGCTGGGAGCGTTGCTGTCACAGAAACCCCCTCCTGCCCCAGGGAGCAGCACGGACGGGAGTCGGACCCGATCGCTGAGCTCCCCGAGCAGGAGCAGCCGCGGCAGGGACGGGCAGGGGTTTCCACCACGTTTGGGCAGGATTCAGAAGGAGGGGGGAGGCAGGAGCAGGGAGGGGACTGTCCACAGAGGTCAGGTCTGCTCTTACCGTGTCTTCCTAACAGACCGGGAGAGGAGCTGTATTTGTACCATGGGTACGTGTGAGCTTATTCCAGAGATGGAGGAGAAACTGAGGCAGCACTTTCTGCAACACGAATGGCTCTCAAGGTGCCGGAGGAGCATCGCTTCGGTGCCCTGGCCCAGACATGCATCCCTCTTGGTGACGGCCCTGGGGAATGAACCTGCCGTTGCTGGAGGCCAGCCCTGCAGCTCGGGGAGCCACCGCGCCAGGGCCCGGGGGTGCCAGCACGGTGGCTGCGGGACACCCTCCCTGCTCTGCCGGCAGCCCAAACGTTGGAGATCCAGTTTCTCCTGTGGTTTCTGAAACACAGAAACAAACCTGGCAGAATTTGGTTTCGAGACACAATTTCACCATAATTGCTATCATAAATATTAAACCAAACCAACCCTTCTGCGCCCTGCCACGCTGGGCGCGCTGCCTGCAAGACATGCGTGTGGAAGCGCGGGATGAATTTCTGAGCCCTGTAGTTATAGCAACAGGCGCTGTCGTTTATCAGCAGCAGTTATGCAACTCTCGGCTGCACCTTGAAAAGTGCAACTCGCTGCACAAAGCCTCTGAGCAGCAGCACGACCAAAAACCCCCGGGCACGGGCGAGAGGGGCAGCTCTCACGCGTGGCAGGAGCCCCTTGCCGCAACACGCCTGCCTCGGGCGCCCTGGGAGCTCCCCAGCCACCTTCGCACCGTCACCCGTGGGCACAGACCCATAAAAAAGCAAGCCCCGTGTGCCTCCTCTGCTTGCACAGCCCCCAAAGTGTCCAGTCGACGTTATGCAGCCACAACACGGATGCCTGCTGCTGCCCGGGGAAGTAAAGATCTCTTTGGTACCCAGCGTGCGCAGGGTCAGCAAGGCACACCAGCGTCATTAAATCATACTTTGCTGATTGTCTCTTCTTCACAACATGCGGCCAGGCTAAAGAGCAGTTCTCTTGCCTACAACTCAGACACCCTGCTAGAAAATCAATAGTCATTTGGTGATATTCTGGTACTTGGCTTGCTGCATTGCAATGCCTTGGGAGGAGCAGCTCCGATTTGCCAGTCTCCAGAGTAAGCAAAAACCAGTAAGGGTCGGACTGGCCTTGGGCAGATGTTCTCGGGCCATTTGAGGAGCAAAGCCTGATAAATCTATCCAAAACTTTGTGCCCATCCAAGGGACTGCCCCAGCCCGGGGAGCAGGCTGGAAATGCCCCTTGGGTTCCCCACGGCAGTGCAGCTGCATCCTCACTGCTGACCGCCCGCTTATCCTAAAAGACCTGCAAAATGGGGTGCACACCTCGCATCATCCTCGCTAGAGCCCTGCCAGGTTTATATGTCGGATTTGTATGAAACACATCCCAGCCTACACTAGCAAGAGGTTTTTCCAGCTGGCCCCGATGTGGAGCGTGGAAACTTTGAGCATCTGCAGCAGGGGAGCCGGGGCCGGACCCGGCACAGGCAGCCCTGCTCCCGGGCTGCTCCAGAAAGACTACAAGGCATGAAGGGTAGGGACCAGCTGATGTACCTTAGCTTAGCTTATTTACGGAAAGAGAGAGGATAGGAATTACAGAATTCAGTGCTAGAAGCAGTGCTAGAATCATTGCTTCAGGGCTGGGAACCGACCCTGGATTTCTGAGTCGGCACCGGACCAGGCTAAAGCAATGTGTTCCTGTTCACCGGCTGGAGCAGGGAGCGGGGAGCAAGGAAGGGTGGGCATGCCAAGCACCAGCTACGGCTTAAAACAATCAGGAAGCTTAAAACAGATTCGAGCAACTTTGAACCACAAAAATAAAAGCCGATGGCATCTTTGTTTAATGAAGAACAGAAATTGCTCTTTTCTGTGAATTAAGGACAGCACCAGCAGGGCTGGATTTCAGCAGGTTTCAAAGGGCAGCAGACATATTATTTTTAAATGATAAACAAAATGTAATAGCCCGACCTCAGGAATACAATCATCTGCTTTCAATGCACTCCGGTTTCTTTAATTCTTCCCCATCAGCGCAGATATATGAACAGCCACAAATCCCTGCCACCTCCCCATCTGCGTGCATTACAGCCTGAAGCACAGGACCTGCTCCGGGTTACAACCTGACCGGGAAGCAAATCCCTCCCGGAGAGCAGGAGGGGAAGGACATGACTCTTTCCCCTGGGTGCTGTCTGTGATAAGAGGAGAATTAAGACCTCCAATCTATTTCTAATGGAGAGGTTACGAGAGGGCATTTTGGAAGCAATTGAAAGGTTGGTAAAGGAGCTCAGCCAGGAAATGTATGGAGTCTCATTACCTTTTATCTTCTGAGCACATAAAGTTTGCAGAATCTCTGTTTAGGTTAGCAGGAAACCTCTGCAAGAATTATATATGCTGCTCGCATGCTTATCAAGGGAGAAAGAGCTGTGCTCTATCAGCCAGCTGTGGGGCTCGGCAGAGATAAAGATATCCCCCTGCCCAGCAGTGACTTGGGATAAATCATCCTGTCCTCGCGCTGCCATTACGCCTAACCTCTGCGTGGCCCCTTCCAGCCGTCACACAATTTAGCTGCAAGAGCCAAGACGAAGGAGCGTGGCAGGGTCTTTTTCAAGCGTCCCAGCGCTCTCCCCGCAGTGTGGGAAAGAAGGGAGTGCTTAATTTACAGTTCGGCTATAAATGCCCTGTTCTAGATAGCCTATCGAGACCACAGCTTAAATACACGCCCAGCTGGCCCAGCATTTGGATCCGGTCGTTTTTTAGGCTGGATCCCACGGCTGGAGGCTGAGGGGCGGCTGGGGACCAGGCGCCGGCTGGGCAATACCCCTTTTTCTGCAAACAACTGTCACCAGCTTCACGGGTGTCACCATCCCTTTTTGCCTTCAACCCCAACTGCCCCAGTGCGTGCTGCCGCCCCACCGCACCGCCGGGCACAAACCCCACGGAAACGGCTGACTCCATGACATGCATTTCCCCCCCGAGACCTCCAACAGCCCCAGCCCCTCCGTGGGACGCAGAAAACCACGCGGGCCGAAGCTCAGGACTGCCCTATTGCTATTGCAAAGAGGGTTTGCTACGGCCCCAAGCGCATCGGCGCTGCCGGCAGGGTTGGGATTGCGGTCTGCGTGGATGTAGCACACCGGCGGACCGGCCGGGCTGCTGTCAGAGCACCCAGCCTTCGCGTGGGCGACTTCACCGCCAGCGCTTAGGGACCGTCACAGCCGTGAAGGCAGCACAGAGATGTCCTCAGGTGCACAGAGATGATGTCCTCAGGTGCAAGAAGCTGGTGCAAATTTCAGGTTATGCATAAAGAAAGAGACAGCCGCTGCCTGCAGCGCTTGTAAGTCCAGAGCATGGGCAGTGGATGGTGCTAAGGGGACTCACGGCTGCCACAGCCACCCAGGGAAATCTGTCCCTTCCAACTGATTCAGCAATGATTACGAGGCACACAATATTCAAGAGATGGCAAATGGAGCTGGCTGGGCATAGATATATAGTGTAAGGCCTGCGATATTTGCCGTCGGCCAATGCCGCCAAGTCATGAAAAGTAGTGATGCATATAACCAAAATCCCAGCAGACTCATTGTTTTATGTAAGCACCAGATATACACCCGGAAAATAAAACTGTGTGTGTGAAAGAGAACAAATTAAAATTCAATTTCATCTATACCAAATAGATGCTATCATGAGTGGGAGGATGTTAGAGATATATTGGTACTCGCATAATTCCTTGGTGAACTTTTATGGGCCAATTGATAAAAAATATTCTCATGAGAGCAATGCACGTTATTTCTAGAGCTCCAGTATTTTACTAGCGAGTCAGTGCAGAGATGTGTGATTTACACAATGAACACAGAGGGCTACTCGACATGGGTAGCACAAGCACGAGTGCTCCGTGGGGAATTCTCCCCTGGAATCAATGCACAATGTCTCTGTTTGGCCTGCGGAGAGATGACGATCTAAGCCAGGATTTACGTGGACCTCTCCTGTTAGAAAAGTAGCAGATGCTTTTAACAGCAACGTTCCCAAGCAGGACAAAATCCAGTGCGATGAAAATAATAAAATCCACAGCAGTCCTGCATCTTTTCTTACTATTGTCTCAAACACCTTTAGCAGAGCGGAGCAATTTCCTCCAGCTCTCCATGTGTTCACAAAACCCTGTGGCAAATCTAGATAAAGCATATTCATCTGTGTCTTCTTTCCAGATGCATGGCACTGGGTCGAATTCTTGCCGAGAAACAAACTGCTCCGATAAGGCCAGCGCCGTTTGCTAACCGTGATGTCCGTCCTCGCCCAGCGCAGAGCAATGGCGAGCCGGTCCATGCCGCGTGCGGGGACAGTCACATTCGAGGTTCCTGACACCTGAGGATCTCAAAGCACTTGCTGAATAGCAGTGAAGTGCCAGCTCCCTGCCCTGATCTGACTGTAGCTCTCATGGAAATCAATCGCAAAGGTTCCTCAGGGGACGGAGGATGCTGGTTCAGACCCCCCTAGGTCATCGGTCAGGATTTGCTTATGGAAAACAGATGGAATATGTGCTGTTTAAAATGAGAACTACGTCCACTAGTTTGGTCTCGTGGAGTTCAGGGGTGACGTTTCAGCTGAGAAGACTCTGGCTCTGCCTGTGGCAGGCCAAGGCAGCACGCAGAGCTCCCCAGTGATGCTCGCGCAGCCGAACGCCGCGGCCGCTGCTCCGCAGCACCTCCAGTGCACTTGCTGTGTGCGCAAAGCCCTCCCTTACTTCTGTGCTCTCGAGGGACCGAAAACTTAAATAAAAGAAAGCAAACATCAAACGTCTGCTTTCTGAGCTCGCCCGCCAGCTGCGGTTCCTGATTTCTTTGAATTCACAAGTCCTCTCTGTGTGGAAGAGGGCTCATTTAGTTAATTAGTGTCGTTTACGTAGAAAAGAGCATTCAGAACCAAACCTGAAGCAGCACACGAAATTTACCCCGAAACTTAGAAATCGGGTGCTTAAACGATAACAGCATTTTTGCATTTTACTGCACCCATGCTGCCGGCCCCTGCTCTGCCGACTCAGGCAAATCACGGAGGCCCACAACTCCAAGGATGCTTCTCTACGGGATTCACCCCGCCATTCACCGCAGCGGGAGCAGCCGAGCCCAAGCTCTTCACCTGGGGCACAGAGAGCTCTGCAGGCAGAACCTCTCACCCCTTCATGCAGCGAAGGCTGCGGGGGGGGGGGTTGTGCCAGGAAATATTTACTGGGGCTCAACATTCACCTGATTATTTTTTCATTTATGCATCTTTGCATTAACCCATATCACAGCTCAGCTAACTTTTTTTCTTTTCATAAATTTATAATGAAATATTCCAAGATGGTTAGAAACAAAATCCTGAAGTTTTTATTTCTTCCTGCCCAAGAACAGAGAAGTATTTCCTTCAGCCGGGAGGCGTTTCATGGCCTGCAGGAGGAGGCCAGCTAAGACCGCTGTCTAAGCCACGCGTGGCAAGCGCATCGCAAACACCCACCACTGTGGTCACGCTCTCATCAGCCCGGCACGGATCCCCATGGCTTCGCTCCGGCGGGACAGAGGCACCCGGCCGGCGGTGCCGTGGGAAAAAGGATCAGGATGAGCCTCCAAGGAAAAAAACTGCTGAACATAATGACTTTGTTACTTCTAGCCGGCACGATACTAGTCTCCGTAATTAGCTTTGCTGCATTTTAGCCTATTCAGCAGTTTTGTTTTCACTCATCTGTCTGTACTAACATACGTAACTATTTTATTAAAATTTAATCCAACTACAGAATAAATAAAAATCCAATAGTAATACTGAGGTCTAATTAAAGACAAAAACCTGTTGCCGTCTTTCTAGATTAAACTGTCTTCATTTTACTTCACAAATTTGTACTCGTGTAAATCAGCCCATCTGTCTTTTTTAGGCACATGAATGACTCCGAGGGAGGGATGGGGGCCCCATTGAGACCCCCCCCAGCGATACGACCTGAGCGCTGCTCAGGCAGGTTCAGGTAAACAAGGATTTGATTTTGCTGATTGCATCGTGGGTTGCATGGATTGGTTGCATCTTACTTTCCAAAAGGCATTTCCCACGGCTGCTGACGACCTCCCCCTTTTGCTTCATTCTGGTCAACAGGGTTTTCACCATGAGGGTTGATCCACCAATGATTTGGGGTATTTCTTGGATGTTTTCAGCAGCAGGAATAGCTGCTGCATCCCTCAGCCACAGATACCAAATTTAGCATCTCGTGGGAGGCAGCGCCGGTTATAGCTTGCAGGACTTACTCAGGGACTGCAGCCTTAGCAGACCCTGTCGCGCTCCCCTAAAGTGCATATTTTGCCTCTGCGTGCGCAATAGATCCAAATGTTTGCGATCTGATACCATTTGGGTCCATCAGGTCTGAACAAATGTTCCGGCCCCTGCACAAAGGTCGTACCAGGCAGATCAGACGTAGAGGATTTCCAGGCTGACCGTTCGGTTTGAAATCAAATGCCATTGCTGAAATCAAATGCTCATATTCTCTTCTCTGCCCTCCCATTCCTTTCTTTAAATGGCAAAAGTAGCTTCTCAGAGTGCCAAAACAAACCCGAGCTGTGAGAAGACACAAGGATGTGACCAGACACGTGCGAAGTGCTGCAGCGAGCAGGGACCTCAGCTCTCCGCAGCGCTCTTAATGGTAACAGCACCAAATGGATTTGCACCGGTTGCCTCCGACACGATGTACCTGCACTGTCTTGTGGGGATTCTCAAACTACAACAAACACATAAAAACGTGTCCTAGTCAATAATTTATTATACTGAGATGGCAGCATAATTAAGTTACCGGAGGGCTTTGGGCAAATATCTGGTAGCATAAGGTGCTACGTGCTTTTGGCACGAGCTTTATTTAAACACATTGGATCAATTTGAATCAATCTGACATGTACACACTTCAGGGCATGGCTAGTTTCAAATCAATTAAACTCCTTATGACTTTATGATTAGAAACCTGAGGTTATAAAACATTAATATAAAATCACAGTTTATAAAGTGAAAAATAAAATCCCAGTGTAACGTTTCATGAAGATCACAGGAATCATTATATAAGCTTCATTAAACAAACAAGGTAAGGGTAATTAGGCTGTAAATTGAGTACAGTAGTTAAAAAAAGAGAAACTATAATTAGGAGGTGATGGCCACTTAACCAAAAATAAGGAAGTATGGATAACTAGTTGCCTTCTGCGCAATTTCAAACAAAAACGCAATTGATTTCTTCGAGAGATGGTGCGTCCGAACAAAACCTTCAACCACAGAAGCTGGTTGTAGCAAATGGCTGCAGGACAAGCGAGGCAAAGAAATTAATTTTCAATTTGCCTGGAAAGAGAAAAAAACCACACCGAGCAACGAGGTACATACGGGTCTTGCACAAAATAGTGAATAAAATCCTAAATTGTATCATAGCCACAAGCTGGGCTCTACAGAGATGATTCAGCAGAGCACTTGAGCAGGGGCTCAGGCACCTTCCTGCGCAGCACACGCACACGCAGGGGATTACCTGGAGAGCTGGTGTAAGTCCCACGAACGCGGACAGGACTGAAACGTGCACTGTAGCGCCTGGCTGATGAGAAATGAGTTTAAGCTGGGGGCTTGAGAGCATTTCTGGGGGAAGGTCTGCCCGTGGATTTTACCTTCTCGTGCATTTAGTGTAGGAATTGCCAAATTCAAAAGTGCCACCCCCTGCTACACCAATTTTCATTAACAAGAGTCCCAGGGGAAGTAAATCCTTCCAATGAGCATTCAGTCTGCGGAAGGAGCACGATGATCTTGCTTCTTCTCTAGCTTGGCACAAATTACCCAAACAGATCAAAATCATCCCCAGCACAACTGCATTTCTTGGGCAGATTCAGGCCAGCACGCCTTTCCAAATGCTGTGAAAGATCCTATATGCGATTCTCCTTCAGAAACATGGATAACGATTTTGCATGTGCTTTTATCTGACCTACCCAATAAATACACGTTAATACAACGAAGTGTCCAGTATTAAAAAAAAAAAATGTTGTGGATGGGAAAATGCAAGGGGCTTCCCAGCAGTTCCCTCTCTTACACACGGGGCACCAATCGCTTCCTACAGCACTCGGACGCGCGTGCCGAAGGGCAGGGTCCGAAGTCCGCTAAGTTAGCAGAAAAACTCATCAGCTTCAGCGGACTTTGCTCCGGGCCCGGCGCACGCAGGAAATCTCCCTTGCTCTTTGTTTTAACGCGGTGGAAACCCAGGATGGCCACACACAGCTTTTGTAGCTTAACCTTTGCTCGCACCCGAATGGATGTTGGTTTAAAGATGCGGAGGGTCTGAAGAAAAAAAATTGTAAAATGTAGACTGGGACAAGGAAGAATCGTAACTGGTGCTGAACAGAGGAAAGCCTTCCAGCGGACCCCGCTGCGCAGGCAGGGGCTGGCAGGGGCGCGGACAGCCTCCAGGACAGGTATCACCCTCCGTGGTGGACCTGCCGCAGCAAACCCAGGCAGGACAGCATGCCCAGTCTGCCCAGTCGAGCAACAGACGATCCCCTCGCAGCGCAGCCTGGCTGGGAAACGCCGGGCGTTTTCACGCAGCCCGGCTCCCACATCCTCCTCTCCCCGTCCTCCTCCCCGGAGAGCCCCCGCCGCCCGGGCCGGGCTCGCGCAGCCCAGCGTGGGACGCCTGTCTGCCCGTCGCCAGATGGTTTCACTTCACACGTAACGGCAGCCGGCCCCCTCCTCCCCTCCGGGCTTGCCGGGCGCTGCTGCACCGGGTCGGCCATCGGCACCCTGCCTTTGCTGGCCGGAGGGTGTCTGCAGCAAACACACGACCTGTTTCAGAGCCACGCAGCCAGCCAGGCCGGGAGAGCCTTCCGAACCCCGTAACAACATCCCGACGGCTCAGAAAATAAGGTATCAAGACTCTCGTGAAGCTTGAAATAAACCCCAAATCTGGATCACTTCAGCCTCGCGCTGCCACTTTGAACTTCTTGGCAACTGGTTCAGAGCCTTTGAAGCTGCATCCCGGTCCCACCTCCCTCCCAGTTCAAACGCGGCGCGGCCGGCGTGCCTCCTTCAGCTGGCCAGCACATTGGCGGCAGCACACGGCCGGCGGCTGCGGCACCCCGGCAGCATCTCGGTCCGGCCACGGTGCCCTCAGCCGGGCACCGTGTCTCGAGGGAGGCTCACGGGGAAGGCACCAGCTCGGGGGGGGGGTGTTGCAGGGAATTAATAAGCAGAAAGAAAGGACGAGCCTTTGTGGTGAGCCGTCAGGCCCCCAGCATCAGACCCTAAGGGTTGAGGCCCCCAAAATGGTTTAGAGCACAGGGAGGTTTAACTCCCGGCTCGAGGCTCAGCTGGTTCCCCAGTAGGTTTTCGTTTGGTTTTCAAGGGTGGGATGAATCACTTTTCCACGCTTTCCCCCCTCCCGGAAAGGTGAGAAACAGCTAAAACTGAGAGAAACCCCAGAAGTCGGCGATATTTCACCTGGCCGTGCTGCAGACGCCAGAAACCATCGCACACCTGGGGAAAGGGCTCCGTGTGTGTGCAAAAGCGGAGGAGAAAAACTGGTTCTGTCACAAAAGCCGTGGGGACGCGGTGGCCGGGTGACGCCGTCCAGCCCTCGCCACCTCCCTGCAGAGCACGGGGCGACGAGTCTCAAGTGGGACGCGGGGGGCTCCCGGGGACCCCCCTACCCGGCTGTGCCGCCACAGGGGTCTCGAGCGGGGAGACGGCGAGGGAGGGTTTTACGAGCTGGCGTACGGCAACTCGGCAGGGACGCCTGAGCGCTGGCGGGGAGCCAGCACGACGCTCCTGCATTTATTAGGGGACCCGCTGGCTTACCAGGAAATTACACAACCGTTAAATACTTTATACATTGAACTAGTTTATTAAGGAGCTGCTCGAGATTTTTTTCATAGAGGGACCGTTCTGGAAATTATGATGCTGTGAGCAGGAGCTGGCCCCGCGATGCGGCACGGCTCGGTGGCACGGTGCGTGCCTTGGTGGCACGGTGCCACTGCATCGCCGCTTGCGGGGAACAGGAGCACAGTGTGCAGAAAAAAGAGCCATAAAATGGGAGATCTTTCCCAGGAGCCTGCAAACAAATGTAAAAGAGCAAATCCCAACAGGCAGGCGTGAGCAGGGCTGTAGCTACGGCTGCACACCAGCAAAGTCACGGCTGCAGCGCAGGCTGGCAAACCCACATGGGTTTTTAATCTGTGAGTGTGGGCACCGCTGAACAAAAACCATGGCAGGATAAATCCCACAGGGAATAAACGCTTGTCCCATGCCTGGGCCAGGCTGGGGTATGGACACATCCCCACCAGGGCTCCTCGTGCCAGCACCCCCGCCCCATTGCCCCCTCCGGAGATGGGACCAGACCCCAGCGCTGCTTCTCAGATCCCCTCTAATTTTTCATGGAAGCAAATCCAGCTGTGACTCAGTCTGGCCTCACGCACCAGGCAGGATCTCAAGGCTGTCAGGGTAGTAAATGCCAGCACAGCAACTAATGAGGAATAATCCCTGCCAGGTAATAAGTGACTCAGGCGCATACCCCGGGCTAACAGGTGCCAAAGCCAACACAAATAAATGACAAACAACGAACCTTGAGACCAGAAATAAAACAATGTGCCGAGTGGAAAGGTCACAATAGGGACTGACCAGAAAAGTCATCAAGGCTGTTGCAGATAAGCAAAGAAAGGGAAAAAAAATCCCCATGCTTTCTTACGGGGGTGGCAGGCAGCGAAGGCGCGCTGGGCTCCTGCCTGACACCCTCCCCGCGACGTGCTGGTGGCAGAGGGACATTGCAGAGGGTCATGGCCGTGGCCAGGGGGTTGCACGCTCATTCCCACAACCCACCCAGCCCCAGGGAGCACCCAGGTTTTGTTCGGTGGCCTCAGGGGCAGCGGCAATCATCTACAGGGACAAGGAGGGGAGGGTGACTGTTTCTGATTAGGTAGGAAAATTGGGGAGCCTGTACCTGCCAGGATGGCTCCGACCTGGGAGCTCCCCAAACGTTAAAATTGGCTCTACCAACACAAAACAAGAAGGTCGCCCATGGCAGGAAGGCATGCAGCCGTTATCGGGGTAACGGCAGCCGTTCTGCACCTCCCAATGAGGAGTGGCAGAAGATGAGTTTTCCGTGGCAGGCATAACTGTCAACACAGCGTTTGCATTGCATCGATTACCTCTGGAGAAAATGGGGACGGCGAGTGCATTGACCTTTACAGAGAAAGCACCAAGTATCTGCAGGCTTTCCGCTGCAGAGCAGAAGTGCGCTGCTTGCCTGTTACCACAAAAAAAGGAGATGTCTGGCCACCCCCTGCCTGGAGGGCACAGGAATCATGTCCTACCAGCACCACCATGTCCTTGGCTTTGCCCAGAAATCACTACCTGACTGCACAAAGCCCTCCCAGCACCTGGTCTCCTGCACTTTCGCTCCTTCGCCTTGCGACTTTGAAGGCAAGGTTGTGAAAGCTATTCGTGGCGCAGAACAGCACTCTGCCCTCAGCCACCTCTAATCCTGGACAACCCAGGCACGCTCGGGCCAGCCAGGCGGTAGATCATGTACAACTGCTGGAGTGTCACCAGCAAGGATGTGGCAAGCGGCAGCTACGGCCACTCACCCATGAAATGTAAATTTAATGTAACTATTTGCAATGTAAAGTGCTTTGCACTTTGAAAAATATGCTATTATTTGTGCCTTTTATGGGAGAGAGGGGGAAAAATATATTCAGAAACAGTCTCTTGTGCATGTTCACTTCTTTCTGCATCCAGAGTTATGGAGTTTATATTGAAATTTAGCAGCTGTGGGATACACGGACCAACAGTGCCATCACCACTAAATCATCTCTTATTTAGCTAATGCCCTTCATCGCTCGCGCTCTCCTGCAAAAGCTACATATAGAATAGAAAATGACCTGCCAGGCTTACAGCAGACTGGTCAAAAAAATTCCTCCTTCGTTCAGTTCCTCCAAAATGCATTGTCCCAATAATACCAACAATGTGTTTATAAATATTTCAGTACTAGTAGGTTTATTTTTAGGCAAAATAACATTTTCCCAAGAGTCTTTTTTGTTTTCATTCACCTTACCAAATGTGTCCACCTCAAAACAGTTAAATCAATTGTGAAGGAATATATGTAAATGCACTCAAGAACATCTAATCCACTACTGCTGCTATTACAATATTTTACTCTATTTAAAATGATAAAGACTTCTTAACTTTCTAGTCTCACACTACATATTAAGGAGCTATCTTTTTTTAACTGTACATCTGTAGATATTAACAAAGGGGAAAAAAAAAAGGCTCGCGTATAGAAGTATTCCAATTATTTCAAAATAATGTGGGGTTTTTGCCATCTCCTGAGTTTCAAATTCATCTTTCTCCCACTTTCAGGTCAACATTGTAAATTATGAGTTTCGCAGGCAAGGAATTGGAACCACTGGTAACTCAGAAATTAATAGATTAAGCAGTTGAGAAAAAACGGTTATTGTTAGAAGTAATGCAAAGAAATTTCTTTATAAGCATTACTCTGCATCCACAGACTCAAGAGGAAACGCCTCCAGTAAATCCCTGCAGAAGATGGTGTAAGCAGAGCTCTCACATCACATTGCTATCAGCTATCAATGTTCATGCAATCAATTAGTTGAGTGCAGGAGAGAAGCGGTAACTTCTTTGCTCCTCTAAATCACTCACAAGCATCTGGCCACCTCCTTGGTCTTCAATTAAAAGAAAAGACTTGAGGCTGGCACGAGGTAGCTAACCTGCTCTGAAATGCTAACGTACATCCACGGCGGGTGGTAGAGCTTTGGCCAGAAGAACTGGGCACATCCACCCCACCTCGTGTAGGCAACGTCACATCCCTTGCTTCTGCTTAGATTTAACAAGTTAACATTGCAAGCTAGTTACATCTTTATAAATCCCCCCAAAAAAAGAACATGCTTTTGGCAGTGAAGCCAAATTATGAAAGACCATGTGGCATGACCTACAAGACTGCACGACTGCTTGCTGATTTCTTTTCTTTCTTTGGTTCAAAATAAATTAGCTGTTTGTATTGCATTTTTTTAAACTGCAGGTCAAAGACCTGTTTTGCTCCAGGAAATGTGAGTGACTGCTTGGCCAGGCTTAAACTAGTGACAAGATTAGTCAATGGAGGTGACGAGTGCCTTAACAGCCTGATACTTAATCTTTCACTAAAAGTCAGGCGTGTTAAACACTCTAGCAGAGTATCTGGTATCCCGGTGTGAGAGCAAACGCACTTCATCTCAGGGTGGCACCGTCCCTCATCAGGTGGCTGCAAGGGACATTCATCAAGAAGCCCTGCAGAGATACCCCATAGCCCCCGTCCCTCAGCCAGGTGAGCTGGAGGGGTGACCTGGGGACCAACCTGCTGATACAGAAAGTTGAAGATCGATGATGGTGAACAAGATTTTCATCATTCAGTGAGATGACAAGAGGCAGAGATAAAAACTTCTGTAGGCTGCAAGGCTGGTAGGAGTGGTCTTACCTCGTGGTTCATTAAGTTTCCAGAAAGCTTCATCTGCTATCATTAAGTGCTACACTAACGGGACTGGGTGACTTGACTCCAGGAGACATAGCAAAACTTATATGTAGCACTTCTTTAAGCCACAGCCTTAGTGATGACTAATACCAAAAAACTGGGAAAAGAGAGAAATGCGGGTCAATAAAAGCTATAAGGGTGGTTCTGTCATCAATTTGCTGCACTGTGAAGGACAGACAGCAGCAAGAAGGAAGGTGACCAGGAGCAGAGGCATCCCAAAGCCTTGATAAGATCTGCAATGCTTCTAGCATGGGAAAACAAGCACACACTGCACTGCGTGCAGCAGAGAATTATTACGGAAGACTTGATCATTTTCTGACTTACATCAGTGTAAATCGGGAGTGCCCATGGAATTGCTAAGGTAAAGCCTAAAGTAACAACTAAGCAACTAAAATATCCATCCCGGAAAGTCAGATTGTGCTGAACTCACCCCAAGCATGAGGACACTGGCTCAGGTCCCCTCCCAGGGTGCAGAGAGGAGACATTTGCATCTGCTGGGGGCTCGGGCTGGACTCGGGGAGAGCCTGCTCATGGGCGTACCTGCACCCCTCCACTAAGCCATAAATCTCACCCACTTATCCTCACTCCCCCAATACTACTCCCAGTCCCTTCCAGCGGACCCAACGTGTGCAGGGGATTCAGACATCCAGCGCTCACGTGGGAACTTGCAAGCGTCCACGGCCGCTGTCCCTGAGGAGGACCGCGGGCAGCTAAGGCACCGGGCCAGGCTCGGCCTCGGCTCCCCTCGCCCCACAGACACAGCTGCCAGGAGACCTGGGGCCGGTGGGGTCCCATCGCATCAATCATCGCCTCCGCAAGCTTCTGCTGCTTTTATGCACAGCTTTCCTTCTCATTTAGCATACACAGTAAAACGGGTTAAAACCTAAAGCCATTTATAATAATTATTCTAAAGGTTGTCTATAGGTAATGTAGAAAATAACACTGGATTTGGGAAAAAAAATCCCTTTTAGCTTCAATAAAAGCATTTCAAAGAAGTTTATTTATAGGGTGTGTAAATGTAACTGGAGGGGAAGCAGAGTAAAGGGAGTTCAAAGGGTGTCTGTGAAAAGAAAAAACCCACTGTGTTATTGACACTGCTTCCTGCTTTCTCACACTCAACAACCTTCTTAAAACAAACTAGAGGAAACAACAGCAACAACAAAAAAAAAGCAAGCTACTGAGAGCTATTTGAGATTAAATAATACTTTTTGACCGCTGGTAGGAAAAGGACTGGTCCTGCATTCACGCTTACAATAGCATGCTGCTCCGTACCCCTACTTGCATTGTAGAAGTATCGGAAAGCCCAGAGGGAGCTGAGGGTCGGGGACGGCGGGGGGACGGGGACGGCGGGGGGACAGTGCCTGCCCGATGAGCTGAGCCCTGACCTGCAGCATCAACGGGCTGAGGCGACAGCGTGGTGCTCCCACGAGGTTCTCCCTTGCACTGTAATCACCTAGGCTTATGCCTGGGGTATTTTTTAGGATAAGTGGTTTTCATTCCCTCATACTCAGGTCACCAGTCTCCATCTCGTGAGGACCCCAACTATTTTGGGATGCAGCTCTGGCCTCCCCGCCACAGCCGCTGCCACCGGACTTTGGTGGGACACAGCACCAGCTGCTGGGGGCTGCTCAT
This sequence comes from Calonectris borealis, assembly GCF_964195595.1. NCBI lineage: Eukaryota > Metazoa > Chordata > Aves > Procellariiformes > Procellariidae > Calonectris > Calonectris borealis. Next base: position 4,979,644 of record NC_134321.1, on the reverse strand, counting down.
GCAGACTCAGATCAGGACGTGTGAGAGAAGTTTTCCTGGCAGAAACATGGTTTTAGGCAAAAATAAAGTCATATAGTGCCTCTGTTTCCTCAGGGCTTTGGAGCATCCATAGGCTGAACATGGCTAAGAGGGAGGCTGAGGGCTTCCCTGCAGCTCCCGACTTCTCCAAGGAGCTTTAGCATCTTCCAGCTCATGCTCCCTGACCATGCCTGGCCCTCAGGAAAGCCACCCCCACGCACCTATCGAAAACCCTGTTTTTTCCTTCAGCAGGCTCCCCTGCAAGTCCGTCTGTAGCATTCCCCTTGCAGGTTCTTTCCAAACCCAACGCCTCACCCTTTTCTTCTGGCCTGTCTGGGGAATGGCCACTTTCTCCTGCACTGGCCGATGTTTAGTCTTGCCCAGTCTTGGTTTCCCATTCAACCCTCCTTAGCATCCCCACCCCACTGCCCCCTGCAAATATCGGGTACCTTAGACACGAAGTGATACACATATTCTGACCCACTCATTTCCCTATGAAAGAAGTTAAATCCTTGAGAATAAGAAGCACAGAATTATAAACTGCTAAACCAAGTCACACACAGCAGCTTAGAGAAGGTGAACTGCCTGCCCTCCCATCTCCCCCCGAAAGGCAATGAAGCAGAAATTAAAGGGAATGCAATTTTGCCATATCGTGTATTACAGAAGCCATCAGCAAGGAAGGAGGAGAGACGACGAGCACCAGCTGGCTGGGCATCTCCTGCTCGGAGCAGCAAGGGAAACTACAGCTTCTGGAGGTCTTTGCACATGCAGAGAAGCCGCTCTGCAGATAGTGCCACAGAATGGGAATGGCACTTCTGGATCAGGACCTGTAATTGCAGCTTATTAGATGTGCACCCAGTGGTCTTCAGTAGTTCAAAAACGTGATGGAAAAGAAAAAAAAAAACTGGCAGGTGGCTTGAAAACTGTTTGAGAGAACATGCACTAAGAAAAGTCTGCAAACGCATAAGCGTATTAGAGGTGTGTATTCCGCTGGCAAGAAGCCTATGAGGGGTTGTAAGAAGTGTTCTTCATCCTAGCAGCAGGAAAAATAAACCAAAAAGTGATGGAAGAGGAAGAGACAGTTAAATTCCTTGCAAGAACCAGGGTGGGGAGGGGGGCACACTTGGATAAGGACCCAGGATTACATCCCTCCCGCTCATCCAGCTCCGAGAGGGAAACAGAGGCAGGTGCTCCCGCTGTATCCCGAGGTCCCACCTGGAAACCTGCACCGGTCCTCCAGAGGTGACCTTCCTGCTTCAAACAATTTGTTAATGAAGCCGAGAGGATTTGAAGCACAGGACATGAAAGCTTCACAAACCCTTTAAAATGTCCTCTCTTCTTCGTCTTTTGCTATTCCCTTAAAAAAAAAAAAATCAAAATACATTACATTAGATTACGAAATGAACAGAAAGCCTCGGGAGCCCATATTCCAAATGAGGAAATCAGAGCTCGCCAGGACCGGTCCTTTAGCCCCCGGCTCTCCTAATGAGTGCTAACATCATGGTTAGGGTATACCACAGCAGCTGAGTTTTGGGGGCTGGATCTTAGCCCCCCATCTTGCATGGTCTGGGGAGGAGGCATCTTTAAGCGGAGGAGGAGGAGAGTTTGCAATGCGCTTCACCGAGCGGTGGGGCTCGGAGATGAGCAATGCTGGGTGAAAACAACAGGCTACAAAGGCGCTTTCCTATTTTAAAAGATCAGCATGCTGCAGGAAAGCCGTCGGTTCGGCTGGCTGCTTCCCTTCTGTTTCAGGAGAGCCAGCCAGTGTATCAGATATTCATTCATTTTGGGCTAACTATCTTTTCCATTTCTGAACAGCTTCAATTTTCTTGATGTCTCAGGGAATGGTTTATGAGAAAATAGAGCCTTGAGGGTGGACAGATGGAGAAAAATCTCCCTTCTCACCAAATTGATCACTATAATCTTTCATCTGCTCGGCTGCTGGCATTCAGAGGTGCCGCAGCTCTACCTGCGGAACAGCCCGTCCGGTGCCTGCCGGTGCTGCTGCCGGTGCCGCTCGCTCCTTCCCTGGACTGAGACCTGGGAGGAGGACGGACGGCACAAACCCAAACCATTTCACGTGACAGAAGGAAGAAGAAAGGAAATGGGGGGGGTTCAGATCTGAGGTCCCGCTCCCATGCTGAGCAGCCTCAGGGCTTGCCCACAGACAGGACTGGCACGGATTTAATTGCTGCCCTTGCCCCCTCCCTCTGCTACTGCTATTCTGTGGCATTAAGGAGCTCCATGTCACTACTGCTAATAACGAGAGGAAGAGAAACCCGCCATCCTTGTTACGAAGCACTTGTATAAAAATATATCCATGCCATGGGCTGTAAGCAAAACTGTGATGGCGATGGCAGTGAGACACTGTGGGATCTCCAGTGTTGGCAGAGCTCAAGAATGGGTTAAACAAACAGCTGCTGGGAATGATTTTGACACAGATCAACCTGCCTGAGGGCAGGAAAATGGACCTTGTAGGCTCTGTTCCCTTCCTATGCAATGACTTTGTGGGTACAGTTTTCCCTCCCCGGTCCTGGAAAGTTCTGGGGATGATGAGAATGTGACCAGCTCAAGCTGGCCACTGATGCACCAGTGGTAGAAACCATCTTCCCTCAAAGGGCAACCTTGGTTAGCTGGCATTGAGCAAAATACATATGTAGAAAGGAACATGCAAGGAACAATCATGACACACAAAATTTGACCAGGTCTGTAGGGAAGACAGCTAAGCTTATAGACACCAGCCTACACATTAAGCAATTCAAGTGCCCGCACCGCGACAACTCAGGGTGGAGCCGCAGCGACTCATTTGACCGTCACCTTTCTGGTCCTAAACAGCTTCTCAATCCTCCTTCTTCCCCAGGGCTCACTTTTCACTTCCAGGCTGCCCAAGGCGCTCCGGGGAGCAGCCCCAGCACAGCCAGCTATCCCCCCACGCTCGGCAGCCAGGGCAGCAGGACATTTGCCCAGCCAGGGGGAGGTTTCTTCCCATCAGCAGAAGTTAATACAGACCTGGGGTGAATGTATTCGCAGGAGACCTGTCGGTAAAGCGCACCAGGAGGGTGACACAGCCTCTGAGCAAACACCCGCCAGAGCCGCCCCGACAGCTCGCCCCCCCATGCCCTTCTCTCCTTTGGCTCGAGTCACTCCCGTGACTCTCAATTAACATTTAAGATTTCACTGAATAGCTGGCTGATTTATTTTATTTCTCAGGCTGGTAATTTATGGAAATATATTCTTAAAAATCAAACAAAATGCACTTTACTAATAGATGGGCCATCCTCTGACATTTCGCAGAGTAAACGAGCATTTGTGCCCAGTGGCATGTTGTCCCATGACTGAACCCCTATAAAGGGCTTCAAAAATATCTATTAGCCAAGCTCATTAGTTTAAATATCATTAAAATAAATTGCATTTCTCCACACAGGGCTTGGATAGGCCCCAAAGTGAATACTCTCAGTAGTTACAGGTCAAACACTCATTTACTCTAAGGACTCTTTGCACTGAAAATAGAAAGGGTGTTAAAATTAGTTTACACAACTGCAGTGGTACAGAAGGGTCCTGGTACAGAAATGGATCTGCCCATGCTTCATTGCTCAGCTTAAAAGCATAACATCGAATATACAGAATTTATGACAGATTTGCTTTACCATAAGAATCAACTTTAAAGTTTCCTGCTGGTTCTTCAAACAATAAAAAGATCTTTACCTTAACTGTACTGTTTTTTTAGATTTATTCATTTATGCATTTAACCTGTTTAGAGACCCATTTTAAGGGAATATGTTAAGGTGGGTTTATTTTGGTGTGGCTCAATTTCTCATGATTCTGGTTTCAGTTTGGGGGGGGTGGTTTGTTTGTTTTTCCATTGATCACGCCAAAAAAATTAAACAAAAGTAGCACCGTCTCCATACAAACTGCACAAACTCAATTAGGCTGATTTAAACCACTCCCCATTATCAGGACTGATTTACTGCCCTCTGCTAAGCCGTTGTGCCGCTGCCACGCAGCACCTCCTCGCACGTCCCGCTGTGCTTTGATGCTCCTCTGTCTTCAGCAACAGCTTTCACTAACGGTCTTGCTGCTCGTCCCAGCCCTTGCCCCGAGCCAGGATGCAGCGATGGGCTCGCCGGTGGCCCACAAAGTGCCCCCCTTGCACAACGAACGGCACAAACGAAGCACATGTCTAGGGGATACCTGGAGACGGAACAGGAACAGGCAATGTACTTTCAAACCAGAGTCTGCAGAACTGCACCGCCTATCTTAATGCTCACCCCATAAACCACTTATTTTTGAAGAGCAGAGATGTAACTGTTGATTTATGTTTTCATTGTTGTCAGCTTTGCTGAGCCTAGGGTGCCAAAAGGGAGCATTTCATAGAATCATAGAATGGTTTGGGTTGGAAGGGACCTTAACGATCATCTAGTTCCAACCACCCCTGCCATGGGCAGGGTCACCTTCCAGTAGACCAGGTTGCTCAAAGCCCCATCCAACCTGGCCTTGAACACTTCCAGGGATGGGGCAATAGATTTCCTTCTATTTCTTGTCATACCTCACCAACAACATTGTTTCCAAAACTCTGAATAGTTGCATTTTTATTAGAATATGGAAGTTAATATTATGCAGTGGCATCATTAAAGACATAACTGGGGTGCACGTGGTTGCAGAGAGGTCACACAACCCCTGCTGTGCTCTACGCAACCCCTCTGCTATGGGTGATATAAGGGAGAAGAAATCTAGGGTGGCTCCAACGTCCCTGGACTGAATTTGCAGAACTAATAGCTACCGATGAATAATATCGTCAAGGCATAGTGAACACAGCAACCCACAAAGTGATTTTCACAGCCCTGTCACAGCAGGCTCCTAACAGTCTGAAGCAATCAGGACCTTCGGCCAGGTGTTTTCTATGTCTCGAAAGAAAACCCTCCCAAAACGCCACACCAACCGAAGCAGGCAGTTATACCTCCAGCAGGTATTTGCAACCAGACCTGCAGCTGCTATAACTGCAAACACAAATTAGACAGCAGGCAGTTCTGAAGGCTGGATCTCAGTCATCTCTGGAGTGAAAAGTACATGTTATTACAAAAGCAATTTGTATGTTGCTATTCTCAAAGCATCACATGAGTTGTACTTTCCCTGTTAGCAGCACCTCGAGAACATTACTGCCAATGTAACCGAAATCCAGCATTAAGGTCCCCCTGTTAGGGCTATGACAGATTGCAGGGAGAAACAATGCGGTGATTGAGGACCTGGACTAATCACGCCAATTGATATAAATTACCATGTCAGCTATACCGTTGCCGCAGTCTGCAGGTTTACACCTCATTAAGCTTCCAAGTGCCAAATGAATCAACAGGGTTCAGCAGAACCATTCTTAATTAATTGTTGTAGCAATAGGGAAAAAGTAACGGAAAAAGAGAATCAGAACTCACAGCGAACACGGGCGGGTTTGCACAAACTGAAACTGCTTCTCCGATTTAGCATTTGAGATTAAAGACACCCACGTACTAATCTCAGCCAGAAAATAACTGCCAGGGGCTGGTTTTGGACTAGGGTGGAGTGAAAATACAGGCTGGCGACTTGGAAAAGTTTTTCATCAAGTTCTTCAGTTTGTTTTGCATAGCTCTTCAGGCCTCAACGTTTTGTTGCCTGTGAAATCTCCAGGTTTCGATTTCCCACCCCACCCGCAGCGGGCAGGGGCCACTGCTGGGCACCTCGGCATCTCTTGGAGCTGATGGAATTTGCAATTCGGCAGCTTATTTTCAAGTTTAAGCAGAATGTGTCCATTTTTTCCTGTCTACGTTCCCCAAAGGAAGATGCAAACTTAACAGTGAGGGAAGAGGCCAGAAAAGCTGTGGTCTCACCTCTGGCAGAGGTCCCAGCCTCTTGCTGTATTGAATCTGCCATGCCAGGCTGCCCTAAGGACACAAGATCGAGCTCGGGGAACAAAACATCAGCAGCCACAACAGAGTTTGAAAAGCAAAGGACTCTCCTGTCCCTCACCTGAGCACGATGCCCTTGTCCTCGCAGGTGGCTCTCCTCCAGCACATGGCAGCACCAGGAAGTCTCATCAAAGCCTGGAAGACCTGGAGCTCAGGGCATGCTGTGGAAAACATGAGCACAGCCCGCGGGACTGCAGCATCTCCTGCGGCTGAACATGCAGCCAGCCTCCACAGGCACTTTAACACCTTTTTGTTGCATCTTCAGGATGGATTAAACACAGCCCCTGTGCTCCATCCCAGGCAGCAAACCTGCACTGTGCCTGCTGCCATGCCTGCTCGCACAGCCCCGCAGCTGGGGTGCTCTCCCGAGCAGGAGCAATGTCTCCAGACCAGCAGTCCAGGCTGGCAGCAGGCAGGCAGCCAGGTCGGGTGCAGGCAGCAGGCAGGCAGCTGGGCAGCATCCAGCTCACCAGAGCGGAGTTACACCATCACACCAGCATGCTCATGGAGCAAATCCAGCCGGGACTCCAGCTCACACTCTCCAGGGGAGCTTTGTGTATCATCTTCTGCCTTACCTCACGCGTGCATTACGCCAGCTTAAAATCTCCCTGGAGTTCACATCTGCTTACCACACAGCTTGTAATTGCTTGTGTAACACAATGGTCAGTTTAGCGCTCAAACCGCATTTCCAGATTGGATGTCTACAGGTACTTACATTTTCCCCATCGCTGTCAGTCATCCACCCCATTTTCCCTAATCTATAAAACATCCATCTAATGTTTATATCGCAGTGGGGCTTTGACAGCTACAGCCTGTAGCTGTCACTGTTTTTCTCCAACATTCAGGCCTAGTTACACTAGATCGTCCAGTTACTCTATATCATTGATTAACCTGTAATTTAAGTAATTTGTGAGTAAAATGTAAGTTTAAGATGAAAATAGAATATGAACGCAGATTTGAGCTCTTTCATGCTTTTAACTGGGGAGCACGGCAACAGAGCATCACTATTTCCATTTTAAGGGAAGCGGGGTGCCAGGAGCATAAGGGAGGTGCCCGTGGTCACTCAAGAAAATGACAGCAGAGTAATGAGCTGAAATTACCTGTCCCCCATCCCACATCCTCCTCCTCCTCCTCCTCAACCTCTTTTTTCATCTTTTGTGCCTGGGGTTGGATCCAGTGGAAATATCTGGCCAATTTCAGGGAACTCGGGGCTGTATTAAAATAACATTAGCAGCCAGGAAAACCCGATACTGCAACTCTAGACCTTTTTGCAGGGCCTGGTTAGGTCAGAGGCCCCCGGGGAAGGCAGACGCCGATCCCCGAACCGAGGCAGCAGGCAACTCACTCGCGCCTTGGTGCTCCCAGCACAACACCTCCTGCGTTCCCATGCACGAGAACACGTGCATCAGGGTCTGTATAATATTATCAACGAAAATATCTTCCCATGACTTGCCAAAATCCAATCGATTCTTTTAAAGGACTGTTCTGGGACTTCACCCACTTCCTCAGATTAATTTGAATCATGCCTCCTCCCGACTTAATACATCATCATTTTCTTTAGTTTTTCTTTTTCCCATATAAATCTATACTAAATTAATAAAGCTGATGATTCATTAAGCAAAAATGATCTTAAACCACATTTCTAAGCCTCAGAATTCCTGTTCTAGCAACTATCAGTATTAAAAAAAAATATTAATTGCAGTTTGATTTTGATAAAGTTGGGGCCAAAATTATTTATTTACATTATAAATATTTTGTTCTCTTACATTTATTACTGCAATCGGTGCGATAACATTTCCACGTTTATTTTAAGGGATTTAAGGTGCAAATTGGAGGATTAGCAATCCAAACAGAATAGCAGGAATAGAAATAGGCTTCCAAGCCCATTTATAAACAGCTAATTGCCAAAGACTCTCTGTTAACAGCATTCTGCAGTGAGACAAGTGAGGAGCCTGACACTGGAAGGCAGGTTCTTGTGTGGAAAGTCACTTTACACCTCAATTACAGCTTCTGCCAACCACTTCAGATCTGAAGTACGATGTTTTCTCTGGTGAGAGGATACCATTAGTGCAAGGAGCAGTCAGCACCGAGGCTGCGAACTGAGCAGCACCCAGGGAAATCACCTCGCAGGGGGAACTCCTCAGATTTTTGTTTTTAGCCACTTTGAAAAGCAAATTGATTAACACACACACACACTCATGCGTGCGCACACGCATGCTTCTTTTGCCCCCTGTGCTACTTAGATATTCATTGACACCCAATCAGCTTTGCAGTTAATAAGAAAAGCATGATTTAGGACTTTTCATTAGGGTCATTAAGAGCATGGTATTAAGGTTCCACAAGCTTATTGTTTCACCAATATAGAATAGGTTCAGGAAAGACATATCACTGTAATTATTCATAACTCAAATCCCTAAGGATTTGAGAGCATAATCACATTAGCATTGGTACCTTTTTGGAATAAAGATTTTTCCCAATTTTCAGACAGTACTATTCCACTTATCCTCAGAGACCCTATATATCCTCCACTACTGTGACCGATGAAGTTTGCTGTCGGACATCTGAAGACAAAAGGGAACTTTCCGCCAGCACTCCACACCAAATCCTTGCCTAATACTTCAGACCATGGATGAACAACTAGAGCGCTGCCAAACCTCGGTTTAGTTTCATAGCTGTCATGGATGATCCTCACAACTCCGACTTTGATACAGCCTGGTGTGTCACTGCAGATGAAGTGGTGATCCTTCCCACGCGGTGCCACAGCAAGCTCGCAGGCACGCCAGTGTTTCTGCTTCTGCACCTTTGCCTCTGCTGTTTTTCAAAGCAGCAGGCACGCTGTTGCTTTGCAAGCCTGAGCGGGATACACGTACCGCAGAGTTAAGAAAAGCACATTAAGTATTGTAACTTAGACCAGATCTCATGGAGAAGCAATTTCAGCTCACTCCTTTACCCCCAGCTATAAGGACCAGGCACAAACAGACCCGTCACTCAGGACAGGTATAAAGCAGTCTGGGAAGGTGATTGGAAGGATAGACCAAAAATCTCAACTTTCTATTGCACTCTTGGTTACGTGACTGTTTCAGACAATTCAATTCGTAAATTAATGACAGGACTTACAATTCCTGAGTAATCTGCCAGGTACAGCAAAGTTAGTATATACCACGTGGACACAATCAAACCTGCATGGATGCACACAGTATATAACTCCTTGCAGCGCTGTCCCAAGGTGCAGAAGCACACAAAAAAGCGCTAAGGCAATTTGATAGCCTTCTCCTTTCCAAGTGCGTTACTCCCAGGACATTACAGTCCCTGTGCATTACTCGGTTACGATGGCACACAACAACGTTCTGGCCATTTTTTTATTCCTCAAGTATTTTCCAGTCGGACTAACAGATAATCTGATCTGATGAGTTACCTGCTTCCAGTTGTTAGCAGCCTAGCAGAAATTAGCAGGAGAGCGAGCAACACGTTATCCTATTGCCACTATTGATCCGTCAGCGATCCTGAGAGTATGAAAGGGAGAAGCAGCTCTGGAGGCATTAGGCTACTTGTCTAGGACAGCAAATACTGAAAAGCAATGACAGCTCGTCCCTGTGCTCTGCCTGGTACTCCCTGCTCCGGCTCCGATAGTCCTGAGAAACTTCTTCCTAAATCCACAGTACAAAGTATTGCACTTGCTTTTTAGAACATCATCACTGAAACACAGATTTGCAGGCTCAGATGCTTTGACCTTGTCTGCTTTTACACTTCTGCATTCAGATTTTAAAATTAGTCATCTAATTGCAGGTAACTGCTTTTAAATTCGGCCGAATGGGACATAAATCTTGCTGAATGAGAAATGCAGGTCTCTATAGTGAAATAGATTAAGCACTGCTACACTCCCCATTTTGTTTCAAGAATTCAGTTGCAATTGCCTGCTCTAATTTGAGATGGTAAGTCTCACTATAGGGTAATTAAGCGCACAAGGAGCTCAGGAGAGCTGCCTGCCAGCACCTGGCAGTGGGATTCCCCTTCCAGAGGCACCTGCACTAAATGGTAATTCCTTCCCTCCATTTCCCACTTCACTCCCCGATGCTTCTCCCGGCAGCTCGGAAGAACAGATGGAGCAATCACCCTCCTCCTCTCCACAGTACGGACCCCTGCTGCTACCCAGCGCCTTATGCAGTTGTAATACACATAATTAGGCAAATCAATGGACAATGCAGCATATTAGAGGAGGAGGAGTTACATCAAGGCAAAACACGAATCCCGATTTATTTACTGCAGGAAATGGGATATTTCTGCATAATTGCCAAAAATTGCGGACACAAGAGGAAAACTCACGACAGCCCTGGCAGGTAGGGTGCCGCAATCAGGTCACTAGCTGGACTATTTGGAATACAGCTGAGGGGAGTTTGTTCTCATCTTGATATGCAGTTGATTTATGCCTTAAACATCTCATTACCATTTATGAGTTATACTCCCAAATCTCTCACACATCCATAATTAGAGAGAATGCTGTTTACTGCCATTCACCCTACCACTGACTCCACATTGAAAAGCACAACCGAAGGTTGCAAAATCCTTGTTGCAAGCAGCAGCCCTCCCTGCCCTTCATGGAAAGCCACAGCTTGCACGGCAGAGGCCAAGCACACACAGCTGCTGCCTCCTGACAAAACCGGCTGCTGAACTCTCTCCTCCCGCCGCTCCCCAGGCACAGCTTTAAGGTCAACGCTGGCTCCGTGCTCCCTGCCCAGCAGCTTCTCTCCTCCTCTCCTTCACCCCTTGCAGCTCCCAGCCCACGAAAGGCAGGAGACGGTGGGGCCTCACCATATCCAAGTGGCAGAACAGAGGCGTGGGAAGTAAAATATATCGACATAAAGAGCAGGCATGCTGCGGACAAGTGTCCAGTGATGTACAGAGACGGGACTTCCAAGAGCAGCTTAGCACATGAGGAGGGGGGTTCTGCACTGAAAGCGGGGTCATGCATAGAGAAGAGTGGTGCAAGCCAAATCAGTGATAAGAAAGAGAGAGGCTATTAAATTTCTGGGCTGTTCAAAGAAGGTGATCTGCTTGCCAAGAGGAAACACCAGGGATCTGTTTCCAGTGCTAGAAACAGTCTCGCACACGCACCATGGGTTTTATCCTGGTTTACTGACTCAGAGCAAGGCTGTGCCTGGGGATCACCCAAGAACAGGACCTTTCCATAAGAAAACCATCAAAGTATTGTTCAAGCGGTAATGAGGCCTCACAGACCTCACAGATCCCCCTGGGCAGAGGGCTGAGAGGTCCGTTTTACAGAGGTATCGATACACAGTGGAACGGAGAGCCAAGCCTTCAGACACATCCTTTTGTTATTTTTTTTAAGCAGCCTCTGGCATCTAATTTTGGTCAGGTTTGTCTAACTTTCAGGGGTCTAGAGGACCAGTGACTCCAGCTGGTGTGGGTGAGAACCGCAGCTCCCAAGGCACCGGCGGCCTTGAGTCAGACACTCGGATAATGATACACAAAAAGATATTTAAGAATATATCAGAAATTGTAGGTTTTAGCCTCTTGCCCTTGCTCAGCACAAGTCAGCAGCAGAGAAAGAAGTCTCTGCTATCAGATTTGAGCTTTATTCCTTTTTACTGTATTTCTGTGTTCCCTTTCCAAAGCCTGGGCCTTTGTGAAGGTCCCAGTCAGGCCCGGTACCTCTGTGAAACCAGGGAAAATAATTTGCGAAGTCACTCAGAACATCAATAGCGAAGAGAGGGACCGGGCACTGAACTCCTAGGGTTACTGGTTAGGAAGGTTACCAACTGGCTGACCTTGCTAGTTTATAAACCTGAAACTTTCTGTTCTTTTCCAGGCTCATCACTAACCAGCACCACCCGACTAAAAGAAACTTCTCCCACAGAAATGATCGGCTGTTGGGTCAGAGCTGTCCTCCTTCACGGAGCTCTGCCAACATCTTAGTCCTCACCAAAGAGACAGCTTTTGTTCTTGTCCTCGAGCATCCTCCACAATGCTGCCAACTGTGCTGAATGGTATTGCGGCTTTTGAATATGAGAAAATTTTCATGAAATGCAAACCAACATTACCAAATGCATTTCAAGTCTCCAAATGCAGCATTTGTGGAAATGGTACTGTCACTTCTCCAAAACCTAAGAATATAAAAATAGTATGATTTACGGTGGGTACCACAATACTACAACCCCAAATTTACTGTGTCAATGCAAAATCATGCCTCACATGCCCACATAACCACAGGCTGCAGCCCACTTACCACTAAAAAGGAGAGAAACAGATCCATGACAGGCTCAGAAAATACTTTAAATTAGTGACTTGCTAGGACAACTGACACTAATGCCATTTGTTTGTATGCTGTAATGGTGTAAATATCATCCACTGCTGAAATATTTAAGAAAATAGTTTGCAAGTTCCTATTAGACCCCATGGGTGCTGCACCCTGCTCACTGTAGAGACTCTTGGGGCGGGGGTACCGTATTTGCTCTGTGTGTAAACACCCAAGTACAACCATAGCAATTCCATATTCATTTTATTCTCCCAGCTTATCTTCTCACAGCTCTGGAGTGCATTCTTCCTTATCTTGGAGACAAATGGCCTCCACGGAGAGCTCTAAACAGCAGAGCTATTTATCTGTTTGACATGTGTTTCCCTGTTTGTTTTCTCCAGCCTTGAGACAGTCGGCTCAGGCTTTGTCAATATTCAGCTGTGTCAATGGCAGAGGGTTGCCTGGCCCCTTCACTCCAGTGCTGTGAATCAATTTCTTTGCCATATTTATCGTTTACTGTAGTAAATCAAGTCTAATCAATGCTTTCTTCTTTTGATACAGAACAAACCCTTTACCAACTTTTCAGAAAGCTGGCTGGAATTAAAAAAAGCCAGGGGAAAAAAATTCAGTACTAATTTTTTCTTTGGAGAAAGAAATGAAAAGGTGGCAATGTTCTGTGGGTGGCAGTCCCCATCAAAAGAAGGAGGGGGAAAAAAAGGTTTATCTACTGATTGTTTCCAGTATTTCACTTGTTGCTTTTAACACCTTACTCTTAAAGCACTACATGAACAAGTGTCTCCCTGTCTAACACCCCCATTCTTTCAGAGCCAACTCCTGGACGCAAGGGACTCCCTCCCTCTGCACACACACATTGTGTTGCCCCCTCAGTCCCACCAAGCAGCAGAGCCAAGGCTTGAGAACACTGGAGTTGCCTTCATTCTCATTTACCAGGGCTTTTACACCCGGGCAGCTCAAGACAGCAGGGCTGGCACATGTGCCGCCGAGAGCACAAACAGCGCCTGCAGATCCCTCTCTCCTGCTACCCTTGGCAGGAGCAGCACTCCAGGCAGCAGTGAGGACGGAGAACAGACTCCCCCAGGGCCTCAGGCAAGAATCCAGGCTGCTGCCATTCACTTACCCAGGGAGATCAGCTTTCTGTAAGGTCAGCTCACAAACATTCTGCGAAGATGTGGGGCTGGGAACGAGACCTTGCCTTCACTTGGGTCTGGGTGAGAATGGAGGTCGATGCTGTCCCAACAACAGTCTGCTGCGGCACAGAAATGTCAGGACGTTAACTGGAGCCATCTTCCCACGGCCACCTTAGTTGACTTCAGGGAAGCTCTGCACCACTGCCACAACATAAGGTTGGGACAAAAACGCTCTATTTAGACAGCCTAGATCTCTAATATAAAGTTAACTGATTAAGAAGACATTAAACAAGTTACGTTTCCAACTCCATTTAATCTCTCTCCCAGAGCACTCCATACACCTCAGACAACCCGCTTTCCACTCCTCCAGCAAAATCCCACAGCTCTTCCCCTCTCAGGCTTAGCTCATATTCAAACTTATTTTCAGTAGGAATTGTGTCCAGACACTGCAATTCTGTCCCCTTCAGACTGATTACGATGATGAGCAACAAATGCCTTAGAACAAAGTATTGGCTGTGCTACAAATAAGCTTGGGTGGATGGGGTGGGGAGGGGCACTAGAAATAAGGAGAATTTTAAAACCAACAGAGCACACGACACACGTATTGAGTTCTTCCTATATCAGCCAATTTCCAGCCTGGAAAACCTGCATAAGAACAATTCCTATGGATTCATCCAAATAGCTCCTCTACATAAATTTGACTCCTTAGTGGAGTTCACTCACTTCTTTCAGAACCCACAGCAGCTTACGAGATTCAGAGGTTGGGAGTGGTGGTGGGGTTTGGGTTTTTTTTGCTTTTCCCAAGTGTTTGTGGTTCATGGACTCAACAAGTCTCAGTTTTGGCTAAACAAGGCTACAGAACTCCACTTTTCTTTTAAGTCTCTCTGTGTGTTCTTTTTAGCGAAGCAAGGCGTCTTTCATACAGACGTTGCTCATCCTGAGCTCTCTGGGTGTGCTGGATAATGCAGCCACACATGAAATTCTTATCACCCAATATGGAAAAACTTCCCACCCTACCACTACAAAGGTCACATAAAATTGCTATCAATCAATATATAAATCAAAATTCATTATCAGCTCCACAACCACTAAACGCAGAGTTTTGCAAAAAGGCAATGATGAACATCAACCCTGGACAAAGAGGGGAAGAAAACTGGGAATGGGAAGGGGCCTCAGGGTACAACACACCACAGCACGTTTCCCCAGGTGCAGGCATACAGAGGAATAGCAGAGCAGCAGCAGAAGGGAAGACAGCATGCTGCAGACCTGCAGAAGTGAGCAGGCACTACTATGTTTTCGGAGGCAGAAACAGAGCTCAACTACGCAGGGTCTCAAAGGCAAGGACATCAATGACATGTAAGCTACCTGGGAGTTAACATCTGTGTGCATGCCACGTTCTCATCTGGCATTTAGTGTGGCATCACATTGTATGGACACTAAAGATATTTACACCCAAACTGGATTCACACAGACATGATGGAAAAGGCTCAAAAATGGCATAAATAAATTATGCTTTTAGGCACACAGAGGAAAGAACAAAAAGATTAACCAAAGATGTTGTCCTCACTCCAGAAGAGGCAGCCAGCCCTTGAACGTAAGCAGTTCTGTTGGAAAAAGAGGAACATTTTCCTCAGTCTGCCACAAAATGGGAGAATGGAGGGAAAAAAAAAAACAAACACAAAACAAAAGAGCACTGAAAACATGGGATATTACAAATACCTATCAATTTTCACAATGTGTATTTCCTAACTCATAGCCTTCTCCAGCCCATATTCAGTTGAAGGAAGTTTCAGAGTTCATACCTGTAATTTGGGGAGAGAGGGAGGAGGGTACTTTTTTTTTCTTAAACTTGTTTTTTCCCCTCTCTCAGACATATGCTGCATAATTGCAGCTACAGTGTAGATTTTATTGCTAGCATTTAGAAGAGTAAGTGCTCACTGACATGCAAGATGGGAAAGGTTCCTCCCCTGGGGATGACAATACAGAGACTGATTAAGTGACCGGTAGGTATTTAAGAACATAAAAAATATTGGCAGATCAGGGTTGCAGTTCTTACTGAACAGAGTCAGCACAAGAACAGAGCTAGCCTGCTGATTTCCAGCAGGGTGTAGCATTGGTGAAGAGTAAGTCTTTAAGCTTAGGATTTTCATACACTTTTTAATAGTAAAAAGGTTGAAAAGTAATCACGGCTTGCTCCTCCAGAGGCATGAATCGGGTGCTCCTGCTGAATCAAACCTGGTGGTCTATGTCCTATCCTGCTTCTCTTCCAAATCCTTTTATGGAGATTGAATAGTAGAATATAATTTGCAGTAGCTACTTGATTTCAAGAACCTATCTACAGTTAACAGAAATTCACATAAAATATATTGGATTATTTTAACATTATAAAGACAAAAAGGAGCAAATGAGTTGGCCAAAGCTACTAGTGACAGACTAATAACAAAGCCAGGTCTAGACAGCACAGGTTTGCTTTCAGTCCTATACTCAAGACCACTGTACCGCGTTGTTTCTTCATTTTGGTTAACATTACTGTGGTGATATTAAGAGTATATGCAGAAAGAAATAGAAATAGTTAGGACTTCTGTTCTTTAAAGAGCAACAGTAGCGTCCACATGTGGAAACATTTCAAAAACAGCACAAAAGAATAAATACATGACAACACTGTTGAAATAACTTATGTAAGAACTGCAGAAATATAAGCTATAATCCTTCTATCTTGCACTGATGATAAAGAAATTTCATTTATTTTGTACAAAAAATAGAAAATTTTCATATATTTAAAAATAATTTGTCAGCACTATTTAGACTTTTAAAGGTATAAACATTATTTTTGAAGTGGTTAGCTACAAAGCATTTTAAAATTAAAAAAATGCAGCAAAATGTCATAAACAAGTTTATACAAACATAATGAGGATATTTTCCAAGTAAATCCCAACAGCTAAAGATAACTAAAATGATGCTACAACTCATTTCAGTTGTATTCGATTAGGACATCATTCTACTACCAAAGAAGCTTAATGAAAACTGTTTCTAGAAGTTTACCGAAATTACACATTCCCACACGTAGAGATCAAATCTGAGACTGTTGAATCAGAGAAGAAAAATAAAAAGCTAACTATGAGTGTATCTATCATACAATCATATCAATTCTTTTCAAAGCAGTCTTGTCCTCCAAACTGTCAACACAACAAAGAAGAAAAATATCAACTTCTTTCCGCAGCTCAGGATAGCCTTGGGAACACCTCATTATAGCAATGAGCTGTGTTACTAGTGGGTTACACCATGTTCTAACATGGTCCTTTAGTATTCATCTTCATTTGTGCTGCAAAGAAAAAGCAATGGGTTTGTCTTTGAAGACACCTCCAAGAAATTTCCTTTCCCAGTAGTATCTTTTGAAAATCTGTCAGGTTCAGATACATGGTTTTCTTCTTGTTCCTGTAAAATGCAGCTTGCAGTAGCCAATCCTTCAGGCTGTTCTGAAAGTCTAATTGCAGTGTGCATTTGCTTTTCTAATTCTTCCACCAGTTTTCCAGGAACAGATGTAGACTGCAAAAAAACCTTTGATTTTTCATCACTAACCTCAAACGTCGAAGTGTTTGTGCCCTGCCTTAATCCATTACAGTCAATAAGTGGAGCTGTCCTCTCCGCTTGAAGCGTGCCTTGTAAAGAATTTATTTTCCCATCTTCACTGGTTGAGGACTCTCGCTCATCTGAATCAGCGCCTTCTGTCCCAGATGATGAAGTACTGCTTGATTCTTCAGAGTCACTTGTCTCCGACTCAGAGGAAGGCAGCTGTTGCTTGGAAACTGTGCCAGCAGCTTTTAACATGCTCTCTTCCTCTTGTACCAGCACTGCTGCTGCTTCCAGCTCTTCTAGTTCAAATCCTATGTGGGACTTAGCGAGTGTGGTTTTCTGCAAGGATTCAGAGAGTGCAGCCAACTTTTTTGACCTTTAACAAAGAACAAGATATATTATTCAACTTTACAAACAGAACTTTCCCATTTGATAACAAGAACACAAATCTTAAACATTTCTACTATTCGCTTAGTTTGCAAAGAACTTTCTTCTTCAATGATTCTAAAAGTAGATACTATAGGGGAAAAAAAAAATCAAAAGTATTCATAATTAACCATTATTTTGGGTAACTTCTCCCACAAGGCTAGGCAATATCCCACTGAAAGTCTTCAGTGACATTTTCAGAAAAGATACTGCTTCTTTGATGTTTCAGCAATACACAGTAAGGGAAAACATGGATTTCAGATCAACCCTTTTCAGGACTGCTGTCTTTAGCAGTGAACTCTGCAGTATGTGGCTTGCTGGATTAAGTTCATATGCAGCAAAACCATTTTGTTTTAGTACCCTTTCAGATACGTCTGTTAAATGCAGCTGAAGCGATAGAGCACAGCTGATGAGGTCCATCTCAATGACATACTATCCTCCTTTAACAGCTAGCTTGGTGCACCCATGATAGCAGGAGATGTTCAATATACTGTCTGAAGATTGTGCTTTACCTTTCATTTGTAATTCAGCTGAACTATAATTCAACAAAAATATCAGGACCATTTAGGTAAACACCTCTAATAAAGCAGGCACGCTACGTCAGCTTCAAATTTTTGGTACAGCCATACCCATTTCCTCAAGTGTTTTGAAGTCAGCACGTGCTTTACCAGAGAAGTGCATCATGGATTTATAAACAGAGAGAACAAGAAGTAAGAGAGTGCCTTGAAATGGAGGGGTGGGGGGCAGAGGAGAAAACGGGTATAAAATAACAAACATACATCCTGTTTCTTGTTGTAGAGTTTTGCCTCAGACTATCAATCAACTTTTCACCACTTCCTGCAACAGCAGGTCTACTATAAATCCTGCAGTAACTGACTGGGTTTCATTTCCTCTGCCAAACCTGCTAACCTGCAAGGCATGACACACTGACACTGGAGCAAGTAGCTGATAATGTAATACATGACTCCTGCGAGGCAAAAGTTAAAGTGCTTGTTCTCTCAGTTGAATGATTTTAAAGATCTTTATATTCTATTTCCCAGGGGGCATAATTACTCAGTATAACATAGACGCTTCAATTTTTTTTGCTCCTAAAGGAATTGTATTTAAAAGTGGGGGAAGGGAAATTCAATGCAGCTTCTTACACATTTTACAGACAGTGCAAGATTTAAAAGCTGAACTTGGAATAAAACATATTCAACTTCCTTAGTTCAACCCATAGACTAGAAAACTAAGAAATAAGTGTTTACCAGAAGTAACTGAAGAAACAGAGAACAATTCACATTTCTAGGATTTCTGAATCTAAAGCTAAGAATTAAATCACAACATTATCCTAGCAGCCTCCAATATAAACACAAGTACCACATTTTAAAAAGGTGCTTACTTAAAACACTATCCTAATTTGTTCTTTTTGGTGATATATTTCCATTTTATTTTTATCAAGAACTTGAATTTTTCCTGAAAAATTATGGAGGATTTGAGAAATTGCCAACCTAATTAGGAACAAAGAAAGCATTCTTCCCACTCCATAGGTAAAAAGAAAGAAAAAGAAGCCAAGCGATACACAGAAAGGTTCATGAAACCTCGCAGGTAGGTGGTAACAGAATAACTGGCTTGCAGGGGAATCTGTTTCCTGAACACACTGGTGAGAAGCTGGTTTATACTCCGAGTCACAAGAGTTTATATCCCTTTCAGAAAGCACTTTGCTTTGCTTTTGAAACAGTCTCTCCTTCCTTCTAACTACACGCATGTATGTGTGTGCACATGCCCCCTTCCCCTGTAAGAGTTGTTAATAATATGAAGATACAATCCTTTTTCCTGTCCTATTGCCTGACTGCCCACAAGAATACGAGCTCCAAAAGCTTCATATGCATTGTGACAGAGAACACTGGGTTTTACCCATTTTATACGTAGTTCCTTTTAATTTCATTGACAGCCATGAGCAACTCACTGTAGGCACAATTTCCTCTAGTGATACACCTTCAGCT
Organism: Calonectris borealis; assembly: GCF_964195595.1. Lineage (NCBI taxonomy): Eukaryota > Metazoa > Chordata > Aves > Procellariiformes > Procellariidae > Calonectris > Calonectris borealis. Next base: position 4,960,305 of record NC_134321.1, on the reverse strand, counting down.
CCAGTACCTCAGTCTCACCTACCTGTTTTATTATTACCATTATAGATAGAAAATCAATTTTGAAAGTCCTGTTTGTCCTCACACCTCTTCTATCATATCTGCCACTTTGTTTCCCAATCCTATATGTATTGTTTGCCTTTTCCCTACTTCTGTTGTTCTAATTTTTCATGCGTATTTTTCTGCTAGATACTCTCAGTCCTTGAAATCACTCCCATAAAATCCTCTTCTCTTTTACTGCTCACTTGTAATGCAGTTAACACCTCAGATACAGAAACGTGTCACATAATTGAATCATGTATTAAGGAGATGTATGGCACCATGTACTTTGTGGCATTAATAAATACTTCACTGTGCTCCAGATTACTTAATGCCAAGTGTTAAGGAAGAAAATACACAGTGATATACTAATTTGACTCAACACACATTATATTACTAAATTAGATGTAGCACTACTGACAGATAAAAGAATGGCCTCTCTAAAGCAGCAAGTGTTTGATCACTCTATACACAAATGCATTTTTATCAATGAGTTCGAAGAGAATGAATGAAAACGCTGGTGCCTGACAGCTACAGACAAACACCTGTCCTACTGGACCAACAGAAAAACTGCAAAAGGCATTCTTAGTCTGAAAACCCTGGGTTAATTCCTTCTGAGTGATCAAAATACACTACAAAATAACGATAATAACTGATTTCATAAAACAACTGTGGCTTCAAGTTTCATGTTTAGTCCTTTCTCCCAAAAGTTTTGATAGAACTACTGAGAGAGGACATGCTTTTTATCTTTACAAAGGATTACAGAAAAAAAGCCATTGATTAAACAGCCTGCTCTTCCCTTCTAACAACAACAGCACAAATGGATACTCTGCTTGGATGAGTAAATGCCTGCAAAAGGCCAACAATTCCATCTATCCTCTTAACCTCCACAACTGCCTTCCTTCAACTCTCTCACATAGTGGTCCATGGAGCAGTGTGATTGCCACACCATGCACAAGGACAGAGCGCGTTTCAGGAAAGGGGAAGGGGTCTGGACTTCATGCAGACCTCCACAACCTTCTTCCTCTCTGCACCATCAGTGCCCCAAAGATCATGTCAGGCCAACCACAATAGGAATCTTCTAATAAATCATTAAAAAACCTAGAAGATTATTTTACTGCTTTTTTTAGCTCTTAGCCACATCAGGTATTTGATTTAAACTGGATTTAAACAGCATGAAAAAGTCTCTTTTCAGTTACTGAGATTTCTTAGTAGGGTAAATGTTTCCTCCCAACGTTCACTCTAGTCATCAAGTCTCTTACAGGGAGGAAAAAAAAAAAAAAAGGACAGTCTACAGAGCTCAACATTTCAATATGAGAAACAAACTCAAACTGTAACGCTCTTGACAAATTTATACATAAAAGCAGAAAACTCCACTCCCCAACTTTCCAATCTTCTATTAAAAGAAACAAAAAATGAGCACTTGAAGAACAGCTGGGGTTTTTTTCTCCCCCTGTGCAAGGGACTAACAGAATTACAATTAGCTATCAGTCCATCTTGTTTAAGGCAATTATCTAATTTCAAGGAGAACTGAGTTTCAGGAGTGCATTTCGCATAAGCCTCAAGAAAAGGCGGCAGCACTCCCTGGACAAAAAACAAGGCAAACAGCATAAAAATCAGAGCATGGAAATTCTTTCAACAGGAGACTGTGGGTCTCTGAGCTAATGATTTCCCTAGCTGAAAGGTAAGCAACAATTCAGGAAACAAAAATGAGACACCAGAAATGAGATATCATGCATTAGAGACTTGTAGTAAACAGGTCCTGCTGTTTCCAAAATCTTTTAAGTAGTGTTTTAGAGATTAGACAGCAAATACTTTAATTTTTCAAGTATGGTTAATGGAATCGCATGATTACTTTAAGACATGCTCATTCAGTATGCACATTTGTGGTAATGATATCTTATTATTATGGTAATAGTGTTCTTACATAAACACGCATAATGGGCTTTAAAGGTGCTACACAGGATAATTATTAGTTATCGAGATGTCAGTTGCTTAAGGAAAATGTTTAATTACAGGTTAAACTGATCAGATGCATGTTTTGTTTAATGTATAGCTTTGAGGACCAGATAACAACAGAGGCATCTCAGGTCTTGTCCATGCAGTCTGGAATTCAAATTCCAAGACAGAACTACTGTAATCCTTGTCTAGGCAGCAGTAGAGTTTCTCCATGCACTAGAAGAAGAAAAAAATCTTGTTCCACAGGTCTCAGATTATAAAAGAGTAAAACTGAAGTGAAAAGAACAAAGAATCAAAGGAGATTTAGCAAATAAAAGGAGATGGATAAAATAAGGAAAAAAAAGAGGATTATGGCAACAGGAAAGGGAAATCATTACAGGTTTACAGCAATATCCACCTGTGGCAGCATGAAGAAAAGTGATGGTGATGCAGACTGCAGTGCTGAGACAACCAGCAGCCGGGGTGGGAGGGAAGCAGGACACAACTTCTCCAGTGTCCTGGTTTCATCTGGGATAGAGTTAATTTTCTTTCTCATAGCTGGTATATGTTTTGGATTTAGTATGAGAATAACGTTGATAACACACTGATGTTTTTTTAGTTGTTGCTAAGTAGTGCTTACATAGTCAAGGACTTTTCAGCTTCCCATGCTCTGCCAGGTGCACAAGAAGCTGGGAGGAAGCATAGCCAAGACAGCTGACCCAAACTGGCCAACAGGGTATTCCATACCATATGATGTCATGCTCAGTATATAAGCTGGGGGAAGAAGGAGGGGGGGATGTTCAGAGTGATGGCGTTTGTCTTCCCAAGTAACCGTTACGCGTGATGGAGCCCTGCTTTCCTGGAGATGGCTGAACCCCTGCCTGCCGATGGGAAGTAGTGAATGAATTCCTTGTTTTGCTTTGCTTGTGTGCGCGGCTTTTGCTTTACCTGTTAAACTGTCTTTATCTCAACCCATGAGTTTTCTCACTTTTACACTTCTGATTCTCTCCCCCATCCCACCAGGGGGGAGTGAGCGAGCAGCTGTGTGGTGCTTAGTTGCCAGCTGGGGTTAAACCACGACATCCAGTTAAAGACTAATGCTCCCACAAGCTCCAGTTCTACCTTCTGTTCCAAGGAGTAAAGACGGCACTAGGATCTGACGAATCAAGATAGCTGTTATCTCCAGAACACGGAGCTACTAGAAAAAGGTCTCATAGAAGACATACATTAGGGATTTGATTGTTTCCGAAGAAGATTTAACATAAGCTCAAAGGAAAGACAAAGTCAATCTAGCCCCGGTAGGCCTACAATTCCTTGAGATGCATTCAAATACAAACAGAAAGTTTGTATGTGAAAGTGAAAAATAAATGCAAGAAAGAAAGCGTTGCAGAAAGTGAAAAATAAATGCAAGACTTGGGGAATACATCTAGCCACAAAATCCTCTAATTTTTCCCAAATGTTAAAATAAAAACAAGTAATTATGCTTCTGTATACTATGTCCATCAATCAGAAATAGCACTACAAAAAGAAAAGGTTTAAAGAAAAAGTGTTTATGGGCCAGCCTTTCCATCTGCCTGGTACTTGCCTTACATCCAATTCTCTTGCTTTAGCAGTTTAGTTATGTTTAAAAGGGGGAAAAAAAAAAACACCAAAACAAAAAACCAACAACAATAACGAAAAAAAACCAAACCCAAACCAAAGAAACAACTCAGAGAACTTGAAAATATGAAAAGCAGCATTCTGCTCCTCATTCTATATGATGGGTGGCACTGCATACTCTTATCATGGCATGGGAGTTACAGATCTAAAATCTGTAAAAATACTAAAATCTCTAAAAACTCATGGGAGTTACAGATCTAAAATACTCTGTGCAGAGTATTTGCAAACATGGGAGTAAATAGTCAAATTGGTAGCACAGTCTTTCAAAGCAGCAGTCAGTAAGATTTCGCTATGGAATGAAAAGGGACTTTTCTTGTACAGGCACAAGCTTTAGCTTGCTTTTGTTTTTATAAACAATAGAAGGATTATTTCTACTGCCTCCTAAGTTTGGCTTTGCATTTCACAGATGTATACAAACGTCCACTTTTCTGAAGCACACAGCATAAACTAGGTGTAAGACACAGCAAAACACAACTATAAGGCAACAGAATTTTCTTATTATCTACCCCTGCTCAATCACAATCAAGTCAGTGTACAGTGCACAAGTGCTGTCACGGCAGATTAAGCTATTCTTGCCCAAGCACAACACAAAAGCAACAAAGCATGGGAACCTGTATATCAAAAACATTGACAACAGCTTTGGTTACCAGCCTGGTGTTTGAATGTGACCTAACTGGTCTTGGAACCAAGCTAGAACCTAACTAATCTTGGAACCAACTAAAGTCTTGTTATATTATGTTGTTTGAATATGGTTAGGGCCTATTCACTGTGTTACAATGGCAATCGGTCATCCATGCAAGCAATGCTCTTAACTTGGCTCTACAGGGCTGACAAGCCCTGTTTTAAATGTAAAGCACTTTACATTAATTATCTTTAAGCCTTACGGGCAAGATAAACAAGTCTCAAAGAAACCGTAGATACTTCAAGTGCAGACGTGCCTTTGCAGTGTCATAGGTTCCACCAAATATGAAAATGGGCCTGTCTCATTGCGAAGCTGCCATCCCCCGGTAGGCCTATAATTCCTTGAGATGCATTCAAATACAAACTGCATGCTGTGCCAGTCAGCAGGGCTGACAAGTATAAAAAGGGCAGTTATTTAACTTATCTCCACTTAACTGGAGCTCTGGACACATAGGATCCATCTAATAGTAAAGCTGTTGCATTAAGCAAAAGGCTTTGTCTGCTGGATCACAAGGTATTCCCAACTCCCTTAATTTTATACATTTAATTTTATACGTTTACTGTATGAAGTTTAAGGAGAAAGCGTCAGTCTATATTTAAACTACCTTTCTCAACAAGGCCTGGCAAAACTCAGACTTATGAGAGAAAGTTTCATAGACACCCTCTTTCTTAGATAAAACAGATAAGATAACAAGCAATACAACCAGCCAAGAATATAACCACTTAAAATGTGTTCCAAATTACATACCTGGCAGCATTGCTTACAGTTTCCCACAATTATTCTTTTAGCCAGAGGCAGCCTAAGTATTAAGAGAATTCTAGAGTTAATATTATCTCAGACATCACCAGATACTATCCCAAAGTAGAGCCTCAGCAGCTCAGATACAGACGATGTGTAAATTTAGTATCTGCAAGACACTGAAGTGTCAGTTAAACTATAAGGATAATGAAATTTTCTGCCTTGCCACAAAACTGGTTGAGGACAGGCTGCAGTAAGATGTAAATGACGTTTCTACATGGACTGTAACTGGTTAACAAAAGGGCACCTGCAAAAGGGCCAGACTCTCCAGATCATCTTATTTTTCCGGTGCCCAGAGTGGTTCTTGCTGGATTCCATCAATCACTGTCTTCCAGCCCAAGCCTTATCTGTCCACACACAAGGAGTATGAAGAGACACTGTTCAACGTTCAGTTCCTTGATAATGCCAACATTAACTTCCCACATGAACTCTATCATGATCTTGATGAAAATTAATATCCCTACAGCAGTAAGTCTACTGCTTAAGCTCCCTTGAAGTAAAAGGCTCAACAAGTTACAGCCAAACATGATAACAAAAGATAAGAAGTAAGCTCATACAAGAATGACACAGCTGACAGGGCATCCAACTATTCTTATATATACTTGAGAAGAAAATAAATTGTTCTTCAATCTAAAATTCAGATGTCAGCTTCTATCTAATCCTGCACAGCTGCCTGAGCAACCAAACTGGTGATCTTTGGGGAAAGTCTTTTGAAGCTGATAATTGAGCTCACTCTATTAGGCAACGCTGTAAGTCACTGGAACAACATATTCTGACACTCAGGGGCAGAGGATAAGGTGGGAGAGAGACACATACTTTTGAATTACCCTAACATAACAAACTTCAGGGCTTTAGACCAACAGTAGCATGCTTCCTTCAGAAAGGCAACTAACAAAGTCAAACATCCCTCCACATGTCACATACAATTTCAAACAGCTAGAAAGAAAAAAAAACAATATAATGATTTAATTCTTATGATAGAGAATTGAAAGACAATTTGATTTTAAAAAAATATTCAAGACATAAAAAAGCCTAGGTTTGATCAACCCTGACTGGTAAAACATAGAAACAGTAACGATGATGGCGTTGAATGCAAAAGCAGACTTCATTAATGTAGAAACATCTGAAGTCAGCACGCACAAAAAAGCATAAATGGTCAAACAATGAGATTAGATAACAAAAAAATCCTCCAGTTCAGGAAAAGAATCCTTACAAATGGATATTTAGCTGTAATAATAAGAAACTCATCACACTAAACACACCATCCATTTGCCAAAACTACTCTTTAAAAAGTCATGGGTTACAAAAGAACATGAGCGTCAAAATCTGCCTGGAGATAAGAGACTAAGACTCAATTCCGCCTTTTAGCATGTGTTTTATATGAGATGCCGTATTTCAGCATTTTTTATTTCACTTTCAAGGTGCATGCTAATGAGTGCTTCAAGTTATACACTAGTCAATGACCTCCAATCAGAGTGAAATAGTTTTGAAAAAGCAGGCTCAGAATCAGTGAACAAAAATACTCCAAATCAAGTTCTGAAAGAAATTCATAGCAGAAAGCCCATAGTCTTGGTAACTTTTAACAGACACTGACAACTACTTTGCCTATCTGTACACACATTGCTGTATTACAGACTATAACAATGAACCTAACTTTACACTGTTTTTATTGCAAAGTACCTTATAAACCTCTTTACCCCAATTCCCCACAAGGTTGGGCAAATGATGCACAGATTTTATTTCATCCAGCTCTGGAAACAAAACCATTCTCTACAGCGAAACGTGGCTAAAAGTTGAAGCATAACAACACTACCCTGAAGTTTGAGGCATGAAGTGGAAAAGAAAATACACAGCACTTGAACCAAAGGGTGACCCTTCCATGGAAGCAAAAAGCACTCATTCAGAAGAGCACAGATAACATTCTTTTATTCTCGCCCCATGCACAGAAAATACCATGGGCTCCTAATGAACAGAAAAGTCTAAAACCTATTTTACATCCCTTCTTCAAAAATGGCACCTCGATCAACAGAATTCCTTATTGTATCAGTTAAACAGAAAGATGAATATGCAACATTTACTAAATCACTCTTTCCAGTCTTTATTAGCTGGTTAGCTCATCATAACCCTACCTGGCTTATGAGATCTGAAAGAATCACAGAATAGGTAGCACAATTAACAGCCAGCGAGATAAACACAAACAGCACCATTCAACAGTTTCATGTGCTTACTTTATTATACATTTTTACGTATAATAGAGGTAGAACTGATCAATAACTCCATTAAAATCTCATTAGCTCTGATCAATGAGTACGGAAGATAATGTAAGAACAAAGCTGAATTTAATGTTTTAGCGAAGGAGAAACAGGACCATTTTCTTCAGGACTCAGGTAGAAATTGACCTAAACTTTAACTAATCTTCTACATTATCTGCAGCAAAAGAAAGACAGATGAGTGTAAACACAATGGAAATAACACAACATTTGTTCACATGATTTAGTACTAGATTAACCACTGTCTTCATAGGAAAGAAACAAACCATCTCCACAACACAACACTACAGACTGCTTAATTTCTACACTTCCTTATGAGAAGCCAGCTGCTAAAATAAAATGTGCTCAGTCTATTCAAGATATTTTATGCAACTGCAGGTAAGAATTCATTCTTTCTCTTTCTCAAGAGGATGGATTCTGATTTTCAGCCTAAATTACTTAGGTTTACACAGTTATACTGTCCCTGTCTATACCTACTGTTAATTATTTCCTTTCTAACAACTCTTGGAAATACCAGGCAACTTCAATCAAATTTAAGAGCAACTAGAGGTTAAAAAAGATCTTTAAATTCCTACATATTTCATGAAAATAAGCAGAGGTAGATCCAAAATAATGACCCTCATGAGAAAAGGCCGGCAGAACACAGCTATTGTGTATTGGCTTGGTAGGAGACCACAGCATGCACATACCAACCAGCTGATCAGTGCTAAGACCAGCTACCGCACATGCTGCCTCTTGCCTGGTGGAGGTGTCGAAGGATGTGGTGAAGAGATTAGGGCACAAGGCTTCAGTTTGTAGGAAGTTTATAGAATCTTTTTTTTCCTCCCTCCCTTGTAGACATCAGACAAAGTGGAGACTGGAAAAGCGTTCACTGCACACCAAACCTTTATCTTAAATATAGGAAAACCACACCATAAAAATGGGAGCACAGGGTTAAAAAAGAAGTCTGGAGAATACATCTCCCTGTAAGCAAGATGCCAAATTTTAAATTGACAGGATTAGAAGAGCAGAAATCCAGCATAAAGAGACTACTTTTGACAAGAGAAACCCACCGCTTATCTTCAGGTGACAGAAAGCAGTCCTGAACCATAAAACAATGGCTGATGTGGAAGAATCCAATGGGTTTATGGGGAACATAAAATGCTTTCGTCTTGAAATTCTGGCTTTCAAAGGGCATTACATGAATTCTGAATCTAAGAGTGATATACTTACCCTGCAATCCAACTTGCAGTCTTGTAAACATGAACTGCTATCTACATAGCTTAAAGTATTACAGTTTGTTAACCATAAATCAAATATAGAACACAGCACCATCGTTTCAATTTAAGTGACTTCTTTTATGTTAATATGTCTGAATATTTCAAGTGACTTTCTCTCCATATTTATTCTGAAATTCTACAGTGCTTCTTTCATAATGAATCTAAATACTGCATGAGCTGAACTTCACATTTATAAATATTTTAAAAAAAGATGAAGCTTTCCAATATAACATCTTACTTTCATTACTTGGTCTTTTTGATAAGTTGAAACCAAACATATCATGGATTATAAAAGAAATCAAGTACGGCTTACTTATGTAGATGATACTATGAAAATATTCACAAGAGAAAACAGACTTAGAATTAATATTGAACCATAAAAAGAAACTGAACAGTATGTATATGTTTTAAGGATACTTTAACTAAGCTTAGAAGCAGCTCAGTGTTGCCAAAATAGCTTCGGTAAGTTGCAGCCAGTCCAAACATCTAACAACGGCACAGCTTCCAAAGTTATATATGATAAATACAAATAATGAAAGATGAATAGATAACTCACCACAAAACAGATGCAGAGAAAGGAACAGATTTTATAATGTGATAGTAAGTATCAGCTGCATTACAGAAGTGGAACACTGACAATTGTTCTACATTAGCCTCATCTCCCTCAAATTTCTTAACTGCCATTACCTAGAACTTGGTCTTCACCATCACCACTAGTGATCTAGGAGATAGCACTCCTAACACTGTAAATCACACAATTTGTGTTACAATACGGGAATGAAAGGTACTCACACAAAGCAGTGCAGAAGATGTGAATTTTAGTGTCAGGATAATGCTAGTAAAGTCACGTATTACAAAAATAACAACGACAACGGACAGGCTTAAAGGTACAATTACAAACGCATTATTCCAACGTGATCCCACCCCTTTACAATGGAATTTATCCACCAAACAACAAAAGTCCTAGTGAGGTCGGTCAGAGTTTTAACTCTGACACTGCTCCGCTGCTTCTGACTGACACCCGTAACACTTTAAGGGAAAACACCACCTGTAGCCTTCCCACTCACGGTCCGTTCTCAACTCACACAATCTAAACATAAAAAGACACCAAATCTGAGCATCTTGCAAATTCCTGGCAGGAAAGCAGATTTTTGCAAGGGCCTAAACTGAACAGCCTGCTCCCATTCTTCTCCCCCCCCACACCCTGTTGTGTTTGTAGGGCACCTAGTAGCAGATGCTCTAGAGCATGGTCATGCCTCTTATGAATAACAATAATTAATAATAATACCACCACCACATCCCACTGAATTGGCTGCAGATCTGGCTTCCTGACTGTGACAGAGAAACTTGCAAGCCATGCATGCAGCGTCACATGGCTGGCCCACACTGCCCAGCTCTTGCAGGGAGGCGTCCCCAGGGAATAGTGGGGAGTGGGCGTTAGGCCACAGACTAAATTATCATCTCATTCAACATTTTTTCTCTCTCATTCTACCTCAGTTCTGTCTTCAGATTTATGAGGCAATCACTGCAAGGGGTGGGGGCAGGTGGAAGAAACCAAGCTAGCTACTGACAAGGCTGGAAACAAAACAGGAAGATATTATCAGCCTGCAGATTGCCTTCCCACTTTGATCACAGCTGCACACTCCACCTGCTTAGAAAGGCAACAACTACACAAGCTCATCCTTCCCCTAGTCAAAACAGAAGGGGAGTCAGCTGAGATGTGCTGACTGAAAAGACATACCACAGATCACTGACCCTTCTGTAGGCAAAGAGGAACTGCCTCCCAGCAACTTTGGAAAATCAAAGCAGTAGCCTGAGGGGGGCAGGGGGAAGAAATGGCTTTCTTCTTTGCCTTCTCTACCCAAAGCAAGGTGCATTCAGACACAGCCTGAAGGAATATGAGCTATAGAAAAGTGACGGAATAAATAGAAAAAAAAAAACAACAGAAGAAAAGGAGAGGAAAAACATCAAAGGAAACTGCAGCTAGCAGCTGGGAGGAGAGATTAAATCCCTTGTTAAAAATCCATGTTTTACAGGGCTTGCTAAAACATATAAAGGGGAATTTCTGGTATTATATCCACCTGTCTATCACATTTTTCAGCCTTCAGGGCAAACTGTTTTGCTTTAAGCCTCTTAAGTCAGTATATTACATTACTTGGGTATTGTTATTTACAAAGTGCTCTATGTGCACCTATTGCTTTACAGACAATTGAAGTGACAGCTCAGGCCTTAAATAAGATGCAACATTTAATGAGAGGCATGGCAGCTCAAGATGACAGTAAACAAAAAGAAACTGTATTAAAAACATGCATCAAAACAGTGAAAGAGGAGACATATATAATGTGCTTGCAAATTATTAGTTACTATTTTTAAATCAAAGAACTGTGATCTAAGGATTAAGAGCAGATGACTTGAGGTGAAAATAAATAAATCTGAGTTCTCTACCAAATTCAGGCACCAACAGTCAATGTACTCTTTGATAAATTCGTAAACCCTTATTTAAGTTCTATGGAAAATGGTAGCATTTCCTTTTGTAAGACTAGAAAAGGCTGTTTTAGTAGCATAATAAATAGCACAGAATCTCAAGCACTTTCTGCACCAGACCCATAGCTAGTGTTCAAACCACGACGCATTTTTTTGAGCTATGCTATCTTGATGGAAACAAGTAAGACGGTACAGAATTATCCAACAACCTAGGGAGAATGAGCCAATTCATAATTACTCTTCACCAGTAAATGTGAAAACTTATTGCTGTCTGGATTTTTCCTGTTTCCTGTTCAAATATATGGATGTTATTTGTAATTCTTTTTTGTTATACTACACAACGGCTAACAACAGAAATCTCTGTTCCGTCATACTTGCAGACAAGTCCAAATCAATCGTTAACTTTCTTACCAATGAACTACTGAGTTTATTTGGTGTCTCGCCATAACATAGGTCATTCAGACATGTACATTCATGGAACCTTTTTTCCCCTAATTCTCTCAATTTTTCAACATCTTTTTGAAGAGACACTAGAATCAGCCTGTGTTTTAGCACATTCTCACAAATGACGCATTCTAAAGTCATGCCACTTCTTGTCCTAAATGATACTACTCTGCTTCTTCAGCTGAACGTTGTTCTCACCTTCTTACCTCCCCAGAGATAAAGAGGTGCTCAGGTTCAAACTGTTCTCAAGCACGACCCAACCTATTTTTCTGGAGCTGCTGCCTTCAACTGTCCTATATTCCCCAATCCATAACTATGATCTACAATCTTTTATTGTGCATGTGCCCTGTTATACTTGATTGTATTAAAATGCACATTGTTCAAATAAGCACATGTTGCTAATCTGGGTCAGTCTGTGCAATTCATTTTCTACCTTTAAATAAATAACATTTAATGTCACCAGAAATATTTATCTAAAAAGACACACACTGTATTTTCTTACAGACTGTTAAAGATACTGGACAGTACTCTGACAAAAACTCTGAAAACAATGGATGATCTTAACTTTATAAAGGAACAAAAAACTATCTGCCTTTCCCAGTTGTTTTTTGCCATTTTCCAGTATTTCCTAGAACACTGACATATTAGTAACTCCTAGGGCTGGTGGTATGTAAACTGAAATATACATAAAATGAACCTCAAAGAGCCTGCAAAGAGACCATTTGAAGTGGCCACTCCCATTATTGGTAAAAGCTTGAAAACCAGCTGGGACATCTGTAAGTTAATACACCACTACAGGCCACCAAAGTAGTGAATGAAAAGCAAACTTAAGGCAGCATGATTACTCAAAGCAGTAAGCAAATGTAGTGCTGCATGCTGAACTAGCTGCCAGCAGTAGTAATGCCAGCTTGTAAAGCCTGCTACGAAGGAATTACAGTAATTGGGGATTGTAGACATGAGCTACTATAGCAGGTCATCACGAGACAATAAGGGTGAAGCCGATGTAATCAGATAAAACACAGCTTTCTTACTGTGTTCATGGAAAAGGTGTAATCACAAGCAGCACCAAGAGTTTTTTGGTTTACACCTTGTACCTCTATAGCTTTTAAGCCAAAACAGCACAGGAAAGAATAGCCTTCAAATTAAAAATCTCCAAAATCCAACAAGTTGTTTTGTTTTGCAGGGGGGTGGGAAGCAGGGAATTAAGTGGCTTCAGTGTATCCACAATGACAATACCATTAAAGAAGAATAGTGAAAAATATAATCCTCTAACTACAAGACAGATCAAAAGAAGGGATTTTGTGATGGTGGCAATGGGGTTGTTACACTATCTGATAAATAACATAACTGGCTACATCAGAACATATGCTAAAAGCATAATGCTAACGGCAAGGCTGCTTTCAAAGCAGCAACGTGAAAGCAATTTGGCTTTTCTCTGCACCACCTACTTTGAATACTGGAGTTTTTATCAAACCTGAAATTACCACAGCCTTCACTAAGCTAACATGGGCACCAATTAAGGTAAAGTAAAACCTAAACTACAGCCAAAGCAGAGTACAGTTGGCCATGAAACTGTAATGCACATAAAATACAATATTATGAGGTGTATTCTTTCTGAGGTCTTAACTGTATGAAGTGCTTTAAACATGCTGTACAAATCAGTTTAATCCCACAGAGCCAAGAAGCAGGATTTTCATCCAGAATATATTACTGCTGATGCCTTTGTTCTTCTGAATCATGGCTGTTGAATCCAAGAGGTTAACAGCTGAAAATTAGCATATTCCTCTAGCATTTGAGAATGCTTTAAAGCGCTGATTAATTTTTCTTATCTCTTAATACATTCCCTCTTCCCGCATTACAGATCGAAAATTTAATAAACTAACATGTTAGTAGTACACCACTTGAAAACCTTTTAGGATAGTTTTCTTCCTGAATCCTCCTGTCCGAACTTGGTATTTTCATAGTAGAGGTCACAGTCAACAAGAGTTACAGCCCTCATTTAGCAGTACAGTCCTGAGTTTCAGATGTTACAGTTGAGTCATTCCCAGGAACATGACAATGCCACAAAGAGTGAATAGGACTTCATGAATATCAACCCTACCAGCAGCAAAAAAGCAAAGTCCAAAAGATTTTTTAAAACCTGTTTTTCCTCTATTCAAGTATTTTGAGCTTTACAAAACCCTAAACCACTAAAGAAAACAAAAATGCCAAAAAGAAACAGCTGCAAAAATGGCACAATCAAAATAGTTTCTACATACTTTGAAACACTTTCCAAAGTTTTCCAGATATCAGCAAATAATAACTGGGTCAAATTTCCTAAGTTTGCAAATAGATGATCAGTTTCACAAATAATTTCAACATGTAATTGGTATATATGTCAAAATAAAATTATTTACATTCCTCTAAAGATCGTAATATTTGGCTACACAAGCTTAAAGATGTTATCTGTTACAAAGTATTTTCCCAAATCTAGAAAAAGCTTAAGGTAATTCTTTCAGGAAGGCTGTCATACATGATCTGTACTCAAATGCTTTTTGCCCTACAAGCAAGCACAGCATAAGATATGGGGAGCTGGTATGTGTAACAAGATACAAGGAAAATAAGCAAGATGCTCTACAGAGGAGAGAACTTAATGTAAATTAGTAACAGACCTATACAGCTATGCAAATACTTACATGAATTGAAGAGAGGCTATTGAAGATTCAGTGTGGTACAGTGTGTTTAAATGGGCACAACAGCAGTCAAACTATCAGCACTACTCTGATTATCAAATGTAAGTTTTGAAAAAATGCTAGTAGGCCGTCTTATACATTCAAACCCGCTCTTTTTTGCAAATATAAAGAGATGCTCACTTGTAAAATAAAATATTTAAGTCAGTTAAAGCCAAGAAAGAGGTCAGAATGAACATAAAGAAATCTTCCCTCTACCAAACTTTAACCAATGCAATGGACTGAAACTATGACACTGAAGGTTGATTTCCTTACTTCTTTGTGCACTTTAAGATCTGATATGACACAGGCAGTAAAAATCCTAAATCTCACAGATCTTTTTTTTTTCCCCTGAAAGACTTGGGCTCCTTAATGCCTTTGCAACACCAGGCCCACATTACACTATATTGATTAAACCAGTAAATCAGAAAACCTAGGGAAAAAGAAAAGGAGGGCTGAACAATCACAGTCAATCTCATCACCTCAATGACATGCTGTGAATGTAATTAATCCTACATTTATTTAGAGAACTTCACACCCTACACATAAAGCAGCAACTCCCTGCTGGCTTCAGACCAGGTAATTATGTCGTAACAAGGACTAGGTTTCCATTATAGCAAAGAGATGAAAAGGAAAACAGACCTATGAAGCTAGCCTGTCTTTAGGGTATGTCTCACCTGCAAATCAAGAGAAGCAAATATAACATGCTTAGGAATACCTGAGTTAGCTTTAATTTAGTTAGTTCCAATAAAGATAGCAGCTTCTACAGAGACTGCATAAATACCAGCAGGAATCCTGGTTTTTACTCTAGAGCAAATAGTCCATGCTTGAACCGGCATGTTACACCTACAGTCACCAAAATTAGCAAGATTACATTTGTCTTAGGTTGCAGAGCACATATACTTATATGTGAAGGTGCGACTACAGAGCACGCATACATTAAAGCAGCCTATATACTGGTATAACAAATCAAGTTGCAGATACAGTTCCACAGGACACACAGCTCATCTCTCTTAACATACAGATCTCCTTTACTGCGCGAGTTGAAGCTACTACAATATACAACTCAAATAATGATTTTATAATTTTTTGCAATAGAACAGATCATGAATAAAATGTGAGATGGTAAGTTAAAAAGTGGAAAAATAGTGATAACTAAAAAACATAATACAAATTACATGGGATCAAACACCTTATTCTCCTGCATGCCTCATACCCATAAAACTTTGAGAAGTATACAACTGTGCATAAGTAAGTGTATTAACTTCTGGAAAACTGCCAGGAACACTAACAGCTTCACCTTCAATTCAGGAACACAGAAAATACACATTTACTGATACTAAAGTGGTACATGTTTAAAACTAAACATGTATTTAAATATTAGGTAAAAATATTTTAAATCAGCATTGGCTCAATTGTTCTCTTATATAGGGATGCAGAACAGTACTTCACTTAACTGCCTGCCTGGACAAGGACTCAGAAGTTGCTCAGCCTTCCACCTAGCCGCTCATGTTATGGCCAGCAGGCATCACGCGGCCGAGCTACCAGAAGGCACGTATGTACAACAGTGGACAACAAAAAGCAACGTGAATAGGGACTTGCACAAAGGGGAATACAAAGCACCGGAGAAAGACATCAGGCTACACAAAGGAATCTCAGCACAGCAAGAGTCAGTGGGTAACTACTCTGTCTTCTATAAAGGACACAACTCCTATGGGGTCACAGACACATAACTCCCTTCTGGCAAAAGGGAAAAAGTTCTCTTGCAACAAACCCACACCTAGATTCCCCTGGTCTTGCAGCTATAGGAAAACCAGCAGTTTCCCCAAAGCTCTTTCTCCTCTCCCTCATCTCCTTCTGCTCAGAGTAAGGTGTGAAAGATGGAGAAAAGCTCAGACTTATAATACAAATTCAGCTGTAAGTCCACCTTGGAGAGGCTGCCATATGTATCACAGTGGTTTGTAAGAGCCCTGACCTAAAGAAAAAAAACATGCAAACCAGACAAATTAAATTTTATTTTATTATGGAAATGAAAGTAATAACAGAAGTGACAGCAGGGTGGATGATAAGCTTACTTAGCAGGGGGATCAAATGAAGTGATGACATGTCATTATGACCTCAGGGGTTAAAGATGCAATTTTCCATCTGGCTGCATCTGCCTTTTCAACATAAATGTTGACACCACCTGCCGAGATTTACTACAAGCTGCCTCCATAGGTCTTTGTCTAGCTTTTGTTACCTAGGTTAACACTTACTTTTCCTTCTTTTCTGATCAGTTTTGATGAGCAACATGCTCCCTTTCTTCAAAACCCAATGAACAGTTAAAAGGATTTTACATGCCACTTTATATAATAGATCAAATTATTAATAGTAACTTCACAAGTTATTTCTCAGAGAGATACAAGAAACCTACAAAGCGGGTAAAACTAGCCTTAAGATTGCAAACAGGAAGATATTAGCTACGCTTGCTAATATCTTGCATTGTCTAAGACTTCTAGGAATCTATTTTTCTCTTAATAACAGGTACCTGAATGAAATCATTTATCCGAAAAAAATCCTTAGAATTAAAGAACTAGATTGTACTCACCATATCCAATTGACTATTAGCCACCTGCATGTCTTTTATTCAGCAGTTTAACAATTTCCAATTCCAGATACGTTGTGCTTAAAATAAATCATCTTTTGCCAGCCTAGTGACACATTCACTTATTCATCTAATTTAGCCACAGCCAAACTATGATCTCAAACCAAATTTCTAATTGGCTATTGACACACTGTTGGCTATAAAGTTTTTGTTTCCACATTGAATATTTAGAAACTACTACCAGTAGTGTTCCTCTCCTGCAGGCTTAATCTGGAATAGGACTCTATGCTTACTACCACTTGATATATCCACTACATTTTTGCCTGTGCCAAACTTTTTTTCTAAACCTACAGCTCCCAGACTTTTCTCTGCCAGTACAGGTGAGCTAAAAAGCTTGCTTCCAGCTGTTTTTAAAGTGTCCAGATTCTTCACTAAAAAGAACCTACAGTCTGTTTTAAGTGTTTAAACAAAGAGGCCCCAACCTCCACTAGGACTTGGTTACACACCAGGGAAAGAGGGGAAGAAAAGAAAAACCCTCCACAGATTTTGAGAGCACCCTGGGACTACAGCTATGAAAAGACAGGAGAAAAATAGAGACAAAGAAAGTTAATGAAGCTTGCATGAAGCAAAGAATAGCTAAGAAACAAAACAGAGAAAGTATCCAGACTGATCAGACACACAAATAACTTCACTGAAAGACCACCACAAAAATATCGATAAATACCTTCCCCTCCCAAAACTCTTTCACCACAAAGGCAATTACCAGAGGGATGTTACAACCTTCTTCCCCTGGAATGGAAGATGTACCACCCCCCTCTCCAGATGCCTTACTCACCTTGGGGAGCTGGGAACCCTTGTTCTTAACAGACAAGTCACCACTCATTTCTATATCTGTTAAGGTATTTTCTGAATGACAAGTGAACTTTGTTGTTCCCTTCAACAGGGAGGGAAAAAACAAAGTGTTCCTGTTTACTTTGCACATGCTTAATTTCAAGCACATGCTTCACTGCTAAACTGAACAGGAATATCTTAAGCATATGCTTAAATGCCTTCCTGATTCAGACCCTAAAAATAGGAATGGTTTCTGCAGTTCCTCTTTCTCTTTTTCTCCTAATGACAGACAACTATTGTGCCATGTCATTATGACAATAAGCTTAATTGCCCTCTTTCCAGAAGCTGTCAGTTCTGCTTAACTGGTACATAATGTATGCGTCTGGGAGTAAATGTGTTAATGTATCAGTCACTTATATCTACCATATATTTTCCTCTGCTGTATTTAAAGGAAGCCCTGGTTTTTATGACTGACTTGCTAGGCATTATATTCATTGATATGGGCAGCAATGATATTACTGTCTTATGACTCATTTCTTCGTGAAAGATGCATGAAATAACTTTGTCCTCCTTCATTTACTGCACTTTTTCAACTCAACTTCAACCTGAACATGAATTTCCCCATACTTGTATTTGAGATGTGGCCAAAAAAGGCCTCGTCAAAAATGACAGTGTAAAATGAACTGGCTGTTCCTGTAACTAATCAGGATTGATGAATCAAAATGTTTGGGAAGACCTGTAGTTGCCTTAGAATATTTTGTGCATTGTTTTCCTGTAGTAACATAGTCATTGAAAGCATACAGAGAAGAGTAAGAATCAACAATATCTACAATAAGTAATAAGCAGCTATGAACTGAAGGCCTTTAATTCTCTAAGAAGTACTGGTAAGGTTACACCTAAATATACAGCCTATGCAAGCTGGCTCAATTCTCTTTCATATTCACCTTTCTGATCATGATTATTACCAAGTTCTCTCTATATCCCCTCACTGCTTGTTGCGTCTTGTGTACTTAAGAAGTTATTTTTTTCTCCCACAGTCTCTCGTTAAATTGTGAACTGGAATGCAAAGACTATTTTTAACCATTGTTTTACGAGTCTGTATGTTGCTGTATTAACAAATATGACAATGGCATTTTTTGTGTTTGTATTAGTAAGGCCTTTCTTTTCAGAGAAATATTACTTGCAACTCATACACGTACTTTTGTGGGCCTTCAGAGAAGGCTGTGAAGACATAAAAAGTGAGGGAGAAAAACCAAAAGCTGTATGAAAAATAGAATAAATCTGACAAGAACTGACAAGAAATCTTAGTTAGATTTGAACACACAGCCTGCTTTGTTCATTTAATCCATTTCTCACTGTTTTCCTACCAATACTTTTGTTTTTAAACCATTAAAGCATGCTGATACTTCTAACCTGTCTGGCTGCAAAGCTCCCAAGACTCTGGAAATACGTAAAGCCATGCTGACTCCATTGAAAGAACACAGGCGAGACACAGAAGTGGTGAAGTGTAGGGACTTTGCCTGGAAGTGGCAGAGTCACTGTCTCCTCTCAAGTGAAGCGGAAGCCAAAGCACATTGCCAGGGAGAGTGAGCTGGCAAGCAACTACAGGGGCAAGAGTACACAGCACACAGATTTGTGACACTTATTCTGGTGTTAATAATTATTATTAATCAACTCTACTGCCCATAAATCAACTGTTTCATACAGATGTAATTGATTTGCATGTGCTCTGACCAGAATTGAAAGTTGTCAATTCTATTGGAAGTTATAAATTCAATCCTGAACTAGTTGTTGTTTCCTACCTTTTTCCTAATGTTACATAAGTGCTATATAAACATTTTTGTTCCTAAAAAAAGATCACAATGGAATGAAAATTCCCCAGAAGCTGTTTTTTCCCCCCAAACCATCAATATATTAATGAAAATTCACATTTTCATTTAAAATGCAATTCCTCCCTCCCTTCTCCAATGATGTCACTACCCAAAAAAAAATGCACTGAATGTCTTCACTTATGTAGTAAGAATAGCTGGATAGCCAAGGTTACTAAACGAAAAAGACTGATCACACTTCCATTTATAGGAGATAGCATTTCTTTTGATTTTACTGATACTTGTTGATAGATGAGGTATGCTAAAAACACTTCCCACATCAATAACTACCTAGGAACTTACTTGGTTTTTTGAATCCAGATGCAATAGTCTGCAATGAAGAGATCATTAAGGATGTAGGCAGGGTCATTCTCCATAAAAATCTTGTGAATGTCCAGCAGACACTTCAAAATTGCAGCTTTTCCTGGAAATAGATTTTTATTTTTATAATTCACTAGAAATCATAATAGATAATCTTTATCATCTTCTCACCTTTGTGGCTTTAATAACCATGCTATCTACAACCACCTCGTAACTTTAAGTTGATTCACAGTCTCAGAACAGCAATAAGATGACTATGTCCCTCAGTATCCACATCTACGTGGATGTGGAGCCTCTGAATTCAGCAGGAATCTCTCTGCAAGACTAAAGCCTCAAGACATACTCATGCGTGTAATTCTCTACAGCTGAAGAAGTCCCCTCCCCCAGCTTTTCCACTTCTCTCTCAGAAGTGCTGGCCCAAACTTTAGCACAGTCATATAGTGAACCATATGGGGGTGAAGAAAAGGAGAGGGGGGGAAAAAAAAGGCAAGCTGAAAAGTAATTTGCAAATAACAAAAAGTTATGCCCCATCATTTACCTGAAGAAAGAGAAAACCTATTTCCCTGTATGCCTACACAAATACCTGTGCTGGAAAATAATAAGGTTGGGAACACACAGCCCACAGCAGGGTCAAGCACGCAGGAGCCACAGCAATTGTGTAAACCCATGTAAGCGATACCATCACCTAACATCTAATCATTGCCTTAAATTAAGCAGAACTTCTCCTACTTCTGTTAGTTACAGAATAATTTGGCAAACTGAGCCCCCAAAAGAAAAACTCACTTCAGGCTCAAGAAGGTGCCATTTGACATACAGTTGATAAATGCAGTAAAAGATTAAAAACTTGAATACTTTCTCATTCCATAACCAGAAATCTTTCTGTAGTCAGTTTAATTTTCTTCATATGCAACCATTGTTTATGAAGAAGAGAATTGGTTAATGTAACCTGCAATTAGCTGGAACCTCCTCCCTTAGTTTTCTGATGAAAATCCCTAAAGGGTTAAGTGCTGGAACACTAAAAAAGAAAAAAAATTATTTTCACTGTTTAATGGGGGAGAAAAAACCCCAAAACATTCAAATGAAAACAGCCACTACTGCAAATGAAATCTAATAACCGTCTCCCAAGAGGCTGGCTCCTCCTAGGCTATGAAACCTGAACATGGATGAAATTACATTTTACAGATTTAAAAAAAAAAAAAAAAAAAAGATCAGAACTCCCCCTGCTGTTCAAGCACAAAATTTGTTTGTTTGTTTAAGTAATTCCATGCTTAAAAAAATATAGACAGAGAATGAAAGTTAGAGGATGTGGAAAACAGCAATAAGGAGAAAGAACCTGGAGAGTAAAAAGCCATGGCAAACAGAACTGACAAACCCCACTGGTTTGGAAGAGAGCAATTGAAGAAGCGTCAGAAAAGAATGCAGAAGAAAACATAAAATCCCAAATACAACTGATGAACTTTTAGATTGTATCACTATCAATGCTTGTCAAGCCAAGCTTGTCAAACTTAACTATTTTGACTAAAAGAAGTATGCTCTTTTAAAAAGAAATGATATGTGACATTTAAATTTTGCTAATTTTTTAAGGTCCTAGCTGTCAAGCTGCCATACCGAACCATTTATAACATCCACTGCTGTTACTCATCTGCAAGTAACAATGTAAATCAGTGATTATAACACTAATTCTCAATAAAAAGTGGTCTTTCTTCATAAATTACAGTTTTAGATTATAGTAGCTTAATGGGCCTCTAATCAGAGAAGTTGCAAATCTAGCCAGACTTAATAATATAGGGAACCCTACATACAGGCAAACTCACGGAGCACAGCAAACCACCAAACTTCTGCTTTCACAATATGCGTCTTATACATGCACCCTATAAACAAGAAGTCTTTATACAAAACCATATTCAACTCCCTACCACAGGCATAAAAAGTAAGAGTGAAAGAGCAAACACTATTCTATTTAAGCCTTAATGTAGGATATTCCATAACACACAGATGATTCTTGGCCTATTTCTGTGAAATTCCACACCGTAGGTTCTGTCCTTGGACATCTACTTCTGTCTTCAGTAGACATCTGGTCTTAACTTTCAGGCTGTGGTTATATATTCAGTAATATTATTACTTACCCTGGCTTAAGTACTCTTTATTGCACTCCTTTGCCTCCCTCTTTTCCACAGCTCTTTGTGATGTGCCAGTGCAAGTATTCGTGAAACCATACAGCGAACTGAATCAGAGAACTGATGAAGCCAAAAGACAAACAGGCTAGGGGCTTTTTTGGCAGTTATGTCAACTCACTGAAAGGTTGTCTATCAAAGCAAACCTAAAATGTGCTAGTTTTAAGTGTCTTACTTCTTTTGTAGCTCCAGGATTGTCATTTTTTAAAATTCACTATATACTGGAGTTAAGAAAGCCATGGCATGTCTTCATCTTCTATTCCTAGGACAACCAATTTCATTTTCTTCAAATAGCTTAGAGAGGCAAGCACTTAAGTTCAAGGATGAAGAAGAAAAATCGTCTATTTAGGAAAACAGCAATAAATGTTTCAGAGCAGGCACAAGAAACTTTGATAATAATCTCAGGAAATATGAATGATTTATTTAAGTCAGTTTTTGCATATTTTCCGTGTAAAGTTACAGCTCTACATTATACTGATGAATAAATGCACTGCGGGTTGTTTTTTTTTTTTTTTTTTTTTTACAGATACTATTTTACGTACAGATACTATTTCCTGATTATTCAAAAAAACAACTGGTTGTAAGATTCCAACTTCTGTAATAGAATCAAAAATATCTGGTCTTCTAAGCTATTAAAATTTAAGATGTAGAACTTAAAAGTATATGACTTAAGACAGACTTTAATACCCTCTATTTTTTGGCGTGAAGATCTGTGTAAGAGGTAAAGGAGGATTACAACCAACTTGAAATTGGGATATATTGCAAGATGGGGTATCAAATCTAAACAAATCATTGTTTTTCTGAGACAAAGGTGCGTTTCTTTTCCTGCCATTAAAAATCATTACGTTGCTGTTGGGGAGAGGATGAGTTGCAACTTCAGAGGAAAAGCAGCAGAGTGGCTGAGCAGACAAGGCAAAAATCATAAAAGTCAGAGCATATGTCTGCAGATCACTGGATTCTTCTGGAGTTCATTGGTATGACAGCTGGTAGATCAGAGTCCACAACGTTAATTCTACAGTTTCAGAAATCCAGTCCTCTTTCCACAGATTAGTTCCAAAAAGGATACAATTTGACCCTAGCTCTGTATCTGCCATTTGATATAACAACCTCCTGATTTTACACCATCATGAAATTCTACCAGCTTTCACACTCAGTATTTGGAAGCAAAGGAAATTAGTAGTCCCATCATTCTATTTTATATTAAGTTACTTTTTCTGCAGACTTCTATATGTTTTTCCACATTTTCAAGAAGGAGGAGCATTCATCTAAAGATAAACTGAACTTTACTGTCTCATTAAAAAGTGAGAACAGCATCCTTAAAAACAAGAAAAGAACTCTTACAGACTTTTAAACGAAACCTCCTGGTTTAAACAAAACTTACCCAGCTAGGCGACAGTACTATCTTTTTTTAATGGATAATTATATCATCCTAAAGCTGTTAGTGTTAACTGCTGTATGGAAAGAAGCAAAGCATATTTTATGTCGCAGAAAAGAGCACAAATGAGTTTCCTCTTCATTATTAGCTCATAGTCGATAACTTCCAAATCAGTATTACACAATGGTAACACAGTGTCAGTAAATACTGACAGAACCAGCCACACCACTTACTTATTACAGGTCTACTGAAAAGAAAAAGGGCTCCATGTATTTACATAAAAACCACACCTGATACATTTTCATTAGTCAACGGCCAAATGCAGTACATACATTTTGTTAGAAATAGCATTGTAGCTGAATGTACCACTGCATTTCATTCCCTTTTTTAATCCTATCCAAAGAACAGATAAATACAGATGTCCTAGATAACTACGCTGAATTTTGAACAGTTTGCTGGAGTATTTTAAGTATTATAAATCACTAAAACAGCGTATGAAAAAATCTGCAGAGGACCTCAATATTAATCAGCTTAATGCATTCATCTTACAATCAACACTTTGGCAGGAAGTCTTAATTAAAAATAAAGTGTTTCAACCACACGCAAGGATCCTTAATAGCTTAAAATGCAGTATCCTGTACCTTGGAAGTGATCCATCAATGTAGCACTAATATTTTTTAAGTCAAGTCACATAACTTGAGGCATAACAATTCAGTCCCATCAGAATTCTTTACCATTTTAAAATAAATTAGTTTACTGTGTTTATTATTATTATCAAAACATCATATTATACTATGTCCCAACTTCTGTTACCAGCATCCTGAAAGAAACCTCAAGTCAGGATGAGGTCAACTCAAACCGATTCTTCGTTTAAGTTAAACACCAGTCCTCTTGCATCTACATGCAAAGGAATAGTTTTGTGGTACTATTTAACTGAATTCATTATCTGTTTACTTGACAGTCATTTTCATCTACGTTCATCACACATCTATTGCAATACAGTGACAAACTGGTGAGGCATCATTTCCAGTAAACAAAGAGGGTAACAGAGTATTTAATGCTATCTAACTACTATGCTTTGCACATTGCACAGTTTGCTGAGTATTTTGAAAAAACAGAAATTCCCCAAAAGCATGGCTCAACTTCCACTGGAGTTTGAAGAAGGAAACATTTTGACTGAACAAATATGCCTTGGCAGTAGAAGCATTATCTACAAATCCATTTCTTTTAAGAATACATAGACACACACTTTTTCCCCCCCTTTTCTGATTATAGACAGGTAATACACCCATTTTGTATCTTTCCCAATTCTTTGGTAGTTGGCTATTTAAAAAACTTAGCCTTTTTCACACTATACACACACCATAATAGTAAATACTAATTTGATACACAAACCCCAGAACTTTCAGAAGTTAACATTAATCACCATTACTTGTATCACTACACAGCTAACTTGCTAATGCCCCTCCCAATAGATTTATATCCACATGAAGGAAGCAATATATTTGTGTCTGCTTCCCAGGCAGCACCTGGAGATTTATCACGGCTCATACTCAAGATAGTGTCCTCCCCTCCACTATTAACAACTCCATTTGAAATGGGCATGCATTCTCTTTGCTTGAAGGCTTGCACATGCCTTTTCAGCGTCCTGAAGATCCACGGCCAGCTCTGCAGAGGCAGCCGGTCGCCCCATCCTGCACCGTTTCCCAGGCAACCGGCACAGCACAGACACGCACAGAATGAAGCCAGGTCTGCTGCATTTCTTAACTTCTTCCACTGCTTCTAAACCATTCTAACCATCAACTAAATAAAGCTGAATTTCTGTTAAAGCTTATGGCAGTAATTTTTATGCAGAACACTAAGGTAAGAAAAACTAAGGCTAGCCTATCTCCCATCCCAGTAGAGAATGAGTAAGCGTACCCAAACTACTCCTCCAGAGAAGACGGGGACTTTGCTGCTAGAGCAAGACCATCATGGGCGACATAGGGAGACCATGACAATAAGCACTACTGGGGCCACTGTGTTTTGGAAGCAGAGGGTAAGGAGGCAACAGCAGCCACATGTCCAAAGTAGAAGGGTGGAGCAGGAAACCTGACAAACAGTTATTGTAGATGCCACCTCCCTTACCAAACTACTGAAAATATTTTGTTGCATCATTGAATGTTCACTCCAATACCATCTTCCATCATAACATTAAAAGAAAAGCAAATAGCTTACGTCTCATGTACTATCCTCTTAAGAAAAAAATCTAAAAGGCTGGCAGCACTGCATGATTTCAGTTTTATCAGAATTTTATTTTTTCACATTTATGAACAGCAGCATAAGCCAGTGGAGATAAGTGAAGAGGGACAGCATATATCCTCCCCTTAAAACTTCACTACCCGACTGTTAAAACGTAAATGATATTTTGAATCATCAATAGTTTTGGGCAGTAGTAGAGATTAATATTGTCATTTGTGGGTTTTTTTTTTAATCCTGCAACTCACAAGCATTGAAAATAATCCAGCCAAAGTGCTGCTTCTCAGTGATTCTTCTGTCCAAAAAAAAAAAAAAATATCTAACACTGAATGCTTTTTTTGAAATTAGTAACTCACAGTAAACAGAAAAGTTGCAAGTAACTTTAACAACCCAAGATATAAACATGGTTGTGTACAACTGCACAAATGAAGCTGGAATAACCATAGGTTTGAAAATTTGTGCTGTTACATGAAAGCTGTCTGGGATAAACAGGGATAAAAAGAATGTCGCTGCTGAAAGAATAATTTGCAATCATTAAGATGATGACAGCTCCACTCCTGAATGTGAAACAAAACAAAGCTACAAATATGTAGTGTGTAGTCAGTTTTTTATTCTAAAGTTTTAAATGAAATTTTTTTAAAAATTATTATTTATTTATTTTTCAACAGAATAGTTTTCATGGTATTCACTGCTTGGTTTTTTATTAACAGCTGTACTTGGCTGTTATTTAGAACCGTATTGTTTTCCTAATAACCAGCAGAGAACTAAGATAACATACGCAAGTCAGAGATTTTGGCCTCTGCTCCTAAGAGAGAAAAATTATATGCGAAGTACTAAAAGAACAATGATGCAAAACAAGTTTTGATGCTGATACAAATTCAGGATTTCTGTTCTTTCCAGACTACCACTGGATTTACCACAGAGTCATCTCAACCATTTTGCCTTAATCCTACAAAGAACTGTCACACTGAATATGAACCACAAAACTATCCCTTGCCCTCAAATGTGTGATTCTGTATGGCAATACTAAACTGGCACACACAATGAAACAGTTCAGGAATTGAGATGGCTAGATGTCAAATACAGTTATTTTGAATAGGAAAAAAAGAAAATAATAATGGACTGGCTCAGTTTAAAAAAAAAACAAAACACATCTAATTCCAGAAAAAGAAACTGGCAAGAGCAGCAGGAATTCAACATCAGGGTAAGCTTCCTTTTGTCAAAATCCTAACATCACTGACAAGGGTTAAATTAAAACAATAGTTCTTCCAAACAGTAAATCATGCAGGGAAGCTGCCCAGATCTGCAACTGCAAAACCATGATGAGCAGAACTTAATCAAACAGAACAGCTGGAACAATTGACGACAATGATACTTTAAAAACTTCCCTTAGATGGAGACAAATCATGGAAGTTATCAGAAATCCTTCCAATCTTTTTTAACAGGGTTTCAATCAGGTAATTAAAGAACACAAAGAGCAACAGAAAACAACAGGACTGCTCCTATACTTGTAACAATAAGTGACCCTGCTTTGAAATAAAAACTTAGACACCTTTAGAATAGGGTCTAAAAAAAATTATAGTATCTAACCTACCGCAGTGAAAGTTTCATTAAAATGTTCTTTCCAATAGAAAAATCTCTTTACAGGCAAATACAGTATAGAAAAAAATACTTTAAAGACCTTTCCCCTAAACCTTTACAAATCATGGTTGGACTATCCTGATTTATCAAGATACAAGATCTGATCAAAGATTTTTCTAAGGATGAGACATTCATAACATTTCTTCTGTGTAGATTTTCTGGTGTGAAGAATACAGCTGACTTTACACCACAGCTGCATGTATTATCTGCTGGTTAATAAAGTGAGTTGCTTCAGGGGCTTTTTCCTGGTAAGAACACTAATTTTGTCCTCTTCTCTCCCCAGCCTCATTTTCACAAAACCACAAGATGTCCAGAAATGTCAATATCCATCAGGTTTGGGTGAAACTGGCCAAAGGATTCAAAAGTTATTAAAAAACCCAGACATACAAACAATGTGGCTATACAGGCATCACCTCCAATCCCTAAAAAAACTTACCTAGTTGCAGTATCATGACTGTATCGTTGAAGGCACGTGTCACTAATCCAAAATGTCTGTGTAGGGGATAGCATAGCACTCTTCTTCCAAAAGATACCAGGACGTCATGAATGCTAGTGAAACTCTGTGTATATCAGTGAAAAATCCGAATTAGTCCATGTGCTTTTCGATACAAAGAATTAGTTTTTTGTTTGTTTGTTTTCCTTTAAGGAAAAAAGTCATAGCAGAATAGGGGAAAAAAGCACATTTTTATATAAAAATGCATCTAAAAATCTTTATTTTAATAGATATGGAAATCATCACATTAAATAGAAACAAGACACTGCACATTTAGTTTGCATGGCAGAGTAACATAAGTCCTATACGTTTTAGTAGTTTTGAATTAAAAAAAGAATGTAGAGAACATTAGAATAAAACATCTAACTCAAGACTTTGCCATTCTTTAGATTAAAGCAATAAATTATATCTGTCCCACATTATTATATGTATTAAGGGGAAGCTATAAAAAGCCTTTTAAGAATAAAGAAAAATGAAAACCACATGATATTAACAAAATACATGTGTACATATAAGATCTTTAAAAATGATACATGACTCTGCCTTTCATGAAAATTGTAGATATTCAAGACAGGGATAAATATATCTGCTTAGGGAAAGTAGTTCATTGTCGTCCTTTACGAGTGAGGAAGACCTCTAATTTACTCAGGCCAGAGGCATTAATGAGTTATTAAAGACTTTAAGAGAGTGATTTCCTTTCCAGCTTTCACTTTTAAAGACAAAATATTCCATTTATTAATTCAAATAAAAATATCTATTTCATCTTGAACTCTCAATTTACTAAAATTAATAAAAACGCTTTGCTGACAGCCAGCACTTTTTTGCATTATATGACTACCTCAACCCATTTTTCATTTTAATGGATCGCTGGTAAGCATTTAAATAATTTATGTTTTGTTATTTAATATTTAGAGTCTAAGGTGTGTACATGTCATGCACAGCAAAATGGCAGTCAGTTCAAACAAACCATAGCTGAGGCAATTTTGTTTACAGATTGATGAAAACACCCGCCCCTACATGGTTTGTATAACAGATACAGTTATTAACAGCTTGGTGCCAGGAGACTGAATTTTCTGGGTGTGAAATATACTGTTGGCACAGGCTACGCCAAGAACTGCTATATTATAGGATAAGCACATGCAGAAAACTCCTTCACTATGTTAGGATATGGATCTGAAAAAAAATTCGAGAGTTAAGGCAATCACTGCCTTTTAGCTGCACTCCTTTGTGACTAGCTACTGCAGAACATTCAACTGGAAACAAATTAAAACTAACCAATCTAGAAAACCAGCTGTCACAGAACAAGTTATTACTGAATATAACATTCACCACTACTAGAAACGTTTGAAGGACTGAACCCAAAAATCCTGTCAAATTTCATTTTTGATCCTGCAACCTGAGACTTGGCTCAGTAATTTCAGGAATGAGGACAGGACAGTCCTTTCTAGCTTGCTGCCATCGTAAGAAATAGTGGATTATAGGCCAGGTTAAGTCCCTTCCACTTCCAGCTCTATAACAACTTAATTACACAGGCCTGTGTGCTTTCAGTAAACAATCTGAAAGCACGGAGAACAGAATTCAGTTTGTTTCCTCTAGTCTATGTTGGTTTCAAAGGGCTAGCAGCAACTAAACAAATCAGGATGTAGCAATAACACTGAAAAGAAGGGGGCGGGTAAAGCAACACAAGTCCACTAACTCTGCTAGAAACCTGAAACAATTCAGCACGTCTGACAGATCACACTATCATTAAGCCTTAATGAGACAAGAGTTCTGCAACTACAGAACTGAAGTGTTTTTGCTACAAGAATATGGAATTCAGCTTCTCCATGATAGGTGAAAAAAAAAAAACAAAACACTTTTTGATTGAGTTCTAAGAGCTTTTCCTATCATTGGGTTTGCATTTACTTCTGGGTTTCTACTCTCCAACGTACTCTGAAGCCACACAGCAGAATGGAGGAGAAGCCAGAAGCCACCTGATTTGCAGCCAAGAAAAAGAGCAAGCTAGAAGTGCAGAATGATGAACTAGGAAGGCTGAAGAAAGGCTCAGCAGTCAAAACCCCCAGAAGTGAACAATAAGCTGCTTTATTAAGGCCTGCCATCTTCAAAAGTTATTAAAACATATATCTGAGGTAGGACTTAAAGAACACAAGAACATTAAGAAATTACATTCCCTGCTTTTTATGCCCTTTCTATTTTAACATGCTTTAGCCAGTTAAACGGGAAGATATCTACGACTTCTGATCAAGGAGCAAGAAGGCTGTATCTTCTTGCCCTAAGCATGGAGTCGCTCACATACTGTGGACATATGTGAGGAATAATTACAGTTACTTCCTAAATAAAGGTCAGGACTTGTGAATCAAGCCCAGGAGCTAGGGACAGTGTGCAGACGAGCAGTTTTTTCATAGTGCCTATCCACAGCTTTTCCAGAATGGGCCAGAAGGCGGCCCAGCACCCAAACAGATGAGAGGTCTTACTCCAGCTTCTTGAAGCTACTAGTAGCTGGGAGCCCAGAAGTCACGATCAATTTTTTGTAACATTTATTAAAAAGAGGACATACACTTAATTCATCTTCAATACTGAAAGAGTAAGCTTTCTACAAAAGCAACATACAATACCAAAAACAAATAATACAGCAAACACATGATGCAAAATTTAAATTTTAACTTACCTCCAGCCAGCACAATGTTGCACTTAGTTTCCTGACGTTCCAAGAGGATTCAACCTGATTTTAAGAGGAGACCGTAAAACAAGTATTATCTAATTCAACATTCAAGACTGCTGGCAAACTATTTAAGATAACATTCTGGCAGTAATTTAAGAACCTTTGTGAATATGAAGCAGTAATTATATTATGTGCATTGAAATGGCCACAGGACAGCATTAAAAATTACATTGCAATGCAGATGTTAAATAACTGAATTGGTTTCCGTATTGGGAATATCTAGCCCATGCACAAAGCTTTTAAAATACAACAGCAATCACAGAAAAATCTTATTTTAGTGGAATTCTGTCCCTTTTCACCAAGCAACAGAAACTTGAATCAACAAAGCTCAAGCTAAAATGCCTCGTTTCGTGAAAACAGCTCAAGACTTTTGGCTTTCAGAGAGGGTTCTAAAGCCAGCAGTACATGTAAAATGTCATTATTCTTAAAATGTGACAGATTCATAGTATTTGTGTGGTAGTGTGGTCTAGTGGGATGATTAGGGCAAAAAGCCAGGAAGTCTTGATCTATAATCCTGGCTCTAGTAAAGATTTGTGTGGCCTGAATGTCTTGGTTTTCCTATTAAAAAGGAAAAAAGGAAAAAAAAAAAGGAAAAAGAACCCACAGTGTGTTTTCCACATATACCATACGGTTATTGCAAAGATCAATAAAGAATTGTACAATTGTGTTCCTCACATATTTGCAATTTTGTGCAACACTAACACGCAATACAACCACCATCCTAAATTACTCTCTTGAATAAACAGGTCCGGACATTTCTGCCTGCCATTCTAAAATCCATGCCCCACAATTCAGTCTCATTACGACAGAATGATTTTGATTATATGTTCCAATATTTTGATTAAAAGCATTGAGAAAACATCTCACTGGTTAATATCAGCAGAGCAGATGCTAGGCACAAAGTTGTATCTGGAAAGCAAGTCCATTTCAAAAAGGCAAGCTATCCACAGAACAGCATGGAATCCATTCTAAACTTCTACTATTTTCTTAATTCTTTATATCCTGTAAAAAGCCTAGGACACAGAACACAAAGTAAAGCTGGCTGCTGCTTGTGTAAGAGATAGGCAAACATCAGAATCCTGAAAATGGAAACATGCCTTCCTACTTCCCTCCAGTGTTTGAATACTAGAAAAAGGAAACATGCATTAGGATTTTTTTATTTTTTAAATGTGTGTAAATTTTAAAAATTTTAAATGCCTCATTCCAGTTTCCAGAACGCCTCAGGAAACACCTTCCATATTCAGTGCATAAGCTTTAAAAACAAAACAAAACACAAAACAAAACACAAAACCAAACACCCCACAAAAACCCCCAAACACAAAAAAAACCTAAAAAAATCAGTTTTGTTAAAGGCATATAATGGCAGCCCGTATAAAAAACTAAACACATGTTTTCACTCTTACAGACTCAATGACTTCCCACGCTTTTTCAGAATCCAAATCAGTAGTGGTGTTATTACAGACAAACATACCTATTATGGAACCGTCCAAAAAACAGAAGGAAGAACCATAAATATAAAAGAACAATTATTTTGTGAAATCTGCATTTACAGAGATTAAGACACATCACAACACAAAACAAATCAGAAACAAACAGAATTGTCTGGAATTCCTGCA
Organism: Calonectris borealis; assembly: GCF_964195595.1. NCBI lineage: Eukaryota > Metazoa > Chordata > Aves > Procellariiformes > Procellariidae > Calonectris > Calonectris borealis. The sequence goes on along the minus strand of NC_134321.1, from coordinate 4,928,164 downwards.
CGTCCACTTCTCTCCTACAGCTAAAATGCTGCTCCAGAAGAACAGAAGTATTTAGAAATCACATTAACCCCCACATGCTCAATCTAGAGATACAAAGTTTTTCATTTTAACTTACTCAATTATATATTTTTAATGCTTGGAAGTAAGTTCACTTTAAAAGGTAAGTTTCCTAAATGACAGCACAGGGTCCAGGACTAGGTTCCTAAAACATACTAAACTGGTTTTTGGGTTGGTTTTGGGGGTTTTTTGGTTGTTTTTTTTTTTTTTTTTTTAAACTTTTTTAACTTACATTTTTGTCTCCTTCATTGACACAGATTTCATAGCAATATGCCAGAAGTATATCAATTAAACCAAGATATACATGATGACGGCTTCTTTTATCCAGAAGATAAGATTTATTTGTGAACTTTCTCAGCTGCTCTCTCTCTTCCTCAGAAAAGACAACTATAAAAAGTAAAAGGATAATTGATTATGAATTTAAAGCTGGCACATTCATTTTAATAGGTGGTAATACTACTTCAACAGTCTCTTTAAAAAGAAGCATGTAACTAATCACAAGTCACTCATCACTCAAGAAAAAGCCTAAATCATTCTTACTTTCATTTTTAACTTTCATTAAACTCTGATATATTCCTTTCAAAGTCAAATTCCAGCCCTGTAATGTACTGCATGTACACACTGGCAATTTTGAACCCCTCTGAAAGTGCCAAGGATTTCTGTGATGCCTGGGTATCTTATACCGAGATAAGGGTCTGAGTAAATTGAAGTTTCTTAAGCCTATGTTGTAAGGGATAAAAATAAGAAAACAGGACAACAAAAACAAAGGTATTTTCTTATTGTAGAAAAGGGTAAGAATTAAAGAAATAGGGAAGGAAAAAAAAGGAAAAGTACAATTCTGTATTTCCAAGCCTCATCAATTTTGACTCATCACCTAGGCATGATTTAGGAGCTTCGTTTATGCTGTCTGATAACATCCTTTTTTTATGCTGTCTGATAACTAATGCTGGCATCAAAGCTGCATCTCCTTCCAAAGAGCTATGGTATCCACCATCAGTGACCATCATATTTTGCTTATCTTCAGTGTACCTCATTTAGTTAAGAATGGCTATACTGAGCTGACCCAAGGAATCTTTTCACCCAGCACTTTCTCTTTGGGATGCATAAGCAAGACGACAACAACAACACAGCAGGCATGCTGTGACAATGCATCAAAGTATTTCTCTAGGAAACAGTGGTATAAACATAGATAGATATGTTTGAATATTGAATGGTAACCCTTCTGAAGAGTACTTCAGAAAGGATGGCAGAATTGCCTAGAAATAACAGTAAAGATTAAGTAGATAACTGACTAGAAGCTACCTCTGTACAAACTCGAAGTAAATGAAGCAGCCATTTAGTACAATTAAAACAGCCAGAAGCCAGAGCGAAGAGATTTTCATCCAGGTTGCATGGAGCGCAGGCATTCCATGTCAACAGGCTCTGATTTACTGAATAGGATAGATGTGGTGAGCACATTTTGGTCACATCATAGAAGAAAGTTACAGGCACAAGGTGACTTGACAGAAGAAAGAAATGTTACTAGCTTGACAGCTGATCCTTTGTTGTATTGAGGAAGTCCCACTCCACGATTTGTTCAAGCACCAGTAACACTGGAACCAGCCTGAGCTTAAAATACCACTCACTGAAGGAGATTTCTCTGACACAGGAACAAGCCTAATGCAACACTCTTGTCATACTTCCAAAATAAACCCTAAGTGCCAGGGGTAGATACATGGTATACGCCTTAACTCATTGAATTTTAATTATTTATTCTAGGGGGGGAGTGGTACCAAAAACAAAACCTTACGATTAATATCGAAATCTCTCTTCAATTATTCTTTTACCACCCCTTTTTTGAGTCACTATGTTCCGGCATACTTAGCTGGGGGCAGAGAAAAGCTGTAGGCAAGATGTACAAACTTAAAAATGTAACACAATTAATGGTTAACACACTAAGATGAGGACGTGACACTGGCTAAGCATTAATATGTTCATCACCCCTGATAAGGCACCTGAAGAGTCCTTGCTAGCCAGGCAGGCAGCTGGGAAGGGTCAGCCTTTGTGGCTTCCCGAGGCAGATCCTTGAATATTGCTGAGCCGCCATCTTCCAGCAGTTTCATCAGCACTAACAACTTGACCTGATAACCCAACAATTCCTGCCCCAACTTGATTCCCTGTTTTTCCAGTTTAGGATTTTATATCTTCCACATTGGTATTGACCTCTGGAATCCTTGAGCTACTGATGATCCTGTCTCAACAATCCTACCTGCAACTTTACTGTTCTTAATTTTCTGCAGACCTTCTCACAGCTCGCTCTTAGCAGCGTGAGCCAAGGTCATGCAGCTGGACATAACCCGTAACCCAGAGCCCTGGACCTTTGGGACACAGGCACATAAATCCCCAGGGTGGGGGGTTACAGCACGGGTTACAGAAAGAAAAGGTTACAACTCCTAATAAACCAAGTTCCCTTTTACACCCCTTGCCCATTTCTCTATCATAAGGATGATGACTGCAAGTGTGCTTATAGATGTTTCTCCTCAAACATTGCTCATCATCATTTTACACAACCCGCATTCTCAGGGATACAATCCATCTATAAAACATGTGGTTGTCTATCCCAGGAGCTTTCTACAAGCTTTCTAATTTTATGACATGTTTTGAAACAAATGTTTGTGATGCCAAAGGCACGTACATATGCACACACCTCATCTCAAGACATAAAATTACAAATTAGGAAAAACATTTTTGAATGTTTCTTCTTTATGAACTTTTTTAATGTTTCTATCAGGTTCATAACCATGAAATACTTGATTTAAATTCCTATGGAAACTTCTTGATGAGCTAAACATTTCTCTGGAGTCAAGCCAGTCTCCATTTATTTACAAGCTCCCACAAAAAGAAATTCCAGCTTTTATATCGTCTTGAGAAAGCCAATCTCTTCCACTTGCTATGATATAGTACAAAGTGACAATTTAGCAAGACTATGGCAGTTCTAACTCTGTTTTTCTGTTAATGCAATGCAGTTCAGTATTACCCCTTAAATCACAAATATAGATGATATATCTATATTCTATCAGCAAATTTCTTTCTAAGTTCTTAAATCACATTGATTCTTCAACGAGTCACCTCTATCATTCATATTAAAATTATCCATAAAACCGTATGTGCAATGTCATAGCACACTTGAAAAAAATTAGTTTCTGAAACACATAATATAAAACCACTTTGTAAGTTGCTACAGTAGGGTGGGTTTAATGAGGTATCACAACAGGGTGTTTACAGTTAGAAGAAGGTCCAATTGGAAAGAAAAAAGGCATTTCCAATTTCAGCTAGCTTTCACTAGAAAACCCTCTCGTGGAGTACAACACAATTTACTGTAAAATCATGTGCAAGTGGCACTTTCACCCTGAAGAGAAGCACTAAAGAGGAGAAGTGAAATTGAAGCTAAAGATGGCAAAGAAATTCTGGAAAGCAAACAGCCAAAAGTTTGTCAGCAAAGACTACTACAGTAGACCAGATTCATAAAGCTTAAAATCACTTCTGATGACTACAGTAATAAAGAAGTTTGTTACAAGGAAGCTAATAATTCCTTCAAAGCAAATAAGAATCTATCACAGACAGAATACCTGTTAAACAGTTATGCCAGCACTCCCATATTTCCAGGCCCACCTCAATGTGCTTGCTACAGTTAGCAGCCAAGATGTACACATATCAGGAATGCAACTGTTCTCCTTCAGAAACTCATTATATTCAGTACTGGATCCACTACTGAGAATCCACTCTCTTAATCAGTGACTGCAACCTGAAGTTTGTTTTTGTCTCACAGCTGATCAAAATTACCCTCTCTTATCATCAGAGATAAGAAACAGTCCAACACTGCAAGCAAAAAAATTGACTCTCTAAAGTTTCACTAACAAGTATTTGTTAGATTCCCTAAAATCCACATTCTAGAGGAATACGTAAATGTGAACACCACTTCCCTTCTAAGTAGAAAGCAAAGAAACTCCTGGTGAAGTTCATGAAACATACGAGATAAAGTTTTCTTCCTGTAAAATGCAAACTCTCTGAAGCATCATAACATACACAACTGGACCATAAACACAGAAATTACAAGTCTACTACACAACAGCAAACAAGAAGTAGATTAGACAATTCCCAAAGGTAAATGTTACAAGATGTTCATTAACTCACTGCAAAGTGCCAGGTGTTCTAAATAAAATTTCTCTCTCTGGAGAAAATACTTCGATTTTACAAATAAGTATCTATGCATTCCTTAAAGTTTTTGAGTAAGAAATTATCCAGGCCTGAAACTCGTTATTAACACATCAAAACCACCACCTACTTTGTTTTCCCAATTCAAAAATACAAGTACATACTGAAAGATTAACAGAACAAGTAAAATTGTAATTACATTTTCTGCTATATTAAGCTTGTACACTTTTGTACACTTGCATTACCAATGCTTTATCTAACAATACCTGTACAACAATTAATTTCAATCTAATGCAAAGCAGCATCGGCCGCTACTTATCAAGTACTAAATTTGCAAGTTTTCCTTAAGTTTGATTTTAAAATGTTTTGTACATTTGTCAGTGCCAAAATCTTCAAGCCACAGTATGTGTATTAATATATGCATGTCTAAAGGAATCAGACAAATTAATCTCACATACAAAGTTACTGTTAGATGATATTATAGAGATTACCCTTACTTTTTAATCATCTCCTTTTCTTATTTTAAACTAGACATTCCTCATGTTAAAATAAACATATTTCAAATTGCCCTTCAGTACCTGACTGTCAATAAAGTACAGTTTAATCTCTAAAGGGGAGGATGAGGTCCGACAGCTAGAGGGTGTTTTGTTACAGTCCTACTGATATTTTACGCTGCCAATCACATCACTTAAATGAAGCCAGTATAAGATCTGTATCTCAAGACTACTATGACACTTACGGTTCTAAATGTGTTAGGGGTACTTAGATAAAGTGTGCTATCTAGACAGATAGCTGACTCAGTGGTCAGACTCAGAAAATTACAGAAAAGTATAGGTCAGGAAGGACCTCTGATAATCAGCTGGTCTAGCCTTCTGGTGAAAGCAGAGCCTTGGCTTATGGTCCTGTCAAGCCAAGTCTTGAATTCCACAGCTATCTCAAAGGAAAATAACTAAGCAGATCTGATACCCCCCCCTTTTTTTTTTTAACATTAACTAAAATATTATGCTCAAATATTAAGGTTTTTAAATGTGTACTTCTATCCCTGTAAGTTAAAGAATCAGCAACACCAGAAAAAGGAGATCAGTCAGCAGAGAGCAGATTAGTCAGGAATAAAGTTTGCTACTGATTAAAATCAATAGCTAACAAGTCTCTCTTCTTTTCAAGCTCTTCCTATGACATTAAAAGAGGAAAGGCAGCACTACTCTGACTAGAAAGCCCAAAGGCTTTCCTCAGGATCAGCATTTCCCCCAGTGCTGGATACTGCCTTAAAAACACTTGATAATAATACTGTAAACTTAAACAAGGAACTGAACTAACGAAGCTGATTTTCTATTGATTGTCTCTTGTGCTTGAATTCGTTGCTATCTGATAAGGTATGAAAGGTTACTGAAACTTTCCACAGCGCTGACATGCTGATAACATCTCTTTCCTATATGGACTCTACAACATCTAAAAAGATGGCACTGAAGATTCAATAAAAGCACTCTTTGCCTTGTACACGGGGCCATTTTTGCAGAACTTGTAGGAAGTGGCCATCTTTGAGGCTCTCTAAAGCTCTGTCAAGGAGACTGATCAGACGAGCCTCAGTTCTTCAGGAAGTCTGAAAGGAACTAAAAGTCATAAACCCACAAAGCTGTCTTCCTTCTGCATACCTATATTCACTCTAAACTATGATCAGTCAAGTCTGGTTTGTTCATCCCTCCCCTTTCTTTACAATTCTTCCATTCAAATTTTAGCTCCTTCACAAATATCTTTTCTTCCATGTCAAGCTTCCACCCTTCTCTAATTCTCAAATCAACATTTACAGCACATTTCCTCCATATCACTTCTGACCTTCTTCCTCCAGGCATTCTCCATAAAGTCACTGGACTTGGACAGTCTTTCCTGGATCTCGCAATTTCCTTTATATTAATTTTTGTCATTATTCTTTAACAAACCTGCAGTTCCCATAAACCATATCAAAACCATCATTCTTTCTTCCATGCCTTACTGTTCTTGCCTTTTAAAATCTGAGATACTTTACAATAGAGACCTATCATTTATATGTTAAGAATTTTGCATGAATAAACAGCCATCTTTCCTCACATGAAAAATACTTGCTCTGCAGCAGAACAGTGCCAGGAAGGCTGCAGAGGCCCAGAAGACTGAGTAAAACAGTAGACAGAACAATTGCAGAAATCTGATAATAAAGACAAGTAAGTGATTCATCTTAAACTTATGAATCTACCAGTTACGGTATATATTTGCGCAGAGTCCTATTGAAAGGTGGAACTTTAAAAAGAAATTGCTTTTCATTCTATAAAGAGATCAGAAAGAGAGAATGGCCACTGGTAAGCATGATAGGTTACCGTAAACAAAATAAATTATCCCTGGAGCATTTAAGTGTTATATTAAATACATACGTCAGCTTGAGCCTTTGAGGATTATTGTGTTGCCTAAAAAGGAGTTTTTACAGTTGTGCAATTTGAAGTAGAATAAAAATGAACTTTTAACTAAGTTGAATGTGACTGTTACAAAATACAAAACCTTTCATCTGTAGAAGCAAGACTCTAATGTAAACTTCAGCAGCAGCAGAAATCGAGCTTTCCAAAAGTTTTATTCCCTTATGGGAAAGGCTGTGTAATTAGTTAGGCTTTATGGAGTATTACTTGACTTGCATTAGACATTATAAGTGTGAACAAAACCTGGGCCTTTCAGCTTTAGAAAATGTCCAGTCTGAAAATGATATTTTGCTAAAACACAATGGTGAAACCTGCTCTCTAGTATTTCTGGTTCCTCAGCCACACTGCAACGGCAATAATCTTAGCTGTCTGGTGGCTGGGGGAAAATAAACAAACAAAAAACCCACAAAGGGCAAGAAGAGACAATACGCAGTAAAATGTAAAAAAGGACAAAAGAAAGAAGAGACACTTAGGACAATAAAAGAAGAAATTAAAAAAAGACAAAATACACACACCATGCACACAAGCTGGAGAAAAAGTAAAAAGGTTAAATGAAAATAGATTCAAGGTAAGGACAGAAGAGAGCTGAAGACTTTAAATGCTAATGAGAAGAGTTGATCCAAAAAGAAAAAAAATCTGGTAATGAGACATTAAAAAAAACTGATGATGTAAAAACAAGCGAGGATAACCAGGGATGAAAGTAAGAGCAGTAATCAACCAAAAAAAATCTTCAGTTAATTGTAATGCCATGCAACACAGGGGAAAAAAAAAAGAAACAGCAATCTGTATTTCTAATTACTCCTTGTAGCCGAAGACATTATAAAGATAAAAGTAATCAAGGTTTTGGTTCCAAGAAACCAATGAAGATAAAAACCAAAAGTACCTAAGTATAAATCAGCAAAAGGAAGAAACAAAAAAATAATTCTCTTGGTTCAGTGTTTCTAAATAAGAAAATACACTTTTAAACAACCTGCTAATTTTTATGTCACTTTCCCACCTAAACTCACTTTTCCATGTAGTAACTTGTGGAGTCAGTTCCCAATGACACTGTGCAGGTGGGAACTGTCCTAATGGCAGCAGTAACAGGGCACAAAATACAGGGACTCTAAAGGTGTCAAATTCTAGTGCCAATACCCCAATGCTGTGGTAGCCTGTACTGCAATCTACCATCAGTTTTAACATTACCATTCCTACCTTCTAATCCTGCCAAACAGTCATTTACCTTTAATAAACCACCCTCTAAAAAGATACACCATTTCATGTCTGAGGGTAGCGGACTTCCCCAGTATGAGATGCTGCACATCTGAGAGCATGCGATGTCCATCATCTCTCTCAGTTTCCATGTTCTTGCGTAATGGCTTTGGACAGCACATGTTTAATCAAGAACATAACCTTCCTTCACACAGGACAGACAAATGTTTCTGCAAGCTGGCCATGGCAGTACACCTACACAACACAAAACAGTTGTACACATTTTAAACACCCCAAAACTTGAAGTCTCTTTACAAGCTGTATGCTTGGAAGTCCTCATCATGGAAGATTATGGAAATTACCTTATTTTAGATACTTTCCTTAACACAAGACATGAATTTGGAACTCAGGAAGAGTAAGAAATCTGGGTGCTTTTCATTTTATCCCTCTTTTCGATAAGCAATAGAAAGAAACCGCATGAAGCTTTCAATCCCTCCTCCTTTATGCCCTTAAACTTTTAAAAGTAAAGGTTCAAAAGTAAACAGAGGACATTTGTATCTGATTTCTGTAATAAAAAAGGTTTGACCTCACACCTAGCTGCAGGGGGATACATGCATACACAGGCTTAAAGAATCACCACACATCACTTCATAAAACACCTTGAAACATACTACAAGATATATAACATCTGCGCCCCTAGAGCTTCTGTGCTCAAGTACCCTTTGGCTTTTTATAGCTAAGCACTAGTTCAAAGGCTTCTTACTACAAGCACACTCTAATACCAGTGACAGCCTCCTTATCCTTCCAGCTGTATAGCACACCTTGGCTTAATGCAGTCAGACTTCTCCCCAGTTCTAGTGGAAATGACATAAAATTTCTCAAGTAGTAAAGAAGGTCCTTCACTTAGCACAGTCCTTGTTTCTTTCACGTGCCTTTTCTGTGTCACTTCCACTTACTAAGCATGCATGCTGGAATACATATTATGTAGATATGCAGTCAAATTGCACTCAGCTTGCAAGAATTCCTGAATCTGTAACTCAGATTAGCCAGACCATCCCTTTGATTGGATAAAGCATAAAAGCAATACAAAACCACAGGGAACTCATCTTATTGATGATCAGATTCCAGGTCCAACTGCCTGGACCCACCTCCTGCCCTTTTGCATTTCCATTCATAAGAGACCTTCAAGTGGAACCTGTACTCCCTCTCATGGTGGTTTGTTTCACCACAACTCACTCCAGTTTAGGAACCTCCAAAGGTTTCAGATCCTCATTCAGCCGCTTCCCATCCCCAGCCACTCTTGCCATTCAAACAGCAGTAACAATGTTATCAAAACTGAGGTCCTTCTAAGGGAAAAGGTGGGTTGTTGTCCTTAACATAATCCAAACACCAGACAGCCTCTTACGTTGCTTACATTTCCTCAAGATCCACAAAACTACATGAGCCTCTTCACTTAGCCAAATGAAGGTCAGACTACTTTTTTTTTAATAATCCTTATTAAACACATATTTGCTATAACAAATGGTTTAGAGAAAAGATGATCCTTTATGTAGCCCCATTTTCTGCGTAACTTTCATTAGCAGGCTTGCCGGGCTTTCGAGTAGTTTGTCTGTTGTTGTTGCCCCTAAAACCCAGCAACATACGTATGTGTTTTTCTTTGGAAGCTCAATTTGGAGTAAAATATTCTTTATCAATAAAATCATCCCGCAGCTCTTCATTTTCATTATTTTCCTTAGCAGCGTTGCATCTACTAAGGAGTAAATGGATAAAAACAAACAAAAGAACCCCTCATTACTCTATTTTCAAGCCTCTTGTACCTTTGTCCAATGCTTATGATGGATATAATTAACAATTCTGGCTTCAGAGGCTGAAAAAAGAGACCAGTAATGAAGATCAGATTACATTCACTGTAAAATACACAACATTTACCCAAATTCCATTGTTGTTCTCCTGTAGAAAATGTGAAAGTGCAGGTATTATTAGTGCACCAATATTTGTTAAGAACCTCTGGCAAAGGAATTATCATTATCTACTTTAGTAATACCGGATTTTCATAGTACATAGGAAATGAACACAGGACAATAAAAGAATATGCAAAATAGTAACTTGTAACGCTCCCTGCAATCACTGTGTACAGAAAGGTAATTTCAGTTATCTGTTAACAGTACTGTTACAAGGTCATCTACTAAACCTGAAACCATCCCTTTTAGTTTCTAAATGGACACAAAGATTTTTCTTTGAAAAAAAGTCTCTGAGACCCATAAAACCAGCAGTAGAGTAATAAATGCCATGAACTTCTATCGTACTGTGTAAATAAAACAAAACATCCTACAGAAGATGTGTTCATCAAACAGAGATAAGGGCTGATATTAGTACAGTCTTCCACAGCTGATTCTTGGAAAAATTGCTGAGAAGTGTCTGCACCATATTTGGAAGTGGGCACAAAAAGCAGTTTTGACTATTTTTTCCATTGAAAATAAAAGTAGGAAAGGGAGAACAATTACTTGGAAAAATCTGAAAAAAAAGAGGACATAAGCACCAGCAACAAAGGACCCACTTTCTAGCTATCACAATCACTACACAAAGATAGGTTTGATTTGATTTCAGATGCCATGACTTACTGACACTGGCCAGCTCCTTTGAAGTCTTAAAGATTACAGCATACCCTTAAAAGGGAACTTTTTCTTCATAGACACCTGAAATCTAGAATGGCCTTTATGAACAGTTATCTCCAAAATTTTTTATGCAGACAAAAAAGAGGTCATGCACTACACTGCATAATTAACAAATAAATGCTTAAGATGAAATGACCACTTTATAATATACTGTCAACTGCTCCACACACAACTGTCTCAAAGATATCAGTATATAACTGTCCCTTAGAGGAAAAAAATTTTCTTTCAGGACAGAAGTAACAGAATACTCCTCTAAGAAGAACAGGTCTGAAAATTGTAGGGTAAAACCATACTTTTTCCTTTAAGAACAATAACCTAGAACATAACATGGCATCACAGCAATTATCATTCAAGCAACAGATGTGTATATATACATGTTCTCACCAAATGTATGAGTGCCGTGTTCCTGATGATTCTCTCCCTGCAAGGCTATCATTTTTTTATGAGCATCAACCCACCATGGTTTGTACTTTAAGACATGCTGAATAGCTTCATCTTCAAAAAAATCAGCTCTAGGGAAAAAAGAAGTCATTTTCTATTTATTTCAGTTTATAGTGTATGTGGGTATATTTTAATGCATACATAGAATACACCTGACTTGGCCCCAGGCTATTTTCCATACATTAGAAATACAACAAACCTGACCAGTATCTGTTCTTTGACTTAAAACCACAAAATAAGCATTATTAAAAGCATAAGCAATATTCTCTTATCTTACAGTGCTCCTTCCTTACGTCCTCCACCTTTCCTGAGCCACCCAGAAGCCTAGGAAATCAATGAACTTGCAGCATGACATGAAGTTGAACAAACCTGATATGTTCTGGATGAATCTAAAGGAAAACATTCCAAAGAGAAGACTTCTCAGAGAATGTCATTGGCAGCAAACTTGATTTTATTGGGAAGCTCTCCCACTTTAAAACTGCGTATACTTTGGGGAAGAAGGGTATGCAGCTGAAGGGCAAAGATAAAGTAGGGATAGGGACTGACTTTTAGGTAAGCAAAAGCATGTTATAGCAAGGGAGAAGAGTTCTACGTGAATTCTGGAAGAGACATTACCTCCATCTCAGCACAAAGCCACTGTGGTAAAAATCTCAATACAGTAATTCTGGGAGGACTTATACTAAAGTTCTAAGCCTCCTCTTCTATCATTTTAGGTTTTTCTTCAAACCAAACGATACTATAAATACTGACAACTGAAAAAAATGCAGGGAATTTCTTAGTACCTTCTTAATCATCATACAAAATCTGCCCAGTCTACTGAACACAGAACGTAATTTGCCTTACCCTCACACTGACAGATTTTTTGATGCCCTCCTTCAGTGTCTTTATAAAGTAACTTAAAGATATCAGCCAGTGTACATTTTCCTCGAAGGCAACAGAACACTTCTGCTTGCCACCGTTTCTCCCAGAGCTGCCATTCTCATCAGGGTACACAGGAAAACAATTTTGTTGAAGACAGGTTGGTATCATCTGTTCTAAGCATCCAAAACACAGCCATTAAACTAAACTGTTGTAGCTTATCTACCAGGCTAGAACAGAGGGTCTAAGATGGAAACTTACAATTACTGTAATTTGCATCACATTATAGGTTAGGAACTACTTCAGTTCTAGTGAAAGGTACTTCCAACTGATGTTTCAAGAAAGCTTTTCTAATTGCTATGTGCTACAGAAAGACACGCAACTGCCTCTGAAACACCTAACTGGGAAAAAATTCCAAGTTTGCAAAGATACCTTCTGAAACAACTCAAAATGAGTTAAGCCTACCTCTCCCTGACAAAACACACCACAAGTACTAATTCTCCCTAATGGGGACTACGCTCTTCTCCCATCAAATCGATCTTGCAGGAATCACTGTATTAATAGATCTCATGGCTTCAATTTAGTTTACTTATCTGGAAGTTTCTGAACCTAACTTGACCTGAAATACTCCAACATGAAAGGCACAAAGAAATCATTTCCACCTTCATTACACGGGATGAAGCACAAAGAAACACAAAGTCTTGTTTTGGAACTTTTCCTCATTCTCCTGTAAAAAAGATTTGTGATGAAGGCAAAAAACAAAGTGGCCTAGACAAAATCTTCATAACTTCAAAACTCAAATTTACTTCCTCACAGACCAGGATGGTTCAGTAATCCTTGTTTCACAAGGGGAAAACAAAGTTCTGACACCTACAACCCCTGCTGCTGAAGAGGTGAACTATGAAACAATGTTCTGCAACAGTTCACAGCAGCCCCTGCTTGAATACAGACTTAAGCAGTAATTAAACAGTAGAGTAACCCCAAAACAGATAAGCAAGGTCTTGCGTCAGCATCACACTTAAGAATACCCTCTTAAGGCCTGCTGTGATGAGACAAAGAAACAGACAAATAAAAAGTAAAGCTATTATTTCCAAAAGTGATATTAAAACCAATCATTTTTTAAAAGAAAAAGTGAATATATTTCAACTGAGGTACTTTTACTTGACCACGTGAAGTAAATCAATACTCACAGGTAATGATCAGGCTCAAACTTGGCAGCCTCAGCTGCCAGGCGTTTCCTCCTACGTTCATCTACAGGAGTTTGGTCTGGGTCCTTAATGTCAATAACATCACTGAGTTCATCCTGCAAATGGAACAAAAATTATATGACCAAGCCACAGGTATGATATGCAAGATTTATTTAGTAAGAGTTTAGAAAGGATGCTGATCAGCATTACACTGAAATCCCTAGTTGCTCTTCAACCTCCCTTTCAAATCTTCCAAATTCAGGCTCCATTGTGCAAATAAAACATCAAAATTCCAAGGAAATTCAATTATTTGAAGCTCCTTAGAATTCATGATATTATGAAGTCTATTCAGGCCATTTTAACATAAGGCAGACAGGTTGTTTTGCATTACGATAAAATTTGCAATGTTTAACAAAAGCACGCATCCACAACAAAGACAAGGTAAAAACCACAGATACTGTTCTTGCGACTTCGGAGATTACTCTCACACTCTGAAGTGGCCATACATTAATTAATGTGCAATCACAGTACCCTTTTAAGCATCATTAAGTAGTGGTACATTAATGCTGATGGGAAATGTACTTCTTCATTAATTTCATGGCAATAAGCCAGTATATATATCCTAACAGAATGTAAATACTTTCTCCATAAATATCAATCCTTCTGCTCCAAACCCTGAAAATACTACAATTCATGCAATAATGAGTTACAAAGTTACATAATTAAGTAGCTTTAAACAGCTACAACTGAAATTGCTTAGAGTAAGAACACTACAAAAAATTATCATCTACTATTTTAATAAAAGCTCTGTATACTATGAATATTATTATACTACCTAGCATCCTATAGGTTGTAGATTAGCTTCAATCTATTAATGAATTAAAGAAACTGCTGAACACACAAGAGCAAAGTAACCGCATTTTAAAGCTCCTATTCTACCAATTAATCCACAAAAGCAAATTTCAGTGCACCAGCATAACCCTAGTAAATCCCACAGATATCAGGTGGGCAGACACCTTGAAAAGTGCACACTTCAAAAGTTATTGTCCTGTGAGAAAATCAAGTCTAAAATAAAAAGTACAAAGAGAAAATTACCATGAATTTTACAATAAAAAAAATGTTAATACAACAACCATAACAGGATTAGCCAGCTTTATTTCATATTTTTTTAATTGAGTAATTTCTTTTTAGTTTAAAAATAAATTAAAATTCATGGCATCTGAAATATACTGTACATTGATGTTACATATGTTTGAAGTCAGAATAGAAGACAATACCAAACATAAAGCAAAAGCGTTAACCTGGCACGTGGCCTGCTTCATACAGGCCTTTTTCTCCGTGCCTTCACAAGCTAGCTGAACCATGCTGATGACAGCAGCCCACCTGCAGAGGCCATTTTTACCAACGACCCCATTCAGCCCTTTCCTCTGACACTGAAATTATTGCAGCAACAGACCAGCCTGTTGACTCTGCTACACAATTAACTCAGTCTCGACCACCCCCTACTTCTGCAGGAACAAGGATTTGCCTGTACTACTTACTACATGCAAAAGTAGAATGTTCTCAGTCACAGAATGGGATAATGGAGAACAGTTACCTAATGATCCCCTCCTGACTGTGGAATGAGCCAGGAAGCCTACCCAACAAGAAAGTCACGCAGAACTTTTGTGATTAGGAAAAGACAAAAATGCATCTACCTGCAGCCGCTGGAACACCCCTGACCGCAAATTCCCAAATCCGTAACGGTACTGTAGTGGTAGAGTGCTTTCTGCACTTTCTTCGTAAGGGGTCTGCTCTATTTCCCAGTCAAATTCTTCTTCCTCCTCCTCAGACAACTCAGCAGAGGCAGCTGCATATATCACATGGTCAGAGAAAGAAAATCATTACACAGAAAATATATATGATTTAATATAAAGGCAAACACTGATAACACAATAAGCCTTTCCCATTTTACCACATCTTTTAAGAAATCTTATACAACACTGGGTCATATGGGCAGATGCTTACATCAGTAATCCATAGGTCCTGCTCCAAATTCTCCAACTTTCAAAAATGAAGACCAGGAACACTGAAGTTTTTAACTGTATTCCCTCAAAGACTAAAATAATTGTTCCACTGATTTCAACAAGATCAGAATTTGATGCTAAGAGAACCCTGACAGGAGAAAAGTGATGTTATCAATAATTTAAGATAGATATTGAAAAATTAAACACAGATAGTCAAACATTCTTGTCTGTTAAATACTGATGTTAAGCAAGTCATCCACTAGAACCTGTGCTTTTAATTAGCTTCTACCATTTGAGTTAAAAGTCCAGTTGTGCTAATTTACAGGAGGCAGAAGACTCAAATGCATGTGTATTATACAGCCACTAGAGGGGTACAAAGATCTACAGAGGATTAGCATATGTTAAGCACATTTTGGAAAAATGTAAACATAACTAAGCCTATAAAGATGACATGTATATCACCTACAACACATTTATTTCTATACTTATCCATACTTCCAGATTCATTCACACCCTTCTCGTACCTTGGACTAGACAATAATAGAAATACTGTATTTTTCTACATATATCACTATGTAGATTTATAACTATTTCATTATGTACATGTATCACTAGTATAGGCGAGATTGTTTTGTCATACCTATCTCTTCCACTAAAGGTTTTGCTGATCTTGATTTCTTTGGTGCTAAGAGAGATGTCAGCATGTCCAGTCCCTCAAAATATTGGCCAGGAATCTCCTTAGGTAACCGAATCGTAAAAGTTCCTTAAAGGAAAGTCAGAATATAGTTACTACATTAAAATATCCAAGAGAAACAAAAATATGCATTTTTTTCCCTCCAATGAAAAAGGCTCACAGAAACTGGGACACATGCAGGTAGCATTTTATTATGCATCAGTCTCTGTGCGTATTAACATTACTTCACAAGTTTCACAAAAATTAAAGATTTTAATAATAAAGCATGAAAGAGAATATTTAACCAGTTGTGGTCTCTTGATTCACATTGTATAAACACAAACCAACAGAATACAAGCTTTATTTCATTTTTAATCCTTCCACCAATCAAGCAATCAACAGAAGATCACAGGAAACTACATTTAGCAATCTGTTTATTGTCTTAAGTCAAGCACATAATAAAGGCTTTGCAAGCAGCAAATTACAGGTTTTATTGCCTTTTTTTTTTTTTAATTAATACATTAATTCCAGAAGGTATATATTTTATTCCAGAAATACCTTCCACCTCAAGGCGTGGAGAAAAGCTAATGTCTTCTCTCTTAAGACATAGCCAAGAGACTGCCTCAGGATTATCTCATTTCTACTCAGCACTTCCTGACTTCCCTGGAGATTTACTAGACTAATGATCTTGGTACAATGACATTTCTAGCCCTCACAGGGCTTGAAGAGGACTTGTACATAACCTTTTCATTATTAGGACAGTTCTGAACACGTCCTTTCTGCTCAAGGATAGCCTAAGTACGTACAATAAATCCTGAGCAAGATTTTTTCATACTACATAACATAGGAGAAACTTTACATTTATTTACAGTATCGTATACTTCACTGAAGTTCTATGCAATTCCACTGCAGCAAAGCATAAATTATTGAAGAGTTAGTAGCATTTTTAATGACAGATACACTGATAACATTAACTAATACCTTTGTCTGTATTATAAGATGCTTTTTCTCTTCCATCTTCCACAATTCTTCCAGGAAGTGTCAATCTGCGGGCAAAAAATTAGATGCCTCATTGAATACCTGACTAATTCTGCAACTTAACGTCTCAGCCTATAAAAATGTAAGGCACATTCCAAAGGCAGCACAAAGGACTTAACTACATGATTCCTTTTGATAGTAATGGAAGTCATGCAGTTAAATCCCCATGTACTTCAAAATCTTTTTCCGTAACTATTGGCACAAGAGATCAGCATCTGAGATAGAGAAAATTTGTGACTCCTGGTTTCCCAGCTTGGAGGAGGCCACAGACACCACAGAGATGATGCCCTTGGCACTACGTGCAACGCTTGGAAGTTTCTGCAATTTAAAAACTCTAAGCTAACCCACAGTGACAGGATATGAGAACTCATCCAGAGTTCTTGTACTGCTTATTCAGAATCACCAATTCAGTGCATTCTACCAGTCTACTAAAAACCCTTGTGGTCTGCTAATATATATAGGGGAAGCATGTCCAAGAATACAGGAAACAGAAAATAAGAAAGGTTAATAGCTTGTCAGCTCTTACATGCCAAAGGTTCTCTTAACACTTTCACACTGAGATTGCCTCTTCTTTTTCTATAGCATAGTGGAGAACTTGCTATCTAGAGAAAAGATACAACCTGGAACCTCACTTCCTACTGCCTCCACTCACATGACTTTTCTCCCCTTACGTTATTACGAGTGCATCAAAATCCATTCTTCACAAAATATATTGTATCTGGCTCTCAACAGGGAAAAGACACTTATTCTACACAACTTGCATACATCCAGAGAATTGTATTGCCATTTTACAATTAAAAATCTATTGTAAAGTAAATTTTAAAAGTATTTCTTTAAACTCTCTTTAACATGATTTAATGCGTAGAACCAAAGAGGCCAGATCCATAAAAAAAATCCTTTGCACAAAATGGGCTGTCTGCAGTCTACGGCATAAGAGCTGCAGATGAGGAATGTTCTGAAGGGACCAAAATGAAGTTCATTCTCTACTGACTTTTATTGATTTTATGAAGTTCAATTTTTTTAAAATCCTTCTACTACTTGCCTGAGAAAGTACGGCTTAGCATAAAATTTAAAATCTTCCCCTTCAAAATACACATCAAACTCTGAAGCTTTGGCATAAGGTACTTTGATTATTATTGTAAGAAAATCCGGATCCTGGGTCAGCTCAAAAGCTGGAGTTATCATGATGAATCCAGCAGGAAAAGCAACCACTGTCTGTGTGGCCCTATCAAAACAGGAAAACAAGAAAAGATTATTGTAGTTTCCAATTTATGAGAGCAAATAGTGTCTCTTCAAAATTCTGTAAGAAGAACATTCTCACAAAATTTATCTTCCACATGCTCAAGAAAAAAACACTCACGACAACAGCAACAAAACAAAAAAAAGTGTTATCAAGAATTTGAAGGTACCACCTCTCTGCACCTTAAAGAAACAATTGAACATAAATGAATGCAGACATTTGGAGCACAGGAAAGCACCTACTATATTCCACATAAAAAACACACTAAATTCAGTCCTAGAACTTGGCAGCTTTTTGAAATTGTTGTTTATAATTTCACACATAGCAGATGTTAAATCTCTACAGTTCATTAGTGAACTGATCACAAATCACTATTAGAAAATATTGAAAAACAGTAATACTTTCAAAAAATTAGAGCTGTATTTTATAATTCATACACATATTAGCCAGAATACAAGCAACACATTCAGTACACCCCAAACAGATTATCTGAGCATATACACCAAGCATACTGCTCTTCATGTCAAATTTAATGCATAAGCCACTGGGACAGCACATGCACAGTAAGACAAAGATGCTCCTTCGCAGTGGGCTCATCACACAAGAACTGTCTGAACAGTTTAAACATGAGCAGTTGACACACTCAGGATGTCCAACGCAAACATGCTTACTATTTTGATCAGGGTTTTCACAAATCTTGGAAGAAACATCCTAAAAACCTCGCATTCCTTCTGAAGATTCAGTCAAAGAAAACATAAATAATACAGTAGTTGTAACCGAATTAAATTATCTAGAGGCTATCTGGGATCTCCTTCACCAAGTGTTTTTAAGGACATTTTAGGTCAACATCCATCAGAACCATATGTATGTATGTACATGGGCATGCATATATATTTAGCATGAGAAAAGGAATTTACATAGTACCATTCACCTGATACACAACTTGTCTGACTCTTCAATAGCTTTGAAATGCAAGATAACTCCTCAGGTTTAACTTAGAATCCAGTTTTTTAATGGGAGGACCACACACTTTTGAAAATTAACTTTTTAAGACAAAAATATTTTTACCAAAAAATGCAAAACAGAACTACTATCTGGGAAAGAGCTTCTTTTCACTGACTTTCAGAGTTATCTTTATTAAACATATCTCTGTTCCTACAACTTCATGAGCAAACATGGAGTATTAACCATTAATAGGGCTAAATTAACAATTACCCATTTTTTTCATATAGGTAATTCATATGGGTATTCTACCTCAATTGAGAAGTATGAAAGAAGTGAAACTCCCCATTTCACCGTATCACTTGATTCCAGGACAACGTTCCCACCCTTTCCAGGCTGAGAAGCTGCCGTGTGCTTATCGAGTTGTAATTAGGTAGGAAATACCTGGCTTGAAGAACTTGCAAGTCAATGTACGTTTCTGTGGACTTTCTTCTTACCTATTTAAACACCACACGCTAACAACATGGTATAAAAGGTAACAAAAATCCACTAGCTCATTTAGACCCTTCAAGGATGATATGCCAGCCTGCATTTTTATTTTCCCGACTCAGAGGTTCAGAACACTTCACAGCAGCCCCAAAGCCCTGCTGTTCCCGCTCTGAGCTTCTCAGCGGTGCTGCACTTCTGGCATGCCTGATACAAATTAATGACCCCAAACTAATGTGCAGGTTCCCTCACAAACCCCAGGTATTTCACAGACCACAGCCTAGGAACCGCTGACACCCATCCCACACCAACGCAATACTCAATCCCCAGCAGCGCTGCTTCCAATCTAAAATCAGGTATCCCAAAATAATTAAGCTTCCCAGCCTTTTCTGTAAAAAGACCGCTATGCACTAGCGAAAAAACACCAGCAAGCAGAACTAAAATGTTTCTGCTGCAGCAAGGGGCTGGCAGGAAAAGGGACAAACGCTTTGCTCTGCTTTTCCTCAAAGGCACTACAATAAGACATAATTTCCCCCCGCTGCTCGGTAAACTGGGTCAAAGGCCGACTTGCGAGCCATACCGCGGGGCACGCAAGAAGGAAGCCCGTCGGCTGTACCGCTGCCGACCGCGGGACAAGCGGGGAAGCCGCTAAGACCGCGGGGACGCACTGAGGGAAGGGACGAGCCGGGCTCCCACCAGCAGACCCGCAACACGCCGAGGGCCGCGAACCGCCGCCACCGCCCCCCCCCCCGCGAGGCCTCTGAGAGGAGCGAGCCCTCGGAGGACGCGGCTGGCAGCGGGGAGAGCCCCGCGCCGCTCCCCTCAGGCTGTGTCGTGCCCTGCCGAGGCAGCTTGCCCGCCCGCCATCACGCCGCCACTCACCGCGCCCGCGCCGCCGTCCCGCTCCACACGGCCGCCCGCCCTCACCGCGCGCGCGTGGCGCTGAGGCGGGCGGCGCGCATGCGCAGCCAGCGCCGGCGGGGCGGGAACCAGCTCCGCCCTGAAGGGCTGCCCCGGCCCGGCCCGGCCCGGCCGCCTCCCGCCCGGGCCGCCCCTCTCACCGCTGCCCGCCTTCGGAAGGGAGCAAAAACGGAAGAGGCGTGAGTGCGTAGTACCGATGAGTGAGCGGTCTCCGGCCCGGGGGGAGGCAGAGGGAGCCTCCGCCACCCCTCGGGCCTGGCCTTTCCTCACGCTCCCTCACGGTCTGGTGGTGGTCGGAGCGCCCCGGGCCCCGCCGGTGAGGAGGACCCTTCCCTCAAGTTCCCCTTCCCTCAGATTCCCCCCACTGGCCTTATTTTTTAACAAAAGTGATGGTACGGTGGGCCAGACGTCCTGGTTCAAGGGAGGTGTAACGATCTCGAGAGATGGAAGCAGTATTTTATAAGATCATAACCCTCAACTACTGTCATCCTGATAAATCTATGGAAATGCTAGTCAGAGGATGGGGTGCTGAAGTGTGATGATTGCCTATGTAACCTCAGCTCTTTCCTCTTTTGTGATAGCTGCAGCCATACCTAAAACCGTAGGCATCTGACATGGTCAGATACTGTTTCTTAAACATAACAGGCTATTGAAAGTAAATTGCGTGTCTTGCAGCTCAGAATATAAGAAATGCCTGTATGTGTAAGTAAAGCATGCAATGAGAACAAGTACCTCTGCAGAGGCGAGAGTGAAAAACTGAGTAAACAGGAATGGAAGGTTTGGACCTAATGTAATTTAAATTGAGGTGGTAGGGATAAAATTATTTCAAGAACTGAAATACACTGAAGTGGAGGGCTGCAGAAACAGAGTAAACAGAAGAGTGACCCCATGAGCACTGTCAGAACAGGAAATCCCAATTACATAAGTCTCTTCTAAGACAGCGGATAAACGCAAACAAGATTGACAATGTATAAAGGCAGATCCTGATGAATCAAAAGAAATACAGCATTAAGGAGAAAATGCCACAAGAAGCTCAAAAAATTGCTAAAAGCAGAAAAGTTGGGTTAAAAGCCATAATTTACTTATCTTTAAGTATAGCACCTAATGTAGAATTAATCTGATTTTTCTGTCATTAGACCATGAAAGGTATTCTGGTTCCAGATAATTCTCTACATTTTTAAGTGCTACTGACTCTCTTCCTCTCCCTGCCTCCTCTGAAATGCATTTAAACGTTTTTCCTGGAGGGAAAAAAACATAATTATGTAACTTCTGCTAATTAAGTTTTGGGGTTTTTTTAAATAGACAAACAATCTTCCAGGCTGATAAAGATTGATTTTTCTTGCTGGAAATCCATTGAATATGACATCTCTTCATGAGAAAACATCTTCACTCTTGTACAGAACTGAACCAGCAGTTTAAATACTGCTTCAAATAAATACTTGCTTCAAAATAGATCATTCTCCCCATTGATCTAAAATTGATGGATCGTTTTAACGATTGGCCTAAACCTTCTTGTGTCCCAGTTTTTTACATGCAGAAATTGAAGATGCATGGCATCTAAAATGCATTTTCTATGTTAAGTTAATGACATCTAATTTCAGATGCTGATTTGACTTGGACCAAGGCCTCGATCGAGTCCTCAGAAACTTTTGATGCATTTCCAGAGACCTTCAGCACTAATTAATTTTTGGACCTTACCAATGTAATATATAGTAAGAATGTTGGACAGGCAGCTGAATTATGAACCAGTAGGCACCATCTTCTCTGGAGAAGTTCAAATTTGCATAAGACAAGTCTATGAAAGATGAGGAAGAACTTTTATCAGAGAGTTTACTCTTGTTTAACTGACACTTTCCAAGACTGCCTCAGAATTAATTTTTTTAGAGTCTAAGAACTCCCAGCCTTTTTTGTCTGGTAATACTTTCCTCATGAAAGAAATATTATATGCTGATTTCAGTGAAGAAACTGGTGCATCAGCTGTTCTGCTTTTCCATCCGAGTAAAGTATGAAGGAGCATCTCTAAGAAATTTGTATTGCTTTCTTCTGTAAAAAGCATACTGAGTTTTTTAGAACGGTATTGAAAAAGTTTTATTTAGAAATGTGGAAGGACTACTTTACATCTTTTGGTCCATCTTTCTGATGAAGAAGTGAATTTGGCTCCTATATGTTTAATGGAGCAACTGAAGAATGAAAATGCATTATCTACAATGTTTTGGGCAAGTAATTAGTAAAACTGGCTGTCCCTTTGAAAAATAGAAACATGAAGCTTTGCAATTTACAAGCACAATTGACTCTACATGGCTAATAATTACAAGTAAACCTGGCATAACCCCACAGATACATAATACATTCTAGATATGTAATTGGCATATACATAAAAATAGTAATCAGATACAAAATATGCATTTAGTTTAACAAGTAAAGAGAGGAATAAAACTGTTTCTCTACCCAGGAAACAAATGGAAATAAAGTAGGTATATGTTTCAATCAGAAACATATTTCTCTGTGAAATACATTATGAAATACAATATAATACATAACTATTTCCATTATCTAAATAATCAGTGCTATAATTTTTATAAACAACTAGAAATAGTTCTGTAATTGTCAGACTTAGACTTTGCAAAAATTCAGTGTAAATGAACAATATAAATGAAAATTGAGGGCTTTTCCTGAGATGGAAATAGAAGATAATCATTGCACACTTGAGTAAAATTCATATTATTCTTCCCTTTAACTTTAAAAACAAGTGAAAAACAAATACTTTGACTTCTTCTGTCTAAGTGGCCTGAAGCATTCTTCCAAATCTAATGCATTTTAATCTGAGTTTCCCTTCCGCGTAGATTTGATTTTCCAGGAGTTTATAATCCTCAACAGTTTCACTTACAGAGGTACTGTGTTCATAATACCATGATATCTTCATAGCTTTATTTTTGCTCTTTGCTCTTGCAGTTTCCATTATCCAAAGATAATGAAGCTTCTCATTTTATTTCTCCAGAGGAGGGAAGGATCCTGGATCACAAAGACCTTCTGTGCTTTTTCAGATAAGGATAACAACACGGGTCTCTAGAGGCAGGATGGTGGTCTTTATAAATTCAGGATCAAACTTGCAATAGTCTTTACAGGAATAAAATTGCAACAGTCAGAGATGTAAATATGTAATGTGTTTCTTGGTGTTACATTTTGTGGTGTTACCTGTTAGACAGATGTCCAACTTGCTTTAAAGTAGGTGTATGTAAAGTTTGCATGTGGGAGACAGAGTTATAGTTTTGCTTCTTAGTGACTGAAGGACACAAACTGTAATATCAGTAACACAGAGGCCCTAAAGAACCGCTGTGAGAGCCTGACCTGACACTGCTAAGCAAGAGAGGTCTTAGATCAGCGCCCATGGAGTAGTGCAGAGGCAGGCACATTGGGTATGGCACGTATTTGTGGCAAACGTGGTTTTTTGTGCTGAAGCAACTTTTAGGTTTTTAAACAGCTTCCTAGGGATCTGTTGTGGTCTCGTGTGTTAAAAGCCCTTGGAGTTGTTCAACTTATACTCCAGAAGTAGCATATAAACACCTTTGTTTGCTAGTCTGGATTTTAGTTGTAGGACAGTGAATTTTTTAAATTTATTACTCACTAGGTAGTGTGGCACATTTTTCTTTCTATGCCTGATCTGTAGAAGGTGTATTTCTGTTACAGCCCTGTTTGCTGGGGCCTGGCTCTTTGAACACAATCATTTACGCTCACATTGAGTTGCTTGAATCCTTGGCCGCTGTGGAAAAGAGCACCTGTTACACAACCTTAGAAATTGTAATTAAAAAAAAAATTGACTAAGAAGTCTTCATTTTTAAGTTTTTCTCAAAATATAACTGTGCTTTAAATTAGTTCCTTACAGAGCTATATAAAAAAAATCTTATATTATAGTACAGGCCTTTGAATGATTTGCCTTTTAATATATACAACAATGCCATGATACTGTGTCTGCAATACAAAATATGCCGAACACTTGGTATTAATAAATTTGTTCAAGTCTAAAATATGTGAAGTTTTACTTAAGCTGGCTTTCGCTAGTAAGCCATCAGTTTGAGTATCTCAGTAGCCACTGTCGTATCAAGACTGCACATCGTGGCTAGTCCATTGCTTCGCTGCCAAAGTTGAACACTTCAGAGAATGCAGTAGATTCAGCAGCACTGATTTGAAGCTGTGTAAACTAATTCTGTTTCAGTCCAGCAGTGGAACTGATTTTGAACATGCACGCTGGTGGCACGGAAGGGTTGACATTTGCACAACTTAATTTGAAAAAAAACAGTGAAAGTAGGCATGTCAGTGGTATGCTACCGCGTGTCACAGAAACAAGGGGAAAAGTCTCTAAAAATGCCTTAGAATGTTTTTCAGATTTCATAATGTTTACCTTGGTATTTTTATACAGACATTGCTAATGCATCTCCTATATATGAAAGAGATTTTCCTGATAGTATAAAATGACACATTTGTACAGGTTGAGGATTTCAGGGGGTTACTACCAGTACTCATTCTTTTATTAAGTATAAAGTTTGGTAAGGCTTTGTTGTAGTATGTACATTCCCAGAAAAGACCATATGTTTTTGCATTGTGGTTTTTCTGTAGTTTCTCATTTAGTATTGCTGTTTTCTCTTAGCATGAAGTAATTTATATTTTTACATCTGCTCAGAATCTGAGTTGGACGAAATTCTGCAACAGTAATCATTCATTGCATTTGCATTGATACTAAGGTAAAGTACATTTTGGGATACCATTAGTGAATGCATGTTGTGACAGCAGTATAAAATGGCCAGGCTGCATAGCTTCACTGCCAAGTGAATGCTATTTAAGTAGCGAAGGACCAACTCTTGGAAGATTTGTCCTAAAAGTAAACCTGACTTTACAGAGTAGGGCTGTGCAGCAGGAGGCTCACCCTTTTGCACGAGATGCATCATTTACAATATGCTGATCCCTTACCTTGGCGAGGTCCTGATCTGGAAATACAAGGGACTTTGTCCTCGCAGCCTGCGAGGGTAGTGCTTCCCCTCGGGTAGCAGTGTGACTTCAGTGGTGGTCTCCACATTACAGTTGTAGCACTGAGCATTTAATTTAAAACTTTTTTAAGTTTAATTTTTATTTAAGAATTAAATAGCCTGCTTCCACAGAGGTGAGAGACCTGATGAGAGCTGTGCTGGGCATCAGCCCCACAGCCCTTCTCCGGTGTAGTTCAGCAGCGTGTAGTCATTGCACAGCAGTCCCTGGAGCTGAAACCGGCCACGCTCACTTCACTCAAGTTCAGCTCAAGTTCACTGCCAGTGCTAACACCGTGGGACGCGTGAGGCGCCCGTTTCCCTGCTCTCCCCATTCCAAGGTTGGTGTCTCCATTCTTTGCACAGCTTGTACTCCAGCTCCATGGGGCAGCAAGAATACTTGTATTTGTCATACTCTACATTTAAAGGTGATAAATTGGGTTACGAACCTAAGTAGGATTTATTTCTGTGAAATTCACAGTGTTGTGATCTCTGCTGATGTTGCACAGAAGACCGGCTAAGATCAGTCATAGGCGGACAAGTTCAAAGCCACCCAAAAGTAAGTGTGTGTTTATATTCCTTCACTGTTCTACAAGTATTGCAGTTTATCCCGATACAACCTGCCTTTGTGGCAGGCGGGACGAGAGTAGTGTGTAGGCGGATGATAAACTGGGGCTGCCAGGTGGAGAGAAACTCGGCACCAGTTTGCCTGTTAGCACAAACAGACGAAACGTGCCTCAGAGACCAGCTTCCTCGCTGACCTTTTTCTCCCGCTCCTCTTTCTGAGCACATCACGCTCTTCCGGCACTGCACACCTGCACAGGCAGGGGCTTTGCGGGGCGTGGAAGTCAAAGGTACCTTTGAGCAATACAACCTGCCCGCAGCTGGGATCCCGGAGCCCCGCCTCGCCTTTCTTCCTGTAACGGGGAAACGCCACTTGACGACCGCGGTATTAAATAATATGATTTTTACAAAGCCTCTGCGATCCCGTTACCTCTGCGAACCGTCTCCCAGAGGCTTTGTGGCGACCGGGCGAGCGCTGCAGAGACCAGCGCGCCCCGTCGTACTGCCGTCCCCGGGCCCCAGCGGCTGCAGGCTGGCCCCTTGGCGGGGGCCGGCGCGGGGACGGGGCGGCTAGTCCAGAGAGTACGGTAGGGCGCGCCCCGCCCCCGCTGCCGGGAGCCGGGCCGGGGCTCGGCGGCCACGTCCCCGCGCCGCGCCGGGCCGCGGGCGATGTCGGCGGCGGGCGGGCTGAGGGGCGGGCGGGCGGCGCGCCCCGCGCCCTGACCCCCCGCGCCATGCGGCTCTCCTGCAAGGTGGCGGCGGCGTTGCTGTGCCTCGGCAGCCTGCTGCTGCTCTATCTGCTGGCGGGCAGCGCCGCCGCGCCCCCGAGACCGCCGCCCGCGCCCTCCGCGCCCGCCCGCCCCGCCGCGCCGCTCGCCCGCCGGCAGCCGCGGCTCAGCCGGAGCCCGCCGCGGAGAAGCCCTGCCGGGGGCAAACTCGCCAGCGCCAGGTAACGGCGGCGGCTCCGCCTCCGCGCGCCCGGCCGGCGCCGGGACGCAGGAGCTCGCCCGGCCCACGCGCGACCGTCCGGCGCCCCACGCGCGACCGCCCCCGGTGCCTGCCCTCGGCGGGGAGCCCGCCAGGCCCCTCCTGCCCAGCTCCGGCCCGGCCGCTGGAGCCCGCCCGCTGTCAGGCTGCCCAGCCCGCGGCTGTCCGGGCCCTGCCGCCCCGTGGGTCCCCTCTGCTGTGGCCGCTCGCTGGTGTCTCTTTGCCGCCCGGTCCCTGGGGCACCTCCCTTTCCCAGATCTTTTTTCGCTCGCCTCTGCGGGTGACCGGTGATGAGAAACCCTTGTGCGACCTGCTCTGGCTGTAGAAGCATAAACCGTTTCCTGTGTGTTTTCACTTGGAGCGTGGTTGCCAGAGATGCCACGAAAGCGCGTGGAGGTGTTACCTCCGCCTCTGGTCCCTGCGTCCGAGCAGGGCGATGCCTTCTCTGCGTGTCTGTGCGAGGGCGGCCTCTGAAATAGCTGCTTTTCCATTAGTTTTGGCCTTGTTTTGAAGGCTGACGTGGGGAATGTGGTACTCGCTGGCTCGAGTCCGTGAGGAGCTGCTGTCAGTCTTGGGAGCTACGCTTCTGCGATTTTTTCTTAATGTTAGAGGGAAAAGGGAAGGCAGCTGGCTATTTCTGTGTGGTACCACTGGGTTCCAAACTGCGAGGCACCGGCGGATTTTAAGTTGTTGAGCTTTTTGTTTTGAATGCTTTTTATATGTAAATTAATTTAGCGGAACTTTAAAAAAGAGTTGGAAATCATGGTGTGTTGTGTTCCCTCTTGCAGCACCTTACAGGCAGAATATTTTTTAAAATGCTGTAATTACTTCAGAAAAAGATACGGGCAGCGTGCTTTCGGTGGGTGGAGGACTGTTTTTCCCTTTGCATTCCAACTATATTATGGTCAATGTGACCTCATATATCTAATTAACTTGGTATGTCTTTGTGTCTTTGATTCATGATTTCACAGAGATGTTCTGAATGAAAGGCTATTCCTGTTTTTTGAGCTTTTACTCCTTAACTTATTAAAGCAGTTGGTTTCTTACAAGCATTGTTACCCTACTGAATGCAAGAGATGTTTACTGTGGCTGAGAATGGATCATGGACAGAATTCAAATGCATGTGTTAAAGCAGGATTATTTCCACTAGCAACTGTACCTACTGAAGTCATTTTTCTTTAAGGCATATCTCTGCGATTATCATGGAAATCAAGAACAACACTGAAGGAAGGAGCCCAGAAAGTATGAAACTGCTAGAGAGTGTAAACAACTGTTCCATTTCAATGAGCTTTTCACTGAGCATCTTCTTGTTCCAAAATTTGACATTATCTAACTTTTCTGTTATTTATTGACTTTGCAAGTACTTTTTACAAGGTCTGCAACACAACAACAAAAAAGAGAGGAATGCTGTATTTAAACCATGCCTTTTCTTCAAATTTTTTTTGTTTGGTTGGTTTTTTGTGGGGTTTGGTAGTTGTTTTTTTCCCCCCTCACGTCTGCTGGCAGGGCGTGATCCTACACCATTGGCACCAGCAGGAGTTTGTATAACTGAGAAGCACAATTCTGTGGGTCCAGTTCTGCCCCTTGCTAAAAGACTTGGTATTGTGTTAGTTACTACTAAAATAAAATTTCTTTAAGTGAGGGTGTCCATTAAACAGAATTTTTTTTTGAGGGGGGTGACATAACGTGGTCCAAGTGGAGGAGATGCCTGCCGCCTTGGAAAGGCAGAAATACCCACTAATGGGTACTGTTCTGGAACGAATCACATCCACACTCGCATGGGGAAGGCATCAGGTGGTGGGATCTGCCTGGCTTAAAAAACCTGATTGAAGATACACTGAAAGCAGTGTGAGGCTGTTTCCAGGGGGCTTGAATTTGTAGTGGAAGAAACAGACAATGATTTAACTAGTTACTGACTTCAGGAGTGAGTATTCGCATTGATCTAATAGGCTTTGCTTATACATGTGGTTATAGTAAAGCACATCCAATGTGACTTGCTGAATCAGGGTCGTTACTGCCTATTCATTCCTATAATATAAATAATTATTAGTTACTCCTTATGAGCAAAGGAAGATTTTGTTTGTGTGTCTGTTTTTGATAAGAGAGATCATATATGATCTAACGGATTCCTTCAGGATAATAAAAAAATCTGATTATGACTGTGTAAGATCTCGTGATCTGATCATGGTGTATGTGTTTATATGTAGACCGCATGACTGATTCAAATAACCTTAGTGAAGCTTTGTCTATGTGAATGTAAAAAGTTCCTTTAATTAGTTTTGCCAAGTTGATTTGTGTAGTTTTGTCAGAAGGATGCAGGTTTTGGGCTGACCTCAGAAATAATCAAAGGCGTTACCTAGGATGTGCGTTTGCTTTATAAGAATCAGTCATGTTGCAGGCAACGTGAATTGTAGTTTAACTGGGATTTTGTAATACTGCTTTCTGTAGTCACATGATAATAATAGAAGACATTAGTTTTTAATTTTTAAGAAGTGCAGGTTTCTTCTAATGTAAGTAGTCGTACATGATAAAAGCTTAACTTAGTCACGTATCATTAGCTGGCTGGTACCTAGCAAATGTTGGTAAATACATTCATGTGTCCTGCTTTGGTCATTAGATAATTTTGGTAAATCTAGATGAGCATTGCATTTAAGTTTCTGGTTAGCTTTGAAAACTGATTTTTGATGGTCATTTTACTGATCCTTCCTCTCAGAAGTAGCAAGTCCTATGCCTTCAGTAAGATTTTTTTTCATATGAAGAATTATAAGCATGTGGCAAACCAATGTGTGCAAAGGATCAAAAAGCAAAAGGGTTATTTTACATTTGAAGGGCAGATGTGACCACACTTTCTATTAAACCAGCGTGGCAAGGCTTGGGAAGTGAACCTTTGCCAGCACATTTAGTTCCCTGGAAGTAACTTTTCCAAAGCAAAACATCTCTTATATGGCAACCTGTCAAGATACTTTTTCTTTCTTTGCAGACTGTGTGCACATACATGCAAGTTTGGCTTGAGTTTGATAGCCTATAATAACACGCTGAAGCCCCAAATATCTCATACTTGTCTAACAAAGAACGCACTTGGTAAAAGAAGATACAAACATCCATTCTGGTTTTGAGTGTTTTTCTCCCTTTTCCCTGAGCGGTAGAAGGAGGTTGAAACTTCAACAATTTTTTGATTGTCAGCAACTACAGTCAGTTTTGTGCAACTGCATTGAAGTGAGAAAACTTTATTTAAAAACATTTAGAGCCTTTCTAATTTATATTTTAAAGGGTGTGAGAGAATGTGTTTCATATAATGGAGCCACTGCTGGGACATTGACTCAGTGTTGACTGTCAGGAAAGGAGCCTATTTAGTGAATCACCAGTTTTGATACATTGCCTAAATCTAACCTTGTTTACGCTGCAAGAGTAAATGAGATCATAATACGAAGAAGGTTTAAAAAACTAACAACTATATTGCATTTTGTAAGAATCTGCATGCATTATCTTTCTCTCAGGAATAAATTCGAAGGCTTGAATAGATTAGCAGGCTCTGTAATGAGATGGGAATGCATTATTTTGAATGGATCTGGATTGATTTAGACAGGTTTTGGGTCAATTATGTTTGAGATACTTTGGCTGTGACTAATAAGAAAATTGCATGTAATCTAAACTTTAAGACCTAGAAATGTACACTATTGTGCTTGAGCACTCAGGCTGCTTCTGCGATGTCAATACCCATGCCTGCCAGAAAAAAATGTATGCAGTAAATAAAATACCATTGGGCAACTGGATAGGAGTTGGTCTGTATTGTTGAAAGGCCTTTTCTGTAAACATTTTCTTGTGCTACGTCTTACCAAGTCTGTCTTCAGCTGTTTCATACGGATGTATTCTGCAAGTATTTTGTGATGCTTTCTGTAGTGCTTAATCTTAGGCAACAGGGGTTAATTTTAAAGCCACTTAATAAAATAATATGAGAATAATGTCATAGGAGGAAAGGGAGAGCGGGAAGCCATTTTCTCTTAACAGATGGGTAAAACAGGGAACAGAGCAAAGAGTTTGACGGAATGTTATATTAGTTAGATTTATAATATATCGACAAGCTACATTTATGTACTGAAATTAGAAGAAGGATATCAAGGCAACAAAGATCTTATGTATATAGTTTCTTTAGTTGTTCTTGTCAAATACATTAAACTTTAAGGCCCTATTGTTTTAGATGCATTTAAACATTTAATTTAGGTCATAAAATTCAATTATAGACTCTATCCATAACCAGTAAGTCGGACTATAAATGAATGAATACGCGTATAAATATTAGGAAGAATTGGCTAATAATAATAATTGTAGTACTCTGTGGATCTATATGCTTTTTACTGTGCTTGAAAGTCTCTTGAGGTAGGTAACTGTTACTTCTGTAACAGCTGTTCCCATTTTACAGGTAGGACAACTAAAGCATAAAGAATTAATGACACACCCAAAGCTTTGCAGGGGCTGACTTACTGAAATAGAGCCAAACCCAGTGCTCACTTACCCTTCAACCACTACCTGGGTACTTCTCTATGTCAAAAGCCTATTAATGTCGTAGGTTGATAACCTAGCAATATATTCTTTCTTGCTTGCCAGCTGTTTTTTATTCTATGTAACAAATTTTATCCTTTGTACAATTTACCACAGTATTAACGTACTCCATCCTTTAAAACAAAATATGCATCTTTCTTCTATTCCATTTGTTGTATTGTCTAGGAACATCAGAGCAGGTAGTGTTTCAGAAAACTCTTAGCTTCCCAGTATGTTTGCATCAACCACTGGTAACTACACGATAAACAAACATTTGGAATTAGAGGAGATACACTGTATTGAATCGGGATTCAGTGTGTACTTTATATGAAACCTCAGCTTAAAGAAGGCCTTTCATGAAGCAGTAAGTCTGTTTGAATGCAAAGGCTCCTGGTGCCCAGCCCGACCTATCCCTGGTAGCAGTGAAGTAGCTGCTCCACTGGTATGAGCTAAGTTCTAACCTCCAGTTTCTCTCTTGACAACACATGGTGGAGGCCCTCTTCAAGAGGGGATCCAGGTAAGCCAGCATAGACATTTATTCTGTGTAAAGCAGAAGCATCCTAGATGCTGTTGGTCAAATTGGAACTGTTTTGGTTTGAAGATATTGGCCGAGTTCTGCAGATCTTTAAGGAATATCCTTTCATGCAGATGTTATTTCTCCCTGTCCTCTCCCTTCCTCTCTGCGCTGTATGTACATGCATGTATAAGCAGAGGAGGGAAGGGGACTTGTGATGTTCTTTGCTGTAATCTGCTCGTTCACTTTCCTAGCAGTTTGACTTTGCCTTTACACCTGCCTGTTTTCAGACTTCTGGATAAAAATAGTGATTTTGTAAAGGCTAAGCTAAAATTGCTGTTCAATGCCTCCTGCTATGGCACTCTTGTATCTCCTTTTCCAGCTTACTTTGTTCTCACAGTCTTCTTCGTTTCCTTATGTACTTACAAAAAAGATGCAAAATGTTGTGTCTCAACCTTCTTCTGTACCTCGTTGCTATTTTCCTCGCTAACTGTTGCCCTCAGTGTCCCAGGCTACTACTGAGGTAGTTCAAATACTACCTCGTGCTCCTTTTCTCAGGGATTTTTATTCCTACTTTGGCCACTGCAGGCTCCTGAACCCCTTCAGCCCAGGCCTTCGCAACTCACAATTACTCATCTCCAAGGCTCGGCTTTCTCCTCCACTCTCTGGGGCTGGGAGGGTGTCTGTGTTGGCAGGCGGGATGTCTCTTGTTCATTCATAGCTCCCATGGGCTTACGGGGCATTCTGCTTTCATCAAGGGTTGCTTCTGCCGAGTCTGTTCGTTCGAAGTGCTTGTCTACATATACTGGATTTTTCACTACAAAATAGCTGCATAATGGAGAGTTCACTGTGGCTAAAATTTGCAAAGAAAAGCTTAGTGCTTTGGTGTTGGGTTTTGAAATGTTGCAATCAAAGCTTAGAGCTTAGTCCCTCTCCCAGTGAATTCCATTGCCACAAGCTATATCAAAGCAGTTCTCATCCTGCATATGGCTTGATTTAGAGACTCAATTAAGAGGAAACATTAAAGAGATAGGGAGAAGGGGGGAAAAGGGGATCTGTATGAGCAGCTAATTATTCACTTCAATAATTCAGTGGTTTTTACACTAATAGGTTGGAAAGTAAATACCACTTCACATAGATGTAGTATTCCATTATTTATACACTGATGAAATTGGGGTTTAATTAAGACTAAAGCCTAAGACTTTAAACCTTTAATGAAACATGTTGCTTTGTATAGTCAGTAAAGTACCATTGGCTGGTATTCCTTAACACAGAAGTGGATTACTCTGTAGTATAGAACGCTGCTGTTACACAGAGCAGCATTTTAATGTCTGGAAAAAGATAATGACAGCTTTATTAACTGTCATTTTTCTCTTTATTTAGAACTTTTGTTTCTAGTATTAACTTTACTGATTAATTGTATGTATGTAATTGTGTGTGCTAAGAAGAGGCAGGGATTGATGTCCTCTGTTCAATGATATGTCAAGAACTGGTAGTGATCTATGATTAGCCTTTTGAACTCTCCTATAATGATTACGATGCTTGTAATTTAGTTGCTTTGTCAGCACACATCCATCTAAGGGAGTATAAATGCGATCCGTGTTGGAATGTGAATACAATACGGTAAAAGCATTCCTGGAGGATGTGATTTTACCTCCATATGGGGGGGGGGGGGGGCACACAAAACCAAAAGGCTGTATTTTCAAAATGTCTTCAACTCCCCAAAAGAACCCTGATTTTTCTGGCTAGCAGAAAATGTGCCTTTTACACGCAGATTTTCCTGTAGTCTAGCTGAAATTTATTTAAAGCCTGCACAGATAGGTGCTAAGTGAAAAACCCGTAGTTTGGCCCTTGACTGCTTGTGGAATATAGTCTCATTCATCTGGGACATGTGAATATGTTTGTTTTTAAAAATCTCTATTTTAGCAAAATCTCAGGGATTCCATTGGGTGAAATGGAGAGCAGTCTTTTGAAACTATGCCAGTACCTTCAGGCCAGGATTAAGGCATGCACTTTTAACAGCAAAATTAATTAACTGTTAGAATAATTTACATATGAATGGAGTGGATTTTTTTAAAGTATGGATGTCGTCTTCCAGACTGGCGAAAAGTTATGGGCCTGGTAGTGAATTACTGGATGTAGTTCTGTATTCTGCATTGTGTTAGAAAGTTGGTTAGGTAGTAACAACTCCATTCAAGCTTCATAGCCTCTAAGCTGGGGAAAAAAAAAAGCTATCATTTGCACAGAGCAAGTTGTCTCGTTTGAGGTGCTATTGAATTAATTTCATCTGTATATGTAGTGCAGTGATTTATGCAAATCCAGAAATGTAGGAATAACCAGAAAATTTCTGAAAATGGCGTATTTCTTTGTATGGTAATTTTAACACTTGATTTGTACCATTGACAGAATTGGCATGACACTTGCATGTTTTGTGGATATCTAATCAGAAAAAAAAACTCCTGATCCCCTACATTATGAAGGGGAAGGAAAAAACCCTGATATCTATTAATGTGGAATTCTCTTCATGTTTACCTCAGTATTTTTTATATGCCTATTTATGATTTTTCAGGAAGCCTGGAGAACAGAAACATTCAAAAGAGCCTTCATCTTTGCAATGCATGCATCTGGCAGTTGTGGCATGTGGGGACCGGCTGGAAGAGACGCTAATCATGCTGAAATCAGCAGTTCTCTTTAGCAACAGGAGGCTCTGTTTTCACATTTTTGCTGAGGACTCCCTTAAGCCTGAATTTGAGAAGAAGGTGAGTTTCTTTGTCATTTGCTAAATAAATGAGTTAGTTATAAGCCGCAAATCTCTGAGCAAAATTACATTGAAATCAACAAGTAGCAACTAAGCACCTTTTTCCTTTACGCGGTTTATAAATTCCTTATGCATGCATATTTTTTTTAAAAAAGCTATGTAACATGTAGTGTCTAATTCCTCCCCCATGTCTTTCAGTTAAAGGAATGGCCTTCCTCATATACAAAGAAGTTTGAGTACAACATTTACCCAATAACCTTCTCAGTAGGAAATGCTCAGGAATGGAAAAAGTTATTCAAACCATGTGCTGCCCAGCGCCTTTTTCTTCCGGTAAGGCACCTGGATTTCTGAGTAGGTCGCTTCAGGAAAAGGTTAATTCCACAGAAAGGAAGCTTTGCTGGTGTAATATTAAAACCATTTTCAGGCTGAAACATCTGCTTAAAGATATTTTAATCTGTGCTTTAGCCACTTAAAAAAAACAAAACAGAAATCCAGCCTCGCTTTTCTTCCGGCTAACAAAGAATGTGTGTTTCTTATTTGTCTCTAGTTCCATTAGCCTCTCAGACTCTTAAGACTCAGTGCGAGAGCTCTTTCAGGGCAGATGCTTTCAGGGTAGATGCTGCATGCCTTCCATAAATAACATTCTTTTCAGCGTGCAGTCATCATATCCTCTTTACCCACTATCTCCCTTTCCATGTGTTAGCCCTTAGACTGATGCTTTCAGCAATCCCTTTTCCTTGAGTTTTATTTCTTTTTCCAAGACTGTCAGATTTGCCCTTAAGGTAATAATTCCAGTGTGCTCGAAGTCAGATTTCATGCAAGAGCCCTGTGCATTCTGGGATCTTCTGGTTCACTGAAAATTCGTATTCGTTACTGTATAATACTTAGAGTGTCATAAACTTGGAAAATATTTAAGGTTGCTGGAGAGAAGGAAGATGTTGATAACAGTTTTGCATATGCAGAAATATCAGAAATTGAAAGAACTTTTGCATAAAGTGATTTCTGTGGAATTGAGAACATCTATCAAAAATATCTTGTGCATTGCTGTTGGTTGGGGTGACTCCAGTAAAGTGACATGCTATTCACATGATCCAGATTTCTTCATTGCTGAGAAATGGCAGGGGGGGACAAAGAAATCTTTACTTTCTCAGATGGAAACAATCAGGAGACAGCTGCACGTCCAGATACGTAGACTATGAATACATATGTGAGAAAATATGTGCTGTCAGCAGTTCTGTTTATCTGCCATTTAGGGGTAGACTATCAAATGCACAAAGGCCAGATGGG
Organism: Calonectris borealis; assembly: GCF_964195595.1. Classification (NCBI taxonomy): domain Eukaryota; kingdom Metazoa; phylum Chordata; class Aves; order Procellariiformes; family Procellariidae; genus Calonectris; species Calonectris borealis. Next base: position 4,892,147 of record NC_134321.1, on the reverse strand, counting down.
CTGAAAGTAACTCCCAACTTCAGCAGGGATCTTCTCTTCCCTGAGTAAATATTTATATCACCTGGAAAATAATCCCTAAGCATTAGCTCGTTCAATTCAGATTGTTTGTAAGGATGTTACTCAGATGGGGTTGTTTTCACTGGGTAAACACAATTCTTTGTTCTTCCTATTTCTGTGGTATTTTTTGTCATTTTGGTAGACTCTCATCACAGAAACAGTTTCACTTTATCTGTCATCCCTCTTCTGATGACAGAAAAGGGTTATGTATTCATGCTGATTCCTTTAGGCTGGGCAGTGCTTTTTTGGTTCCTTTTTTTGTCACTCACATTGCCAAAGTTCTCCAGTAACTTCTTGTAAGGAACATTAGACTGGTGCATGTTATCATAGCAAAACTAGGAGGCAGCCTGAACCGTAAATGTTTGTTTCTCTCGGGGCAATTGCAAAATGTTGTGTGTGGTCAGGCTGAGGTTTATGGCTTTGAATAGGAAGGGTTGTCTGAGAGTAGTTGCAGCTGACACTAAGTTGATACGGATGTAGTAAAGAAAACAAGTTGTAGTAATAGCTGAGGTGGCAAGTGTCCAGTTGGGCTTTTGGTACTCAGGTTCACAGCCCGGTAGAACCTTAGGCTGTTTCTGGCTAATTTCAGCCACCGTTACTTTTATCGGTGCTTGATTAACTAGGTTCTGATATCCCTTTTGAATGAGACAACACTGTAGAAATCCAGTCTGCACACAGCAGGAGCAGAGGGTTTCTAGTGTTATTGTTTAGATAACTATTTTGACTTGTATTTTAAATAAATACGAGCAGGATGTCAGTATCCTTTTTTCTTATTCTTCCCTGTCCTAAGCATTTTCTCCTGCAGCGGCATAAAGTGTGACTGGGTTTAGGGAGGACCCCAGGAGAGCAGTAGTTGAGTTTATCAGCTGTTTAGCCTCAGTTGTGCAAATTGTCTTGCTCCTGATAATGCTAAGCCCGAGTGGAATGTCAGTCTTTGATTCACAAGTGCCTCTCCTGCCAAAGAAATCTTTCTCCTGCAGCACCAGCAGGCATGTGAAAGTGGACAGGAGGGTAGGAGGAATGTGTTAAGGGAAAATTGTGTAAGAAACTTTCAATGGTTTTACTCACTGATAAAACTAGAGCTACGTGATTCTGCAGCTTGTAGTAATGAACTGTTTTGTCCTTGGGTAACAGGTTGATGTACACATTCCCAACTTGTTGAATCTGCTTGGGTTACTAAAATATTAAGAAAGATCATACAGCATCCTACATTTTGTAGAGGCATTCTGTGACATCTGATCATATGTTTGCTACTTATATACAGGGAAAGTAGCTCGAGCCTCCATGAAATCAAGTCTAAATCTCTTGCTGCAGTCTACTACAATAAAACCACGAATGGGATTTGCAAAGGCAAAACAAGGAAGATGTGGATCTTAACATGAGCACAAAATGAAACTTGAAAAACAAACTAGGAGGGTAATGCTCTCAGCAATCGCTTGAAACTGTTTTGTAATACTAACATGGATGTTAAGACACCAGGTGAAGAACTGTCTTCTGGTCTCACGAATGTTGCATACCACAGAGCTGGCTTGCAGCTGTCTCTATATTGCTTCTTTTGGAGCTACCAAAACAATCAGCTAAAGTATGATGAAATGCTTAAGGGATTTTTGGATGATTTTAGTTCTAATAGCAACTAACATTTAGAACCCTTCTCAAAATGCTTAATCTACTTAAGAGCTTTTAAGGTAGATTAGCAATATCCTTGTATTATAGGTGTCCTCTTGAGTACGCTGAAGTATCCAACCCGGTGGATCAGTGGCAGCATGGGGAGTAGATGCCAGGACCTTATCTAGACAAAAGTCTCCGCCTCTCTTGTAACTTGAGTTAATCGCTTACTACAATTAAGTTTAGTAACTCAACTTCGTAGTACTGCTACATTAGCATCAAGATTTGTGATTTGTCCCTAATTTTGGATAAAGCTCTGATAAACTGCCATGCTAGCCCTTGCAAACCATTAGGTAGCACAGCTTCACAATACACCAGTATGTGTTTACACAGTAGTGTGTTATTACTTGCCAACCTTGCTAACACAGGGAGAATCTATGGAGACAGAAGTTGTGAAATCAAATTACAGATAATTGAGTATTTAAGTGAAGTGTCAGGCTAAATATAGCAAGTTCTGAGCAGAACTTTTTGACAGATTTACTAAGAATACTTTATATAGCTGCAAAAAAATCACACTTCTTTTAAGCTCTAAGCACCTGTAGAGTGAGGAAGACGACAAACACAGTCAAGCCATATTCCTGACCATTCGTTTCAAAAATCAGTCTGTCAGGTATGTCTACATGGTTTGTGCTAGCAAGCATGAACTCAGACTACCAGATGCACTCTTGCGTTGCTTATGCTCCAGGTCAAATGCATGTCATTTTTAACCTGCAGTCTTGTCCCTCTTGGTTAGCCCTCCTGGCAGGCTCGGTGTGCTGCCAGCCCCGGCTGTGCAGCGCCTGGTTCAGGCAGAGCAAGCTGGAGCAAGGTCTCTTGTACCACAGGCTTGCCTTGTGGTACTCAACTGCTTTTGGCATTGAGAATCAGCAGATTCAAAAATTCATCGTCTCCTCTTGTATGCCTTTAAATAAGTAAAAGCTAAATATTATTTCAAGGGCTGTGTAAAGCCTAACATTTTTTTTTGAAAACTCTTTCTTAGTTTGGGAACAGAGCTACCTGAAAGCTATGGGACATTGGGAGCGTCGGAGTTATTTAAATGAAATTTATCCCCAGTGTAACTCCACTGAAATCCCAGGAGCTATGCAAGGAACTCTTATAGCCACAATTTCTGAAATTAAATTCCCCTACCCAAGGCAAAGTTAAATGCACAGCCAGAAGGGGATGTGATCAATTCAAACTGACATGTGTAGGTTTTAAATAAGTCTTAACACTTCACATGTGAAAAAGAAAAGTGTGAAGGGCTTAAAGGAAGTTGCACAGCTTTTTTTTTTTAGCCTGTTGGGTGTCACTGCAGGGCAACACCTCGGACACAGGAGAGGCAAGAATCTTTTGACAAACCAGAAATGAGAGTATGTGAATCCGGAGTGGAGGAATACAAGGCAGAAAGCGTGGGGTCAAATGCTGGTAGGCACCCACTTCACAAAGAACTGAAATACCTGCTTGAATCCACTTATATATAGGAAAATTATCACAGTCCATTGACTTCCACAGACTCAAATTTATGTATATTTAAGGTTGCTGAAAGAACAGTTTTCTGCTGGAAGAAGCAGTGCCCATAAGCTGTCACTTATGCTTGGGAGGAGCATCTAGATGCACCCATTAAACTTCCCCCTTAACCCTCTGCTGGAAAATGCCTGAACTTGTCTCTCTACCAGGGCACCCTTAGAAGAAATCTTATGTGGTATACAGTGTGCTGTGGATCCCTCAGGCAAAATCTAATAGCTTCTGCTGTCTTTGTATTCATGTGTTATCTCCTCTCTCAGACTAAATTTTGAGGTGATTTTTTTTTTTTTTAGTATATTTTGACTTTATATGACTTCATATAGTAGGTGCCTATGAATTAGGGTTTCTAGGCGCTGCAGAATAATACACAATATCCAGAATATCCTTAAGCTGAAAAACCTTTCTTCTTTTCAACTGTCTGTCTTCTATTGATTTACTCTTAAAGTAGCTGTCTGTCTTGTTTTTTTTTAGTACTGGACTCCAGGATACTTAACATTTGCAAATATTGACCTCTGAGCGCTTAGTGTGTTATTGAACTATTTGTGTCACTCATTTATTGATACCTCCACATGCTGTTTTGTATTTTTTGTGGAAAAATGGTGTATTGCTATAACCTTCCCATCCAGCAGTGATCTGGATTTTGTTGGACTTGTTTACTTGGAGTTGCTTGTAAGCATAACTTTTGTTTAAAATGCAGAGACACTTGCCGATTCCTGCTTGTCCTGCTATGTAGGAAGAACATGTAGTTACGATGTCAGTCTGAATCCCGAAGGGTTCAGTCAGGTGAAAATCTCATTTAAGTCTGTACTCACAGATTTGGCATCTTACTGGATGCCTGTTGAGCATGCTTAAACGTAATTTTTACCGCCCACTTGTTCAAAATCTTAATGTTGTTCCCTCTATTTCACAGGTAATCTTCAGTCACAATACATTTTAATTTATGTAAAATTAAATTTCTTTAGTAGAATTTATTGTTACCTGAATAAATAGGAGAGTTTGTCATTAGTACCTTTGCAATTGGATGAGAGAGTGATTGTTCTGTTCCACGGCATGGTGAAAATCAATAGCCTTTTGGATTTGCTTTTCAAAGAAAGAGAGAGAAATAGGGCTTTTGGCTGAGACCAAAGTAAGAAAATTTCAGTCCTTCAGGAATTTTTGGACAGTTTTAGCAAATAATGAAGAAGAGCAACAAAAATGCAGTTGGAACTGATGATCAACTTTAGCTAATGATATTTATTACTTAACAAACGACCTTACAAATAGCTGGTGCAAACATCAAGGGAGTTTTCTTGGACTGTTGAAGCACTATATAATTTGCCCTACTAAAATTAATGAATGAGCATGTAAGGATTTGGATAGCCACAAGGGGGAACATTGTCAACAAGAATAGATTAAATATCCTGGATCTAATTTACAGTTTACACCCTTCTGACTTGACTAACTTTACTGTGGTTATTCCTCATATAGAGTCTGACAACAGAGATCAGAATCTGACCTGATAAGTTTTAATATGACATTTCCATTTACCAAGCAAATTGTGTTCTTCAGGAGGATGCATATACATTTTTGTGATCGATAGGGTTTTCTTAATTAATGCGAAACATTTGTATATATTAATACTGAATGTAAGTCTCCTAGGAGCACAAGGTTGTAATAGGAAAAACAGTCATTAGGAAACATGGTACCAAATGGAGATGAAAAGTGTTCTGTTATACTAGACCCTTTCTGTCTATGGAGGAAGCTATATGTTTCACCGCTTACAGATCTTGAAAAGAACTAACAAAGCTATGTAAATACATATTCTTTGAATTTTATTTCTGAACTGATACTAGATAGTCCTTGCAGGTATTTTTGTGAGCTCAGTGGATTACTGTTTCATATGTAAGTGTTCTGATTTCGGCTGGGATAGAGTTAACTTTCTTCCTCGTAGCTGGTATAGTGCTCTGGTTTGGATTTAGTATGAGAATAATGTGGATAACACACTGATGGTTTTTAGTTGTTGCTAAGTGGTGCTTACGCTAGTCAAGGACTTCTCAGCTTCTCATGCCCTGCCAGTGAGAAGCTGGGAGGGGGCACAGCCAGGACAGCTGACCCAAACTGGCCAAAGGGGTATTCCATACCATATGACATCATGCTCAGTATATAAACTGCGGGGGAGTTGGTCGGGGCAGGGGGACCGCTGCTCGGGAACTGGCTGGGCATCGGTTGGCGGGTGGTGAGCAATTGCATTGTGCATCACTTATTTTGTATATCGTCATATTATTATTAATAATAATAATATTTCCCCCCCCTTCCTTTTCTGTCCTATTAAACTGTCTTTATCTCAACCCATGAATTTTACTTTTTTTCCCTGATTCTCTCCCTCATCCCACTAGGCGGGGGGGGGGTGTGCGAATGGCTGCGTGGTGTTTAGCTGCCTGCCGGGCTACACAGTCAGTCAGAATCCAGCTTCTGTGCTCTGATAGCTGTTTTGCTGTGCAGTTCAAAAAAAACCAACAAAACAAACAGTAAGCCAATAACCTGATAACTGTTGTTCCTATGTGTAATTACATTTAGCTGATAAATCAATAACCTTTTTCAAATTATCAGTTTAAAATAAAAGTACCTTTTGCCAATAATCTTCCTTTTTGTTGTCTCTTTGGTTTCTTTTTCGTCTCTTCCTCTCCTCGCTGTGCAAACCAAAAGGTCATTTTAAAGGATGTGGATTCTCTCCTTTATGTGGACACTGATGTTCTCTTCCTGAGGCCCATCGATGACATCTGGCACATCCTGAAAGAGTTCAACTCAACACAGCTAGCTGCTATGGCCCCAGAACATGAAATACCAAAGATTGGCTGGTATAGTCGATTTGCGCGTCACCCTTATTATGGGACAACTGGAGTCAATTCTGGAGTGATGCTAATGAATTTAACACGGATACGCAACACTCAGTTCAAGGTGAGAAGAAACACAGCTGTTGCAGAAACTAATGATTTATGTATTTTTCACATCTGGTAAAGCTTAGTATAAAATTATATAAAGTTTGTAATATAAAGAATTTGAAAAATAAAGTATATATATAATTGGATACTAAAAGCAATTATAATGAAAATTATTATTAAAACAAGTGAAACTTCCTCAAGACTGGAGCACTGAGAACTTGCAGATGAAGCAGTCTGTTAGCAGTAGTAACAACGGCTTCTTCAACATTTCATTTTCTCTTGAAAGATACATGACAGAATGAACTTAAGAATCTTCAGTGCAGTCACTGTATTGTTTTTAAAATTGGAAAGCTTGGTGTAAATATCCAGAGAAATCGATAATTTTTTGCATCTGCTGTAAATAGAATTTTGTATCCTGCTGCAGATCAAGTGACTCCATGAACTGATATAAATGAGAAGGGAACATTTTCACTGACATCTGACATCTCCCCTCTTTTGTGAAAGATTTGTAAAATCTCTATTTGTTTCATTGAGCGCATATTCTCTAATCTCTTTAAAAACTTTATCTACCCCAAGTGGTCTTGTTCCTCAGTCAAGGCCAGGGGTTTCCTAGACGGTTACAGGAACAGTAAAAAAATCCCTTGCTCTTAATTCCCAGTCTGCATTTTTCCTCGTTTTTATACCTCAGTTTTCACCTTGTCCGTGCATTTTTGCATTTTTCTACTTTTCCACTTTTTCTCCCTCCTGTTGCTCAGAATAGGAAGATTGTGAATAGCAGGAGCTGACATCAGAGCTAGACCCAGGAGACCTAGCTTTCCTGTTTAGATAAACAGGAGCACAGTCAGCTCTGCTGTTCCGACCCTGTCCAGGTCTAACACTTCCTGGCAGTTCTTCATTTTTCTCGTAGGTATCTGACGTGGCTTAGCAGACTTACAGATATGTGGGTGTCACATATCACATCACTGTTCATAGTATTAACCCATTGCTTCTGTTTTTCTGCCCTGCAGAACAGCATGATACCGAGTGGTTTGACTTGGGAGGAAATGTTATATCCGTTATACCAAAAGTACAAAAATTACATTACATGGGGAGACCAGGATTTACTAAATATAATTTTTTACTTTAACCCAGGTAAGTAGTGATTCTTGGAGTCATGATTATCTGTGTTAAGAAAATTTCTTGAACTTGAAAAATTAAAAAAAAAGGTGCTATTTGTTATTTGTAATATACATAATGTACTCTGGCATGAAGTTACTGTATAAGTGCACCTAGGATTTACAACCTATGAAAATACTTCTGAACGTGGTGCAGGTAGTGGGGCTCGGACTTGGTTCCGTTGAATATGTAAATCTCTTTTCTGGGGAAAATAAGGAAGTATAACATCAATGATCAAATGCAGGAATGAAGTTCAAGTTGTATGTGTGCTTAAGAGGGTCACTGGACCAGGGCCCAGCTGAAAAAATGTTTTTGTTTCAGATGTTTATCTGAATGTGAAATTGCCAAACTTTCTCCAAAGCTATGCTCTATTTTTCTGAAATTTAGCTGAATTCTGATATTTATGCAAATGAGTAACAAAGGTAATATAAACAGAAAATGGACACAGCCGTTGAAATATCTGAAACTGTTGCCCTCCCTGCTTTCGCTCCTTTGCTAAAAGTTACTTTTTGAGAAAGATGCTTCCAGCCTCTCAGCTGAATGATCCAGCCTCAGCAGGCACCAGGATGGTGTCATCTATATTCTGCTGCTTAGATTTGTGCATTTTCTGCTCCTCTGTATTCTGCTTGCTCTGGGACTATGAAGAGCTACGGAGGACTTCAAGCCTCTCAAAACCTTGTTGTCAGAGAACAGATGGCATAACCCACCTGTCCCAGTGTGGACCAGTGTGACCAATATGTATGTACTTGTCGGCCCAGCAAAATGTCATATTTGATTGCTGCCTGTCACTCTTGCACAGTGCCTCCATAAACAACTTGTAACATTTCTGTTTGTTCTTCATTTCCTCTTGAATTGGAGTCGTATTCTCATGAGTGTGTATTTCCAAGGAACTGGCAAGTTTAGGCATCTTTATTTTAAAAGGGTGTGACTTCTTCCACAAGTGCTGAGACAGTTTCTGGAAATTCAGCCCCTTGTAAGTATTTTGCACTCATCACACAGAAATGACTTCAGGCACTTCCAAAAACAGTAACATCTGAGAAATGCAAGGATTTCAAAATCGTAGCATAGTACGTGCTTCCCAAAGAAGCCAAGAACCTTATTTCATGCTTCTGAATATCCATTCTTATTTGCTTTTGCTTTTCCTTGTTTCCTGCGTGACCTTGTATTCCCTCAAGTGATCTTTAAGAACAGAGTAAGTTTGGATTTATCTTTATTTATTCTGTTCTCTTTTCGTTTTCTCTGAGGAGTCATAGGGTGTGTAAGTGGATATACCCAAATCCAGGCAAATAAAAGGAGAGAGCAAAAGCAAAGCAATAAGCTAACATCTGTTTACTGCAGACAGATGTCAAACATCAGTGTCCCTTGTACACCATGTATTACCCTCAATCCTAGGGAAAACATAACGTGGAAGAAATTTTCATTATGAAATCATAAATGAATTTCCAAAAAGAAATGAATGTTATGGGAATACAGTCTACTGGAGGAAGAAAAAGATGAAGCCAGATTACTTGTGAAGTCAACTCAAGCTGCTAACTTAAGTGTGGAGGAAAAAAACAAAGATTGCAAAAATATTTTAATTTTGTGATGAGAGTATTCTCTATCAAATCCACATGTTGAGACTCTTTTCTGCACCATAGTCTGTCTTTTCCTTGTAGCTAGTAAATAATTTTTTACGAATTACGTAACGTCAGACTGCGCAAGAAAAGAAAACAAAAGAACTGGATAAAATTAAAACAGAAAACTAGACTTTCCCGAGATTTAAAACTGCTGGATTGTTGAGACTGGCCTGGGAAGGAATCAGTCAAGACTGCTGCAGGTTGCTTTTCATAGATGCAGTGCGTTGGCTTAAAAATACACAGAACTGTGTTACCTGGGGCCTAAAGAGATGCACCTTTTTCCCATCTCGGAAGGCTATTCTGATGATTAATGGATCTGAAGGCTTGCAGAGCAGCAAGAGTTTGAGTCCAGCTGTGACAGCAAAAAATGCACAAAAGCGTCACGGTGAGGAGAAGATCAAGAATACTCAAGTGACATGTACAAAAGCTATTAAGCACCTGATGACATCCTTTCCCCATAGTGACCTGCTGATGAGCTGTACTTGCAAACATCTGTTCAGGGTTACCGAAAGGATCCCCGTTAACTGTACAGGGCTTGGATCAGGCATTACTGCTCTTCCTGCCCTTTCAGCAACACTGGGCAGCAATTCTGAATGTGTGATAGGTCATTCTGAATGGAAACCACTTACAATCTACCCTTTCTTGAGCAGTCTCCTGCTAGAGAGGCCCTTGAGGGAAGAAATGTTTCAGAAACTTTTTCTCCTACTTCTTCAAGAACCACACAGGACCAGCTGCAGACTTCCTGGGAAGCTAAGAAAGGCCAAGTGAAGAATTCAATCTTCAGTGCTTCTGACGTGACCTGCTGGCATAGTGCAATGATTCATTTTGCTCCGTTTCTGAAGCAAGAAGGTCACAGGGATTGGCGTGATTTATTATAAGCATGTTGCAAATACTGTGGGTGCATGGAGGAAGTTTAAAAAAAAAATCAGTAGGAGAAAGGCGGTTATAAGCCCTTTTGAGAAATTAGGCTCATCTTTAAATAACCTAGACCTGTGAAATTAATGGATGGCAACTCTTAGAAGGACTGTGGATAAAATACACTACCTCTTATGCTCTGCTGTATCTCAGTATAACAAATTGTCATAGCCTCAGTGAAGGCTTCAGCAGAAAACATTGGATATACTTGCAAGCTTTCCCATGCTGTCTCCAAAAGGATTCAGGGTTTTGCATGACCCTTACTGCTGTATGTGCTTCCCTAATCATTTTTGTCACTCCAGAAACTTCTTACTAGGGCAGAGGACCCTGGATAGTGCCACCTGGTGCATGCTCTCTGGGTTTGATTCTGTCACTTTTAGCTTTGTAAAATGCTCTCTTGGTTTATGTTTGCACCCAGTCTTTGTGTTGCCCTCTTTTTCTGTTAGTTCAGGTCTAACAGCGCTGAGATATGTATAGTCATCCCCTGAAGAAAGAAAGCTTCTGTCTAGCTGCTGCTTGGGATATTTGCAGAAGAAGTAACTGAAATTTTTCTATCAGCAGTCCCAGCTTTTGCACAGAAACATGATTTAATTTGTAACTCTTGTTTGATGTGTCTTTTTTCCCCCCTGCCCAACATTGGCAGAGTGTCTCTATGTGTTTCCGTGTCAGTGGAACTACCGGCCTGATCACTGTATGTATGGAAGCAACTGTAAAGGTGCAGAAGAAGAAGGTGTCTCTATTCTGCATGGAAATAGAGGCGTCTACCATGATGACAAACAGCCTACATTCAAGGCACTCTATGAAGTGATACGTGATGTAAGTCTTCTATCTCGATAGAGGAAGTCCTTTTATTTCAATGGAGATTACTGCTTTAACCGGGTCACTCAGATTGCTATTCCAGCAGATCAGGCTGAGCATAGTTGTGCTTTATGTTTATGTATACCCATCAGACACAAAATAACAAGGTTGCTTTGGCCTCTCCTGTCGTACTGCATGTGTGTATTTGAGATGATTTAAATGATCCTCCTTCATATTATAGTAAACTTCTAATCAAAGAGGCTGATAAATTGCTTTTCTATAATAGTGGAGGTGGAAAAAAGTGTTTGAACGGAGTTCTTCCTGCTGGTACTGCGGCTCTGGTCCATAAATGCCCAATGAAAGCTTGTCCTCCCTGAGCACCTGGCGCCTCTGGGCACGTGGAAGGCAGAAGCTTGCATGCAGACACAGGTCCATATTTCTACTTTGAATGTTGTATGTGTACAACTCTGCTCTCTACAATATCTGTTTCGTTACAGTATTCCTATGTTAGTAAACCTCCTTTAAATATAGACTCTAGAAATACAGTTTCTGGGAAGTTGGCTATTTCAGGTAATAAACCCAGACAAACTTTTCTGAAAGCAAGCACTCTCGAGCAAACCAGTGGTTGAAGTTGATAGGCTTTGATGACACTCTGGGAAGGTGAGGGAGAAGTCATTGCCTACCGATATAAGGTTTTATCTTACAGAAACTTCTAAAATGCCATTTTGTAACTTGTGAAAACTAATAATTCTTTTTTTCTTTTCTTTAGTTTCCATTTGAAGACAATCTCTTCCAGTCTTTGTACTACCCTCTGCAGTCTAAGTTTCTGGATACAGTGCACACTTTATGTGGGAGAATTCCACAAGTATTTTTGAAGCAAATTGAGAAAACTATGAAGAAGGTGTATGAAAATCGTGTCATTGTCTACTTGGGGGCCAACCACAGATACTAAATGTAGCTATATTTTTACGCCGAGTTTTTCATTCTTGCATCCCCATCTCATGAAGCATATAAATTAAGAGTATGACCTCTTTTACTGAAACTCAGACTTAAAATATTTTCCTTATCCAATTTCCAAATAACCCCTGAAATTACAAAAACAGAAGAAATCCTAGAAGTCTACCTAAACTGTCCTTTCTTAGGCCTTTTGTTCTCTTCCAACATTTCTCTTGGTTGCAACAGGGAGAGCTGATGATTCTCACTTTTATTTGATGAGTTTAGTTTGGTTTTTTGTTTAAGAACAGCTGTATTCACTGTAACTTTTTTTGAAGTTGTGCAAAAGCTTGTATTGATCTTAGGCTTAACAAAGAAGTTACGGTATGAGCTATGTAACATATAGGGAATATAACTCTTGCAATGATAGGGCAAATATTCTTGACTGTAATGAGAATGCTGATCACTCTTGTGATAGGATGAGTTAAAATTTACTATAGTAAAGGGAAAGTATTTGCTTAAAATTGCACTTCTGACTGAAGATGTATTACCTGCTATTCTTCACATGTAGGACCTCAGATTTCCCTTACTTAAAAAGATTTGGGGAATAGAAGTGCCTATTTACTTTGTATTTTACAGCACTTTTTGTCTAGTGATTGTCATTTTTCCTCTATGCTCTTCAGTGGTTTTGTGAGAGCTTCTCATGAAGGAATTAAAAGGAAAATAATTACAGCATAAATAGGAAAACAGTGTACAAGAAATGGGAAGGGGATGCAGTGGAAGCTGTGGCACCTGCATAGCTAATGGAGAACAGAAAGAGAATCCTTTCTTGCGTGGAGTACAGTCATGTTCTTCCCCTCCAGTCTCTTACAATTTTAAGAATGTATTCCCTAACTTGGTAATACTAATTACATTAGACACAATCCAAGAATATTGTGAATGAAGAGTACAGAAGGAGGTACTATTGATCTCTTTTCCTCTTTAGTTAATCCTCTTTAATTGCTATTTACTGCACAGTAACAATGGTATGCCACCGTTCTTCCATCCCTATGTCGGAAGGCTGAGAACGCTGCCTCTGACCCCCCCTTTTCTGCTTCGCCAGAGACCTGGGGCACACAAATGTATTTCTGCCTGGCGCTTTCGTTCCTGGAAGTAGTGTGTTTTATGCTAGGATCATAATGAATAGTCTCAAAGTGAAAGAGGATACAAGATGGCTTTGATGTTTATTTAAAATACTTCATTTAGTTTAGATTTCGAAAGGACAATGATCGTCTTGGGATATGCACAGACAAGAGCTTATTAAAACTCGCAGTAACTGAAAGGTGCTTGGGACAAGTCACTGGGGAATTGGAAGTGAGGACACTCTTAAAGAGCAGTGATACAAGAGCAGACTCCCAGAGGGCATTTTCTAAGTGTAAGCCCTGAGGGGTGTGTGTGGGTGAGTGCTTAAAGAAAACAGCAGAGAAAATGGTCTTACTTTTCAAGTCTGTTCAGCAAAAAAAATTAGCCATTACTTGGAACTACTTACTTTTATATCTAATAGGCAAAGTAGGAGAGGGGTGAGGAGGGTGAGATACATGAAGCTTTTCTCTAATGAAAGGAAAACTGATACAGATTGTGTATCTTGTACATGTAACATACATTTATTAGAGATAAATATTTGGGGTGTGTGGCTGAGGGAAAGGATATGATTCCTAAGCTAAAAAGTAGGATTTCTGAAGAACTGCAGTTTTAGGGGTTTCTACCCTATGCAGTCAGGCCTGATGCACAGTTTCATAAGAAAACAGTCTCCAAGAGAAAGTCCTTTTAGCTTGCACATTCCTCTCTCCTTGTGGGGCAGCTCATGAGAGGGAAAATGCAGGCCTTGCTGGCATCTCAGGCTGCCAGATAAACAGGCTGTACGCAGGATGAAGTGCCGACAAACTTTTTCCAAACACTAGAGTGTGAAAGTGTCTGACACACATCCGTAAGCGTGCTGTGTGAATGACACAGCATGGCAAACAGCATCACTACAGAGTCCTCGAGTAGAGGAGGTGTTAAGATAGAGGCTTGGAATAAGGGGCATACGGTCTTGGTCCCAGCAATGTCAGTGCAGTCCTTGCAGGCATGACAGACAAACAGAAATGTCTGTTGTTTGCGCCTCTGTGCTGCAAATTCTAATCAACAGTTTGTGCATGTTTCTGACTCAGATCCATTATCTTGCAGTCTTTGCCACGTAAGTGTAAATTGACATGCAAAGGACAGAGGCAGCTCTGCATCTATTTTGATTGAAAGCCCAGAATTTCCTAGTGGGACCCAGGAAGGCATTTAAACTTAATTGTAGACATTGCTGTCTCTCACAACTTGCCTTAGTATTTTCTATTTTAACTGAAGTTTTAGTTGCTACTTAGAAAGAACAGTACATTTCTAGCTACAGAGAAAAGTTTGAAAATGTAACCCAAATGAACCTTGAAGACTTCAGAACCAGAAGGCAATGAAAGCAAAAATTCAGCATGCTGTTTTAAAAAGTTTAAGATAATGTAAGCCTAACATACGACAGGTAAACCTTTTAGGCTAGCAATACTGAGAACTTGTAAAAAAATATTAGCTTGCTTTTTGGTTTTCAAGTGTCGGGGTAAAGCTGACTGTAGGTCAAATGAGGATAGATGAGACGCATGCTGGGCACTCCGAATTCCTCTTTTCTATGGTATCTACAAGCCACAGAAAGTTGCAGAGCAAAAGTCTTGTTGCCCAGACAATTGCAACTCTGGTGCTAAGCCTCTGAAGTTTAGGAGGCTGTGATTGTGTAAGCTATGATTCAGCAGAACCCTGCAACTATGGGCACATTAAAATGAAGGAATGGAATTCATTACAAAACAAAGGCATTATTGCATATAAAATGATTAGAGATTAGAACAGTGCTTTTTATGTTTACAGGAGGTGCTACTTTAGGTTTAGAAAGAAACTGTGTTATGTTCTCAACAGCTATTAAAATATATGAAGTATATGCTTTAACATGAAGACTTTTGTTAATGTAATATCAACTTGCAGGAAGGATGGGGGAGGTTCCCCCCACTGTGCTTTTTCTGAGAAAAAAAGCTATAATTTGAGCTCTCCAAAGTGTTTTAAAACAATTATGTAACTTTGATTTTTTTTGTTGTTAGGCTTATTAATTTATATTTTATTACAGCTTCCGAAACCATGTTATATTTTGGTTTTAACAGTAGTTGATTCCAATATTAATCTTATTTAGAAACGAGTTTTCATTCATTTCGTATTTCATACTTGTGGTTAATTCCTTGTTAATTAGCCTTCATTTATTTTAATAATGGGATGTGTAAATACTTATATAGACTTTATATCCTCATTTCCCCTTCCTCTCATGTATTTTAGTAATTCCCAGTGGTATAATGTAACCAAAACACCTTTGCTAATGTAACACCTTGAGCAGTGTCATCATAACACGGGGGGGAAACCAAAATAGTTTTCTCTAAATGAATAGAAACTCCAGCATACGGAATGTATCGAGGAAAAGAATCGCCTTTCACACTGAGAAAGAAACAGCAGGGTACAGCGCAGAGAACTGTGCCCGGGTTATTTGAACGTAAGCCCTAACCCAGCAAATGTTTGATACTCTGAATTTTGCCTGTGTACTCAGTAGGCTTACATTAATGCGCAAAGTTAAGCATGTAACCAAGTCCTTGCTGTATCAGCGTCAAATATTCAGGTTCTAAATTTGCTGTTATACTTGAACTTGCCGAAGATAGATAAATAGGGGCTTTATGTTGAGAGCTGCTGAGCACCTCCTTTTAGCCCAAAGCCATTTAAGAAAGTGTCAGGCTAGCAGCGCGCGTTGTACAACAAAGAACTGCCAGAGTGGGAAGCATTTGGTTGCATCATTTATATAATGTGAGAGGTTTTCTAGGCTATTTGCCTGCATATTACAAAGTGGGCTTAGATCGCTTCGCTATCATTTCACTTACAGGTGGAAACTGGAAGCTGCTCTCTGCGTGTTTGTGTGTGTCTGTCTGTGTACACAACAAGAGCGTATGTGTAAAGAATTCTGTAGCTTTTCTCTGTCATTTAATTGCTTGTGTATTTTTATTTGACAAGTGCACCAATTGTTTATAGCTCCCAAGGAGGCCTAGCAGTGCATTTCTGTGTTGATTAAGATCCTTTGGCTTACATTACAAATAAATGAAGTTTTAAGCAAGCTCTGCATGTTGATAGTTTTCTTTTAAATACAAGATTGTGTGTGTGTGTACTGGGTCTGGCTGGGATGGAGTTTAGTATCAGTGATGTTATAGTGTACATATACAGGGAATGTCTGCATTGAGCAGAGAAAAACGTTCCTTTTTTACAATTTTACCGTCGTGAGAGAGTATTAGATTGAATATGTTACTGAAAGAGACAAACACATACATTTAACTTTCCTCAAAGTGCTAATGGGTCATGCTGCAACTCCAGTTGTGTTACGGTGACCATAGATCAGAACCTGGGCTCAGAGGAAACTGAAGTTTTACCTTCTACTCTTACTTTTCACTGTTTCCCCATTGTATCTTCTGCTCCTTAGAGGATTTGGTCATTTAACATCATTTCCCTTCCCTTCTTCTTGTATTTAATTTTATTTCTTTGACACTCTTGTATGGTCTTGTATGCTGCAATGTCCTTGGTTTTGCTGCGACATCTCTGTGTGACAGAAGTTTGTGAGCTGTCTATTCAGCCAAACCAGTTGTCCGCCTGGTGATGAAATTGTTTTCTCACTTGCTCAACTTGCTCAGCTGTATGGTACGCTGCGCTCAGTCACGCTCTCTTTGAAGTCAAGAATAAAACTCCCATTGATATTCACGAGAAAAGGTAAGGCCAGCTGTAAAACAATAGTACTCTGTACCGCGCTAATTCATCTCTGGCCTGGGAAGTGTGTAGCTCTGTGGTGTTTGGTTACGTGTTCCATAACCAAACTGGTCGGTGATGTTCTGATCCAAGATTTTTCACTCGCAAACGTGGCTTCAGTCAGTATTATGGGGAGAACGCACAATTTTTCCAGGGTACAGGCTAAGCAGAAGTAACACGGGTGCAACAGCAAACAGGACGGGCATTTACCCATTGCTGGTGATTCAGAGGAAGGGACCTGACCCGTGATTTCCCACGTCCCCGTCGCCATACCGCCGGATTCGTTACCTCAGTCTAAATCTGGTTGGCTGCTGGTCTCTTATTTGGAACAAATAAACACTGAAGCAAGGCCTTGGAGCTCGGTTACCCAGCTGAGGGACCGGGTACTGGAACAGTCTCTTTCTCCCCTGCCCTCACTGCTGTATGCACATCGGTAACCACGGCTCTGACTCCAGGAGACATCCTCGTCGCGTCGCTGTGGAGCGTGAGTCTAAATGGAACTCAGCTATGATTTTACATTCATCCTCGTAAGTATGATCCTGGTAGAGAACTTCTGTGTTCTGTGACATTTAGAGCTGGGAATAAAGTACCACTAACTGAAAAATACGTGAGACACTAATACCAGGATAAATCTGGACACTTTATCAGCTTTAAAACAAACTGTAGACCACTGAATTTCAAATAATTTCCTTCCCGCTTCTTCAGGAAGAGACTCCTAAGAATCGCGTACCTGTAACCATAAAGCAGCCAACTTTCAGAGTGTGTTTTGCTCCTCTCCATCAGATATCGTCAAATACGATGCCAGTAAATAGACACTAAGTACCCATCCTGAGATGGGATGGCAGCGGTACATGGGTTGTCCCCCACGGAGGCTGGAAACATTCCCCCTTTGTGCTCCTGAGGCAAGTGCGTATCTATGCTGGGATCCATGCAGACCACAGCCTCCCAAAGAACCACCGTTGGCATGAGATAAGGAATTGCTGTTCGTGCTTCAAAAGAAATAGCAATATTTGGAAAGTTTGCTTTCATTCCGGATCGGAATAAAAAACAAGCTGTCAACACTTCCTTTGAAATGAAAACAAAAATTGAGACAAAACACCAAACTGAGAGTCAGCATTTAAGATTAACAAAGCACTTCGATAATGTTTTCTTTTGAGGTAAAATATTTTGTTTTGACTTTTACATTTCTATAAATGTACCATAATTGCTTATGTTGTTTTGTGAAAACTACAGTATAGTCCAAAAATGTGTAGCAGTGTCTTAGAACTAAAATATTTTGGTCAAACTGAAATAGTGATGCTGAAATGATGTGGCCCTTTTTTTAAAGAAGTGTCATCAGTTGACCTGTTCCTGCAGAAACGTCTTTCCCAAATCCTTCTGAACCAGGTTGATTCCCTGCTGTGGTGTTAGAACTGTGCAAAGCCGGTGCCTTCTCTGGGTACGCACCTTTAAAAAAAGATCTCCTTCCTCTTCTGCTCTGCGCTTCTACAGGGCAACTTGTTTTGAATACTGGCTTCCTCACACCTGAGGCTCCAAGTGAAAAAACAAGTCTGCTTTTAATCTGAATGATCTTGTCATTTGTAGAGTAGTCTACGAGAAGCTTTCTGTCCTAGGGATATACTGGGCGGAAGGTGTGAGAAAGCAGCTTGGAAAGAAAACTGCACTGGCACTGGTTTGCCATGGGCTCTCGGAGTAGTAAGAGAAAATACGTGAGGACTCGTGTGTTAGTTTAGGGGCTAGATGCTAACTTGGGAAAAGCCTAGAATGCTTATCACATCTAACTGTTCCTTTTTTTTTTTAAATCTCACTGTGAATACTCTTTCAAAATAAAACCCAACTCCCACAAATACCATTTTTATGTTTTCAGCCTTTTCAGGACTTAAGGCACCTCAGGTGAGCTATTCTGATCTTTTGATACTCCCAAGTCTTCCAGATCTATTAAAAGCCTATTAAAGATTTTTAGTCGTTTTCTCAGAGGAGGGATGCAATTTGTCCCAAAGTGGCTATGATGTACTTTAAAGAAAAAACAAAAAACTTTTCCATTCTGAATGGTCCAGAAACACAATTTTTTAGTGTCATTTTATTGTACCATACTTGAGTTTCTGCAGCTATAAACTAAACCTCAAAACAAACAAACAAACAAAACCCCAACCTCTTTTTGTAAATCCTTTGATGTGTATTGACATACAGTATTTTCTGAAGATCTAAGTGGGTCTCAAAACATAGGATTTTTCCCATTTTCTTAATTGTTCTCACTATTCTTACTCTGCTGCATCTCGCTTGCTTGGTATTGTATTGAATTGCTACAGATTCCTTCAAAGCACACTAATCAATTTTAGTTCAAACTGAGTTGAAATACCTTACAAATTGCTGTCACACATCAATGAATGAAATTACTTTAAGTCAGATTAGGTCAAGGATCTCTAGATACCTCATCTAAGCTTCATTATTGAAAGCAAAAGTATCTCCTGGTCCTACGCCCTCCATCATTTTAACCAGCGTCGGGCCTATTGATCTGTGCCCAGGGGTTGGACAGTCTATAATTCTGTGGAAACTTTCAAAAGTCTTATAGTCCTAAACCTCAAGAACCAGGTTTTGTTGTTTGTTGTGGAGTTCAAGACCTTCCAGAGCAGTGAGATAAACCAGTCCAGCTGAGCCCCCGCTGCTGCCCAGATGAGTAGTCCTCCGTTCCTCTGCTTTCCCCATGTGCTGGTGCTTTTTCCCTGCATTAGCTGGCCCGGCTGTGCTGTGCCAGGAGAGCCACCGACGGCGTTGAGAACTTCAGCCTTGCAAAAATAATGGTTTTCTACTAGGTCGACACAAAGGAAGAACAGGAAATGCAGGAATGCCCTATTTGGGTAGTGCACATGAATCCCTTAAAGATGCATCAGAAACAGCAATATGATATTTTCTGCCCTTTTTTTTTTTGTCTGCAAAGAGTGTGACATGATTACGTTGCTGTCACTTGGTTTCTAGGTCTCATTTTTGTTGATATTTCAGGAAGATGAGAATGTGGCAGTACATGTAATTATGCTATATAACTTAGATGTTACTTCTATGTCTTCCTTCAGTATGGATGAATATGAACATAAGTCTTATCAATGTTTGATCTGAGCTTATCAAATGTAAGATCAAGTAAGAAAATAGAGATTTGTCCAAGCGCATCAGGCAGAACTGGACTACATTGTAGGCAGGACCTGGGAAACTCTCAAAAAATATGTTTGCAGAAGTTTAAAAGAAATACAAAATGTAAATCTGAACACGGCTTTGTATAAGTTTAGTGCAAGAAGAAACCCAAAATCTGGATTGGAAAACAGTTTCTCATCGTCCTTTAGTTAAAGGTTTAAAACCACCACATCTCCTTTCCTACCAAGGTGATTTTTTTTCATTGTTGATTCTCAGTAAATACTCCACAAGCAGCACCGGGAACTGACACAAAATGAAATCATACTGTGTATGTTTTTATTACAAGGTGTGCCAAATACCTTACAAAGAAGAGTAATTATCATTTCTGTTTCATTAATGAAGAAACACAGGTATGACTGCCTAACTCATTTGCTTGAGATCACACAACAAATCAATGATGAAACTACCTACAAGCTTTTTTGTATTCTAGGATTGTATTTAAATGTTTCTCCTTTGAAAATGGAAGGAAAAGATGATTTGCTGGGAGTTGAAATATTTTTCAGTTAGTTAAGGAGATGTGGGTTTCAAAACATGCAAACCTCCCCTAAGCTGAGCTTCATCCTAAAATGCATTTGGAATAATCCTTGTTACCATACAAATATGTAAGTCATTCATGTGCTTTCTTTGCCTTATTTCCATAGAAATAATTGTGGGTTTTATTTTGTTCCTGCTCCAGAGGAGATGATAGTTTTTAGTTTCCTCAGAACAGGTAGATATTATTTGCATATCTTTAAACATTTTCCCTGAAACAAAACAAAAAAATACAGTGTTTTTATTAAATCTACATGTCTGTTGTTGAATTTCCAGGACCTCTTGATGTCATAGTTCAAGGTCTTTTTTTTTTTTTTAGAAAAGGAAAAATTCAATTTAAAGTGGCTTTCCTGTAGAAACCCCAAAGTTTTTGGAAGTATATTATTTGGAGTCTTTTTTCCTCTAATAGGGGGAGGAAGGGGAGGGGCGGGGGCTGAAAAATGGAAAGCATTTTCTGTTACAGGCCCTCCTGTGGTAGGAGGGCAGGAGGTGAAAAGACAGGGAATGTGGCGTTATTATTTATTTTCTGTAAGTTGCAGAATGACTTTTTTAAAAACGGAAGATTCCTGTCTCTCTGAAATACTTCTTCAGTGCAAACAGAGAGTTTTTATAGTTGGACTGGTAGACTTATGTACACATTTTCTATCAATGAACAATATCAAAAAGAGGACTTCAAGAAAAAGAAAAAAATTAGACAATTTCTGGTATGTCAGTGCACGCAAGGATTCAAAGGCATACTGAGCTGTAAAATGGAAACTTCTCCATGAATTGATTTCCAGATCCTAACCGCTGCTTTCCAGAGCCTGCTAGTATGTTTGAAACCTTCAGTCATACTGTCTTCTTTCATGATTGTCTGTCTTTTGTCATTTGAATTAAAACCTCTTTCAATGCAAAGATATTTTTAACCAGCACATAACATTTGTCTCTCCTCCGAAAGTTTTGGCTTTGTCTGGCTAACAATAAGGAAGCAGGCCTGAGCCCACGAAGGGCAATGATTCAATTGAGCTTGTGGAATGGAGTTACTGGCGAAGTGGCAGACTTAACACCATTGTGCAGTGTTTCTTATTGTGCATCACTCACATACCTGTGTAAACTATAAAATGCTGTCATTTTTTAGATTTAGAATACATTTGCCATCTAGTCTGACCAAATGGAAAGAATTAGAAAAGCTGCTCAACAATGAAAAGGCAACATCAACGTACAGTTAGTTCACTTGTGGATTCTACCACAATACGAAACAAAGATCTTCCCTCGGCATCATCCCCAACGTACCACAGTAATAAGTTATTTAATATACTACAGATATGTGATAAATGCTACACTTCAGAAAACAAAAGTCCACTTTTTTTCAAAATAAGAAATCAACAGATCGGAGTGAAACCAGAGGCGTTTTTCCCTATCAGGTAAATCCTGCAGAAATTGTCCTATTAGCTTGTATCTCACTTTTAGAGAGGGGTGCCTCCAGTGGCTTTACCCACCCTCAGAGCAGGGTCCGTGTTACAGAGCAGTGCCAAGGAAATGTGTAACTTGCAACACCTACCGCATCGTGCGGCATCAAGAATCAAACCTCACCTGTTATTTTGTGGTGCAAAGTAGTGGCTCTGAAGTGCTTAATAAAATGGCTCAGCGTGTTTTATTGTATCATAAACTGCTAAATTAGATTTGTATTTCTATACAGAATGTAGTACAAGAATTTAGAAAAAGCTTATTTCTTTTTTTTCTGCAACTTGCTTTTTTAGTGAAGAAATGCTATGTTGTCCTGGTTTTCAGTAGTAATTCTAGTATCTTGGGAACAACTGTATTTTTTTTTTTTCTGTTTTAAAAGAACAGGTTAGCAACACAACTTTTCAAATTGACAATTATGAGCTTTATTTTGTTGGTTTTGGTGATACCTGTAAATGGAATGAGATGTTGTTTAGGACGATTGAATTTGCTCTCCTAGGGTTTTTTAAGTAGGTTGTGTGACTGTATTAGACTTTAATATGCATGTTTATGCCTCTCCAGGTTTGTTTTGGCTGGTGGGATTCTTTAAGAGCAATCCTGCTGGGAAATGCAGTTCCTTGGGAAGAGCTGAAAATTGAGAGCATGTGACCAGCTCTGAGAATTATTACAAAGAGCAAGCTGTGCTGGGGACGTGAGCTAATGGGGTATCTGGGGGGAAATGCAGTCAGCTGGGGTATAGAAGTTATTTAAGAGAAGCTCTGCTCTAGGAAAGGTCTGGTCTCTGCTCTTCTGAAGGTTGCAAAGGTAAGCTAGTATTTTTGTTACTTTAACTGGACTTTGATATCTCTTTTAAAATAATAAAGTGGCCCTCAAGGAAAAGGACATAGGCTAGCCTGGAATCTGATTGTATCGCCCTTTTCTATTGTTGGTGCATCTGCATGCAGGCCTCAGTGTTTCTGTTTTCAGCCCACACCCTGAAAACAGAAGGTTTTGCTTGCTGTGAAACCTTCCGCTGTCCTGTCTCAACTCTTTTCTCAACACAGCTCTTTCTACGTTGAAGAGATTTTCCACTGATGTTTTGGGGGAGGATATTGTTAATGCTGTAGAGAGCATATTATTGTCTAATTATAAAAGCAAACTAACATAGTTTCAGTTAATACAGATGTCTAGTGCTAGAAGAGTGCCCGTGCTACAGAGGGCTTGAGGCAGGGAGCGTCACGGTGGCAGACAGCCAAGGGCGAAATGACCAATAATGAAAATTGTTAACGATGTCCTTGTCTCTATAATGAACAAAGTGGTTAGAAGAAAAATGGCAGATAAATTTACCATGGTTTTAAAGCCATCTCATGCACTGGGGTTTGTTGGTTGTTTTTTTTTTTTTTTCTCCCCTAGAGGTTTGGGCAAGTTGTGTCGTCTTTGTCTCTCTGGTCATTTGTTTGGTTAATAGAGTTAATGATGCTGGCTGGCTGCAAGGGAACATGTAACACAAGAGACATGCACAAGAAAGTAAAAGTGCCAAGTCCTAAGTATTGTTGTTGAGATTTCTCATGTACTTGATGTCCAGTGGGGAATGCCATTTTCCTTTTAAGAAGCTGAGAATCAATCTGTGGCACAAAAACTAGACAATTCCCTTGTAAAACACTCAGAAGTAGTAGCACTCTAAAGTTGCACTTAAGCAAACTTCCAGCTATTCATATTTGGTCAGAGAGAGCCCGAAAATACTAAATCCGAGATACCTGTATCTGCTATAAACTATTCTTGAAGTTTATAGAAGAGATGCTTTTCCTAAGCTCCCTGTCGTGCCATGGCACAAGAGTGCAGCAGCTCCGCTCTCCTCACACTTACAGTCACAACCACAGCTCAGCTCTCCGCTCAGGCAAGAGAGGTGACTTAGCCCCCTCTTCCCACACGCGGGTTGCAGGATTCCTAACATTAACGTTTGGCCCTGCCAGGTGCCTTGAACGACAAAGCCTGTCCCGAAAGGTCGGTTTGTTAAACCCTACTGCTGCTTTTCCCTCCTCCTGCTGACCAGGTGGAGGGACAGGGGCTTGCAGGGGTTCATTAGCTCCCCTCTGCCCAGACCAAAGAACCCAGAACTTGCTTTTTAAGGTCTGCTTATTTTAACAAAGGTTTTCACAATAGTGTGAAACAAGAATTTTGTACAGCTTATCTATAAATATGAAACCTTAAATATCCCTATTAGCATTATGTAGTCCTCCTTAGTCAAAGAGATCTGAAAGGTTCTTGATTTTAGATTTTTTTAAATAAAAGTTGGGGTTTCTGTACGATGCAGTTGCCAGCGAAGACCATTAATTGTGTATCTTATGGATCTTTCCTGCATGATAAAATCAACACAAGGGGTCCGAGAAGGCAGCTTGCAGCACAGGAATGCTTGCTATGGGTGCCAAGTTCATCTCTTAGCCATTTGTGGTGGTCCACAAACCGGGTCATTTTGCTGTGATGTTAGCAGCATTTCTAAGAAATGTGGCCATGTCAGAGGTTTTCTGTTGTCAAGCTGGCACCTGGGAGAGTGGAAAAAGTACAGCCACTGGCATTACAATCTTTTTAGGGACTCCTTTGAGACAGTACAGCAGAGTCTGCGTTTCTGCTGTAGGCAGCCGATCCACTCTTGCTTATGATCAGCCTCGTGCTCTGCCAGACTGACACTGGCCGCGAGAGCAGCCGGGGCTGTGCCCGCCGGGAAGGATGGACACCTCTGCGCACATGGCTGCCTCCGTGTGCAGGCCTCGGGAGGAGACTGGGACACGATCCAGGTATCAGGATTTTACCCAATAGTAAACCACCGCAGATGTGCCAGCTCACATATGCCTAGAATAACAGTTGGCATTGATATTTGGCTACCTTATTTAGAACTTCTTTTTTGTGTGTGTTAAATTAGCATTTCCCTTTCCTTCCAGGAACAACCGTGCATCCCTCAGTCCTACCGAAGCGTTTGGGGTGGACGAGCCCGTACATGGCTGGCTTGAGCAGGCCAGGGGCAATGTTGGCTGCCCTGTGCCGGGCTCCCCTCCCGCCTTGCCTGGGGACCCTTTCCAGAAAGGCGTGACAAGAGGCTGCCTGGACTTCACCTCCCCGTGGTTAGAGTTGTGGTAAGAGACAGGATCATCCCCAGGGACACAGGTAGCGTGCGCCAGGGTGAGAGCGGCTGTTGGGCTTGAAGGTGCACAAAAGGGTGGGAGAGGTAGGTCGTGAAGCAGGGGGTAGATAGCTCCTCCTGGAGAGTAAAAGGGGGGCTGACATATCTATGCACAAACAGATACTAGATTTGAGGGTGGGGGAAGAGCCGTCGCCCTCAGCCGAGGGGCGAGGAAGGCGCACAAGCTCCCTGAGGGGCCGCGGCGGGGAGGCCCCGCCAATCAGGCAGGAGCTCCGCGTTCCCATCCCCTTCCCCGAGGATATGCGTGGTGAGGCCGGCGTGAGGAGGGCGGTAGCCCCCGACCCGAGGAGAAGGAGGGCTGCGGCCGGAGGTGGCCCGGCGGGGCCGACCTCGGAGCTCGCCGCCCGGTCAGTCGCTCGCTCCCTCCCTCCCTCGGAGCCGCCCCGCCGCCTTCCTCAAGGCCGCCCCGCCCCGCGGCCCCGCCTCCCCGCGCGCCACCGCCCCCCGGCGGGAGGGAGGGAGGGGGAGGGCGGGCTGTCGGGGCCGCGCACGGGGACGGCCCGGGCGCCATGTTGGAGGGTTGCTGAGCCCGGGGTCTCTGTGTGTGCGCGGCGGCTGGAGCCCGTTTCCTGCGCGGGGCGGGGGGG
This sequence comes from Calonectris borealis, assembly GCF_964195595.1. Lineage (NCBI taxonomy): Eukaryota > Metazoa > Chordata > Aves > Procellariiformes > Procellariidae > Calonectris > Calonectris borealis. The sequence goes on along the minus strand of NC_134321.1, from coordinate 4,866,787 downwards.
GGGGCTGGAGGAGGGGAGCAGCGCGGAGCGGGGGGGAGACGCCCAGGCGGATCATGGATGTCGAGAGGCTGCAGGAGGCTCTGAAAGGTGGTGCCGGGGCTTGCCGCGGAGAGCGGGGGGTGGGGGGAAGCGGTGTCCCCACGCTGAGGGGGAGACAGGGATCTCCCTCGCAGCTGAGACCCTTGCGGCGGAGGGAGCGCCCTTCGCCGAGGGCGGCAGCTCCCCTCCGGCGGGGGCGGGGGTCGGGGTCCCCGTGCTGTGGGGAGGGGGCTGCTCGCGTGGGAGGGAAGAGGGTCCCACAGAGTGGGGAGAGACCCGGGGGGCTCCTGTGGGGAAGGGGAGGGGTGAGCCCCTAGTCCCCACTGCCCGAGCGATCCCCCCGGGCTTGCTCTGGGCTGCGTGAGAGGGAGCAGCAGGGGGAGGTTAGTGACCCCGCCGGCTCCCCTTCTCCTCCAGGCCCGGGGCTCCCCTCGCCTGGAGTGCCCTCTTCTCCCCCCACATGCCTGCCTGCCTCCCCTTCCTCGGCCCTCGCCCGTACCTTTTCTTTTGCTCCCTCCCCAGTCCACTTCTGTGCTAGCTTGCCTTGCTGGATGCAGCCTGAGGAAATCAGCCTCTTTCTCTGTTGTAGCTGCTCAAAAGAAGTTGCAAATCAACTTTCGCTACTCGGATGCATGTAGTTTCTCCACACGAAAATATTAAGTGTTTTACAGGGCTGGGAAGCTGGTGGAGCTCTTGGGAACAACTAAAGCATTGTGAAAGTGTGAAAATATTTTTGTGGGAGCTGGGTTAAAGCAAGTAAATAGCTAATTATTGTGAATTTTTGTTCTGTCCTATCTTCTTTTACCATTCTTTCTGTGTCATTCTCATACCAACAGATTTTGAGAAGAGAGGAAAGAAGGAAGTGTGTCCAATACTGGATCAGTTTCTTTGTCATGTTGCTAAGACTGGAGAGACAATGTAAGTGAGACTTCTTTGGTGATCTTCAGTTGTAGCTTATAACACTTCTGCATTTGAAGTCAATGAGATGCTACCTGGATTCTCTTTTTGTCTGTAGATTGCTTCTGTGAGCTAAATAAGCTTGCCTTATTTCCCATTTAATTTTGGATGGATTAGTTTTGTTTGCTGGTAGTTAGTTTTATCTAACAGGGAGACTTTCTGTATAGGCTTTGCTCAGGGGTATCTGTCAGGTCTTATTGATCCTGCTTAGTACAGTAAACCTGTTGCTCTTTCTACATTTTATGTGACATTCAGGATTTTTAAATGGAAACTTTAGCTCACTGTTGTAATGTCTGTTGTATACTGTTGTAATATCTGTTGTATGCAGTATCTAATAATATTATTTACGTAAAGATACGAATAGCTTAGATTATTTCTTTCTAGGCTTTGTATACCACGGTGTGTGATGATTGCGTCTAAATGCTTTTGATGAAGAGGGGAGAATCAGTAGGTGCTTTCTGCAGAGGCGACGTATGGGAACTCACTAGCTGCTCTGAATTTCCGTAGTCGCTCGTTTTTCAGCTCGCACAAGAGTTTCACTTTTCCTGGACTTTCTTTGACAGATCACCCTTGCGGATTCCCACCCGAAGGTGTGATGTAGCTGGAAGGAGCCGCGTTCCACGCTCCTTGTCAGGGATGAGCGCTGGTGCTGCGCTGGGTGACTTCCTTGCTGGATCACTATTTGGCAGGAAGGGGAAAGGCTTCCCTGGGTGCGTTGCTATAGAGTTGCTCACTTTCTGGCTTCCAGGCTGTCTCCTTGTTTTTGAGGCCTAGTGCCAGACTACAGGCTTCAGCAGGAGATATATGCTTTTACCAGTGTTTTGTTAGCAACCAGTGACCGCAGGAGCTTTGTTTGGGTTTCTAGAATCCCTCTAACGTGTAAGAGGTTTGTAGGTTTTGGTGGTGGGTTTTTTTTTTTTTTTGGTAGCTTACTAGTGCTGTTTGAATTAATGGTTTTGAAAGAAAAACAAGTTCTGAAATGTACTTTGGTCTTTGAATAGAAGGCTTTGGCTCAGCAGAAATATACAGTTGTAATGCTTAAAATTTCAGTGTAGTACTTATTTTAATATGGGCTTTCTGTGCTGTGTTTTTTCTGTATAACATGTTTAAAATACTTTTCCTGTTCTGAAATATTTCTTCAGGCTGTTTTTATTGTTTATGCCACTATTACCTATATTCCAAAGTAATTTAAAAAAGTGATTGTATAGGGGCAAGTTTTTGGGAAAATTCTTCCCTATGTGAAACTTGGAGAATGAATAAACTCCAGATTTTATTTCTATCTGGGAAATCTAGGGTTTTTTTTTTTAAATTTTTATTTGATTATTGCAAACTATTGTTTAAACCTGAACTGGTATCTGTCATCTAGTACTTCACGCAGACCCTGGCCTTCTATGTTTCCAGGGTTTTCTTTGGCTTTTTTTTTAGGTCTGTAGCTTTTTTCAGCATTCTTGAACCTTTCAGTTGCATTAAATTGTTTTTTAAAAAGTGTCAGATGTGAACATCGGAAGTATCTAATATAATCTGGGGACAGACATGGAAATATTATTCCATAACGTTTAATTTGCTTCCCATTATCTACCAAAGCCTGTATTTCTTCATCAAATATGCTTCTATTTTCACTGATGTGTTATGTATCAAAGTATCAGGAAGAAATGAGTAAAAATTAAAATCTCATGGTAAACATTCATGTAAAGATTGGTAATATGCAATATAAGAATTTAATGTATTTTTAATCTACCTCAGCTTGACCACTGTAAAAGTGTTCCTGAATACACAAACCTACCAAATACATGTTAATTCAAAATGAGCTAAATATTCTTTATTTCCAGTAATGAAAAAGTAACTTTATTTAATAGAAATCTAAACCACTAATAAATAGATTGCCTTGGAATGAGAAGATGAAATCTAAAATAATAGTTCGTAGTGACTTTTTTTTAGGATTTTTATGAAGTTCAGAGCTCAGTTTGGGGGAGGAAAAAAAGGATGGTTAAGTCAGGGGTAATTACAGAAACGGTTTGCAGACTTACTTATTGAAAACCAGTGGATCTTATTCAGTCACAGCCTGTTCCTAAAGTAACAAACAATAAGTACTGTGTAAGTGAGGACCAAGGCAAATAAGGACAAGTGAAATGTAAAGTATTTTTGCTTTGAGTTATTGTTGTTTCTAGGAGTTAGATAGTGTTCATGGGGGTTCTCTCAGCTTTTTAACTTACTCTATGATGAACACTGATTTTTAGATGATACACTGCTTCCTGGGTTAAATGTAAAGTGTTCTCACCCTCTGCACCCCATACCTATTCTGGACATAGTTGCAGCAGATCTTGTAAACAACTAGTAAACTTAGTTTGAAAGGGTGCTGATGAAGTAAATTAAAATGACTTTTAAGGTTCTCATGAAAGTGTGATCGTGGCGTACATAGCTTGTTTAACAGATTGAAAGCATGGGCTCATGGAAGGCCGCTGGGTACCTCCCTGCCCCCATTTGTTTCAATGTGCTTATTCATCGGCATGAGTTATGAACAGGTAGATGCAGGTTTAGGTTAGGCTGTAATTTTACTAGTATTTCTCTTGGCAGCAGTGTTGGCTAACACAGCCCTCGTGTCACTATTTCACTTGTGCTTGTTCAACAACTCTTTAGGTAGCTGCATGGTAACCTAGAGCAGGAAACTGCTCACAGTTGTAGGTCACTTTCTTTTTGGCAGTACTGTTTTTAACAAGGTTCAGTTAATTGATCCAGCTTGTTTTGTCCGTGCTAACTGGTATGTCAAACCCCAGCACAACTGAAGAGGCGGGATAGGGGAGGAACAAAAGATGAGAGTTGTATAAGCCAGCACTGCAACTATGATAAGGCTCTTCAGAGTGTATCTTTATTGTAATTAAAAGTCTTTTTCGTTTACAAGGAAGGTCTGGAATAAAAATGTTGCTAAATTTGGTTACATTATCAGCGTAAACTTAGTTGTGTTGTCAGTACCTTCCAGTAAAAGCCTGATCATGCAATCACGTGTGTTAACTTCATCTATTTGAAGTTTAAGCTATCTTCTTGTGCGAAGTTAACCATTCACTTAATTGTTTGTGAGATTATGTCCTGCATTTACAAAAGCCAGTCTAAACTTCCTTTATTATAGGTGAACAGAAGCAAAATCTTGATTGCTTGGCTACTTTGAAATATTTTTGTTTCTTTTATGGTAAGGCTTAGCCTTAGGTGAAATATAAAGTTTATGGTTCAACTTTTTTTAATCTTGTGTTGAGTCTTAGGACTCTTTTCTTTCCAGAGGAGTGATGTACTCCTGAATTGACTTGACTTTTTACTAAGATACTAACGTGGAATTTCCTTAGTGAGACCAAGTATAGTCAGGGAAGATTGTTATAACCTCCTTTTCGCTAGTTTGCAAAAGATCAGTGTGACTTGCAAAACTGAGTAAAGTGAAGAGATAGGAAATTTGTTAGTCTTAATACTTTACTGTATCTGAAAGACTCCTTTAAAAACAGGGTATGTTTTTGTGCTTGTTTTTTTGCATAAGAAAATCTATTTTTTTCTGAAGTAGAAACGGCTTTAAGAGGTGGTACAAAAGTCACTAATACTATAAGTGAAATGCAAAAGTGAAATTTTTTTTTTGTTCTTCTGAAGAATTCTTAAAGAATGGATATGAAGATCACATATCAATTGTGATCTTGTCTTGTATTTAAAATATGTTTTCTCTTACCTCTTAGGAAATTCTCTTGGATTTAAAAATCACTCTGCCCCTTCAATAGCATAAATGTTTCTAAACCATTTATTTAGGTACTTCACCAAGAAAATCCAATTTGTTGGACTGGAAAGGAAAACTAGAATTTTCCTTTGGTTCTAAAGTTGAAAATAAAACTGAGAAAACAAAAGCATCAAAAATTTTATGTCAATTTTCTCTGCATTTCTTCCACTCCTGCCCTGGGGCAGGCAACCTATAAAGCACAGTTTTAACGGCTTACTATAGTGGAAAGTATAAGACAGATGCTTACTGATGGTGAAGGAACCCAGAAATAAGTAGTGAAGTACCAAAATCTGGAGAAATACAGTATATAGGCAGAAGTGATTAACTGTAAAATAGTTCTAGGCTTAAGTAGAGAACACTGGCCTGGACAGGATGTAATGTATTTATACCAGTTCTTGCCCTGAAAGCAGTATAAACAGCCATTAAAATACATTCTGTTTTTGTTTCTCTGTGTAGTTAAATTCTTTACTCAGAGTTTCCCAGGAAGATCTGAAATATTAATTTGCACCTCATCCAAGCCTGAAGACAGAAGTTGTCTCTTCCTAGTTTCCTTGAGGACCAACATAAATCCTTTTCTGCAAAGTTTCTTGAGTCAAGTTTAATACATGTGATTGCAGAGCATGGACATCTAGTAGCATCATAGAATATGTAAGCTGGAAGGGACTTCTGGAGGTCATACAGTCAGACCCTGTACTTGGGGGCGGGGGGGGTTTAATTCTAAAGTTAGTTCAGGTTGCTTAGGGCTTTGTGCACCTCTCCTGAAAATCTCCGGTGATGGCAATTCCATAGCCTGTGTTTGGCTCCCTGTTTTCACTGCTTAACCAGGTGCACTGGGAAAAGTTTCCCTTGCAGTAACTTGGAGTTTCCCGTGCAGCAACCTGTGACCACTGCCTCTTACCCCTCTTTTGTGCACCTCTGAAGGGAGTCTGTTTCCATTCTTGCCTGTACACAGTTACCCCTTCAGTGGTGAAAGGCAGCAGTTAGATTCCTCCACCATAGCCCTCTCTTTTCCAGAAGACATGCTGCCTTAGCTTCCTGCCTACGTTGTATGCTGCAGCTCGGTTAGACATCTTAGTGGCCTTCTGCTCATCTCGCCCTTTCTGCTCTCTTTTGCGTTGCATGACCTCAAACCAGACATAGTATTATGGTTATGGAGTCGTAAGTGCCGGGTGGAAGGGTATGATCACCTTCTCTGATATTGCAAATGTAACCCACTGTGCAGGCAGCCTTTGTCACAGCGAGACCACGCTGACAGATGTTCAGCTTCCCGTCGACCAGCACGGGTATTGGCCCCAGTATTGACTCTGAGCAACATCATTTGTAACTGGTTGCAGTTAGACTTTGGACCCCATTTTCCACAACCCCTACTGTGTAGTCTGATGGTCTGCTCAGTCTGTAGCTATTCATCTTGGCTACAAAGATGCTGTGGGAGACTGTGCTGTATGTCTTGCTAAAGCTGAATTAACAGTGTTCGCTGATCTTGCCTCATCGACAGAGTCAGTCAGGTAGATCAGGGATGAGCTGCTGTTGGTAAATTATATAACCATAAATGTAAGTTACATAACTGTGGTTTTATCAAAGATTATGGCAAAAAGTATTTTTGACTCTTTGATACTGTTTCATGTACCCTATGTAGCAGTGAGCATTTTTTTTTCTTACTGCATTTTTGGAACACTTCTTTGGATCAGTTTAGTTTTTATATTATTTCCTTATAGCAGGGAAATAGTTTGTCAGCTGTAGAAAAGATGTGAGTGGAGATAGGGTATCAACGAACATGTATGAGAACAAGTTCTCGTTCTCAGCTTTAGTGTTTTAATGATGTATTCTGAACTCTTGTATAGCAATTTCATTTCTTCTGTTACAAATACGTAGATTTTTGTAGCAGTATGTCCTTTAGCTTATTTCACATGCTTAAATTTAAGTCTACTTTTTTCTGTAAAGTATGTTCTCTGGTTTTATTCAACCAGCAGTTTTGTTGCTTGACATGTGTATGCTAGTATTTTTTGACTAATTTGAAAATGTTGTTCTGATTTGGAGGCAAGTCATTGCCTGGAAATCTTTAGAACTATTGGGGGAATGTAATTCCTTATGTTTTTTTTTTTTTTTTTTAAATGAAATAAAACAATTCTCAAGTTCCTGCCACAATGAACAGGATAACATTTTCTGAAAGAAGTCTGTGTGCCTTTGTTAGTATAGGCCTCTTCCATTTCCATGTTCTCAGTGAAGCAAGAGATGTGAGTAAACTTCCTTGCATTGTTTCCTACTATTATTCCTCACTAACTCCATTCCACTGAGTAGCTGGAATTATTCCCCACTAATTCCCATCCCACTGACACTGTTTTTTCTGTCTCATAATCCACTGATGCCTCAAAAGGACAGGAATCTCGGTTGAAAAGCCTGCTGATTTATCTTTGTCAAAGATAGTTTACCTTCCTGGCTCTTTTACCTATATTATAAAAAATTATTTATGTATCAAAAGTACAGTTGTAGTACTTTAGAGGAATCAGTTGTGATACAGATGAAATCACTTGCTCCTTTAGGAAACGCACACTATTGTAGTGTTTTATTTTAAATGCTGCCACTTCATATCTGTTGGGAATGGGGTTTACAGTATAAAGGTCAAACTTTAACTGCCGTTATAAAATGTGCATGATGAACTTATCCTAATAAACTTTAGTCTCTCTATAGAATACACATGGAAGGAAAGACAAAAGGCAAGCTCCTCATAGCAATGCTAACTTTTCAGTGTAATCGGACTCTTTTAGCTGCAAATGTAACTGTATGCGCATGCAGGCTTTCATTTCTAAGTATGTCTTTCTTCACTGTTGCTATATACAGTCTGTTCTTATATGCACACACCCTGCTAGTCTTTTTGCAGACAGTTCACTGTTACTTTGCACAGAAAACCACCCCACCATTTATTCTGTAGTAGTTAATACAGTTGCATGTGCTTCTGATGATCACCTTTAGTAATATTCTGTTGGCATCCTTCTACTCTTCAAGCTCAGTTCTCATCCTCAGAGTTTCTATCGGTTCTAACCTTTACCTCTTAGTAATGTTTCTTCACAGCTGTAGTGCGTGCCTCAGTATTACCTCTATCTTTTCCAGTGTGCCTCAAGTCTCCTGTTCCATGGTGGCCTTGCTCATTACTATTTCATTTGCAGTACTTCCCCAGACGTTTGGGTATTGTTCTGTTCCATCTTACACTTTATGGTAGCAAGGATGTTTTTCTGTTTTGACCTTGTAATTGATGAGCCTTGCTCTGTCGTCCTGTCTACAGATTTTGGGAAGGTTCGTGCTTGATGGCAGATGGGGGGGGAAGGAACAAGGTAATGGTGTGTGCAGAAGGGAGGATACAAAGCAGTCTGGTCATGTTGGGGGTCGGTGGATTATCAGGTTTGTGGATAAACCAGACTGATGCTGCTTTTCCACAAAGCTGGTATGTGTCTGGCAGGTCTCAGTTTTAGAAGTAATACTACTTGAAGACAGTTATAAGATTTCCGTGATGGCTACACCTGATGAGGCTTTGCTCAGAAGTGGTAAGGGAGTGTGATGATGCAGAAACACCTAATGCCTGTCTATTAAGTCACTGAGGTAGAGTACACCTTGTCAGCCCAAGCTTAGTGTGTGTCAGCTGAACTGCCTTGTGTAGAAGCCAATTGGGTGGCTTTTGTTTCTGGTTTTGGAAGGAATTAGTAATAGAAGTGCAATTTACCTGATCCTAGTAGTACTGCTTTCAGACCTGAGTGAAGCCTCTTTTTTTTTTTTTTGTGGGACAATGCGTGAAGTGGCAAGCATAGGAGTACAGTACAAAGTAAATTCAGATCCAGTGGTAGTTGCACAGGGTGCATTTTCCTTAATCTGCCTTTCCAGCTTTATTGCTCAATATAGTAAGGATCTGATAGTTTTACCTCAGTGTGGTCTACTGCTCTTCTAAGGTAACCTGTGGATCTCTATGCGCTGGTCATTTAACCAATAAATTAGTAGTGATAGCTACACTTACCAGATGAGTTACAGCATTTCTTTTGTTTATGTGGTTATTCTGTGCAAACTGGTGATACCTGGAATGACTTCAGTGCCCTGTATTAGTAGATAATGTGGAATTTAGTTTGAGTATGGAAGAGGTGATATATTTCAATTATCCAGACATTAATTTTATATTACTTGGAGTGATTTTTCTATAGGTAGCTCCTATAGAGACAGAAATTTTAACTTGCTGCAAATTCAGGAAGACTTTTAAATATGTTTCACTTATTGCATAACACTTTTCTTAAATTTTGACTCCTGAGCTTCTGCTAGACAGGTTCATTGAGAAAATGTCATCTATTTAATGTTTCTGTATTCTGCCTGCGTCAACTCCAGAGTACTATAGAATTATATTGCACCTTTGCTTGATGGATTATTTTTCTGTGCAATATCTATTGAATGGGATGCACTCTGAATTGTGCTATGGAATTCTTGCAGAATCTCTATTATACAGTGCACAGCATCACTCTTGAAACATGCCTTTAGAGAACACTAATATCTTCAATCAAATTTTATCTGAAATGGAAATAAGTAAAAGCTAAGAATAATCGACGGAATTATTAGAGTTGAAATAAATATGGTTGTCTAAATTTCAACAAAATGTCCAATCATGTTAAAGGCAGATCTGGACTATGTAAGTGGTTTTGGGGAGGTATTTTGACACAGATAATGCCTATCTGCTCTTGACAATCTGTTTGGCTAGTGGTATTCAAATACAGTTACAGTTATCTTTGGTAGAGCAGATGAATATAAATGTTCTTAGGGCTTGTGTGATTGTAACTTGTGAGAGAAGTCAGATACCTTCCCCCCCTTCCGAACTTTCTGTGCTAGTTACTTAAGTGATGTTGTTTACAATTCTAAGGTTGATGTGAATGCCCTTTAATTGAAGTTTAAAGATTAAAAATGAAATTTCAGTAATACGGTCACTGAAATCATGCTGCTCTGAAATAATTATTCCTAGTATAGTTTGTTGTAGTAATAACTGGATCAAAGTCTTGCATTACGCATTGCAGAAATGCGTAGTAATCTAGTTCCTGTCTTGAAGATACGTTCTACAGAAATGAGGCAGATGTGGGCTGAGAAAACAGTTGCTGTACACAAAGAGATTACTGAGTGTGTGTGTTTTATAATTAAGTTATGCAGGAAATATTTAGAAGATCATCGATCAGATTAAAAAGTACACAAAACTCAAATGATTTTAAGATAATCTAGTACAAAGGGTGCTAACTAAATTTTTTACAAAGGTAAATGTAATAATGACACAGAATATTGGTAACTATCCAGAACCAGACAAATAAAATAAGTTGGGGTAAAGTATCCTGTAATATATGTGACGGCAGGAAGATACTAGGTCTGCATATATTGTGGCATAAGTTTAGTGTGGTTCCCTGAACTAGTGATTTTTCTGCATCATAGAAAAAAAAAAGGTAGCTAAATTGTAAATAAGTTAAGTATAGTTGATATTGCTCAGATGGGAGGACTTAGCTGGTATTTGATGCTTATCCAAAAGCCTGTGTTTGTAAAACTTGGTGTGCGCTTTATAGGAAAGTTGGTATCTGGGGTGATCATTCTACTTGTAGTAAAACTTGAGATTTGTAAGAAATGTTATTTGAATATGTGCATAAATGAAATTATATGAAGAATAAGAAATCAGAGTAGGGTAAGAATTTACATATTGGTACACAGTGTAGAAAAGCACAGTAAGTGGAATAGGTCAGTAAATACATCAGTTTATTCTTATCAGCCAAAGGTAACTGCAAGTCAAGTGGAAGAGGGAAATTTAATGAAAATACAATCTACTTTTACTTTTGTCTTTATAGATAAGCCACTTTTTTTGTGGAATTTTTGAAGGCTTTCAGTTACTTTTTGCATATTGCTTTCCACTCTGCTGTAAGGAATTTAATTTTTGAATGAAGAATCTGTTGTAGTCTTGTACTTTTTTGTTCTGTGGTCAGTTTTTGCCTTGAAAAGAAAATGAAAGGTACTTGAGTTTGTTTGTAGATAACTATATTAAGAAATGTACTTTCTTGAAAAATTCTGAGTCCTAGTTCAGATTTTTTTCTGTATTCTGTTGGAGTCAGCTAAATATTTATCAGCAGAGATCAGAATTAGTCCCTTGATGATTACAGATACTACTTTAATGTCTTCAGCAGCTGTCTGTTTCCATAACTAAATCTTAATCTCTGTTGTTCCTGGCAATAGCAGTAGTAATTTGCAAGTAGTAGAGAGGTGAATACTCATACTACTGAAGTAGATGTAGTTCTAATGCATTGCAGTTTCCGTAGTTCTGGAATGAGCTTGTCATGCTCACAAGGAGGAGAGCAAAGACTTAATTTAGGCTGACAACAATTAGTGAGTGAAGATGGAAAAATACCTTCTGTGCTTGTGGGAAATACCAGTTTTTCCTCTTTTGAGCTCTTCAATATATTTTTAATTAAAGTGAAAGGTAACGTGAGGTCAAATCCTACTGAAGATAAAACGTGAGAGTGTTTTAATTTTACATGAGTTATCAGGTGAAAGTGAACAGGACACTCCCCCAGGAAGAGTGCTTGCCAGCATGTTTTCCTAACAGGAGTCTACCGTTTACAGCAAAGCACAGTGTTCCAGTAAATTCACTGTACTGTATCACCTAAAGTTTAAAATTTATTGCTCATTCAGAAACACCGATAAAGAATCTAGCACTTGCTTATGGTTTTAATTTAATGTTAGGTTGAAGGGTTTGTCTGCTTGCCAAAAGCATTTAAGAAACTAGTCTGCATTGATGCATGGGGGATTTTACTGTGTAAATCTATTGTCGTCGTTTGGAATTTCCCGTGTTAATCTGTACTGTGTGGATGGTGAAAATAGCAACAGTGGGCAAAATGATGACACTAAAATTAATTGCATCAAAATAGTATTAAAGTTAAAGCATGAGAAGTAGAAAAAAAGTTAAAAATTCAATGAATATTTGAAGCAAGAGTGGAATTAAGTAAGGTGCGTTCTTTTATAAGTGCAACTCCTTAAGGGAATGGCTCTGCTCTCTACTAGTCACATCACACACCTTATTCTTCCTTCTCTGTAGCATTAATTTTGTGGTTAGATTAGTGATCTGCTTCACCTCCCTGTGTGTGGGATCACAGGAATGTGTGGGAGCAGCAGAGCAGGCTTGCCCCTTTTGGTGTAGACCAGGTATAAGGTTAAATACATGGTGGGGCAGCGCTCTCCTTCTCTGCATTGTGATGAAATCCCTGCTGAACTATGGCATAGCTAATCTCCCCATTAATGGGAGTTCAGTGTTGCCAGCTTTCTACCCCAGAATTTTTCAGAGGTATTTTCTGAAAATATTGAAAGTCATTTCTTTGCTATTGAGCACTCCTTGTTAAGAAGCAATCTTTTATTTATATAATAAATAGTAATATAGTAATTTCTGTACAAAAACTAAAATGTCAAATGGCAACAGTTGTTTTGTTTTGTGGTTGGTTTTTTTTTTTGTATGAAAATGCTGGGGATTGTATTTTACAGGCAGTTCTTAACAAGATTTTTAGCTTGTGCATGCCCTTCTATGTAACTATGTACTTCCAGGTATCCTTGTTTATACCCAATCAATATATCTGAAATTAGGGTGTGCTAAGTAAGGTAAAGATTAAAACAAAACAGCAACAAAAAAAAAAAAATAGAGGGAGAAGGCTTTATCTACTGTCTTTCCACCCCGAAGAACAGATAACCGAGGAAGATGAGTGAGAGGAAGAGAGTGGCCTCAGTCTCCTTTCCCTCAGGGGACTGCAATCCATCACTTCCTCTGCACAGCTTTAGCTGCTGACTCTGCTGGAGAGGACCTCTTCCATGTGTGCTCCGGTTGCTGTCCTGCTGCCAGGGAGTGGAGCAGACACGGACTCCCAAGTGCAGCCCTTTCCGCAGCCTGGGGGAAGGGAACCACCCTGGGGCTTCTCGTGCCTGGGCATAAGGTCTGTACTCTCTGGTGGCAGAGATGGGCCTTTGGTTTGAGAAATGGCATATTCCATCTAGTCCACAATATTCCTGCTTGGGTACATCTTGCATCGAGGCTGTGGAAGAACACACTGGAAAGTCTACCGCCTTGCACACGGGTTTGAATTAGATACGTGATTGCTGGGTGCGCTTCATTTTCTGTGCCTTTTGACTTTTCAGATAGTTTGGGAGATACCATTGATAGACCAGAACAGAAAAGGAATTAACTTGTTTTGGATGAAACTTTAATTTTGCTTCTGACAGCCTCGGGAAATTACTGTGTCGTAGAGTATATCTTCATCTTCTATGAAGATGGCAAGACACAATAGAGAGGGAACAGTTATTAAAGTTGGCAAGTTATTTCACTTAAAACCACCTGTTTCCTACTAGGAAGTCTCTGTGGGAGTGTAATCTAAGTCAACAATAATTGGGGGGGAGGGGGGAGGCTAATATAAGTGACTGGTATCTCTTGATATGTGTTAAGTGAATCCCTCCGAGATTGTCCCCTGTTTCTTTCCTTCTGTGTTCTGAGTACTTTGTCTTAAAATCAGTTTAGCTGAACGTGAAGTGTTTGCATCCTAAATGTACTATTTTGTACTTTCTTATTTCTGCTTGTCAGAGAGCTAATAGTAGGAGAAGGGTGGAGAGGGAAGTGCTCTCTTCTTTTATTAAGTTCTGATGTTTCTTTTATGGCCTGTTCAATGAACAGAATCAATAGTAGATCTACTTTGTTTTCCTTTTCATTTTATGTTCTTTGTGGCATATAGCATCTCTCCAAAACAGATGGCATCCTCTTAAAATTTAAACCAAGTAATTTTCTAATGAACTTAAACACTGTGAAATCTGAAGACAGACATCCCACCAGGACTCCTGGGACTCTTAATGTTTTAAGTACATAGCTAGGTCTCTAGAAGCTTAACATCTCTTCAATATAATGTTTTTCTTAATTAAACCTGTAATCTGTGAAGCAATTCCAGAAAGATTTACAAAATAATTGCAGTACCTTCATTTCAGGAGGTAGCCTTATTTCAGGCACTCTGAATTCTTCCTCCTGTTCTTCAGTTAATTTTAGGTTTTGTCCTGCTTACCTTCCATGGGTCTTAGTGAAGTTTGAAAATTAAAATTCTGTAGAGTTTGTCTGAAGTGTGTAAGCCATATGTACTACCTTAGTGTTACATCTGATATTTTAATGCAGTCCCTAAAAAGGGAGATAGGTAACTTACCCTAGTTGTCTTCTGCACTTGTGGAGACTTGCACTCCAATCTACACTTAAAATGTCCAAGTCATGTAGTAATGTTGGGGATCACTGTGTTGTAGCAAAGCCTTCCAGTGTAGTACTAAATGCACGAGAAAGAACTATATTGCTTGTTCAACATGGATAGTTTTTCTTAAAAATAGTAGGGGAAGCACCGTGTTTGTATGAAGGAGTAAGAGATATTGCAATTACAACTTTGTCTCCTTTCCTTGTTCTAGTTCTCTGAAAGTTAATGTTTTTCTGTGATTCTCCAGATTGCAAGACTTTCCTTTCTGTTTCAGGTTCTTAAGTTGCCTTTCGCTATTACTTCTGTAACTTGGTTTTTAATGTTTGTCAAATCTTGCCTGAACAACTTTGTTAAATGTTTCTGGCTTTTTGCTCTTTTTGTTGAAATTTCAAGTTTCCCAAAGTGAGTATACCAAGTGGCAAAAGAATAAAATATAAAAACTTGTCCAATGGTCGAAAGAAAATATCAGTTAATTCTCTGACATACAAAAAACATCTCGATAGTGCAAGCTATTGACAGAGGGTTCTCCTCTTCCACAATAACCAGTGGTAGTTAGGGAGAAATCTGCTCTTTCAGTTTCATCAGTACAAACATTTTGAGTAAGCAGGAGATAAAGATAAGGGAATGGGGGAAGTTTTTTGCACTCTGGGAGTGATAGGATTAGATTATTTCCTTGTAAAATGCAATTTTGTTTTTGATATGCATGTTTGGAAAGAGGAATTCTGTGCAAATCATGTTAGTAGAGAAGCAATCGTACCTTGCAAGCAACTTTGTGCTAGTAAGTCTTCTTATAAATCAAAGCATAGCATCAGATTACTTGAACTGCTTTCTGTCTAAGGTGACCTCTGTCCCTTGTTGAAGAGTGCTTTTTATCAAATAGAACTGGTGGATTTCTAAACTTGGTTGATGTTGCTTGGCAAATTTCGGTTGATCTGTAGTAATGGATTAGTTCCAACAGAAAATCATGTAGTTCAAGTACAGGTGTGAAATAGTTTGCTTTTATTAGAGAACAGAGTTATTTAGGATTGTGTTTTTCCTTGTTTCCCTCTGGTAATGGTAGGTTATGTCCCTTGTCTAACTTAGTATCTTTAATTCTTCCTTCCCTGTGCAATGGACGTATTTTTGCTGCCTCATCATCTTTGAGTGAATAAGTACGTTATTATAGTACTGTTCTGACTGTAGAGTTTCCTTACACTCCTTTGTGTCTTTCTTCATAGGGCTTAACTTTCTTGTCTTCACTTAGTAATTCTGACCCTGTCCTGGGATTTTGTGTGTTTGTGCGGGGGATTTTTTTTAATTTATTTATTGGTGGATTTTTTTTTTTTGCGTAGCCTGTAGTTTTATGTAATCTCTGCTTGCTCATTTCATGTCTTACATCTTCCCCCACCCTTTTTTTAGCCTTTTCTCATGCTGCCTCTCTAATTATATGTAAATATTCTCAAAACTTGCTTATATTTCTCATTACTGGCTGTTCGGTCAGGTGCTGTCTGCTTTCTTGTTTAATTTCTGTAAAACACAACTGAGTATCTTCAAACACTGAAGTCTCTTCCATCCATGTTTCTCTGTTATGTTTCTAATTTTTACTTAAATTGCAAGGTCAGGGACTGGATTCTGGTACAATATTATGGTGTTAAACATCTTTTCGTACCTTAAAGCACAGTTATTAGCATATATTAAATCTAGGACATAGTATTATGCATTTAAGTGATGTACAAAGACTGAACTGTTGGACTGTATGTTGGCTTCTATGATTTCATCTGTCGCTTGACTATTAAAGGTGCTTTTTAAAAAATGTTAAATTGTTGAGTTAAGCTACCGGAGTTTACATCGGTCCTGGGAGATGTGTGGTTCTGCTATGATACATATAGCTATACAAGCTATAGTTATGGAAGTGTGTATGTCAGAGTAAAACCTTTAGGTTGATATAAGGAAAGGGTGGTGCAGGAGCTGGTGGGAGGGAAGCAGACGACTCTTTATGTAAGAAAAAATGCCATCTTATGATGATTTGGAGTGTCTGTGAAACTACATGCTCATTAGCCCAGGGGAGCTGTCTTTGTAGGGGTATATTTACACAGGATGACCCAGATACTGTAGTGAAAGATGCTTTAGATGTATATAATTTCAAAATTGTCGTTCTCTAGAATGAAAGTACATTGAACCAAAACATTTTAGGATCAACTAATTTTTTTGAAGTATTGTTTCTGAAGATATTTTTACAGATCATACAATGTTCATAGGAATCTTTTTCTTTGTGAGTGGCTATGAAAGAGCTCTCAAAGTTGCTAGTACAAGTTCACAGGTTAGTGTAGCGGTCAGGAAAAGCATGGTTTCGAAGACATAAGTGTGCATTTAGAGAAGGCTGATTATGTACAATGATGAGTAGGAAGAGCAAGTATTTATAAACAAGCCTGGTCAGAAGAAAGCACGAATAGTATTTTCTCCGTGGAATTTCTTCAATTTGGTTTCTTTACAGAGCTTAAAGTGTTTGTCAGTTACTTTCCAGTGTGTAAAACTTGATGAGGTTGTACATAAAGCTCTGTGGAAGAGTTCTTTTGCTTCCATTTGGCTCTTGAGTTAATACACGAGGTATTGACCAAACCTGTTCATTTTCAGTGTCTCCCATTTTTTAACAAAGCGCCTGAAACAGGTCTTGCATCCTGATGCTAGAGTTGTTCTCAGGGAGCTTGTGATCCATGTGGAAGGTTTTTCTTTTCTTGAAAACAGATATTCACTATTTGTTTATCTCTTTTCACTACTATTGTCTGGCTTTTTACGTGACCAGTCTTTCAATGTATGCTGATAACTTAAAATTTCTAGAAGTGTAGATTTAGATTGCTTTGATAATTAGGAGGATATGCCATTTTTAATCCTAATTTTTGTGGTGTATTGGATTAACAGTTCTACCCATCGTTTATGAACTAAATGATTTTCTCTATGGATGAGATGCAAGTGCGTTTCAAGAGTTTAAACTAGCTGATACCAATTTCTACGTGTCATTTTCATAGACTGGTAAAACAGGAAAGGTAACTTTCCTCTTTTGACACTCACTTCTGATCACTTCCACTAAAGTAAATGGAAATTAAGAAAATCTTACTGTTCCTGCAGAATTTTTTTTTTGTCAGAAGTGAGTTCATTATTTTAAGTTTCTTTTTTCAGATATGCAGCCAGATACCTTTCAGTTTTGTAGATTGATTTGAGTGAAATCTTTTATAAACAGTTTAAAAATAGTGTTCAAACTTTGCAGTACATTGTCACAAGTGTAGATAAGTTTCTTTAACAAATATACATAATTAAGGTTGCTTGAAGTAAGATTCTTTTATATAAATCCTTTATTAAGCTACCTTGTGTGTTATGTTTCTTTTCTGAGGACTTGTTCAGAGTTAGCTTGAACTGGAGGCGCATAGTACACAGCTGTCTGATAGGCTGTCAGTGTCTGATAACATGTGGTAGATGCTGCTGTTGCTGACGAAGGGACTGGCTTTGAGGGAAAAGGAAGCAATTGCAGTTCTGGGTGAAAGCAGAAGGAGCAGAACCTGCTTTCCAGAGCTGTTTCCCCTTGCTTTTGAAGTATTTTCTTCCTCCTGTAGGAATAGTGTGTAGTTCTGCCCTCTTCCTAGCAGTGTGGCAGACACGGAATGGTAAGTAGATGAGGTGAGAAAGAGGGGAAGAGGGACTGCTGCTTTTTGGATTGGTAGGAAAGGCAGGAAGGAGGTAACGGAAGGATGGTGTGCAGAAGTTGGAGAGCCTTCATCCTAGGATAATGATAGAAGAATTGGGCCTAAAAGAAACAAGTGACCTATATTGTAGCCTCCAGAAACCTTCCTCCTTCTCCCTGCCTTCCAGGAATCCACTGTGTTTCTACTGAATTTTGCCTACACGGTTGAAGAGTCTGGAGCTGACTCAGTCTTTGTGGTGCAAATAATATTTCCTGTTGAATGGCTGGAGTTCCCATGTAACTTACTGGTACTGGGATAAAACTGTTCATCAGAAACCAGTTGCGTAAATTGAAAGTGCTTCAAGACCATCATCTAAATGGGAGCATGTTTTAATGTCTAAATTATATCACTGAGGTCAGGAGATCATGCTCTAGAAGCATGAGACACCTCTGTGACTTCGAAGCAGTTGTATATGGTACGAACTGCAGTTACATCTATGATTGCAATGTGAATGTACCACTTGCTTTTAACCAGTTAGCTTTCATACTGCTAGTAATGCAGCCACAGCAGCAGGGAATTCAGCAATGTTGAAAAAACCTGCCTGAGAAACTGAGTGAACGTCTAAACAGCAAGCCTGTCCTGAGCTCCTGCTGCTGTGGTTACTCTACTTCTAGCAACAGTTTGTTTAGTTGATTTAAAGCTGGTGTTGCTATATCTGGGTTAGCTGTAGTCAGGCTTGTGACCGCAGGATGAGTTTATCCTTAAACTCTGCTGCTTCTGTTTGTAAGCTGGGCTGCGTCACCTGGTTGGCAGTCATTTATCAAGTGTTTTGAAATACAGGATGAAAGATGCTTTTTATGTCAGTATTGCAGTGTATTGCAGATGCAAGTTCTTAGCCTTTTTATAATAGAAGAAATACTAATTAAGAATACTTGGGTTTAAAACAAGTGACAGTTTTCTAGACTTCTATATAGGGGCAAAATGTTACATTCTTTGTTTTCTGTAGCTTCAGCATTGTAAAGAGCTGGTGGGTACTGCTTTCAGGTAGTAGATTGCAATTTTAAACTTTGTATGTTGTTGGTTTATTTTAGCAACACAACACTGATGGGTTAATAGTCTATGAAAAGATAAGTGTTACTATTTAGGAAGAAATAAAAACAATGAAAAAGAACAGCTCAAGTTTTAAAGTGTGAAAAAAATATTTAAATGGGGTTGTCAAAGAATGTTTAGAATAATAGTGGAATCCCCTTTCATGAGGCAAGTAAAGCTCTTGGGATGCTCTGTAGGGAGTAATCCTACCCTGGCATGGGGTTATTTACTGGGTCTTTTCTGTCTGTGTTTTGTGATATGCTTATGTATTAAATCTGTGATTTGTTATGAAAGCTGTGGTCTCATGGTCTCATAGCGCTGCAGAGTTGGATAGCTTTTTAATTTAACATTTGTAGTAGTAATGCCTGATATTGTACATTGGAAACATAGTATTCTGCTTTGGCTGTATAATGCTAATCAGAGCAATAATCCAGTGAAACTCAGCAATGCTGTTTAATCTATCTATGCCATTCCCTTTTGGGACCTTGTTTCTTCTTTCTTTCTATTTTTGTTTTCTGGTTTTGTTATTATTCACTAAGTCCTGCGTTTCCCTCTGTTGTGAGGTGCTTAATGATTTCTTGTGAAGGAAAAGGGAGGTTTGCGTTCCTCTTCGGATTTCCCCCATTCTTGCAAATTTATCACTCCTAATAAAAGACGGGGGTTTCGTGTTTAAACCTCTGTAGATAAACCTGAGCTAAGTTTTCCCCCTTTTCATCTCATAATTATTTCTTTTGAGACCAAGGAGAAAATTAAGGCAAAGATACCATGGCACTGTTTTTCTGGTGAAAGACTTCAGTGGCTGGTGGTTTTATATTTGGTAGTACTGGTGCTTGAGAATAGCATGCAGGACACAAACGTCGTCACTTTGCTGGGGAGTCACCACATGTAGTTCACAGCACAAATAGTTGTATCAGCCCGACAGAAGGTCAGATGTTATGTGGTGTTGAAAATAGTCAGGGCTGTTTAAGCTAGCACTGCTGCCAAAGACAGCCTGTAGAAATACAGACTTTGGCTAAATAGTATTTCTTTCAGCAGGAGCTGAAGGGCTGTCCAGGGGTTTAGAATTTACGCTTGTTTGATTGCAGCCTGTTTATTCCAGATTGCATATGTTATAGATAAATGTCAAAGATAACTTTCTCTCTTTCTTTATTGTTGGTTCATTATTCTCCCTGTTTCTTTTTCTCCGCTAGCATCTCTATCCTGTAGCTGTGAAAGCTCCTGCATCAGCATTAATAGAATAAAATTGATAGTAACTGAACTAAATCAGTTGTTTCAAGTTGCTCCCTATGCTGCTAAGAAATGCACTCGCCAGAGGCGGCCCAGAACTACTTCTGTGACTGTTGTGTGGGGCAGTTTGTGTAGAAGGGCTTTCTCAGCCATTTCCCACCTTGTCCATTGTATGCAGTGTGAGACGCTTGTTTTCTTGAAAATTTCAATATATAGAATTCTATAAATGATAAAACTTTAAGTTGTCAGGCAGAAGGTAATTTGGAAAGATCTTAATAGATTACTTACTGTTGTGGGAATGTTTTTCAGGAGTCAGAGTTGTTTTGCTCAAATATTCATCGGCAAGTGCTAACTGCGATACAAAATATATATATGCCTTTCTGAGAAAGAGGTACTATTAAATGCTTTTAAGGTGCGTGGATACTGAGCAGTTAATTAGAAAAGGCCTTTCAGTAAGATTTTGTAGCGGAAACAGATAATGCTGTGTACAATTGCTGTATGGTTTCCAGATTTGAAACACTTCTTCCCCGCCCTCCCCCCCCTTTTTTTGTTTTGTTTTGTTTTGTTTTTCCCTCCTTCTCTTGTGAGCTCAGTGAAAACGTTAGGCAGCATGTAGGCTCACTGGTAAATTGTGTAGAATGTGTGCATATTTCAGATTAGGTTTGAATTGTAAGTGGATATTGGTCCTTTAAGGAAGTGGCTTACCCTGTTGTTAATGGCAATTGACTTGTGTAATATTGTTCTACTGTAATTATTTAAATAGTTATCATGCTTTAAATTCAGGAAGAAAAATAATACTGCATTACTTGCCTTGTTTATCTTAGGACTTGCATACCAGCATGAATGTTGTTTTGCAAACATAAAGTTACTCTGTTTTCCTGTGGTTTTAGGGCTGACTTGCATATGTCTTAATTCTTGTGTTTTATGCAGGGTTCAGTGGTCTCAGTTTAAAGGCTATTTTATTTTCAAACTGGAGAAAGTAATGGATGATTTCAGAACCTCAGCTCCTGAGCCAAGAGGGCCCCCCAATCCAAATGTGGAATATATTCCCTTTGAAGAGATGAAAGAAAGAATCCTGAAAATTGTCACTGGATTTAATGGGTATGTATCATTTGTTCTCCAGATAACAAAAATATTTTCCCAATTTTTAACTTAGGAGTTTGTACTATCTATCTGTGACTGTTCATTTTGCTTCCTCAAATAGATGAGCAGAAGCAAATATATACATTGGAAAATATATTACAGTAGTTTCAGAACTTTCACTTTATTATTCTGTCTTTGAATGAAAATTATGACATCCTGTGACATGTCAGTCACTTCAGTTTTTTCAATATGTAGTTAGTTTTACCATGAAGCATGGTATTACCATGTGCGTTTAACAAGTAAAATAGATAGTAAAGTCAGATTTCTTTCAATATATTTTGAAATACCTAATTGAAAGAAGTCTTTCGGTGTTCTGTTCTTAATTGCTTTGTGGCAGTTCAGTAGCTGTTGGGGAAGTAATGCTGTGATAAACATGGTGTGACCAGGAGGCAAGGTGTACCTGGTTTTGAATTGTTAAATTGTGCCAGATTTGAATTTATAGATCGAGTGATACTTACCAATTGAGAGACTTGGGGTATTCAATCTACTGCTGATGGTGTCTTAGATTAAAGTGTATACCCTTGGCTGGTTTTGTGATTATGGAAGTTTTGTTTCCTTTAAAATAAAGCTCCTAATTTTTGGTTTTTGTGTTTTATTTGGTGTATCTTTTTTAATAGCTTATAATAGCTTTAATAGTTTTTCTTGCTTCTAAACTAGATTACATACTTACCAGAAGCTGAGTCATCCTGCTTGTGGGTCTCAATGCTTGCTTAAGAGAGACTTTTTCAGCATTTTTTCTCAGCTTGTCAGTAAATGGCCATACTATAAAGCTTGCCTCCCTGTTACCCTGAAATTTCAGATTTGGAGGTACTACTAACATGTCCTTAGTATCATACTTTGATGCTAAGTTAATAATTTTTACTCTTATAGTTCCATACTACTTAATTTATTTGCAGTTTAAGTGTCTCTTAGAAGTCAGATCTCATCTCCACCCTCCACCCCCTCAAATAGCTTGTGTAGGATACTTCTAAGAATGTGAAATTCAGCTTGTTCTCAGCTACCCAGTATTTATACCGGACTACTTCACCGAACGAATTGAAAAACAAACCTATCCTTCATGCCTGAGTCTGTCTCTCTCCCGCCTCCCCCAGCTTTTTGTTAATGTTTCACTGCCCACAAAATTTGTAATGTTCTCGCATGGGGACAGCTAATGAATGGGCTGCTGTTACCTTCTGTTGTTCCGAAGTGTACTAAACAAACCTCTGTGACCAAGTTTGGAGCTTACTCAGTGGCTGTGCTATTTTGATCTATTTCTGTAACACTTGAGAGTGCTCAACTTCCTCATACTTTGAAGTGAACCACCCAGTCTTTGAGGAAGCAAACTGCATACATTAGTTTCCTTAAAGAAAATAATACATTGGGATGCAACTCCTACAGTGAGGATATGATCGTGAAAGCTGAATCATGTGGAGATGTGTCCAAAAAGTAACAGCAGCAGGTTTTGGTTTGTGTGATTGGATATATTCAGGCTTCTTATTTAGAGTTGTGGATGTCATTTCAGGGTACCATAGTGGAGAAGGAAGCTACTTGCTATGACTTTATTATTAGGATGTTTTTATTGGTGTTAGTTTAAAAGAGTGAGGGAAAGACCTCATTAAAACTAGCTAATTTTTTAAAACTTTTTTTTTAAAGTCAAAATAGTAACGAATTAAGAATGACCCCTGTTTTGGGGTCTTTCTAGATGAAGTATCTTTTGAAGAAAGCACAAACTGGCTGTTTTAATCTTACTGAATCTTACTTGACATTGTATAATATGCTTGCAGAGCCAGAGTCTCATGCTATACTTTAGAATTGCTCTGGAGTAGGAACTTCTTAAAAAAAATTGCCATTTTCTTTATCATTTGCTAGTGAAGCAGAAAGTTCCAAGGTAAGTTATTGGGGATCTCTGATGACAGAAGAGTCTTCACAGCATGAATACAATAGACATAATCATAATCCAGATTTTCATTTATGTATATTTTTTGGCTACAATTTAATATAGCTGTTACAAGTAATTTTCCCAGATCCCTCTTGAATCCTGTCCATACAACGAATTTTTGGTTTGTAATTAATTCTGAACTATAGTGCTAGGAAGTGAAGTTTTGAGTGTGTTCGTATGGAATTTTAAGTGGTTACCTTCACTAGGCAGATTAGGACTATTCATGCAGCTCATGTAGTGAACAAATTAAATGTCTAAGCATTTAAGATCAATTCTCATACTACTCACAAACTTTTACATTGGTGTTCATGTATAGATTTACACCAATTTCAATTACTTCTATTTTAAAATCACTTTGTTAAACTATTTTAAAATAATAGTTTTGCCGAAAAGAATTAATGAGGTGAAGTTAACTTTGGGTTTTGCCAACTAAAAATATTGTAAGTGTTGGAAAAAATTACATGCAAAGGAGGTGATAGTGTGACACTTGGTGCCATCTGCTGCTCAATAAATGAAGTTCAGTTTACTATGTAAAATTTTGGAGGGAAATGAACTGGTTTTGGCTTTTGTTTAAACCTTTTGTAGCTGACAGTGAAATAGGAAGGCAGCTTTTACTTCTGGAGTTAGTGGCAGGCTGCACACTTTCTTGAGTATGCTTATTCCCCAAGTAGCCAGAACTGTATTGATGATCTCAAAATACTTCATGTCTTAGTACTCCAGGTGTCCATTTAGGTACTGCTAAATACAAATTAGCCAGGCAGTGATTCTCCAGGACGTCTTACAGATTTGGCTGATGAAAAATAATTTAAAATTTTGGGTATTTTTGTTTCTGTGAAATAAATTGATTTTAAGTGGACAATCAAGTCTATTAAAAAATTACAAAGTCTCTTTAATTATGGACTTCTCAACCCAAAATCAAAATGGCCATCAGTGAGAAATAATAGATACCATCAGTGCTGTAGCTATGTGGAAAAGTTAACAGATCAAGTAAATTCTTTGTGACTGAGTTAGAGTTGGGAATTTTTTTTAAAAGAGGGCACTACACAGAAGCTGAACATCATGAAGAATTTGGGTGTCAGAAGGATTACTGGTTTACCAAAAGTTGCTGAACAGCAGCACTATTTGATTGATACTAAGGAAGCTTTGGGGAAATTAATAATGATAGAACTGTTGTCAAGCTTAAGACCCTTCATTTAATGAAGTAAATTAAAAGGAACACTTGTTCCTGGTTTGTTCTAGTTTGTACTTATGTAATTTTGGTGGTGGGGGAGGAGATACTTCTGGGTCAAAATAGGGAGGTGAAATGTATTTTGCTTGTGTGCTAAAACACTCTGATACTGCCATTTTACTTGCTTTTAGGCAATAACATGTCAAAACAAATGTTTTAAAAATACTGTCATCTTATAGCATTACTTTTTGCAAGTGTTTAATGTATTTAATGCTTCATGAGCTATATTCTAACTCTCCACAGCTGATTGATGGAGTTTAACTTCACCATCTTTCTATTCTTAAAAGTCAAGTAAAGATAAGTTGGTATGGTGGTATAGTGTAATTCAGGGTGAATAGCAAGGAAAGGCATTAACTAGTAGGGTAAATGTGATTATAACTTCTGTGTTTTTCAGGCAGCTGTGTTGGAGCTAGGGCTAAGCGTGGTTGCATTGTAGGCTACCTCCTTACTGTTTTCCAGCTGAGGATTATAACTTCCTCAGTAACATGATATACAGACAGTTCTGAAAAACATAATTAAGTTGTTGATACTTGGTCACTCTCTTTCTGATTACTGCTTGCTTTTAGTTAAAGTGAAGTGTCACGTAGTTTGATTAATTGTAGCTATGCTGACCTGTTTTCATTGAACTAGTGGTAGATCTGTGCATCTTTAAGATGTGGCTTTTCAGCTAATAAACTAAGCTTGAGATACATACTGTATGTATGAAATAGGCTTAAGATACTGTGTACTGAGTTCCTCAGAAAATAATAAAAGTTGAATTTTTAAAAAAATTTGCAGTTTAGGCATATATATACACACATGTATGTAAGTCTGTATTGATACTGCTCTTATTTGGTGTATCAGTCATATTCCCAATCAAGAAATGGTTCTTAAGTATTGTATCAAATATTCTTTTTAGACGAATTTTTGAAATGTCTATGGCTTCAACTTCAAAGAGTTAACTGTAAGAATGCATGATTCTTTATTATTTTATTGAAATAACTTTTAAAGTATTTTACTGTTTTGTCAAAAGTCACAGAAGTTTGTTAAAATGTGACACTGAATTTGCAATGAAAGTGTATGACATCTCAGGTAACTGGTAAATGTATGTAAAGTATTGCTTGTCTGAAAGGTCAGTTTCTCATTTAAGTAAGGATGAAATTGAGTGCAGAATTGTCAGAAAACAGAATGTGTGAATGTGATGCTTATGGATTTATACATCTTATGCTGAATTTAATTATTTTTACTGAGCTGTTCCTTGATAGCTAAGTATACTGTCCAGTTGTGGCAAAATAGAGTATTTGTAACAGCTGAAGTATAATGGTTCCACTAATTCCAACATTTAATGCTTTTGCTGTAAATGTATTTTGTAAAACATGAAATAAACTACAAGTTGAGAATTTTTTAGCTCTAGTGTGTATGACTCAAATTTGTTTTGAATCGCTTACCATTTCTGTTCTATATATTTGAATAATAAATACAGTCTTAAACTACTCTACTGTTGATGATCTGATTTCCTTTTCACTGTTTTAATGAATTGTTTGAGTTGTGGGATGATGTATTTAGGATGCTACTTCAGAGTTTTGTGGTGGTGAGCACAAAAGACAGTGCTTTGTTACCTCAGTGTATGAGACAGGGGAAAATAAGGCCTTGAGTTACTACCCTATATTGCTAATGATAAGAAATTTCAGTACTGTTTTCTTTCTTTCTTCTCAGTAAGGGGGAGAAAGCAATAATGTTGCTTCCTAGCAATCATACTTTTGAAAATAAAATTAAATTGTTATAAATCTATTTCATTGCAGCATCCCCTTCACTATTCAGCGACTCTGTGAGTTGCTGACAGATCCTAGGAGGAATTACACAGGAACAGACAAATTTCTAAGAGGTGTGGAAAAGGTACGTATTTTTCTGAGAGAGGACACAGCTAAATAGTCACAACTACCACTTAAATAACTTCTGAATTACTCCCAAAGGTCTGTTGTTTCATTATGGCTCAAAGCCATAGTATAGCTAATAGCTACTGTAAGTGTAGGAGTTTGTTTCATACCTTTTAATATCAAAAAGCAGTTTTAAAATAACTTATTTAAAACATAAAAATAAATCTCAGGGCTGTAACTGTTGTGTTTCCTAATCACTGTGCAGTACTCAAACTGTAGTTTGTGGAGGGTGTAATGTCACTTTCTATATTGAGTCCTAGCTAGAAATAATCAAATAATCAGCTGAAATAGTTGAATTTTTTGATCAGGCATTTCCTTCCACATTTGGGTTCGGATTAGATCCAGTAGGTGAAGAAGGGAGGCCCCTCCCTCCAAGGTCTTTTGTTTCAGTATTTAAAACCTCTTGTGTAGAGGACTGTGCCTTTGTAAAAACATACAGATGTCATTTAATGGTATTTTATAGCTTATGTCAGAATGTGGGATCTTTCAAAAGTAGATGACAGCCTTTCAGGATGTCACATAGAATTTTCTTGATGGCGAAATTGGCTTGAGGTTCCTACTTAAACTATTCAATTGAAGAAGAGTTAACTTTTAAATGGATTTGTTTTCACTGTTATGGTGGATACAATCAGGTGTATTCTTGCAAGTTAAGATGGGAAGGAGACGGTCAGGAATAAATGATGAGAGAGGGATTTCACAAAGCAGTTTCTTGACCAACAACGAGATCTGTGAAACCACACCTCAGGTTTTATGGAGAACCCTTATTAAAGTTCGTATGGATTAATTTAGCTGGCCCTGTGATAAAAGCCACCCTGTATAATTTGGCTAAGTATTGATCTGAAGAGAGAATTTTACCTAATTTCTAAGCTAGGTTTCTAGATGTTAAAATTGATTTAGTTTGCAGTGCCGTTCAAGAGGGAGAGGTGGCTAAGCAAAACGTACTGAATTAATCATTATTTCTGCCCTTTGTTTATGCGGGGCCAAAATAATTTAACATTTGAAATGCGGTTGTGCCAAAAATAGCTAATAGTGCTTGCACACCTTTGAGTGCAGGGCTCACATACAAATAGAGCATTTCTCCGGCAATTCAGAAGTTTTTCAGCGTTTCAGAATACTTTGCTTTCCGAAGATACTTCAGTTGGAAATGACAAACACTTGAGCCTGAGGTTTAATGTGCTGGTCTCATTATGACGGTAACCCACTTATGAAAAGACTGACTTTTAGTGTAATTATGGCCCGACCCAAGAGGGAGCAAAGACTTTTTTTTATGTATCTGTCATCTGTTGGTAGCTTTCAACCCAATGTTCTGTAGAGATACTTTAACAGATATGACCAAAATCCTGTAACTCTTTTTTTTTTTTGGCGGGTGTTGTCAAGAGCTGAAGCTTCTGTTTCTGAACTCTTAATATGTTGTTTGTGTATTACAGAATGTCATGGTTGTCAGCTGTGTATATCCATCTTCAGAGTAAGTATAATCTTTTTCTTGAAACTTTAAGCTTGTGTTAGTAGAGGGGAGAATCTGCGCATGTGTGTCTAATATATTTCTCCTGCTGGCAGTAGTTGTATCCAAAAGACAGACGTGCAGAGTTCAGTTTTTATTATCAATAGTTAAGTCAACAGTAGTGATAGTGGTCTGCAAGTGTTACATGTAGTAATTTGGAAATGAACAAACAGCTTTGGAATCGGATATATGGTACAGTTCAGTATTATCCCCGAACACTAAGCTGTTATTTTATACCATAGCTGGTGGTGGGAAAAAGAGATACCCCGCAATAACAGTTGCGTTGTAAATTCATATCCTAGTCTATTTCCCTAGTATAATGTATAGGTAGAGAACCCCTTGAGGACTGACAGTGGGGGACTATTTAAGTTGGGGGGGGATTCTGTGCAAGCAAGCTTAAAGTAATTTAAAGTTCCTTTGTTCATAACATTCTCTCTCTCTCGGTTGTTGTTGCTAGGAAAAATAATTCCAATAGTTTAAATCGGATGAATGGAGTTATGTTCCCAGGAAATTCACCAGGGTACTCTGACAGGTAAGTTTAGTTTCGGGAGTTAACTTTTTCTGGATAAAAGCAAGGTAGTTCTGGAAATAGCTGGTTCAGATCCCTTATTACTTATTCTGATCCCAAATACATAGCCTCAAAAATGGGGTGCCATATGGAATACTGGGGGAGGGAAGGTAGAGGAGGCATGAACATACACACTATGTACTCTATTTTTTGATTTTTTTGTAACCTCATTGTTCAGAATTTTTTTTTTTTTGTTATTTAAAGTTGTTATGATAGTTTGCATGTTGTAGGCAAGGAATTTTTTATTGAATATAAAATAGCAAAGTACTTGATCTCTTTTGGTTTTTTGGTGATCTTTTAAAACAAGGTTATAGCTGCTTTCTGCCTACCAGGAACAAATTACTTTACTAAAAGGATAATTTTTTATTATTATTTTTAAAGATCTAATGTAAATGGTCCTGGAACTCCTAGACCAGTAAATCGACCGAAGGTTTCTTTGTCAACTCCTATGACAACAAACGGTTTGCCAGACAGCACGGAACATAAAGAATCGAGCTTGCAGCAAACAGAAGATAAAAAACACAGGTTTGTGAGGAGTAACGTATTTTGAGTTTTTATTGTTCTCAGGTTTTTTTCATTTATGTTTTAAAAATATTTTAAAAGAGAATGGCCATCTAAGGTATGCATAATTAAGTCTTAACATACAAATATCTGCAGCAGGATTTGATGTGTGCTTACTACTGTTTGGGCTGTCTAGATAACTATCAGCTCAAGTTTCCACAGTTGCAGTAACACATCTTGTAAGTGTATGGGATGTATAGTAAAAATGAAGAGTGAATAATAGAGTTCAGAAATCTACACATATTTGTGTCAGGATGTTAAACTATAACCAGATACGATATTTCATAAACATTTACCACTGATTCTGACAGTAGGAGCTGCCTGTAATTTGGACCCACCAGAGTAGCCTGACCACTCTGCATTTTCATTGACAATCGGGTGAAGGAGGAGTGATGGCTTTGAGGTTTTGTTATGTAATAAGTGAGTTCTACTGTTCTCTCTTGTACAGTTTTTTTTTTTTAAAAAAAAAAGGTAGCAGCTACTTCAAGTTAAAGTGTGACAAGATACAGGATGTTTTTCTTCAATAAAAACTACAGCTGCTTTTGTTGTTTATAGTGAATCACCAGCATCTGAATCAGAAGGTGCTCAGAGCAGCCCAGTAAAAAATAAGCACTCTGAAGATGATCCTGCAGAAGCAGAAGGACATGAGGTAAAAAGACTTAAATTTGACAAGGAGGGGGAAGCCAGAGATGCACCTAACCAAACTGCCTCCAGTGAAGTTTCTTTAGGCATGGGGGAAGAGACAGAAACATCCTCTACATCTCAGGATAAAGAAAAAGATGCTACTTGTGCCAGACAGCACTGTACAGAGGAAGAGGAGGAAGGTATTTCAGATTTTATTGTCTTTCCTCTGTGCATTTTCCAAGGAGTTGGGATTTTCTTTGCAGGAGGCCAATGCTGTTGGGATTGCTGAATGTCTCCAGTTGTGCATAAAGATGAACTGCTTGTTCATACTTAAATTTCACATAATTTAGCAATTCTGTTACTTCTTTTTTTCTTTGTCCTACATCTCTATTTAAACATTTATAAAATGGTACTTAAAATCTTCTTAGGCAGTAAATTACATGAGGGTCGTAACAATGCACCAAGAATTCAAGAATCCCTACTTTAGGGTATCATCAGATATTCTCATCTCTTCTGCAGAAGGGTCATATCCATGTTTGACTGTCTTTATTATTAATAAATTACTGAAATACGGATATAAAGTTATGTTCTTTCACTGAGGAGGCTGAGCAACAATCTCTCCGGATCCTATTAGAACTGTGAAAGTGACCTCACTCTAAGGCAGGCCCTGTACCTAATTTAAAAAAGATAACTACAGTTAAGAGACTGATCTATTTTTGTACATATTCTCTAAAGTTTCCTTTTAATATTTTTTTTTGTGGCTCATGTATTTGTAAAATGTTCCTCTAAATCATGATGGATGTACACTTGAAACAGTAACGTTTTCAACATTTCCAAAAGACTGCTTCTGAAGACAAATAAAGGAATATGGGGAAGCAAGAAAAAGTTACTTGTTAGACTGTCTTTATCCACTGAAGCTTAATTAAGTGAAGCTACCTATTTAATAAAAAAATTGGACTTTATTTTGTGGTATATTAGGATAGTTTGGCTATCCTGATGAAGTCGGCTAATACTTTACATCTAATAAAACTGGGTTTTGTCAGAAGTATTGCTCAGCATAGCTGGAAATGGAAAGTAGCAGGGTTAAGATTTGTTTAAAAATGCCTTAGTAATACTGTACTTTCGCTGTTTCTAGAGTCCTTCATGTCTCCCAGAAATGTTGGTCCAGACAGAAAAGATCAAGAAAAAGACACTGAATCCTCAACTGTGAATGAAGAGACCTCTGAGGAGAACAATCAAATGGAGGAGTCTGATCAGTCTCAAGCAGAGAAGGTTTTACACTCAGATGACAATGAAATTAGTGGATCTGCCAGTAGTGCAGCTGACTGTAGTGAAACTGAAGAGTTAGGGTCCTATGCTAGTGAAACTCCAGAAATTTCGTCAGAGACCCCTATGGAAAACAGTGATGAAGCCACAGAAGCTGCAGATGAACCTATGGAGCAAGACTAATTTAAATACACTTAGATGCAGTATTTTCCATAAGGCTCCAGTTTTACACTGTATAAATAATTTTATGTAATAAAGTGGACCTTTAGTTTTACAAAAAGAAGCAGGTTGTAAAATAAACTTCTCCATGGATTGAACCTTGAAAGAGTTGTACGTGATAAGAACTGTGAATACCAGCTCCTTCAGGTCCTGCTTACCGCTGAACTTTCGTTTGGTCAAATCAGTGGTTTGTGTATAGTTTTTTTTATTTAGAATAAAAGTTTTTAAACTGGAAGGTAATTATAATTTTGACAACTTTTTTGGAGATTACCACACCTAGTTGTATGTAAGCAAGAAAGCTTTTTGTCTTTGTCTCTTTCTGACAGCTATAGCAGTTACTTCATATTTTGGTTACAGTTTCAACATTTGACATGTGACATATGGGGTTTCATGCTGGTTTCCAGATTTTTATTTGAATACACACTATGAAACCTTACGTTGTGTGTTTTAAAATGTGTTACATTTCACACACATGTATATGCACGCATGCACATGTATGTGTACCCTCACTGTTCTAAGGGGGAAATGGTATATTTTTCTGTTTCTATAAAAGATAAATACAGCAAATACTTTTTCTATAGGAAAAGACTGAGTTCACCTCTCAAGGCACTTTGTTTTGCCTCTGGAAAACAAAACAAATGAAATCTGGCCCATATGAAACCCTGGAAATATTAACATTGTTGAAAACACCAGAGTAAACACATTCCAAGAGAACTGTTCAGATTACAACATTTTTGTATACTTCTGAGGTGCCTGAGTGAAAGGATTTCATTTATTTATGAGAAAATGTGCTTTATGTTGAGAACGCTGTAATCAAAACATTAGCTTAAACTTTTGTAGAAGAAATGTTTGAAAATATGATAAGAAAATCTCTTGGAAGAAATGAACAGGTACTTGCCTTCTTGAGTGCTTCTTGGAGCATTGTGAATATTGTAGAGAAGACTCAAAATTATTCTAAGGTATGCAGATGGCATCGGTATGATCACACCACTGTATTGGAAGAATTAATATATGACCATAGTTATGTACCTGAGCTAAACGACTAAAAGGTTTAGGGGTGCATAGAAATCACCATGATTTGTATAACATTTTGGAAGTGAACTAAATATTTTTGAACATGCTACTTTGACAGCCAGTGTTACATTTTTTTCAAACCAGCTCAAAGCACAAACTACTGCTTTAAACTCTCGATATTTTCCAGTTCCCATATTTAAAGACATGCAAGCTGCAACCTCCCAGTCACAATTACTGGCTGCCAAATTTATACCTGTTTCTTCAACTGTACCTTTTTGATATTTAGAATTTTTAAATTTCTGTAAAGTAGATTTTTGTAGATTGTAATGAGTGCTCACTGCCATTGTGAAACGGTATATAATTGTATAATTTCTGTGTGTAAACTGAATGCTTGGGCTTTCAATACAGTATTCATATAAAGCAATAAATATTAATGTTATGAAATATCTGAGTACATTTTTATCAGAATTGTCCCTTTTTGGTTTTAAGTTCACATACCTGAAGTACAAAAATGACCTCTAAAATGCATGCTGATAGTTTCTTGTACTACATGGTATGCTTTGTATCATTTTGGGGAAATCTGGGTTTTGATTAATACCGGAGTAATTTGGCTCAGTTAGAATATTTATAAAGTTACTTCTTGCTGATGTTACCTATCAAGTTCTAAGCAGACAGGATTCAGGGAGATGCTTGCTAAAAAAAAAAATCCTATTGATTGAGATCCCCTTACAGAAGGAAAATTGTACTTTGACTCATTTTCATTGTGCTTAAGGGTTGGATGTGTATTATAAAATTAAAGGACTGAACCAAAATGTTGAAATTAGGAAAGTTTAAAAATATAGTGACATCTTATACTTTGTGTTTGGTTTTTTTTAATATTTTGCCAATGAGAACAAAATTTTAAAATTTCCAAGTTTAGAGATTTCTGAAATTTTCTTTAGACTGTTTATTTGTGCAGATACTGTCAATAAACTTGTTCTTTAAGCACCTGTGACCTTTCGATATGTTTGTTTTAGCAGCACTAGTGCCACTGTTGCAGAGACTTGCAGAAGAACTTTGAGGTATGGATCCATTCATATATCTGCAATTTTTTTTTGCAATGGCTGATAAAAATTGAAATCGTGCTTTAACATCACAATAAGCATCTTAATACTAAATATGTGCATACATTTAAAGATTGCATTTACTAAATCAGAAATTACCTTTTTTTTTAAAAAATGTGGATTTAGAAAAAAACCAAAACAAACCTACTGCATTTCTAAGCAGCCGTATTTTGTCAGAGGCATTACACACCTCCAGATACACAGGCAGTCACTTTTCAGTGTGTGTGGAGGTGTAGCATTGAATCTATTTTCATAGCTTGTATCTTTCTAAATCTGGATGCTTTAAGTTCCGTAATTACA
Source organism: Calonectris borealis (assembly GCF_964195595.1). Taxonomy (NCBI): domain Eukaryota; kingdom Metazoa; phylum Chordata; class Aves; order Procellariiformes; family Procellariidae; genus Calonectris; species Calonectris borealis. The sequence continues at coordinate 4,833,456 of NC_134321.1, read as the reverse complement.
TACACCCCAGAGCATGTTTCTGTATACAGCCATTCAGACAATCGCTGGTTCTGTTTGCTTTCATGAAGGAAAACCAGGCAACAGGTGCTTTATAGTGCTCATGGGTGTATTTCCTATTAAAAAAACCTATTACATGGCACTAGAATACAAACAGAAAATGTAATGGAGTTTACTTTTCAGAATACAAGGTGAAGGTCAGCCCTTAATACTGCTCTGATACTAAAAGAGAAAAATTGCTATCTCAGAGAAGTTGATCTTAAAGTATCTGAGATGCTCTGTCAGCCTTGATTTTTAAACCTCAGGGACTACTTCAATGCTTGCAATAGAGGTAGCTTTCTAACACAGCATGTACTTGGGGTTATAAAGACTAGTACATTGAAGTTAGTGTTCAAAAAAGTCTTCGAGTTGGTTCAGTGGATGGAGCAGAAGTTGCTGGAATTCGGGGTAATTTATGTGCAGGAACTTCCGCTGGCTGCTCTCCAGTGACCATCTGAGGAGCGCTGACCAGGCTCCCCAGCACAAGGGGTTTGCTCTAGGAAAGCCTTGCATCCTTTTGCCTCGCAAATGGAGCTCGGAACAACAAAAGCCATATCCCTGTGCAACGACCTCTGGGTTTGTGTCCTTGCTCCATAAAGTTTTGGGGCAAGGATTATTACTGCTTTCTGTATTGCTAACCAGGTCCAGGACAAACTTGGATTTCTTTTTCAAATCCTCTTGGATCTACTGCTGGCTTGAACAAAGTAAACTTTTTTTTGATACAAAAATTGTGTTCTGAGGGTTTCCAAGGCTAAGGTATCTCTGCAGCACTGAGCCTCTATTGCTTTTTTTAAACATTTCAGCAGGAAATGCTCCTAGCTGGAAAAGTAAATTGGAATTGCATTTCAGTTTATGCCTCGCCTAGGGGATGCAGGAAGCAGGCTGAAAAATATTTCTGCTGCTGCTTCAGTCTGTGAGAGATTTTGTATGTATGTTGGGTTTCAATTGAGCAGTTTACTGAAAAGCTGCATCATGACTCCAGCAAGATTGTCCTGGGTCTGGTACAAAAGAATCAAGCTTTTATTTTTAGCTTCTTTGTTAATTGTATGTGGGGGAAAAAAAACAGAGCTGAAGCCTGATAGAATCTTAGTTATATGAGTTTTCTGTTGCAACAGTTAAGTGGCAACCCAGTGATTAATTTAAAAAGAAATTAGTTTTTTTTTTTTCTAGAATGAATGCCTTCTATTGACTACAACTGTACAAAACACCCTGCTACAATCCTTTAGCATTTTTTATTCATATAGTGCATTTCTAGGAAGAGTTTAAAGGTTATTTGCATCTCAATGTGTCCGAGGTCAATGTTTTTCAGTTACAAGTGTGGAAGAGGTACGGATTACTGAAGGCATCCTAGTTACCTCCCTGCCGTTACCAATGAGAAACCCAGGTTTTGTCATGTAACCCGTAAACTTTTGTTAATTGGAGCTCTTCATTCTCATTTGCATCAAGGATGTTCATGCCAGCAAATTCTTTATGGATATAATGTTCTTTTCGTATCTGTGTGGTTTAACTGAAAGCGGTTAGCTCTGAAATTTGCATATACATAGGCTATATCATGTACCTATGCGTTTGTGCTCTCTATACTTCTGTACAGCGAATTATTCTGCTGCTGGGCCTCTCCACAGACCGATAGTTATAACAAGTTTGTGGCATATTTTGTCTTCGTTTCTGTATTTGTGAACAGGTTCTGGGACACAAGGCACCTTATTTCCAGGATTCCTACAGCCTGTCAAAAAATATTCATGCCAACAACTCATCTCCTGCAGACTTAAGTTTTTAGGTTAAGAAATAATCCTGTGTTTTCTAGCTGAAAGAGAATGTTCTGGTTTCTATGGATAGAAATAGCAATCATGTTTTGGTTCCGAATGATCTTTTAATGCATGTGAAGAAGGCACCTGAAGTCATTCCCCCCAGTTTTGGACTATTATTTACCAACTCATCTGCAAGGTTCGCTGTAAACTGTTGCATTATTTCCTTTGTAAGTTGATCCTCTGTCTGCACATTCACTCGGGAAAGCTGCTTTTCTCCATCCATGTTTATTGCAATAAACTATAGACAAAGTTCTTGAACTACTTCTGGCCTTTGGAAATTCTTACCGTGAGTGAGCGGTGACAGAAACTACTCAGGACTGGCCTCTTGCATATTTTATTCTGTGGTCCAATTTATAATTGCTGGGCTGTGTCACCGCAGGTAAAGATAGGAGAAACTTTGAGGGCCACTGAACACTGCAAATTTAACAGTGGCTCAGGCTGATGCTATTTGATATGTGTCATGTGCCGCTGGGACACAACAGGAAACTCTTGAGTGTTTAATGGTCCTTAAGCCCCCGTCCCCAGCCCGCGTTGCTGCAGCCGCGCTCCCTCCGCCCGCGAGGGCAGCGCGCGGGGAGCCGGGGCGGCGCGCGGCTCCCCCTGGCGGCCGGCAGCGCCCTCTCAGTCAGGGCGCCGGCAGCGGGGCCGGGCCCGGTGCGGGGCGGGGAGCGAGCCCTGCGAGTGCGAAACGAGGAGTTTCCCGAGTGAGAGAACGGGGGAGACGGCGGGGGGGTCCCCGCGGGGCGGCTGGGGCACGGGCCTCACCCGGGTGGCTCCGGGGACAAACGCCTCCTGACAGGCCCCGGGCCTCGGGACCCCCGCGGGGAGACAGCGGCTGGGACAGGCTACAGGTCAGTAAAGGTGTCACTGAATATTTAAGATAAATCATCTCAGCAGCAAATTAAGCTGTCATTCCTCATCTTGCACTTCTCCCCTTCCACGCTGGTGACCAAGAACACGGCTGGTGACCGACTTCCTGCTAGCGATTCTCGGGTGCGCTGGACACCCTGTTCGTTTATCCTGCCTCCCCGGTTTTCTGCCTGCAAGACTGAACAAACCCCGTTCTCCCAACCGTCCCTGGTAGCGCGTGTTGTTCTGAGCCATTGCTCTTCTCCCGTTTGTCTCCCTTGTCCTCAAACTGCTGTATCCGAACCAGGACACAGCACGCCAGCTGGGGCCTCCCAGGCAGCGCGAGTCGTGCCTCCCCTGTGTTGTGTATGTGTCTCAAAGTGATATTTGACTATTTGATTTGTGGCCCGCCATAACTGCCAAGTCATTTTCTGCCCAAGCTGTTTCCGAGCCATGACGTCTTATGGCATATATGTGATTTTGCCTGAAGTGTGCTGTTCTGTTCTTGTCTCCCTCCAATCTTTAGTACTTTTTCCCATTTTTTCCTGTTTTTTGGGTTTTTTTGTTTTTTTTTTTTTTTTTTTAAAGATTTCTTTGAATTCTCATCTTGTTCCATAAGGTCTTTACAAGTGCTTCTCCCTTCACAGTGCTGTACTCTCAGGGGCACTTTGTGTTACAGTGCCATCTTGTTAATAAGAGTCTGGAACAGAACTGGACCCAGAGCAGATACCTGCAGGATTCAAACTGATCTTAAACTGTGCTGGGGACGAGGACACTGAACTGGGCCAATGAAAGCAGAAGACCCAACCTATATCTTTGAGACAGTCCAGCTCTTTACTTCATTAGTTTGTATTTATTCAAAAAGTGCAATAGTTGTGTGTTAGGGCCTTCAGTGACGGAAGTGTACGTTGGTATTCGTTTAACAGAAACAGCTTATCCTTGTGGGTTTCATGTGACCGGTAGCAGGCAACAGCTCCAACTGCAGCTGTTCGGCTCCTGCTGCCAAGCCTGCTCCCATCCCTCACCGGGACACTCGTGTTCTCAGCAGCTTTAGCACCATTCACCTCTCACTGTCACTACAGTCTCTTGCAATAATCTGGTAGACAGATGCCCTGGGGCTGTCTTGCAGCAGCTCCGTGAAGGCTTGTGAAACCGGCCTTTGCAATGCACTGGTGATAGAACTGATCCGTGAGCTGGGAAAGCTGCCTGGCTGTGTAGCTGCCTCTTGCCATGGGCTCCGTGGTTGTTCCAGAGGCGCCCAAAAAGTCTTCTCGGTCCATTTATTCACACCTCTGAACATTGGTCACAAAGGAGAAAGAACTGAGGAAGGAGAGCTCAAAAGCAGGATGGAGCAGAGGGGTTTCTTGAGCATTTGTTTCTTGACCATCCACTTTTGTGCAGTTGAACAATTCCATTTTCTTTGAAACACCTGATAAAAAGACTCAAACCAGGCTGCAGACTGGCAAACAGCCCTTCTTGAAGTTGTTTTATAATCGAGCGTAATATACATTACGAGTATATACATAATATTATATATAAATAATGAGCGTAAAAAAAGGCTGATGAGAAAGCAGAGCCTTCTGGTCAGCAACACTGATAGATGCACTACGATAACAAGTGTGGAGATGGTGAACCCAGCAAAGTGTGGCTTGCACTGCCGTTGAGGTCACCGAGCACACGCACTTCAACTCGCAAGCGGAAGGACGTGGATTCCTTGGATAGGTGAGCAGGGTGAGAAAACGTATATGCAAGCTAGTTCCCATAATGAGAAACCCGAGAGCGGACAATGTGGAGCTGCCCTCTGGAACACGGGGGCAACGTGCAAGGAAGAATTTGGGACTCTGGAGACGCTGGGCCTCAGGCTACGCCAGAAAATGGAACCCGGCATTCCCCTGATGGCAAACGTGACTCGGCCGCTCGGCAGAACCGCGGCACGGCCTCCCTGGAGGTCAGAGGCTCTCTGTTGCACAGCAGCAGCTAAATTTCGGTCTGCCAAGTGGAGGAGAGGTCTGTGACAGCTGACAGTGACAATAAAACTCCTCCGACCGGTGCCAAGCTCTGCGCTTGCAAGCAGCGCTCCTTCTTCCGAGCAACACGGTTACGAACAGGAGGCAAGCTCAGGAGCGCGCTGGCCCTCGCCGGTGCTTTCTGAGGAGGACGCTGTGCGAGTCAAGGGAGCGGTGGGCCGGGGGAGCAGCTCCCCCGAGCCCCTTCTGCCCGGGAGCCCCCGGCCCTCCCGGCGACGCTGCCTCCTCCCAGCCCGCGGCAGAGCCCCCGGCCTCAGCCCTCCCGGCAGGCCCAGCAGCAGGAGGGGAGGAGCAGGAGCGCAGGCCTCTCGCAGCCTCTGCGCGCTCTCCCCTCCCGCGGGCGCCGGACGGCGCAGCCCCCGGCCCGCCACACGCCCCCCGGCAGCGGGGACGGGCGGGACAGGCCCCCGCCGCCGGCAGAGGGCGCCGCCGCCTCGGGAACGCGCGGCGACGGCGGCGCCATTTTGCGGTCGGCCGAAGGCGCTGAGAGCGCCGCGGCGGGGCTCGGACGGCGGCTCCCGGCCTGAGGCACCGGCCTGAGGCACCGGCCTGCCGCGGTGCGTGGGGCCCGGCGGGCACGCAGCGCCGCTCCGCAGAGGAGGAGAGCACCTTCCTCCGGGGAGGAAGCGGGGAGCAAGCGCTCCGGACAGCGCCTGAGGTGCGCTGTGAAATGCCGGTGGTGGAAAGGTCAAAGACGTGAAAAGGATGGGGGGATGAGTTAAATGGGGGGTAAACAGTCAAAATTAGCTTTCTGTATTTACATTGGAAACAGCCTTAAATCTTCAGTGTACTGGGCTCTGATGAGACATTAAACAGAGCTGCTGCAGCAACCCTGTCAAAGATCCTGCTCTCAAGTGCTGAGAAATTAAATTCACCTCCCCCAGATCAGGAGATGAGCTTCCAAATTAAAGTGGATTTTTTTTTTTTAACTAACAAAGCTGGGATACTTTTATAATTTTAAATCTTGCCCCTTTAAGTTTCAAACTTTGCAAACTTTCCTCTTTAAATTGCACCGTTATTCCAAGTGACAGTTGAGCCGTTTCTGTATTAATTTCATGGCTCCAGGAGGTGGAGCTTTAGAATAAACAAATGCTACGATACAGTAAAACAGGCACTAGCGATGCTATAGCAGTATCGGCCTGAAAGATGAGCATTGCAAAAGTTTTTGCTCCTTCCGTGTCCAAAGTTGGAAAGTACCATACTTTTGTTACTGTATCTGCAGGTTACAACAGACTGAAGGTTAAATACCTCTTTCCTTGCGCGGGGCCCATCCTGTCAGGGATTCCACAGCAAGCGTGCTGCTAGCCCAGCTTGTCAGGAAATTAAGGGAAGGGATACAATGCACCACACCTGCATCATTTACCAGCCTGTAACTCCCCCCTCCCTCCCCACCATGATCTTCCTCTCTGCAGTCCCCCAAATCGCACAAACCATTGCAGCAAGACTGTGGAAGTGGAAGATGTCTCACGAAATCAGAATCCAACGCTTTTCAGCGTTATGTGCTGCACTGAGGAGGGGCATGATCTGTTCTCTTTGCCCATAGTGCTTAGGAAAAGGAGCCATGGATTTAGATGACCATAGGGAAAGAAGCCAGGTGTTGGGGTAGTTGTAAGGATAAGTGATGCGCTGGAGTAGCTCACGCAGCTTTCTCAAAGCCCTTCTCCCCCATTTCTTCCCTGTGATGGTGCCCAGCCCTTTGGTTTGGGGTGGACTAGATGACTTCTTCAGATTATTTCTACCTCTAATCTTCCCCCCACCCCCCTCCTCACAATTCAACATTTCTGGAAGGTTTCTGTTTTATTGGGCTAAAGTTTCCCTGAGCTGGTTCAGTCCAGTTGGTGGTAGGAAGGTACGCAATTGAGCATTTGCCCTTGGAATCAAAACGTATCAAATCCAGAACCTCAATTCTGAGGCTCAGATGCAGTATCTGGGAAGCTGAGGATGACTTCTGCGAGGCAAAGATTAATATGGCAAAGATTAATTGGTCTTCTCTTTCCTTCTCCAGGTAGTTTCTTTTTCTTCTTCTTTTTAATCTCTTTTTTTCAGTACCTAAAGTCTTTTCCAGTCTAGTTTCAGAAGAGATGTGATAACGCTCAGTCGCTTGAGGTGTTTAAGATAATTCTACTCTCTAATGTACTTGCCTTTCAGGATTGGGGTTTTTTTTCCCTGATGTTCATCATAAACTTTCTTTATTTCATCCCATTTCCCCAAGATGTACTTAAAGGTATCCTAATTCTTCTAACATACACCTATTTTTGAGTGCCAAGCCTTTCCCTTTGAGGCCACTCCCCTCAAGTGTTTCATATTTACTCTTTATCTTTGCTCACAAATGAGTCCCAGTGACTTCAGGTGCTCTTTTCTGAACTCCTGGGCCTGTGTTGCGTTTTATTAACAACTTGTAAAGATGCTAAGGAGACGTGCTGGGTTCTCTATCAAGTAAATGACTGTTTATATCTGAGACAGAGAGAGACTCCTACTTTCCACTGGTGTTACTTATCTCCCTGGGAATCTTAGCAAGGAGTGACTGTCCGTGTTTACATGGGCCTCTCTCCATGCAGTTACCACACCCTGGATCTTGCCTTCAGATATTGCAATGCTGGGGCCTCCTGATACAACAACAGTCCCTGGTCAGTGACTGTCTGCACTCCACGTTTTATTGGAGGAGAGATTCACGTACATTCCTGAACAACCCTGGGAGCATGTTGACACATGTCTTTTTTCCTGCCAAGGTGACTTGACTGCTCTGATCACTGGGCTATCGGTTGATGCCCAAACTTGCTCTTTTTTTTTTTTATCTGGACCCATACAACTTTGACTTTTCTCTTGTACAAGGGATAAATTAAAGTCATGTGGACAATAAAAATTTCTGTTATATGAGGCATTTCTTTCTATGTAATAGTGTAATCTACAACAAAACCTACTTTAAACAGCAAAAGAAATGCCTTGTTTTCTTGGTGCTCTAGGAATATCAGAATAGATCTGTGGCTCTCGGAGTCTTACCAGCTTCTTTCTACTTCTGTTCTTTTGATTATTTATTCCTTTCTGCATTCTCTTTGACTTTCAACTCAGTCAAAGAGCTGTGCTCCATGCACCAAAGGCCCTTCTCTTCAGATCTCTCTTTCTGACTACAGGTCTCAGCTATCTTGTTTAAATATATGTATTCAAAGGGGTCTGTGTGTGGCAAAGACTAGAACTAGGTGCAGAGCCTCTGCTTAGAGACCTGGCAGTATCACTGCTAAAGTACCCCACAGAAAATGGAAGTCTTGACTGTGTGATGTTAAAGGGGGTTGTTCTCTAAATGCAGGAGTTTTGCATTACCAAGGCATTATTGCAGGCTCTGCTGGTTCACAGAATCCTTAGGCAGGCTTTCTCAATCAGGGTGAATACACTCCACAGGCACATAGAGCTATCTTGTATATTTGTGTATGAATATGGAGAGGTGTGACCTTTTAGAGCTAAGTTACTCTGCAGTTGCTAAATAACCAGCTTTTAAACATAAATATTTTCTTACCATTCCTTTAAAATGTTTACAGTGGGAATTTCCCCTTTATATATTCTGAAATTCTTGCATAATTTTAAAATAATAAAACAAACTTCCAGTTTAGGAACTTAATGGAAAACATTAACCTAATCTTTGCATTTTCATAAGAAATCTTCATAAGAGGGTCAGTATACAGATGTATCTTTTGTAGTGCCTAGCAATAAACCCTCAGACATTTATAAAATAGGCTAGTCACAGTTTTCTATAGCAACACAAATAAAACTAGAAATTGAAAAACTGTTCCTCAATGAAAAATTGAGGACACTAAAAACAACCCTTCACATGAGTATGCAGTAGGGATCTTCACTATTAACATCTAATTTATTTCAGCTGGGAGTATGTCTGTCAGCTGGTAGCAATACAAACTCATCAGTCTAGCAGTTCTGGAGTAGGATAAAAAGAGGCTGGGCCTCTCACAGCTTTGAGGGTGTTGGTGGGTTTTTGCTGTTTCTCTGCAGGTAAGGATGGTAATGTCTGATAACCTTTCTTTGACTCTACCTCTCTTAGTAGAACCTATCCTACTGTTTTTAGTTCAATGAAATCTGTTTTAACCAGAAAGCAAGCTATGTGATGTTGTGAGATCTGATGTGTTAATAAAATGGTTGGGGTGTTGACCTAACAATGAAAGATGTAGTTTTGGAAGGATGAGAGGCTTCTATGTAAGAGTGCCTTATAACTTTAGGGCATAGTGCTAAGTGCCTTCTAACAAAGGGGGGGACTTTTAACCTAGGCCTCCTGTCCTTGGTAATGTGGTGCTCTGTGGGAAACAAAGGGGCTGTGGAGGTAGTGTTAGGAAGAGTGTCTACTCTTCAGTGGTAGTGGAGGTGTATTCCTTCCTAAAGAGGAAGGAGGCAAGAAGTCCAGCTCTGAAATTATTCCAGCTGAATTTGAGCTGAGTAATTCTGGACTGACTAGAGCTTCAGATCAAGGACTCGCCTGTGTTTTAAAATGGATAAAAAGGTAAGTGCCTATTGTGCATTAGCTGTTTGGGCTTAAGCCACTGTCTTCTTTTAGGAAACTGTAATAGCTTGTAGAGTGCAACATCTTCAGGGAGCAGTATGGCTTTGATCAGCTTTTGTTAATGAGCAAAGCAACAAATAATACACTTGCCTTCCAACAGAAGTACCTTTCTCATAAGACACTAGCAAGCAGTTTTGTAGTGGTTTCTCAGGCCTAACACAGGACTATTGTGTTACCACTGGGTCATACAGGAGGAAAGTATTTGGTGATTTCCTTGGGAAGTGAAGCACAAAAATAAAAGTATGAATGATGTGGCTACCATAGAGCACTAAAAAACCCCCCAAACCCCCAACAAACAAACAAAAACACTAAAAAAAAACCCAAAAAACTATGATATTGTGCGGGTGAACTAAAAAGTATAGGCGGATGGACAGATGAGCTCTCTTCTGTGCCATGTGATGCATCTGTGCTCTCCAAAACAGCAGTGTGAGGAATATCAGAGCTCACTATAAGTGAACTAGCCAGGCAAGTAATGTATTGATTCTTACTTTCTATGTGGTGTCTGGCTGTTAGATCTGGGTTTGTTATTTTTAACTGTGATTCTGGTCAGTTCCCAGCCTGCAGGAATAAATGACCAGGTGTTGCTCTTTCCACTTGAGCTGTAAAAAAAGTTTATCTGGGACAGTAGCATCTTCAACTTGTGTGTACACCCTAAGACAAACTGGATTTAATCTACAAACTGTAAAAGGGTCTTAGATGGGAGTGCTGAATTCTTTTGCATGGGGTTAATTAAAAAGTCTGAGAAAAGTGAGCCAACCTCCCGTGGCTAAAATAATTTCCCTGTGTAGCACCTTCTGTAGGGATAGATCTCTGTTGCAGCTGTATCATTCTGCAATTAGTGGCAGACTGCTAGCTGTGGTGTCTGGCACTCCTCTTCTGTGTGTGCTCTCAGTCCGAGAATGGAGCTGAACCGTGTGATCTGATAATGCAAGGCCTTGTCTCTTTTCTTGTGGTAGGTATTTGCGCTTCTGGATGTCTAATGTTTCTCTGGAAACTTGCAGTCTGAGTCCAAACACTACTCGGCTGCACTTCTGCTGTGGTGGTCTCTGCCTGGGACTTACACTGGTACATATATGTTAGTGAATTTATCTTCTTCCATCAGACTGCCTAATATGGTGTGTGCTTTACATGTGAGTTTGTGGGAGAATGTGCTGCTGTACGGTCTCTCCCCTTTTCCCATGTGCCTCTGGAATTATTTAGCACAGACTAAACTGGAGAGGGCATGACAGCTAGCACTGGGCAGATGTTAAGAGCAGCTGGTAGTAAACTAGCATTTTGAGTGATCTATGGACAAAATCTGAGAGGTCAACTGTGAGGCAAACTCACTTGAAGAACAGACTTGACAGGAATGCAGGATTAAGCATGACAGTAAAAGTAGTTTCTAGAAGTTTCTTTTCCTAGCAAGCTTCTTTAATCTGGAGCTCCAAGCCTTGGCATGTTTTAAGATTTGTGTTTTCTTCCATAAGTAGTACAGCGCAAATGTTTTATACAACTGCATTTAAAAGAAGTGTAATTTTATGTTGGAGTCTGCTGCTTTTAAAAATGAAGGTATTTGTTTGATGGTGAACTTGTCTGATGGTGGCTGCACAGCCTCCCTTTGGTTGGCTAGCTGTTAGAAGCAGCCACCCCAATGCCAGTGGTTGCACTCTAGATAGACTTGTACACATCTGGTACTTATAAGCTTGTGGGAAGACCGGGCAGCTCTTTTTTTTAAACAGCATTATTTAAACTAAGACAATCTTTGTAAAAGCGCAATGAGAAAATTGTAATGCAGGAGAGATGTAAGACAAAGGAAAGGGGAAACTGGAGATGGGAGAGAAAAAGGTATAGGTAGATCAAACAGTTTGTGGTGGAGTGGGAATCCAAACCTCTTGCTTCTGAGTAAGGAAGGCTTTGCTTCCCCGAACTCAAAGCATGAAATACTGTTATAACATTACCCTGTCCTTAGCCGTCAACTCGCACGAGGCTGTTCAAAGGATCTGAATGTGTCTGTGTGGTGTTTGCTAATCTAAATCTACTGCAAATGGATGGAGGAGCTGGTTAACTTCTTGTGTGAAAGGTTATTCTGTAGCTGAAATTGCTTTAGGTGGCTCAGCTGTATTTTGTCAATAAAATGTGCCATCAATGGAGGAATTGGCAGGAAGCTAGCTTCTGTGTGCTTGTAAATGGAAAGCACGTTTGAAGGGCAGCAATAGAGTATTTGGTAGATGCAGTCAGCAATTGTATCATTACAAAGTCGGTTTTCTGGGATTTAGAATTTGAATGTGTTTAATTGCAATGGGCTGATATGATTTATAGCTTGGACGTGATTCTTTTTCATCTGTTTTGGCTGGCATAGAGTGAACTGTGTGATGCATATGAGTTGCTATGCTAGAGATTTCAGTGAAGGGAAGAAAACAGAGTGCATTCCTAATACATTTTATGTATGTGTTGGGAATACACCCTGTAACATCTCTGTAAAAGTATATTGAATGTTTGGGGGCCGGGAGGGTGGCTTGGCATGGTACATGATATCAAGTCTTTTCCATTCTAGGTAGATGAGGTGGAAGGAAGGATCTTGCCAAGTGGTGAACTTCTCAAACTTCAGCAAGTCCTAGTGTTGATTTCTGTCCCCAATTTAAACACATTAAGGTTGATCCTTGGTGTAGCTTTACTTCCTGAAAGGGCGATTAGAGTAACTGTTGATAGTGATGCTGTGGGCTGATGCCTTGTGCTTTTTTTTTTTTTAAGAGTGAGAAAGGATGGTCTTGAAGGTAAGACACTGGGAATCAAGAGATCTATATGTGCTGCTTGGTTCTGACACAGACTTTCTATGTGACCTGGGGCAAGCTATTCGGTTTTTTTATTTGTCTGCTTCCTGCTTGTCCTATCTATTTAGACTGTATTGACAGGGACCTACAGGCTTGTTGTGCATGGTGTGTCCACTACAACAAGGTCTGATCGTGGTTGAGTCTTCAGGTATTATTGTAGACCAAGTGATATTGAACAGTGTTTCAACAGGTCTTACCTGTCCACACAAAATCTGATCGTATTTGTGAAGGGCCTCTTCTGAAAGCTGTTTCAGAGCAGCATGCTCTAGTGTGCATGGAGGGGAAATAGCAAAATATTGTCACTTAGAGCTTCCAGCTGATCTTGATCAGCTATATCACGTTGGCTATTTTGATCCATAAGTGCAGGAAGGGGTACCTAGCTCATATTTGAAAATTGCCTTTGAAATCATATTGTACCACTGATTCTTCATCAGATGAATTATGAAATGATGTCATTGGTTGACAGAAATACTAAATATACTGTAGCTGGGCCATGTGAAAACTTCTGAGTCAGTCCAATAGTACCTGTGTGTCTTTTACAAAGTAATTCAGGATCACTCTTGGATACCATTTTAATCATTCTGCAAAGGGTTTTGTGGATTAGCATCCCAGAGTGCTGGCCTGCAGAAAAACAAATGACTCTGTTTTGCAGCTTGTTACCATTTCAAGGCAACTTTAAAAATGAGCTGAGACTGCTGCCTTGCTGAGCTGCCACGCAGGGCACGGAGTTAAGATGATCTTGCTAGCCCTTTTCTGTGGGAATACAGATGTGCCCAGGCTTTGTTGTGACTGTGGTTCTGTTGATCACTTCTCTCTGCTGTGATATAGTGGTGGGAGGGGGCTGGGTTTGTTTGATCAAGATGGATATACTTGGCTGTGGGTGGAGATGCTGTTGCCACCTCTGGCTTTATCTGTTCTTCCTGCTAATCTCTGACTTGAGTTGCTGCTACTCGGGTAATCTGTGACAGAAGATTTGTTTATTTAGCCTTTTTTTAGCCTTAGCTCTTTATTGAAGAGTCATGAACACAGACATGCTCTGGGGTATGTCATCCAAGCAAGGTGGCTGTCCTCAGTTTGACATTTTGGTGAGTGCTGTCCTGCCTGATGATAAAAAGACAGCATTATGGAACAGCTGTGTTACCTCACTGCAGGGAGGGGACAAAGGGGTGGCTTTGTGAAAACTGCTGGTGGATCAAGTATCTGTTTAATACCAAGCAACTTAAAATAAAAATGATATCTATTTAGACTAGGGAACTGATTCAAGGAATATGGAAATACTAAAACAAATCCCAGGTGTATTTTTGCACGAACCTTGGGAAATAAACTTGTTCTTTGCAGTTTACATGTGTAGTGAGACACACTTTCTTCGTCATACAAGCTTTTAATGATCTTTCTTGTTGCAGGAGAGTATAGGCATAGTAGCTTAAGGAGCGAAAGGATTAATATATTCAGTTTATATTCATGAAGTACCTAGCAGCCTCAGCCAGAGATCAGGGCTCTTTCATATAAGATATTATGCAGGTTTCTAAAAGAATAGTAAAAAGCCCTTCTACCACACTATGCAGTTTATCAGTTTCCTACAGCTTAAGACCCAGACTGCTTCTGAGGGCACGTATTCAATGAAGGTTTAAATGAAATGCAAGTGATATTATGTAGGAATATCAAATGAAAAACTAGTTTGATGTCAGCAGTTTTGACCAATGTAGAATCATTTTTAGCTTTTGTACAAAAGCAGCAGCTAGTTTAGTACTCTGGTGACTACTTGGGAAAAAACACACTCTGCAAAGGTGGGGAGGAGAGCTTTGAGTAAGTATTTACTTACTCGCAAGGCAAGGTGTTTAAGAAACATAAGGAGATGGATGGACAGACTCTCCCAAAATTATACGTTATGTTTTCCTAATCCACAGGATACCACGAGAGTGGTGACAAAATAAGTGTGGGGTAGGAAGAAGAATTGGCATGTTAGCTGTAGATGAAGCACTTACCTAGACACGTGGCTCCAGTGAACGGTTGTGTCTGGAGAGCCATGTGTGTTGAATTCGGCTGAATCTGGCAGGCCCTGCAGCACCCTGTTGTGACTTAACCCATGTGCAGGCCAGGGAGGCTGTGGCACCCCCCTTCCCTGGGGCTTACACCCAGGAAGGAGGAAGCACCCTCCTCCACTTGGTGTTGGTGGCCTAGCCTCTTGCTCTGGGATGGGCACGTCATTCCTTTTTGGTTTCAAACAACTTAAAGCTGGAGATCTTTAAGGTGGTTGTGTAACTGGAGAGGAAAGATTGAAAATAATGGTCCCATCCAGGAGGTGGAAGAACTGCATTCAGGCTTCCCCTGCTTGACTGGATCAAAACCAAAGCCTCCCCCTTTCTAAGGAGGGTGTTCCTCATGCAAGACTTGAGCTATTCTAATGGTTAGATTAAATAACATGTCCAGAAGGTAGAAGAAAAATTGTCTTCCTCAGCTGTAAAGGTGTTCAAACCCTGATCTTACCGAAAGACTTGAGCACTGGCTGGAGGCTATTCTCAGTGATAGTCTCCAGCCTGCCTCTTAAAAAACACTGAAGAAAAGCATTCAAGTGTTTCGTGCCAGAGGGAGCCTGACTCTGCAGCCTGCGAAGAAAGAGGCTTTGACTTTAGCTTCTGTTTCTATGTTTTTTTTTTCTCCCATTAGATAAAATAAAATAGGATGAAATACGAATTTAGGAAGAAAATCTAGAGTCCAGGATTTTGCGCATCTTGGGTGAAGGTCCTTGTAGCTAAGTGTCTAAGGTAAGTTGTCGCTTGTGTGTGGGAAATTTGTGTTCTTTGGTCAAGTGAACCTCATTCTTCTAAATTTGGACAGAAGAGCTGCAGATCCATCAGATTAACACTGGGTTTCATTCAGTGAATCGGGATCTCTCACTTCAGTGAGTACATGCACCACGTGTTGTGTGGAAGAGCCTTGGTGGTATGTGTCTGGTTTGCTTGGAAAATGCTTGTTGGGTCAAGCCTCCTAAATGATGTATATGGAAGTAGTATCCGAAGGCAACTTCTGCTCTTAATTAATTCCATTTTCACAGTATTCTCATCTCACCTGATGCCTTAACTGGGGAAAGATCAAACTGCAGAGTTGCATTCCTATGTTTTGATTTAGCAACAGCTGAAGTAACTGTTATGAAAGTGCATAATCTCTTATTTTGGATCCTGCGATCTGTGCATAGCCTGGGAAGGGCTGTGTCAGTGAAGGCTGATCCTTGCTGCCATTCATAAAAGTAGGCTTTCTTGTATTGCCAATTTTGTGGTAACTGTAAATTGGTAAATTTTCCAGCTTTGGCCATGTATACCTCTGCTGAAGGGAAGAGGCACTACTGTGTATTGCGTTCAAGCTAATGGTCCTGTACCTGACCCACCTCCTATATGGCCAAGAAGCAGAGTTGGGTGTGGACAGGGAGGGAGCCCTAAGTCTCTTCTGGAGTGTGGGCCCTCACTGCCCTTGTCTAAAGGGTCAAAACAAGGAATTTGATCCAGGTCTTTCATGCACTGTAACAATGCCATCCTGAGCGTTTAGTTATATATTCTTTGTATGTTTTTCCTCAACCAAAAGATCATGTAAGAATCTAGGCAGGAGTAGACTGTCTTTCTGTGATCCAGAAAGGGTTTTTTCAGCCAACTATGCAGGCAGGTCTTGCTGTTTTCAGTTGGCCTGGAGGGAGCACTGTTAGAAAGATGAAATTTGATACTATGGAGCTCATGAAATAGATTTTTTTTTTTTTTGACTATTGCTGCTCCTATTGCTCACTTAATTATAAAACCTGGATAAATGTACCTTTTGGTATAAATATTACTAATGTTGGCAGTAATTGAAGGTGAAACTGGCAAATGTATCTACCAAGCTATTTCACAAAGTAATCATTTATGAACATAGCCCTATTAATTTGTTTAGTCAGATGCAGAGAAGCAATAAAAGTGATTGACTAAAAACAATTAAAACAGTAAAAGTAAATTGTTGTGTGCATTAAAACCTGCTGAGCCTGTCAGATGAAAATTGTAGGTTTAAATGTGAAAATTAAAGCTATTGATTTTTAGCTAGTGTATATGTGGCTACCAGAGTCCTAATTTGTTCTAGTATTCTTAGCTAAAAGTTGCTGAGACAAGAATAAAGATAATCCTAAAACTCATTCCCAAAAAGGCATGAGCCTTAAGAAAGGCATATATGATAAATATTTGTGTGGTCTTGGGAAGATGGGATTGTTTTTTGGAAGACTTATATTAACTGTCAGTATCTTGACACTGGGGAACGGAATATAAATATTTACCAATAATGGTAACTTATTGTACTTCAAAGAAGGTGAAGAATGAGACATTGACATGAGAGAAAATACAGCATTGATACAGACTAGATTACAGGGCTTCTTGCTTAATTTATGTGTATGACTTTATTGTCATTTTATTTTTATGTGTTATAGTAAATCTTGCATTCAGTGAACTATTATTTTTTTAGTATTCCATTAAAATGATAGCACAGAGAGTGCTATATCTGGACAGGTATTAAGGGATAGTGGTGGGGAATGAGACTCCAGTCTGTGCATAGGGGCTTCAGCCACTCAATAAGGGCAACTGTCATGACTTTAAACACGGGGGCTTTAAACAAGTATTATGTGTGTTGACTTGCCAATGTTAAGCAATAGGTCACGGTATTATTTCCTTTTATAGTTTCTTTAGATCTTTTTATAAATCATTCCTTTAGACTGTAAAACGTAATATTTGATTGTTAACTACTTGATCAATAGGTAGAGTTTTTTTTAAATCTAGCTTTGGGGAGTGTAAAGCACGTCTTCCAACAGCCTTAGTTTTTTCTCTTTTGGAAGCAGGCTCTAAGATAAGTTTATGACTTGCAAACACTGTATCAGTCTAGACTAAAAATTTGACCCTAGCATCATAAATGCAACTGAGGGGTTCTGGGGAGCCCAGCTGCTACAGCCAGCCTTAATGGGGCCATGGTGGGGAGCGTGGGGTGGCTTGCATGGAAGGGTCCAGAGCAGCAGTGCTCTGGTGATACTCACTGACTCTGGGTCTGTCAGGGAGGGAAGCTCGTACAGAGAAGCGATAAACTGGCTGAAAGGCAGAGTAGCTGATTTTGGGGGACGTTGTTTGACGTACCTTCAGGACAACTGCAAATCCAGAGTTATGGGATGTTTGTGGAGCTGGGCACCTAGGATCAAAGCAGCTGGCAGCAGTTATGTATACATTACTGACATGAACATCAACTACTAAACTGGCCTTTCTGCCTTCCAGTCTACTGGGCTGAGAGGGAGGGTGGCACACAGCTTGGAGCAAAGAACTGCATCCTGCGCACACAGCGTGGTGTCGCAGGCGAGCCTCACACCAAACTGTTTCCCTTTGTGGAAGTAACCTGCTGGAGAGAACTGACTATTGGGATGACAGAAGTGAGAGGGGGGAGAAATGGGGGGAAAATTTGAATCTTTCTATGTGCGTGAGCAGCGCAGAGTTCACAGGCAATGTTTGTCTCAATAGGGGATTTTTTTAAAATGAAAAATTCAGATACTAGGGCTGACTCATTTGAACGCCATGGCACACTTCACACATTCTTGGGAGTCTGTTCCACCAGATGAACTCTTTTAGCACATACTTGCAGTAGATAACACAATGGAGAATACAAATAACTTGCAGTCACTACACAGCTAGCTGAAATTTCTCTTTATGCTTGTCAAAATAACCAGTTCTGTCAACATGCAGTGGGGTAGGCACATCAATAATGGTGTTACTGAAAAGCTATCAAGAAAAATTAGGCAGTTTTTACTTTTAAGGCAGTTGTTTAGCGTTGTGTGTGGTGGTTTTTTTTTTAAATCATAGCACCATAATCCTTGCTTAGCAGTAACAGTCGTGTTGGTTTTCAGCTGTTTGTGCTGGATCAGAATATAGGGCAAGAGCCATGTGCATCTGCTGCCGTATGCCATTTGCAAATAGATACTGTCCTCAGTAAGATGCAAGTCCCACAGCACTGCAGGGGTACGTTGTACCATATGTCTGTTCCATCGTGTGCGAGAGTGGCTGAGGGAGGCGAGAGGTCCCCACAAGAGGGTTAACTTCTAACAGTTATAAGGAAGCTGTCAAAAGGGGTGTCACTTCTGGGCTCTGATTCAGCAAAGCTCAGGAGCATATGCTGAAGTGCTTTGCTGAATTAAGTTCTAGCAGAGAAACTTGTCAAAAGCATTTTACATCTATCCGTGCAACTGTCATACTAATCTTAAGCCTTCCAGAAACTTCTGTGTAAAGTATATTTTTCTAATAGTGACTCTCAATTTGAAGGAAGGTTTTATAATGTATTTCAGTTGTAGACTGCAAGTTAAGCCATGTGAATTTTCCCATTTCTGCCTTTTAAATTGATCCCGTTTTTCTAGAAAATAACAAGAAACCAGAACCTCTATTAAAAATAACATTAAGCCCTTGTGTCATGTTAAAGCAACAGCCTGTGTCATTAGCATGCTTATAAAAGTATTACTTTGCGTTTCCAACGTAGATTGCCTCATAACATCTATATCATCTCTAGTGTGACCTTTACCTCTGCAGAATTTTCAGTTGAAGTGGAGATTGTGAGGAAGAGGAGGGGCAATGACTTGCATGGCCACTCAGTGAAAACTAAGCCATCTTCTGCTAGAGCATGTTTCCTTTGTTCTAAATTCTTGGTAATGGTGAAAGTGATGACTGGGAAATGTAGTCTTCAAATGCAAAGGGAAAACAAACAGCATTCCAATGAACTGAGTGGATCTTCTCTCTGCATGTACTACAAGTGATAGCTTACTCCTAAAGTAGTTCTATCTCATTTTCCATTGAATAATGAAATATGCTGCTCAGGCAGTGATCCTTGTAGGTGATTAGGACAAATATGTGTGACCACAAATGGACAATAGCTTTCATGAGTGTGCTATAGCAAGAGTGAGATAGTTAAATTTTATGGTCTTGCATACATAGTAGATGTCCTGACTGTGCATTTTTATATAAATAATCATTTATTCACACCAATTTTATTTTCATGAGTCCTAAAACTCAGTGCATTTTATGTTTAGCATCATCACAGGAGGAAACTATTCCCTTGAGAGCAGAAACCTAGTGAATTTTCACATAAGCACCACACTAGCATTTCCTTTCTTGTGGAGACTGTAGCATTCAGCAATTCCAATTCTGCTGGGAACTATAGCGTGGCACCATTATAGCAAATAATTTGAGCGATTATGTTCCTAAGTACTGTTACTGGCAATACCATGCTGAGCATTTGAGGCAAAGCAGGTGTGATTTTTTTATCTCTGGTTTAAGAATGAGTGTTTCTTTTTCTATTTATAAAGATGCGACTTGATCAGGACCCAGTACATAAATATATCTAAGTGAAGGTTGGTTTAAAAAAGAAAAATAAAAACCACCTGCCTGTTTGTAAAGGGAGAAAGAATGTGACATATGAAGCTCCTGTCCCTCTTCCTGTGAGAAGTAGATCTCTGCACCCAACTCAGGGTGTCAGTGAGGTAGGTGGTATACTGTTAATATGAATGTGAACTTTTAGGGCTTTTGCAAAGGGGAATGTCCACACTGAGAAACGTGAGCAGGTGAAAACAAGACTGATTGTTTCCTAAATGGCTTGCTGGAGGCTAGGAAGGATGTTCACTGCACTACAACTGGGATGTTAGAAGAATTGTATTGACTCTTCTCCACGTGAACCTTGGACTATTCCTTAGGAAGCATGCAGCAATTAAGATTGATTACTCATTTTTACACTGGATGTATCTCAACATCTTTGATAACATATGATTCTGACATGTATTCTGTTTTGTACTGTAAGCTTTGCTCACCTGTGGAGATGATGGGTTTTTTGAGGGACCAAATTTTGTGATTTTAAGTGCTGCGGAAATTGTCTGGAATTGCAACTCCTAGTATTGAAGTTGAGATGCAATGAAAGGTGCCCTTAGTCCTGAGCCACCTTCCTATCCAGGAAATTACTTAGTTGGATACTTAGTTCCCAGTGTGCATCCCACAGGGTTAGCCCTTATATTGTAAAGAGAGGAACACAGAAACTTTTTGTAGAGGCTGATCTCACTGCAGTTCTGTGCTGTGTGGCTGTCTCCTGCACGTGCATCCCTCTGACCAGGATTAAATGGACTACATGAGTATTTATGTGTCTTCTGTCCATTTGGTTGCTGAGGCTAACTTCCTAGATTCTTGTGCAAGAGTAATTAATATCATTTATCTGTGCTTGGGGGAAATGACATATACCTTCTTGGTACAGTGCACTAAGATGTTCTGTAGTTATGTACATTGGGTCTGATTATTCATAGTAGGAGTTAGTACAGAGTAGTCCTCTATGTATAGTCCATCTTGCTTTGGAGTGACTGTCTTCTGTAGCCAAACCTTACTTAAACTAATTCATCCCTAGTCCACTGCAAAGACTCTTAACGCAACATACTGCTTTAAAATGTGAAGTAATAATGTCTTGTAACTATATTATTTATCTGCACTTAATATGTGTTTACAGACTTTGCTCAGGATTGGAGAACCTGTTATTTTAGGTACTGCAGAAACTCAGTTTTGGTTCTTTTGCCCTATGTATTGAAAATGCAAAATCCAGCTTTGTTACAGAATATTAATGCACAACTTTTCCTGCAGTTTTAAGTGCAAACTGTATTCAATATATATGCAAACAGCCTTTTTCATAGAAATAAAGTTTCATATAAATTAAATAGATAATTAGTAATTGAACTTCTGCTGTGTAACATGCATTATGACATTAAAGTGCTAAACAGATTTTGATTTTAAAAAAAACCACAGACTATGACTTTTGGTAGCATATTATGAAGCAGTGCAATGAAGAAACAATAAGTCTTAAACGTACAGCCCCATTTGTACTGAAGAAATTTTTTGATGAAGATTGGAGCGGGTCCTAAAAACTAAGCTATGCATACCATTACCCCTAAAGTTTACTAGCTGGTCTTAACAAACTTGTTTGGGATATATACTGGAAGGCTTTTACATGCAATTAGCTGTAACTTGTATACTAAAATCAAACATGAAAGCAGGATGACATTTTTATTTCTGTCAATGCCATGTGGTATCTGGATTCACTAGGCTGAAGGTGGGGTTAACAGGTAAGGTATTGCAAAGCTGCTAAGGTAAAATCTGCACAGGGTATGATAGTGCCTACCCTGTCTCTTTCAGCCTGGAGGGTCCCAGACTAGTTCACTCCTCAGATGGGAACTGCAATATTCCTTTTCCTTATGGTTTGATTGACTGTGGCACTAACTGAGGGCTTGGGAGACAATTACAAGATGCAAGATCACCTCTGTAGTAGGGGTAAGCCCCTGCCCAACAGTTCTTTATTGGTTTAGGTTAGTGTTCACTTCAGTGTTATATTTACTTGTTCCAACTGAGCACTTGGTTTTCTGTGCATTGCACCCTCAATTATCAAAGGGCAAAAATGAAATAGGAATGTTGCTGTGAAGCTGCCTTCCTCAGTACCAGATCTCTTTCTCCCACTGTACTTGGCTTAAATCTGAAGGATGAAGTGTGAGCTGCTCTTAAATTGGAATATTAATCAGGAGAAATGTATGCAAAGCTGTTTTACTGTGTCACTTCTTGACACTTGGGCTGTGCGCTGTGTGATCATTCTCTTTGGAGCCTCTGTTTTTTGGTCATCTCAAGATACTGTGGAGAAGCTCTCTTCACACCTGCCTCCTTTTGTAGAGTGAATATATTAGGACTTGCCTTGCTGGAAAAATGAGACCACTCCATTGAGTTGAATTGAGGGTTTTGGTGAAAACCTTATTAATCATAGTTTTGGGCATAATTTCAAACAAAATATAAATCAGGCCAGATCTGTTTGAACTAAAGCCCAAATCTGCCTGGAAGATTTGCAAACTTCAGAAAACACAGTCCAAGTTTTACATATTACACTGAAATCCAAACTTGCTTAGGATTTGGTCACCTTTACAAAAACGCTGTAGAGCTCCAGCGAGACACCCCTTTCAAACATTTCATTTAAACTCTGCCATGACAAGACTTTAACTCCCCATTTCTCCAGCTCTGCAGGGAAAAAAATCACTGTGACCGTTGTGTTTGGAATTGTATGTGCGTTTACAGGAGGGATTGCAGAGGAACAAAGTTTGTTTTACCTCGTGGCTGGGGGAAGAAAATACTTGTAAAGTATTCCAGCCCTAATTCCACATGTGTTGCTGTGGGTAACTATAGCACTGCCAAAAGAGAAAATATAATGGGACTTAATGTAGGGCAAGATAACATTTCAAGAAATAAAGAGCTGTGTTTCTTCTGGAGGAATGCTGGTGATCTGGGGGTCCTCCACAGAAGTAAGCAGTAATGAAACAAATTTTATGCTTGCAAGAAGTTGTGTGGTTGTGCAGTGCTTCTGTAGAGAATCAAGAAAATGTAGAATGAACCCAAAGTTTAATGCAACTGTTCCTATGGACTTCTTTGGCTTTGGGATTTTGCCTAGCCTCTCTGAGGATCTTGTGATGATAATGTGCTAGAATCCTCTTAGTCCTCTGAAATACTGACAGATGCATTGTGGCAAAGGTGTGTGTCCTATTTGTGGGGGTTTAAGGTGCTGACTTTATAGTTAACTTTGACGTGTCTACATGGGCTTTCAATTGGTCTCACTGGCTGCAGTGGATTTAATTATGCTTGTTTAATGCAGGTACTCGAGTCCCATCCTGATTCTCCACCTTCCTCTGATAGCTTAGTGCTGTTACTAGGAAGGATGACGACTGAGGCTCTGTTGCTGTAGGTTGAATTGATGAGAAATTTTGCTGATGAGGCTCCTAGAGCATTACATGTCCCAAAATAAAGCAACACACAGTATTGTATGAGCACAGCAAAATTGATCAAGAATGGTCATGCAAGAGGTGTTCTGCTGTATGACCGGTGGAGTTGGTCTTTTGGGGGTAAAGAGACAGGAAGCTCAACCTAGCCTGCACGTATTTCACAGCAGGTTTTTTGGTTTAGTGTGTTACTTTACTTTGCTGTTTTTTAAAGAAACTGGTTGAGTCATTTGGTTGCTAACCTTACGGTCATTCAATAGAATTACTGTTCAGCAAGTGCCTGGTAAAAGCAGTGGCATTTAGCAGCAGCTCCTGGTCACTTGTCCAATATTGTGTTTAATCTATCGCAAATAAATGATGTGAAGTCTCTGAAAAGGTACGGAAGATTCCCTTCCCTTCCCTCGGTAATATGTGGCCTTGAACTTGTAAAAAGTAGTTTGCTTAACCATTTTACAAGAAAAGCTCAAATACAGAAAGACAGACATTGTCGAATGCTATCTCTCTGTTTTTAGCTAGCTAATTATCTTGCTTCTTTCTAGCTAATGCTGGAAAAATAATTATTTTACAGACTGTAGGTTTATTTTTTTTCAATTCTGAGAATACTTTAGATTTGCCAATATTGGTTTGTTCTTCAAACTATGCTACACATTATAATTAAGCTTTTATTTTAAAATACTTTTGCAGTTGTAAGTTTGGAGGAAAAAAGCGCCTTTGTTTGCTTAATGAAGTTGGCTTTATGGATCCATATAACGTCACTGCCTTAATTACTACAAATGGATAATGAACGTTTCCCTATATATGAGAATGGGAGGCACACAGTGTGACTGTCATTAGGAACAATTGGATTTTCTCTTGATAAGTTGGTAAAAAATGTAAATACTACAAATAACCGCCTGAGGGCATGTTAGATAACTATGCCAGGAACCATGTAGCAAAACTCATTTTTACAGAAATTGCTTCCTCTGGAGTTGAATACAGGAGAAACTGAATGCACATTCATGCATAAGATGCAATATTTCTTATGTTCTTTGTGAACATTTTGCATTAAGGTGTCTGGTATATAGTTTTCTTGTATTGCTGGGAAGAGCTGAATATTGGCAAAGAAGTGGTTAGGATCCAGTTTTCCCTAGTAAGACACAACTCCTTGGCTTTAGGCAATTAAACCAACCCTGTGTTCCATGGGATATAGTCAAAAAAGTAGTCTTGTTCTTCCTATGTGAAGCAGCTCATACGAAGTCTCTTGTGATCAACAGAGGAAAGGAAAGTTGGCCTTTGCATTTCACAAGCTCGTTAAGAGACAAACCATACCCCTTGCTGGCTGGGTGGGTATGTCACCATCCAAGAAGCCAGTTCTTCAAATGAGTTAGCTAAAGCTGAATATCACACTGCTGTTGATTTTGAGGAATGCAAACAATTCTGTTTGGGGAACATCATGACAAGTTTCACTTGGCAAATGTGACCCTTTGATTAGGGATTTACTTTAAATGAATCAAGAATAGGATTCCCTGTTGGAATCTATCAGATCTAATAGAGTTCCGTCTTTCTAGATCTGTATGGGTGCTGTGGAGATTTATTCTTTATCTCGCATTGCTCTTTTTATGTCTGCCAAAGGTGTAACTTCTCCAGCATGGCCCAGAGAGGGCCAGCACAGACCTTTGAGAACTTCTGAGCTGTAGAACAAATGGGCAAAACCAGCACAGGGCTGTCAAAATTGCTATACTACTCATGGATTCTTTATGAATATATAGGAAATTTCAACCTTGCTGGAGTCTCTGTTTACTGAAAGCAGGGTACTGTCAGAAGCGCACAGGAGAAAGGGAACAAGATAGCAGAGTGCTTGTGGTTAAAAGCTTGGATGTGATTTGGGGTGTATTTGCTCTGACATACCAGCAGGTGCTAATGGGAGTGCTAGGCAACCTGATCCTGATGTACAAAAGGGCAAATTGGTTGCTTCAGTCTCGTGTTAATCACTGTAGATGTGTCAGTTTATGATCATTGTACTGGCATTGGAATAGCTTTGTGCTTTGTTGCTCATGCCTCTACTGTCCTCATGGTATACTATGTCTTTTTTCATTTGTCAATATGATGAGCAGATCTTCTGAGGACTATGGTGAATGCAAAGGCTGCTTTGGGAATGGTTGCACTTTGTTCTGTTCTTGCATTGCATTGTGAATCTTCATTTTGTAGAAAGCTGCCATGCTATAAATTGAGAAGAAGGCAACACAAGATAAATTAGCTGTACCATCCTTTATATGGAAGATTTTATGATGTATTCTTCCCTCTACGAGACTCCCATCATACCTACCTCTTAAAACGACGACTGGTGAATAATGGCTTAGGCAAGCAATAAATACATAATGCAATGCCACCTTTGAACCTTGTAGCTTGTGTGTAGGTCAAAGATTATATGGGTTGTAATCATGATTTATGCTTTCAGTCTCTTGATATTTTTTAGACCATCTTTGCTTGTCTTTTGGTATGACTTTAATTATTTAATTATTCTATTTATTTTTAGGAGGCCACTATGCTCCTTTTGATACTACTACAAAGTACATGTTTTGTTTTTCTGAATATGAAATAACTCAAACTTTGTGTTCAATATACACAAACTCATTGTGTTCAATAAGGCAAGCATTCAGAAAAATGTGAATAAATATGTCTATGCAAGTGTCTATATTTAAGATTAACAATTTGTTAAAGGGAGAACTTGATTTATTATTGGTAACAGGCTTAGCAATTGTCTATCTCTTAACAAACAATGTAAACTTATTTCCTAATTGCTGCAGAACAATAATTACACAAAGACATCTTGACAGCTTCCGTATTAATTAATCTCACACTGGTTGATTTGAAAATTTAAGTTTAACTGATGAATGATGACTGTATCTTGGAGCTTCCGAGCTTAATGTTATTTGATGTTAAAAGTACATCCATCAACCCTTAAGCATAACTTGACAAAATAATTTGATAGTGGCAGATGCTTGTTTTCATGTCTTTTTGCTGTACCTGAGGTATAAGCTTACCTAGCTTATGGCAAAGAGCTTTCTGACTTGATGAAAGCAAATGTTGTCATTTAGTTCCACTCTTTCCTCTTTCTGCCATTTGGCTTGCAGGAATTTTGCTGCAAATAAAAGAAACTTGTATGCAGTACTTCAGAGTACTGGTTTTCATACAAAGCTGTGTTCTTGTTCTCACCCTTTCAGACTAAGCAGCCAGATTTAGTGACGAGTGAGTGCATTCTGTCTGCTGCTGCAAAGCAGCTCCACAACCTCCGTTCAAACACTGCAGATGGATTGATTTCCCTTTTTGGTCATTTCCTTTACTCTGCAATTTGAAGCTAATTTTTCTGTGGAGCAGTGGGTGCTCTTGCCTTTCCTTATTTCTTGAAGGACCACTCAGTGTGTAGCTTTAATGCTGTGCCTTGTGCTGATGTTTGGCAGGCTAGTTTTGTGCTCCTTGTTCTTGTGTCCCAAGGACACCTCAAGTAGGTTCTCTTTTGGAAGAAGCTGGCTTTATGATATGTATGTGCAAACAGCAATGCAGCGGCTGAGAAAGTGTATTCTTTCTTCACTGGTATGCTCTTTAGAGGTATGTCACTTCAGAGGTGAATGACAGACATGATCCCTTCCCTCCTTTTTCAGTTTGTGCTTGTCAAGTGTTTGTGTTTCCACAAATGTACATTCACCATGTGTGATTGTGAAAACCTCAGGCTTTATGTCACTAGGCTTTTCTCTGGTTCTTGATAATCAGTAGGGTGAAGGGGGATGCTGCTGGCTGTGGGAGGGATGGTGTAGTATGTGCAGCCTGAATGCACTGTGGGGCTGGATGGCACAGACGGCAGCTAGACTGCTAGCCTGGCACTGCTGTACTGGGGTGGTATCGGCACACCATAACTTCAGTACGAAGTTAAGTTTTTAACCTGCTGCCTCTAAAACACATGACCAAAAGGTTTTAAAGCCATGGTGTTGACTGTTATCACTGATATTTTAATCCACTGTTAGCTATATTAATAAAACTTCTACTTTTGTGTTTCAGTTCTAATGATCTGTATAATCCTATTAACTGTCTGGGAGCCCAAGCATGGCCCATCGGAAGAAAACCTCAGAACAGCAACAGTCAAATGTAAGTGGTACTGAACGTATACAGTTAATGATCAAGTGTAATTGCAAGGAATAGTGTTTGGAATAGATGACGATACTCCAGCCCCGGGGCATTGTGGCAGATGCAACATAAGGTTTAATAAACTGTAGGTCCCTGTTGCCAGTATCACTATATAAGAGTAATAATAGCACAGAGAGTGAAAACATCCATCAAAAGCTGACAAATCTGACACAGATTATGTATATGCATGTGCATATACTAAAGATGCTACTTAAATCTGATGGAGCTGCCAATAAAAATTCTTAAATGGTTTTAATGAAACATTTTGTGCTTATTACTCCTTTCATGTGGGGTTATTTTTGAGAAACAATCATTTGAGCATTCCAACAATCAGTTGGAGAAGGTGCTTGTAATTAAAAAAGTAAATAGCAATACGTTGCCTGATTAAATCATAGGTACAATAGCTCTATTCAGAGAGGAGCTTATAGTTAAAACTTTAAACAAGGTGAATATATGCACTTACTTTTAGCACAGAGGCTGCGTCTGTCTTGCTGCGTATTCCACCAAGAAACCCTGCTAGACAAATGACTCTTGTTTCAATTTGTGGGTGGCCCAGTTGCAGATGTATGCTTTTTTAAGAACCAGAAGAAGAACATATGTATGATTATAAAGAGTTTGTGTGTGGGTGGTGTTTTTTTTTTAAAAAAAAAGTCCCAAAACAAATACCAAGGAGGACATTCCTTTGAGCTGACCTGGCTATTGCTTCTGTTACCCCCATGGGTACCCCATTCAGGGGGCTGACCTCTTTATTGAAGCTGGCAACATTGCCTACAGGATACAGCCCTGAATTATGATTTAGGCAGGTGTGACAGCTTTGGCAGTAGCCTGATGGGCTATGTCATCCTTCTTCCTCCTCTAGAATATCTATTCAAATAAAGTGTTCTAAGATATACTGGTGAAAACAAGTATGGGCATGAGTTGGGTGGGGGGAAACTGTACATGTAACTTAATTTTTATGGCAAGACCGAGTAAGTGCTAGTGTCCTCTTTAAGTAAGAACAACAGCAAGCTGCATGTTGCGTACGAATTTAAAATGTTAGTGTCAATTAAAAATAAAGCCTATGGTTCAACTGCGTATACATAGCCATTTTCCAACTGTATTTTTTCTTCACTTACACGGAACACACAGCTCCAGAGTTCAGCTTCCAGATCAATGTTTCTGCCTTGAATTTTGAAACTTAAGGTGAAATGTAAACACTGTGAACTGCTCATTGTGTGTGTGTTGCGTGCCCTCCCCGAGGCCAGAAGCGGATGCATGTAGCTGTAGATCCCAGCCTCACGGGTCTCTGCTTTGACTGTGTAGTCTTTTTTTCCCTGATTGGGACCTGGCCCAGACACAGCTACTGGCCCAGTGAGCAGTGATACCTGGGATGCTCTGGGACTGTGCAGCAAGCGAGGGACTGTATCCCACCAGGCTGAGTCTCAGACCCCACTGCAAATCATGTTCTCCCTGTTTTGTGGTTTGGATTAAGTAATTTCTCTCGTGTCATCAAACACGCTGGCCATAATCTGCGTGCTTACGGACTTCCTCTCGTGTGATCCATCAATTTAGAGCAAAGCAAACGCAGGCTTTTCCAGAGCAATTCTGAACACCTATCTTCCTGCTGATGGTAGTGGGAGATCCAAGGAGGCTGGGTACCCATGTGCCTATGCCTCGTCAAAGCCAGTGGAAGTTGAGAGATTGGGATTAGCTTAGTTGGGCTTTTATTGGAGCCTGTTGCAGAAAAACTGCACTTAATTTTCAAACAAACATCCTATTTGTGCTTAAATGCGAATGCTTCTGTAAACCTGTTGCAGGTGCTTAAATTTGGCATCTGCTCCAGTGGAATTAATAACATGAGTAAAAGAAAACCTAGCTATGAGGCTTGCTTAATATTACCTTAGAGACTGGGTTTGTTCCTTTGAAAACATATGCTAATGGGTTAGCTATTCAATAAACTTACACTTTTCTTCTGCATAAAATGTGTGGCTATTGGAGTATTTAGTCTTCGACCTTCCAAATTAATACCTTGGAGAATATTAATGTTGTACATCCCTTTGGGGGGGATTTAAACAGGGAGAGGGACCCTCCGAAATGAGTCTTCAAAAGCTTGGGTCTGTCTTTGAGCCTGTCCTTGTGCTTACAGAGCGTTAGGAACTATGTAGAAATGCTTATTAATTGTTATTACTTATGACAGCACCTGAACCATACAAAGGTGCTTCCCAATTCAGGAAGGTGATATATAGGCCACAGTAGAGATCATGTTTGTTGAAGTTAATATTCTTTAAGTGTGTTCTTTGTGTATCTTATTAGATATATTTGTGGCCGATGACCAATAAAAACAGTGTCGAATTTTGCTGGTTTTTTCCCAAATGTGTGATATATTCACAGTTTCCAAAGAGGAGGGGTTTGTTTATATTGTATTGCTCTGCTGCAAGAGCTAATATATTAAACATTTTCCCAAAGGATATCTGTGGTCTTTAATTAACTTTTTTCCCATAGGCCTATAATATAGCATTATACAATATTTGGTCAATACCCCTGCTCTTCTACTCTTGTGTAGGACTTATTGGCTCTCATTTCCTGGGGGAGCATTATGAGTGCAGACAGGAAGAATGCATCAAATGAAAAGTTAATTGTGTTTAAGCTGTGGGTGAGAGGGAAGCAGGATTGAGACTTCCATTCTATTGTGCCTCTATAATAAGAAAAGCTAAATATACAGTTTCCTAGGCCACTAACCCAGGAAAGCAGGGGAAAAAAACTACCTCAGTCACAGAAAGGACAAGATACAAAATACGCAAGCAGCCACAGGAAACTTCATACTTTAGTAAGTTACAGGACGATGGAAGTAAGAACATGCCAGTGTTCATAGTGATTACTTCTGGAGGAAGGATAAAATCCTGTTTGCTTCCCGAAGGCTGCTATGATTTGTCCTGTTATCCAAATTCCGTTGTGCAGAAAAGCAACGGTGAGGAACGGAATAGGGGAACTTAGCCCTTTACAGGTTCGTCATAAATCATTAGTGTGTTTGATGTCAGGCTGCGGGCAGCTTCATGCCAAAGCCTTAGCTGGTGCAGGTTCTTCTAGTGGGAAGCCAAATAGGGTACACCTGAGACTAGATTGTGAGCCATTTTCAGCAGTTCAGAGTGCTCCAGACCCAGCTACACAGCTCACTCATGCAAAATCTGTTTTGTGCAAGGACATGAGTTCCCAAGTGGGTGATAACATGAAAAAGAGCAGCTGTTTCAGGGCAGGATTTCCAATATCCTTCTCATTTGAGATGTCCCTATTGCTTATAAGACATTTTCATTGGAAAAGCTCCAACTGTCAGCAGCAATTTACCCAGTAAGGGTCTGTTATTTTCTACCCTAATATGGTTAATGGGGCTTTGTGGCAGTGGGTCTTCAGATGTCTGCGTGATTTGTGGAAAGGTATTTCCCCCCTGGTTTCAGTGAGATAGACTTTCATTTTTGGGTTTAAGGTCTTATATGAACTAAAATTTGGTAAAAATTGCTGGATCAAAAAGGGTGCATGGCTTCTGATTTAGTTCTGTGCCTTCTACCCAAAACACTTGAAGTCTTACCTAGCACTGGAATTTCAGGACAGCTTTAATCCATGTTTCTTTGATACTTGACCATAGTTTACTCAAAAATTCATACACCAGGGAGATTACAGCTTGAGTGTGGGGCTTGTAACGTTAGCGAAAACAGATTATGTTTGTCTAGAATTTATCATAAACTTTGCCTGGTCCTGTTTCAGACTTGAAGGGTAGAGGCCAGCTCCAGAGACAGAGCTTTGTTAACTTCTAGTAAATGGAGAATAAAGTGTGAGAGAAGGTGGGGGTGGGGAAGACAGACCAAAATGCTACTGTGTGATAGTTCAGACTAGTATTCATTGAGTAAGAGCAGCTCAAGACCCTTCCCAGTAATGAGCATGTGTGTTCTTGTAAATCAAAATTATTAACTGGTGTGCTGGGATCTAATGTGCCAACTGCACATGGCAAGCTACATCACCATTGTGGCTTCATTACTTGGACGGTTGTAACCTCTAGAGATCTTAATTGAGGTTTCATTGCACTGTTCACACACTTAATTAAAAAAATCAGCCCCTATCCCATGAGTTTAGTCTACTGCCCAGATTCTGCAAATACCTGCATGTTCTCACCTTCATTAATGAGAGTAATTTTGCTGGAAATTAGTAATATTGTCATAAAATCAAATTTCAGCATAATCATGAACCAAGCAGATTGAGGAGTACTTCTATATGCCACAATGTTGTTGCTGGAAGGCCAATACTGATGATGATGATGCTGTTTAAGCAAGGCAGATTATTAGTAAATGTGTGTTCAGTTGTTAGCATATGACACGCCTTGTCACAGCAGAATCTGAGAAGTTATGCCCTGTATTCCCTTCATATCTAGCTATACTAATCACTTTGAATTTTACTATCAATGTGATATGACAGGATGTGACTGACACTTGGTAACACAGTGAAAGGGATTGTTGCCCAGGAATCTTGATTGGCAAATCCAGATAAATAAAAGTAGTTTTCTGAAAGTAGCCTGGTGGAAGGGGTCTTTTTTTTTTTTTTTTTTTGGGGGGGGGGGGGGGGGGAAGGAGAAAGGGGGGCAGAGAGTATTTAAATTTTTAACATACAGGAATTCCCATGTGCATCAACCTGCTTTTTTTTAAGGATGTGTAGATGAAGTACTAAAATGTGTTAAAGCTTCTCTCTCCTCTAAAACAATGGTTTTATTAAGAATGCAGGCACACAGATACTGCTGTGCTTGACTTTTGGTATTATGGACATAACAGTTAAACAAGATGATTGAATTGTGACATCCAGGCTGTTTGTACAGAACACATTTAAATTAACTTAGAAATGGTGTTTTTCATTTAGATGGACAAAGTTAGTAATTTTCTTGGATGTTTGTTGTGTGATAGGCTTTTCTCTGAAGTTGGGCATTATGCAAACTGCTATTTTTAAAATTTCTTTGCATATTGTTTTTCCCTACAGCCTAAATAAGAATATAAAATGGCTGCTACACTTCTAATCTTGGTGACAGCACATCATAAAAAATATCTCCTGATATCAGACATCATTAGCTGTGATTAAAATAACTGACAATGGTTTGATGAGGAGCTATAAAGGGGTGTTTTTAACTACCTTCTTAACCTTTAGTTCTTTTAACAGGACACTGTTTGATTGAATTCTGTATCAGTATAACTTAAGTGTGCCGTTTCAGGTAGAATTAAATAAAGATGATCACAGCTTATGTTCATTCATGGAGATATCTTGGAAGACATCATAGGAATCTTTATTTAAACTTTGAACAGGGTTATTTTCTTGTGTAGATAAGGGAGGTGCATTTGTGATGAGTACAGTTCCGCATGGATGATGCGGGGGGCGAAATAATCCTACACATTGATTTGTGATGATCTGTAACTTACAACACTGATAATGCAATGTCCGGTCTTACTCAGTTCTTACAGGGAACCTCAGGCTACCAGCGTAAGTACGTGGTATGAATACTGGATATACAAGTTCAGTAGTAACTAGACTTGTACCTTTCCACCAGCTGAATGTCCTGAGTGCCATAGAGGCTATCCCTGAAGGAGCTTTAGTTAGAATGTCATATCACTTTGCACCAGGCTGTGTAAAAACATTCGGCAATGTCGGAGAGCAGAGCTAGGCCGTCATTTGGTTTAGCTACATGTGGTAGATGTATCTATGAAGTAATGATTATTACATGTAAGAAAGAAAGAAAAGTTGTGTATATGTGCTTAAAAAGGAGTGAAAAGGTGTTTGTTTCATTGGTAGTGGTGGGGAGGTAAAGGCACGACTGCATATTTTTGACTGTTACCGCTGCAGAACTCATCTAAGCCTGAAGTAATTTTCTTTGTTAAAGGATCTTATGCCGAGTTACACAGGCATCTTTGTTTGAGCTATCACTGGGGCAAATCCACCTGTCAACAAGCCGGTTTTGTTGATCAATCTTTAACACTTTGCAGAGTTTGCTAGTGGCCAATGTTAAAATCCCGGTGGAGATTAATTATTAAATATGTTCTTTTCCTTACTGGAGATTTATAGTGCTTTGTGTGAGAGAACACCTAGGTCTTTGGAGAACGGTATGATGCCAAGTGTCAGTTCTGTTAAGATCCATTACAAGATGAAGATACATGCTGTTGTGCAAATGGTACTTGGAGTCTCCTGCTACATATGTGCCTGTCTGTAGCTAAACATCCCTCTGGAGACTGGCGGTTCAGTTGCTACTCTCTTGATGCAGCTTGTTCCATCTGTCACCGATGCTTCAGCACTTAAGTGACGCATCTGAAATAACAAGGGCCTGGACCTATTCTGACCAGTTTAGAACTCGTCAGAACTCTTCTGGCTTTTAAATTTAAGACCTACCTGAAAATAATAGTTGGGGAGAAAGGGTCTGTCCTCTGCTAGGAGCCTTTGAGTACTGAACTAAACTCAGTGCTCTGAAGGCAGCAAGGGCTGTTATCAGTACATAAGGAGTTTGTACGTGGGTCTATATATGGATTTCCCAAGATTTTGAATCTCAAGGAGAATTTAAAGCATCTGAATCTTTCATTATCTCAGCTCTGGTAAAATATGAAGGCTTTTATGCTCTGGCACAGTGCTATTTTATTATAATTTATTTTTCAGTAGACCTCAGGAAGTAGAGGAATTGCTTTCAAACAGTCTAATTTATGGCCTAATATTTATATAGGACTGATTCACAAGTAATTAGTATCTGTGCTTGTATTGAATTTCCTTTTAAAGAGCAATAACTTAAGTCTAAAGAAAATGCTGTGGAGTTTCACCCATTCCAAAGTCTAGAAGTGTTTGTTTTTCAAAGTAAGCAATGGATGACACTTATTTCCCTGCATGTAAAATAATGAAGAAACCTATGTCTTTTTGGATACAGAAGAACATAGGTTCACTTTTTTTAATGTCCAGCAGCCACCATGTCCCACTGCAATGTTGATATTCTCAACACTAACTACATTATTTGGTGCCTCTATGAGAGGCTGAACTCTTTAGAACAACTGAGTTTGGAGTTTCTTAAATCTTGCCCTGGGAATTTTTTTCCCCTCTAACTTGCAAAATCCATACACCTCTCTTGTGACTGTTTTGTACTTGACAGACTTTCCTTAAAAATAGCAAAATGAGAGCAGCTAGGGCTTCTAAAGAAGCTATTGAAGAGCAAGAGGAGTAGGTAGGATGGGTGCTTCTCTAATGCCACCTGCAAAAACTAAGGCACCTCTTAACCTCTCTTCAAACTCTTGATACGGAAAGTTGCAAATGAACTGTAGCACACTTGGCAGGAAGCATTTCACCCATTGCCCCAACCTTCTCTTCCCCCCTGCTCCCATTGTGGAAACCAGTTCTGCCCCATAGCAACTGCATTGGCAGTGCATGAGCCTTCCACTAGGCAGATGGGCAGGTGGCATCTTGATGTTCCCAAATGCATTGCTGGCAGGAGTAAATAAAGACTTGATGCATCAGGATGGTCTGCCTGAGCCCCCAGAGACAAAGAATGCCAATCTCATGATGTCATGTCTGCAGGAAGATGCTACTTCAAAAGCATCTAGAGTGTTTGAGACCTGACTGTTTTCAGTTCATGCTATCAAAATTGATAATTAAATGCCGTTCTTCCTTTAAGAATTTCTGAAAGATTCTTCTGTTTGGTATGAGATCATGCTTAGTTATATTACTGTGCTATTGCTTCATATTACAGTGCTACAGGGTGGATGAATTGCCCAAAAGGTCGTTTTCCTTTTGTTAATGTAGGGTGATTTTCTTGGTTACAGTATTAGGGAGGCAATACATTGTTTTGTTTTATCAGCCTTACCTGACATTAATTACATTGCTGACTAAATGCTGTGTTTTGGAAGGGAGGAGTGGAGACATCAGAAGGGCAGGGATTTGAAGCCAAATTGCGGAATTATGTAGCCCTGTAGTCTGTATGGCACTCTAATCCAAATCAGGATTAGGTGCTGTCCTAAAAATTTCAGCTCCACCTTGAGCACTGATACGGTTTGAATATAGTTAGATTAATAAACTGTTTCCTTTTAAGAATTGTCTGAAGAGGTTGCAGATTTGTGGAAACATCTTATATATTGAAAACAAAACAAAAAAACCCACCTGCTTGCCGCAAGCTAGAGTGAACTGGTGTGTGAATAGCTGTTTGTTCCCCTCCCCCCCTTTTAAAATTACATAATTGCTGCACTTTGTTGGTGAATTACCAGAGCAAATAATATTCTGCATCCAGTTAGAGCTATAATAATATAAAGCGTACAACAGAATACCCATTTGAATAATTCTAGTGGTTTTAGAAACCTGTGGAGAATTTCACATGCTGTTCTGGGCAATCATGTACCTGGCAAGACTGACGATGGCAGTGCCTGAGGTTCTGGAGCGTCTGCTGCTGTTTGGCAATGTATGTGCCTTAAGAAGTGCTGATGAGCCCAGCGCTTGGCCTTGTTATGAGGAAGCTGGAATGTGAAATTCCCACCTATCTGTGGAGCTGTCTACTAGGAAGCAAAGAGAACTTAGTGCTTTCATTTCTCCTTTAAAGATTGCAATGAATAGGAAAATATTATTTTGCATCTGTAAACTTTGAGATTTTAAAAGCCACATTGCTTTGGCATGATTTTGGGCTTCTAGTGTTGGAATGGAATGGAAGAGTGATAGAAGACAGGTCTTAATAGTCACTTGCCTAGCAATTATAGCACTTGCATACTAAGTGAAAGACCCTGATTCAAGTCCCTGCTCCAATTAATATTTAATACAAGTTTTTAGAAAACAGGGCTGAGGAGGGAGAAACCCTGAAGTGTTTGAGTGGGACATAAGAGAATAGTCATTTGGCTGGTGGTTAACAACTGAAGTATTCTACATCTGAAGTTAGTTTCCCTGGACTAATGAAAATATTTCTCATACATTTGCATGACTCTTGTGTCAGAAGTTTTATCCCGTTTCTGAGATGACTTGTACCATTGAAATCATTAGACTTTCAGCAGAAGTATCTTGGCCAGATTTGCTTCTCTGGCCAAAAACCAGAAGCCATTTAGCTGGAAAATTCTTATCTGTGTCTGTAAAGAAAACAGTAGTGATGTTAGTAAGAAGAAATCTTAATCTGAAACAAAATTTTTGTCCATTTAGAGGCTTCCCCAGATTTAGTTTAATGGCTATTACATAGATTTCTACCTACATTTTTTTTTCTTTTTGCATGTTGATGGTGTTATTCCTTCTTCTAAAGAGCATTTGTGTTTGATTCTTCTAGAGCTTTTACCTATAAAATCATAGATAAGGAAGGGTATCCAAGAAGAGTAAAAAGTACTGTGACTCAAAACCATAACTGATGCAATCTGAATTTTCATTCATAATTAAAAATATTTTCCTTCTAGATCTATTTCACTTAACATTCTACAGAGCTGCTGATAATGTCCCTCTCCTTTCCCTGCACAAACCTGTTCAGCACCCTGGACGCTTGGTCAGCTGAAGCCTGTGCCTCTGCTAGGTTTGTCAGCCTGTGAGATAGCTCCTAGTTCAGGTATGCTCGTTCGTGCTGCAAGCACGCTTGCTGTTTACTGTACAGATAATAGGCTCAGAAACCTGAGGTCAGATTTAGTGTGTTACTGGGCTATGGATTTTTGCACCAGGTTGTATCCCTTGAGCATCTGTTGACTCCTAACTTGTACTTTAAATGGTGTGCTTTTGTGGGGTGTGCACAGTGGTTCTGTTCTGCCTTTCGTATGCAGGGTTGTGCTCAGTGGAAACCCTGGGTCAGAACAGAGCTCCTGTGCAGTAAAGTAATGCAAAGAGTAATAACTGGGAGAAAACAGATTTGGATATCTGTGTCAACTATAATCCTCAAAGACCACAGAGAAGCAGTGTAATGGTTTGGGCAAGAAGAAACAAACAAAAAAAAAAATCCACCACAGCAAAGGCCAGAGAGCATTCCTCACCACAGAGCTTTGCTCTGCCAACCCCTAAATGCACAGATGTGACTGTATGTATCCAGCAGGCTATATTTGTCCATTTTCCTGTTGCTGTCACTGGCTGCATTTGCTGCTCTTTTAGTGCTTCACATTCTTATGATCATTCTGTTAATTGTTCCCTAAGATCAGATAAAAAGGTGAGAACAAAACATGGTGTTCAACCCTTTGTGGTTAGGGACAAATCCTTAATCAAACACTAACTGAAATGGTTGAATCTGGTGTTAGAAATGTAGTTCGTGGAAGCTAAGAGCTTGTTAAGGGTCTGTCAGGCATGATGGGGAGGCATAATACTAGTGGTGGATAAAACCAACCAAATGACAAAAAAAAAAAAGGAGGAAATGTGGAGTTTAGGGGAGACAGACTGTCATATGTGGCAGGTTTATGAAGACTGGTAATGCTTCATCTACACTTTGTGTGGCACTTGCAGGCTTTGAGGGTCTGCTTTCTGTTACCCGTGGTGGTGATGAATGCATAATTACACATAAAGGCGTCCTATAGGCATCTGAGATTATAGTTCTTGCTGCTACTATTTAATGCTGGGGAAAGCTTTACTCTGCAAGAGATTCCTTATTAGCATGTTTTACTTAATTTGTTCTTTGTTATCAATTTGCTGTCCTGCAATTACTCCTGCAAATTGTAGCTTGGAATTTGCTAAAAGCATCTATTGCTATAAGCAATCTCTGTACTGAGAGCTAGGACAACTAGCACAGAAGCAACTCACAAGCTCGTGTGAACATGGAAATTTTATTTCAGGAGGGTGGCTGTTGGCTTGCACAACTTCCTCTCTGATCACATTATCTAAATCCATGTCTGTTAGTATATTATTGTTAATTTTAGTAATGTATTGAGTGAAGATTACTTTACTAAATATCTTCAGTCTTCAATTATGAAATCAAAGTTCATTGTATTCCAAATCCAACCTGGCATGTTAGCAAACTATGGATGAAATATTTAATAGTGCTTACGTTATACTGACTTTTAGGTTTAGGCTTGTAACTGCCAAATAACTTTTGAAAAGAGAGTTTAAACTCCCAAGCTACTGAAATTGATTTTGAAAACTTTTTTTTAAGAATGTCAACTCAAAACTCTTCATTAAGTACTGTAGAACACTTGAATTCTGGACAGCATCGTCAGTGAGGACCTCTTCATTTCTATGATCATATTAAGAATACAGGAAGAATGAAGACTGATATTCTCAAAAGTACTTGAGAATCATGAAATCCCCAACTCCTATTGAATTTCAGGGGTACTCTAAGCAGTAAGGCATTGGGAAAAATGTGATCTATAGCTAATTACTGTGGTGCTATTGCTAACTCAAATTCAGCCATATGTTAGAATACATACTGGTGTTGAAGAAATTTTGCCTCAGTAGAGTCACATTGTAGTTGTCTATAGGAATGTCATTGATGATGAGGTAAGATAGAAGAAGGTCTGGGTTGGTCATGGAGTGGTGGTTCTGTGTCTTAATAGTGTTTTTATACCTTTCAGGTAATTTACTCCCCTTTTGGCAGAGTAGGCTGTAGGAATGGAGCCAATGTAATTAAGCATCTTCAATGTTATATTTCTTACATAATCATCTGACTCTACAGTCATTTCAGAGCTCTTATAATCTACAAGCGTTAGTTCATCATTGGCTTTTTTGAAATGAAGAATACTGTTGTACTCTCTGGAAAAAGCTGATCAGTAAAGCTTGGGAAGCCTCTCACAACTGTATCAAATCTGTCTGTTAATTTGGATTTGATTGCTATAGCAGGACTGCCATGGATGATTTTCTTGTTGGCAGTCCCTTAAAAGGCACAAAGGTCCGAAAGGCACAAACATCTAACTTTGTACCTGCACATCAAGCTCAGCAGAACTTCTTTGCATGTATACAGAAAGAAATTAATTTAGAAGTTGTAGAAGATTATTAAATTGTTGTTTGGCTGTTTTCATTGGGAATGATAGCATGAACTACGTTATCTATCTCTCCTTTTTCTAGTTTTACTTTTTCAAGTTATAAAGAATAAACAAACACTTATTCTTTTTGCCCCTTTCCTAGATTCTACCCACAATCTGTTCTGAGGCTATACATTCATTTAGACAGATCACTCGACAAGCCAGTTTTTCATCATTTGCCCTATTAGTTACACTCTGTACAACTACAATGACATTTGAAGCTATTTCCTCCATCAAAGAAAGAATTTTTGAAGTGTGAAATTCAAAGGTGCGGGGGACAGGGAGATGCCAAGATCTTCACGTACAGAATATTGTAGGTGTCTTCCTGAGAGATGCCAAAATGAAGTATCACAAGAATTCACATTCTGGTTCTATTGATGGCCTTAACTTCATGAATAAGTGGTATCTAAAACCTGATCTGGCTGCCTTAGCTCATCCCTAGCAGATGCTCATTGCAAGGCTGTGATGAGCCTGGTGGGTTACAGCACCAGGGAGATGACTATTTAGGTTGTGGTTCTAGGGGAGGATTCTTGCCTGATAGAGCACTTCAGAGAAAAGAAACCACAACTTAATTTAAGAAAAACAAACAAAAAGACCCCAGCCTGTGAATCTTTCTTGGATGTCAGCAAGGAATAGTTTTTCACAGAATCATTAAGGTTGGAAAAGACCTCTAAGATCATCGAGTCCAACCATCAACCCAACACCACCATACCCACTACACCATAGAATCACAGAATCATTAAGGTTGGAAAAGACCTCTAAGATCATCAAAAAGACCTCTAAGATCATCGAATTAATTTAATTTTTGTGGGGAAACAAATCATTTCGTGGTAACCTTTTGCCCAGATGATCACACGTGCATGGGTTTGATATGTAAAAGCTATTCATTTTCAAACTGCAGTGTTTGCTCAGCTTCCCAGACTGTCAATATAATCTCAAGTAGGGTTAGTTCTCAGCAGTGGTAAAAAGGTATGTTCTATTATTCATTTCATAGTGCTATATTTTTTAACTTCCAGGATTTTTCAACTCTTCTTAGCCAACACAAACAGTAGATTAGTTTAGAAAGGCCATAATGGGGCAAAATAGATTGAGCTGTGTAAAAGAATAGATTTGCATTTTCTCTTTATGAAAACAGACATGATATTAAAAAAAAATTAAGGAAAGAAATAAGAATAATGAATAAGAGAATGACCCACACTGTCTCAATAAAAATAAGGAAACAATGTAGTCTATGGCAACTTTAAGGAAAGAGAAATGGGGAAAAACAGAAGAGCAAGCAAAGATTTTGCTTGCTTAAATTGGCACTGGCAGACATGCATCATCTTTTCCTTCAAAGGACCATGCATTGATTGAAGAGGTATGCTCTGCACA
The DNA here is from genome assembly GCF_964195595.1 of Calonectris borealis. NCBI lineage: Eukaryota > Metazoa > Chordata > Aves > Procellariiformes > Procellariidae > Calonectris > Calonectris borealis. The sequence goes on along the minus strand of NC_134321.1, from coordinate 4,793,096 downwards.
ATTTGGATTAAGGTTACAGTGAGAACCCTTCTAGTTATGTGTATGAGGCTTAGTGGGCTAAACTAAAGGGTGATATTTATCAGGAGTTAGGGTTGCTGCAGTATGTGAGAGGCTGGAAAAGCTAGCTTCTCTAAACAGCTCCAGAACTGGGGTTTAATACTAGGTACCTGCATACTGTTCTATTTCTGGCACTGCTGAAAATGCAGGGTGATCTCAACAGGAGAATGGAGGGTTTGTGTTCCTTTCAGAATCGTTTTGTCCTGTGAATCAAATTCTGTGGGATTATGGGTCATGCAATACAGTTATTCAATTTGTGGCATCCAAAGATGTTCAGGGAACATGGAATTGCACAAAGGTTCACATGGAGCCCTGGAGAAGGAGAGCAACTGGAAAAAAATGGACATTAATTCCAGAATAAACAGAAACTAAACCAGACACTTGGGCTCCTACAAAAGAACAGCTTTTCTCCATCAGGGTTTTCCAGTAGGGGAGTGGAAATGTTCAAACTGTGCACATGCAGAATGTCACCATGGCAGTTGGGAGAATGAGATGAATGGGTTTATAGCTCTGTTTTTCTGTTATGTTAACATTTTTTCCCAGTTTTTTCCCACTTTTTGCTGGGCTGCTTGCCAAAGGTGCTGCCAAACAGAGGAGAGCTATTAAGATGAGATTGCCAGTATAGCATTTTGTAAAGAGAACGTGTAGAGTGAGATGTGTCTGCCTGCCCATCAGCAGGTACTTAGCTGTAGCCTGTGTTTTACTGCTTACACAGCTCCTCAGGATCTTGGATAGAAGTCGGACTTCTTTGAACAATCAATGTCCTTTTGAGACATAACATCACAGTACTTTTATCCTCCATTAGCTGTGGATTTCTCTTGTAGTAAGGTACTTGGATGACCTCTAATTTAATTTTCTTGATAGTTCAATTGATTTTTTTTTCTTAAAGAACTTGTATAGACCCTTTTTTTGTGTCAGTTCAGAGGTCTGTGAGTATTTACCTGTTTACGTCTTTGTCACCATCTTTGAATGTCTTGCTTCTTACCCTTTTGCTCTTTGGCAGCCTTTACAGGACCGTCATTTTGGCAGACATAACCACATATGTGTGACTTCTGCTGTTAGTTTTTCTTCACTGATTGATATGGGAAAGTTTAAAAAAAAAAAAAAAAATCAGCTTTTAACTGCAGTATTCTTAGCACAGATTGCATGTGCTGTCCACAGCCTCTCTGCTTCATGGGGTGTAACGGTGCGGTCTTAACGGTGTACCTCAATCAGTTTTTATGAAGACTAGACAGAACTGTTGATCACTTAGTCTGACTTCCTGTGCGACACAGCCAGTGGACCCTTGCCCATCAATCTCTGCATTAAGCCAATAACTTCTTTTTGGGCTCCGATATACCGTTTTAGAAAAACATACAGCCTCGAATTTAAGACTGCTAAGAATGGAGTAATCTCTATTTCCTTAGGTACGTTATTTTCGCTATCATAATCTTTAGATTCATACAGCTCAGCTAGATGAACATAGTCTTATGCCACCTCTGAAGGCACAGCGATCGAAGGGACTCGGGCAAGCCCTGAAGTAACAAGAGTAACATCAATGTATTTGTAGAATTAGTATGTGACCTTGTCCAAGGGGGACTGACAAAGATGAGTGGCACAGCAAATTGGCTGAACTAAAGCAAAATGAGTCACATTCTTCTCTTTCATAGGTATGGTTTCATCTGTATTTCTGTTGTAAGAAGATGTACCAAAGTAGTTCACCTCATGTTTAAAGTGCAAGCTGTTAAGGTTCATGGTGGTGCGTGATTTTGCAAATATCTGTTCCACAGAAAAGTACAGAGCAAATTATATGATGATCGCTGGTCTAAGGAAGGCAGTGTCTTGGCAATGCAAAGTACAGAGCTGCAAACACGTATGGCAAGAATTACAGCCTTCTAGAAACACAAAAATACATTTGCATCTCATCCAAATGAGTGCATTTCTGAAGGCTTCTCTTCAGTCTGTACTAGTATGCCTCCAAAATGGTTGATCATGTGGGGAAATGCATTTATACTAATGCAGATAATTAAACACTGAAACAATCGGGTGATGTGGTTGCTTGAAGGTTTTGGATCAAGACTGAAGTTTTTCCAAATAATATGCTGTAGATTAGCTGGAAGATCTTTGGAATGGACTAACACGTGGCAACGGCAGTCCGATTGGTTTTTGGCTACATGAATGTAATACCTCAATATAGCTATCGAGGTATAAAATTTCGATGTATAGTATCTTGTGTTTAAATAAAAGCAATTCACATTTGATTCCAGCACAGATATACTATATAAGCAGTGATATATTTTTCATGCCTGGTACATTATCTTTGCGACTCTGCTGTATGAGATGTACATGAATTATATATCTAAAGACTACAGAAGATATAGCACTACTTGATGGAGAATTGCATAAGAATTTTCCTTTGTGTGTCTTGGATTATATATAACTTAACCATTCAGTTGATGGATGAACTTAGGGTGAGCAGGGTTTGTTGAGCAGATTGAAAATCAAAAAGCAATGATTTCTACACACACACACACCAGCTTCCAGACAATGATCCATGAGTATTAAACCTTTCAGTTTAATTATGGTATGAATTGCAGGGGGAAAATGCGCGCAAAGAAACCAAATGGGGTTTGTGAGGCATTATCTTTCCTGCAGTAGTCACTGAAGGAGGCCTTATGTTGTGTTTGTCGAAGATGCATATAGGTATGTGTGCTTGCAGATAAATGTAGGTATCTGTCCAAAAGCCAACTTTGTCTCATATGAGGTGTGGAAAGCGTAGAACAAAAATCCATGGTAGGCTGTGAGGTACAAAGTTGAGTCTGGTGTACCTGAGCTGTGGATAGCAGCAAACGGAAATATCGCTACACACACATTGTACGTTTTTCATTTTCTTCAATGTCTATTAATAGCAGCTGATGGAGAGCGTATTGGTCTCCGTGGATTCTTGCCTGACCCACTGTAGTTGTTTTTATGTAAAACTGATAACTTGTTCTTTCTAAATCAAAGTTTTGGAAGGTCCTCAGTCAATCACAAGATTAGACCTTAGACAACACTAGGGGGGAAGGCTTAGGTCCAGAAGTGGCTTCAGAACTCAGGTTATGTGAAGCTGAGTGTTGCAGCAGACCTCTGTGATGGGCAGCCAATAGAGAATGTGATGGTGACGCTTATGAGCCATGCCTCTATAAGGATCTATGCTAAAATTGCTCCAGCTAGTAGCCTAATGCCAGTTATACAGAAGACCAGAAAAACAAAAGCTGAGTGACTCTGATTTGGTTGACATGCTAAGTAAGATGGCTCTGATTTAAGCAATGAGCCTCTTGTGAAGAATTAGTACAACTCGACAGTGCTCTCTGTATGAGTTTGGCTGAAGGATGCTGATTTTTGGCTGGATGCTGATATTTGGCAAAGATGGAATGGAAGTGCTACGAGCCAGATATGCATCGCTGTCCATCTGCAGAACTTTGATGTGTGCCAGTTCCTTGAGTTAGACTGGATTGTTGGAGGAGTGGTCATCACAGCTAAGCCTCCATTTACTTCCTCTTGTCGCTCTCTCACCTATTCTGAAGTGGGTTCTCTGTATGGCTTCAGAACTTCAGACCTGGCTGCTGGTTTTTGTTGGTGGCATTTCAAATGTTGGTGACCATTTGTTCACATAATCACATTTTTTGTGCTGAAAGAGTTTGCAAACTTAAAGTAATGCAGATTTGCATTTACTTGCAAGTCTCTCCAGCAGATGAACTTAACCTTTTAACTATAAGCAAATGTTGAAAAGCATGCTGGGGTTGGGAAGGAATGCACAAAAACTGGTGTTTTAAAAGTTCTGAATTAAATGTAAGTTGAAAACTAAAGTACACCAGCAATACATGATTCGGAAGCAAAGAACAGCCAAGTTAAATGCTTTTTTATTTCTGCCCTCACTGAAGTCTGTGGAACTGCTCCGGTGCTTCATTACACATGCAACATGTAAGTCTGTGTGACCAGACCTTTATGTAATGGGATGAGGCTCCTTTGTGAGATAACTATGTATGTATTTACCCACCCACTCCTCCCACCGCTCCTGTGAAAAAGCCGCTGTAAGGGAATGGTGCAACACAAGCTGGGAGAGCTTTTTTAAGCTAATTTTTCATAGTACCCATCGCTAATGTTGTCCGATATCCATGTTTCTTGGTTACTAGGTCTGGTCCTTATTCTATATTTCTTGAACCATTAATGAAAACTTAGTGGTCCCATGTATAAAAAAATGTAGTAAAAACAAATACAGCATCTCTTCAAGTTAGTTTTGTTTAAATGTATTGCAGATAACTTAATATAATTCAGATTATATGGTTGGAAGTGTTTAAATGGTCTAATATCCTTTTAGTTATGCTGCTTACTACACAATTTAAATGGGAAGCAAAGCCTAGCCTGCTTCACCTTTGTTTTTATTACTTTATTTGTACCTTTATGTCCTTAGAAACTGATGAAAGTGACTGCTGTACAGGGCAATGTTTAATTCAACAAAAACTTGTGTATCAGTCTTTGTGAAAGCTGCTTGAAACATTTCTGTCAGGATTAGGTCTTGGAGTTTGTGACTTGTTTACTTGTACAGCCCTTTATGTCAAGTTGTAATCATACTTTCATCTAGTATTTTATGTGTTTTTGGTTCTCCTGACTCAAAAATAAACCCTAACAAAAATCTAAAAAGTTATTCTTGTAACTTAAAGTATGCATTGTAGCTAACAAGACTTACATAAAGTTTTCTTTTTTGGGGGATTGGGGAGTGATGACTTTTTAAAAAGGCCTGCTAACTTTTTTTGAGTAAATAATTTGATTTTGCAAAATTGTCATGATTCCAAAGAGATGCCTCTCACTGAACATACAGCAGCCAGTGACTGATCAGCAAAATTCAGTAGGGCTGTTTAATGAGGGGTGAAGACAATACGAATGCAAATCTAGTGAACAGTTGCTTTTTCACAGTTGGTAGGCTGTGTTGCAGGTGCATTTTCTTAATGAGGGTTAATTTGTCTCATATTTTAACCTGACAATACTTGGCATTGTTAGTATATAGGCTTACTTAAAGAGGTAAAATTAAGGTTTTTTTTATGTAAGATGGGGTATTTTATTTCAAGTAATCTGTTCGTGCTGAATATTAACTGAAGTTATTCAGCACAGTCCTATTACTTAGATTTTTATGAGAGAAAAGTCTTTTTGATTATTGTGACAAATTGGAGTAAGGCCAAATTCTGCTCTCTTCCTTGGGTATAAATCCTGGGAGACTGAGATAAAATTGAAAAGATTGCTGTTGATCAAGATTTACTGATGGAGAGCCAGAAACAGAAGCAGGCTTGAGTACCACAGAAAGTAATAAAATTGTTTTGTAGTCATGTTCCTCTTTAGCATGTATTCTTCAATATTAAAACACGTTCAGCTCAAGAAAACATCAATTTGGTGCAGAGCATCCCAACAACTTTTTCAGTTGAGTAAGGCGGAAGTTGTCCGTTCTTTAAACGGGTATGCTTCAAATGAAGGACCTACAGCCCCTCCCAGAGGAAGAAGCTCTCGGACTAACCCGTGCTGTGAGAATGGGCAAAAGCAAGCTTTACAAATTTTCACTTGGGTACCCCTTAGTTGCTAGTGTTACAGGCTAATGAGATGCACTTGCAAGAAGAAATACGCTGTCCTTGCTGGGTAGCCTACTGTCACATTAAAACCAGAAGGGTTTGCATGAGTATGAGCCTACTAGCCTGGCTTAGGTTTAACACGATCACCCTGTAAAGTTTACTTTGTACCTGTAAAGAAAAAGAAAAATTACACTGAGCACAGGCAAAAGAAAAAGCTAGCTTTTCTGCAGTTGCTTATTAAGCATCATGTGTAAATTATCCATTGTTATCCCACTGTACTTCATAGCCTTTTAAATCTCATATGCCTCTTGTATTGACTTGTTTTCATCCAATATGAGCTCTCATGAATGCAGGATGCTGAAGTACTGGGTCAGAAATCAATTCCATCCTTCTGAAATATTACCTCTATGCCAGTGACTTCTGCTTCAGGGAATCTAGTTCAATATCCTATCTTGCACTCACATAGATTACTTCTTTAGCTTTCTTATATCTGGAACATGCAAAGGGATATTCCTACTATTGTAAAGTAAATAACACCAAAAAATCAATGTGTGAAAAGGATCCTTGATATCTCTGGCAATTGGCAAAGGAATTTAGAGCTCTTTCCCTCACTTGAGATCTGATCCCGGTGAATAATAACTGAAACGCACCATTGCCATGATATTTATACAATAAGCCAATGACTTTAGTTGGGTCCTTAATAGGTACTCATCGAAGAAAAGGCAGCATAACCTCTGGCATCTGAGTTGAGAGTCTCAGTGAGGAGGCCAAAAAAATCAATGAAGATATATTAAGCTGTTTCTCACACTTCAGACACAGCTCTTCTGGTTCAGCAAGTAGGTGGTATAGGATGGTGTGCGTCCAGTGGCATTTTCCATGTTACTACAATTGCATGGATACAGAACTGCTATAAGGATTTCCATATTAAAAAGGTGCTTATCTCATTCAATCCCCAAGTTCTCTTTAGAAGCATGTTTTAATAAGAAAGTGGCTATGTAATAGAATAAAGCTAGATTAGAATAACAGGGGATATTATGAAGGAGTAGTTTGCTACGTGTTGCTCATGGTGATGTATGGTCTTACAGTAGGATAATATTGTGGAAAATAGCAAAATGGGATGGGTATTTGCTAAGGGTAGTACTTGCGTACTTATGATAGTGTTTTTCCCTGACTTACTCAAAACCGTTATTGAAAATGATCCCTCAGTTATATCAAGAGACTGGTTTGAGCAGTACCTTCAGCATTTATGTCTGCATCTACATATATGTGTGTCAATCAGAATTACATCAATCAGAATTACAGTTAGCCTTACTTGAGGAATTGTACAGAGAAGATGATGTATGTGCTCCAGTCTAAATTAACAACCGAAGTCCTCAGTTATGCAGAAAGAACCAAGAAGGTTCCTTGGCAGAGTCAGAGCTTGTATGAAAACTGGGGATAAAGGGACTTTTGATCAGTTGCAGGGATTAAGGCAGAGGAAGCAGTTTAATAAGGTGGGATTTTGAAAATGTGGGTTTTCAGTGCTTCTGTTTTTCAGAGAGATTCATTCACTGGACTTTCTCTCCCTCCTCACAGACTCAGTTCCTGCAGTGCTCCAATAGTCTGTGAGGCCACAAGTTGATGATTTAAAATGATACGAGGTATTCTTGCTTTTAAGCAAGAATTATTCATCAATCCAAATTTAACTTAAGCACAATAAACCAAAACATCCAATTGACAGCAATATTTCAGTTAAGAACAATGAATTCTTATGGCTGTGACTGCAGCTCTGATGTGCAAGATGCCAATGGAGAGATGAGTGTTGTCATACCGTGGTTTGGAGTGAGCTGCAGGGACTGGCAGTGATGATCCAAGAAACAAAGAGTGGACTCAGAGTGGCGCAGGGTTGACAGCAGCACGACTATATTTTGTGTGCTCCCCTCCAGCTTCAGCGCTTTCTGATGCGATTGCACTGCTGCTAGTTGCAGAGCTAGCTGACTCGGGTATTTCCATAACACACTTTTCTTTGGGATAGACATATGCAATGTTTACATGGGGAATCAGCAGTTTTACAGAAACTCGTTTTGTAGACTCCCAAGTACTGCGATAGGTTAATTTATTTCTGTCTAGTCAGGAGAATAATAACACAAATCTCACTTCTGACTGAAACCAAATAAAAAAAATCATTACTCCCCTACAGCATTTGGGGTGCTGACAGTAATTTCAAGAAGCATGTCTATCAAAACAAGGGCGTAACTCTAAAATCAGATTATGGTGAGGTCCTGCTCAGAATGGTACCGGACTTCCGAACAAAATACAAATGCTATGCTTCTGATTTTAAATAATTGGGTAATAAGTGGGGTGGCTCTTAAGGTACTCTCAATTTCACCTGGTTTTGAGAAAACAGGTTTGTTTCGTAGCCTAGGAGATACTTCTCTTACCATTACTTTGCAGGTGTAAAATTTCACTTTGATGTATCATATCTATGTTCTTGAAACGTGCTCTTAATGTATCATATTTCATGTGCGTATGTAATAGTTGATGCTTCAGGTACTCTACTTAACCTTAATGTTTCATGTAACGCATTTTTAAGCTACATATTTGCTCTTTATTTTGATTAAATTTCTGATAAACTTGCTGGTGAATAGTGATTTTTAGTAGAAAGTCCCCAGAGTTTATTTGATGTATGATTAATAGCACATATTCCATGCTAGACTGCCCTACTGGTCATAATCTAGCTTATTTTGATTACATGTGGAGTCAAGATTTCTCATTAAGCAAAGTTCTGTCTTTCTGAATTACAACCTGCTTAGCTGGTTTCTTTACCTTTTCATTTGTAGGAAGCTCAGATGTGGCTTAGTAAACAATGAGGATATTATCTCTAATCAGACACCTGTCCATCCCATTACAACTGTCTGTTGTTTTTCATCACTTAAACAGAAAATGTTGGCACTGCAATGCAAAAAAAAAAAAAGCATGCTCCAATGCTTTCATTAACCCTTTTGGGGAAGGTGTGCTAGCGAGCTGATCAAAACACTGAGCTTTGGAAATTTTCACAAACATAAGGCCACAGAGGAAATAATGCATTTGCATGTGCAAGTTATCCTTGGAAATGAAGGATAATGTGGTTTGTACTTTAGTATTTATTAAAGTTGTTGTTATGGTCATCTATGCAAATGAATCATTGTCTGTAGTAGCCTGTATTTTTTTACTTTTTAAAGTATCTACTTAAGGAGATACACTATGTGATTTTTAACCCAACCATTTTTATTGTTGCTAATAGAGGTTTTTGTATACCAGTCTGGGGGTTTTGTTCCTGCAAGCAGAATGTTTCTGCAAGATTTTATTTCTAGTACTGTTGTGGACCAAAACACGTGAGGTACTTGGCAACTACTGTTCCTGTTTGAGTTGAAGCGCTGAGGACTAGGATTGGTTTTTATAAAAATTATATTTAAGCTCTAAATGACTGTTTTGGTTTGTTTTTTCTTTCTGAAAGGTGTTTGTTTTGAATCATGCCAGCTTGAAATACAAAGACCATTTTTAATAAGGCGGTTTGTTCCAAAGGAGCACCATGATATATTTAGCACTAAAGCTAATATATTGAGGCTTCCTCAGATGCATCCTCTTTTTCTGTTTAGAAGTTTTCTCTGGCTGGAATTGGAATATATATATTTTTACATGGACCGGGATTTGTGGATGTGTATAAATCCTATCAGTATTCCTGCAGATATCCACAGGTCCTGTGCAGTGGGTCTGAAATGCTCTGTGCGTGCTACATAGCTTATGCGTGTATATGTCTGTGTAGGTAAACCCAAATAGGAATATGGTAGCTCTGCTGGGCAATTCTGCAGTGGCCAAGCTGATTATCTGCATGTACAGAAACAGCTTCAGGAAGAGTGACTGGTAAAAAAGGGGTATGCCTCATGGTTAAGGCAGTTATCTGGCATAGGAGACAGACAGGTTCAAGTCTTTGTCTTTAACTAGTAGTAATAGATTTTGGTGTTATGAGTTTTTTGTTATTAAAAAAAAAAAGAAAAAGAAAAACCAAACCCTTCAAAAACCCCAAATCAAAACCCAAACAGGGGAAAAAAAAAAAAAAAAAAAAAACCAAACAAACCAAAAACCACAGCCCCCCCTTCGTTCCCACCTAAGCTGCAGAAACTGTCACATGGCAAGAAAATAATTCTTTTTCTAGTTCTAGGCAATCCTACATTGCAGTTTCCGTATCTCAGACCCAGCTGCGTTTGTGCTGTTACTCAGACATAAACTATAAGCTATCGGGAAGCAGACTGTCCTTTTACTCTCTGCTTGTCCATCATGGCACACAATGGGAGTTGATGTTTTGGTGGGAAATTCCTGACCAGCTCTTCTCAGGGTAGTGGTAGGGTTTGCCTGAGCCTCGCTATTATGATGTGCCTCTTGTTTGCCTTTTGAATTTCTACAAACCTGAACTATATTCTGGTTGATGCACTCCCTGGTACTTGATACTTTTCAGAAGTGTAATGCTCTACAGTTTCATGCATTGCAAGAGGACAACCATTACATAGCTTTGCCTCATTGAATGCAGTAGGTGCAACTACAGTCGTAAATCTCCTAGATGACAAAACATAAAATCTACATGGAAGATCTAATCTATCCTGTTCTGATGGATAAAAAAGAAGGGTCGCTAGTGGGTAGTAAATTAAGATGCAGTATAAAAGTTTTACCTGGAGGTTCTAAATCATTTGACCATATCAGGCTCGTAGGACTGTCTTTGTTAATAACTACAGCGTGGATTATCTGCCATTGGGCTAGAAAAGAACACAAGGGAAGGTCAGCATTTGCCAAGCCTTTCCTGTGTAAATAGCGGCATTTGCAGATCCTTGTGGATTACTTTTGTCACTTTTGTGATTACACGGTTTTTCATCAAGATATTTCCAAAGTGTTGGGCAGCACGGCAGTGTTGCATACTGTTAACAGCAAGGCAGTGTAGGAGATGAGTGGGCACCTTGGGGGAGCAAGGTGTTTTTTGTTTAGATTTCCTAAATCCACAAAGAAAATCACGGAGCCTTTGTGACAAAGGCCAGTCTGAACTCTCTGCTGGGCATCCTCTGATTATTATTTTTTTTTTTTTAAATCTTCTCTAGCTTTGGTTGCAGAAATATGTTCAAGTGTCAGTGTCTAGTAGGCTTGTTCCCCTGTGTTATAACCAGTGTCACAAGGCAAGTCCCTGAGCTCTTGCTATGTGTGCAAATGCACAGGTGCATTGTACATGCAATACACTGTTCACGGTTGCAAGCCTGACTCTCAGTAGATTTTGTTTATAATTCTCCCTCTTCACTTTAAAATTGAGTTGTAGCGTTTGCCCTTGCAATTGTATTGAAATCCTCACTGCAACAGACTGTACCCTGCTGAGCCCAGGCTGCATGCATAAAAGTAAAGCAGGTGGTGAGCATGCTGTGACTTGGAGGGTTTAGCAAAGGATGGATTATGTATTTCATTGAAATTTTAAGCTCTCCCTCCCTTCTTTCAGAAGCTGGACAGATCAGATGAATCCTAAAACTAAAATCTTAAAGTGTATGGCTGAAAATTTCTACTTCAGCTCAGCAATGTGCTGCTTTTTTTTTTCCCCCCAAGTATTTTACAAAGGACTTTGTTAAAACCAGAAATTCAACTTTAAGATCGTTGATGAGGAAATCTGCTCTTTGTACAACAAGTAAGTGTCTACAGGGGATTGTTTGTTACATAAAGACCCAGTGTTTTGGGATGCAATTAGACTATTGCAATTGAGGAGGGGTAATCCAAGCATTTTCCAAAATCTGATACAGAATGACCCATGCAGAATAAAAGAGCTCTTCTGCGTGCTATTACTTTGTGACTAAAAGGAGCTGCACAGGTTAATGGGAGTCAAGACCCTTCTGAGTTTGTCACTGCTTGCTGAGTTAATTTAGGCCTCGATTACCAAAGTAGCTCACAGCACTGACTTAACTTTGCTCCTGCTGAAATCAAAAGGGGTTGGGATTAAGCCAAAGCTAAGTCCCTTTTGAAAACCTTGCTGCTGGACTCTTGGTGCCTCCACCACACCTGTGAAAAGAGAAGCATTAGGCTATATGAGAGGCAGGTTACTTGAAAATGTTACAGAACAGCATTGCTGAGAAGGGATGGCAGGTTCTCTTCAGTCATCAGAGCAGACAAAATATTCCAGTTTTGGTGTGCACTTAAGTTTTCAAGGTAATTTTTGCAAGTTATTTTAATTGACTCTGGAAGCAATGGAGCAAATATGTTATTGGGCCTTTTGACTAATTTACCTGCTGAAGGAAAGGCAGCCAGAAATTGTGGAAAGGCTGGGCTTCATGCCATGTTCTGACTCTTCCAAGCCCCAAAATGACATGACTAACCAATGCCAGCTTGGGAGTACAGAATGAAACTCTGGACCAGCAATATAACAATGGGGAAAACCACTGCAGCAGTGCACAGTGTCACAGTTTTCTGTGAGACTCTGTGAGTTGTTGTTCATGGCGAGGAATCAGGCAGCCAACTGCTTTATGAGCTGCTTTGTTGCTGCAAATGGGAAGAAAAAGTGAGGAGCTTTCCCTGCTGATCAGCGAGGTGAAAGCTGTTGGAGCTCTGCCTGGGAGGTGTCAAGGATGGAGCAGAAGGGTTATCCTCCTGGGGTTGCAGCTTGGGCCACATCCAAACAAGCTAAAATGAGACATAAACATAGTTTGTCAAAAGTATGGCCAGGGTTCTTGTACACAAATCTTAACTTAATTTGGGGTTGGCAATAGTGTACCAGCAGAAGGGTTTCACTTGGGATCAATATGAAAAGTTCAGATTGCTTTGGGGGCATTTTGCTGCAGAGGAAGTAAAAGTTGTGTCTGTAACTTCAACAAAGTTGTCTGCTTGAAATGTCTTGTGGAAACAAAAAAAACTCACAGAAAGTAGATTATTTTATAGATACAAAGCAGTGTGTTTGGAGTTTCAGTTTTTTCAGGCATTCATGCTATCAAATTTTTTAAAAAGAAATGTTATAAAATTTTGAAATTAGAAATAGGAAATACTTCCTTGCAAGTGTGCTTGTGTAGAAAGGGAAGGTGAGAGGTATAAGCATATATACCATCTCTTCTTCTTCTTAGTCCCTTTCGTTCTTCCATTTGTTTTGGGATGGAAGATGCTTCATGTCAGCCGCTTTTGTGGAACGAAATCCAGGGGAAAGAAATGAACACCTACAAAATAATCAGTCGGCGCCAGGTCAGGATGATCATGTCACTTCATGTTGATATCCTTCCTGAAAAAACCAAAAGCAGTTAAAGTGAGATTGTCCGTGGCAGATTGATTCATCTGTGGCATCCAGTTGAATCCTGGCCTTCTACTGATCCTCCTTTCCCAGCAGCAGCATCGGTGTTTCAGATCAGGCACAACGTAGCAATGCCAAGCCATGGCAGGTATTTTTCAAGCACTGGCAGCAGGAGGGCTCTTTGCCCTCCTTTGGCATTTGAGCTGGTCCCCCTAGGGAGGTTTGCAGGGCTGTAAAGGTAGGTGGGCTGCTCTAGGGCTGGCTGGCTAATGTTAACACCCAGAGCTCTATTTCGCTTTGCTTTCCGGTTTAAATAGACTGGTATTAGTGTTATAGCTGTGTTCTGTGCCTTGTAGCACTATTACAATGGATGATCTATCAGCGTTTTCAGGAAAAGGTGTTAATTTCAGGCAGTTACAACTCAGCAATAAAAACGTGCTTCAAGCAGGAATATGAAATACAAATGCTTAGCAGTGGTGTTAATGTTTATGTGCAATCTTTCATAACAAAGGCTTAGCAATTTAGAAGTGATTTCAGCCGAGCTCTCTTCTCTGACTGCACTTCAGAAGGTTGCTCTTCTTACTGGCTATACGGGCACCAGGTATGTTTTGTGCCACGGATGACAATTTGTCTACAGGGGACGGTCATTCCTGAGTCAGCTGAGAATCCAAAATTATGGATACCAGCAATTATAGCAATAACTAACAATTCAATGTTAAAACTTCTTACAGCTTTCATCACCACAGTATCTCCCCATTGTGGCTGAGTGAGGATCCTTCGGGGGGAAAAAAAGCAAAAACCACCAACACATGATACATGGAATAAATCCCTTGGTATTCCCTTTTTTACTCCAGTGAGAAGTTTGTTTGGCTGAGACTTCCAATACATTTGCTTTCTCTGGGAGTTTGCCAAAGCTTTCTGTACTTATTCTTTAATTTGCGTCACATTCTCCAAGTTGTCATGCTGATTTGGTGTCTTTTCATGTCAAAACTGTAGTATTTTTCCAGTGTTTTTTTTTTTTAAAAAAACACCTGATTTTTTAAAATCTCTTGCCATTTTGAAGAAAATGGCAGCAGTCAGTCTTTAAGAGAGTCTTACATTGTCAAGGACTATTAATTGCGTAGAGATGTGTTGGGCAGAACCTCTCTGTTCTGCAGTATGGCTACCTCTGTTTAAACCAGCAAAGGAGCTCTATGGAAGATGCTTTCTGCAGCCAAGAGTGTCTTACAAGCGTAAGGAATCTTTCCACCTGTGACCATTATTTCATATTATTAGTAGTAGTACCTGAATTTCAAGTACAGAAAGATTTAAGTGAGATGATGTTTAGTTATTTCTTATAGTAGTGCTACGGTCAAAACTGAGACCTATGATGCAGGGTAATGCATATTTAGAGAAAGAGCTTCGCTCTCCTAAGCAGTGTTACTGACCAATTGCAGTCAATGGATTTTTTTTTTAAGATTTTCAAGCTGTGAAGTGGCAGTCTGTTTCCAAGGATGCTCTGGCTGAGTTTGAGCAATAGTCTCCCTGGGCAATAACACTGAGTAAGAACACACTGCTCGTGATCTGCTTTGACTGGACCATCTGGTAATGCTTCCAGTGGTGGCAGCAGCACTGGACAAAACTTGTGGTTCATCTCCCAGAAGTCTGGAGGGTTAATACAATTACAATTTACTGAGAAGTCAGGTGTCTCTTGGCAAAACTTCCCACCATAGCTTCCAGTTTTGCAGATGACTATTTGGGATAATCTCAGAACTGCACAGCAATCTGATTTTGCGGTCCCATGTTTTCTGTTACAGAAGCAGCTTCTGAAGAGCCACACACCCCACAGGCAGCTGTGCTGGTTTTAATGGGATCACCTGTACAGATAAAGACCTGTGGGGTGTTTGGGGTTTTGGAGGTTGCTCTTACAGCTATATGGCCTCTACCAAATTTGGGGTTGGCAAAATATCTTGCAACCTTGTCTCTTTCAATTTTTTCTGAACTGCTTGGCACATTCCTTTCTCTTTACCCTTTCGATGTAGTAAATCTTGCTCTTGCTGACAGCCCTGGTAATTGCCTTATGTAGAGTGAAAGTCTTCCATTCTCTTTCTCTATTTTTATAGTATGCAGCCTTCCACAGCTAAGTTTCAAAGGACAGAAAAATTCATGGTGTTTGCAGTAAGAGCATGTTTTATGCTTGCCTGCTGCTAAAGCAGAGAGAATACTGCCCTGATATGGAAATGTCAGGGGCACAGGCCTGTATCTAAGGCAGTAAATGTTTCTTTTATTTCTTATTCCACTTTATGCTGGTTGCTATTAATTTTAAACTTCTCTTGGCATTTGCAGCAATAAAAAGGGTAAAATCCTGAGGCTTTGTTCTTCTGCTCGTGAACCAAGCCTTCAAACTTCAAATGAGACTTAGGCATATCCTGCTTTCAGAGGCAGCTGGGAACTCTTATAAATAAATGTAAGCATTGGGATACCACTGCCTTCAGGCTGAAGGCATTATCTGTTTCTGATGAGGTCCATACAGAGCATGTGGATGAATAGAGGCAAATGTCTAAAATCATTATATAAAAAAATCTACCTTCCAAACTCTTATGATACTGGCCAACTGTGGTCTTAATGCTGCTTTGTGGTTTTTAACTATAGCCCCCTGTGATGTGCAGCAGCTAAAGAACGTGTCTTTGGCAACAGCCCCCAGTGCTTTTGTATAACCCAGTACAGAGGATGTGCTTCCAGTGTGCAACCTGAACCGGGAGAGGGCTATGCTTTGTGTCTTGTGCAGCATCCTGACTCCCCCACTTAGGCCAGAGCTGTAGACTCTCCGTGTTGCAGGAGATGTGGTGGCATAAGGTTCAGCTCCAGTCATTCTGGTTTGTGATGATTCATTTTAAACTTGGCCTGACTTTTACAGAGCAACCTCAGAGCACCTAGGGAAAACAATGACATGCTTGCTGCCCTTGATCTTACGGATTGATTTGTGAGTGTCAGGATTCCAAAGACTTTACAATTTCAGCTCAAATTAAGGCATACATGGTGCTTGGCAGTGGTACATAGGGCTGGAAAGATAAATCCAATTGTATTTAACTGCTAGATGAATTTCCACAGCCTTTGATTTAATCACTGGAGTATTGACAGGAAGGTTTGGCCCAGTGCTTCCTCATTTAGCTGTGCTATTTGGTTACTAGACTGGAACAGCAAACAGCAGGTATTGTCATGTTAGTGAAAGGCATCCCACAGCAAGTTCTGCCCTGGCATGCAGTCTGAACAATGAAGAAATAACAATTCCTTGCTTGACCAAAGACTGTTCATGAAATTGGGCTAGAATGTGAAGGGCTCTGTATTCATCTCGCGTGAGTATGTGATAGACTGTTCCTTTGACTGTGAGAATCCCTGTACTGCTCAAGGCTTGGCATATGTGAGCCCACTCTAACCTGCAATGTAGGCACAGTTTTAAATGCTGACCTCTCTGGAGGATACTGCCCTCAGAAGCTGTAAGTGAGAACCCAGTTTTGTGTTGTTCATCCTCTACTATTGCATTAATTTCAACCCTGTAAATAAATTCTTGCTATATAGTTATGTAGCTTTGATGAACATGATTTTACTGTCAAAGTTTTCAGGAGACCTTTAGCCAAGATGCTGCTATATTATGTCTTGGGGCGGGGGAGAAGTGGAACATTCCTCTTCCTGAAGTGATATTTCCATTCTGTTCTGTATAAATAAGCCAAAGAAATGCTCGTCCTCTTTCTGATATTACAGCAAAGAGGATTTAGATGTGAAATAAATCTTTGTAAATCTTTTCAAGGGTGCCTAAATTATTTATGGTTGGTTTAGTTTGGTTTGCATGCCATATTGCTCTCTTCTGTTAAACAGTTTATACACCACACGGCTTTTCACATTAATCACTGCAGTATGTGCTCAGTTATCCCAGCCAAAGAGCCATCTATTACATTCCAGTAGCCACAGCCAAATGATCTAATTTTTCTGTTGGTTGTTTTATCCTATGGTTCATAAACCCATGGCTGTTATTACGGTAGCAAAGATAAGTTTTGTTATATCACATTGATGCGCTAGTCATTTTCTTCTCTCCTTTCTTAGCAGAAATCATGATTAAAATGGGCGTTTGTTCATGAATTTAAAATTTGTAAATAATAGACTACAGAAGCAGGCTTGATTAAAGCAGGTATGATTGCCCTTTGTTTTCGGCCTCCCACCCCCTTTTGGCCTCCACTTATTTCCTGGCCTCTTTTTTTTTTTTTCTGGCCTCTACTTTTTTCCCAGCCTCCAACCCCCTTTTGGCATTCACTTTTTTCCCAGCCTCCCACCTCTCTGTTGGCCTCCTACTCCTTTCCCAGCCTCAACTCTCCAGTGGGCCTCCCACCCCTCTCTCAGCGTCCCACCCCTCTTGTTCTCCCACCCCTCTGTCAGCCTCAACTGTTTCCTGGGCCTCCCATCCTCCTGTCAGACTCCTACCCCCTTTTTGGCCTCAACCTGTAAGCCTCCCACCCCTCTCTTGGCCTCAAACCCTTTTCTTTCATCAGTTCTCTCCGTGGTCTCCCACTGCCCTGTCAGCTGGAACAGTTCCGTGAGCCTCCCACCTCTCCATTGCCCTCCACTCCCTGGGCCTCCCACCCCTCTCTTGTCCTCAATTCTCGCCATGGCCTCCCAAACCCCTTGTCGCCCTCAACTCACCCCTGGGCCTCCCACCCCTCTCTTGGCCTCAACTATCTCCTGGGCCTCCCACCCCCTGTTAGCCTCAACCCTTCCCTTAGGTTTTCACCCCTCTTTTGGTCTCCCTCCCTTCTTTTCAGTCTCAACTTTTTCCTGGGCCTCCCACCCTTTCTTGGCCTCAACTCTCTCATGGGCCTCCCACTCCCCTGTCATCCTCCCACCCCTCTCTCGGCCACCAACTCTTCTCTTGCCCTCAACTCTTCCCTGGGCCTCTCGCTCCTCTTTTGGCCTCCTACCCCTTTTTTGGCCTGAATTCTCCCTTGGGTCTCCCACTCCTACTTCATCCTCAACTTTCTCTCTTTTTCAGCCTCCCACCCCTCTTTCAGCTTCAACTCTCCCTGAGGTCTCCCACCTTATTTTTCAGCCTCAACTTCCCCACTTTTTCAGTGTTAACTTCCCCCCTTGTGGTCTACTACCCTGTTTTGGTCTCAGCTCCCACCCTGCTTCTGCCTCCCCATATTTTTGGCCTGCCACCCCCTGTTGTCCTGTTTAACTTCTGCCCCCCTTTTTTCTGGCCTCCTGCCCTCTTCTTGGCCTCACAGCCCTTTTTGGCCTCAACTCTTCTCTTTGCCTTCCACCCCTTTTCAGCCAGTCACCCATTTTTGGTCTCCCTCCTGCTTTTTTGGTTTTGCATGTGATTTCAGCCTTCAGTCTGTCTTAGGTCTTCTACTGTGTTTCGGTCGTCTCCTCTTTTTGGTCTCTCACTCTTTTTCAGTATCCACTCTGTGCCTCCTGCTCCTTTAGGTCCCTACTCACGTGTGAAATGATCCAAAATGAGCATTTGTGACACAAAAGCCTCTATCTGGACTGTATGGACTGAAGTGTGAATTACCAGGGTGAATTCATCCCTCAGCCTGCTTCACTGAATGGGTGTGGGCCTTGTCCTGAATTTGTCTCTTTCTGTGTAAATAGGTCCCTAGTATTGCAGTTCGGGCTGCTTTCCAAACCAGGTGATGACTGGTTTTTTTGGGAGAGTGTCCAAAATCTTGCAACCTTTTCTCATTTTGATTGGAAAAAAAATAACCTTGAGAGAGTCACGTCTTTTATGGCGTTATTGGCACTGAAGTGTGGAGACCGGCGTAGGTGACCTCAGCTGGCTGGGATGAGCTGCATTGGGGGCTTGTCGGTGTACCCAGCTCAGCACCTTGTGTGGGACCCCCTGAGAGGAGATCGGAGCAGCCGGCAGGCACCTCTTTGCAGTGGCAGCCTTTTTCTCATGGCGCTCGCTGGAAGTGGGATGGCTTCCTCCCATCCAGGTGAAGCTCCCTGTGTGTGTGTTAAGGCCCTGAGAGAAAGGCTTTAATTTCTTTGCTTCAGTATTAGCCGTGGTCTTGCTGCTCTTCCCCACAGACAAGCGGTGAGGTGTCAGCACTGCTGACTGTGAATCTCAGGTTGGAATTGGCTCCTGTCCCTAAACCTGACCCTGTCTTGCCCAGACCTCTTCACCATGCCTTTGAAGATGTACAGTATCCTTGCAGCTCTGCCTGAGTCTGTTTTAATATCTGTAAAAACCTTTTCTAATATTTTAGATAAGTCCTTCTATGGGTCTTTAAGTGCTATGATATCTAGCCTTGCTTTATTATGAACAAGAAATGGTGCACTAATTTGTATATGCACGGACACAACAAGATATATAAGACTTAATTGTGTGTGTGTATGTATTGAGCTCCTAGATATGATTGACAGGGTAAAGATGTGCAAGTGACGAGGATTTGGACTTCTGTACTTCCTCACGTACAGCTGACAATGCCTTTGAGTCTATTTTGAACAGTCTCTTGGGAGTTTGAATTACTTGCCTCTGTGAAACCAAAAACCTCTGTGGGACCTTAAGGATAGTGCAGCTGCGAAAGGCTTGTTCTTCATCCCATGGAAGTCAGCCCTGGTGCTCCTCTTTACCTGTGACATGCAGTTCAGACCTGCTGTAGTAAAGCTCCTGTGTTAGCTACCCTCTCAGCAGTGAAGGGGTTGTCTGATAATGAGGTAATCTACAAACACCAAATCAAATACAACTTTTGCGTGAATGAATAGCCAAAACGATTCATTAAAAATACATGAACGCAGATGGCTGTGGAGTAAGAAAGTCTGCTTGTTCTTTTACAATTCTGTGAACACGTTTTCAGTTAAGGTGCCTGAACCGCCTTCTAAAAACATGGGAGGGGGAGGACGGGAAACCTCCTGCCTTTAAGAGAAAAGCACAAGAGACATTGTTCTGCCGTAATTCATGTGGGGTGTTGCTCTAATGCATAAAGCACAGCTATGTGTTCATATCCCAAAAGGGCATAATTATTTCATGATAACAGTTCTCCCTTGAGTGGCCTTACTGGTATTATAAAAAGCGTTTATTGTGGAGAAAACCTATATTCTTGGTGCTGGCAGTTAAGAATATTGAACAGTAGTTGCAGCTGAGATAGTGATTCACAGAGATTAATGCAGCTCTTCAGACTTCTCATTAGCTAGACACCACTCTTTCCAAGCCGGGGGGGGGGTGGGAAGAAAGCAAGAAATTATTTAGAGAAATGCTAATGAAAGTATAGAACTTCTAGCACCTTCATGCAAACACCAGTGTTTGTCAGCTCTGAAGGGAAATGATTCATATTTTTCTTTTAGGAGGCCAAATTGTGGAGTTCTCTTTGATCAAAATAGCCGCATCAGTGCTCTGTCAGGTTTTTCCAGGTGCTCTGAGAATCCTGCGAGGGCAGCGAGCAGACGGTGCGAGTGACATTTGCTTCTTGAGGGAGGAGTTGTGTTGAAAACCTGCATGTTATGGGTGGTGAGCTTGCCACTTTCTAAATAGCACACAAATAATTGCAACTCTGGATTTTGGATTTGTACATCATCTTCTGCAGATATGTATTCTCAGATGATTACAATATGTTATATAAAACTGGTTCAGATGCTGTTGTGATGCTACAGGAGAGTTTTACTTTGACAGGCTTTTGAAAGCATATTTCAAAGCTCAGAATTTATTATTCTATAACTATTCTGGTCAAAGAACTTATATGCATGTTTCCTGAAGTTGTTTTGTATAAATTCTTCAGCTGTCGCTTAAACAGTAGCATGTCTTAGTGACTGTCCTTTAGCTGTTATCAGAGGAATCACTGTACTTAAGATTTATTTTTTAAATGTTCTTCACCACAAGTTACAATTGCAAATATACAGAGGAAGAACAAATGTAGCAAACTCTGTATTTCTCCATTTAAATACTGGCACTCAGACCTCCAAAAGAAGATGAGAATACATCTCAACTTAAAATGGTGTCTGCCAAAACTAGCATTAGTGGTAACATGAGAAAGCTGACATGACTGGGATGAGTATTGCTGTTGTTAAGAATGCAGTTAGGAGTAGTATAGAGTGGGAATTCTGCAGTGGTGGTGCAAGTGTACACACTATTCATCTGAAAGATTTATAATGCACATGAAATATAAATAAAAACAGATTTATAGCATGTAGTAGTATAGATGTGACAAGCCTGTCGAGATACTGTTTTAGCAGTCAAAGCTTATTAAAAGTCAGTCTGAAAGAAACTGCTTGAAAAGTCCAAACCCTTTTCCTTTTTCTCAGCTGAAGATTTCCTCTCTGTCCTTTAACAAGCAAGATGGACTATGGGCCATGGAAAATCTTTTGACAGTCTTCGAGCATCTTATATTTCCTGTGTATTTGTCTCCTAGGATGTAGCTCAAAACTTTCCCAAATTTGAAAACCTATTTAATGTAAAATTTGAATTGTAATCACAAAGGTTGAATATAATACGTAATCAGGAATTAAATGTAAAACCCAGTGTTAACTTACGTTGTTGCTTTCTGTCAATACCAATGAAGAAAAAAAAAAAAATTTAGAGTGATCAGAAGGAAGAGATAAAAACAGAATCTTCAGTCTTGGGGTCATAACTATTTTGACAGTACAAATGTATTTTTCCTGCTGGTGCTGTTTGAGTAATTTAAGCAGGATAATGATATCCTTGTTGGCTAATCGAGAGGTGTGCAGGTGGCAGTGCGAACACCCTTGGGTTCATGTCTTGTTGCATGCAGAACTGTGCCACTTTTAGGTTTTTATCAGTAAAATGTGAATCAAGAAGTATATATGCTCTAAACCCCATGATGTGTTTGGTCAAGCGCACAATTTTTCGCTGAAAAAGAATTTGTTGGAAAAAACTTTGACTGTGCCTGCTAGTCTTCCCTTATAATGTAAAATACGGTACTATGATGGAATTAGAAAGTTGGAAATGTAAAGGGATCCCTTCTCCCATTCCCACCTTTCATCAGCGTGCCTGGTGCGGCGGGTGCTTCGTAGCACGGGATGGGGAGCACTGCGTATCATCCTCTGCCAACGCTGGGGCTGCATCTACAGCTTGTACTCTTTTGTGTTTTACGATTTGCATGTGTTGCGTGTTTGGCCGTGTCATTACTCTGAGTAGTAAATGTTGAACGTATGAGCACTTGAGCACCAAGTGAACGTGTAGATGTTTTTGAGGACTCCAAGCTGACTGACTGTGGCAATCGGAGCTGCGTCCCACTGCCTGCCCTCAGTCTGTAGTTGCATCATGCACGTTTCTGGCTTTCATATTCCTAGTGATGGATCAAAATCGCCATCACGAAGCAAAGTGCCTGATGTTAACTTGCTCTGCTCAGTTGCTTAGGAGGGAAGGATAGTTCTGTTTAAAGTATTTTGTGTGTTGAATGGTGTTACCTACTCATTATGCTGGACCGGGTCTCTCTGAAATGTGACCTTGTACTCATGCCAGACCCTGTATGTGGTGGCAGCATCCTGGGCTTTTGTTTGGGCTCATCTTTGTGGCAAGGATCAAACAAAGTTGGAATTTTTTGCTGAATATTTTTCTGTTTGGCTTATGATCAAAAACCCTGAAGAGGTTCATATGTGTAGCTGCTGATTTCTTGTTTCTATTTTAACTGCTGCAGGAACAAAAGACTAGACGGAGCCTCCTGGGTCAGTGAGACCAGCCCTCTATACTGCAGCTAACATGTCATGTATATGTTCAGGCTTTATTTGCTTGTGTTTTTCGTCTAAATTTCATTGCTGGTAGCAGAGTAATCTCTCTCCAAATGTTTTATTTTCGAGAAAACAAAGGCCAGCTCCATCTTTGCTAAATTTGCAAACACTTAAAGAAAACCCATTTATCTCCAGACACCAGCTTTCTATAGTCCCTTAATTTATCGGATTGTCCATTAAATGGCTAATTAGCTTTGTATCCTTTATATGTGCTTCAAGAGTAGCAGTCTCTCTAAAGTTTGCAGAGATTTGTTTGCCTGCTATTACCCTTAGCACTTCACTTGATTGTTTTTATATACCCTCTTTCTTGTTACTTCATTTATTGCCAGGCTAACCATATCACATGCTCAGGGGATTTGTTAGAGCGTTCAAAGTGTTTAAAAATTACCGCATGCTTGATTTCTTTGTATAAGGAATGAAACTGCTTAATTTCCAGCTTTTAAAAATCCTTTTCTCCTCCTCCTTAGAACGCACCCTCTCCTCTGCCCCAATCTGCTATGTCCTCCCTCTCAGACAGGAGATGGAGCAAGGCATGCCAGTGAGGGGGGTGTGTTTATCCGTGTAGTTCCTCTAAAGTGATCAACAAAGTCCTAGAGATCCTGAGATGGCCAGAGTTTTTGAGGTAGGCGTGTGTGACCTTCTATTCTAGTGAGCTCTCCAGCAAAGCCTGAGAGGCTCTTGTACATGAAGAAGTTGGGTACCTCTGGGAGTACGATGCAAGATAGTGAGTTTCTCATGAGAGGGAACTCGCCAGTCTGTCCATCTCTTGTCTGGTAAGCACCCTCCGTTGCTCACAAAGGAGGAAAAAACCTTCCCCTCCTTCCAGAAGTATCCATTGGACCTGCTCAGCTCTTCTGAAAGGAGCATAACACCAAGTTGTGGACAAACATGTCAAATAGTTACTGTATGTCACTGAGTCAGATGCCTCTTTGAGAGGCCACCCGTGTGCATCACTGATGTCTTTGTGCTTTGGCATATTGTACACAGAAAACAGACGTTTTAGCCCATGACTAGTAGATGGTACAGCAACACAGTTGCTATATATACAGTGTTGAATCAAAATAAAGGAGTTTTGAATGGAAGTGACTGATTGTAAGGACCCAGAGCTATGTCTCTGCTAATGTCCCTACTACCTACAAAACTAGGAGGCATTGGAAAAAAAATGTATTTCACAGGCTTGAGTGTACACTTGGATTTGTTACCCTAAAGCCACAGAGAAATCCCACTGCCTGTTGGTCATCTTTTCTACCAGAAAAGCAATTTACAAGACTTTGGACGTACGCTGCTGCTCAGTGCTGATATTGGAACAAGGCAGGGGCGTTTATGGAAAACTTTCACTGAAGGAATTCTGGAATTGTTTAACCTTTGCAAAGACAAAATTCAGTGATATGCCATTCTCTGGTGCAAACAGTATACATGCAGAACTTCATAAGCAAGTGGGATTCTCTTCAGCTGAGGACTCTCCACATTTCTTATATCCCAAAGAGGGATCACATGGTGATCTTGGCTGGCCTGAGTTGCAGTGAAGGAGTCCTGAATCCTGTATGTCTTTCACCACTAGATTAAATTGCCCTTCCATTCTGGGGGAGGTGGAATATGGTGTGGTGCAGCAATTGTTTTTGTTTGTTTTTAATAACTAGCTTTAAGGCAATAACAGGCAGGCAGTGTCAGCCTGATGTATTCTGGTTTGATTTCAGGCATTACACAAGGGAACGGACTATTTCCACATCTCCCCCTAGAGCTCTTTAGCAACAACAGCAGCAATAATAATAACAATCCAGGTTATTAAAAAAAGAAAAGAAAGAAGAAAATATCACGCCAGTTCCCTTAAGAAGTAGCACAAAGCCATGGTGAAGGTCCATGGGACTGGGCATCCTTGCTCCCAGTGTAAGAATAGTGCACGTAAATAAGGATATACAATGGTGTTGCACAATCAGCATTTCTGATGTTCAGGAGAAATAGGTTTTCTTTCAGTTAAGGAAAAATACTAGGCTTTTCACCAAAAAGGTTGTTTTCTCAACCCTTGCCTAAGTAGGAAAAACTCAATTTTACCTGAGCTGGTTAGAAGAAGCATTGAGAGAACTTGTGGAATTGCAGTGAGCTGGGTGAATGCCCAGGGTGGCTACCTAGAAAAAAGCAGAGAGTTATGCCATGGGGGCTTAGTCTAACCTGAAGTGATGGGCTCGGAGGCCTGAGAAAGAGGGATGGCAAATGTCGATAGAGGGAAGAGCTGATGCCTTTTTAATGGGAGAAGGGTCAGTGGGTTGGCAGGAGAATTGATGAACTGCCAGTATAATATGCAGCGTGTAACACCGAGGCAATGCCATGTACTGTATTTTAAGAGCACAGTGTCTGTCCCCAGGAAATAGCACAGACTTACCTTTTTGCTGAATGAGTCTCAGACTTGCCATCTTATATAGCTTTAGGTAGATCTTTTCTTTCCTTTCTGTGTTTCTTTTTTAATCTAAAATGATTAAAAAGAGAACCTCTAGGCTCTTTTGTGCTGGAAATCTCAAGAGGACACAATTTTGGATTTCCTAGGTGGTTATCAGGTGGTGTGTTTGTATGGTGCCAAAGAGAGGAGGTTAAAAGAGGAGTTCAGGAGAGGGGGAGCAGTGCTGGAGGGAAGAATTGTGCAAATCTCTTGTGCTGTCTCAGCATACCTTTGTATGAACATTTCATTTCAGCTGTTTCTGCTCTGATGAAACTTCTCTCTTATCAGGTTGGAAGAGGGTGGTAGCATTACAGAAACATTAAGAGTTTGTGACCTTATTTTTTCCATTCAGACCAGATGTGGGAATAAGGCTTGGACTGAAAAAACATAATCCTCTATCAGTAGTTATCATGATGAATTGCATTAATTGCAAAGTTTTTGCATTGATTGGCTGGGTTGACTTTCTCTCCTCAAAGTCTTTGAGGCAATAGTTACCTAAGAATTAAAAGAAACCCTATTTTGCAGTGAATGCATGGTGGGTATGGCCACACTGTCAGCTGAGAATTACGCTAATGGAATCACAGAATCATAGAATCATTAAGATTGGAAAAGACCTCTAAGATCATTGAGTCCAACCAAAAAAAAAAACAAATTTGAAGTGTACACATTAGTGAGCATGGTCGTTGGTTAATTAGTGTTTTAAGATGTGCATTGTGGTATGATTAAAAGATGTCTCTGACTGCATTTTGCCTTATAGGAAAATGTTCCAGAAATGCAGGTTCCACCTAAAATAGCCAATGTAATTTTTCAGATTGAGAGAAGCAAAAAAAAAAAAAAATCTCATTGTTTCTTTCTTGTTTTAACCTTCTCCTTGTTCTTCAAAACAAGGCATTAATCAATGACAATAGAAACTGCTGCTCTTAGGGCTGTCAATGTTTATAGCTTTGGGTTTAATAGCAAAGACATAAATATATACTTTTCATTACATTTTTGCTGTTATTTGCTCATCATCCACAGCGTCTGATATTATCATAACTCTTTGGTTGAAGCTATTAAAGTTATGGTTTGTAGCTCACACTGGCATGAAGCAGACAGAGAGCCATAAAAGCAAAAAGGCCTCATAGATTGAGATTCAACTATTAGGCACTATTGGTCATTTTCTCACTATTCACATAACAGCAACTCTAATCTTGGTAGATAGTATTTTTAACCTTCCTTTTTTACCCTGCCCTGCCTCCTCCCCTTGCCCCCTACTAAAATTTCTCCTCTAGAACTTAAGCTGAAGTCATGTTTGCCATTGCAAGTGCAGGATGATGTTTAGCTTCTTATGGACAAGCACTACTAAGCAAAGAAAGTCTGTTCATCTATTGAACAAAAGAAGCAACTTGATTAGGGCTTAAAGAAGAGATGACTTGAAGCTGTGCTTGCAACTGGCCGTTGTGGTGCCCACCCCAGTTCTGGGCTGGGATAGTAAAGCTCCCCTGGGTCACTTATTTAGCAGGACATTCTCCAACGGAAAATCTTTGCAGAGAAGTTTTCCGTCTTTCTATATTCAGCTCTGCTTGGGAAATTCCTCCAGTGGGGCCCTACCCACGAGCTTTTTATCTTCATTGGGAGGATGCCTTGCTATCAATACTTTGGCCTGTTTACAAGTGAGTGGGTAGAAAGACAATGAACTAATAGAACTAGTTTACCAATTGAAGATGGCCAATGAGAAAATAAAGCCTCAGTTGAGACTTGTCAGGATAGGAATGATCTGAGATGGTGACTTCATGGCTATAAATCATTCATCTTCTGGCAGAAGATACCTGGCTTCCTTCAGCTGTGGCTTGAAATTACTAGCAAGAAATTCTAGATCAAATTCTGATCTGATTTTAACTATGCTGATTCTTGTGGTGTTGCTAGGCTCTGATAGGATATGTCTTAATCTTTCTACCATAGTGGGAAGAATCCTTATTTCTATGGGCCTGATCAAAAATCCACTACCTTTAGTGAGTTTTGAACCAACTTCTAAGGACCCCTAGCCATTTCATGCTCTGTATCAGTTTAAATTTCTCTTTACCCACTGTATTTCAGAATATAAATTTACAAAGAGTACCAATGCTCTTTCATCTATCCCCCTTCAGAACTAGTCAGTCAACTGTTGGCAGAGACTTACTTTTGCTGGGTTTTCCCAGCTTTTTGCAAATAATCCAGGCTTATCCTTAAATAGCCTAATTCTGTGTCAGAACATTTTAGGATTTATTTTAGTCTCTAAAATTTCATGTGACTATCAAACAAAATA
Source organism: Calonectris borealis (assembly GCF_964195595.1). NCBI lineage: Eukaryota > Metazoa > Chordata > Aves > Procellariiformes > Procellariidae > Calonectris > Calonectris borealis. Next base: position 4,765,767 of record NC_134321.1, on the reverse strand, counting down.
AAACATCCTTTAAAAAAAAAAAAAGTATTTATACAAATCTAATTGTATTCCTCCTCAAAGTAGTAGCACATTTAGCAGCTTCAGACGAAGTTTGATTTGTATTTCAAGTACGGTGTTACTCCCTGTAAGCTGCTAAATACTTGTAGTAACTCTACTTCACAAAGAGGAACCAGAAGTGAATGCATTTCCCATCTCCCTTTCTAGCAGTGCGCTTGGTGCTTGGTCATCTGAACTGATACCTCAAGACTCTCACTGACTATGGGGTCCTTTTTGTATTTTTCCGATTTGCATATGTCATCATGGTGCAATGACTTGATCCTGGGTCAAACCCAAAGTCCATGTAACCCAGTCTTTTCTCTCTAATCGTGCTGTTTAGCAGATGCTTCTGAAAAGCACGTACAAACCCGTGCTGTTGCCTGGGTTAGCCCTTACAAGTTCTGGCAATTAATAGTTTGGGAACTTCCTGAGCTGGCAGGTCTGTCTCCTTCTCAGTCTTCTGTTCATTCAGACTTGTCTTATAATTCCGAAGTAATCGTTATCATCTGGGTGCATCGATTGTTCTGCATTATTCAGTTTTTTTGTCAAAACCTTTCTCTTTTTTTTTTAATATAAAAAACGGACAATTTTTGTGTCACTGTCTTGGTAGCCCAACAACCCTCATGCTGTTTTTTGTCATCTCATTACTGAACTCTTCTGCTACTGCCTTTCCTTTGTCAAATGTATACTGTAAGCAAACAAAAATTGTTGTGATGTAGTAAATAATGGCTGTGACCTCAGAAGATGTGAGGGTAGAGGCTGAACGCTTCACCTTCTTTTCTAATAACTGCCCTTTGAAACTTGTTAAGTTCCTGTGCTAGTGGTGGGTGAGAATGGACACTCTTAGTTCAAATCTGTGAAATGTATTTATAGGTATCTGTATCATGAGTACTGATGTGAACAGCGTTTTTCAGCAGAATGGGTTTTTTTTGTCATAAAATGCTTGTTGTTCAAACCTTTAACTTCAGGCAGGGGAGGGAGGTACAGCTGTCTGTAGCTTTCACTCTGAGTGTTTTAAGATTCAGGAAAGACTTCCTAGCTGAAGGGAGATGGTGAGACCTACCTGTGAATAGCCTGGGAAGGCTGAGATTAGAAACTCGGGTTCTGAATGAGGCACCCCAAGCATATGTTGCGATCAGTACTCTGTGCGATTAGGCTCCTTTTGCAGGAGCCTAACTTCTTTTGTGTACAAAAAGTGAAATGTTATTTGGGCAGAGAGAGAGTGTACAATAGTCCTATGGGGAGTGGACTTGCTTGGGGTACAGATCTGGTTTAAATCCTTGCTCAGCCAAGTTCTGTCCCCTGTGGTGCCTGGGCTTTGCCTTAACAAGTAAAGCAAGTTCCCCTGCGTCAGAGTTTTTGAGTGTGTGTGGGAAACAGTAACTGTTCCTAGACTGCTCTAATGGAGGCAGGAAGGATGTCCTGTTTGTGGCTGTTCTCCTGTGTGTGTACGCGCATATGTGCCTTTGATTCAGGTACCTTTCCCAGCTTCAGTGACAGTGGCTGAGTTTTGCTGCCTTCTCTTAACCTCAGCCCCTTTTTTATCCCATTAAGATGAGAGCTTTACACTGAGAAGGACCAGAGCTGTAACTGGATTCACCCATTCTGAAGAGTCCTCAGGACTGGTGTGATGCACAGCTGCTGGAGAGAGGCTCTTCCTGCTGCTGCACTTCGGCGTCCAGTTCTTCTTTTTCTGTTCCACCAATGGTGTTGCTGCAGAATTTGTATTTCGATACCACACAGAGGATGACATTTGCTTTGAAGGAGGCTAGAAACATCTTAGAGGAGAGATGAAACGCCTCGTTGTCTGTTCTGGCATGTGTAGGGGTCTGATGTGTCAGTAGTTCCCTTCTCCTTGCTCCTCTCTTAATTCCCAAGAAGTCAGCGAAATGGTGGAACCTGTTGTGGCCTTGTGAATAACCCACCGTAGTGTTTCCATATGCCTGATGGTCTATACCAGTAAGGGCCTTTGTGTCAATGTTTAAACAAGCTTTGTGGTCGTGTGTGTGCAGAAGTTCGGTTGTGCAGGGAGGAGCAGACAGCGACCAGAGCACTGCGATCATCGGCTGAACGAGAAGACTACAGATGCTTTATTCAATGCCGGTGTTTTTTTAGCTGGTCACCTCCTGTCCTGGCTGAATTCTTCTTGACATCTGACCACTAGCTGACAGTCCTGAAGATTTGCCCTTCTGCAGTGAGACCTCCCACCAGACTGCCACTCCTGGGAGAGGACAAATTCAGATTGGCCCAAGACACAGAAGAATCACAAGCTAAAATGCAGACCCTGTGAAAGGCTTGCAGTTGCTGCCTTTTGTACGTGTTGTTTTCTTCAGCAGTGCTCCCCTGCTAGGGACAGACTTGAATGTCCTCACAGAGCGATGTTCTCACTCCAGGTGCTCATTTCTAATCCCTTTTAGCCCTACCGCACGGTGTAGCTTCATCAGGCATAAATTGCTTTGGAGCAGTTCTACCTCTGCAGAGGAGAAGCATAGGATACCTCTGCCTGGGAACAGGTCACCCCCTCTGGCTTGCCACAACCATTTACATACCTGAGGACCACAAGCACATGAGGTCTAACTGATATATTAGTCTTCAAAGAGTATTGACTTACCTTACATCTAAAAGTGCTGGCTGCATTTGTGAGCGTCGCTGGAGGGAAGATTCTGAATTTGGTCCAAATGGATTTAAAAATATTTTTAGCACTTTTTCAGAGTGATACGCTTGGTCACTGACCTTGTAAATGTAAGTCATGTTTTTAACAGAAGGTTGTTGTTACCTGAACTGATCAACCAGGAAAGTGAGAGAGGGGTGAAAGGTGTTTGAGAGGTTGGTGGCATAGTTAAAGCAAAAAAGAGAATATTATGAGGTAATTTGCTGGGGTCCGTTGCTACTGTTCGTGTGTTGACACATGGGTCACCTGAGTCAGAAGCAAGTCTTCTTGTCCTCCTCCAGTGGAGAGGATGAAAATCCAAACTGTGTTTTTAAGGCAACCTTGTTGCCTCAGATGTTGGTGATGACTTGAGGTTTAAAGCTGTGCTGGGAATATACAAGTCCTTTGGCAGGCACTTGTTATTTAGCAAAATTACTGCATTTTGGGCTCGTATGCCCCTGCTGATGGCACTAATCTCCATGTTAGGAGACAAAGTACCAGCTGTGCCTGGTCCTATTTGTACTAGTTTAGCCACATGGATGTTCATCCATTTAATTTGGAAATATTTCTCTGCACTCATCAACAGCCACATGCAGGCAACTGAAATTGCCACATTTATTCTGACTTAGTTTTGAAAACGACAGATGCTACATTACTGTAAAACATGGTGAGAGGGTTTTCTAGCTTTGGTTTTGTTTCTCATTTGTGTGTGAGTGTTGATATATAAGCTATTAATGCTGATGAGTGAAGCTACTTTTCTTCAGCAAGGTCTGCTCCTTCTTCCATAAAGTCAAGCGAAGCTTCCACTGGGGGACTGGTGCTGTTTATGCTTAGGCAAAGGACTTAGAAACTGTGCTGGGACCCAGGAAGAAGAGTTGGCACATGTGTGACTCACAAATACACGCAGATGTGTTATGTGGTGGTTAATACTTTTTCTTAATAATGTGACTTTTTCCCCAGCCTGAATAATTCAAAGGAACAATACTGTCGTGCGCTCGCCTGAAGGCATGTAACCTTCTCTGTCCTCTGGGCGTGTGGTGTGCGTGCTGCTTCCAGTGCAGATATTTTAAGGAGATAAATACAAAACCATCTGCCAAGTCTTGTGTGTCAAGTGCGAGCTTTGCACAACTGCTTCTTTTCTCATGCCTGACCACATTTAGGGCTGTGGTACAACAGTTTTGCAGTGTGATGCTAGAGCCTTGTTCCCACCCCTTGACAGCGTGAACCAGCTGTGCTTGGGGTCACCGATGGGGACAGGGACTCTGCCACTGTGCTGCTTACAGGGCCCTGGGACCCATAGGACCCTGTTAATACAGCGACTGCCCTGTCCCACACCCCAAGGGCCACTCACATCACCTTTTTAAAACCTGAGACCCTGCCATTGTTTGCATTAGGAAAGCTGGTACTTACGGTGCTTAATAAAATGCCTTGCAAGACTAGGACATGAAGGGCATGCCGTAGTGTTTGGCAAAAAATGCTTATGGAGAAGAGAGGCAGAGTTTGTGTTGAAACTGTTAACCCCCTTTCAGTGTCTGCTTCATTGCGCCTTTGGGCTTTGCCTTAAATCTGTGCTCTGTGGCACCTTATTTGTTTGTTTATATTGTGTTTAGCAATCCTTGATAATGTCGTGTGTGAGTGGTGAATGGGGCTAGATGATCTCCAGAGGTCCCTTCCAGCCTCAATTATTCTGTAATACAGATGCACAGAGAGATGCCTACAAAGACTTCTGGAAAGAATAAATGAAGCAAAAACTTTTAGCCTCATTGAAAAATACTGACACAGGAGAAAGCTGCGTGGTTGTATATATAGAAAGGGTCAGTCTTTCCCTACTAGAGATAGCTTTTGATGACTTTGGAATGGAAATATTGAAAAAGGTTCATCAGCTCATTACCAAACAACCATGTAGTGCTTGCCTCTGCCTTGAGTTCAGTTTGTGGCGAGAAGCCTGTGGAGTTTCTTTGAGTGAGAGTTCAAATGCAGTAGAGCAGAGAAGCGTTTTCTGGAACAGCTTTGTAAAACTGGCTTTGCTTTTTGTTACATTTGGCATCTGTGTTTGCTGGACCTTATGGCATTACTGAGTCGTGTTTCTCGTGGAAATTATTTGGATGTGACCTTACTGCTTTTATTATGGCTGCTACCTAGAGCCCTAAGGACTAGTAAAAGTTGGATGCTTACATTTAACTGGAGCTAAGCAGAAATTTGACAAACCTTGGGTGCCTTCAATTTGCAGCCTTTTGATTTACTTTTATTAAACAATTATAGCTGGATTTGCCTTTTGGGGAGTCTTTGTTTATGGCATTCTAAGCTAACAAAGCCTAGCTAAGCTGAAGGATGGATTATCGAAAATCAAAGCTAGCTCTCCTAATAGGGACAATGGAATCCCGCCTGGTCCAAGCCTTGCCGTGACACCTGGGAGGCCTGCACTCCAATATGATAAAGTATTTTCTTTGAGAGAAGGTCACCAAAAGTTCACTTTTACAGAGAGTTTCTTATTCTCGCTTAATGGGGCTCCCCGTTGCATGGTCCTGCAGTTGCTTAACATAAAAAGGATGGATTGTCAAAGAAATTACCTTTAAAGTTCCTTCCTGGCAAACTTATCTAAAAGGACAGACCAAGCGTTCTCTCCTGGCCAGAGTGAGTGGTCCATGACCCAGGCACCCAACCTATCATGCCCTTTTGCACTTCTGCAGTTTAGGATTTGTCAGCATTTTGATTTTGACCCCTTGGTTCTGGGCAAGTGCTGTTCTTTAGGGTTGTTATTTTATAATAGAATCTCCTACCTGCGTTTCAGAGCAAGCCATTTAATCTTTTTATGCCATGGAAATGAAGACATTTCCAGTCCTTAGGGGATTTTTCTAGTCCCAACACAGCAGATTTATGATTTAACATGAAATAGTGTGCTTATATCATATGTGAGATGGACTAGGTCCTTTTTTGGTCTTTAAGAACTAAATACAAAATCAAAATAGAAGCAGAGCCAGACTTGGCTTTTTTTTTGTGTGCATTACATATGTAATTTCCTGCGTATGTAATTGATTCCTAGTCATAGCTGGGCCCTGACCCAACTGAAAGACTGTGGGGATTATTCTTTCTGGTCCCTTTCTGACTTAGCTGACTCATTTTTCCCAGAAAAAGGAGAGATGGGAGTAGGGTGCTAGAAGCACATGACCTAAGGCTAACATCATCTGCTGGGAGAAATAGGTATGGGCTGTTTGGGCTTGCTTTAACTTGATTTTTCATGTATGCATAGAGGTACTTGAAGAAGGTATTGGAGAAATTTAGTTAGCTTTTAAAAATTACTTTGCTTTTTGCATAGAAGGAAAAAGTAAGAATATCAGCCCAGATTTTTATTTGGGCTTTGACTCCAGTGGAGCTACAATGATTTTTTTATAATACTGGCATTATATTTTTGTAAATTAAAACACTAATTGGAGCATTGTTACCACGTCATTATTTTCATTAAGAATTACTTTAGTTAAATCTCCTCTAAGAAACATTCTGTGTCTCAGAAGATGACACAGTTTTTCACAGGAAACTGGTAGAACTTTGTTCCCATTTTGGACTTGATCAGTAAAGAGCATTGCAATTATGCTCTTAGATCCATGATGTTGATGTACTAATTTAGGTAACAGAACTTGGATGAAGCTTTAATTCCCAATATTCAAAACTGTGACATTGAATCCGGTAGAGTAGACGTGTAGCTTTTCAATTCATTTTGGTTTTGTGTTGTCTACCTAATTTTCAGAGCAGGCAATTGCATCTTTTTATGCTACAGAAATGAGGATGTTTCCAGTGGTTTCGGCATTTTAGGATTCCAGCAAGAATCCTCCTCCAACTGAGAGGAGGAGTTGACACAAGAACCCTTCTGAGCAGTGCTTGACAAATTGTGAACCTGACCATTAGAGGGTTTATCATCAGTCTTGCAACAGGAATAGTTGCATAATTTATTTTGCAGTATGAGCTCTGACACAGATCTTCTGGAGGGATACAGCTGGGGCTGGCAGTATGCTTAGCAGGGCTGCAGGATGGTTAATAATTTCTTAAGCAGTGACCATTAAGAAGGCATGTGGGAGGTATGGTTAGCAGCAGAAAATCAAGTTCTGCTCTAATATGCAAAGCTGTGATGGCTGCTCTTTTCATATCCCTCACTAGTACAGTTTAGGATAATTAACTATGTAAGATAATATTCTGTTTTCGAGTCTTCTGAGATTGCTTGGAGTCTTTCAGATCACGTAAGTGGGCTCTGTGTCAGGCCTGTGTACTAAAGCTGTCATGCTTGACTGTGAAGTCAGCCCAGCTAACCTTTATATGTGACCCCCCTTTATTTTTTTTAATGTATAATATATACCACTGTCTCGACTACCACCAGTCTTTCCAGTGGCTAATCTTGTGTTTCCGATGACATGAACTGGGAGTGAGCAGCTTTCCCTACAGAAGCCCCTGAATCTAGTACTTCTTTGTGTCATGACAGACACTTAGAGAAAAGGGACATTAATTCTGCATGTTTGCATTTGAACAGTGAACACATCTTCATAAACCCTGTATAGCTGAGAAGCTGTACTCATGCAAGAAAGCCACCACCCTTCCAGGTTATCTCTGGCTGGAGGCTCATAGAAGCTGTTCTGATGGAGAAAGGAAGCTGCTGGGATGAAACCCCAAGCAGCATCTTTGCTATTTTGTCACAAAAAGAGTTTACATTTAATAAAAGCAGGGGCCTTGGGATGGAGGTACAGCATCTGCTGTGACAGTTTCTGTCTTACTCTTGTTTTTTGGGTTTTCTCTCTAATTAGTTTATGTTCCAATAAATCCTTAATACAATGACTGCTTGAAAAACAATCGAAAATAAAACAAAAAGAGGAGTTTAAATTGCTTATGGCTTGCTTTGTATGGCTTCCAGGCATTTGAGCAATTTTTGCTAACAAGTATCCGGTAACCTATTTCCAAAGGCCACTAGCAGATAATTATATTTAGTTAATTTACATACTTTCAGTTTATAATCCTAATTAGTTCTCCAACCAGTAGTCCCTAGGCAATATGTAGTCCTACCTCATTTTATTTGCCATCCCTAATGTGCAAGTTCTTTTCTTTTAATTTACAAAAAAATGCTGTTAGGTTTGGTTCAGGGCTTTCCCATTTCAGCACACATCTAAACTGGGTGATGCCACGCTGATTTAAACCCTATTTGCAAATAAGTATTTTACACTTTTATAGATCTTGTGTCTGAGAGATGTTGTGCAATTTAGGGAAACTGACCCCAGTTTGACACAGAGACTATTTTTATTGCAAAGAATCAGGTCAAATTCTGCACCAACCTGTATCTAGGGCATCCCATTCGCATCTCTGGTTCGCTGCAGGGGCACGCGTTGGCATAGGACGGGGCTGAGGTGTTGGTCTGTAACCGTGTCGTACTGCTACCGTGGCAAAAGCGGAGCCGGGGTGTGGGGCAGTCGGAGTGAAAAACGGCTGCGTGAGAGCCCCCGGGGAGGTGCGCACACGGGCTCTGTGAGAGGCTCTGGTAAAACCTCTCAGGCTGCTTGGCAATTGCTTCTTCCCCCTTTGTATTTAGGATCTCTCCCTGCGTACGTACTATTCCAGGCAGTTATCACCCAAGCTTGAGATTACACTCAGTAAAGTGGCTGAGTGGAAGGGAAAAGGAGGAGGATGGAAATGAAGATTTATGCTTTGAGGTGAGCAACGCTCCCTTTAAGGGCTTAAATGAACTTCAGAAAAACACTTGGAATGAGCCTCCCCAACGCAAGGAGCACATCTCCCAGTGTTGATCCCTGCAGGAGTCGGAGTGACTGGGGTTGAGTGTCCAGCCAGGGTCAACCCACCACACCGAGTCAGCATCTTGCTGTGGGACAGGACCCCGCGCCCAGGCTGTGAGGATGGCTCTGTTGCTCTGCAGGGGTGTGCAGCAGTTGGTGGAGAGCGTTGGGTTTTGGGTAAAGCCTGTAGCATGACAGGAGATGCAATCTCCACTATTGCATGGAGATTTCTTGCATGAGATGTCCTGTAGGCAACTAGAACAACAATTTCAGTTGTTATCTTTTAAGCGCTGGGGTATGTACTATAATGCAATCTTCAGAAAAGCTGTTGGATGAAATATTTCCTCTTGGGCATCAAAGGCTGCTTTCTAGTCTGATTCATTTCACTGTAATGAGGTCACGTTTGGACTAACATTATGGTAATTTCCAATGTTTTCTTGCACGCAATAAAGAGACCCAAAATTTCCCTTTTCAACGCTGCATTAAGTACTTTGATAAGGCAATGAAAAAGGGTGTGTGATAAGATAACTGAGAAAGGAAAAGGAAAATCTGCAGTTTGCAAAGCTTTTGCCCGGATTTCCAGGATAACTGATGGATTCTGTGAACTGATGCTAGGTAATAAATCATAATACTAAAGGAGAGAGGTGATTATTAACTGACCAAAATAACAACAAATGTTAGTGAGGAAAAACTCAAAGGTGTGAGAATAATTCTTGGCCAATATTTTATTTCAACATCTTAAAGAATGTAAATTTTATACTGTTGATGCTTTGGTGTAATTTCTACACATCACGCTTGAATTCCCAAATATGTTTCTGCTGTTACACACATGCATACAATGCTCAGCATTTATGTAACTGATGCCTAGAGGAACCATTACCTGGGAAGTTATTCCAAAGGAGCCTATTTTTGAGGAACACCTTGGTGATAATTCTTCCTCATTAGAGTATTTCAAATCTTACTCTGGTATTTCCAGGTAGACTAAAGATGGCTTAACTATCTTTTCATGCCTGGTTTAAGGATTGTGGTTCCACACTAATCATAGCTCTGCCTGTGCATTTGAATCTCTGAACTTTAGGAGAGGCAGTATTTTGCTATGGCTCTCACGCCTGCAATTGGGGTGAACAGAACATGAACTCGGAGTAAAGCAGATTTGAGACAGAGATAGCAAGCGTCTTATGTCGAAGGCAGTGTGTTGTGAAAAATCGTATTTTTTTCCTACTGTGCTACTCGTGATGATAATGGCTGGTAGTATATCAGGTGAAATCCTGGCTCTAACAAAGTCAATAGAAAATCTCTCATAGACTACAGTAGGACTAGTACTTTATCCCAAAGGAAAATACCATTTTGAAGATAAATTTACAGAGGCTTATTGACATGAGTGCCAGATTTCAAGGGGCAGTGACAATTTACAGTGGGCTGAAGATGCATTTTCGGGTATGTAAAAGGGTTTACTGTGGAATATGGTAGACATACATTCAATGCTAATTCAGTGCTAATCTACAAAGGGAGTGGAAAATCCTCCGCTTCTCGATAATAGACAAAATAGGCTGTTAATCTCTCAGCTTCCAACTTTTCACTTCTATCATTAAGATTATAATTTTTGCTCTGTATAGTTATGACAGAAGAGTCCAGAACAAAAACTTAGAAGGGTTTGGGATCAAGTTTTCTGTGCGGGCAAGGGAAAAGGGAGCGGGGATGGAGAATCTGGCAGCTATTCATAATGTTCATAATTCATTCTATGTTACTTAATCCAGCAGAATATTCCAATTTGTATCTGAATTCTTAATTAGAAATAGAAAACAAGAAAAAGGAGTGTGATACCTCTTTGATGTTTAGGTTTTGTCTTTTTCACCATCTCTTTTAATTTATGTATTTATTTGCTTTATATATACTTTAATTATGTATTGTCTGCTTTTAATGCAAACCCACACTGAAGTTTGTAGGTGGGTTTTATACACCACCAAGAAACACAAAACAAAGGAAAATAGGAGAGAAGTCCTATTTCTTTCTCACTTACAGATCATCTTAAATGCCTTGTGAGTTGAAGATACGCGTTGCTTGACTCTGCTCTTGATATTCCTTGTACATCCCCCTTGCCTCTTCCCTCCATCTCTCCTTCCCTCAAGAAAACCTCAATCCAAATGCCCCCCAAAGTCAGGATGCAGATTATTCTGTTAGGTTTGACTCCGGTAAGCTGTCCCGGCATTTCTGCAGCACAGGAGCTATGCTGGAGGAAAGAATACTCTACGTAGTGAAACCAGAAGGGAGTCAAAAGAATTTAAAATAGTTTGAAATATAAAACAATAATTTATTTTACTTCATTTTACTTGTTAACGTTTGTAGCTAATGATGATTTCATGAAACTGCTTTTATAATTCAATACATTCAAATCTATAATGCAAACAGTTACTACCATGGGCTTTTCAAATTCCACAAACTGTCTTATATAAACAAATTAGCTGTACATGCACATTTTTTCAATAGGTTGCAACATTTGCAAACATGCTTTAAAATCCTTTAAAGCTACAGTATAGTGTACTTTGCTTCAGGCTTTTCAGATGAAACCTATATACTTTCTTCAGAAACCTTAAAAAGAAAAATGTTTAAATGTTGAGCATAACTCTAAAAACTGCTGTTTGATAAATGTTAAATATTACAAGAGAATGACTCTAATTCTGAGTTTAAACCTTGAGCTAAATATTGATAAACAGCACTCTGTGTAGAAGTGAACAACAGCAAAATAATTTCACAAAAAATACGTATGTGCAGTTGCTCTTGTGGGTTTTTTCTTTTTTTCTTTTTTTTTTAGGTAAAGAAAAGCATGGGTACCTTTTAATATGAATATAGTTTAAGCAAATTACCTGTGTAAGTATGGTTAATACATTTCTGATATTTAAACACTTCATGTAAAAGGTAACAAGTAAAAAAGTACAATCAGTATTCCAAAAAGCGCTGCTAATATTGCCTTTGAAGGAGATGGGCAAGCTTCCTCTCCACTTCATAATGGAGATCCTGGCACCCACAGTTGTAGAGTTCAGTATTTGAACTATAAACTCGATGACTGTATCTTATATACAAAAATCTTGCCACATTGAACGAGGCATTGATTTCTACCCCAATGGTAGCGTTTTATGTACATAATTTAGCAATGGTGATTATACAGTAGTCACTGACAGGAAGGAATTGTACACCCGTGTGCCGTCTGGTGACTTTGTTCCATGGGTTAGCAGTTCTTGGATTGTCATCCAATTGTCAAATATTTTTTTATTTCTCTTCTTCATCATTTTTTTGTGGCTCAGTTCAATGATATTCATCTCTTTCTTTTCTTCTGCACCTTGCTGTTCCTTTAAGCAATCTAACCGGCTCTGCATCATAAACTCGCGCCTCCTCCTCTGCTCCTTTGCTTTCACTAAATGCTGCTTCCGCTCCTCCTTGCTCCAGTAACGGCCCATCTTCATTTCACTTATGGCATCATCATCGGTAGTCATACCACTGCGCTCCTCCTTAATCTTTATGGCACGTTCTCTCAGCAGTCTGTCCCTGACTGGCCTCTTTGTAATGTAGCGGGTCCCATCGCTTCTGACCTTGACTTTCCACTCCATCCTTGGTTCGCTCTGGCTTGAATTAAAGTCTTTGCACATACTCACCAGACTCATTTGGCTCTGCGCATACTCCACCGCTGATTTCTGTTGGATCAGCTGCATGTAGCTCTGATAGTGCTGTGCGTGGGCAGGAATATGAGCATGCTTATATGGAGAGTGATGGTACGGGGAGACGTAGGAGCCAGAAGGTTTCTGACCATGGGTAGGGCTTTTGCTTCCATCACTGGCTTTTCTCTCCTTGCTTTCCAGCTGTTTGCCAAGGTCGGGATCTTTAGCAGAGGCATGGCATTTACCAGTGCTGGATTCATGACTTTCTGAGCTAGCAAATAAATTCTTTTGGGAGACATTATATGCCACTGCCCCCTCATTACCTTGACAGTTAATGCCTTCTGCAGTTCTGCGCAGCGAATTGTCAGGGGAAATCTCCAGCGTGAGTGGTGTGCTTCGGCAGCTTTCGCCTGTGTTATACGCACTCGAGCTATCCTTGTCAGACTTCTCGGGGAGCTCTGTAATGTCTGAGAGCTCGTGCCTGCGAACATCGATGCTTGTGTTATAGTTGCGGAACCCGCTGTTGTGTAGCATCCAGGGCTCCCGGTACTGATCCTTCAGCTGCTGCATTTTATGAGCTCTCACAATATTCAGGCACTCTAGCTCGATATTGCGCAGCTCCTCATTCAGCATCTCCAGCTCTCTGTCAACACTTTCTTGGTCGCTTTTGCTCATATCCAGTGTGCTGTTATGATAATACAGACTGTAAGGGTTGGCAGACTTCACCTGGCACTTCAGTTCCAGCAGTTCCCGGAATCGCTCGCATTCATCTACGGGAATGCCAAGGAAGTCGACGTCTGTGCAGTCGGCCGAGATAAACGATTCATTGCTGAACTGCATATCGCCGCTTCCTAGGGTGTCGTGACTGTATGTCAGCTTCTTCTGGCTCCCTAAAGTGTTGGAGGAGGTGGTGTGATCATCCGCGTTGTTTTCCTGCTCGGAGCTCTCGTCGTTGCGAGTGCTGTCGTCTGTGCGCCCCACGCCGCTGTCCTTCTCGTGCTGGTTAGATAAAATAGTGGCTGTATCTGTGGTACCTCCATCCTCCTCATGCTTCTTCTAACAGCAAAAATAGAAAGACGGAAAAAGAAATTATTGCAAAGACATAAAATATTTCAGGGTGTTTATCTTTTAATAGTTTTCTTAATCTGTCACCTGTTACACTTTCTGCATCTTTGTCTTTTACTTGTATGGAAAGAATATTATTAAGAACTGGTAGAAATGGTGACTGAAAACACAGCGTGCTGTGGATGACCTTTTCAGAAGAACTTGAGGTTTGCTTTTCAGTTATATAGCAACAGTGGTAGAAGTCACACTTTCAAATTGTTTCTTCTCCCACGTAAGTGCACAAAAGTATCCAATTCTACGGTGGTGCCAAAGGGAGAATATGTCCCTTCAGAAAACATGAATCCCACAGAAGAGGTAGAGTTGTAGAAAATGCCAGAAAAAACTCTAGACAAAAATTGAAAATCTGTTTATGAACTTGTATGATTGCATTAATCACGGCAGAATGATGGGGAATACAGGCCCAAATCTGTGGCCCTGCATATAAACTTCGGTCTGTAAAAACTTTTTCTTTGCTTTTCTCCCCATATATAGACCTTATTTCGGTTATTTGCCTGAGTTGTCCATTTGGATTTTAAGGTTTCAGGAGGCAGGCTGTTTTCAGTATGTGCATGCATATCAAATAGGAAATTTTGTAAGTTAGCTCCCTACCTGCTATATCTATCATACACCTAGCTTGTACTTCTCTCAGTGACCGCAGCCAGAATGGTGGGTTTCTAAGAACTGTGATCATGTTGTTGTAGGGGGCAAAATAAAAAAGGCCACATTTGAAAACGTTTTGGTCCCCCAGATGAAGTTAGTGGATAGTCGTGTAATATCTTGATTTTACAGCAAGTCCTTTTGCCTTGATCGTCATTTGAGACACTAAGTGTATTCAGTCAAGCTCAATATTGGAATATTGAGTGCAACGTGACGTTTTGACACCATCGCACAACAGAACGGCAGTACCTGCTGAAGCATGCTGGCAGTAAATTGCATTGCCTGGTGGTGCTGCTCCTCTAACATGTCCATGTGCAAGTCATCCAGAAAATCATTTCTGTCATCATCCATCCATCCTTCATCCAGCTATGTGAAAAGGGAGGGAAAAATCAAACCAAATGTTGTCAAAAGAATGAAGACTGACATAAATTATGTTCCTTCTTTGTGGAAAGTGATTGGGAAATCTTAGGAGATTCCTTCCTGTGACAGTGCTGCTGTGTCCTGGGAAGGAGCACACGTCTCCTTGTGCTAAGTGCGGGTATTGACTGTCCTACCTCCCCCCTCAGCTGCCTCCACCTCCAGCAGCATGGTTTTATCTTCAACAGCCCTTTATATAGGAAACAAAACCAGCCTTTTCATCCATGGAAAGACTTCTAAGAGTTAGGGCTGTTTTGGTTTGTGACTTGATTAGGATTGTATAAAAACACTCCAGAGCCCAGAGCTTGAACACACCACTTGCGAGGCAGCATCAGGGCCAGAGGGAAAAATGCTTGCTAGGGGTCTGTAAAGACTTTTTTACTCCCAGCCTCAATTATCCCCAAGGGAAAGATCAGAAACATCTAGGCTAACAGGATAGTCACGAGCCTGACTGTGTCTGCAGGTGCATTGGCAAGGCTTGCTCTTGCAGCACGAGGAGCAGAGACGGATCAAACAACAGTGCTCATGGCTGTTTGTTCAACATCTTTGTTGTGCTAATCCCTGCTCTACAAAGGGATCTGGTTCAACCTTTTATTACAGCTGAGGATGCTTTTTGACAGTATTTAACTACATTAAGAGATGGTGTATAAAGGGCTAAATAATAGGTGTTTTAATGAATGAATAATCAATAGCTATAGGAATTAGAGTTCAGTATGTTCTTCAAAGCTATAGCTTGAGACCATCCATAATACCTTGCACTGATGTTTGTAATAGCATTGCAGCATATATAAATCCTTGAACGTCTTATAAATTGAACTTTAATATAAAATATATATATAAGTACTATGACTGCTGAATTCCATTATTTTAGACCATATATATGTCCAGCCAAATGGTATAATATGGTTTTAGGTAGACTTGGTAGATTTAGGTAGCTTGAAATTCTTCAAAAGATGCTAACTCCTTTCTACAAAACAGCAACTCTTTTAATTAAGACTCGAGAAAGGTTTTTCGTTGTTGCTACAGTACCTGAATTTCTGGTCTTGCAACAAGTAAGGAGATATTCTTGCTCTCTTCACTGGTGAGAAGTGCCACAGCTTCTTCTCGGTTCTGTACCTCTATACCATTGATCTTTAAAGAAAAGAGCAACAGAATGAAATCCTTTCGTAGGGATACTTTAATGCTGCTGAGATGAGCTCTACGGAACTGCATGGCTGGACAGATGCCAGCGCAGCACAGGCCAGGCACGGTCCCTGTTGACATCTCCAGCCGTGCTGTTCAGATAAGCGTTAGGCAAGTGTGTTGGTTTGGACATGTGAAGCTGTTCCATACCTCTGCCTGTGCAGAGCCTTGTTATGAGGACAGAAACTGGAGAAGGAGAGGTGGGCAGGAGCAGAATCGTAACATCAGGTCTGGTGGGTGGAAAGGAACGGGAACATCCATGTGTGGGAAGGGTGAGGCTGTGGATGCTGCTCCCAAAGACTGAATGGGATGTGGACCTCTACTCGTGTTAGTGTCTGTGCAGAAGACAGACGGCTTCTGACAAAGCCCCTGTGGTGTAGGATTGTGGCACTTGGAAGACGACTCATTCTGGCACACAGCAGTGGGTGTTCAGCCTGCTGAGCAACTACTCACATCCCTGTGAATAAATAGGGCTGCCTGGAGAGATTCTGCAAAGAGGAATAATTACTTGGGCCAAAATAGAGGGTTTCTGTGATAAAAGGAAGACTTAAAAGTGGAAGCGTATCAGAATGTGTGCTGGAAACAGATGACATCTGCTGACAAACTGCTTAGCCTGCAGAGTAGAGCCAATATAGGGCTTTACCTGGCCAAGACTATCAAAATCTGACTGAGAGATGGCAGAGGAAAGGGAAATATCCTCAGAAAATTAAAAGGAAGCGTATGAATACCAGTCTGGAGGGAATGATTTGTAAAAACTATACTGAAATAAGACATTGCAGCAGATTAGTAGTGTGTTAGCAGACTTTCAACCATTTACACACGTACCTGAATAATGCGATCGCCTTCTCGGAGTCGACCGTCTTTTGCAGCAATACTGTTGGGATCAATCTACAAAAAAAAAGAGAACTGTGAGTGCTTTGTCGGTTTGAGAGCTCAGTATCTACTTCCCATTGTAAAGCCAGTATTGGTAATATGACTGATACCGTAAGGCAGCGTGTCTGTCATTGCTGCTATATCTGTGGTTGTTACATCTCGCTTAGTGATGACAGGACTTTTCCTTGCTTATATCAGACAAAGTGAAATGCAAATTAAAATGATCAAGTCAAACCCAAAACATTTCTTCCTGAGATGTGTCTTCAGAGAATGTAGGTTTATCATGTTTGCATGATATCGAGTTACCTCATAGTTTAACATTTTGCTTCACAAACACAGTGCTCTGATTAGAACCAGTTTTTGCATAGAGAGCAGGAACGATTATGTCCTAAGTGATGCATTTTAATGGAAGATTTTAGATTTAGTTATGAGTTTCTTTCCCCAAGCCACTACTAATTTGAAATGGATCTGCATGATAAAAAGATCATGTATAAAATGCTACTTATTTCATGAAAGGGGGCAAAGAGAAACAAACGGGCCCCAAATCTTTGCAAATAAAAATGTGTGGGGTATTTTTTTTTCTTTTTTTAATTTATATTGTTTCTGGAATAATTGAGAACAAAAATGAAAGGGGCAATATATTAAAAATACTTTGAAAACGTCATCTGAAATTGAACACTGAGTCTGTGTTAGGGGAAAAATGAACACTAAATGTTAATATAACGAAGTTTGAGTTCAGTGGATGCAAGATTTCACTCAGTTTGGAGAAAAGGAAAAATAATTAGATTTCTTTCAATTACTGCATTCAGGCTGTTTTTCAAACATGGTACAAACAGAAGACAAATGTCTTAAATGCCCAACACTGCAGTTTAAAAGACAAATTGTATTTTATGGAAATCAGCTCAATCTTACCTCACTCACATAAATACCCATGTCATCTTCATCATCCGTTCTGTAACATACAGTAAGGCCAAGCTTGTCTTGGCTGTTCACTCTATGTAAATCTACTTCCTGAGGTTAAAAAAAAAAAGAAAAAAAGAGAGGGAGAAAAAGGAAAAGAAAATACAGTCAGTGAGATACTGGTGACTGATGGAAGCAATTTTTCAAATGCAATGAAAACATTTTGCTTAAGTGATATAGTGGATCTCTTTTCATTTCACTTGTAGACGAGGTTAACTTACTGAGCAAAACGTGATTATATGCAGACAATCAATACCTGGGGCATTTTTTACCCTTCAATCAATATGAAGTCATTTTGAAAACAGACCTTTTATTAATCTCAAAAAGAAAAATTACGTATATTTCATGTAGTAGTAAGACTTCAAATGCTAAAATACTTATAAAGTATGATTTCAGTATTTGCCACAGCTGACACATATTTCCTTATAAGCAGGGAAATTTTCTGGCTTTTCAGAGAAAAATATAATACTCTATTACCTTAACTTGTATAATTTTCATGAAATGATGTAATGAATTTCTCAAAAGCGTGACTGAAGATCAATATATTGTCAGCAAAGCATTTGGTATTGGTAATAGAAATATAATAAGCACTTCAGTATCTTGCAAGAGCTTGGTTTCAGCAGGTCATGGTTTATCATTCTAGTGCTCTTTGGTGGTCTTGTTATTCTTGGAGGCATTTAAGCCATCTTAAAAATACATGTTCTTCCTCTATGCTTTTTTGCCACAGGGATTTCATGTGGTGTTTTTTTTTCCCTACATTTGCTGCTGCTCTGTGATACTGGTGGTATAAAGGGTTGTAAAATCTATGGAGATACCCATAAGCTGTGGGATGCTCCTGGCTGGTGCGCAGTGACCATCCCTGTAGCATCTTTCAGCTCTGCCTTCTTGCTTCCGAGGGATGTCCTGGGAGCCTAATGCACTTAACCAGCTTGTTGGGACTGCTGTGCCAGCCCTGAGGATGCTGCCATAGGGAGGAAGGGTGTTTCTTCATAGGTGGAGGTGCAATACTGACTGTAGTTGTGTTTTTTACTTCCCCTAGAAAAAGAGAGCTTGGCAGTGAGCGAGGCTTTGAAAGGTCCCACTCCTCTGCAGCTAACGCCAGGCAGGCTGGAGGCAGCGGCTGTGGGGCTCGAGCCCCATTGCTGCGAAGGGGAAGGGGGGCAAAGGGACATGAGAGAGATGGCACGGCCCGTGCGGGATCCAGGGCTGTCCCAGCCCAAGGGCAGACCCTGAACGCTTGTGCTTGGACCCATCCGTTCCAGTGGAGATGTCCTGATAACACAACTCGTTATTTCTGAACGTCTCTCTGTTTTGACCTGCGCTGTGCCATTTGTAAGGGCAAGACAATAAAACAAGCTGATATGAATAATTTATTGGCACGTCTAGATGACAGCTGCCAAGATCAGCAATCTCATGTTATTTACTTGTCAACATGTGTAATTTTTTTTTTTTTTAGAGAAACGTAGCTGTAAATGTCAGTGACATTTCAGATGGTATTTAATGGTTTCAATCAATAGTATCCATGGTGAACTGCTGCTCTTTTTCTCCCTCTTTTGTTACTTAAAGGTTTGAACACAATGCTTTAATAGTGGGTTTTTTTCAGATCTCTAAAGCGTTTGGGGCTTTCTAGAGAGGAGATGGAAATTCTTCAGAAGAAAAGATGAGACAAAGTGGATTCAATTCTGACCTCATTTGATCCTTGGGAACGCCACTGCAGTCAATGCATTTCCTCTGCATTTAATCATGGTGCGAACTGGGGATGAGGTGGGAGTTTGTGCACTGGGCCTAACTCAGGCCTGGAATGATTCCCTTATTTCCTGCATACTTTAACAAAAAGATTTCATGTCTTGAGGAAAGTTTTTATATAGTTTACTCGTCTAAAAACGTGGCAAGAAACTAGTGCTGTAGCTCATCATGCCGTTTGTCATACTAATACTGAAAAATATATATAATGTTAAAAAAAAGACCCCACAAAAACAACAAAAAAAGCATGGTGACTTTGGCCATTATTTAAATAGATCCTATGTAACCATAAACACTTGCCAGCACCTTTTGGAGTGGAAGGAGAGGAGGGAGCAAGCTATTAGTTTCATTCTTACCTGCTGCGTGTTTTGAATAACAATAGGTGTTTTTCCAACATATTACAACTATGAAGTGTATTATTACAATTAAAAAATAAGGATGGTTTACATTGAAAATGCACCATCCAAGACATCACCTGTGATATACTAGAAGGTAATAAATCATCTGGTAAATTAAACATTATATATTTTAAAAGGAAACCAGATATATATTGTTTAAAAACACACAACTGAAGCAGCAAAAAGCTAAAGCAAACAAAAAATTCTTAGAGCAGGTATTTAGAATCTGAATTTTTATGAGTAATTAGTTGACAGACTTACCCTTGGGTACAATCCCTCTAGTCCTTGGTAGGAAAAGAGTAAGTGGGTTTGATGCTACCCAAATATGATAATTTTGTGTACTTAAAGGTAGGAACAGCTGCTTTCTGTGGGTCTTTGCATCAATAACGTTCTAATATAATCATAAAGGTTTGAAATATTTGAGAGATAAAAGTGTGCAATTCCAGTTGGAGTTGAAGAACCAACTCCAGAGTCTTCAAAGCAAAGATTATTTCCCATGTTCAGAGTAGAGTCTGTGTAATGCACAGATCCATGAAAAGGAAAAATAGAACAGAAAATTGGCACCTGCAAGTACAGGTACTATGGTAGCTTGTGTAATTGTACCAGGAATTAATTAAACTCTAGGAATTAATATGGGCCTAGAGAACTTTGAAGGTGTAAGTTCACATGCTTGCAGTGCCACTGGACTTGCCATTTCTTACTCCTCTGTCTTCAGCGTTGCACTTCTGGGGAGCCCAGGGGCTCGACCCTGCGAGCCTGCAGCGTTCTGCACTCCCGCTGCAGACAGCAGCCGCTGCCTGCTGGACGCGTGCTCTTTCAGATTAGTCTGGTGTACTGTACGGTCTTGAGATGAAAGAATATCTAGTGCTCAACTGGGGGTCAGGTACTATTGTCATGAACTCTGTATAAAATAATATGAAACGTATCAGCCAGCTACATTGCAGAAGGGAGACACTGAAGTATTCAACACCTGGTCTAGATCTGCAGAAATTAGTTAGCAGACAATGGCGGTATCCACAGAGTGTGGTGATGTTGGGGCTGCGTTAATATGATAAATGTAAAAATTTCATATATGATAGAACTTTTACACACACAGATAATTACAATCTGCTTCTTTAGATCAGGTAAAAGTGACATTTTGAGAGATGTTCAAGAGAAGTTTTTGTATGCTATTTCAAAACAGAGTCTGCACAAGAGAACCGTCTGAAAGATTATTGGCTCCACATCAAATGTAGAGCCAAGGAGGGCTCAGAGAGCTAGTTACCGAAATGCATATGGCATTTGTAGCAAGACAAGAAGGAATGAACATGCACTATGACATTATACCTGCAACCGCTCATAATAATGAATTAGGAGTAAGTGATAATAGTAAATTAACCTCTATAAGCTCAGAAGAGCTTTCATTTGCAACAGATCATTGAATTATTGTACTGCTGATTTAAAATTATGGCCTGCCTGCAAATTTATAAAAATCAAAGTCCTTTCTCTAACAAGACAGAAATGAGCAGTAGAAATCTGAAATGAGAGGACAGCAATAGGTAAAAAAGGTTCAAACATTCAGAAAGCATTATCCAAAGCTTGCATGATAAGTACTCTGTCCTTTTGCCTCTCTCTGTAAAAAGTGGTGGGTTTTTTTTTTCTTCTGACATAGCTGACCAGCAGGGCCCACTTTTTTGCTACTCCATTAATAGATTTCACCCAGAATAAAATGTCAGGGAAATAAAGAACTGTTTCTTTTTATACTGCACTAGGCCTTCTCACTACCTTTTGGCAACTGACCCTGGTACAGCAGGGGGAAAAATTTTGTTCTTGCTGTCTTGAAGCTGAAGAAAGTGATCTTTACATTTGTCTTTTCACATAAATGTGGTTTTCAACATAGATAAAAAGCAAAAACCCCAGCCCTCAACTTTTCAGAGAAGAAAATGTTATAAACCAGGTTTTCTTTCCAAAATTCTTTGCCCTAGAGAAGTAAAAATCTACCTCGAGGTTTCTGTGCCAGCCCAGCCCTATGATGGCAATTCTCTGATGGACCACAGAGACTGGACTAGCTTAAGTCATCAGTGGTGCTGGGGAAGGCTGAAGAAAAGTGCTTCTCACCCTGATGAAAAGGTGTTTAGGATACGTAAGGTAAGGTAACTTGAAGGATGCCCAGGTTCTTTCCCAAGCAGATGGCCAATGGTCCACAATTAAGACCTTTCTCATGCAATAAGAGCTGTTAAGACCAGGTTGAAATCCTCCAGAGAGCTAAGGGAGGACAACCTTTCAGTATTAGCTTGTCAGCAAGTTGAAATGTTTTACCACTTTTGGATTTGTTCCAAACAAAGAACATACAAATATTTGTCTTAAGAAGTACAGTTGTGAAGCTGAAGGAAGGTACTGCTTTTTAAACCTTTACATATTCAATCACTGCCTGAGTAGGACGGCTAGAGCTGAAGTCCTTTGTATTCAGAGACGTAGTAATGCCTTGAGCAGCTCCTGATCAGTGCAACTCCCTGCAAAGCAGGAGTTTTCATTGAGAAGAAATATATTCACATAAAAGATGCTTTCAAATGCTTTACAACCAGGATGGAATAAATATTGCAGAGTGCCTGTGATGGAGCCTACTGATTCCCATGTTCAGATAGTTACCTCTTGCCTCCTCCCCGCCCTTACAAACAGATTCTTGGAGAAGTAGAAGAAAACCTTCAAAAGTACCTAAAAGTAGCCATTTTGCCATCAAGTACTGTATCAATGTCAAAATTATTAATGTTGTGATTTAAGGCATATTAACGTCTGGCTACTGAAGTACGTGTTTTTAAAATGTTTTCAGCTCAACTGGTTGACCTTCTAATGGAAGCAATATAGTTTATCCACAATATTAGATTTCCTAAAAGACAGATTTTGAAAAGACACTGGCAGAAAATACTAATTTGTTCTACATTTTCCCTTAAGACTGAAATCTATATTGTATTTGTTTTTATTTAAAAAAAACCAAAAAGGCACTTGTTTGAAAAGTAAGGCCTTGAAGTCTGCTAAACAGCATTTGTTTTACTGGCACTTTGATTTTATCCTGACTTTGATTTGCGTTTGTGTACAGAGATGAATTACTACCAGATCTGCAGAATTTGAGAACAGCTTGCAAACTTTTTATGGGGTTTTAGTCCTTGATCCTGCAAACACTTTTATAGAAGGGAACAACTTCGTGCTCATAGAACGACTGAACTCTGCTCCCACTGAAGCTGTTGATAAATTTACCACTGATTTAAACAGAGCTACAGACAGATCAGCATCGCTTGCTTTGACAAATAAGCATTAGCAGGACCAGGATCTAAGAAATCAAAAGTGCAAGCAAGCTAAGAGTAAACTATTCACTTACTGATAATCTTGAATGGATTAGCTGCGTCAGACATTGCTGGCAGTTATTTAGAAGTATTGAGATACTTTACTGCTATTTATTACAAACCATTCAAACCACTTCAGTGGGTCAGCACTGCTTAAGTATCTTGCAGAACTAAGGCCCACAATTTATATGCTGTACTCTGCATGGTTGGGAGCATGAATGTAATGGTTAAGAATGAGAAAACTGAAGATGAACTTCTGATGGGATATACAAGTACTAAAACCAAAAGTGATTTTTAAAGATTTGGCAGGGAAATGGACTTGCATACCTTCATGACTGTTCAACTTTTATTATCTATAATTTTATATGTATACATGTGTAACTTTTCAGGAATGAAGAAGGGAGGAACAGCTTAGTATAGTGGCATATCTATTCTGGTCTTGTCTTGTAAACTTAAAATACTTCTAAATTATATGATCAAGAACATCTGTTTCTCAGCTGGGGAATATTTAAGGGAAACTCATACATTTTTACTGTGACTATGTGGAACAGGTCCTGCCACTCGGCAAATCTGCAAAGTCTTTCAGTTTTTCAGAAAGTCTAAATCAGCATAGTTATACAGAATTTAATTAATGGAATCAATGACTTCATTATTTATGTTAATTTGTTAGCTGAAGATCTGGCTCATCAGTCCATGGCACATAGTTAAATACACTGCTAAAGGTATCAGTAAGGTTTGCAACCTGCAAAGTAACTAATGAGCAATGTTATTACAAAGAACTGCTTTGAAATGTCTCTTCACTTTATATACAATATAAAGACCATGACATGCACAAGTTAAACTTTCAGTAAATGAAACAGTTACTAAAGACTAAGTACCTCTAATTCCAACTCATCTCGGTCCATTTCTTGATGAATTCCTCCCATGTAGTCATTTGGGTCATAGTATTCATGCACTGATGGATGGCTGGAAAAAAAAGGTGTATTTTAAGACAGCACTCAGTACTCTAGTTAGCATATTAATCCATTCCAAGCTTATAGCAAGTCATTGTGAACACGATGGACTAACAACCAAACCAAGAAGTTGCATGTGGTTAATGATATACACTATACCATTTACAGTAATAAATGCATTAAACAATTAAATGTATTATAAGAGGAGTTTAAAACATTTGGCACCTGATGATGAATGAGAGACTTGTAAAGAGTCTTAGCATTGATTAATGATTTTTCTCCAAATGTAAAGCTGACTTGAGGAAAAAATATACAGAGAGAATAGCAGCAAAGTAGGGTAAGGGGTACCAGGTGACAGCTAAGTGGGCAGATATTTGCCAGGTTCAAGATGAGATTGAATACTAGATTATTTGCTTATAAGCTCAGGTTATTTGCAGACATGGAAGTAAAATCATCCTTGCCTACTTGTTTGGTATTTTTACTTTGCCTTAAAAACACAAAATTGTATCAAATTGTTATTATAAAAATAATTTGCCACCCAACTATTTGGATCAACAGCATTCTATTGATTGACTTGAATGCAACAGGCTGTACATAATGATTTAAATACTACTTAAATATCCACCACTCTTCATATTGGCATGCTGCTTTTTACAGCTTGAGCTCTCCAACAGTTTCACTGTCCATACTTTGGAATTTGTAAGCAGTGTAATGCTCTTGCGATCGCTTTTTTCTATGCTGGAATTTTATTTCTGCAATGAAAGTAAACTTCCTTTAATTCTCTGTTAACTAGATACATGTTTCTCTGTAAGTGTGAGGCTATTTATGTAACAGCATCTGCTAACTGGCTAAGATACCCAAGTTGTTATACGCAGGCTAGATTAATTTGAATGGGATTTGGAGAAGTTACAGGAAGCATTAGGAAAAAATGACTCTGCTTGCACATGCTGGGTGACCGCACACTTGAATAGCTAACTGGCTGCCCTTGTACGCAGGGATAGCTGTGAGGCAGGCTATGTGGTTGGGACCAACATCTACAGGTGAAATAAGGCCGCTGATGATGCTAACTGTTGGAATCTATGTCTAATGATCAAGGGGCAACATGAAGTTACTTGGCAGGGCTGAGCTGGTTTTATGCAGGCATGTTGCAATCTAAATGGTTGATTACAAATTAATCTTTGCCGTTTTCCTTGTGTATTTGGTTTTGCAGTTGGAAAGTTGCAGGTATTGAAACCCCTCTTGCAAACGTGTTTGGGGGTTTGCAGTGTAGGTGCTCTAGGAGTTAGTGTGTCCTCTCCACAGTGCTCTAAGCCCTGCTGCTTGTTCACTGCAAACAAGCTCAAAGCTAGCCTTTTGTCAAATGTTTCCACTAAAACATGCAGCTGTGCTTGAATTTTCAATGAGCTGGGAATAGGTGGCCATGCAGTAATATCTGATGGAACCATCTTTCAAGTAATCAGCGCTGAGAGTCATGAAAGGAGCAGACATTGCACGCAGAAGCCCAGCTCCTGGCAGAATGTGTTAATGTTAACATACCGTGAAAGTCACTTAGGAGCAGTACAGGATTGGGGCCTGTTTGTAGTCAAACTCTATTTCCTAGGAGCGCTGACAGGGATGTTCGGAGAGGCGCGCTGGGGTCTGTTTGTGTGCCGATGTTCACAGCTCGGGCTCTCTGTGGGGTTCCCCCTCCAGAGCTGTACGGCACGGCCAGGACACGTGCACACTAGCCCTGCCTCTCGCCGTGTACAGCGTCATCTCAAAACCAGGTATTGCTGTGGATTGACCAGATCACGGTCTCTCATACGCAGCAACTGAGATGTTCAGAATTCTTTCTGTTACTTTTTCCCTTGTGGAGATGCGTGCAAGATGACAGGCAATTTGCATGGGTTCCTTGGGGAGCCGTTTTCCTCTTGAACAGCGTGTGAGGGCGTAGTGTGTGTGTGCCAGGAGATAATTGTCATTTTTATTTGTAAGTACAAAAGCATCAAACTACCATTAACAATAATTAAAATTTGATTCTAAAACATCCATGACAGCACTGGTAAGTAATTTTAGTCCTAGAAAATAATTTATTTGAGTAACATCGCTGCAGGGTTATAATAAAGTAATTAATACACTGGAACAGAATGTAGCAGCTCTTAGCATTACACAATTTATGGCAGCCATAAAAAATAAAGTTAAAACATAAGCAACCCAAAGAGGCAGTGAGAGGAATTACAAGAAGCAATAACTTTATCCATCAAATGCCAGCAAAAAATGAGCTTTATGAGGCCATGTTGTGACTCAGTGGCATTACTCATGTGAGCAATGGCTTGCTGGTATGTAGAAAAAATGAAAATGTTTTGAGTTGTGGCTCAATGGTGTATGAATCCTGGCTACTTGTGGGAGTACAGGTTCACCAGCAAGTAAAGGTGAGTTTGTGAACTACTACTAACACACCACATTAAGGAATGCAAGGATTTTCAAGGGCTTCACAAACTGTTACTTACTCTTCAGGTAGGAGGTATGGGTCTAGCACAGAGACGGGTGGAGTAGGTGAGCCCATCTTGCTTAGAGCCATGATGTGTTCAAAAGTGATATCTGTCTGTGTGCCCACATCTACCAGCTGAGAGTCGTGAGGAGGAGTGAAGACCTTGGTGCGTGGAGTTCTTCTCAGGACCTGCACCACGATGGGCTCCTTGGCCGTTTTGAATGCTTCCACTGCCTGCTCATGTGTTGCTTTAGATAAATCCTTCCCATTGACCTGCGGGAAGAAAGCAAGCAAAGCAAAGAGAGAAACAGTCAGAAAGTGGAAGATGTCTTTGTTGGTTTTGGCTGTTAATTTAAAAGTCTCAGCTTCCATCTAAAGGTATATACAGCAAGTACTAGGGAACTATTTATGCAATGTTATGCATCTCTTATTTTCCCCTTTCACTACAGTAACTTTACAAATCCTGTGTTCTGCTTTTTGTTTTGAAAGTTAGATTTCACTGGGCTCACTCTTTGAGCTAAAGTACACACCAGCATCCCATTTGTTCCTTGCAGATTAGAAATCCCTCAGTCTTGTTCAAACAGAACAAGTTATTGATTCTCCAGCAATTTTTCTAGTTTTAGTTTGTTTGTTTTTTTAATCTTTTAACTTTTTTTGCTGAACAGAACTACTGAGACAAGATCGGAATTACAAAACTATGTATTTGTGTCTGATAAACAATTTTTCAAATGAAACATGATGGCGGTACCCAGTCACTGCAATAAAAAACTGCATTTTTGGGATGGGCATGGACATCGTACTGGGATAGTGAACAGAGATAAGAATGGAAACACAATCATGGGCTTTTTCTTTTGAAATAACTTCTTGTCTGTGTAGCTTGGCTATTTCCCATCCCCAGATCTCACCACCATTATCTCCTGGTTGAGTGAATACTTACACATAACAGAACACCTTTACTAAACATGACTGAGAGACCCCACTGAGAACTACCAATACTAGATGTGCCGGGCCATGGAAGATGGGGGTCTGAGAAGAAAATTTGAACACAGATCCTTCCTATCTCAAAGGAGTAGCAAAGCTCCTGTTCACAGCAGCAAAACCAAGATGAGGCATTCAATTTTAGTACAAGGTTTACAGTTTCAAGTCTTCGGCAAGCAGAGGTGTCCTTCCTGATCCAGAGAGAGGTCTTGAGCACTTCCAGCCCACTCTGGCTTTGCGTTTCACTCGTGCTTAGCTTCCTTCCTCACATGGTTTCTAATGAATTCTTCCATAAGTATCTAAGTCTACCCAGGGGCTTTGAAAGAGATGAGGTCATAGTTGTAAGAATTTTTATAAAGCTGCAAAACCATAATTCTTATTTGGAGTTTTGGTTCGTGAGAAATGTTAATGTTTCTGTGTTTCTCTGCACGGATTGTGATTTTAAGGGAGCAATGAATAGTATGGAATGAACTGAAAAAAGGCGGCTGTGGTGAGGAGACTGAATGTGTGCCCACTTCCTGCTGTTTCCAGCCCAAGATGGAGATTTCTTTTGAAATTTGGCCTGTTCATTGAGGCATCTGCAAATCTGAAAGGTCTATGGACTCATATGCAAAGAACTATGTTACAGACATAGTGGGAACCACTGGTAACTCCAGCAAGTTTTTATCCTCTTTTAATCTGCAAACTATTAGCATTTTAATACGGATAAAAAGAAACAATTAAAGAGAAGCTGCCCAGAGCAATGTGTTAGTGAAAGCTGTATAATGAAATTACAATCTTATTACAATCTTAATTATATGATAGCATCATGCTATCATATAATTGTTACCACGTTCTTTGGACTGGGGCAAGTGTTGGCTGACATGTAGAGATAAACTGCAATTTGAGATTTGAAGATGCTCCTAGCACTGACAGTAAGGACCCCTATTGTTGCAGTCCTTCTCAGCAAGGAGCATACTTTGTTTATATGTTTTCTTTATGAATGATGTCTTACATTGTACGCTTTCCAATCAGACAGCTATTCACTTGATAAACCGCATTATTGTATCTGTAATCAGAGGTATGAGTTTGCACAGTGGAAACTCTTGCCTTCTGCATGGAAGTGCAGCACATTTTTTCCAAGGCAATAAAAATAATGAATTGCCTTGATTGGACGTAAATGCAACAGTGTCTAGCCTCAGGTATTAGTGGTGGCTCCTACTTTGTAATTTAATAATTTTTCTATGTCTGAAATGTATACTAGTGTGATGACTAGGCCACATTAGCTTCTTGACTATGATTGAAAACTCTATGTCCAGATTCTGATATCTTTTCTTATATCAGATAGCACTTAGTTCACGCTGTGCTATGCCATGTTTAGTCCCATTAAAGTAAGTGGGGCAACTGAATG
Organism: Calonectris borealis; assembly: GCF_964195595.1. NCBI lineage: Eukaryota > Metazoa > Chordata > Aves > Procellariiformes > Procellariidae > Calonectris > Calonectris borealis. The sequence continues at coordinate 4,737,215 of NC_134321.1, read as the reverse complement.
AGTAACATTACTCAGTGCAGTAACTGAATGTAGCCCATACTTAACGTATTGCCCACAGCAAAAAGCTGGGTGATAATAAAGAGGGTTAATTCCAGTGCAGAATCGATTGAAAAGGCTAAATTCCTGCTGAATTACCTTGTGCACATAACACTTATTACGCTGTCATCTTTGGTTTATCTTAGAGAGGCGATGACACCAGGTTTTTTGTTAAGCCAGCTGAGAATGGCATTACATTTACATTACACAAACACTTGTATTGACCACAATTGCTCACAGTAATGCATAGCATGTAAAGTTTGGTCTGGTCAAATTAAATATCATTAACTTGCCCAATTGAGCGGATTACTTTAAAACAACTTGTACAGCTGTAAAATTAAGTTCAGTGTAACGTTTTCTCTGGAAAAAGGAAATGCTGATTATGGTTCGAGTTTTATTATTTGCTGCAAATTAAATGTTGCATATTTTACTGTGTGCATCCTAATTTTTTTTTTTGGTACAACTAAATCCAAAGCAATCAAAATAAAAGAATCTAAATTGCAGCAAGTGTAGTGGTTTTCAAAACTGCTCAGAATAACTCTTGAGCAGGAAACTTTTCATGTGAGCTGCTTTCTACATCTTTATTCTAAAAACTGGTAAAATCATGCAAAGGATAGCTTTCCAATTTATTCCCCAATATTGTAATGAACTTGGATTACAGACAGTTTAGTACAGGCTTGTATTTTAGTCTAGGTTCCTTAGGACATTTTATTTCTGCAAATCTGTGCACTGGCATCCTCTTTGTGCCTTTTTTTTTTTTTTAAATACTTCAAAGTCAGGCTGATATCATGCAAGGAACAGGTGGCAGTTGGACTGTATCATAAATTGTTACTACAGGAATTATTTCCAAGTAGTACCCTGACTATGTTTTCTACAAGCTGGTAATGCAGGAAAAAAGAGAAGCGCTGCATAGCAAGGCAGAAGGATGTGAGACCAGATCTTAGAATTTGGGAGAAGAGCCAGCTAAATTTTAATCTAAACCCTCTCCTCCTGTAAAGGGGACCTTCTGGAGAAAAGGTTCGTGACTTTCTGGCATTTGGCTTTTGGTTGAGACTCAGCACGTCGTAGGCTTGCCTGCTGCAGGCTGCCATGCTGAGCTCCCTCTCCGGCAGCAGAACTGCTACCTGTGGGCTTTCACAAATGCCCATTCATCAGTGCCTTAACTGTAGATGCCGGACAGTGAATCAGACCTTTGAGGAGCATGTGCTCATCTTGTTCTGCTTCATTTGGTGCAAGCATAGTCCCGACAGAGGGGCTGGAGAAAACCTGGGGGCAGGGACGTTACAAGTGCTGTGAGTAATGGCATCAGGGCTGCTCTGCTAGAGCCTTTCGTCTTGTATTGCTGGACCCAGGTCAGAACTGAGCATTTCACTGGGTGTTTGTATTCAGCAGGCTCCACTCGGACACTTCAGAATACTAGGATTCTGCACAGCCTGGTAAATAAATAACTCTAAAGGGGATTTATATTTGATGTATATACAATTTTATATCGTGAGTTTGATAAGATGGCAATGATTATAGCAAAATGAAAGCATAACTCACTGTACCATTATTATTATGGGTTTCTTAATGCACTGCTAAAATATGGTTGGGGATTTTGTCTTTAAAAGTTAATAATTCTATGAAATACGGCGGCACCCACAACATATTAGGCAAACAATTCTCCAGACAGCAGCCGTTCACATGATGAATGGTTTCAGGGTCAGTCTGTGGATTTCTTACAAGAGACTGATTCTGAACTCAGACTGGGTGGAATCCTTTTAGCTCTGCAGGTTTCTGTTTGGATCAGCAGTCTGGGCCGATGTGGTGAACTGCTGACCTATTAGATGTCTTCAGAACTGCACTAACAAAGTAAGAGTTAATGGGTTGCGCAGAGCTATCACTGTTAACCATTTAGATTCTGAATGTAGAATGATGAAAGAATGTGCAATGATGCAAAAATATGCTTTAAAGTGATTTACAGCAGGGAAATTACACTGTCTGAACCTGGGCCCTTAAAAACCTGCAGGAACTGCCACGTTATGTGGTAAATACCGAGCAGTGCATAGTTTGTATTTACTTTTCTTTTTTTACTATTTCCTATCCCAGCACATCAATAATATAATTTTCTGTTGAAAGGACATGAGGATGGGAATGCTACAATATTTGGATAATGAAAACTATTAATTCTCAAGTCTGCTTATGTATACAGCACTAAATTGCTTTTTTGTCTAGAAAAAGTAGCAGGTATTGATATTTTTTTTTTTTTAGTAGCACAAAAATGATGCAGAAGAAAAATATGGGATGATCTCAATGGCTTAATTTCTGGTACCTGTGTAGAATTAGTACTTGTACCTAATCTTGAGTCCTTCCAAAACTTCAGCAAATAGATGATATTAAGATGTTTAGTTTCTATGTGGAAAATTTGTCGCAATTGACAAACAATTATTCCCAGTGCTTAAAAGCCAATAAATGTATCTGTACAGAAGTGGCTCTAAAATCATAGACTTTATTCCTAATGTTGCTGAATTGTGCTCAGCAAAATTCTTCCTTATAAATAGTTACATCTGAAATAACACAGAAGGAAAAAAATCCATGCATATGAATGCTTCAGTAGACTGCCAAAACCTACAAATATGCATAATTTCTTAAGAACCTTACATGCTATGTGACAGAGACAATGGGATCTTTCACAGCAAAAAAGATGGATAAATTAACTTGTCTGAAATGTTGAAATGCTTAGCTTTTGGACCTTCTTTGCATTGGAAATATATTGAATATGGAGAAAGCTGTAGTTAAACTGAACTGAATGGACCTTGATGAAATTTGTGGTGGAGCCAGATAGTAGGCTTAGCAGTTGCATGAGACAGAGATAAATACTCTGAATTAAGACCATACAGTAAATAAGGAAGGGATGCTTGATTTTTTCTTTAATATAAATTATGTAATGATTATGAAATAGAATAGTATTAATAGTATTGTAATTTATAGTATAGACTGTATGTTATATTTTTTTGTACAAAAGTAGGCTGCAGAGAGCATGCTACCTAAAATTTACATTGTAAAGGCGGCAAGAAATCTATAGATAAACATGGCATAATCCTGCAAGAAATCTATAGATAAACATGGCATAATCCTGTCTGGGAGGTCAGTGTCTCCTAGAAGTTTTCTTTTAATACTTGGAATGAAAATAAAGTAGTTACTTGAGCTTGATTTGATACTCACTAAAGTCACTGGGAGTTTTGCCTTTGCAATGCCTTAGTTCAGGCTCTGACTGAAACAGATGAGTACAACAGCAAAGCAAGACGTTATGAAGCCGAGTCATGCCGACAGCATTCAGGTGGCATGGCCAAACTCTGATAAAGGAAAGGAAAATGCTGCCATGGTCAATTAAGGTAAAACGTAATATGTATGTGTAATTGAGAAAGAGAGATGATGCAACAAGGTGTAACAGGGGAGGCCATGACACAATCCAAATGGAGGATCCCACCACACAAATAAATGGAAATGATGTCTTAAACTCTCATTTCAATCACGGGGCTTTCATTAATTCCTATTTCCAAGAAGTACATGGTGAAAAAAATAAACAGGAATTAATAAAAAGAAAAAAAAAAAAAGATGGCAATATATGCTGTATCTGGCTGAAAATGGAAGCAGCAGATGAACTTCACTGTTGAGCCCTAAACATGAGGTGAAACTGCTGAAGAACAGCCCATGACAGTTAGGAGGTGTGAAAGGAACAAATACAATGTGACTATACTTAAAGATCAAACTTCTACGAGCTGTGAAAAAGTCTGGAAAAGTTTAAGTGCTACCTTGGAGATAAAAGAGTAGAAATGGGCAGTAGGCTCTTGCTGGGTGTAGTCTTGGTAAGACCCAAGGGCATTCTTGAGTCTGTTTTCAAATCTCTCTTGCTTTGGTAACTACTTATTAAGTAGTTTGTCAGCTGCAGCATGTTACGAACCTGCATCATCTAATGTTGGATGCATATATATTCTAGAGTATAGGATGCTACAGTACACATGGCCACTAGAGAGGGAGAAAGGATGAATCAGTGATGGGCGAATCAACAGGAAGGAAAGGAAGAAAAACAGGAAAAAAACTTACGTCTTTTTAGGCTTGTGAAGAATTTGCACTACCTAACTAAGACATGGCTTTCCATATAATTTTACAGTGCCGCAAGTGTGTAAGGTGTTAGATATACAATGGCTTCTCTCTCTGTCAGAGCCGTGCGAGGCGTTTGGCATCCCTCCTGTTGAAATCTCCTTCCTCCTCTATTAATTCTGGATGTATGTCACAGTGAAATACCTTTTGTGAAGACAGATTTTCTCACGTTGTTTTATACCATACAGACGTGCTTCTACTTCAACTATTATTCTACTGAGAGGTTTGGTATCCTCCAGCAATTCCTGAGCCAACTGCCACTGTTTAGATGCAAATTTCAGGCCAAATCTTCCTGAGGTCTGGAAGCTGGGAGCCCTCCAGCCCTCACGCTGTGAGGAGAAGGCTGGACCTCCTGTGCAAGTCAATGGGACTTGCAGCCATGACTGAGATGACAGAGTTGTACCCTGTTACTAGAAAACATGTTCTTATTTTTGTTTGAGGTATGAGGAAGATATTTTGACAAGATAGTACACAGTTGTGCTATTACATGAATGTCACTTTATGTATTAAGCTGCCGTTTAATTATTTAGCAAGGTAAGCTGTTTAAGCAAGGTAAGTTTTATTTTTCTGGGTGGGTAGAGAAGACTGACTAATTGCCGCTTTGTTGATGGCAGACATAAATTGGGAGCTTTCGGGTATATCAAAATGTGCCACTTGTTTACATAGACAAAATTTCCTCCTGGTTACCACCAAGTCTTTCTCTTCCCTCTGATACAATGCCTATGGAAAACCCAGTATTTTTACTTTCTCTTTTCCTGTGACAGCAGAATTTACACACCTGGGTTATTTACACAAGAAAGATGTTCCTCAAACAGATTCCCAGTTTCCCACTTGCAGTCACAAGGGGGGGGGGCACGCACACCAGCCCCTGGGAGCCCTGCAGACCTGGGAGGCGATGCAAGGGCAACAGGACAGCGCTGTGCGAGAAAGAGGTTTGCAGAAGGGAACGAGGCAGGACACTCAGTGAGTGTAGGTGAGGAGTTTTGCATTCAAGCATGCGCAAACATCATTTGCGGTAGTACAGATGAAGTAATCCTGGACATTGGTAGTGGTAGTTAATAGAAGGGTTGAGAAAGCCAGAAAATCCCTGTGCATAAGAGTTTACTGTGTGTAGTTATAATTATTTTGTACTTTATTTTTGCTTAAATAGTGTGTAACATTGTTTTTTGGGTCTTGGTGGTATACAACAGAAAGTAGAAAGGTTTCTACAAAAGAAAATTATTTTTCCATCCATCAAGTTAGACTGATTTGTATGGGTTTAATGTCATGAATAGTAAACATTTGTATGCATTGTACAGCTTGTTGGTTCTTCTATGCTTCACAAATGTCACAGAGAAAAAACTTTTTTGCTTAAGAATGAGTAAGCAGCTTTTCTTTGTAGAAATTCATGCAAATCCTTGGGAAGTGCACTATAAAAATGCTAGTTCCGTTAGACTACAGACGTCTGTGCTCCATTTAAAACGCTCTTTATGGTCTGATTCACTTCTTTAGCAAGTTCTTAAGAAGTCTGCATATTAAGAAAAAGCAGCAGAACTTTAAAGATTTTTATAGAAACTAGAGCAGCAAAAAGCCCATTTTCTAAACCCCCTTTTCCTCAGGAATTGGAGAAAGAAGGTTCAAAATATAGGTTAATTCTTCTTGCAGTTCCATCTAATCCTTCTTTTATTTCCCTCATATGGACAGTCTCTCTCTTTTTGAAAAAAACAGAATTATATTGTTTAGTAATAGACTGTTTCCATGTGTGTGCATTTCCCTTCTGCCTTGTGAGCCATCCATGACAAAATAGTTAAGACGAAAGAAAAATTCTTTACTTAAGAGTACAGAATACATTTGTTCTCTAAACCATTAACTTCCAAATGGAAAATCTTGGGAGAAAGGCTCTTGAAGTAAAGGAATTTTTATTCTGCTAGTAATTAGCACATTTACGTATTAACAATACAGCACCAGTACTGTATGTAGCATACTAAAATGTGCTTGCTTTTGGTGGGATTCTCAGGCTCTGCTCCCATGTATCACGACTCAAAATAAAACCACAGGGGAATTTTATCAGTTGCTTCAATGAAAACAGATTTAAGGTAATGCTGGGGCTTGAGACTCTTGTACTTTCTCTATAAGCAAAGTTTACTTGGAGCCCTTTTTTCTTAAATATGCATTCATCATGTTAAATGACTTTACATCAGGGCAGAAACACTTTTTCGTATTTTGTCAGCATTAGAAAGGTGATCTTTTGTGTATCTTTTGTTCATGGCTTAACAACCCTGGTCCATACAAAACACAGACAGAAGTTTACAGGCCCTAATGACTTGTTCTGCCATTTCAGGAGCATGACCCAGAGGCAGCCAATCAGTGATGAGTGAGGTACAAATGACAGCCATAAATACTCATGAATTACTAATGACCAGAATTTAGCAAGTGCAATTACCCACCTTCATTCTCTACACTTGCCCACGTACAGAACTGTGCCTCCAGTGTGGCACCTTGGGCTGCTTCTGCTGTGACGTTACATCGAAATGCTCTTGCCCTTCTCAAATGTGCTCTTCCTACGAGGCAAAACCTCTGTCTATGTACTTGTCTAGTACAGCAAATTACAAAAAAAAAATTCTTTTTATGAATGAGAATTTACTTTTTAAAAAGCTGTGTATCTCTAGATTTACATTTAAAACACAGAATCCTGTAACAAGGGGTCCCTGTGCAGGCAGGTGTCGAACTCACTGATGTCCCCGGTTGTCTCTCCTTCTATCATTCTAGCACAACGTAATTGCAGTCAGCAGAGGAGCTGCCATTCTGATGATGTTTCATTAGATCATGTGATCACAAGTATAATACACAATGATAGTAAAAGATTAATCTGTTTAGTTGAGGGTGTAATGTTACCTGGATTTAAGGTAAATTGGTGTAACATAAGAAACCTAACTCATGTACTGAATAAGGCCAAAAGTCTCTGTAGACCAGTCACCTCTCTCCAACAGTGGCATACAGAGGGTGCTTTGAGGATGGTGTAAGAGTAAGACGTACTCGGAGGGAGCTTTCCCCTGCTATGCCTTTCCAGCACCTACAGCTCAAATAGTTGACAGTCTAGCAATATTTAAAACCATACCTCAATTAAAATCAGAGAAGTACAAGTTGGTATATAGATCAGGCCTTAAAATAATATGACTATTATTTTAGTAGCATATCAGACTATGCAAACGCAGGACAACGGACAGAGCCTCCTCCGGAGAGCCTGCTCCAAGCAGAAAGACAAAAGGAGCATTGTACAGATGAGAAGATGAAACACAAACCAAGTTAGTGATCTACCCGAGGTCACAGGAGAGCACACCACAACTGAAACCTGAACACTGATCTCCCAGACACCGTGTTTAAGACCACTCCAATCCACGACATTCCCATTTCTTGCACTGTTGCTCATCATTTGTAGTTTTTGAGTCCATCCTCCCATTCCCCTCCCTTCTTCCACAAATGTCTCAGTGATGTAAGACAGGGAAAGAGCAGTTGTGGATAGCTCTGAAGATATCTGTGCTGAAGAGGGTTATTGAAGTTGCTGCCAAGAAAAGATGGAAAAAACCTCCCAGTGCTGCTATCTGGGAACCCAGCAGCAATGACAGATCCAAGCGGGTTCATTAATAAGAGGGCCTGCTCCTGCAGTAGCTACCTGGTATCTGCAGAGGAGGCTTTGTAATCTTGGGCTGTCTGCTTCCAGAAGTAGAGCAGTGTTCTCAGCTGAAGAACATAAACCTCAGAAGGTGTTGTGTAGATGGAAGTCCCACCACCTCACTCTACCCTTCCAGTCCATGCTGCTTGACCATGGCCGAGAACTCTTATAGTGTGCTATTGATAAACACACCTTTATTTTCCTTTTTTTGTCTAAAATTGATGGCAGTTACACAGATACTATCAGGTCAGGTACAGCTTCTGTTGCGCTCTGCAAGCAACTCTGCCAAATTTAAAAAGGCTTTCTTATCAGCTGTGATCTTGCAACATATGAACGTTCCCTTTCTCTAAAATGACGCTGTAGGAGCTAATTCAGTCAGTGTAAATGCACACGATCCACGAAAATGCATAAACCAAATATGGTTTTAGTCTGATTGTACAATTGCTCTTTCTGTGAAGCATTTTACTTCTCAAGTGTTCCCAAGGAGGTGGATGGTAGTGTTTGAAAAATGGAGTGCTACTGGACACAGCTAAGGTGGTGGCTCAGTGTAAAGCCAGAAGTTTCAGCAATTAGAAATGAAAAAATGCCCAGTTCCTGTGCCAGTGGACAATGTGTCCAGTCCATGTCCACATGGTCCAACATGTCCAACGTCCAGAATTATCACTGGATTGACACAAGAAAACACTGCCATGATACTCACCATTTTTCTTTTAGATGGTGGCCTCTGGCTTTTTGCCTAAAGATATACTGTATTAATAGGAAGGCTTCCTTCAATAGTCACTGTTTAAAGTACTGAATATTGTAGACTTGTTTAAAATTTATGTATAATTTATATTATTTATTCTGTCACCCTCCTGTCAAATCCTTAACTGGCTACCGGGTTCAGGAGTGCTAGGTGGATCTGCCTGCATTTACCCACCGAGTCTCTGAAAGGAACAATCCCAATGTACGTGTAAATGTAGAGTTGTCCTGTCCTAGTGAAAGTGAAGCCTGACCTTTTGTTTCATTATTAATGAACACAACAAAACACATTTATTAAATCTGCACTTTTTCATTACTCCATATGTTTCCTTTTTTCCAGCCCGTGTCTGACATGTGACAGTAAAGCACAGAGTGATTGTCCCTAGTTGCCTTCTCCCTTGTGACTTCTTGCCACCTGCTTTATAGCATTAAACAGATGTGTAAGTGTAAAGCATTACAAAACTCATCTTCTCAATCATTTATCACTTTAAAAAAATTCCAAATAAAGCTATGCTATGGTTAAGCATTTTATCTGCTTAATATAAAGAAGAAAAGCACCGTAGATTTTAGGAAGATTATGAAGCTGTAAGATATTTCAGGTGCACAGTAGGTCAGATTATCCATTTATATCACAGGTGACCATTAGGCATTTTGATTATTTCATATCACATCTTGTTGATGTTCTTTTAATGACCAAAATATTCCTCTAACATGCAATAAAGAGTATCTTCTAGAGAAATCCTAACAGAGGCATTGCATTATTCATCGTCAAGTGAAGAGGAAAATTTCAATTGCCAGTTTCTGGTAAATGTCTAATTAAGAAAGGGGACTTCTGAGCCACAGACAGGCGCCACAATCATTAAAGGGCAGTTTTCTGAAGATTATGAGTCTCCAGTCTGTCAAGCAGAGTTTTTCTACAGCTGCACTAATTCAGCGGTAGAAAACCCTGTCTAGAACAAAGCCCTTGGAATTAACATCTTGTTTAAGCAAACACATGCCTACTTTGAAGTAAGTGCGATAGGTTCACAACTGTTATTGAGGTCAACTTTAATGGTAGTGAAGTGACAGAATAAAACTTCAACGCTATTCTTAATTTCAGCTGCAGCACAGACAGTGTACATACAGAGTATTTGAAGCCATACAGTGTATTTCAAGTAGACCAGTTTACTATAATTGGCACAACCGGTTCGGTCTTAACATGGAAAACTACTGAAATGTAGACCAACTAATTCTCTGGCTGCCCAATTAAATCTGAGAGTGTGAAAAGCCTTCGTACAGAGGCAATTATTTTTGTTTCCCAAATCTTACAGTTTTGATTAGAGTTTTTTTTTTTTTTAACCTTAATGCTTATTTTGGCAAGCTTCATTCTGGCCCTGATTTAGGATAACAGTAGGTTTAAGTCTAGTTAGACTGTTTCCTTGAATCAGGCTTTCTTAATGGCTGATTACTTTAGTCTAATTTTTGCAAGTCCAAACATGTGAATGGAATTCTAATGGCAAAGGGAACCATATCTGTGATGGGCTCAGTGCAGCTGGTTTGTGTGTGAGTTCTGCTGAAGGAATAGTCTCCTTGCAAGTGATGCTGCTGGAAGTTGCCAATGAAACACAGTGTCGGTTAGTTCCTCATCACTACCGTCTCCTCATTAGCACAGCAATTTTGTATGCTGACCTTGGTGCTTATATAACCTTGGCCGCGTCGTATCTTAGTCTAGTTGAAAAGACAAATCCAGCTTGCCTACTATTGTCATTTTTACTTGTCTCAGAGATGTGCCAGGCCAAGAGCATGTGAAACAGGGCTTTCAAGTTACTAGAACACTAAAAGGTCATTACATCAACTGTTTATTTATATATGAACTTTAGTATTTGTGAAAGGTGCCAGCTCAACAATCATAGAGGCAGAAATCTTCTGACCTCGGATCATCTGAAGCAAGGGCAGTGGCAACGTGAGCTTGTTTCCTGCCAGCGTTTCTATCCTTATTCTGGAGGGACAGCCTGGAGGAAGGGGTTAGTCTCCATACTCACTTATCGCATGATTTCTCAGCTGGAAGTGCCAGTTTTGATGGGTTGTTTTTAGGATCTCTTCCCACCATGAGAATTGGATGAACTCCATCAACTTGAATCCCAGGGAACAGCTTTGAGCATTGCCCATCCAGTTTAGAGTCACCTGTGATTTTAAACTCTATCTTCTTATCCTTGGAAATACTAAGTGTCTATTTAGGATATGATTTCACTGTGTGCTTCCCTCCCAAACTGTGTGTAAACACACACTTAGAGTGAAATAGGTACTCAGAAAGTTTCCTACATTGAAGTCCTAATCTTTCTTTTTCTATTTTACAAACTCAAAAGCTCTATCCTGGATGACTCATTCTTCTGTAAGTTTCCTTCAATGGAGATTACTTTTTAGTCCCCCAGGAATTTTCCTACGAAGGGAAAAGCCCTTATTTCTGTTATTGTTTGTGTAGGAGCTGATGATACTGAGAAAAGCAAACTGGAAAATTGGTCTAATTTCTGGTTTTCTTTCTTCCCCCTTCTCCCTTCATTTTCACAACCTTTAAAATCTTCTTAAGAAAATTTCCATTTAACTAGAAACCCCAAATCATATAGCTTATAATTACTTCATTTCATATGCTGTATGCAACTGGGAAGCAAACCTCAGGATACATCTAAGATGTTATATGCATCACGTTGCTGCCACAGCACGCTTATCGTCAGTGATACTGTTCTGCATCAAGATTTCAAGCTGCCACAGTCTCCTTTGTATTTGTTATACAAAGCATTGATATGCACAGCTACAATAGACTTTAATGATGAGGTGTCTTAATTTGGTTTTTATTATGTGATTAAAGGTACAATAAGGTATGTGTTCAGCAAGAGGGAAGACCATTGTTCTGCATCATTAAGCCCACAGCGGCCCAAAAAGAAATCATAGGCAGTGTGCCAAAGCCCTTAATGAAGAGGATCTCTTTGAATTATCTATGGATGAGGAAGGGATAAAGCCTGAGCCCTGGTATATTTGATCCTCTTTGTGCTCTCTGTTATGAGGACTTACGGAGCCAGACGTACCGGACCTTCTGGAATTGTAATTTATTGAAGCATTAATTTCCCAGCCACACTAAAGCTCTTGGCCTAATAGAGAAAGTGCAGTTATGTACTATTATTAATTCTTGCAAGTGTTTTCTGAATTCCTACATCTCAGAGTCATGAACTTTTAAAAAATAAGACTAAGGGGATTTATTTGTAACAATGCTCAATATTTCCTAAGACCAAGTTATGCAAATTTTGTCTAACTCAGACTTTAAAAAAAAGCTTTTTTTAGTTTTCTTAGAAATGGCAATGTCATCTTATTACATGATATTAGGGTTAGATGATGATACAAAATAAAACCACTGCAAGAGGTATTTGTTACTGCTAGCATATTTGGAAACTTTTGTCTTTTATATGCTGTTATTTTACATGAAAATGATACTTCATCTCCCTCACTGTTAAATTTTAAGTGATTGCTTTTATGTGTAGGTTACATGAGGATGTATTTTTATAGTTACAGTGACATTTAATTATCGGGACGTACTCCCTAAGCTATAGAATTCCCTCCCACCTATCTTGTGAAGCAAAGAAATCAAAGTAGTACCCTGTTAAAATAATTTTGCACGATAATTTATATTCTGGAATAATCGGGGATTATAGTCTTAAATCCCTATGGTTTTACTATGTTAGAAATCCCAGTTTTATAGGATTACATGCACCTCTCACTTCTATGGGAAGCTGAGGGTATTCCAACCACGTTTCCCCAAAGGACTTCCATGCTTAGAGTTAATCACGGGTGCTGTGCACTGTGCTCCACACATTGCTCAAACAGGGTTGCAGCACTTTGCAGGTTGATTTCTAAATCCAAACTACTGCCAGAGATCTGCACCTGCAGCCAGCACCAGATAGTTTAGTCCTCTCAGATATCAGTGGGACTGTTCCTGTGACTGATTTTAAGGACATGTATTTAAAGAATGTTGTCCTACATCTGTTAGGAGATGTCAGTAACTTGCACAGGTTCTCTGCCACCTTCATTTCGCAACAAAAAATGTGCAAGCTTCCTAAACAATCAAAATGTTCACAATTTTGTTGCTGTCTCAGTTTCTTCTGGTTGTTGCACTTCTGAATGTGATTCACTGATAGCCCTCAAACCCAGGCTGTGTGAAAACTTGGCACCTTGGGGGACAGGTAAGTATTGCCACAGCCACTGCTTGATCTGAACGGAGGATTCGCACATACAATACCTGGCGCCAGGTCTGCTGTTGCAGGCAGCATCTGAAACTAGTTCTCGGTACAGAATAACATCCGAGAAATCCGATTACTTTTCTCTAAAATTCTTCTCACCATCGCATGCATAGCAGCTTAGCAAGTGGAAGTGAGTTAGTATAAATAGAAATGACAGTAAACATGTCTTCCTATTTGCCTGTCACAAGTTTTTTTTCTTCCACAAAGCGTCAGTGCCCTTTGGGTGAGTGAACGCGAATTAGATCAAAACTATGTGTTTAAAATTTAATCGCCTCCCTACTAGCATAACATACAAACCACATATTTTATTCACTTTGTTGTCTGTGACATCGGTATCTGTGATCAGATGCAGGTGGTAGCGCAGCGAAGACACAGGATTTCTTTCACTCCCCTGCACCGCTGAGCAATTCCCTCTGCCGGCGAGCGCAGAACACGACAGCGCTGGCAAATGTCAACCGGCCCGACGCGCCTGTGACTGGGGGTAATTGTCACTTATTCTAAACCGCCTTAGGAACGGCGAGGTGGTGAAGTACAGCTTGAAGGATCTGGGTAGTTTCTGTTTATCTGGAGCGTTTGTACAGACAACTCACTTCACGTTTTCAGAGGTTAACCATAAGCTTTCTGCCTATGATTATTTCAAAAGAGATCAGTTGGAGTACGTCCCTGAACACCTGGCCACCGCTTTGCATGGTTCCATCATGCTGTTTTGGTCCAAATCATACTTCAGATGTGACAGAGTAAGAAATTTCAGAGAGGGAGATAGTACAGACAGAAGGAAAAACAGAAACATAGGAAACAACATTTTTGTAATAGATGTTAGTGTGTTATCACACTTTTAGAAAACTTATTACATCTTTAATATGAATAATTTGACATAGAAAGATCTGTAGAGTAGTAGTTTTCATCTGCTGTCAATTCTAACTATTTATTAGCTGGTATTTCTACATGCAGAAGTGCATGAGGTGCAGAAACTACAGCAACTGGACATAAACTTACATTGGCAGGAACAGGCACTTAGGGACTGGACTGAGCACTGAATGAATGCATTGCACAGAAAGAAGCGTCTGTATGGACTTGTAAACAGATACAAAACCTTCTGTGCATGTCTTTCCCAACTTGTTCAAAGAGTGTGTGACCAAGCTATGACCCTTGTCAAGAAATTTTGCCTAATACATACTGGAGTCCTATTTGTGACGTAAAGTTTTCTAAAAAGTTTGATATATAATCGCATACATTTCAATATCTCATGTTCTGCAAGTGTGAATGGGAAGGTACATCATAAAAACATAATCATTATCATACACATCAAATAAGGCAAACCCCCTTTCATTTCCACCTGTATAAGCAGTTTTTGGTATTCTCTCTTCCCTGTCACTAACAGTAGTCACAAGCCTAAAAAAGAACATTTGCTTTTAGAAATGAAATCTAATTCTTTACCTGACAAACTTCATACAGTAACTTGTACTGTTCTTCTTGCTTCTGTAGAGTGCACAAACTGCATCCCATGTTTAAACGAGTGGCAGAAATAATCTTCCTTATTCACCAGAGCAGCCACAGAAATCTCTGATAAGGAGCATGCATGCAGGTATCCTTGAAGCCCCTGGTGGGTCGGCCGGACCGGAACAGTTCACAGTGGGAGGGCACAGGGTGCTGCAGAGCAACGGTGCTCTGCTCGTTCCTGCTCTCCCTCCTTCCCTGGCAGTACACAGCACTCCCTCTGCCGCTCCGCTCCGGCTGCGGCACTGTGCTCCGATGCACACGCTATATACTGCTACTCATGCATATTAATCAGCTCTCATTGACTATTCATAACAGACAGTGATACAGAAGCTATAATTGCCAGCTATGACAGCCGAAATTTCTCTAATTAACAGGCAAGTGCTTCAGTAGCAGGCATAATAAAAGACACTAACAATTTTGTAAACCATTTTGTAGCAATTACAAATAAACATGACTACATTTTACTGTGGTCCCTCAGGATAATTCTTAACATATTTAAGCAGGCTAGAAGTGCAGTTTAAATGTAAGTCACAACGAAACAAATGTAATGGTACAAAAAGCAGCGGCTGTGGCAAAGTTGAATAGGCTTAGTAGCACTTATTTTTCTCTCGTACTGTGGTGCCATCTGAGAGCCTCAGTTTTATAGCAGGTGACTGAACCAGGCATTTAACATCTCTATCACTGAAAGCCTACGTGCAGCCTTAGGACCTGGCTACAAAGCAAAAGAAATATACGGGAATGTATGTGGATTTAGAAAAAAAAAAGGGTGCTTTGGATTAATATTTCTAGATTAGCTTTAGATTAATATTTATACCAAGTGAAAAATGGCCATCCATGCTACTGACTCTCATTGTATTTCACGAGTGTAAATGACAGATTTACATATTATTTGTTATATTAAAAATATAAACTTTACCAGATTATAAAAAGATATACAATAAAATAAGTATGGCATTTATGACTATTCAGTATTTGAGTGCCTAGATCCACATTGAACCTGTGCCATAGATGGAAAGGATAAAACATCAGTGAACCGCCCAGTGAACTAGAAAAGTACTCATAAGCTTTATGGATATTTTCCAGTCTGTAGGAAACACTACCTTGTGTTACGAGTTTGGATTGACCATGCTGTTTCCAATTGTTTAAGCATTCAGAAAGTGTGCATTTTTGCAATCCTTATTTCAATTAATTCTGCTATAAAGAAGAGAAGATGACAGAGTAACTAAGAATGAGACCAAGAGTATAATTCTGATATAGGCGTCGCGTGGCAGAGGGCCTGCATCTCGTGCCGTGGTTCTCTAACTGGTTTCTGACTATAGACTTAGCAAGTTTCTGTGGATGGCAGTGGAAATGTTGTGCAAGGATCATCTGCAGCTTTTATGTCCAGATTGGGTACATAGGTATTTTGTAGGATACTCAGCTATTGCTACAATTGTACCGACTCACAATTTGCATTAAAATGATCAGCTGCTGAAATGCAGTTCATGCTGTCCACGTGTTTTAGTACTAAACTTCAGTAAATAGCGACTGTGACAAGAAGGGGTCCCTTAACTCTGAGACTGTGTTTTGGTAGCAAAATCTGCCTACCTAGAGGAAAAGAAAGAAAGGAGACCTCTTCAAAACCCTGCCAAACATCTGAAAGCAGATGGGGACTCCATCCCTGTGCTGTGACTGCGAGGTTTCCCTGACGAGATTACCGCTGCGATGGTGGTAGAACTTGCAAGATTAGAGCAAGACCGAGGTAGCCTGGATCTTGCTGCTGGCCCTCTAAGCTGAAGAAAGATTCCGGCTATCCCTGGTTAGATATGCCAACCACGTACTACGGGCTCTTCCAAAGTTGGTTGACAGCCAGTGGCTGTGGATCTCGAACAACTGGAAAGTTCTTGCATGAGGGGAACTAGTGTTCCCTGAAAGCAGAGAAGATGATGATAAGTGAATTAAGTAAAAAAAAAAAAAAAAGACCCTAGTGAAATTGTAAAAAAATTTATGGCTTTGATTAGATAATTTTTGGTTAAGTAATTTGATTAAGCAACTTAACGTATAACTTTCAAAAATGTTGCCTATGAATTTTTTTCCCCCATGCAATTAAGTTTCTTCTTAAATACTAGTTGGTATTTAAATGTTGTAGTTCAGTTCAGGTCGCTGGGTTCAGTCAGGAATTTTTTTAGAAATAGCATGCAGCTGGATCTAATAAGAAATAAAACAGAAACATGCGGGATATTTAATTGCCAGTTTCAACGGAAATGCACCTATTTATTATTTTCCTATAGTAACATGATAGACTACGTGAGATAACATTTCATATGTGATTCAGAAAGATATCCGTAAATCAGGCCAGGAGAGTAAGTCCAGCAGAAGACTTGTTGTTTTGATGTAAGAGTGGAGCGATCCCATAAATGCGATGTTTCAGATTCTTCAGCTAACAAAGCCTAAGCACGTTGCTCAGCAGCAAACAGCGTGGCTCAACCGTGCAGTTGGCTTTGTTGCACTGTTGCTCTGGTAAATAAGCCAGCCTGACAGTCAGGCCAGCGCTTACCTCAACGGAGATGTTTTGCATTATTGAAATCTAATTCGTATTTCTCTATTCATCTCATTGGCAGAAATGGTAGCACTGCCTCAGGTTAATATAGACTAGTTTTTACAGTACTTTGCCAAACTTTAAACGTTTGGGCTGAAAACTTGTGTTCTAGGCATTGTCCAAGGCTGATTTTTGCTTTTAATGGTATGGTTCAGCCGAAGTGTTTCAGTCATTTCCAAGAGCAAGATTACAGAAAAAAAATACATTGTTTGCCCACGTTAAGAAATTCTGGATATGTTTTCTTTGAGAAGGTTTTAGTATCAACATAATTTGAAATAAGAATTTTAAGTTTGGCACAAGGATGGTTTGTGTTGTCCCTATGAAATCTGCTCAATTTGGTCAGCTCTTAAGCTGTTGCAGTTTGCATGTTCTGAGTAAAAAGTTGCTACAAGTTTCCAGTTTAATTCTTACGAGACTTCTTCCACAATAAACGAGGTTGGTGGGTGATGCCAGAAGGTCTGATGAGGCCCCAGCGCTGCAATTCTGTTTCCTAATTGCTCTTTGTGAGGTTCGAGGACTGATACCAAGAACAAAGAGATCTTCTCGGTGCTCCTCACTGCTGGACCCAGACAGCCAGAAAGAGCCACTGGGATAGGGTAGATGTTAATTGTGTGATTACACTTGCTTTATAACATATGTACGCAGGCAAGCCCAGGAACACGTCAACGTGTGCTGTACGTGGTGGAGGTAAACCGGCTTCCTTTGGTTTGTCCAGATAAGGCAGCTCGTTACAGGATCTGTCGTCTGCGTTAACAATGTGTCATGTGTGGTCTCGCCAGTGTGCCACAGATAATGAGCTTAACAAAATATATGCATAGTGGATGGCTTATATTACATGTAATGTGAATATTATAGCGGTCCCAGCTGAATCTGAGCAATCCAGACTGAATGGGAAGTCAGCGAGCCAGCTGACTAGGAACAATAGTAAATAGCCTTTGAATACACAAGGTGCCAGCAAGAGCTTTCATTAGCATTTATCTAGACTACTTGCTCCCTGACTGATTACATGTGACCAGGTCTGCAAAATCCCTTTTACCAAGATACCTGGCTCCCACTATCAGACGTTTGCTTTTGTGTCCACAAGCTAATTCCCAAGGAACAGAAGGTGGAAAGCAGCCAGACTGCACGGCCCACCACGAAGGGCAGGGTGCTGCTCTCGTCTCCGGGAAGCTGGATGTCTGGGACAGGCGGGGAGGGAATCCTGCCACGGACCACAGGCTTTTTGCATTTGTCTTAGTTGCAAACTACAATCTCTCAGCTTGTAACTACAAGCCTAGTATAATTTTTGCTACTTAAATGTTTGATTTATTTTACAATTAAGCCCGGTCAGGTGTTGGCAGGTAAGGGGAATCCACTGGAGACCAATGCACTTGGGGTGTCCTGCCTGTCTGCATGCGATGGTGAATCAGAATAAAGAGGGAAATAAAGCACTCATGAGGGACCTGCACCCTGGAGGGGAACTTTATTAGGGAACTCAAAGGCTAAAAAGTGCTCTCTGCCAGCTTTTCAAGGGTAAGGACTTGGGCTGCCAAGTGTTGGCTCTTAGACAGCAGTTCCCACCAGCAAGAATAAACTCACGTCCTTTGTGCGAGGAGCAGATGGCACGTAGCTACTTCACAGATCTGGGCAAACACCAAACCGTTGCACTTGGTTCTGGGAGTTCCTAATGTTTGAGTGGCTGACTGCAGTATTAGTAACAGTTTGGCATTGTTTATTTTGTTTCTTTAAATGCAAGTTGCCTTTCCTAGTATGCAGTGATTATTTAACGTTATATTTTTGTACATATACTTATCGAGTTCTGTTTAAACAAATGATTCCTATTTAAGCTGTGTGATGGGGGAAATGTTTGCTTAATGTATCAATACTTTAATTACTTTTCTTGGTTTTACAAATATTTAAGACTTGCGAGAAACAAAGGCTAGGAAAGAGAACAGCTGTGACTATAAATAATTCTCACATTGGTGTGTTATATAAACAGAAGTCAGGAAACTGTACAGATTATGATTACACAGAGTGGTGTGAAAGAATATTCTTTGTGCCACAAAACTGTACTTTAAAGTAAGTATCTGGAATTTTTCAAAGTGCGTTAGGATGCCTTTTAATTATAGCCATTGGGTTACCTCTATTAAAGCCTGAGTGCCTCGTTGTCCAGAATGTGTTCAGATTGAGTTCTGTTTCCCTGTGTTTATTTGCAAATTTTCAATACTGCAATCCACTGATAGCTGTGAAGTGTTGGATTCTTAATAATACATTTAATTAGCATGGATCTACTTTAAAAATACCCTTCTGAAAAAGTCCTTTGTTGAATATGTGAAAGCAAACCAGGATTTTCTATGGCATTGTGCAGGCACAATTAAATACATACTCTAAACATAACAGCAAAAAGATCTCAATTCTGCATTTTTTTTGCATATGGGCATAGCAATCTGCCTATGCATTGGAAGCTTCAAGACTGGAGCCAAAATATTTAAACTAAAACATACCACAAGAGAGGATGTGAAAGCAAAT
This sequence comes from Calonectris borealis, assembly GCF_964195595.1. Lineage (NCBI taxonomy): Eukaryota > Metazoa > Chordata > Aves > Procellariiformes > Procellariidae > Calonectris > Calonectris borealis. The sequence goes on along the minus strand of NC_134321.1, from coordinate 4,717,789 downwards.
GTAAAACGTTGGCTTTATTCCCATCAGTTAATGTTGAAGTCTTGAGATCCTTATTTGCTCCACTTAGCATCTCTGAAAGAGTTCCAATTCTGAGAAGTAACTTAAATAAAATGATACTTATTGTTAAACCACTGAAGGAACTGTTCGTCTTCTAAGCTCTTTAAGGGGTCTGATATCTCTTTAATTTATGCCACTTGAGAAAGACAGTAATATTATAGGAACATTAGAGCAACATCACTGTAAGCACTGCAAGGCCAGTAGATACGAGAACGCTATTGTGTTAATTCAGTCTTTCATGAAGCAGAAATGATGAGGTCAAAATAGGGTAAATAACTGTTTAATATGCCACTGAGACCTTCTGATGGGGAGAATCAGGATGCCAAGAGCTGACCTGTGGACTATGAAACTCCTCCTACTGTGGGCTGCCTATTCGGGTGTCTATTACAGCAGGGCCAAGAGGTCTTGGTCAAAGATTAAGACAAAAGGTGATCCCTGAACCAGGGGATGTACGTGCTGGGTTTACAGTGATGACACTGTGATGGAGGCGGGTGAAACAGGTTTTTAGCTACGGAGGACAGAGAATGAACTAATCAAAAAAGGAGTGCTCTTTCACCTAATCATAAGCCAGCTCCGAAATCACCATCTGCCAGCTGTGATACTTCAAGCCTAGCAATGCTCAAGTGAGGGACCTGGAGGCAGACCACACTTTAAAGAGTTGTTCTTTAGCTCAAATCCCTGATCCCTGTCCATTTTCCCATTTGTGACACAATGTAGTCAGCCGCTACAAACCACAAAACCAAAAGTACGGAAGACTGGCAAGGAAATGAGAAAATCTGATTATAGGCTGGATTTGTGCTCTAAAAGCTTCTTTCATGTTAGCTGAAACCTCAGCTTCCTTGCAAAAAAGCATCTTTGATTTCCTGGTTTTGATACTGGAACAGCCAAGCTCATCTCTGCGATTTTTTACGGGTTATTTAACTAGATAGTTTCTATATAAGAAGAATGACAAATTTAAGCCTGTACAAATTGTCAGTTTTTACATGGTAATGTGGTTATTGTTAGCACTTACAAGAATATAAAATGGAAAATTAAGAATATTTAAAGGAAGAAAGTGGATAATGAAAGCATAGGAGTGTGGAGTCAAATGTTAGTTATACACTTGTGTTTATAAGGTTCACTTGCTCTCAAATCTAAAATTACTTACAGAGCACCTATCCCCATTTTGATTTTGCTGTGAAATATCACTTTAGAGGGATAGCATTGGTAAGCACAGGCTGCTATGAGTGATGGTTCATTCAAAATAAAAATGTTTTCTGTAAAAGCAATAATGCACTTTTAATAATCTCAGAGCAAGCAAAATGATTCAGTGTACTTGAGTGCTGCATAAAAACTATTGACATCATATTTAATCTTTAAAACTGATAGACACGTGCCCAAAAGCTAATAAAGTTCATTCTAATACAAACGAGAAAGTAAAATAGTATATCATAGTCTGTGATAGCTTTGGATCCTGATCATATAACTGTAGCCCAGGGACAAAGAAAATTGAAGTGATTTAGAAAGGTACCCAGTAGGATATATCTGATATTAGGCAGTTTGCTGAAGCAAAACAGTAATGTCAGAAAGATACAAAGGTGTAAAATCCATTTGACTGTGTCCAAATGCTTCTACTCTTTGACCTTAATGTCTCCAGATGAACTCCCCTTAGGGTCAACTGAATAACGCTTAATAATATATGGCCAGAAACTGCCAAGACCTGCTAAGGATCACAATCTTCACTTACTTTTGTATTTTAGCCACTGTATTCCTATTATGAATTTTAAACCATTTCTATTTGAAAAGATATTAACTTTCATTTCTCAGTTTTTACTGCTCCACACTTAATTTGAAACAGAGCAAAACAGGAATGCCATCTATGGTTCATTAGGTTTTATATTAACCATCTGATGAAAAGGATATGTGGGAATATTAAGTATTAATGGTAAATGGCAGTCAAAATGAAGAAAGTTGCTTATATGTTTGCCTTTGTGTTCATTTCTAGGTTCAGGTGGACAATGAGGAATCTGATTGCTAATTTGCAGCTAGAGCTCCTATGCGGAAAAGACCCAGAAGATGAGCGGACCTTGAATGAAACGGGATTTAAGGCTTTTAGGAACAAAGGAAATGTAAGTGTTCATTTCTGTCTTTGAAGTTGGGAAAGATGCATTTCCACTGAAGGAGATTGGCATTAGCTCCAGAACTGGTCTGTGTGATTAATTCCAGCGTGGGCATACAGAGGGGACCGCAGGACTCTGCTGGCTACTGCACACACGGAGCAGACATCATCTCTGCTTCAGCAAAAGTACAGTCAAAAGAGATTAGATGTACGGGGTAAGAGAAAAGAGTAACAGAGGCACGTGGGGACTCTGACTGGTTTGCAATCCCAGAGACAGGCAGTGCCTGTGCTACAAATTTCACCTGTGCTTTCCCAGTGCCGACCAAGACATAATCTTGAAACGATGGAAGAATACATAAGATGGCTAAGGTCGTACTTGAGTGCTCTAGTGCATGCTTTTCTATTGTTTAGTGTATGAAATACACCAACAATACAGCGTCGTATTTGGTTTCTATTTATGCTCTTTACAATATAATCTCACCAGGCTATGAAATTGCAGTGATGCTAGTTCATTTCTTGTTTCATTATGAAATCAATACTATTGCAATAACATTGATTTGATAAAAGACGCTCCAAGGTGTTAATCCTGTCTCTGATACAAGGACACTTTTTATGCCTAACTTGGTTCACCTTGAACGAGGAATTCTAGTTCAATGAGTAAAGTCTGCTGTTGGAGGCGCACAACTCCCAACTTTGTTCCGTCTACAGGTAACATTACCTAGCTTTATCTTCAATGGGAGTGATTTCCACCTGTTATTAGCACTGTATTTCTGTGAAGCCCTGTGAATCAATGGGAGGTTACATGTTTACCTTAATGAAAAAAATAAATTACCTACATAGGTTATTGTATTGGCTAACTGCATAGAGTTACTATGTACACATACTTCCTCTGCAATTTCTTCCCTCAAAATACATATTCTATAACCAGTATTGATTAAGCAGTATTGAAACAAATACACGAATATAAACATTTGATAAAAGAAATGTGGAAGTACACAGGCAATCAGACACAGTGATGAATACCAACAATAACCCAGAAATGATCGTTCCTATTGGAACACACGTTAACCCACTAATCTTGTAATTTCCAATGAAGGCCCAGAGCTGCAGGCTTTCCACAATGCATAAACTGCGTCCCGATTTTCCTGCAGACTCTTCCGTTTGCAGACTGGCAAGCCTCCTGAGAGAGCAAGACGCACATGTGTTTCTCTGCATCTCTCTGCAGAAATAGACCGATGTCCTTGATAAGAACTTTACAGACAGAATGTAAGTTAGAAGACAAATACTAATTAATGAGGTTATCTAGTAATACACAAAGTAAGTGGTTGTGGTTCTTCCAAAGTCTTATTACGGGTCCAGAATTTTTGTCCTGCTGGCTAACTGCAGTATGACACTGGCATGCAAAATTTGAAAGTTTTTATGATTTATGATATAACTGTAGCTTTTTATGTTTTGGGTTGTGGCTTGTCTATTTTGGGGTATCAGGTGTAGTTGAGAAATAAGTTAACATTTCAATGGAATTTCTTATCCCCTGTCTATCTTTGTTATCCTTGTTATTCCCCCAAATGAGGGCTGCTGCATAGTACCGTGCTTTCTGTTCATGTTATTTTTGTCTGTTCTGACTGTGATGATGATAGAAAACTCATACTTTTTTTAGGATAGTACGATGCAATGAATGTACTGGATTGCATGGACGTGTCTAGAGGCACAATCAATTCATGGCTGGGGGGAAGAGACTCTAGATTTCTGAGAAATACTCCTAGGAAAGCATTAAATAACTCACAAATAAAGCGCAGACAATGGGGGGGCCTACTTAAAATACTAGATTGGTTGCCAGTATGACAATAACACACTTTTCTGTGCTACTTAAAATCTTTTTCTGTTTATTGGCTGTAGTTAGATGGTTATAAACTATGAAGCAGGTATTCCTAAGTCTTTGAAATTCAAGTTTCTGTATGCTTTCTTTGAGTTTCATGTTCTTAGCAGAGGAGAGAAATCACAATAATTACAGCTTAAAATATTCTCATTTCATGGTGTGGCTAACAAGTGAAACTACAAGTAATGATGTAATCTAACATGTCAAAAAAGAAAATGAAACGAGGAGACAGAAGGCAGGATGGAGCCAAGGGATGCGATGTGCCATGTCATCTTCTAATTAATTAACTGATCCTTTAAACTGTCAAAATCAGCAAGGAACTCCATGGCCCAGTGTCTTATTAATATTCATACTAGGCCACTAGAAGCTATGATTCCAGTCCCAGTGGTTATAGTTAAACATTAAAAAAAAAAAGCCAGGCTGGCCAAGGCTGCAACAGCTTCACATTCATAAGGAAATAAAGGCAGGCCACCCTGCTTCCTACAAACCTCTGCTGGGGGAAATTCTCTGAGGATGCATATTGATTTCTGAATTATTATGGGGGTTGTATATTGAAAAAACAATTATTTTTCTTCTTGCTATGAGCTGCCACATTGTTAATCACATTGAGCTCCATGTTGTCAAACGAAAGAAAGATGCACATAACGTTTTGTAATCTGAGCCCATTTTTAATTTTGCGCACACCAAATGAATACGCAGTTAATAAAACCCTGTCGTTTAGAGGAATGGGTGAATTAATTTTGCCTTGTAGGATGCAATTCAGGATTGTTTTTGCAGAAAAATAATCTCCCATAATCTTGTAATACAATTATTCTTTTAGGTAGCAGCCTGCCAGTCTTTTCCCACTCCCACTAAGCAGAGTTTCCTGAACCTTGAAGTCTACGGGAGCAGCTGACATTTGGTTTCTCCATTCATTTTCTGTTTAATTCTTCATGGCAGGACAGTGCTGTTTAAAAAAAATAGATCCTCTCTCCTCTGTATTACACATACTATTTTGGGGCCCTGTACAGGTCTGCCATGGACAGGGATGTGCCTGTGTGCTGTAGAAGATGGGGATGAGCACCTTCTGAAGTCAAAGGGAGTTTTGACACTGGCCTTGTATAAGTAATTTCAAGCCCAGACTATTTTGAGGGCAGTTAATCCCATTTTACACTTGCCATTTCTATCTGTGCACGACATAGTAGAAAGCAATATATTATGCAGCACTTTATAGCAGTACGATCAGTAAAGGAGTAGCTGAGCCATAAATCATGTGCTATACCTCTCAACGAAAAAATAATTAAAGAGTTTGAATCTCATTAATTGATATCCTTTATTTAATTGATATTCTAAAGGAAAAATACCTTGCGTTACCACCCTCCTCCTTCTGTTCTTTACCCTGCCCTTTACCAGTTTCCTTTGATAAAACTTTTTGACAATTTTACGCAGCACCTAGAGGAAATAAAGCCACCCGCTTGCACAGCCCCGGGTAGGTCCTTGTCCCCCGGGAAGAGGCAGGGCGAGGAGCGGGTGCTGCAGGAAGGAGCCCGGCTCCTCCTGATGCCGTGGGCTACCGCGGCTCTCCTGCATCCCCCACCAGCCGCCAGGACCATCCCAGCAGAGACCGACTTTGGGTTCTCGCCACAAAGTCCTCTCAAGCCTAAGTCACAGCAGGCCAGGTTTTGGTAACTTAGCTCACTGCCCCTGGGGCTTTTCCATCGGCCGTAGCGCCCGGCCGTGCCCCTGGAGCAGCGTCAGCGTAGCAGGGTCCTGGGCAGGCCCCCGGGACCGCAGGAGCGGTGGTGTGGAGCTCATATCCTCTTGTGAGGACCATGAATACACAAACCCTGTGCCTAAGATGTGCGCAAAAATGTACAGGCTGTGCCTACGCAGAGCTGATATTCATCTGGGCAGTCTCTCAGTGCTTCCTCACCCAGGGAAAAAAATTAATCTTCAACCAAAGATATCAAATATTTAACATCACATATTTTATTCTGTTGTTTAAGCTCTATTATGGATGAAAGGCAGACTCAATAAAAAAAAAAAAATTAAATACTCTAAATTGTCTATCAGCTAGGTTAACATCAGGCACCGAACTGCCAGACCACAAATCTTGAATATGTTGACGCTAAATGTCTACTAGGAGCATATGTTATGGATCAAAGAACACACTGATTAATCCAGCAGAGACAAAAGTCTGTCACTTTGGTCATGGTGGCATGATACCAGAGAAGACAGTACCAAGGAAGCAAATGAATAGAAAACAAATGCCAATGAAAAAAGATAGCTATAAAAGAAGGTTACAATCTAAAATATAGTTTTATTAGCTCAGCACTTCCACCCATGGGTGCAGTTTTTTGATGCGTTTCCTGTTTTTTTAAAAAAATCATAAAATTTTCAAGATTTTTTTTGGATATTAATGTGTATCTGTTTCCCTACTAGCATTTATATTAAATCTATTCAAGCAGTTTATAATTTTATAGTGAAAGCTGTCCACATGAAGCTATCTATGCACATTGGTATATCATTAGGAGACAAGAATCTGGAATCACAGCAATGCTGTATTCAGAGCTAGATCGTTTTTCTCCAGTAGTTTGTTGGCTTAGTTTGCATTTCTGTCTAGCATTTTAGTAGAGTATTATCTTGTTCACGTGCAGTTTTACAGCGATTCTTCATCTGAGGGTGTTAAAGCAGAACACCCTCTACTTGAAATCTACTTTAAAGGAGAGGAAGACAACTTCACCTTTTTTAGTATTTTCCGGTATTTTTTTCATACAGTATCACAGATATAGTCATGAACACTTCCCTGTATCTAGTATGTCTTCCTTGATGCATGCTTCAGAAAACCTTTCCCATAACTTACATAGGAACGTTTACGTTTCAAATATTTTCCATTTAGTTTCAGTGTTTACTTGACAGCGTTTCAAACATTTTCTATCTCTGCACTCGTATTTTCTTCCTTACTGTAACATTAATTTAATTTTGGTTTGAATTAGAATGGGGAAAAAAACCCACCTTTGGATAATAAGACTTTCCTAAATTCAAGCTTTAACACTGGAAACGTTTCTTGTGCAGGAGGTAGCAGGGCCAATAGTCTGTGGGGATCCTCCGCTTGTAAGCTAGGGCATTTGTACACAGATTGCATTCAGAGGCATCTGAATCTTTGGAGAGAATGGGATTCCCAGCACTCCTCTTTTTAGCTTCCAGAAGAGTCTCTGATGAAGCTCTGCTGAAAGGCTCCCAATTCTGCTTGTCATTCAATAGCGTTTTAATGTGTCCCCTACATTTTGAAAAGATAGCTGCCTTTGTCATAATAATATCCTGTCAATGCATGCATGTATAGTTGTTAACCTAATGTATGATTTATGAATTAGATTTTTAAAAAGTAGCCCGTGAGTGGGTATATTAACTATACATGTTTTGTAAATTTTCCATCTCATTTTGGCAATGGGTAAGTTCTCAGTAATCTCAGAAGAGAGATATTATGTGTGTGACTGTGTGTGCATATTTTACGTTGGTAATATCTATTTATATCAAGATATCTAGCAAGCATGTCAGAAAATGCACGCACTTACAATTTTACCTGATTTTATTGCAAAATGATACTATGGGTTTTCTGAAGGAACACACATTGCTGTATTCGGCAGATTCCTTTAACAAGCCACTGCTCAGTTGTATTTGTCCTCAGCTTGTTCTTCTGCATAATTTAAAAGACAGCTGTCATAGCTACGTGCTATCCTGTCTAAAATCTGACATTTGTACAGTGTTAAATAAACCCCATACTGTGCTCGGTGCTCTAAACGCGAGCCCTCCCATTCCCCTCACCAGCAGCCGTGGCTGGGGATACGCGCGCAGGGCAGTGGGGCGCAGAACCGTGCAGGCTGGGCTTAAACCAGACAGGGTCGTACTTTGGGGAAGGGTTAGAAACGAGAGGTGGGACAAGACGAGACTGTACAGTGTTGTTTGCAGCGCAGGCTGAGACGGGGTTCTGTCTGCCAGGGAACCCGGCGCAGGAGGTCCGGGTGGCGAATGGCCGTGCCATGGCTGCGCTCTGGTAGCACCCCCTTACCTGAAGCTCACCCCGGGGTGGGGTATGTGGCTAATCCACAGCCTGAAATTGGCTTAGAGGAACAGCATTGAGGCAAGAGCTTGAACGGAACAAAATGATGGAAAAACAACAGCAACAACTCATCAAATCACGTTACGCTACCAGAATGACTGGGAGTTTCTTCAGAAAAAAAGAGTTAATTGCATGGTAAAGACCATGAGATCAGGATCCATGGGACTCGGGATCTGATTTATGCACTGCAAATGTGTACATGCTTTGGAGAAAAGGCCATTTCCTGTTTAAAAATTTAAAAATACTTGATTAAACTCTGTGGTTACCAAACCAAACACATTACACTATTTAGGCCATTAAAACTCCAAAAGCCTGTTACTTATCGTACAGTGATGGACTGATTGTATTTAATCTTTCCTGCTTCTGAAGTTGTTTTCATTTCCTGCAGCAGTGTGCGCTCCCAGCAACAACACACCAGCAGAGAGGGTTTGCTGGCCACCGCTGGAGCCGATTATAAAAATCTATTGTCACTTGGACAATATTTATATGAAAAGAGCTACATTTTATGAACCCTTATTATTATTATTGTAACAAACCCCTATGAAAGCTGGAGCTGGATGATAATGACACCTGAGCAAGCGCCACTGAAAAATTCTTATCTTTTACTGTTAAATTAAGCCAGCATCATAAGCTCTGATACATTCAAATGTTTGCTACACTACACTGCTTTATGAAAAGCACTTTTTAACTGAAGCTAAACACAGAGTAAGCATGTTTCTTAAAGGAAAAAAAAAAAAGAAAAGTGGATTTTGACCTTTACTATAATTGTCCAATAATAGTTTGTTATTTACCAAGTAACAAAGGTAAATACTATTATTAGACTCTTTCCCTGCTGTGGTTATAAATACACAGGGGCAATGATGCAGTCAGACCCTTTCTTTCTCACACCTACTCACAGATATTTTGTACAGCTGAGGCTCTCTTAGAAGTGGTAATCAGACTAGTTCAAGGAATTTATAAAATAGAAACTCTCACTAAGTTGGAGCACACCATAAACATTACAACATTAGTGCCATAGGTAATGAATTTCCGTAAAGATCAAGTTCAGAAATATTTTTCTGTGGGGTTTCTCAGTTGGTGCTAATTTCATATTTTAGGTCTCTGTTTATCCTTAGATTGGTGAACACGTACAAGCTTCTTAAGGCTGTTTTCCAGGTCTGTGATTTCCTTTCCCGCTGCCACTCAAGGATTTAAATATACAAAGCTGTAACAGCAAAAAGATGCTAAACGGCACTACTCATGAGTTTATCTAATTTCAAAATAATGGAGTAATTTTTCAAAACCAGTATGTGTTCTCGAAAAGGTGTCATACATACAGTACAGATCACTTCTACTGTAGATGATTTTACACCGAGAAGAGAAACCGTTTGCTTGGTTTTGGTTTTCATTTAAAGAGTTCTTATTAAGAGGTGTCCACCCTAATTTTCCTCTTATCACCTTGTGTATAAATTCTGTTGGGAACTTCCTCTAACAAATTCGGGAGAAACGGTGCTGGAGAGTTGACTTCGTAATTCATGGAACAGTAAGTTTGGTGCTTTTTCCTTTCTCTTAAGCAGAGATCTATCTAAAACTTAGGATGTGCATTAGTGCTTTTTCAGTTTAATGTGGTGATTCAGTAGGCAGAATTAAAGAGATGGCTTCTGAGTTCTTCTGCAGAAGCAGAATTTCTTGGTTTTTAGTTCAGACATCAAGAACAGTAGTAAAGAAGAAAGGGAAGACTTTCTGTTCTTCCAACGAACACATCACCTGAATGGTGGGGGGCAAGAATTGCTAGAATGCTGTAAAATATAGTGTAGCCAGAAACTTCCAAAGGATGTCATGTTGGGTTTTTTAAATGCCTAATAGCGATTTAATTCAAAATGGTGCCCTAATGGATATGGGATTATGATCTCTGTTTAAAAATCTCCAGGAATCTAAAAAAACTTTGACTCATCGGTCAAGTATAGTTAATGTTACATCTTTAAGTTCTTCAGTAAGTCATTTTAAGTTAAGTCTATTTGATTGTGTGGCTTTTAAAAATGACCATTTGTTAGAGAAAGCGTATCGGCAGGAAGAAATTGTGTGAATTTTTTCCTGCTACTGCGGATATAGCCTTTTGGTTGCTCTGGTAATTACTTGGATCAGACTACAGGACTTGTATGATTAGCCTGGAAACTTTGCTCCCACCTGGAAGAGACAGGATTAATCTCTTCAACTGTCACAGCACGCAGCCAGCATTGTACTCCTGGTCAGGGTGGCAATTTCTTAAGTCACATGCTTAGGGTTAAAATCTTGCTCTTGATTTGCAATATGTGACTAGGATTTAAGTTTCTGTTTTGTGTGATTAAGAGTAATTCTAAGCAATTAAAGAAAACAGTTCATTTGTGGCAGGTGGCAAAAAGCTAAAGAAGATAATTACTCTTTTTAGCCATCTGTGTTAACTGCCATTAGCAGAATTAAACTGAGATTCACCACTTTGAAATTTGAGGCAAAGTTCCTTTTGCTTAACTACATAATATAACATTGTCTGAAGTCTAATTAAAAAAAAAACTAATTTCACCCTGCTTGCCATGAGATGCCTATTTGTTAATTTTATTAAAAATGTTGGTACTCCAAGATGATAAATTGAATAACTGCTTGTATTAAATGTCTTTGAATTACATGTTGGCTCTAAAAAGCTGTTCAACTTTGAGAAAGATCCTGGAAAGTCCTGATCTATACCAGCAGCAACTGCAGAAATGAACTTCTATTGGTAAGAAAAAAACATTTCTACCCCTTCCATCAAGTGTCACAACGCTGAAATAACCCAGTCCCCCTCCCTGGGTCTGCTGACAATCTGGGTGCTTACACTGCTGCTCGTGACTTGTTAAACGATCAGGAATCATGTCGCTGTTGGGGCACCTATGCTGCACAAAGGCTATGAGCAGTTATACAAATATTTGTTGAGACATGGAAAATACACAACATCAAAGCAAAAAAGTGGGCATGGAAAATCTTTCCTCGTATAAGCAGCTGGAGGAATGAACGCACAGCGTAGGTATTCCTGCCTCTTGAAACCACGAGAAGCCTGCTGGGGTTTCAGTCTTTATCTGGCTAGCTGTATAAAGAGTATATAGCACCAAGGAGTTACAGACCGATGCAAATGAAAAATACGATTCTGGCAAAGCAGTCGTGTCTGAAATTGTAGCCTTTTTTCCGATTTCTCTATTTTCTGGGAATTGTAAGGAGGCTGGGTTTCATGAATATAGTACCTGGCTCATGTTTTACCTTCTCATGTTTATCAATTGTGTCTACCTTCACTTTGGATATTAGGATGCTGGTAAAATTAGTGCTGTCTCATACTGTAACCACACAAAGACACAGACCCAGCCACTGTATTAGCTGGACAAAAGGTTACTCTGGAACAATTGCAAAATACTCCAAATACGAACGATACTTTTGAGTATTGAAGTACTAGGGCTTGGCATTTTTTAATCATAAATATTACACTTAATCACCAGTCAGAATTTTCATGTTCACAGGATGATCCCAGTTAATTATTGCACCTTTCTTACTGATTAATACCAACTAGATTTAATTTAAAAATAGGTGGGTTATGTTAAGGGAATTACATTGGACTTTAAGGACTGCAATGACCAATTATAAATTTGAGAATATATTATGATTCCTCTCTTGTGTGAAATAGTTTACAATTGTATTTATCAAAACCTGAATCTGAATTTAATGGCACTGCTTGTGTAATTCCAATTATTCTTTAGCAGGGAAAGAAATAGGATACATAGAAGAATACTGTACAACTGACTCCGATCCAGTTTCAGAAGGTACCGTTCTGTAAAGGCAGAACAGAACGGTGATCTGAGATGGCCTTTAAATAAGGCAAATGTTCAAAGTCATGTTCTTCAGCTGATATAACAGACATATTACAAATGAGGGACTGAGGATGGGATCCCCAAAATCTTAGTTCTTACAAGTTTTTAGCGGTTATTTGTGTGATGGGCTTTCTGATGACAGCATGGGCTACCTGCTCCTGGAGCAGAGACTCTGACTTTGCCAGAGGTTTTGTCTTTTCCTTTTTCAGCAGACTTGGTATGAAGAGACAGTTCTGGATGATTTGTGAATATGTAGTCTGTGTCGGCAAACTTGAATTAACAAAAGCTGCTTTCTGTTGCCAAGAAATAAGAAGTTTCTCTTAGCATAGTGTTCGAACTGGGTGGTACTATGTGAGGAAAACCTACCCAGTGAGCGCAAGTGCAAGACCTCTCACTCTGTACTGGGACTTAGGGCATCTTTGGATGCACTTTCTGTAGAGAAAGAGTGTGCCTTACTGAGATTTTTAGACTTCAGGTTTAGCAGTCTGAAGTGGGGACACTATGGACTCTCTAATGGAAACTGGTGCAGATAGTATTTCTCTTTGTTTTTGCAATTGCTGGTGGGGAAGCAAAGGCTTGTAGAGTTGGTCTGCAGAAATAAAGGACTTAGAGTATCAACTGAGCTATGTTTTTAGGATGGAAATCTGGAGGTTTTGTTCCCTTGCCTTCATTTCAGTGTGTTGTGAGTGTCTTTCACAAGTAAATAACATGTTCTGTGTTTTCTCCAGAGTATAAGTAAAATCAGCAACTTCACTGTTAGTCTGTAAGGGCAGGGTTCATTTGCCGAAACGTAGGTATTGGTGCCGTCTAAGATGCCTTAAGACACCCACCCACCTGGCAGATAGGATGCAGGACTTGGGAGGACCCGCAACCCTCTGAAGCAGTGTCTGGAGGCCAGTCCAGATACTCCACAGTGCCTAGAATGCCAGTAAACTTCCATGTTGAGGCAACAAAATCCCAGTTCAGGTGTTGTATGAATGCTGTTGCCAAGCTGATCAGGCAGTTGGAACAAGCTGAGCTGTAGCTACATTTAGATGAATTAAATACACATTTGCATAGATTAGATGTGATTCTGTATAAAGTTTCTCACTATGTTTATTGTGCTTTGATCCATAAGTCATTGCATCATTCCTTTAGCTAGTGAGATGTCTTTATTTAAAATAAAGAAAATATTTGCTATGGAGGGTGATATAAACAAGTGGAATTCTAATGAATAGCTTTACGTTAAATACACAGGACAGTTACTCAAATCTCCTCTATGAACCAGAAATACTGGAAGTGATGTTGCTAAACTTGTTTTGCTGTGTAGCTGCCTGTCCTTCCTAGATACTTCTTACTTCATTATTCCCTTTTTGAGCTCTATTCTGGGACTTCAGCACAAAGGAAAGAAGGGAGTGGGAGGCAGAAATTGTGAGGAGAACAAAAGCCCTTCAAATAACTCTTTTAGACACATTTCACACTTTAATTGAATAAATTGTACAGAAAATCCTATGTCTGTAGTATACAACTCCCCAGGTGCTCTCAGCTACTATGTCCTCAGCTGTTTATATTCAAACTAGGTAATTTAATACACTTATATCTGTATATATTGTACAGTGTATTTGAAAATCAAACGGCTGTGAATTTTGACTTGGAACAAAGCAAACACCCTATGAAGAGACACTGCCTCTCTCCTTGGACCCTACTGTTAATCTCTGAATATCTATGCAACGTTAAAACCAGCACATTATGCTGAGATATAAGCTCTGTTTTCAATGAGTGCGTAATGTCACTAACATGATATACATGCACAAAAAAATGTATGTATCATGTCACTTGGCAAATCAGCTACTGTCTGGTGTTCCCCGAGGGGCGGGATTCATGCATGAGGCTGCCAAAAGAAGGGTCATGATTCAGTTTGGCAGGGGCATAGCCTGGACACATTTTCCTTTAATTGCTCCTTGTCATGCGAGATGTGGTCCTAGGTGACATTGTGGTGAGAATAATACAGAAAATAAATATACACAATCTCATATATGCCAGAATCTCTAAATGCTCTGTTTATTTTGCTAGTGATCATTAAAGATAAAAATAATTAGTGTTTCATTTTCTCCCACTTTTTTCCCATCATTTCTGCCTGAGTGATGCAGGAGTCAACATAAAGGAACCGCAGTACATTAAAACAGAATCATTTTTCCTGGCTGATTTCTAATCTTACAGTCAAACTGCTTGTGCCTCACTTTGTAACTTCATCAGCATGGGAAGAAAGGCTAAAGATACTTAAGTCTCCCTGTAAAGCCTGATGGCTAGGGATGTCCTACAGTTTATTCACAGCAGGAAGCAGTGTAATTGTCAGCTCCGTGTTTCTCCCCTGAAGAGCTGTTCTCTGGTGAAGGGAGGGAAAAAAATGTGAACAAGATTTTACAAATTTGGCATATGGTAGAGCAACTGCAGAGGCTAAAAATGACTCGGCAGCTACCAACTCCAGGACAGAATACCATTCTGCATGTAGTGACACCTCTCCTTTTGAAACTGTGCAATACACACACCAGGTTTGATTTACTGGAGGGTAAGACTGGGTAGATTGAGGAGGAAGAAACTGCACATATGCATATACTTTGAGGAGGCTTTGCTGGATATGAGGAAAATTATAGGGAAGGCTGGAGGGGATGGACAGTGGAGGGATGGGGTATGTGTTTTTGGTATTAATGCATGGCTGAGATGCATTCACACAAGCATAATGCTTCCAGGAGGCAATCCCACAGTCTCTATATTGTTACAGTGATCATATAGTCCCTTTACTGGGCTGAGATCTCATAAAACGATGTAAACTGGCCACGAATGACTGCGGAGGATTCCACCGTCACTAGGGTACCACTGGGTGCCGGTGTGTCCTGATGTGTTTTAGTGTCCCCCTGAGACAGGAGTGCTGCCTTGTCATGGAACGCTCTCCTGGCCTCGGGTCAGTTGGGGACTTGATGGCGCAGGGCAGAGCTTCTGGCAGCAGCTGAACTGCAGCAGCAGCTGAACTGCAGCCGGGCGTTGGGCGGTGGATGTGGGGCGGCAGAGGGTGGCTGCGGGGCAGTACCCTTGGCAGAGCGGCAGGGCAAGCGAGCAGAGGGGATGCTTTAGAGACAACATGAGTGGCGACCCAAAAAGTTGCACAGGGACCTGGGCAGAGTGTCCTGAGGCCCCCAGGGAACCAGCACACACAGTCCGACCACCCTGGCTTCCCAGTGGGTCATTTACAGGCACCAAGAGAAAGGTCTTTGTTTTACTTGTCCCCAGTAAGCTCTCTGACTCCTTGTGCAATTATCATTAAGAGCGTGTCCAGTGTTTGAAGGAGTCAGCCATTTAATTGTATAAAAGCAAAGGTTTAACCACAAAAGCTGCCAGGCACTCCCACAATTATCATTTATCAGCCAAACAGAATGTCCTCAGGTTATGTATTCATCAAATGTTTATTGATTTAAGCTTTGGGCATTTTACAGGATTAGAAATTATTACTTCTGATTTAAATAGTGTTTAGAGGACAAGAAATCAAATACAAAACAGTGTATTTATGAAACAACAGGTTTTTAAAGAATTGCACAACAGAAAGAGAACACGAGCCTCTCCCCAGTGTTTTGGAACTGAAAAATGGTCTCTATATACAGCAACTAGCCAAGTATTAAAAATAATACTTGGGCCCATTTCTTACTTCAAGAGAGATTTTACTCTTCCCAGTGACTCTGTTCAGAGTAGAGGATATCAGGTCCCCAATCTTTGCTGGGACTCGGTCACTCAGGGGAGGTGCTGCCGAACTGCGAGGGGAACCTTCCCACCACAGAGATACGGTCATCGGCACGCAGTCTTAAACAGAAATGATGCTCTTCGGGAGGACAAAGCACTCCCAAGCTCTGTGTCCAGGATGTAGATATAAATATATTCTCTATTGAACTGTGCCTCTGAAACAGCTTAATCACATCAAACTAATAATCCCCTGAATATAGAGCTGATCTTTAGAACAGGGCTCAGCGGTGACGAGTCAGACGCGCTAAGGATGAGCCACCAAACGCAGAATTTGCTGTGCCCTGCGCAGCCTGGGTACGTTTTCTGTGTCTCACCTGCAGCCCTGATCTTCTCTTAAGGAAGTTCATTTAAGGGTGTGTTTATACATACGAAAGGTATTATCATTTAATGTTTTACCTTGGTCTTTATAGGCTTGTCCTATATGTAGCCATAAAAGTGTGACATTTGTTCATAGCTGAAACCTGTTTTAAGCGAAGGACATCTTGCATAGCAATTTGTCAGTGGCGAAAGAGCCTGGGGCTAGGAGTAGACATTTACTTACAGAATCTTTAGACTGTTTTAAACAGGCCTTTGGGACCTCCCTACTGACCGGCCTATAACATGCCCTTCTGTAGCATCTCTCTGTGCTATTTCTTTTAATTGACTAACCTCAGCACTGGCTGTTCAAAATCACTTTAACCCAAACATGCCCCCGGTCTGAAGCTCCTAATGACCTTCCCCTGGCCCTAAACACATATGGCTGAGACAATGCAAACATCATTTGGAAGATGAGTAAATTCAATAACTCAATTACCACTGCACCAAAATAACATTTATCAAATACTGGCCACAGTGGTTTGTATCTTTAGCTCTCTCTGTTTCAATGGCACGGCATTTGGGTGAAAGTAACTAATCGATTTAGGAATGATTAAATAGAAATTTGTAACACTTGGCATTATTAAACCTTCAATCTTCATTACAACTGCTTAACGATTACATCATGGGCTGTGTAAAATAAATTAACAGTAGCTGGAGACAATCTCATAAATAAAGAAAGCAAAGGTATTAGAATAGTGTTCAATAGAAAGTCTAATAAAAATACATACATTGTGGCATTATTAGTAGATTGTAAATACTGAGGTTTGGAGGAGTTTCAAGACTGAAAAATTTCAAAAGCCTCGCAAAAAAACCCTAGCTAGTATCTAACATTGAACTCATTTATTTTAAAAGGTCTAATTTAGTGGTAGAGCCAGCAGCCTGAGGGCTAGAGATGAATAACAGGTCAGCCCCTGCATCATCCTCTAAAATAGAAGAACGCTGCCTTTACAGCCAGCCTGAATCCCAGGTTCTCCTCGTGGGCCCCACACTCTTCTTCTTTGCCTGAAGTTCAATGAGTTTCTAGTTCTACCTGTTCCTTCAGACATCCAGGAGGTCCCCTCCTTTTTCAGGACCAAAACATTCAACGTTTTATGAAAGTTAATTGTAAAAATAATTTTGAAAACCCTGTAAAATTTTTTCAACTATTTCCCTACCATCTTTGTTCAAAGCCTGACGTTCCCACAATCATCTAAATTGGGCAAACCATTCTGTGTATAAGACACCTATTTTGAAAGCATCGCTACTGTTACAGCTAAATGAAATCACTGTATTCGTTTAAAAATTACACTGGCTAGCTATTACATAGACACATTTGGTCTGTGGATCACTACAGCTATCTACTTATTTATAAAGTGCTAAAGAGAATTATTTTGAGTTCATCTAGACAGAATGATGAGTCTGAGGCGCATTCAGGTGGTGTGAAAGCAGCTCGTGGGTACTGCCCTGTTTTACACTGTCAGCAAGAGCACCCTGAGATCCGAGAGGACTTTCCAGGTAGCTGTAACCCCTGTTTGCTCTTCCCTCTTTGGGCTTATGCCAGACTCAGCTTCCCTGCTATTGGAGAACGTGGGCCAGAAAGTTCCAAACCAAAACTTTCATCTCCAGCGGTAAAGTGTAAATAGCCTCTACCTTTACATGTGGGTTTGAAAAATAAAGTAGCCTTTTGTTTCATTGCCTACTACCACCTCTTCTAGGCATTGAAAGAGAAACAAGCAGGGAACCCAATCCTGAATGACTAATGAAGTAAAAACAAAAATAGAAGTAAAAAGATTTAACAAGTATTTATCAAATAGTATTCAGCTATTTATAAAGTGTTATGGAACACAGGGAGGTCTTTCAACACATCAACCATTATTTTCATTACAATGAAAAATAATTTATATCACAACTCTCCTCTTGTTAAAACTGGAATGTAGATTGAAGTCACCGCACACCATGACATGTAATAAACAATAAATCGAATGTTATCGACAGTGATAAATATAGCCCCTTGCTTCTTTTTCAGAAATGAATCAAAAGAAAGGATGGCTATATTAAAATGGCTCAGGCCTATAATTTTCTTCCAGTCCCAAGCATATAGCAAATGCTGTTATTACGTTCAAAGTTGTGGTTTTTTAAAGCTCAGAAAACAGGCCATTAAGCAAAAGCAATCAGTGTGGGGTATAACCATTCAAGGCCCTTTTTTAAAAAAAATTTATTTAAAGGAATTTTTCTTAAGTGAAAGGAAAGGGCAAAAAACCCCCAAAGATGAATCTTCAGGTATAAAAGCAGCAAGCTGTGAAATGAGCTATAAGATAAACAAGATGGTTCATAATCCTCTAAAGTTACAGTACACATGCCTCCTGCTCCAGGAGGATAAATGAAGATGTACACGTACGGCTTGAATTCAAAGTTTAGCATTATTAATCCAAAGACCATAAGGTTAAAATCACAGTTATGAACTCATTAATTGATTTACACTTGTACACCACTTGATTATAGTTCTTCCTTGTTTACTTCCATCAAACCTTGCACACGTACATGCTCAACTCCATGCAAATATATGCAATTAGAGTCCTCACCATCAGGAGGGGGCTGCTTTATGTGAGCTGTTAGTGCTCTGCCACAAAGGAAACAAGTAATTCCTTTTTAATGTGAAAGCATCCACTTCAAACTTTACGGCTGCTGGTGACTGTAAGGTTATTTTCTGTCCTCCTTATCCCATCCCATAAAAAACAACTTTAGTATGAAGAGAAATAATATGAAGAGTGGGTAGAATGGAAAGCTGAAGAAGGCAGAAATATTAATTTGAATCCTCAAGGGAGTACCCAGTGTTCCCAGGGAATGCATTCCCACCAACAGCCTTGTCACTACACACACCTTTGCTGCTCCAGAGGCAAGCTGGTGTGCACGTAAGATCAGATCTGGAATAACAGCACCATTGTACAAAACACCAGTAATGCAAATCAAGGTACTGTAATTAATGAAGTGTAATGTGGCAGTTACCTCTAGCTCCCTAGAACTAGAATTTTAACAATTAACATTAAAATATTTTAATGTGTATGTTTTAAATAGATTTAATCTAAAAATATATTTTATGTCCTAAAACTTGGATGCTAATACGGCAGACCTCAAAGTGAAATATTTGCCTCATTGAAATCAATGTAAGTATTTACATTAACTTGTGTGTGTACTGAATTAGCCCTAAACTAGCTCGTTTTGTAAACTGACGGATTTATTATTACAATAAAACGTTTGGACCCTAGAATATTTCCAAAGTATGTTTAAAAAAAAATACAGTATATTTAGAACGTTTGAAGTGAAATTTGGTATAAATTGTTACTGACTGTATTGCAGTCATTAACACGAAATACATAAAACACTTTTCCCATACAGAGGAACGTGTGTGCCACATATCATTTAGTGCACAAGAGGGCTGTTATTAAACTTCCACAAATATGATTTTGGGAAGTTTTGTTCCCCTGACAAGCGAGTTCAGCTAATCAGCTGTGAAGTCTCACATGTTAAATGTAATAGTATTAAAACCATGGATTGATTGTGGGCTGGGAACTGGAAAAGGTGTTTTATCTCAAGGCTACTGGTCTGATATATCCCAGGTCAGTGGTTCCTGAAATTTGTTCCAGCTGACTGAGTGTCACTGTCCTGTGGGAAGGGGCTGGGTGGGCCTGGATCAGGATATGGGGAATGTCATTAAAATCCTACAGCAATCGGTATCCTTAAAACATAGCTAAGATGTTAAAAACCAAAGTGTTAGCTGATTACTCCAAAGCAGCAGGTTTCCAGATTGTATTGAAGTAATGGGGGAGGAAGTTTGTTCTGTTTCTGGCTGTTTCGTACCATACCGTGTTTACCTAAAACCAAGCTTGTGCTTAAAAGGCAAGGAAAGCTGATGACATTGATCCAGATGCACACCCACAGCCTTAGAAGCCAAGTCCAAAGCTGCATGAAGTCAGCCGAAGGATTCCGTAGACTTCAAACGCCTTCACGTCAGGCTCTGGGGAGCACACGTGTCCCATGAGAACCTGAAGGAAGTATCAGAGAGTCTAGAAATTCAGATGCTTCTATTTAGTTTATTTTATGACCACAGCATACTACATCAGAGATTATCTCTGTGACTGATATAAATGTAGTTTGTGTAGGGCAGGGTCTAACATCCTCGGTGCCACAGCCTAAGCAGACCGCTTCCCAGAGCTGGCATCTTCATCGAACCCCAGTGAGACAGATTCTGTTTTTGTTATTTTTCAAAATAATATTACCTTGACCAGAAAATGTGAAATATGCGTTAATCTTTGATAGCCTAGTGAGGTGGATTTGCATTAACTCCTTAGGCTAGAATATAAATTTAGGATTCGGTTGGTGGTCCAAACTAATTCCCACTTCACTGTCTATGGTCCTCAGGTTTTGAACGTCAGTGATGCAAACAAGTATTTCCAGGTTCATTATCTAAGGCTGATCCTGTATTCCATTTATATGGACTATATAAATAAACCATTTATGCTCTACACCCATGCTGCAGAACGAACGGACTTTGTATCTGAATTTCTGAACCTTCATTGTGGCCAAAAATATTTGCGAGATATAAATCCCACAATATCACGGCATCTGCTCAATAATTCAGGCGTTGAAAACAACCAGAGAAGCAGAGAGCTACTTTTAAACGCAGATTGCAAAGGTGCTACAACCAAGACTAAAGAATTAACAGTTGAGCCTAGTCCCAAAGCCCGTAACTGTGTGCATTATTTAATCTCTCTGACTGGAAGGTCCTGTAACACCGAGTCGTGTCTACTCGGACTTTTAGTTCGGTCCCAAGATGCCTGAGGCTTGGACAGACAGCTGAGCTCGGTTATCGGTGACAACTGGGCATCTTTTCAAATGTTTAACTTTGTTAAGCTTTGTTTAGCTTTTGCAGACAGTTTTAAGACTTGCTACTGACGTACATCCCGCAGCTTTGCTCTAAGCTAACTGCGGAGTATTTGAGAGCAGATGTAGGGCAATACTGCAACAAGCACGATTGTTGCGTTATCAGTTCGCACGACAGCAGATCATCCTTCCTGTCTTCTTGGAAGACAGAGACTTTGAAATGATTACTAAACCAGCCACGTATCCCTCATTGTATGGCTGTAACGACCAACTGCCGTAGGGTGAAGTACACAATCTTTAGGATACTGGGAACAGTTAGGACTCAAACGTAGTAAAGATGTTTGAGTTCAGCTCTCTACACTGCCCCATGGTAGTTCTTCTATACTTGCTTATTTACGGGGAAATAAAGAGTATAATGTGGAACAGTAAAGCTAATCTAAAACATTTCAGCTAGATGTGTTTTAGTTGGCAGGACAATAATAAGTTAGTAATAACCTCACAACAGCACTGGGTGTAGCAGAGAACAAGTACAGCCTGCACTCATAAATGTCCAAGCGTTTATGGAGGAGGATAAATTTATTCCCAGAGTTCACCAGCTGCTAGTGAGCAAGTTATCACTATTCTGTTTCAGATTTTCTATAGGTGTTGCTGGGGGGCTGTGCCTAGTCAGACACTTAAATCACCTGGGCTGGTGGGAGTAAGACGCTATGTGCTGGTTGCAAAGAACCATCAAATTGTCAGCCGTCTGACTACGTGACGCTATTTTTATTTTGTATAAAACGTACACACCTACTTGTGTCAGTCTGGTGTTTGGAAGACATCGGCACAGATAATTCTGATTGCGTTTGAATTCCAGAGGCAATACAGCTAGGGGATGCCCGTAATCAAGTGTAACCTCTGAGAAAGTGGTACTGCGGCGTGCCTTCTCTGTACTGTTATTCTCTAACTTATACTGGGAGGAATGTTTGAAAGATATAGCAGGCGGTAGATTAAGCAGCACCAAAGAGACACATTGCCATGGGATAGCCCAACCAGTTCAACAGTAAAATTAACAAACTGGTAAAAATGGGGGAGAACTAATGACTTTTCCTTGAATTTCAGCCTCTCGTGTTTCTCCTCCTTTCTGACCCCTTAAGGTTGGGTCTCAAAGGAGACAAAGGAGAAGAAGACATCAATCTAGATGTCCTTTTAAGTGGGCACATCTATCTCATTAATTTGCTGGAGCCTATATACTGATTGTTCTTAAACAACATATAGTTCAAAGGCACCTGCAACCTCACTCTTTCTTTTTAACGCATGTTTAAAGTTCTGAGGACTTCATCTGAAGTTGTGATTAAATGAAGAAAAGCCTAGTGTAACCAGGTGAAGGTTTTTTAAAGAGCGATTTTAGTTTCAAATGTAATTTTTGTATTGGTATCTTCGTTTGGCATTCTTAAACAAATTCAAATTTCTAAAGCTGAATTACAAACCTATGAAAAATGCAGTTACCATTTAGGTACCAAACCAGCCATACTTGTATTGGTGCAAATGATACCATTCTAACACAATAATCAAATGAGTTTCTCATAAACTGTTCTGTAATCTAATAAAGTAACAGACTTTTTTTTTAAACCTTTATCAATCTCAATCTGTAATATTTACATACATATCATAGATAGGGGATGAAAGGGAACTGGAATAACTGACAAGCAAACTGAGATAAATGAGAAATAACCCATCATTATGGCAAAAAAGCAAAAGGCAGCATTATGTAGAAACTTTATCGAGTAATTAATGATCTATCTGGGAATAATTACATGTGACTCACTGCTCCCATTTTCTTAAATGAATTTAAAAGCTATTAAATATCCCCTTAACAATAAACAGCATGCGAGATACTGCTTTGCTGCTTTTGTCCACAAAATTTTATCTTAATCAGTGAATATGGATAGTCTTGAGGAAGAGTGGATGAGCGGATACAGCTGCCAGGTAGTGAAGGATGTGCATGCTTGTAAGAAAAAGGCTGAGATAATGGTTAAGAAAATACAGAGCCTTGCATATTAACAGCGTTACTATTACCTACCTATGGATCTAACTAGCAGATTATGTCTTTTTATGGCCATACAATGTGGGTAAGATGGTCCCAGTGAATGGCTATCACACACACTCTGCAATTGGCATTTCTGACGTGCTAACACAAGATGATGTGGGAGAAGGATGCTCCACCACCTCCACGGGTCGGAGTGAGCGCAACGGTCTAAGGGGGATTTGACTGAAGAGGATGCTCGGCACGCAGGCAGTGCTTGCTCCCCTAAGAGCTTCAGTGTAACACATGGCATTACGCTACCTTTTTTGTTTAAAAAAAACCCACAAATGATGATTGAGTGTAACGATGAAAGAGATCCAAGAGGACACAAATTAGGAAGAATCTGACCCAGTGAGAGTCACAAGTTCCGCAGGACAGATAGAAAATTCCCTTTTCCTATACAAAAGGATATGGCATTAATCTAGTTTGTGTACAGTGTGGATTTGAGCAGAGTACTGCACGTAGGTTTCTTACTGAGTACCCTAAAGACTAGATTATTATGAAAGTGGTAGCTGCATTATTTTAAAAATAAACTAATTCCACTGCTTTTTTTAAAGCACCCGAAGCTATCAGTAAGGATAGGGATGGAATTGAGCCTACCTAACAGACTGAGCTGCTCAGGTTAGGCGACTCAAGCAAGGAACGTTTTGCTTTTGCACCTTGGCTTAGGTAGAAGGAAACTGCTGAATTGCTTGGGGCAGTGATGGCTCTGTGCAAAAAGAGCATTTAAAGCCCTGGGGATTTTTAAACTAAATAAGCATTTCTATTTGACCAAATTAATGCTTTTGTACAAAGTCCTGTATCAGTTCTACTTCTTCATCATGTTTTAGGATGAGATTATTCTGCCTTTATTTTAAGATTTCATCCTGTTTATCTACCTAGACTGTAATCTTTCTGGGCAAAGTCTGATTCTTTGTCTGTGTTTGTAAAGGTGTGCATGATAAAGTCTGTGTTTCAGCTGCATGCTCTAATCATCCATAAAGAATGTAGTAACCCAAAAGCAAAGAACACACACACACACAAAAAAAGTCATCCTCATGGAGCAAAACTAACTCTTACAGTACACAGCTGTTTCACTTAATGGCTACAGCTGTTTTTTTCTAAAGCTAAAATTTGCTTAAAATTGTACAGAAATTTCACTTAGATGAGTCTCTCTTATGCAATTCACATACAAACTAAATATCCCACAAAATATAATTCTATCAAAACATCAGCAACCTTTAAATAATCTATTTCAAAAGACACAGGCTTTGCCATTAGATTGTTTTTTTTCACCAAAAGTATATGAGATGGTTTAGTGTCATTACTGGTGTTCTGTATGAGCGCTAATGACCTTGCATAAAGCAGACATAAATTATTTTTACACATCATCCCTCGAGTAGCTTTATGAAAATGCATGTAGTGATTGCATACTTAGCTCTTCAATTAAATGCCAGAGAAAAAGTGACTTTGGTAAGGTTTTGCCACTTGATTTCATGGGATGATCCCATTCCCAAAAGTGATAGTAACTTACTTTTATGCTAAAGGACAGCAATTTGAAGGAGCATATTAAAAATCCATAGCTGTTGTATTTAGCGTTTAATTTCAACTCAATTAAATTGGGAAGACGTTTATTTTAAATATCCAAATGAGAGCATTCAAAGACAATTTTTTCATCAGAAAGGAAGAAAAATGAATACTTTTCATGCAAAATTTTACATTCTCCTGTATCAAACCATAGGCCGCCTTCAGGTTTGACATTTCATAGCACACATGATGTATGTGAGGCAAGCAGAAAATATATGTTTAAAAACATGAGGTAGTTTGATCCCGACAAACTGAAAGAAATGTAGCGCACATAGACCTGCTCAGTTTTGTAGTTACTCCCAAGCCAGTGTATATAATGAGGAAAAGACAGTTTTACATAGTTAGGTACTTTGTATTCTACAAACTAAACCAGATGTATCTGTAAACATATCTGTTGTGAAGAGATCAGCTTTAATTGTAACTTTTGGATCCCGATTGATTTTCTGAAGCTAGGGCGCTCACAGCTGCAGTGCTGGTTTTGACCATTTGCTAACCTTTCACTTGAGTTGCTTGCTTTAGAAAGTGGCTTAAATACCACGCCTGATCTTCCTCAGATAAGCTTTCTGGAACTAACATGCTGTGTTTAAAGTATTCTCAATCAATTAAACAGAAATGCAACACAACGGAGGAACATGTGTGCAATCCTGTTTGTGAAACTTCATATTCCCCAGATGCTAGTGGATTAAATTCTCCCACCTTCAGCATTTTTGCTCAAAAAATATACAGATATTCTACACTGGGCAGTAAATACGCAACAACTTGATAGATATTACTTTAACTGTTTCATATCCCAGGATCAACAAAAGCATAAGAAAATAGTTGCATTAAACTTTTTTGCACAATAGGCAACATAGTCTGGCATGTCCTCACAGGAGAGTGTTTTCATTAAAGAGCTCCTCTTGTGTTTGCTTACCTCGAAGGAGAGCAGCCCTCCTATGGAAATAACACCTGAGCTGAAGAAAAGGATTGTGCAAGCAGCCTGTGAGCTTCACTAACTCAAGCTGCTGCTTATGACAACATACAATTAAAAGCAATGCTATGCTTAGACTGAGAATTAGTGGATGAACTTGAGACAGGGCAGCGCTTCATTTAAACTTCAGCGAATACTGAGCAGCCAAGCTCCAGAAGACATGCATGTGGGGTTAGGAGCAATGCACCTAACCCAGCCAACCTCAGCCAAGTCTTCCAGCTTCAACTTGACTGTCCTTACCCAGTTCTCAGCTGATACAATAGATCACTGTTTCCAGCGCCAGTTTTCGCTAGCCAAGAAATGCATGTTGAATTGCATCATGAGTAAAATAGAAGAGGGATTATTTGATTTTATTTCTACTTCTCCTCTATTCATAGCTTAGCAATTGTATAGCACAGTGAACGAGCACCTCCTAAATGTGTGTGCTTTTCTGTACGTAAGAAATAAAATGACAAGCTTGGAACAGTGTCACCTTTTCTGCTTTCCCGGCATATAAGGAAAATACGGCTAATTGTTATCTTTGGCCTCCGTATGACTATATGAAGGCGATGCATATAAAATATGTGTTGACAGAAGTGCCCTGCTCTTTTCTTTTTGATCATCTCAACTTTAAATAGCTTTGACTCTATGTAATTCTTCCCTTCCATTTAATTTGTGGCTTGAAGAAGTGAAAACAACTGTTTCCAGAGATAAACCCAGAATTAAAATTATATTGTTCTTTAGTTCCTTGCTTCTATGCTGGTAAATTAATTCATAAATGGGAATATTAATACTTACGATGAAAATACACCCTATAATTGCCCTGCTTAATAGATAAAGGCCCAAGAGAAAGACAAAGCAAAAAAATGAATTAAAGAAAATTAGTGTTTTCATTTTGGGCATGAAGTTTTGAGTTGCAAATGAAGATAAGAAAATGAACCATATTTCCTGTTTATGTTACCAAGATTCTCATTAAGGTGTCTCCTCTTTGACCTATGTTGTTGTGAGAAAGAAACTAAGGCAAGTAAGCTTATACTAATGAGAGGCAAGAATACCCCTGCTTTTTCACAATTAGAATAAATGTATTGGGGAGCCAGATGGGACCTTTAAAATTTTCCACAATTACATGCCTGCCACAGATAATGGTAAAGACCCTACAATGGCTATTTAAAAGCCATAAATGAACAGATTAGCAGACTTTTTTTTAGATTCATTTTTCCCCCCTTTGGTTGTGTTTTGATGTTTGGTGAGTTCTGGAGAAAAGAGAATTGTGGGAAGGAGGTGTTTTACTGGAATGTTTTCATTTAAAATGATAAATTTCTTACAGCCTAACTAGAAACAGGTTCTTACTTGATAAGGGGAGAGCTGAATGAATTTTAAAAAAAGGCCTGTGGTGGTTTTCATAAGAAGCAACTAATTCTGTCCTTTTTATCTAACTAAAACACCAGTGTCCTTGCTTCTACCACAACCTACGGTGTTACTTCTCTGCTTATAATCCCCCTGCTTTCCTCATGCGCCTTTCACATCTCCTACGGCTCCGCGATGCCAGCTACTGCAAACCGTATCATTCTTGGGTTTTAGGTCTTTCTCTGTATTGAGTGCTTTTTGCATGTGTGAATATGATTTTGTATGCCTGCTTCTTGCTGATCCAAGAATACCCTTTTTTCTTCAGAATACACATTTCCTGAATTGGTTTATTCCTGATGTTTCCAAAAAGTCTGGGAAAGAGCAACAAAAGGAGCCAGAGTGCTTGTGCGCAAATACACCATTTTAGTTCAGTGACTTCAGAGGGATTTGTTCATGTGCATTAGATACTAGCAATCTCTGAAAATCAGACCCCTTCAAGATATCTGAAGCTGGACGTTACCACGGGAAGTGAAAAGAGAGGTCAATCCCTACAGAGATTGACTGAGCATCTTTGAGTGAGTTTGGATGACCATGAGGAGGAGAAAACTCCATGCAAGGACTCTATCTCAGTTTGAGTACAAGAGAAAATAGTGAAAAGGTGCTTCAAAATTTGAAAACCAGTTATGCTTTACTTTATTTAAATCTGAAGATAATGCAGGAAGAAAATAACCAATACCAGTCTTAAATCTCTCTGTGGTATATGGACCATGGGTTTACTTAACTGCACCGGCTGCTGAAAATAGTCATTCAGGAAAACGTATTTTGGTACTATAAACAAAGTCCAATTATTTCATTTTACCGTGGCATTCAACAAAATTACCAATAAATAAAACAATTGGCAAGGCTTTAAGATCCATGAGAGTATCCAGCAGTGTAACAAACAAAACAATCTAGTTATGACTGTTATAAAGTGGGTAATAGACACAGTGGGCCCAATTTTCCGAACTTTACAATAATTTGAAAAGCCCTGCAGAGTGCTTGATTTTCACTTGTTCATCTTACTTCCTTCACTGGTGCTCATAATTAATTTAAACTGTATAATTCAAGAACAGTTGCTTCATTGTATAGCCAGCTTTGTAGAGTTTTTAAGTTATGGGAACGCTTATTGGAAATAATTATGGAAAAACTGAAATTGCAGTTGTATCTACCTTGGTTGCTTGCATTGAATTTAGCATTGCTTAAGGTACGTCTGCTCTGCTCTCCTGGACGCGAGCAACTGCTCGGTGAGCTTTACGCCAGCTCCCTTGCATCCAGGGCAGCTGACG
This sequence comes from Calonectris borealis, assembly GCF_964195595.1. Taxonomy (NCBI): domain Eukaryota; kingdom Metazoa; phylum Chordata; class Aves; order Procellariiformes; family Procellariidae; genus Calonectris; species Calonectris borealis. The sequence continues at coordinate 4,689,571 of NC_134321.1, read as the reverse complement.
GCCACACAAAGCACAGCCTGAGCTCATTTACTGTGATGCTCAGTAGGTAAATTAGCCTACAGCAAGTACCTTGTTGGCAAAGTGGGATTGCTACCCATATGGGTGTACCTCTATACCAACTACCTTGGGACAGAACATACTGTCCCAAAATGGCACGAGAGCACGCTGGCTTTCCGTGGAGTAGTACTGCTAAGAAATGGTATGCCAACAGGCCCTCTTCCCTGCCCCCCTGTCCCGTGACAGAGCTTCTGTGGGCTTCACCCATGAACTGGCATAGAAATAGGTTTTGTTCCTCCTCTCGTAAGGGATGCTGTTTGCCTGAAACGTAGTGGTTCCTGTGGGTGGTCCTGAACGTGAATAAGGGCTGTTTGCACAGAAGTCCACACTAAGCGCTCAACAGATTTAGGGCTTGTCTAAGCTTCAGAAGGATGGGGTATGATTTCCAGGCAATCGAGATGAAAAGATTATTGCCTGTCAGCTTAGCTGCTTGCCCCGACCATGCGTAGGCTGTCAGCCCCTCACAATTACAAGGCAAACCCTGCAACTGTGCTGGAATGGGAGCTTATAGACAAGAAGTTATTGACGGTCAGCTGATGAATGGTAACTCATTAAGCCGTGGTAATATTATTGCTTGCAATGCTCTGTCCATACAGTTAATCAATTTTCTAAGTGAATGAAACTGAATTAAAGCCGCTTTAATTCCAAATGAGAATGTCGACACAAGCATTTAGTGAAGTTTGACTAATCCACTTAAAACAAACTTAGATTTGTTTCTCTCAGTAGCCGTATGTAGATAACTCTGGGACAGAGGTTCAGAACAGCTACTTCAGGCTTAGTGCATCTAACAGCCCAACTTAACCCAGTCCCCGCCTACAGCGGTGGAAATCCCACGCCACAAGACCAGGCTGTAAAGCTGAGTATCTTAGCTTAGTATCTACCCAGCTGTGATTTGATGCACGTTACATATGACAAATATTTAGGTAGTTTTTATCAAGTGGATGATGATGAACAGGGCAAGATAAAACACTGAATGCAGAAAAAGAATATAAGTAATCGTTAATTAAATCAGCTTATACGTTTACTCTTCATGTGTCATCAGCATCTTACCTCAAGCATGCAGGGACGAACAAAACCAGGTTGTAAGAACAAAGCAGATTGTTTGATAAAAATTTAGGAAACAACATATAGAAAAAACTTCAAATGAAAGTTTTTTCTATCAGTACTTCAGAAGGTATATTAGCCATTCGGTCTTCATTCATGACCACTCACAGAAACGTGTGCAGCTTGTCTCATTTTTACCTGCACAGCAGTGAAAGAATAATGGTGATGCAGTGAAAGAACAGTGACACTGGGAGTGTTAACGCCTTTTGAACTACCACTATGCTTCAGAGTTAACGTGCCATTGCAAGGAATTGTGCCATTTCTCATTTCTCTGAAAGCTTATTTCACCTTGGCATCTTTTAGATACAGCTTCAAGCACCCACCCTTCAATTTATATGTTGAAGATTTACTTCAAATCCAAAGGGACTACAGATTTACTGTGTCTTCATGGTAAATGTTTTATTTTTTTAGTAAAGGGCTGCATGGAAGCACCATGAAAGTGAAATTAAAAAAAAAAAAAAAAAAGAAAAAGAAAATAAGGTTTAATATAGACCAATAGTTGTTGTATCAAATAAGCCACAAGAAACATGGGAAAAGCAAAGCATTGGCATAGCGTGCCAGACAGAAGAAATGTCAGACTGAGCCCAGAGACTTGAGAAGACACCCTCGTCTCCTTGAAGTTGATGGGAATTTTGCCACCGACTTAGTGGAGACGGGTTTACACCCACACTATCTTAAAAGTGAATGCTTAGCTGCTGAAGCACATGATGGCGGCCACCCCAGAAAAACACCAGCTTGCTGAACCATGACATACACTGACTCAATCCAAAACTTGTTCCTAGCTCAAGGACTGAGTTTTTGGCATGACATTGTACCTGCTCTTGTTTTATTTGCCACAGCCTTATGCAGGGACGGCACAAAGCTAAGTGAGAGAGATCTTCTATTAAACGTGAAATGGCGATCACAGGATCATAGAACAGCCAGGACACCGAATAGTGGCAGGACAAGAGATGACTGGAAGCAACTGCTGAAGGAAATAAAGATTTATTTCTTGCCCTGAAATATTCAGAACAAAATCAATTGATTAAACTTTATTTCATCCCACCAAAAGATACATTTTTTTTGAAATGCATCTCCTGTGTTCAAAGTATTTTGTACACAGACTCAATTATTCTTCTCGATCTAGGTCCTTTCTATAGAAGCAGTTATGTCACCCCCCTGTATGTTCTGGTAGGCAGAAGAGTCCGGTTAGGGGCAAGTACAGTTTTGCACTGACTGTTGAGAGCTCCTCAAAACATGATGTGACTCGGCCTCTGTCCCACGTCTCACTAATGCATAAGTTATCCCCGCAAGTCACATAGTCGTTCTGTTGGGTTAATATGGATTCGTGTAACAAAAGTATCGGATTATTTTAAATACTAACCTGCCTCTGAGTAGTGATTACAGTAACAAAAGAAGCAAGCACCTGAACACAACTGGGCGTTTTTGTTATCTCTCACTGTTCATCCTATGGCGCGAAATAAACCACGAGCAAAGTCCCTAATTAGTTCTAAGCACTCTGCTGGTTCAATTCATAATAAATCTTTTAACCCTCTCACAACAGACTTGGTGCACCACAGCGAAGACTTCTTCATACTTGCCTACCCAGGAATAGTTCAGTACAAAACGCCCAGAGTTTTGAAACCATTCTGAAGCCAAGTAAACAGACTTTTTGCCATCAAAGAAAGTATTGTCCTGTGTGGATTGCAACAACTCCAGCCGTGGGCAAAGGAAAGATTCTCTGAGAGGTATCCCTTAGCAAATGAGATGTAGCAGGAAAATCTAGTAAGTGTCCTTCACTTTGTTTTCTGTAAAGCAGTCTCCAAACACCACATTTCAGGCAACCTTGTCATTGCTCAATGCGAAATGGGCCGAAAGAGGAAAGATTGGTACTTCTTCCGTTCTCGTGGGATTGCCAGCCACTTACAAAGACTATTTGAATTATCTCATTAACTAACAACCCTACTTCCAAAGATCCTTTCAGGTGCCCATAGAAAGACAATTTCTGTTAGGCTGGCATAATTTCCATCTGATTTTTTTTTTTCCTTAAAAAGACTTTTGCACAGTTGGCTGAAAGCTTTTCATGCTTACCTGGGGGTAAGAATCCTGAGTACCATAAATGTGGGGCTCAGCAATGTTTTTGCTACCTATTGAGTTTATTATGACTATTAGTTACATGAGAAAAGATACCTAATTCTAGAAAATACCTGCAATTTATTTGATACTGTGCATGAAATAAGCTTACACCTAACCCAATACAGGCATGAGAGGGAGTCAGATAGAACGGAAGAAAAAAATTTGGTTTAAGGTGATGAGCTTAGGTATTCCTAAGCTTAGGTATTTTGAGCTAGGTATTCCAGCTCCATTCCCTTCTTACTGTTTGGATGCTGAAAAGCTATCCATCTCTGCACGTCTACAGCCCGAGTACATCGCTTTCCCAGGGAAGCCAATGTCATTGATTAAGAAGAGAACTGCCTAGTTAGCCACCTATCCATTCTTCGTCAGGGAGAGACTTGACCATGTGTTATATCCTAATCTCTAGCGTTACAAACAGATCCTGGTTTTCCTAGATTTAATGGTTACAGACGTATCGATCTAGATGTGAGAAAGGTCACACTCCCAAAAGCCAGACACATAAAAGAGAAAAATGGAAATGAAACAGCTTTACTCTTCCAACTGTGTGTTATGGCTGCTGAGCTGCAAAGGACAAAGCATCCTTCCAAAACCGTTTGTCTGCATACAGGACTGAGATGGGGAGTTAAAATTTGCCTGAGCTACAATATCCCAGTTTACTATATCCCAGCGTGCAACATCCCAACTTTTACAAGCCTCACCATCATTACAACAGTACCATGTTTTAATCACAGAGAATGTCACCTTCATATTAAAATGATCCAGATAGTTTTCAGTGTATGTGATTCAGCAGAGTCCTCTGAGGCTGAAGGATGCCCATGGTATTATTCATTGTTTTATACTGAATGAAGAGAGAAACTAATTCTCTGTCCTTTTGTACTGGGAATAGAATAATGCATGTGATTTTCCACTTTGAAAAGATATTTAATAATCCCATTTAATGTTGAGTTAAACATTTCATTGTTTGCCATGACTAATCCACAGATTTGAAGGGAAAATTCCACTTTAAAGTGTAATGGAGCTTCTCTGTTCCTTCACTTTTGAATTAGTACTAACACAATTTTGAAAATAAGTACCAATTTGTGGAGATATTTTGCAGCATGTGTTCGAACACACTTATCATAAGTACAGTGAAATAGAGGGTGCTTTGGATAACAAATGCAAATTCGGTCAGACTAGTAAAACCAGTGGAATCCTCACTTACAGAAACCTTCTAATTAAATGAATAAACTTATTCTGAAAGATGTTCAATGAAGGATGCAGAATAGGATTATTCTACTCCATCAAGCACCCTTTTGATGTTTAATGAAACTACAACACCAGGTAAATTATGGTTTTGTGTTCACTGCACACTGTTTAATGAGATTATAAAGAAAAATCCTATATCTTACAAGTGGGTCAAATATACTTTTATATCTCTGTCTGGAGAGACAACCTCCAGAATGATCATTTAGAAGTATGCAGCTGACTACTGAGAGAACATTTAAATAAACACACTGTTATTAAAACACAGAAACCCTGTAACTGTTGCTATTTACTGACACTTTCAAGCATCAGACTGCTTTTGAATCTAGCATGGCCAGTGAATACGCTGATAAAAATATGTAAATAATTATGGGTGCACAGTAATGAACTTTAATAACACATTCTATTGCAGTATCTGTAAAGAAACACAACTGTCCCAGATGTTTTTTATATTTCCATAATTATTTTTAAAATAACACTGTATGTATCAGCATGAAGGGGAAACAGGCACTCAAGCCCCACGTGCCATGAAGCATGCGCCACACTGCACAGGGTTGCAGCCCTGTTAACATTTCCAGGTAAATGAGGCTTATTATTTAAATACCTCAATTATACAAGCTCTTTGTCAACTTAAAGTAATTGTGTATGTCATACCTATATGTATGAAGGTGATACCAGTACAAAAGTGCTTTCTGTTTAACCAACCCTGCTCCCGGTGACAGCAATGATCAAGCTCCTTTTGACTTCCAGAGGAATCCAATTAGGCTGAATGAAAAGTGCTGTGGGAGCTCCCACCTGGAATAAACCGTGGCACCAAGCCACTGATGTACTTCTACATCTCTCCGCTCCCAAGGCTGCCCAAACTGCTGAGCTACTTCAGTTACGTTTGCAAAGATTGCTTCCTTATCCTGGGCCAAGTTACATTGGCCTTTTGTCCAAAATGGGTCAGTACCATTTTGTTTGAAACAAACATAAAAATTTCATCACCTCTAATTTTTCCGTAATGAGGAACCTGCAGCGCTAGAACCACGAGTCAATGTGTGTGGGAGCAGGACCCATTTATCTGGCACTTCTGCAAGCCAGGCATTCTCTTTGCAAAACAAAGTCTTTAAATCCTGGCCAAACGGCTAAATCACTCTTCCTCCACTTGTCAATGCTTCTGGTTGTAAAAAGACAACTTGTCTGGGGAAGGCTGGATGCATGTCTCAGCAGTCTGAATTGGACATGAACTAATTGGAAACTTCATCAGAGATGAACTAGTATCATACGTGCTCTCTGCCAGCCAGGCAGCAGCTTTCAGTCGCGTTGCACCAGAAGTCAAAGGAGGGCCAGATTAAAAAGAACGATTTTAACACTACGGAATTCATGTTGCGTTTTCTCCCGAGATGACAGTGTTTGACGGCTCCAACACGTCACACGTTTCAGGACCTGCTGGGAATTGTGATTGGAGACAGACAAACATGATATTCTCAGGCTCAGATTTGTGGAATTTGGGAAAACTTTCAGTTTCACTTGCCTCTAAATCTTCCAGAGCTAAAATCAAGATCTGTGTGACAGCCATGTGACATAAATCAAGTACATGTATTCAGCAGTTACAATTTTGATAAAAGTTCTTTTTTTTTACTCAGAGACTTATAGTCATCAATAATACCGGTTCCAATGCTAAAAGCATCTATCATACGATGAAACTTGCATCGCAGTGAAAAGATTAACACTCTTTTTCACTGAATCAACAGGAAAACCATGATTACCAGGCTTGGAAATACCGGATAAGTCATTTTTTTCTAAAAAGAACAAGGTTATGCTTCAGACTCATCTACAGCCCACCCTACTGACTCTTTGCTGTCACTGCACAAGGACAGCCTTCACAAGAAGGTTTTTACACTTAACTACTGTAAAGTCCTATACTGCACTAAGGAACGTGACATACTGCAATAATGTCAGATGCCACAGAACTGCAAATAATTTTAATAACGAAGTGGAACACCCTTATTTTAACTCCTAATTCATTGATTAGAAGTTAGTCGGTGAGTTTTTATAGGCTTTGGTTTAGGCATTAAGACCTGTGGAGTCAATGAGATTGGGAAGGTGCTCAAGCATTTTGTTAACAGGGCTGGATTGAAGCACGCGCTTTTGCAGGTCTGCTGATGCCTTTGGCTCTCCGTATCAAGCTCGGACAGATTTAGCTGCGGCAGTTGCTCCTGCCCCAGCTGTCTGCTTTGTGCTGCTGCCGACTGCTGCCGTTGTAGCAGGGAGCGTGTGTCCGTACGTCCGCCTAGCTCCCTCTTGTATTTCACACTCCCCTCACCAGTGCTTTAGGCTGAAATGCCAGGCTGCGAACTGGGGCACTTGAAGTGTTGACACATGTCCCGTTCTGTCACCCTTTCTAGAGGACGCTGATGCTGGAAGGCAGAGAGGTGTTAGGTGAACAGCTGGAGGTGGCCATGTCTTAAGCCACTGCAGCTAAATCTGCCAAATCTCATCTGTCAGAGCACACAGTTTATACATTTAGCTTCATGTGTATGGAACCTTAGGATTACCAAATTACTACTTTAAATACAATGCATTAGCCCGGATGAGATCAGTTAAAGAAAAATGCAAGTAACAACTGGAACATCTGAGTGCTTCAATAAAAAACACATTGTTAACACAATTTGGAGAAAATACAGGATGCCAAAACTTTGCACATAATTTAATAATATTCTTCGAGAGAGGAAAAAAAAAAAGATGTTATCTGCTTGCTTGATAAATGCTTCAGACTCACAGAGGTCTGATCTTCATCTGTTTTAAGTCAGAATGACTTCACTTAAGTCAGAGGAGCCATGAAAGTCAACAGCAGATGAAGAGCTGGCCCTAGTTTGCTATTCACTAATCTTCAGGGAAATTGTAAGATTATGGACAGAATACTTTCTTTCTCCAAGATAAGGAAATATAATATCCCTAGAGTACCTCTTATCTACCCTCAAATTCAATCTGGAAAGTCTTTCCTCTTTTCTAAGCTTTTCGTAGAATTTCTGTTCTATAAATGTAGCCTTTCCAAGTTCATTGGCATTTTTAATCTGTAAAAGCTGTCGTTCCATTTTTGGGCACAGCTCCCCCTTTTCCTGATTCCTCTCAAAAATTTGAAACCTTTTCTTTTCCTGCTCCTTTCACTTTTCTGAGAAGTTTCTTCCCCTCTTTTCTTTTGTGAACAGAAATACTTGCTTTAGTTACAATTCCCCTTGAGCCTCTCCGTTGTGTTCCAGCTTTTGATCTTCTCAGCGCAATGTGTACGTGTTTGTGTCCATGTGTGGGACAGAGCAAACCACTGTGTATGAGCTGAGATCTCAACATTGTTTGCTTTATGGTAATACTCATCACCGTCACACCTAATATGTATTATAAAAGTAAACTGTGTTATAGATAAACTCTTAGGCGCAGGAACTGAACTTCACGTTCTTCCAATGTTTATGGTACTGTAGTGCCATCTAGTGAAATACCTACGGTAAATATTCTAGTGTGTAAGTAAAGTCCATTTTTGCATTAATAAAACAAATTTATTTTTGAATACGATACTGAACACATATACTGCTGTTCTCTACGAGTGTGCAAAATTTGGTACAAATAGTGATCATCTAAAATAAAATTGTTAACTAATGTAATTTCTTAAAGTACGGTGAAGTGTTGCTTTTCAAAGGCATTCGCACGTGATTTAACATTCCATTGCACATATAAAACCTGATTCTTAAATCTTTGATAAAGCTGTTCCAAGTAGAAACAAAGGAGCTTTAGTTAACGGTACCCAGTTTGTAGACTAAACATATAACTTGTATAATCGGTCTCAAAAAGCCGTTTACACTATTTGCCACATTTGCAAAGGAATGTGTAAGGGCCTGTTATTTACCTAGAATATTTTCTTGAAATCTCTAAATCCCGCACAGCTTCTCATTTGTAGCAGATGCTCAAAGCTGCCTAGGAAAGCAGCTCCAGAGCCGATGGCTTCAAATGGGAAATGTCACATTTAACCCTTCCCCATCCCTCCAGGTAGGATACAGGATTTCTTTCTTAGGGCTTCACCCCTTCAGGTGAATGGCACTTGCTTTGCAGAGCACGGGCCACGGACTCGTTGGTGCCCAGGACTGTCCCCAGCCCCCCCCACGGGGGGTCCCAGGTCGTGCTCCTGGGCCAGGGACGGACACGTTGCGCTGCAGCCACCGAGCGCCGCTTGCAGCAGGGCTGCTCCGCGTCCGGCTCCCTGCTAAACCCGACCTTCTCCCCGTCACGGTACCACGCGCCCACGGGCGCTATGGTCCGTAGACTTGGCACATGAGCTACGACTGCCACGTGGGAGACGGGAGCAAGACGAGGCATAGCGCAGGCAGCTGCGGAGCGTGTGCAAGGGGTGGGCACCCAGTGGGGATGTTGCCTGAGTCTCGTCAATAATCTGCCAGTCTGGATAAATTTGCGTGTAAGTGACATTGCTATCCGTTAATCAGTTGAAGAGAGAATGAAAAAAACACTGTCCACCTGGTCCCGTCTGATTACGGATATCATTAGTCTCAAGTACAAATAGTTTATGTCAGTGAAATCATACAGGGATTGCTTTTAAAACTCTATATCATGTCATCTGAGTCTATCTTAACGTTCCTATAGAAAATATCACGCGATCAAAAGTGCTTTCTTTTGTCTTATCTGTTTCCATCTCGCCTCTACTATTGCTGCTTTCTGTGATACTGTAAAAAAGTCAACCTGGGCTTACAGACCAGCTCTCCTGTCTGATGGGCTGTCACAGATGGAGACAGCCCCTGCCCAAAGGATCGCAAATCACGGATTGATCCAAAATCAGTTAATGAACGTCTTTTCACTGATCTCAGTGAGGTCTGGAGCAGGCCTAACAGCAAAGATGTTGTCTATTAAGTTGAATTTTCTTTTGGATGACATTTTGGAACTGTTAGCATAGTTCACATTTCAGTTTCCATTGTCTGCAACCATATGAATTTAATATTTTACAACAGTTTTACGTACAGATTGGAAATCTGATTTCAGTTACTCCTGCTGCTGCTTTATTTCATTTAAGGAAATTGGTATTAAATTGTTGGATATATTTACGTGTCCACATTTGTTACTACTTTAGTCTGTCTGAAGTACCGTGCAACCTACAGTACTTCATTCTCACCATTAATTAAAAGTCTTACAAGGTTAGCACACCCAGGAAGGAGGATTGGGGAGCAAGCGTTGTGTAACAGATGAACTCATATAAAATCTAAATGTGATTTAATTAGTTGATAATGGATCATTAATTACAAAGCTAGTGAAATGAAACACATTGTTGTGGGAACACATAATGGAACTATTGAGAAAGAATAGATTTGTTTTTCCTAAGTACTTGTCTGCTAAGAAAACCACCTGTGCAAATAACTGGCTCAAATCAGATGACAAGCAGATTTTTTATTGCACAAGAAAGATTTTGGTTTCCATGACAACGCACCTAGGTCAAAACAGCAAATTGTGTATTTTTCTGCAATAAACATTTCATTTACTCTAACAGGTTTAACATCCAGGTTTATAATGTGTCTAAAATATATTTATTAGCTAGCAATTATTTAATACAGCAGCTTCTGCCCAGAAATTGCTGTTCAGTGACTAGGGATTCAGCTAGAAGTGTATGGGATCTATCCTAAGTCTTTTGGCATTTTAAACAAATGCTGTAATGCTGTTTGGCTCACAGTAACCTACTGTGAGCTCTGGGGAGAACTAAGCAAACAGTTTAAATGTTACACAAAAGTTTTTATTTAATTGAATTCAAGCATTTATAAAATTATACGAAATTAGGTCATATTCATGGGTTATCCAGTATTTAACATTTTCACCAGTAATTGCCTGTACATCTAATTTAAAATTTAATGACATTATTTAAGAAAAAGGTTTTCTTGATCTGAGGGCAAATATGCTTTATTTATAGGCCCTTTCTCAGACTGAGAATGGAAAGTACAAATGTGTTACTCATTAAGCCCCACGTTGTTACGTGGTTGGATGACTAAATCACTGCTTCCCCAGGGTGCCTACGCCAAAAAGCGCCGGAGTCAGCGAAAATAGAAAAATAGGTGTTCTCATTTCCAGTGTTCCGAATCAAAAAAACAATTAGTAAATCTCTGACATAATGAGGGGTTTTATTCACCAGAGCTGCCTGGAAGCGGCTCTGAACTTGAGCTCCGACCACTCGCCCGAGACCTGATGGAATTATGTCTCAGCCGGGGACACAACGGGGCGGTCACAATGTGGCACCTCCATAGCGGGCTGCTGATCCAAGATGGTCAACTCTGTGTTGACTTGGCAAGACCTTGACTGATGCGCCACTGTCTCCCTGCCTTCTGGGCTGGTTTCTTTTGATTCTGGCCAACTCTGTGCAAGCGGTGAGTCTGCAAGGGCTCGCAGCCACGGCTGTTTCTTGGAGGACTCGCCTGGCACCTCCTTGCCGCTCCCCACCAGGCACAGCAGCCCTGCCTGGAGCAGGGCACGGGTGCAAAAGCCAAGGGACGCGCCACGTGCTGGAGCACACATTTGCATTAAGTGTGACATTTTGCCTTATCAGCGCTAGTACATAAAGCACTTCCCTTCTCCTGGAAACGCTCCGCCTCCCGCAGGGAGGAGGAGGAGGAGGAGCCTCCTCGGTGTCCAACAAATGCTTCCAGGTCCCTTTTAGCCTGACTTCGCAGGGAAATGCAGCTTGTCCGAACGTGCTCTCTCCAATCTCCTCCTGGTAACTTTTGAACTTCTTGGCTAACTTCTGCCAACCTGGACAGGTGGTGGGAAGCCTAGCAGATACCCCAGCTCTCGTGAAAGCTGGCAGGGGAGGGCAGGGGCCGGGTGGCTGAGGAGCACGCGTGCTGCTCTGGGCAAGCCACAGCGCGTTCGAGTATTGCTCGGTGGACGGGTCACAGGGACACAAGGGAAGGCTGAGGCTCGCCTGGGAGAGGGAAGCAAAGGATTTAGGAAAATCCTTTAGGAAAAAGGGCTTTAATTTATAGAAAAATGGTTCTTTGGCTTTTCTGGCCACAGAACAACTTTTTTTCTTTAATGTCATCAGCCCAGGCTACATGGTAGAACACACCTAGTTCTACCTAGTGTGCTCATAGGGACATTATTGGATCCATAATCAGAGACCACAGTTTGAACACGGTATTTCTTTCACAAAGATTTTCTTCTCTTGTTTCAGTCTGAGCCGTGTTCAACAAAGGGGTGAGACAGAGAGAGGTGCTGCAGTTCCAGCCTTGGTCTGGAGCTCTGAAGAGCATCGGTAGTGTACACACGCCAGTTGATTTCTAGTTGCAGTTCTTTGTGTAAAATGACACACTGGACCTTTTCCTACATTATACGAGCTGGATCTAAGGATGAGTTAGCACAAAGGAGAATTCATGCAGCAGTAGGTGGGACAGCAGGGACTGGACTATAGCCACCGCTCTGGAGTGGCTGGGCTGGGCTGGAACACTATGAAGATGCTTAACAGTATTTTATGGTCACTTTGCAAAATAAAGTGTAATAATCACCTTCGAGTCTGTAATTCAAAGGTAGATTGCTGTGAGTCAAAATAGGAGCTGTATCAAACACCTTTTAATGCATATATTTTTTTGAAAAGAATCTCTGAAGATAGCCTGTGTACGCTCTGTTCCTTTTTCCTAAACTTTGAGCTAACAGACATTTAGAAAGACTTTTTCTTCTTTCAGTAACAGTACATAAATACAAGTCACACCCTACTGAGACTTTTTTGGGACAAAAACTGAATATAAAGTTCTTGATAAAAGGAGGAGTATGCTTTACATAGTATCTCCTATTCCCAAGAGAAGAAAGAATGACAAATTAAAGCTTGTAAGGTGAGACTGAAAAAGTAGTGAGAGGTGAGGGCTGGTGGAAGTTGGGAAAACTCCAGCATGCTCAAACTTCAGACATGTTGCTTCCCATCCTCAGAGCACATCTTTTAATTTGAACATCCCTTGCACACAACGAATGGCAGTAAGTGTGGAAGGAGTTCATAGGATTAGCTATGCCCTACCCCTACTTCCGGTCCCACCTATTTAAACGTTGCACAAACCAATGCAGAAAGCATATTCTGTTTCTTCACCCTCTCGTCTTTGATTAATGTGTTAATTACCATTCAAAATAAAGGTCAAATTCTGTGAGCACTGACATGCAAATAATCAGAAGAACCAAAACATTTATGTGCATATAGGCTTCCAGGGACACCAACTCTTGTGATAGTTGACTTGACACGTTATGGGTCCCTTTATTTAGTTTTGAGTTTAGTTGTTTAGTTTTTAGCCAGGTCTGAGCTGAAGCGGTGACTCCCGGGCCGGTCACTCTCCCCGTGCAGAGACCAGGCGGGCACTAGATGGCTCCCGAGCGACGGGCTTGGGTTTTTTTCAGAAATTGAGCTTTCTAATAATATCTTCACTTCCTGGCTTAGAACTTTGTCCAAAATTTCTGTTCCCTCCTACCCATACAGCGTTTTTTACAATTCAGCTTTACCTTGCTGTGTAGTTTGTTGTTTCTTGAAGCAGAAGGGAGAAAATAGGGCTCTGCTGTGCTCTTGGCACAGGGCTTAAGAGGAACTGGCTGGAACAGCCAGAGTTGCCGTCACAAGACATAGCTGTGGAAGAAGGAAGCATTTCCTGACTTCCACCAAAGCATTCATGAAGACTTGCTTTGAGTTAGCTTAGCTGGGAGCCAGCTTAATTGGCATTAATCGGTTTCCCTTGGCTGGTCATGTCTCTTTGGAAGTGATTTTCATGTTACTTTTCATGGAGAAGCACTTATATCTGGTCCTTTTGAGAAAGTGACAACAATCTTACCATTTCAGAAGGCAAACAGCTACCATCAAGCTTAGATTTTCAAAAGAAATGGACTTTGTAAGCAACTGAATGCTCTTGAAATCTTCTCCCTGTTGTGATGTGGTGATGACACAAAAGTACAACTGTGGACAGCAGCACAGCTCTGAGGTCCTCAGAAAATCTGCAGATTGAGAGATTTAGTAGCCTATCTGCAGTAAACAGAAATAAACAGAAACCTAATTTCCTCTCTGTAAAAACAGATAGAGGAGCATACTTTAAACACGGCACGCACTTACAGTCCTAAGGTAAAGCTCTCCATCTGGGGAACATGTCATGGAAGAGTAGGGCACTTTGCGTATCATTGGATACGTATTCAGTGGCTTGGACATATACGGTAATGTTGGTGCAATATACTCTAGGGTTCAAGCTCTATGATGACGGGTTTCAGATGTAAGTAAAGTTTTATGAAGATTACAATCACTGAGAACACTGAAGTTTCTAGCCCATTTAATGATGGCTGTATGATAACAGTTGGCATTGGGAGCTTTTCTGCTCCTGGATTATGGCTGCTGCCGCTGCTGAACCTCAGGGCAGCCCCGGTGTTCTCCGAGTGCCTATTTCCCTACTCCTCCCTGTTTCTCCTGGAAGGAAAGCTGTGTGTGTGGGCAGAGGGGGCCCAGGGCCGGGCCGGTAGCAGGACTGCAGCGCACCGGCATGACCTATTCCGTTCATCTCTGCTATCAGGAATCGATCTTTTGCAATTTCACAGTTCTCTGGGTAAGAAGTGTGTCACTGCAATCTCCTACAAGTACAATCATAACTAAAATTCTTTCTGGATGTGTGGAAAGGGTCTACATTACAGCTCACGCTGGTTGCCTTAACAGTCTTGAAACCCTTTGCCGAGATGCAACCTAGGGAAGAGTTCAAAAGAGAACAAAGCACCGAACTGAGAACATTACCAGCAATCATCTGTGGAATTACTATCAACATAAACGTCGTGTGGAGGCACAATGTAGAAGATACCAATTTCTATCAAGTTCTTCACTTTCCCATTGCATGTTAGTGAAACACTTTAGAGAACTACTGCAGAGATGCTGGAATAAAGAACAATGGCAGTTCCTTGTGCGTATTAAATAGATTTTCTCAAGTCCATCCTCCACATTAGATTAGGCGATACCAAGATTTAAAAATTTTAACCATTTCCATTTTGAGGGATGAGACAGAGTAAAATGTTATTTTGCCGCACATTAAACTTATAAAGGCATTGCTCAGTAAACCTATCATAGGCTAGCAGCCGTTCCAAACTTAGACAGGAAACACCTGGACTTCTGTGGTAAAACATCACTGTGAGTGCACTGTACATTTTGGAACAGATCATTTTGAATTGTTAATAAATATTCATCTTCTTGCACTAAAACACTGTGTGTCCTATAAACATTGGTGGAGCTAAATTAAATATGTGCAATGTTAGTCATCTTTTTCCCCTAAAATGAATACTTGACTCCCCCTCCAACAACATCTGAAGTTTTAAAACCTTAAAACCCCACAAGATAATTCTATCAGATATACAATTTAAATATGTCCGTTTCTGTTATATTTATTCTTTGTTAACTCATTCTCCCATCTTTTCTAAATGGCTCGTTATAAAGCTAACTAAAATGAAGTCTTTGTTTCCTGTCCTGGGAAAAGCCTTGCACCTTGGCAAACACAGCCCTGTAGGCTCATACAGGAATTCACTGTCGCTCCCCTAATGGTCTCAATTTGAAAAACAAATCTAGAGATGTCCCTAATTACGTGAAAGCCAAAGGGCAAAATGCAAATTGTATACAAATCCTCAGGCCTCTTCTCAAGAAACCGCAGAAAATGTGCCTATCTATTTTTGCTGCATTGGTATAACTTACGTTTGTGATAAAGGGCTCCAGAATCATGCCCTGAGTTGAGAAGAATTTCCTGATTTTAGGAATAATCATTTAATTGTTGCAAATCAGCCCTGAACTGAATGACGACCTGAACCTTCTACTGCAGTGTGCCACCTCCTGAAAGTGCCGGTGATGTGGCTGCAGGAGACGCAGCTGACAGAAGGTCCAGTTTGGACTCGGTTCCAAGTCATAACATAGATTCGTTAAAGGTCACGATAAACAGATCTTGCATGCATCCTGCTGCATATGCTTATACGTAAGGCTAATCTTTTATAGATAATTTGCTCAGGTTTGGGGGCTGTTTCCATGTCTCTCTTGCCTAACGATCTTTTTTAAAGCATGCTCGCTAATACTGTATTTCCGAGTCCTAACAGCTTGCATTGTTTAGGTTTAACATAAGCATTCACCAGTTTTCTACTAAAATATATTGCCCATGGAAAATTAATATATTTTTCTGTCTTTTCTCAAAGCATTTTAATACTCAGGAAAACAAGATATCATAAATCTAAGGGAAGAAAAGCTGCTTTCAATTGAGCAGAAAAAAAATAAAAGGCAAAGTCTGTTGTGCATGTGTGTCAACAGCTTTCAAAGCTGCGATCTGAGCACAAAAAGCCAATCAGAAAAACCGTACTGCTCATACAAAAAAAATTTCCCTTGGTGAGAACCCACAAACACTGAAGCAGCCTTAAAACTTGGCTTATTGTGTCTGTCTGTAGCTCTACAAAGAAGACTACTTGTTTCTATTTTCTGAATGTGTTGAAAACTAGAACATGGCAGCTGTAATTCTGCTGTAAAGCTCCCCCAAACAAACACCAAAACAACCCTGACCACCTGTTTTGAGCAGACTTCAGCTGTGGAAAATGCCTCTCCAAAGGGAAAGTGTTGGAGAATATTTATGAGACCCTAAAAGCAAGTGGGTTCTAGCTGAGATTTTTCTATATGCATAGCACTGCGTTATTTATTAAATATCTATTGCTTTGTCCCTTCTACCCTAGGGAGGTTATTTATTTTGTGCTATCATCACTGTTGTAAAGAGGAGTGTTTCTTCACGGTGAGATGCATGATGTCGGTAGAACAGAAATTGCAGCCTCGGTGGTTACTGCTGTGCTATGGGGACAGCAGGAGGAGCAGTGCTGGACCTCCTCCGGGGCCGATGGCATCTGTGCAGGGGACTCGTCTGGCTGAATGGCAAGCTCAGTGCAAAACCTGACGTGCGGTGGGCAGAGCATGCTGTAGCGGGGGCAGGAGCCCACCGCTAAGAATCAGCTCTTCCTGGAGCCGGCCCTTGGGCTGGACACCTCAGGTTTCTTTGCCTGGCCCAGGTAGCCAACGCAGCTTCCTTCGTTTGCATTTGCCTCTAGAGGGGATGAAGGACATCTGGAATATACAGCACTCTGGGGAGACCTAGGCACTGCTCGCAGACTCCTACGCCTTTTAAATACTAGTCAGTCACCCTATGGAGCATACCCTGTACGCTATGGCGGTCACAATATCCAGTAATACAATAAATAAATGGAACTGTACTTAGTACAACCTCTGCTCTGCAAATTGTCTCTGAACCGTCTTATTTCCTGACATATACAGTAGTGATCTTTTCCTAACTGTACCTTTACAGTGCTACGGTTAAATAACGCCGTGATCCCCTCCTGCCCAGCTCCATCAGCCGGCATGGCCTGAGGAAAGCCATGGAGCTGCTCCTCACCGCTGCTGCTCCCTGCACCCTCTCAGCCGTTGCCACATTCAATTTCCTGTTTTCTGTTGACACAAATAATCTTGCAAAATTGCAGAGATTTTGAAAGGCCATTGTGTTCAACAGATATTAGTGTCTCCATATGCAATCAGGCAGTCTGGTATTTAAATGACACGGAATACAAACACTGCGTGAGACACCCAGAGTGTGTAATAATTCTTATTGTAACGAGTGGTTCAAGAGCTAGAAAAGGTACATGCAAAACATTCTCTGGAAGTTTGTAAAATTCTGTTTAGCAGCATTGCCTATAAAATAGCAGGGTAGAGTAACAAAACCAGACACCAGATACTCAGCTTAAAGATGGATAGAAAAAGATGGAAGGGCTTCCTAAGTGGGTGAGATGCTATTCCCCAAACCATTTAAACTGAAGCAATTTTCATGTAATAAATAGATCGTAGATCATCTGACATGAAGATTGTTTTTGCTAAGTGGTAGCTAAGCAAAGCATTCAGTAGCTTGCTTTTATTTTTTCTGGCTGATCATGGCCAGTGTGATGGAAATGAAATAGATGGAATGGAAGAAGATTAGCTCATCCACCTTGAACAGATTTAATAATCCTCATTATCTTTTTTTGTCAGCTCCCTCCTCTAACTAGCAAAGAAGGAGAAGCTCCCGTTAATACCAGACCACCTAATTCCCCAGTCCAGCAATGCTGACTATCCCCGCTGCTGGGTATTCTCGTGTTTTTCATCTACTGTCTAGAGGGGCTGCCAGGGCATTGAGGTGACTTCGCCGCACCACAGACGTTCATGCAGGACTGATCTTTTTCCCTGTAATGTTCAAAACGCGAATGGTCTTACTTGGTATCTAGAGACCTTTCATTTTAGAATTTATTCCAGCTGGACTGCAGAGCTGGATTGAGATTTCCTTGATAGCCTTGCCCCACACTGCAACGCTGAGAAAAAGCTCAGACTATTCACAGCCTCTCCTGCTCTCATGAATGGCTTGTTTGTATGGGTGGTTTTGCCACCAGGCTTGGTACTATGAACACTCTCACTGTTACTGTTTAACTATAGTAAATCAGTTAAAGACTAACTGTGGTGTTCCGGAGAAATATTTTATTTCATGCAATGAGACTGGCCTACAGTCATGTATCTGACTTCCAGACTGGAAAGACTATAAAGAACAATGATTTTGAACTTCATTGCCTTTTTTTCAGTGGCTTATATACACACTGAGTCAGGAAGAGTTAGCAAGCTCAGATGTGAATACATCTTCCTTTTCATATACTGTACCGGCAGAGAAAATATTCTACTGGGTCTAAAAAAAATAGCAAATAGGTATAACTATGAAGGTATTTTTAATGAAAGATTCACTGTGTATTTCTCTAGCTAACTAAATACGCACCGAAGAGCTAAAAGCAGACATTATTATGATAACTCCTAAGTGACCAGTTCAAACAGGCAAAACGCCCCTGCCTGGCGGATGTTAGGGTAAATGCCTTTCCAATAAACTCTCCAGATTCTAAACGACAGCATTTCATTTTTCCAGAAGCCTCTCAAGTACGACCATGTGGATTTTCAATGGCAGAAACATCCTGCTCACAGCTGATGTTTTGTCAAGCTGTTTCTTGCCCAAGCCAAGTCAGGAGAAAACACATAAATATTCTTACAAGCAGGTCACTTATTTTCCAGCTGACATGCATTTTGCATTCCGCTATTTTCACTCTATTTTCCCTACACACAGAGTCTATATTGTTACAGGGAAAGCAGTTTATATGAGAAAATTGACCTGGCACAACTTATATTCTTCTAGCAAAACTTGAGTAAAAACCTGTGTGGACACTCTTTTCATTGGAGATTGGAATATTTTTATTTAATGTAAAGCTATTAGGAAAGCAGATTGCACTGAACTAACTGAGAAAGTTTAATTTGAAAGTTGGAGTTTGGCACCAATTAACTACATTTTTTAAAAAAATAACAGATTCAAATTATATCATGGTGACTTTTCCATGCAGAGAAACCCTTAAATTCTCTATCACTTTGAGATCCTGTGCTTTCTGCAACCAAACTGACCGGCTTTAGGATACAGAAAGGATGATAGGTCTGTTTTGCATTATTCAACATCTGAATAGGGACTAATCCCACTAAAACATGTAGACATAAACCAGTGAGAGATGAAAATCAACTCAAAGTGAGAGGCAGTATGTAAGAGGAAAAGGAAAATCCTTGATGCAAAGTATTAGAGAAAACGAGTTTTAAATCCCTGTGTGAATAGAACAAACTTCTGACATCTGAAGCATGATTTAATGCTACACCAGATGTTGATGTATTTTGTGTTTTTAGAAAAGCATATGACAATTTTGTATTGAATTTTTGCTTTAATTATTAGTGTGTGAAAACAGCATTAAGGAGGTGATCACAGTAAGTCTGAAGCTTTGCTCTGATTAACAAATTAGCCAGTTCTAAACAGATCAAGTAACAGTCAGAAAAGCTGATGACCCTTGAAAGCAGGCTTAAACTTTCATTGGGCCACTTATTACAGACCACTTGCTTTGGATGCAAACAATATCAGGTGTGCCCCCCTGGACCAGAAAATCTCTTTATTAAAAAATGAAAGAGCACTCAGTTTTCACTAGTTGCTTTGAAGTAAGAGCAGTTATTCCTAGTAAGAGGGATTTTCAGGACCCAAAGAGTCTGTATTTAAAAAGAGATTGCTTTCACTGGCATACTCCAATTTAATTAACTCAGATTTATAAGTAGAAGATCTCTGTTAGTTGCATTTGTAATAGGAAATACAAGAGTTTGTAATCAAATGAAATTTATAGAAAGGGGACAGTATTTTAAAAGTCAACACATCAGAAAATGTGATGTTGTTTAATGCTGAATAATTCATGTTTCATATTGGGGGAGACGCCTTTTGAAAGTTTTTGCCAACTGCTGTATGGCTCTAAAGTGATATCCATAGGAGCCTCTTCCTGGACTCCAGTGGGTGCTGAGTTGGGCAAAGGCATCCTGAATAACTAAGATTTTTCCTCTTAACTCGGTGGTCTCTTCAAGATGTTTTCTCAAATTTTAAAATGCTAAATACTTCAGCTTCTATTCAGTCTTTAGAGCTGCTATTTGTCAGAAAGAGAAATGATTTCTCTGCTGCTGTAAATCAGTATAGTTGAGGACCTGTCCACCGTATTTACTTGCTCAAAGATAGTGTTCTCCTACACACATTAAACGTGTATAAATTAGGTGGGATCTCACAAACTGGGTCAATGCATTGCCTCGCAGTTCAGCATTAATAAATAAAGCATCTAACAAACCATTTCAATGACTCTATTTATGAAAAATTCGTTTTTGGCACAGAGTGAGACTAGGACAGTACAGCAAATGATACCATATACTAAATTTACAGCTGTTGCAGTGATTTCTGTTCATTATATATCTCATTCATTACAGATTCCCTGTTGAAATGGCATTTCTCTTTTGAAGCTATACTATCATACGCTATAACGTTAAGTCATGACAGTGGTTTCAGTATTAACAAGCAGCTCATATTTGCTACTTTGAGAAAATGTAGGTCCTGACCTTCCAGGTACTGTTGCATGAGTACCTATATATATATAAACAAATGTATTGCATATATAGCTCTGGAAATCCAGAATGTCTTTCTTCAAGAATTAGAGAGTGGTTTGTCAGTAAATATCTTAATTAGGGAAGGGTGACATCTGACAGAGCTACCAGTCTTAGAGCTGAAAACACACCAGAGCTCATCTCTGTAGCCCACACATTACAGAATGCACCCTAGGATGGGCAACCAACTCCATGAAATCTGTGAGTTTATTCAGGGGTAACACTTAGAGACAAGAGTACAGAACATATTTTCTCAATCTCCAGGTTTCAAGCTGCTACAGAATTTCAGTTCCAAAGTATGATCTAGTCTAGCTTGGGAATTTTCATATGAAGGCTGTTAGTGCATCTGGTTTGATTTGTTTCTAATCAAGCAATGTGGATTTTTAAAATGTATTCCCTCGGAAAGTTTAGCTGATATTTTCAAGGAAAACAATAAAGAAAATTCAGCTTTGACATGCACATTTTTTTTGCTTATACAACAAAAACTTTTGCTTTCAAGTCTGTGGTGTTCCAGAGACGCTGGGGAACAGAACTATTTTTTCATGCCAAAGTATGCATTTCTGTCCTAAGTAGATTATTTAAAGAAACCTGTCCTGTTAAATGAAAATCCTCAGTCCATGAGTTCATAAATGAAAATTGTCAGTAGCAAATTAAAAAAAAAATCAGAATTAACAAAAAAATTATTGCAGATCTGTGTATTTTTACCAGCTACTGAAATTACCTGTGGGAATCTCAGTTTTCGGTAGATCTCTGCCCCAGCAGGACAGAAGCCCTAAGGAGGCACCCAGGGAGCGGGTTTCCAAACCTACCTGCATCTTAAGCCTGTGGAGCCTGATTCTCTGCCGCCTTCTGCCTGTGTTTTCACTTGGCTTCAGCATCAGAGTCTGTTGGGTTCCTGTTCTGTGTCATGTCCCAATTCCCATTTTTGCCTGGATATTCATCTTTCTGCTGGTTGCCCTCCAGTCTCAGTTGACTGCTGTAATTAATGGGTTTGATATCTGTCTTGCTTCATCCCTACCACTTTCTGGATCATTGAAATACAGCCTTTTGAAACATTTCTCAACTTCCCTATGCTTTGGTTGATGCCCGGCTGCAGAACATGCACGGCTAAGAACAACTTCCATCCTTTCTATATATAATATAGAATAACTAGGAAGGTTTCCAAAACAATAGTACTTCACAGCATCTTTTTGTACGTTATATGTTTTAGTTAAGATTGGTAAAAACACCTGTAATTAGTCCTCCTTGGCACCTTTTCAGACCATTTTTCAGTTATGTACACTTTACCAGTTTTATCCAGGAGGCTGAAATTATCCATGCTGGATATCTGCTTCACATTTAGTTTTGTGGAAAAATTTTCAAGCAAAAAAATTGCTCATCTGTTTCTGAGAATGAATATAGGGGAAGATAGGCTGTTTTGCACAGCATACGTATTAGGACGTCAAACCTCTCGCGTCGCACACGGGCTGTGGTGGCACATTGCTGTGGCAGGAAAGGTCACAGAGCCTGCAGCCCTGCACCAGCGCTGCTGATGCCGGGAGCTCCCAGCTCCCCTCTCCCGCCCTAGAGACAGGAGACAAGTGACTGGATGAAAAAGAAAGCAGCAGCCTGGCTAAAACCACCGGGCAATGGCGTAGCCTGGGGTTTGCAGTGTGCAGTCGCGAGCCGGGGACTGGCTGGGGCAGGAGATCTGAACTACGGGGTCCAGCACCCGGAGGGACTCATGCTGCGTGAGAAACCAGAAAGACGGGGGATGATGATGGGAGAGTTTTGGGGGGAATCTGGTCTGTTTTTTAAAACAGTCGAGCATTGCTGTGCTGGAGATCACTCAAAATGAGCTTTCTGCAGGTGGCCACGAGCTGATCATTCCCCAATGTGCTAATGCCCAGCGTGGGGCACCTGACCTGCTGGAGTGCTGGCTCCCCACAACCTCACACTACAGTACTGTCCCTGCTCTGGACAGTCAAAGGGATGGCGTAGATCTGAATACTCTGAGGGATCAGGTCGAAGGCTTACGACCTGTCAAATCTGGCCTGTCACCCACCACGGGATGACTTTTCTCCCTGTACTTCAGGTTCCTCCCTCTTAATATCATCTCACTTTGCAGTTGCGAAGATTAATTAATGTTTGTGAAAAACACATAAAAAGGGACAACCGTGGCAAAATTAGCAATTCTGTTCTTGAAGCGACGTTCAGACCGTGTCAGTAAGTCAGCGATGTGAAACACCTGCTGAACAAAAAGGGCAACACAAAAGTACTGAAAAGCTGCTCGTCCCAGCCAGCGCCGAAGGGAGGTTTGGGGGACAGTATGTGATCATAGGAATATCGGAAGGAATATACAGCTGCCCCAGCTGTTAAGCCTTTCAATGTACAATTTAACAATCTTTTAATGCAATTTGCGTGCGATATATGAATTTAAATGTGAAAGCCCTTTGTATGTAGCACATTATATAGCTTCTTGCTGTTTGCTTTAGAAATTCCTAACTGCCCAACTGATGCAGACCTGCACACACAATAACCCTTAACAAATTGCTCTCGCTGATAATCAAAGGTGGCAAGGGCCAAGGTCAGAGTTCAGCTCTTTCTGATGTCAAGGGCCTTCCACTAAAGCCCAACGCAGCATGTGATGCAGGAGCGCTCTTTAACGCCAGCTGCCATTAAAGGCTGCGCTCGTTCATGCTTCGCTGGAAGCTGGCTGGGGCACTTGCTTACGTGAGCGGGTAGTTTAAAGCTCCTGTTGGTTAATCCCTCAAATGGCCCAGTGACTGCTTTCATGAAGTATACTGGGAAGATTAAAACTGCCTGATTTTTTTTCCCCCCTGAAGTTTATGAGAAACCACCAGTGTAATTTTAAAAGCCTGCAAGGGCACCCAGAAATGCATTTGAAATAGAAACAGATATATGAAGGATACGGACATTAGAGTTTCATGGTTTCCAGACAAGCTTCAAGTGATTATTTAACACAAATTATACAAAGCATTAGGACAATATAGATTACATCTCTATTATAGTCGGAGTAATGCTACAAAGCTGGGGGGAAAAGGCTAGCCTGATATTCAAAGCTTTTCTTCTCCTCAGTCAAGCTTTTATGTTCCCTAAGGAAAGCTGGCATGCCTAAACAGATTATAGGGGAATATCTGACACTTTTATTATTGCCTTTTCAGGAAGAAGCTAGTATTCAACATGAAACAACGCTTTCCCCTTCAAACTTTAAAAAACTGAATGTTAACTGTGACATTTACAATTCTAACCTCAGCAGCAAAAGTCACGCTTACATGTATTAAAGGGTGAAATCACGAGGAGCTGGAAGGCAGCGTGTCAGTGTTCGGCTCTTCTAAATGTTTAGGTGCTTATCTCTTCTTACTGGATCGAAAAGGTAGTTGGGTGCCTGACTTGGGGATCTGGATTTCATTAGGCAGCAAGGATCTTCATTAGGGGCTATAGAGCTCAGTTTTGCATCATTTTACGTCTATTCTTGGATCTAAAATGGAGTTTGGCCATGGCTGTGATGATATTCCCTGAATATCCATCTGAAAAGTACCCCAAGGTTTTCTGTGCTGTGTCTCCTCCTCTGTGGCTGCATTCCACATGAATTGGGGTTTTTCTGCTTTAAACATATGTAATTTTGGATAATCTTTTTTCCCGTGCAGATATGCGTGTTCTTTGTGTCACCATTTCTTATGATGACCAAGAACCAACATACCTTATTCTCATATTTCAATTCTCTAGATAATCCACTTTTGCTACTAAACTTGAAGTTAAAAGTAACTACAGGTTGTTGAACTTTCCATTCTTTGAAATCCTCTCTCTGCTTCCTTATTATTTCAGTCAGTGGGACAGCGTACAGAGCAAGTTTAGTAGTACAAATAAATATGTGTGATTATCCGCTTAATAAACTTCAAAATAATGGTCTCTGCACTCTCCACCTGTGGTTTCTTAGTCCTTACACAGTCTGTTTTCTACCATGGGGGTCTTCAGTCAGATCTGATGCAGAACGTCAGGAAAACATGTATTTTGAAGATACAACCTGCAATTATCCTCCTCACAGAACTGATTACTGTGATTTTTCTGGTAGTTTTGCTTTCATCTTACTGCTTTGCAGCAGCATTTTAAGATTTAGCAGTAAAGCACTACCATTGACCTAAACTGTGGATAACTAACTGCTCGGGGTTGCTCTTCAGGGTTACTGTATTTTTTTGGTTTTTGGCCATACACTGTCTTAGGGTTTTAACAGAACACTTATGTACACTGATGTTTTAATCCCAACGTCCTAAGATGTGAGAGTGCAACCTCTGAATGCCGCTGTGCTTCTCTGCATTGCAATGAATGGTTGGCTCCGTGACATGGGGCACTGGAAACTCCCTTGGAATCTGCGCCCTGCACTGTTCCTGGTGTTTTGATGTGAGCTTGGAAATTTTACAACTTGCTTATTCATACTTATTTGTAAATGGTCCAGAGAAATAAGCCAACTTCTTACCAACACATTGGCCATTCTTCTGAAAGCGTGAAAAGATGACAGCATTTTTTTCCATCTGAGTAGAAAATGTCTTTCACAATGTAATATTTGTTGATGAAATGCACTCATTTTCTACACTAGCGGCTTTTTTCTTCTTCAAAGTGCAACTTGAAGTATTTATAACTTGTGCTGATTACAAATAGCATATTTTTTTAGTTCTAAGGAAATTTTCTCACTACCAGTCAACTGCTTTTATCACTTTGTACTCCACTAATATATTTACTAATGGTATAAACAACTAGTAAAGAAGAGTTCTGAAGGTATGCAGAACACATTAATGCAATTAGAAGGTAAAAAAATGCTACTTTTCGTACTTAAATCTCTAACTAGTTGTTCTAACAAAATCATATGGGAAGGCAATCTGATCCACATCTTGCCTGTTCGGAATTGTTTATGGTATATGATTAGTCTTCAATAAGTCAAAGATGTGAATTTATATTTTCTTTTGCACCCAGGCAAGGCTACAAGTAAATATTATACGACTTCAGAGGAATTTAGTATATAATAATAAAGCGGATCAAAAATCTAGCCAATTGACTAGGCAAATAAACAGTACCCATAACTCCACAGATCTTTAATTGGAATAAGAAAGTAAACAGTCAAGCAGCTTTCAAACAAATTCAACTAAGTAATGTAAGAAATGAGAAATCTCTTTTAATTTAGTTATAACAAAAAGGAAAAGATGAAACGAAAACAAAAGAATAGGACAGATCTTTTGGTGTTAGTGTTCCTTTTTCTGTTGAACACAAAAAGCAATGATTTACATTAACTAAAAACCTAACCCATCATTTTTTTAACTGACCATATTTTTTTCCAGCAGACTCATGAGATGATGACAGCTTCTCAAGCTTTCCCATAAATTATATTCTTCAGCATTTTACTAACACAGTGCTGAACTGCTACAGTATTTCATCTGTGTGAATTAATCTCTATGAATTAATCTTATGGCTGTGCTTTACTCATTTACCATTACTTACATGCACATATATTCCATGACTACTTGTAAAGGAATAAGGTTCGCATTTTCTACATAAATACATACTCTTTATGTCTCCCATGACTTACTCTCATTAGCTATATACTAAATGATGTTAGACATGAGACTGAGTTAGTATGTTGACTCTGGAATGCAGCAGTTACACATGGTTGACTGGCCTCTTTGCTAAGGTTTATAGTGTAGTTTTGTAGTTCATAATACAGGCAATTTTTACAATATAACACCCCTGCTAATAAAAATAAAATTGTTACGTAAGGCCACTACTAAATAATGAAACCACTACTATGTTTAATTTACCTATTAAATTCTGTGTAGCTGTAAATGTTGTTATAGAAGTTGTTATTAATGTGAGTAACCTCAAGATTGCTGCCAACACTTCAAACATAAAATTTCTGTAAAGATGTTGGAATCAAATGATACAATGCTTTGCAACTTACTCCTTATTACAAAATCAGGGTAAGATTCCCAATGATTATATGAGATTCCTGGTAACATTATGGACTGCACTGGAACGGAGCAAAGGACAGAAAGTTGAGCCCACGTTGCTAGATCATCTCAAGTGCTTCTCCCGCAGGATTTCAGCATGCGGAGAAATATATTATATTGCCATTTGTTTCTGGATTAACTCAGTTAACCGATTTATCTTTACCTTTTGAGTACGCATGAAATGCAAGGAAGTATCACAACTGGGATGATTTATTTTCAAACTTCCACTTATTTCCATTACGGACAGTACAGAAGCTCCAGAAAAGATGCCAGGGGGGCTGTCAGTCCTGAACACAAAGATGCTGTGACACACTGGGGACAGCCCATTCGCAGAACATAACCCCTTCTGGCCCCAGACTGAATGGATGACGGATGACAAATAGCTTTTTGTTATAACTAAAAAATACGCAACTGTAAAAATATAATTATTATCTACCATCATAATTAAGGAACTCTGAAGTAAAAGCTTTTTGGAATAATAAACTCCATAAATAACTGCTTTTGTTTTTCTAAAAGAAAACACAGCAGCTTTAACAAAGTTCTGCCTTAACAAATCTTCACTGTGACCTCAGGATTCAGTTTTAACAAGTTGGTTTTAATCCTGTTAGTTTAAGATCAAAGAAAAAGATACATTGGCAGGGTTAAATGGAGCAACATTGAAGGATTTATAAAAATAAGGCCAATACCCACACCAGTCCTTCTGTCCTAATTAAGTTTATATTTTTTCTAAGTATTGCTGGCAGGAATTAATGCTCACAGACCTAAGCCAAAGTAGCTCACTTTAACCCGAGGACGTTTTTTCACTTACTTTGGCTGTATTTTAAGTTTTCCATTTTGAAGTATTTAGCTTAATTTCCTACTTGAGAAAGTGAGGCTCTTCTCAGCAACTCTTAAGTAACTCCTATTTTCCTTTCATATGACTGAACTCCAGGAGTCCGCATCGCTGGGCTTGACAGTAACGCATTCTAGTCTTTCTGAATAGTTCACTCTGGTAAAGGCACCTACCAAACCACGGCGCATTCTCCTCAAAAAACGTTTGTTTCTGTCCCTGCGGCTGCTTTATCGGTGTTGAAAAATGGTGAGAAAATTAATCCTAAATATCAGTGATCACTGCTACGTAGCTACAGGCAAGTAGATTCTGACACGCTGCAATACACATTTACTGTTCACTACTTCCCCCCCAAAAACGAGCCTGTGATGGTCCATTGCTCAGTGGAACTGGTGCCCGCTCAGAACATCTGGCACCTGGAGGCAGGTGGGCTCTGCCTGCTCCGATATCGCAACTGCTGTTCAGGATCATCCCCAACTGAAAGTATTTGCGCTACTGGGGCTGGTTAAGCCTCGTAGCTTTGCACGCAGAAATGAATTCCTCACTAGAAAATGCTCCTCAAGAACGGATCACCTATGGAATTTTTCCTTGTTCTTCAGAGACTCTAAGGAGGAGGGAGGTGTTGGAGGACAATTAGCCTGCACGTAGCCTACGTGGAGAAAGGAAACAGGCAAGCCAAATTTGGAAATATCTGAAAGATAAGTGAATATATAGAACTATCACTGGAGCCTCTACTAATTTTGCAACTTTACACTGCCTGGCCCTGAAAACATATCTATCCTTTGGATTTGCAAGATATACACTTACTTCAGTACAAGTTAAGCACTTGTTACTTCTCCATCCTATTTCTACTTTTGACTACCTAAAATCTTTCATGAACTTTCATTGATCTCGTTCTATACAGGGGTCTGAATACACGCGATAGGATCTGCAATTTTGATTGCCTCTGTGATCACCCTAAGATGAGGGATAGTTTCTGTTGTTCTTAAATGACTTTCCTTGTCTCGTATACAGTGTAGTACATGATGTAAGATTGTCCTGAGACAAAATGAAGGGAGAGGCCAAAATGCGGTTATCAGAGTTCTGGTGGTAAAATATCCACTGTTGTAATGTCAGTTCTTTGTGGCCTTCCTGGAAACCAGGTAGCAAACAGTTAACTTAGGCCATCCATTTGTGCAGCTGTATGTACACATGTAATGTACAAACTTAATTAAAAACAATCGTAACTGCCGAAGTGTAACATTACCGAGCATAACATGTATTTTGTCATGACTTCAAAATGCAAATGTGCTTTTTGACTTGTTATGGAAGTCTTGCTTGCCAGACATTTCTAAATAAAGCCCAGGAGACTGGATTTACATCTTCCCCCTCTTAACCCTTCTCTTAATCACTTCCCTCTAATTCCACTTTTTTCAATGTGTGTGGCTTGAGTAAAGCCTCTTCTCTGTAATTGTCTTCTAAATTGGCAAAAGGACAGTGCAGGGTGTGACCCTCCTCCAGTTTTTTGTGCACAATTGTATTCTCCTGTGCCCCATTCCCCTACGAGCTCTCCCACGTCTCTG
The DNA here is from genome assembly GCF_964195595.1 of Calonectris borealis. Classification (NCBI taxonomy): domain Eukaryota; kingdom Metazoa; phylum Chordata; class Aves; order Procellariiformes; family Procellariidae; genus Calonectris; species Calonectris borealis. The sequence goes on along the minus strand of NC_134321.1, from coordinate 4,660,627 downwards.
TTAAGTAGCCAAGATTATACAAAGCAGTCAGATTCCTGTTTCGCATCTGTGTCTTCCTATAGCAACTGGAGCCATAAAATGAGTTGTCATCATGGTATTTGATAATATTCTGAGCCAGTGGTACTGTATCTTCACATCTGGGAGTGAGCGGGTTCCCTCCTTTTAGCTACAGAGGATGGTGTATCTCACTGCACTACACTAGCAATAGTGGTAAGAGATGCTGCCGAGAACTTCAGAGGAGCAGAAAAAGGTCCAGCAAAAGGAGACAGCAGTCACCGGAGAAATACTGGAGTAAAGGGTTCCTCAAAATGTTTCTCTTTGTCAGGGATTCATTCTGAGCTATTACCTTTACTGCGTAGTTTGCAGCCACTGGCAAGATTTCACTGGGTGAAGTTGTCTCTCAGTTCACGTAAGCAGTTAAAACGCGTTCCAGCACACCACGCGCACTAGGGCACGTGTGGGTACACGTCGCGCGCTGCCCGCAGGAACTGCGCAGTGTTACGTACAGGACTGCTCCTAGGCAGTCCTAGCTTGTACACCCAGAAAAGACTCTGGAGAAAACGCGTGCTTAAACAACAGCCAATACTGTGTTCTTGAAGACCAATTTTACAGAAGAAACATACATTGTATGTTAGTCTAACATTACTGCTTTTGCCTTAATTCTCTTCTGTTTGTTAAACACAAATGTTTATGCCACCCGTTATTCAGCAGTAAGCTTGTCTGACAGCTTTTGGCATACACTGACTTTTTAATAACTACCATCCATTGGCATACACTTACTTCTTTAATAAGTACCATCCACTAAGCACACATACCAGAGATGTAAAACAGTTTTATTAAATTAAGCAGAGGCACAAACCATTAAAATTATTTTCTTACTAATAAAAGGCAAATGTTTACATTTATTAACACTATATTGAGTTCAAACTGTATAAACGATAGAGAGGCTATTTTGCAATACCTCCCACACCAGTTTTTACGGGTTTTTAGAATAGGAGTTTAAAAGACAGCATTTTCTTACCAAATATAGCATTTTCCAACATTTTGATTGTTCCTAACTGCATTGTCCTAATGAGACGCAGCAGCAGCAGCTGCCCGTTTTACATCCCTTGCTCCAGCATCGCTGTGTCACCTCCGTCCCTCGCCAGGCCCCTGCTGCTGCCCGCGCTCTGCTGCGGAGCCGGGGCTGGGTTCACCCCGGTACAAGCCCAGCAGCACTATGTGCTCAGGCTGCTCTGTCACCTGGACTACTCCCGACTCTGCCTCCTGTTAATCCAATTTATCACCTCAGTGACTGAAATTAACTGTCAACAGAAGCGAGCCAGCACGAGCTGTGCCCTGCAGCTGATCCTAACCACTCGGGACCCACCAAAGAAGAAATACCCGTTGCTTTTCCCCAAACTGATTCAGTTTCTGTGGACAATCTTTTGTTCCTCTTCTGCAGCCATCAGCTGAGAGGCTGGTCGCTGGGTTTAACTGCTTTTTAACTGGGTTAGTTTTAGCAGAGTAGCTTAGTGTTCTAGACTAACACAACCATACTGATAGCTGCCTTAGTTATCTGGGCTGTGTAAATGTGTGCAGGTGACCTAAAAGTGAATCTAAATTATAATGAAAAAATCTATCTAGGCCCTTGGCTATTAAATTTTCATCATGGCATCACAACTGCAAGAAGAAAAGCTTACAGTCTTCAGGATGCATAATGCAACTTAGTTTTATGTCTGTTCTTTAATAGAAGCTTACAGAAAAATGGAAAAATTATTATTATTCACTATTCACTGCACACTGGAATAACTACTATATCTGCACGGAAATTAGTATCATTAGCTTATTGCATGCTTTTCCAGCAGAAGAATCTCTTCAAAAGAACTAGCTAGGAAAGTATTCTTACTACCTAAATACTTAATATATTATGCTAAACAACAATAACATGTTATGTGAAAGGCACCATGTAATATTTAGAAATCTCTGTTGTTCAAGACAGAGAATTCCCAAAAATTTCAAATTTCAACTGGTGTATTTTGGTATTTAAGAGTAGGCATAATGAGTAGGGACTGTTAGAACTATGCTTACTTGAACCCTGCTAGTAGGGCACTTTTGAACAGTCTCAAGCAAAAGAAATCTCAGTATCTGCAAACATCAGTATTTTGGAATTGATCTCTTATCAATAATCCTACCAACAATCATATCTAATACCTCCCTTTTTCCTCCCCCTTTTCCACCTCCCTGGAAGATTTCTGAAGAACCAGGCAAAAATGGGGAAAGAATATGCCGCCAGCCTGGCATCACTGACAAAAAAATTTTCACACTCAAGTATCACTGTAGTAAGAATGTTATAAAAGATACTGTGAGTTCTCACTGGTGCATCCCAGTAGCTTCATGCTGTGAAGCAGCACTGTGCTCTGAAACATGATATATATGGTCATTCAAAACATGCCAAATACGTAGCACTTGGTCACGCTGCGGGTGCTGCTGCAATATGGGAGATGGTATACAAAAGTACTAAGCATTTCAGTACCTCCTACTGCATTTTCCTTTTAGCGTTCTGTTGGTTTCTTTTGGTATCTCTATCATACGACATACCTCTATCATACTACATACGTACTGAAGTAATCAAAACATAAGATTTATCTGTAGGTACTTGTACAGCTGCAGTATTCTAGCAACATTTTATACAGTATATCTGGAATTCCTTCTGATTTCTCAGATTTCTTTAATTTTCTGCAGTAATGTAGGTAAGATTAAATGCAAAGCCTTGCAAACAAACAGCATTGCAATAACGCAGGGAGACAAGGGTTTTTTCTTTGTTATTCTAGAAGAACTTAAAAAATGTGGGTTTATTTGCTCCCTAAACTCGTACATGATACCAAGTTTCAGACCTCCACTTGTATTTTGTGCAAGACATGTCCTAGAAATGACAGTTCTACGGCAAGAGTCATAGAACTCTTGGTTCTGGTTCTCTCAAAGGATGCGCCATTCTCGTGACTGCACACATGTGCTTCCAGGTACGTACGAGCAGCGCTCTCGGGCTGTAGTTCCTGGGGAGAAACAGCCTGGAACGTCCTGCCTTGTGCCTTTGCAAAGACACCGCAGTGCGGGCTTGTTCTGAGGCGGTATCTCTTGCAGTTGATTTCCTTTTGCCGCAGAGGGAATTGCAGAAGAAGAAATGGGTTACTGTCTTCACACGGCCAGTGTGAACTTCGGGAAACGCTGGGGTGAATTCCCAGCTGGTGTCAGTCCCACAGCCCTTGATGTCAGCGGATCTATGCTGAAGAATTGCAAACTTGGGCGTATTTGGATCACATGCTGTTTCTTTATGGTTCTATAGATGTGACAGATTTTCTGTTGAGTCCCAGCTGCTCTCTCTTTCCTATTTTATGGACCAGATCCTCAACTAGGGTAAAATCACGGAAGACTGGGCCAAACCATGACTATGCCAGCTTACACAGTCTAACAGCTTAACTCCCTGGAAGTTGTTGTGTGAGTGTAAACGGCGCGGTGCCGCTGTGTAAAAAACATGCAGCAGATATTCTGATCTTGAAAATGTCTGGAATGAGTTGCAATGTGTAGATGGCTGGCCGGAGGAGGCTGCGGAGTCTGCAGAGTGCTTGGGCTGACTGTGATTTATGTTCGCTTCCAGGTGCATGTAAATTTTCCATCCCCCATATAGACCCAAGCAGTGTGCTATATAGTCATGAGAGATTAAAATTCCTGCACATTTTCTAGAAATATCAGCCGTGCTGAGAAAGAAGTATGGGAAGTACCGTTTGTTTTATGCTTACAAGAATCCTTTACAGATACATATATTTTCTTAGCATTTTGTATTAGCATGAATTAAAATATTCCATTTGGGCAAAATGTTATTTTAGTTAATTTCCTACAGGCTGTTTTCAGCCCATTTCTAAGTGAATGGTGAATAAGTCTTCAGTTGAACACAGCGCTTTCAGATCCTGCTGCTTAGAATAGCTCCCCACTTCTCAAGTATTAATTGTATCTGGTTATGTTTAAATGTCATTAAAATATGCAGCAAGTGATCTACGGGGATTCATATTTCTATGAAAAAATCGAGCCTGCACCTTAACTTCCCGCTGCAGGAATCCGGGATGGGTTTTTCCCGCTGTGCCTGTTGCAAACATCTGCCACTTCTGAACACTGAAAAGAGTCCTTGCAATCCAAATTTTAACATTGTAGCTGAACGCTTTTAAGAGAGAATATTGCTATTTTATTCATAAACTGTTTCAAGAAAGGAAAGGGGGGGGAAGAGGCAAGGAAGCAAGCCAAAAGTGCTTTGACTTGCTTTCTGTTTTAAAGTGTCTCGGTGAGCGGTGTGCCAAGAAAAACAAAGTCCAGAGCAGGGAGCAGCGGGGAGATCCTGTTACGGCAGCCGAGCACCTCGGGAGACGGGGCTGCCTCCGGCAGGGGGAAGGGGGAGAAGGGGAGAAGGGGGGACCCGGCCGCCCCTGCGCCCCAGCAGCTGCCTTCCTGGGTGGGTTAAGGACAGGCGCCCCATTCTGCAGCCTGCCCTCGCGTGATGGGAGATCGTGGGTCGTTCATGTCAGCAGGACGAGCAAAGTCTGACCCTGGCTGGAGAAGAGCTTTAAGAAATGGGTAAATGGAAAAAGGGAGGGCTTATTATTATCAGAAAAATAAGCAGAAATAGGAGAAGCATAAATGAACACACATATGGGACTACAAACTGCTACACAGCCAGTGTGGCCAGCACTGGTTTTTAAGAGCTTTACCAATGAGCTTACAATAAGAGAAGGAAAAACAAAACCGCCGCCTTCTCAGCATTTCTGTCTATTTTCTCTTTTGGGTGTATTTGTTAGTCTTATTTGAGAAAGCAAGTATTTTTGTCTGGTTACAGGGTAGCAAATTACTCTACTAAGGACAAGTCAGCAACTTGTCCCATAAATTTGTAGAGGGAATTGGGACAAGCCTACAAAGCTCCTATTTATCACCCTTTTAAGAAGGAAGCAGGGCTGGTAGTCCTTCCAATGGGCAAAGCGGGGAAGGGGAAAAATGCACGGAGCACATACAAATCAGCATAAAGACAGAGTCTCTTACTGCCATGGGTCGATGCCAGACTGTCCCCCACCTTACTCAAGCTACACATGAAGCCTCTGTCTTTCAGAGGGAAGATACAACAGCAGAAGGAGTCAACTTAAAAAGCAAAGCTTGTGAAACTCTCATAACCAGTCACACCGGACCTGCTGTTGCCGCATACCGTCACTGGAACGGGGCAGAGCTGGGCCCAAGTGGCTGAGCTAGACCTTACATGTCTTTGAAATAACATTATTTTATTACGGGTAACCCTGCAGGGCTGTAGCAGGAGGGGTGTGAACTTTCACGGCGGGGCAGGGACCTGCAGCAACCCCGCTATTCCCGTCCTTCGCTTCTCGAAGGGGAACTGCCAGTCTCCTGGTGACACGGACTCTGCACAGGCTGTGAATACCATCGGTAGCACAGACCGCTTGCAGAAAGACTGGCACCTTCAAGGAGTGCTTAAAAAAGAGGGAGAACAAGGGAAGTCAAGCTGTGCTGTTTCTTGACAGCAGAGAAGACATGTGGCACTTTAAGGGTCTTACGACCGCAACAAACTCACTCCAGATTTAGACTGCAATACACGTGAGAGCAGAATATGGCTCTGGGGCTGTAAAGTCATCTTGCCTAAAAACCAGGAGGAGATCTTTGTCCTGGCCTGGGAGAAATAGGGACTGCCCAGGGCACTCAGAGGTCTTGATGGCCCTGACCAGCCTCACCTGGGGTCTCTGCCCACCCCACCCGTGGGCTCAGAAGTCCACTTAAGCCCAGCCCTGGGGCTTCAGTCCTTTCCTGAGCTGTGCTGGAGGTGTGCTAGTCTCCAGCCCTGTTCCTGAGTTGTCGCTCGACTGTGGACCTGGCTCGCTGCCTTGGCTCTGCCTGGTGATCACTGAACTATTGGTAGGACACGTTACCATCACTGCCCTGCTTTATCAGTAGTGTTTCTATTTTTAATGGGGTGTTTTACATTGCTATCAAAATTGCATTTTAGTTGTATTGGGTCAAGAATCGTTGTCTGTCGCTGGTTGGACCTTTCTGGGTTTTGGCACTTTGCCCGTTACTTTAGTTGCAGTCTAGTGAGTCCCTTTGCTAAGGAAGCAACAGGCATAAAACTGAATTGGGAACGGCTGTATTTTGTTGTGGATGAAAAGGCTTACTTCTTTGATCCAGTTCAAGGTCTACAGTTGAGTCCTTATCAAAGTCTTTCTGGTAGACATTGCTTCTTAGGACTGTTAAGCTGACGATTTCTCCTGGAGGTGGAGGCTAAACCAGCCCTTTCACATTCTTGGCTTGAGGAGACTGACTGAGCTCCTGACAAAAAACTCGGAGCAATTCAGGTTTGCTCTCATTTGTGCCTAGCTGCCCACAGTCCCGAGGGGCTGTTCAAGTTGCCAGAGATTACTGTGGAAGAATGAATGATAATTTGCTTAAGGCATTTCCATGAGGTTTCAGCCTACCAGCCGCCCCTTTGGAATGGCTAAAATCATCCTCTTCCTCTCTTCTGCTTGAACAAGGGGAACCATTATGTGGCCCTTGCCACTGGTTTACAGATGAACCACTTTGTGGATGATAAAATTACTGACAACATTGCCAAATACCCCCCGGAGCATCTAACCAGCACAACCCGGTTTGAATGCACAAGGAGCTTTATTGTGGTTTCCCTGCCACTGCATTGTTAGATGTTGCTACTTATTTCTGAACATAGCAAAAATGGCCAGTGCAACTTCAATGCTTTTTGTAAAACTGACTTAGTTTACAACTAATCCTTTAAATCTATATGGAGACAGTAGAATCCAGTGGTTGGAGTGCAGAAATAAGATCCAATAAACTTGTTTCTAGTGCTGCCTCTGCCCCTCGCATCACCCCTCTGCACCTATAGATCTCCATCTGTAAAAACATGACCAACAGCACTCAGCCACCTTTTATAAATGGCTGAGATGTTCTGATGGAAAGGGTTCTTAACATATGAAAGACATTAATACAATTGCATAGAGAAGTAAAAGACATCAGCCAAATATCCAGCCTACGCCATGATCTAGCCAGAAATACAGTAAACTGTAATTGCTCACTGCTGGCCTTCTCACATAGTACTTTCCAAGAAAGGTACAAAACACTGCAAGAAAAACAGTCCAGAAACCTAAATCTGAACTCTGATTATCAAGGGAGAATCAGTTATTGGGAATTACAGAAGTTAATACACTTCAGAATCAAATAAGCAAAAGATTGTTCTGACAAAAATCTGCAATCCAAAATACAAGTTGCTTTTTTTTAAGGAGCTTTTCTTATTCTGAAAACCTTGTATACAGTAGTGTGAGGAAAGCTTATTGTGTATATATATGTGTGTGTGTATATATACTGTCCAAATTCTGCTATCAATTACATTGATATGAATCTGGAACAACTCCAGTGCTATTTACATGTGTCTAAATTGGAACAGACTGTGGTTTGTTAATGAGGTATATACTTTCCAGTGCTGTATACTATTCTATGAAAGCAAGGACTTGTTGAAATCAGCTTTTCATTTTTACTAGTGATATCAGTGCTTACGGGATATTTTCTGCTCTATAGCAATGGGTACAGTTGTAGTAAATCTCTACTTCCCAATATTTAAAATGATCACCTGTGAAAACTCTTTGGTTGTTTGAATATAATATGATGACAAAAAATTGTGCATATAAACATAACTTGGTGGTCAATCTCAGTATTTTTATTAATTTTGTACTGATGTCCCTACCTGTATTGAATTATTCATCCTGTTTCTTAGCCAACAATTCAAGGTGTTGATTGTTTTCCACAGTAAAACACTGCCTCACACTGGGTTTGCCTCTAAATCACTGTAGCAGATTTTAGCCTATATATTGTTCAATAAGGTAATTTTGAAATTTGAATGATATACAATTGGAAACGACATCATCTATATTTTCAGAATCCTCAATGAGTTACTAAACTAAGTAGAAGTAAGCATTGATAGATGTTTGCACAAGGAGAAAACCAAGGCTTGCTACACTTATTAAGTGCCTGAAAATTAATTTCTTTATCAGTAAAAACAATGTGAGTGCTGCTTCTATTTTTATTCCTTACATTCATCCAGTGCCAGCTGTGCTTTACTACATTCTGATGGCACTTTTCATACCACTAAAATATAGTTGGTGACCATGTAACAAATTACAGTGTAGTAACACTAAGACTACGCAGACATTTAGGTCAGGAAACATAAAATAACATGTTATAAAAAACTCACTACAGCAGCTCTTAGAGGTGAGGAGAAAGGCAGTAGTAAAGGCTTTAAGAATGACTCATTTTTATTTTATTTTTGCTATAAAATAGTATCAATTATTCAACTAGTTTCTTGAAAAGGTGGAAAGACAGGATGGGTTAAGCTCTTCCACTGGTATGAAAAAAAGGAGCTACATTTCAATCATCTAATGGTGAAACAAATTTCTCCAGTTCCTAAAACACTAGTTTTGAACAACCTTGACTCAGTGTCTATTCTTTGACACTGTGCATTTTGCTGTTTAATATTGTTCTAACAAACAACCTGGTGAAAGTCAGATGGTTTCAAGTGAACTTCACTTTGTTCACTCAAGCCCAGGGTAAAATTTTTGGGCTCATTCGCACTTCTCATAACCTCTGCATGAGGGTAGTCAATGGACTTTCATACTGACCAAGCCAACTGTTTATGACAACAGTTATGAGAGCCAACAGCTCTCATAAATCACAGGAATGCACAAAATATAAATGAAAACGCTATTTTCAGAACAAGCTACATTGGAAGTACTCTGTGTTCATAAGCTTGCCATGCTGGGATAGGATTTGAGAGATCTGGGCTTACTTTCCAAATCTACCACAGATTGCTTGTATCACCCTGAACAAATCTATGTATCTTGGTTTTAAATCTTTTGAAAGAAGGTTAGAGTAGCTCCCTCTCTCCTATCATGGACCAATACAAATATAGAAGGAGATTTGGCTAGTGTGTATGTACGGTGTCTAGCCAAGGGAAATGCAAGGAACTAGGGCATACCTACAAATCTGACTAAAATAGCGCACAAAAATTGCCAACTTGACTACTTGCCTTAAGTGAAATAAGACACAGATTTTGATTAAAACCAGTATCTTGCATCAGAAAATATGTCAGCCAGTGCCAGCAGTGGAAAAGCCAGGAGTTGAATGGCAAGCTGGATGGAGTTCTACTTGTGCAGAGCAGCGTAGTGGTTCAAAGCTTCCCTGCTACTGGCGAGTCTGAGGATGGACTAGAAGCCATCTTCAGGGCTGTGAAGCTGGCCACGTAAGTGAAAAATTTGGAAGACAAATGGATGCAGGAGATAGGGGACACACCAGCAGTGGAAAATGCCATTTTTGCATTATGCACTTATGCAGTCTGCATCCCAGAAATGAGAAGAGGAAGTTGACAAAGTGTGTTATGCTTAATAATCACGGTTAAATTTTCTAACAGCCCTATCTTGTATAGTTTAGATACTGAAAGGAAAATAACTGACATGTCAAGGAAGTGTTAGTGGGGTTTTGTTAAAACATACACAACTACACATGCACTATTCAGGACAGCACACAGTACCATTTAATGGTGCTTTAAAAGTGTAATTTCAAAAGATTTTAATTTAAGCCTTAAGCTGCAATGATTTTTAAATAACAAGTTCACTGAAGATAAATGACAGTTGTTTCAAAACTAACAATGCAAATTCATTCTTCAGTATGCTCAGCTTTCTGGCCCATTTCTGAAAGAAAACATCATGCTGATTTAAAGAAAGCAGCTGGTTTGCGTTTATAAAATTTGCATTATCTTGGAACTGGATCATCAGCCTTGGGTTAGGAAATCTGGAAATATTTCACTGAATATTTCTGAGCTGATTTCCGTCAGCATGTTTCCTCACTCTGACTTCAAGAGTAAGATTGACCATGTGGTCACAATTTATCCTTGATTTCCATTAGCAGAGGTGAATACTGAAAGCAGGACTTCATCTGAAAAGTTTCAGGACATAGTTCTCAAATATTAACTACGGTAGAAGTGTTCAAATCACCTTAAGTGCCTTGTATCACTACTTAGAAAACACTTTATTGCCACAGGACAAAAGGATTAGCATTTTTTTATTCACTCATGTTTTTACTGTAGATTTTCCCTTGCTGTTTACAATTTTAACTTTATAAAATTCAGCTAATAGGGTCCTTTTCTCCTCTTAATTTCTACTATGAAGTAATGAATCAAATCCTAGTTGCCCCATTCATTCTTCCACTGATACAGATTACTCATTAGAAATATCAGTTGTTACCAAAGAAAATACACTGATCTCATCAGGCTGGAATTGTAGGTCACATCTTCACCTAGTGTAAACCAGCCATGGACTTCCACTGAAATCAAAGCACCTCTGTTTATTTTTATCAGAAGAGAACTGGTCCCATGAGATATGCAACCAGCAGGCATTTCAGAAAGATTTAACAATTGCAATGGGTAAATGTGCTTTTTCTGTACATTTTTTTTTTTTTAGTTTGCCATTGGGCCAAAAACGGAACAAAAGGAAACAAAAAACCCTTTGTAAAATGAAATAACCAAAGAACAGGAGATTAATAGTTACAGGCTGAAAATGTACACTTGTATATCATTGCTGTATCAACGTAAGTGTGGTCTACTCTTCTGAGCTGTGGACTAAGGGCTTTTGTATAAAAACAGGACTCCATTCTTCTGACTCTTCTTGGACCTTGTGCAAGTCACTGGGGTCAGTCTTCTACAGCCTTAGGGATGTTGGAAGCAAAAACATTTACAGGGAGACATCGGAAACACAAATCAGGGCCTGCGTTCTTCAGATTAGTTTTGCGCCAACACCTAGCACGTTAGTAAACATCAACGCCTAATAGTGACTTCATCAAGGTCAAAATATGGTTTATGACAGTCGAAGGTTATGCTGATGCCCATGCTTAACTTTATGTCAATGCTCCCATTAAAATCAGCAGCTGCATAAACTAAGCCGCAGAACTGAGTTCTTCTGAAAGCTCTCTGGAACGACTTACACATGTGAAATTGTGCCCTGGCAGAGAAGATGTGAAGCATCAGGATTTTAGCAGGCTACTATGATCAAGAAATATCGATAGTAGTATAAATACCACCTCACATGCTAAAACTGGCGTGTTTACCTGTGAGATTTAGCAAACCCATTCCTCAAACTTAAGTTTCGAAGGTCATCGTTCTCATACAGAGCAAGTATGCTGCAACTAAGTCTGAAAGTATATATTCTGCAAGAGCCAGACCTGTGCCCCCAAGATCACTCTCTGTTGGCACAAGTAACTACGTGGACTTCTAAAAAGCATCTGAGAAAGGTTTCTACGTTCAAAGTCCCAAGAGAGACAGTTGCAGTGATTATCATCATCATCAATCATGTTTCAAAACTTCACAGCTGTTTTCTCAGATTTAGGCCATGTATTTGCTGTGCACATCAATAACTTAAAATGAGAGGAAGTCCTGGCTTGCGTTACATGACAGAGCTTCATACATGAGAAAAGTTAAAGTAATCAGAATTTTTCCAAATCTCAAAATTTTGAAAACCTGAAATGACTTGCAAAAAATTATACCAATTGTGTTTACACATTTCAAAGGTTTCAAAATTAATGATAAATAACAACACACATAGGGGAGCATGTTTAGCCAACAGGAGGATGGAGTGCTGTATCGGTGGTAAGAGCTAGGCTGAAAGCACAGTATGTTGGGCAGTTAACGAAAGGTAAGGCTGAAATATGGCATTCCTTGCTGTTCTCGGATATCTACCTGGCAGAGTAAAACAACTTACTATTATATCTAGCCACATACCCTGTGTAAATTGCTATTACAATTGGTAACTCCTTTTATTTAACACTAACAAACAATTGTTACATGAACCACGTAGTGCAATGCAGAGTCCAATCCAAGCCCAACTTAAACAGGTGATAACCTGGCCATTTATTTACACAGAAGTTGGATAAAAGCCATAACTTTTATTTCTGAAAACATTCTGGTTGTGTCTTGAGTCAAATGGAATGTTCTTACAGCAACAAACTCCCTTAAATATTTCAGCACAATTGGATTACAATTATTTCAGTGTGCTTAGCCCTGGAGACACTGATGTATCCATAACAAAGTTGAGTGCAATAAGATCCCAGAATAGGAAGGACTTTTTCTCAAAAATGTGGCATGATTATATGTATTTTTTAAAACTCCTACGGGTAAGATATTTCAAGTCTGCAGATGTATCCATCTATTTTGGGAAAGTAATAAATCATAAAAACATTGTTCTGAAAATTGTGTTCAAGATGTATATACACACATGTATTTTTTGTGTGTGTATATATATTTAAAAGTTAATGTAATATATCTGGTGGTCAATAGCTGGCTTATCTAGGGACAGTCATTCAAGTATTTGAGAGACTCTGGAGCTTGATAGGAACCAGACTAATCTTAAATAATACAGACCTAAACTTGCCTCATGTTATGGTCTTCCATGAGAAGCAGGGAGCATAAACATTAGAAAGCTTATTGCTGTGCAGGTGATAATTCTGTGGAGCATTTGAGGTGCACAGCATTTCTGTATTGGGGATATTTCTCCAACTGGCCTCTTTTTCAAGAGTGAAACATCTGATGGCTTTGCTTAAGGGGAATGTAAATTATCTTCATTTGATATTTGTTAGCAAGGGAGGGTTTGAATAATTTTCACATACACCTGTCTGGATTAATTTCGTTTTCTGATGTTTTCTTTTCTTTACTGGCTTAATTATTCAGTATTTCCAGATTTTGATATTCATTAAATGTTACCATAATTTGCAGCATGTAACAATAGTAACAGAGAAACTTGAGGGTTTTATTGTGTTATATTCCTTCTGCCCCTAATACTTATTGTTAGGTCTCCCCATCAGAAGTGCAGCTATAAAAAAGTATGTGGTTTTGGTCAGTACAGTTCGAAAATCCTCCTGTTGAGGAGCAACAAAAAGCACATTGGACTGTTCCATTTAAAACTTCACTTCCCTGAAATGCTCCGTAATCCTTCTGTGTGTTAAGTCTGACAGCATGGTACCACCTGCCTGGCGACTCTCAAGATATAGGTACCTTAGCCAAAAACAGATTTCGGATGCAAGTGTGGTTTTCATGAATCAGTACACTGGTGTGAACCATATTTTTTTTGGATGGTGTTGCTGAGAGCAAACAGTTGCTCAGAGGAGACTGCTGCTATTTACAATCTTTTGTAATATTATATTGCTTTTTCACGCTTCATCTTTGTTGCTAACACTTTTTAGTAACTTCTGCTTACTTTAATAATTGAGATGTAAAAAGGAGAAGAAATAATTAAAACAGATTGTGAATGTTCTGGATCATTAACAAAAGTATTCATGGCATTAGTCTAACATATTTGTAAGAAAATATCATGGTGTTATTCATTCACTATTCATTCTGCAGTCAGCAAATGGATAAAGAGAGTGACTGCAGATTGAGTTGAATATCAGATCGTGTAGGCACACAAAGTTTCACTGACTTCAGCTGAAAATGATTTCAGTCCCCGCTTGCTGCAAGTCAGAGGGTTTGCATTTTCCAGTTCAGTGCACTTACTGTAAGTAAGAATTATTACTGTTCACACAGGACTTGAAAGAATTCCCTACACTTGAGGGCTGGCTACATGGATTTGCTCATGGATCTTCCCACATCTTCCCTTCACTCTCCTGTACCACAGTATATGTATTTTTCTTGGGCTCCGTGAATACAAATTGTGCAGATATTTGAGACAAATCTAAATGTCTCAGGGAAAGACATACAGCATCATTTCTTGCTCCGATACCTTATTTTCGGTGCGGATATGAAAATCCCGAGCTTTATTGCAGCCTGCGTCCTTTGGTAGATGGCAGCCCAAGAGGATGGACATAACAAATGCCTGCTGTCCACTGTGGCAGCTTTCCCTGTAATGTTCCTATATCCGTATTAGAGCTGTGCATGGGGTGCACTGCACTTCTCTCACAGACCTCTGACCTGCAGGATTAGCAGGTGACACTGGCAGAGACAACGGTACAATTCTGCTATTAGAACTGCAGAGAGTTGCTATAATATTCTCAGAGGAGAATGAAGGAATAACTGAATATCTTCTTTCCCAGAGAAAGGGTGATGTCTGTTTACCCTGTGGTTCGTTACTGGATGATGCCAGTCAGTTATTTTTTCCAGTATTTTAAGGAAAATATAAATTCCTGTGTCTAGTAAGAACCTCTGTATACTTGCTGGGGGATTGGAACTTTTCATAGGCTAGGCTATTGCCTAAAATCGTTAACAAATCCTCTATCATTGACTTCAGTAGATATATCTATTTCCAACCTAATAAAAGTCAGTGGGGATAATCAGAGTCAGAAACTGCTTGACATCAGTAAGCACAGCAGAAAATGTGGTCTAGGTAGTCATCAAATATTGTGCTGTCTTTTTTACTGAGTCATGCCTTATATGTGGATTTTTTAAAAAAAATCTATCTTCTTCTGTATTCATTATGAATACTTCAATTCTATAAGGGCACAGTGTGTTTGTGTATATATATAAGTATAAAGATATGCATCTTTTATTCTGGGATTGTTTCTATTCTGCTGCAGCATTCTCCAAGAGACACTTCTTTCCATAAAGCACGAATAGAATATTTAATTACAGAGGCTCCAACAAGACATATGCTAATAACAAACAAAACATAATTCTTCTCCTTATGCATTAGTTTTATATTGTCACAGATCTCTTGAAGCCTGGAGTTACAATAGCATAAACTTTTGCAATTAATAGAAAATCATCACCAAAAATTTGCAATTAAACAATATCTAGTGTTGTGAACTATTGTACCAATCAAAGTTATGTTCTGTAAAACTTCATGCAGAGATTTACACTAACTTTGCCTAGAAAGGGCTGCATAGATGCCTCAGTGCCTTTTGAGGATAGCAAAGAACAATAAATCAGGCTGCTTTGGATTCGATTTTACAACTGGAAAAGATTACACTGATCTTTACAAAAAGGAGAGGCTAGCATTCTGATGCACAGCATTTGATGGTTACCACTCATTTTTGTCATGAAGAAGAAAGGAGCAAATTGTCCATATGCTTTTAAATAGTACTGTCAACATACTGTATTTCTAAATCAGCTTAATCCATTTTGCTATAAATGGAAACCATGCTTTCAGTATTTCTGGTGGGAATTAGTTAACTAAGTGCTAAAACTTGCCAAACTGCATTTTATATAAAAAAGGAGCTTCATGAATCAAAA
Source organism: Calonectris borealis (assembly GCF_964195595.1). Lineage (NCBI taxonomy): Eukaryota > Metazoa > Chordata > Aves > Procellariiformes > Procellariidae > Calonectris > Calonectris borealis. The sequence goes on along the minus strand of NC_134321.1, from coordinate 4,645,335 downwards.
GCAGTGTTCAGCTGCATATAAATAGGCTTCCAGAAAAACGTATGCCTTGTAATCACATCTTGATAGTCTAATACCTTGTATAAAATCCAGAAACTATTTTCTGCATCTGACAGTGTTTACAACATGGAGCCTGAAGTCTGCCCTCCTATAGTTACTATTTCATACAACTTCGTTTATGGCCAAAAACTGAACTGGCTTCCTATTTACAGCTTGGAGGATATTTATCTGTCAGGTGAGCACCAAGTACCTAATTCCAGTCACCCTTTCTGTGTGAACCAGGATGCAGGAAAAAACTGTAATCCGAAGTAGAACGTAAATTGCCAAATACTTGTGAACTTGCGTGAGGCTTCGCAGGCAGTGAGGGTCGTCCCATGGAGTTTGGACTTCTATGCAAGGACAAAGCTATGTTTATTCCAGCGTTGCCTTCTTTTATGGCTGTGGAGGCAGAAACTGCCTGAAACCAGAGCAGAAACCTCAGCTGCACATAGAGCAGATGCTGGATAAGTATTTTACTGCATTACCTGAAGCAAGAAGGCAAAGTAAATGTCGGGGGGGGTGGGGTGGTAGGGGAAATGAAGTTTTAAGCGACTGGATAAACTGTTCTCATTTGAGGAGAACCTGAGACATACAAGAAGGGATGCTCATGTGAACTGGACTTGGCTGGACAGAGCACCCTGGTGTTCCAACCCTTAGATTCCCTCTGGTTATTTTGACCTGATATACTGCAGGTATATTTATATCCCGCAGGGTTTCCAGTGGATTATCAGGTGCTTGTTTTGCTTTCAGCTGGAGAGGCCCTTTAGGGGGGAGATACCTTTTACTGTCTGCTTGACAGCAGTAGATTTGATGGATGTGATTTACAAAGAGGGGAAAAAATGGAATAAGTGCTTGGAGATGACTGACAGATGCAGTAAATCTAACCCAGTCTTTGAAGATAAATAACGAGCGGTGGTGCACATGCAGCATTATCCTTTCGCTCTCTGTTAAGGCATTTCAGCTTGCGAACAGTGCCCTTACTTTTTCATGTGTTGTTGAAAACCGAACATATGGTTACGCTCAATGAGAACAAGTCAGAATCACTGTCAGATGAAGACAGATTAAAACCATAAGAGAAATCTGACCCACTCAGATGCTGTGGCATTAGTGCCCTCCCACTCAGCTGCAACCACCACCATCACTACATGCCTAGTTCCTTCTCGCGGGCCTTGCTGGAAGCACACTGGCAGTTGGATAGCAGGAAATATTCGTGTTAATGATGATGTATGATTTCCAAACACTTTCCACAAGAAAGAATTTGGTATTAATGCGATTATTTGCTGTGAAGAATATGCTATCCCCATGTGGCTAGATGCCTAGCCTTTGTCAGGAAGACATGGTCCGGGCATAGACTCTATACTCTTTTTCAGAAATCGGTAGCTTAAGTTCTGCAGCGCTCCTGATAAACAAGCAAACCCTATGTAATGCAGTTTGAGTCTCCTCTTTCAGTGCTTGCTTTCCTAAGACTGCAAACCGACCTTCTCTGGGGGTTTAGCTGGCCTTCCCTGTAGTTCAGAGCCCTGCCAAATACATTAGGTGGGTGCAGTATTCATATTCCAATTCCTCTGCCAAAAATGGAATTCAGGTGTTTTACAGGACAAAATAAAGACTGCCAGCAAACAGCAAGCCTCTGGAAACTAAAAAACTCGTACTCGGCAAGGATGATTTTAAACAGTAGAATACAGGGATTCGATGTATAATCTCAGGTGGTGTCCAATCCAATGCCTGCAGCTTTTATCTAGGTGCTAAGCTTTCCAGGCACATCTTGAATTTGCTGGAACAGCCGCAGCTCTTAAATCCCACAGGAAGGCTGCGTTGGGGTTTCAGGATAGGTTGAGACCAGGCTCTAACAGGCTGCTGACCCTGCTTTCCTATGAGACCAACTCCTTCAGAAAATGAAACTTGGTTGTAATAATAAACATATAAGGAGATGACTGCATTACAATCAGCAAGACTTATGGTTGCAGTGCTTTTGAATTATTACTTTAAATTATTTAGAAAAAGTCTTGCTTTGTACATGTGCAGTATATTATGGATCCTAAAATAACTTGTAATTCTGCATTCTGCTATGGGATGTTAATAAGCCAGATACCAGGCAGTGGCCAAGACTATTAGTGTACCAGTTCAGTGCCAGTATGGGGGTTGATGTTACCATCTGATACGTCTTTCCTATCTCTGATTTCGATGAGTCTGTGATATGTAATATGCATCCTGCTTTACTGTGTTAGATCATATGTTAGAGGTCTGTTGCAACATTTGTCAGCATCTTTATAGAGGAAAAAGAAACCCTAGGAAATGTAGTGATTCACTACTAATGTTTAGCCAAACATGCAAAGCTGATAATATTTAGCAAGCGCTGTTCCAAAACCCAAAGGAAAGCAACGTGGTTGGTAGCAAATCTGATCTGATAGCTTACTTTTGCAGAGAAATTGCAATTCCCATTTACAAGAACCAAATCTTAAAGTTTTCTTCCATTTGCCCAGAGATTTAGGATTTATTTGTTCTAAAAGTAATGGTATTATATATTAAAAAAAAAAATCAATTAACATGATTTAACAGACAAAAGAAGGAACATCACTGTTTAAAGAGGAAAAATCCCAGGAAGAGTTGAAAAGCATGACTTTTTCTACACAACTTTACTTAGAAGGAGTTATTAAGTGAAGCAGTTTTACTTTGAGTAGAAGTATGTAGTGCTGTTCTGTGCAACACTCTTAAAGGTTAAGTTGTTAGCTGTCAGTATTCGGTTATACATCACATGGCTGCTGGGGGAAGGGAGCACTAACTACTCTATTTTTCCAGCTCTGCAGCCAGACTCTCTCTAAACAATTTCCTGCACTGGGTTCACGTAAGAGACTAAATTGTTTCTAATACAAGGAATGTAGTTAACCGCAACCGATAGACAAATACCTTTTCTTATCACTAATGGATTACAACACTTGACTGCAAAAGCAATTTAAACCTTACAAATGGCATATTCAACCCTGTAACAGCAGTTACGCAGGGAGAATTGTTGTTACAGCAGCTTTTCATTATATCTTTGGATGTTTGCACTGGAAATTGATTATATTTTTTCAAAAAATCAGCGATATAGCTTTGTTTTTATCCACTATATCTCTGAAAATGATAGTTTCATAAGAATATTCTGTAGGTCTTCAAGCTGTGGACAATATTTTGTGCTTAGCAGTTCATATTGGCACTCAGCAGCAAAGCAGTGATGGCTCAACAACAGTTCATATGTTTAGAGTGGAAAAAAGTTCATTATATTAATTAAAACATCTGAGAGACCTCACCAAATTAGGGTCCCAACATGATAAATATTATGGGTAAAAACTGCAAATGTGGATGTACATAAAAGTAATCCCCGAACACATGCAAGTCTCGGCGGCAAACTGTGATTTGCCTGACGTTACTTAGCTCAGGGAACTGGGGCATCGAAACATGAAGGACAGACTCAGACCACAAAACTCTCCTCTTTCATGGACTCTACACCCAGTAGTTAGGCAGCAGAATTAGTCCTCCTTCTTCTTCTTCTGGACTTGTCATTTGTATTGCTGTCAGTCCCCTGTTTCCAAGGGAAGGAGCTACCTTTCACTCTGCAGTCAGCAGGAGCTTCACCTGAGCCATCATACGGATGGGCAACCCTCCCCTATCTTCTACTTTCTGGATAAAGAAACCTCTTAAGTTTCTTCACCATATTTTTGGTAAATCTATACTATTGATGACAATGAAACCGTTGATGGAAAAATGCCAGTTTCTGCCTATCGAATTCTCCAGCATCTGAACCCATCAGGCAGGCTTCGTGTACAACGACGAGATCCATCTGGGCACTGATCCAGGCAGTGATCTGCCTAATGTGTAAGCTCCGTGCACATCCAGGATTCCCTTACACTACATACTTCTTCCCGGGAGGCACCAGTGGGAGCTGATGCTCAAGGGGTCCCTCAGAGTAAACTTTCTGAATTGCTCTGGAGGCCTCGGGTGCATGAACTCTCCATCTCCCACTCACCAAAGCAGACTCTGAATCTTACCCCATGAGACTCGCCAGCCCCATTCTAGTTCGTGTTTCTCTTCTTAAGCCTCATGTCTAGGAATCGTGGTCTGAAGTGGGAACATCAGCTTTCACCACAAAATTTTTAGCCCTTCGAGAAAGCTTGAAACGGAAATACAAGTTCAAAGAAAAATTCTCGCATTCTTTTTAGACCATTTCTGATCTTGAGTCAACCTCATGACTTTTTGCCATGCTTCAACAACAAGGACTACTAAGTTTGTGATGTCAATTTTTTCGGAAAAAACTGCTTTGAAGATACATATTTAATGGAATGCAAATATTCATCAGTAGATTTAATATAAAACAATATTTAATTCAGGCATGCTAATTCTTAATCTGTATTCATTTACACTTGGCTGAAATGGAATGTTTAACTGATTCTTCCATGCATTTCAAACACTGCCCTGGAAAAAAGAAATCTTCAGTCACGCTTGTAAGACTCACATCTATGCTGTGAGATTTTTTTTTTAGCTTCCCAGTGACTTTGGGAACAGTGTGTGTGAAGGGAATGAAGGAATGATCCTGTGATTAGTCTGTGTCCGTCCCTTGCAGCGGCAGCACCTACAGGCAGTTTCCTTTGGGCACTGTGGATTCCAGCGTGAATCACTGGATATAAGGACATGTGGTATGCTCTGGGAATTTTCTGGTATTAATCAAGTCCTGTTTTTGCGTTCTTCTATACTTATCCTACTCAAAATCCTAATTACTAACAGGTTATTTCAGCCACATAATTGCATCAGTTTTACAGTAAATCTCCTGCAATCGTATATATGCAAATCAATACTTCCTAACATAAAGCACAAAGATCTCTTTTCCATGTACCTTAACCTAGTCTTCATAATTCATACATTCTCTACAAAGTTATACCTGGCATAAGTCAACTCCCTAAGTTGAAACATGTTACTTCAAGCTTGTGAACAGTTGCCCTGTTTTCCCTTTTGATGCACCAGGAGACCAAGTGGCACAGTCTTTGCTAAGCCTATGCTCGAAGGACTGAAGGTGGGGCCAGTACCACCAGACTGTAAAACTCCTCACCGAACGTTAGGATCTGGAGATATAATTAAAACCAGTTATGTTACCATAAGTTACTTAACAAATAGCCAAATCTCAGCAAAGCCATGGTAACTTCCCACATGAGCACTCTCTGCATTCACCAAGTACCATGTGGAAGTATATTGAGCCAAAATCATCCTGGAAGTGATGATTTCAGCACACTGGGGAAATAAAAAACGAAGTTTTAATCTGAATTTGTTACCTCAACTGTCTATTCAATGACTACCTAATAGTTTTGGGTGAACTGAATTGGAAAGATCTGGATATAATGATACTACCATAGTTATTGAATTACTTAAAATAGAAAATATCTTGTTTTATCAGAAAGGAAAGTATCTAGGTATTCCAGAACTCGGTTTAGTTTCCATCCCCATTTCTGATTGCCTTTGTGGCTTGGAGAAACCCACCCTCAGCTGCCCAGATCCTGACCCTCTGTTTGGTACCACTGCTTCTGGGAATGCTCCTACCCCAGGTTACTTCTGCAACCCTGCAGCGGCCATCCCTTCTCCCCCTGAAACCAGCCTGAACCCAGCCTGCAAAGCCTGCCTGTGGCAGATGACTTCTGCATCCTTTGATGGCGATGGGTTTTGTCACCCTCTAACGAAGAACCCTGGGTCACCCTCTCTGCCTGCTGTTGCTCTGGAAAGGCAGACGGCATAGCTGCAGGCTGGGACCTGCCCACGGGGCAGGCGAGAGGACCTGCAGGGACTGGGGGTGTGTAGGGCTTTTCCCTGGGGATTTTGCCCCAAGGCCCTCCCAGCAGCAGGCCATGCAGCAGGTAAACCTACCTAGAGGTGGCTCTGAGGTGGCGACCTGCGACCAGCACAACAGAAGGCAAAAATGGCAGATGTATCCTTCTTAAAAAGTCAAAATCGAGTGAAATGGAAGATGCGGCTATCTGCCCCCGATCAGGATGGCACTTCCTGCTATCATGAAGGAATTGTAGTGAGTCCTTATAGTTTAAATTTGCTGTATACACAGATCTTTAAAGATACGATGCCTAGCTCCAGCAGTGCTATTATGAGCAGGCAGACTGGAGTACTGAGACAGCTCCCAGGTTTTCTAGTTAGTGACACAAGTCAAAACACCGTTTAACAATGTTTTTCCTGTGTGGCGAAACAGCATTGAGTGTACATCGTAGGGTTTTAGTGGGGAGACAAGGATGCGAAGTGAGCAGAGTATCCAGGGGCAGAAGGTAGGAAATCAATGAGCATCTTTTCTCTGCATGAAATTTCTAGCTACGCTGGGTCTCTCTCCCTCCTGCCCTCTACAGTCATATTTAAATTTCAGCGAGTGTGAAACACTACCAGTGAGAACACTAGTGTTTTACATGCTTTTCACATTAAATAAAAAGACCACACAAGGGACAAGGTAATGGAGAATATGGCCCATGGGAAAATTTATCTGAAATAATGGTTTCTTCTGAGTTTGAAAATCACTATTATGTGTACAGCACTGAGATGGTCTGAGAGGTACGCTTTGATTTAATGACTCCCAGACTTGTTAGGAGTGTCTGGTCTGGATCTCAATTTCTCAGCTGGTTTCTGCTTTCCAGAACCAGCATTAGTGTCCCAGAATGTGGGGGCTAGTTATGAGTTTCAGGTCTCGGTCATCTGCATTTTAGCTATCTTCTTATCACTCTTCTGCAAACCATCTTCTCCACTATAAATAATACAGTATCTGTAGTATCTTTGGTTAAAACCAGCAATAATGTGTCAGTGCTATAGATCACGTATGTCAACAGATCCTTACTGGGTAATGGTTTAGTGTTTATTATACATCCCCAAATGTATTTTCTGAAAACATTTTACTGTTATTTCATTTCACACTGTAAAAACTCAGGTTTCAACACAAATGTCAGGCATAACAACACCGAAATCCTTAAATAAACAGTCTTTTGGGGGCAGTTCTGTTAGAAGTACATTTTTCGGAAGCTGGTGCCATTTGTTGAAGCTTGCCCTGAACTGTCAGCATACCTTTTCAATCAAAGCAACAGCTGCCAGACTGATATAGTCCTGCACCAGAATGAGAACCCTTCAGAGCTTACATGCCCTTGTCTTATCTCAGAAAAGTCTGTAGCTGCTGATACCAAATCACTAAAAATGGCAGCAGAAACAGTAATTCGGAGCTAATCTAATGTCATGGGCTGAAGGGAAGCCACAGTCTACCCCACCCTACATTCCTTGAACACCCAAATCTCCCTCTGGGAGTCTTAGGTATACAAAGAATAAATGCTTTCTCTATCTGTAAACTGATTCACATTTTGCTCTTTTTTTAAAGGAGTATTATTAATTGCTCTTAGAAAGAGTCAAATATAGCAAGCTGTAGTTGAATATAGAATTCATGTTTAAAACAATTTTTTATTAAAATTGGAATTTTAAGCAGCTGTTATCACTGTTATGGATGCTTCCTAATTATCATGGAAGTGTAGGGTATAGCTTGTTTATAGGATATATAACTGCAGGTGTTGTAGCTATGGCTTAAGAAGCATTTTAACGATTTAAGTATTTGTTTTCTGGGCTTTTCTGAAAAGATTTCTGTTTTGTCTCAGACTTCTCATGATTTTCTTAGTCTCAAGGTAACTGATTTATGTTTTAAGGATTAGTAAAAACCCAGAGTATTTTGTTATTCCTTAATGAAGTAATATTTTGCCTAATTTTCTATCTGATAATTTTTCTATCACTTTATGCTGCTGCCATAACTCCACTCCACAGACTTCAACTCTGTTAGAACTGGTTAGCTAGTCTGTTGTAGCATGACCAAAAAAATCTAGTGTAGGCATGGTATATACTTTAATTTAGGCTCAGTTGGTCACATTAAAAGTGATGCTTCTCTTGACTAGTTCAGCATATATTAATTTATGGAGTCAACCCCTTTTTAAAATATGTCATATATTAAATTTTTAGTATTAGCTATCTAAATCCTAGTCTAGACAAAGGTACTGTGAAGCTACCACAAAATTTCCACCCATACATAAGAGTGAGGAGTAGCACTAAAACAACCCGGAGCTGAGGATTATAATTGTCCGGGTTTATTCAGCCCCCCGGGGAAGCAGGCTGCCTTTGTGGTTAAGTAACTCGATGGACTCAAAGGTTGGGGTTCCACACCTGGCTTAGCCGTGACGCTGGGTAAATAAAGCTTCTGTGCCTCGGCTCCCTGATGACAATGATGATACGACCCCTCTTGACTTTGTCCTTCCGTACTTTTTTGAATATTTATACTGCACGTTTTTTGAGACAGGCACTATTGTCAATGGGGATTCAATTTCCGTGAGGGTCCCCAGGCACTACTAAAGTAATAATAATAAAAGAAGCTTTGGACCTCATGTGACTTCTTTGCTGTGGGTTAGAGGTTAAGTAGGGCAGAAGGTGCCTACCCTCTCCAGTGCGAGCACAAAAAATATTAAGTCCTCTCTGATGATGATGTGTGAAATAAGCCCACTGAAGCCAGTATGAGCCCCTACCTTAACGGGCAGCCTCATTTTGTTTCTGGTGAGCTGCTTAAATAAACCTTTGGGTTCTACTGTGATAGCTGAATAAGTAAATAACCTTTCAGATGCCCAAGTGGCATTAATACAAAGCCACAGTTTCTTAGCACATCCTCCAGGCACGAGCGGTTCTGAGGATGTGAGAAAGCCAGAAATGGAAAGAGCAAATGCTCTTTATCCTAATGCAACAGTTGTCGGAAATAACAAGCCAGTTGTAAAACTGTCAAATATTTGATGCTTATGTAAAACACTGCGTTATTTACCTTCCGTTGCTGAAGTCTGTTCTGTTCCGTTCATGCCACTCAGCTAATTTCTCCATTTAGTACTGGCAGTAGTAACACAAAATTAATTTTAGTAGGTTCTTGTTATTATCAGTATTTGATCATTTTCCTTAGGCCTTCTACCTCCTACCACTGGAAAAAATAGTGTCAGTGTGACTCCATGCTGACTACGGCAGGGAAGATTTGTAGGAGCTGAAAACATTCCGTGAAGGCATTGCTATGTGAACTATTACTTATATAAATAAATACAACTCTCTTTTGATAACGATTTCAGACTTGGGCTCTATGGGTTTCAGGACTGACAGTGGACACTGCAAAAGAGCCATGAAACATTCACATGTGACAATTCCTGATGCCTATTTGTTATACTTAAGAAATAGGAATGGAAATGCTTCAGACCATTCTGATACTGCAGAGCTGGGAGCCATCCTTAGCTCAGTTTTTAGGCAGTAGTTGTGGTCTTACTGGGTCTTGGGGCCCAAATCTGGTTTCATCCAGAGGAACACTAAAGACAGCAGACATGGGAGCAGACCTTAGAAAATCATACAGTATCACATCAGGCCAGGAAAGAAATTGATGCTGCTTCAATGCAAGTGTAAGAAAGTTCATGTACGACCTTGATAAGAGTCTGCATCTAGCTGTACGGCATGATGGCTCATCCAGCTCTACCATCAGGAATCCTTTAACTGCGTAAGTGCAAGCTGAACATCTTTAAAGTGGGAAGAACTTTTGTCTGTGGGCTTGAACAAAAATACTTTAAAGCATAAACAGGACATCTGGTTATTGTGCTGCTACTGGGTATTAGATTAGATGTTTGTTTGCTCGCATGCATTTTGAAGCAGAAAGAACACTTGCCCTGACTGTTTATTAAAAAGCATATAAAAATTATGAGCACGACTTACTGAAACTCCTGTCTAGCTAAATAAGAAATAATTCACGCAGCTAAAATGAAAATCTTGGAAAGATTACAACTTTTATGTACTGCAGTTTGACTCTAACCACCTGTTGCAAGGATTCAAAATAGTTCCCAGTGTCTTTCCACATCCCAGGGCTCTGCGAAAGAGGTCTCTAAAAGGGGCATTCGAAACAATAACAGTCCCCACCTGGAAAGGAAAGTTACTGTCAGCCTTCGCAGCAGCCTGGCAGCTGCTCATGTGAAATTCTTCCTTTACTGATAGGGGGAAAATGGCCATTTCAATTTATAACTGAAATCTTGCTTTGGTGCAAGCGGGTGAATGAGAAAGCTAGCCCTGCAGCTGTTAAAATGTATCAGGCATCACTGTGCTGCATTGAACCCATCGGCCTTCACAGGCTAATAACCGATTGTATCGGCAGAAAACAGGAACATCTGTTTACCGAGAAAACTTTCCGTTCCATCTTGAAGAAGAATCAGCTTTTCCTTTCTCCTTCAAACTTCCCTCGCGTCCCCCGCAGCTGTTCTCCCACGAAACAATAGATCGATTCAGACTTACCCCAAAAGAAGAGATCACAACCCAAAATCACATCCCTCTCAGGGTTACCGAAGCAAGAAGACTCTTTCACTTCTTGCTGACTTGCAGCACATAGGAACTGGCTTTTACACAAACGAGGATCTATCTACTTGGCCTTGTGCACTTGTGCTGTTGGATTCCCAAGTGACTGAGACCAAGATAAATGTGTTTGGGAATAAAAGGCTTTAGCCCCCTCTATGTAAACTCCTATACAATGTTATCATGGCAGCTGTACAGCCAGACAAATAGCAGTGATGTGTAGCCGCTGTCTCTGGAAAATATTCTGAGTAAACAGACTTCAGTTGACAGCTTTTTAATTTATCATTTAAAGTTTTTCACTTACACTAAACTAAATGCCCTGAACTAATTGTGGTAATGCTCTGAATTCAGCAGTCTGTAACAATCTGTAGTTTTGCAATCAGATTATCCTATTTAGAGAATTCCTGTTACTGTTCAAAATCCCCATAGACAACAAAAAAGTTAACTCAAAGGATAATCGTACAGAGGAATTAATCAGATACGCATATAATGTACTGCACAATGCCCCAAGGCAAACCGATTTATTTAAGGGTGATTGTAAATAAAGTTAGGTGAATATTTCAGCCGAAAGTGAATTTTGAATTCAACTTCATTCCTTTCAACAGCACATCAGCTGCCTTTCACTAATTTGTCTGTAACAATAGTACCTGCAAAAATGTTCACCTCTATCAGGAACTTAACCACTGACTTATTTGCAGTACTTGTCTTTACGTGTATTAGCACATCTCCTTACATGTTTGCACTGATGTCTTCAGTTTAAAAATCCCAATTCTTACCCCTTTGCATTAATTTGTTCAATTTCTGTTAATCTCTCCACACTTGTTTAATACTATTATAGAACTTCCTATAAATAACTCTTATTATTTAGTGCAGACCCAACTTCTAGACTTAAATTGAAGATGTGTTTTCAAGTTTTACAGGGAGGACTAGAAATAATTTTTTTAAAATTGTATGCAGTGCACTGCAAGATACATCTATTCTTTGTTGCTAACTTCCGGATTTTATCCAAAAGAAATACTTTCTAGATAAATCGCTTGTTGAGACCCAAAAGAACTAAAAAGAAAACAATCTTGCCTTGTGCTTTCCTTTTTAAAAAAGCCTTTTCTGGAGATATGCGTGTTTTATTTTCTTTCCCTTCCTTGTATGTTTACTTATAACTTTCTCCTCTTTTAACTGTACAATCAAGGAATTATGTAAAACAACATCTGAATATACATAGCTTTTGTAACAAGGTGTTTAAGTGTATAGGCTTATATTGGGTCTGTCTAGGAAGACTTTAAATGTCTGTCTGATGTCTTTCCCTTAAGTGGCTCCTTCTTTTGCTTTGTATTTTCTTACATGTTGTAAAGGGACTCCAACTACCAAACTGCTAAGAAAATGGAATCGTATTTTATTGTTCCTTTAATTTTCCACTAAGTTTTACCTATTTGTTTGTTGCTGGTCTATAGCTTTTTCCTTCGTTAGAATTTCAGTTTGACTCAAACTCCCAGCCTTCTCAGAGTAGGTGGTCTGTAACATTAAACCACCAAGCAATCAGTTTTATGCTTTCCTAACTCCTGCCCCAGCTTTCTTTTCACAAACAACGGTAGGAAATCCTCTGTCTGACATAGTAAAGGATAAAGCAAAACAAAAATCAGGCCCATTTGTGATTCAGAGATACACTTAGTGCTCTTAATGCCTAAAATGCTACATGTTTTGTTATAATAGTATACTTTAATCCAAAGACTATTTAAGTGATAGACAAAGTAATGGCTGGGAGGGAAAAACAACAATGATAATAAACTGTACCTTTAGAATTGACCTCGATCTAGAATTTGTTGAATTTGTACATCCAACCAAAAGGAAATTTTTAACTGTGGAGCTGAACTATAAACTTTTATAGAATAAATTTAGTTAGATCATGACACAAAAAAAATTTACATTCAGAGAAGAAAAGTAATTTTAAGTAACTTGGACGCTTGACAGTAATACAAAGTATGATGTCTCTCTAAATCACAAGGGGTGGTAGAAGTCAATGTGTTTCAGTTGCAAAGTCATTATTCCAGGTTCCAAGCCTGTATCTACTCTGCAATTAATGGCAGAAACTGAAATTTAAAATAAGGAATAGAAAATGAGTACACTGTAACAAAAATAATGGGAATGTTCTGAAAACGAAAAAAAAACCCCAACATTTTTCTATTTTCAAACAGAAAACTAACATTGCATTTCATTTTTTTTAAAGAAAATATGTAGTAATCCATAACAACAACATAATATATAGAGGTTCACTATCTCGTGTCAGAAGTATAGTTTGTCAGGAGAATAAAGGCAGCTAGTAATCTGAACGTTAGGAACTGAAGAAAGTAAAAGTCGAGCGGTTTACAACAACTGGGTTGTTATGAAGTGGGAGACCGAACTAAAAATCTGCCATTGTTTTCCATAAAATTCTTCTCAGGTGTCAAATACCACAATCTGGATTCTTCAATGACTATTCAAGGTTTTACATACTCAAAGGAAATGTAAAATGAATTTGTCTTTCATAGATCAGTGAATATTCCATTTGTGGATTGTTTTCACATGCTTATAGATTCTGACACTCACCAGTAGTACCTAAGACCCCAGTTTTTCTTATTCTAATGCATATACTTAACTTTGGCTTTAGTACTTACGTAAGCATTACCATACATGTTTTACACATTCAGGCCTTTTCTTCCCTGTAATAGACAGCTTATTGTAACACTACTTTCATTAGGGGCAGCTTTATCCCTAGGGATTTCTGCTCACCTACAGTTCATACTATAGGCTTGCATGGAACTTACAATAATAGTTACAATAAATAGTTCTAAATTTACTTTTTATCATTAGACGAGAAAAGATTTTACAGATGTGACCATCTCATAAACTCACTTAGTGAAATCTTCACCACTGACTTTAGCTAGACCTAGCAGATATCAAATTAATTGAACACTATACTCATTACTTCAGCTCAGGATTTATCTTTCCATTTTTAGCAGCTTCTAAAATACCGTCCTACTATCCTTGGCTACTTGCTTATTCAAAGACAATTTCCTTTGAGAAAGGGCTTGCACAGTTTGAAATATTGTGGTTTGCAGTTAACAACTCATTAATTAACACAGCAAGGATAGATATAAACGAAGACATTTATTCTTTTTGCATGTTTGACTTATACTTATTTCCATAGTCTTTTTTTCCCTGCAAAAGATGGTGTACATCACCTGATTACCTGAGAATATGAATGACTTGGTGTGACTATTAGTCTGGTGGCAAAAAGCGGTCAAGACCTTTCCCAAGACCTCCATTTATAGCCTTAATTTGCATTCTTTACTTATTCTAGGATAAGTAAATTCTACCATGGTTTATCGCTTCATTGACAACTAATTAAGCAGCCATGATAATTGCATTTCTTCCTGGAACTGCAGGAAAACACTTTCTAAGCAGTTAAAAGCTTTTGGGCTTGTTTTTTTTTTCAAAGGTTTTCTAAAGGAGAGAAATTAAATGGTTGCAATTGGACACAAACCAGTAGTAAGGGCCAGACTCTGCAATCCTTGTTCATACTGAACAGAACCTCAGGCTATGGAATAAACCAATGGAAAGCAAATTACTTTTACGCTAAGTTATTATTCAGGATAAAAGGGACTGCGTTAGTGACAAGTGTATCATCTTAGTTCTGACTGTGGGGCTTTGGTTCTTTTGTTTTATAAATCTATTCAAATTATGACACAGTATTCAAAAGCAAGCATAAAGTCTAAGCAGGAGACTAACGGTGCGTGTCTCAAATCTGGAGGACTCGGGCATGCTACTCTCCCTGACTCCTCAGCTTATGCATGGAATTCACTTCATCCCCGAAGAAACTTCACAGCATCTCTTCAACCCCCTAACTCCTCCCTATTTCTGCCTGAGATACATTACTAAAATGTTTCTCGTTAATCTAATGAGTTCGGGTGTCTAACAAAGAACCACAGCAGAGCGTCTGGGGAAGGCAAGCTGGGAAAACTAACTGAAATGCACAGCGTCAGCCCAGTGAAAGTAGCCTTTAATAGTCTATAAAGCTTGGAGATTTGCTAGACCCGGCAAGAGGCTAATATATTATCTATTGCTCTCTTTGACACCCTTGCTCATTCCTGTGTTTATTACTTGCTTCTAAAGTCAGCTGCTCTGCAAGGCTGCAAATGCCTTCTGCAATGAGAAATCCACAGAGAGGGCGAACAGACTTGCTTTTTGCTAAACTTAGGAGGAGAGAAAGAGAGAGAACATTTTAATGAGCAGCAGGGGGTAAAACTGGCTAAAACCGAAGGAAAAGGTTCTAGGTGCTAGAGAAAGGTTTGTAATAGAAACAGTCAGCAATCCCCCTGCTGCAGAGGAAACTTTGCCTTAAGTTTTTTAAGAGGAAAGAGGGAGGCCAAAATGAAGGGAAAACAATGAAAGGTTATATTAAAAAAAAAAAAGCGCATTGGTATGTACTGGCTCCTTCAAATACAGGAAGGAATCAGAGAGCTGGCTGTGTGAACTTTTAAATTAAAACAAGAGTTGCTAGCAGGACACTTATGAACTGTAAGTGCATCTGAAGACAGTTCACTGCTTTATGTTCCAAATTGTTTGACGCTTACCACTGCTAAAGCCAGGCTGTGAGAGGCCAGCTTTTCTGCAGTCTACGGCGTAAAAGGTGCCAAAACTTTTACTCCAAAATGAGAGCTAGGGATTCTTGACAACTAGCAGGAAAAAGAAAGTATTACTAGCAGAGAAAATGGGAAAATGCAAAAGTGAAAATTACATAAATTCTAATTTTATTGCAAGCCTGTGGTTAGGTGACTGCCTCAACTCAAGTAAGGAAGGGAATCTCACTCGGTGCAAGGCAGTGACGGTGCCCCCGAGAAGTGCAGCTCCCAGGGCTCTCTTGTGCGTGAATGTCCTCGCTACTTCTAGCAGCATTTCATATTCTGTGACACTATCATTACCTGGCTTTTGTTTGTTCGGATTTGGGATGAACTAAGCTTTAAAGAGTTTGATACACAGTTTTTTCAGAGAACGCTGAATGATTTAAGAATTCTTCCTAACCATAGACGTGAGATTTCTTTACGACTTACAATATATGAATATTAGCCTTGATTCTGAATGAACTACAAGGGAGACCCAGATATGCAGTCAGTGGGGTCGCCTCATTAAACAAAGATTATTTTTTTTCTTTGCAAGAAATTTGCATCAGGAAAAAGCACTGTACAGAAAGGGGGTTATTTGTTCTTAGGTTTCAGCAAATGATTATAAACTTCCATACATAGTACAGATACACACACCTACGTAAGTTCATGAAACATTTCTTTAAAAAAACCAAAAAACCTGCTTAAAAGTTTGTGTGAGAACGGTGGTAAGAGAAATAATTGTAAAAATGTAAGGTAACTGCCCTGGTGTGTCTGCCCAGCAGCCGCTCTGCTCAGCAGACAGGCTGCTTTGGGCAGGGTTCCTGGTGGCTCTGGTTTGAAGCCATGCCCTTAGCCATGTTTAATTCAACAGGTTAGACTGCACCTTCATGTAGAACAGCATGCCATCTGCTCACAGATCAATCCCACCTTTGTCTCTTACACTAAGTAGTACTTACTCTGCATCAGCAGTATTATGCGGCTGCACAGACTCAGCATTTAGGGAAGAAAAAATTTCCTTTTTTGCTAGAGGGGAAAAACAATTAGCCAGAAAACAATGGTGCATCTCCACATGCCACACAGGAAGAATAATTTAAGCTTCCAACTGCTCTGTGTTTGCAGATCAGGTTAGATACTCTGGGACTTCCAGTGAATTAAATGGGACCTGGTCTGAGCCAACAGTCTGTGTTCAGTTTACACGTGGTATGGCCAGAGGACTCTCTTCTTTCTCACCATGACCTTCCCCTTGTGAAACCACAATGTATCTCCATCCAAAAGCACACTCTCAGAAATAATATAAGCCCTAAAACCCCCACAATTTCAGCAACAAAATATTTCTTTGTTTATCTTAAATATTATCTTTTGTCCATGACATGGCTTCTTACTGATAAACAGTAACAGAGTTTGAAGTAGCCAAAATAAAAATAATCACCCTATTCAGTTAACTCATGAAAGTTCTACCTAGAGCCCATTACTATTTACAGTCAGATTTTGGTCTTAAAAAGAGAGGATTGTTAAAAGAAAGAAGAAGAATATTTTTGTTTGGAAATCAAGTTAGAGAAATACACTTCAGAGAACGTTGCAAGGATGGGGATCAGATGATCTCTTTGTGCGTTTCTTTAGGAGGAAAAAGAAGTTATGCAATTCCAAGCAGTCATGTGGTATGGCAGCTGCTAAAGTTACTGCTAATTTTTATTAGAGCTGGCCAGAGCCAGAAAAAGGTCTGCTTTATAAGCAAGACCTTTTGAGAAATAAACTAAATCTTCCTGAGCTGGGAAGCCTGCAGAACTGAGAGAGGAGAAGAAAAATTAGCACTAAGAAGTTCTTTTTTCTCCCCCCCCCCCCCCCCCGCCTCAAATGATTCAGGAAACATTTTCTCACTCTCCCTTCCTGTTGCTGGTTTCTTTCTCATATTCATCCAATCAATCAAACATATATTGACTAGTTTCCAGCCCAAATTCCTGCTCAATGCCATGGCCCAAAAGGACTATTCACATGCACAATGTGTATGTGCTTTTATGCACCCATGGAAGAAACGTGGCCCTGGGCTACGGGCTTTAATCGACCCTGCTGTGAGCAAGGGGGTTGGACTAGGTGATCTCCAGAGGTCCTCTCCATTTGGTGATCCTGTGAAACATTTAATGATTTTGTTCTATTTGCTAAACTTGAAGATGGGATTTCAAAATTACCAATATCCTTGTGATACTTTACAGGACTGAGCACCTCTGGCTCACGTCTTTGAAAAATCTGTGCCAAGCGTGATCACCAAAGCTTTTACTTGCTTTCAGTGTTGCACGCTTTTGTTGTGCGCTTCAAAGTTATCTGGATGATGACAAAAGGCAAATACTTCCCGATAACATCCATTACACTAAAAAGAGACCAGTCATGACTTCATATGTCACCTAAACCCGGTTTAAACAGGATGAATTCTGTATTGCTAGTAAATGGACCATATAAGTAAGCTGTGGATACTATACTGGGGTTATGGATGATAACTGTGTCAGTGTAAAAGGGTATACAAGAAAAGCCTGCTGTAGGGTATACTTAGATCCATAGGTCAAGTCCTAAAATAGATGCTATATAAATTAATGATTTTTTTTCAAAGATTATTTAAACACCAGACTTCAGTAAACTATTAAAAAGGGGCTTGCACCATCAAAAGTTACTGTTTTCCAGATTATGACTTTTTTCCACCTGCCTCACACAACTGAGATACATTACACCTTTAATGCATAATTTAAGTTGCAGGTAAGATGCTTGTGCTATTTGGGAATTGCGTGGCCCAGAGCACAGTAATCACCTAGTTCTTCGCAAAAGGAATGTCTCCTGTCATGTACGCGGGGATGGAACGTGTGCCTCTACCATCTAGTGATCTACCCACACTGCTGGTTTGTACCACTCCTTCCACTCATTACAAATTCTCAACTTTCCTTTTTTGAAGTATTATTCCTCCACCCAGTCTTTAAAACCCAAATTCACTTTTTGAGGTAAATTCCCTGTACAGATATAAGACTTTACAGATAGAAGCTTTTTAGAAATGCTACACCATTATAAGAAAACTAACATAATACAAAATTACTTTGGATACTAAAATGCATAATAAAGTCTTAAAAGCCACAACTTAAATACTATAGTCATTTAAAAGCCCCAGTGCTGAAGCACAAAATTCTCAACTACTATTATTGTCAGCCCAGTACCATTTGTATTTATAAGAGTCTAAAAACTTTACAAGTCCTGTAGTTGCACTTTGTAGTGGAACATAAAATAGTAAAGTTATATTGTTTTAAAATTTATCAAAACATCATGTATAAAGTAGAGAAGCAGTCAACAATGTTGGAATTAAGTTCACAACGCTGATAAGTTGTCACCTCTTAATGTTTAAAGCACAGAACTGCAGTTAATTGTGAATGGCTTCCAATTTTTCGTGGTGCGAAGAACAAACTAATTAAGCAAAGGAAAAAGCCTTATGTATGAGAGAGAATATGAATCTAATGCCATTATTGTTATACAATTTGATATAGTAAATTTGATCAACTTCTAATCGAGTACCCTCATTTTCCACATTTTCCTGTTTGTAATGTTTCGTGTCTTATCATAAACTAACATTTAGCAATTTTGAAAAAAGAAACAAAACAAAACCCCATACCCCATATTGGAATATATTTTGTTTACTATCAAGCAGTCAGACTTTATGTGACTGAAAAGCTACAAATATCATTAGTCAGAAGTGACTTTGCTTTGTATTTCTTATTAGAACAGATTCAAGGATTTCAGTTCAGGTTCCATATTTTGTGTGTGAAAAAAAGGAAACATGCTGTTGTGAAGAAAGCACAAGTAAGGCACTTCTGGCAAGCAGGTCTGCATGCCATGCTCTTGTTCTGAAGAAAAATCCCACTAACAGAGTAAACCAGATTTGAGCTGCAGGATCCCCCTGAAGATTTGGTCACCCTCACGCAATTCAGTACTTTTCACATTTGCTGGACAAATTCCGTTTTTAATTCCAAATGAAAAGTTATGCAAATTTTACTCAAGTGCATTTTGAATAGCAGTGGTCTGAGCTTGCTTTTTTTGTCAGATAATTTGCACTTACTTTATGCATATCTTTTAGTACAATTGACATGGTAATGTACTGCATATGTACTAAATTAAGGATGATTGTGTCTGATTGCCCAATTATTATGATACAAACAAAATGTGTGGAAATAGTTGATAGGACATACTGTGTGTTTTCTCTGAAAAGACTCAGTGCTTTCAAAAATCTAAAAATAAAATCTAACAGTTAATCATAATGGTTTGGCTTCAAATGTGGAAAACTGAACAGGAGATGATTTAAAATGCAAGGAATTGTACCACATGTGAAAAGAAGATTAAATTGTCCCATTGTTGTATGCTCTATATGCATCCTTTTAAAAAAGTATTTGTCCGTTGGAGTCTGACATGTTTCTCTCTGCTTAGCTACAGAGAATATGAAAGAGCTATTTTTCACTTTGAAAGAGTAGTAATTCGTAACATCAAAATCTAGATTTCTCAGGTGGTTTGTATTTTCTCTTCAACGTATGTGTCGCAGCCGTGGGCTGATCTGCAGCCCCATGGCTGCTCCTGTAGCCCAGGAGGTGACACACCGGGCTTGTCCTCTAGCGCGGGACAACACGGCAAAGGAGGGAACGACCTCCCTTCGCCTTGGCACTGAACAGCTGGGCAAGCTAGGCACCCACCGATAGCTGTTTTATCACGATAATGAGCACGGATTGGTTTACCAGAAGATGGTAAACACAGCTGAGGGAGAATGGAGGAGATACTCCATGAGCTATGTGATCAGGCAATACATGAGTCAACTAGCGAGTCCCTTGCTTAATGGGAGGTTTGACAGGCCTGGAAATTATCAAAGTGGTTTGCATTTCCTTTCCAAGTCCTGTTCCTCGTGGTACCAAACAAGCTAATAACCACACCAAAGAGAAAAAAAAAATTGGGGGCAGGGTGCATGCTATGTAATCTGTGACTTTTATTGTTTTTTAGAGAGTTATAAAATGCTATCTTATCAACAGAATTTTTCTCCCACTTTTTCCATCCCTATGGTCATAAAAAGTTTGATGCAAGAGAATCTGACCTGGAAAGTACATTCCTCATAATCACTTCTCCTTTTTCTCAAGAGCAATTTCCCTTTTAACCGTGCAATTCCAACACAAACGTGAACAACATGATTTCACTCCTCTGCAGGGACTGTGGATGCTACATCCCAGCCCGCCCCAACTGCAGAGCAGCCGGGCTTTCACCCTCCGCAGCCATGTCCCCATAGCAGGGGTGTCAAAGGGTTTCCGTGGGGTACCGCTGCCTGTAGAGAGTAGCACGAGAGGAACAGGGATTGCAGGTTATTCCCAGAGGAAAAAGGGGAAACTGCCGGCAGGTAGGTGCGGGGCCAGCTCCTGGGGCTTGGAGAAGACCCACCGCTGGAAGAGCCTCCAAATGCAACCGATTCCAACAACAGGCTCTAGGTTTAATCCCCTGTGTCCAATTAACTTACAAGTAGTTTGTGTAAAACCAGAATGGCTGCAGCCGCTCTGCACATATGTGAGGAACAAGGACAAAATTCTACAGTTAAACTGTTTCCCCCCCAAATTCAGCGTGAGCGGGGCAGAGCAGCACAAGGGGTCCCCGCGTGCCCCCCGGTGTGCCTCGGACACCCCGGCAGCACTCGTCTTCTGCGTCGAGCTAAAGATTTGTGCTGCTATAGGGGAAGCTCTTTCACAAATATAACTGCAGCACGTTTAAAGAAACACGGTATTCCTCCTAATTCCAGTAGTGGCAATTATCTTCTCTGATTTGTGCACAATTGCACGGCCCCATCTCAAGAGCACTAAAGGTTTTACAGGTCAGATCTTACATTAGTAAAGGCTGATGCCGGGTTGTTTTCAAGCACGCTGTGTTAGCAAGGAAAGCAAAAGCAGAGGCAAGTGCCGGGCAGAGGGCTGTGTGCAGGGGGAGAAGGGACACCGACACCATAATCCCATTAATTTAAGAAGTGTTACACATAAGGGATCTATTCCTGAGTTTAGAGAGCTTTTTTTGGATAATTTAATTACCTCTTTTTCATTCAGCATGCCCTTGAGAGCAATATTCTAAACTTTCGCAGATTCAAAATGCCCACATTATGCTTAGGGTCAACATGCTGCGGACTTCTAATAAAAAGAAGAAAGAATAAGATGGTGTGGAAATTTGAGGGGAGCTCACACTGGACCTTTTCAAACATTGCAGCATGAAACGTGCTCATAACTTGAGCTCTGCAGTCTACTTATCAGTGAAGAGGCAGAGACTGTAGCTCCATACTACTAGAAATGACACTGCTTTCTTTGTTTGCAACACTTACATTTTCATCCCATCCAACTCATTTTTCTTTTTTGTTCGTGGGAAGGACAATAGTACAGTATTTAGTGTAAAAGTCCTGTTGTACCTCCTTGGTTCGTTCTCTTTTTGCTGTCTGGCTCATCTCCTTGCTTCCCCACCTCCCTGCCACAGCTTAGACTATAGCGCTGGTATGAAATCAGGCAAATAAATTTATGAAGGAAGAAATGCAGTGATAACCAAGGCCACCTGTTTTCATTTACATTTTCCTCTTAAGGTTATTATTATTCCCTTTTGACTAAGCTGTGGGATCTATGTTTTAGCACAGGCATGATGCTGCTTTGTGAGATACCATTAACAGATACGGACAAAGGGCTTGGAAAGTTTTCTAGGAGTACAAACTTTAAAAAAAGCTGACTCTGCTATAGCTGCACTCACTGCCCCGTTGTGTTTGCTCTCCACAAATACTCTAATACGCTTGCGTGTGCTGGCAGGAACTTGAACAGCCCATTTTAAGTCACTGTCTGAAAATGTTTTCTTCTAGAAAATTAATTCCTAAGTGTATGTAGCTGCACAGTAAATCTTGTTTGCAGAGCTGAACTCTTCCATTCATGACAAGGAAAAAATTCTGTTTAACCTATATGCTTGTCAGAGTTCAGCTAGTGCTTGCAGTAAATTTCCTGCAAGTAGCTATAGGCTTAGGTTTATCCTGCTAAAGCTGGCATAATTTTAAAAACTGCTCATCAGCAAATGAGAAATTGAAGGCTGTGTTCAGTTAATAATTTTATTTACTGATTATTTGTGGAAGTCTCCTGTGAGCTGTCTGTGAGTGGTGATAAGTGGAACAGGGTGTGCAGGGCAGGGACAACTGCACTCTGACAAGAAAACCAGACTGGCAATACACTGAACCCTTTCAGCCCGGAGACGCAGTCTTGTGGAAAAACTAGACCCCATCACGCACCAGCAGACCACATGAAATGTTTCTTCATTTATTCATTCACTCAATTTTAAAGCTCTCCTTGCCTCAGCAGCGGATCTTTTGTAGCATGTATGTCTCGCTGACAGGGCAAGGTATGCCATGCGCCTGCCAGCCCATCCTTTCTTTCGTTCCTGCGTGGCTGATGGACTTCCTCTGCGCTGATTTGACTTTTCAGAGGCTGCGTTGTTAACACAGCTACCAAATTAATTTTGCTGAAAGCCTAACGTGAGCAGAAGGTGGCTCTGCCAAAACAGCACAGTTACTACAGGGCGAACAGGGAACCCACAGCAAATTGTAAATTTTGCTTGAACGTATGCAGTAGAAGAAGATTTACTAAAAAGTTTCATTGTTCTTACGTGTAATCTGTGAAGAAATCCACGTAATAGAAAAGCAGCCTATAATTTGTAGCAAATGAGTGTGCTTTGGGGAAAATCAATCAAATGGACTAAGACGTGTTCTCAACTCCTAAACTAATGATCCTTCCTGTGAGCAGCATGAAACACCGGGCAAGTCCCAGGTGGCATAAATCCTCAAGGTTTCAGTGGAGCTGTGACAGTTTATGCTACCTCAACAGTACCCTAATTGTGCTTAAAACTTTTTAAGGTGGCAAGCAGTCAGCGTTTCAAAAGCCTCCTTCTTTCTAAGCAGTCCCGAAGCTAAACAAACAGGTTTACTAGTTAGTGAGAAGAGAATGCCGTATTTAATTTATAATCTTTCAGAGCTGATGTGCTTAAAAATAAAAACTCCGAAAATCTAATTTTGTCTTAAGAAATGCCAAGCAGCTGCGTAGAGGAGGCATTCATGGCTGGGACTCGAACCAACTTCTGTTAAGAGAGGAAATTAGGACCATTTTGTTACCCTGACAAAAATGAAATCTATGAGAACAGTAATTCCTTTGCATAAAAATCAATAGTTTCAGCATGTTTTTAACATGGCAATTTGCTATGGAACATCTTAACAATAATTCAGTAAATCATTAGTACTGCGTTAAATCAGCTGCTTGCTTTGAATGTGTAAGTACAGAACTGCATGAAAAACATGTAGTCAAACCAGAGAAAATCTCAGAGTATCATTACTTCCTCACTTCTAAAGTAATTGTGAAAGATCTGAAAACAAATACAGGTAAGAAGCATTGGTTTGCATAGAGCAGCTACAAATAGACCAAGATCCAAGTCTTTAACCCTAATTTGACAAGAACTTCTAGAAATTATTTCCCTGTATACCTCAGATCACCTATTTGCAAAATAAGGATAATATTATTAAACAGTGAGGGGAAATTATTAAGCAGTTATAACACGATCTTCATAGTCCTATGTAAGCACTAAGTATCATTATTATTTAACAGATTCTGTAAAACAAAATACAAGGGAAAACGGGTATTTCTCTCTATTTCTGTTACACGCTGCTTTGAAGACCGAGTAGCACAGACCATGCAATATTCATCTTGATGAATGTCATTCAGCAGTAGAAACATGTACTTCACAGTGGCATTACTTATGTCAATGATATACAAAGGGCTAAAAAATTGCTTTTACAGAAAATTCAAGACAATTCTTAAACCCGGTTAACTTCTTTGCATTTAACCTTATGAAAGATGTAGAACAGGAAATCCAGATTACTTAAGGAAAATATGTTTAAAAATTCTCTCTGACATAATTCAAAGTTTATCTCCGTATCAATTTGTCAGGGGATAGAATTTGCAAGCAAATATCAATATAACAATCTATTTCTTATCAGCTATAAGCAGTACTATGTATGTGTCTATATTTTACACTGCCTAATCCCTGCTCAGTAATTAGAAATGTTGTGACAGTTCTGAAAATGAGAAATGACACTCTTATGTTGTATGTGCTCCAGAATGCATCCACCCGAAGATCCATAGCAAACGAACATTCTCCAAAAGGAAATAAAATAATTTATGTTTTACTTCATTGTAAATTCTCTGTGATGGATGCTGGAATTAATTTTGGAGATGTTACGCTCAGCAGCTTATATTGGAATAAGAGTTCTTTGCGAAAGAGTCTATTTAAAATCATGCTGGTTATACATAAAACCTTAATATTGAATGAACAAGTCAAAGAAGTTCTAGATAACTAAATTCAGTTCTAGATAGTTAAGTTACCATCCTTCATGCTTTTGAAAGCAAATGTGACTCGCTAGGATGCTCTACTCCCTATGCCAAGTTCCATCTGAGTCCTCCAGTTGTGTCCTGCCAGTTATAGCTAAATCTAAATGATTTCTCAGCCAAACTGCCAAACTGAAATTTTGGCAGTGTGAAGGTTGTAAAAAAATTTGCCTCTAGAAGGACACTATCACTGGACATTACCTAATCTTCATCTAGATCATTTACAGGATATTTCAATTATCTAAGATAATTGGATACTAGTATGATAAAGCTCATTTAGGTGCCTTGATGCAGGAGGTATCCTCTTTTTTCCTTAACCCAGACCAGGGTTAGATAGAGCGTACTAAATATAAATTGCAGAGAATACAGAATTAAACAGTTGCTTTCAGGAGCTGATGTCCACAGTACATGTATTTTGAGGGCTCCGTATTAGAACACTCGAGTCTAGTTCTGTGAACTGGATGCCTGTAGTGGCTGGGGTGCATTAAATGAATTAATTTTATGTAAAACAAATCCAGTTAGCACACTTGGAGACTACTCCACAATGGGAATCAAACTGCATTAGCTGGGCTCCGTTCAGAGACTTCCTTCAACAGGACACTCCGAATCCAAACTCAGATGCTGATGTGGAGGCACCCAAAGTCAACTATTGGGAAACAATGTGCTAGATTAGCATTTTGTACATATTTAGAGGTGAGAAGAGGGAATATGAAAATGAATTTGTGGTCAGCACAACAAGAGTTGTCAACACATGTCAACCCATGGGTTCCTGCTACCCTTGGTGTGTTATAAATACAATAAATCGCACCCCTGACTTTATTCTGGGGTTTTCTCTTATGTGAAAAAGCAACTTGAACCGTGGAAAAGACCCTGCACAAACACTGCTCACATAGGCATGACTCCAGTCAGGGAGGAGACACAGCCAAGAAGTACAGCAGGAAAGCTCACCCAGCCCGTCTTCCTCTGTGTTCCTCTCAGGTTCTTAGTGTGCATCCAGCATAACAGTATTTAGTTGCTTAGCCTGCTTGCCAAATGCTAAGCTTGTGGAGAAATGGAGCAGTAAGGAGGGAGTAAAAAAAAGTGGGGGGAAAAAAAAAGCAGTAAGGAGGTAGGTCCCTGGCAACAGAGCGCAATGCTGCAGAGGCCATGGAGGTTGGCTGCCCTCGTCCCCTGTGCGCGAGCGAGGGTGACTTCTACAGACCAGTGCCGTATGACTGCAATTGCAGACCGAGTTACAGTGCTTACACTCAAGGAGACTGAACCGGGCTTGCAGAGAGAGAGAGAGACATTTCCTAACTTTCGGGTATTTGATTTTCCAAAGTTTTGGTTTTCATACAGTTGTTTGGTTTATGTGACTATGTACTACTTCAGAAACGGATGTCAGCTTTTCAAATATGCTTTGGGGAAATACATGCTTATGGGAAAATTTTCAGTTCAAACAAAATTGCATAGTTCTCAGAAAATTGTCCAGACCTTTTTGCAATTATGTTACATCACATATATAGTTTAAGCAACTCTGGATCATTTCACAGCTCAGCTTCTTATCTTTTTATAGTTCTGCTACTGTGGCTCCATTCTTTCCCATATGAAGAAACTTAATTATTATTTTATATCCTTACTAAATTGTGAATACAATTTACCATAACAGTACAGAAAATAGCAGATACACATTGTCCCCTGCCAACAGAAAATCCTTAACAGCTGTTTATTGCTCATTTGCAAAACATAAGAGCAATGGAATTCCATTACTTAGAGAAACTGGCTGTTCCATGATATCCTTGGCAACAAACACCGCACTTATCTTTTTGAACAATAGACTCTCAAAGTTTCTCCAGCCTACAAAAATAAGACAGTGAAGAATACTTTTTCTTAACTGTAAAACACTAAACAATGGGAACTGACTCACAATCAGCTGCATTTTGTTTCATGAAAACTAACCTCCTTCTCTCTCTGTCTCCCCCACCCCCAAAAAAGAAATTTGCTCACTGCAAATTGCGAGAAACATTTCAAGCAACCATCTCTTTCACAGGAAGGACTTTTTATTGAGGTCAAGACTTTGGCAAAATGAGAAGAAATTCAGACTGCAATCTGAGTAATATAAGAACTTACAAACAACATTAAGGGAGTTATTTAGGTTTATAATAAACCATACAGAAATTGCAGAGCAGAATTTTTTCTAACTGTTCAAAACCTGGTTTTAGAAACCAAGAAAAAGAAAATCATGGTTTGTACCACAGAGATTTCACATATGGTTTTAAGTAACTAACTTGCAAGTTTCCAATAGCTTTAAAAAGAAATATCTATGGCATACCAGATAGATGCTAGCTCCTCAGAAAGTCAGGACATGCACATACCATCCATAATCTGGTTTCTATATTTAGGTAAGAACTATACCTAAAGCCATGAAGGTCAGCACTGAATCAAGTCAAGCATATTTTAACAGATATGTCTTCTAGGCAGTGTTTACCACGGTACATTTCTCCTAAACGCACACTAAACATCATGCCATTTGAAGTTCTGAGATGGAACTCACACTATTAAAAGAGAGTGGATAGTGTATTCACATACCTCAATAATCCTGTCATGAATTTGTAGCCCTCCTTCCTTAGCAGCAGGCCCCGTGTCAACTATTTTTGATACAAAAATTCCTTCGCTAGATGAACCATCCTGATTGTCCTTTAAGGATGAAAAGAAAAACGTATGATTGTACCTTGAACTAACTTTAATTTGCCCTCAGCTAGAACTTGTCCATGTCACAACAGCGCATGTAATTTGAAAGAGATATTCTTATTGATGTCTTAATATGGAATTACTTTGTACTAATGACAACATCCGATACTCCCATTTTGAAAGATTAAACAACCGGGAATGGACTTTCATTAGGTACATTAGTTGCATGATAATAATTTTCCTTTGACTTAGGCCAGCTCAGTAGTAACTGGCATTACAATTATTCTTAACGTAAAATCCAGTGAGACGGCAGCCTGCTTGCACATCAAACATAAGACAACAGTGCATCATTATTTTTAGTTGCACAGCTCTTCCTCTGGAGGCTTAAAAATAAAACCATAACAAACAAATTATACAAGGTATTTTCATATTCCTGTGTATTGTGTCACCAGCTTCTACCATGCAGAACAATGTCTCAGAAAATTGAAAAACACTAACTATAAAGAAAGAATAACTTTCAAGTGCATTTACTAGGAATAAATCGTGATTAATGTCAGGTTTCCAAGCAGCCAAGAAGTAGTTCTGAATACTTTCTAAATTACTAGGACAAGGTATAATCCACTCCTTGATCTAATTAAAGTCATATGCAGCAGCTCCAGCCAACAAGCATCCAGAAAAAATACATTAGTGAGTGTATGGTGCAGGAAACATCTGCTGAAATCATAGAATTCAAAAGTAGGTTATTTAAGTTACATCCCTTCACCTGCACAGAGGGCTGCTTAATCTCTGGTGGAAAGGAGGGTAAATAACATTTTCTTAATGAACTGTAAAGGGCCTAAAGCTGTGGGCTCTGAACTCATGCAACATCTTCAAAGCAGTATGGTCTGAGAAAGAGATGCCACGGGTTTCACCATTTTGGGAGTGACACTGCACCAATATTAGTGTTGCTAGCTGCGACGATGTGCAAGAATAAACATGTTGTGAGAGAAAAGACAGTATAGTTAATAGACATCCGATACAAATCTCAATATAAGGTTTGCTCTGCAAGAATCCCAAGAGAACCAAATGCTTGTCAGCAGCATTTTTCCCCTAAGTGTTGACCTACATGCTTTTCCCAACTGGAAAGGGCAAACATATTTTAACAATTAACATACCACGCATGGTCGGCCACCAATAATATTAAATCCAAGAGAGCCAGAGTCACGATGAAGGACGAGAGTCAGTGCTTTAGTTTCTTCACCCTATAAAGAACAGATAAACGAATTCAAAACATTTTTATGCATTGGTAAGTAGGATAGATAATACTTCTATCCAGGTTTGTTGGGTTGATTTCTTATTTTTTCCCCCCATGTAGCGTGGAGAAAAACATTTAGAACAACTTTGCAGGAGCAAAGTCAGCAGCTCCCAGCCTCCGCACTCCAGCCACCCCACCGTTCTCCAGCAGCGCTTCTCTGCAAAACCCACCCTGTAAGATTTATGCGTATTTTTTATTGAGATCTACAGTGAGACACTTAACAGCAACAGAAGATGTTTATATGTAATACTGGTTCCTGCAACTACTTGACCTAGTCATATGTGATGTGTTATATAAAATACTCCACATTTCCAGTAGTCAAATTCTTGACTTCTCCAATGCTTGAGAATGACTAAATCTTAGGACTGCGTTTTTATGTTGCTTCTCTCTAGTGCTAGTTACATGACATTGTTTTAAACAGTATCAAACATGAAGTGTTATACAACAGAAATTCTCTGGTGAGTTTTAGAAAAGAGCATTAAACAAAACTGCTACAAATTTTGCAAAAGGCCTAGGATGCCAATTGCTATTCACAGTGCCCGCCATGAATAATTTTTTTCTTTGGAATTTTAACACTAGCAAAACAGAAATCTTCCATCATTGAAAATCATCATGTTAATTCCCTAAAATATGAAATTCTGCAGTGAACAGTTCTCTGACTGGACAAAAAATGTAAAACCAAGAGAGACTGGATGGACCTGTAGTATTTGGAGGACTGTATAAACACGATCTGTTATCCTGTCCTCTTACCCCAGCTTGTTCCTAACTACAGATACAGGCTCATACAAAATGTCCTTTATGACACAGTGATGCTACTTAGGTCTGTTAACTTTCATTAAGACAAAAGTAAGTGCATGTACTGTTAAAGAGAACAAAATCCTCACAATGTACTAACTTCAATCTCAATCAAGTGGCTGTTATTTACAGCACAACACTACAAAAAGCCATTTGAATAACAATTTTTTTTTGTAGAAATCAGAATAGGATGGGTATGTTGTGCATCTACAGATATATATGAACCTTTCTACCTCCAAGATCTTTTTCTTTGTTTTATCCAAAGGGTGAAAAAGTTATGAACACAAAAAAGTTTGAGGAAGTTATCTTACAAGTCTGGTTTTCATAACCAATTAATGACAAAAATTACAGCAGTTACATTGTAATTCGATGCAGATGTTTTTAGTTGTGCATTTTTCTTCTAACATGTCAATCTGAAGTTGTCAATCAAATATTAATGACTATTAAACTCATAAAAAATGTCAAAGTAATCCTGGATTACTGAATTACTCCTACAGATTTGGGGATGATAACAAAGCCCAATTCCCTGCCAGTGTAAACTGGCAGAGCTCCACTGACCGCATGCTCGGAGCTCCACCGCAGGGAAGCTGCACCAACATACTCCACCTGAAAATTCGGGTTACAATTTTCTTGTCAGTTCGTGATCATTCTCTCTCCTGCAGGTCCAACAATAAATAGACTTGGACCTGATACAGAGAAATATGAGTAAGCTCCGACTGATTTTATTTGAATTTGTCTACGCTCAGCATCAGTGAGAATCGGGTACCTAGAAGAGGACTGAAAAATTACTTTAAAGGCTAGTTCCCTGCAAGTCTTCAGACCCAGACCTCAGACAGAATTTCAAGGAACAAATTTCCAGTCCCGTGAGACCGCTTTCAGGGAGTGATGATTCAGGATTTGAAAGACAAGGACATGCTAGCGCCACTGTTTACTTCCCCTATTATGTCTTTTTAAGAAGGCAAATCAATTAGAACAATCAAGAAACAATTACAACATTGCTCTCAAGACACTTTCAGTAATTAAAGCTGAATGTTTTCATTAAAGCCTTCTTACATGGCTATGATTTGATGCTCTTATACCTAGCAGAACAAGTATTAAAGCAGCTGGGTTTGAATGACTCAAAAGTTGTGGGAGAAAAAAAAGCTAATGCAGTTTTTCATAGGTATTCCTCAAAAACGTCCGGGGGGTTTAAAGAAACTTTCCAGCCAGTTCTGATGGATTTGTACATGGTCTCCATCTTCTCCACGGCAGCAGAGTCGTGTCACGGAGCACATGTCACTGCAGAGCACCGATCCCACCATCTGTGCAGAACTGCCCCGGCACCAGGGAGGCAGCAGCCCGCTGCTTTAAACTTGGTTACTTTAGCAGATTCACGTCTCGAGTCTCAAAAGTTTCTTTAACAACCTTCTTCACTTCATAAGGAAGCCACGATGCAAATGATTTTTCCAGGACTCTGCCTTTCTCTTCCCCTCTAACATGTCTCGCGTTCCAGCGAAACAATCATTAAATAGTGAGGTAACTGTGGAAATGCGGTGGCCAGCATCCAGCCCTGCCCCGTCATCTGGTTCGGCAGCAGACCTGATGGTTACTGGCACGTTGTATTCCCACAGCTGAACAGAACTCTTAAATATAATTCTTGAAATTACTGTACTTCCCAGCTGAGTAATGTGGAGCTAATAGACTGCCTTTCGCTTTAGATATTGGAAGACTAATTTCTTTGGTAGTGCTGTGGCTAAGAAGGTCTGTCTTCGTTACAGGAAGCACTTCAGCTCCTTGTTCACGGGCGAAAGGGCTGCCAGGACCAGCCCAGCGGATCCTGCTTGGGGACGGTCTGAGGAAAAAAGATCATCTTGTTTTAAAGGACTTCATCTGGCTTTTATACAATTAAAACTTGTGTTACCACCTCCACAGAGGCTTTAAATCAGAGGTCCTAAATACCAGATCATGAAGCGGTTCCTGTATGTCTGATACGTTTACTGAAGTCCGTCCCTGCCTTTGGTCGTCAGTACAGCAGAAGGGCTTCCACCGCGGGCTGGAGCCAGCACCATGAACTGCTGCTGATTCTCCCTTACTCATTTCTTCCCAAAGGACTTTGACGGCTGTGTACATAAAGGAACGACCAGATCAGCTTATCAATAGGTGTGAACACTGGTATGTTTCAGCAAGGATTAAGCATTGTTTGAATAGTATGAGGTTTTTCTTGATTATTTAGACTTTGATGTTTCAGGATTGACACATCTGATCAAAGGGAATACTAATTTTGAGTAAGACACACCACCTTCCCTACCACTCCCTCCTCAAGCTCGTCCACAGTAAGCCTCACCTCTTCCCACCAAGGAATAAATAGTCGCTTTCTGAATAAACCTTCAAATTTGTCCTTTGGAAAAAGCACAGATCAGACATCCAGTAAATACACAGTAAAATTAAAATGCTCCCTCAGTGGCAAAGAATACACATGGAAAACGCATCTGGAGTCACTTAAGGCACATCTATCAGTTTAAAGGACTTACAAAATTGTGAGATATTTACACATGAGTGTGTGTGTAAAATATACATTTTATGTACGTCTTCTCTCAATGTAGTTACAGCAATGTTATAAAACTCACTTCAGAAACGGGAGATCGAAGCACAGGAAAGCTACGTGATTCATCCAGTACCACAAAGGAAGTCTATGCTAAGGCAAAGCCAGACCTGGGTCTCCAAAGCTGCTGAAAAAGCTTGCCCCAGTCAAAAGACCACGAATTTGGGTCTTTCGTGAATGGCCTAATGTCCCTCAACATCGTATCTCCCCTTTAACTAAGCATTTAAACTGTACGTGGGCATTTCTTCTGTTTTGACTGGAGGATATGTCATCTGATTTATTCTAGATTGATTCTACACCTGTAGCAACAAGCAACCATCAGGCAGAGAAGATCAGAAGACCCTTTTTCTTCATCTACTGAGGAGCCAGAACACCCTACAGTAAGTTTTGCAATCACATCTAACCTATGAACCCAGTTTGTTAGTGTTAGGCCTACTTGTGTTTTAACATAGACTGAACAATTACATCTTATAACAAAATAGAGGAAATATGAATAATGATTATAATTAAATAATGATAGCAAAGGCGCTGCATGCTTTGAAAATGCAGTTGCTTCTGAAATTGAAATGAGTTATTCCACATTATCATACATGTAATCCACGTGTTCAGGGACCTAATCCTTAGGCAAGTACCTATGCCCTGCTGAGTGTTACAATCTGCATCGTCCACTGCACAGTCTACGCTCTGAGAAAATAACCCCAGAGTAAAAACTTGGAAGCATGCCGCAGCCCAAAATTGGTAAAGCATCCCCTGCACTAGGTGATTACCATGGGTCTTTTAAAAAACTCTCTAGTGCACAAAGATGCAAGTTTCCTGATTGTACTTCTCTGGGAGCTGGGCAGACTAAAGCTGTTAGTACTGGAAAGCTGCCCAAAATGCTGTGAAAGACATGTAATTGATTGACCGCTAGACCACAAGTCTGTGGTGACACGACACCTTCCAGCTTTCTTCAGATTAGGCGCTGCTTCAGAAAACTGTATAACAGCCTTTTGTAATACGGCTGAAAACGAGCACAGTCGTCTCGGCCAGCTGCATCCATAAATTTGATAAAAAGTATTGCTGGAAAATATGTACCGTGCACATTTACAACTATTTGAAGCAGCACCTTTCATGCTAATAGCAGCTCACTACACTTTACAGAGCTAAATAATGCAAAAACAACATTATCAACACTAGCCACAAAGAAACGAAGGAGAGGCGGTGTGCGAATAAAGGTGTGCTGTTTGGATCGGATCAGGGTCGAGGAGGCAGAGATTCAGTGAGATGATTTCTGACAGCAGGACTGCATGGAGGGCTTTCCTATCAACAGCAATGCGAGAGGGAGCAGAGGCAGCTGTGTGCTAAGCTGAGGGAGCAGAAAGCTCTGCAGCGTGCCACTGCGAAGTACAGGGGGCTGTACGAAAAGGAGGAGACAGAAGAGAACTGTCCTGAATCTTGACAGGAGTGTGACCCCCCGGTTTATTTTAATAGTTTTACTACCATTTTTAACCAGCACCACACCCAGTATTGCCAGAAGTTAAAACAGTATGTTTAGTATTAAAATATTCTTTCTGTTTTGAGTTAGCAAAACATGGTGGGTTATTTTACCATGGATTTCTAAAAAGGAAAAAAAAAAAAAAAAAAAGGAAAAAAGGAGAGAGACACTAACATGAAGTTTTGTCTCCTTTACACAGCTTTTAGAGCCTCAACGACCAAAGGTGTGAATACAGATGTTTGACAGTTTTGAACAGTTTAATACTGCTGTGTCTGTGGTAGCACATTCCAGGTCATGGGGAGGACTTTGAATGTCTTCATTTAAAAGATAATTGGCTTCTAGGGCTTCCCTTGCTGGGGAGCCTCATTCCAATTAAAACTTAGGGATTGTTGTAGCTCTGGCTTTTGATTCTGGTCATTTTATAAATGGTGTAATTCTGAGGGGCTGGAGTCAAGTTAATTTTTCTCCTCCTAAATTGAGCTTTTAAAGAACCCTGTGTGACTCTGGAAAAAAATGCAAGTACACAGCAGACGTCTTGTATTTGGACATGGATGTTACAAAGATGGTGGCTTCAGATCATGAAATAGCTGGCAGGGTGTCCGAGTTGCGTAATAGTTAATCCTAAAGACTGCGTTTTGTAGGAAGCCATATTCTGGGACACTAGGTGAGCTAAGGGTCTGGAAAGCATTGGGTCACAACAGCCTCTTCCAATTCACTCTGCTTTGTGTTACTCCTGGGAGTCGATTTCTGGTGGTTTAATACCATTTCCAGCCCTGGAAATTCCAATTTTGCCGTTTAGAGCTTTCTTTGGGGAGAGAACCAAGAAAAAAAATAGTAATACCATGACCTTGGTATTTTGATGCGCGAGTTGCCATATGGGGTCCAGATACCAACGATGGTCACATTAGAAAATACATATCTGTATGGAAACCGGTACGTTACGGTTATTGGAAGCCGAAGCTCAGACATTTCACAGGACCTGGGGGCCGGACGGGCTCCTCAGGACAACTCCCGCTCACAGACACCGGCCCCTCCCCACCCCCGCAGGCACCAGCGCGGCGGTCCCCGCCACCCCGCAGCGCAGCCGGCGGGGCGGGCAGCCCCCACGCAGGGCTGAGGGCCCCGTGGGGCCGCTCCCTCCCGCGGAAACCCGCCGAGACACACGCGGGGACGTGTCTCTCGCCTCCCGAGCGGCTCGGCCGCCCCTCCGAGCCCCGACACCGCTGCTGGGGGGCGGGGGACGGGCCCACCCCGGCTCTCCCTCCCCGCGAGTGGGGAAACTTCTCCCGAGCGCCGGGGCCTCCCTTACCTTGCCGGGGGAGGCGGCGCGGGCGCGGGCCAGGGCGTCGAGGCGGGCGCTGTACTGCGTGAAGCGCTTCTGGTACCGCAGCGCCGTCACCTGCAGCTCCAGCTGCGCCGCCGCCAGTCGCGACAGCAGCGACTGCTCCCGCTTGCCGGCGCGCAGCGCCTCCTTCTTCAGCGCCTTCTCCAGCGCCGTCGCCCGCGCCTGCAGCGCGGCACCGTGGGCGCGCAGGGCGCGCAGGCAGCCGTGTCCGCCGGCCCGGCGCTCGCCGTGGGTGAGCATCAAGCCGCAGCCCTGCTCGCAGAGGCCGGCGGGCCGCGCCTCGCAGCGCTCCCGCATGTGGACCTCCACGTCGCGGAGGTTGAGCACCTGACGGCAGCCGCGGTTGCGGCACTTGGCGGGGGAGAAGTCGCAGGTCTCGGCGTGCTCGCCCAGGTGTTGCAGCGGCACCACCGCCTCGCAGCCCCGCGCGTGGTTGTCGCACTTGATGTCCAGCTTAAGGATGAGGCTCTTGAGGGGCAGGACGTGGTTGAGCTCCTTGGTGGAGATGCGCTGGCAGTTCACGGGGCAGCTGCCCTGCTGCACCACCCAGGGCAGCACGCAGCCGGCGCAGAAGACGTGGCCGCAGGGGGTGGTCAGCGGGTCCTCCAAAACTTTGTTGCACAGATTGCATTTGAAGTCGGGATCCACGTCCCCGTTGAAGCGATCCAGCTCGAACCCCATCCTCTTTCCGCTTCCCCAAAAACAAGCGAAAAAGAGGGAAAAAAAAACCGCCACAACCCAGCCAAAGTAACCGAAGTGCGGTGACGGTACGGGGGAGGCAATAATAATAATAAATAAATACGGCCCAGCTACCCCCGCCGCCCGAGAAGGCGCTCCAGGCCCAGCCCGCAGCGGTGCCGGGCAGCCGCCGCTCTGTCTCCGCCGCTCTCGGGAGCCCCCGGCCCCGCCGGCCCCGGCCCTCCTCGCGCGCCGCCGCCGCGGGCCGCTCTCCCCGCCACCGCCTGCGCAGAGCGCCGCCGCGCGCTGCCCGCCCCGCCCCGGCCCCGCCCCGCCCACCCGGGACGCCCCGGGGGTCCCCCCGCGGCGCAGCGAGGGACAGGGGTGCCTTTGTTGCGGGGCGGGGGGGGCCTCCGGCCTGTCCCCCCCGTGCGGTGGCAGGTAACCGGGAGCCAGGGGACGGGGCGAGGGGCGCTGGGCGGCGGGAGGGGCGGGGGGCCGGGGCGGGGGGCGAGGTGTGCCTGAGGGGATCGCTGCGGAGGGGAGAGCTCCCCGGGCAGGGGCGGCCTGGCGAGCGTGAGGGACAGGGGGAACGCGGCGGGAAAGGGGACGGTCGCGGGGAAGTAGTGGGAGAGGAGGGGAGCGGGGAGATGGGGGCCGGGGGAGGGCGGGAGGGGAGAGGAGGCGGGCGGGAGGCGGAGGGGCGCGAGCGGGCTGTGGTGAGACGAGGCGAGGAAGGAGGGGTGTACGCGATCGCCACGTTTAACGCGCAGCTGGTAACGAGCGGGACGGCTTGCTCGAAGAGTGTTGGGGCGTGTTGCCTGGGGACACGCAGAAGTCGGGGACTTTCGGAAAGGGCGCTGCATGGAGCTGCAGGTCCTCGGCGAGCTGCCTAGAAATTGGACTGACTATTCGGTCCTTTGGTGAGACATCCTTACGCTACCAGTGAGAAAAAGGGCAAACAGAACAGTCTGCCAGCGCTGCTCGTATCCTTATGGAAAAGGGATACGTTTTTTTCCGTGTTTGCGTAGCCTATTAATGTCCCATTAATGCCACTTGGATGTAAGTGAGGGAGATCAGAAAAGGTTACTACTTTTGATATCTCTTTCTGCCTGGAGATGATTTAAAAGCACTCCAGAATATGCTATAAAAAGCTAGCCAGACCACACCTGAAGTACCAGACATAGCATTAGGCAAAAACAATTTCTCTTACAAGGCAGATATTCAAGTACTGAAAAAAAGCAATAAAAGAGAACAGCTTTGTTCATTGCGGAATTCTCACATGCACTAAAGTCACATACCAGCTCAATTGTTCTTTTAATGTGTTTTGCTTTATGGCAAAGTAGAAGCCCAACTAGAAACTTCAGTTTCAAATGACCTTTAGTATATGCCTATTATATCATGGTAAAATGATTTTCTGAACATCTGGGACGGTTGTTTGCCTGTTAGTGACCTTTAGAAGGTAACAGACTAGTGGCTACACAACTATGTTCCCAATTTAGTCTCAGGCAAGTAGTTTTTAGTATTAAGGATTTTCACTTTTCAAATATGAATTCCATCTGTAGTGCTCATTTCATTCTAATTATTAATGTTGCATAAAGCTTAAGGTTGCTTTTGGCTGTATACATCACCCTACTGAAGAAAGTGTGCATCACATATTTAGGGTTATACACCTAGCTAAGGGATTTTTTACAGATTTGTTCCTTTTTTAAAAAATAAATACATAAATGATGTGATATAGGACTGTGCATGCAGGTTTTCTGTTAACTCCATCTGAAGGTCATGTGCAGTTCAGGGCCATGGTGATACAGTTAAATTAATGCATGTATATTACTGACTTTCTGATTCTATTTGATCTATAGTAGTCATTCCCATACTTTCTTCATGTGCTTCACTGCCTTTTTCCTCTTCCTCCTCTTTCTTATCTCTGCCTCCTCAGGATTCCTCTTCTCACCAGTCTCTCCTACCATTTCCCTTGCTGCAATGCTGCATCTCTTTCCTCCCTCCGACCACCTGGACCGCCAGCCACGCACTCTGCTGATTCTCCGTGCTTCGTCTGTAATGTCGGTGCGCTTCACAGTAGGACACTGTTGTTTTGCAGTTTGTCACAAAAGCTCGGATAGCTGTTACTAGTCATGGCATCTGTTCTTTTTCATGGGCATTTTATCTGAAATAAAACTTCAGACTACGTGGTCTGGGGATGCACGTAGTACAAATGAGTGACTTGAGCGTTGGTGTTCATTTCAGTAGCTGCTGTATCAAACCTCGTCTGATGGGGAAATCCATCAATGCAACTATTTCTGAATAGGCTGCTTTAAGATAACTGCTCTAAATTAGTGCCCCGTGTGCCCACTGTCTTACGATCTTCTTTATGTGAGTTTGTAAAGTGCCTCATGCATTCAGGATGGTTGTGAATAGAAATAGAAATACATTACTTCCTTCAATGATAGCTGTAGCAGTTTTGGTTTAGTATTTCAAAGATGTTGCTACAGGATGCTTGAGGCCATTCCTGTTGAAGCCAGAGGCAGAGCTTTTATTGATTTCAATGAGAATGACGTCAGTACCAGGTTCCTTAGGCTATTTGAAACTATACAAATATTTGGATGGAAAATATGGGCAAGAACTTGAATAACATTTTCATTTGGAGTCATGGCTAGGCAGATGGTGTGCTGAATTCTGTGATATACTTTAATGTGATATTTATGTAGGAATAGATACTTTATTTATAAATTAAACTTTTGAAGGCCACTGCAGTCTTGCATTTAGACAGCAGTTTGGAGTGCTGACAGGGAATTGAAGTTCCCCTCTCCCTGCTGCTGTTATCCACGGCAGAATGCACAAATGGAGCTTTTCCTTACTGGAGAAACTTACATTTCAGTTCTCCCTTGAAAAAAATGTTTAAAAAGCAGTCTTTCAACGTGAGCCTTTAATGTTATTTTCAAAGGCTGAGGTTTGAAACTGAAAAGAGGTTTGGTTTCCAGTGTATTGCCACTAGGGTTGAAATTACATTGCCACAGCTATGGAAGGTCATTTTTATTTAGTCCTCTCATCATCAGAAGTAGCGTACTGGGGTGGGACCATTACTGAACCATTAGGGCTCTGTCATTTGACTTTGCTGTCCTGTCATAAGAAGGGTGAGGGCATGTTGGTTTGTACTTTGGGATGTAGCACAGACACAATGCCAACTCTCAAAGGTCTGCAAAACTAAGGTTTTTGCAGCAGGTTTCATTCAGTCTGTTTTTTTTTCTGCTGCTGTGAAGTTTTCAGGCTCACAGAAAATCAAATGCAATTTGATTGGAAGTACTTATTCATCTTCATTTGCCTTTTGTTCATAAAGGTTAGCATCATTTTACTCTTGATTATGAGATCTTTGCAAGAAATCTGATTTTTTTTTTACATCAGTTTGCCTTTAAAAAAGTAGAAACCATTAGCTAACACAGAGAAAGAGTCAAATCCCTTTCCGTGGCAATCATCTGTGTCATTCTTCTGCCTTATTTGATTCTGATAAAACCCTTAAGATTAATAGGACATGTCCAATGTAACGTGGTCTTTCTCATGCACTTAGTTCATGAGTTGGAGCCTTTTGGAAACTGAAACTCACAGTGGTCCTGGGCATATTTAAAATGTTTAGTGTATTTAAAATACGTGCAGTGTATTTAAAATGTATCTAAAATGTCAAGATCTTCTCAACATTCTGTTCAATGCCACGCGCTGAAGCACTGTACAGAGTTATAAATTTGAAAGATTCTGTATTCTATGACATTTTATGACCTTTCTTGTACTATGTATGTTTTACATGTTTTTCTTTATCAATCTGCGTAGCTCCTATTATTAAAATTCAAGTAAACTTGCCTCAATCTTTTATTGTTACTGCTGGTAGAGATGTAAGTTTGCATTAATAGAAGATACACAGAAGAGCTGGTGAATGTGGACCAAATAAAATGTCAGTCTTGTAATGGTAGAGCATAGTCCATGTCAGCCACAGTAGAGACGGTTCATAATGATAATGGTTTATATGACATTTATATTAAGTATTTTGCAAGAGGTTAGACTCTGGCTTGGCAGTTGAGCTAGGATTTCAGGGTTTTACGTGTACAAGTAGAAGGTCGATACAATATTAAAATGGATGCTTAGAAGTAAGTTGTATATTAGCAACAGAACAAGCTGCATCAAAAATCTGAATCAAATCTCTCTCTTTCAGAAGAAACATGTAAGCAAAAAATAAAAGATAGCACATAAGCATCCTTTCTTGATGTTCCATACATATTTTTGTGTAGTTAATTAAGAGCTTCTTCACTCCCTCAGAAATCTAGCTGTTTTCAGACACATACTTGAAAGACTGGCATCATTTGAGCCTATTTCATAACTGGCTTCCTTCTCCTCATCTCTTCACATAACTAAAGTCATAGTAAGGTTTATCTTCTATTTATGAATAATTCAGAGGCAAGGTCCAGAAGAATTTTGGCTATAAGAACACATTCCTATATTAATATGGATAGAGATAAATACAAAATAATGCTCTTATTTCTGGGGCTTTTTAGGAAATTTGATCAGTCAGCCATGTCGAGTGCTCTTTGAATAGTTACATTAATTCACCACTACAATATCTGAGAGTCTTGAAGTTATTTATTATACATTTTATTATGAATACTTCTGTGTGGTAAGGGAGAATTAGCCATGTTTTAAGATTGGGCTTAATGAAATGTGCGGTAATAGAAGTGCCCATTGTAAGTCTTTAGCTGAGTGCTAGAAATTGAATTCTGCTTTTCCTCAACCGTTCTTCACTTGGTGTTGGAGCCAGTTTTGGTGATCAGTTGCTTTTTATGAGTAAGTCTGTGATTTGAGTACAAGAGTGAGGCCCAGACGTGGCCACTGCTTGCCTGAAACCATAAAAGGATTCCAGATTTTAGTGGAGGCTACATCCCAGAAAGCACCCAGTATCCAGTCCTACGGCCACAAATGCTTCATCTTTGAATTTCCTCAGCAGTATAGAAACATGCACTAGGTATCAAATTGTGATGTAGACGCCACATTCTGTACTATATAATTTCTTTGTCTTTTCCTCCCTTATTTGAATAATTTAGAGAGAGAGAACTGACATTATATATGCCTAATTCCCTTTCACACATCTTACATGTTGTAACTAATGATAATGTTTAAATCCAGACTGTAATTAACTCAGTGGTAATGGGTGGGACATAAAATGCAAGCCATAATTTAGAAGCATATTCTGTAGGAGTTTGTGTGATGAATTCAGTGATAGTGGAGGTCAGTCCACATCTTGGAGAATAGAGGGTGCTCAGTGAACACAAATTGCTGAGCATCTTTTCCCCATTTTCCATGCACATGGATGTTGCAGACCTGTCAGATAATACTCACACATGTGGCATTTTACATGGGTAGGTGTGTTTGGGATTGTGTTTAGCTGACAAATCTGAGAGCTTTTGGATTGCCCTTAATTGACAGTTTGGCCCCATGAAAAAGAAGTGAAGCTGTATTTATCCATGACTGAGTGTTCACATATAAGCATTTCTGAAAAAAATATTCCTGTTTTCAAGGACAGGAATGGAAATTAATTTACTTTTCATACTGGCAGAATGACTGTGAATAATGTGGAATGTTCTGTTTTTTCCACATCAGCAACACTGCTTTATCTCAGGATGCTTTTGTACTGTTTCCAAAATAAACAGTTCTTAATACTTGCACAAGGTGTATTTGACAAGCAGGCTTTTGTGATCATCCACTGTTTCTTAGGTAGGCAGTTGCCCTGCTTATGTATTTACAGCACTGTTTACATTTTTATAAACTAAGGAGAAATTCCCTTTTAAAACATATGTCTTAGTTCAAAAACAGAAGCCTTATGGAAAGCCCAGTCTGTTAAGTAAAAAATTCTTAAATTCTGGGTCAGGTGAGCCCCAAAATAGAAAAGAAAAAAAAGGTCAGGAGAATGCTGTTTTGCCTGATGAGTGCTACAGCAGGATGTTGTAGAGACCACAGCATCTTTGGATGATAACTCCAGCTGTTGCTACTGACCTCTGTCTCTGGAATTTTTTTAATTACTGATTGCCAGAAGCTAGGAGAGAATCACTGCAAACAGACCATGCCCTTATCAGTGCAAGATGAGTATCCCCAGCTGATCGCTCTTAGAGACAGGATTCTGGGCTTGATGACCTTTAATTTGATCCTAAGTGAGCTTTTGGCTTTTTTTTTTTTTTTTTTTTGGACAGTCAAGGTATTTTGGAAACTGCTGGTGGCTTAAGCAAGCCTTTTCATTTCGGAGCTCTTGGATTTTCTGTGGAATTTATATTGCTTTAAACCACAAGTTTTTAAAAAGGAGGTTCCAGTACTTAGAAATAGTAAGCACAGATTTCAAAGAGTTGCTTCCTTATTTCTTGTTGAGAAGGGGGTCGGGATAAACTGAAGCCATGGGTAGAGAGGTGTAACAGGCCTTTGGGAAGTTGAAGCAGGGATGTGACAAAATTTGCCTGGTGAAAAGAAGCAAATATGGTGAGTGTGTGGAATGCGCCACTTGAAAAAAGTTGTGTGCAGTTTTAGAAAATTAATAATAATTAATGTATGTGATTTTAAGTGCTGTAATAAAAATAAGTTTAATTCTTTTTAAAATAAACTTTGTATGATCAGGCTAGGATAAGCATTAAACTGGGTATGCAGGTCAAAACCATCTTGCCGTGGTCTGGACTTCGATGGGAAAGGTTGAGAGCTGCTCTTTAGTATGCGTGCTTTTCATTCATCTCTGGGAGCTGAACAAGAGCTCAGAAAAGTTATATACTTCAAGTGTTAAAAGATTTCACATGGGAGGATTTTATATCAGTGTTCTGCTTGGTGCGTTGTGACTGTTTATCCCAGCCTATACAGAGATGTGCAATAACATCACAGTGACATTTTGGAGAAATAGCGAGCTTGAAAGATCACGGATTATACGTGTGATAGAAACTAAAGATGTCTGTAGGAAACTTCCCGTGTTAGAAAAATGGAAGTGTGCATACAGCTAGAGATCCCATCCAAAAAAAAAGATGTTTATCTTTCAGGAATCTTAAATCAGTGTCTTTCTTGCCAGGGAAGTGCTGGAATCAGGGAACTGTTAAGCCAGTTGGAAACCTCTTGATGCAAATTAAGATTTTGAAAATGTGAAGTATGTCCAGCTGATTTTTCATGTGGAGATGATTCCATATTGCAAGAATTGTAGGAGAAGCAAGAATTTCCCTGGAGTTATGAATCTTTACTTTCCAGGAATACGAAACCCAAATTGTTTTAAAGAAAAAATAACCTTCAGGAATGTGAAGCGTGTATTGTGTGGTTTCATATGGAGGTACATACCCTCACAAAACATAGGCCTGAGATTGATCTAAATGTGGCTAGTGGGAATGGGAAGACACTAACTGTAGTACTTTCAAAA
This sequence comes from Calonectris borealis, assembly GCF_964195595.1. Classification (NCBI taxonomy): domain Eukaryota; kingdom Metazoa; phylum Chordata; class Aves; order Procellariiformes; family Procellariidae; genus Calonectris; species Calonectris borealis. The sequence continues at coordinate 4,602,570 of NC_134321.1, read as the reverse complement.
AGGAAGTCAGACTTAAAATTTCTAATTTAGAGCAAAACATAAAATTTGTATCACTTATAATCAAATGTGCAATACCTACATGTCTAGCTGCATCAATACAGTAATCAATGTATTGATTACTGTTAATGATCAAAAAATCTTAAGAATTTAGTCCACATTGAATTAGGCAGTCAGTGGATTAATAAGTCATATGCTAAGAAGCTTACAGTGGCTCAAGCATTGTTTTTTGTCATTAATATGAGTCAACATTTACTCTTAATTCAAAATGGTGCAAGTGACGGGAGTTGTGTGGATTCTGGAGACCAATTACTCAGTTTAGGAAAAGAAAGAAGGTACATCCTAGCTATTAAACAAACCCAGTTTTGCTGTTAAGAGACAAGAGGTACTTTTTTAAACATGAGAAGGTTTTTGTTTTATTTCTCTTTATAAAAAAACCACACTTGACTTGTAGGTAAGAAGACTTCCTCTTTGCACAAGCAGAGTCCTCTGGGAGCTCTAAAATTCTTCAGGAGTCATGGCTGAGTAGGTCCAGAGAACTGCAATGCCTCTCCACTATGGCTGGTTTATGTAACTTTCTAATTGTGCAATGATGTGGAGTGTCAGGAGCTTTTAAAACCTGTATTTGTTCTCTAAACACTGCAGAACTTGAGTGTAGTACTACTGCACAAGATGCTCTGCAAGATCTATTCAAATGATTCAAATTACATTGTTAAATATTAATATTCATAGCTATCTTGCTCTAATGAGAAACATTTTGTGTAGCTCTCGTAACTATTTCAGTTTTAGCCTTATTTTTGTTTTTCAAATGTCTTGATCTAGGCAGCTTCCAGCTGCTTTCTTTTTTTTTTCTTTTTTTTTTCTTTTCTGGTTTTGCAATATTAAGTATGCCCTGAAATTACATTAACATTTTAGACATTTAGTTTAAAAGTATGTTGGTGTTTCTAAGATCTTTTCTGAACTTTGACAAAGGTTCCAAAATGAAGAAAAGTAGAATCTTTTTATTTTGGCAGTCTCTGCTTCATTTGTCAGTGACAGAATGTGAGCCTCTTGGCAAAATAGTTCTTAATATACTACTAGATCTTCCTGAAAAATAAAACCAGAATTTTCTGAAGACTCCTTGAAATGTCAAACTTGATGTCACTGTAAAAAGTTAGAAACAGATCATTATGAGGAAATATTGTCCACAATTTTTTACAATTTCTAAATGTTTTCTGTACAATTTTTTTCTTAAAATTTTATTGAAATAGATACTTATATTTTTTATTTCTGAAATAACATGTTGTGGAAAATAAAAAGTTTTGTTAACCAGGATGCCACATAAAAACATAAGGAAAATGTGTTATCTGAAAAATTAACAATGTAATGATAATAATATAGCTAATGCTATATTTTAATTAAAAACAAAACAAGGACAATTTTCAAAGACATTAAGATAAAAATGGTCTGAATATTTTCAGTCAGGTCTAATAATATAAAGGACAAGTCACCAGGAGCATGAAGGAGACTGTTTCTTATTTGTTTGGGTTTCTAGGAGGACTTACTCGTGAGACTGAAACTTCAGATTTCAGAGAAGAGAGGATGGTTTGGAGTAGAGGACCAGCATGGATATCCAAGTAAGTCAAGTTTGAAACAAGGACTGTGCTCCACATTCAGCATATGGCTAGTTTTCCCTCTCCAGGGCGTATGTCTGTGTGTAGGATTGGCAGCTTTGATAATGAGAGGAATGGAGATTTCTGTCCTAGGAAATGCTGTGAGTATCATATAGAAAGTAGAAGGACACAAATGGAGGCTCCAGAGGGAGCAGTTGACATGCTCTAGGCGGTGAGGAGGCTCCTATGAAGAGCAAAGCTGGTCCCATGTGGGAGCGGTGATGTGTTTGTCCTCGGAGATCTGTATTTGTATCCGGGTTAAACAGTTTCAGGGAAACCCACAAGGTCATAAACTCCACTATTTAAGGTCACTCTTTCTCACTTGTTTTTCATAATTTTAGTAGTTAATGTCCTACACAGTTTGTTCCCAAACCTGGTGTATACATAAAGGCGTAGAGACACTTGCAGGACCTGAAGTAGGGTAAGATAACTAACAGCTATCGACAGCCTGGCCAGACGTGTCAGAAACAGAGCTGAGGTCCATGATCTAAACATGCCGGTCTCCCAGGTCCACTGTGTGGCTCCTTTGGACCAAGCCTTCCTCCAGGGAGTCTGGAGGCAGGGAGGAATTCTTTTAATTTCATATCCCTAGTTTTTCCAAAAAATGTGTTGACATGGTTATCTCCACAATTAATCTGAACTGCTCCAGTTTTATACCTCTCTGTGAAAATTTCCATTGATATTGCAATGGGAATGACATTTTGAAGATAGTCTAAATAGCAGTTCCACAAGTATTGCTTCTTTTCTCCCTTCTCCTTCACTGCAGCTCATGTTTTTCACCGTGTAGCTAAACTAGGAGGCTGAAAGCTTAGCAATTTATTTAGGATCAAGGCTTTCTCCCAAACTGCAAAGCAGAGAATCCTGCTAAACATCAGGAGAAGATCTAACTAGTAACTAGTACAGAGTGTTATATGATTGGTAACAAATCCCTTTCTGTAGCTGTTTGCTGCTGCAGGCTATTTTAGGAAGATGATTGTTTTCAGTATAATGGCTTACACTGTATGTTTGTACATTGCTTTATAACAATGAGGACGTTATGAGATTGCTCCCATACCTACTCTTCATGGTCTGCTAATTCATTTTCCATTAGACAGCATTTATAAAGACTACAACAAGATTTTTCCATATTCCAGTTAAAATAACTGCTCTTTGTAACAGGACCTTGTGCCATAAAGTCAGGGAGACTTCACCTATGGTATTTAAGGCCAATGCAAAACCTTCTTACCGTTTGTGAGCTATGACTGTGACTGCACCCAGCATCTTGGGTATTCAAAAATTTGCTGCAGGGGCTTTCTTGACATTTGCTACTTAAACAGATGTATATTGGAGATGGGAGGTGCTTTTCCTACCCAGTCTGTTGTTTGATCATTAGAACTGTAGCTAAGAGACATTGTGGGAAGAGCAGACTCTGAGAGACATGTTTATATAAGACCTTGGTTGCTCTGCGCTGTGTTTCTGGCTATATACAGTCAGAGTAGAGATGTATTGCTGCAATCCCACGTAACTCAAGCTCCAAAGCCTGTCCCTTCAGCCCAGTCTCTGAAGACTGATTTATTTGGTTCTGAAGGCAGGTGTTACTTAAAGATGTGGTTTTTATTCTGCAATAGCTTTATGCCTTCCAATACTTTTTTCCATTAGTCGCTGTGGAAATTGACTTCCCTGCCGCCCCCCCCCCCCCCAATGTAAAGAGAAATTCAGTAAAGCTTGTAAATAAAACTGAGCTGACTGGTGAAAAATCATGAGAAAATTGTGGTATAAATAGTTGTTTTATAGATTATTGAAGCTTGATGAAGTAGGCTCTAGTGACTGATTTAAGTCATTGAATAACAAGATAGAAAGTAATGGAAAAAGCCAAAGGTAACAGCCTTGATGGTAGAGTTAAATGATTTATCTGACTATAGCTATTCTAAAGGCAAAGGTTAGTGTACTGAACTGGTGTTAGGCATTATTTCAGGAGGCATGCAAAGCTCTTTCAAGTTGCTGAAATTTGTTTAAGTTGTACATTTGCCATTCCCTTAGTGTTAGCCGCAGCTATCATATAAAAGTACAGTATTGACCTCCACTGTGTAAAGTTAGCACCTATGCAAGTATCAGGAATGTATTGAAGACAAACCGATTGAAATAGGACAGCACATTCATAACAATGGCAAAAGTAAGGGTAAAACTGTAGGTGATAATGGTAAGGTCATAAGTTTATATTTTTTATGTAGTCAAATACTATGATTCATACTTTCATATTTTTCAGAACATTTGGAGATCATTCGTTCTTGCTCACAGATCCCAACTGCTAAATCACCTGTGATGTAGGCAGCAGTTTTACAGCTAGCAGTAATTTGGGCATATATGTCTAAAACCCATTTTTCTCCTTTTTGCAGTGACACCTGCCTTTCTTTACTTTCCTATATAGCCTGCCTGTTGTATGTTTTTTCATACTGCCTATGTCAGTTCTCTCCCTGTTGGTCTTCTTTTGTTTATTCTTTCATTTCTCCACTCATTTCCTTGTCCTCTCCTTATTTTCTCATCTCACACTGCCTACCAGTGTGATTACCATTCTGTATCTTTCCAATCCACGGCATCTGGTTTTACTTGGCTGTCCTTGGCAGGCCTTTTATATTGCTCAAGGGGTTGGCTTCTTACTGGAATATACACCCTTCCGGGGCCTTGGCTGGTAAATGTTAATGCTCAAACTGTGTCTGCACACTGTTGGTGGCATTTTGCATAAGTTCTTGGTCTCTGCAATCAAGTCTGTCATAAGAGCAAAGACTATGTCTGTTCTCAAGCACTGAGGCTTCATCATGAGGGCAACATCAAAGTGACCTGGAAGAAAGTAGAGCAGAGGAGGCTGCAAGGTATGGTCTACATACCTTTGAAAGTGGTGCACCTATGGAGAAAACTTTAAAATAGTAAAGTGGAGAGGAGTGGAGGCGGGTGCTATGTTGGGGAAGCTGCTTCTCCTCTTTGGTTGGAAAGACTGTCCCACCTGGGGCAGGACAAAGGGAGAGGGGTGTCTAATCCTACTTAAAATAGCTGCAAAGAAGAAATACATCGCAAGTGGTAAGTTCTGAGGAGAGAACTGCAACTCTAGTGGATATAAATTGCTTAAGTGCTGCTTAGTTCTGCACAACAGAATGCAAGCTGTTTTTGTTAAAACAGTGCATGCATTCTTGAAAATTCACAAAAGCTGAATTAATTTAATGATAGGCCAAGAGAGAGGAAGGTAGGAGACTGGCAGATTTCTTGAAATGTGTGGACACATTGATGCCTCTCTCATCTGCTGGAAGCTAGCAACTTGGTGGGAGTAGTAATGAAGGGGACTGATTATAGAAATAACACACAACTTAGCCTTGTGCTTTCCTAGCAAGAAATACTGTTACACACCAGTGTAATTCTGCTTTAGCATTGATTTATCTGGGGGATAAATTAGCTTCTTTCATTATTATTTGTTGTTGATTTTTTTCATATGGCTCTACTACTTGACTGTTATTTTCCCATAACATTTTCCCAGCATGCCTTCAGAAATATCACAAAATGCTCACAAACGCTCCAGAAAAGTGCCAACTAAATATTCCACAAAGTGCTTGCAGATCTTATGCAATTTTCCCCTGGTCTTTCCCAGCTGTTTTTTAGCATTGATCTAATATTTCCCCCATGAGCAGTTAGCATTTTTGTGACATTAAACATAGTGGGGAGGTTGTGTTTCCACATATGAATAAAGTGACTGCTCTGATTTTCGGAAGAAAATAAGTGTTCAGTGTTACTCTTCACCAAAAATTTCTGCTCCAGAGTGCTTCTTAAGGATTTGGTTTCTTATGGTCTTTCGGGGTTGTCTGTGGCTTCTCCAAAGGAAATAAGGTACTTCTAGTATTACAATTCAGACTGCTCAAAATACATAGCATATGACACTTTGGTTTTCCACTGGCATCGATAGACTTTGGATCAGGCTCTTAATATTCTACATAACATTTAAACAGATTACCTGAATTACTTTTCAATATACCTGCTAAAGAAGAGATGCCTATGCCAGCTGTCTACAGCATGAGGAATTTAGGTTATACGGATGTACAGTCATGCAAATCTTACCTGCCTCATGAAACAGTTTGCATTCACTTCACCAACTCTTCTTTTCTCTTTTCCTCCCTGTAAATTGTTTTTAAACAAGTGAACCAACGTGACTGATGAGACCTAATAAGCACAAGTTTTGTACTGTTTGTTTAATGCTAATTGTTTCATTATGAGTCCAATCCTGAATTGTAGCATGAAGCTCATTACCTGTTTATTTGAAACCTATAACTTGGGGAAGCACAAGAATCATTATGCAGAATCAGGCCTCTAATTAGACTGATAAAATCTTGGTAATGCACAGTTGCTTTAGCAGGGCAGGCAAAACCCATGGTGCAATTTGCAAAGCTTGTTGTCTTTTGAGGACAAACATTTCTGGAAAGTATTGCAGGCTCTTCAAACCCATTTTTCTGTGAATATAATTGGTAGAAATCAACTTGTACCATTTTTATAGAGCCAGTGGATGTCATAAAAATATTCCAGGTAGATCTCAATATGGTCTTAATGCAACATTGATAGAAACTGTCTGTATCAGATACAATGAGCTCTTCCTGCTAGAATACTTCTACCTCACTCCAAAATGTCACTTAGATTTGGACTACACAGATGTGAAACTAGATAAAGGCATCTATGGACATAGCATTCAGCACTCTGGTATCTGCTGAATGGCCACTTTTCATAAAACGTTTGAACTATGAGAGTTAAAGTCATAATATCTCATGTATTCAATATAGTCTCTATTAGGAAGATTTTGTGCCACTAGTAAATTCTACATTAGACTTACGTTATTAAGCTCTGTGTTGGATTTCTAGGCAAATACATATTAATACTAGATCACACTGTGCAGTAGAAGTTGCATACCCAGCTGAAATTCATTCATGATTTCCAAAGGCCTGGATACATCAGTGCTCAACGTCAGACAACTGTGCTCAAGCAATCATCTACCACCAAAGTTAGTAGGGTGGCAGGTTTCTCTTCAGATAACCAGTGAACTATCTATTTTCTAGATCATTTTCAACAATTCAGGGGGGTGTGTGTGTGTGAAGGGAAATCTGATGCATTGATTCTCATTGCAGGTTTTCAATGGAAATGCATATAAATACAGTAATATGTTCTTGCTCTTGCTATACAGAAGGCACGTTTTAGGATTCATGAGTTTTTTAAATGATGAAGACATAAACAAAGGAAATGTTATTGTCTCTGACCAAGATTTAGCAAATGAAAGCTCTTGCTACTCTTACTGGTGTTTGTGGAAAGCGGCTGCTGCTCTTGACCCTCTTTCACTGTACTTCCTCTGCTGTTGTTTTTGACTATAACAAGTTATCACATTTATGGGTATTCTGAGGACTGTTATGTGAAGTTCAGCTTACATTAGGGCTGAGTCATATAGGCATAAACACACTGATGTTATTGCCTGTCCAAGAGTCTGCAAGCTGTTTCTGAGGAGAAACCCCTACTAGCTCTTTATCAGTCAAAACATCCAGAATATGGGATATTTGGTAAATCCAAATTACCTATTAGTAAGAGTTCGGTCGTACTCTAAGACATGCTTTCATGACCATTTGGAGTGTTTCTTTTACCTGGGAACCCGCTGATAAAATCGAGCTCCTTGGCAGACTCTTTATTGTTGCCTCTGGGTTTGTCGTGTCGTTGGTTCAGGTGGAGTGCTCGATTTGCTATGTTGTTTAACTTTGCTTCCAGCCACCAATATGTCCACTTTACCTGTCCTGAAAATAAGACCCTCTTCACTAGCAGAGTTACACAATTTGTGAAAACCTTTCCCTTGCCAAAGGCAAACAGACAGGTGCTTGATTCATTCAACAACATAGATGTCTGCTTAGAAGGTGAGTCAGCTTCAGCCTATGCAGCATATATGGTATTGCGCTTGTGCTTGGATAAAAAGCAAGGCAAATAAGTTGGCATTTTTTTCTATAACCTTGAATTGCAAGATTTTTCTTAAGTCATTTTTCGGATGACATTTTCCATTGTATTGGAAAAGACATCAGTGGCCCAGAACACATCAAAAGGCAAGACATCACAGGCATTTCTTTTCAGCCGCAACAGGTCCTTCTACAACCGACAGGCCTATTCAAAATTATAACAGAGGGATGTCTGAAATTTTAAGATATAATTATTAGTTTCATATTTCATATGAAAATATTCACATTTTCTTCTAAGAAATTCAAAATAATGAAAAAAAAAGAAAAGCATAATTATTATTATTTGTTTTTAACATGAGCAGCAGATCTTCAACAGATTTCAATGTCCAGCTTTTAACTAGAAAGCAGATTTTTGCACAAAGTGATTAAAATGACTTTTCTAGAATCATATGGCAGTTGAGTGGAACAGCTCAGTTAAACCCAAAATTGATCATGTCTCGTCTTGTGCTTTAGCCATTTATCAACATTATCCCTAACCTTATTGAGAAAACATAGACCTAGTAGACAAAACCCATTAAAGGCAGAAATGGCAGTGTAGACAGCACTTTTCGTGGTACCTTTTGCAACCTACACTCAGAAACACCATTTCAGGAACTAGCACTGAAAACTGCCATTACTATTTTCAGCGACAGCAGCACATGAGTGAACGTGGAGGTTGATTTAATCTCTTATATCTTAGGCGCATCTTGTACCTCTAGAACAGGACTTGTGTCGTCGTTCTGGGTAACAGTAATACACAGAAATGTTTCTGTATTAGTAAGAATATATGTATAGAAGTTATAAGAAAAGTTCATATTATAAAAAGTATATGCTTGTAAAACAAGAACACGTAGAGGAAGGCAGAAGAAAACAGGGTTAATAAATAGAGACTGAAAAATTACAAACTGTTGTAACTGTAATGCAGTACTTAACCAAAATGAGAGGTCAGGGTGGAATCCCTGGCTGTAAGTAGTATCTGCAGACTCATACAAAATCGTTATGAAGAATAATTACTGTTGAGTTTAAAAATGAGTAGTACCAATTTATACTCTAGTTTTGCGGTCTTTTTTTTTTTTTTTTTTTTTTGGTGATGTGCTTATTTGTTTTCAGTACTGATTAATTAGAGAGGACCCATAATAAGACAGACTTCAAGACTCAACTTTTGAGTTCCTTAAATCAACCTAGAGAGACCATTGCTCCAAATAAAACTAGCTGTATAAATATACCATTGTATAAATGTTTGAGAGATACTATTGGACTGGAACAATATCCCAGACATTACTTCTAAGATTTATTGTCTGGGAATCTGAATAATATTCTGTAGAATCTCTATTATCAGTATCAGGCCATGATCCACTTTACTTTAATTGGCTGGCAACATACACTGCAGCATGTTACTCTTGCTGTCCACTTAATCCTAGCAAGAATAAACTAGTCCCTGGAAACAGCAATCTTATGAAAGAAAACATCAGACTTTATATAAACCAGAGTTTGGGTTCATAGAGGGGGGTGCCCTTGTCCTCGCTAGACTAAGTAGTTGTTGCATGAATAACCCGTGCCAGCATATGGAACACCTTTGTTGTCTTTGTTCTGTGATGAGCTGAAATGAGATGTCAAAGTGCATTTGTTTCCTGCTGTGCACAAGCTAAGGGAAGAAGCACCTTTTTGTGCTACTGACAATATTTGAATGTCCCTGGGCTTTAAGAAGCACAATGTATTCTGCAGCAGTCACTGTGCATTTCTTGTTCAAGATTGATTTAGTCCAGTTTAGTTTGCCGTTTGCATGTTTTGACTTTTTAATTTATTCACTGTGAACATACAGCCGAGAAAAAGATCCAGGTTGCAGACGGCATTGGGATGCCGAAATAAGAAGACAAACTGTACTGCCACAGGGCGATGGCAACTATGTGAGTTCACAGTTAGTTTTCACATTTCACATAAATGAGTTTACATTTAGATCCTTCCCTAGGGAGTTGTTTGGCATCTTTGTGTAAACAACAAGGACTTCCTTGCCCAGAATAGGCTTCTATTCCAACCTCAGCAAGCATCTTACAAAAATCTGCAGAAGTCCAAACCATCTGTGTGAAGGACCTGCATCCCCATATAGCTCTGCTTTCCTTGCCTACAGCAGTAGAGCTTTGCTATCATTTATGCTGCTGCCACAACTCCTGAAAGGTTTCAGTGCCAGGACTTCTCCAAAAGCGGTATAAGAGTCCCTGCTACTCCCAGGCAGACTCCCATCCGGAAATACCTTCAGGGTGGTGGAGGGCAGGCTGCAGAACATTGCAGATCCTGCTGTCTTGTTAGCAGCAGGCGGTAGGACCAGGGCTAGGCGTACTGCAGCACAGCCCCACCATCTACAATCGCTTTGGAAATGGGCTGTGCGGGGCTGCTTGCCCTCGCAGGTAGCAGGTGGCCGTATCTTCTCACTGCTTGTTAACCATGAATACATTGGAAACCAAATGATGACTGGTGATGGGTCAGAGTTCCTCTAACTAGTTAAGCAATTTAGTTACTTAATAATTAACTGGCTAGCCTTGCCCTAAGGAAAAAACCTGTATGACTAATTTTTTTAATGGAAAAAAATACAGTTGCCAGGAAACAATAGCATTAGTTTAATGAGGGTTGCCCTTAGCTGATGTATTTTAGGTGGACTGAAAAGTGGGAGGCAGGTAGGAGGATAAAGAAAAGTAAGTTAGAACAGTTCACAGTGCACAAATCATGTTATTTCAGAATCAGTGCAGAAGTCTGCAAGTGGTTAGTCCTGTGTAATGCTTGCCACCAAAGACTCAAGGAACCATTCTACTTATGTGAAATCCTAGGGCTTTTAGCATAAGGCCGAAGCAGGGCAGGACTTCGCATGTCTTGTTCTTAATACTAGAAAAAATAAGAATTTTATGTGACAAATGCAGAGTATTTTGATTTGGACTCAGAAACCATTTTGTTCATAGAACTGGATAGCAAGCCACGATAGACACCTCTTAAGTAATTCGGTAGAAACTTCTCATTAAAACTTTTCCAAGAAATAATTTTTAACTGGACCTGCTTGTGGTTGCTAATGAATGTACCAACTGTGCTTAGGTGTTTGTAATGCAGTTCAGGTCCTTCTTTTGCCAAAGGAAGCTAATGCATTGTCATTTATCAAAGGCAACAGTCCACCTAATTGCTACTTACGCATATCCTGTGATTTGCGAAACACTTAGAAACCAAATGTATTCTGGTTATCTTGTCCAGTGGTCATATACAATCTTTGTGTAAATAGACATGTATCCCTTCCTGAACTGTTTGCGGTGTGGTAGGGAGTTATTTATAGTTGGGTTGAATGTTGTATCATTGTCCAAATAAGCGATTTGTTTGGAGTGGCAAAATCTTGTCAGGCAAAGTAATTTTCCATCTAGTATTAGACCAACTGATTTAGTTAGAAAGAACACAGTTTTCTGGCGCTCAGGCCACTTTTTAGAAGATTTTGTGGGATTCTTAAGGGGTTCTTCAATGACACGAAGAATGAATTATGTGCTCCAAAATTGTGTATTTTTTTGCTGTATCATTTAGTCTGCTAAACATCATTACATCCTACAGACCTTGCCTCCCTTCTATTCTTGGAAACATTGCAATGTGAACTCATAAACCTTCACTTGGGAATTACAAAGCCTCGCATTACGTATCTTATTCACTGCAGAATTTTAAAGGAATCCCTGGAGTCCTACTTGCCACGTTTTTATAATGTTTAAATCTGATTTGTTGTAAAATTCTCCAGAGCTTAATTGAAAGAGTTTTAAATTGGGTGGAGAAAAGATCCGGGTATTTATCTTTAAAGATATCATGGAAGTTGCTTTATTTACTCATAAGAAAGACAGAAAATTGTGGTTGGATGTGAGCCTGATCTTTCAAACAACAATGCCTTCAGCGGAGTCTGGTAACAAGTTTCTGAGCTGGTGTTTAGTGACCACGATGATTAGAGATAGCATAAAAGATCAATTTGATTTTCCAGTCATTTTTGAATTCCCTGTCTGGTGCTTAAAAATCTATCTTGCAATAACATTTTTTTATCCTTTCAAGTCTTTTTCAGTAATTTGAAACTCTTTTGGACTCAGAGTTACTCTGAAGGTGTGTGGGATAACATAGGTTATGGGTTAAACCCTAATGTGAACCTGACTTACTTGAAAAACTGATTGATTTATTTCCACAAGACATCCCTCTCCCCTATTTAAAATGGTGTTTCAACCAAAATGAAGTTGATACATTTTCATTTGGGGGAGAAAGAAGGAATGTTTCAGTAATGTAGTAGGGACATGGTGTAGTGGGTATGGTGGTGTTGGGTTGACGGTTGGTCTTGATGATCTTAGAGGTCTTTTCCAACCTTAATGATTCTATGATTCTATGATTCTATAATGTAATTTTCCAAATAAAATACTTAGATATTTTAAAATGAAATTTGAGGACAAGATTGCTTGTTCTTATGAGAAATTCTTTTGACAGTTTAGAAAATGCAGGATTTTTTAAAAATAAAAACTGAAACATAACATCTGAAACCAAAACACATTTTCATGATTGTGCTGGCTTTGGCTGGGATAGAGTTAATTTTCTTCACAGTAGCTGGTATGGGGCTGTGTTTTAGAGTTGTGCTGGAAACAGTGTTGGTAACACAGGGATGTTTTCGTTTCTGCTGAGCAGGGCTTACACAGAGTCAAGGCCTTTTCTGCTCCTCACCCCACCCCACCAGCGAGCAGGCTGGGGGTGCACAAGGAGTTGGGAGGGGACACAGCCGGGACAGCTGACCACAACTGACCAAAGGGATATTCCATACCATGCTCAGCACATAAAGCTGGGGGAAGAAGGAGGAAGGGGGGGACGTTCGGAGTGGTGGCGTTTGTCTTCCCAAGTCACCGTTACGCGTGATGGAGCCCTGCTTTCCTGGAGATGGCTGAACCCCTGCCTGCCAGTGGGAAGTGGTGAATGAATTCCTTGGTTTGCTTTGCTTGCGTGCGTGGCTTTTGCTTTCCCTGTTAAACTGTCTTTACCTCAACCCACGAGTTTTCTCACTTTTACTCTTCCGATTCTCTCCCTCATCCCACCGGGGGGGAGTGAGCGAGCGGCTGGGTGGGGCTGAGTTGCCGGCTAAGGTTAAACAACGACAATGATTTTTTTTTTTTCTCTGAAAACACTGATGTTTTGTTATTTAACTCCATTTGTAAGTAGAAAAAAACCCAGAATCTGTCGAACAGCCCAGAAATGGAAAAGTCAGTGTCCTGCCCATTTCTCCATTCCCTGGAGAAATTCTGTTCCTCATCTGCTGGTAGAAGTCTCTGGCTACTTCACTGAAATCATGACACTAGACAGCAGTGGCACAGAAAAGAATGGTCACATTCTGGTTTCCCTTCAGGGTATCCAAGAAAACAATTTATACCCACAGCTGTGTCAGAAGGGGAACAGCCACAAGGGACAAATTCACTTGCGAGGACTCAGTAACAATGAGGTCTGCATGTGATTGTGTTCTGGATATTTAGAAACAATTAATTGTATTATTTTCTTTAGTCTCACAGTCTACCTTTACATAAAGTCGTAGCAAGGCTATATCCACTGAGGGAATATACACAAGCATTGTGTTTTTAAAGCCTATTACCTGCTACAAGCGCTAATACCAGAATCAAGACTGCCCACAATAGTGCACAGCTCCATCTCAACATGCAGTCTATCTTAAAAGGAGTCAGTTAAATGGTTGATTAAAAATCGATTTCTGTTAAGTGGAACCTGGTTATATTAAAGTGGACAAAGTCATTATGCTCAGAAATTTTCCCTTTCAAAAACCCATGCAATAGGTAAATACTGAGATAGGTCATACAGTTGCAAAGAACATCAAATGATATGTGGCAGTTTATTAAGTTTTATATTGGCTGTGTGACACTTTACTGCATTAAAGTGTTCTTGTGGCTTTTTTTTTTTCTTTTTTAATCTGAGACAAATATGTATGCCATACTGCCATGACCATTCAAGTCATAGAAAGCTGTCACCCATTTCCCAAGCTACGAATGCTAAAGAAAAGCTAGAATTACTGGGATATTTAAGGACATTCCTTTTAAAAATAGTAAGACACGGAACGGAATTTATCTGCAGAAGCAACTTACTAAATTCTTAGAGAACTTTCCTCACATCAGAAAATCAAATGTATGTGGACAGAGATGTGTGCTAAACTATATAGTCAGGATAGTTTGCATCCTAGTATTTAATACACCAGTGAGCCGATGATTGCTTGATAACAATAGTTTTAGCCCAAATAAAACCTGGAAATTAAAATTTTTTTTTAAAAAAAAATTAGAAAATAAAGAAACTAGAAATAATCCAAACCTCTCTGCATAACTTCAGTTTTCCCCAGATGCTGCAGTGGAAAAACTCTGTCCCTGGCTTATTCCAGTGGAAAATGTTTGCAGAGTTTGCATGGGACGTAAATTAGAGCGGGAGAAAGTCGTAGGAAAGCTGACAGCAACTCAGTCTCTTTTAAAGAAAACAAAGTGAAAGTCAGTGGGAGCCTGGCTGCCCTGGAATGCCTGCCCCAGTTGTGAACTGTGAAATCCAGATGGTTTTCCTCCCTGAACGGGGAGCGCTGCTGCAGCCCAGCCAGGCTCGCCAGCGCTTGTACCTGCGCCCCACGCCAGATCCTCAGCTGGACCGCTGCAGCCGAAGCCCCGGTTGTGCGTGGAGCCCCGAGGGTTTCAGCAGCGTGCAGGAGAAGTGGCGATGCCCCTGCTTTCGTGGCGGGGAGGAGAAGGAGCTGTGCAAGGCTGCATTGCAGTGTGTGCCCAGACACGGTATTTTAAATGTAAAAGTAGCTGTGCTGAAATATTCCAGATATTTAATAGATGCAAATGTCCTGTGCTCTGCAGAAGACTATTCCTATTTAGTAGCAATACAAACTTTCCTATGTTGCCAGTATGATTAAGCTTACTTGGACATAATATCTAAAAGGAGATGATTCAGACTTCTCCAGTATCAGTAACTGGATTACAATCACATTGTTTACTTTGGGCCACGCTAAGCCAGCATTGCTCCAAGAGCAGAATCTCCTTGTTAGAATCACTGGATGGATGGGCACGTTCTGTCTTTGTGCTTCCCACGTTTGGGGTCCCAGCTGCCGCGTCTGGTGACTTGACCAGAGTGTGCTGTGCATATGGATCTCTTGATCCTTAGTGGCAAACTGCACTTTACTTATAATAGGGAAATAAATATATAATTGGTTTCAGACATATGTTAAATCCAAGTGTATGTCCTCGTTACTGATGGGGAGTGGGAGAGAAGAAAGTAGCTTCCTAATTTTGGAGGCCTCTAAAATGTTAATGGCGCTCATATCATGACCGAAGGTTAAAGAACATGCTCAGAGGACTCGCTGCCTTCTGCAGTTGCCAAGGACCGCAGTACTGCAAGGTCACACCTGATGCTGGATATTTTCCAGTATTTTTTCTGAGATGTTGATGTTAATCAGCTTTCAAGGGCAGGGTGGCATGTTTAATGGTAATGGAAATGTCTAATACTAGTGCTTTTGCTAGCTATCTCTTGCATGCCTTACTTCCAATCCATCCATCAAGATTAACTAGAATTTATTTGTTCAGCTTCCCTTCAAGAGGTGTCATTAGAGGCATATAGCCATTTATAAGATTTATTCATTCACCTCAGGGATCCTGGAAAGGTGTGCAAGCTCAAAGAATGCTCACATAACTTGATTTGGGATGGGATGAAGGCTTCAGCTTATCAGAAATGATGCTTAATGAAGAATAAATATCAGCCCAGAGTACCATTCTACCTGACATCAGTCTCACTCTAAGGCGGGTGCTATCTGGTCCTGATGTAGCTGTGTTTATACAACTGCGTTTAAAGCAAATTTGGTTGCCACCAGAATGCTCAGAATACCCTCAGTGCTGCCAGCCGCACATCTTTAACTTCTCTGTGATGAATCTCTTCTCAAAACTTGATCCACCATCTCCCTACCTGACTAGCTCTCACCCCAGGAGCGGATGCAGAATCCCAGAAACATCTCTGGTTCTTTTCGGTAGTGAACATATACCAGAACTGATGCTTCTGTAAATGTTAGACTTATGATATACAGTGTGCTACAGAGACGATTTGCACATGCTCGATAAATCCATCAGTATCCGTTTACCCACGCATACATCACAGCCTGGCAGTCCCAGAGGCACTGCACTCATTACAGGTGCATGGTAGAGTTGATCCATATGTGGTCAGACAGGGCTGCTTGACATCTGGAAGTGCCAGACAAATTTACAAAATCCTCCGTTTTTTTCCCCAATGACATTTGTGAGTGGGAAGGTGGGATGTTGCCTCATTCATTCATATGTACCTACACTTGTAAGTAAGCCTAAAGAGGCAAATGTGTTAGAATAAAACAGATTTTAGCTATAATTTCTGAAGTATTTCAGAAAAGGAAATTCCTTTGAAGGGAATTAAGGAAATGGAGTGTTAGTAGCTGCTTCCTTTGTTTCCAAAACTTTATGGAGGACTGAATTTAATACAAGATGCTTGAGTAATGTAACGACTTCTTAGCTCTGTTAAGGAACTCTGCAAATAAAAAGTGGGGAAGTCATGGAGTGCTTAATGTCTGCATGATTGATTGGAACATTCTGCTGTAACATTCAGGTTCTCCAAACCAGATCATGGCATTAGGAGAATTAAGTTAGGCCCTTAGTGATGCTATTGATATTCTCGAGTTTGAAAATCCACATACCTGAGTAAAATTTTGGAAAACTTAAACAGTGTCTGCATCAAGACCTCAGGGAGGTCGCCTGGAGCCCATATGTAAATTATTAAATACTACATGTAATGGAACCCAATATTCTTGGAACATGAAGCAGCAGCTAAATGGAAACTTTGGCTATTAACATATTCATGTTTCACGCTAAAATATTTTCAAGATCAAAGTTCTGTTATTAAAACAATGGGCATAAAAATAACAAAATTACTTTTTGTAAAACAAACAGATTCTTTGTATCTCAGAGGCTTTTCACAGAAATCTTTATTTTGAAATGGTAATATGTTACAGATTTCTTTGCTGTACTACTTTGATTCATTCATTAAAATATTTTTAATTTTGGCATGTTGCAAAGGTCTAAATAAAAGCATTTTAGTTACATAAATACAGACTCTGTGGACTCAACAGTAATATAGTACGTTTGGAAAACTGTCATTTATTCTGAAAATATACAAAGGCCAAGCCACAGACAGAATTTTCTGTACATTGTAAACATTCTCACAGTATGGGTATAAATATCCCTTCTTTGATTCATTGCATGCCAGCTCTTCAAGAAAAGAGATAGAAAAAGAAGCTAAAGAAAAGGGATTATAAGTTTACAAGACGCTTAAAGGCAGTGAAAGCCAAACAAGAAAAGAGCTTACAAAGTTTTAAGACACTGTATACAGACAGGACCATAAAATTATAATAACAATATCAGATAATATAATCTCATATTTACGTCACTTTCATCTGCCAAGATCCCCTCAAGCTGTGGCATATTTAAGAAGTTGTTGTGGTGGTTGTATGCAGAGATCGCTGTGTCTGGTGGGTCCTGGGCAGAACTGGGCAACTGTTGGATCTCAGAGGGAAGTTTAAGAACAGTTTAACAGGGTCAGTGAAGAACCTTCACCAATTCGGTGCATGGAGCGTGTGCATTTGCAGTATGAGATGTTTCAAGACCAGGTTACCAATTCTTCTCATTATTTCCATAGCAAAGGTTTCCCCCTCCTTCCTTTTGAACTTTTTGCGGCACCGATTTCTTTCTTTGCTTTATGGACCATATCCTTCCTCCAACAGTGCAAAATGTCACTTGCTTTGCAGGAAAGGAAACCTGCCGGTTGGCAATGATATAATGTCTTTCCAAGGCAGAAGATTTTCCTAACTTTGGTCGTGCAGTGCG
Organism: Calonectris borealis; assembly: GCF_964195595.1. Taxonomy (NCBI): domain Eukaryota; kingdom Metazoa; phylum Chordata; class Aves; order Procellariiformes; family Procellariidae; genus Calonectris; species Calonectris borealis. Next base: position 4,585,023 of record NC_134321.1, on the reverse strand, counting down.
TACCAGAAAGCAGGAGCATTTACAACATGATTACATTAAGCCTACCTGATGTAGTGGCAGATGGTCGCATTGTCTAGACCCGTATCCAGTTGCTGATTTACAATACCATTAATATCTCTAATTCTGCTCTATCTTGCAGCAAAGAGCTTGGTGTTTGGTGTCCAGAAGTACTTCATTTTGTTGGTCAAGGGTTAACAAGCGTATGTAGATTCCTCCTCCTATGAACCAAAACCTTTTTTAAGGAGAGGGTAGAGATTTGGGCAAGTGTCCTTTCCCCCCAGGCCCCGCCACCTACAAGCAGCAGGGTCCATCTGGGCCAGCCTGTTGGCTTCCCCAGCCCGGGGGAAGGAGAGGGAGGAAGGTCCTTGGGCTGTGGGGAAGGGGCGGTTGAGGGTCTGGGCTCCTTGTGAGGCTGCCAGACAGGGGAGCTGAATAATGCTTCGTTTTACATGTAAATCTATGTAAATTTTGGTGGGTCTAAAGTAAATTTAGACTTCAGAAACAAATTATTTTGATGCCTTTTCTTTTTTCCTTTAAAACCCACGTTTTCATTGTCTTTAAACCCAGATAAAATGCACCATTTTATGCCCAGTAGAGTAAGTCTCAAGCTGAACTCCTCTTAGGAGACTTGTTTGCTCTTTTCCTGGCAGAGCTCCCAGTGCCTTGATAGCAGTTTTATCTGAGTAAAGCCCTGCGTATTTGCATGACACTGAAGAGCTAAAATTATCTCTAAATGGAGCAAAAAAATTGCCAATATGTATTGTTCTAAGAAAGATTGCTCTTTGGTTGGCCCAGAGGGGACATATTGTAAATATGATTTAAACATGACTCTGCTACTACTGTCTGATCTTATCATCAGATGTTGCTGTGGAATTTGTCTATGCAGACCCTAGAAAGGAAAAACAGATTGAGAACATTAGCTTATTCTGTGAGAAAATGTCTCCAACTTGCTTTGTCTGGCACAGAAAAGCCCCAACAACCAACCCTGCATTAGAAATATGCTATAAAGAGGGAAACAAACATTAAAATGCTGTCTATCTACTTTTATCGCTCTGAACTTAAAATGTAAGTGCTGCTTATTGATTCTTTGATGTCAGGAAAGTGACATTTTTCTCCGGTCCTGTCTAACTGTTGTGATGAACTTCAGGTTTTCATCCGTCTTTCTGACACTAACAGTACAACATGCCTCTGAGCGGAATCACTGCCTGGAATCTGATTACAATAGAGAAGAAGCAAGCACTTTTCAGGGATCTTTATGTTAAAAATCTTGTATTCGTCCAATATATCATTAGTCATCTCACAGATTGGTCTAGACAGAGGCTGACTTTTTGTCAGTAGAATTTTTTTTCAGCATAAGCCAGCAGCATATCATGCTATATATGTTATGATTGTTTGAGTTTTTTTGAAGAGGAGCTCAGTAATACAGCACTGGGAAATGAAGATGACAAGGCCTATAAATGTCTGAAATTAAATGCCGTTTAAGAACTGGAGTATGTTATCAGGCAGAGGTCACAATTAGTTTTGCAGGGCCAAAGCTTTTTACATTTTGTCATTTTCTAAGCACTGAAACACAAAGAAGTTCTGGAAAGTGCTGTGTATTGAGAATAATATTTGCATTTAAAAGTTGTTTTAAATAAATCTAGGAAAGATAGGAAGATGATTAGATATGAAGGAATATTTACAATAATCTGACAAGACTACTAGCATGTCTTCTATTTAATTCATACCTTAGGGTATCTTTTATAGACACCAAAGATGATTTCATAGGTAAAGTACCTAGGGCAGTTAATATAATTTCTATGGGTTGCAGCAGCGTCGAAGGCAGGATGGTGAGAATTTCAGTACAGACATGCTGTGGATCTGCGGGTAGGCTCAGAGAGCTGAGAGGCATCAAAGTCCACTCTGTTGTGTCACCATATTACACGGCCTAGCTGCGTATCCACGCTAACCTAAGTTTGCCTGTACTTGTCTGCAGTCAAACCTTCTGCTGGAGTGGAGCCATCCTACTGGGGAAGTAAACTGAGATGCTCTCTGAAGGCCAGTTATAATTAAACGTCTAATGAAAATAAATGGAGAAAAAATACGACCATTTTTCTGGTTCTTTTTGCATTGAAGGATACTTGGTGCATGGCCACGTCCATCCGCAGTCTGTATGTTGTGCAGAAATCCATAGTGAAAAGAATCTCTTGCTGCTCAAAACATGCCAACCAGGCAAATACTCTGCTTAGAGTAGGGACTAGTGACCCTAAAAAAATAAGTCTGGGACCCAGGACTTGGATATATTCCCAACTTTGCCACTTGCCTGCTAGGTGACTGCTGGGATTAACTAGGTTGGGTCCACATATTCTTCAAGGTCATTTCCTGATTCTAGCATAGAGACAATAAAGACAGAAGAAATGGAAACAAATAACCTGGCCTTGTCTTCCTCATCGGTATCTGTTTCAAAGATACCAGCTTAGTGAAAAGCATTACCTCTCCATACATCCTTCTCACTAGTTACATGGACAGCCTTTATGGTTGTATAGTCTTACTCAAACAAACCTAATCAGTCAAGTCATCAACCAACAATAATATCAGAGCGTACTGTATACAAAGAGACAGAACTAGAGACTGCATGAGATCTGCAGATACGTGGTTAGTGCTTTGCAAGGCAATCGAGTGGCGAGATGGTGGGTGCAATGTGTAGGCTTGAGACAGATGTGGGAATGAACAAAAACACAGACTGGAACATGTTTTAGACTTGAGACTGCAAACTGTGAGACAGGAGACGTTACAAGGAGCTTCTATGACTAGAATTGCGGAATTTAGGAAAATGCTTAGCAGAAGTTGGCATGGTTAGGAAAAAAAAATTTAACTACAGGAGCTCTAAGTAAGGATATAATCAAAAATAGATCTGAAGGTACATGACTATGTGAAGAACAATAAATGAATGAATGATAAGACCTTACAGATTCTGTGTAGTCCTTATATTTTTATAGAAAGGTATTTATGGTCGAAGGAGTCTTGCACTTGTGTAAATAGAAGCTTCCGTATGGTAAGAATACTTAAAAAGGAGTGAGGTTTGTCTATTTTGTATTATCTCAGCTGCTTTTTTGGCTTCTGTAGCTGCTGCTGATGCATTCTGTAACTCATCTTTTTTTCTGACTTTATTCAGAGACAAAGGTGGGATGCAGCCAGTACATTATAAGGAGTAAACTGTTTTTGGAGTGCTTCCCAAAAGTGCTATTATGTTAAGCAAAACTTGTATGATCAAATATGTGGAAAAAATCTGTCATCCTAAGACATTTCAGGTTTTGGTAATGTATATAATCTGCTGCTTTTCTCATTTTCACTGTTTTATTTCAGGAAAATGGCAAAAATCAGTCAGTTTGTCAGCAAAAGTTGTTATTATTTCCTCCCAGAGAACAATCAAACAAACTAAATGGTAATGGCAAGAAAATTTCATATACAGCAACATTTAGTATAAAGGCATTTAAAAATCTATCTTTCCTAAATTCTGATTTGAAGTTACTTTGTCTCTATAAAGGTAGTTTAAGGAAGAATAAGAATAAACTTATTTAAGTTTATCCCCAGTGAGAATAGTTTTGAAGTCAGTCATAGTCGGTAGCTGTATATACCTACACTCTTTTAGACCTATTATTTTGTGTATTTTGGAATGCAGAGCTTATATATAGTATATCTCAATAAATACCATTAGAAATGTCCTTTCTTTTACGCTTGCGCCTGTTTTGGAGCAGACTGGAGAATACCAGTGATGGGGATGTGTCATTTTGCCTTTTGTTTTCTGACTATTTGAATTCCAAATAGAACATGACAAGGGCAAACTACACTTTTGAACTCTGACCTCTACTTTAAATTGAATGTGAAGTCTAAATATCTTCCTCTTTGACTGTATCCAAAGAGAGGTTTGTCAGAGACATCTTATAACCTTGTGGCTGCAAAGGTATCCTCTATTAATTAAAAAAAGTTTTCTGAAGAAGTTCTGACTCAGTAGAATAGACAGGGGGCAAATGTGGAGAAGAAAGGCACATTGTTCCAGTAGACAAAGACAGGGTATCAATTTTCATAAATCTGCATTCCCAAGACAACTGTTCAAATCTGGTAAAAGGTCCATTTCTTTGAACTTACATACCAGAAAGCTTTTATTCCTCCGCTCCACAGCAGACAAGAGTACAGGTTAACTGTGTCTCATCAATGTTATGCTTTAGATGATTCAGTAAGAAATTCTTTAGTTTAATGATGGAAGGTACTATCTAGTTCAAGAAAAAATAAAAAAGAGAAAGAGTGAAAGGGTTACCTGTGGTGCCAAGCAAGATTTTAGAAGATTCAGTTTCTCCAGGTTTTCAAAGCCCAGCTTTTAAGCTTCATGGTTTTAAATTCCTAGATGTTATAATTAAGGATTTAACATTACTAAAAAAATGCTTATTTATTCCTGGAATAGCACATACCAAAATTCTAACCATAAGTGTCCTGCCTAGCCTAAAATCTTTTCGTTTGGAGTTCTTACTGCTATTTCTTCTCTCTTTGAGATTAAATGATACTATAAAATGGACATTATTTAACCACAGTAGAAAACAGATACAGAGCCTCAACTTCTGTTATTCCGTACTGTGGTATGAATCTATCTTTCACTGCTAACACAAAATCCACACCAGTTTACAAGTTCTCAGCAGCATTGCATCAGAATTATGTACTTGGCCACTCATGCAGAATAAGCGTATTTCACCAATTATTCCCAGTGCTTGTGGAGTATAAACATTTGCCTCAGGATTTTCTCCAATAATTTTAATATGCATTGCATATTTTTGTTAGAAGAGCTTCTAAACATCTTGAGTGAAAAGAGACCTTAGGTACCTACATTCAGGTAAGAAAAACAGTGCATAATCTAAAAAAATCCCAATCTAAAAAAAAAAAAAAAGGTGAAAGAAAAGAGTTAATTCCTAGACTGAAATACTTTTTGTCTCATATAATGCTTGTTCTGTGTTTGTGCAGCACCTTCTTTCTTCTTCTGGATCCTCGGGTACAGAGGTGAGAGGATAAGGTTTTAGGTAGTGGCGTAACCATAGTGTGTAGAGGACTATGAAGACGGAGAAAGATATTACTACTGTTGCAATAATATACAATGAAGTCCTAAAGCCTTTATGTTTCTGTTTACGTTTTAGTTTTCAGTCTTTTTTTTGCAATGTTTTCCAGTTTTTTCCCACCACCGGGAGGGCTAGGAGTATACTTTCCTAAAAATGATACGAGTCCTGGCACAATCACAGCACTTCCATGACTGGGGCTAGAGGACAGAAAATCCATCAAGCTATAAGAGCTACAGATCTCTAGGTACAAGTTTGTCAGTGTCAGGACAGAAAAATGCCAGGAGCTATGCTCAGGATGAAGAGGCAGGCAGAGCCTAACCAGAAGTTAGAACACCAAGAACTTAATTTATAAATTTCCTGGTCTGAGTTTACAGACTGCAGAAATACTTGCTTAAAGGGAATGCAGCAAATCCATGCAGGGAATGCAACCTGTAGAAAAAAAAAAAAACTGCTGAGAGTTAAGAAGACAAATTTCTTTCTCCTTCTTTTCTTCTCTTCCCTAACCACTTGCCCCACCATGAGCTTTCTCCTCAGCTATTCAGTGATGGTTCTGCCACAGTTTAATGATGTCTTGGGAACCTGAAAGAAGCTCATATTGCATCACCTTTGGATCTGGTAATAGGTGTGTGCATCTAAAAGTGTCCTTTTCTTCTATAGCTATAGGCAGTTACACCAAGTAAATTGTTCCGTGTTTTTTAGACATGTTTAAAATGAAGACAAAATCATATCGAGCTTCTTTTGAAATGAATGTAAAGGCCTCCAGAGGAAAAAACAGCACGCCAACTCGCTTTTAATGACAGTGTTTGTTTGTAGGAATGTATCTATATATGTGCATTTATGATTTGAAGACAGTTTGATAGAGTAGCTGATCAGAGTCTTCACTGTTTTAAACAGGAGAAGCTTCTTTGAATTAGTGAAATTTTGACCAATTACAGAATCAGCTAATTAAACGCAGTGTCCATAAAATGATTTGCTATTAGTAACAGTTATACTCTGAATGTGTATTCCTGTATACCTGCCCCACAATGTTGGTAACTGCAGATGCTCTTTTTTCAAGGATAAAAGGGCACATTAGTGTAGTGTACTAAAATTACACTTCTCGCCACTTTATCCTTGTATCATTACAGACCTTTGCACAGCACTTCAGGGAATCATCTTAATTCTCAGAAATTATTCTTGGGTACTTATTCTTATGCTTTTTTCATGTAGATTTTAACATTTCTTTAAGCACACCCTTTTGCTGTCTTACAGCCTCTGTTTGTGTGAAAAACCTGAAGAAAATTTGAGGGATAAATTCTGTTCTTTGTGGTGCAATTTGCACATCGGTGCCCTAATTCGTGCTGTTGCTCCCCTTGACTTTTGTGAGAACTAAGCTATTTGAACACTTGCACAGGGTACTCAGCAATGATCAAAACCTAAATAGACTGTCAGTTGAAAAGGATCACCATTTCCTTGGAAAGAATTTCAATTTAAAAAATCAAGACGACTATAACCCAGGTAATGTCTGGATGACAGAAAAGATTTGGAATATTCCACAAGAAAGAAGAAACTCCAAAGCAGAGGATTTATGTGGTCTGACTCAATTGTTTGTATGTGGAATTATTATAAATGTTTTTCATCAATAGGAAGAGTTGAAATATGGAATTAACTCTTAATGAATTGGAGAAGGCTATGCACTCCCAACTGGAGAATGTAACCTAAGCTACGATGGCCCTTTAATCTTCAGGTTCATAAAATAAGTAATGTGTTCCTGACTTCACATACTAGGTCATCTGAAAGGCAATGATTATTATGTTTTTCATTAGGAAAGACCGAGGGAGATAAAGACGAGGCCAGATAAAGGAGATTCATAGGCCTTGTAGGCTTTAAACAAACACGTAACTGATTTGTTAAGGGAATATCTATTTCTTTCTGGACGAAGCAATAAAACTCCAGTTAGAGGAAGGGAAGCATTGGTCTCAGGAAGTATAAGATGTGTGAAATGGGAAGGTTTCCAGTATAAGAAGGTGAAAGATAAGGGTGTGCACGGTTGCCAATTATTTTAATGTGCTTTTGGATTTCATTATGTGTTATGCTATATATAATAGGTACTGATGGGTTATTAAAGCAGCAGGAGGCTTGCTGGCAGATCTAGGCTATATTTATGGTGTGGTTTTCGTAGAGGAGGCGCTAGATAAGGTGCAGTATATAACAGATAAATTAGATTGTAAGAAAGAAAGGTCATTCATGTCATTTTTTGCCCAAGGACTTAGTATAAATGGATGGCCAGGGCTGGCACTGCTCAAAAAGCAAAGGGGAGAGCTGCAGAGAAGTTAGAGCAAGGCTCCAGGCTGCTCAAGGAGTGTGGGCAACCCAGTGGTCTGGGACAAAGGATCTTATAAGTATCACAGCAACTGTTTTTGTAGTTTGTGCTCACTGTATTTGGTGAGGATGGTCAGTTCAGGGCTGACACAACTGGTTACAGATTTTACTTTCATCCATACACAAGGTCTGCTGGGCAGAAATCCCAGGCTCTTTGCAAAACCTGGTATTTTTAGCTTTTATCCATTTCTCCGTTAAGTCTGAGGACACGGACTGAAGACTGTGCAGAGCTAACAGGGCAACGTGCTGGTAACTGTGTGTCCTCATGGGCCGGTGTGAGATTAGCAGGGTGGGTTTTAGTGCACATCTTCCCTTTCCTATTGCCACTCCCTGCTGCTCCGTCTGACATTGCGCTTTGGTTCTGAATATGGGAACCACCTGGCAAACAAAGCCTCTAACACCCACCATTGTCTTCTTGAGGACAATACATCACAAATATGTTGAGTGGGTCGGGGAGGGAGCTTCGCTTCCAGACAAACACAGACACAATTGAAATGTTGAAGACTTGTCAGAAAACCTCTTGGGTCTCTAGTACAGCCTTCTCTTCTGGGCCAGAAGTAATTCTAAATATCTGTGTCTGACATCCAAGCCGTGTTAGAATGGCAGCTGTAAACAGGGACATAAAATCTGATTTCAAGGAGAGCTCTGTTCTGGGGGGTGTGCTGGAATCCCGCTGAACCCATGCTCAGCAAACGCCACAAGCCCTAAGAAAGGGTGATTTCAAATCTGAGAAACTCTAATATAAGGGAGAAAAGAACTTGAGGGGGTCTGTTTGTCTTTTGTCTTTGAAAATGAAAGGCAAGATTTTTGGTGTAGAATATTTGCTTCCAGCTGTTGTTAAGGAAAAGAAACTGAGGTGTGAGTTGAAGCCACGGCAGGTGCAGATGGCTGGCATCTCTCAAGCTGAGCATCCAAATTAGAAGTCCATGGTGAAGGCATAGCTCTGATCCCTGAGTGCTCAACAGCATGACTGATTGAGAAAGCGATGAAATAACTATGGTAGTAAAGTGATTTGACAGAGAAGGGTTAGTGTATGGGTAAAAGAAGAGAGAAGCTGTGGGGTGATGTAGAAGTGTCTTTAAATACTGATATGAGGGCCACTTCATAGTTTGCTCATGCATATGAGTTCAAAAGTGATTGTCAACTCAATGCAAGTATCTGTCAACAGTGGAGTCCTCTTTGTTCCAGCAGACTGAACTACAGCTGAGACTGCTATAAGCCAACGGTGCTGGCTGCGGGAAAGGGTCTGTTCAAATTCCATGATCTTAACCTGGTTCTTTATCATTTACATTTATGGAATTGAATGATGAGAAATATTTGTCACAGAAGATTCAGGTTGTCACAGTCTCATTAAAAAAAGGCTTGGTTGACTTACCACAGTTGTTAGTATTTACAGAATGAGAGTGTTACGAAAATCCATGTATTTTCAAGTGAGGTTTCCTTTGCATGATTTTGGAGATACACTTTCCGTGTTTACAGAAAACTTAAGTTTTAGAAAGTGATTTCATAATTCCCAAGGAGAACAACAACATCACACTTCTGTCCAAGGGGAAATGGATCAAAGGGGTTTTGTTTGGAGAGCAGTTACATTTCTTCACATCACTTCCAGTTGTTGCCGGGCTGTTGTTGCCACATCATCACTCCTAGATGTGCATCAGCCTTGGAATGCCATTAAACTTTGTGTTGTGGCTTGCAAAAATGTATTCTGCTTTCTGCTCTGTGTATAGGGGAGGGGGAATTTTTCTGAATCCATTAAAAAAGTGCTCGAAATGATATGAAGAAGTTTTCAAAATGAAATGTTTATAAAGAAGTGAAAAGCATAATCAGAGTGGCTTCTTTCTGTCTTAGGTGTTAGAAGCTTTACGTTTCCCTGAAATACGGTGAATCTTACTGCTGTGTGAAATTTATCCTACCTAACTGATGTACAAACGCTTTCTTTTGCAGAGGTGTTAGAGAAATCATGAATACTGCCCGTGTAGCCCTGCTCTCTGCCCCAGCTCCAGACCATTAGTCATAGGAGTGGTATGCAGCTTGCACAGGGAGTTGGACTGGCTGGATCTGCATAACCACAGAGTCTTTGGCCTGCCTGTGGCTTTTCTGTCTCAAGAACATACTGGCAGTTTGTGCCAGCCTATTCTGGAGCCAACTTGGAGTCCCAGCTGTATGATGTGGGAGTCTTCTTCAATTGGTGTGAAGCTTTGCTGGACTCACGTGGTAGGAAGGCTTTGGATCAGGTTTTGCCCTTTGCAATTTGTTCCGAAGACCAAGGTCGGTCGAGCAAAAATGCTGCCAAGGCTTCAGGACTGCCTAATGTGCTTGCTCCGTATGAATTTCACAGCAGCAGCATTGCTGGCTTTTGCTTCTTTCTTCACAAAAAAACACTTCACAAGGCCGTATTTCCAGTTATGGAGGGATTCTGGCTTGTAGGTGACCTAGAGAGTCGCCTGTTAGTAGAGGGGCTAGAGGCTGCCGGTGCTCTGCTGGATGCAACTAAACAGCCAAAGCAAAAACAGTATTTATCCTGTAAAGGCTGTGAGTAGGTTTAATGAAAGTTGCAAGCAACATTCAGATTATGTGAAACAGGATAACCCTTGAGGTCATGCATTGGTCTGAGTTTTGCAATGAGTGTAGTAAAAGCACGTTTTTTAAAATGAAATAGTGATGATTTCTACTTTTATCATCAATGGAAAAATCTTTTAAAAACTGGACAACGGTATGTTTTGTTTGCTGCTTGTTTCACAAAACCTTAGACTATTTTGGGAGGCCCATAAAGATTCACTGACGTCAAAATGGAATATTAAAGGCAGATGTTTCTGGTTAACTTATTTATCCCTAACCACTTTTCCTGATTTTTTTTGAGAGATAAGTCTAGACTAGAGCACATGTCTAAAGTGTGCTTTTTAACTGATTAGTTGTTTATTCAACAGTTTCTAGAATAAGACTATAAATTTTACTTCCTCTACCTAATATCATTATTAATTAAATTAGTATTATGTGGCATTTTGATAAGCCTACAATATTACTGTGCTTGATCCAGGAAAAAAAAGTCTCTTTAATAACAACAATTATCAGTAACATTATTAGATACAGATGCAATGTGCCACCGGTATGAAAAATCAGATGTCTGGAGAAGATGGATGTTCAGGTAGGTGATACAAAAGAGCTTTAAGATTTAGATAAAGCAACAAGATTAATATATATGAAGAATTTTGTCTCTGTGAACTATTTTTAGTTCATTCCCTGGCATAACCCCAAATATATTGTACACAGAGTAGTTTCTCAGAGGAGGCAAGCTTGGGGTTGGATGTAACAGCAATGTTGCTTCAGATGAGGGTGAGGAAAGCTGTGTAGCAGCACGACACTGCTCTGCCACAGGACCCAGACTCTGCAGCAGCCAGTGCTGATAGGAGAAGAAATATTGCTCCATTAGCTCTCATGGTAAATATGCTCTGGATTGGGAGAGCAATAAATATAAATATAGACATTGGTTGCTGGAACCAGTCTGGTCCACTTGCAGAAGTAAAAGCGCTCAAGACTGCTTCCAGTTATGCCACCTTTTTTTAGGCAACTGGTATGGTCCTGTCTACATTTCTTTTCCACCAGAAAATGGATGTTGCCTCCAACAGAGGTTACAAGAGATTAAGGCAGCAGACGGAGGGATGACAGACTGCATACTTTGCCTTTGCTTGAGGAGATGAGGATCAGCTGTTGCAGACTTAAATCTGTGTCACTGCCTCTGCTGTACTGCTACACAGCCCTTCCCTCTGCGGGGAGGCTGTTGCAGGGTCCAGGACGGCTGTGGTTCCTGGGCAGTGGGAAGAGCTGTTGCTACATCAAGGGAATGCTGGGGGGAGAGAACTGGAGGATGGAAAGAAAGAGCAAACAGCATAGGCACGTCCTCCCTGTGCTCACGTTCCAGCCTTCCTGAAACGCCTCTGACACTTCATGGTCTTCTTCCCAGCCTTTAGCACCCATCCATTCCTCCTCAGTGCCTTTCTTTATCTACATCCCTAGCCCCTCCCTCTACTTCAAATCTCACTCACCTCTCCCAATCTTTCTTACCCCTTTCACCTTCCCCAGGAAAACCGCGGTCGGCCAGATTTTGTGATCCCTTCCCTCAAGCCCTCTATTCCCACCTCCCACCCCAGAATTTGGTCTGAATTTTGCCTATATTTCTGAGCAGCCTCAGCACTGCTGCTCTTCTCAAAAGCCCATTGCCTACACACAGCCTCTCTTTACTCACAACCTCCTGACACTTCCACTTCTCAGCTGCTGCTGCCCATCCTCACCTCCTTCGATTCCTGCTAGCTCTTTACTGTCTCTTCTTCTTGCTCCCACTGTCCCCAGACCTGATCTGTGACCAGCACAAAATTAAACTTAGCCAATATTTCTGGGAAGCCTTTAATTAGCTTTGGGAATAGAAACAACAGTGTCAACCTCAGACTAGCCAAGGATCCTTCTGCAGTTGGCTTTAGCACTGCTCGTCTTGCCAGCGTGCTGCAACAGCACCCCGGATTTGGCTGAGGATATGGTTTGGTCATGAGATTTTTGACCTTTTTTCCTATCTAACTTAACGCTATTTTTAAAACTGAGCCAGGATTTTTTCCCTTGACAACTGGATTTGGCTCAGTATTTCCGTATGATTCCATAACATCTTTTTACAGTATTATCATATTACTTATTTTCATTTTTAGCCTCGGGCTTCATTTGAGGGCGCTGAAGGAGTTATTGTAATAACTAACATTCCACCAGATGTGTAGCACAATAGCCAATAGCTTCAGACAAATCTTTTTATGGTTTTTCTATAATAATAAAACAATAAACTTTCAGTTTATGTGAAGACACATTAATGTAACTTTCCACATGTAATTCGGCTTACAGGAATCTTAAACCTTCCAGAAAATAATGCTTAAGTAGATTACCATGAGCCTTACTGGACATTTAAGGGAATATACTTATTAAAATGTACTTTGGTCATGAGAATATGCTTGACTTTAAACAAGTAATTGAAACCATATCGGACCGGACCCTGCCAGCCTTGTCCTGTTGGACTGAGCCTTATTCTAACTGAAATCAAGAGGTGACTTCTGGAGTCAGTGATTATTTTATCTGAATTCAGGTGCCAGATCTGGGTCCGTTATTTAGACAACTTCTTATTAAGAATTATTTGATTATGTAGAATATAAGCAGTTGTGTCTAGACATGACTTACATAATTTAGGTGATGTTATGTTCTCACAGGACTTACTCATTGCTTTGCTACAAGCTCATTGTATGGGGTCTCTGCTACCCCATGAGCAAACTGGGAATCAGGCTGTGGCTCTCAATCACAAGCTTTGTCCAATTTTTCCTAGGTCAAGGGTGCATCTGCTGTTTTAGGAGTGGGTAATACACACTGTCTCATTTAGGTACCCCAAAAACCGGCTAGAAGGGAGTTTTCTCTAGACAGCGATTCAGATCTCCTGCCCTGGTCTGCTTTCTGAAGATGCTCAACTTTCCCCTGACTATGCAGGAGTGGAGAGTAGTCTCTCTTGGGTGCCTAAATGAAATGGAGCCATACTCCTCCTTCCATTTACCCTCTTCACCCTCCCATCCCTTAGTGCATTTTACTCCTTAAATACTAGGAAATTGCCCCTCAAAACCTGCTACTTTACAGCCGTGGACATCCTCTGCTCCTTAGTTCTGACTACTGCTCACTCCACGCAGTGTTCAGGTTGGGCAATGCCCATTTGGCATGCCCTGCATGCTGCTGTTGCTGAAATCTTCCCTTTTTTGTCTGAATGCATTGGGTGTAAGGCGGGGCCGGGGGAATACAAGGACCTCAGAGACACTACTCTCCCCTGTACATAGTATATGACAGTAAGAAAGCACTGTATCGCTGCAGCGTGGTCCTGCATCACTTGAGTGGAAACAATGAGGATTTTTGATCTCTACAACTGAGAGTTGTTGAAAAAGGTAGTGTTATATTAGGAGTTATAGAAACCTGATGGGAATGTCTTCATAGGTAGACTTGACTTAAAGATCAACTGGAATGCTAATATTAAATAGTAAATATCTTTTTTCTAGGCTCCCTGAGTGCTCACTATCATTAATCCCATTCAAACAGCCCCACTAACACTGTATTCCATCTTCACAACTAAATGCTTAAAAATGTAGAAAGAAAGAGCAATGTTAAAGTTTTCCATGTGATCAGTGCTTCTCTGTGTGTGTGCAAGCATATAGAGTTTGGGTTCATGGTGGAGTTAGGGCTACAGTTCCTGCTAAAATACTGTGCAAATCCTAAGACAGAAACTGAGGGAAGAAATCCTATTTATCACCCTCAATATCTTGGTAGTCTAAATCTTCCTGAATTAAAGGGTTCTTCCTAACCCACTAGAGTGCATTTGCATGGAGTCAGGATAAAAAGTGCAGACTTATCTTTAACTAGCAACTAGTCAGAATACTGCACAGCCCGTTTTCTTTTTTTCATTATGCTGTTAGCTAACTGTTGAGTTTTTAGCTTAATGATGTAGCAAACACAGACAGTACATCCAGAGCCATATTAATTTGAGCGTTATCTTTAACTAGTATATTATCTGTATATGGGAAAATATTGTTGATGTTATGCTCTATGTAAATGCTTTGATACTTTCTTGGAGTCTTTAATTTAAGCTTTTCCATTTCTCAGAACAAAGGGACTAGTTTTAATTATACAGCAGGCAGGATTGTGGTTCTGTATGCAGAAGCGGAGAGACTAGACATTCCCCAAGTAACCGAAAAGGCCATGCAGGCTTTCCCATGTTTCCAAGAAGAAACCCTTTGTATTTAGCAGTGATCCCAAAGCCCTTTGTGGAATAGGCAAATTAATGGGCTTCTTTTGGTGCCTGGCTTGCATCTCTTGTCTGCTGGAAGATTTCTTAGCTCCATGTGAAGGCAAATCAGTATGAGACACTCAAGCGTTTGTGAGATATCCTCACCTTGCCACTCTCCTGCAGTCTCCTGCAGCAAAATGCTGTGTGTCTCTGTGTCCCGCTTTCCCCACCTGTGCTTCTGCTTATTTCACCATTTTATTGGGTGGGTCACCAAACGGGGAGTGTTTTCTGTGAATTATTGTTTTATTTTTTTTTAAATATTTGCTGCTGCTTTTTAGCTCTTTCAGCTTTTATCATATTTTGGGGTGTCAGCACATACATGTCTGCATCAGCAGAGTGAGCTGATGGCAGTTCCTTTCTGTTTAGATCTTTCTGGGCAAACTGCCCCCACTGCATATGGGTAGTGTGCACCTGAGTTGTTGTAGGGCTGTAAATGTTCCACTCTTGCACCTGTATCACTTTTCCTTCTCTTAGTCCTCCACTCAAAGAGACCGCCTTAGCTCAAGCAGTACCTTCCTTTCCAGTATTACTCCAATTTTGTAGCTCTTTATCTTCATACTAGGAATACCAGATTCTGGAAACAGTCTACTGTTAACTGGAGCAACAAAGAAGCTTTGATTGCAGTAAAGCTTGGGCAAAAGATATAGCATGAAATTACGGGATGATCCAAATAAGTGGGAATTTTGCCATTGGCTCCAAGAGAGCAAAGATTTCACACTTGTTTAAGTTTGAAATCTGAAAAGCTGAAGGAAGAGAAAATGCCATGAAAGCTACTGAGAGGAAAAAAAAAAACACTTAAAAAGGGCTAATTTTCTTTGAAGCTCATTTCTTGATAGCTAAGCAGGGTCTTGGATGAACATCAGGATCCCCAAATAAGTAGAAGTTGGGCTTGATGGGGGAAGTTTCTTCCAACAAACATAAAAGAGCTTGGATAGCAGAATGTGGACCTTTTCCACTCTTTCATTTGTTGATCATTTAAGATTTCAGTTGATTCCCCCACCCCATTTTCTTACCTTGAGCTCTTCTAAAAGGACCAAATGTCAAAAGTCGGTGCCTGTGAAAAAATAATGTAAATGCATAGTTGCTCCATTGAAATCCAATATGATTTCCTGGAGAGCAGAATTTGGTTTTACTTTCTAATCCGTCATGTCAAATTCTTTGGCACTCGCACATAAATAATCACTCCCAGGCAGTTGTTAAAAGTGGGCACTGCACGAAATACTTGCTTATCCAATACTTCCACAGAGCCTTCTATTCAGCTGTAAATTATTAGGGAAGAAGAACGGATGTGATTAGCTACGATAGCCATTTCAGCTCAGTTGCTGCTGTTATTTCATATAGTCTTGCTCATCCTCCAAATCTAAAGGCCCTTCAGCTTCTTGGCTGCTTTGTACAGCTTGCCCTCATGATTTTTCATCTATCTCTTTTACTACTGGTAATTCAGATTAGGAAACCATAGGTTGTTTTTCAGTTATCTGCAGAATGCTTCATCAGCCCTGATACACCTTAGAAAAGGTCTTCCAGTTCGTATTCGGCCGTCTAACCCGTAGTCTCCCAGGTTCTTGTTTAGTATGGGAGCTGAGGCTGAATCCAGGGAAGAGGTGCTGTCTTGCTATTAGGAACTGGTTCATTAAAGCAATTCTGTTTGGATCATGTTCCCAGCCTGGGACTTTGCTCAGGCTCAGCCTTTCAGGTAGAGCTGCTCAACAGGAGCTGCAGACGGGGTGATATTTCTGCATGAGGAGGCGTATCTCTTGTCCGTTTGACCGTCTCATTTCACAAAGGGACTGTGTGTGGATAACCCAGCTTACATTCAGCAACTGCTCTGGCGTCTCTGATTCCTCCTGTGCAAACTGATCTTGATGTAGGCTGTTTGGTAAACCTGTGTCAGAATGCAATAGTTCTAACCCGACTGGATTGAAATGGGGAGAGAGATAACACCTCTTTCTGCCACCCTCAATTATGCAAATTTAAAGAGAAGGTTTGGGGGTCTGTTTTCTGGATGACTTCAGAAAAATCTTCTTCCCCATGCTCCTGTCCTTTCCAGTGAGAATATGAGGCAGTGCTGTCTATTCTCTCAAATTTATCGAGAAAACTTATTTGGTGTGTTTAGGGGGGTACTTTTTATCCTCAAATTGGCCTGTTTGACGACTCCTCCTTAAAATCAGTTGTGTTCTCTCTGCTTTCCCCATTCCCATCAGTTCTGCATATTCCTATTTCCACGATAGACTTCATCACTATCCGCCCCGTCCCTGTAGCATCAGCTCTGCTCATTCTGGGATGCTCTTGGGCTAGAGTCTCGCCCCAGGTCAGCACAGGAATATACAGCTGCAGCCAAGTTCCCTTCTTATTCTTTCAAACCAGCCAGGATGGAGAGAAGAAGGAAACAGGGAGTTGGGGGTGGAGAGGAGTCCAGAGGAGCGACTCCCTGTGCTTGAAATCTGATCGTATTTATTTGCTGATCTTTCTCCATCTCCATTCCCCCTCTTTCCTTGTCAGACTGGTATTGGGTTACTGATGGGAGTGAAGAGTGCATTGCCTGCTTTTGGGAACGTTGCAATTGCTTCGATCCTGGGAAGCAGACACTAGGATAAACAGCTTGTCAGAAAGGTTGGCTGAAGTTTCCCCTAGCTTGGCTAAAATTTCTGAGAAAGTTGGAGGTTCTCGTGTCATTGGGAGAGCAGCTCTCGCCCTGGCCAAAATCTACCACTTGCCAAAAATTCACGAGACTTGGCAATTTGGGTAATGGAACACAAGTGTTAAAAGAATGAAGGCTGGTACCGTGTTACACACGTGTTGAGTCTACGTGATCCCTTCTGGCTTTGAAATCTGGGAGTCACTGCGTAATTGCAAGGACACAGCCATTTGTTTGTAAGCACGGCTGGTGCTCACCAGTTCTCCCGGGTCAGAGCCAACAGAGCACGAGGAGCAGAACTGCGGCAGAAATGTCTCAAGATCCTTTCAGACCTCTAGGCTAACACTGCTGTTCACCGCAGTTTTAGAATATCTTCTATAATTAACCCTCTAGCATTCTTATATAGATATCACATCCATAAATCTACAGTTTTATAAGTATTTCAGAACAGCTGGCCTGTTCTCCACTGTACGTTTTGCTCCAGTTGTGAATTTAACTGAAAGTCATGAAGCTGTGCTGGAACAGAGGGTTCCGTTTCACAGGAGTTTACTGTGATTTCAGATTACTTTCTCTTCCAAAATGAGGACGTAACACAGTTTTGGATTCTTGGGGGGAAGAATTATTTTAAGACAACAGAAACTTTTTGGTTTAATATAATTTTGGTCTGAAATTGATTTTTCTGTTTTATATTGTGTAACATAAGATTAAAAGGATTGAAAAAACGCATTTCAAAATAGAAAAGTTCCACTCAAAGAAGTCTGAATGTTCAATCTCAACCTGAGCCCTGTTCCAGCTTTTTTCAAAACATGGTGTCACTGAAACTGACACATTTCTGCAAACATTTTGGATTCAAGGAAACCAAATTTCCTCCTGGAAGAATGTCCTGCTGGAAAACTTCTCACCATCTCCATCTCGCATTACTTGGCAGATTTCACGTTAGACATTGCTTGTTTCCCTAGCCTTATTTAATACTTTTCTTGGAAGTATTGCCAATTTTTCAACCCAAATGTGGAGAACTATAACATGTGATGAAATTCACATCAATACCGCTCAATAAAAACCTCCTGAATGCAGTCAGTTTGTCTGTGGCAAGTCACAGCTGAAAGACTGGAGCCTATATTCAGGTAGTTGAAGGCAGAAGGCTCTTTGCATCATGCCCCACAACACAGCCAAGGCATGTGTTTTATGGCACAACAGTATGTGCCCCACTATATTTCGAGTACCGCTCGTTGTGCAAGTATTTCTTTCAAACCTGTCCTTGCAAGGAGGCTTGTAGGATCCTTAGAATAATGTTAAGCTCTGGAAAGCACTTAGGAAATGTTTCGGTAATATGGGAACTTCAACTCAGGGAGGTGGTAAACTGGTGACTACTCTGGATCTAGTCACTCTGTAATAGCAGCAGCCCTAGTGCTCTTGGGACATAATCTGTTGGTTGTTCTCTTCACCTGTGTTTCTTCTCCATCATTAATCTGTTTTCCATCTTACGTAATAATTCATCTTTTGCCTTCACAGTAAGCCACCCATCATAAACTGAAGTTGATCCCCATCATTGCAGTGAAGACTACACTCTCTGCAAAGACACCTATGCTTAAGCGAGAAAGCCTTTCTCCTCCTTCCTGGCAAGTTGGAGATGTGGAATGAGCAGAGGCGAACAGGGACGTCTGCCTTTCCCTGGTCTAGGGTAGACCGACTTGTGCATGCAGACTGCAGTCTGCAGAAGAGATCATCCCGCTCGTGTGATGATCTCAGCACAATGTCTCTTTCTAGATCTACATTCCCCACAGTCACCTCTGCCCTGGCTCCTGCAGCCGCTCTCTCATCGCAAGGGCAGGCCTTCTTTGACTTTGGTGGTCCCTGTATATCCCTTGCAAAATTCAAATCAGCTGGCACTCTTTAAGCATGCCGTTAACACACACAAGCTATGAAAGATTAAAGGGAACTCACGTTCCTCCTCTCCACATGAAAAGGGTTTGTAAACTCTTTCAGTGCCTATTTTTTTATACTCGTGGTAAGGAAATAAAGCTGAGTCAAATAGTTTTCCAAGATCTAAGAAAGAGGGCTCGGGGTTATTTTGCACCCTGCCTTGGCTAACATAGCTAATAACTCTGATTTCACAATACGCAGTGTTATGAGAGAGCCACAGAGAGCTGTTGTCAGGGAAGTGCAAAGAAATACAGGAGACTTCAAGAGACACCTTGGAGCAGAGCTGTGAGCTTCTCAGCTGCTTCTTAGCAGCACTGGGAGTGAAATTCTGCTGTGAGTGTTAATGTCATCACCTCCACAGACTTCGCGTATTGTAAAGTGACACTTCCTGGAGCACTGGGTGTAGTTGTCTGCCTCCATTTGGGCTTTTAGATGTTTGCTTTCTGTTTTTTCTTCAGCTTTGAAGTCATGTTTTTGATAGCTGATAGATTTTGGAGGCCTTTGGGTGAGCAGGACCAAGCAAGCAGAAGAACAGACCTTGCAAGGCCTCTCTAAACTGCTAGATATAAAATACAATCTCCGATGCGTTGATGTGAGTGCAGGCTGTATCCAAGCCCTGATACATTTCAGATGAGCACATCTCTGGGGCGGACATGCAGCAGCATCCTCTGTGCTGGGTGTCGAATGCCCTTGGGCGCCGCAGCCCTGTCCACACTAGCGCGTGCTCCCCTGCAAATTATGCTGTCATGTGCCGAGCCATCAGCCTGCAAGTGCAGCATCGGGAATCATATAAACATCAATAGCAGCTTTGGTGCATGTCGGTAGCTTGTGCACATTCGTTGTGATTTTGCTTATGGGCCGTGGTACGCCCAGGGATTTGTTGCAAAAGGTCCACTGCCATAAATCCTCTTCTACAGGCAAAGCGAATGTGCTCCTCAAAACTCTCTTTAGATTCAAACTGGAGCTGACATCTGAACTTCAAAGCTAAACGCAGTGTGTCTTGTTTAAAGGCAACTTTTCAAGTTGATTGTTAAGCAAAATTAATCCCCCCACTGTGTCTTTTTGTGGGTTGAAACCAAAGGCTCTTGCAGAAAAATGGCTGAAGTTTTTAATCTCTTTTTAGAAAAGTAACTTTTTTAGACACAAAAAAAAAAAAAAGAAGAGGAAATGTAAGATGATTAAACAGGATTCTGCTATTTTCCCCTAGTGTTCAACATTTGCTGTTTCTGTTAGGTCATCAGCCACCATGAAACCAACATTTAACTTACAGACTGATTGCAGCAGCTGCCTGAAGCCCTGCTCATAACCTCAAAAACCAAACTAGAAAAAATACCATTCCAGATGAACTTAGTTTAATTTGCTCAATATATTTGTAATGGAACACGGTATTGCAGATGGGCATTGAAGTTCAAGATTTCATCTGCATTAGATAAGGGAAGAAAGTGCTACTTTATACAACAGAAACTATTCTGGGTTTAATTCAATAAATTGTAATCATGTGCAGTATACTTGTGTTCACAACAAATGTCCCAGATATCCTGGAGAGAAAAACATAAAAGGCTCCATGTCTTTTAGCTTTAGAGTTGTTAATCTTTTTGAATTCATTTGTTTGGTTTCACTTAGTGTAGCACTTAGTGTATTTAGAGCATGACAGTTGGTTCAGTGAGCATGACTCTGTTGGGTCATAGCAAACAGTGTTTTTCTAGTTTTAAGAAAAATCCCATCTGTCCCTGGAATATAGGTTCTGCCCGGTGAAGAAGGAAAAAAAGCCCTCTTCTAGCTGATGTTGTTGCAAGTCTCCTAGACATTAGTATGTATCTGTCTGCAGTTGGGTCATTTTGTTATTGTTGTTTCTGAGCACCTCTGTGTTTATTTTAGTAAAAACAAATTGCAGCACAACTGAAACACTGATTGAAGTAGGTAATGGTGAGGGGACTGAGGTGGAGAGGGATGTTGCAGGAGGTATGTATGTGACCTACTGAGGATTTAAATCCTGGCCTGAACTGCTGCTGATAGGACTGCTGGACCATTTTGTCTCTTCTTGTGGCTGGGCAAAATCAGGTGGTAATCTGTTGTTAATCATCTTGGAAGGGGAACAGAGCTGGAGGAGGCAGATGGGAACTTTTCTTTGTATTATTCCAGGAGAGTAAAAATATACAGGCTCTTTTCCTGTGTGCTGGCTGTTGGACAGGAGCCATCAAAAAGTTTTAGCAAGTCCCTAAAATGTGTCCCCTGTCTTACTGATATTTTCCAGGAGACCCATCTAGTGAAATTATCCTTTGCCACTCTTCCTTCCAAATCATGCAGTGGAGTGGCCTGCAGGCAGAGGGTTATGCTGGGGGCAGGACCGCTCCGTGTACAAGCTGCCTTGCACCAGCAGAGAAATGCTGAAGTTATGTCTACACGTGGGCTTTGGAAGCCGCGCTCCGGTTTGCAGAGCCAGCTTGCTAACGCCGGGAGAGTCCCGACTGCGTGGTGGATGGCAGCCGGCGCTCCCCTCCCCGCAGAGCCGGTTGCCTCGTCCCTGCTGAGCCAGAAGGGGATCTGATGTGGATGCAGTCCGGGTGGGGAGGGAGCGTGGATCAGAGTGCATGGGGAGAGATCACTCGAGCTCTGCTACCAAGGCTCAACGTCCAGCAGCTGCCGCTGAAAGACTTGCTGCATACTGGATACCCTTGCATATCTGACAAAGAGGATAAGAGCTAGGCTGTCTTGGAAATCTCCTCCTAAGACTCTTCCTGCCCTGGCTCTGTTACAGACTGAGGTCAGTGCTGGGCTGCTGGACTCTCTGGCTCTTTCCATAAAGTGAAGATTTCTGTAATTAGGTTGATTCCAAATATTTCTATTTGCCTCATGTGCTTTTCATTATTTGTAGTTTATTTTCCTGCATGAAACACATTGATATTGTTAAGCTGCTCATGGCAGGAAACATTTGCATGAACAAACATTTTGCTAGTTGTGCTCCGATCAGGAAATCACCCAGCAGGGATATTGTTTTTAGTTGCTCTCACTCTCTCTTTTTAAAAACTAATTCGGAGTTCCGTTACCCAGCATGGGGCACCAGTCATTGGCATTTCAGTGAGAAATTTCTAATGATAACTGAGTAGCAGTTGGCTTTCTATTGAAAGTCATTGAAACATCCCACCTGTCACAGCAATTTACACATTCATATGCTAAAAAGCTCTGAATCAGCTGGTGTTATGTTTCCTTTCTGGGCCAGATTGTTTACCTCTTACTCTCACTGAGTAGCAGATACTTCCTCCGGTATTTCCACTGGGGTAAATACGAGTGGGTGAGCGAGTGCTTGCAAGCCGGTCCTCAGTGATATGGTCTTTCAGATGTGACATGAGGCAGAAGTTCACCACCTGGACGTGGTGTCCTGTAGTAGGAGGGAAAATGCTAGTGCTTCTGTGCAAACCCTGAATCCGGTGTTGATTTTGGGACTGATTGTGCCAGATGGTGAGGTCTCTGGGCGCATAGGACGGCTCAGGTTTTCAAGGATACTTAGACACAGCTCCATTTGCAATTATAAGGCTCAATTGACTTAGGAACATGCATCTCATTTTCAAAAGGCATTCCTGAGTCTGGCGGCCTAAGATGTTGCACCCTTCACCCCGTGCAAAGGCATCTGGCTAGACAGATACCTGCATCGGCTTCATGCACATCCTGAAGCAGTTGGGGTAGCTAGGTAGTTGTGGCCAAAATAATGCATCTTCCCCCTATCAGGGCTAATTACCTGTGGTGAGGCACCTTTCAGTGTGGTCACAGGCTTCCCAGGCTAGAGCTGGCCTCTGTCTGGCTAAGTTGGGGTATGGGCAGAGGACATATGTATCTGTCTACACCTCACAGTGTAGTAAAGACTTTTTTGAGCTGAGTCTGAGGTCTAGGCCTCTGAGAGGCTGCAGTGCTTTTACTGTGATTAAACTTCTTCATAACTTTGAGCCCATCAGCCTTTTGCTTGGTGCTCAGCATTTGCAGGATCAGTTGCTGTCTAACACCGCAGACGTTACTGCCTCTCACATTTGCTGTGACGTGACCGAAGACCGAAGTGGTCCTGTTGGGCACGGTGTGAGGTTGCTGTCCTGTAATTCACCTGCTTTAGTCTGAAAAACCTCAGCCCAGAGAAGCAGAGAACCGGTGACTCTGCCCAGAGTGTGCATCGGCACAAGCCTGTGCGTCCCCATCTCCCCAGTACTGCGGTAGAGATTTTTTTCTTTTTTTTAATTTTCTTTTTAACAAAACAGCTAATTCAGTATTAGGGATTTTGACTGTAGCCACCTGATGGGGGACGGGCTCACAACATGAATGATGACTAATTGAGTGGCAGATGTGTAATTTGTCATTATTAAGGCTGCATTTGTGCTGGCAGCTGCTGTTGGTGGAGGCTCGGCTGAGGCTGAAGGCGATGGTGGATCCAACACTGCCACCTTCTGATATCACAGCAGAAAGGTGCGGGCAGGTTCGAGTCCTCTTGCCATGCCAGACCCTGCGGATCGCATGCTGTGACACATGCGGGGACCCTGCCAGCGCCGCCCGTCTCGGGGGAGCTGCTCTGCCTGCTCTCGTGGGGCTTTGGTGTTCTGCAGTTCCCCAGATCAGACATTACCTTTCTTAAGTCTTGTGTCCTGCAGCATGTCAGCATGCACAGACATTTGGTGTTAACTTGTGAGGAAAAATACTAGTTTTAAGCCTTTATGTGATAGGAATAAGCATACTTTTCAAATGTTTCTGTTGAAGAACTGTATCAGGGGATATTGCCGATATGCAATATCTAGTTCTACATATAAATCAGTTTGGCTTACATGGGGAAGTCACTGAATAAAGCAAAACAATTATAATGAAAATGTAAAATAGTTTAAAGTGGGAAATTTTCATCAATTTACATGCACTGTTGAGATAAACTGCTCTGTTGTTCTAGGACAGACTGGGCAGTGGCTGATATTTCTTAGGGCTGAATTTTAGCATCAAATAAAAAGACCAACTGAGAAATGTTTGGGCCTTAATAGATAATACAGCCTGGAAAGCATTCTTATTGCATCCTAGGTGATGTACGTTGATAAACTGAACAACTTTGTGCTGTTAGTGCTATAGATCCTCGAAGGAGATGTCCTCCGAGGAACCGTGATGGTGTGGAGTAAGGAGCTTCTGATTTGATGGTGGCCTGAGTAACGCTGACAGGAGAAGCGTTAACCTGCATTGGCTTCCATATGTGTGAGGCCTCTAAAGAGGTGGTTGTACATACGTGCTTTTGCACATGGATTTGCTAATCTAAAGATCCCTACACAAGCATTAGCACTTGAGAGTGTATGTAAATTTATGACATTCCCCAAAGGATTTATAATACTGGCAGGCTGGGACAAATATAATCCAGCTTCCATATGTTTCCTAGTATATAAAAAAGAAAATAAGCATATTTTCTTTACACCCACACAATGAAAATTCAGGCCACTAAAACATCTCTTTTCCATTTGAAGAACAGCAATTCATTTGATATCTTCTGTTAACATCAGGCTTCTGGGATGAGCAGAGCTAGTGCAGCGTTAATTAGTCCTTGAGACTACAAGCAAGATGAGAACAACGTGTGATATAGATAAGAGGGTGGAGTGGTTATCTTTGTGTTGCACTGCTATCTTTCCAGACTTCTCCTTGCTGTAATTCAAAGGATGATGCTCCCTTTCTTCCTAAGAAGAGTCCTCTTCCATTCAGACCTCTCTTCAATTCCTCCCCGAACCTTCCCACTCTGTGTCAGCTTCAGACCTGGTCTGATTGCACAATGCATTGGTTCAGTCTTTTCCACTGTTTTTGATGAGTAGCAATGGTCTGTCCACGCTGGCTGGACATGGGGAGGAAGAGAAAAAGACAAGTGACAGCAGGACCCTCCCTTTTCAGACAAAATAAGCTATTTATTAATTTATAAGCCTGAAATGAAACAGCACCCTCAGCAGGTTTTTTCATAATATCACATTTTGGTTACGTTTTCCTGACCCTCTGATACCTGCACCACTCTCTGTCTTGTTTTTCTATTGACGTCCATTCACTGACGTCCCTTTCTCTGTCATATCACCTATAAACATCTTGGCTTTGCTTACAAGGTGCTACTGAGTGTTGTAGCCTGTCCAGTTGGTCATTTCACTGGGATTACTGAAAGACTGACTCCCAAATGCGGATGGCCCACGATGCCCATCTCCATCCCATGCTGATTAGATTTACATTTACATTTTTCTTCATGCTTATGGGAGGAACTTCTCTCGCACATTCATAAGTGCATATGTTCCTTCAAAACTTCCGTAAAACTCCCTGTGGTTGTTTGATACGCATCAAAAATCTAAAGATTATACTGAGGCACAGCTTGGCTGGATGATCATGGTTACCTCGCGTGCCCCGCTGGCTTGCCTGTATCCCTAGTTTGTCTCTCGTCTTGTTTTAATTGCAAACCTCCTGAGGGTGGGTTGTGTCTTCATGTCTTTGTACAGTAGGTCAAAGCACTTGACCAGAGTTCACAGGTCCTGCGGTAGTAGGACTAATAAGAACATTCTGGAGGTCTGACAATATTTAAAAGGGTCTCTTTGGACACAAAACATCTCTAAAATTGTTTTCAGAACAGCAGGATTTTGCCTCTCATGTTTGCTTTTATATCATTAAGTTCTTTTGAAATATTTACTGTGTTTTGGAGTGATTAAACAAAATGATTTTGTTTGAGTCTGTTTTTCCCTCCAGAGCACTGTGTTATTAAAGCTGCTTGTGTAAGGCCAGACGTTTCCATTGAGGAAGGCAGAGCAGAGCTCAATTAGTGAAGCAGAGCCGTGACATATTGCACCTCCTCCCTGAAGTGCTCTATAGGTGAGCATGAAGCTGGATAGCTGGCTCTTGGGTGTGTGTTTTAAAAGACAACAGATGGTTCATCCTTGTAGTTTAAAAAGGGCTCAGCTACATTTTTCACCACTGTGGAAAGGAAGGCTGCAATGCCTTCCCATAACTATAGCCTTCAAAGTTTACATAATATGAAGGAATATTAGCAAAGTCAATGTGATGTCAACACTATAATCTTGTTGGGGTTTAAATTTTCATATTTTCTGGTGTTCTGATGCTTGAAAATAGGCACTTAATGACTTTGTGGGAGTGTTAGGAGAACTGTGGGACTGAGAGGACTAAATGTTTATCCTAAGCTGACTGTTTGATGGTATCTCTGACATGAATTGCCAAAGCACAAGGGAGTACTCCGATCTCTACCCGCTAGGCAATGATCTCAGAAAGACTGTCTGTCCACAACTGGAGAGGTGTATTGCTTTCGGCTGTTGAGATTCAGTCATATCACAAGGGAACTGGTTAGTGAGAGAGCATCGCTGGCATAGTGTGTGTGTCTCCTTCTCATGGCATCAGTGCTGTGAAAAGCTCCTAGGAAGTTATATGTGCCTGAGCATGTTTATGTGACTCAGATGCACACAATCCTTATAAATCCTTATTCCGTATTTACACGATATTTACACACAGTTTTTTTCTAAGCAAAACTTTTGTTCTTTTCACACAGAAATTTTCAAGGACTGCAGTGAAGGTGCAGATTGCTGTGATCTGTTTTGCTATATAAGACTTGTCTGCTACTGAGTAAGATGCAGTTAGAAAGTGAATACACCATAATATTTGCTGCACAGGCAGTTATGACCAACCTTCCGCCAAGGGCTGCCCTCCAGCTCCTCCATGGATTTGAAATTTAAATCACTTGGATGGCCCCTACTGCTGTTATTCATCCAAAAACCTCAAAACCCCCAATCCGCATCTATCCATCTTTGAACTGATGAAGGGTGTATTGGTCTGGGAAGGGGAAATAAATACCCTGGAATAGCACTGAAGGGAGTTGTTACGTGCAGCGGGTAGAGCCAGGATATTTGCTGCTCGCTCTCTGTCCTCAGCTCACCTCCTGCGGAGGGCCCTGGAGCATCACTGACAGGCAATGGCAGCACATTTTTGAAATTTTTTTTTTTTGCCGCATTGCCGTTTCAAGGCCTAGTTGCCATTGCTCATCGGATGATCTGCTATGGAGAGGCATGGTTCTCCTATAAAATTGAAGAAGTTTGTGTAACTGCAGCTGAATGCACTTGCTGGCCTAAGCCAGATGCAAAAGGATATTTAAAGGCATGAGCCTTAAGCACTGAAATTGGGCCTAAATGTTGCTTTGGGACTTTGAAAATTTGACTTCAATTTCTAAGGCACTTGGGCATTATTGAACATATCCCCTTGGAGCTGTATGAATTCTGTTTCTGGCCAGCTTTGTATTTAATTTTCAGATGGTGGTTGGAACATGTATTACCGTGACCTGGAAAAAGAGAATTGCATTAAGTAATGATGGGGGCACTGGGGCTATTTTTCTTGCTGTATGCCAGAAGGTGTTTGAATAAATTGACAGCATATTTTCTTATTGTTCTTCATCTTGATTTATTTCCATTCTTGAACTTTCCCCCTTTGGAGAATCCAGTTATAGTTTTTCCTCCTGAGCTGTACGCAGGGAGCCAGCCTTCTATGAGTGGTCTCTAAACATATGTCAGCAGATTGAATCACTGTTCTTTTCCATTTGTGTGGAACTGGTAAGACAAATAGAGGTTACTCTGAAACACTAGATTTTGGAAAGAGGAGGGGAACAAATTTAGAACAAAGACCACCCAAAATATTTTCAAGTTCAAGATTGCAGTGAAAACAAACACAACAAAAATGATGTGCTTCTGATTAGTTACATAAATTAGCTGGTATTGTTCCTTTTTCCAGGCCAAATGATTTATTGGTTTATCACACACAATGTTAAATGTAAATTGGAAATGTGTAAAATTACATTTGACTGCGGAGCACACAATATGTACTCAGTTGGTAAAGCAAAGTTAGCCCCATATGTTCTATACATTATGGGTACATAGTTACAGTGTTATGGCATGAAATGCCAGCTGTTAGGCGATGATATGAATGATCTGCAGATTGAGAGCTATCAAATGTATGAATCTGTGACAACTGAATAATGAACATATTGAAAAGATTGTGACATTAGTAGACCAGCTGTAGAGTGCACAACTGCTCAATTTTCCTGTTTGCTGCATAATAAAAGCAAGTTATATTCCTGACTTCAGAAAGAATAGGCCCAGATCTTCAAAGTAAAGAAAACTTTTGGGGGTGTTAGGTACCAAAATCCAGAGTAGGACCCTCAAGTCTCTGCCTGCCCTCTGCCTGCTTGAACGACCCAAGCTTTTGCAGCTTCTCCTGCCCTGGGCTCCTGGTGGAAAGGGCGATCGATGCCAGTTCCCTTCCCATGCTGTGTGTGTTGGGAGGGGGAGAGAGGGCAGCTCTGGGAACAGCTTGGCCAAGATAAATGTTTTGCGGCTTGGTTTGTGAATCCAGACTGGCCTTAGGATGTAGGGAACTTTGTCTGTAGGAGTTAGGATGTAGCCTAGTTCATGAGAAGCTTCAGCCAGTTCCCCGTGGAGTGAAATTGGTGCTCTGGTGTGTGAACCAGAGCTTCACATGCTACTTGAAGCCATTCAGAAAGGCAGAGGGCATATAGAAAACTGAAATTCATTGCTCGGTATGCAGCTGTCACGTCATATGCTTTCAGTTTAACTTCATATTTCTTTCATATTTTAACACAAAACACTGTCATTATGATGGAGGCAGTCTCGTTTTACCACCTATTATTCTTTTTGTTTAACATTGAACAACAGGAGTTCATGGTCTAGTGTTATTGTGTGTGTGTGTGCATGTATACATATACATACACATGTACGTGTGTGTGTATATTTGTCAGTGGTAGCTGAACAAGTTCTGCTGTTACAACACTACTGCACAACACCTGCATCTATGCAGAATGTTTACTGATTGATGACAGTTTTCAAAATATTTGTCTTTCCCAGGTATTGAATTTGTGCTGTACTTATTTATTTATTATATAATTTGTGCCTCTTCCAATTCATTCTGTCTCATGTTTTCCTTATCGGTGTCAGTTGTAGTCAATTACTTGCGTAAAAAGATTGAGGACCTAATTTATGGCATGATGACATACAGTAGATACACTGCTCCCATTAGAACCTGATGAAACCTCTCTATTAATTTTCTCAGTGTGCCAAGTCAAGTCACAGAGGGTAGACCTTTGATGAATAAAGCATATTTTCTTACTTAGCTCCATTCCTAACTAGCTCAACTTCTAGAAATAACATTGGTTGGCCAATGAAAACACTTCTTTGATAGTGGTAGGAATTTAAGATAAAAAACAGCTGGGTAAGTTTTTTTAGACGAAAGGAAACAACTTTGAACTCTGCAGACAATGTAGTTTAAACCCAAACAGATGTGGTTTAATCTTGTTTTTGATCCTCTTGTAGATTTTCTTTTAAAATGCATGCATGTGCACAGAAATGATGACTTTCAGATGTCTTGACATAATTTGTTAGAGTATCACCTTGGTGCATAAATCTTCTATGCCAAATACTTCACGTCTTTGAACATGGACTGAAAGGTACCACAGAGAATTTATGTTGCTCTTTTGGTGCTATCCTGCAACTGTGTAAAAGAAACAATATCATCATACGAATGTAAAGTCTGTAAAATGAGAAACTCAGATGTGTTTTTCTGGTTCCCAATAAATCTTTTTACCGTGAGGGCCTAAAGTAACTCTAAGACAGAAGAGACAATATTAGATTTATTCCAAATTAGCAGACCCCTTTGATCTGAGCCCAGCCCTATCTTACTTTGATAGCTATTAGTCACATCTGGTATTTTCATATGCTAATTTCCCTCTCCTTTCCCCGTATATTAACAGAAGTGGAAGTAAACATACAAACAGACTTCCTTTCAATAGATAATCAACTTTTGATATAAATGTGGTAGTGACACTGTCTTTCAGCACATGTTCCAATCACCATTAAACTTCAAAGCTCTGTGCAATCAAGACCTGCTTCTTCCCTACAGCCAAATCAGAGGATTGAATACAGGAGGGCTGGCTACAGATGTGACTCTACACAGATGTGAGCATCTCTTTCTCCTCATCTCCTTTCCTTACTAAAATCAGGGAGGTGGGATGGAAAAGATTCAGAGGTGCAGGAGGAGAAGACCAGGAGGCAGCCAGCATAAAGAACAACCTCTTTTCTGCTTGGCAGAAGTGAGGAGCACTCCGAAAAAAATATGATGATACATTGCTACCTTAAACTGAGCTTCGAGAGCTGAAGCAAGTATCACTGATAGCTGGGAAGAAGAGTAACTTACAGACATTTTTGCAAACGGGTACATATTTTTAGCAAGTCTCATATTTGGCCCTCAAAAATATTTAGGCCTTTCACGCGCATTGAAACCAAGGGGAATTAGTCATTCAAATACCTTTTGAGTATCTGAACCTTGCTGTGTTTTCCTAAAGTCTCTGTTTCTGGGATGAAGATATTATATGAGACTCAGCAAGGGAGAATTTTATTTTTCTAATCTTCAAGGTGGAAGGAAAAATATTGAAAATGTAATGCAAATGTGTCATAAAAAAAAAACACAGAAAAAACCAAATTCATTATCTTAAACAAACAAACAAACAAATTTTCTGATTTCTGGTCATTCTTTTGGGGGGTTGATTTGTGATTTTAGAACAGAATGCAAATGCTGTGTGTTTCCCATCTCTTCATCATGTTGCAGTAAGTACTTGTATAAATGATCTTTCCTGCTGAGCCCGAGAGAGCTCTAGGCTTGCCCTGTGGCTGGGATGTGTTGGTGCGATCTTGTCGGCAGAGCTCTGAAATAAGCCAGGCTTTTCTGCTTCACCTCCTCTAACACAGTCACTCCAAGTGCAGGGACCTGGAGGTAGGTCTTTTTAAAGCTAGAGATAAAGCCATCACGTGATTTCTTACAAGATTAAAAACATAGCTTGTAATAGAATAAATACAGCCAGATACCCTGGCTTTTTACCATGACCTAAGCAATTGTTGTTTTAGCAGATAACAGGAAGCTATTAGTAACCCGTTCTCAGTGCCTGGTGGAAAAACAGGTAAAGCTGCTGTAGATCTAACTCTTGAAGCTCATCTAGACTCATACGTTATTATTTACCTTGCCAGAGGAGGCACCTGCTACTGCTCCGTTTCTTTCCAAATCTTCAGGGTGGCACTGTATTTTATCAATATTTTCTTTTTTTTCTTCTTTTTTTCTCTGTCAGCAATAAGAGTTTTTGTATACAAACAGATTTATTTCGAGTGACCCTTTAAAATGAATCTATTGAGACATTTCACTGGTCGTTTTTTATAAAGATCTTTGCCTTATTTGCTACACAGGGTAGGGGTTATGACAGAAAATACTCGCCAAAGAGAGCTGACAGTCCGGGTAGCCAAATGGTACCCATTGCCTTCTGTGCACAGACACGGAAGTACTTGGTGTATGGGATCTTGTGAATAAAGCACTCCAGATTCACATGACAAGCCGATACTGTAGCTGTGCTTTGTAAAGTGTGGCCCTGCGTTGCATGTGTGAGGCTGCCAAAATACCCTTGAGTCAGCAAGAGTCAGGTCTCAAAAAGAAGGACGTGGCTCTGTGCCTAGTGTACGTGAAAAGCATCATGTTTGATAATTCTGTATCTCCATAAAGCCAGTCATCCTTTTTACCTTATGTACCTGCAAATATGTGCGCAGATGTGCAAAGTGCTTGAGATTTGTTCTGGTTTCTGACTTCTTGCTTATGGTCTCTATTTGTCCTGCACAGGAGCAGTGTGTTGTGTTAAGCGCTTTTCATAGCGTCTCCAAAAAGTGCCAAAAACCCAGTGAACATCGTGCATCCCGAATGTCAGCATCACACACCTGTGAGGCTACATAGCTGTTGTGTGGGCTCCTCCACTTGTGCTTGGATTTGAGCTCCATCACTCCACAAACAGCACAAGACTGAAATGTTATTTTGGCATCGCCAAGAAGAGCTGATTGACAGGTAAGTGGAAAAGGAGGCAGTAATGAATGGCAAAAGCAGTCATTTGCACAGATGACCACAGAAAACCTGTAATCAATTAATAATTTGCATGTTCAGAATAAAGATGAGTTGAGCAGTAAATTATTAACGCAGTCTAATAGCTTCAGCTAGATGATAGCAGATAATTTGCTATGCTTACATTAGCAAATAATGGAGGTAGTCAGGATACATCAAAATCCAAAACTGTTGCAGTGGAATCTAAAATGTACCTATTCAGCTTGAACAAAACTTCTCTATTGGCATGCCTGTTGAAGAAAAAGATTTTTTTCCATTAAGAAAAGCTTTTGCCAATTATTTATCTTTTACAAAAAGTTCTTGCTTTTCAGAAAAAGGAAAAGAAGCCAGAAACTGTCAGACTTCCTCACACATCTCTGCTCCCCCAAAAGGCAAAATAAAAAAAAAATTAGTATTCAAATTTTGATAAACCCCCTGGAATTTTCTGAATGAGTTATTTAAATCTGCTGTCATGTGCTTCATCTACGTAGACATATACGATAAAGTGCCACTACACTCGACAGTTGCATCTGTGAAATGTCCTGCCATACTCATCTCAAAGTCTGGAATAAATCTTGTGTGGACATCAGTGAGACTGTGCCTAGACCTCTCATTTTCTTAGAGGTGGCCAAGTTCTGAACATCTGCAACAAATGTTGTCTAATAGCACAAATACAACCTATGCTTTTTTTTAATAAAAGCTGTGTATAAATTGCAGGAGATTTGATTTTATGGCAAGTATGAAAAGTCAATTAAAAATGTTTTAGGTGAGTAAGGAACAGGATTTCAAGTCATGGATTTTCTTCTTGTTTTTACATTTTCAGGGCCATTTCCTTTATTCTGCTGTTTTTTGGATAATTCAGTTTTGTGAGGCATACTATAAAAACATAAAAATTGGCATTTATGAAATAATCTGAAGCATTTGACTATTAAGCAGCTGCTGACTCTATATAGCAACATTAAGTACATGAAGGGAGCCACTTGGTCAGTATTATGGTTAAAAGACATGCTTATGACTTGTAATTCATGTATCACATCCACTTAAAATTGGTGCTTTAAAGCTTGTCTCCTTATATGCAGGCAGCACTTACCTTCTGCATTGCATTCTTAAGTTTTTTAATGGCTACACAATGTTATGACAATGATACCCAGAACTGCTGGAATAGTGTGAGCAGCCAAAGGGTGAGATCAGTGAATAAAATCCTGGGCCCGAGATGCAATCACCTAGTGCTTTTCTGATAACAAGTATTTATCCTGCATTCTTTGCTTTTAATTCAGCTCTTCCCTGCCAGCTAATCCGAGCCAGCAGAACATGCTCTCTCTGATATAAAGGGCACCAGGAATTGCATTTCACGGGTGAAAGTTTCTCTAGCAGAACTTTCCAGTCCCTGCCATGCCCTCAAGGAGCTTTGCTGCTGCAACATGTGGTCCATACATCCTGTTGTAGTCACCTTAGGATAATTCTTGGCTTCAGTGAGAGCTGAGCTAGCCCTTACACTTCATAACTGGTTAAAAAGTATATATATATCTCTGCATCCTTTTCAGTTGAGTGATTATGTTACAGAGCCAAGAATTCCAGATTGATGCCTTTTCCTACTTTCAATCTTTTTGAAAGACACAAACTTTAGCCCACCTCGTTATCCATCATTTACAGACTTCTTTCTCTTAGGGATGCTGTCTGGACAATGTTGGCATGGGTAAACTTGCTGCAGCCTCGGGGATGCAAGCCATATCAGGCCTGCTTATTTTTAAAGGTAGTTAGTTACACTTTGTGTGTAAATGTAGAAGGGAGAGAAGTTCTGTAATTTTATGGAATTGCTCTTGATTTGTATCGTTAGCTAAACGAGTGAGCGCGCTGTCTCACATCGCCTTGTCTTGCTGTTGTCACGGTTCACATTGCCTTGTATTACATATTTGGCCCAGGCATCATTCCTGCTGCGGGCTGATAGCACAGAGCATCTGGAAAACTGTCTCGTCAGGGTATTTGCAAGCTCCGCTGTCCCTGGGTGACACAATGCTGGCACTGCGGCTGCGGTCTCCTGCTGGTCTTCCCCCAACGTGAGAAACACAATGAACGGAGCCTGCAGGGGCTCGGCTGGGCTGGTGTCCCCGTTGCTGGAAATCTGGCTGCTCTAGGTTTTGTGTGGAGAGTGTTTGCGTCTGGAGTGTTTGTGTATGTCCAGTACAGATGCAGTATTTGCAAAACGGGAGAATATGAACAGCGTTACAGAAACAGTATTTCCCGTGTTTAGGAGTCAGACTGCAGCTGCAGGGATTTTTAAACTTAGAGGCCTTTTATGATAATGGTATTGAGTTAGAGAGCAAGTCTGAGATACCTGCTTGGTAGTGGCAATGCTTTTGCGTGCTTCTCTGCGGTGCATTTTATGCTGTGTTTTAAATGTTGTTTCTCTCTCCTTCATTTCCTACTTGTGGGAAAGATGGTTTTTGACAGGAAGTTGTACAAGAGGTTCGGGATGTGCAATTTGGTTTTAGCTCAGAACTTGTTATGATTCAGACAAGTTTGGAACTGGGGTAAAATTTTAGTAAGCTCCTAAGTGACTTAGGAGACAAAATGGTGTTATGATAGTCACTATGGCTATTTTCAGGGTGCTAGCTTGCGCCATCTACTCACATTGCAATCAGCAACACAGTCAGCTGAAACAACCATCCTTCTTCATGGGTGCTATCGCTGTCTATATGTGTGAGATACATTTCCCTGCTCTCTAATATTTAGTATTTAATGGTCTATTAGCTTCCCAGATTGACAAGAAAAATGTCATACTCTGGAAATGTTTATTCCAGATGTTAAAGCAGCTAAGTTGTATTGTTTTACTGATAATATTTGACACAATTTTATGTTGAGCTAAGGAATGCCAAGTAATTGCTTGCTGTCGTGGTGATAATATTTGTGAAAATTCTAATAATATTATCGGATAAATAATCCAATAGGCTTCATAATGTTTCTTTTTCTCTATGGAAACTGGGATTTTTTTTCTATATTCAAATTGTTTTTTCTTTAAATATGTAGTCAAAATTGTTTGTCCGTATTCCTTTATACAAAATATTGTTATGGGTCCTGCATAATGTTTTAAATAGCAGATGTTCCAGCACACCTCTGGAGATGCAGGTACAAACCCCCTTACCACCTGTGCATTAATGCAGTTGTTTCTGGAGCAATAACACAGGTCAATTTTGCTGTTGGAAACTTTGAACATATGACATACTTTGGATGTAAAAGCGCTTAGTGATAAAGATCTGGATTCCCT
Organism: Calonectris borealis; assembly: GCF_964195595.1. Taxonomy (NCBI): domain Eukaryota; kingdom Metazoa; phylum Chordata; class Aves; order Procellariiformes; family Procellariidae; genus Calonectris; species Calonectris borealis. The sequence goes on along the minus strand of NC_134321.1, from coordinate 4,549,957 downwards.
TAGGCCGCTAAGAGCAATTGTCCCCTAGGGACACCATTTACATTCCAGTTTGGAGGGGCACGAGGAGCAAATGAAGAGAGGTGCACTCTCTCTGTCTGCATCGGGAGGGCTGGAACGGCTCAGGACCCAGAGTTAACTCAAAACCGGTTAGGGTTAAAAACCGGTTAGGGTAGGGTTAAATATCCCACTTTTCCTTCAGCTATGAGATTTGAGATGCAGCCCTACAGCACTGGTCTCAGTTTCTGGTCTCCCAGTCTTGTGCCATAATCACTGGAAACAGTGCTGCCTAACTCTGGCGAAGTTAATTCAATTGGTTACAGTCAGCATATTTTTTTAAAAGTAGCAAAAGGTTAAATCAGAAAGTGTTGGGAGATCATCAAAGCTGATTCTAGGGGAAACAGAGGAGCCTAAATGCGGCGGGGGAGAGTCGGTGAGGACCGTGAACCGGAGCCAAGGCTTCTCGCGGGAGCCCTGCCTCGCGCCCCGCTGCTGATGTGGAAACTGTCACTCGGCGTGAAGAGCGTCAAATCAGGTTCATTAGGCTGGAGCATGAACTCAGAGAGGCACTCCTCCACCGAGAAAGCTCGTACTACTCCTGTGATTAGTGAGTGTAATTAGAAAGTCTGTGTTCACTGGAAGGAAACTGCTTTGGTCTATGCTCTGGTATGGATTAAACTGAAAACCAAAACGTCATCATGTTTTGACTAATTGCTGTTGAAACTTTTCAGCAAAATGTCAAAACTTGAAGCGAGGCCACATCAAAAAATTAAAGTACAGTAAGTACATGGCTGGTATTTAAGAAAAAAAAAATCGGATGGATAGATCTAAGGGAAAAGAAATTACCAAACACAGTTGCTTGGGTTCCATAAAATGAAATTCAAGTTCAGTATATTAAAAAACATGTGGACTGGATTTGAAAACATTTTATGCAAAGGACTGAGAGCCAAAATGGGAAAGATGCGGCTGCAGATAAGCTCTTATGTTCAGAACAGAGCATAAGTCATGGATCAAGCCTGAAAAAGGAAAACTAAAGGCAGGATCAAGTGTATGAAGACCTCAGTAGGTTTCAGAGAACTCACAAGAGTATTTGTTCCCAAACTCGGTGAAGGAAGGGTCCTATCAGCCTCGGTGGACGTTAATTCAGGACTACACTGAACAAGATTTATGGGAGAGGCGGTTATAATTCTCAGATTCTGCTAATTCAGAGGGCATGGGGAATTCCAGAGCTGACTGTCAGCAAGAGGTACCTCAGCAACATTTTCTGGTTGCAGTAGTGAGACAGTCGGTTAAAACTCTTGAGTTCTGATTGCCAGCTCGAGTGGAGAGACAGTAATTGCTCCGTCTTACTGGTCTGTGTAGATGGTATAAGCTGGATCGGTGGTACATACCCTAAAACAAAGCTCTGGTTTTGGTTGGTGTCTCTGCAGATCAAGTTTTCAAAAGCTAATTGGGAGCCTAAAAATGAAGGCAGAAACCTAGTGTTTTCAAAAGTACATATCCTACTTTGGTACCCACCTGGTACCAAATTTTATCCTGGGCAGTTTTCTTGTAACTTGTTAAAGGCTAATGAAACACAGTTCTAAGTATAACTAACAGTTTAATGTGAAAGAATTGGAGGGAATTATCCTGTGATTGACTGTCTGCTGGAGACAGGGAAGGGCGTTTCAGACAGTCTTTTCTGCTGAAGGCAGGTCTCTAGGGATCCTTTCTGTTAGCCCTTTGTTCACAGTCCTCTTCTCCAATATCTGCCATGACGGCTGGTATTTTTTATTCCTTTGCTTCACACCTGTTTTGTGTTAACAACCAGCAAAAGCTGAAGCATGACGAAGAGAATTTGTCATATTATTGTGGTTCTGACACACCCGAGGTAGGATGCTGATCAATCATGTACGGGTGGCTGGCTCGTCAGATAGCACAGTCCATGCACACATATCTTGTGGCTGAAAGCAAGTTAAAATCATCATCGATTTGCAGGTGGATTAAGGAACGTAATAGCATTCCCTTGCTGAAAGCCAGAAAGTGGCCCATTAGCAAACGTGGTTGGATGGTTTCAGTGGGCTGCTTTCAGCGTCTCCCTTCCTTTTGTTTTTATAACTTGAGGAAGGGAAGAGCATTTCAGGTGCCACCCGGGACCTTCACTTAGATTTAGGTCAGGAAGTGGGCACCAGTGTAAACCCAGTTTGCACTGGTCACAGTATTTCCAAAGGAAGAGACTCCCAGAAAAACAGAAACAGTTCCTGCTGCTTAATTGTTTTGTCCTCGAAAAAAGCGTGTCTTCTTAAAGACTTCATTCAGTACTACTTTTCAGATAAGAACTGACCCCTCTCATGCTGATATTGTCTGTAAATTGCATAATTTTAATAATTAATACTGCATACAGTATTACTGTACTTGTGTTTCTCACAAATGAACTACTGTCTATAGGTGACTGAAAAGCAGATCTGGAAATGTAAGGGAAGGACTCAGTGCCACTTTAGTTTTATTTTTTTAAAAGTCAGCACAATTTCCATCTGATGTGAATTATGTTGTACGCTTTATACAGTTTTGTTCTAAACTAGCAGCACTAAAAAAGTTTGATTCTAGGAGATTCTTATCTTATTTTTTCCACGTGCATTATTTCCCATTTACTGAGGGAAACCTGGAAGGATTTAAAGAAAGTTGTGTAAGAGCAAATAAATAATATTTATGAGATGCCTTTTGTCCTGTAGAGAAGATGGACAACGCCACAATTCCAGACTAATTCTTAAAAATAACTGATGAGCATCACAGCATGCCTTGCAAATGATTTCTCCTGCAGCAATTGAAAATGGGAATACTGGATGGGAGCAAAAAGAACGGGAAACTGCTGTAGCATGAGACAGAACGGGTATTTGGAGTTTTTTGCTTCAGAAGTAGTGGTGTGTGTTGAGCTGTGCTGCTGAATTTGAGTTAGAGCTGAGCATTTTGTTGCACTGTTTAAATTACATCAGTGGCACTTACCAAGTTTTAGTGTGTTTACCAATCCAAGTGAACACCTGTACTTTGCAAACCTGTGTAGGCAAGTCTTTGCAAGTGATAGACTTCTTAAACCCTTTTGTTGTTGTGTATGTTCAAGTACCACATATTCTTCCTCATACAAAGAAAAAAGTTAGAACGCTTAAAATCCTAAACACTTTAACACGTTAAGAATACAATTTTTTAGCAATTGATTCTGAGTTGGGAAAAAACTTGAAATGTTAACATTTGTCACAGAATAGAAAGTTCTGAGCTGTCGTGACGCCTTAGAAGAGCCAAAAGCCCGGTGCTGGCTGTATCTGTGTGCCAAGCTCCTCGGGTGCTCTGGGGTTCCCTGAGACACTCCCCAAAGGGAGACGCGATGGGTGATGCATCACCAGGTCCGTCTGACGTGGAGGACATACCCCAGGGGCGTGCAGGGTGCGATGCGGCTCAGCTGCCGCAGCCCAGCTGGGCGCAGGTTAACTGATCACCAGCAGGTGCTGGGACTCCCGCAGCTGCAGGGGATGATGAGGAGCTGGCCTGGCCCCCACCCAGGGCTTCTTGGGGCTGGGCGGCATCGGGGCTGAGCTGCTCTGAGGTTTCTGTTGGAGAGTCCTGTGAGAGTTTGATACTTATTTCCGTCTCCAATATGGCAGGATTTTTTTTTTTTTTTTTCTTTTTCTCCCCCTGGATGCTGGTCTTGTTCTTGTCCTTGGGGCTGGGTGAGTACAAGGCTTTTGTGTGCTGTGGGTACTGTGCGAGCAGGCTGCCTTGGGATGGTACGTAGATGCCGGTGTGAGAATGAGCAGCGTCTTTGCTTTAAGAGGAAAAAGAAAAAGTCCTCAAAGGGCTTCAAGTATTAATTCTTCTGTAAGCCTAGCTTTGATTCCAGTTGTGCTGAGCATATTCTTGCAGATCTGGGAGTGAGAGAGAAGCTTACTAATTAATGTTTAAATACCCACTTCCACAAGTACTCTGAAATTGCTCTTTCAGCACAGAGTAACTGAATAATTCCAGGATGTGATATCTGAAGGTCTTTCAGCTGTAGGAGTAATACTAATAAGAGCTCTTTCCTTTCTTTCAGAGGTATTTAAAGGGGGAATTTCTGAGTTTAGAGTTGAGAATCTCTTATTGGTACAGGCCTGAAATATGGCTGTTCTTGGTCTCAAGCCAATGCAATTTTTTCAGGGGAAATACCTTTTCTATTCAATGGAAACTACTGTTTCTGACTGGGGAAAGTAGGAATAATTTTCTTTCTGTGCTGAATGGAACTGGAGTGTTTGAGCCCTAAATACAATTAGAAAATATTTAACATCTAATCTCTGTAAGAACATAATTATCAGCTTTATAGTAGTACTTCATGCTACCCAGGCAGATGGTGATGTAAATGGAAAGGACTGGTCCAGAAGAAGGGGGGATTTATACTTTTAAGACTTAGCACTACTAAATGTGGCTCCTCTGTTCCACTGCAGTGCTCAGGGTTCTCACAGCTGGCTCGTTTGGAGACCACGAGTGGGGGAAGGTCTTGTGTTCACTCTTGAAAGATCTCCTGCCACAGATGTGGACCCTAGATAACTGGAGGGCAAAGAGAGGACCTGTAACTTGCTGTGATTTTTCTGGAAAATCAAATTGTATGGCTATGGATCATGCAACAGGGAAGTACTGAATAGTTTGTTTCGGACCAAAGGGCTTTCTCACCCTGTCCGAGCCCCTCTGAGTCCATGACCCCTCTCATCCCTGCCATGAGGCATGCTGGAGTGCAATGAGGCGTGCAATCCCCCAAACAGCACTTCTACCCCCAACCTCTCCTGGCCCCATGCAACACAGATACTTGACATCAAATCTGCAGGCTTCTCTCATCTCTTGCTGTGTCCCCTTCTCTCCCTGTGTACCCTTGCCATGTGTTTTCTGCACGGCTGCAGAAGACCCTGCCGAGGGAGGGAGCAGTAATCCCTCTGGGTGGTGGGTCTGGAGCTGAAGGGCCTCTTGCTCCTCGAGGAGAGTTTTGATCAATGTTATTGCAGTTGATTCAGGAAATGGGTCAGGTCTCAGTTCACAGGTCTGGAGTTGTGTTTGCAAGGAGCAGTGTTTGAGTATATTGTCTGTTACAATAACCGGTGTCACTTGGTAAGGTGAACTTACCTATGAACTTGAACTGTAGCCTGTTGGGAGGGAGCGGAATTCAGCAAGAAATGATTCACTTCTTGGAGGCAGTGCCTGGGTTTAGGACCAAAGGGGTTATGGAAGTGCAAGTATTTAACTGGAGTTATCTTCTGTAGAAGAGTGTGGGAGAATGACAGAAGTGTGGACTACAGCCTTAGTTTTTTTCTAAAGCTTAAGAGTGTATAGGTTATCATTATCTCTTGTCAATCCTGAGCTGATTAAGCTTAGAGAAAATGTTACTAGGCTGATGCAAGCACTTTATCCAGCACACACTCAAATGGCTTTCTTGGAATGAGATGCAGAGCTCTTAATAACACTGTGTATGTCTTATTTGGGAGAAATCTGAAGAACCACATCTGAAAATCTTGAGAGGGTGTATCCATCAGTGGAGGAAAACTTATTCTTTGGTTTGCTGGTATTTCTCGGATTTGATTGTTGCAAAGAACAAGCAGTGCAAAAACTGCTTCCACTTCTCTGCTCTTGGCTGAGAAGCAAGAGCTGTGGCATGAAAAGATTAGAGCATGGAAGTGTATTGAAATTGGAAAGATACTTCTATCCAGATCTGAAGAAGCATTTGGCTGCATTTAGCAATTTTTACATGCCTTAGCATGACCACACAAGCTATTCTATCACTTAAATATTGAGAGTGGAGCTGGGATCCTGCTGCTGCTGTAGCAGAAATAAAGGGTATTAGAAAAACACTGCTGCAATTTCTGGTGGCCAACATCAGTATAAACAAGAAGGAAGTAAGGTACCAAGAAACCTTTTCAAATTGAAATGCCACAAGACTTTTGCCTGTTAGCTATGCTCTGCGTACAGCTAATGAGGAGACAGTCATGCCTATTTTCAGCCTAATCAGTGAGACTAGGATTGTCAAGATGATTAGAGCTCAGGTGTGCCACAGGCACAAGCAAGCAGAGGAGGAGGGCTGGAGGGAGGCTTGCAGAGGCCAGTGCCCGGCGTCGATGGCATCCCAGATGAGAGGAGCTGGGCGTGGGTGACACGCTGTAGGTGTCAGGGCTCTGGAGGAGCGTGAAGTTTGGGAGAGGATTTCTGGCTTGTGCTTACAGCTTGCTGTGACGTGCTATTAGGGGTGCTCCGCTCTGCGAGAAGAGAGCAGTGACAGCTGTGTTATTCTGGATCAAATATTGCTGATCTTAAGAGCTTCTCGGCATTGTTGCTGTTATTCTGTTACTTCCTCCCTGTGGCTCTGTGACAGCAAACCTTCGTCATACAGCTCTTCAGTGTGGAAACCATCTTCTTGTCTAGAGCGGTAGGGAGGGATGTGCACAGTACTACCACAGCGGGATTTTGCTGTTTTACTGCAGTCTCTCAAAAGCATGGTATGTAATGTAGTAAGAAGTTATAGAAAGCTTGGTAAAGGTGGAGAGGAGCTTTCCCCTTCCTTAATTGCTGGCCTGTATCAGGTAACTCATGAGCACTTGAGCTAGACTGGCTCCCTGGTAGCTTCTGTGCAAGCTATGGCTTTTCCTCCAGACTTGAAACATGCTCTTTTCTAGGTCTGCTGTTTTGCTTGCACTTCAAGGTGCTAACTATTCCCACTTTGTGTGCTGTTCTTCTCTTGCTTTGTTCCCTTTTTAGTGCAAGAATCCTCCCGGTGCGGGAGGAGTTAACTGCAGTGTTGTGCAACTGCCAGGCAGTTTGGTTTCTTGTGTCCTTGTTAAAGAGGAGACCTTGGCTTGTAAATATTTATCTCTGAGGTATGATTATGCCTTAGACCACAGTAGTTACAGACATCTTCCTGTAATATATTTTGGCAGGGCTGACTTGATTAATGAAGCTAGAAGCATCAGAAGGAAAACTCTGGGAAACTCCTAAGCCGCACTTAAAATATCTCATGTAAATTAATATTTCTGAAACATGTTGTCTGCTTTAAATTTAGGCCCAGGGGAGAAAATGTGCTGATACATCTGAGTAGTCTGATTTCCTTCCCAAGCTCAGCAAGACTCTGTGCCAGTGAGGGGCAGCAAGAAGCTTTGAACAGAGAAACTTAGAAGCTTAATGTTTCTAGCTGTTGAATGAAAGAATTGGGCCATTAAGGAAATGACTGAAGGGCTGAGTATCAGCATCTCAAAAGCCCTTCAGCGTTGTCTAATGCTGTCCCTTTAAGAAGCGCTGTGTTGATGTAATAAGTTCTTGAGGTAATGACTTTTTAATGTATTTAAGGGAAACAAGACCACCCTGATTAGCTGTAGTTTTATTTTCAAAAGCAGTTATGATTACTGAAATGTTGTCACATGTCATGAATCACTCAGTTCTGTGACCAAGGTATTGCAGGCTTGCTACAAAGCCATTAATTTTAGTGGTTAGGCCTCAAAATTTCTTTCCCATTTTGAGGCAGTTTGGCAGCTGAACCAAGTGTAAATATATCAATGCATATTTTCCTCCTGGAATCAATGTCCTGGTAGCTTCAATGTAAAGACCGTGAGATCCTATATCTGATAGTGGCTGTAGGGCTGGGAAAGGGGATGCTGTGGGCACTGAGGAGTCTAAGGGTGGGTGCTGGGACTGGGGTCGGTGGTCCTGCCTCGGCACCGTCCCGTTGTCCATCCCTGTTGGCTGTACTGGCTGACGTGTCCCTGCAGCTGTACAGTCTGAAGATCTGAAAAAAGCTGCTTTTTTTCTTTTTTTCCTGGTTGGATCACTTTGGAGATCCTGTTTGTGATGGGCCTGTAAGAATTCATGTGGGAGAAAACTTCCCAGGAACTGTGTAATATATTTGTGGGGAAACCTATGGAGCAGCCTTTGTCTCAAGGAGAAGTGCACTGGAACATGTTCCCTGATAATTCCCTCGAGCAAACCTGTGTAACTTGCCACAAAAATCTGCCACTGGACATGGACGTTCCAGGGATTCCACCGTGCGTTGAAAAAGCTGCTGGTGAACTTAATTGCCAGTGGAAATTCTTCATAGTTGAGCTGTAGCTTTTCAAGATTGTTATTGAGAAAAGTCCTCCTTTCCATTTTGTTCTATATTTATGTATGTACAACACAGCCTAAAGACACAAAATGGAGGTCTGCTAAATGTTGTGTCAATGTGTATAAAGTTAAGGGCAAGTTGAATGGCTTAGTGTGAAGAATTCCATAATGCTGTCAGCGTGCTGATTTAGAGACCTCACTGCATGTTGGACTGAATTTTCTGAAGTGGCCGGTGCCTGCAGAAAGACATGATACAAATTCTGATTTCTTGAAGGTGGATACATCGTCTTAAAGGGTGTTTCAAGTTGAACACTCACAATTTAAGCCACCTGAAATACTGATTTTTCAATTCCTTCCACCTGGAGGGGTGGCAAGTGAGTGACCCTACACCTGCACTGCTTGACAACCTGGCAGTGGAGGAAAAATACCTTGTTATGAGTTACAAGATTAGTCACTCTGCAAAAACTTTGCAGTGAAACGCTATCTAGCTAAAAATACTAGCTGAACTTCGATTCTAAAGATGGGCACTGCCTCATTCTTTGAAGATGTTTGCTACTGTTGTGATCAATATGAGTCGTGTTTTTCATGAGTCTTCATATTCTGCAGTTCTGAGCGCAGTGCTGGGTGTGTATTTCATTGTCAGTCTCCTTTAACTCATTTTGTGTTCTGCAGCATTAATCTTTTCTTGTCAATGTTTTCTAAATCTAATCCAGCACAGCCTCTGGAAAATAAAGCAATTGTTTAAATTGATGGTTTTGAACAAAATAAATCATAAATCAGTACATAATCTTTGAACCCTCTTTTCATCTAGAAAGTTTTTTTCCTGGAATGTGATTATAGAGCATATATTAGAAATATGCAAGAAGACCGTGCCACCTGCAGGTGCTGGAGGGAGGGTGCAGTGTCCAGTGCTGGCAAACCTGCTGAGCTGCCTCTTGCACTGGTCTGCAGGTGATCAAAATAAACACGCTCAGTTTTCTTTCATACTTCAGCAAGTGGAAGGTATGAGATATAATAGAGATTGTTCTTCCAAAATACCCATGTTAATCAGTCTTGACTAAATGTAAGTGAAAACGGCTCGGATGGGGCGGGATCGGTGGAGTATAGTTTTCCTTTTTGTAGCCTTCACAGAAAGCAGCACGTGCAGCTCTAGGTCGGAGCTTCCCCACGGGCCACAACTCGGGTGTCTTGGTGTATTGGCATGCATATTAACCGATGTTCCTCTCCTCATAAGAGGCTGCTGTCTTACAGTATGTCTGGGAGGTAAAAAGATGGAGCTGTATTTCTGCTGAGGGTGAACTGGTACATAGCTCAGTGAATCTACTCAGATTTTTGACTGCTCATTGTCAAATTTTTAGCTATCTGGGACTACGCTCAGTGTGAGCCCCAAACATGTCAGGTTGCAAAAACAATGTAGTAGCATCGCCAGAAGCCAAGCTGCTTTTCAAGTTTGAAGCTGCCTAGCAGTAAACCTTGAAAACAGTGAGAAAGAGCATGAATGGGAAATGATTTAAGGAGAACAAAACAAAGTAATGGAAGACAGCATGTGTTGCTAATTACCTGCCATTCTGATTTCTGAAGTAATTTTTCATCCATGAGCTATGTGGTCAAATACAGCAGCAAACTAGGAGCGTACATTCTAGCTTGTGGGCATGTTAAATACTGGGAATTGACGTTATGTCATTGCTACTACAGGTCCTCCATTTAGAATCGTTGTGCTGTAGCTTGGGGAGCGCTGCTGGAGCTGGGTAGTTCATCATAAATTGTAACTGCATAAAGATGATCTGCAGTAGCTCCCCAGACTCAATTTCCACTTATAATTGGCAGATGAAAAAAGACTTAGAACAATTATCTGATACTAATTACGTCAAAGACTTCTTGGATTCTCCTTGTCTTTAAAGTCTCAATTCTTGACATGACCAGAGAGCTTTGTGCAGGGAGAGGGGGAGGGAGAAGGTAACTCTTTGAGCAGTTCTAGTCAGAAGCTGACTTGTGCACCTTGCATGGTAGAACATCCTTCGGCAGCTTTAGCTCTTGAAGTCTCAAATACTGTGTTGGTGTATTAGGTCAGCAGCATCTGCGCCCGGAGCTTGATACTGGATTTTATGGAGAAGAAAGCACAGGGCTCAGAGCTGAGCATGTAGTGCCCTGCTAGGCATTCACAGAATCCAGGGCAGTCCTGCCTACTTATGCCTGTAAGAAAATTTAATCTCTTCATTTGAATATTTATGCATAGTGGGCTGAAAACTATTGGCAGGTACTGAAAATTCAACCCCTGAAATGAAGTAGTTGTGCCATACCCACTTCAATGAAAGAGGAGCATTCCACAACTAAGACTTTTATTGGATAATTTAGGCTATGAAGGTAAGAAGGGAGATGTGTTTTTAGTATGATATGGACACCTCTAGTATCCCAAAAACTTTGAGTTCTGATTTTGCAGAAAAAAGTATCTATAAAGTGCAGCTACTCTTGTAGGTGAGACTGGACAATAATGCAAACCTTATTTTGGCAGTGTGCTTTCATAATGTATGAGAGTGTTAAGTAGGAGAAATTCTAACATAACTACGCCCTGATAATACACCTCCTCTCAGCCATGCTGCCTGTAGTTACCGAGTTGTGTGTGCTGAGAGGCAGTGAAGAGTTCTGCTAATTCCAGAAAAATCCTGGATCAGAGAGCTGTCTGCTGGAGGTATGTTATGCACAGGATGTGCAGTTTATCTTCTGGGTTGATGTGGACTGTTCCTGTCCTCTGATGGTCCTGCTTTTTCCTTGCCCTCTCTGATGTCTAGCTTTGCAGCAGCTGTGGTATGGAGTGGCAAGGGAAAATAGGAATTAATAGTCCCTACACCAAGGAACTAATCCGCAGTCTGTAAGGGCAAAAGGATGCTTTCTGTTTGTTCCACAGGGTGTAAAGCCCACTGGAGAATATCAGTAGTTTGCTGTAAAGCTGCAGACAAAAAGGGACATAAGTAGTAACTTATGCTGTGGACAGAAGGTTGAGTTTTCGTTGGATTTTCTACTCTGTGGTTCATTCTGTAGTGGGTGTAAGGACTGAGTTGGTGCTTCAGCCTCCCAGCATTTGGGCCATCAAGTTTAGTTGCTTTCATTTCTTGATGCCTATTTCCATGAATGCTCTCAGCATGTAGTATACTCACCCCCTCTACTTGTCCCCCAGATTTACTGGAATCCAGGCAAAGGCTTCCACACTAATGGAAGAGGACAGACGGACACAAAACGCCGTTTAATGTAGATCTTGTTTTCTTAGGAATCTGGGCTGGGAAATTGGAAGTCGTCAAATATAAATACGTTGCTCTTGTTTGATCAAGCATTCCAGTGTCTGTGGGGCTGCGAAGAGAAACTATCCTCTGAGGCTAGCATGAATAATGACACTTGCACTCTTTTGAAGCAGGGTAATAATATGCAATATTTATTGTATTTGCTTGAATGCTCAAAAATTACGTGTTTTGCCTGAAAGATATACTCGGCCTGGCCCCTGGAGGGCACCAACAGCCAACATTACAGTTTTTCACTTGGCTGTTAGCTATTACCCACTGACATCCAGCGCTATGAAGATGGCAAATATATCCCCGTGTATAGATTAAATTGAACTTGCTTTGCCTTGCATAATTTGGAAATTCAAAAGACCAATTTCTTAGTGTAATTGAAAACCGCTACATTTCAGGCTTATTCATTGAATCAGTATTTCCAGTTAGAATTCAAATTAATCTTTCTACCTTTAAACAAGATAACGAGGGTGTAGTTATATTTACTCAGCCTTTTAACAATCGGGTTCAGTGTAGCTGCGTATGAGTAACTACACATACACAATTGCAAAAGGTTAGTAGGGGCACGACTCGAGTCATAGGGGAAATTCATCTCTCAAGGCTGAAAATCTGAACTGACAGTTCAACACTCAGCCTAATGCCCGAGTCCCTCTGGAAGGGAAAAGTAAAAAGGAAGAGGAGGAAGGCAAAATGACCAGCCCTACATAAGAGCCGTGTCAGCTTGTGTGTACTTCCCTCTGGATTTTGTTTTTTTAAATTTAGCCTGGGGTCCTTTTGCTTTAAAGTTGCATTAATGCAACTTTACTGAATTACTTCCAACACCTGTCAAAAAGAGACATGATATCCAAGTGCGTTTGTGGAGCACATCTGTGCATCTGGATGCTGTGTGGGATGGTCAGATGGAAACACAAGTTTGAGGTTTGCACAGGGAAACGTTTATCTGGAGCTCACCCTGCTCTGCATCACAGGCATCTGATGTGGTGGTGGGTAAATTGGGTGGTAAAATCCCTAATTCTGTGGAATACCAATAGATGGGTTTTAAGAGCTCACCTCTATAAGGAGAAGCCTAAGGGATAATTTGACCAGTATCATCCTAAATTCAGGCACCTGAGACTTTATGTGGACTCACTTGGTCTTTGGAGGGGCTTGGACTGACTCTTCTCTTCATAGATTGTGTAACGAGGCAGAGCTCCTGAAGTTCGGGAGAATTAAACTGGATCCACGAAAATGATCAAGTTTTGGTAATAGAAGGTTTTTCAGTCTCACTAGGACAAGGCCCAGAGGCTGAATGTCAAACAATGTCAAACAAATCTGCAGAGAATGAAGCAAGGGAGCCGCTGATCACAGGCTTTGGTGGATTCTCCATGACTTACAATGTCCAAAAGGAGATCAGATACTTTTCTGAAAGCTCAGTTCTAATTCCAAGAGTAATTATGGGAAGTCCAATCTGCGCTATGTTATACAGAAGGTCAATATGAAGAATGTGGTTTGTGTGGGTTTTTCATTTTTTTTCTTTTTTAAAAATTATATGCATTAATATGAAAGGGAAGTTGCACAAGGTCACATCAGACAGGTTTGAGGGCAGACGCTGTTCTGCTGCGCTGCCTTTCTGTAATAAGGTGGTGAGCAAGTCTGTGTGCCCTGCAGCCGTTTTCCCAGCACCTTATGTGGGACTAGGTTTTGTGATGCTGAAAACCTGCAGTTGTTTGCCCAATAGCTGGCAATGTCCTTTGCTGGATGTGAGAAGCTTCAGGGGATTTTTAATTCTTCTTTTTGGGTATGGGAGGAGGTAAAAAGACTGTCAATGGGAACAGTTGACACTCAGCCCAGTTTAACTGCAGTGGGCTTGTGGTCTCTGACATCATGCCTATAATCCACGTGAGTTGATGCTCTTTCATTGCCGGGGCAGCTAAGTTGTGTTTTCTTGTGTTTGCAATAGTCTTAAGACTGTGCGTGTGGGCAGCTGGTGCACAGTAACTGCTTAAGCTGTGCTTACTTGATTTGTGCATGAGTGTGAGGTCACATACAGAGGGCACCCTTCAAAATAGATGTTGTTAATAACTGCTTGTTACAGCATCGTGAGCAACAGCCGTACAGGGATACGCTGAGGTGGGGTTGTAGGTGTGTGTTTGGGTTGCGCTGTCACAACACTCCTTAGCTGAATCTGGCCTGCCAGCTGGCTTGTGCAAACAGGCAAGGGGCAATTTTCTAACAGGCTTCTGCTTTGTGCTCTATCAAGCAATCTAGGGCTCACGCTTCGTTAAGCGAAACTTGCATTCTCATTTATACTTGTGCAAAAAGTAAGTGAATATTCAATTTTACATGTGTTTACATTTAAACGCCGATGTAATATAGCACTCTAAAGAAGGGTGAAGTACTACTTTGTCAGCTGCTGTGCTAATTGTCCTCCCTGTCATTCATTTACAGGTCTGGACTGGGTTACCTCTGCATCCGTCTCTGTTGCAATGTCAGCAAGCACAAGCCACGATGGCATGCAGATTGTTTTAATTTGCACTGGGGATTGTCTTTGGCTCTATGTATAAGAAAGCATCTTTAAATACTCCCTGCCTCTACTGAGCTGAGTGCTCCTGATTTCCAGCTCTGCAGTGCACTTGGCCAGCAGGATCAGAGCTGGCCTACAAGGTAAGTGTGAGCAAATTTATAATGAATTCATTAAATTCACCGAAGTTGTTCTTTGTCTGTCCAGCATCTCAAATTGGACCATGGATTTGAGATTTTGAGTAGCAACATCACTCTGCTGTTGAACTAGCATGGCAATGTTGGGTGGTATTTGCTAGTTCTTCTGGCATCTTCCCTGCGGGACATGAGTCTGTCAAGGAGAATCTGTATTTTGGATATGAGAAGAGAAGGAGATAGAATTTGCTTGGGCAATCCCACAAGCAGTCCTCATGCTACTGTTAACTTTTAGGGACTAAGTAGAGAGTCACCCATCCCTAATCCATCCCCTGAATTACTCTGCTGTGCCCAGCATAAACTGGAAAGAGAAGAGATTGTGTCATAATATACTTTTCTTGATAGGCTAGCCATTGAGCTTGCTGTGTGAAATCCTCCCTTTGAGTTACTAAGGGGTTTTATTCTGGATGGCATCCTGCATATGTTTTTCAGTCACAAACTGGAATAATTCCAGGGAAGCTGCTCTGTTCTGTTGCCTAATTAATAATACATCTCTTTGAAAAATAAATAAAAAATCAATGCATATTTAACTGATAAGCTAGAGCAGCTTCAAAAGCACCGTTTCAGTCCATGAGCTGCATAATACAGTGCTGTGTTACTCTGAAAATCCTAACTGGAACAAAACTTTGGATGTGTGAGTTTGCATTATATTTCTAAAGAATTTGAATGGTTTAATGTGTTGACTTTTCATGACTTTTTTTTTTCCTCTTGGAGAGAAAGGATGGAAAATACAAAGCAGAGTAGCTTAGCGAGTTAAGTGTACTAGCGGAGGTAAAAACCTCCTTCATTCCCTTCTGAAAGGAATTTGTAACTAAGATGAAACCTGCAGCAGCCAGGTGAAGTCGTAAAGCTGCTACCCAGCATTACCTCATCCTCAACCGGCTGTTAGTCAGCAAGCAGGGACTGCCGACGTTAAACCTCAACTCTGTGGTTCTATATTAAGCAAGAATGATTTGGGAGCCTTGCCAGTAAATAACTTGGAGGACACCTTGCATTTAAATTCTCCAAAATGGTGTTAAACTCTCTATTTGTTTCCCTCGTATCTCCCAGGTTGGGTATCAAGCTATGTTAGTTAAACCTTTATCACCTCTGCAAAAATTAAGTCTTTGAAGTGGACAACTTAAAAGATTTAAAGATGTCTGCATTTCAGGGGTGCTTTTAACAGGTCTGTCTTGGCTGAAATTGTCCTTAGCACAATTGCAATGCAGTTAATCTACCACCTTTCAGAACTGCCTTCCAGACTGAATAACGGAAATTACCCCCACTTCTGTATACCTTCCCAGCTGCTTAAATATGGTGATTGCAACAGCAGGAAACCAATAGCTCTGTGGTACCCGAAGACGATATTTATCTTGTACCAGTCGTGAGTTCCTAAAGAGTCTTGGAAACAGTGTTTTTAGTTATGAAATCCAGTTCCTGATTTTGTGAGCAACTGCTTAATAGAATCATGGTAGGATAATCTGGAAGGATGTTAGAGAGGTCATGTAACTCATCCATCAGCCCCAAGGCAGGATCAACTATATATTAATCCTGACAGATATTTATTCAATGTGTTCTGAAAGATCTCCAATGCTAGAGAGATGCTCAGCTAATCTATTCTGTCTCCTCAACCCTGCCATTAGAAAGGTTTTCTTTAAGTTTACCCTGAATCTTTCTTCTTGTAATTAGTCAAGAAAACTGAGTAACTTGTCTTATCTGTCACAGGTATGGGAAAAAAGATTATATTCTGCTCTATGTATATGAAGACTTTGAGGTCCCCCCATGAGTCATCTTCTCTTTAGGATACAGAACCTCTAATGTTTTTAATCTTCCTTCATGTTATGCTTTGCAAATCTCCGATTAGCTTCATTGCACTCCTGTTACTCTCTCCAGTTAGTCTGTATCTCTCTTGATCTAGAATATCTTTCTGGTGTCTCAAACAGCATCCATCACCTGCTTTTGATTCAGTAACAGTGTTTGAAATATGTTTGCTATCAAGCTTAAAGTAAACAAGTACTATTATTAAAAGTATTATTTCCTTTAACTGGGAGATTAATCTTCCATAGTAACAGAAGTCCTGGATAAAATTAAACCTAATATTAAACATTAGTTTGGAAATGAATGTGCATTTTAAAATGAAATTGGGGTTCTAAGGCGGGCTTTAGCAATATCCAACCTTAGTATTTTTCAGCAGTGATTTGGACCCAAAGGGCTTCAGTCCTTGACCTTTTTAAACTGACATTTCCGTACCCCCTTTACCTGTTTGCTCTTTTGTGAATACCCAGTGCTTCACTCATGATTGCTATTTCTGTGTGTGTGTGTTTCAATGCTTTACGACGAGTTCCAGATCTCACAGCCAGTGTGCAAGCAGTTTCTTGTTGTGGAAGATACTCATTCTCATTTGTGCACGCTCTGACATGACAACTTATTTCTTGACAATGACATTTGTTGCTGATTTTGCCACTTGAAACTTTTTTCCCCCTCCTGCAATTAAAGCCTGCATCTTAGTTACTGCCTTTTGTTTCTTTTGAACTCATCGGGAGGAATATAATCAGATAATATTTGAAATCACAATCTTCGCTAAAACAAAACATAAAAATGTGAGGTAGTCATCACCTTAGATTAGCATTCCAAAACTGATAAGTAGACAGGCCAAATAATCTGAGCAGCAATTTAGGATTCTGAGGAATCGGATATTGCACTAAACAGCTTTGAGGAAATAAGACTCAGTTAATTAAGGTGGGAGAATAAAGCTGCAACAGTAGAAGCTGGAGTAATTTGCTAGTCACTTACAGCTGAGGAAGGCGTACAGTCTTCATCCTGCTAGAAAATCAGGGGTGTGCAGGGATAGAACTGGCAATGATAAAATGTAGGTAAAAATCTGGGATTAAAGGAGATCATTTGATCCTTTAAAACCAGTCCAGAAGGCTCCATAAAACCTCTGACTCTTGCCTAGTAAGCCTCCCCAGAATGCCTAGTGTGGGCAGAGTTAACAACTCCAGATCTTTAGCATGAAAGTGGAAAAAAAATCGTGATGTGCCAGAGGGAAAGCAAGAAATAGGAAGCTCTTGCTGATGTCTTGAAATACTGAATTAGCAGCAAATTTGCTACCTAAAAAAAGTCCAGCTGGTGCTAAGAAACCGGTTGCTTTCCCAACTTCAAAGCTTTCCCAACTCCCACCAGGCTGTCCAGGGAGGGTAATTCCTTCTATGAACAGTCCATTTAACTCCCAAGTGTGTGAGTGAGACGGGCTAAGTGGGTTCCTGATAGAGACTTTTTTTTTTGTCTTGCATTGAGTTTCTGAATGTTGAACAGTTTGGGTTTAAGGTGGGAGAATAATTTTTTGAAAGGTTTTTATGGAAATTGCTTCTGTAGCAGGGCCAGAGATAAACCTCTCCACACTCCGATTGCAGAAGGAAATGACCATCTGAGTTATAGCTGAAGGAAATTTACTTTATTACCTATGCCACGGTTATTTTCTCAGAAACTTTGTTCTTCAGGATGCGTGCCGGGGGCTTCTCCTAGAAAAGGTTTTCACTTCCAAGCATGGCTTGATCTTTCTCAGCAAATCCCTTCTGTCGTGGGCCTGTTGTGAAGGAGGGAGAGTGGAGTTTAATGCAGCGGGTTCCAACAGTGTGTGCTGCAGTTAGCAGTGCTCCAAAGCAGGCAAGGGAGAGAGAATTTGTAGGGAGAGACGCTGGGCTCGAAGTCTTATGTTTAGGAAGTATGCTACACCATATTACCCTTGCTTTGCATGTGTGCATAGGCATGAAGCTCCTGAAATCGGTAAAATTTTGGCTAATTTTTGTAACAGTGGAGCTTCCGAAATTACTTCATCTTTATGCAAGCTGGCTTTCTGAAGTGTTGGCATTCCGCGACATTCTGCATACTGTGCTAAATTCAGCAGCGTTTTTTTCATGTTGAAGTGGAGCTACAATAATTTGAGGTCTGTGGCTTGTTTCAATTATTTACTTCTGCAGAAAGATTTTTATAAATCCTTTCTCTTTCATATTATTAACTTTCTTGTCAAACTTTTATTTAAACCACAGAGACAAAGATGGATCTTTCCTTTATAGCTCTGCAAAGTTAGATTTACTTCTTTGACCTGTTTCAGTGTGATTGAAAGCTAATCTGTCTCCTTTTTATTGGCTTTTGGTAAAGCATGTATTTCTTTGTTTCCCTTTTTCATCCTGCATTGTCTTGTGAAAATATGTAACTTCACTTCAAGCTGTAAAAAATTATACTCCTACAGGAAAGAAAAAAATGACAACCCTTAATCCAATCCAAGAGAAGGTTTATGAGTTTAATTAGCTTCTTGGATTGTATTCATGTATTATTCAAATAAAATTAACTATGAGCAATAATAAAGGTACTGTGGTCACCTCTGACCTTGCAGAGACGAATGCTGAAGGCAGAAAGCTTTTTTGGCTCGACATCAGTGACAACAACTTGAATTTGTCTTTCTTGGGAGCTAACTTTTTGCCATAAAAAGAATTTAGAGTGCTCCCACTGCAGTTAACTTGCTTGGTGAAGGGCATGATTTGGCTTGTGGGCTGTTAACTCCAAAGACTGATATTTTAAATAGTGTTGCACTCCACTTTTATAATTAGTCCTTTCAGCGCTCTAATCCTAGAGTATATGTTTCCAACCCCTCTGCAAGAGTTATTTACTATTGGTTTTTAATGCACTTAAGGACATAAAATGGCTTTTGTGTTATGCTACAATTTTAAAGTTAATATTACTATTTATAGAGGTTGTTAATGTTTTGCCTTACTCAAGTGGATGATCTTGTGATCATCCATAGTATTATATTAGGCAGAGAAAATTTTGCCCCATATATATGTCATTCTTCTTTGCTTCTAAAGAGCTGAATGAGCATGAGGGTTATATCCAGGGATATTGATCTTGGGACTGATTTTAATAGAAGGTGCTGACTCACAGCAGCAACCCAAAATTGATCAGTGTTTCCTTCTTTCCAGCGAGAAGCATCTCCGTGGCGTCTCTAGCAAGCTCCTGACCCTCTACAGCAGGGCCAGCACTTCAAAGGCACGTTGCCAGACTTAATGTATTGCTATTTGCAACGTGTTTGCAGAGTTGCAGGTAGGGAACAGCAATAAAATCTGCACACTTACTACTTGCAGTAGCTAAATTTACCAAGGCATTTTGCTGCATTTTCTATTAAGTGTAGTGATTATCATTTTTTCTAATGGCTTCAACTATATCAGAGTGCAAATAACTACTATCGTCACTTTTCGCTAGACTTCAGGGATATAATGCCGTTTCACTGGCATGTAAGGGGCAGGTTCAGGTGCCCCATACAGTATATGCAGTATATAGAGATTCTCAGAGCAATATTTCCTCGTGCTTGTAGGAGTGTGTTGTTGGAAACAAAATAAGTGACTATACCTTGCTGGCTTTGTGGCAACCTTGCTGTGAACCAGAATTAAGAAAGGCCCAGTTAAGGTAGATTAAAATATTCCTAAACCTGTGTTAGGTTCTGTGGGGAAGCCAGACTATGGAAGGCTCAAATACAGCATAAAGTCAAGCTTTGTACTACTAAATGCCTGATAGAGCAGTGCAGTGTACAGCTAATATTCACTGCTGCTCTATTGCTGAATGCGTGGAATCGCATTAAAAACAACAGAATTGTAAACAAAGTAGAACAAATGCTGCTAAAATTAGCAGCTGTTCAACCTGCCAGTTAGTGATAGAAAAATCTTCAAAAGACCTGTGTTTCACAGTGTTTTGAATATGGTCGTTGAGTTCTGTAGTTCATATTTTTGGGTTGAAAGCATATGGATACGTTTTCATTGATGTTCCTGTTCATTCTTTAGGCATATTTTGTTCTGGTGTTACTGAGACTTAATAATGCAGTCCTGACGTTTGTTAAATATGTGCTCTTTTTATATGGGCTTTTAAAAATAGTTGTAAATTGCAAATGAATCATGTTTATTTAGCACTTTCACCTTATTTATGAAATCATAATTTATTTTGGTACATTTGTTACAATGCTGTTTACCTGTAAAACTGTATTTCAGTCACCTGCTACCCAAACACCTACCAACAAAAAGTCTCCAAACCCAACCAAAAAACCCCAAAGCCCCTGTTTAAACCAAGCATATTGATGTAGAAGGCATCTAAGTACTACAGTAACCTCCACCCTGAAATCAAATGGCTAGATAATATAACCTTGAAGAGCTGAAAAATATTTCAGAGCACAGATGTGCATTTCCGAAAGAAAAGTTGGGTTCAGAAAGCAGTTATGACAAAGTTCAGCATCCAAGGTTAATTCATGAATGTTGAGGCAATTGTGGGGTAAGTGGAAATTTCAGCTTTGTGAAGTGGAAGGCTAAGGAAATAAAGAAAAGAGGGGAACTGGTCAGAAATGGATGACAGGAGAACATAAATATTAAAAAATCAAAAAGTATGTGTATGGATTAAAGCTGCAAAGGGAGTTCAGTATTTTACTGGCTAAAAAAACCCAACAAACGGAATTATTTTCTACACTCCTTGGACCTCATTGTCTAGCTGTGGAATAATGGTGATTATCCGCATACTTTATTCGACCAAGTGTTAATTTGTGCTCTACCTTCATTCAGACAGATTACCACCAAAAGTGAAAATACCTAGGGAAAAAAAAATCTGGTCCTCCCTCAGAATGATGCCATAATTCACATGGTGCTGCACTGGGAGCATACTAAGGCATAAATACCCTTATTTGTTGTGGTGTAAGGATACACATCTGTGTTTTAATGAATTTACTGTCTGGTTAATATGATCACTTTGTTCAGTCTAATGGACTTTGGGGAAAGGTCGAAGTGATGTGGGTAATGATTTGAGGACATCAGTTAGTTCCCGTTTTCCTTAAGGTCACTAACATGATATGAGCTTTGCCGCTTCAAAACTACATGCCCATCTCTCTCTTTTTTTTTTTTAATGTTCGTGCGTGTCTTGTTGGTACTGCTTAGTGCTTCTAGGTAAAGGAGCACAAAGTTAGTAAAATATTTGGGGTGAGGGTAAGGAAAACATTCCTTCGAAGTTGGTTAGGTGTGAAATATCTCAATGATAGGGGAGACTTTTCTCTGTGTAGCAATTCTAAAATTTTACCAGTCTGTTACTTATCAGAGTTGATCCGTTGGGTTATCACTTTAATTTATGGGCTGGGACTCAACAATGCCAAATGCTACATAAGGACACAACTCTAAGTATGAGAAAAAGCAACATATGGGTGCGGATTTGGGAGAGGAAGAGAAACAACAGTGCAGTACTGGGTGTGATGATGAAATTTCAGCATCCTAAATGTCACCTTCTCTAACACAGAAGAATTTTGAGGAGAGACTTGAATTTTGGGGGTGTGTAAGGGAAACTCTGCCCAAATATTAAAGGTAGTATGGAAGGAAGTCCAAACAAAGGTGGTACTTAGAAATCTATTAATTAGGAAATGTTGGTGGATAGGTTCACGGGACAAAGACAAAATGACTACTGGCTGAAGACTTGCAAGTTAGGAACTGATCATCAAAGGCCTTGAAAATGTCTCCATTGGCAGACACTGTTTCAGAAGAGGAGGGTTTGGTTTGCTTCGGCTTAGATTTACCTGCTTTTAAAAGAGGGGAAACTACTATCTCTAGCACATATTAATTGAGCAATGTGTGCGTGGGCAAACTGATAAATCCTTGAGTTCAGCAAGGAAAGGCTTTACTGTAATTCTTATGAATTAGGGGGAATAATGCCTACTGATTACTGAGGTTGAGTGACAATTAGTTACATTAACAGGTGAAAATCAGGGGTTTTTTTATTGACTAACCTCTGCCTTTCTGTGTAGTGTTACGTTGCACTGTAGTCAGATCACTAGCACTATGACTAATATGACTTGGAATTGCTTTGACTTTCTGATTTGATGGCGCAGAAAGCACAACAACATAGCAAAAATTAATATAAATAAAAATGGCTGGCTAGGAAGAGTAAATAAAGAAAATGAATGCAGCCAGATAGCAAGTCTTTGATCATAGATTACAAAGATATTTCAGTGCATATAAATGTAAAGAGTAATGATGTCTTTGAAGAGTTTGTAGCACAAGTCCATGTACATCACGAAGGGTAAAGGATTAAGAAAGGAAAAGATAAGACTTTGTGCGTCATTAATGAAAGATAAGAAATAGAAAGACAAATGGAAAATTTCACTGCATAGAATGATGACTTTGATTCTTTCTTTTACTGATCTGTTGGCATAACACAATATGAGGATTTGAAGAAGAGAACAAAGGCACAGAACTACCGTGTGTGTATCACAGAGGGTAAGGAAATGGTGGCAACTGTTTCCAACGTGAAAAGGAGCCAAGAAGAGTCTATTAAAATGCGATGCATATAAAGTGAACCATGAATCAGAGCTGCAATCAGACTGTGCTATGGGAAAGCACGTAAAGCAAGTGGCAATGCTGGTCTCTGTTATATGGCTGTTTTCTCAACGGAAGGGCAAAGAGGAGGCCAACTGAGTGTATTTGCTGGCCTGGGCTGCCAGCCTGAGCATTTCTAGGCCATGTATTGCTAGGGAGACAAATGCTGGCAGAAGGTGTGTTGGAGAGGAGGAGCTACTGTTCCTCATTTGTAGAAAAATGCCGACACGCAGCAGTATGTGTGATGGCACGTGAGCTGGGTTGGATTTTGGTACTGGAGTTGCTTCCAGACCCAGGGCTCACCTGGTACTGCCCCAAGACCAGCCTTTTCCTTATTCCCACAGTACTGCATTCCGTGCCAGAAAGTTTCTAGACATACAGTTATCTGTGCTTATTTTTCTGCTTCCTTTAGGGCTGTCAAAAGAAAAAATAAAATGCAGAAGGCTTGCCACTTGCTTTTATTAGTTCAGTATACTCCCAACCCACTGTTTCAGTTATCTTCCATGTTACTACATTGCAGAGATCATGTGCAGATGATTATTTAGCAGTGGTGGTGGGTTCCTCTACCCTGTATAATGTGCTACCTTAGCAATATATTTACTTTTCAGTTGTCTCACAGCAGGTATTTTCCCCTATCTGGGGCAACTTTGTAAAACAAGACTTGATGAATTTTGCTGCCTCTTTATTGCTACCTCTAATCTCTTCTCTGAGGAGCTTTACTGTTCCTGTTTGAGCCAGGCAATGGGGGGAAAAAAGTCTGTCTTTTTTTATTTTTTTAATCTGTAAATTATGAATCATTGGTGGAATCATTTAATCCAAAACTTCTGCTGAAGGTTTTAAAGAGTCTATAAAACACATAGAGCATGCAAAAAAAGGCACCCAGACCCCTCGGACTGCCTGAGATATGAAGTGGGCTGGGTTGCCAGCTCCAACGGAGGTAGTGGCTGCGTTGAGTTTTGGTCCACTTCTCCAGCTCATGTGAGACCGGAGAGAGCTCCATCAGGGTCAAGTAACATGGGGGTTCGTGTAAGTACCTTTGCACCAATTAATCTCTCAGTTTCTTATAGCAAGGGAGAAGGTGGGGAAGGGAGTGGCGGTTCGTGCACAGGGTATTCTGGTCTGGTGGATGCTTGTAGTCAGCTGAATGCATCGTTGTTAGGATGTTTTTACGTCGCAGTGTAGGCTAGGATCGGGCAGCCAACTGACTGCTCTCCACTGTCTTTTAGGAGATGATGTATATGGTTGTAGCTGTAAGTAATCATCAGAGGGCTTGAGTTTCCAGAATATGGAGTTCACAGCATAACAAATGAGTAGCCTTAATAACTACTTTCTGCTTTTAATATCTAGCACCTGGAAATACAACTCCATAATAATGTGAACTATTCTATATAGCTGTTAGGAGTTTTAGTAATACATATGGCTTAGCTGTAGGCACTGAATTAAAGGAGTTGTGAAATGCCATCTGCCTGCTTGTATTGTGTGTTCTAAAACAGCAAACAGCTCGTACTTGGTTTTGCTGAGGTTTATCTCATTGTTTGTGGGTTTTTTTTCTTCCAATAGGTTTTTTTAACTCCATCTTCAAGCTTTTGCTTTCAGTATTGGTTTTGGTTGTATCTAAAAGCAAACATTAAAGATATGTGGACAAGATACTGCCTTCTGTTCCATCCAGTGTACTTTCAGGTGCTGTGCTGGCTTTGGCTGGGATAGAGTTAATTTTCTTCACAGTAGTTGTATGGGGCTGTGTTTTGGAGTTGTGCTGGAAACAGTGTTGGTAACACAGGGATGTTTTCGTTCCTGCTGAGCAGGGCTTACACAGGGTCAAGGCGTTTTCTGCTCCTCACCCCACCCCACCAGCGAGCAGGCTGGGGGTGCACAAGGAGTTGGGAGGGGACACAGCTGGGACAGCTGACCCCAACTGACCAAAGGGATATTCCATACCATATGACGTCATGCTCAGCATATAGAGCTGGGGGAAGAAGGAGGAAGGGGGGGACGTTCACAGTGATGGTGTTTGTCTTCCCAAGTCACCGTTACGCGTGATGGAGCCCTGCTGTCCTGGAGATGGCTGAACCCCTGCCTGCCGGTGGGAAGTGGTGAATGAATTCCTTGCTTTGCTTTGCTTGCGTGCGCGGCTTTTGCTTTACCTGTTAAACTGTCTTTATCTCAACCCACGAGTTTTCTCACTTTTACTCTTCCGATTCTCTCCCCCATCCCACCGGGGGGGAGTGAGCAAGGGGCTGCATGGTGCTTAGCTGCCTGCCGGGTTAAGCCATGACGGGTACACATTTTGAAATTATTTTAAAATACAATATGTGACAAGTGTTTTACTGTGAAACATGAACAAAAATTAGTATCCTTTGTACAAAACTTTTTCTAAGTTGCATAAAAATCATACAACTATGCTGCATTGCATCAGCGCATATGTTTTGTGAATTAAAAAGTATACTTTCTGTGATGATCTCCCATCTGCTGCTACCTCTGATAAATTTAATGCTGGCTTCTGAATACTGAAACACTAGGATGCTTTACTGTGGCATGTGCTTGACAAGTAGATCTTGTATCTCACAGGCTGACCCTCTTGTGGATGGCTGCTCGTGAAATATGTAAACAATGGGAGGTTTGGTGAAGTCAAACAAGAAAAAGGAAACATGGTTTATTTGTAGTTTAAAAAAACCAAACCCACAAAACCCCCTTTTCTTCTGCTAGCCTGTGCAATAATGTCTCTCCTGTATTAATTTATTTTAAAGTGAATTTTTTAGCAGCCTGATAGGTAGGCAGATGATAAAGTTTACACCCAGTGAAGAGACCTTGCTTTTCCATTTGCCATTACATCACTCCAGAGTGATCACATACGACTGCAAAATCTAAATGATGAGGGTATTCTGCTCCCCACTGGTTTTAAGGGCATCTGATCCAGCTCCTGGCGCCGGCCTGAGAGGAGGGAAGGATGAACTGGCACATCCCTGGAGAGGAGACTGGAACCAGTGTGGAACTGTGCTGGAACTAGTCCCAGTTCTGGGGAAACACCGCGGTCTTGATGTATAACCCAGCCTGCAGAGATGCCTCGGTGCTGGCCACCTCGGGTGGAGGGTGGCAGGACCTGGCTGAGCAGCGAGGCTGTGTTAGAGCCTTTGGTCGCAGGAGCGCTCCATCCTGCAGGCTCGAGCATCCATAGCTGGAGGCAGTTTGGGATCGGTTGTGCACAGGGGTGACGTACGTGTTTGTCTCTGAATAGACACATGCTCTTATTTATTTGGAGACAAATAGAGCCGT
Organism: Calonectris borealis; assembly: GCF_964195595.1. Classification (NCBI taxonomy): domain Eukaryota; kingdom Metazoa; phylum Chordata; class Aves; order Procellariiformes; family Procellariidae; genus Calonectris; species Calonectris borealis. Next base: position 4,524,258 of record NC_134321.1, on the reverse strand, counting down.
ACTCCTGTTTCCCATTTCTATCATGCAAAGCAGTCCCCAGTACAGGAGAAAAGATAATATAATTTAAAAAAAATTCAGTTGTTATTTTGAATATACAGCTTTAAAATTTGTTTTCTTCCTCATCCTTCCTCCTTAAAATTGTTAGATTGTTTGATTCCCTTAGTCCATTCCAAATTTGCAGAAGCCCCATTACCGTCTTCAATTTAAGAAAATTTTGTCTTACAAAACCTGGAATAATTCCACAGGATTTCTGTAGAAGTTGAATCTCACTCTGGTTTTGGAATGTTAAATAGCTGCTGCTTTGGGTTTTGGTTTGGCCAAAGTCATGAAATCAAATATTTCAAGTATTTTGCTGATGGCAGAGGCGCAGCTCCAGCATTTCTCTCGCTGGGATGCGCAGTGTTCTGGGGAGATTGGTGCTTCCATTCTGGGCAATACTTCAGCCAAGAGCAGCAACTGTCCTAAAATGTCTCTGATGATCTATGATGGCAGTGAAAATCCACTGATATTTTTCATTTCTAAAAGCTGCGCAGTTCACTCCTGCAAACGTGCTTATGGATCAAAAATGACGGTGCTCAGGACGCAGCTGGATCAAGCATATGATTTCATTGTGTCTCTATTTCCTTGTCTCTCCATTGTCATACACTTTTGCAGTCATTTAATACCTTGTAGGCTGATTGTAAAGTGATTACAAAATAGAACAAGCAGGTGGTTTTGATGGTACTTGTGCTCATTTTAAACTCTCTTTTTGTAGCTGCAAATGAACGAGCACAAAGCAGAGCTGAATCAGGGCCCCAAACATGTATTTTATTACAGGATACACATTATTTTTTGATACGCTATTTTTAATGTGTATCAAAAGAAAAAGAGTGTTTTTGTATTATAATATTACTGAAAATCACTGTGAACAGCACAGTGACTTATTCAGGAAGGTTCAAGATATTTAAGACATCCCCATTATTGTCCTGTAGCATCTTTTCTCCTTAAAATACCACACAAAAGTGCATCCATAGGGTCCGTGCTAGGCACTGACCTACAAGTCTGGGCTAACATGAATGAAATGTAATGCCAGTGAAAAAAACATGAAGGAAGTAATTTTCCTCTCAAATGTTCCGCTTGATGTGCATGGAAGAGGTGAATTACTACCTCGAGGAGAAGTGTGGCACATCATCATAAACACACTGATTGTTTTCTTGCTGCCTGGAGATGGTGTTTTGAAAACTGTAGTTGAAAATAGCTTACGGCAAGGCCATAAAAGTTACTAAAAAGTCTAGCAGTTGTCTTTTTTTGGAATTAATTATGGTTAATTGGCAGGACTAACCGGAAAATAAAAAGGTTGCCTTTAATCTCTCAGATCTTATTAACTGGAAATCATCAAAGTAAGAAAATCCCTACGAACAAGTGTTGTCCTGTCTATGTCAATATCTCCAAACGTGGTATTGTCCATAGCTATTTGACTAGAAATGTATGCAGAAGCTGTGGAGAACTGAGACGCGTGGGTGCAAAAAATTACTTCGCCTTCAGCAGCCCTAAGATCATAAACAGAAAATAGTCATTTGGGAAGTACAGTAAGGTGAAAATATTGAACATGTGTGGTAAATCGGTACCAATGGAACTGAAACACTAGGAAAAAAACTTCTAAAATACCTTCCTTTCCTGAAAATAATGATGGTAGCTTAGGGAAAGCATATAGCTTAAGGGAGATTCATCTGAATAAGGTTTTAGTCCTGGGCAGCCATCAATACAATCAGGAATTTCATGTGCTTTAAAGGAATAACTTTAAAAAAGAAATCCTCTTAATAGATTTATCTTACCATAGGATACAGTGGGCAGAGGAGACAAAGGCTGTAACTCAAACTGCATGGGAATGCACATTATTACCTTTCAAAAGATTTAGGCTATCTCTACTGTAGAGTTTCTGCTGATACAGCTCTCTGGTGCAGGTACGACGTATGCTACCGAATGTTACCTCTTTATCACATCCCTCATAGCTTAGTCCTTGCTGTTTGAAAAGATGACAAAGAAATTTTATTTTCATACAGTTATAACTATGTCAGTGGCCTTGGCAATACAGTGTGTTAGCTGGTGTGCGTGGGTATCTTTTTCCTCCATGAGACGGTGGAGGATGCAACTACCTGGTAGAGCTCGGTAGTGGAGGCTAAGCCCTAGTTACCACTGGCATATGGTATTTGGGTCAACTACAATAAGCATATCCGTGATGGGCAGTTCTATATATCTTACAGAAGATATCTATGTAATATTTCTGTTATTCCAGCAAAGCTAGGCAACTGAGCAGTTCCTAAATAAACTCAGAAGCTTGCGACAAGTAACCAGTCTTTGTATGTGAAAATGCCTGAAATGGTTTTTGGATATTCAGAAGCGCCGCTGGAGGTGAGGTGCGAGGCATGTTTCACTGGGCTTGGGGAGAATTTCAAATAGGAGTTAAAAAAAAAAAAGTCCTTTAAAAAGAAAAAAGGTGATGCTGGGTAACCATACAGATAATCCACCGTGACTGCTTCAGTCTGGCGCAGACTGGTGTGAATCTCCAGAGGTGAGTACATTGGTGCACAGACTGAAAACTGGGAAGGGGCAATTATTTTAATTGAAAGGGCTTAGCAATACCTCTTGACTCAGGGGGTACCATAAGTATTACCTTTCACCATCTAAACAGGTCTTTTCACTGATTTCACCATTCCCTTTTCTTCCAGCCACTAATATAAGAAAAGCGAGCTATATTTTAGAGAGGCAGCTGGGAGAACTGAATGCTAATGCTAAAATGTTCTGTTACAAGTCGGTTTTCAAATGATGCAGCACCTGCAACAGGCCTTTAAAAAAAAAAAAAGAAAAAAAAAAGAGAAAACCCGTCTGATAATTTTACTGCAAAATAGATACTTCATCTCTATAGAGAATAAAAGTGTCATTGATCTCTATGATAAATTGTATCTTGGCGTCTGAAAATATAGACCTTGTTTTTTTCATTATAAGGATGACCTTGCCTCTATTGTAAATCAAAAGTAACCAGGGATTTGTGGCTCTTGGGGGGGGGTGGGGGTGGGTGGAAATTACTCTGAAGCTGCAGCCCATTTTGGAGCTGAAGGAAGGTAAGGGCAGAACTTCTCAGTTTCATCAGGCTTACACTGAGATGGATTTCACTCTCTGTTGGATGGATGCTGTGTACTGCCCACTTCCCAAAGTGGGAGATGAAAGGAGGAGCAACGTGGGAGAGTTTGGTCTCTGGCCAGGAGGGTGTAGAGAAGTGGTGATTCTTCCTCAATCAGAAGAATTTCCCAAAACTTTCTCCAGCCAAGGTTCGTGTGCCAGCTGTGTCCTGTTGAGCGATTCTTTCTGTTTATTAATAAATACTTCAGCGGTACTTAAAGCTCGATAATACAAAGCATTTCTCACTTTGCTCCTTTTAGACTTTGAATTAAAAACTGAACAGTAGTACTTAATTTCATTTTATAAATGGGGGGGGGGCATGTAGAGTCTTAAGAATTAAGTGGTTTTAAATTGTAGCAAATTTCTTGGCACAGCCGCCTTTGCAGGAGCCCAAAACTGAAGCTACAGAGGGCCTTGGAGATCACCCTTCAAACTGGAGCCTGGATTGCAAAACCAGCCTGTTGTGTGTTAAATAATGGTAGCTGTTTTACTTATCGCTTTCCAATCAGTTATCTCGGATCTCAACCAAAAAATGTTTTGCCTGTCCTGTTTCTCAAATGGAGAAACTAAAGCAAAGGGAGCCCATCCTAAAGATGGACAGTGGTTAGAGCTGGGATGGATTACAGACCAATGAGTCCTCCCGGTGCCACAGGGCACTGGTTTAGTGGATACTTCAGACCTGGCTTGGAAGCGGTTGTGTAAGGAACAGTAAGGAGAAAACAATCTTGGGAACAGTTTGTGTCATTGGAAAGAATTCTCTGGTCTCAAAAAAATATTGGCACGAGAGTAAAACCTTCAACAGTTTCAAGCAGAACTTCACTGGTATTAAAACGTAGTAATTTTCCAAATGGCGGAGCCAGGTGACTCTCAGACTTGGGGCTTTGTTAGAGTTTGATGTTGGCATTAAACTTTGCTGTAGGGAGTTTGGCAAATGCAGGTGCGTGCTTTTTGTCAGGGTACCAGATACATGTCTATTGAGTGTGAGCCTCACAACTATGGCAGGAGCAACAGAAGCAAAAAAGGCTGGTGTTCTTCCTTTAGTTCCCTTCTGAGGATGTGGGGCATCTTTGATACAAACAGAGAAGCCTTTTCCCTGGTCTCCATTAGTATAATGTTGCATGGTATGTGATGGAGTCCTTCATGCTGTGCACCATCCAGCCACAGTCTTGTTAGATGTTTTTGGAGTTAAGTCCCAGTTAGGTAATCTAAGTTTAAGTAGGAAAAGAGTTTGTACTGGCTGATCTTCTATACCGGCACTATTCACATCTGGTCCCTTTGAGATGGCTAAGGTTTAAGCAAGTGTCAAGCTAGGAGTTAGCAAGTCAGGTAGTAGTTTCCTCTTAGGAGATTAGACACGAATTAGGCCTGCTTGAGGGGACGTCAGTGCCTGTCCGTCTTTCCCCTGCAGTTTTTTTCCCAAAGGTGCAGAAAAATGCAACTCCTAAATTATTTGGTTTGAAATGTTTTATTTTGTTTCAAGTTCAAATGACTCTCTTTCTTTTTTTTTTTTTGAAAGTGGAATGGTTCCATTGATTTCCATGAAGACAGATTCACTTCTCTGGTGCTGAACTACCTTATTCATGAGACCAACATTTTGCTTCCCTCACATTCCTCCTGTCATCTTTAAGGATTTCCCATTTCTGTGATAGAAGATAGTCCTACAGACATCCCTCCTCATCCATCCAGTGTGCTGAATAACGCAGGATCTTAAAATTGAAGTTTGTGTTCATATAATTAAAGACCATATCATTATGCACAGGCACATGGGGGCAAATTAAGGTTGCACAGTCAATCTTAATTCTGGCATTTCCAACTTTCAAGTAGTTGACTTTGCATCTTTAACAACAAGGAGAGAATGTGATTGCTGCTACTTTCTCCGCTATATCCCCTTACCTAAGTTAGAGGAAAAGTTGGATTTCTGTAATAAACACTGAGATGGTAGCATGTTGTAGGGAAGTTGTGTGGTAACTTTGCAACATAATATTATTTTAAAATAAACCTTTTCTGCTTGTTTTGAGAGTTCAATTCCAGATACCTGACCCCCCCCGGGGGACACATGCAGTTTCCTTACAAGTCTTGGCTTTCAAACTGTACCAGCTAGTTGTTCGGTTCAGTAGTTTTAAATCCTCTTATCTGGAATGCTTACTGCTTGTGCCATTACTGTTTCACTGGAAAGTTATTTTTGTATTTCAGTGTTCTTCAGAGCTGCCAGAAATACTTTTGTGTAGTTTTAGTAAGAGAGGAGTGAAGATGCAGTGAACTTTGATTTATGCCACTCCCCATCAGGAACCTACAAAATGTCTCAGTTAAAGGGGAAAAGTATGTCCCAAGCTACACCAGAAAGCATGGAGAGCTTTGCAAGCAATTTAGGTTGTTATACTGTGCCCAGATTTATATTGCTATAATATTACTAATATTGTTTCAGAGTCTGCACAAGCACTGTCTCTAGAAAAGAAATGGGGTTTTGCCCACTGCTGCGGCGTTGTTAGCAGAAAGGACGCTGTTGGCATTGCAGGAGGATGCGGCTGGCTCATACCAGCTCATTGCATGAGAGATGCCCTCCGCTGAGCGCGCTGATGTGTCTAAATCATGCAGTATCATACCTGCCTAGAGACAGGTTATTCCTACTGCTACAAGCGTGTCCGGTATTTGTTTGTGGATTTGGACCTGAAATACAGAATGTCTGAAGAGGAACAACTATGCTTTATATACAACAGGCATTTTTATTTCTTTTTCAATATGCCTCTGAGCTGGAAGATTGGGCTGTACCGAGAATCTTGGCAAAGACCTTGGAGCAGAAGCGGCTCATTGTTTTACAGGGCCTGACTGCAGCAAGGGTGTTAAAAGTGCTATTAAAGGCAAATGGCAGTGCAGGGCAAAATGCATTCCAGTCAATAATTCTATTTACAAAGAAGACTAAATCACTGTTCTTTGCAAGTGATGTCATGTATCACAATAAAAAGCATAACAGTCGAATGGGAAGCCCTTTCCTTGACAGTTAATGATGTAATCTGGGAAACAAGACATGTTGCTCATCCTTTGATTGCATTAAAAAGGCTAGAAGATTTTTCCTTCAGGAGCTGGAGGAGTCTGTTATTAAGCTAGTTAATGTTAACAAGGCGTATATTGTTCATACACAGATCACAAATTCACACCTTGAATGAGAAGAAGGTAAGCCACTTCTTCTCTGGTATTCTCGTATTTACAAGATCCTTGGGAATCATCCAAGTCCTTTCATCAGCAGTTAACTCTGTTCAGGGTGACTTCCCTGCTCCCAGTCAAGATGCAGGACTGGGAGCATTGGGTGAATGTTTCTGTGTTTAGGAGTGTTGTTGAGAGGTGAGCAACTTGGTAGAAAAGGCAAAGCTTTGAAGTTTCTCCCTGCACCCACTCTGGCGGTGCATCCTGGGGGTGGAGGGGGCTGGTACGTAACGTCCTCGTGCCTGGGTGCAGAAATGAGTAACGTTTAGGGCTTGAGCACAAAAGAAGTGTCAGGACGCCAACACTGTTAGAGTGGTTAAAGTACTTTAAGAAAAGAATTCTACCACTTCAGTGGTAGTTTGCATTTATGATGACGTCATGTCAAAATCTGCTTTGATGAAAATTTATTAACTCGTGACTGAAGGAAGGAATATTTTACAAGGCTTGCATTTAACTCTGTTTTTTATAGAAGGATTTTTTGTTCTTGAATGGCAACATTTATTTTGGATTGTTCTCGAAATGCTGGTAGTTTAAACCATTTCTTTGAAAAATGCAACAAACTAACTCAGAGTTTATCTTCTTACTCGGAAAAATAGCCCAGTGGGTGTTGGAATATTTATCTGTATAAGCTAATCAGTTAGTCATTGTAATTTTGGTTGATGGTTATGGCAGCTTCATAATAATATACTTTTATTATGTTTTCTATCTGTGGGATCATATGCTTGAGTAGCTGTCTTTGAAATACTTGTCATAGGGAGTAACCACTGCACCTGTGTCAGTTTGTTGTTCAGAGCCTTTTAAAAGTATTGGCATAGATTTTTAGAAGCCAATTGAATAGCTAACCGCCGGAGTGCAGAGAAATAACTTTATTAGGCATTATAAGTAGTGCCATTGAGTTTGTTTTGTGTCTCTCATTAAATCAGTTCAGTTAGCTGTTTGTTTTGAATCCCTATAGTTATTAAGTCCTCATTCTAGACCAGAACCAATCTTGTATTAGCAAGACTATACAAATGAAGTTTCAAAAGTCTAAAGCAGAGATGCTGTTGCCTGAACTAAGGTATAATTAGGTTCCTTGTGGGTGAAGGCTGCTGTGCATCAAGCCTGGTTTGCTGTCCTGGACTGGCGCAGGGAATTCCTGTTACAGCTGTGACTCTCCTTGTGAGTGGCCCCGGCACGGTGACCAACGCTCACGTCCCATCGATTGCTGGCTGCAGAAGTGGCCGCCGAAACTACTGGCAGTTTGCTTTGGTTGAAGCAGCCATACCAGGAAATTATCCTGGTAATTGTGAACAGGAATCCTGCTCAGAAGAGTGATATATTCTTTTAAATTCAAAAGCCTCACTCCATTTTTTCAGGCTAACAGCCAGGAGTCTCACTGGTGGGCAGCTGTTCACCTCTGAGATACCTTCTGAGCACTCCTTAGATGGATATGATTTAAAATCAAAATTTGCCAGCTGGAGATGTAGCAGTATAACAGAGGACTTTGTTGTGGTAGTTGGACCTGTCTGTGCTCTAGCATGGTGTGAGCAGTCTTGAGGTTGGTCATGAGAAATGTGGGAAGTAAGCGGGTTGGAGGATCCAGAGGATGTTTGATTTCTGCAGCTTGGATGAATTGGAGGTTCAGGAGTTTCATGTGGAGCAGCTATTGCCAACCCCTCTCCTGCATTGCAGGTTATTTCACATGCAGGACATTTGTGCAGTGGATGTGGCAATACTGGAGGATTGTTGATGGTTATTGAATATACAGGACATCCTTTTAATGAGGCAGTGATGTTAGTTATGAAGTTTGGACGAGTAATTTCTTTAGTTTTTCAGAGTAACTTCAGGAGTTTAAATCCCATGTATTTTAGGAAAGTACTATAGAGCAAGTTGAATTTTCTTTATTGAATGAAATGATTTTTTCTATTGGAAACTAAATGTAACAAGAATTTAATAATTCATGAATTGAGCTTCAACATCTTTTAAATAATGGATAGACTGTCATGCCAAGTTCAGCTGAAAACTTACAGAGCATACGTTTTTATGTTTTTCTTTGACATTTAGAAGAATTACAGAACTACAAACATTTATTTTGTATTTTTGCTCATTGCAATATTTTATTCCTTTCACATTGATTTAAGAAATAAGTGACAGTTAAAAAAAAAAGTAACTAGCTTCAGTTTCTTATGGGAAAAGAGAATAGAAGGGAGAGAAGCCCTAGATACACATTCGTAAATGATTCGCTGGACTTTTGGCTGACAGATAGAACAGTTTCATAATAACTTTGTTTATTATTTTTCTTATCAGTAGAATCAAATGTTAAATAGCTCTACTGGAAAGTGCTGTAAGGTTGACTAACAATTACACCTCTGTCACCTCTGCTGTCTTTGTCCTTTTCAAAATAATCAGACTGGATTTATTCTATTGGTTATTTCCCCCCCCCTCTATAAAATAGAAATGATTTCCAGAAGATGTGGCAAGCTGCAGAAGCAGTGTGTCATTTTGTGGTATTTTTGGATATGAGGAGGATGGGTAGCCTCTTGCTTAAAGCAAAAGGAACCCAAAAGTTGTCCCTGCTGCTGACTTTCCGTGTGACTTTGAGCCCTGTTGTGTTATACCACTGGACATGAAGTGCCCCAGGAGAGGCGGGGACAAAGCCCGTCCTGGTGCGTGGTGGCCCCTGTCCCTCAGCCGTGTGTCACAGAGCTCTGTGCTGTCCGTGTGTCTTATTTGCAGGGGTACGGTCATGGCAGGCAGACCAGGTTAGCTGTTCAGGGGTTTTGGCACTGTTTCCTAAGGAGGTGGGCAATGTGTGACCAAGCTGCGTGTGTGGGTCTGCGTTGAGTGATGAGGAGCGGCTGAGGGAACTGGGGGTGTTTAGCCTGGAGAAGAGGAGGTTGAGGGGAGACCTCATCGCCCTCTACAACTACCTGGAAGGAGGTTGTAGCGAGGTGGGGGTGGTCTCTTCTCCCAAGTAACAGCGATAGGACGAGGGGAAATGGCCTCAAGTTGCACCAAGGGAGGTTTAGACTGGACATCAGGAGAAATTTCTTTACTGAAAGAGTGGTCAGGCCTTGGAACAGGCTGCCCAGGGAAGTGGTGGAGTCACCATCCCTGGAAGTATTTAAGACGTGTAGATGTGGCGCTTAGGGACATGGTGTAGTGGGCATGGTGGTGTTGGGTTGACGGTTGGACACGATGATCTTAGAGGTCTTTTCCAACCTTAATGATTCCATGTGCTCTGCTTCTAACCAGCACTGAATCTGCAGGTAGGTGTTGGCCGAACACAGCAGGAGGTGGAGCTTTCAGACAATTTAAACTCCTACAGTTTTTCATGAACCTAGATGTCTAGGATTTCTCTGCTCTTTTCTATGTGTACTCTCCTAGTCAGGCAGAAACCTGAAACACAGGCTCAGCCTATTAGACAACAGATAATCTACAGCTGAAGGTGATGCTATAAATGTTACAGATGTTGCAATCCAGAAGAAAAAAACCCAACCAGAGCACAAAACTTGTTGGGTCTTCGAGCATCTAACTCAGCATCCCAAACCCACGAGGTTTTACTTGTTCTGTGATTCGTGCACCTACTTTGTAATATCAGTTCAGTGGAGGAGCAACTGACTCCAAGGTGGTGGACTGCCTCGTCTATCTTGGCAAGACCTTTTGAAATCCATGAAAAGACTACTACAGATTTCATGAATAGGTAGCCTCTTTTCTGGTATTTTGGAAAATTCTTCAAGTGCCAGAAATGAAAGAATATTTTCCTTCTTTTATTCCCATGAATGTGCATCTTTCTTTCCTACTCCCCCTTTTTCTATGCAATGGAATTTGATGCTGGAGTTGGTGAGAACAAAAATATGTTATTTTTCAATTAGTTGCAGTTAAATGTATCTTACAGGATGTCCTAGTGTGAATACTGTTCAGTTAGAGGTTTGAAGTTTTTGAAATGAATGGTGTTGATCTGATCTGTTGCACCAAATGAAGAATCAGGCAATAAGGGTTTGTTTGAAGAGATGTAGTTGCCATTCTGAGGAGTTATTTATGAAAGACCTTAGATATCTCTAGTAATAATTTATTATTATTATTTTAGTTTTACTTAATTTTCCTGCTCTGTGTGCAGAACTGAAGCAGCAAAGGAGTAAGAAGTACTTAAGAATCCAGTGCAGATTATTTGAAGTGGTAGTACTGTACCTATGCCTTTGTCTCATACTATTTACAAACTATGAACTTGAGTCTTAGTAGTCAAATGGGAACAATCAAAATTTTAAGGGAATCATTATCTTTCAACTAGATATTCCAGGCGTAGAAAGATAACATTGGCACTTACAGGGTATTAATTGGCAAAAATCAATTGAAACTTCACTGTGATGAATGTTCCCACGTGTGAAATGACAGTGAATCTGCATTCAATTCCAGCTTGTTCAACTCTGTGGAAATAGTTTGGTAATCTGGGTAGTTATTTGCAATAGCTCATCAGGCTGATAATAGTGTTTATTGCACCATATGTTATCACCTAAGTCTCAAACTATAACTTTTACAATTTCATTGAAAGGGAAATAGGTTAATATTAAAATCAGAAGAGCTTGGGTTCTCTTTCTTTTATTTTATAAACTTGAACCTATTTCTTGGAGTCTCCAAAAACATGAAAGGAATAGGAAAATTCCTATCAGCGACCTTTTGCACCAAGTTAGGCTGATCTCATGTGGCTCTTTTTGTAGAGAAAGAACAGAAAAAGTTCATTTTTGATTTGGAGCTAATAAATAAGGCTTTTGTCTCCGTTACTCGTAGGTTGGAGCCCTGAGAGAAGAGCTGGCTAAGTTAAGTTCCCAGCTCTGTTACAGGTTGGGCTCTTAGCCCATGAAAAACCTCACAGTTAGAACGAAGAAGGCACAATCTGCCCTGGCTGGGTATTTTTAGCATGGTTTCACCCGAATGCTCAGGTTGTTTTCAGTAGTCTTTGTAGCATGATTATACCTAGAAGCATAATTTCTGGCAAAGATTTCTTGTACAAAAAGCTATAAAAATTCATTATTAAAAGGTAGTCTCTGTCCCAAAACTTTTCTAGTATAAGTAGTTTGAAATTCAAATTGTGTGATCTGGCATAATACCATTTTTTCTCCTTTGTTATGCTATTTGAAAGCTGGGCCTCTGTGTTCACTTCTGATCATTTATTTCTAAAAGATTTTTTACAAAAAAAAAGTTTTCGTCAGTCAATCTTTTATCAAGCACCTTTCTACACAGGGTGTTTCCTTTTCTCATTGGGAACATTGCAAGCAATTTAATCCCAAGGGGAAAAGAGGGCTAATATTCAGTGGTGGAAGAAAATAATTTGAATGTGATAGTGCAATGGTAGGAACATTTTGATTAAAAATGCAAGAACATTCAATCACTCTATCTAGCAGACCATATGTACATGAAAAGCCTATCTTCATTCTTATCATTCTGGGTGCTCATTTTCAACGGGATGATTGATTGGTGAGATTCCTATTTCTACACCTTTCATCTATCTTCAGTACTTTCATAAATGTTGAATTAAGCAGTTTTTATGAAACTTATCATAAACTGGAGTGTTCATTGAAAGTGACTGTGACAAAGTGGATTCCCCTACTCTTGAACTTCAACAGCAATATTGCACAATACATTTATTTCTGCCTGCTTAAAAGCACAGTTTTTTTTTCTTACGCTTTTTTTGCCCTAAGAAAAATTATAGAGAGGGGAAGGCTGAAGGGCTTTTGAGAAAAGCAAAAGAGAATGTCTTGGACTGAAAATCTTGTTCCTTATTCTCAGCTGCGGAAAGCGAGACCATTGCCTTTATAAAGCTGATTTCTTTCTTTTGTTCTTAATATCATTTTGTTTTGGCCCATTCCCTCTGAGATTGCCTTTTTATCTGGAAGTAATACTTGAAGCCTTTGTCTATCTTGGATTCTTCTATGTCTTTGGAAGTAGTACAGTCTTATGCATGCATGGTTTGTATAGGTTATTTTTTGTTAAAAGTAAATTATGTTGTATTAACTCTTGCCTTGTAGATATCCCATATCAGCACAAAACCAGTGCTGAAAAAAATAAAAGTTGGTAATTCTTCCTCGTTACCTGTGAGTGATGTTGGGCTTCAGGAAGTGAAGATGACCTCTATGCAGATCTGTAGCTGGACAGAATCGCTGACAGCTTATTGCAGCTGACAAATTTCCTCTTGGGTGACCCTCATGAATCTTCCCGTGTTAGAACTTGATCGGGCTAAATTTCCCACTTCCCCCACAACGATGTGAATCCACAGTCACGTTCACATGTGTGGCGTTATCAGGCAGTTCGTTTGCTCTGGAGGTGTTGGAGCCACATTACATCTCACCTGCCGGTGCTTCTGGTACTACGATATTCCATTAAGTCTCTTCCAAATTGGGTTTATATTTTTCCTGGGGAAAAAAGATATAAAATGCTTGATTTATGGGAACACATGGAAGTTGCAGATGTATCAGTGTCACCGCTTCCTCCAGTAACTGAATTAAATGGCTGGAAAAGGACAACCAAGGTGGCTGTCACATGCCATTGCATGGAAGTTAGTACAACATCTGCTTTGCCTGCTGTTTCAGAAATCACTGGTGCATATTATGATTGGGAAGAAAATCTCTATGACTTTTTTCTTGGTGAAGACTGTGCATGGGAAATGTTTAAGTTCTGCTGAGAACAGCCTTTTGTAAGTTACGGCAGCAGGTAGATATTTCTACCCTGTTCAGCATTTAAGTTACAAGAAGCTCAGAAAAAGGGCGTTTCTCTTTTTCTGTAGTCACTCTGACTTCTGTATTTTCATCGTTTGCCTGAGCACCTAATGCTCTTCACTTCTTGTTCTTGGGAGTGCCACCATTCATTGCCTGATTAGTATTTTTGATACATACAGCGAGTTAATTGTAGCTATAATCACTGGAAGCTGTTGGTGTTTTGCTGTTGTAATTTGGTATTTTCTCAAAGAACCATTAGAAGCGGATGTGATATAAACCGCTAGTTAAAAGCGGTATGATGCATGGGCTTTCTGAAGGCATGAGGGAAAACTAGCTATTGGTAGCAGAACTTCCAGTTAGAAGCATTTATGTTGCTTCCCTTAGGGATTATGACGGGAGGGTAAAACTTTTATACTATCAGGCACTGGTAAGCAATTCTCCATCTGGGACTTTAAATTGGTATAGCTCTATTATCCATTTGTACCCAGAACTCCTTGAATAATCATCTGCATCATCTTCTATGAGTGGCCATAGTCACATGTGCTGCTGGTGAAAGCACAAATGAAATGCTGCTTGCTGGACTTGGAAACCACAAGCTGTATTTCTTGCACTACCGCCCACTTCCTGTATCATCTTGGGCAGTCTCTTGCTGATAAAATGATTTTAGATGCAATTAACTCACTGCACACTTCAAAAATATTCAAGTGACTTGTTATAGCGATGATTTCTGTACTAGAGTCTACAGCCATGATTTGGGACATGACTCCAGGTAGGTGACAGAGGTGGAGGGAAGGTGTTGAACCTCTGCTATCCCTGCCCTGGAAGAGCAGTTCAGAAGCTGAATGGTTGTGTAAAAGCAGGAGCACAATCGCCACCTCCTTTTTCTGTGCTTACGTATGCATTGTTTCACGTATGCGTTTTGGTGTATGCGTTTTCCAGCAGTCTAGCGTGCCCTGCTTTCAGGTAGGCTTGTAGCAATGGGAGGGGATGCTCACTGGTAGCTTTAGGGCCAAATCATACTTGCTCTATTCAGTTGCCTGCATGAATGGAGATCAGGGATAAACTGTTTCAAGCGTGTTTTTTATCATGTTGTGTTTCGTCGTTTGGACAGTAATGCAGTGAACGAATTTTTGATTCAAGGAGCACAAGAAATCCTCCTATTAGTGACTGCATTTATTTAATACCATAGCTGGGCACTGGGGGGAGGTGTCACTGACTAGCTGGATGTTGTCTTTGACCTATTGCAGGCTGTCTTGCTGTTTTCTCATTATCCCAAATTGAATTAGTAGATCGATGAGCAGCAACTGGAAAAGAAGCGGAATTCACTGTGCATTGGATTTGGCTGCCCTGATTACTGCGAGGCTGCCGACAGCGTTGTGCAGGCAGCCGGAATACGCAGCAGCGTGAGCTTAACTTGCGAACAAGGTCCCCGAATTGTCAGTTAAGTCAACTGTAAGGTCAAAGAGCCGAATTCAGTCTTAGTGTGGAGGTGCTGTTGACTGCTAACACCAGGGTTTTGCAGCAAAAGGAGTTTTAGGAGAATTAAGTTGTACTCAGCTTATCAGTACCACAATTTCTTGTTTTCTGAGAGTACTGCCGGTGGCTGCATATAGTGTCTCTCACAGCAAGTGCCTTTGAATTATTTATAACCGACTCGATTTGCAATCCTAGAATATGAGCGTTTTCCAGCCTAAAATTAAGCTAAGCAGTAGTCTCTCCTGAAGCCCTTGCTGGTTATTAGTAGTCCCAATGTGTTATACCCAGTTTGCTACTGGCTTCTCATAAACTCACCCAAACGCAGGACGTCTTACAGCAGCCAGGCTGGGCTGCAGCCTCCTAGTCAGGCTCTTAAAATGTGTAAAATCAGTATTTCCACATGTGTGGTTGTCATATCCGTGTGACATCCTTCACCAGGGCTCGTCGGTGTGGCTGCGAGCAATCAGTCCCCTGGCAGAGCCAGCCTGGCCCCACCTGGGTACAAAAAGCTTGGTTTGGTGACTAGGAATGTCAGTGGTGACCCTGAGGATTTTGGGTGAGGTTTTGAGCACATTGGTATCGCGGTCCAAGTGTCTGTAGGTGAGTTACAAATATTCTCAGAAGTACTCACCCCTGTGCTGTACTGCGCTGGGCAGTCCCTGTGGCTGGAAAGGGTTCTTGGCTGCGCGCAAATAAAAGGTAATGAAATGCTGAGTGCTGTATATCAGTCTCCTGCCTTGCAGAGACGAGTGCCTGATGCTTGTTGAACGGTTGGTTTACTTCGTGAATACTGACTCAGTTGATGTTTTTACTTACCTTGTGGGTGAGGATGCATTTGTGAGCCTATTAGCTTATGAACTGAAATTAATTTGTGAGTTTATCTTTTACTGAATTTAGTACTGCAACATCAAATAATTTTTCTCACAATTTAGCTTAACATTGATTTCTCATTTAGTTAAAAATTTGAAATCTTACAGGCTACACACGAAATTAGGTTCTTAATGACTGTTTTATTCAATTATTATGGAGATACTCGTCCTATCATAGTTAATGTTCCATTTTGAAATTGGCTTGAGAGGGAATGTAAAACGTTACTTTTCTCTCCAAGTCTCCAATATCCTCATGAGTAATATCCTCGCATGACATTTTAATGCAATTTTTAACCATGCTGGATTTCCTTTGTACAGTTTTATTTTACTTTGTTTCAGAATTTGAACCAAGAAATTATTAAAATGCAGTTTAAATTGGGTTTTAAAAGCTTTGATTTTTTTTTTTTTTTTACAAAGATTGTTTCTTACAAAGGTTTTGGCACTTTTTCCAAAAATTCATTTTAACAAAACTTTAGCGCTGCTTGTCTTGGGAAAAAAGCCTCAAATTCTTTGTTATTTCTTAAGCAGCACTAACAGAGACTTAATGGTTATTGTAACTCTTTTTGTTGATGGATAACATTCTTTAACAGCAATTGATTTACAGAAAACATAGATAAATCCGACAGATATAATCCAGCAAAGAGTTTTCGGAGCGGGGAGGGATTTTAGTATAATTTTTAGACATTATTCATCAAGACTGAAAGCTAGTGGCCAGTAGTTAGATGAAGAGATAACATCTCTAGACTTTCCTTTCCAATTTTCTCACACTAGATGACTAATATGCTTTTTGTGACAAAAGGGAAAGATTTGATCACATAATGAGAGGCGGTATTGATGAGGCAAGGGCCCTAGGAAAATGGGAAACATATGCAATGAGATAAAATGGAAACACATTTCAGAGAACTGCATTGGCATCTGCTTACTTTGCAATCTAAGAAGTGACTTCCATTTAAATAGTGAGACTGTACAACGGGATCTAATTCAAATAAATACTGAGCATTAAGGTGACAGCTTAAGTGCATTATATTCAGGGATAGTGGGCACTGCTGAGAATATAGTTTCTTTTAAACAGTAAGTAGTAAAGTGTTGTAGCAAAAATGGAAATCTTTGCAATACAATAAATAAACAAACTGCTCTGCAGTGTGATACATCAGGAAAGATCCTTCACACCCGAAGTGTCATTCCTGTATTGTCACCTGTAGATAGAGAAACAGGCAAATTATCCACGTAAAGGTAAGAGGTGAAGGGGTGGGTCTGGAGAGTTTGATTAAACCCATAGACCAAGATACGTGGTGGTGTATTTCAAATAGTTTCCAGGTAGTACTAGAAATATGGTGTTGGGTGTCACTTTGGACAAAATGAGCAAGAAATGGCCTTGGATGTGGCAGTCACGGGGGTGTGAAAGGGGAGCCTGGGCAGGTAGGAGCCCAGGTGAAAGTCTGGGAAGATGATCGTAGCTGAATAGTGGAACAACTTCTTGCACTTCTCTTCTTCGGTCCTTTCCGAATCACCATTAATTATTCTTAGCTGTACAGTCAAGCGCTCTGCTGTATTCCGTTCTAATGTACAGGTCAGGTTTATCCCTTCTGTAACTGCACAGGAAAAATTTTGTGTGGCTGCAGGGCTTTTTGGCCATTTTTGGGTGGGGAGAAGGGGTGGGTGTGGGTGTTTTTTTTTGTTTTGTGTTGTGTGGTTTTTGGGTTTTTTTCCCCTCCTGTGAAACATACTGTGCAACACGATGCACTCTGGAATAGTCTCTCCTTCTGGCTTGTGTGCTGAAGCCCTCCTGGCACGGCGAACACCTGGAGAGCTGTGTCCTGTGGGTTTGTAACCCAGCTGACAGCTTTAGTAGAGAGTCTGCAATTAAAAATTCACAGGACTGTTGATTGCAAATTAGGGTCAGCTGGATGAGTCAAAATTACAGGCATCTTCCTACCTGATCAGGTGCTTTGAAATAGTCATTTGTCTGCTGAATCAGAAGTCGTTTGTCCATTGTAATTACGCTCTGTAGGAGTGATTTCTGCAGAGAGGTGCTGGAGATGGAGAAGAGCTTGCAGAACAAGCCACGTGGAGAACAGAAAAATGCAGCTGCATCCAGAGTGCCTGGAAAATGCAGGTCTGCATGTGCAAAGTGATCGTTTCACACTGAGTCACACTAATACCTGTTTGTGCATCCAAGCATGAACTACAGGTGTTGGTGAATTCTTCTGATTTTCTCATTTTCTTTCTTGTGCCTTTCTTTATATTATCTTCTATGTCCTCTTCACCTATTGTCTCACCAGTGCTGTTTCTTCAGCTCCCACCTAAAGAATCGGCTCTGAATCTCTGATTGATAAAACGTCTTCACTTCAACTTTGTCCTATAGTTCTTGTCCTAAAAAGTGTGTCTGTTGCTAAAGAGAATATCTGTTTATTTCCATTTAATTAGGACAAAGCCAACCTTTTACGCTCTTCTCGTGCGCGAAGGCTCTGTAGGTTGTCCATTCCATCTACTGAAGTCTGGCTCCAGTTATATCTATGCTATCTAACGAAATGCTTTTGAGAGAGAGTGAGTTACTAAGATAATGTGGTAGTTAGCACCAATTAAGATAAAATGTAAAGATAAAAAGATAAATAAATACATGTCCTGATTCCTTCTGAGTGAAATCTTAACAACTTCTTTATGCTTTAGACTGGTCAAATATCTTATGGAAAGTAATATTTTGACACATATGCCTTAATCTGCCTAATTCTGTTCTTCCAGAATTATGGTTTCTAAGTTCTTATTGGTTATAAAATAGAACTTGGAAATTGGCTTTTTTTTCCCTATAGTACCTTTTTCTATCTTCTAGAATTTGTAAAGAATGATCTAGATAGAGGTCGCTAAAGAAATTCAAGTGGTTGATGCATTGACTTGAGTGCTATCCCACAGTGTTTAAAAGCTCCTTCAGTTGCAGGGAGCAATGTTAGTTCATTGTGTTCAGATCGCACGCAATGAGCAAGGCTTCTCAAACAGAAGGCTTACTGCTGGCCTATTGATTTAATACATCTTTCACTGTGGAGGGTTACCTTGGCCACCAAGGTGGCTTCAGCTAGGCTTACCTGTGTGGGAGTTGTGAGATAGCAAACCTTTTTATAACAGCTTATGTGGCAATTAATATTAAAGACTGCATGCAATTATCCTATCCTTATTTCAGAAGAAATTAATACAAAGAACTTAGGAATAGGAAGGTAAAAAATGGCTTTTTTTTTTTCCCCCTCTACCATTTGCAGAACTTGGTGCATGGACAGCTTTCTCTTTCCTACCTGTTTTTATTTTAGATGGAAGTTGAATGATTCTGTTCATCTCTTCATGTATTATTTCTCTGATATGCAACATCTGTATCCCTTTGATGGGAAAGATAATGCAGAAGTTGGCTAGTGCCTGCAAATACCCAGCAGAAATGCACGTACATATTTGATTGTGTTTCTTTCCATCTACACAGGGCAAAATAAAGGCAGTAAATGGCAGGGCTACAATAAAGCAGTGTTCTCTGCTTTAAGAATAGCTGTTGGATAGCTTCTCTGAATGAAATGTAGTCACAGGTAAAAGGTGAAGTGGTGGGAATGGCTGTGGAACTGAGAGAGATGTCCAATGCACAGCAAAAATTGAACATCTGACAGAATAGATCTGAACATCATCAGCAGAAAGTTGTTTCCTTTAGTAACAGTGATTTTTGGTGTTTTATTTAATTTCCCAAGTTGTAACGTAGAAATAATAATGCCTGTATCTTACAAATGTTGGGGTTGGTCCATGGAGCTATTCCTTTTGGGTTCATTACAGTTTACTTCGAGTGACCAGTCAAAATACTGGCAAAGTTAGGTTGTTTGTTTAGATCAGCCTAGTGTCTCTGCTTTTCTGGGTAAATCAGCTTATTGTGAAGTTTCCTCTTTGTATACCCAGAGCTCTCAGTCTGGCAGAAGAATTTAAATATGAAGTCTGAAATTAATCTGAGTGCTGTGTTCTGAATCCTGTGAAGAGTAATAATGTGCTTAAATATTTACCAGCACCAAACATGGTACACGATAATCAATATGTACTGTAGGAATACCAACTCTTTAATTTACTACATATTACATTGAATAGGATAACAGTCTGCTTTGTCTTTTACTTTGCTTTAGTACAATAACCTTTAAACCCAAGCTTATTTGTTCAAAATAAATCCAAATCTCCTTTTTTTTGGTCAGTAACCTGCTTTATTTAACAGACGCTTCCTATTTCTAGTCTCTTTGCTGGCATTTATCTGCTTGCAAATGGATTTATTATAAAGTAATCCTAGTTTTGAACAAAATGTCTTTCGCTATCTCAAAAACCCAGGCTCTTCTGTGTTTGCTCTGCTACCAATTAAGTAGAGTGAGTCAATGAAAGCCTTTTTCAGAGCATCATCCAAGTAGGTTGTGTAGAATGAAATCCTGATGGCTATTCTGTAGCTAAAGCAGGTGGTGTATAATGGCTCATTTGAACATAGGGATTGGGAGAAGCAGGGAAGATGGATATTTCTGGCAGTAGATTCCTTTACTCCTTTTCTGCCTCTTTTCTAGCAAGCTATTCCATCCCATACATGTCTGGTATGCTGCAGCAAAAGACTTCTGCAAATAAGAGGGAAATTTCATAGTCAGCTGAAGCAGACCCAAGATCCATCATGATGCCAGTAGAGATAGCCCCTCAGTCTTGCTGCATCCTCTGCACTCGTGACTGTGGCCGCACGATGAATTGTATTTAGTTGCTGTGTTCCCATTGATATTTTAAATACAGTAACAAAACAACAACAAAAAGTTTTTTTTGCTGGGTTAGTTTGCTACCAGGTTAGTATTCTATGAAGTTGTGTAGTAAGTATACTCTGACAAAGGAGAGGTGATGGGATTACTGGAGTGGGGAGCCCTTTTTAGCAGTAATGTCATCTTAGTTTAGCTTAATCCAAGGAAATCGCTATGATGAATTTGCATCTTTAACAGCTCTGCCATTCCTTCTCTCTCCAGTACGCTCGCTTTGTGTTGTATCTGCAAATTCTACCTTGTCTTTCTGTACTGGAAGGTGCGTTAGGTCCCTGTGAAAGAGATGGGGAACAAGATTGGGACCTGGTCCCTAGCGCATTGGTCCCCTGCTGACTTCATTGGATGGTGTATCAAGCAAATATAAGATTGTAGGTACTTAATTCATTCTGCCTTTCACATTTAGCCATGACCTTCTTCAGCCTCAGGATTCATCGCTATTCAGAGAGATGAAAGCATCTCATTTGCATAACAGCACCCTTCTCTCTATATGAGTTGTTGGTATTTACATGTAGCTATAACAACTGAATAATTGTAAACAGGAGTAAGCAAATAAGAAAATTACCAGCCATTCATTCATAAACTGGTCAAAGGAACTGCATCTTTTATCCTCGGATAAATATAAAAGTAATCCCAGCCTGATAGCTCTGATACTGCAGATCTTTATGTCAAAAGGTTAGGAGTGAGGGACAGAAGATAAACTGAACCGTAGTCTTAAAACTTAACAAAGAGATGAACAAACAACACCTCCCGGAGAATCTCTATTTTTTTGTTTTCAACAAACTTGGGCTGGTATTCCAGTTTCTCTTACGTACGCAGGGAGTACTCCACATACCTGCTGTAGTTTGGATAGTGTTTTTTGGATGCAGATATTACGTGTTTAGGGGTGTGAGAATGTTACTGAACTCTCTGAGGGAGGTGAATTCCTGGCAAATGCCTCAGCATGCGGCTAACTTACTTAGCTACACTGCCTGGCTTGATTTAGCATTCAGAAAGGTAACAAGCATTTAAGAGTATGAAAGGTGCAACAGAAATTGCTCAGCCTTCTTTTTTTACGCTTTGCTGGCTAGGATGATGATAAAAGTTTCACCAAATTAAAGCTCCTGCAGGTAAATTAGAAAACAATGAAAGGAAAACCATGCTAATCTAGGGCCAATAGTTGCAAGATCACAACAGGTTTAAGGGAAAGCCAAACAAATACATTTGAATTTGGGTCTGTTCACTGGGAATGAAGGCTGGTAAAACCAGTTTATGCCTGGCTGTACTCTGGAGTACTCTATATGCTGGTGCCTGAGCGCACACGTTTCCCAACGTACATACTCGCTTCCCGTAGGATGGGAAGTCCTCTGTCATGTAAGGGGATGCAAGGAAGGCATGGAAAGGGTAGAGCAAGGCCAGGACGTGTTTGGGCTGGTGGTTTTGTGGAGTATTTTTGTTTGCTTGGTTTGGTTTGTTTTTTTGGGGGTGGGTTTTTTTTTGTTTTGTGGGAGGTGTTGTGTGGTTTTTTTTTTTTCGTTTTTTTTTTTAAATGGGATTCATAGCTCTAGAACTTGGGGACCGACCAAGACAGTAGTGAAATGTGGTGCTCAACAGCAAGGAGCTTTCTGGCTCTGGTCCTTGAGAACGTGCACAATGACAGCTATTTCAGAAAGCAGTTGACGGCTCAAATGTGTTACGCTGTTGTACATCTGCATTTCCACAGCTAACAGTCTTCTGTGTCAGTTCATACCTGCTGCTTCTTGCCTAAGTTGTTTTGTGTGCACCTGCAATGAACAAGATCTTTCCAAGCTTTTGAATAGTCTCAGCTTCAGCAAATTAAAGAGTGATAATGTCTAATCAGCGCTGCACAAGTTGTTCTCCGCTGTTTGTATTCATGTTAAGAACATTAATTGAGAGAAATATTCCTCTTCAGCTTTTGTCGGAGTGAACCGACTTCTAATAAATGTTTACTTACGTGATGATGATGTATCATTACAGCATCTTACTTCTGAAAGAATGGTAAAGATCTATAGGATGTGCTTGTGTAATTGTGAGGAAAGACAGTCAAGAATCCTAAACAAATCCCAAACTAAATAGATCATATCATGAACTGTGGGTAAGATACAATGACTCGGATGACATTGTGCTCCCAGAGTAAGTCAGAGGAGGGACGGGAAGGACTGGATGCTTCTGGCATCTTCTCACAGAAGCCACCTCTGCAACCCAGCCAGACCCAATACAGCAGCATTTAAATAGTTTTGAAAACTCTCACTTGGTCAGGAGGAGCAATCAGATGAGGGAATTGGCACGCTGGAAAGATCTGCCAATAAAGTGGCAGGTGGGCCAATAAAGAAGAGGGGATGAAGCTCACAGTGTGCTGGTCCAGAGCCTGGAGAATTACCTGATGAGGAGGAGACAAATGAATATTTTATCACTATTCATCACCATTATGGCAGCATGAAAAGGCAAAGAAAGAAGTGGAGAATGGTGGGCTGGGAACACATAATGTTCCTTTAGCGGTGCTGTGGGTTTGCTCTGATGAATCTGTCTTGCATCTCACCCAAAGAAAAGAAGTTGGCTAATGATGTGCTTTGCAGATGGATCAGTGCTGGCACTTCACTCTGTAACTGGTACACAGGTGTTTGATTTTGTTTTTGTTAACGAGCCAATAGCAGGCAGATTTAGGGAAAATGGACCACAGTTACTGTGTAGAGACAGAGTTTCACTGCTCGTAATCTAACTCCGCCATATGTTCAGTGTACGAGCCCAAGCCATGACACATCTTCCAGTCAGTGGGCCAAACTCACATCTGGTGAAAGGAACTACACCTACCAATGTTACTCAACCCGACGCATCACTTCAGTGCTGTTTCGCCTTGTCGAGTTAAGCAAACACCTCTGACAATTCTCCCTGATTATTCGTCCTGTCACAAACTCCCGTCCCTTTTGTTGCTGCCTGTATGCTTTCCAGAAAATGCTCTTCACAGCAGATGTTTGCTAATGCAGAAAGTGTTAGAGAAATAGTTGTGAAAAGTAGATTTCAATATGTTTTTTTTATACCAGGTGCAGTTATTGAATATGAGGATTAAGCAAAGAAGTTGCTTGGTTTGGGAAAGTCTTCAAGTCTATTTAAAATTAAATGCTGCTCAGGTATTAACTGTAAATTTTCTGTAAGAACAAATCAATGCAATGTGTGCCAGAAAACCTAACAGAGGTGCTAATGCAAGGAAATCTGTTAATGGATGGTGGAGGGGATAACAAATTGAGGCAACATGTAGGTACTCTGCTGGATTAAGAATATATAAACTAAGAATTCTTTGCTGAAACTATTCATGAAACTATAGGGGGGTGATATTAGTAAAAACTCATATGCCTTTTGAGGTCAGTTTGTAAAAAGCAAGCATGGGAAAACCAATTGAAAAACATTAACATAAAATGAGTAGTAGGTAGGCTGTCTATTCTTTCCCATATCTACTGATGCTTGCGGGTAGATTTTGTTAAAATAATTGTAGGTAACACAAAAGTGCTGAGTTTTTCCAAATATAATACCTCCAGGAAGTTCTCAACTGCGTGTTCTCTTTACAGGAACTGTTTTCTCATAGCAGCTTATTTAGTGCTGGAGAGAAGACAGCAAGTCCTTCTTCACCCTGTTGTTCTCCTTCTCAGGTTGTCTTTTTTTAAACTTTTTTCCTCTCTTTTTTTTTTTTCCTTTTTTCTTCTAGTTCTTTGCCCTTTTGTAGGAAGGGTTTTTTCTTGGTCAGTTTGTCACAATTAGAAGTGAAATAATGGAAATACCCTGCATCTGCGGTATATCTTACGTTGCTGGGGAACAGAAACTGTTTCAGTGTCCATGGTTGTCACCACTTGCTCTTCTTGTTATCTTCTCTCCGCGACTGATTTACGATGCAGCTAATGTCTCTCTCCAGCCTGCTGAGGCACTGTTAAATTACATGCAAAACCAGACACATGCAGTTTGAGTCACAAGGGAGCATATTATAAGAAAATAGCGTGTTGATTCTATTCTTTGGTGGTGTAAACAGAGAGGGGGAAAAGTATATTGGGTATATTGAAGTCAAACACAGTGCTCCAGGGAGAATGGAATGCAGTAACAAGTCTGGGCAAACCCTTTTAAGAATGACCAAAAAACCATGTTCTAAGAAATTCAGAACTGAACAGTTCTTCATCTCTAAGACTTTTAACTTCCTTTTGCAATTGTCATTTTATCTTGAATCATCATAGCTTACTGGGAAAGTATTGTAGTGTAGGAGTTAAGGGATGTGCAGTCTATGTTAAAGTTGTATTTACGATTATGTTCTGAACTAATATCTTAAGTTTTTATGAGACAAAATGGCATTTATGAATAATTCATTCATGACATGGTAAGCTGAACTATAGCAATTTCTTCCCAAGAGTTATTTGGAAGAGCTATTGACAATATGAAAATTAATGTTAACCAAAGGACATCAGTAGAGATAGGTTGAAGAGAGAGGGAAGTCTGCCTATAGCCTCTTGGGGAATATCTTGGGATTTATAGTTTTTTCTTACTTTCATTAATTTGAATATTGTCAAGAATATGAAATGTACTTTATATTCCTCCAAAAAACCCCACCCCTTAAATGCATTCTGGAATTTCAATGCAATACTGTATCCCAGGTGTGCCAGCTTCACAACAGGTTGCCTGTAGCAGATTCACAAAAGGACTGAGTTGCTAAAAGTGGGAATTACTTGGGGAATATCTTTGTTTAAATTCAGAATTAGTACTTGGGAGCAAGGTTTGGTAATGAAACATAGTTCCCCTAACACATCAATTCAATGGCAGTAGCAGTCAAAAAACCAAATCAAATGCTAGAAATTATTAGGACAGAATTAACAAAAAAGAGACTTTACTCAGTGGCATAAAAATGGTTTGGTGTTTTTTCTACATCTTGAATGCTGTGTGAAGTGCTGGTCCTTCTTCTGAAAAAGAATACAGAAATTTAAAGGTTCAGGGAAGGACAACGAAGTTCATCATAGGTACAAAATGGCTCCTGTATGAGGAACAAGTAGGACACGCACGAATATTACTTTTTTTCCCCTACATGGACAGAGTGGGTGGTAATCAAATATTCACTGTTTATTCTAGTGCAAGAATCGAGGCCTTGAAACAACAGTACTAAGATCCAGGATTAAAATAAATGGAGGGAGGCAGCTCTTCAGTCAGTAGTTAAAGCTGTTGACCTCCTTGTTGAAGAGTGTTGTGGGTGCTGTGCTAAGAGTTAACATGGTTTTGGTCAAGGGCTGGACAACCATATGGAAAAGAAATCCATCGAGTGTTCCTGAATATACAGAAACCGCACACTGAACATTCCGTGAGCCAAGCTGGTGGTTGGGGAGAAGTATTATATAAACTCATCATAGCCGTCCTTTTTTCCTAAGAGTTTGCTCATAACCACAATAAAAATACTGTTAAGTGGACTTTTGCTCTCACTGCTATGTTTTTATATCAATATTGTTGATGAAATCAGAAGACTAGTTAGCGCTAAAGTCCTGAAAGCATTTGTTTATTCCTCTCTCCATTCTAATGAGCCCGTGCCAACTTGTAGTTTTACTGTTTGCTCTTCCTGAGCATCTACTACAGGCAGTTTTTATTAATTGGTATTTTCCCTCTGTTTTTATGGTCCCATTTCCATGTCCTGTATAAAAAATTATCCATCAGAAGAGGGATTCTGGTTAGGTGAGGGCTGTGAGCTGTGACTCTCGGAATCCGTTCTCTGCGTGGCCATGTACTCAGCGCCGGGACGCGTCTCTGACACGCAGTTTGCTCACCTGGAAGAGAAGCTGATGGGGTTGCGATGAGACAGAGATGGAGAGCAGAGAGTTTTTTGATCTAGGAACTTTTCTGCTACATTAGGCGATGCCAGAGATCAGTGGTTTTGGTGGCTCTACATTACACGTTGCACCTCAGCTAAAGTCGCAAGGCTAACTTTGAGATGCTTTGACTCTGTTTTAATTTAGTTCCGCTCTCCCTTTGTGTCATGGCACAAGCAACTGGGTGTTAGTGGACACCGAGATGCTGTTTGTCTCCTTTTCTCATAACATGTTGCTAAAGCAAGCTGGAGAGCGAATGAGAGTCAGATTCCATGCTAAAGCCTTGGTTCAGTATCGATTTGAATTCGCTTTGCTCAAACCTACTTTTCTGAGTCAGAGTTTACACTTCTGGCTGGAGTCCTGCTGATTCATGAGTGGGTTTCAAATCCAGCTCTGGTCTTCTACGTTACTACCGGTGACCAGAGAGGGAGTCCGGGAAGATTCCCCTATGTAGACAATAAGGAAAACGGGCACTTGAAAACTTTCTGAAAACTCTCTGGAAGTATTGGGACGGGCAGATGAAGGGGATGGATGTGCAGCCTGTGCCTAGGCTAACCTGGCATCGGGAGAGCTGCCTATGGCTATATTGCTGCCCAGGGGGGCCGTTCGGCGAGTCAGCAATAGGTGTAAGTCTGGCACAGTACAGCTGCCTGAACTGGGGAAAGGGCTTTCCCAGACCCTGGTGCAGCTCAGGACTGGAAAAAAAAAAATTAGCCTTTTTTTTCCCTTCCCGCTGGCAAATGCAATTTTACAGTCTCTTTAGAAAGCCTGCTGCTGGCTGTCACGAGCTTGCTTTGCCTATGCTCTGCCCTGTCTGGATGCAAATCAGCTTCAAACCCAGAGCGTGCAGCTCCATTCGTGTCATGACAAGCTGGCGGGGGGGAGCGCTGCTGGGAAGCCCTGCGTCTCACTGTGCATCTCTGCAGGTCCTGCGCAGCTCGGCGCGGGAGCGGAGCAAGCCTCTGTCAGCAGACAGCCCTGTAAATAGGCAGAGCACAGGCTGTCACCCTGCGTTTACCCGAGTCACAGGTCTAGGGGTTGCCTCCCAGCGAAGTTGCGTGCGCTGCAGCATCCAATTTAGCCGATGCAAATCCTGCCTTAGTATTTTCCTTATAGTCGACATTGTTTCCTTTATTATGTGGCCACTCACGAGGGAGCTATTTCATAGGGATTTTGAATGTCTTGCTCGTAAAAACTGCAACTTCTCCTATATGCAGGAGATAGCGGGTTTTATTCCTCTTGTGATGTTCCATTTTTTCCTAAACTAAGCACTTTGCTTCAAAAGGGTGTCCTTGTAAGTCTTCGTCCTTTTAAATTCAAAGGTCAATGATACTTTCTATATGCAAATTCAGTTGTTAAATGTATTGCACATTACTAGTCCTGGCAGATGGGAAAAACTGCAAATTTATCATGGTGATGGCTTCAGGAACAAAGTAAGTAATTATAGACACAGTATGACAACTAATGACAGTCTCTTTTATTCTCTAGTGTTTTCAGTAGCCTTTCATATGAAAGAAGAGAAATAGAAGGTTACCTTAGCTGTGTGTCTAAATCTAAGCCAATATTACCAGAAACTGTAGTATACAGCCTTTATTATTACCTATTAGAATGCAGTTTAACTTCTGGCCCCTTAATAAAGCTCTTGCTGGAGATGCATTAATAAATACAAGTTTATTTTGTGTTAAACTTTCCTTTTCTTACTTGTTGCACCATAAGGAATTATAGGCAGTTGGAAGGAGACTATTCTGCTGAGAGAAATTTTTTCTAGTCCTATTTCATATGCTGGATAATCCGTGTTAATACTCAAATAAAAAAAGGTATTTTTTAAAGTAGCTGGTTTGTTTTTATGATGATTTCAGTGGCTATGGGTTCTACGTGGTCACAGCTCCACTGTGCCAGGTGTCGCATTAAGTGCAGCAGACCACAATTCAAATATGTAGGTTATTAAAGAGGAAAAGAAATGGAGGCTTGCAGTCCTCTTGGTACAGGTGGAGACTTTCATAGAGCTGCTTTCCAGTTTTGGAGGGAACAGAAAGTGACAGCGGGGCCAAATTGCTCCGTGAGAACGTGTGATTTCTGCTTGTCCAGGCTGGCCAGCATCACCCAGCCTTCCTGCTGCCGGGCTGAACGGGTTGCTTCACTTAAAGCCCTCACCAGCAGAAGCCTGGGGACAGATCGTGTTCCCATGTCTCCTGTCAGCACCCTCTCAGTTTAGAGTTGAACTTCAGCTATCCTTATAAACTCAACCATATTTTCTTACCAGCTTGCAGTCAGTTACTATATATTGATCCTTAGTGAATGTAGTGATCTGCACTCCAAATGACTAATTAAATATGCCATAAATCTGCAAGTGAATGAGTACTTCAAGTGAAAGAATTCCTTTTTATGTAATAAAACCAAATCTCTTTAAAAAGTCATGTTCTAACTACGTAGTTTGAAGGTGTTTTACCACTGGCAGGACTGTATAAACTACTGTGCAGTGATGTATACAGAGCTACGGAGATTGCACAAAAATTCAGAGGTCAAAAGTCCAGTGGATAATAATCATAAACAGCCAAAGGAAAATACGTAATTGGGCTAACACATTGTGTACCTCAGATGTCGCTTTTTCAATGTTTTGGGAAAATCAAACTGATTCCATTGGCACTAAAGTTGTAGAGAAGACACCAGGTCATGCTTTCTTGGATGTAGCTAAACAAGCCATTTTTGGACACAGGCAAAGAGGTTAAATACAAAATAGATGTGCATTGGCAAGCCATGAGCTGGCCAGCTCGCTTTCTAACGGTAACTCAGTGGAGGCGGCAAAATAGGAGAACGTGGTCTGAGGAGCTTGCCAGTGCCGAGCAGAGGAGCAGATACCTCCTTGGTGTTAGAGACAGCCTGAAGTCAAGCTTGTGCTTTATACAGTCAAGCCTGTTTGAGCTCGTACCCCTGGAGCCTGTGCAGGTCGTTGGTTGCACCACCTGACAAGATATAAAGCCGGAGCTGTTCTGGTAGTGCTCATCAGCCCACCTTACTCACTTCAGGGATACTACCCATTTTATACCAGCTAAGAATTTAACCTGGCCTGGACAAAACGGGATTTTTCTGCCATAAAAGCCTGCGGGCGCTGTCTTACCTCATGATGACTAGTCCAATCTTCCCAGGAAAATAACGGTGCGCAGTTGCTTGTCCTGCCGTTCCTTGCACAATGAATTCAGGTGGGCAGGTATTTTGCTTCCTCCCCAAGAAGGAGGCACTGATAACAGAAGATTAATGCTGCTCCGTTTAAATTATAGCTGGCAAGCAAAATGCCTTGTCCCCCCCCGAGACAGAGGGAAGGATCTTCAGGGGAATAAACTTTTCTGATATTTAATGGCTGCAGGGTGCCAGGACTGTACTCCAGTAGGCCAGAGACTCCTTTAATACTGATTTATTACTGAGGCGAGGTACGTGGTCTATGTATCTTGTGCCTGCAACGGGGCTTTTCTTAAATGTCTGAAAACAAAATACTGCCCTCATCCCGCGGTGCTAACTCAGGCACTCCTCCTCCTCCTCCTCCTCCTCACCTCCAGCAGCAGAATAACGACTGTCTGTCTTGACATGCTGAAACAAAAAGTCAGTTCCTAAACTCAAACAGATGTGCTTTAGAGATTTGAGTGACTCCCTGTATCTGCCATTTGCATACCCATATAAAAATTATATTGGCCATTATTCTAAAAGTAGTTGAACATTGCGGTAGCTAAGCAGAAACATATATGTTTATACAAACAATATGTTTATAAGTAACATATAAGCAATAATTTAATAACCTTTATCCACCTTTGTTGAGAAGAAAATGAAATAAGAAAGATTAGGCTGTTTGTCGGCAAGTCCCTGTGACGTGGGCTGTATAGCACTGATCTTTAATTGTGATTTACGGAAAAAATACCTTAGTTCAGTGACCCTCAAACTTGTGCTGTCGCCTAAAAGGAGAGACACTCGTGATCTCTTGGCAGATTCAGTGAGAAAGCAGAAGGTGTAAGCACACTGCCATGCAGACCTGACTCTAATACTTTTTGCGAGATGGCATAACCTCAGTAACGAGAGGAATCGGATGCCTCGTTCCCAAGAATGTGACTTGTCTGAGGTGTAATCACTCCAGGCATACGCTGTTAGATAATGTTCTCCAGCACAGTGAGCACTCTGAAAATACCTCATCTGAAGAATAGCTTTATATTGCCATTCTAGATGCTCTCTAATTTTTTCCAGTATTCATCTTACACTAATCTTTTCCACTCAGATGTGTGGGAAATGACTGCAATCTTTCTTTCACATAGTTTTTCTTCATTAATCATTCGTCTTGAGCAACTGGTGCTGCAATATTATGAGACTTAGGATAAAATCCCAAATGCTAATTTACAAATGGTAAGCTTCCCATCAAATTTGAATTTGATCATTGGAGAGATTCAATAAATGTCTCGTATACAAAGGCATGAGTTGTCTTCTTTTTTAACTGTATGATCTGGGTGCTCAAGAACAAAAAATAATAATCCCACCCTTTCAAATAATGTGATAATAGGTGAAAGCTATTAACTGTTGGCAGGCTATTTTGGAGCTGGTTATTCCAGGTTTTCTCCATTTTCAGAAACTCTCGTAAGGAGGGTTCGGAGCTAATTGGAGCACAGGTGTGATCTTGCATAAAATGTGTTGCAGTACGTACACAACACTCACTGAATAAGCTCACTCTTACTTACAGATTCTGGTCGGCAATGCATTTAATGGCCAGGTTTACAGAGCAGTAAATACAAGAACATGTAAATAATTTTCCAGGACCTGGAATGGCATTAAAATTTCTGAGGCATGTAGAAAATCCCAGAGAGCTCTTACAATGAAACTGTTTCCCACAGTAATATGTGCTTAAAAATGTGAAATTCACAGCCTCAGAATATGATAATGCAAGCCTGGAAGAACTTGTATGTAAAAAAACTTATCAAAGTGTCCCCTTCAGTACAGGAATGGACCAGTGACTGCACAGAATCTTAGTTAAAGTCAGTTGACTTTGGTGTTTGGTGGGTGTTGTTCTGGGCTCTGCATATGATCCCCAGCAAATACATTCAGAAATATACTTAAATAATACAAGTAAATTAATTGTAACAAATATAATAAATTTACAATAAATAATATAAATTATGCATAAATATGCATTCATAAGTATGTGACAAGCGTAGATTTACAATATAAATAATTAAAACTGTTGAGAATAGGTATTTCTCTTATTTTTTGAATATACAAAAAATTTCCTGATAATCTAATGCAGTAATGGCTATTCCGGTAGTTTCATTAGATTGTGGTGGTGTTACCCGGTTCAAAAGGCCATAGAGTCGAGACCAAAATATTTTCACTGCGATGTCAGTTGTTATGATCTATTATCTTTTTGCTCCCTTGTTTTGGCTTGGGAGATTTCTGTCTTTTCAGTGACATTTCAGGGCCCATTTTAGTCGATGTGTAAATGTAGAACTCCCAATGATGGATGCATTTTTGTTACAAAATGTCATGGCTTCGGTGGGAGTTTTAGTTGAGTATAGATTACAGGATCAGGCTATCTGAAGCTAAATAGAGTTTCCAGAAATATTTACTAAACAACAGGGAATTTTGGAGGGTAGCCAAGCCCTGTGTGCGGATGTTAGCACTGCCCCTTGGCTAAATAAAAGCTGCTTCTTTGTTTCTGTGTCACCTCCTTTTCCCTGTGTCGTGTAATGGATAATACCGTGTATGGTCAGAATGCCCTATAAACATAATAAGTCTTTGCTGTTTTGGGGGGTTAAAGGTTGAAGAGCTATTAACAGGTGCTAGCTTTCTCTTTGAAATTTCTTTGGTAAGTGAAATAACGATGGAAGGAAGTATCTGATTTTCCAAAGTAAAATTCCGATGCTGCGAAGCAACAGTGGCTTTGATTTTAATCACAAAGATTCTAAAATGAAAACAGAGCTTTGAAGTTTGGGAAATGTTAAAATTTGCTCTCCTGTATCCTTACAAGCATGACTTTGTACATCCAGACTTAAAAGCTGTTATTGAAACACAGAAATCTCCTTCAAAGTGGGTGATTGTAACTGTGACTATGCTCTTATGCTAAGCAGATTGGAATATAGCTTTTAAAAAATGACCGTACATGAAAAACAGTTTCCCCCCCAAAAAAAATCATTTTGAACAAAGTGAATGCTGTTCCATCTCATAAAGACAGATGATTGACATTATATAGTGCATAAAATTTTTCTTTTCAGAATCATGACATTTTATAATAAAAGTAGAGATAATGCTGAGAGCTAGTAATTACACTATATACTCCTCCAACAAAAAAGATCCATTGGGGAAAGAAACAATATGTCTTTACAAAAAAAGCAATTAAGTAAAGCTAGATTAGAGAAACCACTGAGGATAAGCGACATGCCTTATTATCTCAAATGTGTAAATTTAATTTTCTTTTTTCCTAATAATTCTTATTTCCACAGCATTTTTCTCACTCCATGGAGATCAACTTGCAACAGCTTCATTTTCCTATTGATCTATTTAATATTTTTCCATTGTGCATAATAAAACACTAAACAGAATTTGCTATCAATGTGCGAACAGCTTTTCTTTCTCAGAAAAGAAAGAGATAATATTGTTGCAAAAATCTTCTCCCTGGGGTAGATGATGACATTAACATTTTTGTTAGGGAAGGAGTGGCTCAAAACTAAATCTTGAAATTACCAGTATTTATCAGAGCCACTCACAGAAGTAGAGGGGAAAGGTGAAATGGCTGAGTAAATATCATCATCTCTGCATCTCTAAAGGCAATGCTAAAAAGGCATTAAAATAAGGATGGAAAGACTCCCCTTAGGAATATTTATCAGAGGTGCTTCATCTTGGTAGCAAATCTAAGACAAGACATGCATGGTAATATCTATTGATGTGAAGAGTTTCTTAATAACCGGTTAGGTTTTCTAAAAGTGTTGTTTTATCCCAGGGACAAAGAATATCTGTTTTTATAAATGAAAGGATGTATTGTAGATTGGTTCTGCACAACTGGACAAGGAAAGGAGCAGTACCGTCTGCTAAATAAACCACTTTTAGGTTGGAATCCTGTTAATGCCTTTTCCTTGGTAAAAAGAAATTGTGCCCAAAGCGTTTCTGGAAAAGCATGCAAATCGGATTTGTGTAAGTGGGAATGTGTGAGGAATTATGCTCTAATCGGTACTGCTCACAGCAAATTCAGGTTGTAGGAAGGTTTAAAGATTCTGCCCCAATTATATTCAAAGACCTACATGTGTGTGTTACATTTTCGGTATCGTCAGAAACAGAAATCTTTATTTACAGTAGTCATATTCCATAAAAGTGAGATTTAAAGGAAGAAGGACTTTTCTTCCTACCTACTTGATGAATCAGTAGAGTATAGTCATAGCTCTGACTATAATGTCTGGAAGCAATTGGAGCTCTGGAGTGAGCCCCTTGGCTCCTGTGGGGCAGATATAATTGTTATGTTTCTGGACTTTAAGGAATAAATTTTACATTTGACTACAGTATTTTTCATTGTATTTGTTCGTCACGCAAGATTGTTAGCAAGGAGGAAAATTGTATTGTTGGAATTCGTCTTGCTTAGCTTTAGCTGTCCAAAATGTAGGCATCTGGGCAAAGCTGGCCATCTATGCTTCCTCTGTGAGTGATGGAGAAAGAGGAACCTCCGACGGGGGAGATTCCCTACGTGCCTTTGCTATCTGTGACAAATCACTGCTGGAGAAAACCGCTGAGGGCATATATGAACTGGAGAGGAGTCTAACCACTACTTTGCACTATGTACCGTGCTTTTTAGGTGACTGAAGGTAGATGAGGCGAGTCCTGTCTCATGTGACTTGGAGCTCTTACAAACATAGAACAGACCGTGGCTGTGAATATCTGTAATTTGAAAATTATCGATGGATCGAAACTCGTTTGTTGCTGAAATAGGTGAAATACTTTGAATGATGAATCCCACTGAGAACATGGCAAACTGTGCATGGCCAATTCATGAACAGGAAAAGGAGAAAAAATGGTTCAATAAATTACTGGTTGGGAGTTCTTTCCTGATTGGTATTTGATATTATTGTCCTTGAGGAAGGTCCTGTCCAAAAGAGCTGATGATGAGAGGTGATGACTTTCTGCCATTACTGTACTTGCGTCATGAAAATGGCTGATGTATCAGATGAGTCTTGTACTTAAGTTTATTGCCATTGAGTAGGTAATAGCAGCACAAACGGTAATGATTTCATTCACGATGTGTGCATCAATTGCAGAAGGTACATTTCTCTGTTCTTCAATTTGTCTAGGAATAGTTTTTGTACAGGGATTTCTGCTAATTATGAATGCTGCACATTCAGGCATGTTAGCCATGAATCTTGGCATTGAAAGGTTAAGAGAAGACTTTATAAATAAGATTCATTTAGGCAGCATGTCATCAAATGACCTGATAAGTAGGGACTCATCTGGATAATGATTAGGTTTTATGTACTATTACAAGGATTGATTTACTAGAAAGGCAATGAGCAAAAACCCGTATCTACAGAAGATTTTATCTGGCTGAGCAAATTACCTGACAAGACATGCATATCCAAACCAGACTTTTAATTTTCTGAACGGGCAAGATTTTGACTCCTTATCCAACATAACGTATATTTTATGTTATGAATTGCTCCACTGATTTTGATCAAGTTATTTAAAGAGGAAAATAATATTAGTTCCCACAAAAGTATTTGACTACCTTCAGTGGCAAACTTCGGTGCCCAACTAAAGGGACTTCTTATGCATTGTGATATGCTCAGTAGACACGTTTCTGGCAATGGTCTTGTAATAACTTTAGTGAAATTTTTTAGAATGTAATCTTACGTTCACGAAAGTCAAAGGCAAAATTTTCACTGATTGTAATTCTTTATGATATGGGCCTTAATTTATAACCTCGGAAATCTCCCATTTAAGTAAGCAGTTAGTATTATCATAACGCATATTATTTTGGAGGCAAAAGTTTATTTGGGTGCAGGTGACCTACTAATTCATTACTGATCAGCTTTCACTTTCTTTGGCTTCATAACAGAGTGAGCATAAATTTCCCGGTTTTCTTTTTTATTGTTCCAGAGTCAGAAAAATGGCATTGTTTCCTTTAACTTGACTTAGGCAAAGTTTTATTAACTTTTTTCTTTCATGTTTGTCCATCATCATCCAGAAATATGCTAGTGTAAAGAAGAGCTGAGTGAGAATTAGATAGGCTCTGCGCTTGGAATTTGCAAAGGTAAAAGAAAACACCTGCTTATTTTAATGCAAACAGAATTACAGTAACATGGCGCGTCTTTCAGATTACATTCTGTGTTTCTTTAATAGGCACTAATGGTCTGTTAGGAAGGCTATGCCTTAGTCTTTCTGTCTTCAGGAATCCTGCAAATTCAAAACCGCTAACTTCTACCTGATTCCAAATCTCTTGTAAGAAATTTGGCTTGTATCATTACAATGGTGTGTAGAGTGTGTGTAATTTGAAACTTGTGTTTCACTTACATTATGCACTGATGTAATATAACATGAATGTATAAACTTCCATTAGCAAATGCTGGTTTCATATTAAAATGAGAGTACATACAATATTCTAATATTCAGAAGGTTTATACATCAAAGTGGCCTCATTCTTTTTGCACACTGCTTAATGACACTGTCTTTGGAAATCATGGATATGAATGTGAATCCCATGCAAAAAAAAAAATATAGAAAACCCCACAGATATTCAACTGGTTGCTACATGGCTGCACTCTGTTCCAAAAAGAAGGGCTATTTTATTGAACGAGCTCCTAGAGTTTCTTTTTATATTACTTTATTTTGGAAGATGTTCATACCTGAGTTCTGCAGTTTGTCAGATTTATGATTGTGCTTGGCAGAATTATACAAGGAATTATTTCAGTAGTATGTAGGTTGTGATGAATCATATTCATGCAAACTTCCTGGGCACTCTCTTTAAAATGAAAGCCAGATCTGAGGTGGAGCGTGTGTCTTTCAATGCCTTTATGCAAATAGGTATTTTCAGAATTAAATCTTATTACTGAATTACTCGTATAGGATGGGGGACTTTTATTTCTGCTGCCCATTCCATCTTTCTCTCCTCTCTTTCATTTCTCTGTATTTCTCCCTAAATTTGCCCTGTGCTAGCATGACTGTTTATAAGAAGGGTGATTGCCTTCCCATTTCCCACATCATGTTCTTACCTTTATAATCTGAGTTTATCACAACTATCTGAGCTCTATGACACATTTTATGGTACCGAGCAACCACCTCTGGAGGGAGATGGGCTTTCCCATCACACTTACGGATTTTTAAACAGTTTTAAAAGATTTTCTGAGTAGTAAGGCCATAGTATATGCTAACATCTAAGAAGACTCCCTGTTGTGTGTACTGTTTCCCTCAGCTACGATGTTGACTTCAGTACTACAAGCAGGAAGGAAACACCGAGAAATGAAAATAGGATCATTGCAGGATGGTGCTGCCTGGGCAACAGGGGTAGGGTAAAGGTTCAAACCCACGCGGGCTGGGGCTGGAGGCAAAGGTTTAGGCTTGGAAATCAGTGTGGTTTTGTGGTGTGGTTTTTTTCGTGTGTGTGTTTTTTTGTTTGTTTGTTTGTTTGCTTTTTCTTTCTTTAAAAACATGATTTGATCCACACCCTTTTGTGGTAGTGAGGACTGTTTCTGTTAACTTGAGTAAGATTTGGATCGCATTAAAAAAACCTTAATTCAATAAATGCCAATTGAAATAATTGGTAATGAAGTTTTTCCAAGGCTCTAGAATATGAGCTCAGTCCCTGAATTGCTCTTTCTATTGGATTCGATATTGCCTTCGCCATCTCATTTGCTTCAGTTCAACTCTTTTTACTGTGTAGAGTTCTGGAAGAGCTGCCTACTGTTATGATAGTGTTCTTTTTTTTTTTTCCCACCTTGCGAAAAGCTTGAAACAAGCATGAT
Source organism: Calonectris borealis (assembly GCF_964195595.1). Classification (NCBI taxonomy): domain Eukaryota; kingdom Metazoa; phylum Chordata; class Aves; order Procellariiformes; family Procellariidae; genus Calonectris; species Calonectris borealis. Next base: position 4,487,279 of record NC_134321.1, on the reverse strand, counting down.
TAATTTGAAAGGATGAGATTTGTTTCAACTTAGCAGATGTATTTGAGACCACTTGTAAAACTACTTAGAGGCCTTGAATGTAAATGGCTGTTGCAAAGATTCTTTGTATTTAAAAATATAAGCCTAGACAGATATTAATAATGAAAAAGGCCAATAAATGACCTTTTCTTCACTTCTTTATAACGTAAATGCAGTATTGAATTTTTCATCTGTTGTTTTCTTTTGAAATGTGAAAGATCACACAAATGAAAGCAGGTGAATTAGATTATATTCTCTACAGACACAACCTCGATGCTGTAGCACCGTTTGGATACACAAGAATTATTTTTTCATTTATTCTGTATATTTTCTTGATCTCCATGCAGTATTACTGCTTTGCATTTTCATGAGCAATATTTGAATGTGATCTAATTTTATTCATTTTTACAAATGTAATAACATTTTTTTGTTTTCTCTAAGCTTTCTGTGCTCTTGTGCCTGTACTCTGAAGGAGTTAATTTGTCGCGTGGTCAATGGAGCACGGTTCTCCGACCATCCTGATGTAAATCAGGAGCAACCCTGAGCAACCCTAGAAGAGAAATAAGTTTGTGGCTAGCAAAAAATGGCTTCTATTATGCTATTGCCTTATAATTAAAAAACATAAATCCGTGTATTAAGAGTGGTTGCCCGGTTAAATTTCAGCACCGGGGAGGTGCGGGGCGGGATCCTGAGCGGGATGAGGGCAAGTGAGCGAGCAGAAGGAAAGGGACAAGGAATCACAGAATGGTTTGGGGTGGAAAGAACCTTTAAAGGCCATCTAGTCCAACCTCCTGCCATGGGCAGGGACATCTTCAACTAGATCAGGTTGCTCAGAGCCCCGTCCAAGCTGACCTTGGATGTTTCCAGGGATGGGGCATCTACCACCTCTCTGTGCCAGGGTTTCACCACCCTCAGCGTAAAAAATTTCTTCCTTATTTCTAGTCTGAACCTACCCTCTTTTAGAAATCCACCGGGCTTCTTTTGGTCAGACCAGTTTTACACTTCCCTGAATTGTTGGCCTTAGAGATTTACTTCTGAAACTTGTATTATTAGTAACGCTACTTGCAGGCTGCTAAGCGATAGGGTTTTACAGTCTCGGGCACTGCACCCGCCTTAACTAATTCATCTTTGCAGCACCCCACTGAAGGGAGGGAATGAACCTAAGGGAAGAGCAGGAAAACCCGTGGTGCTTTGGCTAATGAAACGATTTATAGCCTCGCGGAATAAGTTAGAGTAAGAACGGAGGTTGGAGGGAGTTAACCCTTGCCTGGAGATGGGGTTTATGGCCCCAAACCATCCGGAGTGCCGTGGGCTGAGCTCTGTCTGCCGCACACTGCGCCTCGGCTTTACTGCAGCCTACAGCCTGTTTTGTGTTGCGCGTGGGTATGTGGCACGGCCCGAGGAGCTGATGGGGTTTGTACCAGTCGGGGTGAGAAAGCAGAGCATTTCAAGTAGTGATTTCCTGCAGAAGTGGGCTGAGTTGGCCAAAGTCAAAATCGGCTCTCTGCCTGGTACAGTGCAGGGGACTGAGTTGTCTTGAAAACACTCCAATCCCTCCAAAATAACCCACATGGCTGGCGGGGCAGCCTTGGGATGCTGGGTTGTGACCTGAGCCCAGTCAGCTGTGCTTTCCAGGATCGCAAGGCTCCTGTGTGAGAGATTAATAGGCTCTTGTGTTTTCCCCAATATAGGGCAGGGTATTTTGCCCCTCTCTAACTAATTATATAGGTGTTCACTTAGCTTTTAGCTCTTTTCATTGCTTTGTTTGCTTCCGAGGCATTAAAATGCTCATTAGCATCGCTTTCCTTTTCTGACATGTCTGAGCTTGGCGATTCCCGTGGGCATCACGCCAGCCCCACTGTCAGACAAAACCCTCTGGGGAAGGAGCAGGCGGGCAGGAAGCCTCTTTCCAAGCTTGTCATGCCGTTTCTGCAATCCCCGTCTCGCGGATCGCGGTTCCTCCAGGCTGTGTGTGCAGCGTGTGGTTTGCTGACAAGCGCTGGTCAATAGGTGAGGAGCTTGGATGCCCTTGCTGAGAGGTGTTGAAGAGAAACGGACACCCAGTGAGTGACTGTGCATGAAAGCTAGTGCTTACCAAGGGAAAAAAAACCTACAAAAAGGACATGCAGAGTCTGCCCATGCTACCGGTCTTGAAGGATAAAGTCTTTTGAAGGGCAGGGTATTAACCACAAGTTTAAAGCATGCACCCCGCGGTGCACTGGAAGGCTGTTATCAGGAGCTGATGCTAATCTCACTGCCTCTCCTGCAAACCAGAAATACAAATCCCTGCGATTTTTACTTGTCTTTTAAGTTGTTTTTTTTTGTTTTGGTTTTTTTTTTTTTTTATTTTAAAACTTCAGATCCTGAGCTATGGCAGCATTGCAGTTCACATTTAGAAATAAAATACAATGGACAATAAGTCTTTGCTGGCAGCAGGAGCAAGAAGTCAGCCTCATGAGGTGCACTTGGGCAGAGTGTTGCGTAAATACAGGGGAATTGGCGTCGCTGCAGAAGCATGAAACGGCATGAGGGGCCAATTTCTTCTTTTATTTTAATTTAAATCTTGTGTCATTGATCGTCTCTTAGCTGGGGAGGTGGAACGAGGTAGAGAAATTTAACATGACAAACACCAGAGAGAAGCAACACAGCCTTCGGGTCTCATGGTCATCTTAGCATCTTGTAGGACCTGGGCTTGGCTTTCAGACAGGTGTGAGGGATGTATTCTGCAGTCGAAGGAAAAAACACTTCCAAGTGTTCCCTCCAGCGATGGCTGAGAAAAGCTTTATCAAGGTATACAATCTAAATAATAAAATGAGAAGTGCTTATTGCAGGTGAACATGCAGGTACATGAATCCAAACCCAAATGAAGCCGATGAAATGACTCTCTAAGCTTTTTGGTTTTTTTCCATGCCGAACACTACATAGTAACTTCCCAAGTTTTAATGAATGAATTCCAGTATCTTTGTTTACACCAGCTGATTAGGTTCCCTGCTGTAAGCTCCACTGTCAGTGGTAAGTCTGCAGAGACCAGTACTTGCAAATTTATTACTTCTCTATTTATTTGTAGGTAAAATATTCTCTGGTGATTCATCCCATCACTAGAGAATGCTTTTCCAAATAAATTGCATTTTGCTTCCTAAAATTTAATTCCTTATTTCATATTCCTATTGATTGCTTAGTTTATGTCCTTTATCAAATGGCTTTCTGCAGGTTTCTTATAACCTTGAACTTTCAAGTCCTCCGGTATAACTCATGCAGTTCCATCAAAGTGAGAGAGTGTGCTTTGCATCTCTTGTGGCTCTATCTGCTGGTTGAAACCCAAGGAAGGGATCCCATCTTCTATCGTACATATTACATTTGTCAGAAAATACTAACAGAAAGCCAAAACTTGAGCATTGCAAGTGGTGCTGATGTATAAGCAGAATGGATATAACTTCTTTTTGTTTAAAACCCCAGCACCAGGAGAATATTAACTTGTTGAGAATCAGCTGATTCAGGTCATTTACAGTGTCTGGGAGATGCTTGAAAACAAGAGGTTTACTTCAGCAGTTTAACAGTTCCGACAAAGTGTTTTTATTTATATTAGTGTTGTATTTTGAGTTCCAGTCACAGACCTTACATTCTAAGGAGCTTTCAAAGATAGAGCAAAAAAGGAGTTTTTGTTTCAGAAAGTTTAAAGTTTTATCAGAAGACAAGGGAGTGTACAGATTATAATGCACAACAGAAACCATAAAGTAACATCGGTCAATGTGATCTCTACAGTTTCACAGCCGTAAAATATTTTAAAGAAAGCTTTGTATGGACGCAAATATTTTTTACTTAGAGATAATGGCTTTTGTTTCTTTGCAACTTAAAACAGACTCCTTTTCTTGGAAAGGTGGTAGATACCCAAAAAAACATGCAAATTTTTTTTTATCGTAGGTTGAAAGAAAAGCTCATTTAAAATGGTTGCGCTTAAAATTTCTCTAGTTATTGTCAAGAGATAAAGTATCTCTATTGTATTATGCTTTATCAAATATCTTTTTTATGTGATTACAAGTGCTGCTCGCAGTTCTGAATATCAGCAAATGCTTTTTATGATACTTATCTCATCTTGGGATAATAGCACAAACCTGCTGTTGAAGTCTAACCAAAAGGTGGTGGAGGCTGCAGTCCTGCAGCGGTCTCAGCTACGTGCTTGCACAGCACTCAGAATAACTCCAGAGAGCTTGCTGCATACTCGGGTGAAGTTCTCCTCCCTCTACCATTAGAAATAAACTGCTGGAGTACCATATAACATTTCTAACACCTTGTTGAAAAACAAAGCTCTATATTCCCTGTTAGTTCTTACTGCCTTGAACTTTAAAAAAGATGTAAGCAACTACATTCCTCTGATAAATGGCCTCGTACCTAGTTTTATGATGACTGAATTATTGGAGGAGAGCAAAGCGGTGGGAGGATTCCAGCAGACCGTGTCCAAAAGACTGCCCTTCAGTTTTGCTGTGGTATATAGCTACTTGGTGTGGGTGGAAACTGGAGAGCCTCCGGGTGGTAATGGAAAACTCAGGAAACAATATATTTGATTTCTTTTTTTCCCACACAGACCTTCTAATTAAAAATTATAAGTAGAAATGCTGTTGTTATTTCAGAATATGGAAAGTGGTTTTTTCATGAAGCCAAGACTCCCTTTTAACTGGAGGGATGTTGTATAATGATATGTGAAAATCTTCAAGAATTCATTGTGAATATGTCGCCCAGGTCTCATGGAAAGGTCCATGCAGAGAAAACAAGTTAATGCTCCATGCGTTTATTTGGCTTGCTGTGTTAGGATTAGTCCCATTAGCTCTGGTGAGGAAGTGGGGAAGCATATGGAGAATTGGCATCTCAGCTGGAATCAAATGAATTTATGAATGTTCATAGTCTCAGCAATGGGACTTGACTTTCATTTTTACTGTGGCTTATTTATACTATCCTATCTGTAAAGAGAAAAGCAAAGCAAAAAAAGGGGGCCTTGGACTGTGTGTACTATGGTAGAGCTGCTGTGAGTTCTCAGTGCTCCCTGGTGCTCTACCCTGGACACTGGAATTGAGTTTGGGTTGTCGAACCCAATGCTCCGAATGTTGTGAACATTTGAGGCGAGTTACAAACTTTCATGACTCTGAGGGGAAAAAAAAAAAAAGGAACTTTTCCTAAGTTCACAGCAGCCAATTCTGTCATTCTTTCCTCCGTTCACTTAATGCTGCAAGATAAAAGTGTACCCTTAACATCAGCATTAGCATACTCCTACATGCTCTTTAATCTCATACACAATCAAGCTACTTAGCCAACAATAGCAGAAATGAAAAAGCAAAAGCTTTAACTTAACCAAACGATAGCAACACACCAGCACCAGCTATAATCAGATCATTGCAGTGATTTGTGCAAATAATGGTATTCTCCACCTCGCCCAGAGCAAACTCCCTTAACTTGGAATCATGTTCTTCGTACTACACAAGAAGTAATTGAATGTCCAAATGTTTTGTCAGTGGTAGCTGTACAACTATAAAGAGACCAATTGTAAAGCATTGTGAATGCTTCCACTTCTGATGAATGCTTCCACCAAGCCTATAAGCAAAATGAACACAACGCAAAGAACAGAAAACTAAATATACATCTCTCCTGTACGTGCTGCAGGCGCTGTCTTTGCAGCTGCTGTTTTACGGAGACAAAAGGAGACTTGAGCGAACTTGTACTTGTTGGCAGTATATCATAACATGGAAGTGATGCTTCTGGGAGGACAGAACTGTTTCGAGACACTAGCCAACATTATGACATTTCCTTTTATTGAGAGCATCTGCTATCGAGGTGGTACCCAGCCTACATTTGTTGATTTCTGTGGGATTTGTAGTTGCTCAGCAGATTCTTAGGATCAAAGCCAAATTGTTCAAAGTTTAGCTCAAATAAGTTAGACTCCAAAGCTAAAATGTTGACATTAATTTCTCAAGCAACACATTTGATATTATTATGCTTGCTGAAGTATGTAATGGCAGTGGGAGAAAAAGAGCTATGCATATTTTCCTTGTTATTGTAGTTAAACTAAAGAGAGGGGGTCTAAAGTCTCTTTTTCTGGATTATTTCTAAGAAGAAAAGACTTAAATGAACAAAAATGGTAGCTGTAAAAAAAGTTTTACAGCTTTTCATGTTAGTATTGTCATTTTGGTGCCTAAGAAAATTGTGATGTTATTTATTCACAGCATTTCTCTTCAAGCATTCATGTTTATTGATGAGATATCCCAATGGGGAACTAATGCTCTTATGAGGAGCAATTTAAAACCCTGAGAATAGCTACAAAGTCGAACCCCACAGTACAGATGTGATGCTATACTTGAGTGAAAATAGGAAATAGCTCCGAAGATCTTTATTGTGTATCTAGCTGGAAGCACACGCTTAGGTGGCTTGTTTCCTGGGTAGTTGAACCTGCCAGTCACAGCATCCAAACCAGGGTGGGCACCCTGCCCGTCCCACATGCAGGTTCTCTGGTCTCAGGGGAGTAGAAAAAGCTCTGTACTCTGAAGAGCTTCTGAGCTAATGAAGTCCTTACCTACGCATATTGGTCTGCAGCTCTTCTTTCTCTAGGGAAATACATTTCTGCAAAGCTCCAGTACTAGCGTAGATCCTCCAAGGTCTGTTGAGGATAAAAAGATGCTGGGATATCTGTGGTTCCAGGTGCAGAAGCTCTTTGCAGTGTAACAAGTAGCTACGAAAAGGAGAAAACAGAAGGATGATGATAGCACCCTGCTATTCATCCATTATGTGTATCTTGTGAGACTGTCTCCAAGGAGGATATAAGAACTGCAGGAAGGCCAAAGGACTGATTTGTTATTGCCCTCCTCGCTCTGCCATCTGTTGCTTTCTTTTTACAGAATGAAAGGGAAAAATTCACAGTTATTTTTCCCTCTAAGAACTGTTCTACACCTACCATGAGCATGATAATTCAAGTATCTAAATACACTACTCATAAGTTGCAATATTAGACCACTGTGCAAATATAGTAGTCAGATGTCTCTTCTGATTAAGATGCAAGATAATAGCACTAGCAGGGTTTGTAATAGAATGAAAATTTACTTAACTAATAGATAGTTATTGAAACTTATAATTCTTGAAAATTTCTCAAGGTGCAATAATATATTGTGGAGAGAGCCACAGACCATGTAGCATTTTATGTACAGGAAAATTTAGCCTGTGTCTTAAGTATTGCCGATACTGTCATGTCTGCTATGTTTCTAATTGCTTTCTGGCACAGTGAACCATCAAAGTCTCTGTAATGCTCCTATTTACTCTGGCCCAGAAGTCATTTGGTGGTGTTGTGTACCTCACTTGTCCAAGTGTCACGAGTCATAACAGCAAACACTCCTGGGCGGCATACACGTCTCTATACTGGCCTCGTTTGCAGGTATAGATTTTAAATGCAGAGAAGTCCTTCAGGAGTGATTTTTTTTTCAGTTATACTTGCCCTGGCCCTTCTTAATTTTTCAAGGCGAGTAAAGGACAAGGACTGATTATATTTTACATTTATTCTTTCCACTTTTGTTTATCTAAATGTCGTTAGACGAAGTGCCTTATCTGATGCTCTTCTCCTGGTAGAAGCAGCGAGCATATGCGGTTTTGGCAGGCAAAACTGCTCCAACTATCAGGACAAACTGCAGGTGCTATTGGAGAATGTTTTTCTACAACTGATGACCGATATCAAGAGATTTAACGGAGAGATCCTTCCCTGTGCACCATACGGTTGTGGCTCTGATGAAGAGAATGCTGCTGGGGCTAAGAGACTGAAGGGAGAAGGTCCTGTGTTTATTGTACACCGCTCTCCTCGTTTCAAAGAGTTAAACGGGGCTAGAGAGGGGACACAGGTCTAAGGGCAATCTTCAGCATATTAATTAAGTTATGAGTTCGATGTTCTCTCCAGCCTGCATCTTCCTAAAACATAGGAACAGTCTTTTCCATAGCACAGGATCCGCATTTCTCCTTGTGGGCTCTTTGCACTGAAAATGAACAGTATTTTCATGCAGCGATGCAACCATGTATAGGACTGAATAACAACATTGGCAAATAACACGGCTGAATGTATTCAACCGCTGAATGAAATCTCACATGTTATCAAAGGGATAGAAAATTGGAAGGGAGCTGTTTGGCTAGAACAGGCGCCGATGCTGGGCAACTGCACGCTGTTTCTTTGTCCTTACTAAGCAAAATGCTTTTTGTACAGTGGGAGCTTTGCCTGTATAGGGACTGCAGCATCCAGACATCCTGGGCACAAGGGGAATCTGTAAAAGCTGGAGATGCCTCTGGTCCCAGCACCCAAAGGCATAATATTTGCTCCTGCATGTTTTAATTTTGTTTGTTAATAATTGAATAAGCTTTTATGGTAGCTCCAGGACACTGGAGCATTTCAACTCTCCCCATCATGTGAAATGCCAAAGTTCCCCGAGCTGGGATTGAAACTGGTGGGGTGGGGAGAGCAGAGCTGTATTCGGTACCGGCTCTCCTGGTGGAGTCCAGCTGCACATGCTTGGGAAGTCTGCTTTCAGGCTGCTCAGGACTATCTATGGCTTTGAGACAGCTCAACATTTGCAAAACAGGATATGCTGCAGGCAGGCAGCCAGCGTGCCCGTGCCGTGTTAGTGTGTTTGCTCGTGGCAGGGGGAGGGTGCAGCCTGTCCCCGTGTCCTTCCGTGTGGGCAGGACCCGGGGGACCGCGCGAGATCCTCATCCTGCGACCCACTCGGTCCTGGTGCGTTTGGCAAAGGAGGAGATTTTCAACGTGATTTTACACTGCTCTTGTATCGATTTGTGCCGAACAGATGGATATAAGAACAGCATTGATATAAGAACAGAGACACGGATGTGGCAGGAGGAGGTGCAAGGAAGGGAAGGTTTCATATAGACTGACGCGTCCCTCGCTGCAGCGTGCACGGTGCGAGCCGCCTCGCTGGTGTGAACCGGTGGCTTAAACGGCCTTCACCAGAGCTTAGGGGACTAAAGCCTCTTATGTTCCACACAGGTGTGATGACAGCACCTACAGCAGCTCAGCGGACAAGTAATTATCAGCTGCTCTGCCCATAACTTCTTTACAACCCTTATACCCTGGGTTTTGCATAATTTTTGTAACCAGATAATGAATTGTGCTCTGCAGAGTGGATTCTGGTGTACCTGAAGGTTTTAGCAGTGCGTGATTTCCTACAGCATTAAACCATAGAAACAAATTGGTGCTTAACGTAGATTTTGGTTTTATTAGCTTCCTTCCACACTTCAGGAAGCAAGTGTATTGACTAACATAAATCAGGGTTTTGAGACTTTTAAAATGTATCTGTTCTCCAGCCTCCCCTATTGAGGGGAAGAAAAAAAAAAGACAATTTCTTGCAAAATATAGCTAGTAGAAGATGGAGGAAAAAAATGTGATCTTCTCCAAGTCTGTGGGAAAGAGTCACAGCATTAATAATGAGGTGGCTCCTCCTGAAGGCACCCTGCGTGGTATCCCCTCTCCTTCTTCACAGTCTCCACAGCAGTTAAGTGTTGCGTGTGTTCTCCATCACAAAGTGTTTTCAGGGGTGGAGCTTCCTATACCAATGATAACATAACTAATCTTCCCAATTTTAGGAAAAGTCGAGCAAAAAACCTTTGTGCAACAGCCCGAAACTGGTATCATTAATCAGTGATCATTTCAAGGTATTAATTAGAGCACTGGGCTTTTTGCCTAGAAAACATACTTCAAGGCATTTTTTACACCAATAAAGTAAGTAGTCTCCATTAAAGGGCAATTAACAGAGAGACAAAACCAGGGAAGTGCTCCATCTGATTCATCAACCCCGTAAACAAGGGGCTGCCACCATTTCTTCAGCCTTAGACAAAAAAAAAAAGGCTTATGAATGCCTCTATTATCTGTATCATCTGTTATGGAAAACTGGAGTTGCTTTACCTGTTGAAATTTAGATTTTTTGTTTGTTTGTCCTGTATTTCAGTTACAGTTTGTCCTGTATTTCAGTTACCATAAAAAAGCCCTTTGTGTTGTTTATTCAGTTTCTTAAAACATTTTAATGATGTGAATAGAGAGAGGGTTTTAGGGAAGATGCAGAGTTCACAGTCAAACAATCCTACTGAAGTCTCTTGCATGCTATTAGAGAAGGACTGCTGTGCATTTTAATTGTGTTCACTATACTAACAAACCTGAAGTTCTTTTAAAGTAAGTCATGGCAGCACTTTTTGTGAGCCAAGCCTCCACAGGCCATTAGAGATCCTTTGAATTCAATTATTTTCTTCCGGATTAGGAAGAACTAAAATCCAATAGCTCAGAAGTTGTTTCAAAAAGGTTGGGGTTTTTTGTGTGTGTGTCTCTTCAGACCTCCTGGATAAAAATATGCGCTCCAGCTTAAAAAAAAAAAAAAGACAGAAACTTAAGAGAGATGGAGAAAAACAGGGGTGCTGCTGCTCAGCTGCTCTGAGCGGTGTCGCTCCCGTCCCGTTCCCCTGAGACCGCTGAGGGTGCACCCCCACCCTCCACGGACACTGCAGTGCAAAGTGAGGCTGTGTCCTGCGCTTTGCACAGCGCTGGACTGCAGAAACGTTTTATCCAATCTATTTTATCAGAGTTTCAGGCAGCCGTGAAGGTATTCATCTGAGCCTAACGTTCCTCTGCTTCTCAGGTAACGTCACCCTTGAGACTGACTCAATGTGTTACTGCTAGACTCTGCAGTTGCACTCACAGCACAAAAGCTAGAGGGGAAGGCGGGAGTAGTGGTGGTTGTTTTTTACCTTTGGGAACCCCTATGCATAAGCTACTTCATGATAACATACATTAAAAACCCAAATTAGCTTTGCTGAGAAGTGAACAGTATCCCCAGCCTGGGTTTGAACTCGGTGCATTTCCCCCAGAGGAAAGCAGAGGCCGGGTCTGGAGCGGTGGGTGGAAGACAGGCTTCTGTACCAGCAGCGGGATTTATCTGGTAAGTGAGGTACACCAGCCCTCTGCGCATACGAGCAGCCAAATTTCACAGGTGCCCTGGTTTTGATCTTTAAACTCCTACATTTCTTCTTGAAGACCAGCTGCTTTGCATGTGTTGAAAGTGCTTCGTCTAGACAGGGTTGAATTGGTCAGTGTTGAGGAGACAGCTCTGCGACGTTCCTAATTTGATCTAAATTAGCATTGCTGTGATTTTGCACTCTGCTCCCTCTCAGTGGTTGCATATTGATTTACTGGATTTTATTCTGTGGCTCCTAATTCAGACCTTTGCAGTGGATGGGGAGCCTGGCTGTCTAACTCACCGCTGGGAATCACCACCTGAAACCCAAGCAGTACTATACCCAGCTGTGTCCAAGGGCTATTTTTTTTGTTGTTCAAGTTGTGATCTAGTCCAAAATGGACCAGGAGTGCACTCTTGAAGATCTGTGCATAGTCCCCATTTACTGTGCTTTGGCTCACACTGCTCAGCTGTTTCCAAGTGCAAAAGCTCTGGATTCCATTTGAATGAAACAAAACCAGAAGAACTTTAACTGCTAACAGGCATTTGGGCCATGGAATTACACTATAAAGTAAAATCCCTGAAGCAGGTACTGAGCGGGTGCTTTGATGGACTGGACCACCAACTCTTTTGCTCTGTAGATCTACTCCTGTCGTGCTGCGCTGCTTGCTGAGACAGATACAGCCCCTGAGACTCTCCTAAGAGCCCTTTGGTTTCGGGGGGATGTGACAGGGTAGCGAGTGTTCCTCAAGGCAATGGAAACAGAGTAGGATGTTGTAAGAATGAATTAAATTCTGTCCTGTAACTTCATTGAACACGAAAGAGTCTGTCCTCTGTGCCGTGTGTGGTAGATGATGTCTGCAAAGTGGACTCACATCCTTAGCGCATATGTAAAGTATGCACAACGGCAACACCTCGCAGCAAGCCGTAGGTTTGGCTTCGAGTCCTGGAGACGGAGCAGTGGCACACGGTAACAACACCTTACATCTCTCTGCAGCTCTTCAGTGAGTCCAAGCAATATGAAAGGTTCACGGTACATATTCTTAAGGGATCATTTTTCTTCTAGCAAGATTTACTTCACACAAAATGAATCTGGTATTTCTTGTTATTGGAAAATGAATATAATGTTCAGTATGAATCATCTTGGCCTGTTATCTGACAGGTGCCAATCATTCTTTGTCCTCGTTCAAAATGAAGTAGAAGGGAAGCTAATGCAGTGATTACTTTCCTCTAAAAGAGGAAATGTCTGCCTGCACCTTCTTTCACTCGGACTAGGGCACACAGGCTGGAGGTGCTGGTCACCTGAATGAGACCGGGGGAGCGTTTGAGTCCGTCCTTCCCAAACGCACGCACATGTAGCCCCCCACGCTGCTCTCTCGGCGCTCATCCATTTTGCTCGATTGACATGTTCAAGTCTCGGCACGTGATACTGAGGGAGGGAAAGGCAGATTACTGTTATGACAGAGTTGCTTTGTCTCTGAATTTTCTTCGGTTGTTTGTATGTATCATCTCTGTGTCCTCTGCTGTCGTCTCGCCCATCTCTGTGTATATTGCGTGCTGTATGTGTTTGCATGAACTCCTGTAAAGCAAGGAAGTAGCATCTCATAGTACTTTAGCTGATGAGCAAACACCTTCATTTGTCACTACGGCATTTTGACAAAACACTGGAAGTCACATAAGTGCACTTGCAGAGCCTGGCCTGGCTTTGCAGGACACCTAAGTTCTTTGTAACCTCATGACTTTTCCTGTAAATGAATTTCTAGGATTAAATGCGAAGATGCATTAGCGTTTTAGAGGATTTTTCTTAATGTATCGTGGTTACCCTCGCTATATTTGCTCGCTGTAATTAAGGTTGTGATTATTCAGACAGTCCCACTGCAGATTTCTTCTTTTGCGGAATAAAATTGATGGAGGGCTTTCTTGTCTTCAGGAAAAAAATGGGTGGATGCAGCATGTCATATTGATTCCATAATGCGTGATTTGTCTAATAATAATTTTTGTCCCTCCTGGTACCCAGTACGTACTGCAGGGATCTGCTATCCTTAAGATTGGCTGGCTGTCATATGAGAGTTATTAAAGGAAAAAAAAAGTCATTTTCTGATCATAGGATTAAATTTTAATGGAGAAGAGAAAATGAAGTCATGGGTAACAATTTAGGACCTTTTTGAAAAACACTGTTCAGAAATATTGAATAATAAATAACAGTATAAATAAATATATAGGCTGTTTCTCATACAGGGCAAATTCACTGGCACTGTGCTTGGCAGGAGGGGAGGGGGATTGCACAGCCAGAACCCCCCCGCACCTGAGCGTCTCACAGCTGGCCAGGCTCAGGAGAGCGACGATGGGAGGCTGCAGCAGTCCCAGCCCCCGTGAATTGACTCCTGTCCTATACTCCATTACGCTGACGTTTATAGAACTGCATTTCAAATATATGGTGAAGTTTTATTCAGCAGTAAGTCTCTGGATGTTTAATGGAAGAAAACCATAGTTGTGAGTTTTGTAACAGGAGTCAGAGGTTTGACAAACATCGGCTTTATTTATAAATAGTTCTCTAGGACAAAAATGATGGCCCCTACTTGGAAAAGTGTCTTAAATTACCACGATGTACAGTGGTGAGCAATGCATAGTGCAGCATTTTCTGCAAGATTGTTCTCTAGATAAAGCTGCAGCAGACAATGTATCACCAGACAGGCTGCCGTGCTTCCCTAAAGAGTCTGGGATGTGCTCTCTAATCTCTTCCTGCAGGACTATTTTCTAGATACTTTTTCTTTACAAAATAGATTAATAAGTCCACAGTGGAGCTGCCTTTTGTGCATCTGTCCTATATTCAAAATACATTCACTGGGATTGGTGAGAAAATTGAAGTGAAATCATCCCTGTGTGACCATTGAGATTACTGCTGCTTTTGGGGCATTTTTAAAACATACCTCTTGTTCTTCCCTTTCCATCCCTGCTGGAAGGTGTTTTTTCAACTCAGATTTTGATATCTGTCTCAGGGCTTCAGAAAGCTGTAGATTACTTGCTGTCTGGATGTGAAGGCTACGGGTACAGAAGGAATTGCTTTTTAGGCTAACACAAATACTGGCCCTGTGTTATGTTCTTATGTAGAAATTGTGTACAATAGATCGAGGCACGGAGAGGAGCTCGGTGTGTCGGGAAGGCGAAGTTACAAACGGTAAAGGCAGCTAAAATGCAAATGAGTGGAAAGCGGTGGAAGCGAGATGCCATAGTGGACTATGGAAATCACGCTGACAGATCAAAAAGAGACTGAACCAGGCATGAGAAAGTAAAGTTTAGCTGAAGAACAAACATACCGATTGACAACACGGAATTGCTTAGAAACACAAAGAAAAAAACACAGTGAAGAGCACAGACCTCTAATTCAATGAAAGGCTGCTGAGGACTTCTTTTTGCATGAATGAGAGGGGAAGTTGTACAGTGGTTGCATGGGTGGCTTGAGTGGTGGTGTGGAACAATCCCCGCGTCAGGTTGAGCAGATACATGAAATTATTTATGTTGTTCGTGGTCTGTAGAGCTGGTAGAAATTCTTTTCCCTGCGAGATGCATCTTTGCCAACTGAAAGGTGATCCGTTTCTCTATAGCAGTGTACTCTGTGTGTGAATAAAGGGACTGGCTTTGCACAGGGGTCATGTAAATACACAAATCGGGTGAAATTCAGGCATCCATCTGTTCAGCTCCACATATTGCAATATGCCCCTGAAACCAATGGGAATTCAAACACATTCCTAATGTGTACATGCAAGTCCTTAGCTTGAATATGGGGTGCCTAGTTGCTATGTTGAATGAGATGTAACTGCTACTGAAATTTGGAATTAAAACTAATTTCTTACCTCTTCCCACTAACTCCTTAAAAAATTCACAATCCAGCAACCTGGTGTTTATTAGCATGTGCGTAGAAGTGGATGCTGGTGGACAGAGAACCTTGCATTTGAAGAGTGTGTTGCAGTTTGCACCTAACGAGAAGACTCCTGAGTGAGCAATTAATATCTTTGATCACAACGGCTTGGAGTTGTGTTTGCCTCTTCTTCTACTGGAGAATGTAGAGTCTCTTGCTTGGCACTACCCAACCTATTCTGTCTGTAGGCACCTTCTTGCCTGCAAGGTCTTCCAGAGACGTCTGCAGCTGTAAGAAATACAAAATGAAGTAAATCTGAGGCAAACAGAACAACAAAGTATGATGTTACCAGCACCATGTTACTGTTCACTGTTATTGCCCAGGAACCAGAGGAGGTTGGAAAATGATGTGCAAGTAGTTAATTTCAAAAAATAAATAAATTTTTAAAAAAGTCCTAAGGAAGAAAAAGTGAGAATAACTTATTTTCTTTAAAGAACGAGGGAGCTGCATACTCAATCTCTAAATGTAGGTCCCTCTTTATACTCTTGCTTACTGTGAATTTTTTTTTCTGAAGAGTGTCTTTGGGCTAAAAAGAGACTCTTTGCTTCAGGTCTATGCTACTTCCCTCTGCAGGTTCTAAAAGACTTTTATAGTTTTCTTGAGCATACAATATCAGAAGTTTTTATTAATAGAAACATTATTTGGGAGTATCCCGCAAGTATACATCTTTTAAAACAGCTTTTAAAATGGTATCTTTAATATTTCTACACCTGGTAATGAAATTCCAAATGGACTGAACCACTTCAAAGCTTGAAGCGCATCCCACCAGATAGCCTGCCAATTTTGCTCACAGATGTTTCTAAATCCAATAGCCTCCGCAGTGCTTTTGGTTCTTTGGTGATTAGCTCCAGTAATACAAAACTTCCACAGAAAATCTCTGAAGCAGTTTGCTTCTGTGCAGGTCTTCAGTGCATTAGCTTTTCATATGTCAGCATTTAAATGGCTTGAAATTCTTGATCATTCTTAAAGGAAAGAATGACCTGCTTTGCTTCACTGCAATGCTCGTTATTTGTGTAGCTCTGTCAGTTCTGCCAGAAATATTTACAAACCAAATCACATCTGCTTTGGCTACTATCAATCAACAGATGATGAAAGAAGGATCATTGCATCTATTTACTAAAAACTAAATAGCAGGGCAACTAGAAGATTTATTGGATTTTCACCTATAGTTGTACTTTCTTTCTGCAGTTTTAATAATATCCTCTGCGTCTTCATTTTTAACAAACAGGACAAGTAAAGGCTTATGAAAAAGATCTGATCAGCCTCTGGGACTTTCTGGTACATTTTGTTTTCTGTTTAGCTACGTTATATTTGTGTTATCACACCACCCATGTCACTGTACTGGGTGCTCTACAAACACAAGTTATTGTCCTGTCCCAAAGAAAATGGCATCTAAATAGACAAAAGGGACAATGGATGACGAGCTAGGACATGATTATCCCCATCTCAGGACTAGGAGAGCTGATGCATAAAGAGAGTAAGGATGTGCTTAAGCCAACCCCTGGGGCAGTGTGCAGGTTTCTCAGCTAATTTCACAGTGCTGTAGTCCAAACAAGCCCTGATTTAGGTCTACCCATCAGCTCCATGTGTGGACGTGGGCAAATAAATCCAGATCCTTGAAACAGCTTGAAGCTTTCCCAGCTATGATGCTCTCAGTCTTCCAGATCTGGACTTGGCACCTGTAGAGTGAACTCAGGACTGTATAAATCGGTGTAGCTCTGCCTTTAATGATTTGCCTTGATTGACTTCTATCTTCTTGAATACTGGTTCAAGATTGCATTGCGACCTGTGCTGGGGGTGGTTATCAAACCCAGGTATGAGTTTTGACCTAGTACCTCAATCTCAAGAATGTCCTCCTTATCCTTGTACGATAGCAGACAGTTTCCTGGGCACAGTCTTTCATTTGTACGCTGCTCCTGGTGTCTTCCTAAATATTTGCTGCCCTATCAAGATCACAGGAAACAGAAGTAATATAATTTAAAGATGAACGTTTGCAGGATATTATGCCTAAAAATGTTTATCTACTGAAGCTTGTGCAAGGCAAAGTAGTTCATGCAGCCCGTGGGTTTTGTGCTTTGGGGTGTTCCAGCTGTGATGTCTGTCCCATGGTGGATGTCCTGTCTGTTTAAGGGAGTGTCTTTTTGTCTCATACATATACAGCAGATGCTCAATTCTGATCAGATGTAGGGAAAGCACATCAGCCTGACCCACTTAAAATTGAGACAAACTCCAACTCCCTGCTGGTGTAAACTGAACCACTGCTTTGGTTCAATTGCAGAGGGGCATGCATTTACACCAGCAAAGGAATTGGCTCCTTAGCCAATCATAGTGTGAAAAATTAGGTGAAGTAAGCAATTAGGTAGCTGAAGTTAACTCTTTGTTGCTGGGCAAGCGACTAAAGTTGCCCATTAACATGTTTGATGTCCACATTCATGTGACAAACGTTTAGTTACAAGGATTCTGGTTGCTCACCATGGGCTTGACTTACACTGGCGCTGTTTCCATTAACATCAGCTGTCTCTGGACCAGCCACAAACCGCCTTTTTATAGGTATTCCAGTATTACAAGTTGACATTCAGGCTGTGTGCATGCTAAATTGCACCTAAATTGCATGCTATTTTTTCCTGTTTTGTAATCGGATTACTGTAATATTAACAAATAAAAGCAGGAGCTGAACAACAATGAAGCTTTAATATGAAATGAGCAGAGAGGGAAGAGAACATCAGCAGGCAAGAGATTTAAAAATATAAAAATGCTAAACTGATTTGTTTCCTTCCCCCCAGCTTGGAGCATTGTGTTAACTCACGTTCACAGCTCACAAGTCTCATGGCACAGCTTCCATTTTGAACGAGGGAGGAAAGCTGAAATTCATAAACCAGGGAAAGTTAGCCTTGCTGGATTTTTATGTCAAACTTCATGCACAGAGGGGAAGCTTTTTTCTTTTTTTTTTTTTTCTTTTCCCTTAATGCATTGACATGTTTGCATGAACATGTGCTTGATTTATACAGAAGATATTCTCTTTTAGAAGTCTCACTTGATTAACATGCCCCATGCATGGCTGAGATGTTGCACTGCCGTCTGCTGTGCAAATTGCCACTGCGCCTATTAGAGTGGAAAGACTTCACATGCACTGAGCTTCCATCTCTACATTTGTTCATGCTCACCTGAACATCCTTGAAAGTGAATGAAAGTATCCTTGAAAGTGAATAAAAGTATTCTTGAAAGTGAGTAAAAGTATTTTATGAAAACAAGAAAATTATGGAATGGGGTTTAACATTTGGCAGCAGTTATTCGCTGCTCTTTCCTTCTCTGTAATCAGTCTGAGTTGACCAAGCAGGCTGACACGGGAGTTTCTCTGTTCTCGACATTGTACAGACAGCAAAATGATCACCCATGGCCCCAAAAGCTTGCAGTCTAGTGTGGGTGGACCTAAAACCACTTACTAAAGTATGGATGACACTTTATTGCTCATAAATTGATAATCTCGGAGCAAAGATGCTGAGATAGTGGTTTTGGTGGGATTTTTATTGCCTCCCAAAGAATATGCTCTTTCCACCATGGGAATGAATGATGGTGCTGGCAAGCTACTCCCATTTTTCATGGGTAAGCAGACACTTTTCTATTCAGCAATTCCTGAATTAACTGTGAGGTTATTTACAGTCTTTAAAACAATAAGCATATACCCAAAAAGAGAAAAACTGTCCGTGTCCAGGTTAAGTACTGGTCTGTGCGTGTGTGCAGGCATAAGATCCTGTGTACTACCTCCTGTCTAGTGACCACAGTAATTACGTCTGAAATGCAGAATGTTTACATAGCTGAGGCAAAGGTGTAGGGAACGGGGAGCAGCAGAGCTCTGCTCTGCTCTCCCGTGGCGTTGCGGAGCTTCCCTTGGATGCGGGAGCATTGACTGAGCAGGGTGAGGTGTGAATGAACTCTCTTAGGAGTGAACTTCCTAGCCTTCTGCACCGTATGGAAAGTGTTTTCTTTGTTTGCCTCCTGTGCTGTAAACCCATAAGCATATTTCTGCAGAAGCTCCAAGTATTACCTATTTTCCACTTACCCAATTCTCTGCTCTTGCAAAGGTCAGAGTGAAAGCATCACCTTTCTTGCAGTGGCACATTATAGCATTGGAAAATATGTTGTGATCTGTGCTACCAGGTGTGCAGGGGGAGGTGTTTTGTACACCCTTTTGTGTTGAATTTTTATTATGCTGTTGGTCTGCAGAGAATGGGGGACGGCATTCGGTAAGATGGGCATAAGTACTGTCAGGAGGGCTCAAAGCAAGAAACACAGAATGGACCTTGATGTCAGCTCTCACCAAGGTTTGAGAGAGATCAGCAGTGAATTTCGGATTTGAGTTCCCTCCTGTTGGCATGAATGAAGCTCCTCTGTCTTTTCCTTAGGAAGAATGGTTAATGTGCATTGTTGAGTGTTGATCATGTTAAATTAACAGTATGCCAAACATGGCTTATGCCAAGATTTCCCACAAAACTTTCTCATGGGATGGACCTATGTTGTTTGTTTGTTTGTTTGTTTTAATAAACATTTCACATTACTCTATGTAAAACTGCTTTCATATTCCTGCTAAACAAAACTTCAGCATAACTGAAAAGGGTTGAGAATTGAAGAGGGCTGATGAATTATCAGAGAGATGCCACAAGAGGAAACAGCAGGAGAAAAGCTAACCCATTCGACATAGACCTGCCATACAGATCAGTGCGGTTGCAGGAACTCAGATTTCTGTTAACTTAATGAGCATTACATTGGTCTGTGTTTGTTATAGATTATTTTTCCACCGTCCTTTGCATTAGTTATTAAAATCTCTCTCCACGGGCAGTCTGGTTTATGTCGGTTCGGTGCCCATCTAGTAGAGAGTAGTTTCCAGAAGCAGAAGAAGGTAACAGACCACTTAGAGTGGATCTTGCATTATAATCTCTTAAATGAGATAATTTAACAGAATATT
Organism: Calonectris borealis; assembly: GCF_964195595.1. Lineage (NCBI taxonomy): Eukaryota > Metazoa > Chordata > Aves > Procellariiformes > Procellariidae > Calonectris > Calonectris borealis. The sequence goes on along the minus strand of NC_134321.1, from coordinate 4,467,406 downwards.
GATCCCACATTGTTAACTTACTGTGGCCTATTGAATATGAAGCACTGGAAGGCTGTAATTTAGTTGGAGAATTCTTCAAATAGACTATCATTTCTTTTCTGTTCTTGCTGACAAAATGAGCTCAATAGAAATATTTCTAACCTGGAGTATGTAGACTGGTGGCTGATAGGTCATCAGTCCTGGTTTTATTTTAAATTTATAGATGATTAAATGTAAGACTTCTAATATTTTCAACTTTACAGCAGCAGTTGTAGTTTCCTACTAAGGTCTTCTGATATTTAAATTTGAGGATGTTTCAAATCCTTTCCTTCAGAAGCATCTTTCCTGTGGTGTCGTGAATGCTGGGCTACTGTTGATAACTATACACTAAAAACACTGCATAGTTAATTTATTTAAAATGAAATTTTAAAGAGTTCATTTTATTAGTCTTGCTTTTTAATGTAATGCGATTTTATAGAGTAAGAGATAATCTGTCACCATTGCTGCAGATTTCTGGAATGTGGATGCTTTTTATCTTCCAGGATTTAATTTAAGTTTGATTTAAAACATTAAAAGATTTTCCCAATTCCCCCTCCCCACCCACAGAAGTCCGATTTCTATTTTTGTCATCAGAGCACGACTTCAATAGGTAGAACTATGATGAAATTAAGGAATATTTTCACTATTGGTATGTAAAACAGAAGAAATCAGAAGGTAACATGTTACTAAGCTCAATGTGCTTTGCAAAACAAACAAACAAAAAACCCCCCAAAACCCTAACCAAAACAAACACCAAAAAAACAAAAGCAAAGAAACCAAAAACAAAACAGAATTTATGCCTGGTTTTCTTCTTCGTATATAAAATAACTTGATTTTTAAAAAGTATTACCATTTTGTCCAGAGAAATCATGTCTCTTCTTTCCCTAGAGGACAGATGTTATAGTATTGTGATCACAAATCCTAAATAGTTGAGAGAGGAAAAGATATTTCATGCTTTTCTAAATAGCTGATTTGGATAAATAAGCATTTGTTTGCCCTGAAAGATTCAGCAATTTATTTTCTATTTATTAAAAGGATGAAAAAATCACTTGTAAAAGGATCTCTAGTCTTACAACAAGTCCTCTAGGAAAAGTAGCAAAGATGAAGTTTGAAAGTCTTAATGCTGTTCTAAGATGAAAAACATCAAATTATAAATATATTCTTTAATGATATTTTAATACATTACAGAGAAGCAAAGAAGTAAGCTTCATTTTTTGTTTCTCAGTGACCTTTTATTTCTAATCTTACCTGGAACATCTAATTAGGATTTCTTCAGTTGTCAAGACAAGTTGTTTAGTTATGCAAAATTTAATACAGGAATCTAGTAACTGAAGAATTTAACTGGAGATGGATTCAGTCGTTTTTGAGATGTCCTGGCTAAATCCTGTATCATGGTGACTCTTCAGCCTTTTTACTCGCCAGCAACATTTCTTGTATTTCAGGGGAATTGCTCCTAATTTCAAAAACCTCGCAATGCTCTGAAATTTCAGAGGGCCGTGTTTCAATCCGATACAATGGTGTGTCGTGGTTGCTAGAAAATGATTATGGACGAGGAAACGATATGCGGTAATGGCTTCATAGAGGCAGGAGCGCAGCAGTCCTAGGCAGGAAGCAGCAAACCCTCTGGAGATCTTTAATACCTCTTGGCCGCCTTTAATGAAATCCAGTCATGTCAATAGCAGATAAACGCTCCACACGGAGCAGGGGATAATGCTGAGGAGATGGGTCTTTAAACACAGCACGACACTACTGGGCATTTGCGGTATTATTGGTAAATATTTGAGGAAGTGTATAATGTATGTTAATGTTATTTCACTTTTCTTATATAATACTTTCTTATAAGAAAAGCAATGTTGCTAGCAGGGGTTTCGTCCATCCACCAGCACCAACCAAGACATATTAGGAGAAATAAATATATGAATAATATCTATGAATAATAATTCGCATGTCCTTATTTTGACTTGATGTAGGAATAAATGCCAAACTCAAGACTTTCTACGAAGAACACTTTACTATTTCCCAATAAATCAGGTGCTTCAGCTGAAGCATCTTAGTTGGTCACAACAGCTCTGCTAGTTCATGGGCAGACAAAAGCAAGAACGTAGCCATGACTCCCACATATAAAAAGTACTTTGTAATGAAAATCGAGTTTATGCATAAAGCTTGCTGGAAGTTAACAGTTACCTTTGTAATTGTTGCTTTGATTTAATTGTTAATCTTATACCCACAGAAAAAAAAGCTATTCTCCTCTTTCATTTGTGCCATGGTCATATTCTCAAGTTGTTTCTCATTGTGTCTATTCACAACAGACTAAATTGTCCCTGGAGTGAGCCCGCGGAAGCGACCTGCATTACAAAATGAATGAATTGAGCTCAAGCAGTCTAACCTTTCTAATAACTTCTGTATCAGGGACAGGAGAATCTGTAAAGATATTGATCCAGCAGAATGGTACTTTATTAACTTGCAGTGATGGCCTTTGTGACTGACAAGATAGTTGTAATAAGCAAATGCTTATCAGTGATCAGCAGGGTGAAGGAAAGAGACATCAGGACCAACAGCCATGCCCCAGCCAGGAAATGGGATTTCGGCCCCTGCTCTCATAAGGTCCATAATGTGGACGTGTCATGTATTATGTACTGTGAAGTCCGTAGCTTGAGTACAGGTAGTTACTTTCTATTCCGGAATACCTCTGTACAGTGATAAATGTGGATGGATAGGACATTATTATCTACAAGTGCTTTACCTTGGTAACCGCTCCTATGCCACTTCTAGGTTCTCTTTTTCTAGCTGATGTGGCCTTTTCTAATTCCTAGCTCTGTTCTTGATTTATATCCTAATTTTTTTCTGAGAACACAAAAGAGTTGTTACCCCTTGAATCTGAGAACTGATTGCCTCCAGTTTCATGTTTCCTCAGGGCGTTCTGTACCTTTTGTTCATTGCAAAATGAGGAAAGAAAACACAACAAAAATCTGTTTGGAACAGCATAAGAAACATTGTCCACATGACCCCTGTAAAGATGGTAATGTTTCAATCTGAAATGTATTGCAGACTATAAAAATTACAAACAGGTGGGCTACACCTGTAGTACTGTGTGCCGCCTGTGCGTGCAGTAGTAAATGCTGACCTCCGTACTCTAAAGAGAAGAATTCCAGCGGTATTCATGTACGGTGAGGAATGATGTGCTTATAACCGTATCCCTGTAGTAAGGAGCATATAGTTCATGTTGAGCCCGCTGCAGCAGAGCCCTCTCCCTCGCTTGGAGCTCTCGGATGCTATCGTAGCACAAGCCACCCTTTTATACGTGTGAACTGTGCAGGCGCTACAGAAATGAAAGTCAAACTTTGTGGGAACTAGTAATAAAAGGGAAATAAACCCAAGATGGTAGTTAATCATCCATTTATTCAACTTGGATAATTCCAATAACTGAAGATGAGATCTACAGCTGGCATGAATTAAGAACCCCATTGTCTTTGGAGAGCGTTTACACTAACTGTGGAGCTAATCAAGGAAATTTAACTCTTACTGTAGCTAGCAACTGTAAATCAGGAGCCCAGTTCTGTTGCTGGTTGCTGTCATGCAGCCTTATCTTAAAAAAGTGTGTTTGCTTCGGTCTAAATGAAGGAAGCTTCTCTGGGGGGAAACCTGGCTAAGTGACAGTCAGGGTGTTCCACAAAGCCACGAAGAGCTGAGCTGAGCGACCTCCTGGGGGAACGAGTGTGGAGCGTGATGCTGTAGCCTTTCTGTTAGGAATTTATGTCGATGATGAAGAGTTTAATGATATCAAAGTGCACCATTCACCAATAGTAAGGGTCTTGTAAAATGGATGCTGGTAGTCAGAATATTTGGAGAAAATGAAGGTTTGGCGAGAGCTTGCTAAATTAACAAACATTTATAATTTGCTTTCCCCACTGCCACTAATTTTCCTTCCCGTGGTTATAAATATGCAGGTAATAATAATTTTCTGCATCTGAGGATGGAATAATTAGTAGCCTGAAGGCAGCTTTCAGGGCTCAGAATAATGGAACCTGGCTCCCAGGCCAGAACAGCCAACCGCCAGCATGGAAGTGATTTGTTTCTGCAAAGCAAAGCTGTTTCCGCAGGCTTGCTGTGTTTGCAGAGAGAGGGACACACAGACCGTACCCAGTCGCACCCCGTGTCCTGCACACGCTACTGCCCTTTCCTCACGTGTGTCCACGTCGTGGGTCTCCCAAACAGTTATGAGTTTCACTTAGAGGTGAGAATTGCCCCAGTGTGTGTGTTTAGCAATAAGATTATACATGTACTATTAATCTTGTTATTTTGGTATATGATTATACTGAGTAAGATAATCTTTCCAGCTAACTGAAAAATACTGAGTAAATCCTAGGCAAGGAGCAAGTGTGGGTGTACCGTAACTCTGACATTTTCTCCGGTCTCTGGCATTTTGTCCATTTCTATATATCATCACCATGACTACAGTGGTAATGTCTAAGAGAACTCCAATGTAAATCTGACAGCACCTTCTTAGTGGTACTTAAAATCATGTAATTAAGTAAGAAAAGGCTGCTGATTGAGGAGGTTAGAGCTGCCTTGCAGAAGATTACAGCACATTTCATGATTAACAATCAGAACGTTCTTTCCAAACCTCTACCTAATTTAGCAGACTAAGGTTTCAGCTGAGAATAAGACTGCTGTTAATACTGCAAAGGGGAGGGAGAACGGTAATTTCCCACCATTTTCACTGCTTTCCTGGTGTTTACTCCAGTGTCAGTCTTCATTCTAATTTTGCTCTCCCAGTTGACTGACTTAACAGAAGTACCGAAAAGGCAAAAAGGTCAACGCTGTTGATCACAGCACTATAATTCACTTCAGTCTCTTGGCAGTTTATAATTAGGATGGAGAAATAGTATAAAACCAACTCATTTTAGTGACAAAAACTCTGCACCCATCAGTTAATGTGCCAAAATTAATCTTTTCTCTTTGCGTCCCTAAAATTATAGGTTGGTTTCAGAGATAAACTTGCGTTTACTTACTGGCAAACACATTTCTGTAAAACTATATAGTTAAACTGTTTGCGAGGAAGAAAAGGAATTAATATATAGCATATAGGGATATTATTTAGAGTTTTAAATAGAATATGTTGTTATTGAAACATTTAAGGCAAGGTCATAGCGATGGAAGGGGTCCTGCTAGACAATTCCCCCCGTGTTAAATTATCCAGAGTGTGATGGGATTTTCTTGTGAAAGCTGCTGGTTTTGAGACCACTCTCAGTGAGAGGACAGTGACGCTGGTAAAGCAATTCAATTTCTCTTCCCCCTCCGTACCTGCACAGACATTTACAGATGGGATCTAGGGAAATCTGTAGACAAAGCAAAATCTTCTAGAGGAATCTTTACTGTGACATTGTGGCAGGGTAAGGTCGGTCCTTAACCATGACATAGTTTTGTGCCAGATACTTTTATCTTCCTTGCTGTCACTTTTTAATATATTATTGTTTGTGGTGTTCTGGCTGCATTCCCTAGGCTTTGTTGTCTTCTTTTGTATATCTATAAAAGAAAATAAACATATAAGTTGCCTACCTATTTTCCTGGCAGCCTTCAAGAAAAACGTTGCTACTTCTTGAATCTCATTGCCTCCCATGGTAACTTGAGTCCGCATCAACCTCCAGATTTCTCCGGGGAGTATTTAGCTTTTCCTCCATCACTTGGTAGAGTGCCCATATGTCATGAAACATATGTACAGAAAGAGAGTATATTCCTGTTGCCTAATTCTTTTCTATACATCCCAATTAAACATTTTGGGGGGGGCTATGTATATTACGTAGATGTACGCTAAGGACTGGAGAGAAGCTGGAAGTGTTGCATATAAGGCTTTAAAAAAATGCTTCGTATTTTCTAAAAACAGTATTTCACAGAATAAATACCAACTGCAAGAGCAAAAGCCCTGAGAAAAAGGAGAGGCAACGTGCAGCCGTGAAATTGAGACTTCTTGCCCCCAGACCCTTTGAGGGAACAGGCTTTGTACACGGATGTCGTCTTATGTTTGTAATGAATGGTCATTTCAATTGCTCCTCCTTTTGGCTCTACCATGCATAGGTTTTGCAATATTTTAAGGATTTTTGCTTTCACATGGCAGTTAATGATTGTGAACAGTCATGGAGAAAACCAGCGAGTTTTCCCCCTGCAGGCTGCACAGTACAGTACAGATTGACGTTCCCAAGCCCTTTAAAAATGGGAAATGCACTGTGTTAACATCTTTATTCTCCTATTGCAAAATTCAGAATGCTTTGTGAAGAGGCCTGGTTTGAGTGTAAATATTGTTGAAAAGTCCTGTATCTAAGTCTGCATATCCCAGTTGTGGAAAAGATGATGATGAATCTGACTTTTTCTTAAAAACTCTTGGGGAAGTGCTGGCATAGATATCATTATTAGCATATGTTAAACCAGAGCAAAAAATATTCTTTACATAAGCAGCTACTGCTGGAGTGATCAAATATCTCCATCGCTGCAGGTCAGAATGTGCAAATTAACACTAATATTCAAGTATTAAATCACTCTGAGTGAAAGGCAAAAGGTTTACAGAAAATGTGGGCTCTGTCATGTATACCCACCAGCCTAGCTAAATGACAAGATGATATGCAGTCCGAAGGAATTATTGACTCAAAAGATAAGAACATGAAGTAGGCATTTTAAATTCAAGTCTGCAATTAACTTACCTCAAAATGATGTTATGGGATTTATATTACCAGAGGGTTGTTGGGATGAAAAGCTGAAATTTTCCTACTGAGCAGGCGTCATTCAGGTGCGTAGTTAATCTGAAGAGCAAAACAGTTCCGTGTTTGGAATTTAGATGCTTTTAATAAAATAAAGGAAAAGAAGCTGCAAAACAGGGTATGTAATACACTATATATATAATTCTGTGTGCGTTGAGAAGGTGAGAGGAATCATTGTGTATTGTCAAGAGTGAAGATTTTGCAAAAAGTTCCTCACTGTGAACAAGCCCATACTTTTAACATAAAAATACACAGATATAGACATGGATATAACTCCAAATTATGCAAGTTCCTTTAGTACAAGGATTTCAGTCTTTTTTGGAGCAGAAAAACCTGATGCTTGTATCTGCTATTTGGGTTACTCTGTGCAACCGTAGCTCCGTTCCCTTGTATGACACAGTCTTTAACTCCAGCATATACTGTTTCATCCTCTTTTCGTTCAGTGTGTCGCATTTATTGCCACCATTCGATACTCGTCCTTTATCTTCCTCATTCAGAGGGCTAAATGTCAGGGAATCTGAAAATACTCCACTGGTACTACAAGGGGGAATTGAACCCTTGTGCCTCCGCTGCTCCAGTCCCTCTGCAGGAGGACGAAGGGCAGCAGACGACAGCCGCGTTGCATGCAAAGGAGAAGCAAATGAGAATGTGTGCGCCTCAGGCTTAAGGAGCTGGTGTTGCGTTCCCTTTGCTTGACAACCCGAAAGGGCTGTGCAAGGCGTTAAATGAACTCTGCCGTTGAGCGCGCCTTTCTCAGCGGCATAACCACGTACGTAGTTTAATGACCTGTGCGCGGCTGAGAGGCTGTAGCAACACCTTGCCTACCCAGCTGGGCGTTACGTGGCCATTAAGACGAATGCTTGTGCGGTCAGACTTCTTAGCAGTTTTCTGCAGGCTTTCCAGGCACAGAGTCTGGGCTGCCTGTGATTTGATTACTACGTTTCCAGCAGGGTTTCTTTCAAAGTGGTATTTGTAGCTGTAGAGAAGGCTATATTGGAATGGCTACAGTTGGTTTTGTAAAGCAAATTGAGTTCAGGTTCCAGCCAGGAAATCATTTGAAGACACGCAAGTGGTTTAGTAGTGCACGGTGGTTTTGCATGTTAGTTACACACATGCAAAAAATGCTTTGCTTACTCAAGGCTTTAATGTAAGTCAGGTCAGAAAAAGCAATTGTAGCGTATTGTGTTCTTGCTTATGGCATCTACTTCCTATCTATGTTCACATTCCCGTCTGTACCTGAGAAGTGCTGGATGGAATTTGGCCTTCCCAGAATATGGGAAAAAGCTATAATTCTGCATGGTTTTCCCGTGCAATGACGCTATTTGCCTCCTGAAAAACAAATTATCTTCAAACTCTAGCTTTATTTCAGGCCACTGAAGATGCATGACCCTGTAACATTTTTTCCCAGCATTGCCTTTTTAGTTGATATTATCCCAGAGTTTAAAAATTTTGATAATATATTTCAGAATTGAAAATTGCAGCATTCTGTTTCAGATGTGTTGAAATGTTGTATTACGACACTACTAAATAACTTTTGCAGTTTTTAAACAAAATGTGAATTCTGACATGTTTCTGTGGTACTTCTGTTTTGATTAGTCAGAATTATCCAACAAAAAAATGTTCTGCCAGGAAGTTTTTGGTCGCCCTGTTGTGCAGTTCTTTAAGTATAATTTTTCATCCATCGGACTCCTGCTAGCCCTGCAGCCTAATCCTCGGATTTGTGCATCTCATGCAAGAGTAGCTGACTTTGAAGTATTTTTATTTTCAGATGGGATGTCAGCCCGGCTATCCTGCAGTTCATAGGTCAATTCGTGAGAAACGCGATTTCTAACCTCCAGGTGCGTCTCTCAGAAGAACAGCCCGGGGACTAGGGAGGTAGGGAATGTGATTTTAAGCTATTTTTAGGCTCCCAGAACTACTTTCCTGAGTGGAAGTTACAATGACACTGAATATGATGGCTCCAGTCCCCAACATGCTTCATCCTTTCTCTGTTTCTTTCAAAACGCTCGTGAGGGGATGGTCACGGTCGTTTCACCGGCTCTATCCTGCTGTGGGGTATCCTTTATGGCTAAGTGAATCCTGAGAACAAATCAAGCCCTCGTTATAGCCAGTGCACTGAAATTTTGCTAGAAACCTGATCCCCAAATAGTCTTCCTCATTCAAGCGAGCCTAATCTGATACGATATTTTCAAGGTTCGTGTCTTAGTTATATTCTGAATTGTTTCTCTAGGTACTTTCTTACTCAATATTGCTACAGATAGTTAGCTCTGAAGTGTGGATGAAATAACTCTTCTGGAATAACTTTATATATGATATGCCTGTTTGACTCACATTTTTATGTAGAACAGCTCACAGAGTATTCTTTTGTTTTTTTAATTATTTCCAGCCACTTTCTAGTGTGCTCAAAATGTGCTTTAAAAGGTGTACTTGTGTAAGGAGTATATGGAACAGCACGTTCCAGAAAGAGTGGATGGACTTGGACGCTTGCATGAGCAAAACAAAAGCTGCTGAAAATGGACAAAAATCCAGATATGTTGAAAGTCAGTCAGAACTGAGAACCAAGCAACAGACACTGTTAGGGGATGCTCAGATACTCTAAGGGATGCTCAGATTTTTTTTTAATAGCTGTGAATTTCTGAAGTTTATTTAAGTTGATATGAAATATGTAGCATTTACAGTTAGAGGCTTTGTTGATCCTTGAAATAGTGATGTTCTGCAGCTTGTTACTCATCCAGAAATGGCTAAAGTGGCTTTCTGGGTACAAATACCGGTCCTCTGTATGCTTATGGACAGTCTTTCCTGCTTCGATGAAAGTTTATGACTGCTGACCTGATTGTACCGCTTCCAAGTAAACATAGTATATATATTTTTTTCTAGTATAGGAAGTGTATATGCTAGCTAGAGAGAAAAAGAAAAATGTCTTTTAGTCTGTGGCTGTAGAGAGCGGAGCCGTGACCAGACTAAGTTCTTGCCCGTTGGCTGAGTCACTGTAACTTGTGAGCACGTGCTCTGCGCCGCATCGGTTATGAAGCAAAACGTGTTCATCTGGTGTTGTTCAATGGCATGACTATACGCTGACAAGGGAAACACAACTGTTGTATTTAGTACTTTCCCCTTAGCTGTTCACCAGTTAAAGTGTTTTAAATCAACAGTTTCCTTGACTTTGCTGTGATCGCAACGTTATTAATAATATCATCTTCACCTCCCTCCATCATAGACCAGATTTAAGTTACAACTATGATACTTAAGGGGTTTCTATGTTCCTATTCAGTAGTGCAAGCAAAATGCCATAGCATCTCCTCTTTCTTGTGGATCCCTTGTAGAGCTGAAATGATCATGCTTTAATTGGGACTCTGCTTTCTGATCACGGGCCCATAGTAATCTAGTTTTTTTTTACCTCACCAGCAGATTACCTGTCAGTCAGGATTTCCTATAACAATATCTATTGTTTTGTTGTACTATGATTTAATTCAGTAGTACTCGGCGTACACAGCTCTGTTTATTATCTACTTTTTTTATTTTAATGATCACTCCTGGATTCAGCACATCTCGTGTCATTTCAAGATACTACCTTTGTTCTGTCAGTTGCTGGACTTCTACTCCCAGCTCCATCTTTTTATGTATATTTTTCTCCACAGGTCATTAAACTCTTCTTGTTGTCCTTAGTCTGTGCAAGTACAAATCTTCAGCAAGTTTAAGGTTATTTTTGCAATCAGTTCCAGCTGCAGAAGGAAGTAAAGTATTGTTTTCCTCCTAAATTATGCCTATATTCCAGGTATTTTAATTATCTGATTGAAATTCTGATACATTATGTTTAAATGGCACATAGGAAGTAAAGAAATAAGCTTTGCATTTTGCAGTTTGTCTGTTGATTCATTGATGGAGGTATAGGTGGAGTTAGGGCTAGAAACATTGTCCCAGCCTCCAGTTTGTTCCGAGAGGTCTGTGTCAACAACAAGGTACATGCCAGGTGGTTTTAGATGCTGTATTAGCTCGTTGTTTGCATCCGCAGCTAACTGGGAGTGACACGCTTTGTGTCCGATTCCGCTTGGGAAAATCTTAACCCCGCAGTTCCAGAAATCAGGCAATGCTCTTCCAGTAGCTCGTATTTCTACTCCCTCCTTCCCCATAAGCTGGAAACTAAATAACATTTCCTTTCTTTAATTTTTTACCCACAGAAGCAGGTCTTGTCCAAAACCTCGTTAGCTGTCGCATCTGCCATGTCTCTAGGAAGTACTTAACATTTCTGGTCCCTGGAGGCTCATCTCCAGTAGTCCTGTTTGTGCCGAGAAGGGATTACCAGGTAGGACCGTGGAGTGGAAACAGCTTGACAACTTCTTTGGACTCGCAAAACTGCGGGTAGTCAGTGATTCACACCGAGAAGGCAGGACAAGCTGCTGATGTGGCTTCCCCCAGCCACACCTGCCCTCGCAGCCAGCACCAGAGACACTTTGCCTGGTTTAATTGATTTTATAGCTTCCTGCTTCGGCTGATGTCTTCCTCGTCATCTCTGTAAGGGCTCTCCAGACTTACATTAAAAACATGTAAATGGATTGTTAGTGCATTAAAATTGCACTGAAAGGGGAATGAATTAACTCCATAAAGACATTTCGCATGCCTTCACCTGGCTCCTACTTAAGGGCAAACTGCTGCAGTCTTTTTTGAGGACCAGGTACGTACAGAAACTTGAAAGATCTCAGCAACAGCAAAGCAGGAAAGTGCAGGTTTTTTACGAATGACCTTTCATTACGCTCCCCATGGAGCCTCAGCCCAGCCCTCTCCATGCTGCTATGTTAGCCAGGTGCTAGCAAGAGAAACCCTTGCTTATTGCTAAGTGGCTATTTCCAACCACCACCATTAAGTCAAGAAGGTGGGTGGTTTTCTGCATGAGTTTTGTGAGGGCTATTGCTGGTGAAGCTGTTCAGGAACAAAAAGACCCAGCAGCCGCCTGGGTATCTTTTTATGAGCTCTTGCAGGTATCTTTTTAGTAATAATCTGAAAGAAAACTTGTTGACGGGTCAGACATATTGAATTAAAGAGATAATACTGTAGTAGGTTGTAATTACAATCTAGCATAGAAGTGAAAGGAGCATTGTATGAAATTATTGTCATCATTTCAATTCTCTTTCCCCAAAATTTCTTATTAAAGGCAGGCAGATCTTTCCAGTTAACGTTCAGTCTTTTCCATCAAGAGTCCCAGCCTCTTGTGAATGTGCCTGTAGGGATGTGATCGCAGAGCCGTGGCCTGGGTTTGCACCTCGTGGAGGCAGGACTCGGTGCTGCGGTGGGAGGATTAGATGATAAAGCCAAATCATCTGCCTGTGTGGAGGATGCTCTCCTACACCTTCTGTACATGAACAGTTTGGACAATTGGCGCAAGATAAAGATTTAATGTTTTTTCAGAGACAGTTGTTCAGAGTGTTGGTAATAATACTCATAAGTTTGTAAAGTAAATGGCTTTTAAAAAGATGGAGTTTCAAAACTTTTTTTAAGGGTTATATTTTTATTCTGCATCCCTGTATGCTTATGTGGCAGAGTGCCCGTGGGGCGAGAAGGCGCAGGATGCCGCGCTTCAGGGTATGGTCCTGAACTAGCTGGAAGCTGCAGTCGCTGGAAGTCTTACAAGGGAGTGGAGAGTAGCTGTATTGTGCGTGCTGGAAAGGTTGAGAGAAGCATCAAAACTGTAGGGATTCTGAGCAAATGGAAACTCCAGCGCTGTAATACCCGCTTGTCACTAGAAAAGCAGTTTCTTTTCATACATAGTGATTTTTCGTACTGGCTTGATAAAATATGTTTCCCCAAAAGTGTTGCCCATGACAAAAAAACCAATTGCAAACGTTACACAATACAAATGCTATTCCCCTAAATGCCTTGTATCTGTTTCTCCAAGAGAGTGCGGCTAGTTGTCAGTTTGATACAGCTTCATAGCAGTATCTAAATTCATAAATTGCTTACATCGTCTTTGCTCTGATAGAAGTGTAAAGATGAGGGATGAGTTAATCAGTGAGTTGCTAATTTACGTTTAATCAATAACATCCTTAATAAGTACATGTTATCAAAGGAAAAACCATAAATTGCTATGCTGTACCCCATTACTATGTACAGCAATCAACATTCACATTGTTAATAAAATAGATTGAAATTTTATTATCATGTCTTGAAATAAGCTTGTATTCACCTCTGGCTTGAGTTATTTCTGTTGTCTTCAACTGATATGATAATGGGGACGCTTTTCAAGGCCTTTGCATCAGGCTTTTATTTCAGACTGGAAGGTGAATTTAATTGACACTTCCCTGATACTGAGACTTGCCTCATCCACGTGGCTTACACATGAATTTTCAATTCAATTTCAACCTCAAATGGGAACAGCCACAAATCCAAATACCTTGCTGAAGCTGCACAAAATGAATTATGCGGATAACAATATTTCATCAGGCTTGGAACTCGGCTGTGTTTTGTCCCAAGCAGTGAAACTGTGTAAATGAATTGCTAAGTCACTGTAATATTAATGACTTGTATCTCATCCTTTAAAAGCAGGATGGCAGGGGGACAGAGGAGAGAATTGTCTCTCACCTTGGTGGAATTTTTCTTTTTTTTAAGCCTACAGACAAAATTTTTTTTTTTTTTTAATCTATCCTTCATAGGATTAAGTAATTTCAAATATTTTCTGTCAAAGTTTTTTGTAAAACACAAGAGAGCAATAGGATTTGGGGGAACAGCCTCTGCCCCTTGGGATCTGTCTCCTTCCTTGCTGTAAGGTACTTCTGGGTTGGGTTACCTGTGGGGCTAGGTGGGGCTCAGCTGTGGCAGCAAATGAGACTCCCTGCGCTAAACTCGCTGCCCTTCACCCCTTGGACTAAAACCTGCCAAAAATCAAACCAGAGCAGCCAGGCTGTTCCCAGCAGGGGAGTCACCACGGCTGCTGGAGAAGATAATTCAGACTGGGGTAACTGCTTCCTGAGCTCTTCTAAATGATTCTTGTTTGCTTGGGGTAGGGGCGTGTATGTCAAGAGTTGGGCTTGTGCAGAGGAGCCTCAGCTGGGCTTCTGAAAAGCTCCCGTTTCGGTTCTACTGCCAGCGTGGCAAGGTGTCTTTGGTTGGTCGGGAGCAAGGTCTGTCTAGTGGTGAATATTTCTGAATTTCAGAGAGGCAGGAAGGAAGAACCGCACGGGGAAAAATACAGGAGTCAAATAAAGCGCCCGGCCTTGCTCAGCACGCCGGGCTCTGCCGGCACCCAGGTTTCGGGTGGAAAGCACCCCCTTTTCCCTGGCAATGGGAATGGTTCCTGCGGGCAAGCGGGAGCAGGAGGCTGTGCCCTTCTTGCTCTGCAAACTGCAGCGAGAAAAGCAAAGTAAAGCCTGCCAGGGTTGAGTTCGTGAGTGCTTTGGCAGAGGAGTCTCCCAGGTGACCCCCTGGTGAGAGCTAGTCCCGTCTGGCCTTCTGCTCCCCGGATTTTCTATTCTTTGTGGGCTTTATTCAAAACCTGTGATTACTCCTGGCCGCAGTGGGCTTTGGGTCAGTCTTGGGGGTCTCTCACAGCCTTTGTGTTCAGCCAGCAGCTTCGGTCAGCTCTGCCACAACCGGCTGTCTTGGCCGCGACCGCCAGCCCTCTTTTTCTGTGTTTATTGTCCTTTAATTTCTCCTGCTCCATCCAGCCGCCCACTCTGAACTGAAATTGTTTGCGGAAGTTACAGAATGCCGCTTCATATATTTGCTAGAAATTCTTATCAATGTTTTCTTGATACTTCATGAAAATATTTCATCACTAGATTCCCAGCCTGTGTTTCTAAGGACGGTGTACAATGAGGGCTGTGATGTAACACAACGTACCGCTTCCAATGTATGATGCAAACTGTGGGCTTATAGTGGAAAAAAGTGATGTTACTCATAAATGTTAAACACCGAGTATTTTCAGCTCTCACGTTATAAACGTACATTGGCAGCTAAGTGGACTGCGGTTGTGTAAATGAAGATGTATTCAACCCGGTTTTGTTCCTGTCAGCCCACTTACGACACAACCTCGGGGCATAGATGAGAGTATTCAAGTACGATGTAGGGAATGTCATTCTAAATCTGGAATTCGCGGTGGGAATCCTGCTGCCACCTGCTGTCAGCCGAGAAATCGGTTGTTTCTCTTTGCGGCATGAACAAAATTGTGATTCTGACCTATTTTTAAAAAGTTAAAACTTTTAATTTCCAAATTTTTACTTATGCTAACCGTCAAATTTCAAGCTCTTTGCATTTTCTCCCTTAAGAAGACATTAGTTTCATAACTTCTATTTCTAATTTGTTTTCTTATCATAACAGGTCTGTTGAACATCTGTTTGGCATTTCATTTTTAATATTTCCATAAAATGCAAGTGTGGGTAAATTGCAGGGTGTTATGTTGATGGCTTGCATTTATTGTAGGCGGGATTCGGGGAAGTGGCAGGCTCATCAGCAAGTGAATTTCAGTATATGATTTTGTATCCCAGAGCATTTAAACATGGACTTTAAAACAGACAGATGTTGATATAGATGGAGCACTTTGAACATGACCCAGAAGCGTTTCTGTCTGCAGTTATGTTCTGGGCTGGAGCATCAGCAGAGCGAGCGTGGGAGCCTCTGGGGTAGAAGTATGAGCTGCTGTTGTAGCGAGCGGTGTGTAGTGCCAAGTTTTCAGAAGCACGTAGTTGACATACGAGCCAAAGGGTAACTCTGGTACCTCTTGTTTCAGGCATCAAGTTAAAGTGTGAATAGGAATCTGTTCATGTGCAGCTGAGAGCACCTGAGTTGCCCAACTACAGAGGGTGCTAATATAACTTTTAAATTCCACTTTCAAACATGATCCCGACAACTCTGCCTGTTTATAAAGGTCTTGCTGCGTGAAATATATCATTATAGATACACTTTTGAAACTCTCCTACACTTGGACCAGTTATGCTGCTATAAAAGTTTGTCCAGGAGGCACAGGTTCGCTGAACAGGCATAAGCCGTAACAGGGAGAATGCTCTTATATTGTAAGAAGTTCATGCTAGAGCTCTGTTACAGCTCGCTTTTATGTGATCACAAACCACATCTTTCTAATCAAAACTGATAGACAGTAGTGGTTTTAAACCTAGACTAAATCTAGCTATATCAAAATTAAGACTCCTGGATCCTGCTTCCTTTATTTTTGAAAATAGAAGTTACGTTCCTCGGGCATGTAAGTTATTTTGAAATCGTCACCTGAGGTCAGTAAATCTGCAGAAAAACATAGTCCCAGGTTTTCTTGCAGTCCAGCACTAGTGGGACACAAAGTCAGTTGGAGCTGGTCAGAATTTCCTCCTCTGCCTGCCCTTCCAATGGAAGGGTAATGCTGCCCAAATCCCACTTTCCTGACAAAACAGTGATAAATAGCACAAGAAAGCCCTGCGCCTCTTAGGAGGGGGAAAATGTTTAGATAAACTTCAGGTAATTTTCAGCAGCAGTCCAAAACTCAGTGGGGCAAACCCTGTGAAAAGCTCCTCCTCATCCCTGATGAAACCCACGTTCAGTTACCCAGCAGAAGAGGGGTGCTCGAAGCTCGACGGCTCTGGAGCATTTTTAGAGAGACGCCAGAACTGGTGGAAGTCTGACAGACTTGAGTCACGTTTGGTCCACTGAAAGTTGCCTTCTTGATGTCTGTTTTGAAATACTTCCATGAATCCTGTGAGGCCTTTTGCTAGAGTAGAGGGATGTTTTGTTCTTCAGGCTGAAGGGTTTCCACCGCTGGCCGGGGCTGATGCTCCTGGCTGGCACTGCCTGCTGCCCAGCAAAGAGCCGCGCTGGTGGGTCATCGTCCATCAGCCGTGCCCACGAGACAGCTCTTCTTGATGAGCTTCTCAGCAGCAGCTGCCTGCTGGGTGGGGATTTTTTTTTTTTTCTTCTTTGTTTTGTTATGATGCATTAGCAGTGTTTGGTCAAATTTCTTCTGTCTAATGTTGTTGTTAATCGCTGGTTTTGGAATGACATCGCAGCTGTCCTGCTGTGCTGTTGTGGGTGCTGTGCTCCCGCTAATGGCACTGATTGTGCTGCTGCCAGCGCCCGTGTTCGCTAAGTAATGACACCAAGGGGCTTTTTCTTACTTACAGGAAAGTGGGTCTTTATGGAGAGATACAAACATAGCTGCGATTGCATGCAAATTGCATCCTCGGAACTCCTCTCTTCGGTGTTTAGTCTCTGAAAAGTCTCGACCTGGCTGTAGGACTGACTCTGGTTCTTACACACAGGAGCAAAACTGCAGTACAATGATCCAAGGAGTAGCGGGATTCAAGGCTATAAATTTCACATGTGCAATAGTTACCTGTTATTCCATACAGAAGTCTCTTGCCACAGCCCTCATTGCCTTCGGATTTAGGCTTTCCTGCCCCTTGCCGTGGTACCACCTCGAGTGGCAGTGGGAGTGCAGCGTCTCTACCAGCTCGTGTGCGGGAACAGCCTGTCTTCATGCGCTGCTTAAAAATCGCTCATTTACCGTAAATGATATGTTTGGGTACCACTGCTCTAGAAGATAGTACTAATTATAATTCATCAACATATTTAGCCGTACGTTTTCATGTGACAAGATATCGAAAGGTAGAAATGGCGTATCTAAAATAAACTAAGGCTTAGCTGAGTGTGGTGGCTTGCAATGGGTACGTAATCTGTGCAGATCCCCGCTGGGTAGATAGGAAGTCTGAGTACAGGCAACATTTGCGTTTAATACAGCATTACTGCTAATGAGCAGTTATCAGTTAAATGGTCACCTGCTCCTGTTCAGGAATTGTGCACTTGTAGTTAACTGGCATGCTGAGTTTGCTTAAGCTGCTTCAGGTTGATACCTCAGTAAAAGCAGTATATGGTTCCTAGCGTCTTCCTCATTTTCAACGGCAACAGCAGATCCCTGCACCAAACATCTAGCCTTACACTCTTCTGGTGCTAAATAGGTCGAGTTCATCAGTCACGTGCATATAGTGCGTTGAGGCGGCAGTGTGTGTTTTAGTATTCATGTGTCTCTGATCAGACACTGCCTAAGGCCCCTCGTTTAAAGCTAGGCTTACTTTTGTCTTTTAACACTAATGCCCAATATCAAGGAGCCACTTATTCTATCTTTTAAACAAAGAAGGGGTACATAAATCCAGGAGATGGAAAGGGCATGTGATAACAAGTGAGATTCAGCATTGGCTTTATCCACGAGGCTGATGTATGTATGTATGCATGTCCCGTTCTGCTCAGAGCATCAGTCACCGTTCTAAGCAGGACATCAGCATATACCTATACTGGGGATTTTAAGCTAACATGAACTGCAAAGTGCTGCAAATCTGTATTGAGTTCATCTTTTAGGCAGTATAGGCCTGATCTAGAGCTCCTCGAAGCCATTGAAAAGACTGCCTTTGACTTTAGCAGATTTGGATGAGACCCTGAAATCTGGAAGAGCTAAGTTCTTTTGTTATCCTAACAAGTAAAGCTGCAAAGAACAAATACTGCCAGTGTTATAGATGGAAGGTACCGTTTAAAAGGAAAAAGGATCCTCTTTCTCTTTGCCTTTTTTGCTCTGATTTCTGATGGTCACTATAGCAACAGGAACCAAAGAGATGAAGACCTGGAAAACATGCACTTCACTATGACAAGTTCAATTTACAGCCAGCTCAGCAATGTAACAAATCTATGTCATACTTAATGAGAATCTATGCAGCAGGTAACGGATCAGCATAAGATTGTGATGTGCTACGAGGTAGGGAAGCCTGAGTTTGACTGTATATATTAATGAGGCTTCCTCATTAAAGAGACCAGGATGAATTGAAACATTATAATTAAGCCTAGACTTTTGTCAAAGCGGCCCCAGTCCGTCAGAGATAACATGAATTTTACATTTCTTTTTTTTTTTTAACTCACCTGGTTTTGACACGTTGGGGGTCTCTGGGTATGACAGCAACGGGGCTGCGGGGCACTGGGCTGCAGCAGGACTGCAGTGCGGCCTTGGCACGAACCTGAACTCGCATTTGGACAAGGATCTGTGCGAGTGGATCAGCAGCCTGGATCCCAGAAGGATATATGGGCATTTCAAAAAGCAATTCATTTGTACAAACAACTAAGCTGTAAAAATGTACTCAAAGGCATCGCTTTGCTTCGAAGGCAGCGTGCACCCATGAGTGCTGGGGCAGCTGCAAACTCCCAGCGCTGGGAACATGGCAGGACTAAGGGTTTGATCACACTTGAAAAATCTGGCTTAATTTTTTTTTTGCATTTGTTAGACTTTGATTTATCTTGCAAATTTAAATGGAAAGCTCTTTAGTCTCACTTCAGTAGATACACCTCATTTTGGTACTTGGCCACAGGTAACCGGTTGACCCTCGGTTCCCAAGTAGTTCGTGAGCATTTAGGTACTTCCCCACATTAGGACTATATTGTGTGACTGGCAGAAAAGCTGTCATGGTCTTAGGGCTGCGGATGTACAGCAACTATGGGATGTAAACCGGCATCAGAGCGTAGCTCTAAGAATGTGCTGCACCCTCGTCCCTGTCACTGTCCGCAGTGACAGTGAGAGGGTGCACAGGGAGTCCTGAGCATCTCCTGCTCTGAGCTGAGCCTGGAG
This sequence comes from Calonectris borealis, assembly GCF_964195595.1. Taxonomy (NCBI): domain Eukaryota; kingdom Metazoa; phylum Chordata; class Aves; order Procellariiformes; family Procellariidae; genus Calonectris; species Calonectris borealis. The sequence continues at coordinate 4,448,062 of NC_134321.1, read as the reverse complement.
CTCTCCTTCCACAGGGCCTGCACCGACATGTCTTTCAGCTGTCAGTTGTACGAATATTTCTGTACGCAGGTAATAGGAAGGTTGGCCTGGGCAAGTCTATAAAAATACTTAATGGGGGACAAAAGGAAAAAAAAAGTGCTCGTTTTGAGTGAGAACTGCTCGGATTTAGGCTTTCTGTGTCGTCACAGTCCTATTCCATGTAATTTTTGTTTCAGATGGTGTCTGTAAACTGTATATTCTATTTTGGCATTCAGAATAGATAGCAGCACAGTAATTTGGGTTCTACAGAAAGACACTGCAGGCCAATGAGAGGAAAACTAGCTCTTGCAGGAGACCTGCTAAAGAATCACAGCTCATGAGCTTTTAAAAATTCTGTGAAATAATATGCTTGCCTGGTTACTAAAGCTATTTGTGTTGGAATTGCTATTAAAATATTGAGTTAAAACGTACATAAGCCTTTTTTTTTTATTATTTTTATACTGAGCAAGTTGAAGTGATACAAATGGAATGATTTTTGTTTCCATTTTGCTAACTGCTGAGGATATGGCGTTCGCAATGACAGGATATTTATTATTGTACTATTATGCACAGGGCAAAAATGCGCTGGAAAGATGTTGCCTCATGCTATGCTGGGGGACAGGCTGAAACTAGATTGCATGTGATTTTGGGGGCTATCCGTCTTACGCCATGGAGCTATTGTGGGTTTTGGTAGAGAATGGTTTTGTTCAAAGAAAATCAGGTGTATGGGTTGTGGGGGGGACACAACCCCAGCCTGAGCCCTGGCTGCATGCAGGTACCTGCGCTGCATCCTTGAGCCTGGGACCCCCCTGGCTGTGCCGAGACCGCTCGCCCTGCGGGCTTTTATTACAGAAGGAGACTATTCCGTTAATTGTCTGTGTTTCTGCACCCGGCCTCGCTGTCAAGTGCAATATTTAGCCATTTCAGCCAACCACTGCGTCCACACGAATACATTTTCCTATGGCTTTGTGTGGGAGCGGCGGGGTGATAATTGTGCCCATCGCACTCAGCCACCCGGGATCAGTCTCCTGACAGTCGGTACCTGGAAAAAGTGCTGCGGACATTCCCGTTCCTGTTACGTCCTTTCCTTTTGCAGGGAGATGCGTGGCTGCAGGTGCTGAGCAGGTCGTCCCTCCGTTGGTCTCGTGGTCGTGCGCACGGGGCTGTGGGAGGGTGTCCGTGTGTGCTGGTCTTCACAGAGCGACTCAAAAGCATTACAAAAGGCGGACTTCAGCATGAAAAAGTCAACAGAGTTGTTGGATTATGGAAGGAAAAAAGCACCCTCAGATAGCAAGATTATCTGAGCTGTTTATTTGCATGATATATAATTATATATAATTTATATATAATTATATATAATTTCATACTGGTTATTGTATAAAAAAGATCTCACCCAATAACATTTTATTGGGTTTTTTCGGGTTTTTTTCATTCTTTTTTTTCCACCCCTCCTGCAAATACCCTGATTTTCACTTTGCTGATTAGGCCGTTTTGTGCATTTTTGACTATTCTCTGCAGCACATCTCTCCTGTCTGTCCAACCCCCTTTTCCTCTCTCTGTCTCCGTGTACTCCCCGTTGTGAATGCGAGCACTACAGATCAAGAGGACAATCAGCTGGAGAACAATATGACAGCAGGTGGGTATTATTCTCTCCCTCAGCTGCAACTCAAATATGTGTCAGTCGCCAAACAAAAACCTGTTTCAGCTTACAGGCGAAAATAGATTGGTACGTGGGTAAATCTGCAACAATAGATTTTTAAATTTTTTTTCCCTCCACAAATCTGCATTTTTTTCTAATGCGGCTTTTATGCATCCAACTTCTAGCAGCTGTAACTTCTGTTCCTGGTGAATGTACATAGATTTTGTTGAACTAGATCAAGCGTTGTTGTTGCAGTAATTACTGTGATGGAGCAGTTCAATACTGTACTGGGTTATGCATGCTGTTAATATTACGGCTTACTAGTAGGACTGTACTTGTGTGGAGAGTATTCTTTATGGGGTAAGGAGTATAATCAGAAGATAGGAGAAGGGGATCTTGTCAGAACAGGTTTAGACAAAAGAAGGTTTAAAAAGTTTGCCAGGAAGGCAAGCTTGCCTTCAAACCATCAGTCCATCTGACATCAGGACCTGCGTAAACTGGATCAACCTGATCCCACGTTTAGGCCTGCCTCTCTTGCTGTCTTAATGCTTGTCGTAAACTTAACGTAACAAACACTAAACTCTCTGCTCTGGAGCAAGATGCACACTGGCGTGACTGTGCATTTTGGGTTTGATGTTGGATGAGGGAGGAGGCAACAGCATCCCACCCTCCCACTGCAGCGTCCGGTGCCGCTGTGTCCATGAACGTTGCTCTCCTTTCTCCATCTGCGCTTTGTAAACTTGGCTTCTTTCCGTTTCCGTGCCTTGTTTGTCCATACAAATGCTACCGTTTCTCCGAAATTCTGGTCTTTTCTTTCTGCCCGTATCTGCAGTGCAACCTGCTCTTCCCTGACGTTTGGATGACAGTGTCCCCCTCTCAGGAACACCCACTGTTCAACCTCCCTGTCCCACTCAATGGAGCTGCCAAGGTGCTTTTCACTCCGGTTGACCTTATCACCTCATCTCTACTTACTTGCATTTTCCACTCCAACACACTCAGGCTCCTTATTCTCCCTTTCATTTCTCTTCAAAACTCTTCTCTTTTCTATTTTAGTTGTGGAATTTATCACATCTCCTGCCTCCCCTTTCTTCCTCTTCATCAATGGTGGTGCTTTTTTCCCATGGAAGACTTTATACTTTGCTCAGAAATGCTCCTCTTGCCCTTTGAATTAATATTTGATTTCCTTCGTCGTCTCTAGTCTGTGCCCTGGTGAATATTTCTTGATTTTACCTTATCTAATGAGCGTTTGATGTACTCAAATAAGCACTGGAGCATGTATTGGGAGCCCGTGCCTCCTCTTTCCTCTGAAGAGGGGCCAGACGATGATGATTTTTAAAAAAAAAAAAAAAAAAAAAAAAAAATCATTCTGAATGGCACAACAAATCTTCAGTTATCCTGTACAAAGTGGAATAGCTTCAGCACAGCCTGCAGGCTGGCAGCTAGGGCTGTCTTTTGGGAAGCGGAAGGTATTTTGAGTCCAGCAGCAGAGAAGAGAGAACGGAGCCCAAATTGCTGAGCTATTAGATGAAGGCAGCCTCGCTGTCCTGTCTCGCCTCTGCTGTAACACACCGCGGATCCCTCTCCCTCTTCTCATGTTTTAAAGAAAGGTCTTTGCTCTGTGGTTTGAGGAGTCGGTTCAGACCTGCGTATCCTGAATGAAGCGGTTGGCTCCGTGCACTCCACATCCAACATCTAGACCCTTTCCCCGCTCAGCATTTCCTCCTGGCTTAGCAGGCAGCTCCTGCAGGTCATGTTTTTGGTTCCCAGCTATCCCTGTACATGACCTGTGTATTCTCTTGGGTGAGTAACTCAGGGCTGCAAACCCCCAGGGAGCACCCGGGTGGCTAAAACGTGTTATTGTGCAATGCCAAAGTGGGGCCGCCGAGTCCGTCCTGGGTCCAGTCCGTGTGAGGGACGTTGTGCTAAGCTCACGTTCTGGATTCAGGGAGGCTTAATACTATCTGGAGCCTCGTGGCTGTGGATGACGATGTTTCTTGCATTACGGTCACGTTAATCAAGTTAATTGTCTGGGTGGGTCTTAGCTTCTGGCTCTTGACCCTGGGCACCCAGAGGCTGGTGCGTTGTTTCCAGCTGCATCATCTGCTCAGTAATGGCAATAGTGCCTCTCCCCACAAACCCAGCCTCGCGTCGGTAGCTGTGAGATCTTTGCCTAGTGCCCCTTTCCCCTCCTGGGAGCAAACCCTGTTGCTACTTTAAATCTGCAAGTGGAAGAGGAAGATTTCAGCTGCGGGGTTTGGGCGTTAAGGCAGAGAGGCTTGTGTCTGGAGCCACACGCAGCGTTCTGAAAATCCACCTTCCACTAACCTCCATCCTCTGCTCTTATCTCTGCTTGACGTTTTCCCTTTCCCCCACTGTGATCCTCAGCCTACAATAATTGAAAAGCAATATAATCTGTCCTATTTGTCTTAGTCCAAGAGTACCAGTTTCTTCTACCCTTAAATTCTCTGGGGACTTGAGGGCAAATTTTTTCACAGTACTCCTTTTTTTTGGGTAAACAGTATAAAGTTTTCTATACTTTACTGTATAAAACTTTTGATTCCTTTCTGCACTCTCCAAACAGGTGATCACGCAGCCTTCTAATCTTTCACTTCTTTATGGGATATCATCTTGTGCCTCATCTATTTTAAGGATTTCTTAAAGCAAGTGCTCCTTCTCGGCTGTACTTTCATCTTGCCAACAGCTCACTGCATCTTCTGTATGCCTCAGGCTCAGGACTGGCATGCCTTGTTTTTCTGCAATACCTTTTTTGGATCAAAGTAACTTTGTCTTTAAAAATGGAATAGGTACTGAATTTGTTTTATTTTTATTAAGAGAATTAAAAAATAATAATCCCAGCAATAATCGAGATGGAACGTTGCAGCTGAGTTATGCTGAATGTCAAGATTTTGAATTTTTGTCCCATTTCAGGAAGAAAGAGTCCAAAACGTCAAATTCTTATGGAATGAGAAAAGCTTTTGGATATTTGTTTCTGAAAAACACCTTACTAATTACTTGTATGTTCTACTTTCCTTGATCTTTTGTTTCCATCAGCCATATGTTAACAAAAACCTGTGACTTTTTTTGTTTGTTCTTGAACCTTGTCTTCTAGTTGCGTTTAGTTTTAGCAGGATACTTTAAATCATATATATATCTTGGGATCTTTGGTGCTCTGTAGTAACAGCTTTATAAAATTTACCAAAGTAAATTGCTTTCTTACTAAAAACGAAACAAACACTTTGGGGTATCATACCTCAAGGATTGTTTGGTTTGTGGTTTGTTTCTTCACTTACCGCTGGCTTGCATTGCACGAAAACACAAAACTCCAGACTGATAGGGGATGAAGCTGGAGCAGTAGTTACTGTCCCCACCTCTTCTACCAGGTCTGGAAACCTCAGGAAACTCCTAAAAACCCCAAATAGTACCTCGTAAAAAACTAAAAAAAAAAAAAACCACCAAAACAACAAAACAAACAAAAAAACCCCACCTTGACTTTCAGTCTTCTTTTCTCTGTCCAAACCTGTGAAGAGCAAGTAAATCTTACACAATTTCTAGATGCTAAGTTTGACGAAGGAAGGAGCCGTCAGAGCCTGCGTCCTCCCCAACTCCTAGAAGTGTGTGTACACTTCTGATCTCTTGTATGTTGCTGTTTTTTTTCTTTTTTTCTTGCGGCTTTTCATCTAAAGATGGCTAAGCAGGATCTTTGCCCCATAAAGAACGCGTAAAAAAGAGATGCTGAAAGTGAGCCAGGGAGCTATGAAGTTGAATAGCAAAATGGTGAGGTTTGTTAATCACAAATAAAAGTACTTAGGAGTGCAGGAAGAAGACAACTGTGTAAAATCAATCATTCAATCAACCAAACTACCATGTGCTTTAATGGCGTTCATTCAGAGCCACTTAATAAAACTGTGAAATTAACAACTCAAATAATAAGTAAGTCAGCTCGAACAAGTGAGTTTTCAGCAGGAACGTGATAGCTAAAATAAGCTCAGCAGAACAAGGTATCGCAGCCATGAACAACCCAGCCTAAGAGAAGCGATGCCTCTAACCCGTGAGATGCTAGGAACTGGCAATTATACTGCTCTGCACGGAGCCTTACAGACCATGGATGTGAACGTTTTGTGGGCTCAGAAGGGGAGCAGCTGTGGAAACGGCGTGAGGTGTAAGGAAGGGCTGGAGGTCCCTGGGCACACCAAGGGCAAAGCTGAGAGGTGCAGAGCCATGACTTCGCAGTGTGCTGCGTGGTGCGGTGCAGGCGTGGAAGCGGGACGCAGGGCAAGGATGGGAGAGCACTCGCTATGTATGGGAAAAGCAACAGGCATGTAGGATGGGCCACATCAGCAGGCTTCTCTGTGCTGCGCGTCATGAAGACAGTTTAAAGCTGGCGCAAAAAGGGGCTCAAATTCAAGAAAAGAACAGAAGATATTTTGGCTACTCTGCTTGGCATACGCTCCTGCAAGGAGAGGTGAAAAGCCTGGAGGTTTGACAGAAAGAGGTTGCAAGTGATCTAAAGGAAGAGTTTAAAAGAGAAGGAAGAAGGGATGGGTTTTGGCAGAAAGTCGGTGGATTTGCTCAAAGTGCAGATACTGGTGGAAGCGAACAGAGGAGAGGTGGTGATAACCTTTGGCGACTTTCCTTCAGTGCAGGGGAGCCTGTGAAATCGGCCATACAATTGCGCTGCCAACTTCCATAATCTAAGTTTGAGCCGTGCAAGACCTTGCACTTCCTTAACGCCCATGTTCTCTGACTCATGTGATTGGGAGAGGAACTCAGTATTATTTTTAAGCGTGTTTCTACCTCTCAATAATAGACAAAAATCTGAACAAGGTAGTCTAAAGCCAGGAGACAAATTTAAAGAAATTGAAAAGCATTTAGCTAAAATCCTCATAATTTGGGGACTGCTTTTTTTTTTTTTTTAAATACTTCTCTGAAGTATTTAATTTCACCCCTCAGTCTTTCTGCAGCCATCCTGTTTTACCCATGCAACATCCTTTTGACTGTAATTATAGTCGTGTCGTTCAGCTTTCGTACACCCCCTCAGTCATTCTTTTGGCGAGGAGAATTTTAAATATAAAGTGAGAGTTAATCAGCAGCCAGATTGAAGTATTGCGGAAAGATATTGAAACTGCTTGATATTTGTAAGAACTCTGGTGGCTTCTTTATGTGCATTTTAAACCATGCTGTGCTTGATGACCTTGTAATGATGAAGTCTGAAGGGAAACGGAGACCGAATCATCGCTTCTGAGACTGATAGTTTTAGCGGAGGCTGATGCTCTGAGCACGGTCACGGAAAAATAGCTGTTGTTCAAAGGTCAGTATGTGGATTTGGCACGGAGCCCAGATACCTAAAAACATCTGCAAAGCTGCTGTGATCGCTGCTGATCAGCAGGACGCAGGAAGAGGTGGAGAGCTGGACCTCAGCAGCCGCTTTGCCCCTGAGTGGCTGCGTTTCCAAGAGCCCTGCTATTCCCACCCGTGGCTCCAAGGCTCACAACGATGTCCCTCAATTGACATTAACATGAAACCGGTGTCATTAGCTGGTCAGAGTTGAGATTACTGCAGAAACTGAAATGGGAGGCAGTGGGGGTGTGTGGTGTGTTACAGTAGGAAGGTGAGGAACTGAGTCCCACATCCTCGTCGAGGTTCGGGCACCCAACCCCAGCTGATTTGCAGGTAGATCCTAGCTCCTCTGCGAGAGCAAAGCATCACCCCCAGACGCTCTGCCTGCAATTTTCTCATGAGCACAGGGCATTTAGCATTGCCCATGTGGCAGGGTAATGAGACACTGAGGTACTAAACGGAGCTCAATCTCCTAAACCAGCCCTTGATTCTGGCATCTTCGCGAGCTTTACGTTGCTGAGTGCCACACTCCCCCCATCAAGAGAAACGGCTGCTTTATCCTGGACCGCAGGCAGCAGCTTTGACCTTTCCTGGCTTCTAACACGTTCCTGGCATTTTTCTAATCGCTCCCTTGAGCTGCCAAAATTGCCTGACGACATGACGCCGCCTCCAAGCTCTCTGCTGGGCAGATGAGTCGCCAGCCTCCCAGGTGCCTGCCTAAAGGCTGTGCGTCCCTCCTGGTGCCAACTCCTCCATCCCACACCCCTGAAGTCCAAAACCCCCGCAGCTTCCTAAAGCCCTGCGCAGGGAATGCTTTGTGCGTGCCGAGGCCTCTGTCTCCGAGCCTGGACCCAACAGGAGCAGCAGGGCGGGCATTTGGGCAGGGGAATGAATTGCTGGTGCGGCAGGGCGGACCTGGCAGCGTCCCAGGGAGAAAGTGAGGGCAGGGAATTGGGAGCAGAGTCCCCACAGCTGTCAGCAACGTGCCCGGAGGGAGACCAGCTGCTCCGATGGGCAGCCGCCTGCCAGCGCCTCCGGGGAAGGGGTCCAAGTCCCAGACGGCCACCGGGAAAGGCAAAGATGCCTCACCCTGCAGGCTTGTCTTTGGAGATGCTGGCTACTCTCTGGTCTCGAAATTAAACAGCCTGGTTTTCCTGTTGTTCAAAAGATAGCTGAAATATTTTGGATACTCGCTTATATAATTAACTTTTAGCTGCTCTGGATACTGTGGCTTAATTATTCTGGATTCCACTGTTAAATAATTAGAGCTGTCTTATTTACTAGCAAATTTTCCTGTTTGTTGCTCCAGGGTGATTTGTTTTATATTAAATTAAGTAACCAGGGCAAGTGGCATCCAAGTGTCCCAAATGCCAGCAAAGAATTGGTTTTGTTCGTTTTGCTCTGGGCAGTCTTGAGATATTTCCAGAACGGACACTAACTAACTGTCTCTTGGTTTAAAATCCCCCTCTTTCCCAAAACAAAAGCTTTCTTCTGTTTGTTGTTGGTTTGGTTTTTTTTAATGTTTTCTCTTTAATTCTGTGTTGCCTGAACTGTACTTGGAGTTAGTTGGGCTTTGCCCCTGCGCTACTTGGATAACAGGCGATGAGATTTGCTTCCCCCTTGGGACGTGTGTTGTCGGCTCTTCTATCAATTCATCGAGTTGACGGTTTCTTCATGTTTTCGGGATCACTATTGCAGCCACAGCTGCTCAGAAACACTTTACAGATTTGTAGGGAGAAGAGGAAGGTAAAGGGAGGGCCAAGAGTCAAATCATAAGAGTCAAAATCATCTTTTACGAAGGTTGTGGGTGGAGAGGAGAGTCCTGCTCCACCTCGTTGCCCTTGCAGGCTGGTCTCCATCTGCACTATTGGGGTGGTCTTGCTTTGTGTTAGCAATTGATTGTGGGGAATGATGAGTTGGGGCATAGGGAGGTAATTATGTGGCAGAGCAATCCTGAATCTGTGCCCTGGCAGGGGCAGTTTCGTGGAGCTGTGTGGAGCTCATCTTCGGGCTGGGGACACAAACCCCCGCCTTCACCTCCCTGCTGGGCATTGGGCTCCTTTGGCCGCTTCCCATCCTCATGCAGAATTACAGCAGTCATTAAAATATGAGTATTTTTTGAAGAACCCATTTTTTTGTCGTTCAGCTAGCTCTAACTGTAGCTCTCCGTTGACAAAAACTGTACAAATACATTTTGTCAAGAATGTCTTATTTTAGATGAAGAGAAAAACAAAGCAAGAAAAGGAGTCATATCCAGAAAGGCTTGTGTCCCTCATTTATAAAGGTCTGTGCAGAAAACAACGTGAGAATAATGTGGCCACCCTTTTCTGCTAAGGTCAGAAGCTGGGCTTTTATAGCAGCTGCAATAAATGAATCAAAGACATAATATTGACATAGTGGAATAGGAACAAAAACATTGCAATACCATGTAAGACCTCCTTTCCCTCGCAGTGGCCAGTACCAGCTGCCTCTGAGAAAAACACAGGGGAATCTATAGGGGATTTTTTTTTCTCCTCCCACATGGAAATTTATGTCACCTATTCTTTTTTTAATCCTCTGCAATATCTAGATGCAGGGAAGGGGGAGGAACGCATGTCCTACTCTGGTAAGACTTGGCAGGGAGTTCAGAGTTTTATGAGCAATGTGCTTACTCAATTATTTTTAGCACATTATTACCAGGCTGCTTTGGTTTCCTAATGTACGATATTGACTCCTTCCCCATCCAGCTGTGAAGCCGCTCTCCCTGCCTGCCATGCAGGCTCGGCTTGCGGGGCTTTCCTGGAGGGGAGCTGCCTGCTCCGGGCTGCTGCTAAATGGCAGCGCCCATCTCTCCTCTGCCGTTCTTCAAGCCCAGTATTCGGCACCGGTGATGACTATTCTTTGGTCTCTTGAAATTTTCCCACTCGGGTATAGCTTTCTGGTTTCTGGATCCTACTGATGTAGCTGTTAGAGCTCCCAAGCAAAGTCCTGGAGAGTTACTGTGGCTCCGTTGAGCCGCGATAACTGATTGCCCGTGTCCTCTGCCCGTGACAAATACAGGCTCGTACCCCAGTGAAATACGTCCATGTTAACACATTTTTCTTAATTTGCATTGGGCTAAAAGGGGTGGTACAGGCAGCTTAGTGAAATGTAGTTGCTTGTTAATCCATGGCAACTTAATCGTGTCTGGGCACTAGCCGTACTGGTTGGGTAGTTTACCATGGCAGATATTTGTTGCGTTTATGGTTTTCAGACAACTGATACCGTTTAGCTGGAAGATAAACATTTCAAAACCACATAATGATTTAGGAGCCGTGGGCAAAATGTATGGGAGTTGGGTATCAAAACTTGTTTAAAGATCTTGCTGCATATTCCTATTTCTAAAATGTGGCAGTGAGCCAGTTTTCATAGATATTTAAATACTGACAGATGCACTCAGAATAAAAATCCTACTAGGTGGCTATCTGCATGCTTAGACTTCTAAATACTTTTATATATCTAGCATTTAAAAGCTTAATTTTCCAGTCCCATTTGTTCGAAATAATTCAATGAGTCCATATTGCTTTTAACAACCTAAGATCTTAGTTCATACAGGTATTTCTGAAAAAAGGTTAAGTATCATAATCATCAGGAAAGGACCCTAAAATTGAATTTATTTGAATGTGCTTTTTGAAAACACAAAAGCTCCCCTTTCTGTAGCAGAGAAATTTTTGAAAGTACGGCTGCATAAAGTGATACTGATAAATAAAGAACATTTCTGCCAAATGTGTGGCAAAATGAACAAGGTCTGCTTTTTCCCTAGAGGTAAAGAGCTTGGGCAGAGAAGCACGAGCTTGGGTGCTCTCTTAGGACTCACCAGTGCCAACGGATCCATCACTGGAAAGTTGCCATGGACAGAACTGGGATGAGGGTGATGCACCCCATGGGGTGCTCGTGGTGGAGGAGCACCACTGCAGCCTGGCACTGCCTAGAGCTACCGAAATTGCCGAGGCTGGACCTGCTCTTGCAAAAAGTTTTCTTTTGAGTTTGGTGCCAGTAGAAGGATTCGCCCCAGAGAGGGGAAAAAAGCTAAAGTTGAAGAAAACCAAGTGTTTTGGGCTGGATGGTTTTACATGCCTTTTCTGATCTGTGGGGTTGGGAAAGGGCTCTCTTTGACTGCATGCTATAAACTTCTGCACAGTCGTGTCTGTGAATTGCAATAGATTGTTACTAACACTAAGTAGAGAGAAATGTGACTTTTTTTATTGTTGTTTATTTTTTAATCAACCCTGTGTTAAGCCAGCGCATACATCTGTCATCAGAGACCCCCTTCCTTTTGCACTTAATGGCATTTCTGCTGCCAACCCGAAGATTGACTGTACAGGGCTGGCATTTTTCCAGTGTCGGTTTTTCTTCTTGTCAGCTTTACTCTTCTTTCTTTCTTTTTTTTTTTCCCCTCTTTGGTGACAGTATTTCTCTGTTTAGCTTCTTTCTTTAAACTCTTCCACACCGAAAACCCTGTGCAGGGACTTTGCTGCGCATGCTAAGGAGAGATAGCAAAGCACGCTTGAAAGTGGCTTTAAATACTCAAACACATGGGAGACATTAGCTAGCAAAGAAAATGTTTTACTGTAAAGTAATCTACAGTTCAATGAATTTATGGAAATAAATTTGACTGCAAGTTAGGCCTGAAAGGTATAAAAGCGTGCTGGAAAGAGGGGCTTGCTAGAGGAAAACTGCATAAAATGGCTACTCTGGAGAAGGAAGAGGGCAAGTTAGCAGGGCACGTGGCATGGATTTTGTGCTTTATTTCATTACGCATTGATACATTGGTGTCATTCATACATTAGGGTCCGGGCACTTTTTTCTCCTTTATAGCAGCTACAGCAGCGTTTGCTGTTTGCCTGGTAGCCCATGCAGCTCTTCACTGCTACTGATGCCTGTGCCAGCAGCTGAAGTGTGCTTGCGCGTCCTGCGGTCCTACCTCCTTCCTGCTGTGTTCTTTATACGGCAAGCCTGGGACTTGGAGAAGGTCCGGACCGAGGACCTGTCTCCTGTGAAGGTGCTGGATGTGGGAGGCTTTTAAGCGCTGTTGAGTCCACAGGGCTGGAGCGTGTATCTGCAGCCTGAGTCTGTGCTGCCATGTCCTGGCTCAGGGCATGGGTTTTGCAGCCTCCACATCGTCGGCTGGAACAGAAACCTGGTGTCTTTGCCACGTGGAGACCACTGGTTGTGAGGACAGCAGCTCAAAATGATAACAAGGCATCTAGGGGAAATGGAAAACAGGAACATTTTTCAGGTTTTAAAGACGAAATGTCCAAATAGCGCTTGTACCCAAGTTTTTCTACCTGCTTCAGACAAGGTAGCAAGCAGGCTGACAGTGTGAGCTCAGAAGACACTGGGAGCTGTCAGCATGTAAATTCACTCAGACAAAAAACAGTCTGGCTTGGACATGTGCCTCAGACCTTTCTGACTTCGCGTTATTCCGCAGGGCAGCCTGTCCGGAGCTGCACGGATCCAGCACCGCCTGTGCTGGTTCAGCTCAGCGTGAGCAGCTGCGGCTCTTCTGCCTTGACAGAGTTTGTGTTTTCCTGTGATCAGCTCTGGCCCCATCTCCCCCGGCTCCGTGCTGTATGAAAGCTGCAGGCAGGAGACATGCTGTTTAGATGACACTGAGTTGTTTTCTAGGAAAGGAGCTGTAGTAAGTGCTAGCGGCTTTATTGGATGAAATTAAATGTATATCATCCTAAATGATGACGGTTTGTAGATCTTTACTTTGGCACATTATGGAATTTATGGGGTGTAAAACAATTTCAGAATCGACAGCGCAGAGATCGGAAAACACTGCTGTACATTTGGAAATGCAAAGCAACGTGCGAGTGTTGTGCTGGGAGAGGTGCTACCAGCTGTAGGGGGAAGCAGAATTGTTGTGGCGGATAGCGATGGTCCCGGTGCTCTGCCAGCTCGCGAGTGGAGCAGCTTGGTCAGTGCCGGTGAATTATCCAGTGAATGATTCAGCTTTTAATTGGGTGCAAGTGCTTAATAGCCCCATGCAGTTATGTAAATATCATGTAAACAGAAACAAACTCCAATAATTGGAGGTAGCAGCAGCAGCTATGATTAGATCACATTTACATCAAAACAACTAATTGCCGGCGCACTGGGTTAGTGAGTTCACACCCGGCTCGGAGGATTTGCACATCCGATGGGTTATGGTATCTGCGGCCGCGGCAGTCGATGGCAGCTGTGTCTGCTCCCAGGTCCTCCTTCTTACAAAGCCAGCGTTGGGGTTAGTGTTCCTCCACTAGACACACACGGACCTGTTCTGGACCCAAATGCTGGAAACGTGAAGTTTGCAGCCCTGGGAGAGCCTGGTTGTCTCCTTGGACAACTGCTGGTTTGGAGGGCAGGGACGGGGCTGCCCTTAGAGGGGAGCCGAGGGATCCCGGGGCAAGGTGTGCTGGTGGGACACCAACATCGGCGTCAAATCCAGCTGGCTGCCAGGTCTAGTTTTAACTCCCGTTCCGCCTTTGACTCCCTCTTGCCTTTGTGGATTCTTTCCTGGCCTTGTCCCTGTCGATTAGGGGGAAAAAACAATTATAAGCTGATGGAGATGGTTTGAATTGGGCCTTTGGGGGATGAGGTCTCTGCTGCAGGTGCTCCTGATGGCGGGAGTTTCTCTCTCGCACTTGTTTTGGTTCAGTTGATAAAGGAACGATTCCCTCTAATACTGCATGGGTGATCTTTTTTTAAACAAGAGCTTTCCGTTTCCAAAATTGGCAATAAAATATTTGAAGTGTGGCAATTTATGGAAAAATGGGAGCGTTTAATCCAAACAATGAGAACTGGCAGCAGTATATTGAAATATTGGGCTGGTATTTTCTTGCAGATAAGGCTATAGGTAAAAACAAAGATAAATTGATTTTCCTTTGTGTCTGCGGCAGTAAAACCTCTTTCCTCTGAAAGACTTTCTTACGCTCTCAGAAGCTTGGAGATAAAAGAAGGCTTGCAAAATAACTTAACAAAGTCCTTACTGCACCCCAGACCCTGGCAGACGGGAATGGGTCCTGGTGGGGCGAGGAGGAAGGGCGAAATCAGCGGCGTGTACACGGCAGAATGGAAAAGATTTAGAAAACTACCGATTTGGGAGTGTCCGTGGGGTTATGATGTGGACATTTTGGCATTAATAGAGAATTCAAAGACAGTTGCTGGCGGAAAGAAACTTAAAATAGCCCAAACCGGTAAAATTAGCAACAGTAGAGGAAGCAGCAGAGATTTTAAAAGCAGGCACTTGGGAAGCAGGGACAATAAAACTCAGTAAACAAAATGCAAAGCTGTTTGGAAGGTGGTTAGGCTCTTGAGAGGTGTTTCCACTGTGGAAAGACTCATTCTGCATCTGTTTGTGCATTTAAAATGGCCCAGGGCAAGATTCAGAGGAAGATTTAAGTGTTGCAGCTTAGTTGAGTGCAACAGAATTTAAACCTTTGTAGAAAGCACATCCTCACCTTGAGCCTCACTGCCTGCTGTATGTAGTGGGTGAGTTTTCTTTGAATTTATTGCATTTAATTGTAATTAAATGAATGAACAGATGTCATGTTTTCCATGGCTGTGCTATAGGCCACCTACAGTCTTCCAGTCTTAGTAGAAGAGGGTCTGGAAACACGGAAATACTGCATTTATTGTTCAGCTTTACCTCGCCTTTGACACAGCACCTGTAGGTGACAGCCGGCCCGGGAGGAGCTTTTCCTGAGTGAAATTGCAGCTCAGAGTTTTCTTTTCTCAACAGTGCTCTGTTACTGCAAGGATTTACCTTGGAGTAGAAGCTGAAGAACAGCTCCTTTCAACTTTTGGCAGTAAATAGTTCCCACAAGCAGATTTCTCAATGAGAATAAATTATTCTAGTAAAAAATTATACAAGAAATTAAGTTGGTGTTAAATATGGATGAATTTTTTTTTTTTTTTACCCCTGTTTACGCTATGTAATGAAGAGGCTACCACCTGAATGTACAAATTAAAATGCTTTTCATGTACGTTTTTCATGGTGGGCTTTAGTTGCTGTTTCCTTTTCTAGAATGAATGCTTTCACCTTTTCTCCACCCTAATATCTGCATTTGTATTTGATCTCCCAGGGCAGCTGCCCAAGCCATATCCCAGACCTTGCTATCCTGGGTCCTGCAGAACAGAGTCTGACTTCTTGAACTGTCCCATCCGTTCCACTGAGGCAGTTTATAGAGGAATCGTTGCAAGAAAGCCTATGTTTGCCCTGTCCATCCAATTACCTTTGTGAAGAAAATAGCTTTTTTCTAAAGTCGTTAAAATAAGTTAGTATAATACTTTGGTTGGTTTTTGTTTTTTTAAAGCTGTCAGCTTTAAGATTTATAAAGAAACCCAGAGCTTATTCTTTTGCAACAAATTGTCCCGGTGACAAACCAGCAGTTACAGCCCATAATAAATTATTCTCCAAGAAATAATGGACGTAGTCTCATTGCTTGACTGTAGGTGGTAAATACAGAGTTTAATGGCTCAATTGTTTAAAATTATTCGCCTGGATACACGACCATATGTATATTACAGTTGCATCAGGGGAAGCCTAACAAGGATTGCCATGAGTTTCTATAGGTGCTTGCAGCATGAGCTGACTGCGCTTGGGTGCTGGACAGCCAGGTTGAGCCTCTCTTTGCTTTCATCCATCTTTACTTTAACACGTTTACTTCTGATTGACAACGTATGGCAGAACATTAGCTCTAAATCCAGCACTTTCTCTGAATTCGTGCAGCTGCCTGGAGCCCCTTTGAAGGCTCCTCAAGCCTCACCCTCCACATCTCCAAACGCCGGTGTGCTTAAAGAGGACTTCTATGAGCGCGTTGCATGAGCCCCTGAGCGCGTGGCTTGCCTTTGGTTTGAGGTGCGTTTCTGTCATGGCTGTGGTTATCGCTGTGGCCTCCAGCCAGCACATCACGTGTCTGAGTGTTTCCTTAAGAGCATTCTTCACCTACAGGTCCAAAAGTCTAAATTTATTAATTTCTAAGGCTTCACTTTCAAGAGTGAGGGACCCTGCTTCACTCCGAGGGTCTGGCTCTAAGACCAGCTGAAGTCAAAGGGGTTTGATCCCTACATTGAAAGTGGCTTAACCAGTCCAGGTTACCGGTGGGTCCAGGGGACTTCACAGCGATTGTAAATGTTCTATTTCCTACCCTGAAAAATCCATAGTTGCTCACACTTTACAATTCAATTACTTGTTATTATTATGTTAAGAATTAGTTAAGTTGCTTGAGAATAATGTACTTAAATTGCATTAGAAGCACGGTGTTGGCACTGATTCTGAGGTCTTTATTTACGTAGCTGAGTAGTTTCCTTGAATTTAATCAACTGTTTGCCTGAACACAAACCTGAGTTTTGCAGAATCAAACCCTGTATTTTTGTTGTAGGCTTAGAAACTGTGACATTGCTGGATGTGTTGCATGACAGCTGTCATTTTTGTATTAATAGTATAATCTATTGAGAGCTTTGATATGAACACTGTAATTGATGTGTTTATGACAAAGAATTGTAGCGTTTGGTGCCGGAGGGTTTAGCACTGCATCTGAGCAGCAATTCTCAATTTATTTCTCCTGTTTACCTTGTTTACCCACATCCTGAAATGTCAAAAGCAGTACACCTCGATGCAGGCCACTGTGCCTAACAAGAGAAGATTTAACTAAGATGACGAAAAGCAAATTCCTGGGCGGAGGGCAGGCCTATGCTGATGCTACTATTTTTCTTCTGAATCAAGTGGTTTCAACAGTGATTTTTCTGATGCGGTGTCAAAGGGTGTTTCAACATGCCTTTGAATAAGGCGTAGGTGGCTGGTGTCCTGGCGTGGACCCTGGAGCGACGTAGTGCGGCAGAGCTGGGGAGCTGCAGTGTCCCAGTGAATTGTCGGTGTGTTGGTGGAATGGCAGGAGGGTGAGACGTGGGTAGGACACAACACATCGATCCCCTTTTAAGTGCTGTTGAGAGTGGATGCGTGGGGAAAGCGCGGTCAGGAAGGAGAACGTTGCATTTGCTGCAGTTACCGCTCATGTCAGACCTGGATCTAGCCTCAAGCTTGCTCCCCAACTCCTCAGTGCCATGCCCATTAAGCACAGGCAGGTCTGTAGGCCCTCTCTCCAGGTCCAAGGGGTGGGAGGCGAGCCAGCCTGATGGGCAGCGGAGGCAGAATGGCAACCGCGAG
Source organism: Calonectris borealis (assembly GCF_964195595.1). Classification (NCBI taxonomy): domain Eukaryota; kingdom Metazoa; phylum Chordata; class Aves; order Procellariiformes; family Procellariidae; genus Calonectris; species Calonectris borealis. The sequence goes on along the minus strand of NC_134321.1, from coordinate 4,430,897 downwards.
ATGGTTAGGAAGCTGCTTCTGACCACCCCCTAGCAGAGAATTGCCACTTTGCAGTTGAGACAACGGTCTAACTGCTTGAGGGATGCGATAGCCAGTAGCAGCAGCCAGCGGCATTCCTGGCTGAGCCCAGGAACGCAGCCGAGAAGACGTGCTTCTACAGCTCATCTGAATCCTTCATACGAAGTGGCAGTTCAAAAGCAATTAGCACCCCTGCCAGCGCTTGGCTGCAGCGGTGCGGGGGCACCGCAGGTCTGCTCTCTGTCCGTGCCCCACCAGCGGTCACCAGGCTCACGGGCAGGAACCGTGGCCCGCTGCCACTGTCCCCAGCAAACCAGAGCCCAATTACAGAGTGCTCCTGCCGTGCTCGATCCCGGCATCGTTGCATGGGCAGATAGCAGGGATGTCCCACTCTCCCTCGCCGGGAGTGGGAAAGTGGCCCAGAGGAGCAGAGAAATGTGTAGAGATTTGGCAGTACGTGGCTTCCCAAATGCACCGGCCAACGTACGGTGCTCAGTTCTCTTAATGGTGCGTACAGCTTCTGGAACTTCCTCCAAAGAAGTGTGTTTCCGAAGAGGGGCTCACGGTCAGTGGTACCATCTGTTGAAAAGGGTACTAGCGCCATTAGCATGCCCTTGTGCCTAATTTGCATATGCAAAATAGTGACCCAGTTGCAGATAAGCTACTGGGTGAGACTCCACCTTTAACCTCTGAAAATGAAACCACAAACGGCCACAAATTTTGATGGTTCTCCAAAAGACGTGAGCTCTGTTTGTACCACCTCAGTGCCGGGGCTGGGGAGCGCTCACGGTTCGGAGGGAGTGTTGCTGCTGCAGCCAGCCTGGCATTACGCAGCATCGCTCCTGCACCTGACCCCAAACGTGTGATTCTTGTTGAAAGCAATGTCAATCAAAATTGCAGGTTTCTGCAGTATTGTGACACCTGCAGATCTATTTGGAAATAATCTACAGACATGCAAGTATAGGTTCCTAACTCTGAAGGGAGCAAAAGAAGGAGGAGAAAATTGCCTTTGTGCTGGATTTAATATTTACATCTCAGACTTTGCCAAATAGGTTTGTTATTTATAGCAATAGCAGCAGTAATATTCATCAGTTGCCATGGACATACTAAGCTCACCAAATACAACAGTGAACCACAATCTGCACTGGAGTCATTTTAAAATGCTTTCATGCTGAGTGAAATAGTTTGTATTAAATTTAAGAGTAAAATGCTAGGTTTCTCTAGTGCCGTTTCTGGGATTTCAGATATAAAAATGGAAATACTTTATTGGAAATTTAATGGGAAAGAGCAGTGCTGTATACAAGAACCCTAAAGAACTTCTTGTCACTAGGCAGCGTTCAGGATCACAATTTACTGTGCCTAAAAAGCAGAATATATAATGAGAACATCCAGAATTCCATTAATAAGGATATATTTTTGAAGAGCAGGAAAACTAGATGGAAAATAAAATTTTGTAAGTTAACTCTTACTGGAAGCACGTTTAGGGAGCCAGTTACTGCCTTCTGCATTGTTGGCATCTTCATCTGAAGCGGTCGGTCTGTGCGTCTGACGTGGGAGAGTGATCACGCATGCAGACCACTGTTCTAATAAATCCTCCTGTTCTGCATTTGGGGAAGCAGTCCTCATTTCTGAAATGCCAGACCTCCAAATTATTGCTAGAGATGCAAATTTTTCTTTGTTGGGATAATTTGGGGAAAGAAAAGACAGAGCAATTATCCAAGATTGTACAGACAGAGCCTGTGAAAGGGGTTAAATCTGGGCAGGGAGATCTCGGCAGATATTTACTGGTTATCCACTGAACCCGGCCTTCCCCCTCCCCTGCCCAGAGAACAAATCCAGCAGTAAGAGAACAGCTGAAAGCTGTCAGGCTTTAATACCTATAGATAAGGTCATTCCTTAGGGGAGACTTGCTCAAATGCCTAATAATATAACCAGGAACTGTAAAAGATACTGAGATATATTAGAAGATAAAATAAAGCAGACTGAAGTTCAAACACAGAAAAATCTAAGCTTTATATGGTGAAAGGTAAAATATTTCCACAGATAAGTGGAGGCTCTTGAGTGAGGAACTGTTTGAAAGCCCTGGGAGGCTGCTTAAATCTTTGGGGATGAGAGTTTGAAGATTTACATGATCGGGGGATCGAGTGCTCCCTCAGTAAGTTTGCAGACGACACCAAGTTGGGCGGGAGTGTTGATCTGCTGGAGGGTAGGAAGGCTCTGCAGAGGGACCTGGACGGGCTGGATCGATGGGCCGAGGCCAACTGTATGAGATTCAACAAGGCCAAGTGCCGGGTCCTGCACTTCGGCCACAACAACCCCAGGCAACGCTACAGGCTTGGGGAAGAGTGGCTGGAAAGCTGCCCAGAGGAAAAGGACCTGGGGGTGCTGGTCGACAGCCGGCTGAACATGAGCCGGCAGTGTGCTCAGGTGGCCAAGAAGGCCAACGGCATCCTGGCCTGTATCAGAAATAGTGTGGCCAGCAGGAGCAGGGAGGTGATCGTGCCCCTGTACTCAGCACTGGTGAGGCCGCACGTCGAATACTGTGTTCAGTTTTGGGCCCCTCACTACAAGAAGGACATGGAGGTGCTGGAGCGCGTCCAGAGGAGGGCAACGAAGCTGGTGAAGGGCCTGGAGCACAAGTCTCATGAGGAGCGGCTGAGGGAACTGGGGTTGTTTAGCCTGGAGAAGAGGAGGCTGAGGGGAGACCTCATCGCGCTCTACAACTACCTGAAAGGAGGGTGTAGCGAGGTGGGTGTTGGTCTCTTCTCCCAAGTAACCAGCGATAGGACAAGAGGAAATGGCCTCAAGTTGCGCCAAGGGAGGTTTAGATTGAACATTAGGAAAAATTTCTTTACTGAAAGAGTGGTCAGGCCTTGGAACAGGCTGCCCAGGGAAGTGGTGGAGTCACCATCCCTGGAGGTATTTAAAAGACGTGTAGATGAGGCCCTTAGGGACATGGTGTAGTGGGCATGGTGGTGTTGGGTTGACGGTTGGACTCGATGATCTTAGAGGTCTTTTCCAACCTGTATGATTCTATGATTCTATGATTCTATGATACAGATAATGGAAGAGGTGGGTTGTGAGAGGGGGCCCGTCGGAGAAGAAAAATCACCCGCAGGAGCGGGTCTGAAGCCAAACTGGCCTGCTGCAGCGGTCGTGGGGTCTGAAAGGGCCGGAGGGACCGAAGCATCGCTTTGGCCAAGTGGAGGAGCTGCAGGTAACTGGGGAGCTCCCCAAGAGTAACCCTAAAGAAAAAAGAAGCCTCCTATTAAAGTGGAGACTCAGTCGTGTTGTGGCACAAGCGCTGAAGGACAAGGCTGTCTCTGAGGCTCTGGGATTTTTTTCCAATGTAGTTTGCAATATTTTGTGCTAAAATTGAGAAAGTTTGGACTGGATTGTGGATAAAAGTATCTATTTTGAAGGGATTCCTCTACTGAGGCTTTTTGGATTAATGTTGTTGCTTTGTTCTTGTTGCTTTTTGTCTTTAACTTGAGTTTTTTTAATGCAGCATCATACTGCAAATCCCCTCAGTGGGACTATATTTTGGTGTGAGCCTGGTCTGAAAACTACAGCTGAGAACAGCACATGGTTTGATAACGTGTCAATACATCCATCTGCACTGGGAAATGAGTTTAGCGCTCACCGGTTTTAGCTGGCAGGCCTTAGTTAAACCTTTTGCCCCTCTGTGTGTGTGTCTGAAGCAAGCTCTAGCACTGGATTTTCATACCACCTTAGTGGGTTCATACTCTCTCCTGGCTTGTTTCGGATCACATTAGTACTCACCTGACTTTTGCAAGGCTGTGTTCCTGAATGCATTTTGCATTTAATCTAGTATTCGTGCAGGGGCCAAGAAACTGCAGCCCGTAGCGGTGGGAACGGGGCTGAGCATCGCCAGCCGGGCTGGCAGCGTTTGCTGGTGGCTTGGGGGCGGTGGGCGCGAGTGCCGGCAGTTTGTAGTCAGGACTTAAGTACATTTTCTGGGGGGAATTTGCTGATTTCTGAGAGAGCTGGGACCTCTCAGCACTGGGATCGGGGTGGGTTATGCTTTGGGAAAGTAATAAAGGAAGAATTCAAGGATCAGTCTTGCTAATGAAATACCTATACTTAGTCTAATATTGTAAGATTTTAACAGTTCTATGGTTCAAGACACAAAAGTGATTATGAGCTGGCCTCGGCGAAAATGAGCTTTCTAAAAGTAATATTGCAAATGCAATTGCAGAGTAGGGAGCGTTACAGCCTGTCAGTAAAACTTTTGGTTCTGGCTAAGTGGTGGACTGGCTGTTGCAGGTTGCAGGTTGCTCGTGTTCCTATTCGAGCTCTTTCCTGCTGCGAAAACAGCCCGGGAGCCCGTCCTTCCATAATGGTTTTCTCTTTTCTTCTTCTTTACCTGAATGGAGGCTTGACAGTTCTCAAATAGACTTAGATATACTGCAGATATTTTACAGTTTTAGCATGTATTGTTGTGCACAATGTGTAATCGTATTTACTTGCTGGCAATAAAGAAGTTGTAGGAATAAAAAAAAAAAACACATTACTGCTGTATTCTCTTCCTTTTCATACAGTGCGGTGTGGGAGAGATTACTTTCCTGAGATAAAATTGCAACATATGAAATCCCACTTCAATGCATTTTTCTTACAGGGAAAACAAATATGAACAAGAATGGGAACAAAATTCACTGTTTCTTTTGTTCAGTTTTGCTTTTTCTTCGTGTGGTTTTCATTTACAAACTTTTGCCAGGCAAAAGAGATGTGCGGAGTGAAAATGGAGAGAGAACTGTTAAAAATTACTTACATGCCGTTAAAATCCAATATGCGTTAGCCCTTCAAATACTGTTCCTCCTCCCTGAAGCGCAGGGCAATGTGGCTAAACAAACTGTCAGGATTATTTCTAATCATCAGAGCTACAGCATTAGCGAAACGAGGAGAAAACACAGTGCAAATGATGCCTCCTTCACTGTGCTCGCTGAAAACGTCCTACTGCACGTCAGGGTGCTTCGTGCAGCAGAGGACTCCAGCAGGACACGTTTCCCTCCCTTGATCCTGTCTGTAGGCGTTCTTTCCAAATACGACTACATTTTGTCTAGACAAAGCACACTTTTGGCCCCAATTTAGAGCTTACCTAATTTCAACTATCCTGCAGTATTTAGCTTAGCTTTCTGAAGGCAAGAAAACCCCAGATGTGTGGAATTTAGTAAAAATTAGTCCTGTGTAAGCAGGGATGCTCTGACTCTAACAGAAAGATTTATTGAAACCTCTCTGGAAGTAGAGGAGTCATCAGTGAGGTCCGTGTGCGTGCCCCTATTTTAGCCTAGCTCAACAGCGGTGTTTCGTATTCAGAAAGCTTAGCTCTAGCTATTGAAGAAAAGTTGGGGAATTATCATTTGCAGATAAATCTTGTATCTAAATTGTGCTTCTTGGTTGCTAATTTTACTAATTAAAATATCTATCACCCATGCACGGTCCCAGAATGATTTAGAATAGGAGGATGACTGTCTTCAATTTAATGAGGACTTGTACATGAACCACAGATTCTTATCGGAATGGCTGTGCTGTAATTTATCACTGTGTTAGGGCCAGAACGTCCCAGCGCTGGAGAGATGTTTAATACTGAGCGGATTCGGACAATAATAGACATTCTTACAGAAGTGTTTGGTAATGTGGTCGCTGAGCCATAGGGTGCCGTTCTACATTGTTTCGATAGGACAAGGGGGAATGATTTTAAACTAAAAGAGCGTAGATTCAGATGAGATACAAGGAAGAAATTTTTTACGCTGAGGGTGGTGAAACCCTGCACAGGTTGCCCGGAGAGTTGGTAGATGCCCCATCCCTGGAAACATCCAAGGTCAGCTTGGACGGGGTTCTGAGCAACCTGATCTAGTTGAAGATGTCCCTGCCCACGGCAGGAGGTTGGACTAGATGACCTTTAAAGGGCCCTTCCACCCTAAACTATTCTATGATTCTAATTCATACATTTGCTTTGGAGCTTCAGACAGTGAGACCATAAAATGTGCAAAGCAGTGTTTGCCTAGCGCATTGCTGTTTAAGTATAATGTTTCTCCTGGAACTTTTCATCAGATTTCTGTTTGCGTATCTCCTCGGGGCGGAGGAGAGGGGCTGTCAGGAGCTGAGCAGCAGAAGAGGGGAGTCCGTGGGAGTCCTCTGCAGGAGACGGGGCTTTGTGGGGAGCACAGCGCTGCTTTCCCTGCGCAGCAGCGGGGCAGAGGCGTAAGATGCCGTCCCCCTCGGGAGCGAGGGGCTCCTGCGGGAGCAGGACACCATTGGCACCGTGGGGAAGAGGCCACCCCGCCTCCCAGCGGGGACTTCCACGTGGGACGCCCGCCTTCACGACCTTGCTGGCTGTAGGCAGGGGGAAATCTCCTGTGTTTTCTGTTCGGCCTCTGCGTTGGAATGGGAAACAGCATTCCCTGTTCACTAATGTGCATCATCAGTCTTTCAAAGATGCTTGATTTCTGTTTGATTCTTAATTATTATAATAGTTAAGGCTCTTAACATGCTTTAGTGATTTACTTCGTTTAATTGGATGTGGTGATTAGAATATCTTTTATATTACCCTCACTGCAGTTTTAATTTAAGATTATAATCTCATGGTTCTTTTCAGCTTCCTCTAGTTTTCATTTAGATACTGTTTTTTCTTTTCTGATTCCATTTTGTTTATTCGTTTTTCCTGCTGATTCAGTAAACGTGCTGCTAGGATGATTTCTCAAGAAACCTGAGTATGGTTATAAATTCTTTCATTTAGTGCAGACACTAATGAATTAAAAAAAAAAAATGAAAATGATACATGAGACCGTACTCAGCCCCTGGAGTTGTCTGTTGCTTTTTGCAGTCATTTATTAGAATTAAAAAAAAAAAAGAAAAAAAGAAATTGTTCTCTTGATGGGGCCTAGAGGGAACATATGAAATAAGGAGATGGAAAACGATAGCGTAACGTCCTCTGTGTGTGTGTCGTGTCCTGCCTTAGTCGATGGGTGATGTACGGATTAAGATTTGAGTATTATATCCCAGTGTGTGAGATTTTGGTGGTGCTACCCAGTGTAGGAATTGCTCTGGTGAAGGGAATTGGAAGCCTGAGGCTGTAGGTTCAGCCCCGCTGCCCCACGCTGAGGGCACCAGCAGAGGCACTGGGGAGGAGGGTGGGAGAGGAGAGGGTGCTGGGAGCCGCGCTGAGAAACATAATTCTGTGTAGTTTGAGAAAGGAGCAAGCACTTCTCTGAGGGACAGTGGTGGATTCTCCAAATTAGTTTGAAATGTAGGGTAGCGTGTTCTCTTTTCCTCTTGGTGATGCACAAAATCACACAGATAATCCAGCTGGCTTGTCACTGTGGAAACATATAGTATCTGTATTTTGTCTCCTTTATAGTGCCAAATTCTAAGTGTCCTCCATCACTATCAGTGCTCCTTTCAAAGGGAAAGGGCCAACGCAGATACGGCATGCACGTGACACTCGGAGGATTTACAGGTCCAGCATGAGAGAAGCGGTTGCTTTGTAAGAAATTCCCATTTGCGATTAAGCTAAGAACGCCTGGAGATCCATTTTACAGGCTTTTCTGTGCTCAGAGGTTTGGCCACCTGAAATACATGGAAGCAGCAAAGCACTTTATCTGCTTTCTCTTCTCTTCATCAGCACAGATACTGTTATTGCAGCGCCAGGAATATGGTTCGCTTGAATTCTGACAAAGAACTACCATTACAAAAAAAAAAAAAAATCCTTATCATTAAAATGTAGCAGTGATCCTGTTCAAACAGAATAAAGGATTAGGTCCCCAGTGCAGTCGTCCTGATCCTGCCCAGAACTGGCCGCTCAGAGAAGGGAAACGGGGCTCGTCGCCCCCCGACCCCCCGCGAGCTCCTGTGCCGGAGGTGCCCGGGGCTGGAGACCAGCTCGAAGCAAAGGGCCTCTTCCTTTTTCTGTCCAAGCCAACGAATTAGCTGAAAGCCATGGGTACATGCAGGGGTTCAGAAACAGTCTTTGAGGCCTTAGTTATTTAGCCTGTCTCACTGCACTTGTGTGCCACTGCACTGTGTTGTCTTCCCAGATGTGTGAATGCACCTTCCGAGGCTGCTCCCGGTGCCTTTAGTCACTGTGAATTGAACTTTATTCTGGGAAGTGTCCCAGTGAAATCAATTAGGTTTTGCGCAGAGCAAGGCGCTGCTGAACACGACTACGGGTACCAGAGCCTGGCCCTGGGTGACCACGGCATCTGCTCTGACCGTACCGGAGCATCACAGCGCTCAGCGAGGAAGTTGGAGACTGTCACTGCATTAACATGAAATATTAAAATGGCTCCAATGTTTGGAGCTGCCAAGTATCAGGCCTATAATACATGTCCTAAAGCAGTCAAACTGTTGTTACGAGTGCAAAAATATTAACAAATCATTGGTTATTTAAACGGAATCATTTGGGGCTCATCTGGCTAATGAGGAAGAAAAAACTGAATTGAACACTTCTTTCCAGTTTTACAGAGATGTATGAGATCAGCTGTTCATAGGAAGCTATCAGTGTACATACCTCGTTAGCTCCCTTGTGTAAAATTCCTTATCTGTGTCTTATTAGTCTTTCATTAATTAAAGCTACAGAATTCAGTATTTTTTGTTAGCTATTCTCTCAGCATGAAATTTGGCTAATTCTTCTACTATTGGAAACAAAGCTCAAAGATTGAAGTTTATTCTTATTGTGTTCTTTCAGTTATTTATTTCATATTGCTGTCATGCATGGATGAATTTATATGATGCTCTGATGACCTTTAGAAATTCTTCTGATTAAATGCTGTTCTACTTCATTATGACATTTCTGTACTTGTACTACCAGATTTGATGTGTACAGCTTAATAACACAACCAGACATGAATGCTAATAACTTTACAATTCATTGCATTGCTATTTTTTAATGTAGATGAATTTTAAAACAAGTTTCTCTTGCTGCAGGCTTACATGAATCATATAAATTAGAAGGTAACAAAAGAACATATTAGCATTTGTTAGCCTGGATGCACAAATTTTGTAGTAACCATTTTAATATGTACTACAACTTTTCCAGCCTCAAGTTTAATATGTACTACAACTTTTCACCCTCGATTTTTCAACCGACATCATAATTGAATTGGTTTCCTTCTTGCCTAAGGATAATGATTTTGCACTGATGGAATCGTTATTAGATTCTAAGGATTATACTGATGTTGCCTGTTTTACATAGAGCTAAAAAAAATTAAAGTTATTCAACTGTAAAATACTTTTACACAAAGGCTACTGTAAGTCTGAGATAGATGAACTAATTATTATGTTTAGAGTTGTTGTTAATATCCAGCATCCATAACTGGAGCAAACTCCATGGCATCGCTCTGCGCAGTGGATGTCGAGCGCTTGTGAAAACCCAGCCCCGTTGCATGTCCTTGAAGTCTGGCAGGGGGTAACTTGCTGTTGCTGTCGTGGAGCTGGTGCTGTGAAAGCATGTGTTCCTTGAGGTAGGAGATGGCTCCCTACAGATCTTCGCAGAAATTACTCGGAAACCTCCTAACCTATAGACGCAGCCTCTGGTAGTGGGACAAGAGCAGAGGAAAGGTGGAAGAGGGGAAAAAAGAAGGCATTACCTTGGGCTTCAAGTGCCTTCACCGGTAGGGATCTGGTTATCATTTTGGTTTGTGTTTGGAGGATCTGCCCGTGCTCCACCACACCTTCCTGAGTGTAAAACGATGTTTTAACTGGTCCAGAATAGGTGAGAACCAGCTCACCTGCATCTGCCATTGTCTGTCTGCACATCCCAAGCACTGCTTCTTGGATGTATGGAGGGAAAAGATAGTCCAGGTTAAGCATAAATGATAAATTTCTGCTATCCTGAAAAACATCAACATTTCATGGGTAATTACACTTTAGGCTGCAGAAATAGCTGTTGAATTAATTGATTTTACACTTACTTCCTGATGTGCTAAGTGGGTGTTGGTCGGAGTGGACGTGTGAGAATAGCATCTTCAAAAGTCTCAGTGATAAAAGACGTTTACCTATATCCATTGAGTAATCAACAGTTAGAATACGATATAAATATCTGCAACCTTTAATCAGACAAAGGAGGAAGAAAAACTTTAGTATTGCCTTTAAATATATTAAACGTTTTTGCAATTTTTTCTTGTCAAATATAAAAGTGTCTGGAACTGAAATTGAGCAAATAGTCATTCTCTGACGTCCTCAAAGCTGGAGGTTAACCTCAATTAAAAAAATATTTTAAAATCATGTTTCTTTAAGCATCCATTTAAAGTCATTTTAAATCATAGCTGAGAGACCAGGCAGCATAACTCCAATGGACTCCTCTTCTGCATGATTTTAAAAAGCCTTCATGCTTCATTACTGTGGATGGATGTCACTTCTAAGGTCACGAAACGTGATTGCTTTCCCACACTATGCTTCAGTCAGTTTTATTCACTACAGAAAACTAGAGTAAGGAGCAGCACCGATTGTAAACTTGCACTTACTCAACTAACTGTATACAGTGATCAATATATGAAATCAAATGCTATGTCCATGGTGCATTAAGACATTGTCAAACTACTGTGCTTCTTGGCTACTATAATATGCCTTGAGGTACAGCACACCACTCCAGTTCTATGTGGTTCAATAGTTTCTTTATGCTGAGATGTAAACATGTCTTTTAAAAAAAAAAAAAAGAAGCTGACCTAAAGCTAATAGAGCTGCATTGAATTAATCTCAAATACATGTTAAATTTTCTTGACACCATTACCCTTTTCTTTTAGAATCTTTGGAGTGTTCTTGGCTAATAATAAAAATAAGGAAAAAAACCCTGTAAAAACAAACCAAGAAAACTCAGTGGCTCATCTACTTTGAACCTTTTGCTCTTTGTCCTGGGTATTGGCGGCAAAGGAGACAAAATCCCATCAAGCTTTCTTTTCAGCATTACGCACTGCTTTATACTATTTCCTATGCTCGAGTTTTTGCCTGTAACAACAAAACAAAGTAATTAAGGTGGTTCTAGCAAAGTTAAATCAAGACAATAGCAGGAGACGAGATCTCTGGATTCCAACCCAGGCTCTGTGACTGATTCATTGAACAACCTGTGTTAAATTGTTTAACCTATTTGCTGCTGATTCCCTGTCTTTAAAATGAAGGCATTAAGCCTTACCTACCTGTAGCGTCAGTCACAGCGCTTGTTGACTTGTATTTGTGCGCTGCTTTTGAAATGCAACGCTCCGTAACGTTGCAATGAAGTGTGGCTGTGCCGAGACACGAGAGTACACAGCAGGGAATCGGTCCTGGCTTGGCTTTGCAGATGTTGCTGACAAATCTTTCTCCTCACCCCGTCGTGGGAACGGGGGACCTGGACTCCCCGTAGCTGTATGATGTGGTGCGAGCTGCCGTGTTCCTCAGCGAGGAGACCGCCCCAGGTGAGCACCTCCTCTCACCTTGGCTGAAGGTGACGTGCTCAGGCAACCCAAGGAAAACGTGTCCTTGTGCCGTGGACAGAAACGTCCCTAGCAAATCCTGGGGCTATTTCCTGCCACTTGATGGTATTGATATGGACGTAGCTCATCCTCTGTGAGGACAGAGGGACACCATGGTGCCAAGTCACCGGTGAGGTGCCAGTGAGCTTTAGGAGGGTGTGAATTCACTCATTGTCCTTTAGTTCAAGGTCTAACGCCGTGGATGCTGGGTGCAGAGCAGGCGAGAGGGCATGGCCCCCCAGCCCTGGTGTCTCTGCTGCTTGTATCATTTTCATGACTGGCATCAGCTTTGGGTTTTTGCTCCCCAAAGCTTGAATTCTTCTAAAAATTGATCTACAGATTTCTGTAGATTCTAGAGGAAGAGTAAAATCTGTTGTTGTTGCAGTAAAACCTCATTATAGACTTGGCGTTACGTTTCATAAGGGATCGGTTTGTGAAGCATCTGTTATTGCTCTGTTGGAGAAGGTGGAGAGCAGAACTGCAGAGAAGCTTTAAGTTGAGTTTGGGGGATCAGGCATAATTGGCAGGTTGCTGAAGATTTGCCATGTGCTGTAATTAAAGGGCTGCTGTCAAAGGCCAAGCAGGCATAAAAATGTACCTTCCTCAGCTGCTGTCCCCTCTGGTGAGTTCATCGGAATTTTCATCCTTTGATGGAGAATTGAATTTTGAGATGGAAGAGGGAATGACTTGGTTTAGCGAGACTGTGGTATCTCTTAGTGCTCTTCTGCGGGTAACCAGTCTGTGCAGGCATGGGAGGAAAGGAGCTGGGTCCTTGATCTATCGCTCAATCTCCCAAATTGTCCTAAGGCCTCTCTAGGGGATGTGCTGACAGCAGGAGGGGGCCGGCTGGTAAGTGCCTGTACCCCTGGTTGTTCGACATCACCAGCCAAATGCGCTGTACCACTGGGTTCACCTATAGCCGTGACTGGAATTTCCACTGGGATAGAAGCTCAGCTGGGTGGGGATAATCAAGGTAAATATAGAGGTTCCCAGGATGGATTTCCTTGGCAGATGTCAGAAGATTTCTAGGGAGAGCGCACTTGAATTTCTTCTGCTTTGGTAGCTATAAAGCCTCAGAAATGTAAGGAAACTTGGACCACAAGCTTGGAGACGACCTTGTCCTCTGCACAAGTTATCTCAATGGGGAGAGGTATCAAGGATGTCTAATGGGCAGATGTGCTCCTGAGGACACGCGTCAACATTTGGCAGACCCAAGCTGTAAAAGCGTTTCTGTGTGGCTGTAGTTTAGACATGCATTAGCTCTGAAGTAGCTGGCTGGGATCCTGCGAGCAGTTCCGCTGCAGCAGGGCTGAGCTCAGTGCGGTTGCAAAGTCCATCTGAGAGGCTGAGAGGAACAGGAGTGTTTTAGCAATTTCTCCATCCTGCAGCGGTATGCTTGGGCAGAGTGTGTGCTATCGCTAGCCAAAACTAATTTAAAACTATGTGGAGCTAACACAGATTGCTCTCACGGGAGTGGCTACAAGAGAGATATATCCTGTAGCTCTCCACCCACCAGGTCAGACCACGCCTTGAATAATTTGGTTGCATTCTGGTGGACTTGGTGGTCTCTCTCTTTCCAAAGAATAGGAATAGGGATCAGCAGTTACAAAAAGCCAGCTGGAAGTAAAGGTTTATTTTTCTGTTGTTTTCTTTCTAAACAACATTTCATTTGGTGCAAGTGTTAATATTGACAAGCGTATTTTATAATTTGCAAATGCACGTTAGGCTGAGATGGTGCATTGGTTTTTAATGTTTAATGCACATAGTTCAGACGGCATGCATTAATCATATTCCTATTGCCTTTGTTATGTTAATGGGAGAAATAAGCTCTTGGTTGGTTTTTTTTATTTAAAAAAAAGAAAACAGGTTAGACTTTTTTTTTAAGATGCATTATATATCAGCAGCTAATGAAGAGGAAATAATGATGACTCTGCACTGTAATATGTATTAGAACACTAATTAGACTATACCAGAACTGCTTACGGATGTCTTTTAAACACCTGCTTGGTAATTTTCAGCCCCGTGCGTTACTCCATTTAACAATGCATGCGTGATGAGAAGACAGAGCTAAGACTGAAATAGGAAACGCAGCACACATCAGCCTTCATTTTTGTCTTCTGTTTGTCCAGCTTTACATATGTTTAAGAAAGGGGTAATGTGGATGGTCACTGAATAGCCCTTTGCATTGGCTGGGCTTTCTATTGCCTTTTGCAGAGAAAGGGAAAGGAGTCAGATATGTTGTTTTCTAACTTCTCTGTGACCATACAAAGGCATTTTGGTTTCAGGGCAAGAATTCCCGATTCAGACTGTTGTCTTACATGTATACTAGGCCAGAATATTATGTATTGCATCTCCAACATTTGCTTATCATTGATTTAGTTTTGAATGCTTATCATTGATTTTTAGTTTTTGAGACCATTAAAAGCTGTACATCTAGAAATAATGCTGTCCTTAATTTTTAAAGCTATGTTTTGAAGTCTCCTTCTTTTACTGTAATAAGAAACCACAGATATTTCTACTCTACATCTTACTTGCTTTTACATTTTTGTCCATTATGTAAATGGACATTTTAACATGAATTGCAAATGTGGACCCTCAGCCTAATAGCCTACAATGAGAATAATAAAAAATCCTAATTATAAAAGCAGTTCCCATATTTCTGTGATGGGCCAAGGCTTCATCTGTGGGCTTTGAACTTGGACTAAAAGAAGTAGATATTGTCAATCGCTTGTTCATAAGAACATCAGTCCTAAGATAGCAAGCGCTTGCTTTGCATTTTCATACACAAGACATTCCTAAGCTGCTCCCATATTACAGTGCTCTGCAGTGAAAACTGTTGGCGTAAGAACATTCATAGTTACGCGCATTTTGTACCATCTAACTTTCAACTTCACGTGCACGGCGGTGCCCCATAGGGAAGCCAGCTTAGGGACGCGGCCACAGTTTCCTTACTTGTTTTCAGAAGGAAGCCCACTCAGGAAATGTCTGCGTGGGGCAACTTCATTTGTTCAGGCTGGAGCACGTTGGCTGAGGTTTGGATGATCCCTGCCTTTCAAACAGCAGGACAGCATATACGCAGTTACTTTCAACCTAAGGCTTAGCGGGTCCTTTGTTAAAGGCTATCGAATTTTGGTGTTTTCATTTCAAATGACAGCTGGTTGTCTAAACTGATGATACAAAATTGCCATAGAAAACCAAGGACGTGCAAATATTTTAGTGGTCTCATACTAATGTATAAGAGCACTGGTTCAGTTTGTGATTTTTTTTTAAGCTTCTGTAGTAGATTAATGACTCCTGGTGAAGTTTTGTTTGCTGGTTATACAGTGTCGAGCCTTATAGACGGTGACTCCTCAGTATTCCCCAAATACTGAGTCTCTGCGGTGATTCAGCTTCTTTTTTCTCGCTCCTCTTTCCGAAGGCAATCTTCCCTGACCGCGCCATTAACGTGTTGTAAGATATGGAGCTGTTTGTGCCTGAAGGCCTGAGCAGACCCCATGAGCATGCTAAAGGTGAGCAACTCTGATTCAAAGGTTTTTAATTTTTTTTTATCTTGATCATGAAAATTTTCAACTGATGCACTAAATTCTGAGATAGTTACACATTTAAATGCAGTATGACCACATTTCTCATAAAATAACGCATTTAAAAGTAATATGCAATATTTCTATTTTATAGGTGTGTCAGGGAGAATTTTTTCCCTATTTTGAAATTTTTGGTACTATCTGCAATTTTACATAACCCCATTTCACGTGGCCATTGTGAGCTACAAATGTTTCCATCCTGTACGTAAGATCAGTTTTGCCCTACACGTGGGGATGCTGCTGCTTTATGTAACTTCTGCTCTGTACCCTAAACATCGAGTAAAGCTTGGGTAACTTAATGCAACACACAGAGAGAGGATATAGTTGAAAAGGAGAAGAGTGCTGGGGAAGTTCAGCGGTAGCATTGGTAGCATCTGAGTCCCAGGATGGTAACAGATTTATGACCTGCCCAAGGACCAGGTGAGAGGTAAGAGGTGAATGCAAAGCGGTGCAAAGTAGCATCAGATGCCGTAAGCCAGCATGATGACCAGGTGTGGATTTGCTGAAGGGAGGGAGGGGAAAGGAGAATCTCTTTTCCTCTTCCTCTCTCCTCCGCGTGTGGTCTGATCCGGACCGTGGTCCTGTGCTACATGGCAGATGTACAGCAGGACTCCTGGAGGCAGACACATGGAATCTTTCAAGGTGCTTTGGGGCTGGGAGGGCTCTCTGGTGCTGGGTGACAGAGCAAACCTCCGAGACTTCGCAATGTCAATTATTATCACTAACATGCCCTGGGGACTGTGATACTGGAAGAAGATGCCTTTGGGTAGGAGGTTTACAGGCAGAAAGTAACAGAAAACTTAAGACGAGGGACTTAACCTAGATACAGACAAACAGGCAGCTAAAAAAAACCCCAAACCCCAAGCAATTTTGTCACATTCATCATCAGGATAAGTAGTGGTCTCAGCACACCAGGTGCCTCAGCACCGTCAGCGCTTGTGGAGGCAACAGAGCAAAGCATAAGCGCATTCGTGCGAGGGAACCAGGAGGCCAGAACCGGAGTCTTCCAAAGCCCCAGGTGGATGTTTTGCCTTGCTAAGCAAGTCTGCTGGCTTGGTGACACCAGCTGTATCTACCCACGGCCCCTGCGCAACGCTGGCGGCACCCCTGGGAGCAGCTGTCAGACCTGAACTCACCCTTCAATGAAGCGCTGAACAAGTACATCTAGGATTTCTGAGTAAGGCATGCTCATCTTTAAAGTAGTATTCTTCTGAGGTTAGGCACTTTCCTTCAGTTATGTGAGAAACCGCCTCTCAGTACCATGAGAGGAAGAGGAGCGCGGGGAAGGAGGGCATCTTGAAACAGGTCTTTTTAAGTCCCATTCTGTGCAGTTGTGCTGGGAATTCTGAGGGGCTTTGCCTCTGCTGTCAGTGTTGGGGTGTGTGTCGCTGATGGGGGTGTGTGAGACTCTGTCTGCTCTCTTTCTTGGGGCTTCAGAAGTTGTGCTCCACCTCCAGAGGAGATGGGACCATGTGCTGTCTCGCCAGCGTGTGTGAGATAAATGACCAGTTCAGAAGAACTGAAACAATAATCCTCTGGAGGGTATCCACTCCCTTCTGGGGTTGAATCTGCCTCTTCATGGGTCCTTCCCTACCGGCTCCCCGGTGTGTTTCAGGTGAATCCAAAGATTTTAGCTCCTATCGCTCTTTAGTTGCTCATCTGTATCAGCAGTATACTTAGGCATAAGCCATATCAATCTAATCACAAATGCAAGCAAACCAATAATCATTCGAGTCCTTTATATATTGGCACGCAAAAGTAAGCTCTTGTCTTTTATCCATTCTGCATACATAGAATGTTTCTGCAACCTTCATCAGCACCAGGAATTCAATAGCTGAGACCAACATTTATGTCAGTAAATCCAGTGTGTAGGTCTGCCCCTTTCCTGAATGTTCAAATACGCTGCCACATCAGTGTTTCTCATTTGGAAGACAATGACAAGGGTCATAATTTTATTCTTTATCTCCCACTTCACCTGCTCCTGAATGACGAAGAAAGGGAGGAAACGGCATACTGGGGAGCTCGGTGGTATTGATGACAACCTTGCAATGCTCGACTGTTCTTCAGGGCATCATGGGAGGACGAGGAGGAGTGAGAAGCACAGCTGAGCATCCATGCCTCGCAGCCCTGGCTGGCTGGTGCTGGTGGCGGTGAGGTGGTACTGCCGATGGTGGTGGGAGGGAGACGGTGGGTGTTAGCCCTGCCCGCCCCTCCAGCCGCACGGCGCAACGCCGAAGGGCAGAATTGCCATGTCAGGTAGGAAACCTTCAGCCTGGTCAAAAAATAGGTCTGATTTCTGAAGATGAAAAAGGTTAAAATTGAGTTTAAATGTCTTGAACTTCCCTCAGGACTGTTTTGTGAAAAGGACAGTGGGTTTTGTTCAGTAGCTTTCCACTCGTGCTGCATTTACGTGCCTAAAAAGATTCAGCTGTCATAGCCCTGACAAGTGCTAAAAAGCTCTTGTAAGGTCACCGATATCAGAGAAGTGTCTCTCATACAACATCCCAGTGTATCGGGGCCACCGTCACTGGGAGCGGGGGCCGATGTCAGACACTGTTCGCTGCAGACGGATTGTGACCCCGACGTCCCGGCACGGCTGAGCCGGCGCTTTTCTCGCCTCTCTTCCTAAGCAGAGCTGTGTAACGCTGCTCCGGCTGAGCGCAAAAAAAGCTCTAAACATGCATGACCTTTAAATTCAGGCCGAAGCTAAAAGATCTGCTGCTAACTAAAAATCTGGGGTTGCTTTCATGTGTCTGAGCGCTCAGGGAATAGATGTAGCTTAACATGCAAATGCGGGGCTTCCTGCAGAACGGCGCTGCTTTTCAAGATCTCTCATTTCACGCTGTTACCGTTCCGTGCCCTGCTGTTTCTATGAAAAGAGCCTCTCTGAGGAAAAGTTTCCCACAGACAGAAATCCAACTGACGTGGTAAAAAAACCCAACCCAACAACTTACAGTTTAATTTCTAAAATGTGTGGTGTCCATCCGCAACCTGGCAATCAGCATCATCTCTGCTGCTGGTGTTTAGAAAACAGCCAGCCACTCCCTCAGTTTTCTGCCTATATACTTTATACGTTGGCCCTCATCTATTTAAGTTGAGTAGATCCTGAAGTGGGGAGCCAGGAGTCCTGCCCTGCCGTAGGTGTGCAGAGGAAGATTTTCCCCCTGTGAACAGCGATGCTCTCTTTGGGATATTCATTTATGCATCTGTTTTCTCTGTGTACGAGTTACCGTGCTCACATAACTTAGGTGAACATATAGAGAAATAGATGTCCAAACGCTTTTTTTCGTATCACTAATGAAAAATGCCTAAAAAGGCCATGTACAGCAGCTGTCTGGTAGGTCCCTTCCCGGGAGGTTACCGGTGTGACACGCCACCCGCGGAGTCCACTTGCTGTTTATTTGTAATGTTTGTTTGGCACTTCAGGTATCTTCCTTGAGCCACCTGGACATCATCATCTTCTTAAAGCAAAGTATGATGCATTATTGATGGGTGAAATACAGAAAAACGTTTGACATTTCTCTAATACCTTACATTTTTATTCTCTTCTAATTTCAAGTATTTCTCATTCTTCTCACTACCATATAATTCAACACTTTAAGCATATTGTTCCTCACAGTGTCTGCTTATATTTTTAAGCTTGTCTGGTTATTTTGACAACAAGAGACATCATAAATTATGTAAACAATTTCTCTCCTTACAAGCTGCTCCCAGCCCTGTGCTGCCCCGATAAGAGCAGCGAGACAGAAGCCGCTTTAGTATCGGCAGGACTCGTGTGACTGCACTTCAGCTGCGCTGCAACCAGAGAACAGAGCACGCGGCACGTTGGAAATTAATTGAAACTGCACAGAATAGGGGGGAAAACCAGATCCGAGCCTGGCTGTGGTCTGAGACTCCTCTGAGATTTGGGAAGTGCGGTTTGCGGCAATTTACTCTTGAATTTGAGGCTGTGACGATGCTGTGGGCTGTATGCAGTGGAGCCTAGTTAGCACATTAATCCGGGTCCAGAAATCGGGGTACCTTCATCTCTAAAAGCATCCTGGACATGGAGCTGGGAGTTCAGGCAGCTGCGGGCGGTGGTGGGTGTAAGAGAGGGCTCTAATCCATGAGGCTTCAAGAAAATCAGAGCTATTGGGTTAAAACCCCTTGGGCAGGGGAGGGACCCGAACCTGTCCCACACTTTCTAGTGCAGGAAAATGGCCACAAGCAGCAGCGTCTTGGTTCTGACTTGAGCTCAAAGAAGAGCAAGAGTCCTGCTGTTTCCTTGAAGGAAAGGGAGGTGCTGGGAAGCGCCGGCCCGCTCCTCGTCTCAGTACCCTCAGTCTCTTTCTCCACCATGATGTTCACATTCAGAGGTCAGCCTCCTGACTGAAGGGTCAGGTTTTTTGTATAAACAATCATTACGGACTAATTGATAATCTTGAGGACTGGCAGCAGTTATCCGAGACAGATGGCCTCTGCTGGGAAACCTCTGTCTCTGATAGCTCCAAAACATGACATAAGTCTCATCTTTTCAAGAAAGCCTTTACCAGATGGGTCTAATTTAAAGCATGGCCTTTCTCGTTTCTTCCTACAGGATAGCTAATTAACTGCAGAACTGATAGCTCTGCTCCTCTGAGGGCAGGCAGCAGTGGGTGTGTGATATCGAAACATTTATGGATTTGGTTCCAGCACATCAGTGAGGAGAGATGATGAACTCGTTAGAATAAATATCGATAAGTGTGTTGAACTGCCCATTATTCTGAATTTACTAGAGCTGGCCAAAAAGAGGCCAATTCTTGAGAAATACATTGTGAAAAATGTGTCTCTTATCTCATTTTTATTATTGCTCTGCAACGACAACCCTAAATCAACTTGTGTTATCTCTCATCAGTCCTATTAGTAGACTGCTGCTTTTTTTGTGGTCGCAGCTGAGGAGCTCAGAGAGCAGCTCAGAAGAGGAGGTTGAAAGAAAGCTCTTGTCTTGCTTTCCGAGGGCTGCCTGCACCAGTCCGATTGTTTCTGGCAGTCATTTCCCCATCGATAGTCAGCTTTGTCGTTTGACGTTTGAACCTTTGGCTTATTTAGCCGGGCTCCTCGCGGTCCTTGGTTTGCTGCTCGGAGGAGGTGTCAGCCCCAGGCTGCGGTGGGGTGCTTTATTCTCTCTTCCTCTTGTGCATCAAAATGACTCCTAGAATTCTTCTCCTTCAGGCAGGAAACCCTGAAAACTCTGATCTTTTCAATTAGATGCGTTACAAACTCTGCTGATTGCCAGCCTTGTCTCTCTTCTCTTAGATGAGCTGTAAAATACCTCTTGTCCTCCCCTCCCCAATTGATCTAAAAATGGCGTATTTTTATACGCTTATTACAAGCATGTCTACTTGGTAGAAATGAGGAGTTCTAGCTTATCTTGTGTTATGTAAATATTTCTGTGCTTCTAGAATGAAGTTTTTCTTTCCCTTTGATCCAGCTTTCTTGCAGTCAGTTTAACCTTCAGAAAGAGTCAACAGAGATTCACGGAGATTGCCAATGGCATTATTCCTGAGGAAAATTGGAGAGAGAAAAGAAAACTTAAAATTACCGATATAAACAGCTCATTTAGAAATGGATGGCTAACTAAAGGAAAAGGTTGTCTTTCAGTGTCTTTTTAAGCAATGTTTTGCTTAAAATAGCTGGGACCAAATGTAAAAAGAGCATTTGCCGTGTTTGCATAGTGTTACAAGATGAAGTGGTGCTTTTCCAGCAGCCTGGGAGGTGGCTGTGCCCCATCCCTGTGCGGTGGGCAGGATCTCCAAACCCCATCCCCTGGGCTGCGGTGGAGGGACAGGGAACGACCAGATGTGGGGTGGATCTGCGGCTTTCCCCCGGCACACAGACACCAAAGGGTGGGGACCGTCACCACTGTCCCTTTCAGCTGTAGCTGTTGAACAGTGTCAACGGAGAAAAGGAACAGTTTGAGTCTGCTTATAGATGATTTTCTCAACAAACGGATGTTCCTGGTGGATTACTTTTCTTAAAATGTTAATTACGCTTCTTTAGAAGTATGCTGAGAGGCGAGGCAGTGAGAGACCCGGGAGAAGTCGCAGTCTCCAGCGTATTTTGCTCGCTAACCTCCTAAGCGGAGGAGGCAGTTTGAAATGCTGCTGACGCATTTTGCCTACAAGCACTGAAATGGGTCTTGAACTTCATATATGCTAATGCCAACGGTCATGGGGCAGAGTACCTTATGGGGACATGGCTTAGTGGTGGACTTGGCAGTGTTAGGTTAACGGTTGGACTCGATGATCTTAAAGGTCTTTTCCAACCTAAATGATTCTGTGATTGTATAGGAGCACATACGTACGACGGAAAAGCTGTAGGTATGGCTGGAATTAGATGAGTCAGGCTCTTGGGGTTAAGTGGTGAAGCCAGCTTTGGGTTTGTGGCTGAACTGTGCCCTTTTTAGTGCCAACTGCTGTGAAGGCGAGGCTGGAGCTCTGTCATGCCCATGGAGACAAGAAGGGGTCGGTGTGGTTGGGGGGGGGGACGAGGTGTGCCCATCATACCATTGCGGGGACCTGCGTGCTGGTAACGGCGTCGCTGTGCCCCCTGCTACGCCCCAAGGAAGCGGCCGGGGACCGCGGCAAGGTCCCCTCGGTGCAGAAGCCCCCGTGTGCTCTGCCTTTGTCCGGGCTGTGCCGTGGGCTCGCCCTCTGCCTGCCACACGGGGTTGCCACCACGGCTGCAAATGCTGGAGTCTCAGACTCTGACATTTCTCCAGCTCGTCAGTGCCTGCCCATCTTGGAACAGGCTGGGCGGCACACGGGACTGCACCCCCTTCCAGCCCCTGGTTAATGAAACACTTTCAGTGGTGTCAAGTGCTGCTGTGTTAAAACCCGGCCCAAATCCGAAACCAGACAATCAAAGTTCTTCAGCAATGATGGTCAACCTTGTGAATATGAATGAGTGGAAAATACTCTAAAATTGTGCTTGGGTTGATAGATACAAAGATTAATACTCGTTGTAAATGAGTAGAGAAGGGACACTAAATGAGAAGGATTCCTGGAGAAAATTATGAAGATTTTACTGGAATTATTTTTATTCTTCCATACCTTTGTGGCTGGAGTTTTAGCTGGTTGCTTTGGGCAGTGCTGGCAGCGTGGGAGAACAGTCTTTCCAAAAGAAAACAACTTCAAACTCCCCGAAGAAGAGGTTGATTCTAGTCTTCACCTATTTCATAGAGATTTGTAACTAGGACCAAAGCACCACTACTAATGGGAGGAAAAGAAGCAAGCAGTCTGTAGTTTAAAAATGTTTAATTAACAGTTAAAAATGATTATACAGAAGCTATAATAATAGAGACTTTGTTATTTGGCAGTTTTGGGAGCAGAAAGAATGATAGCAGAAGATCTGGCTGAACTCATGCTTCTGTGCCAATGACCGGGACTTTTAGCATGATTTCCTATCTGGAGAAAATGTATACGTGTGTGCATGGATATTTATCAGGTCAGCTGCTAGTACCTGTTTGAAAAAAGAGGGCATCTGTTTTAAAAAAAGAAACAGATGACAATGTTAACAAAGTCATGGATGTGACGGCAAGAAGGAACCACCCCTTTGAGTGTCCGCCTGAAGCCTTCTGGTAACTTCTGGAAAGACGGTCAGAAGTAAAACTTGGCTGAGCTTTGTTCTGCCTCGGTCCCCTCTTTGTTTGGAAGGGCTGATCGATCAGTCACAGTCTGCTGAAATTGGGGTAAGGGCTTCATTAGCCTTGGATCAAGCCCTCAGCAGTGGATACTCTGGTTGCTTGAAAATAGGTAATTAATGGTGCTTTATTTTTCATGTTTCCAAGGTAACACAAAATCCCAAGACGTTGTTTTCCAGTACACGAGCAGAAGCTTTTGGCTACTGCAGAAGAGTTTCCCTCTGTCTCATATGAAGCTGCTGTAAAGGTACCGAAGCTGTATTTTCTGTCATTATAGTCGATTTACATCCCATACCCAAAAAGTAATGACGATCAGATGCAGCTGATGAAATGATCTGTTCTCACTGCAGAAGAATTCATTCAATCAGCCGAGAGCTCTGCTGTTCAAATAGATAATTAGTGTTGTGACAAGTGTAGCTTTAAATGCCTCAGCCTGGTGGCAATGTTAGGAAGTGTGACAAAAATTGAATTATTTGTCTGCTTTAACCATGGCCCTCCTTGGATTGCTAATGAGAGAAATTCTTGTTCAACACATGTCCTTTTTGATAGACTCCTTTACAGGCCCTCAGTGGGGAAAATGATTTATTATTTATATCATAAAGGGCATGAAAGAGAGGGCTTTCCCTTATTTTCTCTGACTTGTTTCTTTTTATGCCTTTAGCTGATGTAACAGGTCATTGCTTGTGTTCCAGCATAAAACGGAAAGATCCCCTAAAATGAAATCACCGGGGAGAGCAATCCCAATGATCGCCTTTCCTGCCTGTCGATATTCCTTCTAAATTAATGGGCACAGGGAGCGCATTTAGGTGCTCGAATCTCAGGGGAGCGTTCAGAGCACCTTCCCTGGAGGCGACAAAAAAAATCAATCTGCGCTTCCATTTAGGGCTGCAGAGCAATGAGTTCAGAGTGCCTGAAAATAAGTCCCTACGCGTGCTTTGAAGTACCTGCCTCGGTTGCTGTAACTCTGCGGCAGGGTGGGGGGACCACCAAGGCCCCTCGAGTCCCGGAGCAGGAGATGCTGCGTTGAGCGCGCGGGGAGAGCGGGGAGTCGCTGCGGAGCGCAGCTGCCAGTTGCTCTCATTCAAAGGAAGCATTTTTATTAACGGCCAGATGGTTTGGTAGCTGGTTTTGGGTCCCACCTTTGACCAAGGGCATGCAAACCCTCCCCTTGTGCTGCCGGAGGATTCCAGTCCTGCACCCTCAGTGGGCAATGGGGCGACTCAGTGTCCCTTCTCCTCTTGCAGCTGGGTCATTCTGCGTCCCGAGGAGCGCCCAATTTAGGAGGCTGGAGGCCGAGCAGGCAGCAAGGAGCTGGACTCTCAAAAGTTGCTCTTTCCCGATGGGCAATTCTGGGATGTCCCCGTCCTAGGAATTGCTTTGAGTTTAAATTATCATGGGCTGAATTAATGAACATCTTGAAGTTGCATCCTTTCTGTTGGCTCCTAACAGGATGCTTTTGATTCTTCCTTTTTCAGTATTTGCCAATGCCTTGATGTTCTCCCACCCAAAGGGAATTAATCGCCGAGATGGAATGATGAGCACAGCACAGAGAGCAGGCATGGTCCAGACCTCCCAGGACTAATTATGTTCTTAAAAGGTAAGAAAATAATCTGAGGTAAATCAGGAAGAAAGTGTCTTAGTAATGCTACGTATGGTTACTGGCATGTCTCCTGTATTTGTGCATTTAAAAAAAAAAAAAAAAAAAAAGAGAGAGGCTTTCAAAGATACTTCTTGGCCTCAAAAAGATCAGCAAGGCGCTCAAGAAAAGAAATTTAATACTAAATGAGTTTATCAAGTTTTCTTGATCCTTACAGATGGGAAAAAAACAAAGGAAAGATGCACATGAAGGTCTTGTGAGATTCTTACACTAAACCACTCTCATGCACAAACTCAAAGTCTCAAAACAGAGAGAGCTCAAAACACAAGCGAATGAAGAGCATGGTATGAATTACAGTAAGTGCCATCGCAGACACTGCAACGTGGCAGTTAAGGCTGATGAAGAGGACCCATGAAAGGAAAGGCAGGTGTCTGTTTATGGAATTACCGGACTGTTGGGGAGGGGAACTTTTTGATGCACCTAACGAGAGGCAGGACAGAGGGAGAGGACTGGCAATACACAGCCACTCTCAGCGAGAGGAAAACATGAAAATAGTCTCAAAATTGATGATAGGCTAGGGTTATTTTAGTCTGCCAACTACCTGTATTTGTGGTAAGTGCACTTATGCACACACGCACTTGTACTCCGAGGACATCTCCAAGAGATAGCCGTATTCCTCTGGCAAAGATGAGACGCTACCTGCTACCCGGCTCGCACCCGCTGCGCTGGCTGCGGACGTTAGAAGAAAGGCGCGGTAGCAGAGCAGCTCCCAGCGGCGAGGCGGGACAGCGGCTGCGCGGCTCCCGGAGGGACCGAAGCTCTGTCCCGGGGAGGATGCCCTGCGCCCAGGGCAGCCTGGGGGGACGCGCCGGTCGCTGGGGGGGCTGCCAAGGGACGTCTGTCTGCATCTCCTCGTCCTGCGGCCGGCGCTTGGACGGAGAGGTAGTGAGCAATCCCACCGATGCTAACGAGATGTCCACGTCCTGAGCTGACCTGGGGAAAGACTTCCGAGCTGAAGGCGAGACATGAATGGCACCTCTGAGAAACAGCTCCCGTATGCGCAGGGTGCAGGCAGGCTCCGCTTGCTGAGGCTGTTGAAATAGATCTTAAGCTTGGAAAAAGACAAATGTCTATCCTTTTTTATAGGCTGTACAGCCCGCTTCCCGGTGAGACCCAAGCTGTACGCACACCAGGGAGGCGGCTATGAACTGCGAAAAGTCTTCGCAGAAAAGCTGTTTTCTAAGAGGGTAAGACTGATAGCTAGAGATACAGTTAAGTGGTGTACCGTCGTGTTGCAGCTTGCACTATGTATGCATCAGATCTAAAGAAAAGTAGTGCCTCTTTTTATCAAGCAGGCTTGATAAAACAACAGTAACGTACATTCAGTTATATCTCTGCTAAACATATCCTTTTTTATTGCTTTTCAGGAGTTCAAAGCATTAGCATAAAACAATTGAGGAGGTGGTTTTTCCTAAGAGAGCGAGTGCCTGTTTACAAACTCATTTTATTTTCGCAATATTCCATTGTTATTTATTTCAGACAGAAAGCTGTCAGATTAATGCACTCCCTCATGCAAGACAGCTTGCTTTATTGCCTGTTATTAAGACATAACATATATAACCTGACAGGCACTGCCCACGTCTGCATTCCACCAGTGAAAGGAAAATTAAGTAGAAAATGGAGATCTCCGATATTTCTAAGGCTAAAGTGGTATTAGTTTTTAACTCGTTTTGTATTCATAGAGGATCCTGCATGTTTGCAACATATCCGACACAGTAAACTGTCCAAAGAAAGCAGCTTTTTTTAAATTCTTATACCATCTATCTCTGAGAAATTCAGACTTCAAGAAGCACAGGAGGAGTCATCAAGTCCCCTCGTATAAACAGTTCTCAGGAAAGAATGGAAAAACCCACATTGCTCAGGTGGCACATGAAACCCTTTGGAAAGCAAATCTTGGGGGAATAGCGGTGCAGGGCGAGCAACTTTAAACCCACGCATAAAATAACCCAACAAACAGCCCTCACCCTCCACACCTCCAAATCCCAAACCACAGCACTCCTATGGCCTCCCGTTTCAGAGGAGGTGCACGCAGTTGCAAACATTGATTTTAAGCTCTCTCAAATTCCTTTTTCTTTGGTGTGCGTATCCAGCTGGTGGGAGGACGCTGGTATCCTTTCTCCTTTTCACAATGACAGTTTGAGTCATTGTCCAAAACACCCCAACGAGTCGCTCGGATTTGTGTTGCGCTAAGTTTCCAGAGAAACCCCTTGGAAGTCTCCGTGGTGATGCCGCTGCGGGCGCTCGCCCTCCTTGCAGCACCCCCCTCTCACCCGAAGTGCCGTAGGGAGCCGGGAAAGGCCTGGCTCGTCCCTCCGGCCCTTCGCCTTCCCCGCTCCCCCCTGCTCCTCCTCTGCCTCCGCCCAGCTTTTGGCTTTGCTCTTTGTAGCCTTTAGCGTTTCTGAACAGCTTGGGGGAGTTCAGCTTCTTTTTCGGGTACGGTATTAAAAAACATACACTTTGCAATAGCGTTTGTCTAAAAACTATGACTCAAGTCTACTATTGTGTCTTACTGGATTTCAAATAATAGCAATTGTAAGTGACAAAGTGCTGGCTATTTTTGGTGTGAGTACAAGTAGAAGTGGAATGGCAGAAATACCTTCCCCACCACCCGCAGTTCCAGTCATACAAGCAATGTTATTCACATTTTTCATTGTAATTGATTTTTTTTTCTATTTTTTTTTTCTCCCCAGGACTGAATTGATAAACTTGGTTATCACAGAAGCTGCTCTGGAAAAGCCTGCAAGAGGTAGGCTGGCGCAGGGACCGCTCACCTTATCCCTTACTGGCTCTTCACCTTTTCCTCCTATACTTTCCCAGGAACAACTTACTTTTTTCCAACTCTCCCTGGAGATTCAGGTCAGTTTTATTACAGCAAATAAACATTAATATTAACTGAATTAACAGGAGATGAGGAACAGAGGTCAGTTTAAAGGAAGACTAATCTGAACACTGGGGGCAACAGAGCAAGGTACATGTCCTCCAACCAGCTGAAAGGGAAAACCTGACAGTCTTGCCTCTTGCGTATACACTTGTAAACGTGTTGGGATTGTTATTAACCCTTAACCCTTACTGCAGCATCTGGGTCAGCGCCCTATTAACGTAGGTAGAAGCCGTGCTTTAAAAGCTTAAAATATACAGTTCTGTTTTGTCTGTGTTCCCAGTAGAAGGTTTTAGTGCTAGAAAGTTCTCTGGCTTTATGGGAAACTGCAGTATGTAAGGAATAAGCAATTTGCAGGGGAGAAGAGGACATGCAATTTAATGCTAAATAGTGATACACTAAATAAATTATTATAAAGAACTAACTCTTCTTCAATATAATTACTTCCCCCCCCCCATTTTAGAGGAGAGCTAATTGGATAGAGGGGAAACCAAGCCAGGGAAAGGGAGGTGGCGTTTTGTCTACCGTGCTGCAAACCTGCGGGCAGAGGTAGAGCTCAGAAGCTCGAGCTGAGCCTTGGGCCCCTGCCCCGTGCATGTCCGACTCCTCCGCAGCAAGACCGTACTCCTCTTCTCCCTCCTGCCTTGCTCTCGGTAGAAATAGGCCTGGGTATGTTGTGTTAGGATTTTAGTCTTAGGGCAGCAAAGCTACTGCGAGGGAAACCACTCCTGTCCTGCCAAGAAGTGCCAGTGAGCAGAAATACGATGAAGAATGCAGACAAGGATTTTTAGCTGCAGTAAATCCCTGTGTGTGCAAATATATAATATGGACAAGCAATACTACTTTGAAATATTCTAGTATCCCTCAATGTAATAAATATTTTATTAGAGTAATAGAAAAAAATGCATACAGATAACCATAGGATACACACACAACCGGAAGTTTAAGGATAAATTTCAAACTTTTCAATATGAAACAAGGTACTCTGTACATATCTCATGGAGATATATAACTAGAAATTAAATAATACAATGTAATTGCATGAAAATGGCAATACAGGGACATGGACTAGAATTCTGTGACACAAGAATAGAAAGAGTCACCCTTTGCATGAAACATAACTATATACTTACTAGTAACACCTGTTTTTCCATCTCCCACCCGCCCCCCCATTTGCAAGTGTCTGAAAACATCACTGGTTAGCCACATTGAAAAGCAACTAGCCATTTATAACTATATATGTACAGTATATACAGATCTTGCTTACTTCAACAGTTAGCACATCTTTTCATCTGGATGTGATACTAATAAGGTAATTTGCTATCTGAATGCATATCAAGGTATTTTTTTCTACAGTGCTACCGTAATTTCATTAATCCTGGTTCTCTCCATTTATAGTTCTGTGTGTTGTAATAATACTGTGAGATTTAAAAAAGAAGGCTTTAAAAGGATATGCTTTATGTCACATGAACACTTGCTCTACCATGTATGTAGGCAGCTCTCTAAAAGGTGTCTAAAAGGCTGATTTGACTAAATTCACAACTATAGAAGTCAAATGTACCAGGTTTAACGCATCTTTAATATATTGCTATGAAAGAAAGCATAGATTTCTCTGTAATAGCAAGCTTGAAGTGTCTTTGTGTAATTTTTTATTATAACCTATAATATTGCCATAAATTTACCAGAATCATATGACAGTAATGGGGTGCATTAGAGTGCCAGACCAGGTGAAATAGTTTTGAATTGGTTAAAGAGCAGCAGGAAGGAGAGTTATGAATGTAACACTGAATTAAGGATGAGTTTACAGTGCAGTGCGGTGGACAACAAAGCAAGATAATTTGGGGCTGCATATTTGGAAGCACCACATCACAAGGTAGGGAGGTGGCAGTAGTCCCTTTTCGTAAGGCCAAGGTGCAACTGCATTTCAATAATGCTTACAACTGGGCACTTTTGTTAGTGAAACACACTGACAGGAGTTCAGAGGAGGGCAGTAAAAATGATCCTGAAGGTGGGAGAATTTGGCTCCCACCATAAAGAACCTGGTTAAGAAATATAAGGTGGGGATATAAGGAAATTAAATTCGAAATCTACTGATGGAGAGGAAGGTTAGGTGTTGGAAAAGGTACATAAACGTACGCTGCGATAAAACAGAGAGCCTTCTTTGAAATGTGGCTGTGAAATCATTTCTTAAGAGCAGTAGTGGAAGCCCTGCCTCTTGGACACCCCAACATGGACCGTGCAAAACTAACGTCTATACTGTGACTTTTCTCTGCTTTCCAGCTTTGATATCTTGCTAGATTTAGAATAACTTATGTAAAGGGCAGTAAGAAGACAGATCCAAACCTACTGGATTATGACACTGTCTTAAGAACGGCTGCTTGGTTGACATGTTCATCCGATTGAAACGCCACGTCTCTGATTTCATCTTTCGTATATAGAATGATGGTATCGTAACAATACAGAACATACCCAAAACAATTCAGTACCACTGCAAAAATGGAGTTTCTCACTAAGCTAAACTCTTCCTCGTAACTCTGATCTTAGTGCCATTGCTCTCCCTCTCTCTTACATTGTATCTGAAGTATGTAATATGTAAACTCCTTTGGTTCAAGTATTAAGGCATTTTAGATTCCTTTCTAAAGGATTTGCTAAACTTTACATGATATTTTTACTTCAGCCTACAGTGAAATATAAAGAATTTAAAAACACATCAGGATAGAAGAAAAACATGCATTAACCACTGCAGTTTTTTTTAAAAAAGCACTTTTCTGTAGTAACCGATTCTTTTTTTTTTCCTCAGCAAATGAAAATGTATCATCACAACACTGAATTAAGAGTCAAGGAAAATATTGTTGGTAAGAAGCTGGATACAGTGAAGATGTTCAAGACTGATGGACCAGAACCTCTTGCATCCATACCTGTGACAAATTAAAAAGGTCAGGATTAAATGAAAGCGTGAGTATCTGCATGCCAAATTATTACTCTTCCTAGATGCTAAGCAAAAATTATTGTGAATTTTTATTTCTGACAAGCAATAAAAAGTTACAAAAATACAGTAAATATTTTAAAACATTAGAAATACCTTGCAAAATGCTGAAACTGTACGAATGGTCTTTACTTTCAAGGTAGTAATAAAAAAAAAAGGAGAAAAAGTAAAAAACCCTAACATTATTAATATCAATTTACATGGTAATTTACCAGTTCAATAGAACGAAGTTTGTCATGCATCAGGGCATGAAGACTGTTAATTGCTTTTCTTTTTATTACCTTATTACCATACAACACACAAGTATTAACTCTTTTTTTCTCCCCACCAATAAGGACTCAATTCCTGCAAAGACAAGCTGTGTCAACTGCAAATTTAGTAATGATTCACTACACCAAGGCAGAGACATGTCTCTATACCGTGGCTGGTGTAAAGGAGGTTCTGGTACTGGCTGGGACCCTTTATAAGCACGTGACAAAATAACAGTGATTCAGCTTCAACCTACTAGCTAGCCTGGGGATCAGGATCTGATCACTGCTAGTGCCATCTCCGCCTTCAGTTGTGGCTTTTACTTCTATAACGTAATCGTCATTAAACTGGAGCAGCAGTTCAGCTGTTGTCTTGTCCGTGTTCAGCACGTTCGTGTGGGTCTGACTGCTGGTCCGGTACAAAACCTGCAAGACGAGCAAGAGCTGGAGTGCGTCGCTTCTGCCACCAGGACCTGCCCTGCAATTTTTACCTGTGTTTCTTAGAAACGAGGTTTCAGTCTTTAAAAAGATGGGATGGGCGAAAAGATCTGATTTTTGGTTAATATTCTAGGGCAGAATTATATTTAAAGAAAGAAGGTAACATCAATCAAGCTCTTTTATTCCAACTTTAATCTAAAATGGCACAATGTATAATGATAACAAATGAATAATATATTCTGTTGAGTGTCTTAGTAATATATTGTTCTATAAATTATCCCACCGTTTGGAATCTGTCATTATCTAGATCAGCTTCTTATGCCAATATGTAGTTTGGGAAGGAGAGAACTAATCAAAATTACAGACTGTGTTGGAAGATGTTCTGCAAGTGCTGAGTGATTGTTCTGTCGTGAAACTTAACTGCGTTCGCTGTCCTGTGTTTTAGAGAACGGGAGCCACACCTGAATGTCACAGCCCCTGCTCAGTATGGTCAGGCAAGAGAGAGGGATTTAGGAGCAACATCAGCCTCTCTTCTGTCCTGAAGGCTCGAAGAGTCCCTCGCGCCAGTGGCGAGGCTAGGCATAGAGAGGTATGTCCTGGCAGCGTTTCAAAAATGTGGATCCGGTGCGTTTACCTGGCAGAGCTTCACAAATTTGACAAGCAGGTAAGCT
Organism: Calonectris borealis; assembly: GCF_964195595.1. Classification (NCBI taxonomy): domain Eukaryota; kingdom Metazoa; phylum Chordata; class Aves; order Procellariiformes; family Procellariidae; genus Calonectris; species Calonectris borealis. The sequence continues at coordinate 4,399,292 of NC_134321.1, read as the reverse complement.
TGGGAGTTTCCCAGTGCAAAAACCAGCAATTGCAACGCCCCCAAAATAACGGCACTAATGATGAAATGGAAAAAAACGCAAGGCCACTGGGATTACACAGATGCTGCCACCTTCGAGACACGCTCCCTAATGCCGTGCCTTGCTATAAAATGCTCTCGGAGGGACACAGCTGCAGGGCTCACTTCCACAGCGACCGCTGCTCTGGTGTTTTCAATGTCATTTGTTGGCTCTTCTCTTCCTGGCAAACCAATTCTAGTTAACTACATTGCCCTTGCCTTTTGGGATAAAAACAACCCCCTACGTGCTTTACTTCAGTAAAATTAACCAGCATTATCAAAAGTCAGCTTATCTTTGTGTACTTAGCGATGTTTGTTATCCATAGGGGAACCTGAAATCGTTGTGGGAGACAGATATGTGGTTTGAAACTCTACATGGTATGTTTTTGAGTCAGCTACTTTCTGTGGAACTAGGTGGCTTATCTAAGCTGTAAACAGGTATTTCTTGCCAATACAACTCAGAACACTGCATAGTCAGATCTTCAGCATAAATCTTTTATGCAGGATGTGGGATCCAGCTCATCAAGACATCCTCAGCTATTCTCTTAAACATGCTTAAGATATATGACATATTTAAATGCCTGTACATTTGTGCGCTGATCAGATTTAGAGTAGATGTAGCAATGTAATTTCTATCAAGACAATGAGCATGTCCCGCAGTAGGTAAGAAGAAAAAGGTTTAAGAGTATCAGTTTGATATATGTGGTACTAATAAATATATCTGGCCAGCAACGGAAACTATACCCATCAGCTAAATCTTGGATTATATGTTATGCATTTGGATAAGTGTTATATATTTATAGTAAGTGTTATACATGTTATAACATCCCGGTGTTACACATTCGGATAAGTGGGATCCCACGAGCTGCCAGCAATGCCTGCAGCTCCTGGCTTTGTTTGCACGAGGAGGAGGCATTCAGTGTACCATTAATGGTAAAAGGACCACAGTTTATGAGACATTGCTAGAACGTGATTTAATCTATAAAAAGGAGACGCTACTGAAATAGTTTAGATGCGGTACTGTGCATCCTCGGAACTTACTGCCTTGCAAAGAGACAAGAAAAAGCAAACCGTGGATTGCTTTCAGATATTTTTCTGGTCTGTTTTCGCTTACCTTATACCCAGTCACCTCGGACTCATTCTCCATAGCTCTTACTTCTTCCCAGCTGAGGATTACTCTAGAGTCGGTGACATTCCACGTAACGTTTCCTGGCGGTTGACTGGGTGCTTCAAATACATAATAAAAGCATGACTTTAATTTAATTGGCATTAGTGATTTATTCTACAGTAGGAAATAATAGTTCAGGTAATTGACTGTCATTGCATGTCGGATGCAAAAGCAACTCAAATGCAGCCTCGTCATTTGTACATTTTATGGTTCAGAGACTAAATTGGAAAAACAGAAGGAAGGAAAAATAGTACGGCCCATAAATGTTATTTCTGAAGTTGCATTATCTGTTGATGGTCCTTCATGAAATACAGCCAAACAAAAGCATATGTCTTAGAACATGGGTGATCAATTAGAACAAACCCTAATGAAACTGATGATGGTAACAGACAATTTCTAGTTTTAGTATATTGCCAAGAATAAGCAAGTACTTCGCAATAGATGATTTGTTAGACAAATTTAGTCTTAGTGAATATTCAAATCTGCACACTATGCTGATTTACTTTAATGTGTTTGTAATTTAAAAATATTTGACAGATTTTTTTGTTCTTCTTTTAACTTGAGGCGTGATTTTGAAGTGCAGTCTGTGCCATTTCAGTATCTGCCGTTGGAGCAATAGTGGGCTTCGGCCAAGGAAATCTATTGGGTTTTTTTTGTTCATTAACAATCTGAGACACTTATTTTCAAAAGGAGTAGTACGCTTTTGGCTGTATGCTTTAATACATCTTGAAACTGCCAAGCTTTCAGGGAAGGCAAACGTAAGTACAAACCTCTTAAGATGCCTCAAGTTGGTTTCCCAGAAAATGGGCCACGCACTGACACAATCAATGATTAAAATCTTTTCTAAATGCGTTAAGGAAAACAATTTACTGTTGCTGTCACCTAGTGGAGGCAACTGCTGCTTAGGTGGACCACGCTACGCTGTGATGCTGAAGGTTCCAATATTAAACACTGACAGTGGTTTTAAACATACTATGCTTACGGGGTTTTTCTTCCCTCCTTTTTTTATTTCTTTCATTTTTAAACACTTTCACACAGGTAGCTCCCTATCTTCTTTCCATGAGCAGTCAGATCAAAACCCACCGGATTATGCTTAACACAAAGTAGATACAAAAATGTAAGAGCAAGACTTCAAAGTCAAACCACCACTTACAGGTATTTTTTCTGCAGTATTTGCCTTGTTTATACACTAAATAGGATTTAACCTGATGCACTATTAGCCACTTTTTGTAAATGTAAGAGGAGATCGTTTTACTCCTGAGAATTAAATACTACAGCATGTAGGAATAGTTTTCACACTGAGATATTAGAGCTGAATTTCAAAAGAAATGAGTCATTTTTTTAAAATCCACAAAATATTAATATGACATCTGAAAAAATGAAGAGTAATTATATATAAAAACTGTAAGCCTCTATCTACCACTTGACTTATGGAAGTGATTCAGAAGGCTCCAATTCCCTTCAGATACCAAAATCTCCAGTAATCTTCAGTGTTCAGAACTGCAGAACATAATCTGTAATAGGTCAGATCCTGAACCACCACATCACGTAAGTACGTGTCCAGTGCTTAGCGTGCAAATAGCTACACCAGTTTCTCTGAGACCCCCCAGATGTTTAAAGTTGACCAGATACACTAGTACTTCTTCGAATTACAACCGATGGACAGAACATTTGGTTGTATTTTAAGACTTTCTAAATAGGAAATAACTGTAACATCTTACTTTATAAACTTAGGCAAGTCTTTGCCAGTTGCTTGCCATTTTATATAGCAATATTTTATAAAACAAAACTACACTTGTTATTTTGAGCTATGAACATGAATATTTCAAATATAAAAGCAAAGATACTTTAATGGTCAAAGACAAAGACTGAATTTTCAATCTTGAAATATACAGCCACTTGAGCTTCAAGTATTTGTGTTTCTCGATACGGCTAATAGCTACTACGAAGTATCTTGTAGGTCACGTGGGTGAATGTAAACGCAACGTGCACAGAAATCCTTCTCAGTGAAAAACCCATCAATCACAAATATTCAGGTTAAGGTAGAAATTGGGATTGATTAAAAATCACACATTTGAATGAAAAATCGGCTTCTACTGCAGCAGTACAGAGAATTATTTGTCTTAGTCAATTCAACTAGTAGTTAGCAAAATCCTTCAGATTGACGTTATACTGTACTGCAATGTTTTTGCTCTCTTTATTCACCAGCAAGATACACGGACATAACGCAACTCATTTTTCTTTTTAATTATTCCAAACAGCAGCAATCTTGACTAAGGGCCTGATCCAGATCTTGTTCAAATCAGTGGGATCAGGTGCTTGTCCAGTTCTCATTCACACGTCCCAAAGGCAGGTGGTCACTAAAAAAGGACTGAAAACCTCTAGTGAGCAGCCAATAGCCACAAAGATTAATTAATTAGAGAGAACTATTCATCACATGTCAGGTACAGGCTACAGGCAGCGAGCTCCTTCATATCAGCCAATTCATGGTAACTATGCATATAATGTATTAAAACTCTCGCACATACAAGTTAATCTGAGTTGGTTTAGTCCTCAGTGACAGTGACACTCATTTTTGCATATAATAATTTCTGATAAACTAGCTTATTTCATAATATTGATGATGCGACTACTTTTGGTAGAAGGATGTTAATGACTATTCCAGGGAATTTGACCTTTCAGACACATTTAATTGTACATGCTTGCGAGTCTGACAGAAATACTTCAAGATTGATGACCCTGATTCTGAGTTGTATTACAATGCTCTTGCATACTAAAAATATTTCCATTTGTAGAAAAATTAGTGCAGCCTTTCACAATCTGTTCTCCAGCTTAATTTCTCCTTTTTAAATAGCAAAGTGGCCTCTTGTGCAATTTGTTCAAGGGGAAACAATGGACATGAAGGATTGTTTTGCATGAATTGTATGAGGATCATTGAATTTCAAAAGCCATGCCCTAGAGAACTTATAAATATGTTATAAAACCCTGAAAAATTCAACAAGTCTCTGGTTTTTCCCTTCCAAATAACAGAAATTTTTCTTCTAAAGTTCTTCCAGTCACTAGGAAGAATAATACAGATTCTATGCAGAAATTACATATCTTACTTCAACTCCACTGGCATAGCTGAGTTTTACTTACTCATCCTGCTAAAGTCGCAGAGGGTAGAAAATGGAAGATCTATGCTCGATTTAATTGTGTAACTCCTCTAATCTGTATGAAAACTTAGGTCACTTACGCATATTGTGATTCCCAGTAATGCACCTATTTTTCATTTCCCTCCAAGTGCTAACACGCCACTATGTCTCTCCCCACTTTAAATTCAAGATACTTACGTGTCTTTTTTGTGGTAGCATTTACCGTGGCACTAAAGGGACCTGCTCCAGCACTGTTGTAGGCACGGACAGCTGTGTAGTATGCTAAGTTGCTCTTCAAACCTGTTATTCTTATTGATGTCTCATTCCCTGCAGCTTTTACTCTGTTTGAAGATTCTTCTTTTCCACCATTATTCCAGTACCTAACCTAGTAGACATAAAACAAAACCATTTAAAATCTCGCATGGAATGGACTGTTCACCCACAGCATTGCATTTGACTCCTTGAAGTGCATTTTTCTTCTCAGCTGAAAAAGGTAGAAATACATTAAAATTTCAAAAATATGTTTACTGTGTAAAAAAAAAATTCTTATCCATCTGCTTTTCATGCTTGCAGCTCTTTTTAGTGTGATTGTAGGAAAAAGGAAACTGAAATATTACATCTTCCTCGAATTAAAAAATGATGAGGAAAACCATTACTTCATCTAAAAAGTAAACAAGTTAAGCTCAGAAAACTGTACCTTACAAAGTAGTTTCTTTGGAAGTAAATGTAATTCTGAAAAAATGTCGGTTTGAAAATGCTGTTAGACACATGACTATCAGCACAGGAAGCAAAACACAATTTCGTGTTCTTTGTTTCCAAAGATACTTAGAAGAAAACGTCCTCCTTCGGGGTGTAGGTGGGGCAGGAAGAAAGCAAGATACGTGGTAATCTTTTGTAAATTCGTGCTGCTGTCCTGCAGCCTGCATGACCCCTTTGGCTCATGGCCCTTTGCAAATGGGAGTGTACTTTAAATGAGCTTACCTCGTAGCCCAGTAACCTTCCACTGCTCATCTTCCAGGGAATGGCCGCCCAGGAGACCTCGATGACCGAGGACGACAGACTCGTTGCAGATACCCCGGAGGGTGCCGTGCTAGGCTCTGTATGCAGAAATCAATAAATGAGAGATGATCAGCAGCGTTGGTGACTGTGGAACTAAACATGTCCGTATTCAAAGTGATCTCATTGCTATTAACTGTTGCTATATTCTCTGATGAAACATCTCAAGTTAAATATCTGGAGGTAACTCAGTCACATACCTTCTTCAGCTGAAAAAACTGTGGTTACTGAACTAAATGGCCCTTCTCCTTTATTGTTATAGACACCAACTTTGACTTCGTATGGTGAAAAGGGCAAGATGCTTTCATTCCTAAAGACGTATCTTGGGGTGTCAGGAGAGGTGACTACAGTCTGTATCCATGTTGTGGTGCCAAAGGGGCGGAAAGCAACAACATAGCCAAATCCTTCTCCGTTTTGCAATTCTTCGGGGATGGGCTGTGAGAAAAGCAACAGATGACTGAAGTCTGTGATGCTACATACGGCACTGCACACGTTTTGCAGGCAGAAGTACCGACAGACTAACGTCCATGATTGTAACCAGGTTCTAGTACCGCATTTGGGATCATTCCATCAGCAAATTAACCCTGGTACAGCAGAGAAAAACATGTTCCTTTGAACCTATTTTAAGGTTTGCACTTCAAGAAGAGAACAACTTTCAGGTATATTTCTTGCTTTCCACTAAGTATACTGGTTTAAGACGCTCTTCAGTAAATACAATTTTTTTTCAATTTCACAATCCATAGTTCGTACAAAATAAACTATTATAGAATCCAATACTACTTTTGTACAGTGGCTTATACCTTCCTCTGATGTGATTACGATTAGGTAACCACACAGAGTAGTCAATGTTAGTAACAGTATGTCAACATTTTTTAACCAATTAAAAACGGGCTAGATAACATGAAGTAGTATTTGAGTGTTTGTATTGGCTAGCACGCGCATCCAGAGTTAATGGTAGGAAAGCAAGAACTGCAAATTTGCACTGGAAAGCACAATTCTTTCGCTCAACCTTTCAGCAATACCCTTTTCTCTTCCCCTGCCCTCCTGCCCCCTTTTTAGCATAACATTTGTATGAGAACAAAACCACCTCAGACAAACGAACTAGATTTCCTGCTGATTGCCATCTAGCGCAGTAACACCTGACAGCAAAAGAGGGAAGGCAAACGTGCATAGCTCACGTTACAGAACGTTACCGAGCACATATACATCCTAGATGAGAAGCTGCTGCAGCCAGGGAAATTCATCTTTTAAGAAGAGTTTGAATGAAAACAATCATTCTCTGAAGAAAATTGCTTGCCAGAAAACTTACATCCCACGTTATGACCAGTTCAGACCTGCTGCCTCCTCCCCCACTGACTTCAGATGGGGGAATTTCGGGAACTGTGAAAAGGAAACGTATAGCTGTCTACACAGTGCAGATACAAGAGACGACATCATATAACGTTAACCTTGTGCGCTGAAGCTAACCCGCTTGTATTCATATTTCTTTTGCAAATCAAGGCAAATGCTTCTGAGGCAGGGCGGGCAGTCCTGGAAAGCCCCAGCCCATCCTGCACTCACTATGCTCCTTTCCATCGCTGGGGCAGGCCGATGTTCTTCTGAGCACTTGAACAACCTCACTAGCTTGCAGACTGAACCCTGTATGCTAATGTTTATGAACTTCTAAAAATTGGAGGCATGCTTTGCTTTTTTAATAGGATAACTTATGCAGATATATTGGGCAAGGGCCTTATTCCAAGTAAACTCCTGGGGTTTTAACTGATGAGCTCTTCTGAGCCGCATGTTTGTTACATGGACAGTGTACAGTGATCAAACACTAGGAATGAAAAAAAACCTGTCAAAATTAACCTCTTTCTAGCCATTAATACCTTCAGACTCTGCAGCACTGCCTGAACTGACAGATTTTGGCATACTAAATAGAGTCTAAATACATTTTAGATGTTTTACTTCTGTGATGTTCAGTAATGCAACACAAACTGTCCCCCAGCTAAATGGAAAAATCATAACAAACTAGTTATAGGCTTTTATATTTGATGGCAATTCCAAGCTTGTTTGCACAGAGCCAAGGATATGAATGCTCCTTTTTTTTGTTAATATTCAGGACTCTCGAATTAAAAACAAATAGAAGAACCCACTAACCTGCCTCTTCAGTTCTTACTTTTTCTGAGGGTAAACTAGGTTCTCCACCTCCTATTTTGTTACTGGCAACTACGCGAAATTCATATTCAACCCAAGGATTTAAATCCACTACTGTGGTTGTGAATGTTTTTCCATCGATCACATCTGGAACTATTAAAAACAAAAAAAAAAAAAGAAAAAAGGAAACTAAGAACATGGTGTCCCTGGTCAAAAACATTTCAGCAGAGCCTGTAACAAGAATTGTGTTTTACCTGTTGTAACTCGCTGCCAGCCAACTGAAAAAGGTGTCCTTGCTTGTATGGTATACGTGGTTACTGGGCTGTGATTATCTGTGCCTTCTTGCCAGGAGATCTGAGCCGTGGTATCAGTTATTTCATCCACTTTCACGTGTTCGGGGGGCCCAGGTGAGCCTAGAATCAGATTGAAAAAATAGGCGGAGTTTTGTAAAGCCAGTACCTTGGAAATCACTAACATAGCAGTATGGATTCCCATTTTATCGGCACTGTCGGAGGAAGAAAACAATTCAGCTTGGAATAAGAACACCTGTAATTATTGTTTTACATTCACTAAACTTAAGTCTGATAATCTATTTCTGAAACACTCCGAACTGCAGCACAGATGACAGGGTTTGTTTTGGGTTTTTTTTTCCCCCCAAGAACCTTTGTTCAGCAGGATCCCTCTATCTTTCCAATGTCTTTCACTTTAGTCTTCAATGTCCTCTTTTAATCTATTAATAATATATCTCTGTAGTCTGCAAATTTGTTACCTACAGCTGTTTTACTATACGATGCACTGTAGCAATTTTTCAGCCCAACATCTGTTCAGCACCCCGAGCAGCAATTCAGTCAGGCAAGCTTTCTGCTGCCTTCTGGAAAACCCTGATTCTGAGCATCCTGGCAAAAATGCTGTTTTTTTGGTCTCATCTGCACAAGCAAAGGGGGTTGAAATAACTCTCGTTTCCTCTCATCAGTGACTTGAAGGACTGTCAGCGAGAAAAGACGCGAAGTCAAGATTGATTTATTATATACTTCAGCTCTTAATTTCTTGGGAAAAATTAAGCTTCATCCAAAAATTGAGCTAAAATTCTCCCTAACTGCAAGGCAAAAAATCGCATAATTCAAGTCATAGATGAACTGGGTTTTATAATCTACAATATCAGTTGTTTTTGTAATCGACAATACACGAAAGTTAGAAAATACGATTCATGGTAACTGGAGCTGAAATTTACCTCGTACGATAAGGTCCGCTGCAGATGCTACGCTATCCACTTCCGTCTTCACCATACAAACGTATTTTCCACTGTGTTTCAGCTGGATGTTTCTAATCATTAAATCTCCTGCTGCACTCTGTCAAAATACAAAGTTCTTATTAACATAAATGTACTACCTTGTAATTTAATATTAAGGTTGTATTTGTAAATGGAAAAGAAATCAACCAAAAATGTTGAAGATGAAGTTGCTCAACGCCTGCAGCATAGCAAGTTGTTACCCATCAGCTGCTCCACGGTAATTGTCTGTTAAGCCTTTTCCTAATAAACATGAGGTAGTGTCCCTCTTTTACGGGAGAAGTAAGCTACAACATGGTGAGCTCGTACTGGGAATGTACCCCCTGGCTGCTATCAGGAACCACGAAGAAAGTCAGTGCCCTGTGACCAACCATTTCTCTCAAAGCCCTGAAAAAAGAGAAAAACGTGGTTTCTATGGCCATTAACCAATTTGACTTCTAGACAGAACTTAAAATTCTTAAAAATCACAGATTTTTAAGGAGTTCAAATCTGTAAATGACAAAGCTGAATTTGGTCCATTCTGCAGTGTGCGAGCACACTTTCATTTAAAGGTTGTACATTTTGGGCTAAATTCCCTGATTTTACAAGTCTAAGTTTTATTCTTTGTTCTTCATTGAATATTTAATCTTTGTCATTTTTTCCCCCCGTTGGTCTCTCTCATGCCATAGCATGACATGAGAGATCTCCTGAATCAAGGGAAACATACATAAAACTTAAGTGAAAACTGTAACTTCATATCACGTTAGGGCTCCTTGTGTACTATTTGTTTTCTACATCACTGAGCAGAGAACTTGATACTAAACCTTTGGTAGCCAGCGTCACTTCAAAAAATCTCCTCTTTATGTCAGCTGAATTACTGCTTTAACCCAGTTCACATCGTATTTTCCAGGTGAAAAATCTCTCAGTCAGACTTCAATTTTTAAAAGCTTTTTTTTTTTTTTTTTTTTTAAATTTTCTGGAGAAGCAGCATTTCATTTGAGGACAGAACCCTATTTTTTGGGGGTATTTTCAGCTACTCTGGCCACATGACTGATTCTTGGGTGCACTGTAGTTTGGGAGAAAGGGGAAGACACGATTCTGGAGTTTATTTTAGTCATAGAGAAAAAAATTAACAACCTTTCCAACCATTTGATTATTTTTCATTGTTTCTCACTCACACCCATTATTTCAGCATTACAATGTCTCACTTCTTTATCCAACACACGCTGAAAACAATTCTGCCCGATTCCCTTCAGTGCGTGTAAACACAATGCCTGGTCTTCTCCGAAAGCAGCACAGATGTCAGCATTTGCAGCACAATTCAGCGCTGATTGCCTACAACACATTAGAAGTTGAGTCGAAGGCAATCGAAAATCCATCTACTCGATTGGAAGTGGATATTCAGGGAGTTCCCAACAGCAGCAATGCATACTCACAAGCAAATCATGTTCTACACGGACTTATTTTAGCAAACTAAATTTAAAATATCGTGACAAAAGGGACTGTCAGATAGAGTAATTTTACTTGAAATAAACCCCACCAAAATATTAACACTGCATTTAAATGTTTTGTGGATGTTTTGGGGAAGGATCCTGAAGTACTGGGGAAAACAGAGAAACCAGCAGCAAAAAGCAGAAGGCAGCCTCGCCTCCCACGGCTCTGCAGCCCATCAGCAGTATCCACATTCTTGCCTAGCCAGATTAAATCTTTGTTAGCGCGGACAAGTCCAGGTGACAGTACGATCACCTTCCCTTCTCCACGCTACACAGAATACAAACAAAGCGCGGTCCAGGCAGTACGAACAGCTGCTGAAGTTGCTTTTGCTTCTCCTGACTGCGTAACAGTCTCAGCCATTGCTGGGCTCTATAGGCAGGTGATACCCAAAACAGTTTAGAGGCAATCTGTTCAAAATTTTGGAATCTGCTTGGTTTGCCATACTCTTTCTATAAATCATCTGGCTAACGAAAAAAGAAGAGCAGTAAGACAGTGTTACATCCTATATTCTAACCATCTGGAAGACCAGGTGGTGGCCCCATAACATTCCCACTAACTACTACATGTCGGGGACCTCAGGCATACGTGACAGGGACTTCCAAGAGATCACTCCATAGAAATCTATCCATTGAAAAATTACTTTTCTTTTTGCCATGTTTACGACCAAGAAAGCTGAAGTTATTTTTTGCACAGATATTTTCATTTACAAAATACACACTGCAACTATTGGAAGGCTTAGAAGATATTTATGCTTATTTACTTACCATGACCCGCATATAACTCCAGGTGAAATTAGTCCACTGACCTTAATGTGATACAAAGCCCATAAAATATTTTCGAGGATCTCTTGGTAACCTATGACATTTTCTACTAACGAGCTTTAATGCCTCTTCACATAAATAAGAGTTTAAAAAAAAACCCTAAATGTCTATATTCCATAAAACCCCCTAATTCTGTCCTTTATGACAAATTTCCAAGTAAAATGTTCTAGATTCAGAGTTCTGAGTTAGCCAATACTCACCCTGGATTTTTCTTCAGCACTGACTGAGAATTTTTTGTGAAAAACTATGTTTTGATGCTTTTTTCCTCGGGGGGGGGGGGGGGGGGGGGGCGGGAGACAGACATCTAAACGAAGTTTTGATTTGGAATTATGCCTGTGTTTGTTTTAGGAAAAAGCTGGAATTTTTAGTAAGAAAAAATACTGCATTTTCCAATCAGCTTATGAAGCCTTAATTGTGCCAGTAAAACTGTCAGATTCAGGCTTTGGTATGTTTTTAACCTTTCCTTTCTAATATTACTATTTGTATATACAACCAGAGTACAGCTGTGGGGAAATATTACTAAATAAATAAAGTCCATGTAGCAATACTGGAAGGTAACGGGCTATGAAATCGGAGCATTCCCATTACAGCATGACAGATGGTCAGTTTGTAATTCTCAAAACATTTCTGTGAAAATGTACATGATATATGAATATCTCATGGCTCCTACAAGGAAATCTCATCATCTCCATGTGCACTTACATTTAATCAATTGCAAACTGCAGAACAATCTGCGTGTTTGGTGCCTACTGATTAAATGCTAAATCTTTTGAGGTTTTACAGGCAAAAAGAAAAAAGTTAGGTGCTGAAATTTCACAGTTTCACAGGCAGTAGTGTCTAACCCACCGACATTCCTCTCGAGCGGGAGATCTGGCAAGAATACATGAAAGGAAACTTTATGAAGGCTTGTAACGGCCAGCTTCATGCTGACGCTCAGCTGCTTGTTTTGTCATCACTTGGCCATGGCTTGCACTGTAATAAGACCTTTTGCTGTAATTGATTTCATTCTCTTGATACATCCTTCATCTGTCTTAATGCTTTACTTTTCATGTTTTGATTAGAAGGTTAAATTCTAAAAACCATTAATGTCACCACACCCCTTCCCCCACCCCAGCAGCATCTCTGCATCCTGCATAGGAAATATTTAACGAGAGGTATGGCTTCCCACCTGGGGATGCTCAGGCAGAATGTTGAGGGATACACTAGGGATGCAAATGCAGGAAAAATAAGGAAAGATGGGATGTTTTTCTTCAGCTTTAGGCTGAAGCTCACAGAGTCTGCGACAAGTTCCTTAATCTGTCATTGCTGTGCTTCATGTGATCTTGGGGAAAGTCACGTGGGGCCAGATGCAGAAACAGAGGTAGGAACTTGCAATACTTCAGGTCTAAAATACAAGGTGCCTGAACAACGGGTTACGGGCAGCGAGCTCATGAATGACTCCCCTCCAACATAGAAGAAAATTCTACAGGCCCAAAAGAGAAGAAACACCCTGTCCTCAGCATGATGAAAAAAGAAAAAGAGTAAGCCTGTCTGTGCTGCATACATCTATAAGGCAAATGAATAGAAGGTGTTTGCAACTCACCCCTCCAACCTTCTCAAAATGAGAAGCATCCTTCTTGAAATCGGTGAGCGTTCCATTGAAATACCAGGTGAAGCTGATGTCCAGTATAGGATCATGCTGAACCTGGCAAGGCAAGACGACACTTTCTCCGACAGTGACATCCATGTTGGAAGGTGCCAAAGTGATCCTTGTTGGCTCTGTTGAGAGCAGAAGTATCAGTTATTGGATTCCGGTTTTGCTGAGCTTTGCTTGCTACTAATATTTCACCACGTTCTTCAAATCTGATTAATGACAGTCACTTCAAATTATGCAGCCGGACTATAAATGCTGCTGCCCGACCCCTCTTGTTGGAGCATTGTGTCCTTGCGCATTTCTCAGTGGGAGCTACTCAACACGGAAAAGGTAAATTTTAACCTGCTGTGTACAGGCCAATATACTTTACAAAGCTAAAGGCACTGCAACCCGCAGCGATGGAATTACCATTCAAGAGCGTGTGTGGTTTGCAGCAGTAACACTCATGTTTTGGAGCAGGAAGCTGTAGTAGCAGCCACCGGGAAGATTAAGAGGTGGGAGTGAGAGAAGGAGCTAATAAAATCTGGAAACTAGAGGAAATCCACGCAGGGTTGAATGCATTGGATGTTTGGGTCCGTATGTCATATAGAACATAAATAGTGTCATTAAGAACAGCTGCTTGTTATTCCAGAATCACATTAATGGAGAAAAATTTCAAGTACTGTAAATACTGTAAAAATAAAATTTAATTCTAGAAATCCTTTGTATATAATTCTATTATTTGTATATAAAGGGACATGACTCATTTAGGAGCACAGACTGAAAATGTGAAGCTGTTAATTCCCTGAAAAAAATAATTCTGTTTGGATCTATGAGATACATAGGGTATGTAATGCAGTAGGATATTAGGTAATTCTGAGTTTGGAAAATCTTTCAGATATTCCAATCTTTAAAAAAGAACATAATGAGAAAAGACATTCTTCGGATAAACTTCACAGACTAGTGGTCCTTTTAATCCAGTATCTTAGACAGCAGCTAGTAATGGATGAGGAAGGGACAGGAACCCTTTTAACAACAATTATGCATACAATTTGCTTTTGAAAGACTGTATTTTACTGCCCATGGAGTCCCTGAACACTCCTGTAGCTGGAGTTTCTACCACATCTTTTTCTGTAAGCCAACAGCATATAGTTCCGTAGGGCTAAACAGATTTTGGACTGGAATATAAAATTACCTCAAATATTTTTTTGATTGCCATAGTTTTTTTCTCAACAACAACAAAAAAAAGCCCTGAACTTAAAAGCATAATTGCATGATTTAGTATTTAGATAAGTGAGAGAAGGGAGGAAAATGTTCAGAGCTCCCTCACATCTGAGAAATATCTTTGTCAAAGACAGAAAATCCCTCAGTCTCTTTCAACTAATAAAAGATCTATAACAAATATCCTTTTATCTTTATATATTGTTAGAGATATAACTTCTTACACTCTTTACTTTCCAGCACATTTAGTATTTTTTCAGGAAGCAAACTCAGGCTCCACATCGTTGCAGTCTTCTGTTGCACAGTCTGCAATTCAATTTACAGAACCTCACGGCTGACCCTCCGTTCCCACTCGCCTACCTGTAACTACTAAGTTTGTTGAGCCACTGGCTGATCCAAACTGGTTTGTTGCCAGGCACGTGTAGCTTCCAGCATCAACTTTGGTCACGTTGGCTATTCTTAATCCTCCGTCCTTTAATAACATGATTCTAAAAAATTATGAAGAGATTTTAAAATTTGCAGCATTGGTTTGTAGACAAAATGCTTTAATACTCACAGTTACCTCAGACATATCAAACTGCACCGATTACCAACCTGATGTTTGAAAATTTTGCAGCCATACACTGACAACATACCACAAATTTGAACCCATCCGTATATTACTCACATTTTGTGGGTAATGTTTAAGATATGTATGTGTGCATACGTATGTTTGTGTGTGTGAGAGAGAGAAATCCCACATTAACTCCATCTTTTTCAGCTGCACCAATTGAAACTAGAATAATTTTCAACTGTATTATGTTGTTTACCTCGTGCAGTCTTGCATGGTAACTTTGAAATAACTGTGTATCATTCTTATGATGATAAAATGGGTTTTTTCATAAGCAATCCACATTTTGCACTTTTCAGGGTTCATATATACAAGCCGAACACTGAAGTCAATCGCTCATTTGCACAACTGACTCTGTAAAGCAGGATTTAGCCCACGCAAGTATAAACCCAGCATGTGTTTAGAAAGCAAACCGAGACTTCACACTGTTGCAGACTTCTGTCTCAGTTTATCACCGACGCTGAGCGGGAGTGACCTGCAGACACGGCAGAGGTGCGCTTTGTGGAATGACTTTAAGGAAGGAAAATTCCCTCCACTCCGCACACGCTCCACCAGTGAGAATCATGCCTAATGGACAGACAGCATGAACAAAACAGAAAGATGCTTCTAAAAGATGTGGACAAAAGACGACTTGCGCTACTGATACGGACAGAAGAGCACCAGCACCCCAACAGCAGAGACGATGTCCTAGACACCAGCACTGGAAGGATGCAAAGGTGAGGCTAATTTGACTCCCTCTTCCCTATTTCTGGTCCTCCTATCTGTCATATCCTTAGATGCAGGACCTTCTACCAAGTCTTCCCTAAGGTAACGTGGAACATCTATGGAACTAACTGTATATAAAAATGTCCAGAATAATTAACAAAAAAGTAGACATTATTTTCCCAATATGCCTAATTCTATCTCCGATCACATCAATCCATTTCAAAGGCACCAAATGAATCACAGCGAGGCTATTCTGTTGGTTCCCTAAGCGCTTTAGCTAGAAGGTATTTTGGAAATGCCCCAAACACCCACATCTAGCTACACAGAATCAACAGAACAGCAAACAACCTTAACACTCCAGGCGAAGCTCTAACCGCATTAGCTGGGGTCTTACACAGTCGTCAGAGCAAGCATCAGCTGAGAAGGCAGCAAATGTCATGAAACTCAACATCGCTACCCTCCCTTTCTCAGAAGAGTCGTGAGGATTTTGCCTTCTCACTTGCATGTACTTCATTATTATCCTGCTTCTTCATTCAGTACAAAATTAAATACACACCCCTGCTGCTCTTTTTATTTTTAACAATTAGTACCAATGGATCTCCATCGTTTGTCCCAACTGAGATTCAGTTCTCTGTAACTAAATACATATTACAGAAAGTCCGCTATGTTAGGTGGGAATTGGGATCACTGCCATTCTTCTCAAAACTTGTCCCAAGCATGGGATAAGCAGGATGCTCACTTGAAAAAACACATTCCTTGCTCTTCTGGTATTCACGCACTCTAACTAACAGCTTAGCGTAAGCAATTCTCCTTGTGAAGCTCCACGTATGCTACGGTAGAAGATGAAGGATACTGCAAGCTTGAAACCGCAGGGCTGGCTGCAGGGCAAGCCTGTAAAGACTTTTAGGACCGAAGGCAGGCATGGCTAAGACACACCTGATGAATGCACCACCTTAGATTTAATTGCAGTGCCAAAATAAAAGTTGGCCCATAAAAGGTATATGCTTCAGTAAGCTCACCGTCATTAATTATTTATAGTGATTTATATTATAAATAATACAGTGTTACAATGTTGGGGTTTTTTTAAAGCAATTCAGCTGAATCCGTATTTCAGAGAATAATTAAGCTGGTAAATAAGGGCAGCAGAACACGACTCTAGAGTTTGATGGGTTGAGTGATCTTATCCTTCACCCTCAACTTCTCTGATCCTCCAAACCATGTTCGCTAACCGCAGACCAGCGGGAGTCTATCACGGCTCTGTAGTTACGCTGCTCCTTTCCCTTCACAGCAAGTTCACCTAATCCTCAAGGCCACACGGAGACTGCATTTTAGACGTCTGAAGGCAGGAGTCTGGATTCCTTCCACAGCTGCACTGCTCTTTACAATGAAACATACCCTAGAAATAAGCACAACTCCTCATTGTTTTTCTTAATTGTTTTGAATTGCATTTTGTATTTTCTTAAAAAAAGGTGTTGCAACACTCAATGCTGTAGCTGAGATACATTTCCTTTGGGCAAAGGTGATACAGCAATGAAATCAGCAGATGCAAATTACAAGAGATAACAAGTCACCTCATTAGAACGACAGACAAAAGCATCTTATTTGGGGGAGAAAGAGAGTTATAAATAGACAGTTTAATCGGTTTACATTTGGAAGGAACCATCTCTGAATCTGCCAAAGGATCCTGAGGTACCTAAGCCAACGTGGTGGCCTTTGAAGCATATTCGTAAGGAGGATGTGCTTCATCAGTGTCAGCACAGCTCGCCTCCCTGAGGCTTATTAACTTGTTTTGGAAAATTTGTAAGTAATGTTTGGCTGCACTTTATATTAGATGGAACATTCATGATTAATTAAATCTTACCATATGGTTTATAGGTATTTAAAATATGTTAAAGACATGATTAATACATTTCATAGGTAATTATAACGACATCAATAAAAGGTGTTAAAATATATCAATTATGGTTTCAAGCAAGCTATTGAGTTGTTGGACTTTTTAGCTACCTGTATGTTTTGCAAAGGCTTGTATTGCATCATCTACTTTGAGGCAGTTTCCAGTAGAAAAAATGCAAAACCAAATAAAAAATCAACAGCGTTAACAAAGCCCTAGATCAAACAAAGGAAAAAACAGGATTGGGGTATAAACCAGAAAATGTCTATTGTTTAATTAAAACGAATCACATTTAGAGTGCCCTGAGCTACCGCAAGTCTAAAATAATTAGGCAATAGGCTTATTAAAACCAAGATATAATTAAGAATCAAGTTTTTTTTCAGAATAAAAAAAAAAAAAAAACCACAACAAATCAGTTGTAGAAAAAAATTATTGTCAAAATAAAATCTTTACTGGTAAATTAAAAAGAGAAACACTTTACTTTTTCAATTACAAAACAGTAATGAACAGCCTATGAAAATGCTAAACCCAGAAATAGCTCTACCCCTCCTGCTGAAACACTAGACAAACTGAAGCTTTTAGTGTACTTAAAATTATTAGATATTCACACACTGTGATAAAACAAATGTACTATGCTGGCCCACTGCCAGGAAGCGATCTAGATCTCCAACGCAAAAAAACCCACATCCTCTGGCGTTCCCTGTATCTACAAGCATTTTTCCAGTTCATTTTGCTGAAGGCCAGCAATTTCCAAAGTGAATTCCATTTTCAACAACCTGCACACTTCTGATGCTCTGGCAAATGGCAGAAACGAGATAATGGGTGGAATAATGCTTTGGCACACAGAATCATAAAGGTTGGAAAAGACCTCTAAGATCATCGAGTCCAACCGTCAACCCAACACCACCATGCCCACTACACCATGTCCCTAAGCACCACATCTACACGTCTTTTAAATACCCCCAGGGATGGTGACTCCACCCCTGCCCTGGGCAGCCTGTTCCAAGGCCTGACCACTCTTTCATAAAGAAATTTCTCCTGATGTCCAGTCTAAACCTCCCTTGGCGCAACTTGAGGCCATTTCCCCTCGTCCTATCGCTGTTACTTGGGAGAAGAGACCGACCCCCACCTCACTACAACCTCCTTTCAGGTAGTTGTAGAGTGCGACGAGGTCTCCCCTCAGCCTCCTCTTCTCCAGGCTAAACACCCCCAGTTCCCTCAGCCGCTCCTCATCAGACTTGTGCTCCAGGCCCTTCCCCAGCTTCGTTGCCCTCCTCTGGACACGCTCCAGCACCCCCATGTCCTTCTTATAGTGAGGGGCCCAAAACTGAACACAGGATTCGAGGTGCATACCCATTTGCACAACTGGAGACTGATTTAGGACCTGTTTGGTCATCATATCAAAACATCATTGACAAAATCATCATGTCTCGCTAACTCTTGAGCAAAATTGTGGGAAATTAATCTTTGAGAAGATTCTTTTTTTCCCAATAGTCAAAGGGATGGCATAAAAAACCCCCAATTAAACAACCTAGAACAGCCAAATGTCTTAACTCATGCCCATGCTCTTCGACTGAACTCAACAGAATGGGGAGAGGGATTAACCAACTTCAGGACTTCAGAGGCCCTAACTTGACGGGCCCATGTTGGTAAAACTATGAGAGTCCTCCCGTCCCACCCAAACTAGGAGCATGTATTTGGCATTACAGATCTTCCAGACAGCCGAGGGACTTCAGTGGGGTTACAGCCTCCATCCATTCTCCCCCGTCTGTCAGGTTTTATACAGGACATTATAATTTATTATTAGTTATCATAGTCATAACTGACCATGGAGAAACCCAACTGTGAAATGAGCGCATGTACTTCTCATACTGATAAAAACTATTGTTACAGACTGCACCAAAATTTAATTTTCAAATACTGAAACAAGTATCATCTGGGACTAGAGGGCAAGTGGTGCTCCAGGGCGCTAGTCTGAGATCTGTCAACTGCAGTATCTGTAGTGTAGGAGTATTCAAGCTGTTCTGCATCCACTGTCCCCATGCCTACTGGCCCAGAGAACTGCGACAGCACTATCTAGGTTTGCATGGTTTTACCTTACTGACCAAAATCCTGTTAAATTGGAATGTTGGTGCAGTACAACCATATACATGTGACTAAGGGCCAGAATATGCTTCAGGATTCAAGACCACAAGGCTGCCACCTGAAATTTAGTGTCATTAATGAAACTGTTAATGAATGCAAATTTGCTTATCTTCCTGTGACAATACTTTATTACTAAAATAACAGACATAATCAAACTAAGTAATCACTGCCTTTTTTGACAGATTATTCAGCAGAAAAGCCAACTATTTTAGATCCTTATTGATATGATAATAAACATGAACATACTTCTTTCCCATTCATAACACTTCAGTACAAAGGAGCAATGGAAAAGTGGGTCAAAACTGCCTTTTTATATATCAATCAAATTCCAACTAAATTAAACCAGATTAATTAAAAGAAAGTCAGCAAAAAAAAAGCTCCTATTGCAGTACTGGTAAGTAAATGCATTACTTTCCACATCACAGCATTTCAAACTGTAACACAAAATGAAATAAAAATACTTAATTCAAACCGTAGGGAAGATAAAACCAGTAACTGATACTTCTAAGAATCATGCAACATTTTATCAGGAATTATTTCTCCTCTTTTCTTTCCCCCTTAATTTGACATCACTTCGCCACAGCTAAAGATGCTGAAACTGGAGATTTTAAAGAGAATTGCACTGGAATGTCTTTTAGTGAAGTTAAAGTTTGCAGCATCTTTTTGTCTTTTTCTAGTCTTGGTAAATCTAGAAACATCTAGGAATAAAGGTGGATTTGTTTACAGGTGAAACACCGCTCCACATGATCTCAAAATCCCTTCTATTAATCTGTTTCCAGTCAGGTATTTGAGCCAGGAGCACAGGACCCACTACAGCCAACATGCAGCAACTGTCCAGTACTATATATCAATTAAAAATTATATACATACATACAACATTTAAAGAAATCTTTAAAGGGGTTATCTAGGTTGCAGCATATTTTGGTATGTCTTCTGTTTGTGATGAGTTAAACTAGCATCAAGTGTATTTAACCTTGGTTAAACACCTAATCCTCCTTTTTTGGAGGATAAAAGAAAAATAAAAGCATATCCATCTGGAGGTGGAGGTGTCTCAGGCCAGCTTTCCAACACAGAAGGTGGTACATGAAGGCAACTACAGTTTGCATCCTCTGCTCTCTCTGCCTGGAGACACTGGGGGCTATGGCCCGCTATCAGCAGAAGCTGTTCCAGATTAATTTGGAATAAACAAAACCTAGTTGTGGCTTAATGACTGCAGATAAAATATACTTTAGAGAAATTTTTTAAAGGCCTTATAGTATGAGGTGGTTGGTAAGGAACAGCCTGATAAGTATAAGCTGCTCCCAGTGTGGTGGTACACACCATAACCATAATATGGAGCACCAGATAATCAGGTACCCTCAGTACCTGATCTGGCAATCATTAAAGACAAGTGAATTCTTGCTAATTCTTGATTATTATGCTCATTACATCACCCAAAATTATTTATTTCAAAGGTCCAAAACTGCATTCTGGTGGGAAGCATATTTTCCTTCAATACCCAATTAATTTAATTCCCATTTTCTGTCTTTCCTTCTGCATGTTCTACAGTGACCCTTATGCTTTCACTTCTGTGTGCCACTGCTCTTTACTGTCTAGCTCTCTTTATTCAAGATATTCTAAAAAAAAAAAAATCACATATTTTGCAAAACTAACAAGAAGTACGATTGTATTCTTCAACGTTGAGCGGTTTCTCAGTCCAGAGCTCATGAATCCGTTTTGAATTATATTTTCTTCCCTCCACAAGACATATCATATTCAGCTCATTTAATTAAAATTTACTGAGTCATTATCCAAATCTTCTACATACTGAAAATGCAGCACCATTTAAAAATAAATTAAGAATACAGGCAACAGTGCCATCAAAATGAAAATCTTTCAGGCTTTACTAAAGTAATGTGGTCAGTACCTCCAGAAAAACGTAAGTTCTCTTATGCCAGAATAATATGAATACATTGAAGTAATGGAGTATTTGTGCTTCATTTTTATTATTCAAATGGGAATTTTCTTAAAACATATCGATTCTATCCATGTTGCTGCATCTTATGTGACATTTTCACTTTTACAGCTGACATTTAGGACTAGTTCTACCCTCATGCTAAGCCATGTTTGGCCTCTAAGCCTTCCAGAAAGCCTTCCCAGTTTAGGTACAGTCCAAACCAGCATGGTCTAACCATGGTATCTATACCAGAGTGCTGGTGGAGCGTGCTGGCACATCCTCAGAAGAGGACACGCTCCAACATTTGTGTACGTTCACATGAAAAACAAAACATTACACTGTCCCCGTTCCCTACCAACGCTGAGCAACTCCACTGTATCACAAGCAGACCTACCAAAATCAACAAGAATATGGTTTTAACTACTCAAGGGCAAATAGATTTGGGAAACTATACAGGTATTTATCCATGTGCGATATACTGCAAGAGCTGTTCCCTTGCAAGAACTGACTTACGGAGACAAAATAACTGGCTGCACTCTTTGAAGACTCCGATTTCTCTCTAGTTCTTTACAAGCAAATGGCAATTGTAAGGGAGGGGAACGTCAGTCTCCATCTCACACTCAATTTCTGTCTGTCTCTCCTAAGGAGCGCTCTGTGAGCCTGAACCCTACCGCAGGTCTGAGCTCCAAATGTAATTAAGCTCATTCTGCCTCCCCTACCTCTCCTGGGTAAAGAGCGTGCTGGACCTCTGTGGCCAGCATTACCCTCTTTGGGAACTCATTCCTCCCTTTTTCTGCAATTAAAAAAGACACCCCTCCCAACAGACTTCTCCATTAGAAATGTAGTTAATGGCTGAAAAATGTACTGCTAATTGGAAACACATTCCTGAATTGCAAGAATTGTAGAACTGCAAGAAAATCATGAATTGCAATTATTCATAGCAGACAGTAATGAACTCCAGTGCTTTCTGCAAAGAATCGCATTTCTGCTTTTTCTCTGAAGGCAAGTGTACTTATTTAGATTAATTCAGGATTATTGGCTTGTTATTATGTTTCCTCTGTAAGCTATTTACGGTGTGCTGTCAAAAATATAGTAGGAGATACTTTGGGCCACATTTTGGAAATACCTGCACTTTGCAGAACCGAAAGCCATAACTGATGTTCACAAATCTAAGCAGGCAGCATCATGTATGACCAACAGATTTTCAGAAACTGAACATACTTTCTTTAGCCTGTTACCATCACCACAAATGAAACTGGTGGGTACGGCTTTTGAAGGGCAATCCAAAGCAACCGTTACGAGCAGACAGCTCACAAAGCAAGGCAGAAGTGGTGGCTGGAATGCTCTGCTCTGGGACACGTGTGGAGCCCTGCAAGGTCCAGGCATGCCTGGCAGCTTTGAGTACCATGAATCAAACCTACGCAGGTTATCTGAAGGCTGCTGACAGGCAGCTCCAAGAAGAGACGGGCAGGAATGGGAAGGATACCATTCTTCCTGCCTGCCTTTTTGTGGAAATGGTATGGGGACAAAAACTAGGAATTTTCCTAAATGGAGAATATGAAGTGCTATACACCTATGTACATGCTTTACAAAAGTGACCATAAAAATAAGAACAAGTGAGAATCACCAAAAAGCAACAGTTTCACATGAGTTTTAGAGATTGTTGTGGCCCTGTGTTACAGACTTACTTGTCAACGTGGTACTACGTCATTACAAGACGATGGGAGGTTTCACATAGAAAGAAAAACCAAATAGTGTTACTCTGAATGAGATTTTGCTTGCTTGCTTGCAGGCATGCAGCCCGCTAGCGAGTCTGTGGTACCGCGTCAAGCTCTGTAATGAGAGATGCCTAATCTTCTGCCAAATTGCCACATTTGACAACACTTCACACTTGAACACATGAAAACTACTGTGGTCCCTGTGGAGAAAGAGCCAGAGCTGCACAGATCAAGATGCCAGCAAGTGTTCAAACCTTTTGGGTACAAGGAGAGAGCTCTAGCCTTACAATGGAGCAAATAATGCTCTCAATTGCAGCCTCTAGAAGTTTTTGACTTATCTGGTAGCACATTCTGCATTTAGAAATTTCAAAACAAAACCACGACGCGGTGTTTTACAGGAATAGGACCAGAAGAATTTCACCTGGTTCAGAAATAGCTTCCCGATGATCGGCTAAGCTTTGTAAAACTTAACACAAAGACCTAGAGGAGCAGGGGTATATTCATGAAATCACAACATGCTGGCATAGTGATCCTCCTTCAAAAATAAAACGTTCAGCTTCCTCAGTCTCACGTCTGGACTTTTGGACACGTCCGTGATACCCGTGTCCCTGAATTACCCTGCTAAGAACGGGGTGATACCAGGGCGCTGCAGGAGCAACACTCGCAGCCACCCTGTCCTCACTGCTCCCAGGCAAACCCCCTGACTTTCTGCGGCTGTTGCTGTGACCACAGTCTGTATCTAACTCATACTCCAGCAACTAGCTGCAGAAAGGCTGACCTCGGGGCAGACTGAGCGCCCAAACAGTTCTTCTGCTCCTCAGAGTTTTTGCAGCCTGTACTGAGTGCTGAAGTGCTGCAGCTGGAATGTCCTAAGTACCAAACTGCCTAGTTTCATGCTAAATCAGATATTTAACTATCTTAATTACACCCTTCAACCAAGTTTTTTTTTTTTCCTGTGCCAGTTCAGGACAGGAAGCTCCCAGACTATGCAAATATTGAAATGTAAAACAGAAAGCTTGAAAAGGCGGTAATCCCTAACATTGGTGAGATGCAAAGCAAATGGCTGCTCCAGCGTGCAGAGATGTACGCTTCTGTATAGTTTGATTTAGTAGACTTGTGCCATTTTATTTTATGCCTAATTCAATAATGCTTTAATGGTTATTGCTGGAAAAAATGTTTACATGTTGTTGGAAGTCAACAGCTGAGGATATACGTGAATCACAAACTCTCCACTGAGAATCACTAACACCAAAACACATCCACTATCATATAAACACTAAAGAAATGGCAACATACGTCATCATTGGTAGATAAAGTTCATGGTTGCTTGAAAAGAACCTGAAAGTGTATTTTCTTTTCCTGTTTTCATCTGAACAACATGCACATGAAATTAAGTCTATGTATGAACAAGTACGTTCATAATGAGTATGCATCTCATTTTCTTTCACACACCTCTTAGTTCTTCCGAAGCCATACAATCTTAGGCTTTTCAATGGCTGAACTGACTAGAGATCCATTACTCACGCTTCTAGATATTTTCATCACCCATCTGTCATCTACCTCTACTACATTTTTCTGAGTGAAGATGACCAGCACTTAACACAATATCCAAGGGAATGAATTTTTATAATGGCATAACAAAATTTTAAAAGTTATTTTCTGTTCTGTCCCATATGTATCACCGCTCTATTATTTAACTGATAATGCATACCAAGCAAATGTTTACACCCCCTTGTGCACGGTGATGCTTGTATCACTTTCCTAGGTGTTCCCAGTTAATTTACAACTCTTGGATACAAGTGGTTTTACTGTTTTACTTTTTCTTTCCAAGGTGTATTACACATTTGCCAATATTGATTTTCATCTGTCACCATTCAGCTCAAGTGTTTGAGTTTATGACGTCCGTCTTGCAATCACCTGGAAAACCTTGCATAATTCTTTTTTTTTTTTTGTGTGTGTGTGTGTGTGTGACACCTACAATTTTGAGCCACCTTTGTAATAACTTTTCCCGTATAAACAAACACAGTACTAGAATGGTAAAAATCAAAATATTAGAACAGTAGGAGTGCTATTCTGGACCTACCAATTACTAACTTCTGCCAACTGGAATTTTTTTTTTAAATCGCCTTTTTTTTTCTCTCAGCCACATTATCACCATGGCTGCCTCCCTGCCAGCATTTTCAGAGTATTTTGTTGAAGGCTTTAAGTACTGTTTTATAAGCTTTGTATTTCCAGTTTTCTATCAGTACCTGGTTCTCTCTAAATCAGCCCAACCTCTACATTGAACTGAAAATAAAATCTGGCCCTTGACCTTGAAGAAAGCATTATGCATGTACTCTCAGTGCTTAGGTACAATAACAACTAAAAACCAACCAAATAACGTCCCCAGCGAGACAGACTTCAGAGAGCCTTTATAACTATTTGGATCTACAGATGACACTATTACATAAAAAAATATTTTGTAAGATTAAAACAAATAAACCAATATAACTTGATACCTTTCATTTTCGTGTAGCTGCTCACCTCCCTTCTTCCAGGAGCATTTGGCCTTAGGGGAAGCTTTGGGTTTGCACTCAAAAGTAACTGTACTGCCTATTTGAACCTGGACCAGTTTCTTCATTGGATTCTTGGAAAAATCTGGAGCAGAAGCTAAAACAGAAGGGATAGTAACAGTGAAATAAAGCACCTTTAATTATATTAATGATACTACTATTTAGCACTTACATGACACTTCTCAGCTTCCAAACATAATCAAAAACATGAATTAGTTAATTCAACCAGATCTTCTATTGGACAATTATGCATTTCTCCTCCTTATACTGGTACAAAAGTAAAGGTCTCAGTTGTGCAGAGTACGTCACCTAACGAAGCATGCACAGAAGATCACGCCGACTTCATCCGAGCTGAAGTTCACCGAGAATTAAAATCAGTGAGTGTTAAGCACATGCCTAACTTTATGCTTTGCTGAATGCGAGCGTACATGACTTGTCTAAGTCCAGGGAGGGCACTCAACACCAGCAGTTTCATTAAAACTCAAGGTACTGCTTGGCTTCTAGTTTTGTGTGAGAATGCATGTCAGATCAGATATGTTAGATGACAGAGAATTACAGCACAGTTCATGCTTAATGGGTATAGTTTGCGTTAACTAACAGTTAAGAAAAGGCACATGGCTTCTACCTATACTAACAATGAACTTCGAAAGGAAATTCAGTATTTTAGGAGACCAAGGCTGCAGGAGCAGTCTGCCGACTGACTGCAATCTTAACAACAGAAAGGAAATAACTCATGTCCCCAAAAGACACTGCTCTTACAGGCTTAGTTTTGAAATAGGTCTACGCTGGAGGTAGGAATCACACAAGCCCATGAGTGCGTAAGGCAGTCACAAGCTCAGCGTTTCCCTCAAACAGACAGTTGTCACTATTTTAGACTCAAGCACACACCGTTTGAATGACTGACTGACAATCCCTTGTCCCCTCGATCGAGAAAGGCTGCAGACAAGAGCAGCCTATTGCTTTTAAATGACACGGCTCCCCTGGGAGCGCCGGAGCCGCGGTGCAGAAGGCGAGTGCAGCTGACTGGTGTGCTGAGCCAGGGCTGCCTCCAGACCACGTGAGCAGTTTTAATCTTCAGGCCTGTGTCCAAGCCCCCATCTCTGCTCTCCCCCTAATGAATAATTTAGCTGTGTTCTGTTTTAAAGCAGTGAATGATTGGACTGCAAATCCTCTGGAAGCAGATGAGTCAACTCCTCGGCACTGCAGATAAAAAGATATTAGGTCGACAAAAATGTTTGTTTCAGTGACAGCATGAGTGAGTTAAATTTGAGATCACGACGAGGTGAAATACGAGGCGAGTGGAGGGTGTGTGGAGAGGGAGAATGAGGTTTGTATTTTCGTGAAAAAGGAAAATCTTACCTAGAACCCTGAGCTCTGCACTCGAATAGATGACACCATGTTTATTTTCAGCTATGCATTGGTATCTGCCAGAATCTGTCAGATTTAGATTTGATATTGTAAGTGCACCATTTTCAATTTGGATCCTTCCCTGAATATTAAGAAAAATATCTTTATTGATGATATATTTCCTGTGAAAAATTTAAAACAAGTAAGAAATATAAATAGGACAGCATAAATACAATAAATGGGGTAAATGTAACAGCATAATCATGAGAACAGTTCTCAAATAAGCGACGTGACCGCATCATGGTATGGCAACAGTCATCAAATAGAGAGACTTGGCAACACAGTGTATGAAATCAATTCTTCAAACTTGCTCAGTTTCACAGAGGTTTTGCAATCTCAAATACCCTCATATTTCCCCAGAAATATGGACAAAATCATACTACCCTCCTCACGACAGACCAGAGTATCCAAACTATACAGATGGCACTGGCATTTCATATTATTTAGAGATTTCACACATGCCATTTGCTAATGAGCTCTCCGTAATACTATGCAGAAAAAATTCCAACAGTCATTAAACAGAAGACGCATATTTAAGTCCCTTAGAGTCGACAAAGCTACTGAGGTATAGGGATCTTCTCACCTTGCTTATTCTTGGAAACCTATATGAATTATGATAAGAAGTAACTAATTTGAGGATGGAGTGGTGGGAACTGGTGAGAAAAGGAACCAGTGACAAAGACAAAACCAAAGGCTCCTTTTGGGAAAACCAGAGAAACAATAACGAATAAAAGAACAAACTATTTGCTCAAAAACATTTTCTGAATTTTTTTTTTTTTTGATCTGGACGTGGCTCACCAGGCCTAATGCAATGGTGGTCACTCTCTGCCTTTTCTTAAGGGCATGTACTTACAGTTGGCCCCACTGCAGGGTGACTCCGGCTGTCTATGGGCAGCCAGGACAGCTCAGCTCAGCTCCTTGTCCCCTCCATCGAGAAAGGCTGCAGACAAGAGCAGCCTATTGCTTTTAAATGACACGTCTCCCAGTTCAATGCAAGGTGCTCAGCCAGTTAGAGAAAGGACAAAAGCAGAAGCAGTCCCAAAGAGCAACAAGCCTGAGTCTCCATGTCTTGATCCTCTCTCTAGCATTCCCAGCTGCTCTTCTTACTCTTCCTAACAAAAGATTTGTTTCTGGAGAAGGGAAGCAGGAGATCTTTGTAGAGGAGACCCAGCATGAAGAAAGATCATTGCAGTAAAGGAGCTGAAGACAACTGATCACGATACAGAGAGAACTCCTCTTCTGATGTCTCCTCAGCGCTGGCTTTCAAAGAATTAGTCCTATAGTTTACAGTCCTTAAATATTTCCAGAGTAAGTCATGCTTATGCCCTGACACCATGCCAAAAGGTGGGACACCAATGCTCAAAAGCGGAGAAATGGGAAGATTGAATGAGAGAAGGTATTTTTGTACTTACCGAGGTAAAAAAGTGCATTACCTTAGTGATATTGTGTGATATGGTAACAATGCTCTTAAATCACTGAGATGACATTTTGTACTCCCTCACTTAACTGGTCCACAAACGCTACCATTCCTTTTAGTGAGCATGTAACTATAGCACTCTGAATGGTGAGAAATGTTTTTCAGTGCTTAGATCATTTTTCATCGCCATCCACTGACTTCACTTGAGCAGTCGCTCTTTCTTAGAATCATAGAACAGTTTGGGTTAGAAGGGACCTTTAAAGGTCACCTAGTCCAAACCCCCTGCTTCTTCAACTGTGGGTGCCAACGTTGAGCACAACTCATTGGCCAAGGGCAAAATGCCTTCCTGCGATGGGATAGTGCCCATAGTTTATATTCCCGATTACCTGAACCGGGCAGTTTTCTCAGTGAGGCAGTGAGAATTAAAATCAATATGGGTATCAGACGCTTTTCCGTGTTTCTGATCTGGGAGACCAAGTATCTCACCTTCTAAGTACAAACTCTTTTCCTTGTCACCAAATCCATTACTTTCCATTAATTTCCTTTAACAATTGTATTAAAGCAAATACCTATGTTACATTACTGTTTATATTTCATTCTTTGCATCAAGTAATAGTAACCTATGAATTTTTAGGACTTTAGTCTTTTTTCGTCAAGAAGTTTGTATATGTTTTCTTATCACCTTTAATGAAAAGCCAATAGCAAGTATAACAAAATCATGTAAGTTCTCTATCCCTCATTTATGGTTCTTAATGTATAACTTTAATTAAACTTCCTTCTCCAGTCTTTCCTTACATACTTATTTCTATGGTTCTATCATTGCTTTTAAATCTTTTAGTTGGGTATCTTTGTACAACATAATTTGTCTTTGTGTTTCTGGTATTGCAGCTTTTGAAGCTTCCATCTGGATGCTCTTGACAAACATATGAAAACCAGTATCAAATATTTCTCTTGTCTAATTACACAGACTTTTGTGAATTCTCATACTTACACGAAGTATTGTTAATTTTACATAGCATCATGTTTTTCAATACAGAATGTTACCTCTATTGACAGTTGGTCTCCATTCTTCAGCCACCTATACGATGGTTTGGGCTTCCCACTTGCTCTGCAATCCCAGTATAAGGTGTCCTCTACAGCAACTTCAGTATCTTTTATCGTCTGGATCCAGTGAGGTTTTGCTGCAGATGAAATACACATCAACAACAAAGACCCTAACAAGTTATTGTTCCATATGAGAATCAAAGGGTTAATTTGCACGGCACTCATCAGTTTTCTGCGTGGACTGGTTTGTACCACCAGAGATTCTCACTGGTTCTGCTTCAAGTCACCTAATGAATGAAATTACCCACTCTTCCTTTTATACATTTTTATTACAAGCAGTAAACCGAAAGAAATTGAGATTACAGATCACTAAAGCTGAACTAGTGAAACCAATATTAAAATCACTAATGATTAAAGAACACAACTTTGAAATTGAGGTAAATGTAAGATAAAGAAATTAGTGGTAATACTGGAAGTAAATAATCGATGTAGCTAAATCATGAAATTAATACAAGAGAATCCTTTAAGTCCTAAAAAAAATGTAATGGTATGTCAGCCTTAGTTCTAAATACCATTTGAATTGTTTCCTAATGCTAGTCAGTACTTAACTGGATGAATACACAGATATATGAGACTGTTTATAAAAGCATTAGTCTTAGCACAGCATTTGGGTGATGCAAACCAGAATATGGCCTTAAGAAGGTCCACAAAAATCACTAATTTTTGAACCAAATTTTGATGTATTAATATCATACATCCTTCAGTATTACCTAAAATACAGTTAAAACTGTAAAGATAGAGTTTAAAACATCTCTTACAGCTTTCATAGGGTAAAAAAAAAAAGCCCACTTGCCAAATAAACATCACTGCATGAGAGACAACAGTAGTTTATTCCTTTAGTGCTACTTCACACAACAGCACAACACTGTTTTATAGCTAATTTGTGTGAATTTTCTTTGAATTTATTCAATTTACTAGGAAGTTTATAATCTCAATATATACTATTTCTCCGAGAAAAGATAAATTCTGGACATTGCATATGGAGAAAACAGGTAAAAAGTAGGATGAAACTTGGTTGCAAATATATAGCTAAGGGCAAAAGAATTTTCTGGAGTCAATTTGATTACCTTAAAGATTTTCCTAAATTGATAATTTAGGAAACTCTCCTAACACTCTCGTATCAAAACAACTGGGAAAAAAAAAGTCCCTGGTGATACAGGAAAATATTACTATTTAACAGATGAGTTTTGGAAGCACAGAAGGTCAGATTAATTCCCGTTGAACTTCCTACCGCAATGGAGTTACACCAGCAATTAATTCAGACCAGGGAAATTAATGACTCGCCTATGGCCACAAGGGAAGTCTGCAGCACAGCTGACAGCTGAACCTGTTCCATTGCCATAGGCACAAGACCAGCAGACCAACGTTTGGTGAGGGTTGGTATTCGTTTCATTAAAGAAGAAGATTCATTCTTTTCTAGCACGCAAATTTTCTCTCCATCATATATTCTGCAATACAGCGATAAGATCTCAACATGATCATGTAAGTACCATACTTTCATGATAACATCGATTAATACTATTTATGACTTATGTATACATACATAGGATTAACTCCTCACAGAAGAAATTGCTAAAATGTACTCATTGAGATATTAACTTAGGAGGTTTTGGAATTCAACCAATATTTGCTGATGGTGAAACCTTCTGTTATTTCTTTTGTTCTGCACGTCCCTTACACCCATGAGGGTTAGTGCCTTTCACTGATTTGGGCATGATAGATTTTTTGCACTCTCTTTATCAAGTTCAGCTGTAAAAGACAGGATAACCTGATCTTTGTGTCAGACAAATGTGCCATCTTACTGATACTAATTTTGGTTAAATCTTGAAAGTTAATGTTACAACACTACAGTTCAAGAAAGAGCCATTGCTTTATCTCACATTGTCATTTGGCGTATTTGCCCCACATGCGTCAAGGGGATGAAAGCTCAGGACTCCATGTCAGCGTCCTTCCTGCACTTTGCATACCTAAATATTTATGCAACAAGCAACAGTGCTTGAATTATTGATGGATCCATATATGCGCAATATTTCACATCTGCTGTACATCTCCACTTGAAAGTAAGTTAAATATAGTCTATTTTCAAGTTCAAGATCTTGAATTCAATTCCATTAGTAAGAAAAACATTGTCTACACCGTAAGTCTTCATTTTAGGACTCTTCATGTCAGACAGTCTCCATAGGATGGCTTCCCAAGTCTCCACAGTAGATATGATAAACTGGGTTGTTTTGGAAAGCGTGGGAGCAAGACAACCACTCAAAACAGAAACGAACAGAACAGAGCTTCCTAAGCCACAATGTGAGAAATTTATGGTGCTTGTTCATTCGCAAGAGAGTGTTGATGTAAACTTTAGTGATTTTCTTGAGGAAGGCTCTTTTTCTTTTC
The DNA here is from genome assembly GCF_964195595.1 of Calonectris borealis. NCBI lineage: Eukaryota > Metazoa > Chordata > Aves > Procellariiformes > Procellariidae > Calonectris > Calonectris borealis. The sequence continues at coordinate 4,367,457 of NC_134321.1, read as the reverse complement.
AAATTACTGATGCGGGAATTCAGCAGAAATACCCTTTTCAATCTGCCACATCTCAGTGTCTTTAAAAAAGGGTGTAAAAGTATTAGAAACTCTTTGAAAAAGAACAATTCAACTAACGAGTTCAAAACTGAAAAGGCAGCTAACAGGGGCAATTCCAGCTGGGAATATTCCACTGAATACTCTGAATCTTGGCCAAGGTAAAGATGTCCACATTGCAGCAGCTGAGAAAAGTGCAGACAGAAGGTCACGAATCAACAGATCTACATACCCTCTCAAAAGAGAAGCGTGACTTTCTGAGCCCAGCACTGCCCTTTTTATTGAGCTCCGCCTGACTGTACCTAAATGATTCTAAATATACAGCTTTATTCCTCTTGAGGTCTAGCCACCGTTAGGCAAATGTTACCTGCTTAGAACATCTGGTTCCACCACCACTGCCACATCTGTGTTCCTGAAGGAAGCCTATTGACTTGGTAACAAAGCCTCATTCTCTTGTGGAGCTACTGCATTGGCTTGGTGTATAGCTTAGCTCTTCCTGGGGAGACACCACTCCTTCCTCCTTAAGCAAGGAACAGGCAAGCAGGCAACATATTTTCACTGAGATGAAAAAAATATGATGTCCTGAAAGTTGAGCAGTTGGAAGTTAATTTTAATGGAGTTTGTAATGCAGGGTTTGAGACTGTGACAGGAATCCGTATTATGAGGTAATATTAAGAATTCTTAGGAACTTGCTGTGCAATCTTCATGAAAGATTCATATAAAGTTCCCTTAGGACGAAATACTTGTAGGTAACTGATTTTCTAAAGAAGGTTAGCTGTCAGCCTCACGGTCAGTCACTTGGAGAAGCACCAGACTCTATTTTGGTTCAGTTGTTTTTCCTAAAATATTCCTTGCAATACTCATGGTCCCACAGGTGAGAAGTGATACAAGTCTGTAACTTCATGAAATTCATTCCAGTGAGAAGACTTGGTCATCTTTTTTTTGTGGCTACGATCACACTTTTCTTCCAGCTAATTAGTCCAGGCAAGTCTTCCTGCAGAAAACAACTGTTGCTTCATTACACTGTAGGGCACCCCTGTAGGCCATAAGGAAAGCAAGAACCATTTTTTTAGATTTTTAAGAAACCCTTTGTGATGACTGTTCTGCGGTTTAATGCGAATGAAGACCAACTGCAATGAGTGACTGCAACGAAGCTCTTGGAACCAATGGTTGAAGAGGTTGACACTTCAGAAGCTGTGCTGAGATCTAATTTGTAAATAATTCGTCGGGTACCATGCACGATGCATGTCAACAGGAATTTTTATATCCGATTTCCTTCAGAGTAGGAGACTCCGATAAAAATCTCCTTCTAATTCTGTAAGCCATAGGAATAGCATGAAGGAAAGGCAGAGCTTCAGGCCCGTGACTTCTGTCTAGACACTGCGCTCTCCCAGAGAGTACTGAGGTCTGCCATGCCTCTGCTTGGAGGCTGAAGACTACAGGAAGCTCTTCCATAACGGTCCCTAATTGGGGCTTGCACATAAGATGCAGTCTGCTTATACACATATCTTTACTTTGAAATTTACAGTCTGAAAGCTGGGTTGGAAATCTCCTTTGAAAATACCTTTGGATAGCTCAGCAGTTGGGCAATAAATCAGAGTCAAAAGGAACTTTCCATAGTTCAAGAGAAAGCAGCTATGAAGTGTAGTGGGAAAAAAAACAACCAGAAAATGTAACCTTCATTTTTCTACGTAGTATATCTGAAAGTCAGGCTATGACACTCATACTGATGCCTACAGTGATGAACCTTATTTTATCTCAAAACCCCAAGTGACTTTAAGCATGAATAACTTTTTTCTGATAAAACAACTGGGCCTAGAGAAGCATCTAACACATCCCTGAAGATGTCCATCATTTGACTTCCATTCAAAAATAAAAATGCTTTCAAGCAACAGGTAATTGCTACATCATTGGGGAAAGTCTGTAAGTAAAGAAGATGAACAATTTGTCTCTGTAGCAAGGCAATTAAATTACTAGACAGCATCGACAGTTAAACCCTAGGTTGATCAAACTCAGCAACTCCTTGATATCATTTAGTCATTTATAGTTTTGTAGTTAATGTTTTGAAGGCATCTCCATGAACAAAATAGAGTCAGGCTATCGGACAAAAGCTTTAAACAGTGAGGCTCTTCCACATACATGAATAATGTAGTTTCAGTATAATTTTGGTGGTACATTATGCCTTCGCTATCACAGACCACCACTGTGATACCACCAGAGCAAAAGGAAAACAGCAGAATTTTTTCTCCCTGTTAAACATTTTACCTTGGTACTGTCAAGCATGAGTCCCATTAAATCAGCATGTGCTAATTAAGAATATATTTTCTTCAATTATACTTTAAATTAATTGCTTTACATATCTCTACCATGTTACATGTTTAATTGCATCTTAAAATACAAAAATGTAATTGTTTCATCTCTTCTCATTTTTTCCATGCCATGAAACATCTCCATGGAGTCTTTCTTCTTCTATTATCTCTTTATGGAAAGGGCTAATAATGATGACAAACGAATATACTAATAAAGTGAAAGCAAATTATTTATATATTCAGGTTTTATATTAAATCAAAGTTAGATAATCTTCTCCTATTTTTAGCACATTCTGACCTCCCCTGAGGAGAAAACTGGCATTAAATAAATGTTGGAGCTGTACAAAGGACAAAAATCTAAACATTTGATGCTGGGCTTTTCTTGATAAAATCCTTCATGAGAAAAAAGGAAGTTTAATAGTCTGTTAGTAATGTTATGAAAGAACCCCAAATATCTGTTTTATAGTATCTATTTTAATTATCGACTCAACTATGGGTTGAGACTTATATTTAAAACCCACAATTGAAATCAGAAAAAACAGACTCACTTTATTTTTCATAAAGAGAGTTACAGATGTGCACAGAATTTCTAAACCAAATTTGTAAACATTCTTGAGAAGATGATTATGGATACAATTGAAGTTGAGTCTATGTTCAAGTGCTTTGTGGTTTCAAGACTATAATTCATTATTGGAAGAAGAGGCAGGATAGCACAGCAAACATAACTGAATTTTTTTTTCATCAAACCATTTACGCACTGAAAAACCCAATTTTCAGAATTCAGATTTACAGTTTCAGCTCATAGAACAAATCAGGAGAATAAGAGTGTTTTGCTTCATAGCAGAGCAATGAAATGTTTCAAGCTTTTGTTTAGGACTAGCTTTATGTTTCATTTACAAAGAATCTTTAAAATCTGCAAAGAAAGGAAAACCTTCTATTTTTCCATGAAATGGAAAATTTTTGCCTATTTTTTGTCCCTGAAGAGATTTATTTTTCACATTATGTCACTAAGACAACTTGGAAAATGTTAATCCCAATTCTTCCTTATACTTTCTCTTGGTTAAGTCAGAAACATGCTTTGTTCTTTTGAGGAGAGAAAAATAAATGTTTTCACTGCTGCAATAAAAAGGAATTTGTCCATTTGTAATGCGTATATTTTTCTATATATGATTAGCAGACACATCTTACACTTCTACCAATAAAATGTTTTAACAGCAGCCAACATCCACTAACATTACACATAGATTTGAGTCATCTTTGCCAGCACTGGTACTTTCTGGCAGATGGATGTTTTTTATTCTAAGTCTTCAGTATATTGCATTAATTTCCCCCAAATCCTCATCTGCTTTTAGAACAACTTCCTTCAATATTGATCTTTTATTGGAAGACTGAGTGGCATATGGTTAGATTTCTTTACCAGACAGATTTCTGAGCTTTGATACCAGGCGCAGTGGCAAGCCATCAGAAGATATTATCTCCAGTTATAGAACATTATTAATCTACAAACACAATTAAAATCCTTAAAATTATCAAAAAGTATTAAAATGATCCTATCCTGAATGCAGACTTGTTGGCATTCTATTTGCCACAACAAAGCAAGTAACAAAATAAGAAAAATTACTTAAATCTACTTAAATCTGCAGAATGGGTTTCATTAAGCAGAACAAATGAAATGAAACAGTTGGAGTGCCATTAATGCCATTACAGGTCTCATTATTCTTTTTAGGATAAACATCCATATTAGGGATAAATCTAATATGGGCAGACATTTATTTATTCATATTGGAATACGAACTCAATCTGAGGGTTCAAATCCCTTTCTGTATTTGTAATGAAAATGTTCACACTGATTTATTGTCACAAAACTGCAACTTGCTTGCTTTTATTGATTAGCAACATCCTTTATTTCAGCTCTGTGTCCTTTAATGAGCAAAACAAAACTTGGGAAGCAGGTCAAATATCTCAAGACTGCCCACTGTCGTAATTGCAAGAACTAATGAACAAGTCTACTCTATTTTGCTTACAACTGCCCTGATGTAAAACTGGAGTAGGAATACTGAGCCAAACTGATGTACAAACCACAACTTGTTTGAAACTTTCAATTAGCGAATAAAAGCCACTTTACAAAACCAAATGCATAGTGCCAAGTTTAGAATGACAGATGACGCTAGCAGATGAAGCATCTTAGATCTTTTGCCCTATGTTATTCATAGGATTTCTCAAAAAGTCGTAATTACAACCAGTATATGGAAAATACAGGTTGCTCAAAGTGCCCCGTCCGACCTAACCTTGAGCATTTCCAATGATGGGGCATTGATTCAGTGTAACTGTTATTTTGGAAGCTGGTGGGGGGAAGAAGTCTCTTTTCGTTCCTCCTTATAAAATCTGTTGTGCCTTAAATTAAAATCTTCATTAACTAAAATCTACATTGCAGCACTCTCTGTGTTCTAGTAAACAGCAGCTTCCCATACAGAAGTAGTAAACGGAAAGAAAATTTGCTCAAAGTTGCACAGTAGCTATGCTCTATGCTTTTTTATACAACCTTAGGAAAAAAAAAAAAATCTTTGCTCAAATATTCCTACATGAGGAATAGCATTCCAAAGCACAGTCTGAAACACTCTTTAAATTGCCATTTACCTAAAGAAAATTATATTTGCCGAGATCTGGCTTTAACAAAAATTGTCAATTACCACTTTGTTGCAAATCACTCTAACTTTAAAACACCACCAATGTGCTTTGCCGATATTCATTTCACTCTATAGCCTTAAATGCACAAGAGACTCACTCTGTTTCCAGCTATTAAATTTCATATTATTTCATTTCCTATGCTGGATTATATTCTCTCATTTATTTACTCATTTTAAAATAAAATTGGCTGTTTTGAAAGCAAAGGATTGACAATATCCATCAGTAATCTTTTCCTAAAGCAAGACAAAATTTGTATTTCCTGTAAATGTGAGGCCTAAATGATCCCCCAAATAAATCCAATTGACTGAAAATCTAAAGTTTCACCAATGGGCCAATAAGAAGCGTTTAAAAAAATGTCTTTCCATCATAGAAAAATAAGCACAAGCACTTTCTACGCTACTCTTAGCAACCCTTTTGAGCCTGGACATTTATTACAAGTGTTACGCAAAAACCTGGTGCGGAAGTTCTCATTCTCTGCGAGTAGTTAAGATGTCACGGATTTTTAAGCACAAATGCTTGATGGTATTGCAGAAACCATAAACCTGAAAGTACCCTAGAGTGGTTTGTATTTCATGTGGAAAGAAGGGTGGAAGAGAAGGAGAAAGAAAGTTTCCTACCATAATAAGTGAGACGTCCTCTTGCAATGTTTTTTCCTCTTGAGTTTTCAGTAATACATTCATATAGTCCTGCATCCTCCTGTTGGAAATTAGGTATTTCAATCATGCCATTGGATTTCCTCAGCTTTATTTTACTTGGAAATGGCAGACCATCAGTTCTCCTCCAGTTAATCTGAGGCACAGGGCTAAAAAGAAAATAATGGGATTTTAAACAGCTTTGGTTAAAGTACTTAATTGTCAAAATTAGAAACTTAAACTAATATACAATAAAACTCAGAAGTGTCTAAAAGCTTGTGTTAAAAGTGGTATTCATACTGTATATGACAGATGGTCAGACACTATGGCAATTGATTTGCGTGTACCGTTCTGTTTCATACACTATAATTTGTGGTACCAAATTTTTCATTAATATCTGCGTGAATGTCCAATGATTGTAAAATTTCTTGTAAATCAGCACTGGCCTCCCCTGAAGACAGGTGAGATTTACCAGTGACTTCCATGGAAGGAGAATCAAGGCAAGTCTTTTGAAATACCCATCCTACAACAGCCATTCATTCCCTGATTTTAAAACTTTCACTCACCTAGCTGGGGAACCAAAGCAATAGCATGTGATTAAGTTATCAATCTGGCACTTAAAATTATGAACACCTGACAAAGCTGTCTGCAAATAAACTGCAAAGTTGTCTGCAAATAAACTGCAAAGTGGAAAGTAAATACATTTACAGAAACATAAATGCATTCTCAGATCACCTGTGAAAGAGAAAGATATCAATTGTGTGTGAAATATCATTCAGAAGAGGAATGCATTTTAATATTTATTTCAGCTATAAAGGAAGAACAATTGAAAGCATCAAGTACATTTAACAGTAAAATTCAGACAAAATTCTCGCAGACTTCAACAACATTTCCTTCTACACACAGAAAGCAGAGCTAGGTCAAAGGATATATGCAAAACTGCACTGATCTTATTCAAAATAATTCAAGAAATGAAATGTAAATTCCTGTGTTGCCAGCATATACATTTTAATTCTAAACAAAATAAAAAATTACTCCAAGACCCTTTGCCCTCTTATTCCAAGGCAATAATTCTGACGATCAAAATAGGGTCTTTAGAGAACACCGCCAAACGACTGCCAGAACTCCACATCTCTTGTGCAGATGAACCCTAAAGTGCTTCAACTTTCAGTATGGGTGAAGTCGAAAACTTACTTTCCTAGTGCAAAGCATTCTAGCTTCACAGTTGAGCCTTTAGCTGCAGGAAGTGTCTCAGGAAACTGAACTTCTATTTTGGGTTCATATTCTCCCATCACACCTATATGAGACAATTGAAAAGGTAATTTTTAAAGCCTTTTTTCTCTTTAGCATTACAACACATTAAATTCAAAATCAAGTTTATTTCTCTCGCACTCCATTTATAAAGAGAAGCATAGGGACCTGCCAGTGAAATCGCTGTCAGACTTAGGAGAGGAAGAGGAGCATGCAACACAGAACAGTTCATCTTCTTACAAAGCAACCAATATCCTGAAAACGCATGAAAGGTTACACTGTAAGAGGCAAGAACGTTCTAGTCTAGATGACTACATGTGTTTGTTATTCACGGTGTAGAAGGGAAGTCGTACCATCCGTGCGCAGCACTAGAGGAGTCGGCGACCCAAGAACTTGGCTGTTGGTCGCAGTGCTGGTTACAACGCAGGTGTAATTTCCTACATCCGACGGCTCGACTTTGGCTATGTAGAGGTGACCGGTCTCTTGAGACACAAATCGCCGACTGTCCTCTTGTACAAATGATGGATATTCATTGAAGATCCAAGCAAACGACAATTCTAGTTGGTAAGAAAAAAGAACTAAAGATGTTTGGTAGGGTTTTTCACATCTTTTTCTTCAAAGATCAGTTTATTTTATTACTGTATTTTACAATATTTTATTATATACAATACTTTATTATGCAACAAACAGGATCAGAGAGCCAATGACTGAGAAAAAAAAAATTTTAAAAAAGTACCAGAAACTAGCAAAACCAAAAAAAGGCAAAACAAACCATTTTTTCACCAAAGCCATGTCTCCTCCAGCAGAAGAAAAAGGTGAAAGGAATTCAAAGTGTTTTACGCAAGGTTAATTTTTTTTTATCTACTGGTTTTTTTTTTTTTTTTTTTTGAAGACTTAATATGCACGGAAGTAAGAGCAGACAGAAAAAATGAGATCAAACTTTGCTAAAATGGAAACTTTATTCATTCAGTAGCTACTTAACAACGCAGCTAGATATTTATCAGATAGAAACAGCACAGAAGTATGCAAGTGAAAGGAATGTCAAAAGAAGCATAAATTCACAGTAGGGCTCACCACACAGCAAAACTATTTTTTTCATACAAAAACCCATAAAAATTCCATTAAAAAAAATCTCTGTATGGCAAAGTAGCCCTCACTACCATTCATTATGGTCATTTGAAAGGAAAACCATACTTCAAAAGACAAACTAAGAGATTTGGCAAAAACTGCATTAAATTTTTTTTTTTTGAACACCAGTCTGAGCTCTGTGTGTCCAATTTTAATTGGCAAAAGCCCCCTCCTGTGCAAGGCCATATGCTTGTCTCATTCATATCCTACAGAATCAAAGGAAATTAATTTTTAATAGTTTTCCAGGCAAGAAACAATTTTTCACCCAAGTGCCGCTCAGCTGAAAGTTTATAAAAAGATTACAGCTTCTGCAAGTGCTAATTAGAGACGATTATAGCTTGATTGACCTGCCTTCATGTTAAAATATCTTGCAGCATTCGCACTGCCCCTACAAAATGGAGATCATCCCTTTTTGTACAGGTTTAATTTGGAAGTGCATAAATTTGGATGCAGTCATGAAATAGAAAGTAGGCATCTTCATAACCCTCACAGTTGAGTATGAATATGCACCCAGGAAAGCGCTAAGCCAACAGGACAATTTAAGACAAAGTAAGATTGTGCAGATGAAAAAACATTCAATAAATGAAATTATTAAAATATTTATGGACTGGCTAATGTAAAAAGGACATCAAATGAAATGGCTTATCATAATTGCATTTAATTTTCTTCTATCAATATTTAAACTCCTTCCATTAACATAATTTTGCAGGAGTGGTGTGTATGAACAATTAACAGTTCAGACTTTTCTCAAGAGTTAAACTTCCGTCGTATTTGGAAATATTTATTGTTGAAAACAGCCATCTACCTTTCTGGACCAGCAGCGTGTCTCCTCAGGTGAAACAATGGCTTTCACTAAAAGTTCCTTGCTACACAACATGAGAGGTGTAATTAATTTATGATAAGGAAGGCCAACAAGGATTTGCCAAGAAAAGATAGGGTAGTTAATGCAGTGGGAAGTAAAACCTTATGATCTAGCTTGACTTCAGTAAGGCTTTTGAGATGTGTCACAAGAGTCTCATACACAAGCCAAAGAACGTTTATACAGTCAACAAAAAAATACTCTGTAGAGCTATTCTCCCATCTTACACACAAATACGAAGATGTAGGCGTCAATGGTTTGCTGTTGAATTGAGAGGGCTTGCTGAGGAAGCACTGCGCAGCAGGGAGGTGGCATCTGTGCACCGTCCTCGCTGTGGTCTGGCACTATTCAGTATCTATCAGCCACTTCAAATAGAAAAAATAAAATAAAAAATAATTTTAAAAAAAGGAAAAACAGAAAGAGTACACCTGAAGAGTTTGAAGGGGACTACAACCTCTTTGAGAGCAAAGGTTATATGGTCTTGCTAAATGGGAAAGACCAGAAAATAAAGCATAATTCCATTTCTACAGAGCAACTGGATGAAGAGAGTGACCATACGGCTGAGGGAAAGGCTGTAGACCAAATCAGGTATCAATTCAGGAACTGTAAGAAAAATAAAAATCTACATTTTCAGCTCTACATCAAACTCAGACATCTACAGGACACAAAAGTGTGGGAAGCCAGGCTTTATTGGTTCTGGTATTTATTGAGCTACTTTCCTTCACTCAAAATATTATTTCAGTCTAAGAAAAGGGGGAGGGGGGCGGAGGGGGGGAATAGAAAGAAGACGACATTATTCAAAACATTCGAAGGGGACAGACAGATCTGGATACACAGCAGGAAAATAAGCAGCTTGATTTTGTTCCTATTATATTGGGTTAAGTCAAGAGTAAACTCATTGAAATCAGTCATTATGATTATGAAAGCCACGCAAAGTGTATTCCAGTTTAATTGGATCCTTCAACAGCCTATGAATAAGCACTCCTGGAAACCTTATTTCCCATTCAACATATATTTTCATTGACACTCTTAAAAAAGGAGCAGGGTGTTTCTTCACCAGTGCCCCACAGCCATACCTCATTTTATATTTATTGTACTTTACAAAATTGTATTCTTATTTTCCAAAAAAATTCATATTAAACAACTTGTTCTGTGATTTATTATGTTTACACCATTTGCCTGTTGCTGATCCTAGGGCACCTCAAGGGACATAAACTCACTTCCTTTCTGTCAATTACAAGTTTTCAGTTGATTTTCTGTTATAAATGGAAGTAATATGTCTCTCCTGGGCTTCCTCAGAGATCTAAGCCTTTGCTTCCCAATGCATTTTTTCCTCATTTGGCGACCATACATGGATAAGGTATTAGAAATTACAGTTATTACTCAATTTTTATTTGTTTACTACATCGTGGTTGGCTTCTTCTCTTTATTTTGCATTATTTGATTATTATTTACTGTGCAGCCTACAAGCCACAACACACTCAGCATGCTCATACTGTTCCAGGCGCTTTGTGCACCTAAGTGTTCAATTAAAAATCGCTTATAACATTGCCTGTCATTTTTAAATGTAAATTTTTACAAAATTCAACAATTAAATCAGCATGGCCTTTGAGGTCTACCGTGGTCATTTCCTGCCATCTCTCAGCCTTAAAAAACATATCCTCACTTTCTATGTAAGAAAAAAATTAGTGTTGCAAGGAACAAAAGGGGGTAAGCCCCACACATTTAGTAGTTTTTAACTGGGTTCAAAGTTAGACCTTAAGCTAACATACATGCTTTTGAAAAGATTGCTTTCAATTATATTATACATTTTCTCTAAGAGAGGCTGCAACGCATCAGTGGGAGACCACTGAATGGAACCCAGGGCCATTTTATTTCTTGTGAACAGGATTTAAGAGACAACAGTAGTTGTGGAAATACAAAACTAAGTGAATTCAGGAAGTCGGCAAAGCAAAAGTTTGGGGGGGATGGGAAGGCACATAGACCTCTGACCGAAGGGAGAAGGACAATTCATAAAGTTTATTTTTGCACTAAATGCACAAATTCTGAAGGTCATCTCTTGCTCCTCTTGCTCTATTCCAGCACTCCTATACATCTGCTTAAGATGTATCCGCTAGCCCCATAATTCACCTAAATGAGATTTCTAAAATAGCCAAAAGCAAATGATGTGAACAATGTTGTTCTGAAACAGATTTAAACTTATGTTCAAAACTGACTGGATGTCAATTAGTGAAGCGGATGTTTCCATAAATAATTCTGAAAAGAAATGAAAATACTTGATTTTGAGTGCATCAAGCTGACTGAACAATAGTTAGAGGTTTTATGTTTTATTTTTTTAAAGAAAAGAAGCTTCATGTCAACCATTGATACCCAAATCTATATTATTTCATACAGTTCTCCAATTCCAATTTTACAATATTCTGTAATAGAGATACAACGGGAAGCTGAAATATCCTAGTATTTTCTGTCTTCAACTGGCAGTCTGCCTAACCCGCAGGATGGTATACGGCTTTTAAAAAACTGTTTGCAAGAAAGTAATCAGACAAAATTTAGCAATGACAGAAACTGCAATTAAAGACACAGAGATTTGTAACAACCAGCTATTTTGAATTATCTACCTTAGAGTTAAAAGTACTGGAAAAGTAACACTGATTTTGAGAGGATAATGACAGATTCCATAATTAAGGAAGAAACCAATTAGTTCATCATTTGGCCCAGTTCCAGCTCAAACTCTGATGAAATGCCAGAAAATGGAGAAAAGCCTCTCGCTTTGTGGATGAGCATCACTCAGGAAGGAGTAAGGTCTCACAGCACAGACACGAAGCAATCTCAGGTATGGTTTTGTGGGGCAGTCACACAGAAATGTCAATTTGTCAACACTGCTGAGGACAGCTCTGTATGTCTGTCTGCACAGGAACCCCTAGGAAAGTGCAAACAAATTATTTAAAAGTAGGAAATTAATCTGCATGAGGTAAAAGTGCATTAAACTCCCAGAGGACACCCTTAACCTAGACGTAAACTGTCCTTAGTTCACTGCAGCCTAATCCTTACAGGATGACACTGCTATGGGTTTAGGTCACTGTACTTGTGGATGGGAGTGCCCCCAGGGGCTATAATGCATTTTATCTTACATGCACTACCTTCAAACTTCTCATTAACTACTTTACTTTTCTCACTTGGGCAAGCCCTAGCTACTTTATTCCACTTAGTTCACCGCCTCCAGTAGTTTGTCCTTCCTTCAGCAAGCCAGCACAACCAGCTGCAAGGTTGTTCTTGGTGCCTGGACTTTAGCCCAAAAAACCCCAAAAAGTAGTAATTCTTTCTCTCTGCCATAAAATAAACCACATCTTTCTCGTTTTTTTGGCAAATATTAAAGGTTGTTTTACAAATAAAAATCTTAGGCACTGTAAGTGTAAGACAAGGTGTTTATGTACTCCAGTATAGGATCCCCTAACATATATGTAAACTGGATATTATAATGTCTTTAGGTGCCACTGTCAAAAATGGTATCGTTCTGACAATGAAAAAACTCTTTAGAATTTTATTAGAAATAAATTGTACATAATTTTAGGGTATATTCTTGAGCACATTAAATGCCCAGAAACTGAAAAACTGTCCCAAGTATGTTCAGCTGGGAAAAACAAAACAAAACCAAAACTCAGACTGTGTATTTCCGAAGGGGATCCTGAATTGTTTGCATGCAAGTAGTTATACCACTAATAACGCAGAAGTCTTTAGCTGTTTACAAAAGCTGCAGTCACACTTCAGAGTACAGTCTATCTACAAACTGTAGGTTGGTACTTTGCTTTTTGTTAATGTTTTCTACATAAGAATAATGATAATTACAAAACAAACCTCTAAAATAGGGCTTGCATTGTGGCCACCAGGAGTAAGATGAGACAATGAGTATCTGGTTAAAATAGTTATAACATTTTCCCAACTTGGGGAAAGAAGTTTTATAAAGAGATTTATAAATGCTTCTGAAATTCGCCCCGAACTCTTCAGAATAACTGTCTTCTTTTGGCTGAGGATATTTTTGTTTACACAAAATGTAAATTGCATGATGGGAATCTGAGTCCAGCTACAAAAAGTGAAGAACGTATCCCGAGAAACTCATTTTATTCCAGAGTATAATGGAAACACTTTGATTTGAAATTAATGTGTACCATTAATTGTTTTGGCATAAAACGTGAATTATTTTGTAGATAAAATATAAAAGATCAATTTTCAGCATGCTGTGCAGGTACTTAGGGATGCAACTTCCGTGTATGGAATAAACCCAAAACAATGAGAGCACTGCGAGAGACCTATGTAATATCTTGCAATTTCAATCTACACATTTAATGAGAATATCGAAATGTTTTAGCTGAAATCACAAGGTTCCTACTTCAGGCTAGCACCTAATTTTCATTTTTAAATGGAACGTGGTTAAGAGTCCACTCGTTTTCTCATTTTGAAATGAGCTAGTGTGATGTAAAGAAAGATGCAATTCTTTAAATATAGTTGCAGCACCAATTGTATTTTTCTCAACTGCTCCCCCCACGCACCACAACCACAGACTGGCCAAGTAGTAATTGCACACACGAGTCGGTTACCTTTGCACAGCCATCACAAGTGCCAAAGCACCGGTGATGTAAAATAGCCCACCGAAGGTCTGTTTTTCTCTACACTCGACAATTCGTAGCGTTTTTCTAAGTCTGTCAAAGCAGTGTCAAAAGTAAAGCACACCATTGTAATTAAAATGTAAACATTTCTAAGCTCATTCTTGGGAAACACAGATGTTCAAGACTGGCAGCATTATTTCTTAATACCACAGAAGAATTCATGTTAAGTACGTTTCCAAGCAGCAGAGCCACTGGAAAAGCCGCTCGGCAATATGGCCTTGCCTGCTGTCTGTCTTCCCCCTCCTGTCACACGTGGGGTTTGACCATTAGCTGGCATTAAGTTTCAAACCAAATGTGTGACCTTGCAATAAGTGCTCCTTAACTGGCAGGTTAAATGTTCCTTGGTGCTCCGAAGGAAATCCAGATGCTAATGGGAAAGTCTAACAAAATGCTTTTCTACATTTGGGTTCCAGTGCTGAATAAAAACCCAATTTCGTTTCCCCTGTAGCTGTGCAGGATGATGGATTAGTTTCTCTTTATCACATTTCTGAACTAATTGTTTCAGACTAGCTGTGTCATTCAAACTGTACTGGCTCCGATCAAATTGTTCGTACTCTGGAAGTATGCAGGAAAGTAAGAAACTGCTTTAGGAAGCAATATTTAAATACATACCCATTAGCCATATCCATTTCAAATGACAAATTGTTCTTTTAATCACCTCCCTAGAACTTTACATTTAATTGCTCAGAGCATTTCTAACAACTCTGTTGTGCTTTTTCAATAGCTGAAAGTATTTTAAATTGCTTCCTGCCTATAATAATTTTGAGGATAAAGAGATGATAGTTTAGCTTATTGCTCAACTAAAACACACCTGATTTCTTCTGAATGTTAAATATTAGTGAGATAAACTAAAGAAAACTAATGGAAATACCCAAGTGTAAATTTTCAAAGGAATGTACTAAAGTTTATCAGTGGAAGTATTAATCAGTGACAAATTTCATTTGGTAGTCTTGCACTCATTTAGGAGAAGGTACTCGGTAAACCCCTGTGAAAAACAAAAATTACTTTCAGTGGTCTTGTTAACAGTGTAATGATCAGCTATGACTGTGTGCTGGGACTGCAGCCATCTCCCTCCTGCCTCTTCCTAATCAATTATCGAGTTTCTAAAGAAACACTCAAATATTTTAGGAGGGAAGATAATAAAGAGCTGGAGGAGGAAAACCCCACAGTGACAATATAGAGATAAAATAATCTTGGTAGAGGGCCAAACCCAACTATTTGCTCCAAATTTCTCCTCTTTCTCCCAGGGCACACCTGAGGTACCTGGGACTAGCTAAGTGAAATGGCTCGACCTGACCTTTTTTCTTGCAATTTGGTTCTTCCTAATCTACCTCACCCTCTTTCTTTCCATCCCCCCTTCTCCCAACAAATACCCCACCACCAAGAGGCATAATCGCCTACTAAAATACTCTTGTCCCATATTGCTGCCTCTTTCAGTTTACTCAGATTGAGGAAAGAGGGCTAATGAGAGCAGGTATCAGCAATAAAGTGCACATCCCATAGTCTTTTGAGGTCTTCTGAAGTGCCCACATACGTTCTGCTGATGAAACTCATGCAGTATGAGTCCCACCAAAGTCTGATCTACTCTTTGCTCTCTCCCACAACAGCCCACATTATATGTGCTACTACATGTACTAAAATCTTAGTGAATCTTCAGTGGAAACCAAATGTACTGCAGCCAGCAGGAGCTGATCCAATCTTATGCAAAACTCCTCCTTGGGCTTCAGTGAAATTGTACGCCTTGCTGCACAGACTATAGCTTCTGACATGGTCCCTCCCCCCACTTATGAAACGAATAATCTAGCTTTAAAATACTGAGATTTAAGAATATTGTTTTGTTTTCTGATTTGTATATTTGGGAATGCTACTTTAAAAAAAATAAATATATATATGAAGGATTGAAGGCTAGAATCTTTCCTTTAAAAAAGAAAAAGATAAAAAGCTGCAATACTCCCATAATCATTTTGCAATGGGTATTCAAGATGTAGTGCAAAATTTGAGAGCTAATATTACTGATCATCGATGTTTCCAGGCTTTATGCTCTACTGACTACCTGGCTATGAAGCTATCCTTCACAATTCAGATACATCTCTCAAACTAAGACTTACAAAAGGGACAGAAGACCAAATATTTAAGAAATAAAATAGAATACTAATATATTCATATGTTCAGTGTCATTGATGTGCATAATGAAACATGGAGTTAACAGAGTTCTGTAAGAATTTGGAGTGATACCCTGCTTGTCCAGTTTGCCCATTCACAAACTGGAATCATGCATCTTTTGCTATAAGGCTAGTTATATACCTCCATGCCAGCTTAAAAACATGTAGTGTAAAGTAGCTGCAGATGTTGCACAAATACATAAATAAGGATATACTAATTTTAGTCTGGTTTACTTCAGCCTGGAACACAGGTTTATCAAAAGAAAAAGCGTTTTAGAAAGACGGCATTTGATGAAGTGCAGAACAGAGATAGTGTCTCTGGAGCACTGATTTGTTACTGGTGGTGAAAATAATGCTCTGACAGATAGAAATCATTGTAAAATCCAGCTGCAAACATGTATTATTGTCCCTCATATGGACAAATATAAGTGTCTCTCAGGTACCATTTGATTTCAAACTGTCAGCTGAAATTTGTGCAGATGATGATGATGACACCAGCAGGACCACTGCAAAATATATTTTTAAATAAAAATACCATTTCTCCTTGGCAGATTGAGAACAGCTCGAGAACACTATGGAACCATTTTTAAGGCCGCTGCTTTTATAATATTCAACATACTCCTTGAATGCATTTTTGTGCAAAAACCTCATAATGTGATTACCACAAGTATGATTTATTGTTCATCCCACGTGGGTGTCATCCACAATCTGCAACAAAAGCAAGAAGTAGAGGTGCAAACCCAGGATGCTTTCTACCTCCTGAAAACACACTGATGGGCAGTAGAAAAGAAACTATCCTGGAGTTCTATCAGTTTGGTTTTGGTTTAAGGGTATGAAATGTTTCCAAAGCCAAATAAGTAAAATCAATTCAATTTACAGTTCCCTGAAAAATAGCATGTTGATATTCAAGAGTTGTGGAAAAGAAATAATCAAAGCATCAACATATTTCTGGCATCTGAGATACCTTCCATGCCATGTTATTCATGAAGCACAGTCTTGCTGGAACTTGCAGGTCTCCAAATAGCAATACAAGAGACGAGCAAAAATCTGCAAGTCTAAATACTAATTTGCAACAGACATGACATTATTCACTGAAGTATTTGTCATATGAAGCAGTGAGCAATAAAATTGGGATCTATTTTTCCATGATCTAATATAATTTCAAACCAGCATGTCACAACTTTAATATAATAAGCTATAAGCTGGATTGATCCCTATCCTTCAAATATGGTCTCATTTATCAATTAAGTCTACATTTATCAGGGCATGATAGTAAAAGGGAGGACATATTCTTGCTGCTTTATAGATGTAGAAATATCCTTGCCATGCATGAAATAGGAACACATATCACACGACGCTAATCATGAATACAAGATAAATAGAATTTCCTTGCAATTTCCAAGCAACAGCTTGTTGGCTCCACAACGTTCTTGCCATTACTTAAGTTCTTGTGGGTTATGGTCGTATTCCACATAGTAACAAGATAACAGGGAGTATATCCACCAACATAAAACTACTGCCTGGTTTTTCCAGGCAAGCCTGAATTCCTTGAAAAGTTTGAATAATCATCAAACAAATCGTCACTTCTACCATCAAAAATCACCTTTTTCTCTATGTGTAAAGCAGCCCTGAAACTACCACAGACAACATAAAAGTACTATGTCTCATTGCCTCCTCCTCTCCCGAAGAACAGAATATACCTCATAAATCAGTAAGATCTCCTGAAATCCAAAATCAATGTCAGATTAGTAAAACTGACTGTACTAAACAAATATAAATCACACTAGCAAATAGAAATAGTATCTTAAGACAAGCTACATGATAATCAAGATACACGTACAGTAGTAACAGTAGGCAAAACCCTAAAGGAACTTGTGGATTTGCTTTACTCAGGGCTTTGTCACTCCTTAGATACCGATTCTGGAACAAAATCAATAGCAGAGAAAAATCATTTTTAGATCTCCATATGTCTAGCCTTTTCCATTCTTGGCAGAAAGGAAAAAATTAGCATCGCATGAATGTTTTTTAACTGGCTGCATGTTAAGTATGTCCAATACTAAGTTTTGCACGTTCAGATGTTTGTTATATTGACAGACCTTTAAAATTGTCAAAGACATAACAGTAACACAATAAAAAGTCAAAATAGGTGTAGAGAGTTCAGTAGAACTTAATGGTTATAACAATTGAAAAAGATAGCAGGAGATCCACATAAATCAATTCCAGATGTCATTTTATCTTTTGAGCGTGTGGGGGAGATGATTTACTGATTTGTAGAAAAAACAGGATATTTTAACAGGTTCCTTGTAACAGAATTAAAATTATATACAGAACTATGGTCATGCAGAACAATGACAGATGACCATCTTAATTATCTAAAAATCACTGCTCAATTATAATACAACTTAACATTTTCTAACATAAAAACCAGTTGAATTAGTGAAATATTTGGGGGGAAGTCTTCACACACAAAGCCAGTCATTCATTAAATCTCCCATTCAGTAAATCTCAGAGACAACTGCTAAAAAAAGAGAATGCCCGAAAGGGAAAATGCACTAACTCTTAAAAAAAAAAAAAAAAAAAAAATTTGGAGTGGTTTGTGATACAGCTCATGTTTAATCACAGAAATATAAAACTGATCTCTGCACCCTCAACTGGAAATATTGAGCACCATCCTCCTCGCCCTGTACACCAACAGCCATCACAGAAACAAAGCTAAAATATAAGCCCAGCCTATAAGCGGATGCGTATGAAGTTAAATGGAGTTTCATTGTTGGTTTCAATGGTAGATGTCCATACCCTGATGGAACTGGAACTGCAAACTTCAAAAGGACAAAAGTACTGTTAGCTGCATGAATAATTTGCTCCCCATTGAAAGGGGATATTCATATTACTTATGTAAATATCTGTGGCTATAAGTAAAGAAAAAAATATGCCAAATTGTAGAAGGGAAGCGATTTCCTTTTTCCATACTATGCACTGGCATTTCTTTTGGAATGAACATTGGTTTCTACTGTAACTGGAATGCTGTATATGGAGGAATAATCACAATTTAATCAAGTCTCTTCTTGAAGGCTCCTTGCAGAGAATGTAAGAAATAAGTGCAAATCCCCATCAAGCTAGCAAGAACTTAGAAATTGCACGACATGGCAGAATACAAAAGAAAATATTTCAGGGGCTAAAGGGGAAGAGAAAAGTTTTTAGAATTAGTGTTGTCTGAAATTATTTCATAGCTCAGTGCAACAAATACAGAATCAAAGAAAAAAAAAAAAGAAATGAAAATAATCAGATCACCGATCTGGGAAGGGCTGAACAGCCCTCAGAGCCCTCAGGCCAGGTCAGCTGTTCCTAAACCATCCCTGCTACTCCTAACAAACTACTTCTGCTTAATGGATGGATATTTTATCTAAGACTTACTGACCTGCATCCTACCGTGCCAGATCTAGAGGCACTGTATGCTTGATGTCACCACGCTACAGGTTTATTTTAGTGAAGAAAGAAGAGGAAGGATTTTTTCCACCTTGCTCCATGTCTCCTGAAAACTTTAATGGTTAATCCTCCAACTCTCAGACAAATCCAAGGATTTTAAATAGTTCTGGTACTAATTCTCAATTCCATTTGATAATTCAGGGAGCCCTCAGCTCTCTCTTTTTTTGCGTGAATAACACAATTAGTGTGGGGGGTGTCAATCATATCCCATCTGCTGACTGCCAAAGAAATTCTCACCTCTTCCACGTGTTAATGTGAACCACCGTTCTTAGCAATATGAGCATGTTTTGTATCACCTCCTGTTTAACACCTCAAACTTAAACATTGCAGACTCAGTGGGGAGTTGTAGTCAGTTTGGCTGACTACAGCCACCTCCGGCTGTATACCCATGCATAGGATGCGACTACAAGAATGGCTGGGGTAATTCAGACTTTGGACTGCACACAGAAGCAAAATTTAATCATTCTAATTCTTATAGATAGCTGGGAGAATGACCTATTTTCTCAGCAGCTGAAAAGACAAAGCTGTTGTAAGGCTATAAAGATGATTTAAGAGTATGTATCAGTTTAGAGAGAGAAAAATTCTGCAAGCTCAGACAGTTGTAAAATTGCCACTTTATGGCTGCGTCTGCTTGGACTCCGCCAAATTTAAGAGGCCACAATACCTATATTATTGTATTCAATGTTTGGCTTATATTACCTTGTCTTTGCAATCAAATCTAATGTTTAACATCACAGCCCTTCAATAATGAGATTCTGTATCAATTAAAAACAAATAAACCCAGTTACTTGCAAATATTACTTGAGGCTCAGTAGCAATTAGTCAAAGACTGAAGATGGAGAATGAATGATAACTTTTGGTCCACCAAGAATCCATACATCCAGTTTTCTTGCCCTCCGCCCCCCCCGAGATAGCAGTGTTTTAAATTACGCCAGCATCATTACATTACACTATCAAATGTCTTGATTGCAACAGGCAGATACTAGCATAATTAAAGACAACAATCTACCCTTTGCAATTGTCTAGTCGTAGAGAAAACCAGATTCATCGAGGCTCGGCAATTGTGAAATTGGGCAGAATTTAACTCCAGAAGATACTCAATTAATTACTGGAAATAATTACTGGAAATATCATAAAAATCAGACATGTTAAGTGCACAGAAATTACTAGGAGCTAGAAAGGCATTTCAAGATGAAAGTAAATCCTCGTAAGTACTTCCCTCCCCCTCTTTCGGTGTTGTTTTCCCTCTCTGTGTTTACTTCAGGAACCAGGTTTCGCTCTTGCTCCTCGGAAGGATCTCTCTTCCGGGGAGAGACCCCGCTTCACAGTCAACCAGCTCTGGCTGAAGCAGGAAGCCCGGAAGGTCCCTTACCTCCCGCCCGGGGGGGTGGTCCGCAGAGCAGCACGACTCCCTGCCCCTCTCGAACTGACACCGCGCTTCTCATTTTCGTCCTGGAGTTTTCAGGATCTGTTTTTGAAAGAAAGGTGAGCTGGATATTAGGAAACAGAAAAGACTAAATATACAGGAGTTCAGAGTTCTCAAAACCTGGTATCGCATCTCGTAGTTGCATACTAAGTTCAGTGATTTCAGTGGATCAGGTGCAAAAGAAACGGCTGTTCAACGAGAGGGAGGATGACAGAATTAGGACTGAAGCGAACTAATTTACAAGAACATAATTAAACAGATCCTATGACTAATTTTGTTCTTATACTGGGCTTATGCTACCCTAATTTTGATAACCAAAAACGAGTCACAAGCGTAACTTAAAAATAGGTCCCCAAGCTGCTGTTTCTTCTGAAATGAAGGCTCCGATGAAAATAGCATCAAGATCCTACTGGGCTCCTCTAACCAACCATAAAATAACGCTAACGACGCAGCTATTCAGAAAACAGATATCTATCTTTTCAAACAGAAGCAAAACCGCTCGACCGCCTCCCCGCAGCAGAACCCCTGTAACATCGCTAAGCTCTGGCGAAGGCAGGCACTTCGCACCTCAGCGTACTGACCCAGCGCCCTGCTCTGCCTGCCTTCAGGTCTTCTGGGATCATTTTAAGCTGTGTAAGAGGGGAAATAAATGCTACCGAGTATACATAAATGCAAAACTGCAGAGCAGCAGTGTTTTATCATAAGTGTGTATTAACTTTCCCGCTAACTGGCGACTCAAGATCCAAGAAAGTATGGCCTCGTTATATCCTTGAAATAAGCTAGATATAACATTCAATACAAACCAAGATTGTGGTTCTACACTAAGAAAGATTTTTCCACAAATATACCATGTATTTTTGCATAATAAAAACAAACAGAAGACAATTGAAAAAAAAAATGTTTGTTTATAACCTTATAAAGGCTACTAACACACACAGTCTTTAAAACAAGGCTGTCTTTATAACCAAGCATAATAGGAGTAGTGAGTTGACCAACAATAGCTATTTCCCAAAATATAATATTTTTTAATATTGAAAAGCAACAGCTGTTACAGTCAGAACACTGAGCAAGAGTGATTAGAATTTCAATGCTTCATTTAAAAAAAATACATTTATTGCCGCAATGAGATGCTGTTCTATTATTCTTTGTTACTGCACACAAAGCTCATAGAAGGGTTTCTTAAAAGGGCTATTTTCAGCTTTCCCACTGAACTTCTGTGCAGATACATGTCAGGGTCTATGTTTTCACTCACACAGTAAGTTCAGGTCTTTCCACTGGTACTTCAGAGGAGAGGAGACACGCTATTCTACACTAGAATGAATACACCTATGCAATTTGGATTTTAAAATTTACAGAAAAAAAACTGTTTTACATATAAAGTTAATTTAGAGCAAATTTTGCCCTCTTACATCACAACCGTGATGTCATAAATCTTACGCAACACCTATCATTTCTGTAATTAAGATGAACTGGTTTATGACTGCTTTCTAAGCGTGTACATTCATTTATTGCAAACACAGTCCTTCGGAAAGTCAGTTGTCTTTCAGCTGTCCGACACACTGCACGAGCAGGATGGGACTGGGCTGGGAGCACCTTGGGAAGGGACGCGACCTGCAGGACACGCCGAGGCATTCAGAAAGGCACGTCCTCGTTACCCCGCAGATACCCAGCGGGGACCCACTGCAGCTCGGCAGTTTGATCTGTTGCAATTTTGTACTGCAGAAGTTATTAATCACTGATTGCAGATGAAGACTGCTGTCACAGGGGAATAGTTTTTTGGAAAACAAGACGCAATGCAGAATCCATCAGAAAGTGAAGAATATGAGCCATACTACACTAAAAGAATAATTTTTCACTAATTAGCAGGAAGCTCTCCGTCCTACCTTCTAGAGTGGTTGAAGTACCAGACTAATCACACAGCTGCAGAAATACCATCACTTAATTCATTCATATACTTGTATATTCTCTTACACATTGCCTGGCACCATTTCGAAAATAATTAAAAATCACCATGCAAAATAGTAAGAGAGTTCTCTATTAGCGTCATACATTTGGACAATGAAGTCCAAACCTCTGACCTTGGAAAGTACTCGCTGCTTATATACGAGGTCCTGGTCTGATTTTCAGGCATCTCTGTAGCATATTCAGAATATTAACGGTCAAAGCCAGTCACGCTTGATAGAATAGCAGGAGAGATTGTTCCTTTTTGGTTGTGGGGTTTTTTTTGTTAGTTGGGGGGGGTGTGTGTGTGTGTTTGTTCGGGGTTGTTTTGGTGTTTTTTGGTTTTTTTTTTGTTTTTTAATAAAGCCAGTATCCTAACAGCAATAACACTAGGGAGTAGCGTTGTATCTTCTAACAAAACTTGCTATTGCATGAAATCATTGGGAAGGAACATTAAGTTCTCAGAAAACTGACAGGGTAAATAAAACCCTGTAAAAGCTGTGCAAATAATGGAAAAGATTGTTTACTTTTACAGATCGATTTGTATCTCTGAAATCAGAGGCTCTTGTCCTGCTGAAATGTCTTAATAGATAAAATATAACTGGAAAAAGAATGAAGATAAGAGGAGGACAGAAGATGGTTTTGAAAAGTGATGAGTCAGAACAGGACTCGCTTTTCAGTGCCCCATGGGATGACAATATCTCATTGTTTTGTTTGAAAGAAAAGGGCAGAAACATATAAAGTACTTCTGCATTCTATATATTGATCTACAGATTGTCTTATCATTAGATGTTTAAAACACTTTTTCTCTACTTTCTCAAACTGGTCACCTAAATAAAGTGTTTTAACTAGTTTCTCTTGCCTACATCTATTTACTTCTTACTTGCATTTATTATGATTTATTATGCCCCACTTTTATCTCCTTTCAACTGAAATCATACCATTCCAGTAGGAAATGAGCAATTTTATTACTTAACTATGCCAGGCAAAGTCTCTAATCATAACGATGACAATATTTTGGTTAAAATGTTACAAAAACCTGACTACACAAGAAAAAATATTCAACTTAAAACCAATCTAGAACTGTGTAATTTGCAAATTAAATGTTTTTATTGTCTGTTTATAGTTTGCCATATAGAAGAAAGTTTAAAATTAGCAACTGAGACTTTTCTGTCTCCTGAAACAGCATTTTCTTCTCCCTTCCCATGCTAATACATATATTTACCTCATTGCTTTAGTACCAAGTACATAAAGTTGCACCAACTGAAATACACGTGCCATTGCAATAAAATGGAGCAAGAAAATGTAATTCAGCTTTATTGAAAAGTCTTTTATTCTGCCCGAAAAGGAGAACAAAGAAATGTGTTCTTGCACATACAAACAGCAAGGATATGAAAACCGCATATTCCGTTGGGTCCTCTCCTTCCATTTAATAAGCTAAGTTTTAAGTCTCAAGCATCTTGCTAAGAAAGATTTCAAAATACGGAGTAACAGTAACGTAAGCACATTTTCACTGCCTCTAGCCTGCAACAACTGTTTTATGCATTTGGAACAGAAGCATTTAGAAGTTCATGTGATACCCATGCCAGTTAAAAGACATGGGTTTGTGAATTCACGAGGGGAAGAGAGTACACTACCTGAGGCATCTGTATAAGGTAAAACCGACCTTTATCCCACCTGACGTCAACATGCAAGAAAGAATTAAAAAAATTGATCTTCATCTGCAGAACGCATGTCTGCTGACTGCATTCACTGCAAGCACCTTCTAAAACGTTTCTGGTTTCTGTAATCTTGCGTAATCAAAGAAGGTAAGCAAACAGATCATGCAAGATCAGATCAAATATTACGTCTATGCTTTGAAAAGACTAGAACACCATGTTATGAAAAATTTTTTATGACAAAACTGCTCCAGACACACAACTCCTAGCTTGTGGCAGCACTGAGTTGTATCACATCGTGCCAAGAAAGCTGTGTGATGTTTCACCCCTAGTCACGCGTATCTGTACACAGGATCTTCGTAAGTTAGTAGAGGCTGCTAGAAATTATACCAACTTCTAATCTTTTTTTATTTATTTTTAAAAGTAATGCACAGGACACATTCACTCCCTGGAGAGAAGCAAGATTCAGTAGGTTTCCAACTCCAAGTCCAGTGACACCCAAGCATCTTATTACACTTAAATCAATTGGTATTTATTGTCAACATATGTTTAGCAATTTGACCATGTTTTGATAACTGCAGAACAAGGGTTCATGCTCTACAAACATAATTGTCCCTTAAGAGCCACAAAAATATTTATTCCATTACTTCATTAGACTCATTATTATTCAAAGCAGCAGAACTTGTTAAACATACTTTATGTATAATTCTGTGCTGGTAGGATGTTCAAGTACCTAAATGAGTCAGACAACCAAATCTTAACTGTTTTCTTGAATAGGTAATTCTAAAGTGGGGACTTTGTTCGATGTCAGCACGTAATGAAGTACTAATTCACAACCCGCTTGCCCTAGTAAAAGTCACATTATTAAAAAAGAAATGAAATACCAATCTCTCAGCTCTTAAGAAAAAATAACAGCCTCAGTGTGTTGTAATAGCTATGTTGGTAATTACATCTTCTGGAGAAAATAGAATAAGACAAATCTGTTGCTTTAAAAAAAAAAAAAACACAAAAACAAACACCACAAAAAACTCTTCACCACCACCTAAATCATCTACGTTCTTCCCCACCACTCTATACCCCAAAATTGGCTGTACAAAGGCATTTGTGTGACAGTGTATTTTATACTTCTTTAGACAGATACCAGAAGCCGAGTGTACACTTGGCATAGTTTTAAGTTTCTTAGAAATACTTGTATCAGCTCAACAGAATAGTTGCTCACACGGCCCGTTAACCCCAACACACTGCCTGCAGACACACAGCGCCTGGAAAAGCCCAACAGAGCTGCACGTGGAGCCAGCGAGACTTTCTGCTGCCTTCCCCGGCCTTCGGATCAAGCCTGGGAGAATCATGCTGGGGTGGGAGGGAGGGATGAGACCAAAAATTATCTCCATAATCATCCGTTATTGTTGGGGATAGAAAGGAGAGCGGAGAATAATGTTAACAGTCAAAAGTGAACAAAGCATGCCAAGAACTGGAGTGACAAATCACGCCGAAAGAGATCCACCAGCTACTGGGGAACCATCTCCACAGTTTCATTTTTGGCAGGCTGGTGTTACAGGGAATTCATATAATTTCACAGCAACCTCTACAAAATTTCTTAATGCTGTGATACACTGCTGAACTTTCATTTTATGTTATGACATTTATCTGTACGAAGGTATCAGTACAGCGGGTTACACGCACACACAATAGAGTATTTTTAAAACCCCATTTTGGTAAGAGAGGAGCAGCTCTGGCGCTGTTGGTGTCCTCCTGCAGCCCAGGACAGCGGCACGGCTCCTCCGGGTGAGACCCAGCCCTGACGCATGGCAAGTAACACAGCCCTGCGGCCACCGATGGCCTGGCCACTGCACGCCCGAAAGGCTCCAGGACAGGGCAAGCAGAAACAACCTCCCACCCTTCAAGGCACTTTTTATTCACAACCCAAAGCACTACTTAGACAACATTGAATTTTTAGTTTGAAATACTGCTCCTGTCTCTGCTCATGTTACATTAGTCTCATTCAGCAAAGGCCATCTGAGTCTGTATCTCGCATCCATAGAAATACTGCTAATAAAATGCAGCAAACTTCTACATAGAGCAAGCAGGAGAGGGAAGAGACCCTGCAGGTTGTTTCCATTGCATGAAAAGCAGAACACCTAAGGAGCGAGTCGTGCAGGGACTAAAGGCTGCCGGAGCCAGCTGGGGTGAACAGCACCAACCAACAGCATCAAAAACTTATTTACAAAACTCTCAAACTCTTCACCTCCCCATAAATCACTTGGGGTGCAGCAAAAAATGAAATAGGATAGAATTAAACACACACCAGTTAAACAATAAAGTCATACAATAAAGTCTGTGTTACATAAACATAAATAGGAAAAGCTAAAAAGAAATTGGCAGGGATGCATCAAAGCGCGGTGAACATGAGATGCAGCGTGGAAAGAGGTAGAAGAGTCCGCAGTAACAAGGGAGAGGGACGGAGAGAGATGAAATGCTTCTGTGGGCTGTGTGGAACAGAAGGAAGAGACCAGAGACTGCAGAATAGAAAAAGCAGTAGAGGAGCATTAATAGCGTAAAAGTTGAGTCAACATCTGATGAGCAGGGAAATTTTTTTTTTTTTTTTTAAAACGCGCTTTGCATTGGCAAAAATGCACTGAGAGAACTGGAAAAACAGCGTTGTAAGGGAAATGCGTGTTTTGAAGGAAAGGCATTCTCCAATAAATATTTCAAAAAGTATGCCTTCCATAAATTCATATTAACTGGGAACTATCACTGAACTCCAGGCAAACACAGCACTGAACAAAGAAATTCAAGTAATTTAAGAAATATCTCAGGAGGGAAGGATGTTTGCTCAAGGAAATTACCCTACAGGCGATTTCTCAGGTGCAACACAGGTTTTGCCCCCCTAAAGCTTTCCGAAAACAAACCCTAAGAATATCCTGACAGCCTATAAAGCACCTCCATCAATAACCGCTCGTGACCACAAAGCAAGTTTAGTGGTGAAGAATACCAGGCTATTCATGTCTTAATAAACCGATGGCTAAATCCTTTGTCATATCTAGGTCCAGTTACCTGAAGGTTTGTTTGTTCATTAAATAAGAGACAGTGTTTCCAAGAAAACTTTCCTCAATAAATCAATCAATCAATGAAAACCATCCTACAACAGTTCATTTTTGAAGCACTGGGAACATGCTGATGACAACGGGATTTTTTTTTTTCTGCCACTGACTTCACTCCTTTATCTTTCCGAAGACAGTCACCTTCCTTAAAGAAATGGATGGATTCTCCCACAAATATTACAGAATATAGCTGGGTTGTCACCAGAAAGTATTTCTAGAATATGGGTAACCAAAATCTGTCATCCTCTCCATCTCACTTGGTATGGATCACCTGGCAAAGAGCCCCACTGCTTTGATTAGGGCCATGTGGACTATAACAGATGTAACGATGACAAATAACAGATACAGCAGATGAGTAAGTGTCCTATCAACGGATGTCTTACCACAGCTGCTGCTTCACACATAAAAATACACTAACTTGTTAGTCAGCATAAAAATCCAATATTCACAGGCCTTCAAAATATTTATAATTCTCATCAAAATATGTGTCCTACCTGGGTTAAGCAAAATAATATGAAATGCACAAGTTCATATAGAGCTGCAAACATAATAAGGAATGCCGTTAACTCCAACAGAGCTAATTAAAAACACAGTCCCTGGAGGAAGCCGTACCATCTTTATGGAGCTGCTCCAGCTCTCCAGAGCGAGCCTCCAGCTTTCACAGCCTGTGGACCACCTCTTTGAGGATCAGGCTCTCCAAAGCTCTGCAACCCTGAGACTGCTTTTCTTGCTGTGATTAAAACTCTGAAGTAGCTTTATCTGTTTACGTCTGTCCCTCTACCACCAGCTTTGCAGCCAGCAGGCACATGCAATGAAACAAGCCATCTCCCCATCCATGAGCTACAATGCTGGAGTAATTCGCCTAGAAGAGAGCAAACCTTAACCCATGACCTCCCCTGCCAAAATCACCTGTGCCATTTTCTTTTCAGAATCATTTTCTCTATAGCTCCAGCTGCTGTTGGTATTTTTAACTTGACCTGCTAACACTAACAGATTTTTATTTTTTGTTTTTATTTTAATAATTCTCCAGTATACTCTTTCTCAACCTAAAAACAGACGGCTTTGTCAGATACATTACCCCCCAACTCTTTTAATAAAAGAAGTAGAAGAGAACTTAGAGAAGATGACTATTTCTACATAAGTGATTTCAGTAACCTACTTGAAGTAAGCCATACAGGGGATAGAGTGCAAGCACAGAAATTAATACTGTATCAAGAATAATATTTACAGAGGAATTCAGAGGAAATTAGAACTTTTAATTTTATTATCAGAGTTACTGGAAGATGAAAAATGCAGAGGCAGAAATAAAAGTAATACAGGTAGCACATTTGCCTGGTTCATGTAGAGGAAGAACAGTTATTTTACTGTATTAACTATTCACGTAACAATTTTAAGAAAAAGGTAAGTGAATTTTCACATCTGACAAATAAAATAACTCAGACTTGGTATCCTGAATATAGCGTATGGTACTGACATTAATTGCCTCTGTGATGTTCAAACCTAACACTTCTGAAACACAGGTATAATACGCTCTTCCTTGGGTGCTCCACTACAACTGCAGCGGTATCTAGCTGAGTACAAAGATGTTGCCACAGCATAAAACAGATTCTGGAAAACTGCTGCAAACATTTATGACTATAAATCTCTTAAGTTACTAGCTAGGATTAGACTACATTAACAGGCTCAGGAGGACAGGACAGATAAGAAAAATGATCTATTTCTATCCAGACACCGTACAGCAACACTAAAGTTGTGGCTTAATGGATGTTCAGGAACACATCAAAGCAAACCAGAATATATTTTGATCATTTCCTTTACGGTAGCTAAAAGTGGCTAAAGCAGATGGTCTGTAGTTACTTTCTTACAGACTTCAGGGAACGGGGATGCAGTGAAATGCATTTCTTGCCATGATGTCATTTGCAGTTGACAAGCAAAACTGGTATTTCCTACTGCAGATGAGGCAGAAAAAAAAAGAAAAAACCACATCATTTTGATGCTGACAGAGGAGATGTTTAAAACAAAAAAACAAAAAATTCCCAGGTTCACATAAAAACACAAAAATGAAAAAGTTTAACTTGATCTCTAGGAGGCAGGACGTTGTGCAGTGCAAGTGGCAGAAACATTTCTTGAATACTGAAGATGAAAGCCAAATGATGAAGTTTCCCATGAAGCCGTATCTCCAACTTGTGCACAAGCACAAGTTCTTAAAAAAAATTATTCAATCAAAAGCTAAAAAACATTGCATAATCTAATTCAGTATTCTTGTGCAAACATATTACTCTGTAGTCCCTAATAAAATTAAAAGAACATACTGAGGTTGCAAACTCAATTACTTGAAGTTAGAATATGCCAGAATTAAGGTTCCCTAAGATCACAAATATTGGCCGAGAAAAAAAAACTGAAACAGTAAGATTTCAGCACCAAGGGCTCGGGAGGGAAGCATGTGTTGGCCCCTGTTGGCTGGGGAGACGTTGCAGCTGGGAAAGGCACCGAGGGACATTTGCTATCAGGAAGGTTACAAACACAGGTCCCATGAAGCAGCCACCCAGACTGAAACCCCCAGCTCCAGAGAGCCCAGTCCCAATGCCATGGTCTCTCATGGGGTCTGCGATGCTTTAGGTTGAGATGCAGTTCCTCACATTTCTGTCATTCCTCACACACCTTTGTGCTTGTCCCCCTTCTCCTCAACAGCTTTCCCTTCAGTCCTTGCTTCCCCACCAGTTCCAGCCTCCTCAACTCTTACCAACACTCAGGCACAGCACGATCCTCAACTTTTCTTAAAATCCCTTTATCCAGTCTCACAAAACTCATTCTGCCAACCCCTTAATTATGATCATGATATTCATTATAATCAATTAAGTTTCTCTATCTCCTCCCTCTTCTTTTAATCCAGAGGGATTTCATAGTTTTTGCTGCGAGGGTCTGAACTCAAAACAGACCGTCTCATCTCAACAGCAATGCCAGGCTCCGTTAGTTGAGCGTTACAGAGAAATAGCAATAACAACAAGCATGGGAGCAATCAAGAGTTTGGGCATGCTCTTCCTAAGTTTTCACATGTAAGGGAAGACCTAGAAAGGGATTTTCTTGTCTATACCTAAGGTACAGGGAGAAGAAGATGCAGCAGTGAAGCTGGGAAGCTTCAGGGAGCAGAATTTGATCGAGGTGTTTCTTAAACAGCAAAGGCAAAAGACTAAGAGTCAATTCAACCAAAAACAGCCTAAAGGCCATCTCAAGGCCATCTAGTCTCATTTTGGAGCTGCTCAGCATGGGGAGTTGATGATTCGTACCAGAGTTTCCTGCTACTAGAACAGCCAGTTTCTTGTCTTATCTGGAAACCTCTCCTTTCCTCAAGTGCTGCTGAGTATATTTAATTAGTTTTCGAGAGTCTGAATGTTCAGTGGAAGGTGTCAAATTATTTTGCACCTATGGCGAGCTGCAGCCCGGATCAAGTGCATGGCAGCTCTTGCTGAGCACTTCGCACTCCTGGTAGGACGTTTAAGGAAACCTGATGAGCAGAGACGCTTGCGGTTGCTCCAACACGCGCAGTGAGACACGCTGCAGCAGTTCTACTTATCTGTGCCGAAATATGTTTTCACTGTAAGCAACTTCCTTACACTTGTACCCTCCCACCAACAGACTCTCAGCAGTCAATAAAAGAAATCGTTAGAGCGGGGTGAAGGCATACGGAGGAGTAAACACCGCCGTGACCCGCAAGGCTGGCGCTGGCTTTGCGGCAGCTCTCAGCAGCACGCTGCCCGCTCGCCTGCCTATCCTGTTTTCACAGGAGTTTTTCCTGGCATCATTTCTTAGGTAGGACAAACCCAAAGGCTGGAGCCCAATAAACTCAAGTTAGAATTAAAACTGCGGACAGTTCAGAAGCAGCAACAAGTTACTGCAAACTGGATAAGGGTTTAATACAAGGGTTACTGAGTAAAATTGTATTGCGATATCCAGGAGATCAAAACAGATCATTTAAGAGTTCCTTCTCATCTTTCATCTTAAAAAGACATGATTAACCTATGGCATAGCTTATTTTCTCAAATCTAAAGGTAGTGTAAACACTACCTTGTATCCTACCGAAGAACTGCTCTGTTCCTACCAGCTACACAAACATCAGCCTGACCAGAACTACAGACAAAGTCCACCCACTGCAACGAAGCCAAAGTTTCATTTGCTCTGTCCCACATCTACTTCTGCCCCTCGTATCCTCTATAAAATCAGAATAGCCTTTTCAGTACGTGTGCCACAGCTTCAGTCTGGTTACAAAACCTCTCTTCCAATATTAATCGTTGCTCTGACCCAGATATAATAGAGACACATTTAAAAAAACAAGCAGTATAATGCCCACACAGATAACAAATCCCATGTTTTGGTTTATAAAAGCAGGAACAATAATCGTTACACAATTAAGCAGAGGGGTAAATAGATGATAAAATTGCATTTGGTCTTGCTCAGAATGAATCAGTATCTGACATTGCATTGTCTGGAGGAAGAACAGGAGACCCCTGCAAGCATGACTTGGAATAAATTAAATTCATTACACAAAGCAATGATTTGGGGTAAGAACTCACTCTAACTTGATCTACTTGGACACTTTATATAGTGACAAATCAATGCAACTCAGGGTGTGTGGCAGACAAGAACCACAGTGTGCTTAAGTGTCTTGCTTTCAACTGAAAAC
This sequence comes from Calonectris borealis, assembly GCF_964195595.1. Classification (NCBI taxonomy): domain Eukaryota; kingdom Metazoa; phylum Chordata; class Aves; order Procellariiformes; family Procellariidae; genus Calonectris; species Calonectris borealis. Next base: position 4,335,435 of record NC_134321.1, on the reverse strand, counting down.
AGCTGCAATGCCTAGCAGCCCTTTTCCAGCCTCTAGACCAACATCATCTTCTCAGACACTGGGATGTGAGAAATCGATTTTACCCTTGCCATGGAGTCAGTAAATACTGGAGTCTGGAAGTATGTTTAGGTCCCACAGTTTAGAGACAAAGATCAGAATCTCTAGACAATTTTTTTCAGTAAAGAAGGATTTATTGTGAGGCAAAAAGGCTTCTAAAAGAAACAAGATAGTAATTCCACTGAATCCCCATCAGAAAAGCTAGGAGAAAGAAAAATGCAGGATGGATAAGACAGAACTGGCTTAAAGAGAGGCTATAGTTACTTTTAAATGGAAGTGAACAAAAGAGTTATACACAGAGATGAAACAGTAAGTAAGAGTAGCATATGTTAAGAGCTGAAGTTATTAAATACTAAGGAGAAAAATGCTAGATATTGTTAACCAAAGAAGCTGAACATTCAAAAAATTCTTCTGAAAAGAATATGAAATAAAATAAGAAAAAGATATGCATTAAGGAAACAGAGGTTCAAAAACAGCTGAATACAAAGGAGTGTGAGCAATGAATAAGGAAATGCAAAACACAACTGTTAATATCAGATTATTAATAATCAAAAGCATCCTATCATAGACTGCTTTGGTACTTGGGGAGCGAGTGATGAAGCCTACTGGCAAATTGCAAACAAGAGTTCAGAGAGCAGATGAGCAGCTGTGGCAGCGTAGGACCAGTCTCTAAATCAAGAAACCCAGTAAATCACCAACTCATTTGATTGTTTAACTTCATCACTGGGTAAAATAGCAGTACATATAGTAGAAGCAATATAAAAGGACTAGGAAAACACAAATCATTAGATGTCACGACGACGATAAGTTCATGAAGAGAAACCGCGCTCAACGACATGGTAGCTGCCTTCTTACACACCAGGGTTTCAAATGGATGTCCCCAGACACCAGTTTCAGCCCATCATCTACAAACTCTCATTCTCTCCTTCAGCTCTGCAAGACCACAAGGTTATCCACGCTGTCTGCAAAGTGCTAATATAATGCAAACATTAATATGAAGTTGAGGGGGGCTGGGTGTGTGTTTGTTTTTTGAAATGGTACCACTTGTAAATGATGAATGTCTATGGACAAAACACTAATTCAACTTAAGTCTTAAGTTATTCCCATACGTCATTAACATTTAAACGTGGTTTACCTGGTTTTGTGTAAAGTGGTTTTGACTTGCTTATTTCCATGGTAAGGAATATTAGAAAAAATTCTGTATAACCTTTTAGTAAAAAGCTACAAAAATAAAAGTTCTAAGGAAACAAATGAAGGCATTTGAAATTCAAGTGCTAAAAAGGCCTTCCACCTAACTGGTGAGTTCATCTTTCCAGCTTGCTCCATCCCTCAAAAGCTAGTGCAAACAGATTATCCACAGCACTTTCTTCTTTGCTCTTCTTGCAGCAAAAGAGCGAAAAAAGAAAATGCAGGGATCATTTGAGCACATTAACCTCCTTGGAAGAGAAGGGAATGAGACAAGATCTTTAGAGAATTGCATTCTGTCTGCCTCCGCAGTAATGGCATTACACTTGAATGAAAGCAAAATTATGTGGAAGACTGTTAGTTTACTGAAGGGTCAAAGAGATGACAGCTGTGGCAGGCGGCGGTAAACCTTTAATATGCCATGATGTACCAATGTGCACTTTCTTCAGCGGATGAATAAATGTGGCTGAACAAGCGATTACACCTGAGCAAGCAACTGCATAGATGAATAGATTCAGCATCAGACCACTCGAAAACAGAAGCTGCGGGAGTGGAGAAAAAGAACTGCCTAGAAATACCTGCCTGTTCTTCTGCTACTCTGTTTATAAAAACAAATACAGATCCCAGTGCTACTGAAAAGAGTTTAATAGATTGAGACATGTACATAAGGAGAAAACCCCCAAAACACAGTGGGACCTCAAATCTTTTTGTTGGTATCTAAGCAGAATCGTTAAGTGACAGATGCTATATGTGCAGATTGATCTCCAGCCTAAGCCAAATTGCCCCGCGTAGGGTGATGTAATCCTCAGAAGTGTATCATTAACTACAATTTAATAAAAAGCCATGGGCTGAAAAAATACAGTTTCATAAAAAAGAAAGAAGATCCCTCACTGCACAGGGCTGAGAAAGGTAATAACAGGAAAATAAAACACAGGTACTGCATCTCGTCTCATAAGTAGTGAGAATTTCCTTGGTTATTAAATGAGATTCCCCACAATTCACAGCCTGTGCTTTCTGTTGCTGCTCACTACCATATTCTACTGGAAATACATAAATACATTATCGATACAAAAATAAAGACAGAAGCCATGCAGTGTAATAGGAGTAGTTCTGCAAGTTCCATTGCTTTAGTGTTAAGATACCTACTTTGCTTAGCAATTAGCTATACCAACAGCAAACATCAGGAAGCAAAGTAGGCAGGCTGGCAGCAAATCAGAGCCCTGAAAAAGTACATTTAAAGTAAGAAGATACACAGTGAAGATATTTAAACAGTTATTCTCAATCCCGCCTGAACCTGACATTTATTGTGTTGCAGCCATGGGTTACTTACAGTTAAAACTTACTATATATTTATATATTCATTAAGTGTTAGCATAATTTGGTACATCACAAGACAACTGTGCTTGTTATACACCTTTTAGCAACATCATTTTTTCTATTTCAGAACTTGTTGCTGTAAAATACATTCAGGATTATTATTTCAAGTATTTGTTTCAGTTTGAGGAGGCTCCAAATCCAAGTTTTTTTAGCCATGAAGGGTGGAGTATGACAGAGAACACAGATGTGTTTATGTTTGATTTTGTAAGTTGTAAAACTACAGTTGAAAGATCAAAGCATTAAATTCCTAATGAACGTTACTTCAATGGGCTTTAGATCAGGCCCTTAATGTGGTATTAATATAATGTAGATGTTTTTAAGTATTATCTTAATATTATCCGTAGTATGCTAAATGGGCTAACAAGACCCCATTAGGGTAATTCTGACAAACCAACCACGGGCTGAAATTCTTTCCCTAGCAATGACTTGCTTTGATTTTTCAGTGAATATAAGCTTTGTTTTCCCAAATAAGCCATATACCAGAGGTTTAAGAACAGTCCTGAAGTGGAAGGAAAGCCACCACTCCCCCCCCCCCCAAAAAAAAAAATTCTGCAAGAATTTAAATGAAAACATTTTTTGTTTAGAGCTTTACGGGGGGGGGGGGGGGGGGGGGGGTGCAGGAAATGCCAAAATTGTTAGTTATTTATAAAAAGGCTTACACCTACAGAAGTGAAGCTAGCACTTCAAAAGGTTCCTGTGAAACACATTTCAGAATTTAGGCATAAAGTCTAAATACCTAAAAATATAATTGATCATATTGGTTTATTCTTTATGTATATTCTGTGATTGAAAGAAAACTTTTAGGTTTTAAAAGCCTTAAAAAAACCCTACAGACAACCCCCCCAACCCAAAAAATCTCCCCCCAAACTCCACCGCCAAAACCATCAAAAAAAACTTACAATGTAAGAACTAGACACTACATGGGCTAAATAACTTCAGCAAACAAATTACTGCCCTCCAAAGAATATCTAAGTTGGCAAAATTGATGTTTAAGTCAAAACTAATTATTGCCAAAATGTAGATAGCTATTAGAGAAATGAACAAGAGGGATTATGAGGATGAAACATGAATGGGCTAATAAATAAACAGTCTATTCCTCACCCACTGACAATAAATATGCTTTGAATGCACGCAGAAAGTTTGGTAGCAAAGCTGCTCTCAGCAGGACTCTGGCAGTAACTAATAAAAACTATCTAACAACAAGTTGCATGCAAAACTGCAGTTCCAGAAGACCCTTATTTCTTAGTGTCAGTGCTAACACTGCAGCAACCAGGTTGCATCTCTAGTTCACAGCAAGGCATCAGGATTGAGGTAGCAGACAGTTAAAGTATCTCCATGACAGCTATGGAAGAAAAATTTTGATTCAGATCACTATCTTCCATTGCACTTCAGTCCAGACACATTATATTAAGCAAGTCCCATCAAGTGAAATATTTAATATGAGAAAAAGATGTAAAGAGATGAAGCAACAGCTGCTTTTTTCAACCTCATTTAATGCCTTAAAGTGGCAAGCAGATGCAACTAACAGAGGACGTGAACCCTTTTGCACAAACTGGTTTTACACTCTGACCTGGGGCCTCGTGCCTGTGATACGCAGGATTCAAAGACCCTCCCCAAGTCAAGATATTCCCAGCTGTGGAGCTGTGGGCCACCGGTCATGGACCGACAGGCAGAAGGGCTGGACACAAAGCCAGCAGTTAACACAGCACCAGCTAGACCTCTGCTTGCACCCAACTTTCTCTTAAAAAATTCCAAGTTACACGAGGCGCAAAATCACAGCAAGTTAAGACTTACCTTCACCAAAATGGGCACTTTTCTCAAGTTATATAGCCATAACATTGCAGGTCATTAAGTCTGTATTTTTGGCTGGGCATGTAGGTTGGCCTTCATCTTTTTGAAAGTTTTGCCCAGACAACCTACTAAAACAGCATGAAAATTTTAGTCTTCATGAAAAAACTACACTAAAAAACAATGTAATAAATAGCTTTGGGTAAAAAGATGATGGTGTTTTATAAATATATCTCTCTCCAAAATATTCTTGCCCGTATTTCCTGTGCTAGAAAGTCTCTGCTCACCATACTCCCCTCCTTCACAAGCTATTCATGCACAAGCTTTGAAAGATAGTAAAAGACAAGTAGATTTACATCAAAACAAAAAAAAAGATAAGGTTGCTATGGGAGTAAGAAGACAAAAGCTGTTACTTAAGCCAACATAAAAAGGATGAGAACTGGAGAGAACTCAAACGGAATTGAAACTGTCACCCCAACCGATAAGGTTATGATCTGCAATAACTGCTTTTCCCCCCCTTCATTTAATCTATGTTTTTATGTAATTTCATTTTCTCTTCAGATACTATTTACAGAATACAGTAATTCAAGTTAAGATCCAAAAAACTTAAAAAGAAGAATTAGAAGTAATATTTTCCAATATGTTGCTCACTACTCTCACTCACTTGTAAACTCTTATAAAAGTTGAAATATGCCCACTCTGCATTAATGCTATGGATGTATATCCAGAATTTGAGATGAATCTTTAGATTTTATATATAAAATATATATATAAAAAAATATAAAAAAAAAATAGATTCAGCCACGTAATCCTCTTTCTTTAAACGACAGTCTATGGTCTGCAATAAAGTTTTGCATAGGCTAGTAAGTAAATGCAAATTTAGTTTTTTTCCACAGCTGCAATCAAAGGCAATTCTTATAAATCTTGAAGACAGAAAGAACTGTCACACCACCCCCTCACCCCCAAAAGTCAAGGCACCATTAATGTCAGTAGTTTTTCTCAAAAAACACTGTCTCTTACCAGAGCTTGCTGGAATCGCTTCCCAGCTAGCACAAAACATCACAGGAAGGAATGAATCTGTCCCATTTTTAAGCTGTTGATACAGGATAAATGTTTCTTCATATTTTGAAAAATGCAGGGAAAATGTATTTCCTTCCATTACATATCCCCATAGGTGCCTTGACTCATTAAATAACATGCCGTATGATCTCCCTACACAGTGAACTTTAAAAATGAGAAATGTGATGAAACCTTAAAAGACCCAATTCATAAAGTCTCTACCGATGGATGATCTCTGGCAACATAAAGACCAGAAAGTAATCTGGAATGAACTAGCTAAAAAATTTCTTGAACATACAGCAGAGCTTTAAAAGAGTGGTTCTTATCTGTACTTTAGCTCTTCCAAGCTATGCAAAGGCCTCCTAAAAGTGACCAAGGAGCAGATTTGAAGCTCCTTTAAGATGCCATTGCAAGATTTATGTTGGGGTACATTCGCGTCAATGCAAATCAAATCCCGTGTCTGGTACCAAGGCTGTTAGTGTCACAATTTGCCCGTTATCTTCAATATCATAAAATTTGCCATTCAGCTGTTTACCAATAGCAATACCTTTATCTGTCACCTCTGAAGTATGGCAGAATCCTTAACTGAATCTAATATTGAACTATTTGGGGATTTTCCATGTTGCTTTCAGAGTTATAAATAGTTGTATGAGGAACCAGGATAAAATATACACTAATTACCCTCAACTACGCAAATTAAGCTGTTTTTAATTCAGGTTTAAAACATTTTGAAGTTCTCATTGCACAGCCACCACCAAAGGCAAATGAACACTACATTTTTCTTTGCAGTCCTTTGCCTCTTGCTGCAGAGCACCCAAAGATGCACTGAATTATTCTGCAAAGTATATGCCTTGTGTGCAAGGCGTGACTCGCAGTTCATGGGGACAAGGTGGCATTTCGAGCCTCTCCAACCTGCAATGGTGGAGGAGGGCACAGGAGTTGTGAAATTTTCTGCTTATTTAAAATAAGCTCCTGACATACTCATTGCCTCTACTAAACAAAAGTGATGCTAATCCACCAATTCCTCACACTTGGTACTTCTTAACAAAACGACACTTAGGAGATGGAAACAAGCCCCGATGTGCATTTACAACAATGCAGAAAGTCTCTGGTTTGTGACTCTCTTCACATAGACCCTTCCAAGGGTCATTATGTTTTTTCCTGGCAATTTGAATGGAAACTGCTAAGTCACCTGCACGAGGTCACAGCCATCACAATTCAAACCCAGGTCTCCTTAAAACCCACAGCCCTGTGCCCTTTGCAGCAGGCTGTTCCACGTTTCTCATTTTACACCACGGGGAAACATCCAGTCGGCTTCAGTACACAGAGTTCCTTACTGTGTATCATTGCATAAAGTTACTCCATACCTCCCCTTCTTCACTAAGGCTTTCTGTTCCCCTCTGTTGCATTAAAATAGCACAAATACTTCCAGCGACTGGTTCAAATAAAGTGGTTTCTATGTTCAAATGTTTCTCCAGAGAGTTCACAGTCCCTGAACATCTGACCCTCGACTCTGCAAGAGTAAAGGATAACCAAGCACAAACACAGTCACCTACGTGTCATCTTCAGCTTTCTCTTCCGAGAGAGCATACAGCACTTGGCTAGAAAAAGGCCTACATTCCTGCCAAAAGGCATATGTTTGAAATACTTTTGACTTAGTTACAAGACTCCTAAAAAGTCAACAAGAAAGTCGTAACTATTTGTTCCACCCAAGAAGGAAGAAACATCACGCTACATTAAACAGCTATATTTTAATATTCTGTTTATAGTTATGGAAATTTTGTTCATTTTAGCATCAATAAGTTCTGATTGTGCTAATCAGACAAGAATATAAATGAGCTTTTATTTGCTTAGGTTTTCAAAGATGTATAGTAATATGGTTGAGGTTAAGCTTTTGCTTTACAACCTTGTGTTATTTTTTTACTGAAAACCAAGTGTGAAAATTGTGTTCTGATCCCTGATAAATACTGATCCCCAAAATCTCATCACCGATACATACATCCTGTATTGGAAAAGTTAAAGGCTAGTATCATCCCATTTGTTATTAAACAAGAAACTGAAAGGTTAATTATGGCAAAACCCAAGCTTTTGTCCAAGAGGCTAGCAGCAGCATATTTAATATTACCAAAAATTAAAAACCTAAACCATTCATTTTGAACATGATCATCAACAACAAAATCAGAACAGTTTCTTCTGGAAGGCTTTTTTAAATACAAAACCAAGTATTTATTCTCAGTTCTACTGTTTTCCTGAACATCTGCCAAATTACTCAGCTTTAGATTTCAACTGCAGTGTACCTCCCCTGTTTTTCAACTGTCAATCACTACCACTTTCATATGTTCCCCCCCACCCCGTGTCCTGAGCTTCCCAAGTAAGGGGCTGATACAGCTTATGTTTTGCACAGCAAACTTCTCCCAAAATCCTTTTCCCTTGTGTTCCCCCTCCCCAATGTCTTTTACCTCTCTGCTCGAAGAGAAAAGGGTTTCCCCCTGCCTGCCTTGGTATTTCTATAGCATGACTCACCTGCAGATCTCCAGCCTTCATAAAGAAACAAGCACCCTAGATCTAATTTTGTAGATAAGAAATAGAAGATTAAAGGTAGTACCCAAGAATTATCACACTAGATGAGATTACTCATCCATCTTGGTCATCATTTATTCTTCAGCAATAGCCAATGACAGATACTTCAGAAGGTAGTTTAATCAATGAAGATGGCTGAACAGCAAGCCTGGGATGCTTCTGCCTAGTTTGCTATCAAAAGGCAGAAGAAACAATAGGATGGCTATGCAATAGGATGGCTATTCAGGTAACGAATGAAAGCTTTATCTTCATTTCATTACACAAACCAGCAGAAGAAAGGCAAAACAGCGAAGCTCTAAGCTTTTATCTCTTCAGTAGGGACAGCCTGGCAACTAAAGAAGAATGACTTTAATAGCTGCTGCCAGGGGACAGGGAAGAAGAGATAAGATGATGCTTTAAGAGAGAAGGAAGAGGGATCCCAGCTTGCAGAGAGCGGATGACACAGCCTCTCCTCGACGCAGGTCCTATCGTCCCCTCGTACCACCTCGGGACAGGGCTGCCTGATGTTGGGGTGGAAGCCAGCTGTCCTGCAACAGCTTCCAACACCTTGCTTCTCCTGAAACTCTGCGTTGCCAATGTTGGACCATGCTAATCCAAAAAACAGCTGTGGAGAGGCTCCTGTCCTACCCTCATCACACGGCAGGCATGCTACGTGCTAAGGAACAGCTTTGTACCTTCAAAAGCTACTTTCTCAGAGACAGGAGACGGAAGTCATACAATGAATAGCCATATACTAAATACCTGGCAATGATCTACCTACCAAGAAACTCAGCTAACAGAAGTCCCAAGGCACTGGGAGTTATCACCATTCTTATTAAACAAATATTTAGACTGTGAATTTGGGTAAGTATTCTGTTACTATTAAATGCACCCAAGCTCCAGAACCTTTTACAAAAAATACACTGGAATTACTTGCGATATTCTACCATACTTTAAACTGCACTAGGCAGAAGAACTGTATAAGACACAGATGTACAGCCTTCATGCTCAGTAATATTTGCAATAACAAAATTTTATTGCAGGATAAAGCACTTGAAAATTTCTTCTTGGTAATTTATGTAAAAATTAGAATTGCCACTAGCCCAAATTTCTCCATTCAAATGTCACAAAATCTATGATGAGTTTAATTAATGAAGGTAAAGAGAGCATTTGTCTTGTTGAAATGAAGCATTAATTGTCTGGAGGTGAGGATTCAGCTTTAAGGTTAGACAGTATCTGCAACAAGAAGCAACCGCTTTTCAAGAGAAGGTTTTCTTCAGCTTGGAAGACGAAGCAGAAACTGAGGGGACTCTCCACAGGTATTTAAGGTCTCTCTTCAAAAACAGTTTTAATATCACAGCATTTTCCACACTTAAGGAATTAAATATTGTAACTGATAAGAGTATGCCCACCATTGAAATACAGACTCCTGTAAATCCACTGAACTTGGAGAAAGCCCACTAAGTCAATGACAGTCTTTTCATTGATTTGGACAGCCCCAGGTTTATATACAGCTATAAAAAGAAAAAACAAGGGATCCTGATGGAGGAGACTGTATTTATTACCTCACTTAATTCCAAGTGAGCGGATTAGCATCGTTCTCCATTGCTGCTCACCTTCTTATTGCAATATTGACGAAGAATGAAAACAAGCCCTGAAAAGCCTTTCTCGAAATGGTAGGCTGAAAACAGAAAAGCTCGCAATGCTAAGGCACAAGCATACAAAAAGACTACAGTTGTATTAAAAGCAAGAGCTGCAGCAGGGAGGCAGAGGCAAGATTTACACTGGTTCACAGCAAGAGCTGAAACTGGGTCTCCAGTTACCATCATCTGTCATTTTATAGGCAAAAGATGCCTGCAGCAGGGCAAATTTCTTGCCTCCCAGAGGTTAAATATCAGGCTGTTTGCTGTATCCTTTGTTCACCCTAATAGAGGAGTAGTTAGGCTTGATAGTATGCTGGGTTTAAGTGCAAAGGGATATCTACAATGGGTGCCTTTTCAGATTTACAGCAGCAATTTTGTTTTCTGTTACCAGATCTGTATGAAGCACCCATGACATAAAACAATTCATAGAAAAGGAGAACTCTAAGATTGGGTCCTCATTTTGTAACTAATTCAATAAGCAAACAAAATTTTCTATCGGTGTAATGAATCTTGTTAGCAATATACAAGCAATCCAAGCTAAACAATTCTGACAGTCACTATTGGCATAGATGCATTTTAACGATATGACTATACATGTGTAATGTACAAAAAGGATATTACTATTAATATGCAAAACCATTCTGCACTAAGATACAGACTGGCTCTGTCTGAATGCTGCAACTCTTAATGAAAACTGAATTTTAACAAGAGCAGTGTCATAGTAGTAAGTGATGACAGCTTTTTTTTTTTTTTTCTACAAAAGGATTCTCACCCATACAGAAACTCCTCACCAAAGACTAAACCAAAATTACCGCAAGTTTCTAAGAGCTGTATCTGTTTTGCAGAGGGGAAGTTATTGTTAGCATTCTGCCAATGTCCAAGAAGCCTACGCTAAGAATTACACATTTATGACTGCAAATATACTCCTACATGGGATTAGTTTCAATACAAGAATTCACCAGAAACACATGAGTTATTGCCTCATCTACATTAAATCAACCACATGTTGATGTTTGGTACATCCCTTGTTTTCAAGAAATATCGAAGCCAAAAAAAAAAGCACTCTTGTGCCTTCAAAAGACAGTTAGCCACAAGGAAACAGAATCTCGCTACGTAAGCACATACCAAGAGGAAGATGACAGAGGCACCCACGGATATTGGGCGAGAGACTGAGCTCTTAGGCAGACGGCACGTGTAAATGCAAGGTAGCACAGATTGAGACCACATTCGTTACTGTGGTCAGATCCTACAGCAGCACTCAAAGAGGGGGAACACCATATCCCAGACTGATGGGAAAACATAGGTACTCATGTATCTGTGATCCCAGTACAGGAGCAAGGTACCTGCCTTCCAGATCAGCTGGCTAGTAAGGGTTTGACAAAAATCCAAGCCTGTCTCCAATTATACTGGATGCTGGAATGAACAGGAATATTGTTCACTCATCTGACTGATCTTACGGGATCCTAATATTTGGGATCCAGGGCAAGTGCAGTGATATTAAAAAGTAGACCCATATCACAGTGTTTTCAATAGGATCCCTCTCCAAATCAATATGGGACAGAAGATGTAGTGTCAAAACAGAAACCTGACTGAGATCCTTTGTACGTGCCCAAGCAAGCAAGTCACCCACCACCTCATAAAATGGTATTCCAGGTGTGGAGAGCCCAGCTTTTCCTCTGAATAGGTTATTTCCACTTTCCTGTGGCATGATTTAATAGCAAAATAGATCAGTAAGAACATGGAAGGTTTGTTTTCATGCTCTTTGGAAAATAAAGAAAGAGTAAGAACCATGCTTTCCAATTTCATAAGTTCCTAAACCTAATACTAATAAAGAGGAGAGCTGTGGATCTGATACATGACATTGCTGAGCCTGAGGTTTTAACACAGTTTTTTCTGTATTAGACTGAGAAAAAAACAAAATGAAAAAATGAAAAGGAAAACAGTGAAAGCACCTGAATTGACATAAAGAAATACATATAACATGATCTAGTTTTAAACTCAAATGGATTATTAAATAAGGAACTAGAACACACACACACCCCCGTTGGCAAATTTCAGTGTAAAGCGACAGAATAGGAACCAGGCCAAATAGTTTCTGTATGTTACAGTAGTTTTTTGGTTGTTGGTGGTTTTTTTTTTGTTTTGGGGTGGGTTTTTTTTGTTTGTTTGGTGGGTGGTGTTTTTTGGTTTTGTTTTGGTTGGTGGTGTTTTGGTTTGTTGTTTTGTTTGTTTTGGTTTGGTTTTTTTTTTGTTTTTTTTTTTTTTTTTTTTTTTTTTTTTGCCAAGGCTCATAATGGCTGGCAGAAAAAGTTTAACAGTAATTTTTTGTTTTGCCCTATTTAAATAAAACGCAGTCAAGACAGTGTTAGGATACACTATTTGGGGTGCCAGCGAGTTAGAAGCTTAGCAGAGAACGTTAGTCCAAGTGGATTCTAAAGGTCTCGTCCCAGACACACTGTTTGAAATGTGCCCTTTCATCTCCCGAAGAACAAAAATTTTATGCATTTACACACACAGTTCTCCTTGTTTCATTTCTTTGAACTTTCTCTTTATTCAGAGCTTTCTTTCCCCTTCAAACATCCTTCAAAAGTTGTTTTTCCTTTTAATTCACAGGAGAAACTTTAAAAAGATACCTTTCCAGGGAGAACACAGCAGTCAGTTTTAGCAGCGTAAACCAGCTGAAAACAGTAGAAAATTACGAGAAAGCAAAAGAAACTAATGCCTGTGCTCGCACCGGTGCTGCTGTGAAAGGCTGGGTGAGCAAACATGCAAGACTTGTGCCAGCCGGGGCTGATGGAGGCTGCGCTCCCCACGGAGCTTACCCCTTCTCTCCAGCTGAGCGGTGCAATAAACTGCCGCAGGAAAACGAAGCCAAAGTAAGCAAAAGTGGTAAGAAAAGCCAGCTCTCATGCAAACTGCAGAGAAGCAGTTTGCACACTCACGTGATACGTGTTCACCTTATTCATCTTAGACTTTCATCATATTCACCAGTCACTGCAATAGCAGTGCATCCCAGCCTGCAGCACACTTACCCTCCCGCATTCTGGAAAGGAAGGAACTGCTAAACTGCTATCCCATTTACCAAAACAGCAAGTGAAACCAGCTGGGTCACACTCGGGGGTGGAAGTCTACACAAGAGTCAGGAGAAGTTGTAACACACCTGGAATCAATTCATGAGATCACCACAGATCACGGCTTAGTTTTGCACTTTAACTGTTCATGTTGTTTTGCATATTTTATTCATTTTTATCTTTGAAGTTGTTCTTCAGAGTAATTTAAACATAATAATACTGAAGTATGTGTTTTGAAATTCCTTTCCTAACAAGGTAGACGTTTTTTATATATATATTTAATGCTAAGTAATCACCTTTTTGCTCCCCAAGGTAAATGGACAAAAAGACCGCAGGATCATTAGTCATACAGATACAAGCATTCATCAATAAACAAAAACTCAAGGGCCATTTTTTTTTCCATTAGGTACCCTGACATCCCCACTCTGATGAACTGTGAAGATTCACATAGAATAAACGAAAAGCAATTCAATATAGGACACTGCAATAATGGAACTAGTTTGAAATACATTATCTGTCAGGACAGAGAATGTCAAGGTTTATAAGCCAAGACCAGCAGCATCTCCATTTCCGTAGCTATGATGTTATTTCATAACATTGAACTGCAGACAGGTCTTAAAAGAACTGTCTTTTTGCTTATAAGTGGAGCATAAGAAAAATTGTTTTCTACAGAGTGTCAGAGTACCTGCTGATCTATCTTAATGATAGGTTAAAAGTAATATTCTCAAACCTGTTTAACAACTTGTTTTATGTTTACAGTGTGCTCTTACTAAAATCCGTCTTGAAATAAATTCAACTACAGGATTTCCAGGTGGATTTTAGAAGCATGCTGTTCCAAAGGTCCACTAATAATATTCAAGCAATTGAAGCAAACAGGTAATGTTACCATTAAACACATGCCCAGTCTCCAAATAGCAGAAGATCTTTATATCAGGATTGAGACCTTTCACGGAGTTTCGAGTGAGATGGGTTAGGCAGCTGAAAATGCTCAATTCAGGCTGTTCAGCAAATTACATCTGGCTCAAACTCTTGTCTCTGCAAGCGCTGACCGTAACTGCAAGCAACATTCTCCGTGACGGCAATATAACAACATTAAGTCAGGGATATATATCAATTATGGGTGCTCAAGGCTTCCTAGCAGTCTTGCCCCATCAAGCCATCTGGCTTTTGGCAATATGGAAAATAGCTTTTTACTTGACTTCTTGCTGGTCCTCCAGTCTACCAACTCTCCATGGCCACTAAACTGACGTTTGGGACATACCCTAATTGAAGGGAGATGAACTGAAATAGATGCAAAGAAGGGCTAGCAGAGTGAACACGGGAGGAGGACAGTCTTACACAAGACCAGAACCATTTGCACTTCAAAATATTAGCAACATTCTCCCTGTTACCGCAATGGTCATCGGAAATTAAGTATTCTACGAGTAGAGTAATCAGCTGAATAACAAACACTTCTCCATTAGCAAACTCAATGGTAGTCAATGCCAACTTCGCTATTGAAAATACTGAACTTTGAGAGATGTGAATTGATGAATTTGCAGCTAACACCATCGTTTTCATACTGTGTCTCTGCAGTTGCATTTGCTTAGAACCACACATTTGCTTAGAGCCACACATTCATTACTACATTTTTTTCAGGAAGTCATTTGGTAGACCTGGTGGTAATACAGTTTAACATAAGAAACCTTCCCATTCATCCTGGATCCTTAAGGCTACCTTTCTTCATAGGCAGCAAAAACAAAACTTGCTTTAATCTAAGTTGCTTTTAAATATGACCCAAAAGAATTGAAATGACATGAAATAAAAATGTAAGAAAGATTAAAGGATAAAAAAGTCCTTCACCAGATGGATGAAGAATCTTTCATCCCTGTAGGAGGAGGTTAGGTACTTCTCCACACGAACCACTACCAAGGTCAAAGTGATCCGAGCAAAGCCTTGAGGGTGTCACACCAATAGTTCCACAATGCTGCAAGCTCATACTCCAAGTAGTTGTTTGCAAGTCTCCAACTAGGGATGTTTACAGCTTTTTCCATGTTACTGCTCATAACGCATCAGCGGTGCCTGGGAGACCAGGAGAACCCTGTGCTATTTAAGAGTTACCCTACCCTCCTAGGTCTGAATGTTATCTCATGTATTATCGGAAAGGCTTTTTCCATGTAAAAAAAGAACATAGTTAAATTCAACACATCAAGCCAGAAGATTTGCATGCTTTGCAATTTAAAAAAAATACAACTTCAATAAGCGTAAAGTGATTGTCATTTTTCAAAAGAACATTTTACTGTATGTTATCTATGAATGAAATATTGGAGTTTTTTAGCCTTCCCCTCTTTATTACCTGTATCTCAGATATTTGTTACGATTCAAAGGATAAGGATTAAATTGTACAAATGTAACGAAAAACTACAGCACGATAAAGTTATTAGTCCTTATCTTCCTTACCTTGTATCAACTACAAAACTTACAGAAGGAAATTACTTTTAACAGATTAAAAACCAAGCCCTTTTTTTTAGCATCAATACTCATCTAACACTAACATAACCATGAACATAATGAAATCATTCATTTTACTACAAATAACATGCATAATGCCAAACACCAACAGAAGTGATTTATTGCATGAAAATTATTCATACATTTTAGTTAAGTATTGCAATGTAAATGTAACAAAAACAATATCCAGCAGATCAAAACCAGCAAGACTACACTGTGAAAAAATCTTCAGGTAGCTAATGATTTTTAATGTTTGGATTTTACCTGTGTTTTTTTTTTCCCCCGCCCACAGTATCCTTCATTACATCAACTAATGATTTTTTAAAAAATGGTTTGGCTTAGTCTATATTTAAATTAACAAATAATATATCTCCTTCGAATAACAGCTGTACTGAACAGTCAGCAGAAATCCAAAGTTACGTATGAGAGACTCAGACGCGCATACATACATTCTGCAACAAAAAATTGTTTTGCTGACATTTATAATGTCAAATTTTGCCAATTCATATGCAGCAGGGGCTAATTGCCCTTGTAAGTAATTCCCCAATGATAACAGAGATGTAGCAGTAGACATTAGAGAGTGGACTTATATCCTTCAAGTCTACAAACGCATTTTCAACTTCAGGTACTTCCAGATGCAGCCCAGAAGAGGGGCACAGCCCTGGCTGGGACGGCCCCACTAGCTAACGCAGGATGCTCACAACTTCACGCTCCTGCCTCGCGCAGCACCACTGCTGCACGTGTTTGCTGCTAAAAGGGAAGAGCTGGAACTACAAGAGCAGGATCGAGGAACGCCACAAAACACTACCTCTAATCCTCCTGTAAGGAAGCAGCTCCCTGCCGCCTTCTCCCTTGCTGTTTTGGGATCTCCACAGGCTCAAAGGGAGTCACACTAATTGCATGGCTTACGCCATGGCAGCGGGATGGGCCAGACTGACACAGGGAAAGCATGGACCCAGCAGCAAAACAGTATCTACTCAAAAGTAGTACTAAAAAGGTAGCTTTGCTCCCAACAGTTTAAAGGAGAGAAAAGCAGAGCCCCTCTATTTCAACCAATAATTCCGTGCAAGTCTTGTATGATTGTTTCAGTGTCAGAAATGCCCAAGACCTCTTTCAGAAAGTAATCCGTAAAATAGTCCTGCAGGAAAAATAATTTCTATTTTTAAGTCTCTTGGGATTTTCTTTTTCTGTGGAAAAACGTTTGGGTTTGATAGAGACAATATTAGCACCTTTCACTTTATAGGCTGGTTTAACAACATGGCTTCCCTTTCTTCAAAGTTTTTGACTAAGCCAAAAGCAAATCCTGGCCTTCTGAGTCTCCATATAAAGCTAAATCCATATACCTTACAGTTACGTTTCTGTGCACTTCATGCAGGAATTCAGTCCTCCCGAGGGCAGCCAGAACACAAGCACCAGTTACAGGAGGAAGGGGGATGAGGGAAGAGGCTGGCACAGCACACGCTGCAGTATCGGAAAGTAATCACAGCCGGGTGACTGCACAGGCCAGCCACAGCATCAAGGTCTCTCTCTATCCACTCCTGCATTAGAGTTGTTGCAAAGAAAACACATCTATTCACAATAGACCCAGGCTATAAACCATTTGATTTACATATTTCAATTAAAGTACATGCATAGGTACTACCCTCCTTCCCAAAGTAGCGCTGACCGTTCCGCAAGAGGATGCACATAGGTAATTTGGGCACTATCAGCTGTGCCTGCTTCTTTGCAACCCTGGCGATGCCAGCGTGCACCAAAATCACCAAGAGTCAACCCCTGAGGACAGAACAGGGGCCTCTTCTCCCCTGCACATGCATGTTGGCATTACTAGGGATGCTCAGGCAGAACACACGCTAAACGAAGAGATCACCAAGAAAAGCGAGGGGCTCCTGCTGCAAGCATTGACCTCAATAAGGTAAATAAAAATTACTCAGAAGAGCTAGCGTGGCAGGAGAGAGAAAAGACCTGAACAGCAGCACAAGTTCTAAACATTGAGAATTAGCTGGGTTATTGTCTGGCCGAGTAGGAAAAGCAAACCTCTGAAGTGCTGAATTGGTGCAGCAATAACATAGCTCTACTCCTCATGAATAAACCCATTCTAAAGTAAGCCAAGTTTTGACAAAAGCTGCAGCCATCATCCCTAGTTGCAGCAAGAATTTAAAGTTTCCAGCTAAACACATATTGCAGCTATTAAATCAGCATATCTACAACACATGCATTACTAATAACATCCTTATGTATTCAAATACCTTCTGCCTACATTGAAAGCACAGCCCTATATAGTAACTTTGGAGGAAAAAGGTTATTTTAATTTATTCACTGTTAATATTTTGTATTATTTAAGATATGTATTGCATGCTTGGTTTCTAAACTCTACGTGACATTTGCATTTCAAAGTCTCTGTGGTTCTATTCCTCAAGTGCAGTTCAAATCTGGAAGCTGGAGACTTATGCATAGCTCTAAACTGGAAGTTAGAGATTATTGTATATTGTTACCTCCAAGACAGCCAACAAATGATGCCAGGAACAGCTGTTTCCACAGCAGCAGCATCTTCAGTTGCCTAAATTCAGTAGTTCTGGTTCAGTCCCAGGTGTTTAAAGTGTATGTTTAGTCTTCCAGGTGCAAGGTTTAACCTGTTAAAAGAACAAACATAAAATTGAATCCCATGATGATCCCTAAGAACTGGCTTCCTTATTAATGCACTTTTTAATAAATACAAAGTTGACAGATCCTCCAGTGTTCTTCTTTTTTCCTATGACTTAACCCTCAACAGAAGGGTACATATATATATCACATTTAGGTATCTATATGAGGTGTTAGAAGTATAATCCAGGAGGAGCAGAGTTGACAAGTAAACTGATTTTGTAGTTCCTACTTGTTAATCTCCAGCATTCATTTATTTGTAAGAAACAGTAGTTTTAAAGGACGAGAGAGTACATAAGATGCAGTCATACACAAAATACAGTAGTTTAATGCATTTGTTACAAGAACAGCTTGCATTGCTCTTGCCTTGTACACACTGTGCTACCAACAATCTGAACATGTGCAATAACCGATTTAATTAAAGCCGTGTCTAACCCATTACTTTTTGTTTGTTTTCCATACTAGATCTGTACTCAATCTGCGTAACAGCATTGTAGAAGTCTGAACAGGAAGATCTAGCAACCGAAGAAGGCACCAGTGAGCACACTGCACTCATGTGCACCAGGTGTAATGACGTGCTATGAACTAATTTGCTAGTTTCCATTTTTACCTTTGTTACTGGCCAGATGATAAACCGCTTGCCAAAGTCTACTAGCCTGGGTATGACAGTGTCATTTTACTTTTATTTTTTCCTAAAAACGCTTTACAGTAAATTTTCTGAAGTTGTGTGACAACTGTGGCCTTTATATTTTGTGCATGTCACTTCCACAGCATCCTCTTTCTTCAGAGGAAGGGTAGCTGGGCAAAGTTTGAGGTTCTGCAGTACAGAGACCAGACCAAACGGTTCCCTCGGTTCCCACAGATCAAGGCACAGAAATATTAAGGTCACGAAAGCAACCATTAATTCTGAGGAACCAAATCTGAGATGTCTGAACTTGATTTTTCAATGTGAACTGTATTTCACATTACAGTTGAAAGTTTTAGTACTTCTGTAAACCAGGTGTCTGAATTTCAAGCTAAGCACCCCAGAAAGAGACCACGCGCTCTGACACACCCCCACCCCACGACTCCCCAGGAGGACTCCAGCTCCCCAGAGAAGCATCGCACGGCCCTTTGCCACCAGAACGGTATCTTTCCGCATCCTGCGATCCCGGCGCACGCAGGGAACACCATCGGCTTCCGCAGCAAGGCACGCGGCGCGGACAGCGGCACCCTCTCCTCCATGCTGTCAGAGGTACTGCGCTCTGGTTTTTCCATGTGTTTTTAAAACAGAAAACAAGCAAACCCCAAACCTCACATTTCTGTTAGGTAACAGGTATTGATCACTCAGCAGGTATCTGCTGCCAGCAAAGCAGGTACAAGAGGGAAGCTTACTGTAGGGGTACAGCAATTCCCAAGTCCCTAAAAATGGGGGGGAAGATCCCACCCCCAGGCAGCTCTCTGGATCAGACAGTTTGAGGAACCACATCCAGTTCTCACAGACTAAAATCTGAAGTTTATCACATGCAACTAAAACATTACTGGTTTCCAAAAGCAGTCACCGAAGTACAATAAATTCTGGTAAGTTTTCATGTTAAAACACCCACAACAGTGCTTTGGCAACATTATTGTAATTCTTCCTTTCCTGGAGCCAAACAAAACTGAGGTGAGATACACATCACATAAAGGAAGGTGGGAACCTGTTTTGTGTCAGATCAGCAGTTCAAGATTTAGTTTTTCTTAAAAAAAAAAAACAAAACCAAAAAACAAATGACAAAAAACCCCAACACACAACACACCAAAAAAAGCCGCAAAACACCAGAAAATGAGAAAAATATTTTTGTTGAAACTGAAAACTTGGGTTTGGTCATTCCCCGCCCTGTGTTTCCAAGGGCCATGCGCAAAGCCTGCCCCTACGGAAGGCTCCCCGCGGGCAGCCAGAGGCAGGACAACCAAACACCCGTGCAGGGGACAGCCCCGGCTGCGCTGCCCGAGGACCAGCCGCTCCCGCAGCCGTCAGAAGCCACGGCTGAGCCAGTGCCACGCCAGCCTGGCACCGGAGCATCTCCGGACACCCCCAGTTTTGGGCTGCAATGCTAAATCCTGCCTAAGCATCACCATCCTCGCTCCTGCATACTAGCGATTTTATAGCTGCAGTGGTCGCCCTGAGCAGCGAGGGTAGCCAGAAGGGCAGGAAGGGGAGAGGGGAGGAGGTGGAGCAGGAATACTAAAGTAGGTCCCTCTTATAGGTCAGCTTTCTTGCAGTCTTACAAGGAAGGAAAAAAAAAAAAACCACCAAACAAAACACGATAGAAAAGCTAACTTTATTTGATTTTGTTCTTTAAGTGCTCTGGGCAAAGCAGAACATGATAGATTCATTTCAAGCCAGAAAAAAGTGCTTTGGTAGAAGCTAAAAAAAAAATTGAAGAGTTTTATACGTGGGTATAAAATCATAAAAATACATTCCAACCTCTGCCTGCATTACATTTTAATAAATTTTAATATCTAAGAGAGAATGGTAGTTACCAGCTAGCTAACCTTGTAAGATTTAAATTACTTTTAAAATGCTTTATTTTCTCTCTGTTCTGTAAGATTCTGCTAATCTATTCCTGAATACCCAAAATTTCATTTTTAAAACATGACACTTAGTAATGTCAAATTTTAAAATATGACACTTAGTAGTGTCAAATTCAAATTTATAGTTTTAAGCCAGATAAACATATCCTTATGCTCAATAACAGGTCAGTTCTTTACAAAGGAAGATGTAAATTCATACACACACCGATATGACACCAAGCAGACACCAAAGTATAAAATTCTTGTTCACTGTTGAGCAACAGCCTTCCCATTAAAGAAGAGAAGCTAAAAGGAGGTTTTCTCTGCTGACGCCATCTCGGTGCGCTGCCGAGAGGTAGACGAAGGGTTGCAAAGCACGAGACCCACCATGGGCCCCCTGCCCTCCCCTTCGGCACCGAGGCCACCTCTGCCAAGTCGGAGGATGGTTTTAGGCCGTATACAGACCCTAATGAATATCTGTCACTGGGTGAGCTTGTTGCTTTGAAATTGCTCCAAAATCAAGTATTGAGCACCACTGCAGCTCAGTTTTATTGTAACCTTTTTTTTTAAAAAAAAAGAAAAGGTTATAGTATTAATCTAAAATTAGATCCCCATCAGAGGTAACAGGCAAAAATCCATTACATTAGAAAGGTTGCAGCGAGTTACTTTTCATAACATATGTATTCCAATTATCTAGCACATGGAAATAACCTGCATCAAAACGAGTCACTGCCAATGCAGGGATTCAAAATCAGATGACAGTGCTGAGCATCTTTGTCACCTTCACAGTTCCTAGATAACCTCGGTCGTTTTTCAGATCATCCACATTCGAAAGAGGCAAGGAAAAAAAAAAGGTCCCAGCTCCTTGCCATTTGATTGTAATGTTTCATGTATGTCACATCTTACAAATGGAGAGTTATGTAATATTAATAGCGAAGAATAATTTTACCTCCCCCTCCTTTTGCAGGAGCAAAAGGGCAGGTCCACAACATCATTTTGGTGCTTTTGGAAATAAATGGACTTAAATGATCTCCACAGAAATTCAGCACTTTGTATGTAAAAGCCAGAAAGAATGAAGACAAGCAGCCACCTGCTGTGGTTGGAAAAGATGGTAAGAAACAAAGAGAGTAATACCCACAGAATATGTAAAAGGAAATATAAATATATTTTCACCATTAGAATGCTTCCTAGCATTAGATAGTGCTCTGGTTTCAGGAGAAGCCAAAGATATTTCAAAACAGTAAGAAAGCAAACCTGTGAAGTGGTGCAAACACACCAGGAAAAAATAACAGATTTCTTTCTTTATTATACATTTCTTTGACTCTCAGAGATAAGCAAATTCTCATGAGTTCCTCTGAGAAGTCTGTTGAAGACAACCACAGGATAGCGAGGAAAAAACCCACCAGCCAAACAGATTACACAGGATGAAAGCACACACGTATTAAAAAATTCAACCTGATTTTTCTTCCTTCAAAATTAGCTTTCCAAAACCTATGCACTTTCAGATCATATAACAAAGCAAGTGATGGACAAAGAAAGTCTGACAGAAATGGAAAGTTTGGGAAAGGTTCAAGAGTCAGTAATTTTATTCACTGACCTTAATTTTTACTACCCAGAGTCAAGTGTAAAAAGCAGTAGTTCCCCAAAGGTGGAATTTTTATTTCTATATATAGAAATGGAACTTGTCAGATCTGGCTGACAAGTTCAAGTTAAACTTTGAGTATGAGCTAGAGGAATTTGTAGCGTCACTGAGTCTAAATTAATGAGAAATTCCTGGAACTGAGGAGAGCTACAGAGACCTAGAACTTATTTTTCTGTATTGATCACAAACCACAAAACAGAAAATAAACTGATGTACTGACACTAGAGGTCAGCATATCTTTGCAAAGGGAAAGAATTATTAGAATCTCATCTTGATAAATCATGAGATTAACACTGTAGTTAATGATAAAGTCATCTCCACAGGGCATCATAAAAACGAGATGCGCTGATTAGTGTGGAATATCCCTCAGCAACTTCAAGTAGCCCCTTTTTTATTTGGGGGGGGGGTGGGGGCAGGGAGGCGAGAGAATATCCATTTCTCATTTCCCTCAAAATGAAATTACTAGCTGTGAAAAATTACCCAATATACTTTGTTTCAATGAGGAATACCTACATGGTGGACTGTTATCTTCCACATCACTGAATCAAGTCTCTGCCTCTTATTTTCCATACTCTAGGACCGATGGGAAGCAGTGCCATGATGAAAATACTCTAGCTTTGTATGGTAACTACACACTTACTTTTCCATGCTCAGTGAAAAAAAAAAAAAGCTACAATCATAGGCTTTTGAAAATCCAAAAGAAATACAACAAAACCACTGTAAAAGTACTACCTTTGCACAAAATTTATCAAGCTGGTCTTTCTCTAATACTAGAAAATCTCTAGCCTTTGCTTCAATACCAAGATAGCCCAGCTCACTGGCATCTGCCTCTGTTGAGATGAATCCAACTCAGAAGTGCTAAAGGTATATAGAAATATCAAGGGCAGACCTATCCAATGCCAGAGTTGACCACAAATTTTAATGTGGTTTTTTTTTTTTAATTTTTTTTAAAAAAATCAAACTTATATCTGTTATTTGTTCCATTGACACAGACATGGTGTCAGCTCAAGATGAGAACTTGGAAGGGTTTTCTGTCACTTGAAGGAAACAGTTAATTCAACTCTGACATCATCCAACAGGCAAATCTAGAGATTAAGGTATCCGAGTAATTTAATGTTAGAGATTAGAAAGGCTTAGAAAAAACAGAACGCAGAGGAAGTACTGAATATTACAGAGCCAGCATACTTCTGAAAGAAATGCAAACACATCTAATACCTGAAAGACTGTAAATAAATAAGAATTGACCAGTTAAAAGCTAAAGAAGCATGACAAAGAACAGAATTAAAAAACCCACTATGCAATACCGTGGCTTGTTCCAAAAAGTTTAAAATGATGCTCCAAGCAAAATCGTGGTTGCTCTGACTCCTTCGGGGTCTCATTAGATCTTTGTTCCACCGCTGCATGGTAGCACCACTCATTAGGAAGCAGCCTTTGCAGGCAGCAGTTGTGAGGCTGCCTGTGGCTCTTCCTCAGCCTTGCTACCCCTACAGGGATATCAACAATAGACAAATCATCCTGATGAAGTTGGACTGTAAGCGCAAAAAGCAGGAAGAAAGTTTTGGAGAAACTTCACCATTATCAAGCACTAAGTAGGATTAAAGTTATCTCCAGTGTGTCATTAGCAGAGACTTAGTTAAAAGCGTCATTTTAAACAAAATTAATTTACAAAAGCTTAAAATAGAAGAACCAGCAACTGTTCCGTGGAGGGTTTTATTACAACTTCTCTTGTCTCACTGCATTTGTTGACTCTTTCTGCCACAGTCCCCTGCTTCACCTGCTCATCCATCCTTCGCACTTGATCTAAACCTTTCCAGTACACCAACCACGCAGGTGGTTCCAGCTGACAAACCATCTTCCCTAGCCCTATACTTTAGTCCCTCCTTTTCCCACTGGAACAAAGAACATTTGTAGTAATTGAATGCCCACTCTCCCTGCACACTAATCTTTCTACAGTGTCACAGAGCATCTCTGCTTTATACCTCTTACTCGACACGACATTAAGATCCTCTCTGAATACACCACAGGTTTACTGAATTCCATATCTGCAGTTCTTCCATTTAAGGGCTATCACCACTAAAGCAAGCTGTAACTCAGCTGAGCCTTTTACCACAGGCAGTTATTCCATGTCAACAAAAGCAGTGAAGTTGCAAAAAGAAAATAATTAAAGGAATGACATTTATCTTAAAGTCCTCAGGAATCCTACTTCATTTTAAGACCACCGACTTCCACAACTGTGTGCATGAGCCTGTGTACCAACAATCTGAGAGCCTCTTTGAATCCAGCCAGAGGCCTTTGCTTTGCACCACCTGCGGAGACAGCCCACCTCGATCCATTTTGGGATGCCCATGAGAAAACTTCACAAAGGAACCAGGCTTTGCATTTTCCCCTAAATTTACAGGGGAATGCTGATCAGAATCTCTTTTAACTCTTTCAGTTTAGTCAACTACATGATACAATTTAAAATTATTAAGTCTTTTAAGCCATAGTAACTCCATACCCAACATACATGGAAGATCTACTCTGAAAACAGTGAATAAAGTTTGATGATATGTTTAGTTACTGTCATTAAAAACTACATTATGTCTTTTGATGTTGGTACAATGAAGGTGTTACACTGACAGAGTAGGTTAATTTTTCAAATTCAAAATATAGATACTAAATTAAAACAGAATTATATTGCTCTTTTCTACATTACTTCAGGAGACATCCACACGTTGGTAAATATGAAATTTGATGAGACAAAAGCAGATTTGCACAAAAGTTCACCCTTGAGACCTTAGTACTTATCTTGATACTGTTTGCTTTTTCTGTCCAACCAGTCATGGCTTGCGATTAACCAGTTTATCAGAAACAAACAAGCAAAAAAAAATATTTGATGTTTCATTTCCATAATATTTTGCAAAGTTTTAGTTACAAAAGCTGCTAGTATTAAAAACAAACAAGACCTCTACTCAAAGAAGAAAAGGAGTTAAGACACCTATTAGACAAAACCTGCTATGACAGTATTAGCTGCACAGGCATCAGCCAAGACGTTTGATCTCAAATGGCAAGAGCACGGTCCCGACAGGGATGCCGGAGCGGGTGCTGTCCTTGCTGCCGAGGGACGGCACTCGAGCCCCGAGGAGCAGACTTGTGGGTGTCCTGCAGTGTTCATCTGCACACACCCTCATCGCCATCAAGCTCACTTCCAGTTCCCAAGTAAAAATCTTATCTTCAGTGCCAAAATTATACTTCCAATTCATACATAAGGAAAGGGCATTTTTACAGCGTACCAAAACTTTCAGGCTGCAACTTCGTGGTAAAAATTCTTTACCAATAGTAATCATAATCTTACCTATTTAACACAAAGAAAAGTTTGAAATTCCCTGCAAGTGTTATTAAAATTTAAAAAAAATATATATATTTTCATATTCAGCAGTCATTGCCAAAAGCTAACTTCTGCTGTTACTTTAAATACCTCCATTTATTACCGTTATACAGATACATTCCTCTATACTTCAGTAGATTATTAAATACCTACCCAACCCATACTATACAACGTCAGTGCAACAGCCTCTTGCATTTCAAAAGCCTATGATTAACATACTGTAATGTTAAAACTGCAATACAACCTTGATGACACGACCTGCGCTCTGTCCATTAATTCTTCCTTTCTTGGAATAACAATATCTCAAACCAAAAACCAACTTCAAAAAACCTTAATTTTTTTTCTTCCAGAAGAGTGACCTGTCACAAATAAAGTATTTCCTCTGTTCTTTCCAGGCCACTATTGCTATAATTTGTATGCCTGAGGCTTTCCCCCTGTAACTTACCAATTTCAGACACCCTTTTGATAACACACATGGGTTATCACCCTCAACCGGGCGTTCCAAGACAGGTCCTTCCAGAGGTCAGAAATTCTTCGAACCCAGATGACAAGGTGTCACAAATCACTTCAAAATAATCTAAGTCTCTAGAATTATGATAAATAAATCAAAGCTATTGGAAAAATCAACTGTGAAGTTGGATGAACTATGCCTTGTGTAGCTGCAGTGTGGGGAGAGGGGGGGACCTGACTACCCGATTTCTATTTCCATAACTCGGATGACTACGATGTCTGCATTTGCATTACCAGCTCTCCAGGGCTGCCAGAGTACTTGACCATTACCAGAGTAATGATGATCATTACCACAGCGAGCCTTGGGATGGCAAGAGGTGTTGCTGATGAGCCAATACTTAGTCTCTGAAAGTAAGACTGGCCTTTGGCAGTTAGGGTTACTTTTATCTGCCATTCTGCATTCCCACATAAGTAGCTTTTGTATTAACATATGGAAAGCGGTCTCTGGAGAGGTACAAATAATACAGTATTTCTTCCAAAACACCTTTGGTTCCATCTCCTACAAATCATAATTTCAAAAGCTTCTTTTATCCTGCATGGTTTCCCAAATATAGTTCATCACTTTCCATTGCATACATAATCTCACTTTGATATTCCTTGGCCAGAACAAAGTTGATCTGTACATCTCACCTTGTTCCAGCTGGCATTAACATCCACCTCCTGCAGGGCACCGCCTCAGCTGGCCGGGGACCCCCGCGATGCTGATCAGGGCTGGCTGGCCTGGCTCTGAGGGTTACCTACAGCAATTTGTCAGTAGTTCCCTCTTCATCAAAATTTTAGAGACTGCTGAATTTCCAATAATCCTATTGCCCACAGTACTACCACCTAGTTCAAATATCATTTTTTAAGCAGAATGTGCCATTCTCCTTTATATTCCTCCCATACAGAAGCACAGTAACTACATAAAATCAGGGTATAGGACAAGCAAGACTCATCCTACCCTTGAGATGGGCTTCAAATCCCAGAAACTGGAATTCAGGCAGTTCCATTTACCTGAACTGTGGCATCTAGGGAGCAAAGAAATGCTACAGAGTAATACCAGGCTGTCTTCAAACACTTGCAAAAAAACAAACAAAAAACCCAACACAAACCCCAAGCATTTCCTAAACTCCCCCCCCAACACAGAAAGATTAAAAAAAAAGAAACAACAAAACAAAAAGCCTAACCACAGGCAGACCATTAAATGCCACCAGGAAACAGCAACATGGTCAATCCACTTTAAAAGCATTGACAATATATTACTCTGTCAGGGCACTGCAACTCAAAAGCATACAAAACTCACAGAAATACTCTCAACACCAGACTGTGCCAAAATTTATACCAACAGGCCCCTGTGTTTAACTAACTTTTCCTGAGAAAGAAGTTACTCTAATGTACAAAGCTCCCTTTAACAAATATTGCTGCTCTTAGTCCCAAAAATACTCATCAAAATGTACACTCTAGCCTTTCTGGTCTCTCTCACTACAGGAGACCATACACAAACTCAAAATTTCTATCCCATTAAACTTTTTCTTGAACAGAGAATTTAAACTGCAACATATGAGAAAAATCATTCTGTGTCTAGTAACTTTATAGCTGACAAATTAAACAGTGAGTACACTTTGGGCTTGAAAAAACTTAAGAGATTTTGTAGGTTAAAGAGTAAAACGTGTTGCTAGCTGTGTATACGTATACACACATGCATACACACATTTTCAGCTAGCTATATATAAAAAGATGTATGTAACACTAATAATGTATACTAAACAGACAATTGTGGAAAAATCCCTTCCTTCTCACCCTCTCTTTCCTCCTTTCAAAAGTCTCATTAATGCTCAAGTACCTACAAGAACATTTATTCCATTTTAATGACATTTTTGTCATTTGCATAACTCAATACAGACAAGAAATCCTCAATGCATGACCACCTCTTTAGTTACTTAAAACGCTCAACCAAAACTTAAAACATGACTTGTGTATTGCATTAATCAGGCATTTTCCAGAAAGGGCAATACAGTTACTTCTTTGTTTCCAATGGAAAAGGAAAAAAATTCCTAACAGAGACTTAAGGACGAAAGCCTCTAAGTGCCTGGGCTTCACGGGCACCTCTCCAGTCTGAATGCCACCGTGGCCCTTGTGGCTTCCCACAAACGTTTGGACTCAGCTTTGCTTTTAAATAGAAAAAGTCTCCAAGATTTCACATTTTGAAGACCTTAATAATACAGTTTAATGCAGACTTTTCTGGCCAATTTACTTGGAGCAAGAAAGGACAGCCTTTCCTGCATTATGTTTCAGAGGTCTGATGGCCAGGTTTTCTGTGTTGTTTTTGTTTTGTTTGTTTGTTTTTTTTTTTTTAACCACTAATTCAGCTTTTTACATAACTTTGCAGGGAGTCATTACAAAGAACAGTACATCAAAGACCCAAGCAAACAATTGTATTTCATGACTCTAAGGCAGATGATCATCCCCTACATGGGTCCTCTGGCACATTTGTATGCTAACACATAGGTCTGAATTCAACATTTTACTATTACATATACAATTTCTTCTTGACTGATACCAAAGACAGAAACTCCCTAGACCGAAACTGACATAAAATTGATGCAAACTTGTTGGTGAGACACATTGCTCCACATGAGCACTGATGGAAAGTTTCTCTTCTTTCTATAAGCCACCCATGGAGGTTTCTTTTCTCTCCCTCCAAGCAGAAGCAAGCCAAGAGGAAGAGATGACCTATAGGCAAGCTGACCTGAGACAGACCCCACAGGCTTGTTTTCTGCCTCACAGCCAGGTAAGCAGAAGCAGCAGCCTGCAGGTGAACACAGGGGATCCTTTGTTGTTTCTTCTTTAGCTACTAGACACCTACCGTTTTTGCCACAGTAGGCAAGGGCAAGGTGTCATATATATCACTGAACTAGCCGTAAATCCTTCTTTTTAAGGTCAGCGCACATCTTCAAGTACAAGCATCTTTAAACCAATATGCACGCGCTGGATAGATTTTATTGAAAATGCAACTCAATATTGAGACATGGAGCAGGGTGGGTGGGAAAGCCAACAGCAACAGGCTCCTCTGGAGAGTCTTCTGCTCCGAAGCTCAATGCACCCTTCAAACTGCCTCCAGTGATGGAGAAACTAAGCGTAAACTGGGCCATGCATAGTGCTGTACATCAAGGCAACTACTCACAGGGAATAATTCATATCAAACCATCTTACGTGGCTGAAGATAACAGACAGAAGCAGCACTGGGGGAATGCACCACGGCAGTCCCAAGCTGAGACCTCACCCTGCAAGCTGAAGGACCAGCCCCATTTCCCCACATGCTCCAGCCACGCTTGTTTACAGCCTGACAGCTGACACGCAATGGGTAAGGAGATGTATTGCCTCTGTTTAATTGTAAAAGAAAAATTAATTCCCAAGAAGTAAGATACCAAGAGAGCAAAACAGCATAAATGTTTCAAGTATACAGGTAAAGGGGGGGGGGGGGGAGAAGCAGAAATGTGAAATTTACGTTTTATATACAGTCTTACCAGCCTTTTCTTACTCTTTTGAAATATCTATAGCCTGGGAATGGAGGAGCTAGATACAAGAATTCACCGATTTTAGCAAGGAACTGAGCTTCAGGAGATATGACCACAGGTACCCTTAATCTATCCTCTCTCTGATTATCTCACTCAAAGTCACATGCAAGAAAATAATCCCCTGCAGCACAGAGCACTGATGTGAAAGGAAAGAAAAGCTCAAAGTCACAGCTGAATGGTTACAGCTGAACCCATTTCAGTATTTTTCCCCTTCTACTTCTTACTTGAGACGAAGGCAGTTACTCTGCATTGATCCCTATGAAGTTTCACTTTAAGTTATTCAATCTGAGAGACTTTCCTCTCTTATGAATAGAAATAAAATGCTCAAATATTTTTATGCAAAGTTTTTTTAAAAAAACCTATGAGATATTGCCTGAAAACTTGAATACTACGTTTCACCCAAATTTCAGACTAGTAGCAGAGATACTAACTCCAAAGTGACATTATAACAGAAGAAACACTTAAATTGAACTAGCAGGCAGAATAATACCCACTGGAGAATACGATAAAGCCATTACAGATGTTCAGTTGATTAGTACTGCTAATTAGCTTGCGCACAATAGTGCACTGTTCAACAAAATCGAACCATTTTATGGTTACTATTAAGACCACAGAACATGGTATTTTTAAAAATTTTTATTTTAATAGGACACTTCCCCACCTCTTCCCACTCTTCACTTTCTCTCTGTTTTGCCCCTTCATTACTGCGAAATGAATTCCAGCATTAGTTTAGATACATGCTTCCTTCGTTAACTCACCACTGGAAGAGGACAGTACCCAGACCCCTATGATGGAAAGTACAGGGGAAGAAGGAGAAAACATGATGAACAATGAAATGACAGCAGGTAATCTCATTTTTGCAGAATTTAGAGATTATAATTATTATTTGGGTATCCTCGTTACTCATGTCTCCAAGCAGGAAACCGAGTCTCAGCATAAGACCATAATTTGGAAAAAAGCAGAATACTAGAGGTTAAATTCCAACTGAGTTTTGTTAGTACATTGATACTAAAACAGGAATGTTAGGGTCTACTCCAAGATTAATGCAGTGCATGCAAACACAGTTGATCTATGGCCACAAAAAGCAGTAAAGAGAGTACTAGGCTTGTTAGCCAAACAACTGTGAAACACCTCTTCTATCCTTCCCATGTAACGAGGCCTCACTTTCAGGTTAAAAAAAAAGGGGGGAGGGGGGCTTGACAAAAAGCTGTGTTTAAATTACTTAGCAAGATCTCTTTAAATATCAGTACAGGGTTAGATGTGATAAAGACTACATTGGCTTTGCTGGATAAGCTTGACAGCTTTGGTTTCAAAGAAATCCAAACAAAACTGGAAGGAGCAGAGCGCTACACTGAGATAACATCCAGTGGCAATGAACCTAAGAATATCTAAAGTACTGAAAAAAATCAATTTCTTGACTCAGGAACTAAATTCAAATTAGGAAATGTCTGTCTGACAGAGGTTCGAAAACCATGGCAGGAAAAGAAGATGGGGAGGGAGGTTAATTGGTTTGTAAAGTATTAAGAGTACCTTGATACAAAATGCCCTGGCAGGAAAACAAACCTGCAGAAGAGTCATACAGAGAGAGCTCGTGGAGTTTGCACCAGGGAAGGGGATGCAGAAACAAACCCAAATTTAATTTTTGAGGTTCAAGAGTTTTATTTCATCCTAATAATAATAATATTGTTCTGAAATCATTCATGGTGCCAAATCAAGTTTGAAATACAGTTTCAGAACACCTACACTTGGAGCTTTGCTAACCAAAAAGCTCCTCTTCCCAAATATCACTTTACCTTTTCTTCAGAGAAGAAAAATTATTTTCCACCGTGTCTAACAGGAAAGTAGCAACAAGCCCCAGACCCCAGATGCTGCTGTTTTTCTTTTGGATCTCCAAGGTTCACTTCATGTCTTAATGCACTTGGCATTGCTCTCGCTATTAATCATGTACTGTAGACCAAGAGAAAGCGCTTTTCCAGAAATGACCTCAAACTAAATTCATAATTCTTTAAGAACCAATAAACCTACTGAACCAGAAAGCTCAGCCTTTCTGCAGTGGGCTACAAGCAGCCAAGCAGCTTTACTCCCTTTAGCAAGATTCACTACCACCTTTTATTTAAAGCACTGAGTGGAAACTGTTTATATAGTTTAACGACATACCTGTGTTTTGAGCCAGGAAGGGAAGGAAAGAAATCCTTTATGAACAGCTACACTAGAGACATGCTACGTAACTTCAATCTGTCACTGAATTTGTATTTCCGTGTGCTATAGCCAAAGGAGCAAAGGCTCCTGGACAGTCCTACCTAACACTTTTTCCTAATCCTCTAAGACCTAGGGGAGCATCCCTTAGCACTTTCCAGAGCTTCCTACAGAAATCGAGATCTTCTACATTACATTTTTTTGGAGTTACCCTCATCAAGAGGAAAGATCCTCTATGAAGAATGGGTACCTGTGTGTCTCAACACATATTAGATGGGTTCTTACTCTTCCTCGGAGGGAGAAGTTATTCTAAGTTGACTATGAAATTTGAATAGTCAGATCTATGATATATGGCATGAAAGACGCTGCAATTACTAAAATCTGAGATACCTCTGCATCTCCTTCATTGTACAGGAGAAGAAAAGTGAAAATTTGAAGTTATGCTGAAAAAGAGCCTTAAAGAACATATTATGCCTGGCTTTAAGTGGTATCATTAAAGCAAGAACACAAAGTATAAACTCATCTACAAAAAACCTTGTACAAGAGTACTTGAAGCTGTGCCTACAATGTGTATGTTTTTAAGTCATAAAAAGTAATTTTACCTCTTCAAAGGCTTTTGGAGCCTTTCTTGACTAACAAGGCCATTAAATTCACCTGACCACACACAAGGAATCCAGGAAGCAGGATTTTTCAAAGCCTAATATGGAGGGGGGCTTTCAAGCCTTCTTTCACATTCCAATAATGTTAACTGGATCTACATAAATATATGTGGAAAGGAAGAATACCGTAATAGAACTTTGTCAATTGATGATAAAGTCTTGCTGGGATTTTGTTTCTAGAAGTACCAGCTTCTTTTAGTTAGAAAAGTCTAAGATATGTAAAATATATCCCAGTGAAACAAAGAAGGGTTATATTTTTTAGAAGCTCTCTACACAATACAGAGAAAACTTGTGGAATTTATCAGAATAATACATCACTCAGGACTCAGGAGGATTCGCAGAGGAACCAGATAAATAACACAAATAACAAGCGTGCCCAGAATTATAGTTGCCTGCATTTGTAAAGTAAACAGGGGCTGGAGCCAGCGCTGCAGGACACGGCTTGTAGCTGCCAGAGGCAGAGGGAGGAACCAGCTCCGTGGAGCAGCAGCTGTGGAGACACAGACCCCATCAGGCTCGTTGCACCTCCTCCAGGTAACTGGGGTTGACTGTTTGCTCAGAACATCCACCCAAATATTGAGTGTGGCTTTGCATAACTCAGACTTTGGCAGTAAGTGACAGCAAAAGGCAGTTCTAAGATGACTGGGAAAAAATTCATTGTTATTTCTGTTGCCGAAGCAAAACCTGACCTGGTTAGGGACAAAAAGAGAAGAAAAATATACACCGGCACTTTTCTACCCCCCAGTTCATAAAAGTAACACGGCATATTTCCGTAAGTCCATTATGGGTTAAATTTAACATATGTAAAGTGTAAATGTGTGCTGCATCACTGCAACATTTTAACAATATTAACATTTCTTTTGTGCAAATAAAAAAAAAAAATCAGCTTTCTGCTACAATGCCTGTCTGTATCTCAAACAACTTATTTTCACATCATTTAGCTAGTTCAGATCACTATGTCATACTACTTCCCAGGAAGTATAGGGATAAATTAATCCGAGAATGGTATGTTCATTACCACCTTCATTAGGCTTATTGGACAAGTCGTTGAGTCTTTCAGAAAGAAAAAATGTGGATCCTTAAAAATTTAGAATTTGAGGAAATTTAAATTAGAATTGCAGACAGTTAACTGTCTGCAGTGCTTATTCCCCAGACTGATGCACTTTAAATTTTTCTGAAAATATGGTGGAAATGCTGGTTCCTCCCTCCCTGCTGCAGGGAACCAAGGGCTGGGAGAAGATTCCCTTTGTCACAGTATTGTAAAGGGTCATAAGGATAAAGGACATTATTTTCTTCTGCTTATTTTGCTAAGATACCTGCAGAGAAAAAACATGATTTTCCCCTTCCGGATGATGTTGTATGCATCAACTACAAATTCCAAGCCTGGTTCTCTTAAAAGTGTCACTGTAGACTGTTATCTGCTGGAAAGAGAGCATCCTTGGACACAAAAAGGGAAGGTACGTTTCTGCCATTAGCGACTTATATGTTTGAGGCTTACTTGTAATTCTTTTCACACTATAGTCTAAAAAGCTTCAGGGAGCAGCCGGAAACTTCTACGACGACAGTATTCGAGGTTCCCAGAAAGGTAGCGGATACCTGATGAGGAGTTAAGGGGATCAAACAATCCAGATTCATGCCTACTCCGCATTAAGCAATCAAAAGTCCATCTCAGAATGAAAGCAGACTGGAGAAAACTTTAGGTTTAATCTCACCAAACCTTACTACTGTTTTCTATCAGTTTCACACGTTTAACTGATTTTTTTTTTTTTTTTTAAAAATCACAATTGTGTGAAAGGTCTGGGAGCTTTTTGTTCTTTCAGGGTAACATACAGGCATGAGCAGTTAATCATGCAAGTTATCGAAATCTGTAACATTAGGATGTTCAGATGCTAGGGGAAGAGACTGTATGTTAAAATAGCTCAACAGCAGGAAGCACGAGGTGGTGGAGCTTTGCAACTTCCTTAAGCTGCTTAGCTTCAGATAAGGGGCTTATGCAACTTTCTCAACTCTAGAGTACATTCAGCAAGTGTTATCAAAACAGTTTTCAAGTTAAGTTACACTTGGGACAGACACCTCTTGAGCAGTGTCATTCTGCTCTCTTACCAATGAAAGAAGCCAAAAAAAACCAAGCCCCCCTCATCGTCGTCCCCCCCCCAAAAAAACCACCCGCCCACTAAAAGCTAGGTACAGTTTAGTAGAGGAGGTAAGTGCCATACTTGTTTTCCTTGATGTTTCCCTTGCATGACATGGGACATCTGCATAGCAAGCCCAGCTTCTGAGCTTTGGCAGTATAAACGAGATTGTTTCACAGTTTTTAAGTGGAGCCTGACTACAAAGAAGCTGCTTTGCAGTCATCTGGAAATACTTGTAGAAATGAGTATAAATACTGCAGTTATTCTAGTCAGAAAACAGACTTACAGTAAGTTGTTAAGATTTTTCATCTGAAAATAAACCAATCAACCCACAACGGATCTAGTCAAGAATATTCTTGGGACAGGATAGGGACAAGGTCAAAAGCTTAAAGTCTTACAACCAGTCTTGATTAAGTTGTGTCAAAGCTGGGACTTAAATGAATAATGAGCATGAAAGAGACACTACGCTCCTCTTGGAAGTTCTTGAAGAAAACATGGAAAAAGCTGAGAAAGAAGTCCATGATCCTTTTCTGTACCCCAGTGCCTCGTGGAAAGGCACCAAGTGCCACCATCACCACTTCCAGAAGAAACACAACAGCGGTTGTGTCAAACACCAGGTCAGGGCACGGCACTCACCATGGTGGATGCACAGGGGCCGGTTCTCGCCTCTTGAGACCACTCGCCTCTCCAACCAGGGGCTCCTAGGGGCTGTGTGAAGAGGATGGTGTGTTTCTTGATGAAGACTCACTTATTTAAACTGTTTTGTAGAAGGACAGATCTGCAGAAGGGCTTTCTGGTCTATCAGTGCACCTGATGAAATACTGGAGCTTTCTAGTATCTGGATTTTGGTGTGCAAACCACAGTTACGTGGCAGGGAAGAACTTACTACAAAAGAAAATGCCAAGTAAAATCTTTCGTTATTCTCCAAAGGAGAAGAGGGGAGGAAACCCTACTTGTTCTTCATGTAACAGTCACAGAAGAATAGCATGGTTAGATACAACACCTCTTCTGTTTGCATTTTAAGCCTATCAAGGAAAAAGGATGCTCAAATAGACTAAACTATAGCTTTTAAAGCATTAGAAACACAGCTCTTCACCAGAGCCGTACAGATTTTTATTTTCTTTAGCAATACAACAGTAAAGATAGTCAACGTGAGATTCAAAATTCAATAGTTACAACAATTATAGTGAGAAACTGATAAACTGCAAGATCTATAAACAGATTAAGCTAAACATATAAAAGGAAAACTATCGTATATATGGAACTACTTCAGTAATTGTATTTGATTCCACAAATCGTTTGCCAGTTCCCAGTAAGGCTTCATCACTTTTTCCACTATAATTTCAACAGAATTTTTAGAACAAGAAAGATGCGAGACAAGCAACAAGAGGAATAGCACTATGTGAGTGCCCCTCCTCAAAAGCAGGGGGAGAAGAGGAAAATAACTCCAGTTTACGTTAATTTAGCTACTTCTGGGACAAAAGGTAACTCTTGGTTAGTCAAGAGTAGAAAACAGACAAACAAGTAAACGTCCAAGAATGGGAGGAGTGTTACACATGAGCAGCTGCTGCCCTTTATCTTGTCAAGAAGAAAGACATTTAAGTGCATTTCCATTGCAGCGGGGCCATGATGGCAACAGAGCTCATCAGGGCTGTGTACAGGGGCACTGGGCTCCACAGCTTCTGCAGGCTCCAGCACTGGTCTAAGCACAGGTCCAGGTAAACTGTCACCCCACCCAACCCTAATGGAAGAAAAAAAAGTTTCCATCACAAATCTAGCCAGCCACCTTCTGCCAGTTTTAACGGGGAGCCATTTAGTCAAGTAAACATATATACATCTTTCTGTACAAATGATGAGATCTTTAGTCTACAACAAAACCTGTATTTTCTCTGGTGTAAAAAGTTCAGTATACAAGTATAGGCTTTTCGTATGCCACTAATGACATGCACACAAACCTAACGAGTACCTGGAACATCTCTGTAGAATCAATAAATCTTTATCCAGAGGAGGCGCACGTTGCTGAAAACGTACGCTTAAATGCGCAAACAGATGCTAGGAACTGCACAGTTGAAGACCTCACGTGAGGGACTACAAACCTTAGGAACTCGAGTTCTGGTTTTCCCCCCAAAAGACTTAATCACTGCAAAATTTGAGGGTGCAGTTATTCACTCCTTAAGGTGATGCCAGCACAGCCATTTGTCAGACCTGCAATGAGCAAAGTCAAAAGAGCTGATGCAGGCTAAATTAAAGGGTTATCAAGGGGATAGGTGACTTGATCTTCTGTATGTCTCCCTTAACTCAAGGATTATAACCCAGAAACAGCTAAGTCACTTAGGCATCTCTAAGTTTTTATTCATTATCCCAAAATCTTTCAAACCTAGAAGGGATTAAACAATTTATTTAAATTACCTCTATTCTTAACCTATTTCCTTCCTTCCTGGAAATTAGTTTTGTTTACCCTCCTTCTCTTCTGCAAGCTTTAGCTATGCTTTTTATCCTGCACATAAAGGAGACTTAAAAACTCATGTCTTGTGGATCGCTTGGAAGTGGCAAAAAGTCCAAGACACATGTAGCAATGCTTATTTTCCACCACAACTCAGCCTCAACTAATGAATTCTGCAAATTTTTAGGTAAAACTCTCATTTCTACTGTAAACTCTTCCCCCTCCCCTTTTTAATATGGCAGCATCATTTGCAGCCACCTGACCTCAGCAACTTGCTTCAGAATTTAATGGAAAAAGAGGTAAGAAAAATCCTAAAGATAAAATGTGAGCGCTAAAAACTGATCCATTAAAAACCCAGTATACCATATGGCTGATAAACATAAAACCTATCCCTGTTAAAGTTGTTTTAGTTTGTCTGTTTTAAATGAGGTTACAGAACAGATAAAACGAAGAAATCAATTCACTTTAAGTGAAGAATCAAATGCTTCTCCATTTTAATGTTCTCAGGCTTCATCAAAAAAAAGGAAAGAAAGAAAAATCCCAGAAGATGGTTCAGCAGAGAGGCTCAGCACGGTGTCTTACCTCTCCCTCGGAGGACACAAGAGCCTCCCTGGCCACCCTCCCCAGCTCCTCCTCCATCCGTAGGGAAGCGTGGGTGTCCTGCTGGCTGACTAGACATGTCTGGCCAGAGGGCAAGAGGCTCTTGGGAAAGAGGGTAGAAGACAGCCGGCACTAAAATGAAGCACTGCAGTGGTCCCTGTTCTACCTACAGACACCAACTCATAATCACGAGACTAATTAACACACCGTTTTCCCCTGTGTTCCCCTGGGAGGCAGGATGGGTGATGAGTTGCAGAGAACCTCAGGAATTTACATCACCCCTGACTCTACCACTGATCATTGATACCTTCCTTCACCTCTCCAAGTCTCCCCACCTGCAGAGATGAAGTAATGACCTGAACAGTTCTTTGCAAAGTTTGTGAGCTACGTGTGAGTTCTTTTAAAAGGGTTAAAAATTCAGTGTCATCAATGTAGGAGATCTTGATGTATTTGAAGTACTCTGCCATAAATAGTATTACATAGACCACAAGATAAACATTTACCAACTCTATATAGCCAATTTGCACATTGCCAACATTTCTGCATATTTCAGTACTCAATGTTTAAAGGGATTCTAAGTATTTAATTCTTCATATTTGCTCATTTGCATAATCTTTTAAGCATTCACTCCATTCATAAACACAGCAACACAGATTTCTCCCCCATTTCCATTCACTGGTACTCACTCCCACTCCAGTAGTTACACTCAACTTAATATTCAGGATCTCATTTTTAAGGAATAGCAAATACTACCCCCATCATACCCTGAACTTAGAGCAGTAGGCAGTCATCCTTTCCATTCAACACATATATCAACCTGAAGAGCTGGACTGGGATACTTCGCAGATTGTCTCCCTGAAGATTGCAAAATATCTGACACATCACCTTTAGTGTTTTCAATTACATAAACTAAAAAGATGTCGGCCACAGAAGAAAACGCAAGGCACGACACAATCAAGCACACAAATAATACTCTGCATGACTTTCAGCAGAGCTTCCATAAAATTTAACCTTTTATCTATCAGTTAATCCACACACTAGTTACTAAGGCAAGTATTTCTGCTTATGAATGACAGAACAAACATGAAAAAAAAAAAATCAAGTTAGGAGTCTGTCTTTTAATTTAGCTGTTGATTCCCTTTCCTCTGCTGTAAGTTGATCAACTCACTACTCACAGGCTTCAATGGGGCTTCCACTAAACTTTCTGGAGGTACTGCTCAGCAGCATTTGCCATTGATTTAAACCACTATATACAGTGTCCAGTTCATAAGATCCAGACATAGGAAAGCATGTTTGGAAAAGATAATCTGGTATTAATATTCACCTACTGGCTTGATCTGTGGTCTCAGGGAAAGCTTCAATTCCCTGTATCTTGTGGCTTCAGCTTCATTGGAAAGACAGTTACATGAAAGCACTTAGAAACCCTGAATAAATTACACCCATCACTCCTTACAAGCCATTATGCTAACAGATGATTCAATTCACATATTTACATGCACCCTCATACAAGAGAGAAAAGTTACAAAACCTATCCTTTCCACCTAGACTACCCAAGCAGATACTCATTTTCATACATTTATCTGTACAGTCAAAAAAAACCAAACCCCACACTCGATGTATTTAGTCAACACAAGCAAAAACTAGGACAGATGGAAAAGAAAGAGCTGGAGCCAGCACTAGTGTACAACAAATGCCAATTCATGTACAAAAACATTAGGAGTTTTCCTAAAAAGCCAGATGCAGACCTGAATGGTCCAGAAGCCAGTACCGGTGCTCAAAACCAGGGCTTACTGAACAGGCATCTTTCAAAGGTGGCAAGGCTACTCTCTTGCTTTAGTTTCAATCAATCAACATTTAAATATATTCCCCTGTGATGTAGCACAAGTGTTTTAAATGCAAAGCTTGCCTTGAAAAACTTGCCACTCTAAGGCAGTATGTTCTTAAATTGCAAGGTTAAAAGGAAACTTAACTGGTATCATTAACAGTTTCACTGTATGGACCAACGAAATGAACCTTAAATTCAGTGCAGACCAACATGACAGAGAAATTATTAGTGTTTAATAATTTCACACATTTTTCAGGAACAAATATTTATAATAATGTAATTCAAAATCGAAACAGTGGCCTACCAATTACTCAGGCATATACTCCATTGTAAACAAAACAAAATGGTAAGTTTAAAAACCACAACAAAAACCCCCAAGCCATAAAGATTAAAGACTGATTTCCAGCCTGAACTCAGCTCTGCTCCTTCCCCTCCAGTCTCAATTCCATGCAAGCAGATTTGAGCATGTGGCTTGAAATGGGGTATCCCACCACTATGCTTGGATTGGCAACAGGCTCCTGGATGTTCAGGGCAGTCGAAAGGCTGCGATGAAGGTCAGCCTTCCCTGGAACAGCCTCCCCTCTGTGACCATGCCCTTGATTTGCTCTTCTCACCCACCATGGCTGGCAGCAGGAGAAGAAACGAGGAGTACCAGCTGTTCTTTCTAAGACATTTCTGGCTTCTCTGCAACTACCATTTCCTTGAGTATTCAAAGTGACCAAATTTTAGAGGAGATGGGATGGAGAACAGTGGATGGAGGGACTTAATAGCCAAAGCGTTTTTGGAACAAAATCCCGTTCCACCACCTCAATAAATGGTAATAGTTCATACAGTACTGACCTCTAAGGAAGCAGTTTTAAGAAAGCCCTATTTTCTGCTAGGTAAGCAACAATAAGAAACTGCATAACGTGATTTAATTGCTTTACAGCAAGAGAGAAATGCTCCCATTACAGCCCCAAGATCCTGCCCCACCTGTAGAAGCTGGGTTTCTTCCCGCATCACTGCTAAGCATCTACTCCAGGGCTTGAATTGCATCACAGCCCACAGAAGTCCTCCTCACCAGCTAACCACAAGCTTCCAAGAAAAAACATATAGTCAAGGAGACAACCACTGCCAACAGGAGTTAGGGAAGATCCTTACTTAACACAGCGTTCTCCCATAACTGTGGAAATGCCGGGGGGGGGGGGGGGAGGGGGCGGAATCCACACCTTCAAACCTCCAGTATTTCAGTAATATGCAATAATTACCAATATAATCATTATCCTACACTACTCATACCATTATATTTATAAATCCTGCTGTTTTAAAATTATGTATCAATTGCAGCAATTATTTAGAATTATTAAAAAACACCCTCTGGTCCATCTTACAGCAATGAACCATATAATTTCCTGCAACAAAATATTTAACTGCAGACAGAAAACTCAGACTAACCTAAAAGATAAATGTATTTTTTCCTTAACACATTTGAAAGACTGAGTTAATGTTCACCACTATTTTCCACAGCATTTGGATGCTCAGATTTGAAATACTAAAGGTAAGAACATAAAGGGTCTTCTAATCTTAATAATGGAAGGGAAAGACTCAAAGTGTATGTACATACAGGATAGCTTATCTTGATCACCGTGCTAGGTTTCTTTACAGCATTTGTTTTTAAAAAAGTGCAACAAACATTTTACTGTTATTACTTAATTGCCCAGCAGCACATTCCCAGAGCATAACGCACTTCAGTGGGAAAGAGGTACTGGTGGTCAAGCAGTGACCTACCAGAAATGTGATCAACTTACACTCTGCTTTATGAGTTCCCTAGTAACACATACCTGCATATACAGCCTTTTCTTTTTATTGTCATTTACAACCTACATCAACACGCTTGGCTGAGATGTTAAATAACCCAGGACGCTGAAGAGAGCTTTCCTCCCAC
This sequence comes from Calonectris borealis, assembly GCF_964195595.1. NCBI lineage: Eukaryota > Metazoa > Chordata > Aves > Procellariiformes > Procellariidae > Calonectris > Calonectris borealis. The sequence goes on along the minus strand of NC_134321.1, from coordinate 4,294,176 downwards.
TCATAACCTCAACTTCATACACACAACAACCTGCACTACACTTGTAGCAGCAAGCACCAAGAAAGTTACCATTTAAATGAAGAGTCATCACAGTAAATGTTGACATTTTTTAGTTATGAGCTTTTGATGTAAAAATTGCCTGTGATCCTGCATATTTATGTTCTACCAACGCACAGTCCCACCACCCAGGCGAGCGTTACTGCCCCGCACCTACAGGATCAGGACCACCAAGGGTTTACCTGCTCCAGCATATAAGCATCAAGCTCACCCTGATGCTTGTCCCCCTCTCAGTGAGGGCACCAGGAAGTGGTTGGGTGGTAACAAAGAAAGACCCCGTTTTCACGGTTTTATAGACAGACTATCCTTGACCAGCAGGACAGACAAATAGGCAGGACAGACCCACATCCAGGTGACTACAATAAGCCTTAACAGGATGAAACAAAACATCTGATTATACTCAGGAAGAATAAATGATGGTTTCTGCATCAACCATATGAGTCCAATTTCCCAGTTTCTCTATGTAAAATATCTCCACAATAACATGCCATTAAAAGAGTATTTTTCATCTTGCACATTTTACTGGGAATGCTGAGACACCGACCTCAACAAATGGAGCATCTTCAAATGCAGAGATGCACGATTCTTCTGTAAATGAACTGTGAAAATCAGTATGCTTGCAAGCTAAACAAAATTTATCATTTACTGACCCGCTCTGGATTGGATTAGACAGGATTGCTCCTTATGTAGTCAAGTAGCGCAACACGCTGAAAATGATTGTCCTGACCTCAACAGAAGTAAAAGGGACACTGGCCATGCTTTACATTAAGTCAGATTGTAGACAACCCGTTGATTTTCCCCACCAATTTACTCCAAAGAGAGGTCTACAGCTACAAACAGCTGTAATTTATTGTATTTTAAATTTCATAAAAGACCTAAATATGTTGAGCGATAATACTCCTCAGAATTGTCAAGGCCTACTGAACTGAAACACACTCCCCAAATGACGAACATGGCACTGCGATTTCAGCAGAGCTAGAGAAATAGCATGGTATTTTTTTTAAATGAGTCAATACACAAAAACCAGGAATAGGGAGAAGAGCATTTTTAAAACAATTAATGCAGGTGGCCCACCACTGCTTGGATTAAAATGTAAATGGCAAAGTATTCTGGATTTAACCATAAATTTTCAATGAAGCTCAAAGTACTGTTTTAAAACTACAGTAAAATTCAAGATTTCTCACTTCTCCATTATAATTGAATTTGAAAGCGTCTTTCCTCAACCATGTATCTCAAAACTGAAGAAATACCATATAGGAATAGATCTATAGTAATAGATACAAAAGCTGCCCATACCCAATGCCTCTGGTGCTTCTTGTGCTGTGTCCACCAGACCTCACTCGAGCAGAACAGGTCTTGACTCCACAGCTTCCCTGGCACTGCTACACAAGTGACTTCCTATGGTAAAAAAACCCTTAATCTAGTTTTCTTCATTGAAACACAGTATGGAGGAACTAATTTGTAACAGCTGGACCAGTTTAATCATTCCGGACTTTTGCTGCAAATAAGCTGCAATCAGAAAAGCAGAGACACCTGCCACCACCAGACACACACCTGGAGTAGGAGTCTTGCTCCATCCTCAGCTGTTGGAATTACAATGTATTACACAGCAGACGGGCCCCTGGGATGACAAGGAGGTTGGTGGCACTGCCTTCTAAGTCAGATTTCACTTGCACAAAGATTTTATAAGCTCCTTCATGCTCACACTTATGAACTCCTCGTCATTGTAATATGTGTTTCCCCCTCAAACTGCAGGTCAGAAATTTAAATAACATGCACTGTATTACAGAGACCCTCATGCCTGCCCTCTGCCCATCACAGCAGCACACCAGAAGAAACGAGCCTTTAAATGAAAACAACTTCTACCATATCTTTGCATTGTTGCTTCACCCACCCACATACATCTAAAGCCATACTAGCACTGCACAGTAAGTGATCTGATGTTGAGACCCCATTTTGGGGGGGTTGTGGTTTTTTGGGGAGGTTTTGTTTGGTTGGTTGTTTTTTGGGGTTGGTTTGGGTTCCCCCCCACCCCCCGTGTTTGGGTTCAGCGACAAGACTTCCAGACTCAAGAAATAAAGCAGGTAACAGCTCAGGAAAAAAAAATTACAATTCAGCCAACTGTTAAATTTCAAAAGCATGCTCTTCATAATCATAAATGTCAGCCTGACTGTCTGGAATTAGTCTCTCTGACAACAACTTCCTTATTTCCAATATTTAAAGAAAAAAGAAAGTCTAACCTATTGCTGTGAGAGTACCTCAGAGCAAGCCAAATACTTGCCTGAGTATGGTGCATTGGGGTGCGAGTTAGCAGTGTAATTCTCTCATAGGAAAAAACTGAGGTTTATTCTTGTATTTTGTAGCACCCAGTAACTGACTGAAGTCTGGTCATCTCTGGTTTTCTCTTCCCATTATCTGAAGCACTTGCTCAAAAGTCTTTTACAGCCCATGTTGCTGCATCTCATTTTCTGGGGGCTCACCATATTGGTAGCTCTGCAGTACGTATTTTAAATGCTTCATGATTCACAGTCAAACACAGACAAAGTTTCCCTGTGTGCAATCAGGATTAACAAAATACTAAAATACATGCCCTGGTTTCAAATACTGTCTGTTCTCACTAGCTAAGTTTCTCCAGGAGAGCACAAGTAGGCTGCAGGCTGATTGTTCAGGGCTGAGCACAGCTTCAGTAGCTCTGACTGCTGTTCCACTCAGCTGGAAATGCAACTACTTTGCCAGTTAATTATTCTTTACATTGATAAACAGATAGATTTTTCAAGAGAAAAATACTTAGAAGTTATAGTTTGGGAAAAAATCCCACATCAATTACGCAAAAATGAAAGTATTATTGATTTTAAGGAACAATATTATACTTTATTACATTTAAAAAGTGAAACTTTAAAAGTATAAAACTAACTGCTCTTTCAAATAAAGCCAATGCTATATACATTATGAGCTGTATTTTAATTTATCTTTTCTCAGACCAAATTTCAACAAGCATATTTTAGCTTGACACAAAAAGAGACCAACTATCTGCATTATTTCACCAGCTGCCCACCACCTTCTCTCTTCATTCAACCAAGTATGAGACTAAGAATCCGTAAGATTTTTTGAACTCCTGCCACTTCCCTTCATTCTGTATTAGCTCCTCTTTTCTTTGTATTAGACAGCACACTAAAAAAAAAAACCAACCTATGTATAGTAAATTTAAGTTGACTGCAGTCAAAGCTTCCCCACCCTCCTATTTTTATTATCCAAACAGAACCCTCCTGGATACACTTTTGTTTAAAAGGCCATCAACTTTGATCTGTTCTTCATCTGTCTCAACGGACACGAGAAAAATGTGGCCTTTTGAGCACTGAATCAGTCCTGTAAACAGGGAAGTACTTTTCAGTTTATGCAAACCTGCAGCCTAATCCTTTCCTATGCTAAGGCACATTACAAGGTATCACTTATGATTCTTTAATTTTTCCCTCTAATGCATTTTCCTGCACCACATGCTATAAAATTCAAATCTACATTGAGAAGTTAGGGCTATGACTCTACATAGCTTCACTAAACCAAAGGTGAAGATGTTAGCATAAGAGAAGACTGCAGCTCTATCAACTTCATCTTTCTGCATTTTAATTGTTTTTAATTGGGATAATCACTGACTGATCTTTCCCTGGTTTGGCTGAAAGAGGCTGGCTCTGAGGGAAACAAGCTGTAGAGCTGCAAAACAAAAAAACCCAAACCAACCAGAAAAAGAGACCTGGGAAAGGACTTGCTGTCACTGCAGATACTTTGTTAAGGATAGCAGCAACAGAGCAACCATTTCAGAGCATGAGCATCAAAGCAAGTCTTCTGTTCCTCCATTTCCAGAGAGCTTCTGTGGCACATTCAGTTTTGAAGAACCAAAATAGTAAGTTTCTAAACTTCTTTAAACAAAAGTTGATTTCAAAATATATTGCCATTTAATCCATCCTGACATCACCCATGTACAACATGAGCTTAAGCAATGCATTCATCACAGAAGTCCCTTGAATAAGTCATTTCCCGTCACTTGTAACTTTAGTAGGGTTCAACTTTAATGCATGCATGCGTGCGTGCGTGCATCTCAGGTGACTATAATCTAGTGTTCACTAGTTTCCAAATATGAACTAGAAGGTTACATATTTGACACCAGAACAAGGCAGACCTAGCTGCCAAAGTCAGCAACAAGAAGCATGAAAACTAATACACACAAAAAGTAACTTTACAGATGAACAGAACTCCCATTTTCCTTGCATTTTCTAGTAAATCAAGCCCCATCCTGCAATTATTCTAAGTCATCCAAAGTGATCTTTATACTCAGGAGGGATACTCACCACCAGCCATAGTCATTCCTCATCACTAATGACTTCTTCCCTCTCTCTGTAGGCTTGCTGGCTCCTCAGACAGAAGCACCACACCACCATGCCTTCCATCGTTTCAAATGAGTGAAAAATCTCGTTTGCAGATTGCAGTTAATCTGTGTCTTCTAGTATCAAAGTAAACCCTGACAACCACTTACATTCATACAAAACCACTTCAAGAATCGGTCTCTTCCAAGAAGAAAAGTAAAAAGATTGAATCCATTTGCAGAAATTTCCCATTACAATACCACAAGGACATAAAGATGCAGAACCCCAAAATCATCCCCCCTGCACAAATGGTTGGAAACGTTTATTTGTGGGGGGGAACTCCAATACAAACATTATAGAAAAGTAACATGAAAATATGGCATCGCTATGTAGCTACAGTGACTTGCTCTTTAAGAATTTAAAGAACAAGTTGTTTTGGTAGGTCCATAACTCACACATCCATGAGTCCCCAAGCCCAGGGATTTGCAAAGCGAGCAGCCAACTGGACACATGCACGGACTTCTGTGCAAGACCCTAACTAAGGTCACCAGCATCGGAGCTGAATAACTGCCAGAGCTACCGGAGTTACGTGCAGGGCCAGAGCTTGCCACCGCTCCCCAGCGGCTCTGAACCTCGCAGGATTTCTCAAAAAATCTAGTATTATTACTTCCCCTAACATAAAAGATACTAAGCTGCAGATGAATTAGCCAACCCCCACCTGCTGTTCTATTCATTAAGCAACCATCTGCAAAACCAACTTTGGAAAAATCCTGCAGCAAATGCAAGGGCCAAGTTGCAGATCCTCTGCTCTGATAACACCGACCCGAGTGGCACCTCCTCCTGCTTTAGCACACGCAAAAAACACCAAGACTTTCAGCTCAGAGCCTGCAGTTCGTTCCCACTGCAAGGCAACGCTAAGATTAATACAGAGAAGTAAAAATACTATAAAGCCTGTAGGTGCCCTGATGAGCAAGAGAAGCACCTGTGTAGCAGCATAGAGAGCTCACAGCACAGGGAAGAATCACAGGGCATCAACATGCCTTTAAATTGCAGCCCCAACATCAAGTCGGCTGCGTTTTTAGTAAGAATTATACATGTTCACTAAACCATTTTCCTCAAACGTTTCCACAAATTCATTTGCCAGATTATTAGGGAAAGTCTCTTGCATAATAAATAACTTTCTGGAATAATTCCACATAGAGTAGCAATACACTTTCAATGCTTAAAAGTTAGTTGAGCATTTCCGTTATTAATTTTAGTAATTTGTTCATAAGTTCCCATGTACATTAAAAAAATGGTATTACTGAACGCACTTGGCATGCAGCTTAAGCTATAGTGCAAGTTTCTCTTGCAAAATACCGCAGTCAATAGTTTGGAGAGTTCGCTTGTCCTTCATAAGGTCTTGATTTTTATTTTTATATTTTTGCACTCATAATAAAAATACTGATATTATTTCCCCTCGTATAAAACAAGCACTTTAAGGACAGCTAAAAATCAGTATGCTACTGATTGTGTGTGTGTGTGTGTGTCAATGTCATCAGTAAGGTAATCATGACTAACCAGTTAGCGCCCAAGGCTATTGCTGGATCATTTCACATCAGAAATGGACTGATCTCTCTCCGACGTTTACAACAAAATGGTGCTTGGATTTAGGTTAATCACAGCCAGGCATCATACTTAATTGGCAGCAAGGTCACATAGCGATACCGGGGACATCAGCAGCTCATACCCTGTAAGGTATGAATCATAACTAAAAATCAAAAAGTTCCAAAAGAGAAGGCAAATCACTAGTTAAAGAACGAATACCAGAACAGAAACCTGCAGAGAGACTATTGCAGAGAGCTACAGGAGCAGAGGGAGAGCAGAGCCATCAGCTGTGCCCAGCCATGTTACCACCGACCACACCGAGTGAGATACCACTGAAACTTCGTCTCTAGCTCAATCTTTTTTCCCTACGTCTGATGGGAAAGTTCTGGTTTTGTCAGAATTCAGTGGAAACTGAGCGGTCCCGAATGACGCACAAAGAGCAAAGCCATTATTCAAGAGCAAAAAGCTTTTCAAAAAACCTTCACTGGAGTGGCGTAGGGTTTGGTTTTTTTAAACCAACATGCTAGCATTCCCACCGACATCAGAGAGAGAGGAGAGAAAGCTCATATACCCGCGTTCTTGAATTTGAGACAGTTATTAGTACTTAATTAAAAGCAAAGCCAGAGAAGCACAGATTTAGAACTTGAGTAACTCCAGATTCACTTAAAACAATTTTCGGGGGAAAAAAAAGGCATGCAAACACTCAGATTTCCAACAGTTTCCACGCAGCAGCGCAGCCGCCCGACTCAGGCCGAGCAGACCCCCGCAGCGCGGACCCGCTGCCGCTCCCCCCGCGCCCTCGGGCGCCTTCCTACCCCCGGGAGAGCGGCTCAGGAACCAGGGGCGTTTTACGGAGCGCTTGCACCCGAGGAGGAGATGCATTAGAAGGAGGGAAGTCGCGCAGCGGCTCCCTGCCGCGCGCGCAGGAAGGAGAGGTGCCTCGCTAATGCAATTAGTAGACATCGATCAGGCGAACGGCAGCGGTGCGTTTGCACCGGTGCTGCAGAAGCACGTACGAGGTGCCCGTACTGCACCTTACCTGGAAGAGCCTTATTTTCCACACTGGACTGTAGACGCGTCCAGCGAGGCAGCACATCAACCCCCGCTATTTCACCCGAAGCAGGCAGGGGCCCCTCTCCGCGGCGTTTAAAGTAACACCCGCCAGCTGCGTGCCCCCGCCGGCTGATGCCGACTGCGATCCCAGCCGGAGCCGTTTCCCCCGCGCTCTCCGCCGGCAGCCCCGCTGCCCCGGCCCCGCTCCTCCCCGCCGCGCCGCCAACTTGGGCGCCCTCGAGGCGGCCCCAGGTGGGGCGCAGCGAACCCAAGGGGCGGCAGCGGCGCGGGAAGGCTGAGGGCAGGCGCGCGCGGCTCGGCTCGGCGGGAAGCCTGCCGCCACCCCGCTCCCCTCAGCCGCCACCCCGCTCCCCTCAGCCGCCACCGCGGGGCCGGCCGCCGCCGGGCACCCGGCCCAACTTTCTTCCCCGAAGTTGCCCACCTCAAGCCGAGCCGCTCCCCGCCGCCACCGAACACTCGCCGGAGCCCTTCCCGCCGAGCCACCCGCTGTAATCCTGCAGCTCCCGCGGCGCCCGGCGCCTCTTCTGGAGCGGTGAGCGCCGCGCTTCAGGCGGCGGGGCGGGGCGGGCACGGCCCGGCCTCCCGCCCACCTGCTCCCCCGCCACCCGGGGGCCTCGCCGAGCCCAGCCCAGCCCAGCCGCGCGGTCGTGCAGGTCCTGCAGCGGACGGCGGTGCCGGGGCCGGGCCGGCGGGTGGCGGCGGGGAGCGGAGGGGGAAGGCGGCGGCTTCCCCGAGGGCCCGGGAAAGCTCCGCTAGAATTTACCCGGGGTGGCGTGAAGTCGCCGCGCTACCTGGGGCGGGAGGGGGGAAAGCGGGTAAAATGTGCTCCTGCAGCGAGGGGGTGCCGTGTCGGGCTGCCCCCAACTGCTTAGGCTGAGCCAGCTTGGTGTGGACGAAGAAAGTTGACACGTAAGAGCTTAAATAAAAACTCCATCTAATTTCTGGGCTGGAAGCCCAGGAAAAGAATCAGGTTCACGTAGGTCTCTGTACAGGAGCCGGATGGAGGTTTTATTGAATCTGGCTCCAGCTGATCACAGTATTATAGCTGTGTTGCTGTAATTAAGGCTGAGCAGAATTCCTATAAGTCCCTTTTTGTAGCAGGTTATATAACAAATAGTAATAAGTTTCCTGAAACCTCTTATCTTTCAGGATCCCAAAGCACAGCAAAGTACACATTATAATAAAGTGCACATTAGTCTGCTCTGCCTCAATGGAAGTCAGGAATTACACCACGGATGGATTTGGCTTTGCAGCCACAGTGAAGCTGTTGATTCAAGAGAAGGGGAGGACTTGGTGACTGTCCTCTGCTGCACAGAGGACTCTTGGACAGGGTGGTGATGCATTGCTCTCCGGGCATCGGGAGGAAGGACGAGAAGGAAACAGTTTGCTTCTTCAACAAGTAAGATTTAAGTTGCTGCCACCCCTGTTTCCCTTTCCGTCTGCTTTTGTGGTGAATTATTGAAATGTGCTAGCTGGGAAACAGTGGCATCTCCTCTGGGGACTAGTAGAAACTTGACACAGCATCTGTTGACCCAGACTTAATGTAGGAGCCCTGACCTGAAGAGACCATCTTTACTTTTCTATGCATGTGCGAGCCTATAATTAAGGAATGTCCAGCACTGAAATGTAGTCACTTCTTGGTCAAATGTGGAACTGGTCTGAGGAAGGGATGTCAAAAAATACATTTTCTCAGAAAAAAACAAGATGCATTTTTAATTGGCAAACTATGATCACATAGGACGCATAGAGATGATGGAATAACTGTGATTTAACAAGTTACCGTTCATGAGCTGAGCACTGAGATTCATACTAACATGGTTCAGCTCAGCTTTGGCTGAGCAGGAGTGTGCACTCAGGCTGATGTATTACAGTATAGTAACTCCATCACATCTTTAAAACTCCACTTTGGGCTTTTGCCTAGAAGATAATACTAACTTTTTTTAATTGTTACACAAAGTTGTATGATAGGACGAGGGTCAAGCCTTAGTTCTACAGCAAACTCTAGCACAGGTAGAAGCACGGTGGCTATGGACACCTCTGTGGGGCATTGACTGAGCACGGACCCAGGAGCAAAGCCCAAAATGCAGATTTGGCTTCCTCAGAGGTCTGCCGTTGACATATTCACTACACCCGATTCACTTGGGCTTATGAGAGCTGACAAGGTCATGGACCTATGGCATAGTTCTCTGCTTGGTAATATTAGCTTTAGCTGTGCAAGACCAGCATGAGAAGGATAGCCTGTGTTTTTATGCTTGACCGACCACAGGAGCTGTTAAAATTTTGAAAATGTATTCTGCAGTTTGCCTTCCCTGTTGTCCTTGGTCATCTCCAGCCCAGCCCCACATTTTGACTACTTTGGCCAACTAATATATTTTTTCAGTTTCGGTTAAGTCAAAGACTTAACTTATTCATTTCCAAAAACACAGCAAACATGCAGTATCACCATATACTTACCAAAGATAATCAATTTGTAGATGGTAAATTCTCTGAGGCTAGATGGCATGTTTTCACACAGTAGCTGATTCTATGATGCCCTTCTGCCATCTGGGGCTTCTGGACCTACTGTAATATACATGTTCAATAATAACAACTTAATTGCAAGTCTCACGCTACTTCCAGCTTAATTTCCACTTGTCATTCAAACATCACTGTCGACATGTCTCAGAAATTACATGAGAAGAACAGGGATGCTTCTACTCTAGTGTTGTCTAATTAATGTTTCCTAAGGATTAAAGTGAAAAAAAAAACCACTTTAATTTATGAGCATGGGTGTAAGCAGGTAAATGAATATGATATTTAAACTTCCCAGTTAATAAATAATTAGGTTGGAAGACCAAACTCAACCCTGTCCATCCTGATGCCAGCTAGTGTAGACCCTAACTGAGCTCTTGCTCCCATTAACTACACCCCCTCACTGCTCTCTGCCAACTGCCATAGTTGCTATGTCTACTTTCAAGTAATATTTCTCTTGCCATGTTCACATTTTCAGCACAGGGATTGCCTGTATTACTGTTTGGTGCACTGCTGTTGTCACTATCTGCTTTGACAAACCTTGTTTATTTCAAATTTTAGCTGAGAATTTAGCCACCAGTAACAAGTAGACTCAGATCCACCATAATTTCCTCCAGAAAAATCAATCATTGCTTGTCTCCTAGATGCTTTAGCTTTCAAAGACTTTCTCTTACCACTGGCAGAAATATAAACTAACTCACTTAAAGCTTAAATTGAGCTTGTTTTGCAAAAGACCTCTAGGACACTGTCAAAATGGGATATAGTCAATGGGACTCGATGGACCATTCGTCTGGTCTTATCACTGACAGTCACTGCTATCAGTTTCTTTGGAGGTAGATAAATCAATTAATTTAATCTGAAATAGCCACTAGACAGTAGAATATTAAAAATAAAGAAAAAAAACAGTTGAAAATTTAGTTTTCTGTCTTTCTGTGTGTGAAGGTTATAGTAGCCCACCTTTTCCAGTCACACGTTCAGGCATAATAATGTCAATGATGAAAATATGTGGACAAAATATACGATGCTTTAGATGCAGTTAAATGAGTAGAAAAACTGCTTTTTCCAGTAATACTTACGGGAATTTTATTTAAAGGTATTTAATATAAATTTAATCTTTCTAATTTTTAAGACATGCTTCTCTCCGTAAGCCAACATTGATATCAACTTATCTGAGGCCTTGATCTGCAGGCACCGTTAATAGATTATGCATTTCTTTCAAGACCGAGGTCAACTGTAGTGACTAGATGGTATTTTGAATATGTATATCACAAGATAGCATGCCAGTTCTTCAAAGCACAGGGAGACTCCCTATTGTGGCAGTGTCAGGGGATAAGCTGCATTCACTCTTGCGCTTGGTCCACAGCCATCTCACATCATTGATGTTCCCAACGCTGACACCAATATCAGACATGTTCCTCTTGGTCATCTGTATTTTGTCACCATTTTGTACAATCCTGCTCTCCATAGGCCTAGGTGGAGCTATGTTAAAAGGGATAGTGTTTTTAGAAGCGTCCAGCAACGGTCTAGTCCAATTTCACTGAAGTAATGGTAACACTTCTTTTGGCATCAAATGTGAGCGATTAAATCGCCAGCATCTTAAAATTTCCATTTCATTGTCTCCATGAGCTCCTGCTTGTGCTAATAAATGGAGAGTGTAACTGGTGTTTGGAGCAGCAGGAGGGAAGGACCGGGAGGGTGAGGCTAATGAGAAGCCCTGTCTGTATTAAGGAAATTAATTATGTGACTGTATTAAACTGCAGCACTGAAAGCCTCACTTTGCCCTGACACAGACTATATGCATTAAAGGTTTACGCTGGTGTAATAACCACAGCGATGTTGTTATATGGATGCAAATTTCCTTAATGCAGGCAAGACCCAGATCAGACCACAGTAACTAATAAAAAACTGATAAAAGAGTGTGAATTATGTGCAATTGTATTGGAGAGCATGATACAGAAAGAAAATTATAATAGGAAGGTTAAGTGCCCAGTGAGTGCAAACTGATACACAATATCTTGAAATTACAGAGAGGGAAAATTAAAACGGTGAAATGATTTCACATATAGGTAGATGGAGGCATAAAAGCAATCTATGAATTATGGGAGGGAGAACAGGGTGAGAGCATGATATTTTCAGATGTACAGCCTTTTACCTATTAGAAATGAATAAGTGATTGAAGGCTAATTCCAGTAAATGGATGATATTAGTTTTGTTTTTATTTCGGGTTTTTGTTTGTCTCTGCTTGTGTGTGTCATTGAAATATTTGTGTATTAATAGATACTCATTTTAACAGCATTACGGTAATCTGAACATCTACAGCTACTAGGCATTAAAATAAGATTACTTCCCTATATATCAAGTTATTTTCGCAATACTTCTGCCTGATTTTGTCATATCTATTAAAATGCAATGGATCGGTTCTTATCATTACCTATAACTGGCAACCTTGAGTTGAAATGTTAAGCAGAAACAAGCCTGATGCCTGGAGGCCTGGCTAGCAATTCAGCAGAAGGCAAAGACATTTTATGGCTGTCCTAAAAGCTAAACAACAGGCTGTGTAACTTTCCTAATCAAATAGAATTAAATACAAAATTATATTCCCACTACCCCTGCTATCCTTTGTTCAAACAAATTGCCTGATCTACTGTTCAACAGTTTACTAAATATAGAACATTTTCTAGATTAGAGGTTTTAATTCTACCAAAAATTCAGCTTAGTTTATTAGAGAAATGAGATATTTTGTTTAGAGCACCGAGGAGCTCTTCCATGGCATGAGGGCTCTCTCAGGATAAGAAACAACTCCTCTCCTGGGCTCAAACTGACTTTTGAAGAGGTGAACACCTGGAGGATAAATGCATCCAAAGCATGACTTTGCTGTTAATGGCTGGAAGACAGAAACCAAAGCATAGGCAGCTGTTGCCAGTAAAGATGCGGTTAGTAAATTTTTGACCAGCAAAGAAATACTCCTTTCAAGCACTCTGAAATGTGATCACTGTCACTATCATGCTAGGGGGGAGTAGAGGAAAGAGTAGGCTGCTCCTCCTTCCCTTCTTAGTGTCACAGTGATTTTTCGTTCTACTCAAAAGAACTTAGAAAGATCCATATTTTTAAAGATATTTCTGTAATGGTACAATATTTGTTTCCAAATATGATGTTGATTTTAGTCATCTCCAAAGCTTTCAGTTCTAGCTGGGAAATTCATGGCAGTCATGACACAAAATATTAGGAACTGTCTTTATCATATCAGCCATCAGCTAGTATTTCTTACGTGGCGTCCTCCATGCATCCATGGAGTGGTGCTCCAGCAACATAGTTCTGTATGTAGAACTTTAAAAATCATCTGACATTTTAAATTTTAATATGATGAAGTAGGTTCAGGTTTTAATATCGCACAGTTTCATTCATGAGTTAGCACAGGCATCCCAAACGTGTCTGAGGAAAAAAAAAGGTAAATGCATTTAAGTCTAAATTTTGTCAACAGGATCAGATGCAGCCAGATAAAACAATGAGCATAAATAACACTGACCTATGAAGAAACAAAATGAAAAACAGCATACCTGAAAGATAAACAAGACAAAAACGTGCCCCAAGAGCTTCAATTTGGTGAAGTATTTATGTTTGTCTCTATGAAAACATATGCTTTAACTCCTGTCTAGGTTAAGAATACTTTCCTAAATCAACTACTAATAATTCTGAGGTCTATAAATACCCTGATGGGAAAACTCTGCATCTGTAACGAATACAAATGACTCTGTGCAAATGCACTTTGAACACAAACAACAAGGAAAACAGTACGTCAATGACCTCCAACCTCCAAATGTTATTGCATCTCAACATGAGGGCAGTTGTGGACCAACATATTGAAAGCAAATTTAAAAATCTTTAGAAAGTTCTAAAATAAAAAGGAAGAGTCTGAGAGCATTCAAGTTGCTAATATTATTGACTACCAGTCCCACCCCCGCTAACTTACGGGAATTGTGTTGGAAAACCTTAAGGATGGCATTGCCATCCAACTAACACACCTCGAAATACAAATGGAAGTCACACTCTTTAATCAGCACACAGTTATCTCTTTTTTTTTTTTTTAAATTGCCAGTTGCTTTACCTTCAATGCTTTACAATTTTATTAGCCTCAAATGAAAACTTCTGTAAGGTGAATGTTATGGAATAATAAAAAGGGCTGTAGATTGGATGTAAGCCATTATGTCTGGTTAAGGAGAAAATCCTGCCACTCCTGCAGGGCACGTGGGATTTTATGGCTTGAATCTAAAGGAACAATTCATATTAAATTGGACAAGATCCTTTCTGTAAGCAGAGACCTGCTTTCAGATACAGGGAGACCATTCCCATAGCCCATGACGCTCTGAATAAAGCTGTTTCTTGACTGTTCCTTCATCTTCCCAGCTGGTCTCCATTTCCCAGGGTCTGTAAGGAGCTGGTAGTGGAGGATGCTGTGCTGATCCTGAGGGGCTGGAGGACTGACTACCCCGCTGCTTAAGCCAGTCACTGTACTGATAAAAAGCATTTCCAGGAGGGAAGAGATGCCAGACGGCTATTTCTTACTGTTTTCAAGCTAACATTTGGAAAGTCATTGTAGCTCTATCTTGTAAGACATCTGAAGATTGAGGGAATTTGAAGATGTTGGAACTCGCACTTATTAAGGATGCTACTGCTAACTCTAACTTACCCTGCTGCTCAATTAGCTGCACAGAATATTGTAAGAGTAACTGCATGCACTAGGAAATCTGCTCTTCACCTGCAGCACATCAGCAAAAACAAGTGACAAGACAAAAGGAATTGTTTTTAAGTTGCAAAGGGAAAAGGTTCACAAACTCAAAAATCACTTTGAAAAGTTTGCACAGCCCCTGCTAAAGCTAGCTCTTTTCTAGTACATGCATTACCCACTCTCCATCTATATATTATTATCCCTTCTAAGCTCACTGCAAAGCCAAGGGTCTCTGCTCAGTTCCTGGCATCACTCCGAATGATTCAGCCAGAACCTTCCTTAGGATGGTTTGGTGGGGTCTTGATACTTTTAGCTATGTTGATCCTTCTTGTGACCTTATCACAAACAATGATTCTATCCATGGCTGGCAGTTTCCCGCATTCTTCAGTAACTTTGTCGAAGTTTTTTTGACAGCAATGTGCTGGTTGGCTAGAAGATAACATCTCTAACTTCAGGGTTAGAATAAATCCAATATTAGGTTTTCTACTCACTGAAATCTTGCACATAGCTATCTTCAAAAATTTACAGGCATTGGTCAGAAAGTGGAAGAAAATAAGTTACTGTTTTTTCTGTATTTTGTTAAACTTTGTCCTACTGGATACTCATTCTTTTAATTAATTTTTCCTTTACAATTTCAGGTAAGCAATTAATCTATTGAATTGAGGATTTTTTCAAAGCTTTTCCAGAAAAAAAAACTGGAATGAAACTGTCATAAGATATGCATGAAAAGTAGAACTGTTACTTTGTCATTTTCAAGTCCATGGTTTATACTGAGTCCTCTCTCATTCCCATTACATGGATGTCAGATGGAATAATACAGTGAAAAATTACCCCAAGATTTGGTTTCCCATTGCAGAGGTGTTTTTTTTACATAAAGTTTACCAAGTTTATATATAAAATTTGAATTAAAAAATCCTAAACCTCCCAATCCCTATTAATTAAAAGCAGCTAATTAATGTTTTTTGGTTTTACATTAATATTGGTTTTATTCTAATCATGCACTACCATCTCTTTATCTTTTGTTCCCTTAATCCCATTGCCCAAAATACTGCTTTCTAATAGTGAACTCTACAGAAACACTCAAACACTCTTGCAGTTCTAGAATGCAAAATCATTTAAATAGCCTTCACTTTGCTATTAGCAGTTCCTGGATAATGCAGTCAAACTCCACAAAATGTTCATTATTGGAAATAGATGTTTTGGTTTTTTTTTCCTATGAATTTTTAAATTGCCTTAGTTATGGTATGCAGTGTATGAGATGAATGTGATTTAAACAGTTGTGCCCTCTACTGGCGTAAAGGAAATAATTAAAAAAGAGAAAGAAATACCTTATTTCCAGATGTTATATCAAAACAGAGTGCCAAAATCAGCTTTTTGTTGTTGTTTTTTTGGGGGGTTTTTTGGTTTTTTTTTAGTATGCTTTAGTCACATTTGAAGGCTAGATTATTTTCAACATTAAATCTTAGCACATTAATTGCTTACAGATTTTTTTTTTTTTAATAAAAAGTACCATTTACACTGTTAAGGCAGTATAAAAGGGCCTTGCCAGAGATTAACATGATGGTGTGGATGGTATGTTAACACAGTTAAGAATAACTTTATTTTTATGAGACTTTTAAGGAGCTATACTATCAGCTAGAGAGTATGAGAACAAAGCTGTATGACAAAATCCCCTACAAAGTTCATAGAAACTTTGGAGCATTCAACTATTTAAAAGAAAGTCTGTAGGAGTTGATGCATAATGTGAAGTAGAATATAGAATTTCATATAATACAGGAGAATTAAGATCTCACCCTCTGCTGAAATGCTTCTAGCCAATCCTTCACCTTCCATTAAAAAGAAAGCTTATAATTTTCTGTCCTATCCCCCACTATTGAAGTTGTCAACTGGCATTACACTTGAATAACAAAGAAAACAAAAACATACCCTTTGGTAAGAAACTTGCATACTGCAACTTCCCAGCGTGGGCAGGATTAGTCACGGATGCTAATTGAAATACTAATTGACATATTTATACCATCATATAAAATCCATTCAACACAGTGGCAATAATGTTCTTATCTAAAAGAGCTGTAGCATCCATGTGGAGAATAGCGACAGACTGACAGTCAGCTCCACACTTTTCTTTTAGCCTAGTAGGAACATTTCAAGTTCCTCATTTTTCACCTTTTATAAAATGTGGTAGCTACAGACTACAGATTAAATGGATACCAGACTACATTGATCAGAGAAGAAGAAAAATAATTACCTTCCAGAAAACTTAATAATCAGCAGACGAAGAGGCCAACATACTCTTGCTCCTTCCTTTGGCTCTAACGTTGTCCCTCTGTAGTGGAAAGGGAGTTTATTTACCAGCGGAAGCAAAATCATTAATCACATAATTAAGTTATAATGTACCCTATAACTGGCTTTATTCATAAGTAACTGCGTCTGGAAATGAGATAGGTACAAATAGCATGGGGTCAGCCTTTCAGAAATCTCAGTCCACTATTAAGTGCTTCATTGCCAGAGAAAACTGCACTACCAAAATGAGCTGTAATCATACATGAAAGCAGAGGATAGACTCTTGTGCTTACAACACAATTCTTTCTGCCAACTTCTCTGTATAACACAGAACTATTTGTTATAATAGAAGTAAATATTAGTATCTCATTGCTTTGAATTGCTATGTGTTTCAAGCATATTTAGCTTTATGGCAAAATCTTTCTTTTTTGGATAAAAAAAAAAATCCTTTAATATTCCAGGTTAAAAATCTACTATGTATCTTTGCTGAGTCAGTGGAAAGCAGAATTTTTTTTATCATTTATCATCTTAATCGTTTATCACATGATTATCTCAGAGACAAAACCCAGTTCCATTGCCACGGAGTTCAAACGTGCTCAAAGGGAAAGATGCAGCAGTATGGGTGGGTAAAGCAAAGGAGAATGGCCCAGAGGAGAAAACAGGGGGACTAAGCAGAAGGAAACAAAATCAAAGAGGCAGATAAAGGGATTTTAAATGGGGGGGGGAGGGGGGGAAGGAAAACTACAATGTGCCACTGGTACCCACAAACTCTGCCACAAAAGTCATGCAAGATGGGTAGAAATGCTGCAGATGGACAACTTTATTATGTTTTGCATGAAACTGTAGGGAAAGTTTTAACTGAAGTCAAAAAAAGCAGACGTGATAAAACAGGAGGCACAGAAAACGACTGAGGCTGTGCAGTTAAAAACCCAGCAAGCCCATGTTCAGGAAAGGTGGAGAAGAGGGAAAGGTAGTGAAAACGGATGTCTGTTCAAATGCCACAAATAATTGGCAGCTGCGAGGTCTAATGTGCTCTGTGCTGCCCGCGAAGTGGCAGCTTGGACCACCAGTCATCTCCTGGGCACTCACGGTGAATGCTGCCGTGACACATGCATTAAACACAAGAAAAGTGAATTAGACTCTGAGAACCAGGGTCCATCATTGCTCAGACCGCTGCATAAAACGATCAGGACCAAGAGCAATGCCAGCCAACCCCTGGGCACCAGGGAAGCCCTGCCTGCCCCAGCACGGGTCTCTCTTACACTAAGGAGAGCAGGGGATGATGCCAGCCTGGCTGTGACCTTCTCTACCCCTGAACCTGGGCACCCCAAACACTCCCCAACTCCTGGCAGCTTGTGCAGACAAGTTCACTCCTTGCTCTTGTATTGAGCTGCATGGGACAGTGTGGACTTAGTGGACTCCAACTTATTAATTGGTTACAACAATTAGCCAGGGCGCCTAGGTCTTTAGGCACCTTGATTATATGTGTGAGCCAATTAGAGTCTCATATATATTCATGCCATTTCATCCACACACCGAGAGCTGCTTTCCCAGCCCTCTGCCCGGCTCCTTCACTCTAGCGCACACCCAGCCCGCTGTGAACCACGAGGGGAAAGAAGTTTCCTTTCCTTTCGCATTTCATTGAAATCAAACATTTGCTGTGGCTGTAATTCATGCAGTGGAAATGCAGAAAAAGCACATCTGAGAGGGAAGCGCTAAACTGGCCTGGACAAACCTTGCCCAAAGAAGTAGAGAGAGAACATGCTGGATCCTCCTCTGCAGTCAGCTGGCTCAGTACATTAACCACAGTGCTTTGCTCAGCCAGCTTGACCACAGAAGCATCTCACTTCCAGTAGCAGACTCACCCCGTAGAGCCACCTATGAGATGACTCCTCTTTTCTTATCTACTCAATAAAGTATGTGTGATTTTATCTTGCACTGTGGTGAAGCTGTAATTGCACCACCTCTGACATCAGCCACATTCACGTGGTCGGTGTGAGCAGTGCTGGGCTGTGACAGAGGTGTTGGGTCAGCTCCTCAGAGCGCATACCCCTCAAAGGAGCTCAGATGAGACTAAAATCTTCAAGCAAACCCAGATGCCCCATTTTGTGACCACCCAAATGGTCCTAGAAACTGCTGTTGAGATTACCTGAGCAGCCTGGTGCGTTGACCTAGTGCCTTAGGTGAGCTTCAAAGCTACCTGGGAGCCCACGGCAAGAGCCTGCAATGCGTCACAGCATCTTCTAGCACGTTGTAATCTATGACTGGTAAAACTTGATCTCTCAACAACTTAATTCAACTACTCAGCTATCTGCAGCTTGCTTTCTTCCTCTTTTGTCTGCTTCTTGTTTTATAATTTTTTCCCTTTCTGTTGCTGCGATTTTGCTTGTTACGGGAACTTTGCAGAAGAGAAAAATAAACAGATCAGTGTTTGATGTTGTGCTTTCTGTTTAGAAGTTTGTTTTTCCTTTCTTCTTCCATTGCATCAATATTAACATGTTGATTCATAAGCAAAATAAATAAAGTCTATAAATACATTCTTTCTTTTTTTAAATCGTGAAACCTGAAACTTACGGTTCCCACAGCAACCACACAATGTGCACATACATTAAACACAGGGATATTACCACCCAAGGCAGCAATCAAATATGCATGAGGGACTTACGTTACTGGCGCTTGGAGGACTGTGCAAGTTTGAAACCCAGAGCCACGAAGCACCTCAGTTCTGTCCATGTCAGTATGTCGGGATGAAAAGACGCCAGAGACGTCAGTCCTTATAGGCACAGTGGAACTGGATCTTTCCATACGTAGAAGTGCTTACGGGATAATAGGGTGGTGGACCTTTACTGTTGAACCAACTGGCCTCAAAGATGTGAAGTCAATCCAGAGCTGAAGATTCTCTGGATAAAATAATTACTGTTAATTAGCTGAAATCCACAGCCAGAAGGTGTCATAACAACCAAAGCATTATGAACAGAAATCATTGTTCACAGTCCTGACGATCCTTAAATGCTATGAATGAATTTCTCACAGTTTGATTGAACAGAAATGAAGAGGGCTCTGTACATTGTCGGAGAAGTTCATACCATCTATTCACTGTATCTTTTACAATCCATGAAATTATTTCATTGAATAAAAGGATGCTCAGCTTCCTGGTTTCTGGATCTCCACCAACTACTGGCTAATCAAAGTTTATTTTTCTAGGTCATGAATTCGGCATCTCAGCACCTAACCATCCCTGGCACTGTCAGCTGGGATCTAAGTTCGCACCGTTGACTGCTCCCTTATAACTGACGTTCTCCTCTCTGCGCCTTGCAATTTAAACTAAAGTTTTCAAACAGTGTATGCAGTGCTGTCATTGTACCCTGAGCCAGGAATTCTGACGTCTCCCTTAGCAAGTCTAATGTTGCTTGGTAATCAAATGCATGCCTCCTGCTGGCTAATGAAAAACAGCCCAGAGACCCCAGTTCTCTGTGAGGTGCCTTGAGAGACAAATAGTGAATTCAGATTTAAAAATTTAACAGTATAAATAATTTTCTTTTCCATGGTCTATTATAACAAATAGTAGAAACTGCAGGCATCAAATTTCAGTGATAAAAAGAGAAGCAGCATGCCATCAAATGACTAAATGTCTTAGTACTTTTCATCTCTTACAATCTAGTAATTAAAAGGAACTGGAGGATTCCAGAATTTGAAAAGAAGAGCCATTAGCATGTTTAACTATAAGCAGCTGGATGTTTTACTGAAAAAAAATGGGCAAGTGGTTAAATGTCAAAATGGGACTTTTAAGCATCTCTAGCCCAGGTATCTTCTTGAACAGGTACCAGGCTGGTTGAAGAGCAATTTCTTTGTGATTTCATTGAAAATTTAGGAAGTGAAAATTAAGATATCATATATACACAGAATTTTAGCCAACTTAATCTTTTCGTTAGTTGAATGACTTTTGGATTTGACTGTTCACTTTGTGTGGTCAACAAATATCAATCTCTAAATCTGAAAAGTGTTTGGGTTTTTTTATTTTAAAATGAGGAAATAAATAAATTAAGGAAATAAATAAATTCACATTGGGTTGAGAATTAAGGACAATTAGTTTGTCTTGTTAGTGTAGCTTCCACTGTGAATAATGTGCAATTTAGATTTTTCCTCTATGTCAGTTTTCAAATGAAAATCTAGAAGGTTTCATAAAGGCTATGCCTTTGTCTTTGAGACTTGCAGCAAAGTTTTTTGTCTTTAAACAGAATATGGAAAATGACACTGTGAAAAACAAATAGCTACACAGAAATCACTATTACAGATTTGCCATGTACACACACAAACACATTTTTTCCTCAGGGACAGCAAGAGAGAAGAGCACGTACGGTAATTCAGTATCTCTTTCTATATTTTCATGGTTGATTTTTCAAATTATTAGTGTTTAGACACCACGTGTGCATTTGCAGACCATCTCAACTGCAGTATTCCTACTCTGGCAGTATTCCTCCAGAATACATACTGGAGAAAGAATTTATGATCCAAAGGAGAGAGCTGTCTTGAATTGTCATCTTGAACTTGCACATAAGAATGGAGTTTTGTATTATCATCCATATCCCTTAAATTTACCATCAACTTGTGCAACGTTTTGTGAGAGTACAAGAACCTATGGTCTCTTTCTGTAGAGAATGTATCGGATTTGTTTTCTTAGAAAGAAGAGTGATTAGCATAAATTTACCTTAACAGCAGTAACAAAAGTTGAAAGTAATTGTATCAAAGCACCATCATTTCAGTGGAGCAAGTTTTAGCTGCACGTTTAAAACACTTTTATTCCTCTGAAAAGCAGCAGGTATTGCCAGCCAGATAATTTTTCAAAAATGTTCCAGGATTTCTTACGGATATTAATTTCTGTTTAAGCCTCTCCAAACTTTGGCAGCAAGACAAGTTTCATTTTTCTTTAACAAGTCCTTTAGTTGTGCAGATGTT
Source organism: Calonectris borealis (assembly GCF_964195595.1). Classification (NCBI taxonomy): domain Eukaryota; kingdom Metazoa; phylum Chordata; class Aves; order Procellariiformes; family Procellariidae; genus Calonectris; species Calonectris borealis. The sequence goes on along the minus strand of NC_134321.1, from coordinate 4,272,624 downwards.
GTAGCCAGATTGGCAATAAATTTTGCTGTAATAGTTAACTCAACTTAGGGAAAGATGCTGTTATTAATATTCTGATTCTGTGTCACCTTTTGACCCTTAATTTATTGGTGATGTATTTTATAGTTAGTATTCCATAGAAGTCTGCAAAACTTATTAGATTATTATGTCCTCTGCCAATGAAAGTCTGATTGTTGTTCTAAATAAGTATCTTCAAAAGTGTGAACATTAAACATTGGGTAAAGTAAAAAGTCCATTTTATGTCCTATTTCCAAATGGATACATATATTTTGATTACATCTCTTTAATTTCCATCAGTCTATTTTTGCCTCTCCTTTATTGGCCTGATTAAAAGCCTACTTAAGTGAGTGGAAAATGAAAACTCTCATTGACTTAAGTGGCTTTGAAGCAGTTTTCAAATAGTTACTTCACATTGGTTTCTTGTTACACTTGAGAAAAGCTGTATTTTTTTCCCAGTTTCCATTTTGCTTTGTCATCAGTATTTTGCCTAAAGATCGGGAATCTCTCTTTACACTTTCATAACCTTGAGCATCTGCACTAGTAATAGCCCATGAACTGCAACAGTTCATTTTCAGTTCAGAAAAAGACCTTCTGACTTCTCAAAATACATTTGATATTCCTATGAAATGGAGTGTGGCCTTTACCCTGGGCAACATACGTGTCGCTTGAAAGTCAGTTTTGGCTGTGTTGGGAGCAATGTACAGGAGTTGCCTTTTTTTCTTCTCCACCCGTTCAGCAGATAATCTAGGTCAGGGATTTTCATCTTCTGTTCCACTGACTGTTGGGGGTTTGTGCATGACTTGTCAAAGCAGTAAAGAAAACCAAACCTGCTCCCAGTTAGTTAACATTCACTATACAGGGCTCCACACCCTCAACATATTCTGGAGATCCACAGATCCCCAAAGTGCTACCCTGGCTGCAGCATTCCTGCCCGACTCTGCAGGAAAGCATCCTCCAGTCTTGGCATCTGCTGTAGGCTGAAGCATAGCTGATGAAGTTATGATATTTAAGCTGCCCGTTTTGGCAGCTGTCTTCTGTAATTCAAAGACAGACTTCGAATTTGGGGTTTCAGGTATTTGACCAGCAGTAATATAAAATGACAAGCGATCTGTATAATTGTATCATAATACCCATGACAACTAACATTTTCAAAGAGCACATCAGAACCTTTACATCTGAAAGAACTAGTGGGCATCAGAGTTGTGAAGCAGGCTTAGTCTTCACAGCTGGTTTTGCTGCAGCAGCCAGACTTACCATGATCTCAGGGAATTTTGTTTTACTTCAGCACTTTGGTAAGTACAGAATCTATCCCAAACATAGAAGAATAACATTCTTGCTGCAGACAAAGCAATCCTATTGAAAGAGGATATTTGCATTCCACAACCAACCCTTTCTGCCAGAGGAAATCCCTGTGGGATTTTCTGGCGTATGAAAGATGGAGAATGAGAACTGTGCTGGAGGCACATCGGTCCGGTTTCATACAACCAGGTGTTACAATCCCAGGCAGTCCCAGACTGACCGACCCTGGGGAGCTCTCCCTGCCTCTGGTGCTTGCTCTCCTGGGGTGGGTACCTTGTTTGATCTCAGCGAGTGGCTTCCTCTCCCCTTCCTTCCCCCTACTCAGGCTTGGACCTGCAGCAGCTCAGGTCGGTGCTCCCCAGCTCCTCCGCAGAGGAGGACTCCACGATATGCTGGTCATTAGATACTAGCATTTATCTATTCCATGGCATCTCTTTTTACTGCACCTCTGATCCTTCCTGCCAGGCTGTCGGGCATCCCAGGTGATGGTATGGTCCCAGGGCACAATGGTCAGTTGAAGTTCAGGCAACATGGGTGCCAGATTTTGCCTGAAAGTCAGGTGGATCCAATGTTCAGGATATTAAGACTGTGAGAAATCTTGGGAAGAATATGGTTAAGAGTGAACTTAGAAGTTTATATACAGCTATTGCTATCAGAGTTACCAGCAAAAACTTGCTGAAGGGGAAACAGCACACACCAATAAGTGTGTAAACAAACTCGCAGCCCTTAGAAATTATGAGAAAAAGAGAGCTATAGTGCTGCTGCAGTCCCTAGCCAACCCTCACTTTTCTGAGGCTCAGAAAATAGCAGCTTCTTGCCTTAAATACTTGTTTGCTCATGCAGGGATTTAGGGAAGCTTCCATGCAGATTCTGAATTGGCCCCACTATTCATCCTTGCAAATTTTAGAAAGTAATTTTAGAAAGCCAAGCCGAGAGAAAAATAGCTAAAGGTTTCTTACATGGCAGATAGCTTTCTGTTGCACTGCAGTAAAATGGTTGGCACTCAGTGGAGCTAAATTAATAAACTTTTTTATGATGGCTTGAAGTTACAGCTGCTATATTCTGGAGTAGACAGATAATTGGAGTGGTCAGAGTTGTATCTGCAATGCTGTGAAATTGATGTAATAATTCTGGACCAGAAATTATCTAAATTTAGGAGAAAGCATGAGCATATGCATAATATATCTTCCTGAATTCTACTGAGACCTCCAGGGAATTGAATTGTGAGTTAATAAATTGTTAATTAAAATTCGCATGACAAGAAAAAAAAAAATTCATTAACTAGGTCTATTGACAGCTTCCATGATAAGGTAAACAACAGTCTATAATCATTAACAGATCGTGCAGAAATCTGCATGGGTTTGCTTACACGAGTTCCAATAGAGCCATTGAAAAGGAATAACAAATACAGGCAAAAAGGACATAGTTCTCATATGTCACTTTTTATAGTGTTGATTTGTATTTTGATTCCTTTTGCAGTGAAGGTTGCTAAGAGTTATGGATGTCTGAGGGTCAACAAATTTCAGAAAGAACTAGCCCTCTCCATTGGCTTGAAAAAATCCCAGAACCTTGAGCTTTGAAATTCGTGAGACCCATACGGAAAAGTATCATTTGCTGTGATTTATTCTGACAGTTACATTATTGGGTGCATGTTAACCAGGACAAATAGCTGTACAGGAGGGGAGTACGAGGAGCTCCAAATTACACTTTTAGAAACTTTCCTCTGTACGGTATGCTGGTAACAGAGAACAGGCAATGGATTTTCAGAGGGTAAGATAGAAGCAAACTTGTATCAATCACACTCTGTAAATAAGCGGACCATACCAAATGCCCACTGCCAATCGTTTACACTAGGCTGTTCCATCGGGCTCCTAAAAGCTTTAACTACATAATATGTTTGAATGCACGGAGAGCAGAAATAGCAAATATTAATGTGGTGTCACTGTAGTCTCTTTTTCATTAGTTTATCTTTCAAGGCTATTGTGTAATCTGGCACAATACAATACTTTGCTTTATATTTTCTCTTGTAAGAAATGTCCCTTTATGTCAAATTTGGTTTGCAGACTTACAGTGATAGAGCAATTCCTCTCACCCAGAGAAGCAGTGAGAGAGTGTGAGGCTGTTGGCACATCTCCAATACCATTGTTAACAATTATGACATGACTGTCAAACCTTATTATCAGCTTTTAGGAATCTCTGTGAGATCCTGTAAGCACAGCTGTTTGGCTTTTCTCTGAAACACTGCTCTTGGAAGGCAAGAGAAAGAGGGAACGCGCTTTCCCTTTAGGAAGAATCACTGAGTGCTTTCACAAAGCCACAGCAATCAGTTTTTTTGGGGGGGTCCACTCTGCCTCTGGTTATGTTGAGGTCCCGTAGCTTCGTCCCCAGCCTTGCAACAGCTTGGCTGCACTTCAGATCCCTACGAGAGAAATTTTGGCAGGTGGCACGTAGCAGCAAACCAAGGAAGGATGCAGCCCCAAATTGAAATATCTAAATTGGAAAGGAGGGGAGAGTGGAAGAGGAGGAGAGGGTTGGGAAAGGGCTGTGCAGTATTAGGGTAACCTGCATTCCCTTTTTTGAGCAAAATCAGGCCTGACCTCCCCGTTGCTTTCCACTCCATAAGCCAGTGCCTACCTTCTGCACTGACTGAAGTGAATCCCCCCCCTTGCCCCCCATATCACACCTCGTTTCACATTGTGGAGCACTCTCACATTGCACAAATTGGTTCCTCACAGATGAAAATAAACTGGAAAAGGTCCCCGCAGGATTACACCTAATGCATACCGTCAGGAATTCAACCCATGGGACGAGACTGGCCCTGTTTTGCAGTAAAAAGCCCCAGAAACATCCTGCACACCAGCTACAGACCTGCTCCTGTTCATCTGCCCTACCTGCTGGTGTAGACACAACCACACGGACCAGTACCCGTAGTGCTTAGCATGACAAAAGACAGACCATCGTGGTGAGAGAATAAGTGATCCTCATGTTAAATCGTGGTTTCAGAACATAAGCAAACTTATCCGTTGTCATATTTTTTGTCGTATTACGTCCAAAGGGAGTTTTGACAAGAGATTTGAAAGGCTGCAATGAAGTAGCACTGCAGTTACCTGCTGAGCAGAGAGGTAAATGTCTGCAGACGTCGCCAGTAGATGGAGAGTGATTATCACATGCATGCGTAAGCTCTGCTTATTTGCTTTGTATCACCACTACTAATCTGCCACAGGAGAGATATTCTGGAGTTTTAAGATAAGATGTTCAGCAGGCCTCTGTCTCACATCCTAATGGCACAAAAAATAATAGATATTACATTTCACATGCTGTTTCTTTGAGTCTGGAACATCCTTCTCCTGCTGGCCTTATCAAAAGTCCCATTGTAATTGGCAAGTTTTCATTTCAGTGGGAATCTTAGAGGGGGGAGGGCATTGATTTCTCACAACCGATTCGATCTTTTTACACGCCTGACTGCCCTAAATCACTACAAGTAGGAAACTATTTTCAAAATTTCTCAAGAGCCCTGAATGTATTGATTGAGTCTAACTTTGACTTCAGACATTAAATTCTTTCTTTTCCTTGAAAAAAACAACCCCTAACCCTCTATAAGGCTACTCGGTTTTAGTTGGTGATCTGTTCTTGCTTCATTTATTTATGTTCTTCTCAATGGTATTCAGATTAAACTTTTAATAGCTTGTTCAAAATTTTCTTATTATCTTTTTCACATTTGCCAATGAAAGTTAATTTTATTTGAATTTTCTGTCTTTGTGTTGGTTAAATTACTAGCCCAAAACAGTTGTTGTATTTTGTCCTAAATAGTAGCATATTGCCTATGTACTCATGTTTATAATTATTTCTCCTAGATTCCACTATCCCCAATTAAACTGCAAGAACTTTGAAACTTGGAAGTTCGTTAATGGGGAAAAAACCCTTCAGTGTTGGATAAATCTTTTTGGTAACATCCTCCCTTGCCTTTATAAATATATCCTGAGAGTTAATGCAGTTAGCACGAAGATTAGTGACAATGTTTTACCTCATTTCCCCCAATCTATTACAGTGAAGAGCTCTATTAGAATTGTAGATGTGGTCCATCATGTTAAGGACCTCCAGTCTGGATTTTAAGTCATGCAAGAGCTCAGCACACAGAAGCACATCTGGAGTCTGCAGTGTTCCAGAGCCAGAAGCCTTACAGACTCAGACCTATGTTTTGTGAAAAACATATTAACTATACGGAGCTTACCTGGAATACATGGAATAATTTACAACGGAGTAAAATGGCAGCAAAATATAAAGGAAAATGAATTCATTCTTTCAATTAGGCTAGAGAATCCGATTGGATTGTAATGTCTTTGTCACTCAGAAAGTTGAAAATTGTTCTCCGAGTCATCTCGGTAGTTGTTTGGGAAAAATAGGGAATGCCTATTACAAATGGTGCAAGGAACAAACATTGAAGAAAGCCTTCCATGTGGAATAGAGAACCTTAAGTTGGTCACATCAATTTTTTTGTGTGCCTGCTCTTTTCAGTGGAGTTAAGCGAAATCATAATTATCGGCTTTATATGCAATTTTAAAAAGTAGATGCGTTTAAAAAAGATTGATTATTTTTAACAAAAAATAGAAAACATTGGATAGTCAAAGGCTTCTTGCAATATGAAAAAAATTATAAAATGGAAGATTTGGACAAAATAATTTGAAAATCTGAAGAAATACCAAGCTGTTTTAACAGGTAGTACTGGTAATTTTTGTGGTCCTAGCTGGAATACATGGTATAAGGCAAAGTAGTCCTCATCACTGACAAAGGGCGACAATGCACATTGCCATGGGTTGCTTCATAAGCAGAACTCCGGAGCTTCCTTTTATTCCATGTACTCGAATTGGATGTAAAATGCAACCGTAACATTTCTTCTGCCAACAGCTAGTTAAACGTCCTTGGAGCAAACACACGCTTTCACCTTGCCAGTATGTGTGCCTTGGTGCCATATCCTCCATTTCAGCACCAGTCAAGTCTCTGACATCTCTTAGTGTTACTGCGACTGGAGACCACCACGGTGGCATTATAAACAGCTGTGATATTTGAGCATGAGAACTATGTCATCTTCTAGATAACAGTTTCTCCATGTTTAGCTTTGGGGATGTCACTCCTCCTTCTTGGTACAAAGGCTTTCGTGACAGTTAATAATCAGATCTCAAAATGCAATAAAACTGTCTTGTGAATAATGCTAGAAAGCGGCCAGTTGAAATCCAAGGCAGCAATTACAGTTGTAGCAAGCTATACTTTCTGCTCCCAGACCTGCAACTGGAAACAAAGGGGATTTCTCACAGTGTTTTGCTCTAACTTCGACAGCCTATGAGTACACAAAAAAGATAAAGCTGTCAGAGATGCGATACCAACTTTTTAATGATGGTTATTTTAAACAGCTCTGTGGAACTCAGACACTGAGCAGAAGTTCCCGAAGAGGAAGGAAGAAGCAGAAAAATTATTTAGTTTTCTTCCTTTTCCTCTCATAATCACATTTTTTTATTATTTTTTTGGATTAAATATTATTTGAATAACATGATTTCTTTACTGCTCATTTTGGTTTCAGGTTTTTTGGTTTTTTTTTGAGATAGGGTTATTAGGCTGTGAGGTTTCATCAGGAAGGAAGAAAACCACAAGGGCTACAGTATTGTCCAGGGACTCGGAAGACACAGGTTTTAGTCTCTGCCCCAATTGCTGGCCAATCTCTTAAACCCATATCCATTTGTATCCACTGCAACGGGAAACAAACGCATCCTAGTGGTGAGCACTCATTGAACTTGTATCTGTCTCTTCAGAAAGCGAAGCATCTTTTGCCACTCAGGCAATTCTTTTCAGCAGTGAATCACACTATTTGTAGGAAGGCTGCACATTGCATCACTTAGTTCTTATATAATGAGGAGCTAGAGAGGACAGAGCATATTTTATAGCATTGGATGAACAGTGCATTGTATCTAAATCACTTCTATCTCCTCCATGGAGAACATTCCTTCTGTATGCAAAGCTGTGTGTATGGCTATGCCCATCATCTAGGCATAGTCCCAAAGACTTGTGGGCGCCTTTACATGCAAGTAAAAGATAATGAGCACACACACTGCAGTTTACAGTGCTCGTATTATGGTTAAGCTTGAAACACATAGACATCTTTGCAAAAACTGAGTCCCCAGTGGGAAGCAGTCCTTGTGAGCCCTGTATGCAGAGTGCCATAACATAACTGAATGGATCTGCAATCTAAAATTATTCTGGTAACTTTGATGCAGAAACATAAAGCCCTGTAGGAAACTGAACTTCATAAAAACATGCATTTACGCACACAAACTGTAATTTCCTATGAAAGTTAATCTTTTCTATTACTCTTATTACATTTGTAAATGGAATGCTGGTTTGAATTATGGCCTGGTACAGTACTTCTTTTATGCTTCAATAGTCATTGCTTTGGTATTTCAAGTATTTATTGTAGAATCTTGTCAACTCTCATTCATCATACACCTGCATACCAGTCCTGCACAAGGGTAGTTCGGAACCACAGCAAACTTACTGTCAGTGTATTGCAAGTCAGGGTTTCTGTTGCCCCTCTGCAATAAATTAATTACTAAAAAATAACCTGCAGGTACTTAAGCATGCATTCAAGTCATGCATTCATGCATTATGTGCTTAAATGTAACTCCTGTTTATGCTATAAACTGAATCCTGTCATAGTCATAAAATATATTATACAAAATTGAATTTTGCCTTACATATATGATAACATTGATACTATTTTTAGGATGTATCATCTGCATGAAAATACAGCTTCCTTTTCATGCAGAGAGCTTTTTATTCCATGGGGATTGTGGTGAATCTTTAAAAGATTCCTGCTAGCTGTCAGTAACTGGTAGCAAATCAATGTAATCTGCATTACAGTACTTGCATCATGACTTTGAAGAGGGACTGAACTTCTTTGGCTGCCTGTGCATCCAGAATCACTTTAAAGATACCATTTCTGACATTCAGGGTTATCTTTGGCTTTGTTCCAATTCATTTCATTGTAAACTGAATTCAGAGGCAGCCAGAGAGTAGCGAACCAGCGATATGACGACTGACACCTTCAGTTCATATGACACAAAATGCACAGTAGCACAAACCATGTGCTTGCACTGGGCTTACAATCTAGCTACATTGCCTTTGTAGGAAGGCAAAAAGGGCTAGAACAAAATTACTTATTGTATTGCTTAGGTGCCTAAAGGCTTGCTGACCCCATATGAAAAATCCTGCATGATTCAATAGGAAAGCGCTCCAGTTTATCATCAGTCATTTTTTAGAGGCTGATGGGGTGCTGTTCACTGTAGCAACAGAAAACAATAATGTCACATATTACAGATATTAATATCCTCCCCAAACCCTGGAAAAATGTATAAATGTACTTTCATGCACATTCTGTAGTTGAGACCGTCCAAGCACAAACAAAATAATGTGTGCAATGTTATATGAAAACAAAGCTATGAGAAAAAACAGTCTTTCTCCTCTGAGTTCCAGCAAGCTAACCATATCATCATCATCTTTTCTGCCCTTTAAGCTAGCTATGTAACCCCATAGCTAAAATACCCCCATACAAAATTCTCCAGCATACTTGAAGGTCCACCACAGACAACCCCTCTACAGATCTTTTTCCATAAGTTGGATTGTTGCATTGCTGCTCACACAGCTCTCTCTTATCCAATCTCTGTAACATTCACAGAACATTCTAGCAAGTAATTTTTCCAGTTTCTGCTGCTCGATGATCTACATGAGGTGAATTCCTCCCTTGAACTAGGCAGGGTTAAGTGCCACATGAACGAAGGCAATGAGACAGCAACAGTCAGAAACAATCAAACATGTAAGAGCCATTCTCTCCCCCGGAAAATCCTCTATTCTAGGAAGCCTCCTTTTGAGAGCTTCAGGTTTCCCATGGCAACGCTTTATTGATTCTATATAAATAGATTATTCTTTTCTTCAAACACTTATTATCCTAATATCTCAGCAGCTTTAAGAGTCAACATGTAAAAAGAAAAACCATTAGCCAAATTTAAGATTGGCTTCTATGTTGGAAATTTCAAAGTGCAGGGAAACATGGCATCAGGCACACTTTTGAAAGCGTGGATAATTCTGCTAGCAGTTTATGCATAAGACTTCACATGAATTAATGCAGTAAGGAAATATTTTAGTGGAATAAAACATGGTAAGGGAAGTCGTCCCTGCAAAACAAAATAAACCATCAGATTTCTTTGGTAAATAAACTAATCTTGGGCTTTCTAGCACTGGCCATGCTGCTATTGCTTTCATGAAGACAACAGGATAGAATAATTTTTTTCTGAACTCTTTACATATATTAAAGTGGATTTACTGAGACTGAAAACCTTCTATTGTCTCCCTGTGGATGAGTCAAATGTATTAAAATGGTAATTCTTTCCCATATTTTTAATCCTCTCAACATGTTTCCTTCACATATACAGTATGAACCAAAGATAGCAGGATTTAAGAGAACATTTGCAAATTTTATTTTGGCATATTGCATAACACAAGTTCAAGGTAATGGAATAAATTACAGATCCCTGAAGGAAAGAATGTTGTCATTTCTGAAATTCAACTGTTATAATTGGACATCCCAATTATGTATAATCCTGTATGAATTAGTAACTACAATGGTTCCACTGAATAGGTCAAAACTATTGCAAAAAAAGAGACTTCTCTGCATTAATTTATTGCTGCTTTTGGTGAAACCACCATGAATAAATCTGGTCTGATATTTATGAAGTTACCTACCTACCCATTCATTTCTTCTAATCACAATTTTCAAATCATTCTGTCCTCCCATCTTTTCCTCTACCACTTATGTGGCAACCTTCTCCATATGCAAAATTATTCATTCATATTTCGTGGTGTTTAGATTTACCATCCTTGCTAATGGTCCCACTTTATGGGTTCTTTCTCTTTGAAACAGCAAACTAGTGCATTTTGTCCAACATTATAAAATTTCGGTATGGATGTAAGACAATACCTCTTCCTAAAGTACTATAAACTTTTTATTATTCAGTGAAAGAGCACAGAACATAGTATATCTTAATTTGATACAAAGTCTTTGGGAACCCCCTTCATCTCAAATAATTGATGTTTTCTTTGGTTTGATTCTATATCAAGCTGCCTGAAACGATGCCATACAAATAGTTTTTAAAAATGTGATCTGAGAACAATATGTGTTAACATAAGACTGATTGTTTTAAAACCTGAAATTCAACTCTTGAATAGCATCTCTATTTGCAAATTTACTAAATGCAACATTCAGCCTTTCTGTAGGGTAGGAGCCAGGTTTTCATGATCTTAATAGTATAGAACAGCCTGTCTTAGTTAGGAAAGCATCATGCACATTCCTAGTAGGAAGGGCAAGAGATTAAATATTTTTCATTGGATTTTCAGACTAAGGCTAAATTATATAGGGATGTCCTTGTGAATGGCAGAATATCAAGTTATGGGTATTTGCAACTTCTGCTACGTTTAAGAATCCAAGATGCTGGCCCATGTGACTTGCAGGGCTCAGACTGGAAGTCCAGATTCTCTGTCTCCCATGGTAGATGCTGAGAACTGCTGCCATCCCATACCCTAAAGTGTTTTCTGTTACTTGGCACAGCAATAGTACAACTAACATGAGGAAATGCTGGTTAAGAGTGTTTCCTCCAAAGCTGACTCCTTTCAACACATTTTCATATGGTAGCCCTACCCTACCTTCTGCACCTCTATAGATTCAATTGGTGATTCTGAATTTATGAGGATCAAAATGCCCTAAGCTGTTCTATTCATGTTTTATTCATGTTTGCAACCTTTTTATTTACCTGATACACTGCCTGCCAGAAGTAGTTTTTGGCAGACAGCAGATAATTCATTTTGTGGACATCTGCTCAAAATGTTTTGTGAATAATTAGAGAAGTCTGTAGGGTCTATTCAATGGGATTGAGCACTGATGATATCAAGGGATTTCTGATCCTCTACTTCCCCTTTTAATAAAATAAAGATGTTCTTTAAAAACAGAAAGTTCCTTCAGTATTTAAGTTATATTGCTATAGCGGAGCAAAAGAACTTATGTTAGGACCTGTTGGGCTCCAGTCATCTTTTTGACATATTTCATTGCCTCCACTCTGATGGTGAAAGAGGGAATAATTCAAAACTATATATGAAAGAACAGCCTCATAAAAAAGGAGATGGGAGGAAAAGGGCTGACTGCTGTGTGAAGATAAGATGCCACATTTTAATAAAAGAAATGCTAACTTTAAGGGATGAGCACACACTTGTGTATTTTACTTGCCAAAATAAGCAAATTAAAGTGAAGTTTTTCAAAATATGTTTGTTCTTACCTATCAGTGCAGTTATTCATGCTCATTAGGTTAGGGTTATCCAGAAACACCTGGTTAGTTTAGATATTTGCACTATTTTTGCTCCAATCCAAATCTATCTGGAAAATCATTGTTCGCTACTGGTGGTCTGTTTCCATTTCAACAGCCTTTGTGTTGTGGGGAAGCTCAGAATTACTATCTTCCACAGTACTTTAACCTACCTAAAAACATCCAGTCTCAGAAAAGTTTTCTATTTTCAACATATCGATGCTTTCATTTTTAAGAATTTTCTGGCATGTTTTCAGAATACTCAGAAATAACCAAAATTAGTTATTTAATAAGCCATTCCTCTTTTTCTTAGCTCCTTGGAAGACTGAATATTTCATATTGTCCTCTTTATTTATATTTCTCTAGAGAAATAGTCTCATTAAAAAGTGGTAACAGCATTTAAACTTTACAGAATTTCATCCCATGTGCCAGGGACACCAAATACCTTCTTTTCTTTTTTTTCCCTGAGCTGTACTCAGTCTCCCAACAGTGCACATCAGCCACGAGACTATTTTTGAAGACAAATCAGTTTTTGTAAATGGTATCCCCCTTGCCAACTCAGCAAATAAAAGTTACAGTTTTGGAACTGGAAGCCGATTCACTTCCAGCCTGGGGTTTATGATGGCTGTATAGGCTACACAAACATTCTCATCACTGCAGAAATACATACGATCATTGCAAACCATTAACTGAGCCTACAGATGAAATTATAATATGATTGTCTCCTATATCAGGCTTTTGAATTGCCTTTCGAGAGAGTTTTGTTCACAGCAAAAGGCACAAAATGAGCCTTCAGATAGTTAGCAATAGCATTGTTAACTACACTTCTACCTTGCTCCAAAGCAATGTTCATACAATAATCCAACCTTTATTTTCTTCGTCAGTATATTTCTTGGCTTGCCTGGGCTTAAATGACCTATTCTGTAGCCATTAATTGGGTCTTGGTTTTTGGGTGTTTTTTTTTTTCTTCCTTTTTTTTTTTTTAAATGGACCTCAACTAAACAAAACAAAAGTTCAGGGACAATTTCACATATTTCACAACTTTATTTTCTTCCAGAAGAAAAACCTTCTGATATTTTTCTGTCCAGTTCTAGTTTGTTCACTAAAGACAAAGTATATTCCAGCTGCTCCAGCTGGGCCACCACCTCAAGACACTACAGGCAACCTTTGAATACATTTTTAATTCTATGGAAGCATTAGTATGTTGTATATATCAGGGTAATCCAAGAATTAAAGAAATACAAATAAATGCTATCTCGATTGCTTGAACAGAGACAATTGGCCCTAATTCTTCACACTGTTTGAACTGCTTTGCCGTATGTCCCAAGGTGTGATGCTTATTTTGAACTCTGCTATTGAGAGCACAGGTTAAGAACTTCCTTCAGTAAACAGGTTGCTAAATCTGCTACCTGAGCTGCTTCCTGTTCCTTCTTCCCTTTCTGCTTTTGAATTCTCTTTTTTTTTTTTTGCATCTTACTGCATGTTTCTTTCATACATATTTACTTGTTTATTCTTACAAATGCTATAAGAGTGGGTAACAAATATCTGGCCTGGAAAGGAGAGTTAACAGTTTGCTCTGAATGTCACTAGATATCTTGCTTTTGCAGGTATTTCAGTGCCTGCAAATCTTCAGTATTTACACCCAGTGTTAATATTTAAGAAGGAAGATTTATTGCAAGGTAAATAAGTTTCATAGAGAACACTGAAAATGTCATACTTGTTATTATTAAAATAATATATGTGGTCCTTTTTTGGGACTACATTTCTAAATTTCTTATCTGAGTGAATAGGGTGCATGGTTTTCTATCCTTGGTTTACACCATAAAAAAAGTGCAGCTTAAAAAACCCCATAAATTATACACACCAAAAGCTTTAAACACTACAGCACTTGCATTGCTAGACAGTCTACTAATAGAGAAGATTTGCAGCAAATTTTAAACATAAATGAGGCTTACCTATGATGAATTACATCCTTATTAACTATATCACACTTCTTAGCTAGCTTTAATCTAATCAAAGAATATGGACCTGGTTATCCCTGTAGCTAAAGGAGAAAGACATCCTCTGAGGGCAACTCATCCAACATGAGGAAAGCTGTTGGAGAAGCAGAACGGGGAGGTGACCATGTTTTACACCAGAAATCTTGACAGACTATGGATACAGCTTTCAGATGGCCAAACGTATCCGGGGCAGAGTGTGTTGATTTGTAGCTGTATTTATTTTCTTGATAATTATCTTCTGTTTAAAAAGGACTCCAAGTGACAACAGCACAAACAAAGTTAAGCATGCATCGAGTGGCTCGAGCAGATTCTTGCAAGTATTGTTGACTCACACTAATTACAAAAAGGAAGAGCATACAAGAGAGTTTACATAGGAGGGTTCCTCCTCCATACCCAGTGGGCATTACAGGCATGCAAGTAAAAGAAAGCTGGAATAAAACACTACTACTAAGGATTTACCATCATGTCAGAAGAACTTTAATTACAGTTGGTTTCAGGACTCTCTTCTTGTAATTATGCACTGGAGCTTTCCAGCTACTGTTCAGCAACATGTTCAGCAAGAAATAGATGTTATATCTTACTTTTCTCCTTCATGTAATGAATTACCTGGAGCTGGTGGAAAGCATTTACTGGACTGCTTCATGGAAATTTAGGATAAAAGGGAAAAATATATCTTTTCTTTTCCCCTCCCCAACCAAATATTCGGGGACCTTTCTGCCAGGCTGTCTGGGACCTTTCAGCTACGCATTGCTTTTGCAGCAAAGTTCACATTCGTGTTAAGCATATTCTCTTGGAATATTAAAATACAGAGGTGGAGATAGTCCAAAAGCAAGCAAGCTGGTTACCATTTCAGGCCTTCCGAGGTCAGTTTGCACCACTAAAATAGCAAGAGTCTGGAACAGCTTTTCAATAGGAGTAATGGGAGCAATACAACCTACCACGGCTTGGGATGGGACAGCATAATTTTATAAGCTATGGTTGCCAACGTAGCAGGGCACAGAGTTTAGCTTAATGCACAAGGTTCCTTCCAGGCCATGTTTCTAAAGGGACTTGATGGCAAAAAAACCAACCCAACAAAAAAAACTCTGAACCAACCAAAAAACCCTCAGCCATTTCCTGGGATGGAACTGGCAGAGATCAGGTCACTTTGCAGAGGCAGAGGTGACCTCCCCTGGCTGAGGAAGAGGGGCAGTTGCTGGTACCCACTCGGGGCGGCAGCAGGAGCAGGGCTGGCTTTGTCGGGCAGGTCAGGAGCCACTTCAACTGCTGATGGCACTGAAGCAGCCTGGACATCTCTAGTCCAGCCCCTGCATCAGGGACTGAAATGCAACTACCTGGAAGATGAACTGCAGTTACTATCTAAAAGCGCGCAGATGGTTTAGTACAAGAAAGTGAAGAAGAGTCCAATCAATATCAGACTGAAAATTGACGTGTGAATTTTAAATAGACAGAATGCAATTACCCAAATAGGAACTTGGCTCAGGCTCCAAGTGATCAAGGGTTTTATATCTGTATTTTGGAAGTTTTATGGGCTTACATAGCCATGCCATGTAAATATCAGAAGCAAAATAATAGCTGTACTAAGAGAGCTGCTCAGACTGTGCTTTTGTGTGGTGATATAATGATGAAATCTCCCTAATTTAAAACTGTGCTGCCATAGCATAGAGACTAAAGCATTCAATGTGCTTTTTGCTGATTTAAAAAAACAAAACAAAAACAACAACAAAAAACCCCAACCCAACAACTGAACGCACTGACAGTTCACATTCATCAAGACGTGAGGTATCTAACTAATATTGAAAACCTGATATATAACTGTAGACCCTTAGTGTAGTCCTTGTTGAAGATCAGTGCACGTATCTGGGGGACACAGTATGCGTTCTTTGTAAATCCAAAGCAACGTACCAAGCTGTAGTACTGTATCACCACCTTCTGCAGAGACCTGAGGTTCAGCTGCCTTAGGGAGCTCCCGGCCTTCCCCAGTGCTGCTTTGAGCAGGGTCACCTGAGAATGCTGACAAGAGAAATACCTACACGTGACTAAGGCTGCTTAGTCATGTCCTGCATCACTTGGTGGTGAGTGGTCACTTTTGGCACAGAGGACACCTACTGAATCAGTGATTTGGTTCCTACATGTTAGCTTAATGCACAAGGTTCTTTCCACTGGGTATGGAGGAGGAACCCTCCCATGGAAACTCTCTTGTATACTCTTCCTTTTTGTAATTAGTGAGTCAACAATACTTGCAAGAATCTGCTCGAGCCACTCGATGCATGCTTAACTTTGTTTGTGCTGTTGTCACAAACAAAAAAAAGTTAAAAAATTCCTTAGAGGTCTCCTCATAAAAAAAAATCAGAAACACACTGATGTGGTTCAAACATACTTTTTCTTTGTAGCTCAAACAAGTATATAATGCAAGATAGCATATTGAAGGAATTGCATTTTGTCTTTATAGTTTCATTTCTCCCCCTTGCAGTGCCTTCATAGCATCCCTGTCATCCTGCAAAGGTTGCATTTTAAAGTAGGAACAGCAATGTGGTGCTGTCAGGTTTTGGCACCGATGCAGAATGATTTCACTGTCTGCATGGGAGGAGTTTAGCTAAGAAATGACACAATTCCGAAGCTTATCCGATAGAGTTGTCTGAATTATTAGCTCCTGTTTTCTGTCTTTATTTAGAGAAAAATGCACAAATGTGAAATTATTTCAGGTCTTCCTGACTAACTACCTTCAGCAGTGTTGTTGCCTCACCTGCCTAAAATTTTAAGCCACTAAGTACATAACTGTATTTCCATTGCACAACAATTTCTTACTCATTTCAGATAATTAATCCTAATAATTTTAAGTAATCCTATGGAGAGATCCATTTCTCACTTACATAAGATCTGCCTCAGATGCTAATTCCAGTTCTGACAAAAGCTAAGCACCGCCCGTTTTCTTTTCTGTCTTTCCTCTATTGTAGCTTTTTCCTCTGTTCCCACCAGTGTTGCCACACTGGGGTTTTTCCCCTTCTTCCTTAGTGGGGTTTAAGTACAGAAGGATGGGACAGGTTGAAGTCTTAAGATAATAACCTTTGAAAGTACCCAGAAGAAATCACCAAATTCTAAAGTGAATACTTTGATTTTTTTCTTTTTTATCCTATTCTATAGATTTAGCCTATGTTAATGTACTCGAGTCCCATTGCCCTGCTGTAATTCCAGTTTATAAGGGTAATGTTTTTAGTTCCACAACATGCCTTCCAAAGTAACATAAGCTAAAACAAGTAAACACCCTCTCTGTTGGATGGAGATATATACACACACACGTATATTTCAGGACATAAGTTGCAAAATAAATATTGGTTGAAATTCAGAAGTGACATTTGCTGCTTTATTGGACGGTACTGAGCGGAAGCGATTTGCAAGCTGTGTGTTGCTTTAGAGGTACAGTTTGGCTGTTCTTGACTTCGAGATTGGCACTTGGAAGCTGTGCCTGGGAAATGACTCATAGTTACTAAGCAACTCTGGGGGCCAGGGTTAGTCGAAATTTCAGCAGCTTTCCTGCCTGCAACAGAATCTACACAACCCTGTAAGACCAGCTTACAGAAGGGGGCCCTGAAGGGTTGTCCTAAATATAAAAAAAAGCATGTGTAGAGCATCGCACAACCCAGCTCACAAATCAGTTTTTTCTTGTGTTTATATGTCATTTGTAAATTCTGTGAAGAGCTCAAAGCAAGCTAAACGTCATAAATCTTGGAAGCAGCTAGTACTGCTTATAACATATATATCATGAGAGGTATTGAGTAGTGCCACTGAATTTTAAGACCCTGAAAAGAAAGGGGAAGTAGCCTGGAGCTTAAAACCAGAAATGGACTAATTAAAGGGGATGATAGATGCTTCTCCATGAGCAGAGGGTGTTCATGGACTGTCACCAGGTGCCCCAGTCAGATGGGATGAGCAAGGTAAGAGGCTGAGGGCAAGTGAACAAGGCTGAGACGTGCCATCCTGGGCAACCAGAGGAGCAGGTCACACCGGCCCCTCGAACAGGGGGTGGAGAAAGGATCCATAAGATCAGGCACAGTAAGCCCAGGCAAGTTTTACAGGTTTATGAGTACTAGCTCAAGAGGGTCCCTGATGCATTTTTGCTTTGTATAAGTGTTCTTTACTGCAAATCCATGGTTTTAAGCAAATGAATTACTTTATCCTTACGTTCTCCCATGTGATACCATTATTTCATTACTTTGTTTTTCTATCAAATATACACAAGTGGTTAATGAATCCATTATTCAAAGGTAGATAGTAAATGTGTGAGGAACCTGCCATCTTATGAGCCTTGGATTCCCAAGAGTGCTCAGGATAATAACGATTATAGATGAGTAACATAAACTGCCAATTTTGGAGACATCTTTTTTGACAAGCAGAAAACCTGTGGTTGAAGAGCGTGAAACTGGGTGACCTACAAGGTAGCCTAATACATGTGCTCACAAGCTAGTGCTTGTCCCGATCCTGTGCCAAAACAGAAATACTAAAAATCCTCTAGAAACCTCTGATGGAGCGGGGCCGGGGGGAGGGGGGAAGAAATCTCGCCAATGAAATCTACTCCATGCAAGTCATTATAATCAGGAATAATAACAAAAAGCAGATTCTGCTTCCTGGAGATCACAAGTGTTTTGGCACGTTTCACGCTGTGTAAGCATAGCCCTAATAGACTGTAATTATAGGCAGTTACTAGATGATGCTACAGCAGTGGGAAAAGTAGGAGAGATAGACTTAAATAAAAAAATAAAATCTGCTCATTTTTGACAGTGTTGCACAGGTCATCAGAAATAAGGGGTATTAGCGCATTAGTGCACCCTAGAGAAGTCCAACACGAGCGGTTTCTGTATCAGACATAATCAAAAGTATATACCTAAATGTAAGATATGATTTACCCCACAGTATTTTAGTACACAAACATAGGTTTTGGTCAAAGTGAGCAGCAAGAAGAAAACATCCGAGAGTCCCTCTAGAGAGACTGTAAAGGTAAAGTCTTGCTTCTTTCTAAATTAATTTTGTAACAAGAAATCTATCTGAACTCTCAGAAGGTTCCTGTCAAAATAACCAAAGTATAGCAGGGATTGCCTATATTAATTAATACTTTACTAGTAGAAAGGAGATTCACCACTAAATCCTTCTGTATTGATACTTAAAGATTAAGGTTTGTTTGCATACAATGAGATAGTGATTCCTTACCAAGGAGTCGGATTTATAAGGCAGTAATGTCAAACCTCTGCAAGTCCCAGGACTGAATCAGTCCTTACCAACCATGAATTGAAGACAAAACAAAACAGAAAAAAAAGCCAAGTTGAACATCTGTGGACTGTGTAGAGATTCAAAATTTATATCAAAATGGAAGCAGTGATCCCTTTTTAAAGTATCACAAATCTAAACCTAAGCCTGCTGGGTGTCAGAACACACCATCTGTTAAATTAATACAGTTTAATTAATCAAAGTTAAATGTTCTTACATTTTTTCACTTCTATATCTGAATATGCATTAATTCTGCGGAATAGTGTATCTTCTACAACTGGATCCGGGAAGAATTCAGGATGATTAATGTGTTTACAGTGAACATCCAGCCAATGGAAATGTAAGATATATGGGGAAATTTGCAAAAAATGCCAAATACACTGCAGCACATATTTAACGTACCATGTAAGGTAATGGACAAAAGTAAAGCCTGGGTATGGCAGCTGCCATCCAGGTGACCAACACGTGGCGAACATCCACACGTCTTATCCATATTCCTTGAACAATCTGCTGTGAAAGATTTTTCCACGTGGAGAACCTGTGTCCCCATAGTATGGCCAGGTAATATGACCCATAACTTCTTCAACTCCTAGGTAATGTTTTCTGGTTTCGGATAAAGAGAAGATTTCCTAACAGTACCTTTGAAATAAGTACAAGGGAGAAGACCTGCACTGAATTAGATCCCATACAGATCTAGTAACATTGGGCCAACTGGCCTTGAATTCTCAATCCAGTAACTGTGTTATTTGCCTTGTACCAGCACATAGAACCCCATCCTGAAGGGCCTCGCGGTGTAACATGTATAATATAGATGCCTATCCTCATTGTCCCATCCCCACAACAAAGGTTTTCCAGATAACTTCATAAATGGTTATATAATGTTTTGATTTTATCCATCACAGTACTTAGTCACATTCTACTCAAGCAAAACACCTATGCTACAGGTTATAGAAAAATTATCTGATGGAGTTACTAGTAGTTCATACAAAATAGTCAGTTTATTTAGAAAAATATACATACATACAATCTAGTTTCTGCAAGTGGAGGTTTTTTGCATAAAATGGAAATCTGGATAATATATTTGAAATGAAACACAATGCTAGGCTGAAGCAGAGGATTAATCTTGTCAATTAAAACAGATGTCGATGTTTCATAGCTACCCCTCTGGTAGTGCAGAAAACACTGAGCTAGAGAGCTGGGTTGGGCATCCCTGCACTGGAAATGTGCTATTTGTACAGGAGATTATGATGTGAACAAAGCTTTTTTTCTTCATTGTGAACTATGCTGAAAGACTACTCCAGGGGACAGAAATAGATTAAATAAAAAGAGGAAACAGCCATAATCATGTTAGTAATAAGCAAAAATATGAGCTGAGGTTGAAAGTAAAATTTTAAAAGAAAGCAGGTTAGAGCCCCAGAGGATCACAACAAAGAACTCCTGGATTTGTAGTTAGAAACAGATGCAGACACCATGCACAACCTTGAGCAAGGGTTCATTTCAGGGCTTCACAGCTCCTCGCATGTCACCATCCCTGCGACTGAATTTGCAAATTACTGGGTGGGGGCCTTTCTGGATTGAACAGAAGGTGAAGAAAAGAGAGGGAGGAAGAAGAGAAAGGGAATAGCGTAGCTCTGCATGTGTAGATGCCTCACTCACGTCCTCCAAATATTGCAATTCATTTCTATGAGACAAAGAGCTTGCCTGCTTTCTGCTGTCATGCTGCCTGTAATGGCTGTAGTGGAAGTGTAATAATTTTATTTTTTAAGCCTACATGATACATGAAAACAGGTAAGATGATAGAATTTACTGGGTAGCTGAGTACCACAGAATTAGACTTTAAAAAAAAAATTCATTTTTGAAGATAAGATCAGGTAATGCAACTTAGGCTGTTTTTCGGGACATGATTAGCTCTCCTCCCCAGTGGCACCTTCCAGGGGACATGTGGGAAGCATTCCTGCCAGACAGACATTGCACAGCTGCTTCTGCTTTCTGTGACCAGTCCTTCCTACCCCACCGTGACACAGCAAAGTAAGGCTTATCTTTCTATTATCAGAGAGCTGGGAAGAAACCTGATACTAAACAATTGATTTTTGCTTTGCTGTGTCTTTCTTTACATCTTGTGCTCATAAGATCACAGTTCACTGTCACCATAGCGAGATCTCAGTGTGATTCAACAGACAGAGATTTACATAGACAGTACCAGAAATATCAAAAAGAAATGCTAATTAAAATTCTCCTCAGCTCAGCAGAAGACATCCACCTGTGCTTCTGGAAGCCCTCTGTGCACTATCATCACTCAATACCTTTCACCGAGGTCAAGACAGGCATAAAGGTGACACAAAATGAAAAGAAAAGGCATAATAGTGCAAGAGGTATAAGAAAAAAAACAAAAGGAGGATATAGAACATCCTCCACCTTCCAGTGGGTGAGGGAAGAAGTCAGACTCGGCAGACTTAGCTCCCACCTCCACGTGCCCCAGAGGCGGCTCACAGCTGCACAGATGTTTCTTTCTCCGGGTGCTCTCAAACAGCCCGCACGCAGCACTGCCGAGCACGTTTCCTTCAACACACGCTAGGCCAAGCTTGCATTTACACCAATTACATTAGCAGAGATTTAATCTGGTTGCAAATTGTTCCCGAGATCGATGGAGCACACAGTGCAGTTAGTTATTGAAACAAGGCCAAAACTACAAAAAACCCGAGACCTGGGCTGCCGCAGTCAGACTCACAGTTTCAGAAGTGGCTCCGCATTTTGCCGGACATGTGAGCTTATGCAGGTGCGTCTGTGACCACTTCTTCAAAGGCAGAACAGGTAAATTGGGCTCTTTAACCCAGTCCCTTGTCCTGCCTCAGTGACTTACACACCGAGAAGCTGAAGAATCCTGTTCATCTACCACAGGGCTCAGCAGTGCCATCACTCACCTTAAAAAAATCTCCAACCTTTGGTTCAGTTCTTTATCTCATTTCCATCTTATCATTTCTCAGTTCTCCTTAACCCTAGGGCATTTGAGCAAACCCATATGAGCTCCTGCTGCCTGCAGTCTCCACCCAAACACACAGCCTCTGTGCTGAACCAAGGCATTAATTTAAGAGGGTGAGGATAGAGAGTATGTGAGCAGGATGAGGAAGATGGGCCATGAGGACCATCAATAAGAGAGCAAAGTTGTGGATATTACCATTGAAGAAGATGGAGGTGGAGCAGCAGCCTAGTTAAATGCTACTTAAAAAACCAAAAGTGCTCTCTTGCCTAGATATAAAGTACCTAGCAGGCTGGTGGTCACACGACTCTCTCTTCATCTCTTGGAGTACAACTGGTTTCCCCACCAAGAATGACACACCTGGTTCTTATTGCCGTTGTGGTCTACATTTGCCTAATTATCAAGAGCAGGACCAGAGCAGGGAGCACTGGAGACACACAGATGATGGTGATTAGGGCAATCTTCTCAGAGATGAGATTGGGTTTAAGTTTCTTCAGAGAGGAAAAGAAATTGAAAATTTTTTTCTCTTTATTCTGCATAAGCAACTACTGAACTATTGCTTAAGTAGAGACACAGGAGAGGAAAGAAGAGCAGTTATTCTTCCTGGAGCAGAACTGTGAGTGTTATCCCTCCAAAGCATGTCATATAACTGAATTTGTCTGGGTGTTTCACTTTGGTGAGAAAGAGTGAAGAAAAAGAAAAAAAAAAGTTTCTCTTTCTATTCTGTTCTATTTTTTTTCTCTCCTTTGAGTTTTAGTTCACCTGATAAAGCAATTTAGGTAATAAAGTCAAGCAGAAAACAAGTATTCCCTCCACCTTCTTTGTGCTACAGCAAGCAGGAGCAAATTCAGCTGCTCATGCCACCGCTGCTTTGCACCTTGTATAATCGTTTGCACCTGTGAAAACTGTTTAATAATACACCTGTCTCAGAAAGGCAGCATTTTGTACGTACTGAGCAGAGGCACAAGTGACAACCCACTGCTCAGGGCAGCAAGGTATTCACTTCTCCATCTGTTTTTCTTTGTGTGTGAAGAGGCTAATTCAGAATACCCCTGACATGGTTGCACAGATCACTTGGCCAACTACATGTCAGAGACAATTAGTGAAAAAGGGAGGAAGGCTTTCCTTTGGGGACTCTGACGGCAAGTAGAGGACAGGTGTTAGCTCAATGGCGTGAGTCAGGGGGAGTTTGTTCTATATATGAGTCTCAGCTCAGTTTCTTTAGCCATAAAGTTATCAAAAATACAATGTTGAATTTTGTTTGGGTTAGTGGTTCATTCCCAAATGCTTCAGTGATTTATGACCCTAAGACTGAAAAAAAAGAATTCCTTTTCTTCTTGCTAAAACTCTGCCCTTCTGAGTCAGAGGGAAGAACAGGCCGTTGGTTAGGATGCAGGTCTGGGACCAGAAAGATCTTTGTTCTTCCTCTGCTCCGTTGTAAACTTCCCATGTGACTTTAGAAAATTGTTTTCATCTGTATCTCTAATAATATTCATGTAACTAGTTGAGATTCAGAAGCTAACAAATCTCTGAAAAAGGTGGAAAAGCACTTCTCTCCTTTGCTGGAGTATGGTGAGAATGAATAGGTGGGATTTTGACTAGCTCAGCTATCAGAGCAACAAGTTGATCAATAGCTAGACCAGATTCAAGCTATCTGTTGATGGATGGCATGCAGGGATATACCAATGGAGTTCAGCAAAAACTTAACGAAGCTTTTGCACAGCAGGAACTAACAGCTATTAAGACTTTGCTGCTTTATGCATTTATCAGTTGATTCTTGAGGTGTGGGGAGGAAGAGGAAAAAACAGATTTTTTTTTTTTCTTCTGTTTCAAGCTGATATTCTGATTAAATAACTAATTTGATTGTAATTAAATTGCTGAGGTTGTGTGCACAGCATTCCCAACTGCTTGTCACAGTGTGCTAGATCACATTGCTCAAGGAGTGAAGCAGGCCTCCAAAAGCAGACTGTGGTTCCTGAATTGCAGAGCCTCCTGGAGATGCCTTCCTGCTCCTTTCATCAGGTTTGAGCAGACTGAGCTAGAAAGCTCTAGAAGTTACTGGTAGCTGAACTCCCAAGAGAACAAGGCAATTTTACCCTGCTAAAGCTGAGCAGGTTGTTAAAGGGTCGGATTCCTTGATCCCTTCTTACCATAGATGGTGATGCTCCCATTGCTCAGTTTTCTTTGTTACTGTTCATTTGCACTGTGCTAGAAAATGGAAAACGTTCAACACAGGCAGAGGCAAGGATGGATTCAGACAAATTTACCAAGGAAGCATGAGACAGTAATGGTCAACATGATAAGTAGCAGAAGGAAATGGCCGTTTTCACTTTGACTCACTGTAATTGCCATCAGTTCAATAGCTTAAGTTGTTCGCAAAAGTTTGTATTAGTAGATCTGCAGCAAAGCCTACAGGGCATTGCAGAAGTGGATGCTGCTATCATTACGTCCTGGGAGCTACAACTATATTTCAGACACTCCTGTGCTAAGAGAATGCTGAGCTTCCCGATTTCAGCATCCTCCTATTTCACCCTGGCTGCTCCTTCCCTGGGGTTAAATACTAGGGATATTTCCTCACTTCCCAAAATACCAATACCGTTTCCCAGACAATTGTTTACACATCTATGGAAATAGACATTGCTGAGGGTTATATAGAGATGATTAACATGGAAACCCCTGTGTACATCAACTTGAGCCTTGCTCTGCAAGGCCTCTGATGCCAGTTGGATTTGGAAACCAATTCTGCTAATTTTTGCCAGCTTTGTTAATGTCTTTCTCGATGCTACTGCATGGCTTTGGGTAATTTTCTCCCTGGTGTCTCCTTCTCCTGATTTCTCATTTTCTCTGACCAGAGAAATCCAGTAAATAGCACTGAAAGTTGCTGAAATCCATGGACTTCCACATTTGCAGAGGATTGTTGCCATCTGTACAGAAGTTCAGGATATATATGTAATAAGTAATCATAATTAGATATGCATGGATGCATTTGGGTCACATGAGCAATGTATACACACACACATATATATGTGAATACACATCCTTTCAAAAGAAAGTTTGCTTCAATTTGCTAATGTGTACAGTATTTGTATTTTCATAAATTTCCCCTAACTGTATTTTTATAAGAACCACAGCAAGTTGTCAAACATAATAGTTTTTATCAGCAAAAATAAATTCACAAATGTAATTTCCTTTCAAATACTGAATCAATTTCTTTCTGGGTAGTTTTTATTCCAGATTTCTCTCTTAGTGACTATCATTTAATTTCAGAATAGCTTATTGCTGCAGTGCACTGACTTTGGAGATAATTTTGTAAACTATTTAAAAGAAAATGGACATAAGGTTTTCTTGTTCAAATCTTCACTACTTACCAACTTCCTTCCTGAAATTCCCATATAGATAATATTGCATGCCCTAGCTGTATACGACAGTAACTGTAGAAAGAAACACCAGAAATAATTAAATTTACAGTTGAGACCATTATTCCTATTCTTATCAATTTGTGAATGACACAAACTCCAATGTTTAGATTAGTACTCAGAGTCCTAAATTTTCTTTGTTTTTCACTACTGTAGGTAATGGCAACTATGCAGAGCATGTGCATAGTGTGTGTGTGGGAAAATCCAAGCAATAGTGTTTTTACCTGTGCTTTGAAAGTATAACTTTAATTGAACACACATAGTTCAAAGCAAGAAAGGTAGGTTTTGATTCAGCTTTAGGGCTTCTATGTTTAGATGAAAATCCCCATGGCTGGATGACACCAAGTACTGATTTGGTGTATAGTACAGCCTATCACTTCAGGTTTGCTTAGAAAATGTTGAGGGACTGACTTCAGAGCTAAGAGGCGGTGACATCAGGCATCATCTGCCCCAGCCAGCCTCAAAAAAGCACCATAAACTCAATCCCTTGTGCCATGGATATTTGGTCTGTGTGCCTCAGCCAGATCCTATGGGCAGATCTGGACTTAATGGTTGTAAACCCCAGCTGCCTGCTCCGTTACATTCCCCGTGCCCATCACAGCAGCAGAATAAGTCTCTTCCTGTAAATCACTTTTTGGGCACATATGGGTAAATTTTTCAGAGTGTGTTTGGATCTCTGTGAATTCCACTGTAATCAATAGACTCTGGATGCTTAACGTGTTTACCGCTTTAGCTAATATTAAATCCACTTGTACTCCTTGTGTAAGGAAAAAGGGTTGTATTCAGGCAAGCCTGCTTTGGAGTTGCTCTGAATCTTAGCTACAGTTCTCTCAGACACACGTACTCCTTGATTACAAAGTCACCATTAAAATTGCATTATAGGATGTGAATGGGGTCAACAATACTAGTAAACAAGAGGTAAAAGCGACCATTAGAAGACATTTGCTGGCAGGTAATCTTTGTAGTCTTAGAGGAGGCCAGGTAGGTCACTGAATGTGAAATAGTAAGATCAAGAAATATAATCAATTATTAATTGTCATAATTTATTATTTATTTCTTCAGTGCTACAGTTTACCTAGAGCTTTATAGGCAAACAAAAGGATCGGGGTATTCAAATCAAACTTACATTCTGACATTTTAGTTTTGTATCATTTATAGCCAGTGTTGTATCATAAATTTAGGGCAGCATTCAAAGGACACTCAAGTTAATGACAAATCTCTCTCATAATTAAGACAGTAGCCAATTAAGGTTTTCTAATCAGCTTTACTCCTGCCATCCCAGCACATGACTATATCTACAAACCAGATTAACCTCTTGGCTTCCAAACTGTCTTACACTCCTATACTCAGCAGTATTTTTCAAGGATATATTGTATACAGAGGATTTTAAAATATTTTTTACTCTCAAAACATTGTCTGGAAAGCTTGTTCCCCATTTCCAGTGGGGATAGAGTCGGGAGGGGAAGTGCTAACCCTGCAATATCTGCAGTTGTTTGGATTGAGCTAGTGGAAAATTAAAAGTAAGTCTTGGATAAAAATTGGAGTTATTTGACCCCATACATTTAAGCTTATGTTCATATAGATATAGTCCAAATTAACAATCACCTTGGTCTTAAAAAGTCTTGCTCACATGAGGCATTTTAATCGTAAGAGCAATGACCTGCAGATCTAGATCTTGTGTCCACTCGGTTTAGGCTGATATCTTGAAGATGTACACACCCACACACTTACCATCCCTTTGCAGATTGGGGTGAATATTAGTCTCGGTGAAAGTGAAGGGAATTTTTCCTTTTGATGGAGACAAACATTTCATTCCTGGTGAAAACAATTCATTATATAAAGCTAGGAAAGGACAAATTTTTGCAGGCTTGAAGCCTGGGAAAATGTTGCTCTATATTGCAAGCTGAATTTTAGAGGCTTAGTTGTATGTTTTCAGTGAATTCTGAGGAAAAGGAATTTTGTTAAGCTTTGCCTTCTGTAAACGATGACTAACCTATCCTTTTGTTAAGAGTAAAGACAAATTATGTTGAATGATAAAGACTTCTAAAAAATCTACCGTTCACTAATGTCATTCCTTATTCATCCAAAACCAGCATTTCATCTCATGTATTACATCAAACTAAGGACCAATTAATTTGTTCAGCCACAGTCTGGACTAAGATAAGTCAGTGGAAGTCTATTAAAAGAGAGGAGCTCAGTGGTCTCACGTCAGCAGAGAAAGCATGTTGTTTTTAAACAGAAGATGCTGACAGAAAGCTGACAGCCACAGCTATGAGAGGTAAAACGCCGCAGCAGTAGAAGTGTATGTTATTTATCTGTTTAATTAAAGAGCAAAATCAATTCCAGCTTGGAGGGCAGGGAATATTTGGCATCTCCAGAATCTGTTGCCTAAACCCCTTGGGAAGTAAAACTCATCCAGATACAGAAAATGAAAGCCAAGTGCTAGGCTTTTTCAGAGCATCACTGAGGAACCAGAAGCTGGAGGACGTTGCTGTAAAGAGCATGTAGTGCCTAATATTCTCATTCTGTAATCCAGAATTAGGGTATTAGGTCATACAAAGTGGAAGACTGAGCATTAAAATGAGTTGCATGGCAAATAAAGAGGGAGCCAATAATTTTATTTCTAAACATTAGTATGGGGAAAAAAAGAAAGTCCAATATTCCTTAGTTATTAATGAGACCTTTACTTGTTTTTATGAGTCCCCCTGTACTTCAGAAGAGTGTGCTCATGATGGAGCACACACCGGGTATTTACAAGCGGGGAGAAATGAATAGCCTGTCTGATTCTGACAAATTATCCTTGGAGAGGAAAATAACTCCATAAGAAATATAGTTGGTGTTAAACTTAATAAAAACAGACCCTGATGGACTCCCCTTGGAATTGTGGCAGACCTTTCCCATGCACTCTATCCTTCTCCTGTCAGAGACCCTCCATGAACTTATAATACGTATGAAAAAAATATTCTTTTCAGCCATTAAAACATAATTACTCTTCCCTTTTCCCAGAAAAAAAAAGAGAAATGTGCAGGTAGGGCCCTATCTGATATTGTAACTGCTGGATGAAGGACTTACAATTCTAGCTAAAATATGAGGAGCTTAAGAAAGTGCGCACTTTTTTTCCAGAGACTCTGCAAGATACGTTAAGAAGAATTTGCTGCTCTACTGGGAAATCCGTAGAATTTGCTTACCACAAGGAAAAGCTGTGTGTACTGTCCAGCTCCATGAAAAAGCATTTGAAAGGGTCATATAGAGATACTGTATACGTTATTTTTGAAAATATGCATATGTGGGATACATTGAACTTTAATCTCTGTCATAAAGAAGGTGCATCACTTTTCATCCATTTTGGTGAGCACTTGTCAAGATTTTGACTATTTTTGCAAGCAGCTGGCGTGTGCTGGGGCTCTGAGAGCCATTACTTGTCCTCAGGAAATGAATTGCCTTTCCAGAGAGACGCGGGGAAGCATGGAAAAATGAAAGTTACTGCAACACACAGGGAGGTGCGGGGGTGGCAGTGAGAGATGAAATCAAGGCATCCTGTGTTTGAAAGCCACAAGTTGTGTTAAAAATGCGCTTACTGGAAAGACCATTAGGAAGAAGTCAGGTCTTTTAGCTGGTCTGTCGGCCATCGCTGTAAATAGGCAGCGTGATTCAAACTCGGACTTATCTGCAGTTTCTGATTTTGGGGTTCTGGGGTCACTCTGTAGCAGCTGTCACTCTGCGGTGGTGGCTTGGGGTCCTCTTCTCCATCACTGCCCGCTTGGTGCGCAGGAGGGTGCAGGGTCCCGTTTCTGTGCAGCCGAGGCTACAAGCGCTGACTTATTTTGTGGTTATAGCCACCATCATCCATAGATTATATTAAGCCCCTTTAAAACTGTAAATATAACAGCAAGTGTGTAGTGGTAGAAGCCTCTTTTGCATGGTTTATGGAGGGCTGGAAGGATTTATTTCTTCCACCCAGAAAATTTTTTCACTAACACTCGAAGATTTACAATGCCCCATATCAGGAAAAAGTCTACTCCCAGCTTTATTTGAATATCTGTTGATAGATCAACAGATCTTTCTGCTATGAAATCCTCTGTTTGCCACTTCCTTGCTTGTCTGAAACATGGACTATGTGGGCTCAAAAGTACCTAATCCCTATAGCTGTTCTCTTTGGGGGGGTAACAGAAAAAAAAAGAAAGAAAGAAAAAAAAAGTCGGTTGATTTACTTTCTGAATAGGGCATATTCCAAATGTTGAATATTGCATTATGTCCACAGCAAGGATTCCAGGCTTAAGTTGTCTGATATTAACAGACTAATGGCATATTATGTAATTGATTTTCCATCAGCCTTTTCAGGGATATCAATCCTCCTTTGTTCTTCTAATAGATAACATCACCTTCTATAACCTCTCCTCTCTGCATCTATTAACTGGAATGTGTATTCCTCTCCTTCCGCTTCACTTTTTGCATATGCTATAACTTGATATGAATCTAGTTTTTCAAATGGGTAATATCTGAATAATAAAGAGACAGGTGAGATCCAGATATGAGCATTTTCACAAAGAAGCAAAATTGCTGGGCTGAGACTGATGCTTTCATGATACAGAAAGAATACTGGGCACAGTACACTATAACCACCAGCCTTGGGTTTGATATAAAATTACAGCTTAGTGTTAAGAATCTGATTTAAGAGAGTACCTCAATCCAGGGTTTTGAAATTATATCTAAGCTATTAATTCCTATTAGTTTCTCTCAGATGCCTTTGCACTAGCATTAAAATATGCATATTAAATAATAATATAAATTTTAAAATATGTCCTGGAAGATTTCCATGGCCTTTGGGTTAAGCCCTAATTGATTTATACCAGTAAAATACTTAATATATTTTCAATCATACAAGGAGAGGACTTTTCTGGGACATCTGAATCCCTGCAAGTAAAGAAGCAGCTAACAAATGGTGGAAGATTTTGAAATGTGTTATTAATATATATTACAGAAAGTGGAGAAACAAGCTTCAAATATTTTTCTGGGAGATTTTTGGTTACACTTCAATTGCCTCTCCAAACATAACAGAACCTCCAAGCGCTGTACTTATCCCTGAAGTAAACATACTCCCATATACATGGGGAAATATTTTATGTGGAAATTAGCAAGTTGCTAAATTGATATTGCCTGGTCCATCTTTAATGTATTCTACTCTGTTCGCAATCTGTAATATCATCTAGAGTTATGCAAAGCTGACCGAAGGTTGTGCCAAGTTCAAATGAAGTGTCTATTTATCAATTGTAGGTTTCCTGCTGGAGCCCGAGATGTTAATATTGAATATGCCTAATAGCATTTTTCAAACTCAAACAGTCCTGGCTTATTGCTGAGCATTTTGAAACAGAAATCTCAACTGATATGGGCATTCTGCATTAAAAAATGCCTACCCGGCTTTCTATAATTATAGGTTTTCGTAATATACATTTCTCCCCATAACACTAACCAGAGAAAGGGACTGAGAAGTCCAGGTTGTCCACAAAACAGAGTTTAGATTTGTGTGACCCAAAGAATACTTGCTAACTACATAATATCTGCATACGATACTTACTGGAGGCCGTTAATTATTTACTTCGCTTACACCTGTCTTAGGAGAGAGGTGTAAACTACTGATACTGAAATAAAAACCGCTCTTTTCTTCATGTATGCCTTTGTCATCCTAATACACCTTGAAGTTGGACAAGAATTTAAAAGTTATAATCCTGTTTGCTTAAAAAACCCAAAACCTATTGAATCCACCTCATCTCGCTGTCCTGTCCTCCCTCACATAGCTTTTGAGCTCCATGACCAATTTTAACCAATTTTCAGTGATTGTGTATCCATCCCAAAAATAAGATATTTCTCCAAGTTCCACAAAAATAGAAATGAAGAAAAGTCTGCATTAGGAACACACACTGCTTTTGTATTAAAAATAGGAAAAAAGAGAGAGGCAAAATACCTTAATTTGTCCTGTCCCTTTCCTCCTATACAGGAAGGAGATGTTATGAATGCCTCCTTTGTGTGGAAAACTTCTGATGGAGTTCTCACTTTATTAGGCACCAGAGAATCCAACTACAAGAGACAAAACCATAAGAAAGCAGGCTTCATTAGTTTCATTGCTCATGGAAGTGCTTGTTAATACAGACACTCCATTTTTAAAATGTGTTTCTCTGAGCACAGAGACTGTCTAGTGGAATTAAAGCTACGTAGAAGATGGGCCCCTTGCCAGTTCAAAGGAACACAAATTAAGGCTCTGATGTCAGTAGCGTTTATGCGCGTGCTTAATTTTACAAACCAGTGGGAGTAGTCATAGATCTGAACTTGAATGTATTTGTAAGTGTTTGCAGACTGGGGACTATGGAAATAAGCATCATTTTGTGATATTTGTACTATGTAAGCTGAGTATAGCACTTGAGGATGCACATTTGGAGATAAACTGGAAGCAGGCGTTTGAGGATTCTGCAATGAACATATATAATTCCAATTTTTCTGATGAGTTGGTGCATTCAGGTTTAGCAGTTACAAAGTCTATATAAGTTGCTGTTGTCTTTAAAAAAAATAATTGGAGAGCAATTAGTGGATATCAAGTTAGTTATATTTCAGCAACAGCAACATTAGATTCACTATAAAAGAGGGGAAAAAACAAGATCATGCAAGGGCATGTACCTGCAAGATCTGCCCGAATGCAGGCTATTCGTTTTCAGTATTTTCCTCCGCACTTTTTCCTTCTCTCGCAGTCCCATGCTGCATTCAGAAGCGCAGGCTTTGAGAGCGTGCTCCAGATAGGAATTTAAGGGAGTACCTAATGTTTTGCATGTAAGGGAAAAGATGCTTTCCCCTCCTCGGGAAGCAAGTGAAAATGAGCCGTCAATTTAAAAATAGAAAAAGACAACCAAGGAATGAGAGATTTGTGAAGGGTACACGGGAGGCTCTTCAGAGCAGACAAGACAGAGGCAGAGGTACGAAAAGGCCGGTGGAGACAGCGAGTGGATCTGGGGCAGAGGCAGCAACAGCTCCCAGCTCCCGATGCCCGACGTCGAGTGCTCTCTGCCAGGCCAATGGCAATAGCACGATTTTGAGGACTCCTTTAGGCTGGGTCCCTCAGGTTAGCAGGACCGTGCCCCGCTGCAGCTTCAGCAGATGAGATGTCATGGGCCATGGATGTCAGACTGCTCTGTGTATTTATGCAGCCAGGGTCTGCAGCCCTGCGACCACACTTGTTCTTCGTATTTCAAACTCAAATGCCGGGTCTTGAGCTGGCACAAATCACAATAACTATGTGCAGCCAGACTGATTTATACCAGATGAAGATTTGTACTAGAAGTTCTCTTCAGTTTCAGACTACGTTACTCCAAAGCGTCAACTCTCTCTTCAGGAGCACCTAAGTGGACATCAAAATATCCATTCAAAGATTTAGACAAAATTTGTTTGAAGGGTTAATCCAACCTCCTGTAAAAACGTGTATACTGGAAGGGGTATAGACTCATCAGAAATTCAGCATAGATGCACTCAGAACATACCTCAAATGAATGAGAAACTCACTGCACGTTCCCCCCCATTTAAGACTCCAGGATGTTATAATTTAAGTCTAAATATTGCAGTACACATTTGTCTGTGACATTGAACTACTGCATATTGTTTGAAAAGAGAAGGGGGCTATTTTTCAAACCCTGAAAAGTTGAACAGGAAAGTAAAGCTCCCTAGGAATGTTTTATCACACAAGCTCTTCTTCCAAGCACAATTAATGAAAATGCATATAATAGTTGTAGAAACAATTTACTGAAAAAAACCCAGACTTTTAGCCTGATTCTCCTCCCATTTACATTAATAAAGATCAGGAATATCTCCCCTGAATCCCAAGGTAAATTATCAGCTGATTTTTATTAACTCAAGGAGGTAAAACTAATGAAGCAAGAATTAGACCCTTTCCATTAACTGCTATATGTCCTTTCACATTTGAAATTAAGATTTTACCTTATTGTGAGGGTAATAAAAAATTACAGCCATTCTGCTGAGTTATTTCACTGACCTTAGTTTTTCTATTAAAAATGATTGCCATCAACATCAGCATGTCCGTTTTGAGTAATTTTTATATATGTCTTGCCTGTGGATGCCAGCAAACTTGCCAGTACTTCCTTAACGCTCTCAGAAAATGGATGCTATATGAAAAAACACAAAAAATTCCAATACCAGACATAGTTCTTTCTCTGAGGCTTCTCAGAATAAATTCAACATCAACCAAAAAGAGGAAGAAGAGCAAGTGGGGGTAGAAAGAGGCGGGGGGGAAGAAGCTGTAAATCCAGGCGTCATTTTTGCTTGATTAATAATTCCTTTAGGACCAAAGAACAGAACATTTTGAAAAAAGCCCTGCAAAATTCAATCTTAGAAGGTTGAGGAAAAAGCTACTGACACTCTCCCCATTTGCTGGGAATAAAGTGAAAAGAAATTTCCCTTGCTATATTTTTCATAGACTGCCATTATTATGTTTATATGCTTGTTTTCCTCCACTGTGTATTTTGGAAAACAATCTCAATCTTTTCAATGGCATCTGCAGAAGGATGCAGAACTCTCCGTGCACACATTTTGTAGCTGTTAGCCTAGTTTGTAGTCCGTAGGATTTTCTGTAGGTTTGAACTATTCATTGTGTTGAAGTACCTGTTTTCCATTAAAGTCTGATTAGATTTTAACGCTGAACTTTCTTAGGCTTCTTAGGAAATCCCAGCTATCAGGCATAAATAATTTCCCAACTACTTCAAACAGCCATGACTTGCAATTAAACAGAGCTATATTCAGGATAGGAAAGAACTGTTCAATCCTGATCTAAAATGAAGGTGACTCAAACTTCAGAGAAATTTCAGTGAAAGCTGAAAGTTTGATTAGTTCAACTCTTGACAGCCTGTCCTTCTGGCTACGGACTTAATAGAGGATTTTAAATATGCACTACAGACAGTAAAATGTCTAACATCTGCGTAGCACGTACACACAAAAGTGTGCAGATTTTGCAGATATTTGGTTAAAAACAGATATTTGGGTCTGAAAATGGGTTATAACCTAACATAGCATTCCCTTTGCATTTTATACCTGAAAAGATGCCCACTGAATAATAAAAGAAAGAGATGGAAAGCGATGTTTCTGTCTGGGGACATTAGGAGCAGTAGAGACGGATCCCCGAAGGGAGTGCTGGCTGGTCGACCACTATGTCTCCGAGCAACCTTGATTATTACAGAACTGCTCTACCTCCCCCAGGTATTTCCACCCGTTTGTAGAGGAAAAAACAGAAGCTTAAACACCGAATACATGTTAGTGCTAGAGGATGGCACTTATTCTGACTGGAGGAAACTAAGATGATTTCTGTCATGTGTTTTGGACCTCAAAATAATCTTCCCTAGAAAATGAGAGATGATGCAGTAGAAGGAAAAGAAAACCCAGAGCTAGATCAGTGACATGAGTTGCATATATAATGCTTCCAGCAAGCCTAGGGAAAAAAAAATTCGATGTGCAAGTTAAAGCAGACAGTAAGTTTTAACTTAGGGGCTAGAACCAGACAGACAGCAGATTACTCAGTCTTACTCATGCAATCCTGACACTATATTACAACGTCTATATTTTATACTGGTAGACTGTTCTTTTTGAATGATATCTCTGAGGTATTAGGCACTGGCAGCAACAGGCAAGCAAGGCCTGTCTTTGGTTTTTTCTGTCCGTAATCATCATCATTATGGTTACCTGCATCAAAATCCCACTTTACCTTCTTGTCTCTCCTGTCTCTTGTTATTACAACTTCTTAGAGAGAGCAGGGCAATGTTACTTTTCTATCTTACAGCTTATTTTAGGGGTCTTACTGCAGCACTACTGCAGCAACAAATAATATTTATTAACCATAAAAGCAACAAAAATTATTATAAACTTTGATCCTGCTTCCAGTGAAATCAGTGGTAAAACTGTCATTGATTTCCAGCCAGCAGAAGCTAGAGAGTTTTTCTTCACCCTCTTTACAAAGTAAAGATAGTGGAATTATTCTTCAACATTAATGATGAAATGCAAAACTGAGTTCAGCAGCAAAACATGCAAGACTTTTCAGCCAAACAACAGTAAAATTTAAAATCATTAAAACCAGCAAAATATTCTCTCATGTTATTGGGCTAGCTGTTATTGTTTCTTGTCCATTTTCTTTTCATATTTTTCTTCCATCATTTCTCTTACTTAGGTCACCATTTTCTTCTTAACTGTCGTGCATATTCTCTCCAGATACTGAAAATGGGACAAAACCGGTTCTCAGTCTCTCCTTAACATTTTCAGCATAGGAATAACCAGTTGCTGCTTATTCAGAACACAATATTTGAACATCTCCAAAACTAATTTCTTAACTATGGAATATACATGAGAATAATAAACCCGCCTGATTTTTAGATCAAACCACTATAATGTGGTTCACTGTCTGTCACATTGGATAACATGGGCTGAACAGTGTTACTCAGTAATTTGTTCATTGAGCCCATACTCTTTGGCTGTACTTTCTTAAAGTTGACTGCTTTTGATTCAAGAGTATCGCAGAGCAGAAAGTCCATTTAATTCCAAGATAAGTTATTTTAATGGCTAGAAATGTTCATTTCAAATTCAAATTAGCCTAACTTCAGCAAAATCTTTTTAATACCTTTTTTCCTGCTAGATCAAAGACATGTTTACCATCACAATTTCCTCGTTCATCACTGAAATAGAGCCTGCTCTTAGACGGGTGTGAGAAATGTGAGCCTGTAAGATAGCATAAGAAGCTCCTACTGACACAGAACCAATATTTATGGTGGAGCTATAATAATATGCCCCAATAGCAAATCTGTCCTGGGATATGGTTATTATTTAATGGTTCATTATGTCATTCTTGCGGGCATGTGGAAAGAAAGACAAAATATAAAGGATCCATGTTGACTCATCATCTTTATTAATTACAGCTCTTTGGGAACTCTGCAATTATTCGGATGGACTCTGCAGCCCTTAGTCACTATATCTGTTGAAGGGCTGCCATCAGCAGTCCACCTCTCAACATTTAATTCCCCTTGCCTTTTAACTCCAGTAGCGTACTTCTTTGTATCGTGAAGAAGGGCTGTCTAAATGCACGAGAGGTGACAGAAGGCGCTCCTCTTGTCACACCATCCCAAATGCACCTTGCTATTGAGTCCCATCTGCAGAGCTCCAAGGGAAATGGCTCCCACTGCGGGACATAAATAACAGATCCAAATGCTGGATTTCGTGATTCATACTCTTTCTCCAAGTACCATGAATTTCTCTCCATAACAACTGGCATCTGTCTTATCACGCAGGACCCAAGCAAAAAGCTGGGAGAAGCCAATCATGAAACTTTGGGTCAAACATGCAATCTTTTGCTCACAAATCCAGATCCCAGTTGCTCTGATTCATTGGTCATAAGGGAAGACACAGAAAAGCTCTGCACTACCTTACCCAGTGAGGGTCTCCAAACACTTCTCTACATCAGTCTACCATCTGTCTCAGGATCTATGGTGGCTTTGCTATTGTTCAAGCCAAGGAAACTATAATACTCTTTTTCAAATAAGGCCTTAAATTAAAACAAAATGTTCTTGTCTGTGATTGCAGAGAAGTAATACTAGCCCTATAGCATGAAGTCTTACCCTGCAAGGCATGGAGGGGAGGAACTGAAGTGGTGGTGGAGGAGTCACAGCCAAGGTGAGCAGGGATCAGTGGTCCAACTGACCTTACTGGCTTGCTCATCCAGCTGGGACATCATTTGCGTTCCAAAGCCAAAGAGGAGGGGAAAAAAAACCAGCTATAAAGAAAAACACCTCGTTCTTTCTCCACTAGCACAGATAAAAATCATCTGTGCTTGAAATTTCACGGGCTGCATTTCAATGCATTTTAGAAAGGAAAGAAAACTACTTTTTTTTTTTTCTTTTAAATGGGTGAGACTAGTGAAACGAAGGTGGAACTTTAAGTCAAAGACATGCTGCTGCTAAGTTCTGTGCTGGACTGGGGTCCCAGCCAGCAGGTATTTTGAGGACTGTTCCTATGAAGAATAAATATGCAGTTATTTTCAGGGAAGGGAATTCTGCTGCATCTTTGCCATTATCAGCTCTGTCTTCTGGTCGGTTGACAGGCAAACTCAAACCCTGGGGAAGGGAATGTGGATAGAACATTTTCTTATTTTGACATACAAAATATTGCACTGCACCGCTATCTGGTAATGGAAAAAGAAAAGAAAAAAAGATTGTTGTGATATATATGTGAATAAATCAGTGTGCTGCTTCATCTCTTTGCAAACACACTAACTTTGACTGACATGGAGACACCCATTTTAATCAAGTGTTTGCCTCAGACTGCTCTCAACATTGCTTAAGTAGTACTTAAAAGAAATAATGGGTATTAATTTAGACACTTAAATAGACTCTTTAAAACTAGAGCAAGAAAAGTGACTGCAGATTTGTACTGGAAGAATTTAAGACATCAGCATTTGAGATAAAGACGAGAGCTGAATTTTTAAAATAGTACCTTCTCTTTTGTGCTTATACTAATTGCAAAATCATTTATATTAGGAATAATTGCCCTACACCTTTTTTTTTTCTGTTATGTGCAAATCTGCAGAAAAAGAAAAGTAGAATAAACAGAGGT
Source organism: Calonectris borealis (assembly GCF_964195595.1). Taxonomy (NCBI): domain Eukaryota; kingdom Metazoa; phylum Chordata; class Aves; order Procellariiformes; family Procellariidae; genus Calonectris; species Calonectris borealis. Next base: position 4,234,613 of record NC_134321.1, on the reverse strand, counting down.
TTCTAAGAACTAACCTAAATGCCAAAATACAGTTTATAGATATTTTCATGAATGAAACTCAGTTCATGGCCAAGAATTCATTTCCTTCTTTCTTTCTTTTCCATGTCACACCTTTTTCCTCTTACGCTGCAACTATGCTTATGTACTTCACATGCAAAACAGTCTGACTAAACAAGCGACATAGAACCAAACCCTAATCAAGGAATACATTAATTTAGAAGGATTCCACTTTGACAATGCTGTTGTGGTGGGTTGACCCTGGCTGGATGCCAGGTGCCCACCAAGCCGCTCTGTCACTCCCCTCCTCAGCTGGACAGGGGAGAGAAAAATATAACAAAAGGCTCGTGGGTCGAGATAAGGACAGGGAGAGATCATTCACTAATTACCATCATGGGCAAAACAGACTCGGCTTGGGGAAATTAGTTTAATTTATTACAAATCAAATCAGAATAGGACAATGACAAATAAAACTAAATCTTAAAACACCTTCCCCCCACCCTCCCTTCTTCCCGGGCTCAACTTCACTCCTGATTTCTCTCCCTCCTCCCCAGCTTAGGGGGACAGGGAATGGGGGTTGCGGTCAGTTCATCACACATTGTCTCTGCTGCTCCTGCCTCCTCAGGGGGAGGACTCCTCACACTCTTCCCCTGCTCCAGCGTGGGGTCCCTCCCACGGGAGACAGTCCTCCACGAACTTTTCCAATGCGAGTCCTTCCCACGGGCTGCAGTTCTTCACGAACTGCTCCAGCGTGGGTCCCTTCCACGGGCTGCAGTCCTTCAGGAGCAGACTGCTCCAGCATGGGTCCCCCACGGGGTCACAAGTCCTGCCATCAAACCTGCTCCAGTGTGGGCTCCTCTCCCCATGGGTCCACAGGTCCTGCCAGGAGCCTGCTCCAGCGCAGGCTTCCCATGGGGTCACAGCCTTCTTTGGGCATCCCCCTGCTCCGGCGTGGGGTCCTCCATGGGCTGCAGGTGGATATCTGCTCCACCGTGGGCCTCCATGGGCTGCAGGGGAACAGCCTGCCTCACCATGGTCTTCCCCACGGGCTGCAGGGGAATCTCTGCTCCGGCCCCTGGAGCACCTCCTCCCCTCCTTCTCCACTGACCCTGGGGTCTGCAGAGTTGTTCCTATCACACATTCTCACTCCTCTCTCTGGCTGCAGTTGCGCAGGGTTTTTTTTTCCCCCCTTCTTAACTATGTTATTCCAGAGGCGCTGCCACCATTGCTGATGGGCTGGGCCTTGGCCAGTGGTGGGTCTGTCTTGGAGTCGGTGGCATTGGCTCTGTTGGACATAGGGGAAGCTTCTAGCAGCTTCTCACAGAAGTCACTCCTGTAGCCCCCCTGCTACCAAAACTTGACCATGCAAACCCAATACAGCTGTCTTACTATGCCCCAAATGTTGTATCTGATGTAAGTAAGGCTTTGACTTTAAATTTTGCAGTGCAAAATTGTCTTTTTAAAAGAAATTTATGGCAATGCACTGCCTAGAACTCTGGCTTCACAGTGATGTACCTGATTTAATATGTCATGTTTTAATAGGCAAGCCATTTACCTATTTCAATATGAACTCTGTCTACCATGTAATGTATTTATTTCAGCATAGTCTAAGGCATCTCTTGCCCAGGATATATGTTTCAATTACATTTCAGTACAAAACACATCCGCTGCAAGAATCTTCATACTCCAGGATCTCGAGTAATGAAACATTTTAAGTGCTGGAGAGCCCAGTACTGAAATCTTTATTCAGGCAATCTCCCACAAAGGCAACCATTTCTCTCAGCAACTTTGATCAATACCCCAATACGCCAGACCAAAAAGCTTTAACAGGAATGTGGATTCCTTCTGTTCCTATCAATAAAATATGTAATTAATTGAAAATTGAAAACTTGATTAATTTGGGTTTGATCTTTTTTTTCATTTGAATTCTATCAGCCATATTTTCAGATATGTATGGATCCGGCCCTCATCTGGCATGAAGCAGGGAAGCTCCAGTAAGCCTTATAAAATCAGATTGAATGTAAGATCTAGAAGGCAGAAACGGCTCGGAAATTAAATAGCTCACGTACACTGGCTGGTGAATTTACTTTATATATAGCAAGTACCTCTGGTGCAAGTACTAGGTTAGCATGTTAATTAAATCAGAAGCCTCTAACATCCGTCTGCCCCAAGTGAAAAAGTGATGGTACCATGCAGCCTTGGCTTGCTTGGACACTGAGGACTCGTGAGGTCTCCCCGCTGCAGAAGCCGTCTGAGCTGGTCCCAGGTCTGTCCCAGCGCTGCTCTGGGGGCCAGGAGGAGCCGAGGAAATGCAAAACTGGAGGAGTCCAGACACAAAACCACGGCCTGATTTTTTACCCTGTTACACGAGTTTTATGCCAGTGTAAATCCGTGGATGGCTCTACAATAGCAAAAGCTGTGTGGGGGAAAAAAAAGCGTGAAAAAGACTTAAGGATTTGAACAACTTATACTGTGTCACGTCCTGAGCTGGCTTTAGAGACTCAGGTTGAGACAGGGTACTGCATTAATGTCAGGAAGAAACCCTTTATCACCGTAACCTATTAGTGAAGCTGCTAAATCTGAAGCGTCCCAAAGCTGAGAATAAACGTGTTTTAATCTGATTTTTTCCTACAGCTGCAATTAATCTGAAGGGCTTTTTAAGTAACTATTTAACAAAGTTGCAAATTGCAGTGCTGCATTCTTGGTATGGCCATTGGATTTTTATTCACCAAAGTTGTTTCCTACTAGAATTAAATCCTGAACCAAGTGAAAATAATCTAGTAAAGACGGGCAGTAGATACAGATATATGAGATTTATATGCTTTCCACATTAACAGAGCTTCTATTATAAATCCCTATTAATCGGGCATTCCATCAATATAAAGTTTTCCATTAAATTCAAAGAGGAACTCTAGCGAGTGTAGTCGTAGAGATTGTTTAATACAGTGCAATGATGTCAACATTTCCATCTCATCTATCTAGCTGCAGAGCTTTTTTCCTACTGAGCTCATCGCTGGAGTAGCTGAACAGCTCAGTGACAGAGTGGAAAATTCTCCTCTCTGACTTATACCAGTTTTAAAGCAAAGCCAGCAATAGCAGAATGGTGAATTACAAGTTTCAGTCCAGATGTTTACAGTTTTTCTGGGCTCACAGCTCACCAGTCTAAAAAACGCCTCAAACGTAGCTGTACAGCTTCTTCTTCATAATTTTGATTTTTCAGGTGACATCTGGACACCTCACAGGAGCAGAAGTGAAAAGCTGCAGTGCCCTGGGTGAGGCACAAATGGAAAAAGTGGAGTTTTGTTAAAAATATTTGAATGCTTTGTATGTTTTTTATTGTCCAGTATCAATATAAAAGAGGAGGGAAGAAGCTAAAACAAGCAAAAGAGACAAAAGAAAGGGATCAAGTAATTCAGATCTTGAAATGAAGTGCTGTGGAAGAAAACAGTATTTTTTAAAGGAAACATTGTACAGTCTTGTTACAATTAAATAGTAGCTATTGAGTTGGATTAGACATGAGAGAGAAGAGAACAAAATGGAACAGCTTAGGGAAGAGGGATGTTTAACTCACCCAGCTTCATTGGTGAGAAGTCAATGAGAAGGAGAAAGGATCCTCAGGGATCATTAGGCTCTTGGAGAGTTTCTGTTCCCTTGATTATAGGGGGATGTTAAGTGACATGTGGAAGTGGGAGCCCACCTCAGGGGGCTCCTGGGGCTGGCAACTTCTACAATGCTCCAAGGATTCCCATTACATTTTTTTTTTTTCCCAAAAAAACACCACTGATATTTCTCATTTCTTTATCATCTCAAACCATTTTGTTGGTGTGTCCCTGGTGGAGTTTTGTCCTGTTCAATGTTGTTTGCTTGAGGCAAAAGAACCAGGGCTTGACCCTCTCCTCTGCCTCGGCATCTTCAGCTTCCTGTGACAAAGGGCATTTCCAAAGAAGCTGGATTTGTTTTTCTTTCATCTCAGAAAGAAATGAAAGCAAACAGTAAAACATTGCATCTTTGAAAAATGAAACAATAGCTTGTGTTCTAGTAGGTCTTCAGTGAGATTTATAGTGTATTTTCAGTATCACTGATATTACAGCACAGTCCAGGAAGGCTCTTTTACACTACATATTATATTCCCAGTAGAGCTGGTGCCCTAAGCCAGTAGATTGCCAGGGTTGCAAAGTATGTTACCAGTCATAAACATCTCCCATGTCAGCCCATCACACTTCGTTTGGATTGTGCCAGCTCCCTTTTTCACTCGTGCTTCCCAGCCCTGGGTCACCAGCTTCCCCACTTGGGCTGGTGACATGACACAGGCTAGAAGACTTAACGCAAAGTGCAGACTTTGCAGGTGAAGTGGAGAACAAAAGCCTCCTGGGGATTTCCTGGGGTTGGAGGAACATCTGAGGCAGCTGACGAGTTTGCTTACGGGTGACCGTATTTTTACACGATCCAGAGCTCGAGGCCTGTTGCACAGCCCCAGAGAAGTGAACATCCCCATTGTTAGATGAAATATAAACAGTCAGATAGATGAAGCGGAAAATACAGCAGGCACAGTGAAAGGTTCAGAATCAATTTATTTTCCACTGCTGAAGACGATCACACATGCCTGGCTCATCTCGGCGCCGTGCTCCACCACTCATGAGTTGCATGCTCACCCTTTGGTAGTGAAAGCTATTTATTTGGTCCACACTGAGTTTATGCATTCTGTCTGTGTACAAGTGTGGACAGACAAGAAGAGATACTGGGAGACACATAAACCATTATATGTCCTCGCTGTTAATGTTTTAGCACGGCTGATCTTGACTGTCTGATCTAATACCATAGTTTTCCCCATCAGGCATAACTGCAGTAATGCAAATGGATTTTGAGAGAAAGAAGATCCAGGAGGAGACAGGGTTGAGTAGCAAAGGAGTCGTCTAACATTTTCATACAAGGGCAGAATAAAATCTTTATCCTTTCCTTACATTTATCTCTTCCTCCTGTGTCAGTTCCTTGTCTTTCTGCAGACTGACGTGCAGACAATAAGGTTTCTTTTCAGGAAAGTATAATATTTCTTCCCAAGAACGACCCATGCACTTCAAGTTAGATATTCAAGTTAGTTCTTAAAGGCATCCTTGACTCATGACCCAAGATATCATTTGTCTATGAAAATCTCTCTCCTTCTATTTCTCTTTCGGAGCTAATAAGACTGTGCATTTACACAGCAAATTCAATACATCTCGAAAACCCAGTTCTGTGAGCAGTACATTATTTCCTGTCTTTCAAAGGCTTTTTAGACTAGAATATAATAGCGTGTCTTTTAACAAGTACTCCCCAAAAAGTAAGAAAAGTCAGTATAGTGTAGACTTTCCTATCAACATGTTAAGCAACTGAGCTGAAACCCAAGTTCCTCTCACAGCTGTATTTTCAGCAGGGAAAAGGTGTATTCTTAAATCATGAGGCAACGAACAGAAAGTTAAATCACAGTGACAGCAAAATGTAGTTTAATTCAAAGTTAGCAGGTCAAGAAGGGCTATGAAGGATCCTTGCATTTACCGCAAGCTATTAATTCAGATAAAAACTACTAGCTGCTTCAGTCCTCAAGGATTTTATTTTTCATGTTTCTGCTTGTTAGCTCACACAAATGAAGAAAGGATTTTTTTCTCTAGGATGTAAGTTTCAATTGACTTGTCTAACTTAGTGGCTTGGACTGTATTACTTAGAAAATGTCCATGTTCGAGTGCCACAGCCAGAAGTCTAGAATAAAAGCCTCAGTTTATGTACATGTATCTCCCATTCCCCCTTTTTCTCTGTGTACCTCTTGCCATTCCCACACAAGTGGTGCAAAGAGTTGTGCCTGGCTGCAACTCCATTGCTTCCACCCTACAGACACTGTAAGCCCTCCGTGACACACAGCCTTCAGCATCCATGAAGATATATAGCAGCTGCCAGCATCTGTCCCTTGAGTTCCCCAGAGAACAATGAAGCAAATAATTTCTTTAATTATTTATCAAGGGCTGCTTCCTCAGTCAATAAATTTGTTTTGCTGTCTCCTGGAGGCCTGGCTTTCTACTTTATTAGGTTCTTCTTCCACATGTATTTGAAACATGTTCTATTATTCATATTAATATCAACTGCAAGCTTCCTTTCTCTTTCTACTTTTCTTTTTATCATCAATTTTATGCTATTCTTCTATTTTATTCTGTAAGCTTTTTGTTGCTTTTTTTTTCCTGTGCCTGATGTTTTATGAGACACGACTTGACCTTTAATTAACCTTTTAACCACTCTTTTTGTTTGCTTCCTTCCCTTGTCTTTACATTGGAAAAAACTTTGCATATGTATTATTTTAATTGACCGCTAAGTCATTTAATTCCCTATCTATTGTCAGGATTCGACTTGGGGGAGAACTGGACTACTCTTTTGAGTGAAACTCCTCCAAATAAGCACATTTGCAGTTTTGTAATGAACTATTTTAATCAACAGCTGTGGAATGGCCAATAAAACAAATTTGTATTCAGGGCTTATGCAGTGGGAGAGAAGATTCATGAATTGGGAAAAAAAAAAACGCAACAAAACTCCGTCTTACCTTACTGAAGTGGTGCCTGGTTTTGGCTAAACTCTCCAACTGCCAATAGGCAAAATGACCTTTTATTTTTTTCCCTCCATTTTGGCAGCCATACCAAAAAAGAATCAAGCCAACTTCAAACAAACGCTTTGCAGATTGCTTGGCTACTTTAAAAAGTGTTGGGTGTTAATTATTCTTGTTAGCAATTAGTAATAGAACTGAGACAGGAGTCAGGAGTGGGAGGAAGAGGGTGTAGGGGGAAGAGCCGAAGGTGCTTAAGTCATCGCTGCTTTTTCACCCATCCACAGCCTGGTCCAAAAGAATCACTGAACACCAACTTTGTCTTCTTAATATAAAGACTTGCTGTTTTCAGGTGCAGTGATATAATCTTGCACTTAAGTGTATTTAACTGCGAGAGAAGTCTCAAATCATCACATGTATCCCCATCCCTCCATACCACATTACAGTGCTTTCCACATATTTCATCCCAGCAGAGTCTGCCTTTCTAATCAAAGTTATGTAGTGATAATTCAGCAGGGATTATTCTCTGCAAACAGCATGCTTATTTTTTTATCACTGCTTCCATATGCAGTTTATAGACTTTGTTTGCCTCAAAATTTCACACTGGAATATGAAAGCAGCCAAATCCAAGAAAAACAGACGCAAGAGAAAAATGAAATTAAGTAAATCTTACAGAGAGAATACAGCCTTCTTTTTTATACCTATACAAAAAAATAGTGAAATATTAATTGCATCTTGAAAAATAATGCCATCTGTTCTAATACAGATGATGGTTTCAATCATATTGATGTCAGATGTTAATAGAATTTTGACATTTTTCAGTTGGTGAAATTTTATCTTTCATACCTGATGTCCTGCTAGGAGTGCCATGTACCTATGCTAGCATACCTCAATGGTCTTTTAAGACAAAAAAGTAAGTATTTTTGATTTCTAATTTTGTAAAAAATATGTATTAGTCTAGGATAGTTTAAATATTCAAACAGGTTAATACACTAACTTGTCTAACTAGAACGCTGTCTGAAAACATCACCAACAGGCTAGACTATACAGAGTATTTCCTTGCAAATCTTCAGCTCTATTTCCTTATAGTCACAGCTATATTTTATTATTTGTTAAGGTTTGGACTCAGTGCACTATTGAAATAATCATTCACTTTCATAAATTTTAGAAATAGTTTGCTCATTCTGAAAGTGCAAAAAAATAGAAACAAGCCACATCCATTCCAACTACCCAGATAACTCTCACACTTTTCCCCTTAGAAATAAACAAAAACATTTCAAAGATTTTGACCTTCCTAAGGGAATCCTCAAAAGAAGAAAAAAGCTTTTTATTTCTCCATCTGCATTGTACCTATCCGACCAGTAATAATCAAATTCACAGCAGAAAAAGACAGAGGGGAGATGGGATACACTAGGGAAACTAAAAATTATTTGGTTCAAATATGCATAAATCTTATTTTCAAACATAAAGGTGAGAAAGAAAATGAACTGGCTGGGATTTTGAATGGTGAAAAAATATCACTAGGGAAAGAAAATAAGACTGTTTATAGTACGGAAGACAGTCATTATACTCTGTGGGTGCAGGACATTACCTTCATGAATGTAGCAACCGGTGGCTGATTTTTTTTTCATGTTTAAACAAAAGATTTAAAGTTCTTTAGAGAAGTAATAAGTTAAGGGCAGTTTAAGTTCCCCTTTGGTTTGTTTCACAGTGTTGTGGGAGGTGCAGAAACCCTTTTAGTGTGAATTAGCAAATCACTGTGCTAGATTATTTTAAATTACTTTGTACTAGATAAACCCTGAATTAGAAGAGATTATCTATGAACAAGCTTTGCTCAGCTGCAGTACTTTCAAGAGCACATCTATCACTGCCTTTACAGAAAAGAAGGCAAGAATCTCTGCACAATTCTTCATTTTTTCCATAGATTCGCAGACTACCAATGTTTGAAGAGTTTATATACAATGTTATACAAGATTCATAACGTATGCTTTAAGGCAGTGTATTTGTAATGAGTAGAAAAATTTGCTCTTACTTAGAATACCTCAAGACATCATTTAATTTCCTACCCACAGCTGAGACTCACCAAGTAATTTGGAAAGAACCGCGTCCTGCGCTGCTGTGCTTGCTGCCAAACAAGTCGCACATATTCCAAACTTAATGCAAATGTTTTATGCAACAGTAAGGGTTCTTTCACATTATTTTGAATCATTACTTCACAATCCTTTTTTTTTTTTCCCCCAAAAAAAGACTCCATTGTTAATTCATAAACAAGGACCGGGGAGGAGAGCGGTTGCCAAGGCACAGTGTTTGCCAGCCAACATCACATACCTTCTCCAGTGATCTTTGTCAAGCCTGGAAGGATCTGCGTATAAATACCCACAAAACTGCATCGAATCTTCTAGAAAGTTCACCTTTCCCACACTACCAACAAAACTCAAAAGACTGTGCACTTTTGCAACCATTTACTGTAATCGCCTCACTGGTATCTTGTGCTTCCCCATCTATTTGAGAACATAGGATATTGATAACAGCTGCTTCTCTACTTATTACATTGATTGCTTATCTTCTTGTTCATAATTTCTCTAATTAGAGTACAAATCAGAAATAACTTGGCACATAAAATGTTTTACTTGGTACGAAGGAGCAGTACTAATTATTTTATGTTAATTTCTAAAAAAAAAAGGCAACAAATAAATACATGGAATTCTTTTGATTATTGGCATAAGGTAACATATGAAATATGTCAACTTCTCAATAGCTAAAATGGCATATTGTTTGCTACCATAATGGACATGCAATTGAACCTTTTTGAAGTATAAAGGATAAAATAGATTTGAAACCAGCATTTGAGCCTTTTGTCTCCCCTAAAATATGTTTCAACTTGGCATGACAACAAATTAGGCAGTCTAACTGGCTGCATTTCAAACTCACATCTTGGGCCTTTTCATTCTAGATTGAAAGTTGATGCTGATGGAAAGCCTTTTACTGGATTAAAACATTTTGGATCAGGTAGTTGGTTAGGAATTGAGATGATCAAAACACTGATCTCAGTATGACTTTACAGCTCAACAGCAAATATTTTATCATTAGGTGAAACAACAATAAGAGTTTCCACTCTCACTTCTCATTATGTACTAGCTTCAGTTTTTATGATTTTACCTACATTATGTATGTTGCATTTCATTATATAGTCTATGACCATATTTTCCACCACAAATAATGTTTTTTACATGTTTGCAAATTCATCTTAGTAGGAAACTCAAGTCCAAAACACCATAATTGTTGAAGATGCAAGCAATTATTAAAAATCGGGCTAAAAACTTGGGAGATTTAAAAACCTTAATTTTTTACTTCATCTCCTTGTGGAACATTTCTTTATAGGATTAATAGGCTACAGTTACTTATGTAAGTGAAATACACTTAAATATAGTGTATTTTAAAGAGACTCACCAAGATTTTTGTGGAAATTAATTTAACATCCTTAGTTCAGCTATGCTGCTCACTCAGTGTCTGGTCACTTTATCCCTTTTCATTACTTATAAACAGTCCTTAATAACAGATCTGTTTCCCTAAGTCGTCTTTCATTTTTCTAATTCCTTCTAAATCACATCCCTAAGTGTTCTGCTGAATGGAGAACAGATACTGCTGAGATCAAAAGTTAAAAGACACCTTGCCACAGCCTTCACTGAAAGCAGGGGGATCTGCATTTTAACACACTTTCTGCACTCCCACATTAGAGGTTAGCAAGCTGTACGCTTAAGAATTGATCACTCGGGCACTATCTAGCCCAAGATTTAAAGACTGGTAACAGTTTAAGGAGCACACAGCTTTTTATGTGTGTTAAGCTGTTCACATTAAAATACCTCGTGCCCAGGAGACGTTTCCAGGAGGTTTGCTTCACATACTCTACTGCAACCTTTTGCCCTAGCTTACACAAGACCTTAACAGGGATACAGTGCTTAAGCATCTCATGTGAAACTGTTCTTCCCTTAGCACGCCTCGCTTTAGTTTCCCATATATTCTGCTTTGCTACAGATGCTCAAAATAGGCTCAAATAACTGCAATTATGCAAAGCACAATGCAATATGTCAGTATAGCACAGCAAGGGCGAGCAGAAGACTGACACATAGGAGTAACAGATCAGAGTTTTACAAGCTAACCAAAAAAGTTTTACAGTTGCCTTAACATGTAAAAGAATAGACAAGTTTTCTATTTAAATTTTTTCACTCTCTCCTGCTATATTCTAGTAGCAGATTCTTATTTCCACTCCCCAGATTTCCCCTGGGACACATCTTTCTCATCAACAGATCAACTGAGGTCTGACCCTTTTTTTTTTTTTATTTGACTCTCTAACTTTTTCATCACCATTTTGAGGACTCGATTCCAGTCCTTAGCTGTCAAAGGATTTGCCTTTTTTGCCTTGCCCTTCATAATAACTTTCAGTGTGTGTTTACTCATAATAGACTGCCAGAACATGAACAGTTTCATGGGAGCTGAACCAAGATGAGTTTTTCCCCTGCGATCACTTTTCTATCTAGCATTTCATATGTGTTTTTTTGTTTTAAATGGGGCTATGCACAATGGATGAAGCATATGTCAAGTAGTTTGTGATGTTTGGTTTAGAAACCACCGTTAATCCACAGATTGTAAAATATAGTGTACACTGAAATGTTCATTGGCCATCTCTGGTTTGGAATTTCACTTTTTAAACTTCTCAATAATCCATCAATGACAGTTCTATACTTTCGGGAAGTATTAGGTAACTGGAAGTGTTAGGTAACTTTCAGAACAAACTGCCTGCGTGTCTTGCTAGCAATTGCAATAAGATGCAATTTCATGAGACACTAAAGCAATTTGGGTTACTCACCATAACATCCCTTAAACACAAAATGCACACAGTGAGCTCTTCCAGGCTATCTCAGCAAAATGACACGTTGTTCCTACTCTCCATTTACAGCACATTAAATAAGTGCTGTTGTGCCACTCGTTTTCCGTGGAGAAAGATCCTCCCCATCCCTTGCTCTCCACAAGGCTCTTTCGATCAAGGAGTTAGCATAGCAAAGGACGCAGCAGCCGTTCAGACACATAATCCTGAATTCTTTTCAGATGCTACTTTTGGTTGCATTAAAGTCATAACAAATCATATCAGATATTAAAATATTCTGCAGAACAACATGGATTGAACCAATGACAAAGCGATCGCAGTCACCTGCTTCTTTGCCATCAGTCTGAGCCATGTTGCTCATACTGTTATGGCGTATTGAAGGCCATAACTTTCTCTCCCTCTCTTTATATCAAACACAAGCCCTTTTTCCTATTGAGTTTCCTTCTTTAGAACTTTTATTCTTTTCAAATGGGCAAGACTCCTGGATTACATTTTTTGACAAGATAGATGAGACTACTTTTCACATGAGACCAACGAAAGTAATGAGCTGTAATCTTTGAGCTGGAAGATATCTATCTTTTTTAATTACAGGTAGATTATTTCTATATTAGCCCCCACGGCAAACGGCAGTGCCGCATAGGTTTCTCAAACCAGTGCTGCATCAAGAGGAAGGGATTATAAGAGTTTGAGACCTTGGCAGAAAAAAAGGATTTTCAAACTTGAGTCTATTTTGAATCGTATAAGTCCGTGCTATTTATATAATTCAGCAAGCAGGTATTTTGACACTGTTATTCACTACAAGTAATAAGATATTGCCATCACATCAGTGAGATGGTTATTTAGATGGTCCCTACAAACATTTCTGCCTCTGACCTGTCTCCACTATCCTTGTCAAAGGAAGCTGCAGCCCTCATATCAGTTAGAACGATTTAAACCCATTTAACCAAAACATCTGTTTGCATAGATATTTTTAAATATAGATTCCCTTCACCTTATGCCTGAAGGAAGGAAATATTGTCTTGCTTTCTGAACGTTAAGCTTTTTAATCATCCGTGATTTATTCTTCATGGTTTGGCCTGAAAATAATCCCTTAACTTATCATACTTCCTGGGACAATCCTGTCTTATCTAGCTAGCTTATACGTGAAAAAACAGAAGTGGTTTTCTCATTGAGCCTTACCTCCTCACATCCAGCTCCTATTTAACCACTTTCACAGCCACGGCTTTGCTAGGGAGAACTATCACAGTAGCTTATGGAAAAAGACCAGATCATTCTCCAGCAAGGATTTTAGAAGCTTATCACAAAGAGACATTATTCACATGGTCCCATTCTGTTTTGCTCTCAGAGACCATGATGCTCCCTCACAATACATTTTTCATTTTGTACTAACAATTTTTGCCTTTCCACTTGTGTGTACCAATGCCTTGATAATGTCTGGACCCTTGGAAGTACGCTGTCAAAGGCAGGAGAGCTTGACCTACTACAGAGATGGTTATGTTGAGTGTTTCAACTCCTTGTGACCAGCCTAGACTTAAAAAAGGGGGCATGACCAAGTGCCTCGTCTACAACCTCCAAGAGACATGCTTGTTCTTGTAGCACTTTTCTCAACCCTGCCCCTAAGGAGAGCGAAATCCTGACTCTACTGATATCTCAGTTGAGCCATAGAGAAAGAAACTAGGGTCCAGGAAAACTATAGCATGAAAGTTATTGGAGAACATCTGTATCAAAATATTTATTGTTTGGAGTCAAATTATGTCAGAGTCCTGTTAATGGCATTTCTCTTTATTTTTTTTTTTAAATGGAAGTTTGTATCTCGTGAATGGTACTTGTTTTGTGTGGAAAACAATTAGATAATGTAGGAGTTCCCTAGGAAGCAGCACTGATGGGGGAATTTCACACAGCCCTACTCTTTTTTAAAATTTATTTCTCAGTGCTCAGTTGAAAACATTTCCAGGACTGAATCCATGCTGAAATCTGCTGAGCCAAAACAAAGAGTATGGCTGCTTGTAAGGGATGAAGAATGACATAGACACTTCTACATCTTGAGAAAATAGGAAAAGTAAAGATAACAACATAGAGAGAAGCAAAGGGGAAGACTTCAAAACAAAAGCAAGAAAGAGTAAAGGGGAATCAGATAAAGAGACAAAGAGAAGTCTAAAACAAACTTAAAAATGAATTTCGGAAGGAAGTGCATGATGGAAGATGTCTTTGGCATGCCTCCTCAGTTACTGAATTGAGCACTCTACACCTGGAAATTATATTATGTGAGCATTCAAAAATAAAGCTGAAAAGCAGAAAGCTGTAGCAAAGAAAACTCATAGTAAAGGAAGTCTTTAACAAATTTTGCTTCCCATATTGCACCTCACAGGTTATATAACTTTGCATTTAATGGATATTCTCAACTGGAGTCCTATTTGTGAACTGGAGGGAATGCTATTAGTATGCAAATCAGTTCTGCAGAGTAAATTGGTTATAAGAGTGGGGTTCTAGGGAAAGGTACAATAGGGGAATATTTTTTAATTAGCGCACTATGAAGTCTATTCTCCCCTTGATGCCTGTGCATATCCCCTATTGACATTAATTTCAGCCATACAACTCCTATTGAAATCAAGGGGGGTTGCATGACTCTGCTCCAATGCAATCTGAATGTATTCACAGGAAGGGATTATGGCCACTCCCTAATCTGCAGCTATAAAGTGCTGGCAGGTTCCAAGCACGGCTCTTGCATCAGGAAGCATTCCTTATATCCCATCAGGCACTCCCGTTTGAAGGTATGTCGATTCACACACACAGGATGTTTAGAAAGGAGAGTTCAACCTTAGTTTCAGTTGACTGTCAGTTTTTATAACAAATTCCAGATGGGCTTAGTGCTTATCCTGGACTCAGGCTAAATTCACATTTGTTGCAGATGGACTTGTAGACTTTATCACTGGCGTTTGAAACACCTGAGAGAATCAGTCCTGCAAAACAATCTTGCTCTCTGATTATTTTTTTTTATCAAAAAAGTTTCTTAGGTTCACAAGCCTCAAATGAACCTTTAGAAGAGTTGATGGAGAAAATAATTAAAGCACCAAGAAAAGCAGTGTTTTGGGAATCATAATGTGAATAATGAAAACAGGCAATAATTTGCAGTTTGGTATGTGGATTTTATCACTTGAACCACATTCTTTTAAATTCTTTTCCTCCAATATCAGCCACCCTCAAGAGAGGTACAGTGTTTTCAAAGTCATCGTGCAAAGCCCAAATTTCCATTTCCTTTATAATGTCTCACTGACCTTATGCTAGAGCTTTTCTGCTTGATCCCTCACATTCTTAAACTACATCAAAAGTTGGCTTTTTATTCTAATACTTCTGGTCTGCTAAATGCTACTTGCAATGTTAATATGAAGGTCTTTGGAATCAATTCTTTTATCAAGAACCTTAACACCTACCTGTTGATGAAGAGTCCTGCTTGAGAGCTGGATATGATGTAGCCGTGAGACAGAGGACATTGTGGAAGGAAAGCCAGCAGCTATAGGATTTCTGCAAAAGCTGGATATCTAACACCTCTGCAAGCTCCAAGGTTTTCTAGGTGCATCTTACACATGCCTCCCCGACTTGGATGGGGAGTAAAATACAGCTGAACATACTGAAGCTCCTATTTACTATAACAAAGCCAGATTTTCATCCTATACTTTCATTTATTTATATTTTACTATAGAATAATTCAATATAATCCTAGATTTAAATCCTTGAGAGAAAGTTAAGCTGCCTCTATGATATTCTTGACCAAAGTTTCAAAAGAGCTCCAGCATTACTGTAAGATCCTCTGGAAAGTCAGCTTTAATTTCCTCTCTTGCAGGTAAAGGATAAGTGACAGTTCTGTTGTATTAATTTCTGAGTAAATTTATTTCACCAAATTAAAAGGTTTTAATATTATTAGAACACAATACTGTCTAGTAAAAAGTAAAAGATCATTGGGGTTTCAAGGACCTCAACCTTAATCTCATTGCAATAACCACCTCAAACATATGCCTAAAGATTATTAAATTGTTGAAGAAATGTTGTATTAGAACATATGCATATAAAAGTGTCGGTTAATTGGTCTACACATCAGGTGTCCTAAGCCTTATCTCTTTTACCTCAGGCTCAAGAGATATTTATAAAGACAACCCTCCATTTGGTGCCTATTTTTTTTTTTTAAATAAGGCTAATAATTAATCTTTTGGAGGAAATGAGAAGATAGTTAAGATGTTCTGGAACTGTCTGCTACTGAACCTAAATCTTGGAGATAAAAGAATTCAGATGAGAACAGTAAATATAAACATAGCAAATACAACCCCAACCTCCTAAAGCCCCACTGAAACCAATAAACAGGACACATCACAAATATAGGTTCTCTAATTGGTATGGATTTTCTTCTGCAACCTGACTTCAGACCCAGACTGAAAGGCTGGAGGGCATTTACAGTGCTTTGCCTAACACAGACCATGAGACTCTCCTGAATTAATTCTTGAGAGAACTAGAGCAGATCATCCGGGAAAACTTGTGGTCTTGAGCTTGACAGAGAATCACCCACGACTTATTCTCCAACAGTTAATCACCTTAACTACAGGCACTGACGATATTTCTAGAGTGATTTAAACACCTAACCACTACTAAACTAGAAGAATGTACTTCTTATAACTGTGTTCCCTGTTCACAGTGAGTGATTAAAACTTTAATGATTTCTTGCATGATGGTCCAAACTTCTCCATTTTCAGGAACTACATATTTCTTTTTATGGAGCTTCCAGTGGCCAAATATGAAGTAAAAATGCTCGCAATCCACTCTTCCTATAAGGGCTGCAGAACAGACTAAGGGATTTACAGCTATAATAAATCATAGACAAGATGGCACTGATGGACATGCTAGATTCGGGCTAACAGCTTAACCCCTCCGATTCTGAGATTATAGGAGTTTAATCTAATTAAGAAACATTTTTTATTGTCTTTTACAGCAGTAGTCAGATTAAGTTCTAGTTGGGCTTTGGCCCTTCTAATTTTCTCCCTGCATAACCTCACGACATCCTTGTAGTCCTCCTGAGTTGCCTGCCCCTTCTTCCACAGGTCATAAACTCTCCTTTTTTTCCTGAGTTCCAGCCAAAGCTCTCTGTTCAGCCAGGCTGGTCTTCTTCCCCGCCAGCTCGTCTTTCGGCACATGGGGACGGCCTACTCCAGCGCCTTTAAGATTTCCTTCTTGAAGAATGTCCAGCCTTCCTGGACTCCTTTGCCCTTCAGGACTGCCTCCCAAGGGACTCTCTCAACCAGGCTCCTAAACAGGCCAAAGTCTGCCCTCCGGAAACCCAAGGTAGCAGTTCTGCTGACCTCCCTCCTCACTTCTCCAAGAATTGAAAACTATCATTTCGTGATCGCTGTGCCCCAAGACAGCCTCCAACCGTCACATCACCCACAAGTCCTTCTCTGTTCACAAACAACAGGTCCAGCGGGCACCTTCCCTAGTTGACTCCCTCACCAGCTGTGCCAAGAAGTTCTCTTCCACACACTCCAGGAATCTCCTAGGCTGTTTCCCCTCTGCTGTATTGTATTTCCAGCAGGCATCTGGTCAGTTGAAGTCCCCCATGAGAACAAGGGCTAGCGATCGTGAGACTTCAGCAGAACCATGTGAACAGAGATGGAGGCAGAGCGCAGGGTTGGATCAGAGCGAGAGTATTATGAACCTGTAACCCAAGCTGGAGCCCTGCCAAGGGTCTGACATTTATTAGCCAGTGTGGAATGCAATGCTGATGGGTTTTGCTAATATATTAATGTAATTTATATTAGTAACATGGTGTGGCCATACTAAACTGAAAAAAAAAAAGTGTAGGGAGCATAATCTTACCCATTACTATGTTGGAAGCTCATGTACAGGATGGTTAGCCTCCACGACCCTTAAGGGCTTTCTTAGAATAGCTGTTCCCCAGAGTTGAGCCCGACATCAGTGAAGATTCATTGTTCCTAGGTATGATTTTACACATAGTTGTACTAAAATGCCTGTTTCTTAATCTGGGTGAAAACAGGTGGTCCATACAGTTTTGTATCGATGATTTGTCCTCCTCTTTTTAAGCATTCTTCCAAACCCAGGGTCATTTGCAGACTTGCTCAGTAACAACTATTTTTCCTTTGAAATCATAAATATAAATGCCTAAAAGAACAAAGCGGTAAGAAATTAATGGAGTCCATCATAAAAAGAAGTACATGGCTAGCAAAGATCTCTTATTAGAGTTAGTTTGAGCCCTGTCACCCAATTTTTAATCCATTTTATGTGAACTGTTTATTTTGTATCTCTCTATTTTTTTAATCAATGTCATGTAGTACCAAGTCAAATGCTTTATACAAGGCTATTACATGAACATTATTATGGCTATCAAGAAAATTTGTAATCTCATTCACAAAAAAGTAATTTTGACAGGATCCGCTTTCCCTAAGCCCATGTTGATTGGCATTAATTAGATTTCTACCATTAATCCTTTATTAATCGAATTCCACATAAGCCATTCCAGAACCAGTATCAATCTGACAAACCTGTAATTACCAGGGTCATCTCATTTTACTCTTTTAAATACTGGAACAACATTTGCCTTTCCCAGTCTCCTGGAACTCCCCCACCGTTCCTAAACTCATTTAAAAACTCACAATAGCAGCTGGAGGAACTCAAGCGCAGCGCACACTCTTATCAGCCGCTGCAAGGTTTGGCAAACTTGTAGTAGCAGTGGGCTGTTCAGGGCATCGCTTTTAGCTGTCTCGTTGGTCACAGGCTCACAGCAATGTTGCAAAAGATGCAGTCTTGGTTGATTAACCCAGGCTCTTACTAAACAGAAGGTAAAGAGAAAGAGATAAGAAAGAAGAAATAAGACAAAAAAGAAAAGCAGAGTTGACAGCATAACCTATGTTTCATACTCCATGCCCTGCAGAAGGTGTCCTCATGAAGTGCCTCTGCAGGTCCCCTCTCTGAGGAACCATATGGCCATACCAAGGCCTGGGGACAATCCACGCCTCCCTGGTTCTCGCCCTGTGATCCCCAAATCTTGCTATAGAAGGCTCGAGAGTTTCACCTCAGCTCTCGCCCAGAACTGCTTTAATCTTGAGAACTAGAGTCTGGAAGCAAGTTGTGCTATGCAAATCTTCAGCTGGCTTCCTTGAAGCTTTTTAAAATATCTCAAAGTTGTTGAAATCTTCAAAGTCCAGTTCTGGGTAGTTCTTCTTTCGTAGTAAAGAGATGAGAGAGGACAGTAGCAATAGTGGTGTTTTCCCTCTTTCCACATTATCCTCTGGCCAAAGGTCTCCCTCTGATATTGGGGATGCACTGGGGATTAACACCTGTATTTTCAAAGGCTCCTAAACATGAAGCTGGTTTTCTCTAGCTATAACCATAAGGCACCCAGAGTAAAAGGCCTACAAATTCAGTACGGATGGAAATGTCTGGAGCAGAAAGCTGGTTTTAAAGTACAGTTCTGCAGCAGGTGTTTCCTGGTGACCAGCTGTGTCTGCTCCAGAGGTGGGCCTAGCTGCCTGCATCTCCCACGCACTGCAGAAGGCAGCCTAGGGACCACCTCAGTGTTTGACACCAAGCACAGATGTTAGTGATCTCCAAGTCTCTTTTTTAAATATAGCTTTTTTATTTCAGTTCACCTTTCTAATCCTCAGCCAAAAGCCTCACGTCTAAGGAAGCTCCAAAGATGCAATGAGTGGAAACAATATTGCCTTTATTTTGTCATCTAATGAGTCCTGGTGTTCAACCCACCAATTTTATTCCATTCTTTTCTGACCGTCTTCTCTTTTCCACCAGTTATTATCTTAACTCAGTCTTAGGGTGGTCCTGATAGCTCCATTTCTTTGGGCTAATTTTGTCCACCTCATTTTGTCTTCTACTAAGCTATACCATTCCAGAAGGCTGGAGGATTTATTAAATTTTCAGCCCTTTCCCAACAAGCAAGCGCATGATCTAGATAACTCTGCTAGACAAGATTTTTTTTCAAGAAATCCTTTTTGTTTTAATGGTAGAAACTTATCTTAGAATAAGATTAATATTAATCTATAGGAAAGAACAAGATAAAGATAGATTTTGCCTATTAAATTTAAGAATGACAATCAGTTAAGTGTCTACTAAGTATTGCTAAATTAAAATGAAACACCAAGAGAAGTACATATGACAGGCGATAGTGTATTAAATGGTTTCATTATCCTCTGATATAATGAATAACAAATGGATTTGGAAATTGATGCAATGTTTTGAAGAAAGTATTCCTGTAGAATTACAATAAAACTAGACTGAATTTATGTTTCCACCATTACAATTTTCACTGCCATCTCACAATGTTAGCTGTGGTTTTTAATGTCTGTTTATGTGCCTTTCTTGAGTAGAATTAGAAATTAGTTGATCAGTTATCATATAACTGCTTAAGAATAAATCCATATTAAATTAGAAAAACTAGGTAAGATAAGAATATAGCATTTGTAAAATCAGTAGGGAAAGAAGTAAAGACACAGAAATATGTTTAAATTAGAAATGAACTAATTTAATTAGGTATTAAAGTAGCCAGTATTCACAGAGATTGTGCTGCTTCTGTATATTCTAAATAAGTTTTCTTGCGGCACGGCCCTGTTATCACGTTAAACAATTTTTAGTGTGTTATACCTGAAAGATCACAATAGATTAAATTTTGTTCAATAGATTTTACTACTGAACCAGACTATTTAAAATTCTCCATGAAATGTAAAGATGGATTTAAATTTTGTGAACAGGAGCGTACAATGACATAGGGCAGATAAAAAAAAGTACAGTTTAACATAAAGTATTATTAGTAATAACATTGCAATCAATCACCCCTCTTATCTACTCATATGTCTTTAGATTATATCTTTTAAAAAGCCCTATAGTGAAGACAAATCATACAGTGCTGAGCTGAGCACTGTTTTCAAAGGACCACGGTGGAATTCATGACTTCAGTGCCCAACTCCTCGCTGGAGATTCACACAAGCTACTCCTTCTGCATTTAGAAAAATTAAAGTAGCTTTTGTTCAAGAAAGAGAAAGAAGAAATTGAAGATTCCTTTTTTTGAAGAAAAACTTCAGAATCTCTCGGCTCCCCCCTACATTTAATATAATATGAGTGATTATAAAAACTGTTAAAAGCAAATAAATACTTGAAATCTACCATGTTATTTTGCAGAGATTTTTAGCCCTCTTCTAATAGGTTCTTAGGCAGAAGAGGTTTTTGTTACTCTAGCTATTGTTCTCAGTACTGCCTGCTGAGTAATTCCAAGGGCACAGAAAGGAAATACAAATAGAAAAACTGGGGTGGGGGAAAGGCATCAAGTGGGAATAATACTGTTCTCCTTTGCAAAGAGCACTAGGGGCTGAAGAGGACGACCAACAGACAAATGTAGTTTCAGCATCATTCTCTGTTGTTTTCTCTATTGCTTTATTCTTTCCAACATGTCAACAATAAATAAATAATGTCAGGAAATTCAGGAAATTAAGACGTCACAACAAAAACAACCAGCAAAAGAGATTGCAATCTGAATTATCCAGGGGAAAGACATTTAGAAGTGAAGTGGAGCTGGTGCCAGCGATGTGGAAGAGAAAAGAAAGCAGTAGAAAGGAAAAAAATTCTCAGCATATAAACAAACACAGACATTTAGTGTAATTAAGCCGATAACACTCAGCAGATAGCATGCAGCCTGGTCCCTGGCTGCCATCAGCTCTCCTGCTGCTGCCAGCCCACCAGATTTCTGCAGCAAAGGTTGGGCATGTCACCAGCTCCTTGACGGGAGGCAGAGTGCTGTCAGGGAGGTCTTGTTTGCTGTGAAAAATAGTCAGAGATTTACCTTGAAACCGAGTTTTCCAGCCCGCCTAGTGTTGCAGTTTAATCAATACTTCACTTTGACAGCTCTGTTACATTAGGACTAAAATGAAGTTTACAGTCAACTCAAAAGATCTTAAATCCTAGCAAACACCCCCGAAACATCTCTTCCACTGTTTTTCCCTGGCCAGCTAGGTGTTAATAAGCACCAGGATTAAGGAGGTAGTACTAAAACACTCCTAATCCATGGCAACCCAGGAGGAACTAGAGGCTACTCGCTATTGTTTGAAACTGTATGAAAAGCTCCGAATAAATTAGACACCTTGAAATTCTCGATTGCTTTACTTTTCCTCTTGTCTCTGCCATCCTATTCTGTAAGAGGCAGCAAACCATGCCGGGAAGATAATACATTCCAGGCATACGAATACGAAGACACTAATTCATGCACAGTCAGTTCTTTTCCAACCCTATGCTAATATTACATGGAAAAAGCTGCCGGAGTTAAAGGACAGAATGGTTAGCTGCATTGCTCTCCTACAATCAGCCCAAAGCTCCTTACCTGATAGATTAAATGAAAATTTTGTAGTGTGTGTGCAGATGTGCGAGGTGTGCAGGCCAAGGTACCTATCACAGGGTATTCGAGTGGCTAAGAAAGGTGTTGCAAGAGGAGAAACAGTGGAGCTGAGAGCGGCTGGCTGCTGAGCCGGCTGCCTGCTAGGGAAGAGGCTTACACAATTGCAGAACATTCTTATTTTCCACTTACATATTAAAGCAACACTGTAGGGGCTATAGCCTTGCTGCATATCTGTTGTCTGTGAGAACTAACTTGCAGGTGGTTTGACTGGGGAGTGTTCAACCAAAGCCACAGGGAGATGTCTTCTCCCACATGAAAGGGATTAAATAAATCCATACAGTTGCTTGCTTCAGGTGTATCTTCAGAAATGTGCCTCTCTGGCTGAAGCACGGGTTCTTTTGATATTTGTGTCGTCTCATCTGATCAGCTAAACACTCTTTTTGCTAGAGACTGCCTCCGTTCGGTTGAGGTACTGGTGAGCAAGAGGGTATGGTCTCATACCCACCACAGCCCATGAGCAGGGGCAAGGGGATCTCAAAGAGCATCTGCAGCATCAAGCCTTGTCTGTCTTAGTGGAAAGATTTCAACACAGCACTGAGAGTGCAGTGCACATTAAATGGGTGATATAACCTGTTATTTAGGAGAATGGCACTGAGAAAAAATCCAGAGTCTTAGCAGAAATTAATAAAAAGCAATTTTGTACATTTCTTTCGTTGTCTTGTTCCCAATAAGCTTTCTGCATAGTTCTTTCCTATTATGCTTCAAATTATGCAGCATTTTTAAAGATACTACTAGTCTCTTTATTCCATTTCCCAGCTAGTGTTTTTGATGGTAATCATATATACAATTATCTCTTGTATGACTTGCCTTTAGCTTAGACTATGAGTTTGGGTTGTGTGTTTTGCAGAGTCACTGTCCTGAAGCAACTTTGATTGATGGCAATCACCTAAACAGATACAGGATCAGCAAATTTCGTCAGCAAAGCCAACAGTACAGGGTACATTTATAGTATTCTTGTTTATTAGTTTAGAGACCAGAGTTCTTGTAGGTCAGCTAATCTAGTAGGAGGAGAGGTGGCAGGTTGGCTGCTCTGTTGGCACAAGCAGTCACAGGCAGAGCAGGCATCAGGAATGGAGGTGCAGGAAGGGCCTGAGTGACTTTGGGGTTCGAAGCTCTGGGAAGCCGCTCCAGGTGATTTTCCACACAGCTGTGGATATTCTGGCTTACTTTGCTGAGGTATTTTGGCCTTCCCCTGTGAGGTGTGAAGAGTTCGGATGCACACGTCTGGGCTATGGCTTCCTCTCAGAGTCAGGAACCTAAACAATAAGGGTTGTGGGGCCAAGGCTGGAACTGTCCCAGAGGACCTAGGTACCCTTAAAAGTAAAAGGGCAGGAGTGACAGCTGTTAGTCCGAGGGCTATGGAAGATGTCACCACTAGAATGCCAGCAGGAGACCCCCCTTCACAGCTCCTTCTCACACAGTGCAAGCTGAGAAGAGATATGCCTCTTTTCCTTCACGGAAACTTTGGGGATTTCAGATGCCTTACCCTTCTGTAAGGCATTTTCTGCAATTACGGAGTCTGTGAAAGTGCGCTCTCTATTTTGTTATTCATTAACTGCCTTCAGCTCTTTAGTATGCCACAGTACCCTCCTTCTTCTGAGAGCCAGGGAGAGAGATGACAGAGCAAAGGGCAGCACAGACAACATCAAGAAGCCAGAAAAGCAAGGAAAGCAGGGAAATATTGTTTCATCCTTTTCTTACAGCCATTTATTTCCGTGCTGAAAGACAGCACGTGGGCTGAGATGCTTTACTTTGCATTTTACACAGAAACGACGGGAACTCTTCTCCACTTGTCACTGAAGGGGAATGGCCCAGTGCAGTTCTAGTCTGATGGTATTACACCATGACCATTAAACCAATCTACAACTGGAAAGCGAGGAGGAGAGCTATTGAAATATTCAGCTTTCAATTACAATGTATCATCTACTACATCAGATTATTTATCTGGGAAGGAAGGGGCTGGTGCTTTCTCCCTGTTAGACTAGCTTCTGTTCTTCAAGGATGCTCATCAAGATTGTACTTAAGTGACATAAAATACTTGAGAGGACTTTCTCCTTTTCAATTGCTTCCGCTGTTTATTTTCTTACTCTATAAACTCGAGCTTTGATGGCTGTTGTGGTTTAACCCCAGTCAGCAACCAAGCACCACACAGCCGCTCGCTCACCCTTCCCCCCATGGTGGGATGGGGGAGAGAATCTGAACACCAAAAGTAAGAAAACTCATGGATTGAGATAAGAACAGTTTAATAATTGAAATAAAATAAAATAAATATTATAATAATAATAATAATAATAATAATAATAATAATAATAATAATAATGATGTAATGAAAAGGAAAAGAACGAGAGAGAGAGAGGAACAAAACCCAGGAAAAACAAGTGATGCAATTGCTCATCACCTGCCGACTGATGCCCAGCCAGTGTCCAAGCAGTGATCGCTGCCCCCAGCCAACTCCCCCCAGCTTATATACTGAGCATGACGTCACATGGTATGGAATACCCCTTTGGCCAGTTTGGGTCAGCTGTCCTGGCTGTGCCCCCTCCCAGCTTCTTGTGCATCTCCTCGCTGGCAGAGCATGTGAAGCTGAAAAGTCCTTGACTAAGTACACACTACTTAGCCTCAACTAACATACCAGTGTGTTACCAACATTATTCTCATACTAAATCCAAAACACAGCACTGTACCAGCTACTAGGAAGAAAATTAACTCTCTCCCAGCTGAAACCAGGACAATGGCCTACTCTGTTTTCCCACTTTCCCTCACCTTTTGTCTACTGAATTTATTAACAGCTGTAAATGCGTTGCTGACATACCCAGGAATTACCCATGTGCTCAGAGCCCTTTTAAGATGCAGTGCGACTAGTGAAGAAAGGTTGTCAAGTGCCTCAAATACCAAGCTGGGATTCAGAGAGCCCAGATTAGACTGTCCTCAGCAGGTTCCCTTAAGAGCCTCTCCAGAAAGCGTGGGTCCCTTTCCTTCTCACTCAGCTCCCTTGTCTACGGGGGCTCCTCGTCCTCCTCCTCTTCCAGCCAGCTCTGGAACCCGCGCTACGGGGCTGTGGGTCATGCTAAGCACGGCAGAAGGTGTGGATGACAAGAGAAACAGCAGGGAGCTGCATTGTAGTGATGGCATTCAAACACTGTAACAGGTAGGAACTAGCTATGTTAGCTTGTAATAGAGCATTACTCTACTTATCTTTCTAAAAGTACCATAGCTGTCTTCCTATAAAAGAGATCTTTCTTTAAAATGAATTAATTGAGTACAAGCTAGGCAGTAGCAGCCCTGTATCCATTACTACTGGAGGTCTCCCTTAAACCCTTCAGAGGGAACTCCTCTTTTGCATAGACGTTCGACGCAGCGCAAGCCATGCAGCCCAGCCTGCGCATCTCCCCAGCTCCACCAGCACCTCAGCCTCAGTGCCACGTAAGGGCTAAAATCAGCTACATTTGAAGTCCAGGAATTTTCACACGGAAACTCATGTTGCTCTGTAAGCTGCTCCATAAAAGAAAGCAAGAGTGGCAGAGTGGGCCATGGAGACAAGGAAAAAGCACTTAAAAAAGACTGATTGTGATTAATATATTCCATTTCTACTGTGAGAATTATTATTCACTAATATGTCTTGCAAACACAATGTGACAGGACTCAGAAAGCATACAGGCATGTTCACCTATTCTTAGCTCAGTGTACAAGAAGTTTCTGTTTTGAGGCAAGGACTCATTTTACAGATCCCATTTGAATATTTTTAGAATAATTAAGGCAGCTGTTGGTAAAAAACTGCTGTAGCTTGAAAATCACTTGAATGTTTATACTGGAAGTAAACTGCTATTCCTGAGTACTTGGTGAAAGAGAAAGGAGAAACCACTTCGTTTCTTACCTCATAAGTTTCATGAATATTGGCTGAGAAATTGCTTGGTATTGCCAAGTGAAGAGACCAGTTTTATGGTGAAGGAATTGTGACAGAGTTTAACATTTCAGTTGCTGTTTCCCTACGACACTGAAGACAAGACCTCAAGTCTTTACATCATTATAGTAAAGCATTTTTTGCTTCTTCCCCATCATATGATCACTGCTGTAAACATCAGTCTCTCCATATTTATGAACACACTTCACTTCACACACAGAGCAAAATCACTGGGCTTGAACAGGATGCACTCGGTGCAAGAAGTCAGGCATATATCTGGATCTTAAACAAATCAGTACCTTGTACTATGTTGGTAGACTACAAAGCCTATAGGCAGGATGTGCCCCTCAGAGTGCATTTACATATTGCCTCACAAAATACAACTTATTTGGTGTTCGTGCGATTCACAGCAGCCAATGGCTCTGCTGGCTGCATTATAAAGCAAGTGAATCCAAGTTGTGAGTAACTTTTTTTTTCCCCCAGAAGTGTGGAGATATCAAACAAGCACCTTTCTTAGGATCAACACACACAAGTAAGCAAGCAGAGCTGACCAGCAGCAACTATCCATGTGCCTTCTCTTAGCTTCTGGCAAATAAGGTATTTCAAATTAGCTTAGCCTTTTATACAGAAAGGTTACATGAACTTAAATTACTTTGCGTTATGGCAAGGCTTAGAGCCTGCCCACCGACGCTGCTGGAAGGTAGGTGGTACAAGGTAACTTTGTTATGTGCCTAAGCCCTGAGCATGATACCTTAATTAACAAGAGAATCAGAGAATGGCAAATCAGAACTATTGATTGAAAAACTTATTCAAAAATTTTGACCGAACTCTACTATAACACACACCTAGAGCAGGTTTAATACTGCGGTTTAGAATTAGTCCTGTTACAGAGGAGAAACAAGACTATATTTCCTGGTTAGATAACATGCACGTCTCATAACATCTTTGTTATCCCAAAACAGAAATGTCAAGATCTGTTCTAGGGTGAAAGAACCTTCCTCTTTGGCCAGTTGTCCATCACCAGCTAAACAGACCTTCAAACTGTCCTGTACTCTATCCCACCTTTGCCATGCCTACAGGTTCGATGCAAGGCAGAACATCTGTACAGAACATGGTACATACCATTCATCTTCCTCTGCCTGTAACACACCAACGATCGCTGCCACAAACTAGACCAAGTCAAAGGGGAGATTCCCTCTTGAAATTACGTGTGAGACCGAGACTCTGAACCTGCTCATGATGAGGCAGGATCATGCAAAATTAATGAACACTGAGCTTATGTTTCTCTATTGCACACATGATTAACAAAGTTTACAGATTCCTACTTTTCTGTCAAGCCCCAGTGCTGCCATTTGAGGAGTTTTTTAACAATAAAATTACTATTGAGTAATTGACATTTTCTTTTGCCTGTCAGAATATATACAAACTGGTTTTTGCAGCTAAATTTCTCTTGAAATGTATGCAGGCATGGATTTCC
Source organism: Calonectris borealis (assembly GCF_964195595.1). Classification (NCBI taxonomy): domain Eukaryota; kingdom Metazoa; phylum Chordata; class Aves; order Procellariiformes; family Procellariidae; genus Calonectris; species Calonectris borealis. Next base: position 4,207,335 of record NC_134321.1, on the reverse strand, counting down.
TGCTTCCAAACTGAAAATCAGATTACTGTCTCGAGTACTAGCTGGAGTTCTGATGAATGTTTATTTGGCACCATGTTCATACTGTTATGCACAAGTGCAGAGAATTAAAATAATAATTTCTACTTGATTTCATGCTTCTCTGGCTTAATGGCCTCTGATGTTTTTTAGCAGATCCATTATACATACTTAAATATAGAAAAGACATACTGCAAGGAAAAAAAGGAAGAATAAACTGGTGACCAAATTTACTCCAAAGTGAAGTTGGAAGGAAAATTGCAAATATGACTTTTGCTAGGATTTGCCACTGTGTCTTTCCCAGATAATATGACACTGAGGTATTCATAATAATCAGTGGTGTGCCCAAACCGATTTTCTGCTTGTCTCTACAAAATCCTGACAACTCCTGTTTTTCCTTTAAGTGCAGTTGAATGTAATTAGCAAATTGCTCAAGGCTTGATTAATATGTCATTTTATGAATCTGTGGTATCTTCAGCTCCTTTTCTGAAGCCACTCACTACCTGCTCAGCTTAACCCCATGTCAGTCAAAGATCTTGTCACCAAGGAAAGGGAAAATATTTAGTCTGCAGCTTGACAGCATCTACTGCTTTCCATTCAACACAGATGGTGAGTACCCGGAGCGGCAGGAAGAGGCACCAAAAGGCTGCTGAAACTTCCAAGCAGAACAGGGGTTGTGATTTTGGATGCCACTGTCAAAAGTCATGCCTTGGAAAAGCATCCCTTTGGGGAGTGGCACTGCAGTGCCACAGAGTGTTGACAGGCTGAGAGAGCTCAGGCAGTCTTATCTGTGCAGGGACTCAGGAGAGATTTCAGGGAAAGAGATTGGAGATAATGTAAATACAAGTGATGGTGTGTAACATGTGCAAGCAAACATTCCCACCCCCCGAGCTACACCAGCACTGTTTACTGCTCACAACCCTGTCGCCCTTCAGCTTTCAGACAGTGACATATTTAAATTTGCTATTTCATTCAGGCTCATTAAAAGAGTGGGATCAAAGCAGCTTCAGTTTCATTTAGAGTAATTAGGAGTTGCAAAAGTGAAATACTGCCATTTTGCATTGCAACAAATGGATTTTCAGTGGGAAGGCTCAGGCATCTGTTCTGGGAAGGCTGAAGTGTTCATGATTTCTCTCACCATCAACCTCAGCTCCTTCAGCTGCTGTCACCATCTAAAGAGATTGTTTGGTTTGTTGTTTTTTTTTTTTAATTTTTTATTAGCTTCCCTCCCTTCTCACAAAATCCAAGTTATTTTTATCTCAGTTCTGCCTGGGGAGAATGCATTGATATTGCTTAACTTTGCAAGACATATTTATGCCTTATAATCCAATAAGGATCTCACACCAGGAGAGCTAATATACTCTGGTTATACCTCTCTAAAACAGAACTCAGCTTCTCTCTGCTACCATACGTGAACACACAGGTTCACGCACTTCAACATGGCAGACGTTTCATTACCTCTGTCCTTTTCCCATTGCCTAGCTTCCTAGCCAGCATTGTTCCTTCCGTGTAGCTTTTTGTGTTCTTCCGAATTTGGCTACTTTGTGCTGAACTCCAGCAATATTAGCAGATTAGTTGGTAGAAATAAATCATGGAAGGAAATCTAAGGTTTACCCAAGCGCCTGTTAGTACTGCTTGTCACGTCTAGGATTTTTAATACGTCCCACTTTTTCCCTCAGTAGAAAGAAGGCCAAAACGTGAGCATTTATTTGGAATTCTCTAGCACTGCTATGTTATAACCAGGGGTATTTTACAATTATGTCTTCATTGTCTCAACACAAATCATGCTTTAAATGATTAAATAAATCTTAGCAAAGGCACAGGATTTTCTGCACTGCTGTCTATAAGTGATTTGCATGCAAGTGAAATAGATTTGGACCTGTCCCTGACAAAATTAATTTTCTAGGGAGCTGTGAATTTTGCATAGTTAATTATTACATGAGCATTTTTGTTTGGTATTGTTCTGGTAAGTCTATATTTTATTAGGCCTCTGATGATTTATAATAATAAATGTTTGTTCAGCAACAGCTGGTCTCAGATCATTATCCTATCAAACATACATACTTTATTTATTTATCCCACCTCATTTTTAACCCTTGTGTGTTTTGTTTTCTTTCTCTAGTCACAACATTTTACCTGGAAAGAAGTCAAGCTCCCCTTTGAAAATAATTCATAGCCAATTAAGGTCAGATGTTTCTGGAACAGACATTGGGTAGTACTTGAGCATGCAAGCTACACCACCTGCAGAATTTGTAGCATGCTCTTGATGGATGCTGACTGCTCCCATAGCAAGGTACCCTCCGACCTTCCCACAGAGTTGTTAGCCTCTTAAAAAAATAGATTTATTGCATTGGCAGCAGGCTGGATGCTACTAACTGATATCAGTGGGAGACCTGCTCTTGGTACCGTCAAGGAAGAGAAAACCACAGGCTGTTAATGTCATGTTCCTTTGAAGTTTGCGGCATGCTTTACATCTAGCGCTCCAATGGAGACACACGTCTCTAGTATAATAGGGATGAAATAATCTCCGTCTCAGGTAACTCAGCTAATTTATTCGTTCAGATGCACAGGATGGATGCCAGCCTGGCTCTGCTTTCCCACCTCTGGAACCAGCCTCTTGGTGGTATTCTTAGGTCCACCAAGCTCTTACAGCGACACCATCTACATCTGCCAGAAGGAAATACCGAGGAATATATTATGGCTTCAGTCTTGCTTTTTGTGGGATGAAGTGCTTACCCCCTGACTGAAGGGACATACCTTATGCCATTCGTAACATATAGATCTGAACATTTTTGTGATCAGATCAAAGCACAACCGGGAGGAGGAAGGGAGAAATAGAGCCCTTCATTCAGCTGCCCAGGGTTAATCACAGGAATACAGGAGATTTAAGTTCTAATCCATCCTCCTTATTTGAAGCAGAGAATTGAACTTGACACCTCTCCTCATCCCAAATCAGAGTGCATTAACCATGAGACCAGAGAGTCAATCCCTCAGTTTTCCTCTCAAACACAATTAAAGTTGACATTATTTAAACACAGAAGTAACTTCAAAGAAATAAAGGAGAGATTGGGTGCATCTCAGATGTCATAGTGACTACAGCATTTTTCTGTAGGAGCAGCAAGAAGGGCACCAAACCTTAACTCGAATGAAGCAGAGAAATAGAAGATGCATAATACTGAGACAGATAATGTCACAAAGTGTGGGTCTAGCTCAAAGTCAACCGAAATCATGAGCTGTATTTCCACTGACATTACAGAGCTTGAATCAGCACATGGATATCCAATTTGGACATTTTTTTAAAAATTTCTTCACATTTTTAACTGAAAAGAAGGGAAGTGACTGACACAGAATTAGAGATAACAGAGGGATTGGTATAGCAACTATTGATCAAAAGGCAAAATAAATATTCCAGCTGAATAAATAACAAGCAAAGCATGACCTTCAGTAAAAGAGTTTTGAATCCCTATTTAAATTGTTGGATATATAATGCTTTTTCAAAAATAGTTTAAGATATGTTCATGTGGAGATCCACCTATTTTGAGAAGGTGTAACTTAGTATTCCAAAAATTGCAGTCTTACATGACATTTAGTTCCCTATGAGGCTAATATTCCAAAGAAATCAGAAAATCATTGAACTTAATTTCTTATGGTCAGAGGTCATCAGATTTATAGAGAGAGCAGCCATACTTCAAGAGGGAAAAATTCTGAAATGCAAACCTCAAATAGAAGGGAGGAGGCATTTTATTTTCCCTTTCCTGTTATAGTTTTGTTTTTTAAACCTGGCTTCACTCCACCATCCTTCACTACATGTCTGGATGTCTTATCATGAGAAATCCCATACCACTGGTCTCAAGTGATGCATCCTTTGCTATCCCTACTTTGATTCCTTTGTCATCATTAGAAGTGCCAGGTTCCTACCAACACTGAGTAAAGAACTCTTTTATAAAGCATAAGAAATGCTTCAGGTAATGTATACTATTCAAATTTGCAATTGGTTTAAGCTGGCTTTATGCCCCGTCATTCAGAGCCTGTAACTACCTATAAGAAGTCCAAGAATTAGGGGTACTGTTACAGTCCAAAGTAAGCAAGCTTATTTCTAGAAGCTTCTGTTATCTTTTTATTTATCCCTGGGCTATTGACTAATGGAACCCTGCTACAAAATGACCAATGCATTTATGTAGTTTTCAGCGGCACGTAGGTTTTTTATTTTGTCTTAATAAAGCTATGGAAATACATAAGCAAAAGAAGCTTTCTCATTTACCCAGATTTCAGTAACCATAAAGTTTTTGTACAGTGATCATTGAAGAGAAAACCTTGAAAGTGCCCTGAATTGGCAGAGTCATCTGAAATCCTTAATGCATGTGCTATAGTAGCAGTATATTATAAGTAAGTATTGGCTTTAGATATCCCCAGTTTAGATATTCAGTGATCACTGGAAAGTGAATAAGCATGCATTAACAGTATTTTGTCTTCACTATGCTCCTGTGGTTTTCTGGTATTTTCTCATGTGAAGGGCACGAACCAGGAATATTTTGATCAACACTAGGACTACGGATTTACCCATCCGCATGTAAATCCACAAGAGGCTCTACAATGCCAAGTTCTAGTTTTCAGGGTCCTGGCTTCCAAAAGGGAACATACGATCTTAAATTCAGCATCTCACCGTTACAGCATGGTGAGAATTGCAAGTCCCCAGACAGTATTTGCAAGAGCCGGCATGCTCAGAGAGGAGCTACCAGCACCAGGGAGCACTGCAGAGGGCCAGGCTCACACCTCTGGCTCCTGCCGTGCAAAAGCCTTGCTCACGCACACGCTGCTTTCTGTTGCACTAATTCATGCTGTTTCATTCAAAGCCTACAAATGCAAACAGCAGTTCCTGCCAGGTAAACTACTACTACACATGTATTTTAAGTGAGACCTTTTATCTTTGTGATCTCAAATAGAGCAAGTTTACCAAATCTTACGCTGTTCCTCAGATAGTTAGGAGTTCAGGACGAAGTTTTCTTAAAAAAATAATATTTGCAACAAACATTGAAGCATGTTCAGTTATTTTCCAAGTGACTGGTCAGTCTCCTCTCTTTTATTTCATATCACTCAGTCACAACACTCATCCGTGAACACGGGCTATGGCAGCTGAGGCAGCAAGGACCTAAACTGATGGGATCATGTTGCTTTGGCTTTTCTTGCCAGGTCTTGTTTTCTTTTTTAATCTCTGCTGGCACCTACTCTCAGCTCTCAGTGCCACCTGCTACAAGGATCCCCACTGAACCATTTCCCAGATATATTGTACAGATTTCTCTAACAACAGAGAAACCCTCCTTATGAAGTCTCAGTTATTGCTTTCATACCCCAAGCAGTCCCTAAATCCAATTTATAATGATACTATTTTGATTCTTAACATCTTGATTTGGTGTATTATATAACTAAACTGTTTGGATGAAGACTCCCAGTATGCACAACATTATTGGTATTGGAAGAGCCCTCATATTTCAATGTGTACTTTACAAATATAGTGTGACAGTTTCCCCTTAAGATTTTTTGAAGTTAAGAGTGGGGGAAAAATCTAAAAGGGCAGGAGAAATGAAGTCTCAAAGTAGGGATCAGTTGTGTAGAGCTTTTAAATGCATCCTCTGGGGATTGCTGCTCATCTTTTTCTAGAAAAACCCCAAACTGACAGATCAATTGCCACATCTTTTTTTATTGGGCTGATACAAGTACTCAGATTTTTTTGCATTTTTTTGGTAAGCATAGCAAGCCACATTCTTTTCTCACTAACACGTTTCTTTAAATGAAGGCAAAGTTTGAACCTGGTTATGATATTGATATTTGTTGATTTTATACTTTTTTAAAATAAGGGGTGGAGCAGGGGGAAAAAAAGCAAGAGACCAATCAGGTAAATAAAGATATATTTATGTATTTATGTGGTGGGTCTGAGAAAGAGCAATAAGCAGAAGAATATACAGCAAGTATGGTTAGAGACCTCTAAGTCTGCAACCACGGTTGAGACGGTCTTTTGAGAAGCCCTATGACCCAGAGATAGCTTTTGTATGGCCTGGAGAAAGACTACAGGAAGGCAAGAAAGAAATATGTATGGGATAAGATGTGGAGGGTTTTTGTTTTGTTTTGTCTTGGTCAGATGGGCAGCTGCAAGGCTTTCAGGGTTTTTGGTAAGAGAGAAATATGTAATATATACATAGTTTGAAGCAATAGAGAGAAGAGGCAAAGGTGATCAAGAATTCAAGTGACTTGGAAAAAAATTAAATGACTTAGTAGCAGTGGAGATTTGGTAAAGAAGGTTAAGATGTTACTGTTTTGGTCATGTTTATATTAATGAAGTGATCTAAGAAGAGCAGATCAAAAGCTTCAGTCTGAAGTAAATTAACTTGTGCCATATCTTCCACTTTTCTATTTAGAAGTGTTTTGTATTCTTCCTTTGAAGATGAACTGAATTTAGAATTTCTATAGAAAGGATCAACTTCTGTAAGTTAGAAGAAGCACAAGTAGACTTGTGGCTTATGAAATGGCAAGAGATGTGTAAAGTTAGGATGTGCAAACTTCTTTGTAACAGGGAGAAATATTCCTTTTCCGGCATTCCTCCTTCCCAGGCAGCTCAGATTCATGTACTCAATCTAGTGAAATCTTCAGAAAACTCTGCAGTGTTAGGAGGCTGACACACTCATGAGACAATGCCCTCAGCAATGCTACTGCATTAAATTTGCTATAATATATTATGATTCACACCTGTAAGTGAAATAGCAATAAACCATATCTGGCTTTTCAAGCATTATAAACCGGAAAATGTTAGTGTCTTACATATTTACAATCATATGCACATAAACAGAGCTTTGACTCCTGATATGACAGGGCCATATTCAATGAGAAGGGACTTGGAACAGTGACTTGGATGGAAAAATATTGGGGGCTGGAATAGATCTTCTCCGTTCATACAGTTTGCAGGCAGTTAGTTTGATTCAAATATCACTGAAAGAAACGGAAAGACTCGCCCAAACTTAGGAAAGAAATACTTAAAGCAATCTAAGGCTAATATTTGCGATGTGCTGGGATGTCCTTGAGAAGGCACAACTTTTAGATTATATGCCTGCATCAATCTGAATCCAGGTACCTTAGAGTCATGACTACTCAATTTTCTCAATATTTGCAAAGGAGCACAGCATCATCCACATGTGAGACAAGGAAAAAGACACAAGGTAAGTTATTATGTAAAACCTCACAGGAAAGTCTCAGCTGAGTTAAGAAATAAACATTTCTCAAGACCCAACCCGGTGTCCTAACCACTATTCTTCATATCTGCTGCCCATCCAGACACCCCCACAATGCCAACTTCCACTGACAAATCACGCAACCTAAAATTGTTCTTGAAGTTTCCTACTATTTCAGCACACTCATAAATCAGATTCATTCCCATACGGGGTAGCTTTCTGCTAGTGGCTGAGTACCTCTAAAGACAATGTAGTCTCCAGAACAAGGTGCAAGCAAATACCACGGGTGGGAAGCGAACCTCAGGGCATTTATGTCTCCTAGCAACCACAAAATCAAATAGGGGAAGATTGAGAATTTACAGTATCCTATACACCACACCAAAAAGTACAAATTCTTCAGCAGGGAGACTAAGCCTGGCTGTTATTGCTGCCTGGGTCACAGGAATCGAGAGGTATCTGGCTGGGTCCCTCTTGCTGTTCCACATCTGAAAAATAATGTGAAATAGAGAATACAAGACCTGTGGTAGCTCTTTAAGGAGGTGAGGCATCGGTGCTGATAGCACAGCATTTCCAAAAGGTTTTTGGAGTAGTTACCTAGTCCTTCTAAAGAGTGTGAATACACCTGACCACTTTGAGCTGAGATCAGCACACAGTATTATGCCTTTAATTAAGGTATAACCTTCACAATCAGAGTGAACACAAATGTCAAAACATTTCAGAAGAAATTAATCTGAACAGTTTGCTGAAGTTGCTAAGAGAAGAAGATGGATTTTGGTACAATTTGACTCACCTTTTTTTCCTTCTGGCAAATCCATGTTTTGCTTCTGTCTAACATTGTCTTTGCTTTTTCAAGAGCATATCAGATTTTATTTGAAAGTAGAGCAAACAATATATTTTTTTTAAAAGCGTTCATGTATATTTTATCCTAAAGCGATCTGTATCATTATTGATTGTTCCTGCAATAAGAAAGTTAATAGGATGAATTGCAAGGCGTTGCCATAGTAACTACCAATGGTCTCTTTCTCTTGAAGAGGAAGCATACAATTAATTTGTCTTTTAACCTACTTTATTGCACGAAAGTCTATATAAATGGAGCAGCACAGGTCCAGATTCATTATGCACTTCTGTGTCATTGTCCTCTTAAGTCATCTCTTCAGATTTTTTTTTTAAGTGTTTATTGGAAAGAAACTTTTCATTCAATGTATTTCCTGATGTCTAATTTGCCTAGGATGAAAGCAGAGGTGTTCAGAGGACTAGGATTCTTTTTTTTTCCTATCATTCATCCAATACTTCACAGCCCATGCCCTACTCTCTCCCCCTGCTAGCAAAACACTTTGGAGCAGACCATTACTTTGACAAAACACATCAGCTCTGAAGCCAACACACCATTTTAGGCTAGACTTCAGTTGTTTTACACTATATTACTGAGTGGATTTTATTTTGCATTTTGATATTTATATCATGTCCTTCCGGCATTATTAATGCAGGTTCTGGCAGTTTTGCCTGAGTAAGGACTTCGGGATTTGGCACACGTTAAACCCGCTCCATTCCAGGTTAATCGGAGGAAAACATCTGTTATCTTCTGCAGGAGTTCTTCTGGGGGCTGTTTCCTTAGTACAGGCATTAAATGACAGCAAAACAGTGGAGGAAGGTGTTTCTGATTTGGTTTTCACTCCCTTTATGCCAGAGAAACTTAATGTCCTTCTTGTAACTTCTACTTTACAACAGTAAAGTAGAACAGTAAATGCTTAGATATTTCCCTTTATTTGAAAGAAACCATGTTTTATAGGGAAACCATGTCCTTTAGGGTTTTCCTAGGTTCCACCTAGATAGTTTCTGTTTCACTTCAGCTAATAAGAGACACAGCATAGCATGATGCAGAAGAGATACATAATGGAATAATCTTCAATGTGTGTACTTTCCATTAAAAAAAAATAAATTAAAAAAGTCCATATGTGTTAAGCATAAGTCTGTGCATATATTAAGCATAAAGAAATGCCACTGCACTATTGCACCTTCTCTCTTTTCCCTCCATTGGATCACACCTTCACAACTGTTGATGACCGCAGTCCCACTGCCAAAGGGGACTGGAGGAAACGAGAAAATGCCATGACCTATACAGCTGGTTTTGCAAAGCAAATCACTATTGGATGGGGAAAGACACACAAACCAGGAGTCACAGGGCCACACAGATTTGCAAAGGGTCATTTGGACCCTCAACCTCTGCACTGAGAGGAGAAAAAACCCACAACAGGCCACTCAGTGAAGGATGTCTGCAATGAATGAGAAGTACAAATGTGTTTATTCCAAGACACTACACTCATAGTCATTTATGAAACACCAGATAACTCCAAGGAGCTTTGGATCAGGTACCAAGAATAAAAAAAGAAGCGTTTCTCTATGCATAGTCCTTTCCTATCTCCTTATGGAGGTTGAGGGAATTATTCACAACTGAAATACCACCATACGCTCAGGTATGAGCTGACAAAGACATATTACAGCTTTAGTCCATAAAATGGTCAACCCACAGGAAGATTTGCCTATAGAGCGTTTGGGGAAGTCATCCACCCCAGTCGCGTACAAAGAGAGAGGAACAGTAGGGGAGAGGAGGAGAATAAAGATCCCACAACCTCTGAGGTGCATCAGAAAGGAGGAGGGTTGAAAAAGTTGAAGGCACTGAGACAGCAAAACAGGGGGGTAACGAATAATGCAGAGGTCAGAGAGCGGGCTCCTCACAGCCACAGTTGCAAGAGGGGAATTTTAAGCAAATTCCTTTCAGAGGAGAGAGCAGAGGTAAATTCTTGTAGACAGGTCATTCGTTTTTACCACCTCGTACAACTTCAAACCTCAATTTAAACCTTTATTAGATCAGTCTTGCTGAAACGTGCCTCAAAGAGTGGGGTTTTTTCTTTTTTTAATATTTTATTTTTAGATCAGCTAATAGAATTGTTTGTTATAAGCATGAGAAGTGAGATCATTCTTCTCTTCTTCCCATGAAATTACCATAGCGAGAGCAGGGAACATATAAGAAGAATGTCTTCTTAAAAAAACCGAAACAAAACAAAGCAAAACAACTTGAAAGATATAACTAAGGATTTAAAAACCTTAACAAATGAAGGAGCTCACAAATTAGGAAAGTCTGAAGATTAGTACATGAAAGAAGAGTTAAGGTAATTCAAATAGTAATACAAAAGCAAGACTTTATTAAAAATAGTTTTTCTTTTTCCCCTTTCTCTCCTTTCTTATGAGACTGAAACGAATTTTTGTTTTGCTTTTTAACAGAAAGCAATGGCTGGATCTATTCATGTTTGTTGACAAAAGCACTTTGACAGCTCCAAGAAAGAGGAAAGGTTTGAAGGAAGAGAGGTGTCAGCCACTTCACTGCAGTAACGTTTAGTGAGACGCGTGAGGAAGAAAGACTAGAGGAAGAGATTCTTGACATCAGGACTTGCCTCTTGAGAGGCAATAACGCAACAACCCCAGACCCAGTTCTCCATAGAAAACGGGATTTCTAGTTAATGATTCTCCTCATTTCAGTACTTAAAAGTCAACCTCTGTACAGGTGCCTTCCCTGCTACAAGCAGAAGATACAAGTCTACCACAGCAAGGCTTGTCTAGCTACTTCTGCTAACAGCAGCAGCAAAGACAGGCCATACGGGACCGAGCAGCTAAAGCCTTTGCCCCCATTGTCAGGTGTTTTAGCTAAACCTAGCTCAGCTGTACCTATCCTTCAGTTGTGCCATAGCATAACCTCTAATCTCAGGTCTTATTTAAGATTTCTTGACAGCAGTATTAGACATCTTTGCCTCTTCTCTCATCACCCTGTTAGCGCAGGTACAGAGCAAAGTTGAAGTGAATTAAGTGGGAACATTCTCAGCTTTTTATGGTTTTGTATTGTCAATGTCCCGGTAGTCTGCAGGCCACATTCATCTCTTTTTCACCGACCCAAAGGATGTAGACACCTTGCCACAAGACAGCATTTTTATTTCCCCTTTCCGTACCTAGTTATTTTTCAGAGGACAGAGAAAACATTTTTTTTTCCTCAGGACTCTGATGTACCTAGAGTGAGCATAGCCTATGTGTTTAATAGAAGAAGAGGAAGCCTTCACTCTGTGAGGAATACATGAGAGAGCATCCAAGCCCAGTACCGACTTCTTCATATCTATGAAGCACCCCAGGGTCTTGCTCTAGAGCTCAGCTCTAGCAGCCTGAAAGCTCCTACACAACTTAAATGGGGGCAGCCAAAAGCTAAAGGCAGCAAACCAGTGAAGCCCTTATAAGCTGGTCTTGTAGACCTCCCACTACACCCCATCTGCTATTTATGAATTTTTTCCTTCCATCCTTAAATTCTTTACCTGGGTGTGAATTGTGACAGTATGACCCTGTAACAAAAATCCTGCTTTCAGCTGATAACAGCCGTGCCCAGTTTCTGGATGTTTTTGTCCCAGATAGCAACAATCCTGCCTGATTCCTCAAGCCTACAGGAACACGTACTTCCGCAAGAGAAAGCAGGCGTTTGTATTATCACCATTATGTCTTCCTTTGTTTAGGCAATAAATGCTGCAATCAAATATGTAGATTATCATTGCATCTTCAATCTATAGCTGCATTTTAGCTGCTACAGATCTTTCAGTTATGAGCTTCTTGTATGTTATCAAAACAGCTTCTAATTTAGGAAAAAAAATCCTTGCTCAAGCATTTTTTTATTTACGAGGATATTTATTCAGGTTTCCCCTCGTGCTTCTTTTGTGTACCCTAGTCAGATTATTTTGTGAATACCAAGGGACTGATTCTATTTTTTCTTGCCCCAGTGTGTTGTGATGTCAGTGGAGTTATTTTGAATAACCCTATTATAAAATAGGTCAGAATCAGGTTCTTTTAGTGGATGAGAGTGCTGTTATTACCTCTTATTAAAATTTCCCATTGAGCTTTATAAACTTTCTCAATGCATCAGCAGAACTTGTGATGAAAGCTCTAAAAACCAAAGCTTTATTCATTATTATTATTTATATATTCAATGTTTCATTGTTATCCATTGTTCTGTTAGCTCCACCGCCCTGGAAGTCTCATTTTGTGGTCTTGTCTGAAGGGTTAGTGGGCAGGTTGATATCGTGATATGGTTTGGTTCCTTCACTGGGCTCTCCCAATATCTCTTCCATTGTAATCCTGCATCATTAACTTCATTATAATAAATAAATCATGTATATAACAGTAGTGCTGGCTGAGAATAGAACTGGTTGTGTTAGGCACTGTAAAACTGTGAAAAAGAGACCTGAAGGACAGCAACAAGCCAAGAAGAGGTGATGGCAGAAAGGTCTAAAGATGAACTAGATGGACAACATCAAGGCTGGGACAGGGAAAGACATACAGAGGGAGCAATGTGATCCTGCAGACAACCCGTTATTCCTCTGTTTTTGTTTATAATTTCAGTCCTTTCAGTGGGTGGCAGGGCATTCTTCTAGCAGGATTTAACCCCTCGCAAAGCTAAACGAACAAAGGAGGGCAGGGTGGTTGCAAGCAGTCAGCCAGTTTAGGTGAAAAAATATTCATTCTACAGGCTGCACAGATTTTTAGATAGGTCCAATTTGGTAAATAACTCATGCCTCAAGGGCAGCAGTGTTGCCTTAAATTGCTTCCTGCTACTGCTGCCCCTCCCCAGCTACACCGGCACCCTTCACCATTTCAGTTTGCCTTCTCCTGATTCGATTTAGCAGTTCCTTTCCTCATCTTTTTAAAGATGTTCCAAATTGTAGGTTGCTGGTGGGCAATAAACATTCAATTTTAGACCCAGACAGCATTTCCCATCCAAATTCCACACATGGGGCCAGAGTTCTGTGCACAGAAACACCCATTTTGCTGCTTTAGGGCTCCAGAACAGGCATGGAAATGCTTCGAATGGGCGAGCAGCTCTCCTGGGCAGTACGGAGGAAGGCAGCAGCATGTGCTGGACCACCCTGCACATCAGACACACCAGACACCAGCAGGGAAGCACAAGTGACACAGAGCCTTCTTCCACCCTACACTATGTTTCGGCGGAGCCGTGGGTCCAACTCAGGCTGCCTAATTAGTGGGGGGAGAACATCTGACTTGCTCATCTCCGTGGATGATTTCTGAAAGAAAGACTAATAAGTGACCTCAGAAGATCATTCCTATTTAAAACTTCTTCTCGGGGGGCAAAGGAAGCTCTGGTTGATTGCCAAAGCAGGCCTCGATATCTGAAATTACGAGGAGAGCATGTGCAGGAACATGGCAAATATAGCTTTTTTAAGACCTTATATTTCTTGCAGTGGGGATGACAAAGCTGTGTGCTCACATTATGGCAGAAGTGGAAGACTCTCAATAAAAGTGTAGTGCTGCTGCCTGTGCTGACACACATGTTTGAAATCATTATTTTGCTAATGTCGTTAATGAATTTGTACAGCCTGCTGCAGCAGTTCAGTTCTATCATTATTCTATTCTCTAGGAAAATGTTAAAAGAATAAGCTGGGGAAAAAAAAAATCAAACTGATTTCCTAGCCAGAGAAAACTATTGCATCTAAATTGTACATTAACTGGGCTGTGTTCCACACAAAGGAACATGAACTTCTGCTGCACCATTTTTTTTCACATTCAGGATAATTATGTATTTGTCCTTGCCTTACCTTGTTCCTTTTTTTTGCAGCTCTAGTTACTTTTTCCTAGTGAGAACCCACTTAAATGCTAAGATTAATAAAACGACTGGTCAATGTGATGGGTTATAGGAACAAAATCACGTGCTAAATTCTCCACCGCTGTTAACTGATACAGCTCCCAGCGATGTTCAGCAGCTGAGGGTCCAGCCCCACAGCCTTTCTGAATTGAATACAAATACCTTCGTATCTCAACAGTGTGTCCTCACTGGATAATTTTAAAATATTGATTATTGAGTTTAAATACTGTGAATAGGGAACAGGAGATAGTAAGGGAGTGGTGGGGCTCTAAGGGCACTCAGAGGCCTTGATGGCCCTGACCATCCTCACCTGGGGCTTCCATCCACCCCACCCATGGGCCGGGCCTTTATTTAAGCTCAGCCCTGGGTCCTCAGTCTGGTTTGCATGGTGCTGAAGGAGTGTTGGTCTCTAACTTGGCCTATGGCCCTAGTTCATCTGGACCTTGACCTGGGGCTGGCCTTCCTGGCTGGACCTTGGAGCTGCGTTGTTGCTACAAGTTTGTTTGATGATCTGGGCTCTTGGTTGAAGCCGCCTGTTGCCCCTGGACCTGCTCTGCTCGTTGTGCTCAGGTACTGTGGGGCTGGGTTCGGGGTGGTGAGCTCCAACCTGTGCTCGGCTCCCTGGCAGGAGTTCCCACCACCAGCATCCAGGGAAGAACCCAGAGGTGTGTTGAGGTGTGCTGCTAAGGTGTATGGGATGTTGTGGGGGAGCCCTGCATCAATGGATCTGAACGGCCTCTTGCAAAGCAGAGAGACCTGCTCTGAGACAGAAACATCTCTAGCAGAGAAAGCTCGTGTCCCCTCTGTGCTGTCCATCCCACCCTACATACTACTGGAGGCCACAACAGCCGTGGCATAGGCTTGGGTAAAATCCCTGTACCCACCGGGTAGAGGGAGGGGGCACGCTTAGGTCAACACTCATTGGAAAAGAAAAGGTGAGAGGGCACTTGAGGAAAGCAAGATCTTGGCTAGCAACAGACTTGAGCCCTTCTTCCTTGCTAAGGTATATATGCATTGCCTATAGGGTTGTAGAAAAAGGCTCATTGCAAGCCCCAGAAACATTGACTTCAGAGAAGACAGTATATATCCTATGGGGAGGAAAATAGGAAAAAAAAAAGCTTGAGAAGCACTGCTCTAAGACATGGAAAGAAGTAGGGAGCAGTTGTTACAGAGCAATGTTTACAACCCATAGCCAAGTGCCCAACTCCCTATATATAAGGTACCTATTATATTTTAAAGTTCTTATACCTATACCTTAAAAGATATATATATGAAGTAAGATGGGTGCTTCTGATTGCTCATACCTTCTTTCACTAGTACATCACAGCTTTTAGAGACTCTCTCTCTAATACCTGAAGGTTCTTGAGGTGGTGACGATACACCACTTGCCTTCCTGCTGACAGCAGCTTCGCCTTTGAAAGGCTCTTCCCCTTGACAGACAGCATTTGACATTAGCTTTCCTTGGCATCTTCTTATTCTACCTGTGACTGGGTTCACCAGGTGGCCTGGCATCTCCCATGCTTCTCTTACTAAATCCGTTGTTGGAGTACGGCCTCATTCCAGTAGTGCTCTTTATTAGCAGTCAGTGGGGCTCTTGTATCTCCAACAATAGCTAACACGGAACCATGGAGAGCAGTTTTGCATGGAAGTGCACAAAAGACTTGGTGAAAAGCAGATTATAAAGTACAAAACCCATAATAATCTTAGTCATATCCCACAAGGTAAATTTGCTTTCCTCTCTGAAGGACAATAGGATTGTCATGGCATATGGGGAAAATAAAAGCAACTCTAATATTGCATAAACTTTCTTCCTTTTTTCTTCTCCTGGTTTGTCTCAAGACTGCTGCAACAAATCCTGTGTCTGAGAAAATCATCCGATGTGACTAGACCTTGGATTCCTGCTTGTAGATGAGCCTAGAGGAGAATGTCCAAGATCTTTGAAGCTGAAAATTGAAAAATGAATAGCAGTGAGAAGCTAGATCTCTTGAAGCTCATGTATAGCATTTCAGAATGCTTCACAAAGCTTATATATAATTCCAGTTAGCGTATAAGCTGCTCATATGGTAATATGTTGGCTTCCTTTGCTGTTTCCTTGCAGCTGGTGAAGCAGGGAGAAAAATCAAGTCATAAGCATGTTTTAACCTCTAAATTTCACTATACCTGTAAAACAAGAGGTTGCACCAACCTTTGCAGGAGGGAGTGGGAGTAATAGCTGATAATTTATATGTGCAATTTGAGGAAAGCACAGTTCCATGGGGTGATTACTGCAATAAATAACTGAAGTAGAACAACCTTGTCCTAATATAAACCCAACTTCATTTTTCCCAGTACTCTGCTTGAAGAACCTGATCTGGGGCTGGGAGGGTGTGGGGGAGGGAAGGGAAGCATATGTAACCTTCCTGTGGAAGTCAAAGAGATCAGAAAGTAAGAATTCAGCTTCAGAATTTAAGATCCAATAGATGAGATCCAGTTTATTCTGCAGCAACATCAGTGATGTTCTCATTGTGATATGACAAGTAAAAATAGAGAGGCAGTAGCAAAGGCAATATATGCTATTGTATAGGTAAACTGTTTAGGGCAAGAACTGCCTTTTTGTTTTATTGGAACATTACCTGACACAACCTTGTTCAAACCAATGAGTAGAATTTCAGTGAGCTGCAAGTCAAAACGATAACAATATTATTACACAGCTAATAAGTTGATGACCTTTGATAAATATTTTTGGCTTAGCTTCATTTTGATTTAAGAATGTCTATATGTAGCAGAAACATCCATCAAGTTAAAAATTCCTTTCTGGAACAACTAAAATGTTAGTTCCCACTGCCAGCTCCCCAATGTGTTTTGCTGCAGGAACCTGTGCAGTATTTGTTTTGTCTTTTTACTGTGGTTTTTGCGATTTTTTTTTTTCCCCACCCCCAGTCTGTTACTAAGCTTAATAAATAAAACATGGGACAGACCAGTAGGGAAACACATTCCAGAAAGGAATTTACTGGGGATGTGGAGAAGCAGTTGCAATGTTGCTCTATATTAGTGGAGCAGAGCACCTGACAGGGGTGCCTCTTTACCCCTCTTCTCCATTCCCCACCATGTCTGCATCCAGCTGTGCTCATTCCAGGGTCCTTGTCTTGCCCTCACTTCAGCCATGTGCACTCAGGGACTTCTTGGCTGAGTATCTCTGCTGGCATTAGCTGCTGCAGGGTGGCAGGAGGTGGGATGAAAGGAGATGGTCTCTCTGGTGAGAACCAAGCCTACCACAAAAAACTTCAAAGGTCAACAACAGCTTGAGTCCCACCTGGAAGCCCAAAGGCAGCCAGCTCATCTGGCCAAGCAGCAATGGGACATGCTCAGAACAAAAAGTTCTGCCTACCAGGCAGGTGGCCACTGGGTCGCCTTCCAAATGGCCTCCAAGGGCAGCCTTGAGTGGGGCTTGCTGCTGTGCTCTGGAGTGGCAGTCAGAGGAGGAATTATATGTTTCTCATCCAAAACTGCCTGGCCCAGCAAATGCATATGAAAGCCTTCTCTTTGGTCTTGCTGCCAGCTGAGCATCCAGCAAATTCCCTAAACTCTGAGCTCAATCTACAAACCCATGGCTTTGCACTCGCAGCCCCTCCATTTGTGACTGCTACCCTGCTCTGTTGCCTTCACCAGCAGCGACCCAGCCAGGTTGCCCTCACTCAGCCAGACCTCATTATTCTTGTTGCTATTATGGTAGAGCCTAGGTTGCTGTGATTACTGTGATTTTTTTTTTTTATGTTTAAAACCTAGCAATAGATATCTAGCAGACTTATTCCACTGGACTAGTGCCTGTAGACATAATGAACATCTCTAGCAGGGAATTACTACACACTGCAGATGAGGTAGCCTATAGCCTATCATGCTTCTGGGTGTATAATCAAAAAGAAGTTGACAGAGAAATTAGAATTGAATGCAGAAATGACTTATTGGTTTTCTGCCCACAGTGAAGATTTTTTTTTTCTTAATTTAAAATATTTTCTTTGCTGAAAATCAAAATGTGTAGTTCATTTTTCAGTTTCTAACACCTTTTTAAATTCTGCAGTAAAGTTCTAGAAATATCTTAAATGAAGAAACTCAGAATAAAACTCTTGTGTTATTTTTTATTTTTGTCAAATCACTCTTACTCAGACGTGACCCACCTGACAAATATTTCATGATTTTGTTCCCCCAAATTGTATTTTTCAGTACATGAGCTCTTCAGCAAGAAAAAACCACCCAAAAAGCCCACAACCTTCTCCATCTCTGAAATAACAGCACTTAACTCTGATGTGTGAAAAAGAACAAACATCTCTTAGTCCTCGGGGTGGAGATTCATACACCTTTTACCAGTCAAATAATCAGTTTGAGAGATCCCATTGCTGTCCGGCTTTTCCCTCCTCCTTAGCATGTTCGCTGCACCGTCAGCTGTTCTGGTATGTTCACAATGTGCACTTCAAACTGCATCGGTGAAATAACAAAGGTTAACAGTACCTCTTTTTTTCCTCCTTTTCCATCTTCCCTCTTCCTGCTGTATTTCATTCAGTATTTATTGACCAGGTTGAGACTGGAGCTATCTGTTACAGAGCTATAGAGTATATATGCATTTTTTTGTACCCCAAATTACAGAATTCTATGCTAAAACAAGGTACTGTGCACAGATGTTAACTATCAATGTTTGCAGTCAGCGCTTTATCACATTAATTCAAGTAACAAAGGTTAAGTCACTAAGAATACAGAATGGTAGGAAAAGATGTTACTTACCATCTGGTCCTTTCAAGGATTTTTTGTTAGGCTGAATTTTGGATTCACATGGAGACCAGCACAGAAACTGAATGTCCTACATAGAGTAGATGTTCCAGCTTTGAGTAGATCCGTATGTTGAAACTAGTGGGTGAAATAAACTGTAAAAGTGGTGTTTTAGGCAGATGCTAGCTAAACTTCTGCAATCTGCTATTGTGACTATAGTGCATGATATAGAAGATTTAAATCACTAACAGAATGGGGTCTTCAGACCATAAAGACAAACAATGTTCTGTTGTCCTGTCCAGTGTACTCGATGGAGTATGTGAGCCCCAGTGCGGGTTAGTAGAAAAAAATAGCTGGTGGCTGGTGATTTTAGTGGAGCTGACAATAATATATGGAAAAAAAAAAAATGTATCTCACCTTCTTAGATGATGTCTCTGCCTACTTTCACGAGAGTTAGGGAACTGCCCTCTTACCATGTTCACTGGTTCTGCACTTCTTCATTTTGCAGCAATCCCAGACTGCATCCTCTAATTATTCATTTTCTGCATGCCCCTGCCTAGCCATATTTATTTCATGTTTGCTGCAGGAAGTGGATTGGCCCAGAGAAGAGGCACCGGTGCAGGAGTCAGGGGCTCTAGGTCATGAATGATGACGTGTGGGAACATGAACAGCTTCATAAGCTAATTCCAGATCCAGAAATGAGCTCTGGACCAGGAAGCAGTCAATGCAGCCGTGCGAGGGTAGTGCAGCGTCCAGGCTAATGAACTCTTCCGAGAAATAGGCTAATTTCTCTGAATTTTGAGAGATCTTGCACAGACCTGAGAACTTGCAGAGGCTGTATGATGTAGCTGGGAAGCAAAATGTCAACCTAGATACTTGGAAGGTTTTCCTCTCAATGTTTTTATTTTCCAGCAGCCCATAAATAAAAGCCAAAGTACTTTGTTGTTATTGCCATTCAGCTTCTGTAAACAGCAGCTAGGAAATAAGCAGCAGAAGCCATAAATGAGATCAGTACAAATGTCTTGGTCACCCTCTACTATGGGAATGTGTGTAATGGACAGATAGATAAGCAAAGGTCTTCATTAGGACTGAAGAAACTGGGATAAGAATGAATTGCCTGGATGTATCTCATAAGATAGCAACAATTTTTTAACTAAAAATATATTTAAAATTCTTTATATTTACATGATCCTGTCATTTAGGTAAATCTTTTTTCCAATTATTCTTGTTAATGAAGAGATGAAACCATAAGAAGTTATCACCTATGTAAGTAATAAGGAGATTGCAGGAGAAGACTTGCTGTGCAAGAAGTTGACCCACCAGAGACAAGCACGTATGTGTCCTCACTAAAAACACTTCAAGGTTCCTATCACACCTGGGTTAGGAACCACAGTGAGGTTGGTTAAATTACGTCAGATTTATGGCTTAAGGACAAAGTTTTTACTTACAGGAGGAGACCTCTGTTACGTGCCCAGTTGTGACTTTTTCAGGAAGCCTCTTCTTGTTGGCTGAATCACTACATTAACATGGCTTGACATATGCTGCTCACAAACCCCTGTCAGGACATGCTGTCAGTCATTTTACCTTCTCTCTGCAGGCATACTTCAAGATGATAAAATGCTTCATCAAAGCCAATAGGACTTACATTAAAAACTATGATAATGACATCATTTACCACATAAAACTACTTTTACTCCTATATTTTTCCAAGGTCTTGTATTACCTCTTCAGAATTACAGATTATTATCTTTTCCAACAAGAAAGGCATGTTCAATACCACAATTACACATTATGGCAGGGATTACATTAAAGCATCAGCTCCATTTGTTTCTCCTTAGTTTCCTAATAAAAAGGAAAATAATCAGGAAACCAAATATTTCCTGGAAAGTTGGTTTTTTTTTTAGCATTGCTCTCTCTGGAGAGGTAAAACAGCCTTGTTTCCAATTTTGGGATTATTTGTGTAATATAACAGGATTTCTAGATTTCTTGTCTTGTGTTTTGTTTAGTTCATGACAAAAATATTTTGTTACAGGGAGAAATAAACGCATGATGATACAGGCTTGAAAGGGATGTGGGTTGTTTTGTTTGGGGAATTTTTGCCTGCTGAATTTACATTTTGTGTACAGCTGAAGATTTGCTCTTGAAGGATTTAAAATTGAGGTATTTGAATTGTTGAGAAACGAGAGCGATGGGGTACTAGGGAACATGGGAATTTGACAATCAGGTTTGCACTGTTGAGAAGAAAAGACTGGCTATTTTTTTATTAAAAAGGTTTGTCCAGGTGGCAGGCTGCATGTGTTCAAATACTGAATATTTCCTTCTAGCTGCTTGACACAATACTGACTTTCACAACTGATTTTTTTTTTCTTTGGTCAATCCCATAAATACTGCATGTTTTTTTAATGGAAGTTGTTACATAAAGCTAAAATTAGTTTAGATACTGTCATACTTTTGGAAGGAAATCTGAATGCTGTTCAGTAGAAGTGACATTGGGTTATATTGGAGCGAATGAATAGATGATGGTTTAAATGCCCCTCTGGAACATGAACACCGACATTTTGATTAATGTCTTTGTCATGGGCAAAGATTATTTAGTTAATGATTTGCAGTTTCCTTTGCCTGGCTCTAGGAGAAGCATGCCAAGTCCCAGGGTGAAAGGGAGGAACCAAGCAGCTTGAAGTCATTGGGTTATTCATGTGTTTTCAGCACGTGCCCAAAAGCTCTTCTGGATCAGGCCTGAAGCTTACGGGGGAATAAAGCCCATGAAATATTAGAAATAAAAATATCTTACTCTTATTCATACTTTGTTTTACAAAGCTCAAAAGCTTAAAAGAACTGTGCGGGTGTGTGGACACGGCACAATTTGGTGCCTGCTGCCGACAGCTCCGCTAGCTCATGGAAGCAGCAGCAATGTCCTTCCAGGCCAATATACCCCATGCCGCTGCTGCACGGCAGCGATCTCGGGACGATGCAATGCACCTCTGCGCTTTGCCTAGAGGCATGACACAGGGCCTGAGTTAATAATTTTTTGCAAACCTGTGCTGGCTTGTGAGAGCAACTGGGGTGTTTCTGCTCCGTGCAATGAGAACAGGAGGTGCTGAAGGGCGTGATGCAGTGTCCTGGCTGCCACCCTCACCAGTGGGGCTGCGGAGCTGACAGCACCAAAGCCGGCAGCTGGGCAGTGGGGCGAAGCAGCGGTGGCCTTGTGACGGGGGTAAAGAAGTGGCAGTGTTTCTGGGTTACCTGGGGCAGCCGTCCCAGGGGAGAAGGCACTAAGGTGACAGGACAGTGCCATTAGCGTACTGCCGGTTTATTCAAAAGGCTCAGAAAGAATGGTAAAGTTTGGGACTGTTATGCTAAATGATAGCGTCTTTATCAGTAGGGATCTTAATGCTCACTTGTCAGTAAAACCAGCTGTAATAATCCTGTATAAGTGAAAAAGCAGCCCTGTTCATCGTGCCATTTTTAGTTTCAAAGCTAATTTTGAACACAACATTTCAATGTTTACATGTGAAGTTCTTTGTAAGCAGATTTGTTTTTCAAGTCCTGTTGTGTACAACCTGTCCCCTTCTGTTCTATATGCACATTATATATTTCCTTTCCTCCCTCTTCCATTCATAGCTTTCAGAAAGAGTGAAATGGAAGAAGCCATTAAAGGTTTAAACAACTTAAGCAGTTACTTTTAAATTATCTTAACATGTTCAAAAACCTTGCCAGATTTACCCTTTGGAAAGTAGTAAAATAATTTTGAATAGAATGTGACCAGATAAAATGAATATGATTTTATTATTCATGAATACTTTAACCTGAATGCTTTAGTGCCTACATCTCTCTATTATATTAAATTATAGTGAAACATAAAACTGTCACACTGGGGTTTGTAGATTGATATTCCCTATGGATTCCCCTTATGTTTTTCTATAGCTATCCCTGCTGCTGCTAATGGAACCAGTCCTTTGATACCTTTCCCTTCTAGTTATGTTCTACCTCTCTATTGACTGCTTCGAAGCACCTTTGTCTGGTTGGGAGGTTAGCTACCTCTTTTCACAGCGAACACGCAAATAACCCTTATGTATTCCTACCCACACATGTACTTTTGTAAGTGGCTTGCTCTTTCATATTTCTCTTCTTTTTTATATGTTCTCTCTGGGCAATTTTTTTTCCCCAGACATCACACTTTAGGGTATACTTGCGAAGTGATGTTCAGATATTTAGGTGAGACTCCCATTAAAGTTAATGAGACATGTGGCTAAATGCCTGCGCTCTGCATTAACAATACCCTTTACTGTTTATTGTCTGGCTTAGAGAAAAGGTCACATTGGCTCCTAACTCCTAGTCCTGGATCTTTACCTTCTCCTTTAGATCTTAGAGGTCACTGAAAGAGAAGAATGTAAGGCGCAGGGCCTTGCAATGCTTATTTTTTTCAACTGGGAACATTGTTCCTTAGCTCCATGTTCTTTTTATATGGAGCTATAGAAATTACAGACCTAAGAGGAGCTTTTATCCCAAATTGTCAAAAGCACAGTGACGGCAAGTTATTGCTGAAGCACCACAAGATTCACTATGGTGCTTTGTGCAGAAAATTCCACTGTTGGAAGAAATATCAGATCTTCAGAGAAGGGACTTTTATCACGCTGTGTGCTTACCGAGTCCAGCACAATAGGATTCTGGCTCTTGGCTGGGGGATATCTTGCTTATCCCAATATAGATAATACATATGAACAATAAATATTTGCTGAGGCACACTGATGATAACGCAGTACAAATTTTCACCTGTGTCCTTGCCTGAGAATTTCTGGTTAGAAATTCTGATGCCGTAGCAGGAGAAGGAGGTGATAGTGAACATGGGTCTGATCTAACATGGGAAGAGATAGAAAAAGGCAAAGGATCACAACTTCGCAGCTGTGTCCTGTGAAGTGAGAGTGCATACAATTCCAGCCATAATTCCAGCCCCTTCATCTGGGTTCGGAGTAGAGTAGCACCTGACTGATTGGGAAATTGGTAATTCTAAACAATGTTACTAACTGTTCTAAATAATAAATGTTATTTAATTTCCTTGTGCTTGAGTCTTCTCGTGGGTATTATGATATTTAAGTCTTGGTAAACCTGAGCAGAGAGCCTAAGGTGAAACATGCAGTAAATGTAATCTTTGTAATGTGAGCAAGAGTCCAGCTCTAGATCCCTTTTTCTTTCACCTTATTAGCCCACAGGTAATCTCTGTACTCTATTATAATGGAACTTCTCTAGTATAATGAGAAGTTAGCTATTCGATACAGTCCTCATCAACATTGTATTTTTTTCATGTTTCTAAAGCTCAGTAGAAAATGGCATTATCCATTCTATTGAGTCAAAGAGCTGAAGTACAGCAAGGTTAAACACAGCTTTTGCACTAAAAAGGAATATGAGACTTAGATTAAAATTCTGAAGTAAAAAAAAAGTTAGATAAATACATTGGGTGAAATGAAACATTAAAATTAAATGAATAGCATGGGTGGGTGAAGTTCAATACAAGTAGGAGTGTTTAAGATGAGAAGGTTTTTATCCAACAGTGAATTGGCTAATGATGTTGCTAATGTGGGATCCTACAGCTGACAGTTTGTTTCTGAAGGCAGAAACTGTCCTAATGTTGCTGCTTTGAGAGCTACAATTATATAAAAAGAACACGCCATTCATCAGTGCATATCATCAATCATTGCACAGTCCTTTTTGTATTTCTCATCTTTATGTTGTGAGCAATCCACGGGAGTGGAAAGGAGGGCTGTATTTGTATGGAAGACAGGCTCAGAGATGCACACAGATCAGAATCTGACCAATATTTTCCTTTAAGTGTTCCTTTGAGGAAAAAAGAGGAAAAAATTTAGAAGAGTTGAAGGATAAAACCAAGTATCTGATCAAAAGGATTTCCAAACAGATCAATGTTTACTAACTTTCTCTGGCAGCAAGGTGAACTGTGATATTAGCCTGTATGGACAGAAATATTGTTTTGACTATTTTGCTCTTTATAGAGGGAAAGTGCAAGTATTCCATTGCAGAAGGCAGGAACTAAAATTAATTGGTTAATTAATAATGGTGTTTTAATATGCTTATTACTCATTTCCTCCACAGTATCACACACAGGTGTTTCAGTTGTAGACTAAAGAGCTGATGTGCTAGGCTCTGTACATGCACGGAATGAAGTCTTTTTTGCAGGAAAAGAGCGTTCACTAGATGCGAAGCCCTCAAAGGGCTCTGATCTTTCCTTCCCAGAAGCTCTCCAAGGGTAGCTGCCCTTTCTGTGGAAAGGGCTATCCTGCACATTCTCACAAAGCTGTCTTCCTCACATCGTTCAACATCTATGTAAATTGAATTAGCATCTAGCTGTAGGTCTTTGATATAAAGAAAAGCATCTGTTTTCTGTTTCCAGCCATGAGTAGCCCCTGTTTGAAGACCGGTTGGTTATCTTGCACGCTGAGTGGCACAATTCCCTGATGTTTGCTCATGCAGTAACATATGCAGAGGAGGGCAATTCTTTCAGATCCATCAAGGTGACTTGGGAACCTAAGTCCTGATGTAAAAAGGGATATGGGAATTACAGCTGGGCAGGTAATGAATTGTGAACAAAATATTTCTTTTCAACACTTAGTTGAAAGTGTTTTACTTTTATTAGTAGTGTTTTATTTTTATTAGTATTTATATTTCTGGTCAAAACCACATTGAACATTCTGAAACTGAATTCTAGGGTGTAAGTCATGATTGCAAGTGACCTTCACATGTAAGAAGCTTTGAATTACCTGCAAGAAGCTGAGAATCAATATTTTGAGAGAGGGTGGAGATGGAAATGGAGATTCAAGAAAAAATTTTGAATCAGCTGTATTAGGAATGTAAAAGACTAACCTCACTGATGGAAATTAGGAACTTGGTTACCTGTGTCTCTGTATGTAATTGTGATCAGAAGCAAAAAAGGAGGTGCAGTCCTCCATTTTTAAAGTGTATGAATGAAATTCAGAGAGAAGACTGATCTGCAAAGCTGTCTTCCTTTTGGCTATTTCATTGACTTTGTGCCTTCACATATGCAGTCTTCTCTGAGGTCAACTGTGAGACTACAGCTAAGATGTAATGTGGAGGGGGCTTGAGAAATTGCTGGAAATGTTTCTTAATTTCCTTGGTCTGCCTCTTTTCTTCTTAATGAATGTAAATTTGCTGCATTTGAAACTTTCATATGTTGTGAAATGTAAAAGGCAGACACACCTGCTATATAAGAATAAGTACTAATAATGATAATCGCATGACTAATACAAAAGAATTGTTGATGAGTCCTCAGTGGAGCTAACAAGTGATGAGGATGCTCAAATGAACTGCTTACAGAGCACTGCATTTTAGCAGTTGGTGGAGTGTTACATGGGAATTTGGGAAGCATTTTTGGACTCTCAAATGTTAGGTAAAATGTCAGGTATGTTGAAAGATACCCTAGCACCTCACTTGAGAAGACTCAGTATCGATTTATATAAGACTGCATCACATTCATTTAGACAGGTATTCTGCATGTTGTATGTTTTTCCCCATGGATATTTTTTCCAGTTTGACTGCTGCCTACAGTCAGACTGTAGCCCTGAGCTCCTATGTTGGCATGGAAGTGTAGCCTTTAACTGTAAGCGGCACCTGGCCCTCTTTACCTTCTGCTGGCCCCATCTGAGGTACATCCCTTAGATGGTGATAGGGAGAAGCCTTAAATTTGATGAAGTTGTTGGCTACAATGCAGTCCTGCAGTTTAAATGCCATGACATTTCCAAATTATTAACATAAGCACTTTAAATTAAAATTGTGTTCCATAGGGACTGTAGCTTTGTATGGCTTGGGAGAATTACTTGCTTATTCAATGAGACTCTAAGCGTTTCAGCTGATTACATTTACAGTTAATACATTCTTTCCAGGGGTACCACTCTGAGATAAAACCAGGAGTCAAATTTTGCTCTGAGATGCTCTGACACAGCTCCTCAGAGTTCTGCCTAGCCCTTGTGAACATACCTAACCCTCATCAGCTGTAAGCCAGAGAAATCACCTGGGTAAGCCTTCTATGGCTGATTCTTTAAAAAGCCAAATACTTAGACCCATTCTCAGCTGGTGTAAATTTGCATTGGCCTCATTGCCTTTCATGCAGCTATGACAATTTACATCAGCTTGGATCTGCCCTATTGAATTCCGAATAGCTTGAAAATGAATGGAAATGACAGCTTTGCTGAGGTGGATGTTTAAATGTATATATGCCACCTCATATCTTATGATTAAAACTATTGCAATTAAACAAACATACATACTCCTAGCTTTCATGTGCAGTGATTCATGCCCCAAAACCTGGAGCACTGGCTTTTATTTATTTGTTACCATCAGATAATCTAAGAGTTCTGCTAAAACTGGTAGATTGTTTCTATAGTTATTATGAAACAGGATCTGTGGTTTTGCAGTAAATTGGAAACTATAACTTGTGCTTTGACTAATCTCTTTCTCTGAAATGTGGAGGTCATCCCTAACTTCCAGATATTTCTGTTCTCTGTGTATATGAATTTCTAGTAGGCTGGGGTTTAATACACATCTCTGTTTCATTTCCACAATTAATGGTTGTAAGACAACACAGATAAAAATGCAAACGAACAACTTATCTTTATGCTTTTCAACTGGATGTTTACAACTGCAGTTACAGTGAGTTTTAAAACTGCCCAAACAGCTTTTCCTGCAGATATGAAAATTATAAAGATACCTTTATAAATTTCAGATTTTTAAAACTGCTGTCATTTTAAATGGCTATATTTTTTATATTTATTGAAACTATTTTGAGTATAAATGCAGTACAGGTTCTGTTCTTTTTTGTAATTATGCTAATATCATGTATTACTGAAGAGAAGCCCACAGACATATAAATATGTACATATATTTTTCTTTTCCTTTGCAAAGATTTTAGAATAGAGACCCATAGAGTGAGCATTTCTTGCAATGGTTGCCTCTAAGTTCTCCTGGATGTGCTCCTGTGACAATATCCTGGAATCTAATGTAAAAAAGAAAGTACAAGAAAATTGTGGATCTTGACAAAAACACAGGGCTGTTACAGCTGCAGCATAATAGGGGCATTGGGAAATTAAAACTTTTCAGTTTTCCCTGAGCTGCATTTCTACAGCTGGTAGTGAGAACTTAATTTTTGATTATATGTTAGTTAAAAAAGAGCTAATACGGTTGGGAAGAGTACGTTCAAATAAGCAGATAAAGTTTTCATTCACCTTCCCACAACTAAAATAAGAATTGAACTAGGGCAAATCTAATAAGGAGCCCATGAACATTGTAAATCTGCTGCCTTAAATGAACTATGTTTAAAATGTCTTTTTCCTATCCCAGAGACAGGCCAGTCTTCGGGAAGAATGAGATTTTCCTGTCCTTTCTGACAAAGAACCTTCTATTGCTAAGATGGGTTTTCATTTAAGAAGTAACAGGTTACTTCTTCAATAGACCTTATGGGTACATTTATAGTACATAGAAAACAGGAGCCCTTGATTCATCCAAACAGGCTTCATATCTACGGTTTTTGATGTGGCATCGGAAAGTGTGTTGGCAGTACAGCTTGAGTTTGTGCTCTGCATGAGTATGGGCCAGAGGCGCTGGGACAAAATTAGCCTGGTACCAGAATCTACAAGTAGACAATACTGACAGCCTGAAGCCTTCATAGTCCATTCTGCTTTGCAATTTTTCACACCCTCAGTGCGAGGCAAACTAAGCTAACTGGGGGGCAAAGAAGATTGACATTGCAGTGGGGGCCAGACTACTAGACAGCCATAAGAGAAGTAACCAAAAGTGACATCTGCGAGCCAAGTTCTGGAGGTATCGGATCGCTGAATGTGGCATGCGGCTTGCAGTGTAGGCTCTGCATATTTAAAGAGTTTTGGTAGAATAAATTCCTCACTTCACTACACTGCGTGGTGTAGCTATATTAGCCAAACTTCACATGTTTTTTTATCAAAATTGTTTTCATAGGAAATTATATTGTTACTATCAGTCTTTCCAGGTGATTAATTATCCTGTTATGTATTCCTGAATAACTCTGTATTTGCTCACCTTATCTGTCAATCCAAGGTTTTTGTGCTTGCTCAGCTCGTCAGTGTGGTATTTGGAAATAGTAATGTCCAAGGCTGTGCTGTGCAACTTGTAGCTATGAGTCTAAATTCAGAGGCTAGATATTAATGTACTTATTTCACATCAGGGAAAATAAGATGGCTATATCCAGGAGTGTGGCATGCAGACAGAAGAGCGTCTCTGACACCACATATAGTCTACTTACACCTCCCTGACTTGCATATAGGCTCATCTTTGTTCCAACTCCAGCGGTAATGTTAAAAGTTGAGTTGAAGGTAGAAAGAAATGAAAGCATACTAGGAGCATTTTCTCTAGATAATTAAGGCTCAAGAAAAGTAATTGTATACAGAAGGAAATGTTGGCTGGGGCAAACAAGTTCATGACAGCTCTCAGCAGACTGTTTTACATGAAGATAAACAGGCAGTGAATGCCTTTGAGTGCTGAATGTCTGTGTACGGACAGTGTATCCAGCACTTTAATCCAGGAAATCACACCCAATATTGCATCCTTTTTGTTTGTCTTCAAACATTAGTAGCAAATGGTATTAGGACTGGCATCAAGGCCACAGGTAAGCTGGCCTGCCTTTTAGGTTGTTATCATTTTAGGTTGATATTTCCATGCAGGCTTCCACTGTGTTTATCCTGGCAAGCATAATAGCCCAGAGTCAAGCTGGCACCAAGTTGTTGTTAACTCCATTTGCCTGTGATTCCATTTTTGTTGCAATATGTATGTTAGCGCTCTGTATGATAATAAACAGAGTTCTGCAGAATTTTTGGTACAGCTTTCTCATCACCTTTTGTGGCAGCTTCCGCTGAGTGCTGAAAGCTGTATTAAGCACTTGTCTTACAGCCACAGTAAAAATGGTCTAAATCTCCTCTCTCTTTTCTGATCACATCTTCATGACTGTAATAATATTTCTAAGTTATGCCCTACTGTCAACTCCTACCTACTTACCTAGAAAAGGATATTTGTTTCATCTTTTGCGTTTATCCATTTTATATACTGAGAAAGGCAGTGTCCTCTGCTCTATCTCATATTCAGGACTTGATAACAATTAATAAAATACTTGCTGTTTCTTTCCTATCTCACTTTTTTCATTTTTCTTCCATGTTGCTTGCACAGAGGAGAATACATGCGTTCTTAACTCTTACTGGCCTCTCATCTTTATTCTGAAAATAAACAACATGCTCAAGCCACATTTGCCCATGGAAAACAGGGAAGGTCTGGTTGCCTTTGTCAACATGACTTCTGAGGGAGCAGATTTGTGGCAATTTTCTCTCTACACCGGCAGTACTGCAAGAGGCAACACCATTGTCTGCTGGGAAGGTAATGCCATGGTAGCAGAGCTTTTGTGCCACCCATCAAAACTAAGAAAGTTTAGTCTCTTGGTGTGGCTGATTTTCAAGGTCTATCATGTGTCTGGTCTTCATCTATCACTTGGCTACCATGATTCCTATCCAAGACCTGAACAGGCTCTAGATTGCTCTTTTGCTGATATAACGTATATTCAACTTGCTATGACTAAGCTTATATCCTGCTAAAATGCAGGCTTTCTACTATTAATCATTAACTCAGAAAGGCTTGAAGATCCCTTTTCTATACCAATATCAAGGGTTCCACATTCAAACAGTAACCCTTAGTTTTTCTGAGTTTGGCAAAATCCTAGTCCTGAGGAATTCAGTTGCTAAGTCCCTGGTTGCCGGGGGGAAGAAGGGGAAAGACACTAAGCCCTAAATTTATGACAATTCACCTCCATGCATATAGATATGCAGTGAGCTTTTGAGAGGTGGGAGAGAAAGGAAACAGGAGGAATGGAAACAGACTTTTTTTTTTTAAAGAAGGCTTTATTGATAAAGGAATCTAAATTCTTTTATTTTCGAAGAATGGTTAGAGATCCTGAAAATGGTACCTTATTGTATTTACTATAGTATTTACTACAGTATTATGTTTTCCTTTCTATCTTTTGAGTTTAACAGCACCATCTGTCAAAAATATTAGTAATGGAGAAATACACTGGATAAGGCAAAAGTAATTACTCACTTTCCTTTGGTCCAATTTACAACAGCTTAAATAAAATAAAAGAGCAAGTAATAAAGTTCCCAGGCAAAATCTGAGCTTTTTTCCTCTAGTATCCTCTGCAGAATATAATTAAATCTGCCCTTGGTAGATAAGAAGTAACACTACTCTTTCATCTCATATACATATGTGTGCATTTTGCTTTTCTAAGGTTGTTTTTCAGAGTTTGCAAGAGAGAGCACTGCTTCTTGTCTTCCTAACAACCTTTGGGTTAATGTTAACACCAGAACTCCATCTATAGATAGCTGCACAGCCTTCTCAAGCTGTCACTGCATTCTTCTCACCATCTGTTTGCCATCCCGAAAGACTGGCAAGGTTCTATAGGCCTTCTGTATGGGAGGATTATGTACTACTTGCTCATCAGCTCTGAAACAAGCTTCCAAGTTTGTTTGTCGTTGCTGGGTTTTTCTCTGTAATGCTTTTGAATGTGAGAATGGGAGGCAATTCTATTTGTTCCTCAGTCCTGCTGCAAGCTTCCAGGTCTTTCTGGTATTTTGTGCTGTGCTGTTACAGTGTGTTCCCATTCAGTGCACTGATTGCAGAAGTTTACAGGGATGCCCAGATTCTGGAATAAGATGAGTTTGCTGGGAGCAAACAATGAAGCAAAAAAAAAAAAAATCATCAGGTTCCCAGCCTGCTTCTTGCTTTGGCAGTGAGTTGCTTGGCAATGAGCTTTCCTGAAGCTGGGAAAGAATATCACTGCAGCACCAACATTCTCTCTCAAGGCCAGTTAATGGTGCAAACTCAGGAACTTGATTCCCTCTTAATAGGAAAGGGAGCTTGCGTTGGTTTGGATTTTTAAACTTGCACACTAAATAAACTATAAGGAAATGCCATCTCCTTAGATTGACTATTGGAGAGATGAGTTCTGGAATTAAGTCCAATAGAATTTATGCTCGAATACTGCTTCTAGTTTCTGCTTCTTGCTGGATGTAAATATCTGGGATGTATTTTGCACACTAAATTTGACATACTAGAGAATATAATGTAACTACTAAAATATATGCTTTCCTTATTATTCTACACACACCATCATTTATATCACTTGTAATAATACCCTAGTTACATAAATATTTAACAACAAATAGTCTCTATGCATTAAGCAGGAAAATTCAAAGCCACTGAAACAATGTGAGGTATTTCTATTTAGTGTTTGTTTTCTGTCAGTAGAAAATGGTGGATACCATTTTAATGATCTTTCTTTGCAAGTAACCTAATTATCTCAACAAACTGACTTTCTGAACAGAACTACTTTTGTCTGGGGGAGTGGAAGGGAAATCAGAACAACAGAAGAGAACATTGAGTTCATTTTAGGTACACACATCTGCAATGTTATTGGTGTGTCCCCCCCACAATTTTTCCTTTGATTTTGTGCAGCATTGGGTCTCTCACACTCCTCCAATTGCTCTGTTTGCTTCTGTCTTTTTCTTTCCTGATTTGAAAAGGCAAAATAAGATTTTTCTATTTCTAGTAAAGGTTTTTAACTTACAAATTTGTAAAATATCATTACAATTTGGTATGGGAAGCAAGATAATCTCCATTGTTTCTTTCTAAACAGTCTTTAACCTCAAAAAGAAGCACAGTTCTGATCTTTCTTACTGGAGACATTGTGGCTGTTATGCATATTATATGGTTATCAGTGGCTTGAATCTTCAATAATGTTATAGTGTACTCAGGAATGTTTTTCTTTCATATACGCTGAGCTTTGTTTTCTTCAGTTAAGATGAATGTGACAGAATGCAGTCTCTTTGTCAATAAAACGGGCAGTTTATGGTGGTGTACAATGATCTGACAATGTGAATGTTTTCTGGATGAATGTACTGGGTAGTTTCTCAGTCAAGAACTGTAACAACAATGAAAAAGAAAAATGCGTCATTCAGGGTAGGGCACTGTAGAAATATCTTGAAGTCTATGCCCAGTATTTTTTAATCTTTCTAAATGAAATAACTGTTGAGGAGCTACTGCATATTGGGGTATTTGAGTAAGTTGGCCCTGCTTAGGCAGTCATTGCAAAATGGAAGAGTTTAACTGATACAGTAATGCAGGTAGCCATTCTTAGTTTTAAAATAATTTTCATTTAAATGCTTTATTCCCCTGGTAGAAACAAATAACATCAGTTTGAAGGTGGTTTTTTAGCTATTATATTTACCAGTGGTCACAGACTCACAAAGAGGAATACATCAGTTA
Organism: Calonectris borealis; assembly: GCF_964195595.1. Classification (NCBI taxonomy): domain Eukaryota; kingdom Metazoa; phylum Chordata; class Aves; order Procellariiformes; family Procellariidae; genus Calonectris; species Calonectris borealis. The sequence continues at coordinate 4,174,314 of NC_134321.1, read as the reverse complement.
TTGATTTCCATCAGACCTACCTATAAATGCACTAAATGCACAGATAAGCAATGTGCCAGCTTAGTAGATGTGGAGCATTCTGGCCAAGAGGCATGACATCTACAGGAATCCACTTAAAGACAAGGAAGTGGTAGGCAGAGATATAACTAGCCTTAAACCATAAGATTAATGTCAAGTTTCTCAGGGAAAAAAAAAATCACAAGATCCATCTAATGTACTTTTTATGGACAAAAAGTCCCCATATAAAAATGGCTACTGCCACTACTTGAGCAAAATAAACCATCTAGGCACAAACACATAGCCCCTCTGCTAGGCATAAAAGAATATCATAAGAAAAAATCACATCCAAAATTATAGTAGTATACTTGCAAAAAAGTCACATCAAGAGAAAGGAAATAAAAATATTCTAGAGTATATTTCTTGTATAGACTTAGTGTTGGATCTCAGGAGCAAGTTTATGCCTATTCAAACACACTTCTTAGAAATCAGATTATGGTGATATGATATTGTTATCTCATTATGGTAGAAGTCATATGAAGCAGTCTATAAAACTTTAAAATATTTCATTATCAGTGGTTCATTTAATATTTAAAAATAAACTGTATCATTTGAAAATATTTTTCAACAAATTAAATCCAGAGACTTAACCAGTTTTTCTGTCTGTATTTCTACTATTGAAATACTGCACAACAGGTCATGTATTATTCCTACAGTGCTTAAAGATAAGTGGGAATCGTTTCTGAAATCAGCCAGGTCTAGGTTCACTCCTCTGGTTTCAAAGATTGACAGTCATTTGCCATGTGTCCCAGGGACACCGGACAGAGTTCTGTTACCTGCTGAATATCTCCCGTGTTGTCTGTGACAATAAAATTTTCTTTCATGATGAAAATCTCCTTTAAAAAAAAAGACAGCTAAAGAAAACAAAAATTACTCCATCATGAAAGCAGCAAAAGAAGATCTGCAGCAAGCTGTTCACCAGTGAGTCAAACCAGTCTGAAAAAAACCCACTTTTTATGCCCACATCTAGCTCTTTTTAATTATACTATTACTTTAATCACACCTGCTGTCTGACATCCCATTACATGTATTCCAGCATTGCCAGAGAGGAAAGTTTTTGACTTGAGGAAATAAAATCTGATTTCTGAGTACTGTGGTATTACCTATTGTTTTTGTGATATTGAGACTCTTTCAAGCTGTCCCTGGAGAAAAAAGGAAATCTTTCTTTGCTGTTCTTGATGGGAGCTAGGTTTACTTTAAAAGTGACAGGTCCAAAATCTAAAGAGACCCTTGAGCCTTTTTCTTACTGAGCCAATAACAGATAGCTACTCTTAATTAAACAACTGTGGTTTTTTTTTTTAAACTACAGTTGTAATCTAGCAAATTCTCTCTAAAACATACTCCATTTCACCTAAATCCCCAACAGTTCAGATCACTTCAGGCTCTAGGGACTTGACCTGGGGCAAGCTACTTACCCTTTCTGTGTCTGTCTTCATCATTTGGTAAATGGGCACAAGGAAATTTCTAGGATTTCTGTTTTCTTGAGGGGAGGGAGGGGAGGTGGAAGCAGTGATGTACTATATTGCTATCATAACCTGCTTGTTTTACAAATAATCATCATCTCTGGGATGGTTGCTGTAAAGGGAATTCAGGCATTCTCACAGCAATTTGCTAAAATTGAGCATCATTTATACGTTAAAAGCCGAACACCAATGACAGAGCTTAGGACAGAGGAGAAACAAACATGGATTATTGCCATGGATCCACAAAAGAATCTGTATTACAAGAACTTACGTAATTATTTCTTCCAAGTCTCAGGAAAGCCGTCAGGCTTCAGTGACTCCTGTACTTTTGTCTGCTTTTTCTATGTAGACTGTAAAGTCTTAGAACAGCCTGTAGTGCCTTTGTATAGACCACCTGGCGCAGCTGGGGTTTCAAAGGGCTGCTAGCCACTACAGATCTAAAATAATGAATTTCTACAATCTGAGCTGGTGAGTCTTGAGAGTCTTCTGTTGTCTGTGGCTCAGAAGAGGTTGTGTAATGTACACCTGCCAGCAACTTCCCTAGTATATCCATAGATATGTAAGATTTAGGTAATGATCTTCTCATGGCTTCTGTGAGAGTACAAGTAATTTCTTCTCATGGGCATAACCTAAGTGGGAAGGTTCTATTCCAGTTTTGTATTTTACCCAGCTAATGGTCCAAATTATTTTTGTCAAACCTATGGCATTTCTCTGTTATCGGATTGGTGTTTTCACTCATGGACAACTGAGTTTCATTTTAATTGATTATTTCTGCTTTGGGACTGTTGATATATGCCTCTGTAGAATTTTCTGGTGCTTTCGAAGCTCTATGACTGCAGTGATGACTAGAGGAGGAACCAGAAAAACCCAAATATTCGTGTGGTGCAAATTTAGCAGTTACCTTAGCAGTCTGGAAGGTACTCACCAACAAGGCCAGGCAGAAGGATAGTTGCTTCTGGAAAATACTGCTTGATATGCTAACTCCTAGCTGTGAGATAGAGTCAGAATGACATTCAGATTTGAAAAGAGGGAGTTAGGAGGCTCAGCTGGAACCAGATTTTTTTTTTTTAATGCTCTAATATGATATCCTGTATTCCTTAAAACCCGTATTTCTGCTCCAAATATAAATGATGTTATACCAAATGTGAATAAAAGAAGTGAAAATCTCCATATAAAGCCAGCCTATCTAATGAGGGCAGATCGTTAGGGAAGGGGTGGAGAAAGAAGAGTAAATAATTGGGGTGATGGATTCAGACTGCCAGTTGCAGTCATTTGGCTTAAATTCTATGAATGTCAAAAAGTTATTTTCTTTTATTTTTTTTTCTTAACAGTGAATGATCTATTTTGACTTATTTTTCACTGTAGGGTCTTGCTATGATTAGGGTGGTCAGGAGAGTTTGCCTTTTGTTGCAAACTATGAAAGATAATACCACCCTTTAAACAAATCAGTGAGAGAGAGAACAGAATGAATGCAACACACGTGGTCTGAAACTATAAAGTAAATCAAGTGATTTCGGTGAGTTACATGAATATATGTATATATTTTAGCATTGCTATAAAGAAAGTTGCAAAGCAGATAATAGTGCCTTAGTTAATGTGCATGGGTCTTAACTCCACTCTGTTAAACAGCCTCAATTATTTCAAACATGCCTGGATGTTTAAAATGGAACAGCTTTACAAAACAGGAATATATAGAAGATTAAATGTTACAAACAACTGAAATGCTCCTGAATGCTTGCTGGTGCATGCAATAGCAACTGATAAAATCTATAACTAGAATGTTTCTATACAGTGATACCCCTGTGGGATACTTCTGAATGTGTTTATTTGAAATATTCTAGAAACGTTGGAAGTGTTTTCAGTAAGCAGTGCAAAATCACTTAATTCTTTTCCTCCATTCTTTTGAAATCATCCCTGATACACCAATAAATTTTGAATTTTAATGATAAGATTTTGACTCTAGGCTAAGCTCTTAGAATGCAAAGGAAAATGAAACACAAATTGGAGCACTGTACCCTCATTCCTTCCATGCTTCTAACATTGGTGTTTTACACAATCTCGTTAGTTCAAAAGAGCCTCCATTTTTCCAGACAATCCAATTTACAACGTCTACCTTCTGCTGAAGGCTCCATACTGCTCTGCCCTTGCCTAGCAGCAAGAATGGACCCATGCTGATTCACTGCAGTGAGTGGGACAACACAAAGGAAGAAAAAGCTCCTTGTGTTTCCTGGCCATGCCACCTAACTACCTGCATGCTTGGTTGTCTGTATTTGTGATGCAGAGGGCAGTTCTACAGAGGCACCTGAGCTGAATCACCAGGGAGTCCCAAAGGGTTTAGTCCCACCATATTTGCATATTTAATAATTCCATGAAATTAGCATAGAGTTTGAAAGGGAGGAAAGGGAATTAAAAATTGCCTCCAAAAATTATGGAGCAAATTAGCTGATCCTCTGAATATCCAGGCATAATTAGAAACCAATAACAGCTAGAAAACAAATGTCAGCCTCAGCTGGAGGTGTCAGGAGGAAGTCATCAGTGAGCACTTTTTTTTCTTCCCCCAATATAAACAGCAGATGAGGTTATCCCTAAAATAAACATTGCCCATCTGCTGTCCTCAAATTTAGCAAAGAGGAAAGGTGAAAACAGGCACAGATCAGCATTGGGTGGTATGGAAGATACTCAAACTCAGGAAACTGTTAGAAAGAGGTAGAATCAAGAAGCTCTTTGGGACTTAGTGCCTTGCATGGTTCTGTTCCCTCCTGCCACTTCCAGCAATGAAATTTTGCTAAAAGCACCATCGTAGGCCACTTTCGTCCATGTATACTACAAGCTCCACACCTATAAGGAAAAGTCTCAGAAGGAAGCAGACCTTCTGCAGATACTACAAGGTCTCCCTGGACCTTAAGGGACTCTTGTCCTTTGGGATCTGAAGCTTCTCTATGTTCTTTAAGGAGGAGGTTCCACTGATGCAAGCAAAGGAAATGTTGAAAGTGGACACTCAGCTGATTCTGAAACATCTATGGGATAAACGGATGCTGAGGAAACATCTGACTATTGGTGAGCAACCCAACAGCTCAAAGTCTAAACAAAGAGGTAGATTTAAAGCAAATATAAATTTGACACAGAACTGATGGGTGAGTTTTTTAGTATGGTTAGAATGAAATAAATATTTAATCATAGGCTTACATTTTTCAATAAAAATAATTATTTAGAAATAAGATTTATTTTAAAATTAAATTTCACAGGCAAAAGTTTTGCACTACAAAAAAAAAACCCCAAACCATCACCAACATCAACACCCCCACCAAAAACCAAAACCAGAGCTGGAGGCAAAAAGGTGAGGTACCAAGTTTCAGGAAACTGAACTAATGTAATAAATTTGTGAGATATTCATAGACATCTAATGTCTTGGAAAGTTCTACAAGATATTCTGTCATTTGTGAATCCATGCACAAAAAATGCATACTATCATATTTCAGATTTGTATTACAGCAGCATCAGCCTTAATCAAAACCACAGCCCCCTTGTCATGGGTACTGCACAACTAAAAGAAACTGTACGCATGTCAGGAATCTCAGTGGGATTCTTTATGGCTGTGGAGTTTCTTGTGTGGTTTGGCAGATGCTGAATTCACAAGAATCAGACATGGTCTTTGTCAGAGGGTGAAGATTTTTGGACACAAAGTATCTGGCAGTCTTCTCCTGTGATTATTTTAATTCTAGCATAGATGTGACTCTGAAAAAATTCCTTCAATTCAGTCATCTAAACCATTTAAATTTTACAGTTGCCTAATAATTTTCTAATTGATGCAGACAGTTCTGTAGACTTGTTTTTTTCTCAATTGCTTGTCACAGACTTCTTAGATTCCTGCAGCCCCTCTCCCTTGTCTGGTTTCCCTCCAGGATCCATTGGTCCTCAGCAAAAATTAATTTAGGGAAAATTATGCAGGACTCAGGAATTATGCATTGGAAAACCATCAGCAGCTCTGTCATGTTTGGCATCTACAGAGATTTGGACTGATATTAGATGACAAAAAGAATTATTGCTCACCTAGAAAACTCTTGACCCAGACTCTGAGTTTATAATATCCCTCTAATTTAGAATATGTAATATAGATCATACTGAATGGTTGATGATAATATAGGAAACAAAACTTCTTTTAAAAGATTGCAATGCTAAACCAATTTGATTAGCTGGCATTGGTAAAATAGCACATCAAGATTTAATCTTACAAAAATCCTTTAGGTAAAATGTTATGATAGAAATTCTGGACTGAAAGATACTGTCATTCTTAACTTCTGAATTAAAGAGTTTCAATTTATCATGATCAATGCTTTTATTCAGTCTTCTAAGCTTTCGTTTGAACTGTTCTGCACACTTCTCATTCCACCCACTGAAGATTTGCAAGGGTTAGAGCAGGGATTTTTCTTTTTCTAAATTTGTTTCTCATCTCTCAATGCCCATTTCGGATGCTGCTATAGGACACTCGGCACTTCAATAGGCTATCCTAACCGGCAGGAAAACTAAGCAAACTTTTCCAAGACTACAAATACTTCAAAAAGTGCTTCCCCTTTTCCTATGATTTCAACACCACTCAAGGAAAAAGAAAAAAGCCCTTGCTCTTACCTCATGAAAGCAGCTGTTCTTCCTTTCCAATTTAACAAACAGATCAGACAGCACTGATGTACCTGAGGGCTTTGTACCACTTAAAAGCTTTACAAGCCATGAGCAAGTATGTACAGAAACACATTTAGAAAAAGAATTACATCCTCCTCTTTTTTTTTTTCCCCCCTCCCTTCAATTGTTGGAATGAAACTTGAGTCACCCTCGGTAACGTCATAGGTCAGATATTGTAAAACAGTTATCTTTGGAACAGGCTGAAACATGCTGAAGTACATTCTACACATTTTTTCTTTGTGTTTATTAGAACATTCAGCTTAATGGATTAACTTATCCAGTACTGGAGTTGTATCCAGCACTCACTGACACTAACAGCAAAAATTTTAATTACTTCATTTGAAGCATAATTATTTATTCATGAGAAATACCATAATCTTTTTCCTATTTGCAAAAAACAGTTTTTGAACTTCATCTGGAAAATTTGACAAATGTTTTCAAATTTCTTTTAATTCACTGTTAGTTAAAAGTCTATATAGATTTTTGATTTATTTAAAATCTGGATTAAGCTTTTAGAGCTTTGTTTCAATGCTATTATTAGTCTTTTGTGATTCAATAACCAAGAAAGGGAAACTGTTCAAATAGCCCTTTTCAGGAATCATTAAGTTATCCAGAAGCTGAGCTTGGATTTCAGTTTTATTTAAATTCCAGGTTATTCCTACAATTTCTATTCTTTCTATTTTTGCAAAGCTCAAAATCCACATGAAATGTTTCAAATTGAGGCAGATAATGGGAGACTGTGTTTACATCTGATTTCTCATAAAAATCTTATCAATTCTGAAGGATCTGCTTCATTTAACTTGTCAGTAATTTATGCAGCTGGGTAATTGTAAAAGTTTTTACACAATCTTATATCTGAAAAAAAATCATCCCTTTTAATGAATAGCCTGCTTATTTATATTTATAGTATTTTATTTTAAAAAAAAATTCATATGTGTTTCAAGATTTTGAAATAAATATTTTTTTCTCTCTTTACATAAATGTTCAGCTCTGTATTTTTTTCCCCCAAGGATTATGATTTTCATTGGGGCATAGTAAGGACAAATCAATGAGACAAGTGTGCATAGTGAATCATCAGGGGTTTAAAGCTGCCTAAAGATATATTAACTCAGAGTGAGTTATGTATTAAGATATCCATTCTACTAAATATCTGCCAACAAGAATGCTGGATAATGGAAAATTATAGAACCAATTCTGTAATCCTTACTCCATATAGCAGTATTGGGGCCAAATTTATGAAGGCCAGTTGGGTTTTAATGCAATCCATTCATGAAATCACAAAATGTTCTAATAATTATCAATCAAATTGGAAAGTAAGAGTATTTTAGGGAAAAAAATAGAATGTAAGGCTAATATGATGCATTTGAGATGTTCATACAACCTTCTCTTTTTTTGCCATCATTTTAAGATCTCTTTGAGGAACAATACTTACAAAGTTTACTTCTGGCAAATAACTGGGGTTGTTATTTGCAAAAAATGTGCCAAATATCCAGTCTTGGAAACACCGTCCAACTCTACAGAATTTGCACTGTGCAGTGTCCATGCCTCACTGAAGAAGTCTCACATAAGAAGTTAGTATTTTGGATTGGGATTTTTTTGTTGTTGTTTTAACATAAGCTTTGGCTATGAAGAAAAGTCTCTGACAGGCTCCAAGTTACATTGGAACTCTGAGTCTCTTTAATGAGACTCTGAACATTTTAGGCTGAGACAATAACTTCCTTTTCCCCTCCAAACACAGAGTTTTCAAAGTTGAATATTGCTGTTTGCACTTATCTATAAAATGAATGTCATATTCGTTCTCATATTAAAAGATTCACAAGATTTTATTTTTTAAAGATTTTTGCTTAGGTAAGTATTTTCATGTGTGATTGATGGAATCAAGAAAGAGAAATTACTGAACTTCCATAAAAAAAAAAGTGCCAAAACTATGTAGAACTTTAGAAAAATATCTACTGAAAAAAGTCTTGGTCTTCATGGTCTGGAAAACAAAAAGACAACTGTCACATAACTTCACTGCAGCAGTGAGGGAAGTAGAACAAAAAAAATTAGCAATTTTCCACAAGCCCTGATTCCTATATATCATTTGATTCCTATGTTAATCTCAGGAGAGCCTCATAGGCACCCATTTATACATACAAGTAAATCCACAGAGTTATATTTGTTTAATCCACTTTTGGTGTAAGTTTCCTCTTATTTTTAGGCTACTACAGTTTTGCACAACAGTTTTAACTTGTCAGCAAATGAAGAGAGCTTTTCCGTCCCTTTCTGAAATCTTTTTTTGCACTTGTCTTCCTCTGCTTTGTACTCAAGATGAAATCATTTTTTTCTCTAATATGCTCTGAGGTTTTTTTTCAGCGAGCGGCAAGAGTAAGCACTATAATTCTTCATTATCATCGGAATTCAAAAGCGAGTGCATTTCCGACAGCAAGTCAGTGAGCAGCTCTGGCGTGCCGTTGTACAGGGAGGCCCCACACATTTCATTTAACTTAAGGAGTCCAGATTTGACTGCAATTTTTTCTTGTCCTTGAAGGAAAAGACAGCACCATCTGCTCCATCTACAAAACTCCTAGTTTAGGAACTCTCAGAGTTCTGAAAATAAGGATAAAAAGGACTAAATTATGTAGCCGCCTAAGGTTAAATTCAAGCCCATGTAAAGAAGTGCAAGAAACATCCCTTGTCTTAAATCCATTTAAAGTCCTCAAAATATAGCTATAGTGGGACTTAAATAATGCATAGAGCTTATACTGCTCCTAAATAAAAGCTAATTTCACCATTTGTGGGAACCTATGTTTCTCAACTATTACATATCAATGTGGAGACGAATTTCATACAAACCCTGAATAGCAATGATACCTGAGAAAAAGAATGAGCTGAATGACTGATAGCTTCACCATCAGCCAAGAAAAAGAAAAGGTATTTGGAGGGTGGGTGGTTTTAACCTGGGCACAACACGAGGACTGGGCCCAGCCTCGTGGTGCAGATACCTTCTAAAAAGAACCACCACCAACAGCTGCAAAAATATAAAAGTTTGCAATGTTTAAAGAAAAAAAAAAGCTTATTGCTGTGGAAAGCATCTACGGTGCCATAGGTGTATAGGTTTTCCTCGGAGAGCTCTGGCGGGCCTCCTCCAGGCCTGAGGCAGGGCCATCCCCTCAGGCAGCCGGCGGCCTGGGGAGAGAAGCTTCCAGAGGGCGGCGGCGGGAGGGCGGAGCGGCTGAGCACAGGGCGGGCGGGGGATCAGCACCGGGGGAGAGGGAGAAAAGGGCTTTTTAGGGCAAGCGTGCAGCTGCTGTAGCCGTGAGGGTCTGGGCGACAGGATGGAGCAGGGTAAGTAGAAACTTTCATTCCCCACCCCTCCCATTTTCTTGTCTCATTCTATTCTTTTTTTTTTTTTTACAGTTTCTGTTTCAGTAAATCCTGGCTCTAATGTTTAAAAGGATGTTTTGTGGTAAAACTTGCCGGCAGACTGACCCAGGCCTTCTGGGGGGTGGCCGCTGTTGCTGCCCGAGCAGAGCTGCCCCTTGGCCATGGCCGCAGGGTGCTGCCAGGGAAGGAGTGCGGCACGGGCGCTTCTTAAATTATAGCCAGGGTGCTGGTGCGAGGGCAGGCCTGCTGCCCCCGTCGGTGGGGGCCACTCGGGTCTTCAGCCGGGGGTTGCAGGCTCTGGGCCTCTGTGGTGGGGCTGGAGCCTGAGGCGCTGCCAGCCCCGCTCTGTGGCTCCTGGGGTCGCCCGCACCAGGCTGGGTCTGGAAAGTGCCATCAGCGGGGCTCGCCTCATGCCAGGAAGGCATTCGGTTTTGCAGCCTGCTCCCTGTTTCAGCAAGTGGGTCCCGTTAATGGAAAATTGACAGAAAGAAGAGGGTGAAACACTATCGGTGTCTGACGGCGATTCCCGCACTTTGCAGGTCTCAAGCACGTGCCAGCTGATGGAAGGAGGGCGTAGCTGGTCCTGGCTCTCCTCGGCGGAGCTTGTACTCTACTGACAATCCTCTCTGGAGCATAACAGGTGAATGAAATTACTTTAACGGCTGTGAACATATATTGCAAGTGTTAACTAACTTTTTGAACATCACACAACTCACGCCTTGAAGTTTCAAATAAGAAGAGAGGCTGGTGTTAATTGTATGTAACAACAAAATTCAACACAGTGTGCATCGTGACAGCAGTGCAAGTCTCAGTATTTCCTTAAAAAGCAGGAAATTTACCATATATTCCCCGACTGAGGATGGATAAAACCCCAGATTTTTATCAAGATACTCATAGTTGCATATATTAAATTATAATTTCAAGGAAAATATGGTTGATGTAAGTCAAACCAAAACAAACCCTAAAAGAAATCTTATATAAGGTGCAAAAGAATAGTTGAAGCATTTCTTAAAGATGAGCTTTTGTGTTTGTAACATGATAAAAGAAACTGTTTGAGACAAAAACATTTTAAAAAATATGCAGATTTTGAAATAACATTTTAAAGTCAAGAAGGAAGACTCAATGTGAATGCAGTTCCAGCTCTTTGAAATCCATACATTACTCATGAAAGAAAGCAGATAATTTATAATTTTAGAAGAGAAGGAATTTTACATTTAAATAGTATTTTTAGCTGGATTTTGGCATTATTATGTTACGTTAAATTATCAAAATCCTTAAAATATTGATAGTTTAAAAAAATTATTAGTCTGTGCACTTTCATTTTTCATATACAGGAGTCACACTCATGATTTTTGCCTTTTGTGCACATAGTTTTGACTAGCTTTAAGGATTTGTGATTAATACAGGGAATAACTGTCATTCTTTTTTTCTCCCCAGTGTAAAATACATATTTCTATTTTAAAAGTACGTTTTCAAAATTTGTTCTACGTTTTACCCTAGTTTTGCTCAAAGTATCTTTTCTCTGCAGTTGCTCAGTGTTTTATTTAAAGTCATCTAATAAAGAGCATGGAGTCAAGATTCTTGTACTGTAAGAATATTAGGCTTTAAACAAATGTCTTTATCACCATTTTGCAGTCAGTGTTCAAATAACTGAATGGATATTTGATCTAATGTTAAATTAAAAAAAAATATTTATGAGAGTCTTTATAATGAATTCCCTTTTTTTTTCCCCAAGTGCCATGAAAAATAATTCAGATTTCAAGAGAGTCTATCCTATCAGGAAAAAGAGTATGAAAAATATTATGCAAATACATGCATAAATATGAATCTTCTTTAGTGCTTGCAGTTCTGATGCTCGTGGTTTTAGCCATTGAGGGAAGAAATACAGCCTGCCTGTAATCTTGGCTGTCTTCATTATTTTAAATCCTACTATGATAAAGTGATCCAACAATACAACCTACCTCTTCCTCTTACTTTTTGTATCTGAATTACAAATAATTATTGTCATTTTATATGATTCAGTTTGTCCTTAAAATAAGGGTGGTTGTCAATGCAGACATTCCTGTTAGATTGCTACTTCTGCTGCGGGAGGCAGAAGCCTTTGCTCAGGGGTCTAGTGCCCGGCATACTCTGAATGCTGTTGAAGCACACAAAGCCTTAAACCTTTTGCAAAATCTTAAACCTTCGTATTGCTGGAGCCAGAGGATGCTTACTGGGCTACCAGAAAGGGAGCTCAGGGCAGGCTGTGAGAAATGGCAGTGTTATTCCATCTGTGTTACGGAATCAGCGGGGCCTGCAGCTGGCTTTCAGGCCAACCTGTTAATGTCAGCATCAGCAAGTTTTAGTTGGCTTGCTTCCTGCCACAGATAAAGATTCTGAATACTCAGCAGCCTCAGCATCTTCATCCTTTTCCTGCTGGTTACTTGAATAGCAGATGAGCTGTGTGAAATAGAAGGCATATCTGAGCCCTTGCAGAAGACAAGTGCTCAGGAGCTGCAGATCCATAGGCTCCGGATGTTCTCCCAAAGGTCCAAATGGTAGGTGGAAGGATTCACTTGTATGCTCCTTATGTAAACCTTACACTTCTGTAGGCATGGGGTTGCATCTTTTCCATGCCTAAAACAAATGCTACTGACAGATAAAGTCCAATGGACTTTGATGTTAAAAGCTCTAGGATACAAACTTTTCTATTCTTCATTTTCTTCCTCCTTGTCACAGCTTGAAGTGTTTTCTCAGTCATCAGGAGGATGTGATCCCACTGGGAACAGCTTCTTGTGAAAGTGTTAATGTGCTGTCTGTGAATGTGACTTCTCTGAGATGTTATTAAGCATCCTTATGTCATTTACCTCATTATTCTCAAAGCTCAATGCACATTGTCTGATACGTGCTGCAATTCTGTGGTGAAAGCTGTTATTACCAAAATCACATTTCCGATTATTGTAGAATAAAGAGGTATCTTATGAATCTTTTTGTGTGTATATTCTTGCATTAAATGATGATCTGAAATATTGCAGGTCACATGTCATCTGAATTTCCTGTATTCCAGAGTTACCTTGGTCAAGAATAGCCTCTGAGCTGCCTAGACTGTCTGGACATTTTAATGTGTATAAAACAGATAATAGTGTTGTGTACCCTGGTTTTTATATATAGTGATAAATTTGCCTCATCTATGCTTTGAGTGTAGGCTTACGTTATTTACCATGTTGCTACAAACATAAACATGTAACTTGACTTGATGTATCATCTTGGATTAACTTTCATGCCTTTCTTAGGGTGTAAGCCTGTGTGACTCTTAACGCCCTTGTGAAAGCTCTTGTGAGCTTTCTCTTAATGCTCTTGTGAAAGTAGACGTTGCTACAAACATAAACATGTAACTTGATGTATCATCTTGGATTAACTTTCATGCCTTTCTTAGGGTGTAAGCCTGTGTGACTCTTAACGCCCTTGTGAAAGCTCTTGTGAGCTTTCTCTTAATGCTCTTGTGAAAGTAGACTGATAGCAGCTCCCAATGTGTTCAAAAGGTAGTGAACCAGCAATATGCATTTAAAACTGACACGGCTACCTCACTTTCACTCAATTGCTCCCTCTCTAAAATTCAGCACCTGGAAAAACTGCCATGCAAGTGTCCTTTTTCTACTAGGAGCCCGTGTCTCCTTTTAGCAAAGGATGTTCCATCATTTGCTTGTGTTCTTTTTAAGAAAAGTCCTTTAGGTCATGACCAATGAATTGTCCCAAGTGAGTCACTATAAAACAGGTAGAAGATGCTGTTGTAATAACAGCTCCACAGCCCAGCTTTGCAAGATGTGTTGTAGGTAGTTTATACAAACTGCCTCTGCTTAGTTTGTTCCATGCAGAGAAAATGGTAGTCCATCTCAGGCTTAGACTTGCTTTTAAAATGCAGTTCGTAAGTCTTCACACATTCTCAGTAGAAGCTCTGGCCTTATTTCCCATAAATTAGGATCATCATTCAGATTATATCTGTGGTCTAGAGCAATTCTTTATTGCTTTTGGCACATTGCTTTCTGAGTTACTTGATATTCTGCTATCTATAGGCATTACAAAGAATGTCTCATGATCTTTTCTGACTCTTATTTCAGTGGCCTTGAAAAACAGACCTTGTCCCACAGAATATTTAAAGTTTTTATTGTGTGTTTAAAAACAAAAAAGCTTAGCTATAACATCATCTCTGAAATACATTATTCAACTTGAGATGAAGTAGAGGGAAGGTCTATGACAACAGAGAATTGAAAGGAGAAATTAGCACTGATTTCCCTTGAAGGCCCAGCTCACATTGTGGTAGCAGTCTTAAATTAGGCATTAAAAAGTAGCACGCGGCAGTGGCTATAAACAACTACAAGAAATACTTCTAACACTTTACATATGAAATTCGCCATACTTTCTCTATACCTAGCTCCATTGGAAATACTGTGGTACCCCAGGGGCAGTATGTATCAGCAGGGAGAAGAGATGTTATGAAAAGCTTTGATATAACTTAAACACTCAAAGTAATAATTATTTCATTTTACTTGTATGTGGAAATGATTTACTAGTACATCTTCAATAAAAAAAAAGCTCTTTCCTTTAGTGAACACACTCATCTGTGCTTGCAAACATAATGCCTCATAAGCTCACAATGGAAAGAGAACCTGTTACAAATTCAGTCAATGATCCAACAGGAGATTAAACCTTTTAAAAATGGATGAACCAATGGACCAAAAGTAATGGAAGAAAATACACAAAATGGGAAGAGTGAATCATTAACTTGATTTAAATATGATTTTTTATTTTTTGGCAGTAAGGCACTAAGGTCTGACGTGATTTTCCTTTTCAAAAATGCAGCAAGATGAGAACTTCCAGAATCAGAATTAAACATTGAAAAGATTTTTTTTTCATTAGAAAAAAGAACAATGTTATACTGGGCAGGAGAAAAATATCAGAAAACATATATATCTGTGAATCTCTGTTTAGTATAAAGTCACCCTTTTTTATGACTTTTGAGAAGAAAAGGACTTGCTCTTGATCTATAATATTTAATTATATAGAAGGGTAGGAAAGACAGAAGAAAGATCCTTTATTCTGAATCTGAAGAATTCAGAGCTGGCCAAAAATACATATTACTGCATGATTCCCACTCACAGACTATACCATCGGCATCTGATTTACCGGAACCTCACTATCATCTTTATTTAAAGATGGTGTTGCTTGTATTACAAATAATATCACATTGTTGAAAGGGAAAAAAAAAGTAATTGCTATTTGTAGTCAAGGTGTCAGGTCCTTCACATTAACACACACAGGTCTCCAGAGTAAAATTCTACTTTGTAGGTTTATGAACACTTTCATAGAAATTTATCCAAAATTATTTGATGGAAATTGGTACCTTTGTGGCAGTCTTGAATCTCATGTATGCTGTATTCCTCTTTGCAATACTGACTTTCATTGCTGCTATAGCAAAGTGAGTTTAGCCAAGCTGACAAGTGAGTATAGATTATATCAGAAGGTCTCTTCTTGTTTTCCTTACCTTTCCATTGCTAAGTGGTTCAGAAACTAATCAATAACAAAAATAAAAAAGTTTCCAGGTACCTAATCCCAGTCATTTTTACAGATTGTTGCTGGGACATTTGTTTCATGGTAGTGTATTAATTAATCTCAACCACAAGTAGTTAACGTTGATGTTGCTTATGAAATTAGTATCAAGTCATGAAACTGTCAAAGGTGATAGTTTGTTTTAAGGGTTTTTATTTTAAGTTGCTTTTTAGGTTTTCCTTTTCTTTTTGTATGTCTCCTCTGCACCTCATTTTCTCTCCCCATATGAGTATCACCTTTATGAACAATTTTCCTCCTCAACAGTCTTGCCTAATTGCTTTTTTAGGGAGGTAGAAATGCAAGAAAGCGGCTAAACCATCATCTGTCTGCCTTTGAGGGGAGTGGTCCTGTCCACAGGAGCAGGAAAACAGAAATATTTCCTTCCAGCCCAGGATCTATGTGGCCTGCTGATGGGGATGAAAATAGTAAAAAAAGAGAACTTACTGAGCTGTAGTGGTTAGTGGAAGTGCAGTTAGTGGAAGAAAAGCTCATTTTGTGTACATTTTGAGATATTCTCTTTGGCACTTATTTAGACAATGTATTGTGGAAAACACATTTGTATTAGTGTAGCATTTAAATTTTTTTCACACATACCCAAACTAGTAAGAACATGGTTAGAATAATAACAATAGAAAACTATCCTCTACAGGGAGACTTTTTAGCCACCTCTTTGCCACTAATGCTGGTAAATTCACTGATGAGCAGGAAGAGTAGGGTCATCTGGGTAAAGAGGGAATCTGTTAGTGGCTTGGAAGTTTAATCCCAAGGTCATGTCCTGCTCAGGAGGTTTTACATCATGGCGCCATATGTGGAGCCATACACATGACCAGGTCTGTTTGGAGTTGATGGTATTGCCAATAGGATTACTCCATAAATGAGATACAGCGATGCATTTTGAAAGCAACAAACAGAAGGGTGCAGACAAATCCTATTAACAATTAACAGGATTTGTGCTTGCACTGTACCTCCTACTCACCACCTTTAAAATTTACCCCATGCTGTCTGAACTGTTGTTCTGCATAAAATCAAGTAAATTATAGTCCATTTAAAAATAAGCTAAAAACCCCCATCGGATTCCACTGAAATGTGAATAATGATTCAACAGTCATCAGCTGTGGTTGCCATAAGAACCAAGATTTCATAAATCTATAAAGTGTAGAAGAGACAGAAGTGCTACAAGCAACATTAATCTAGTAAAATGATAACCAAAACGGGATCTTTTTTTCAGTGCTGGGTCTCTCTTTTTTCAGCTCCTATGGTTTCTCAACAGATCAACAGAAGCAGCTATCTGAATTCCAACTGTAAAGCTAAACAGTTTTAGGAAGCCTGAAGGCTCAATCTGATTGACTGTATTGTCCACCCTTTGTTAATAGTCACAAATGATTTGTTTCTTTTGGAGAAAGCCAATAAGAAATACAAATAAAGGAATAGTATCTGAGTCATAAGTCACTTCATATCACATTCTGCGGTTACACAGTCAAAAATACCATACGTAAGACAAAATCTGCTCAGAATATTTGCAGTGTTTAATATTTTAAAAGTCCTAGCATATCATTTTTGGGGAGCTGTGTGTAAATTACCATGAACACCAAAAATGTTTATTTTATAAACAAAAAGAAGTAAAAAATAGAGCAAGCAGGGATCTAGTACTGATCCTAAGAACTGACTTGCTCAATTTAAAGCAGAAATCTCTATTTTCTACACCTTAATTCTTATTTGTATGATCAGTATATAGTACCACAGCACAAGCAGGTCACTGGGTGATCCATGCATGAAGACAAAGTACCATATGACACATTGTCAACAATAAAAAAAGGTTGACAAACATTAGGAGTCATAAACTTTGAAATGCGATATAAATTGTCAGGAAGGAAGCAAAAATAAGGGTGTTTCTCTGCAGTCTTTGACAGCTATAGCTTTCAGGAAAACATTACATTTAGATCTGCATAATGGTGGGAGCAGAGTAGAGTGTAACTAGTAAGGGGATGTGATGAACTGCTTGGAAGATTTCTTTAGAAGTGTTTGGATAGGGAGAAAGATTGTTCTGGAGTAAAGGATAACCCACTGAGCTCTCTTTTCTACATTTAATAAACACCTTTGTAAAGGAAGTATGCTTTTAAAGTTATATTTTTATGTTTGAATACAAGTGTGTTTCTTGATGGTTTCTATCCTTCTAATGACATTGGACATCCATTTGATGTAGGCTTCCAAGAATGCTTAGAATAAAATATAACTATCCAAACTTTCCTTTCAATTTATTAATTAAAAAAGGGTCGCAATTAAGTAACATTCGTCTTCTCTGCATGTACATGTATAGCACTGTAATAAATTTAAGACACTGAACGTTTCAAACCCTTATTATGAGGGTTTCAGGTAAATAAATACGGAGACACTTCATCAAATGCAGTAACAAACTGAGAGTGAAGAAGTTAGGAATACAATTTTATCTCATTTGTTTTATTTAATTTCCATTACTTTCATACTTGATTTTTTTTTTCTTGCATAGTTACATGTTTATACACACAGACCCAGGTCTGGGTATAGCATACAAACTTAAAGTCACTGCGTAAAGTGTGACTTTACACTGCGTACCTCTGTAAAATGGTGTATTTAGAAGTCAAGCATGACATTGCATGCATGCCCATTTTGTAGTGTACTTGGACTTTCTTACTGTCTGAATATTGTTTAAGTCTGAAAAGCAGTTTGTTAATGTTATATGTATTCATGTAAAGGTGTTTCTTAGTATTGCTGTTTCTGATTCAGATCCTGTGTAAGACCTCTTCTTGCGGAATGCATGCAATACTTTCAAATAATTTCTATTTGTCTTTGTTACTAAAATGTCAACAAAGGACTCTATTCTGATAACACCTGCACATTAGTTTTTGGTGACTAAGAGCCTGCTTACAGCCTACCAAAATCGGAAAACTATCCTTGATTTCCAGGGAGTTGGATGACACGTATTTAAATGTTTCATTTAGTTAGCTTATGTCTTCCCCCCTTCAGTTTCCTTATAAGCTTTTTGCCTTCTCCACCTGCCCCTCTTAATTCTTCAGCTCCCTTCCACTTGAAACTTGTGTGAAATTAGAGTAAAAAATATTTAGTGATGAGAAATGCCCTCATCTGACTGTAAATTCCATCGAGTGTGCTTCGTAAAGTAAGATAAATAAGCATAAGTAGATGTAAGAACACATTATACCGACTTGATTTTTAATGGTATGCTTTTACAGACACCTGATGCATACACCTGTCCTAGTTGCTTTGCAAGATAAATTACATAACAAGGTCCACCAAGGAACTAATTTTTATATGAAATGTGAACTTGGGAAGTTTGGGTAGGCTGACAATATTGAAAAACTTTTAGGCTTTCAGTTGCTAATAGCTCTCTTGACTATCTTTTGTTCTTGAGTGTCCAGCTGGAATAATGTGAATCTTCCTACAGTAGTTTTCTGTGACTACTTGATAGCAAATCATGATCCTACTCAGTAACTTGGAAAAACTAATTTATGTATGTTCATTAGATGTTTGTCAAAAATTATAAACATTATTCATGAAGCTTAGCTTTTGTCCATGATTAGTTTAGATGAACAGACTTTCATTATGTTTTAAGAAATAAATCCTTTTAAAGACTTAAACCAGTGCTCTTCAGATGCAAAATTATTAATTCTCCTACTTAAGGGAATAGAGCTTTCGTTAAGCTACTATGAATGCCTTAGATAAATTATTAACATTGCCTTTTGCATAATTGCATGGCCAGGTGAAATGCTTATATATATTTCATTTATATAAAATGTGTATGAATCTATATATTGCATTTTAAAGGAGAAAACAAATGAGAGCTGCAGCAGTCTCTTGCACAGAATGAATTCTGCTTTGCATTTTGGAAGTGCTGTAAATCATTGGAGCTATGTAGTCAGAGTTTATGATTTCCATCAAAGAGCACGAGGGACATATTTCACTGTGGTCTATCCATTATTCTGCACATACTTGAAAAGAGAAACTCAAACAAAGCTCTCATTAGGAAACATTGGCATAAGACTAGCAGAGAATTCATTTACTTGTACAGTGATACAGCAAAGAAGTCAGTGAGAGCCATATATTACACTGCCACAGCAAATGGAAGGGTTGAAAAGGAGATGTGCATCTAGACATGTATTTTCTGTACAGCTCTTCCAAAGTTTGTGTTTGTTCTTATTTCTGGTAGCTTGAAAGCAAATGAAAATTTATAGCTGAAGTGTCAGGGAGTGGGGAGGGCTGCCTGCTCCTTCAGCACCAAGAACTACAGGCTGAGCCCACGTGGTACCATGGTGAGCAGGGCAGCGCCCAGCCCCATGGCACTCATGCAGGGCAGCCCTGGGGGCAGCAGTGGTGGGCAATCAAAGGTCCTCATCCTTAAGTGGGGCCATAGTGATGAGGCAGATCACAAGGGATTCGACTCAGGGTCAGGCCCAGCGATGATAACCAGGGTCAGACCACAGTCCAGTGATCACCAGGCAGGTCCACAGTGACAAAGGGAAGGTCAAGCTGGGATATCAGACCCCTGGATTGGAGTCTGGATCAAGAAGGTCCGTGGCCAGGCACAGGTGGGTGCTCCTATGGTATAGCTCTGGCCAAGATTGAGGACCAAGACCTGAGCTGAATTGGGATGGTGGAGGTCCCAGGTGAGTCTGGTCAGGGCAATTAAGCCCTATTAGTGTCCTCAGGGCCCTGGCATAAAGCCGATAAAAATCTAATGAGAGCCTCCTGGTTGTACAACAACAGCAACTTTTCTAGTAATAGAAGTGATGAGCATTTTCAGGAGTGCTACATAAGGGGTAGTGTAGTTTACAAATGTTGTCCTGGCATATCTGTACCTATTTCATTGCTTCCCTGTCTAGGAGGGGCTAAGGTTAGGGCTACTCTTGTGGTTCAAGTCTTGCCAAAGTAGCAGTGCAGGAACCACTTAAGGGTATTTAATGGGTTGGCCAGAATAAATGGAGGGATAGGCAAGAGAAATAGTGTCTCAGCTGTACATATGCTGGTTTGGGTGGTGGTATGTTTTTGGGTTTTTATTTTGTAGGTTTGAGAAAATGTCAGAAAATGCTGAAAAAAAAAAAGTGATGTATACTCTGTGTGGGAATTTTTTTTTTTTTAATTTGTCTTGCTGAATATTTTTCTTTATTTTAGTTCTGCAGGTATCATGCAAAATACATAGAGCCTGAATCACATTTAAACTTTAATTTACACTAAATGAAGTTGATCTTGTCAGTCTGTATTCACTGGCTCTTATTGAATCTGTTGCTGTTAGGATGATGTGATACATTCATTTGGTTTCTTTATAGACATGGAAACATATTAATTGTAGCATTATTGTTTTTCAAGGCCTATTAGCGCCTTTCTCTCTGCCGCCTGCTAAACCGGTACAGTAAGTTCACCAGACTGGGTTTGCCCCCTTTTTGTTGTAGGTGGCTATTCTTTTTTCTTTTTTGATCATTTGAACTCAGATGGTTGGGTTTTGGGCATACTCTTGTCAATATTCAAAACATACCCTTATCCTTAAAAAACGTTAAATGTTGAGAATTCTCTTAAGTAATATTACAGGTAATGCTGAAAATCTTGCAATTCCATGTGTTTCTTCAGTTATACAATAGCGGTTTTAAAGGTTTATTGAGAAAAGTGCATGGTATATCTATGATTTCCTTAAAAATTGATCCTCTGGTGCTTCGGGAGAGTTTTAGTCTGTGAGTCTGGGTTCCTATTCTACTTCATGGCTCTGCCATATCTCGTAGTTCTTATTGGAGCTAATGGACTTCATAACCTTAGCAACAAGCGAGAAAGTAGTTCATTCAGGTACTGTGTGTGGTCAGCCTGGATGAACAGTGGAGTAGGTCTATAGGTTATCTGACCCATATTGTCCTTAAAATACCATGTCAGTGTTTGTCTAAGAAGGATCGATCTGTTTCTGAGATTAACTGGTATTCTCTCTAGTATCCTTGGGGGTGGGGCAGAAAAAAGAGCAAGAGAAATTTAATTACCTTTTCTTAATAACTGGAAACTTGAAGTTATACATGTGTTATGGGAAAAGCATATTGCCTCAGAAAACCTGCTCTGTAAGGACCTGTGGGAATGCACAAATTTGAGATGGACTTCACAAAGCAGCATTGCTTGAGCCAGTCTGCCTTATGTTAGCGTGAAATAAGTTAATTCTTCCCTGTATTGGAATGATGAGTGGATTGGGGAAGAAGTTAGGATAGACGAAGTTACACCAAGAGGCCAAATATGTCATATTTTGTGGTTCAATCTCCAAATGACAGATTTCTTGTAATTCAGTTTTGACTGCTGCCATGATTCTGAGTCCGCTTTAGAAATGGGTCTGAAAGCTTTTCCATCAAAGTACATGTTGAAAGTAGTTAAAGGCTGTAATGTGCACATATAAAGAACGCTAAAGGATTTTGTCTGGATCAGCTGTAGCTGTTTTGTTTTAGATCTGTTTTATATGAAAATTGTTTTCTGGGCATTATTTTGCTCCCAGCCAAGCCATGGCTTCGTCTGTGGGTAAAATGATTAGTTCTGTGTCAGAGGTTATGAATAGCAAAATGTCTCTGTAGTAGCAGTGTACTGCTATTTGGCATATCGAAAATGAACCGAGACCATTAGTTGGCTTTAATTGTGTTCTCTGCAAATAAGTGTACTGCTTATTTTAAGTAGAAGGTCAGTAGAAGCTGAACACATTTCATATTGTCTGAACTATCAAATTTCAGGAACCTAGAAAATGTTCCTTTGTCTGACATAAACACCAAGAGATCATGGAGCCAAAAGCACAGGTTAGTGATACTTGTGACTTAGTTTAAGATTTTTCTAATCAAATTTGTCTTGATGTAGGATTAGATAATGGCTTTGCTGCCAAGTCTGTGGGTATGTTGAGGTTATTCTTAGGATTTATGCCATGGAAAATTCAACCACAAAGCTAACTAGGGGTATGAAGGAGAGAGAGAGGACGTGTACTGGAGCCATTGTGTGTCTGGCTGGTCTGGGCAGAGGACCTGGATTGGAAATGTGATGTGGATCCTGGTAGTATTCTTGGTAACATGGTGTGTAGACCGTATTAGATACGCGTGCTCTGGGGGCTAGAGTCTCAAAATTAATTGTCTACTCAATGTGAAATGAATCCCAGTGGTATCACTGATGTAACTGTTCTGGTGATAGAGAAATGCACATTTCCTTGTCTTGTTTCTATTCGCCTTTATATATGAACATAAACATGAAGGAGCATTATTCTTCTAAACAAATGCAATAGAATTGAGAAACAAGATTATTACATACTTTGAGAACACATTAGTGTTCAAATTGTCAGTTATTAAATAAGGAATTAACAGTTATGTTAAATGGGAACACTGATCTGCATGTTTAACATCCTGGTAGATCTTATTGAGAGAAGCTATTTTGACTCAACAAAAGTCAGCTCTCAAAACTCCTAAGAACCAATACATGAATGAGCACAAAGTGCCACTTAGTACAGCGCTGGCTGGTTGCTCCTTTCTGACTGACAGCAGAGATGGGGTAAGGGGTTGGAAGGGGAGAATGAGTTATGCTAAGAGTGATTTATGAATTTCAAATAATTGACGTTTCAAACCAGTGTTCAGTTCTTCATCAGTGAGAAGCATAGCTTGTTTATCACATTCTTAAATGGATGAAAGGAAATATATGAATATTAATGTAAAAAAAAAAAGCTTTATAAATGGTTGAGTGAGAACTTTTCAAACAAATCTTAATGAGGATAGATAATAACATGGATATTTTCTAGCTAAATTTAAACTGTTTTTCAATCCTGCCCAGAGGGGACACATGGACCTTTGTAGTCTTGCATATGCTTTCTCTGCCGAGGGGCAGTTGTATCAAAGAGTAATCTCAAAATCTAAGTTTGAATTGTGGAGTTAAAAAATTGTCACCTGAGGCAAGAGTTTAGTTCTGTATTCTCTGCCAATGACAGCAGTCCCCAGACTTGCATGGACCTAGACTTACATGGAAAGAGTTATAAGGCTAAAGGAATAATTTCCAGAAATCAGTAGAGGAGCTAAGCTGGGTGGGAATGAAATGCAGCACTGGCTGCTTTATCAGCTGGCTAGCCTAGGATAATTGCATATGTCTGGCCTAGTAAATATTTCCATTTACATGCAATCCTTACAGTTGAATAGTTTCCTCTTTAATAGCTCTGCACCAGAACATCCTGAACTTTAGTTTCATCTAAAGTCAGGGTACAAAGTGACCTTTAGATTGTGTTAGTATTTGAACTGTTGTGCACACATCTACAAATAAAATCATAGGTAACTTTACAGGTTTAAGAAGTTATTGACCAGTGGTTTGAGGATGTTTGCAGCATTTAAATAATGAGTTTAGTCTATATAGTTTTCGTTCGCAGCCAGGGATGAGAAGCATGTCCCAAGTCAGCCTGGCAGTTGCCAGTGCTCCTCACAGCTACTGCCCTGAGCAGTGGTCTGGCTCCCTCCACTTGCACCAGGCGCCCTCTATGTTCCAGGTGCTGCCAGGGAGGTGCTATAATTATTTTTGTGTGCTTTTCCTAACAATATTTAGGAAATTGCATTGTAGGCTGCTGGTATCTACTTCAGTTCCCAGCCTGCATATTAAATGTCCATCAGCATAGGATTCAGCAGTTCCATTGCATCACAGGTGCAAGGAGCCCAGCTTGGTGCTGCCTGCATTGGTGCTGTTTGCTGGGGATGGATGTGGGAGGATCTGACTTGCTTGTAGAGGGAACAAGATGCGTCTCTCCTGCAGAGAGCCTGGGCTCATGATTGTGCAAGTGTGCTTGAATGACTCTGAGGTGCCTGGGAACAAGCAAAGCAATACAAGTATATTTATTTTTTACTGAAGGTATTGGTCCCTGGGATATAAGGACTATGTTGGATTAAGGTTTGGGTGTTGAAAGATTCTTGAATTTTAAACTGATCCCAAATTCCAGCCTTTTTCTGGATCCTATAGTTTCTCTAGAGTTAGAAAAATGGTCAGTGTGAAGGAAGACTAGTGCTTAAT
Source organism: Calonectris borealis (assembly GCF_964195595.1). Lineage (NCBI taxonomy): Eukaryota > Metazoa > Chordata > Aves > Procellariiformes > Procellariidae > Calonectris > Calonectris borealis. The sequence goes on along the minus strand of NC_134321.1, from coordinate 4,150,138 downwards.
GTTGTTTAATCACACAGTGGCATATTGAAAGTTAGGGTTACGGAATCTAAAGTTAATATGCAACAGGAAGAAGAAAGAGACATGTAAAAGTATGATTTTGCCTGAATTCATGGTGAATTTAGGTGCTTCAGATAACCTTCTGCTTGTTGGCAGTTATGCAGTATGTGATAACTACATTTTTATGTTGAAGGAGAGGAGGGGCTAATATTGAGATGTATTCAGTCACCTGAATACTCAGAAAAACTGTTTTCTTAATGTTGGTCCAAACTGAAGAAAGGGTGGATATGGATGGAGAAGGACAGATGAAATAGGCTGTCCTGTATTCTGTGATAAAGGAGTGTGGAGAAGAAGAGGGAGCAGGGTCTGAACGCCAGGGTTCTGCTTAATGGATATTAAAGTAGTTGGGATTTGAAGCACTTGGATACAGTATTTAATATGTGAGCATTAACTGCAGCTGTCATGCTGTATAGTGGAATAGCACTATCATTATTTTATTACCTTTGATTAGTTGAAATTGTCTCTTATAGCAAGAAAAAACACTATAAATGCATTTACCAGCAGCTGTATATATGCCCAGCACTGGCATCATAAGGAGATGCTGCATTACAGAGACACCATTCATCACACTTTAGATTTGAGGCAATATCCTCTTTCTAAATTAACGTCATCACCTTATGACAGCTGTGACCACTAGCTCAGTTATAGTTGATGAGCTTGTCACTGTTTCCAATATAAATTCTGTCTTTAATAGATTTATTTGTAAGTTAGATCTACTTAGCTATAAAAATCTGCTCTGGGTTGGAACTTGGCGTATAGGGCTCTCCCTAGATGATTTTCTTCACAGTCCTTCTGTGTTTGATTGAAAACTTTTTGCCAAGTCTAGTCAACCATAATAAACTTCTGGAAATAGTAATTAAGGATCTTGATGGCTGTGTGGCTGTGTTTTTAGCCAAATGGTTCCTTCTGTGGGGAGCAGGCATAGTCTATTTATTGATGTGATGTTCCATATCCAAAGGGTGCTTGAATACTACCCTGCCCTAAATGGTTCATTGAGCAATTTTGGTCTCCCTTCTCTCTCCAAAATGCATATCAGCTCTGTTCCTTCTCTGAAGAATATCAGAGATTTGAACAAGAAAATTTCATACTAGGTTAAACAAAAATGTAGTCCTATGTGTTTATTTTTGGTTTAACACACAAAATCTTCAACTTTAATAACACTTCAAAAATAAGCTGACATGATTCACTATATCCAAAATTAAAAAATAATTTATCTCTTTTTTTTCCCCATTTCTTGGGTGAAACTATACCTAGAAAACTAAATCCATAAATATGCAATTTTATTTAGCTGGAAATGCATTTTTGCTAAAATAGTATTTATCTGGAAAAAAAGAAATTGCCGTTTTTAGTCTTGAAATGATACTCTATCACCTGTTTGCAGAAAACTTGTCCAACAATGCTAAAAAAATAACAGCTGGTAACAACCACTCACGGCAACACATATTTATCAGCAAAAATTTAAATACGAACATCTGATGACCAGATGTCTCCATTCGTATTGCACGATAAGACATTTTAGTAATCTTTGTATTTGGGAAACAAGCAATTCATCAGTTATTTTTGCCAGTTTTCATCTCAGTGAATTAAAATTTCATAAAGCACTCCCATGACAGAATACAGGTAACTGTACAGAGGGTTTGTGTTTACATGCAGGCTTTTGGGGCCATGCTATGCAGAAAACAGAAGTGTGGAACTATATTCTAGCCGATGTTAATGTAGAGCCCAGAGGAATACATGGGCTCTCATTTGTGTAGCGCAGTCACTCGTGTGACATCTTTCAGCAGTCAGCAGACTTATAAAAGCTTGTGTCGTACTCACTGTGCACTTCTCCTTGTGGTGCTGAAGAGAGAACCATGTCTTCCAGCACATGCAACATCATAAACCAGCTTGCTCCAGGTATTGTCTGGGTTCCCCCAGATCCAGCAACAGGCCATCGCCCCTATGAGAGGAGCTCTTTTAAGACAGAATATCCTGTCAGTGGATACAAAGCCGAGATTGTACTGTATGCCCTTCATTGTGCAAGAGACTTATATTCCTCTTCCTGGCCGTGATCAAATCTTAAGGCAGTTTTATCATGTAGAAAGTTCACTAAATTAATTCCTACGTATATTAACTGCTTAAATGATATATTATTAATATTTCATAAAACAAAAATTATTTTGATATTTTATAACTTAAATATTTATGTTAGATCTTTTTATCATTGTAGTTGAGGAAAAATTTGTCCTGAAGCTGAGAGGGTTGTTTCTTTCTAGGGTACGCAAATGCTAGCACCAATGTTGATAGCAAAGTGCAGTTACAGGAGGGCAGTTTTCTTGCCTATGTTTATTAGTGTGCTGTGCAGTCACAGGATGATCAAGAAATCTTTCTGTGGCATTTATTGCCATGTGGGAAGGTCCAGTGAATGCCAGCCAACCAACCAAAGCGTGGTCTGTGCAGGATGCATGTTCTCCACGTCTTCCTGATTTGTGTTTCTACTCTGCAGGTTATTCTGTATCAGAGGAGCGATCAAGCTTTCAATGGAAACAGGAAAAACCTCCAAGGCAATGTTTAGCTTAGCAGCTCATTCACATATATCTATCTATTGTAATCTGTAATTAGCTACAGTTTACTGAAATGCTCCTGGCACAAATATTTTCACATCTACGCACTGTTTCACTTTAAATTTCATCTCATTAAAACATCATAAAAAGCAGTACCTTGACACGCTTCCCATGTGACTGTATGATTAAAGCTGCTATTTATTCATTCACCAAAATCTCTTCTGCACATACACCTGTGTGTTAGTACCCTGGAGGGATGAACAATACTTGAGGCTTTAGGCTGACCCTCTGAGCTCAGTCTCAGACAAATGCCAGGTTTTGTAGCAGTGTAAAGCTAGCTTCCCTTCTGCTCCTTAGAGTTGGCTTTAATGTCTTCAAAATATGTCAGCAATGGAAAGAGGCATAATGAGTGCAGGAGGAGGCATAATTCAAATATTCTTGGAATACTAGGGGAAAATGAAAAAATGGTGAGCTTTTTACAGAGCAGTAATACCATGTCATATAAGCTTTCTTGAAGCCTGGTAAACCTGTCAGAAACACTGTCTTACTAATAGTTCATAATACCTTGTTGTAGAAGAACTAATCAGTGGTTTCTGAATCAAACTGGCAATTCAGAAATGAGTCATTGCTCGCATTGATTTTATTTTTTTTTCCATGTGGTTGGCATCTCTGTCATGAAATACAGCAGCAGTATGTTACCATCTCATTGTCACAATTATGATTCATGTTTCAAACAATAAGGCATGACCTATTCCTATGCATATTCTTTCTTAATGTATTTTGATAGTTTAGCAAAACGTATTTTGACTAAGATTTGAAAGAAAGGCTACTATTAGAAAGCCACAAGCCATCTAGGGCTGAAACTAATAATTTGTTAGAAATTCCTTACCAAATCCCGTTCTTAAAGATTTCTATTAAGAACATAGACTTTGCAACTAAGGGAACCTATGTTTTCCATAAACTGACAAGTGCACACCAATGTTTAATCCAGGCATGTAAGAACATTACAGAATATGTATGTATCTAGAGATAAGTAATATTCTGATGTGTTATGGATGTCTTCTCTGAGTTTGGAGTGGCATTCAAAGTACTGACAGTTCACCCACTGACTACTCTCAGCCATCTCTACTATCATTTCAAATCTCTGGAAAGCTTCAGCCAGCTCTAATATATTATTTTTCGAGACTTACAGTATTTTCTTCTTTCACTGCCAAATAGAAGATTTGAAATTATACAGCCCCCTAGCTCTGAGCACTGACAGTGTTGTGATTGTGAGTTATATTCCAGGTCTAACATTTCCTAACTTATGTGGCTAGAAGGGAGAACTAAAACACATAACCCTCTGGGTCATGGGTCCGTAAGAGGCAGTTACTGAGACCATGGGTTGTTCTGTACCACGTTGACTCTGCTAGCAGTGCTGTAGGGACAAGAGCAAGGATAGGAATTGTACTATCGTTTTTTTTAAAAAAAATTTTGCCTATACGGTAGAGTAGGTTAAACGCGGGACATAGAAACATTTTCTTGTGAAGGCTTGAAAATGGATTCATGGCTTCATAAGGATTTCATGATCTCCACCACCATTTCTATTTAGAAAATATAGTCTGTGTCAATATTTGCAGAGCTGAGAGCTGACCAGATATCAGAGATTGTCTGTAAAATGATTGCAATCTGAAACCAAACAGGAAACTCCCAGACCTAAAACTGTAATGATAAAGGAAAACATTCCCACAGATGCATGCCAGGAAACAGGTGAAACAGAATAAATGAACTTACATAAATTTATCACAATTTTTGTTTGATTCTAAATGAAAGTGATTATGGAAATAGATAATCTTTGCAAAATATAATCATTGGATTTAAAAGAAACTGTCATGTGGACCTATACTGAAAAAGGTGTCATGAGTCTACCTAATCAAAGAAAAAATATTGTTAATTCTCTTTGCTTAGGATTTTTTTTTTGGGGAATGGAGAAATTGCAAATATGATCTTAAACTCCATCTTGAATCATGGTACTCCTTCTGTTCTACCTTTTGTGACTGTAGAAATGCATCTATCTTCTCAGTATTACAAATGAGTGGGGTTTTTTTGTTTTCCATAATTGTTTTCCACTCTAACACTGAATTACAAGCTACAAAAAGTGTTAGAAGATGAAATGATTTTCTTATTGGTGGTTTAGGAGTTAGTTAGGAGTTAGTTAATATTTATTTGGTATTCTAAAGATCACTAACACTTGGAGAGGGAGCTCAAAAACAGACATGAAACTTAAAAAAAAAAAAAAAAAGAGGAGATATTAAATCAGAAAACTTCTCCCCGTGAGATACTCCAGGAAATTCCCATATCTTAATTCTAGTTTCTTTAATATAAATTTTCAGAAGGCTTGATCTTTCTGTGTATAAAGGAATTATCTTTTATTAATACACCCATAAAGCTGTGTGTATTGAGTTGTTCATACTGGTGATATTTCTTAAACTTTTAAAACCATTTCTGAAATAGCTTTTCAGTTAACTATACGGCATATACATAATACATGATAGTGTACTGTGGTATAAAGATTTTAATTGGTTTTTAGTTTGGATCATCTGGGTTACTTACTCTTTAAGGCATAATTTTCTAACAGAACTCTGTTCCTATATTCTTCTGTGTCCTCTCTTTTAAAGATATGGTAACACACCACTCCTGCACCCACTGAAAGAAAATTGGTTTTGCTATTGTTCTAAGAGAAGTAGGAATTAACTCCTACCCAATGCTCCCCGCACAGCTATCTGCTTTTTCTTGTCCCCTGCTTCCACCCTACAATGTTTGGTCTTCAGTCATGTGAAATACATGAACTCTCTGTTCAAAGAGTATGCCTTTGAATCCACTGGGACTCCTACATAAATAAAGTACATTAAAGGCTGTCAGGGACCAACCCCCAAGGATAAATCCAGAGCTTAGAAGAGGAAAATGTAAGTTCTGTTGAAACCAGTATGTTTATACCAGCATATACAGCTAAAGATAAGGCCTCGAATGATAAGCAGCAGATAGGATCGGACCACAACGTAAACTTGCAAAAAAATTCAGATAAATACATGTTTTATATACAAAGAAATGCTTCCATAAATCGGTAGGGAACTTCATAATCACAGCTTCAGAACTGAAAGTGTAATTGTTTTATCTGATTTTCCTTTTTTTTTTTTCCTTCTGAAGTGTAATTTCCTGATACGAGGGGGGGAACTCTTCACTCTTTGATTTATTTTTTAATTCTTTATTTTTGTAATTAGTTTTTCAATTTAATTAGCTTTCCCTAATCACTCTCAGTAGTGTCAGTGTGTTTGTGGAACAATATGAACTCCCTCTGGCGGTCAAACAATACTTTTGGAGTCTTTCATGTCAAACCAACAGTACAGTGTTCTTCCAGGAAAGGGTCGTTGTATCAATGCTTATATACCTAGCTGTGAATTTTATGGTATCTTTCTTCTAGTCCTGTGATAAATGTGGCACTTACAATTTTAATATGATATGGACAAAATAACTTCAGCTGAATCACTGTAAACAAAATTAATTGGCTTCCAAAATTTTTATTAAAACTCCTAACCCCACCCAGCTATAGAGAAATCCCTTTTGGTAGGGGAGGAAACCTCTGTAAGATTTTCCAGTTTTCACATACATTTCTATAAACAATAAGACATGCTTTGTCATTAACTATTGCAAAGGTACAGTCCCATAAAACACCTGCATTCCCTGTGCACTCTCCTTTTAAAAGGCTGCTGTTGCTTAAAACAAATTATTAAAAGCACAACTGTTTCGTGAAGTAGTTATTTACGGATTGGCAAGCTTTCTTCCTCTGCTCTTGCTTTATCTCCCGGGGCGGTACTACCCAGGTGTGTTTTCCAATACCATTCCCAGCTGCAGTGAAGGATGCTCCTGGCCTAGTCCCACACTCCTTGTTCTTTGCTGCCACAAACAATTAATATTAGTCAGCTCACCCTCTGTCTCCACTCTTTCCTGCTTTCTGAGAATATGCTGCTAATGGACCACCCATGCAGCAAGCCTGAATCCCTAATGGATGTCTACAGCAGAGAAAAGGGACATACTTAATTTCAGGTGTTCAGCAGGAGGAAATCCACATTAAGGGCAAAGATTAGAACAAAGGCCAGTGAATTGGATGACATGTGTGATCATTTATTACACTTTAATCAAAAAGTCCAAAGATAGTTGCTTTCTACTGTGAAGATGTTAATCCAAACTATACCTAGTGCTTCTACATAATACATGCACAATCTTTACATCTTTTACAACATATTTCTGATACAGGGGAAGGAACAAAACCCACAACTTACTTGAAAGATTCCTTATGAACATGTAAAAAAAATCCTAGCAGAGAAAATATCTGGTAAGTTTTGTGGATGTCAATGATAAGATACAACAGCTATTGTAGGAAGATCAGCTATTAAACTGGCAAACGAAATGAGCTACAGTTTTTCCTAGAATATGAAATTTAGGACAAGAAGAGGAAAAATGATCCCAGGTATGATCCTGTGCAGTGATACCAGCAGTTCCATAGCTGCTTGCTGTTTACTGTCACCGCATCTCACCACTCTGCAGCACGTAAAATTATCTCTCAAATAACCCTCGCCTGATGATGAACCATAATGAAAACACTTCACAGATGCTACAGATACTGATGAATCACTAAAACAGCAGCAACCAGGTCTTCCCACACTGCATATCAAAATCTGTACAAGTCTGAAGTGCAACAAACAACTGTTTTAGGATTTATTGTTGCTTAGTAAATGCTAAGAGGAGTATTGTCTTCTCAGAGTATATGTGTCTTAAATATGCCTTAAAGTTTAGGAAGCACTTTTATTTTACTTAAGCATTTACACAAATTACATTCACTATTATCTGTGCTGAACAGGACTGAATAGCTTAAACAAATCATAAAATAAAATTATATTTTGACCTGTTTGAATATGGCTTTACCACCAATCTTTACAAATAAGGTAAAGCACCCGACTCAGTGAATGCCAGTCTAGATCTAATAGAACCACAGGATCATTAAGTATTTCATTTCATATCAATAATATCATAGACTCTGTTAACAGATAAAAAGGGTTTCTGAGAATATCTTTTTACTTGCTGACATATTCATGCCATTCTTAGTCAATAGCTCCCTCTTTAGTCCTTCAGCAGAGATCAACATTAATTTGTCTTGGCAAATAAAGTTGGTTGTTTTATATGAATAATGGCAAAAACATTCATTAGCTTTTGCAGAGAAATTTACTCCAGAAAAGCGAAACAAAATAATGTGCTGATAAGTGTAAGCTTCCTGACAAACAGCATTTGCAGCTCTTAGAGTCTGCTTTGTCTTCTTGGGTTATTTTGGATAATTTGTCCAGGATGGAATATAATGTCTTTGATCTCCAGACTCTAAACTGATTATGTGATGTTAGCAAAATAATTGAAATGGAGGAAAACACAGATGATGTAAGAAACTAATATACTGAACAATATAGTATGTATTAAACTGACAATGGCAAAACAATTAGAATATGCACTCATGCTATATGTAAATGTAAAAACATCTGCATACAGAAACACCTAGAGCAGTGTGATCATGGTGAGGAACAAAGCTAATTCAAAGTCAAGGATAATTTAACCCATTTTATGAGATCATTCTCTTGTTGTTTGATTAATATCAGCAGTTTTTTCCCGTAAGTACAAAAAAGATGTGTAATTCTAATGGCCACTTAAGTAATGAAAACAATATAATTAGAGTAATAAATACAACTCCATGTTTTCATAATTAGAGTAATAAATACAATGTCGTGTTTCCATAATTTATCTGATTTTTATCTGCAATTTTTGTTATACCCTAACACTTAAGGGCCTAGAAAGTAGGTAGTGAAAATAGACCAGAATGTAGTCACTATCCCACGAATTATCTCGATTCTGGAGGCGGTAAAAAAAAAAAAGAAAGGTGGGAATGGGCTAGAAATGTCTCTGAAGGTCATGGTATCTATCCTATGTCTGATGCTGCAGTAATGATAGAACAAGTGAAATAATAACAGTAGAGATAATAGTGATAGTTTAGAAAAACTGCGAACTTTGTGAAATTAATGATACTCTCAAATCTGCCAATATTTATACCCTCCTCTTATTCCCTTGCAACTTCCAATCCTGATTTTCTTCTTGTGCAGGCCTAGAGGATCCTCTGGGATTTCATCTTAATTGTTAATGTTCCTGTATTCCTATGAGGAATTCAGTATTGTTTTAACATATCCCTTGAAATTCCCAAGCTGTGGCCAGTGCACCCTCATGGAAAACCACAGCAGCTGAAGTCCTTGTGTCAGTTGCAGTCACTGTGGGTGATGCTTTCCTTTCAAAGTCTAAGGGGCCAAAAAGGGAGAGGAGCCACTGGAGCACTGAACTCCCATTGATATTGGGAAGACACTGCTTCAGGTTTATAATTTTTAAAAATTTTTTTTAATGTAGTGTGAAGTCACTGTTAGTGAAGGATTGGGTAGTTGTGGGTTGATGTTTCTTTCTTTATAACGTGTGTGAGGAAAGACAGGTCTGTGTGTGATGCCACATGGTAGATACAGAGCAGTTGGAAAGGAAAAACAGACAAATGAAAGCATCAAATTCAAAGAGCTGCTGCTTCTTCCATCTGCTGCTGCCAGTCGTATTAGGCTTATTTTAAAGGACAGATATCCAGGGGACACTGTCAGCCTCCATATTCTAAAGCTGTTTTAACATATCTAACTTTATTTATTGATAAGCATTAGAATAACATAAAGAAGTTATGTTGTGCTAACAGTGAATATAAAATTCACTTTGTATTGTTCTAAATGGGTAGTCCTTTTTTGGTTTTGTTTTTTTTTTTTTCTTTTTTTCGAGTTCACCTTTATATACTGTACTGTAGTACTTGACTGTCATTGAGGCATGTTAGATATACCTAACAAACATACTAACATGGTCTGGGTTTAAAAGTGTAACTTCCAGGATAAATTCTAAATGCTCCAGATGTTCTAAAACTGTCCAGACTAATTCAAATAATTTATGAACTGGGAGTCTGCCAGCCTGTATCTGGATCAGTGTTATGTAGCCATGCTTTGCACCTGCTTCTGAGCTGCTGGGAAGTAACAACAAATTTATTAGGAAGTCCTGTGACTATTTTTTTCCTTTTTGTGCTGAATAAATTATTTCCTGTATATTCATAGGCACAACATGCCCATATTAAGCAGCAGGCTATAGAGTTCTTCTATAGATGTTATATTTTCATACTTGAAAGTGACAGAAGAAAAATTCAAGTCTCCCACCCACCCATTCCTTGTCTGCCTTTGAAGTCAGGAAATGATTCAGCAGTGCTGCTGCTGAAGCCAACACTTCATTCAGGGAGTGACACATCAGATGCCTTTTTTGTGTTTTGGGGAGGTTTTTTCCTGCATTAACAGTTTGGTTGGGTTTTTGCAGTCAGAGCAAACCAGTCAGTGATCTGTTTAAAGAAAATTATGAAATCACAGGCCTTCAATGCAGATAATTATCTGTATTAGTTATGTAAAGGTGGTGTCATTCTCCCAGCGAGTCCCCCTGAAATGGCTGAAGAGGTCATCTGCAGGCACAGACCGTGGAGAACCTTCATTCAAAACAGAGCAGGCCAATTCATGCAAACAGTTATTCAAAACAAAATTATTCACTAGCTGCTGAAAAAATGTAAATAATTTACTCAGTGTGTACTATTTGAAAATCTAAGCAGTAGCAAAGTAGCATGAAAATATTATTGTCAAAAAATTTATGAGATCGCTAGTGGGGAAGAAATTATTCATATAAATCCTATATGATTCATTTCAACAGTTCTAATTCAAGTCTTTCTAAGCTTTTAAAATGGTTACACTAATTGATTAACTTTTGATAACCGCTTATCTCAGGCCAGGAAATGTGTGGATCCTTTGTGGTGGGACATAGTTGAGCTGCAGTGCTTACATTTGTGGTTCATTGGCTGTGTTTTCTGTTAGTTCCATGGACATTGAATTGCAGAAATTAATGCACAAAAGTCCCTTAGGTCTGGTCTTTTCATAGATTGCCATTCTTAGAAGGTGGGAAATCCTATGAAAGGTCTAGAGGTTTCAGCTCTGCTTTAGGCAAAAGCTAAAATAAAACGAGAATGTTAATAAAATCGGTGTCACAAAAAATGAAGATAGTACCTTATTCTAGACTTTACAGTGTGTCAGTGCTGGAATTGATTTTAACAGAACCCTGATCTTATACCCCATACGTGGGAGCTGCAGAGAAAGGGGCAACTGACACATCTAAACTTGTGCGACTGCAATTAGGATCTATCTTCCATTTACTCTTTCTCACTTGATATACCGAGACTGGTTGGGTTTTTTTGTTTGTTTTCATGGGATTTATTTTTGGGGGGTTGTTTCAAACTGTATTAGATGACCAATATTTTGACAATATCAAGAAATGCATCAAGTGTTTCTCATGCTTGTAAGTTACATCCAGATAGTATATGAACATACACTACTTAGTCTTTATTTATATACATTCTTCCTATTGCATTTATCTTTTTGGCCAGAATCTCTCATGTGACAGATTCTCACATGAGTTAAGGCTGTTCTGTAAAAAGTCTTGTGGGTAAAGATCATTTCTTAGGGAAGAAGATGATACATCTCCTGCACAACTGTCCTCTGCATAGCGCTCGTTGGGGTTGGGGTGGGGAGAACAAAAACCAAAAAACCTATATGGAGCCCACTGCCATGAACCCTGCTGCCCCGTTTGCAGGGGAGGCATGGTCTCTTGGGTGGTAGGCATTCTCGCTTTGTAGGTTCCTGCTGACACTCAGGCATTCAGGTTTTAAATAAAAGGATCCTGCCCCCAGGGCAGGCGGTAGCAGCTCCCAAAACTGGCACTCTAATAAATGGAGGCAGTAGTCCATGCAACATGACTTGCAGAAAACACGAAGATTTGGTTATAGTTTTCAATGTATGGAGTGCAGCCTCTTGTTTTATTCACTTAGGAAGAGGGCCGGGGCTTTAGCATTTTTTTTACCTCCGAGACCAATAATGAAGACCCTGTGGACAATAACCCCTCAATGTGTTTCTGTGACAAACTTTTATTTTAAAGCTAGGCTTACATATAGCACAGAAATACAAATCATGTACATTGGTACATGTAAAAATATTGGTAGCATTTTAAAGAGGTGTTTTAGATTGGTATTTAATTTGCATTTAAAAAACATTTATTACCAGTTAATGAATCAATTGATTGCTCAAGGAGCACTTAATGAGATTTATTGCCTTATAAAAGAGAAAGTTAGCAGCTAAATAACAGAGAATGTAACTGTCACTACAAGTGTCATTATATTTGTACCAACTCAGAAATGGCTTATAGAGAGGGCAGGTGTGGTGGTGCTGGTTGATGGGTGAATATTGGCAGGAACCTCTTTAAATAAAGCTACTGAGATGCAAGAAAATTGTACATAGATAAAATAATTGCAAACACAAATGTCTGACTGGAGTAGTCATCTGATGATCCCCAGAAAAAAGAGATCAATGGATTTGGATTCAGTTCGGTCCTAAAGAAATAAGTGGAAGAGAACTTTCTGCACAACATCTGCAAAGCCACCCTAAAAATTCATTCTAATCTTGGGGGGGAAAAAAAACCCAACAAGGACTACAAAAGACTTCTAAGTTGTGCAAACGTCCAGTAATTTCTTTGATAAGCTGCTTTATAGAGAGCTTTGCTCAGTATTCCAGTTCCTATTACCCATAGGATTGTGTTGCCTCTTAAAAGCAGTTTGTCATCTTTTGTTACCCATGTTTAAAAATAAAAGTGAATTCTTTTCAAGGTCTGATAAGTAACCTTAAACATTCTGCCTCTTGGCTTTTAAACTCTCTCATACTTTATAGTTTCAGAATTCCCTTTGAATGTTACTGAGACTAGAAGAGGAGCTCAGCTGTGCCTCATGCCCTACTGCGATTACTGCCTCCCGGAAATCTTTTTAGGGAAAACTGCTCTCTGAGTTTCCTTCTTTGTTTTCCTTCAGGAAATATGAGACAGTTTGCTTTACTCTTCTGTAGTATAACTCAGCTGAAATGACATAATAAATTAGTATTTTAGTTCTGTCTAAAACACAGGGGCTTTCTTGTTCCTTTTGCTACATCTGCTTCTTTGTATTTCTGTTTTCAGTTGCTCTACCATCAGTTTTTAACAATACAAACATTCTAATTTTCAATTTTCTGTTAAATAAAATGCCTCAGGTGTTAATCCATGCTTCACTGGTATCATCCTCTAGTTTGTCAGTGCTAAATATGGATCGTTGTCTGACTCTGCATCCTTTTTCATTAGACAGTTTATTATTCTGGCATGATGTGATCCACCTTATTGGACTGGAAATAATGACCACAGTCTGATTTATGTCTAAACCCACACTACAGGGAAAACTGCTTGAACTTATGCATCCTAATTTGGATCCTAGAAATATTACTTTAACCATGTCTAGCATTTCCAAATTGTGAACTTAATTTCATTTTGGAACAGTTCATTTTCAGTGGAATAGAAATACCATTTCTACTCATTACTCCTATCTTATATTTTGCAGCTGAAATTCCAAGTTCTGCAGTGTAATAATATACACAGTTTATTCTGTTTCTTATGTTGCAGAACTAACTCCTTTTATTGAGTGATTGCCAGGGTCTAGCTCCAATAGTGTTTTGTTTTAATGTTACATGCTTTGATGCACCCTAAGTTGTATTGTACATTGTGCTGCAATTATTTTGCACCTTGTGTTGCTACAGTATGTGTTATGGGTAAGCAAGCATTCATACGTCCTGCAGAGATATAATACTTTTATTTATTTGAAGGAAGTAATAGAAACCTGCCAACATAATAATCAAGACATTTTATAAATATCACATTTTTTAAAAAACAAAATCTGAAAACAAAACAAAAATGTTTTTAGGAAACCATCTATTTGTCTAGGAGCTCAAATACAGTTTCTCTCACAGCTCAGTACTAATGTTATCTAGTCTTTTATTCCAGTTTTACCTCCGATACTGGAAGTGTTCAAACAGAAACAGTGATTTTATTCAGCAATAAGTTCAGAAGCTACTGAGAATTATCTGGGATCCCCCGTCTTCAAACACTGGTATTCTTCTTTTTAGTCCCTAGCAATTACTTAAGTGCCACAGAAAAAATTGACATTTCAGCTTTGTCCCACTACTGGATTATAACATCTTTATTACAGAATTAATATTTGTTAGATAAACATGAACCATGACTGATATTTCCCTTGATGGCAAGAGAAATTGCCCTCAAAAATGCCCATCAAGCTGTATGATTCAGGGTAGAAAAGTGTGTATATATGTACATACCCATATATATACATGCACATGTATACCTATATTACAGAGGTACCAGGATTGTATAGTTGAGAATTCAGCTGTTTTACTGCATTACCATGCCTTCACAGTTCTGGAGCGGTTCAAGGATAATACAGCTTCTGGACTACTTTAGTAGCTGAGGGACTGTTTTACCTGCCCTTGTACAGTGCCAAAGGCTGTTTTAGATTTTTCCATGTTATTTTATACATTCCTCAGTCATCGAGTCCATCTCTTCTGGCACCTGAATGCTCCTCTGGTGTTTGGCTGCAGGAATCTGATGCAGCTCAGGAGGGGTGAACTCTCTAGCTGGAAGAGTGTTGCAACCATGTGTACACAGCTGGGTTGAGGGAGTTGTAAGTCTAGTTTTTACTAAAACAATGTCTTCCAGTAAGTAACCGGACTGAGAGTGATTTTCTTTCCCTGTGTTGTTTACATGGGGAAAGAGGTGAGGTAGTGGAGTTTCTGACTGTATCAGTGACTTCTGCTGCAGTCTTGTGCTAACGCTGTAGTTGAGGGATGACTTGTTCTGCCTGTTTCTTATTCACGGTGTTCACCTGTACAGGACAGCTCTGAAGGGAGAACACACCAAGCTGTCCATCCCTAGGAGGCAAATATACCACAAGGTGGAAAAGAAGGCTTTTCACAGCTCTGGCTTCAAGTTAGTGGTTCCTATCAAAACTTGTGTTTCACAGCAATCACTCCATAGCAGAGTTGCTTATTATTCTAAACTCTTCAAGTATTTCAGATAAGATGATGTGGGAAATGACAGCCTTTGAAAGTGGCTGTTATAGTATTATGCTATGTTATAGTATTAGGGATCTCCACTTGTTTTGACTCTTCCTCTCCCTAAAGTACAGTTATTTGTTCCGTACATATCCAGAACATCCTTTTACAGAAACCATGGAAATCTTTTGTAATATTGCCCAACAATTCACTCCCAAGATATGCACTTTTGTAGCAGCATATAGTAAGTGGAGGTATTAGAAAAAAAGACAGACATGTCTGACTTAAACAAAGGATGAATTACCGAATTGGATTCTGGCCCCGTTCCCCCCCCAAGTCCAGTTGTTTTGTTTTGGGGTTTTGGGTGTTTTTTTGTTGTTATTCTTGCATGGGTTTTGTTTGTTTGGTTTTTGTATTTTTTTTTAACCCTTATCACATTTAGCATCAAAAGAAGTGTTTGTATTTTAGAATGCAGAGGCTGAGTGTATTTAGCTCTTCGGAAAATCCAGCCACAAGAAGAGATGCTGGTCTGTACCTCCCAGCAGAGAGCTGTAAGTCCCTGCTCGAATGGTCAACCAGTTGCTCCTCCACTCAGTCATTATGTAAAAACTGACTAAATCTCTATTCTACAGCTTTTCTAATAGTCATTTTGTGTTCTCTCTGTGTCACACACATATGGACACACCCACTCCATAACCAAGGATGTCTTTTCCAATGAGAACTTAAGGAAAGTTGTAGATTTCTGTTAAAAAGTTAGCTTGATATGTCCTTGTTTTTCATTGGATAAAAAATGCTTTCAGTTCCTTCCTTGCCCTGGGTACTGGACTGTTGCTAGCCTGGAGTAAATAAAAATGCTGACTTCAGCTTCTCTGAAAACCTAAACGGAAACGTTCTTTCTAACTCGTTAACCTTTTGAAAGGCTAATGCAAAACATTTTCAATGGAAACTTTCCTTTTTAACTATTTAGAGTTTTCAGTAGAGACATCTGGGTTGTTTTATATGTAAAGTAAAATATTTCCAGCACATTTTTCTTCACCATCTTTTTTATTATTATTATTTTTCCTTTTAACCAGGTTTTTTTTGCTGGAAAAACTTTTCTCTGAATGTTCTTTCAAAGACAAGAATCTCTATAAATAGTTATCTAAAAATATGGCGAGTGACGATATGGTCAAAAGGGTGTGGGCATCAAGATTTTCACCTCAACATACAGCTAATGTAGAAGAATATATCAGTTTTAGAAAAAAACAGACAGGTTTTTAGTATGGGCATTCAAGGTAACAAGCTTTTTCAATATACTCTTCAAAATTGAAGACATGTAGGAATCCGGGTGTCTTCCAAAATATAAGACACGATGTAAATGTTCACTTCTCTGAAAATGCTCAGGTTTTCTCACAACTCTGCCTTCTTCCATCCCATATCTCTGACTGAAAGTGCTATGATATCGCTATCCTGGAAGACAGAGGTGACGCTTTCGGAAAAGGAAGATAGGATCTGAGGTGGCATTTCCAGGAGTGACTGTGGTGACTTCATGGCAGTAATCCCTGCAGAGATGTAAAGATTACTGCAGAGATGTAAAGGAGCTAGTATAGAATACCTGGCAGCCCTTATGGTGGATAGGGAGTCCCCAGAGTTCATGTTTCTATTTTATGGAAAGTATTGTGTTATTTTTGCATCATCAGTATCGGTATTCAGTAGTTGTCATTAACAGGTATCTGTATGATAACATCATCGCACTTATTGGTAAATACGGGTTTTGTAATAATCATGTTGAAATATAAATCCAGAACATGCTGCACTGCAGGATGTACTGAGCATCTACTACAACAAACCTGTTGCTTCCCTTTTATATTTTTAAGCAGCAGTGAATCCTCTGTATTGTAGTTCCAGGCTATAATTAGCTTACATACATTTTGCCTACTGGGCATAGTGTCAGTCGACAAATTTGAGATCACTGAGAAAGTCATCCTTCCAGGTGCTTTGATGACTGCTCTTTATACTGTGGCTGATCTGTTCATGCTGTCTGTTAATTTCTTTGGAGAAGTAATAGCTTTTGAGAATCGGCTGAGAAAGAGGTCTTTGTGTTTGTGTATAGCTGCAGCTGACAGAATAATTTAGAAGCAAATGGGTCACGTATCAACAGCTTGTGTCAATCAAATCCTTATTATGACCAAATGCGGTGTCAGAATGAAATACCATTAGTCCTCTCCACACAGAAGTGCATCTTTCTCTGCATTTGGCTTTAAGTTTATTCTGCATTTTTTGCTTTATCCTTTTACGCTTTTTGTTCCTTGTCTCTTTAGGTGATGCCAAGCAATCAGTTTGTATAGACACCACAAATAGAGTCCACAAAAGAAAGAATGAACGTATTCTTGGCTTACAGCATAGATAAGACTTTTTCAAGGTAAAGTGTAAAAAGAGCGTAGGATGGATTTGACGATGAGATAGCATGGTGCTGTCGCTGCTCATCCTTTACAGGAGTGTTCCGAGATGAGATATCTGCTCAAATGTTTCGGGTAACTGGGCTATGATACACTTCTCCAGAGATAACAACTAGAAAATGTGTTTGTGCGCACTTTCTATGTATAAGAAACCAGATAAACCTTTTCTAGAAATCCCAATTCTTAATAAAACTATTATCAGTGAAATCTCTGCTCAATGCCCTGAACAGTAATAATGCTCTGTATCTTTACCTTAGAAATGTGGTACATACCTGCAGCTCCCATTGCATCCTGCAGACTGCTAAGAAGTCTTGTATGTTTTCCTTATAACTGCTGTCCTAGAGACAAATTGCTTTAAAGAGCAAACTTCTGAAGTTTTAAAGCTTTGTTTTCACTTGCAATAGCGTATTTGAAACTTTCATGGGTTTAGAAGCAGCCACAGGGAATTGCTTGCAACATTAATTAGTTTTCCAAATTTTGTTAAATATCTGTACTGCTCCACGCTTTCAGCAACTCCATCTTCAGTTGCCTGACCTAAGTAAATGCAACTAAAAAAGCACAGACTATAAAAGCTTCTTGGCTAGCCATGCCGCAGTGTAATATGCAAGATATCCAATATATCCTGGATGAAGTTCTCAAATATGAGACTTGATCCTCATTTTCCAAGTTTACCACAGAAGCGCAGTTGTTTCCTCTACTCCTGCCTGTGAACTGCAGCACGCCTGAGTAAAAGTTGGAGGAATTAGCTGCTTCAGGTACAGGCGGCAACCCCGGCCTTGAGCAATGCACTGACAACTTCAACAATTAAAGCCCATGTGTTAAAGCCTAGATTAAAGCTCAGGTTTTAGAGTGGCTTTGGCAGTCGTATCCTCTGCATCTCAGATATACAAGGAGACCTGAAATACAGCCTCATTAGTAAATTATTTTTCCCTCTTACTGTATAATTTTAGGCTTTATGACAGATCTGCAGAATCTGAACTCCGGTGGCACAATGAACTCTAAAGGGATGGATCTTGGTTTCAGGGCAAAAACTCTGTGCCTTACAGTGGACTTTCATACAGTTGTACATGTTTTTATGATATTGCATAATCTGTAAGGGATGCTGTGCAAGTACTGTTAATGACCATACAGACTATTGTAACTCTTTTTACAGGAGGAAAATTTACACTGTGCTAAATTTGGAACAAAGTGCCTTCCAGAAATGATTTTAATAGCTAATACAAAGAGCCTACTAGTTAATAAAAACACCTGGAAAACTGTTGAACATGAATGTCAACATTTTTAATGGATTGCCTTTTTTATTGTGTGCTGCATGTTTTCATCAGGGGAATACGATAATTATAAACTAGTAACAATAATGAGGTTTTGAATATTCATAGGCAATTAAAATATGTCTCTGTGCATTTTATTGGTACCCAGTGGGAAATGTTGCTCATTTTTTTAGAAATAACTGGTTCACAATCCTTGGTGAAAAATACAGGGCAGAAATCAAAACACCAAGCAGGGCATAATACTAGCAAAGTTCAATTGATTGGGAAGGAAAAGCAAATGTTACAGCATTGATTAAAAACATATATTTGTAGTCCTGCCTTCTCATTGACAGTGAATTCTCATGTGGAATAAGAGTACTGTAATTCAGGTTTTAAAAGGTGTAAGGACACTTTCCACACACTCTTCTATGAATATTAGATGCCTGTTTAGAATTAAAGAATAAGTGCAAAAAAATCCAAACAAACAAAAAAAGGGGATAACCCACTAGCATGCAAGAAAATAATAGGGAATTTTAAAATTTTAACTAAATAACTGGTGGATGTGTGTACTAAAAATCTTTGAAGCAGCATTTAAAGCTTTTTCTCACAGATTTATCTTAGTTCAGCTAAAAGTTATTGGATTCATCACATAACTAAATGAACGGTTTGGCTTTTGTTATGTAGCTTGTCAGATTATTAGCAGATGATAAGGATCGTTTTGCTGTTGAAGATATGTAAGCCCATGTTTTTCATGGATGTAGCTACATTTTTCAGTGGCTTTTTATAATATTGTACTTATTCTTGAAACTTAAACAGGGATTACTTTAGAATTACTTCCTCTTGTCTTTGGAAATGTATTTCTCATGAGATCCTTTCTTCTGATTCAGTGTACTGGAAATATTTATGGCGTGTTCATGTGCTGTGACATTGAGTTGTCATGAGACCAATTTTGTTGTCATGCATATCAACGCATAATGAGAGCCTTTAGTAACTTCATTAGCAACTCTTAGCAACTTTTCAAGAGGGGTCTTGAAGAAAGAAGGCAGCATCAACATGTACAATTTAGCAGAAATCTGCCTGGTTCCCAGCCTGACAGCCCCTATCGAAATGACACTGGGAGTTCTCCTGCAAACAACATTGCCTGAATGGCAAAAACTGAAAAGGAAAGGTTAAACATGATATTACTCTAGTCTCAGATTTGATTGATGAGTCTGCAGAATATGTTGGAGAAGAGTTTTCCATAGCAGTTGCTATAATCAGCTTTTGAGTGCTATATTTCCATTGTGGTGTGTTTAAAAACTATGCCCTCTCCAATAGAAAGAGGTGACTGCAATGAAGATTTGAGCATCCAGAAAAATAAAAGGCTGTTGTGAAAACTGATAATAAGAAAAACTTTAGTTTCTAAAGATAATTAGAAAAAATGTATAGTTACGCCAAAAGAGTAAATTAGGTAGCTTTGTCTTGACTTTACAGCCCAGCAGGGTAGGGCAGTACTTGCACTTAGTACTTCCAAGGTGATCTTCTGATTACAGGCAGTTCCCTGGCAGATTTGTGAGGCAGGAGCCAAAACTAAAACGACAGAGAATAAAACAAGTGCTACATTTTCTTCTATGAATATTTCTGACGTAGGCTCGCACTCCCATTTGTAGCCCAGGTGTCTCTAAATCAGGTAGCCTTGCAAGATCGTCGGGCGTCTGTCTCTGTAACAGCTGTGGCTGCAATACCTGTATTGCAGTATCTGGGAACATGCAAGGTATGACTGTTGTGTAGTGTCTCCCATGATACAAACGGGAGAGCCTCAGGTATTTGGGCAGGTTTTTATATTAGTGTTTTAAGTATGTTTTACCTTATATAAATTCAGTTTTAAAAATGAGTTGTGGACAGCTGAAGTGGCTTGTTACGTGTGCCAGAGGAGTTTAAGCCTGTTCTTAAAAGAACTGTATTTTATGTCTTTCCCACTGTTCAGACTGGGGCCAAGTCCAGTTCTTCTCCAATTCAGACTGAATTGTAACTGTGCCTTCCTTAATCCAGGATGGATTTTCAACTAACATTTTTCCTTTTTCTTTTTTCCTTTTGCCCATTTTGAACCAAAGACGTGATTTTTCTGGACCTCTGTTTGTGATGCTGCAACGTGAGAGAAGTGAAATATGTTTTTTCAGTCTATCCGGCTTTTCAGTCATACAACTTAAGCTTTTATTTGTCTTTTCTTTATGGTCAGGTTCATTTATTGACTCTAGCGAGATTGTTGTAGTAAGTTGCATGTGACTATGAGAAATCTCTGAACAGTCCATAGAGGTAATATTGTTCCAGCAAACATTGCTCTAATATTTTGTTGTTCATACATTAGCCTGAATTCAAAGTATGGCTCCAAATACTTGTTAAGTTTGATTCTCAAAATATGGAGCTATATCATCTTTATACCATCTCCATTTTTTGTACGTTTTACCTAGGCATGTAGTAGAAAAAAATTAATTTAATGAATTTTATAAATAGCGAATTGAAATTTAAGCAGGGAAACACACAATCTAACTGTATCCTTGATCCAAAATGAAGCATTGGCATGGAGTTTTTTTTTTTTACTGTGCCAGCTTATTTAGTAAAATACAGTAGGAATCTTTACAAACCCAGAGAAATTTTAATTAGTTCAAGCATTTTATTTAGAAAATAGTAAGTCTGAATGTTTCAATATTTTTGGCACTTTCAGAGTTTCTAAAGCAACAGATTTGTCAAAGTCAATGCGCGTATATGAGATATTTTGGCATTGCCAAATTTGCTTTTCTTGATTCGGAAATAATCAATAGAAAAATATTCTCAGCTGTAAAGCCAATACAGTAGCATTATCAGATTTTTTTGTTCATCTAGCCAATTGTATGTTTGTATGTAAATAAATATTTATATATAGTGTTAGCGTTTATATTTAGGATACCCAGCAGTCCCTTTAGCTTGAAGTCAAGAATAAAAAGAAACGTATCTAGGAAGCTCTGACCTGAGAACTGTGGAGGAAAAAACCCGCACAGGCAACATAGACAAAAATTTAATCAAGCCAAGCTCGTCAGATATCTTTAGGGTTTAGAAGATTGTAATTTTTACTAGAGATGCCAGAACAAAGAGGGAAATGTATTA
The DNA here is from genome assembly GCF_964195595.1 of Calonectris borealis. Classification (NCBI taxonomy): domain Eukaryota; kingdom Metazoa; phylum Chordata; class Aves; order Procellariiformes; family Procellariidae; genus Calonectris; species Calonectris borealis. The sequence goes on along the minus strand of NC_134321.1, from coordinate 4,128,635 downwards.
ACATAGTGCAGTCTGTGTACTGTTTCCAGCTTTCCTTCTTATTGCATGAAATATATAAGCGAATTGTTACAAAAAATATAAGCCAAGTCCAAATACTGATAAACTGTTTTAATTTTGTTCTCTGTAACAGTTTCCATCATATATAAACAATAAGCCTAAAAGCTATAGCCATTTGCTTCACAACTTCTGGGAAGTAATTTTCTAGCTCACCTTTCTTTGCCTACTGCAAGTCTGAAATCATCTGCAAAGTCAACCTTTTACATTTTACTTTAAACTTTATCCTTGATGCTTTGGCAAGGCACTTCTGAAGAAACTCTGATTTTGTCAGCAAAAATAGTAGCACTCTCTTAGGAAAGAAGCAGATACTTATAAAATCACCAGGGACTAATTTCTTTAATATATTATAATACATTTTTACATGCCACAATATTACATTGTTCTTTGATGTCCCAGCATGTAGCAAATGATTATAGTTTCATTGTGGTTGTTTGCAAGATTATGAGTGATAAGGTAAGCCGTATGCTTTCTACTTTTTTGCTTCTGCTTCGTAGTCCTTATAAATAATTCATGGAGCAAAATTACTGTCCCAGAAAAATGCAGTCTGTTTCATCAGCCCTTTCACACTTTATTGATCAGCACATATAATTTTTTAATGTGCAACATCGCTGGAGTTTTGAATACTAGTGAGTTTCTTTCTCTGTTTCACAGAATGCTCCAGCAAAGACTTCAAGAAAACTAGGACATTTCCATGCAAATATTATTTTAGGCCAAAGAAGAAGAATACACCCAGCAGGATAAATTATGCTATTTAGGATCCATTTTAAGTTTCCTGTTTACCAGATAATAGAAGAACATATGAAAAATCACATGAAATGGAAAGAGAATGATAGAGAAGAAAATTGAGCTATTTTGAAGAGTAAGCGCTAGATTCGTAGCTGGTGTAAATCTTCACACTTTCCTTATGCTCAATAGCATGATGCTGATTTTTACTAGTTGTAAATCTGCCCAACTGATGTGTAAAAGGAGTGTGATCTGTGACGAAAACAGAAGGAAAATGTAGGAAACGTTTTAAAATCATGCATCTGAGCAAGACTTAAAAGGCATTTTAATATGCTGTTCTTAAAAGCTGTTTTAAGGCAAAAGCCTTATAAGCCATTAGGTTCTGAAACTTCCTCCTAAACTTGCCCCTTAAAGCCATGCTATGTCTTTTTCAACCATTTTGTTCAACTTGTTTGAGGTACTGTTTATCTAAAGAGGAAGGTTTATATGCCGCTTTTAATTTATATGGTTCCATCATTTACTAGATGCAGCGTAAATGAGTGAGTTTGGTTCTGTAATATGGCAACTGTTACACCTGCTGTGCCCAGAGAGAACAACCAAAACCAAGGCTCCTTACAGCAGCACCTGGCAGCTTCTGTAATTCTGTTGATCTTCAGAATATATTAATTTTTCTTATTTACCAGGTAGAGCTGTTTTTCGGTTATTCCAGTGGATTAAATTCTTCTATCTTTTATTTGTGCTGTGGTCACTTATGCCACAAGTCATCCAGCTATTATCAGTGGATCTCCTTACGTGGCATAAAATGCTGTTCGTTGTTATTAAAGGAAGAAAACCAGCTCCTTTGGGCTTCCTATGACTGATCCATGTGCAAGTACTGAAAGAAGTAACCGACCTTCAGATTGTTGCATTGTGTGAGAAATGACAGAAAATGTTCTCCTAGGTATTGTTCTTACCTCTACAGCATTCTTTTTGATGTGGTAGTTAGAAACCTATTTGAAAGGAGATTTCAAATACTGCAGGGTGATAGTTAGAAGATTAGGTGTAAACCTGGTTAGAGATGTTTCAACAAAGTATTTCATCGAGAAAGAAATAGAAGTTTTGAAAGGGAGTATTCATTTTGACAAATATGTAATGCAAAAATTAGAAATATTTTGGAAGTGTCAGAATAAGTGTTTCTAGTGTTTTCAGAATGAAAACCATCCATATCTGTTCTGGAACTGTTTTTTTTTAAAAATGTAAACTCATAATAATATATAATATACTAAAGAAAAAACTTTGGAACAGCTGAAATATTTTTCTCTGACCCAACATTAGTTTTTATTCTCTCTGGCAGAATGTTTTAGAACTTTAATTTTAGTAGAAATATGATACTTTTAAACATACCAAATTTTTTTTGCTGGTTACTAGAAATATTTCTCTCCAAATGTGTAAACATGCTTGAATTTATGAAACTATTGTAGTGTTTACATTTTGATTTATGAACATTCAGAATATGGATTATGGCACTTTCTTTTCTAAAGTAAATACACTGATAGAAAAATTAAAAAAACCGCAGTCTTTCTCTCTTCAAAATAGTGTGTAAAGCATGAATCGTTCAGTTACTGTAATGATGTCTTTGCAGCTCTCTGCTAGTATCTCTATTATGGAATCACTGCTGTAAATCTTTACATCAGCATGTAGTAAGTGGGGAAAGGATGAAATTTTTATGATGGCTGATGTAAAAGATGTATTATAGGAGCAATAATAGAATGGTCTTGGAAGTTGCTAATCAGGAAGGTATTCCTCATTAATACATTTGTTCTTGAAATGAGAAGGGAAGATATTAAAAATAAAGACCACAGTCCTGAGGGCCAGTGCTGAGCAGTTAATAATTGCACTCTAACTGCAAGTCATGACATCTTAGTTTTTGTAAGTTTCTAGTCAGATAATTTGAAACAGCTGGAAATAATAATAATTAGCTAAGGAAGACTTCAGGCAAGACAAATAATACATACTGCCACTGTATCTTTGGCGTGGGATACTGGCAAGAGAGCTAATTCCCTCTTAATAGAAACCCTTTTCACGTGTGCACCAGAAGTATGTGATGTCAATTTACTCTGTGTCTTTTCCACTATGAGCCAAGAAGAAGGTGCTCTTTCTCTCCACGAAACCCAGATGGTCAAAGACCTTGGGCATAGAGGTTAACCAGACTGCTTATTTTTTATTGTCTCTGTGGACCATGAGGGCATCGTCTGGGAGTAACTGAAATGCATTTACTTTCTGGCAAGCATAGTTTGATCGAGAGCAAAATGCCCTCATGTATTTGGAGCAAGAAAAAGCTCAGTAAAAATCTGTGCAAAGCTTGTTAGGAGTTGGAGGAATTCAGTTGATGGCTACTCCTGACCTGGCTCACTTTTCTTACTGCTGCTTTTATCAGGGATGTGTGTAAACTCATAGTCTGCCTCTTAGAATTTGATTGGATGGAGGTGCTGTTGTAGATTATACTGTAACATCCAGATTTTGCACCATAGAAATTCACATAATCCATAACACAATCCAAAATCACATAATCACATAGCTGGTTGTCAACAGTATTACATTGTTTTCGGGTTCTTCTGTAGTTATTTCAATGGTTTCACCTGATGAAAGACTCCCTCAGAAAAAATATAGTCATGACAATAAGATGATGTTAAATATTTCACACTGAAAAAACATTAGGTACACTACAGATAAATACTTGCATACCTAGTAACATATTTGCACAGTTGATTTCACAAATGTTAGTATTGCAATGATTACAGATTTACATTCCATCAACCCCCCCCCCAAGCATGTGTGGATTATTTTAGGCCTGTTAAATTTATTCTAAGAATCTCCAATGTGTTTTTTATTGTGAGAACCGTTTGCAGTTTTTCTAGTTTTATATCAGTATCAAAATTGATACCCATTAGACTTTGATAGCAGATTGGAAGATAAAAGAGAGTTATGTTTGAGTAGTAAATTGGACTATTAATGTAGTATTTATCATTGGATAATAAAATATTTTAATTTATTTTTATTTCCATTGCAAAATCTAATACTAACAAGCAACATTGTGGGTCACTTTGCTATTAACAACACTGATATACGCTCATCCAAACTTCTTGCAATTAAAATTTAGTTCTTCAGTTTGAAAAAAGCAGAATGAATTGACTCTGTGAAATCCAAAGTTATATTCTATCACCATCTCAGTAAAATTAATCTCAGGTTAGTGGAAGTCATCTTTATATATCTGTAGTAGACAAGACTCTATAGAGATAAACGCCTGCAATATATCATTTTACAGTGTATATATAATCAACATCAAGAAGACCATCTTAATTTCATTTTAAATATACGAAGCCAAGAAATTTGAAGGTGTGCCTACCACAGCAACACTAAATTATGGGTCCTCTGCTTTTACCACCAAAAAAGTAAGAAAAAAGAATAAAAATTATATCTCATATGCATATCATGCTCTGTATTTTGAAGCAGACAATGTACAAAGTTGTAGTTTATTCTAGATGCATCTAGGCAAGATTCTGTTGGTCTAAGACTTAGGTATTTATTTAGAAGAAAGAAATTTTTATTTACAAGGACTTCAGGATGTATTCCGCTTTATAAAAAGAAATTAATGTAATTTTGAAAACTAGAGAAAATAACTGTAATTGTATTATGCATGTAATAGGATTCTTATGACAAAGCACCTGTCAGGTAATATTATAACCCTGTTGAAGTAGGCATTTTCTGAAATGGATAGTTACATTGTGCTACACTAGTTTTACTTGATTCGCCAATTACAACCCAGTTCTGATACTGCAAGAATAAGGAACAGGAGTTCTACATAAACCTTAACTGTTGCCTTTATGATTCTGTGATTCTTTTTTTTTATGATTTTGTGTGCCGTGATCACATTCTACCCCACATCCCCCTGTAAAATTTGTTCTCCTGAACATTTAGACAGCTGTTAGATTGCTGGTTTAGTAATGGCAATCTATATTATCTACTTAGGTCTTCATTTATTATTTCAGTGATGTGTGGGGTCTTTAGTTTGTGCCTCTGGAGTTTCCCATAATAATTAATTTCTGCACTGCAAATTTATTTTTAATCATGTCAGGACAAGAAGCAAATTAATGGTGTTCGCTGGTAAACATCTGTATTCCATGGTATGTTGGGTTGTCAGCACCTACCCTTAGCAGTACCTGCATGCTATTGTTTGGAATGAAGTGCTACTATTGTATTCTATCCTGTTTAAATAACTCAAAATTATAAATAATTTTGAAATGTTGTGGTAACTTTGATCACCTTGCAATAACTGGAAGTGCTACAGAACTTTAACAGGTCTTTGAAGAGCAGTAATTGGATTCTATGCACCACTTGTTTATTTTTTATTTAACTTTGATCAGACTCTAAAGGTATAATAAAATCAAATATAAATAAACTCTCTTAAAGTAACAAATATTTGACATTGTGAAGCTCAGGCTTGAAATATTTGAAAATTCTCTCAACTTTCTCTTAATGGGAAGGATAGGCAGAATGGGTGCTTTCTAACTAGAAGACATTAGAGAGGACAGGTCTGCACTATGTGATGGCTGCTATAATATCCTGCTTTGAATTAAGCCATAGCTTCAACTATCTATTTCAAGGATGATCTCATCTTGAAGATGAATTTTTAGTATAGTACATAATATTTGATCCTAAGTACAAATTTATATTCTTCTACTGAAAATAACATTCAGCCAGCCCTACATATTACTGTAATGAGCTTTTATACTTTTTAAAAAAAGTTCTCTAATGTTTGGGATTTTTTTGGTATTTCATTAGCAAGCTTAAAAATCAGCCTGTTTCTACTGAGGTGTTTAACTTCGTTCATTTTGTTCTGAAATTTGAAATGTCTCCCTGTGTATAAAAAAAATTTATTGCAAGTGAGCAAGATATTTCTGATTTTAATAATGCTATTTCAACTCAGACGTAAGTGGAAACATGGATTTTTAATTTTGTTTTTTTCTAATTTTTTTCATAATAACCGTAATACATACCAATAGGGTTTTTGGTTCAAAGTAGTTTTTCATTTAAGTTTTGGATTTCTTTTGGGTTTAGTAAATATTAATTGAATTTTTTCAAGGAAGAAAAAATATGGGAAGTCACTTAAATGTAGGAAGGGAAATAGAAGTAGTGCTATGGAACTTGTTTTGTGTGTTGCTTACATCTTCCTTTATCAGAAAATCAAAAGAATAATTGAAAGGATATACATCTGCTGAAGATGAGCCGATTGAAAACTGAATCTTGCACTCTGTCAGACCTGGTCAAATAACAGAACATGACCTAAAGTTGGCCAGAAAACTGTCTCCTCATAATGAATATTATTCTCAAGAGGCTCTTTTTGTGGTTCAAGAAAATATAACAGGTGTTATAACTTAATAACTAATATATGTTTTATGAAGGGAAATTTTCCTGAACATCTTTGTTAGAGACTAAAGCAGCTCTATGGGCCTGTTGTAAAAATCATAATGAAAAGTCTTATTTGCTGGGGTTAGGGACCCTGATATTCTGAGTCACTGATGACATCCTAACTCAAAAAAAACCCTACTAATGCTTGCAATTTTCATAAAAATTTGCTTGCAAGATTACTAACAAGTAGTTATGACAATGTTTTTTATCTTCAGGTATTTTTTTGCTTCTGGTCATTCAAGGAGTAGACTTTAGTTATGGTATGGGTCATTTGTGTTCTCCTGCCATGCATAAAAGTAGAAAATTCAAGTTGTTGATTTACATTAATATAGCTTCATTGGAGTCAGTTTTGATACCTATTATATTCTTCGTTCTTTTCAGAAGGTCTCCTAACCACCTGTCATACCATAACTGAGAGAGGGCATTGAATGTCTGTAGAAGATGGTTTAAAGTCTTTGTAAATAGGTCGATTCAGAAGGCAATTTTGGGTGAGTGGCTGGCCTTTTTCCAAGGGTGTTTTTTTTTTAGTTTTGTTTTGTGGTTTTTTTTTGTTTGTTTGTTTTCTATCAACATTATTTGACAAGACAAATTTTTACTTTGTGATTATGTATATACTAAATTCATTTTCAACTGATCAAAATTATTGCGGGAAATCAACTGTGTCAGAAAATGTTCTCTGGTTAACAGATATAACTAGATCTCATTTTGAAATGTGTGAAATATTTCAGTCCGAAAACAAATTAAGCGTATGGTGATCACATATTCAGGTAGCATATTTAGTGTCATATTTCATAAAGAGTGCTATTTTGAAATCTACTGCCAATATCAAAAGGAGATATAAAAGAATGAGAAAACATCTTTGGCACCACACAATTCTATTTAAATAACTGAATGTATCTTAAATCTGTAAATACTATAGTTTAAAATCTGTCATGGGCTCATCTATGTAACTGAGGAACGTATTTGGCTTCTGAAAAGCAATGGAGTAGTAATATTACATTACAGCTGTTAACAATCTGCTTTTTCAGAACAGGAAGTTTTTCTGGCATTATTTTCAATTTTGATGTAATCCAGTCCTGTCCTTTTCCCACCAGAGGCCTGGTAGAAAGTCTGTGACTTTGTCTTCCTTCACCTCAGTTGGTGTAGCTTTCTGGACTTTCCTCTTCTCATCTTTTCTTCCAGAGCCACTTACTCTCATCTTTCTCTGCTGTAGCCCTGACCCAAAATCTAATTCTTAAGAACCTATCGAGGAGGTGTTGTTTTATATATTGATTTATATATTGATGCTTATACATTGATTTAATTTTTTATCTGATAAAATTTATATAATCCTTTTCCATCTGTATCTCTTATTTAATTTTCTCCTGCTGCCCAGCTCACTCTTGATGTTCTTCAGACCATGTCAGGCCAGCAAACATAATAGTTTTCATGGGGAAGTAACATTTGTAGAGAAGCTTTATATTTGTAGCCCTGGATAAACATGTTTCCTGCACTTGTCACCCAAGTAAGCAACATCAGATCTGCAGCCTGTGGAGTGGGTCGGCGTGAAGGACAGGCTCTCTGGGCCATTCCCAGGTCTGTGCCATCTCTCCGCTGCTCTATACAACGCAAGCTTGCTTCAGTGCTGAAAATTTTCACAGCTCTTTTGTCTTGAATTGGATGTAGTTTGGCAGAGTGTGTTTTATACCAGTTGTAAAGCGCTATGTAGTGATAATGACCTACTCAACTGTCACTAGCTTCTATTTCACATGGTTTTAAGATGACCATAACTGATCATCCATAATTTATAAAATAGTGTTGAATATTGGTGCTAGTTATGCAGGTTATATATTGGCTCAGTATTTCTAGATAGAATGACTGAGACATTCATGCTTTAACCCTTCCAAATTACATGACGCTTATCTACCATCTTCTGCTTAATTTTCTGCTGATAGTGTGAAATATTGGCATTTTTCATAAGTGGTGGCACTCTGTAGTTAAGTCAGCAATACAAGAAACCCACAGTTTTTCTAACTCTTAAAGTTAGAAATGAGAAAGAGAAATCAGTTCAAACTGGGACGAGTATTCTGTAGCAGATAGAAAACCAAGTGTTTTCAAAATAAATGGATGACAAATCTCTTTGTGTTTTATAGTATATCAGACACTGAAATTGAAATCATTATGTTTGGTAGTATGGTCATCAGGTATGCTCAATCCGAGGGCAGGAGTCAGAAATCCTGTTTGGTAGTTGAGGGTAAATACAGATAAACAGAGTGTACATATTTCTAATACAGGTAACATAAAGATTACCTGGCTTGAAATACCAAACGGTTGGTTTAGACAAGTTCTATTTTTGAAGGATGCAGCTTACATATTTCTAGATCTACTGTTTCATCATTTTGTGAACAGGAAGATTGTTAATGTCTAGACTACATCTTCTACAAAATCATGTCTGTCTTGATTAATGACTAAAATCTGTAGATGAATTGTTTGAATTTTGTCCTTGAAAACTGCAAGAGCAACGTTGTCAGCAGAAAACGGTATTTCTTTCTGTTAGACGTGTTACTTTAAAAAGCTGATCTTCTTCCGTAGTTACTGAAACAATATTTCTTTTGATTTTATTGCCCATTTATGCCTTTTCCTTGAATAAATGTGTCCAGTTCACATTTTTCAAGGAGAAGGCATAAATAGATGTAGCACTTTCAGTAACACCTACCTAAAGATGTACCAGTCTCATCACCGGACCTTTCATGCGATCACCTCAGCCAGGCAGAGTAATCAAGCTAGCTATCAAATCTAATGATTAGAACTCAGGACATAATCTTTCAAAAAACTTAAGATTTATTGAAGAATAAAATCCCTGAAGCTTCAAGCATATTAGAAACTGGTACTGCAACGGTGTGAAATGGATAAAGATCATGTTGCCATTGCTATCCCATAAATTTGTCTAAGGAATAGACCCTTCCTTGCAAGTCCTGGTTAATCAGGTTTTTTAACCATTACTTTCTCAATATACTAAACTTTTTCAGCATGAGTATAAATCATTCTTCCAATACAAACAGATTTCAGTTAAATGTCATGTTCATATGAATTATAATGATCAGTGAAAAAATATGCAACAGAAAAAACTCTGGAGAGGAAAATTCATATAATGAATTCATACTAAGGTTGTGTTATGAAATTAGAACACGAAGTAGGAAATATGACAGTTAACCTGTTCTTCATGATGGAAAAACTAGTATCATGCCAGGGGACCACAATGGAGACGGTAAATATAAATCACTGTATCTCTAACCATTTACATACAAAGAAGGGATGTCTGTGTAATTCTGCTACCACTGTTGTTAAGTAACGCTTTAGGGATGGCTTGATTTAACCTTGGCCTCAGAAAAGAACCGATCATAGTTTTGTGTTTTTTTTTTCCTTGGTAAAATTAACAGGCACAGATCAGTAGTTTTTAAGAGCTAGGACATGCTTTATTTTTGCAGTTGTGTAGCCTGAAACTCTTTCTGATAAGAGATATTTCAGAATACAAATAGAAGTACTCATCAGTTTTGACAAAGAATTAATTTATAGCTCTTTACTTATACTCTGATCTTTTATCACTAAACTGTCAAGCTAAAAGACTTGTAATTCATTGTATTGAATACATGTAGCAGAAGGAAAAAATTGCCAGAGTTGATGGTTTCTATATGTATGTGTGCCTCTGAGAACGTTCCTGAAAACAATCCTGTGAGTAAAATCACTGGAACACAAATGTAGTATCTTCTCTTGCTGACTTCCATTAAAAAGTAGTTATGGATATTTTTCCAGATATATTTGTTTTGAGTAACCTCATTGCAAACAACTACGGGTAGAGCATTATTTGTTTGTCACTTCCAGTGAGAAAACACTGTCCCACATTTCAGACATGACTATATTATATGTAATACTACAGGTTTAATGTATATCTGATAGAGAAGTGTCCAGGCAGATTAACACAGATGCTTCTACAGATGCTTTGCTGTCAAATATGACTTAGTCTTAGACCCAGTACAAGCTACAATTCTTAACCATTGCTGTATTCTAATTTATAGCATCTTTATGGTATCAATTCCCACCTAACAAACAATAATAAAGCTCTCAGAAGATTAATGAGCATAATTCATGCACTAGTGGACTGAAAATGTGAAGCAAATCTGGCACGTGGATATTGCAATTATAGAAAGGAGAAGTTATAAATGTTCTTATAAATGTTTTCCTCTGACTTACAAACTTTTACCAAAGTTGTAGCTCTTTCAAAAAGCATTTTAAAATATCTTAATATTTCTTCTCATGGATGATGTAGGTTGTAATTGTCGTCTCTTAATTATACATGGGGGCCATGTGTGTGAAAGTGGAGACAGTTGTGCCTATCAATTCATTCCCTCCTGTAGAGATGTCCCTGATCCTGAGGAGGGCTTTTGTCCACACTGGTGAGGCAGGACTGGGTGCTGACCTTCCAGCCCTTCCAGGACCGCTTGGCTCCCAATCACACATTAATGGAGCAAGCCGCTGATCTGGAAGTGTTTATCAGACCTGCTTTTCTCTATTTCAGATTAAAAAGGGACTAGGAAGGTATTTTCTGGGCTTTTTAATGATGATTTCCCTCATTGCTCCTTATTCAGAGTAAAAGTTTGATTTTGAGTTTTAATAATATGTCATTTTGAGTTTTAAGGATAAAATGTTGAAAGCCAGGTGAGGAAGTTACCACCTGCACTCTGGGTGACCCACTGATCTGGGAGAGTTCTGTTTTTACACACGCTACCACAGGTTTGCCACATCCCTGCTCTCCTCTTCTTAGGCAGTCCTTTTCAGAGCCTTTCAGAAACAGGGCATATATTACTTGATCCAAACCACTGATAGCTCAGTAGGTTATACTGAACTGTGCATCCAGATGATTGATCTCCATCATTCCCAGTGCCACTTCTGGCTTTGTAGCTGTTTCCAAAAACTCCTTTTTTTCTTCTCACTGTCATCATTAACAGCTAATTATCCTCTTAGATACCACTCATCTCTTAAAAATATTCAAGTATATGTTTGAGCATGTTCAGAACTTCTTAAACCTTTTTTTAGCATATCTGTATATGAGGAGGGAGAGAGAATAAAAAGAGAAACAACTTCTTTTCTTAGGGCTTAAAAAGTCATAACCCTCCCTCCCTAGGTCCATTTGGGCACCTCTTGCTGTCTACAGAGACTGCGAGCAGGCGGTACACGACCTGAGATTCTGAGGCAGGAATTTACTGGTTAATTCCCCCAGCAGATCTGGGACTAACAGGCTGCTGGGCTAAATCTTGTATGCTCACTGCCTCCAGGAAGGCACCTGGATAATCCTTGCTGGCCAGAGAGATGTGAGGGAAGTGGGAATGGGACACAGTGAGTTATTTGTTGGAGCAGGCTCATTCTCAGTGACCTGCTGTTTTTCTGCCCCCTGCTTTTTTTCGTCAGGATCTAGTATCTTTCATCTCGGTGTTCTTCCCCTTGAGTCCTTGAGCTGCTGACTCTTCCCATCTCAATGACGTTACCTCTGCCTGCAGCTTTACCTCTCCCATCTTTATGGCTCTGCTCTGTACTTTCCCATGGCTCTTTCTCCCAAGTCAGTGATTTCCTCGGAAACCTGAGCCAGGGTTGTGCAGCAATGCTGTATGAGAACCCAGCCTCCGACTGCTGGCAGCTGAGCCCTGGGGCGAGGATGGAGGGTCAGAAACATTTGTTCTTTATTACCTCATTTCTGTGGATATCATTCTGCATTGTGACAGCCTATTTTCTTTTGATTCTTATTTATAAATAATCTGTCAAAAATATTTAGAAATCTTATCAACGTTCAGTGGGTTCCATAATCCCATTATACGAGAATCATTACATAGTAATAAGCAGACAAGCAATAAAGAAATCAATAGCTATTCCAAAAGCACAGTCTATGCTAAGAAAATATGCTTTTCCCTCTCACAACGCTAATAAGAATGGTGGAGTGTATTTTGGTAGTTTTGTCCTATGTGTCAATTATAACCTTTCTGTGAAAGAAAAACCCACTGTGAATCTGTACTGTAATAGAAAGATGGGGAAAGGTGAGTTGTGTTCATGTAAAACCCTCCCTGTTTACTCCTTGCAAACATTTGAACCAGCAGATTTGTTATTTTTGCGTACAAATGGTCCTAAAGGTCTGCAGTACAATAAACGTTTGCTGAGAGACTACACATTGCTTTTAGCTGGACTTAACGAGCATTAAGTGAAAAGGAAACAGATTAATCAGCATTACATGCATCCTCTCAAAGACACTGAAATATCCATCTATTAAGTGTGTCTCTTTAAATGGCTGCACGGTTTTCTGTAATGCCAAGGAAGAAAGTGTAGGAGATGAAAAGGAGGCACCATGACAGCATCTTGTGTTACAGTCCTGGGGCATGCAACCTGCCTGAGAGGGAAAGCACTGAGCAAGGGTTTCCACTGACATGGGAGGAGTCAAAGCTCTCATCCTCTGCCTGCATGTGTTTTCTTCTGTGCACTGAAGAGCAACCATTACCTTAAGTTATGACTTAGCTCTTTCTCTCACAAGGGAAGTTAAATTACTTTCATATTATTCTTACATCTTTTTTTTTTTTTTTAGATGTAAGTCATGAATATATAGATGCATAGAAATTAACTTGATGTCTGACATAGAGGATTCTTTAAAATATACTTGTTAGAAGCCAGTATATTTTAAGGAATACATAATTTTAACTGCTTTATAATAGAATAATAAGGATATAATTATTTTGCTAAGGGTTTTTTTGTGTTCTTCTTAATCAAAATGATTTGCTGCTTGAAACATTTATATGTTAATTTATGGTTAGTACTGATAGGGATGAAGTTTTTTTCCCTTGTCAAAATAAAATCTGTTTTAAATAATAATGAGATTGTCACTTTTCCTATTTTCCCTTTGCGTCCTCTTTTGTTCCTCCTTTTGCTTCTCCAGAATTAATGTTTTCTGATACTATTATTAAATACAAAACTGAGCACACAGGAAAAAAAAAAATCAACCTCATGAATTATATGACAGCTTTGTCCTGAATACATTAACATTAATATCTTATTTTTCTTTCTGCATTTTACACAGGTTATTTGCATTCATGGAGATTCATCAACAAGTGGTGGCTGAGGTGCGACGCATAGTAGAAGTGACACTGACCTTCTCATATATAAATGAATTCAGATAAAGAAACAGTGAAGTAACCATGTAATGCCAAAACCGATCATCAGCCTCTCTGTTCAAAACTGGTAAGATATCTATAGCCATTGTCTTTAGTGTTGTTACAACATTCGAATGATTCATTTAGAGAACACCTGTTTTGATACTTCTGACAAATTACCTTCAGCAAAAAATAATCCCTTTTCTTGTTTTTTTTTTTGTTTAGTGTTTTTTTTTTTTTGTGTGAGGGGTTTGTGGTTTTGTTTTTTGCAATGATTCTGACCTTTCCTGTAAACACCCAGCACTTGAAAGTTGTAATTAATACTTTTGTTAAATTAGAGGCAGTGTTCATTTGCGTTAGAGATCCACACCCACTCTCCTAGGTGCCACTGTCATCAGGAAAGGAACCAACATTGCAAATATAACACATAGTGAATATCTATATCTATCTGTCTATGTTACATCAACACAGTAGTCAGAATGGGGAGTTAATGGCCGAATCTTGAGTTCTGCTATTTATGAAGTTGAGGACTTTTCTCAAGGGTGATCTTTCAGATTTTCTTATTTTAGGGGACACGTTGTGGCACATGAGGACATGAAGCTGGTATTATCCCTTTACAGGGCTCTGGGAAAATCTGCTCTGGAGCTGATGAAGAACACAGCAGGTCTGCCTTGGCTGCCTGATCACCATCTCCCAATTAACTTACCAGCTCTAAATGTATTGACATACATGGACTGTCAGGTGATTGAGTTCATAATCAGAGGAAACAATTCTCCAGTGCTTCTGGGATCTATACCATGGATTCTGTTCTGATTGAAATCCCAAGTGAAAAATTCGTTTGTATTTTGGGTTGTTTTTTTCTTTTTTATTATTGAAGGCATTCTAAGGCAAAGACTTGTGTTTGTTTCCCCCTAGTTCAGATGCCATTATGTTGGGTTTTGTATTTTTATCCAGGATCTTTTGTTCCCTCTTTTGCTGTTTCTTAATATTTACTGTACATCTCATGTACTATTTAAATTAATACATTTTTAATGCTTCTTTATTTTATTGTGCTTATACTTTACCCAGATATACCCAAAGTTAAAACCCAATAAGTGGATATATTTTTCGTTCAGTGGTAGTATGATTGTGACATAAATGTTATAGATTTCGTCCTGTAGTATCCTCCATCTTCAGAAACCAAATTCCATGGAAAAACACTGAAAATTTATTCTGTAGAGCCTTTTGCAAAATAGCTCCAGACACTATATCTTGTGTGCTTCTTTTAAACACTTACTAGGAAGACAGACAAAATTTATACCTCCTTGCAAAGATGAGTTTTTAGATAATAATAATAATGCTACTAATAATGATCACACATGTCCTTTCTTAAAATGATTCATTTTGATTTGGATATCTTCAAGTTCTTTGATCTCATGATTTACCTAACAGTGAGCAAGGTTAATGCTTAATAAAGTAGGATGCCCTTTTTATAATTACTTCATTAAAAGTGAGTAACAAGAGGTACATTAAATTAAAGGGTTTGTGATATGGGATCAATTTTGTGGAATCCCAGAGGTCTCTATGTGCCTCATAAAGAGCTCTTTACTTTTAACATATCTGTAAGTGACCCATTGAGGATTTCTGTTCTCTTTAATTTGAGAAATTTAAATTGCTTTTATTACCTGTAATGGTGTTAAGTACTGAATGAGGGATAAATTGTCCTGGAAAAAAATTAGACTGCAGGTCTACAGCTTTAATAATTCATACCCTCACAGCATTTATAAAATAAACTACATGTTACTGGGAATAGAATTAATAATGATATACTTTAGGAAAAAAAAAAGTTTCTTTTCACCTCTTACAAGTGGTTAGGTTTTACAGGGAGACTGTCGAGGTATGAATGAGCATATTCTGGATTATCCATGAATTGAGGAGAAATATAGGAGCCCTGATTCTTTGGACCACACTGAATCCTTACACCTTACTCTTTGGACCCAAGTTCTAAAAGCTTTTAAGTGGCCTGCTGTTTGCTGAGCAGGCAAATTAGTTCCCTCCAGATGTTACAGTAGTTTTTTGTACTTCTTAAGAGAAATAAAAAACAAAACAAAACAAAAACACATTACATCTCTGGCGTGATGATGTGTTTTGGTTTTTTTAAAAAAAGAAAAAGTAATCCAAAGATTGATGCACACATATAATAGAATCAGTGTCTCTCTTCATAGCTCTGTTTTCAATAAGAAATATGTTTTTTTCCTTGCAGTTGGATCACTTCTGGTATATGGAACATTAAAAGAAAAAGCTAAAGTACAAAAGCATATCTCTTACTTATGGCTCTGTGAACCATGGAGTTTCTCAGTCAGGGTTTGACATTTATGTGCCTTGAGTATATAGATATGCAGCAGGAGTTTTGAAACTAAGTAGAGAAGAGTGGACTGTAGTTACTCTACAGATACTCTCTCAGCTGGTTTATGAGCAAGTGCAATGGACCATTTCGGCCTCTGCTACTTCTGTGATAAACATTCATCTAATACCCTGCTGTAATTAGTGGTGTTTTACATATGAACAGTATAGTATACTTTCCATTCACAAAGGTAGAGGAATCTTTCTCTTCTGTTGCTGTAATATCACCGTATCACAGTTCATCCTTATTTCTGTAATTAAAAGCACTTTAGATGCTACCTAGTTTCTTTTGGATATTTCATATCTGAAGACTCAGATAACTAGACCTTGCTTTGGCCTTTTATATTTTCCACTTACTCATTTTAGTTATGACTGTAAGATGTAATTTATCAAATGCACAATGAGGGGTTATCAAACTCTTGTTTCAGTAAAAGAAAGAGGAACATTACCCTCGAGAGATAAATCTTTCATTAAACTTTACAAAGACCTTAAGCGGTTTCTACCCTATTTATCTTTTCCAGTCTTTCTTCTTTATGCTCCAGCTGCCAGTATTTAGAAAGCAGCATAAGGCAGACAGCCAAAATAAGAGCTCATTTCCTAGCCAAATGGATAAATTTCCTCTTCCATAACTAACATTTGACTTCACGTTAGGAAAATACTTTCAAAGTTGCCTAAGTTTCAGAATTATTTTTTTTATTGTCATGACTAACTAAATTATTGTTCCTGTACAGGCCCTTATTTTTAGGACACAGAGAAGGTCAAAGAAAATTTTCTTTATAACACTAAAGATGAATTTGGTGAGGAGTAAACTCATCTGATATTTTTTTTTAATTTGTTTTTTTATTTGTTGCACTTGCTTGTTGATGCCTTAGGAACTTAATGCCTCTTGCCATTTGGTAGGGGAGATATGAATTGTCTAAGGAATTATATCAGTTGGATCATGTTGAAGAGGAATTACAGAGACAGCCTACATATGGAAGATAAGTACCTTCTCACTTATTCAGCTTCTGTGAAAAGTCAGTTCTTTTTTTATTATTGATGCTTTTTGAATTGCAATGCTTTTTTTCCTTCCTCACTTTTTAAAAGATGTTATTGAACAAGAAAGAAAAGTATAAATAAACTAGACAAAGGTAAGGATGGCAGAGGAGGCAAAATCATAGAGTTGTGATTTATCCAAGACCATAGCTGTGATGAAATATGAATTTGATTCTTTGTAGAAAAAAGGCAAAATATTTGGCAAGTCCTGACTCAGGCAACACTAAAAAGCAAATTTTCTTTCAGGTCTGGTAAGTTTCTTTTCATCCCATGCTTTCGGAGGAGGCTTACATGGCATCTTTTTACTTGGGAATTTCAGTCTCTTTGCTGTGCTTTACACATTGACAAATTTTTGAGCCATGTATTTTTACATATATGCACACAAGCATATATGTATGTTTTACACTGTCTTATTTACTTATTGCAGTTAGTTTCACAAACTCTGTTACACTGGCCAGTGTCTGTTCAAAGGCAAAATGCATATTAATATTGCTAAAGAGTGACTATTGCTGTTTCCACCTTTGACTCAATCTCCTATGAACCTTCATAAAGTGGTCTAATTCTTTTTTATAAGCGTTAAAGATATTTTCAGTAGGGAAACGAGCACAATATAAGCTACCTTGGAGACTGAGGTACGGGATGAGACTGACTCTTCTCACTGGACACAATGAGCATTCTTGATTTCCCATCAGAAATAAGACTTTCTGTACAGTTCTCCTCATTCTGCTTTATATATAATTCAAGGTGATTATGTTTGTGCATAGTGGAGATTGGAGTGAATTGCAGAGAGCGCCCTCTCCTCTTCTCTGCTGCACTTTTGCCATGTCTAATTGGGTACTTGATATGGACAATTCCCAAGCTAATGATCTTTCTTTGCAAAATTTATTTTCCATTCTCTCACATAATGATGAAATATTTCATGGATCTGTATCTTCTTCCTCCTATATGGGCTCTGTAACAAGTGTCTGAAATTATAGTTAGTTAATTAATTGATTCTGTCATGAAGTTGCATGGAATTATGTTTCTTTTCAAAGTCTCCTCTTTTTCTCTGTTTAACAGTGATTTATTTAATGGCTGTAATGTATTCTGCCAAAATCCATTTAGTGTTGTAATATCTGTATTGAAATTCTCCAATTTATTAATAAAAAAGAAGGCTCTCCCCCCTTTTCAAGAATTTCAGTCAGAAGACAAATGAAGCTTGACCTCTGCTTCTGCATTGAGGCTTTTCAAAATTTATAATAAATTTTAATATTTAAGATCAGAAATGTTTAGTTTTCATTTAAGAAAACATTCACTAATCTAGCCATGGTTAAAAAAGAGTAACTGATATTAAGTCACTTTCAGTACTGTAATGCCCAAGCCGAAGTGATGCCGTATTGGTGCCCAAAATACCATGCTCATTTCAGCAGGAGGAATTAGAAGAGTCATAAGCATCAATTCCTGAACAGTTATTCTCAGGAACCTTTTAAAATGAGGGCTGTTCAATGTGGTTTCTCTTACGGTATCTCTCTTACCAAAATTCAGTATAGTTAAATTGTAAACTCGCAGGAACAGGAGATTTCTAAATTTGAACAGCGCCAAGTACAAAGGCATTCTGCTGTATGGCTGAGGTGCCACGGGGGCAATAGCGGCACAATCTTTTCTTATCGCTGTTGAAGAAGCAGCAAGCTCACAGTGCAAATTAGGTATGATTTTCTCGTTCTTACTCTGGTGAATATTTTGCCACTGACTTTACTTGGGAGTTAGGGGAATTAAGTCAGAGCTGAAAACTGGGTTCCAAGTTGCACAGTTTTAGTGTAGTGTTCTCAGTGGATTACTTGTATGCTTTACCTTAGGTGCGTACTTGTTGATCCAAAACAACAGGAGTGGTAAAATAATTCTGAGTTTGTTTACAAGCAGTAGCTGCAAGAAAGGTTGAGATGAAGTCTCTTGCTTTTTTTTTTTTTTTGGTGAAGTGGCTTTAATACATTTTTAAAGTGTCCCTACATTAAAATAGCATCCAAAATAGTGTTTCTATTCTGACTCTGTGCTCTCCTTGCACTTGTCAGAATATATTACTGAGCTACTTTTTTTGTGCCATTTAGATAAAAAAATGTTGTGTCCTCCATCTTCCCCTCTAGCTTGCCATGTTTACTGGACAATGCTTGTCTCCTGAATGGCGTTATAAAATATTTTCTCTGTCATTTGTTATGTCCTGGAGGGACTCCCATGACAAAGTGCTGGTTCTGCAGGCGGCAATGGAAGTATATCTGGTGGTGCATCTGTTTAAGTGAACTCATAGTGATAGTTTTAGTACTTCAGGTTTCGGAGCAGAGACAACGGTGGCATAATTTAAGGTATGTTTGTATGGCATGGCTTTTCATATTCTCACTAAATGGTATTTTAGTAGTCATTGCTATACTTCTTTTGTCCCCAAGGAGTAAGAATGAGGTCCCACATACAGAATAAGGAAATCTCTGGAAGGAGATAATCTGAACAAAGTTCAGTTGAAATAACACTTAGGAGTGTTACTTGCTGTTGTGGCAGAGGGATGTAGTGGAGTCAAGCATCCTTAGAACTTGCTTTTTTACATACTGGGAAAGGAGGAAACCCTTGATGGCAAATGTGCACCTTCAGCTGAGAGGAGCTTATGGGGACCTTGCTTATGGGGAAGACAGCACTGCTTTTGACATCGGGGAGTGGTGAATCTGGAAGAGAGAAGAGAGCTGGAGCGAGGTACAAGAGTCCCACAGAGCCTGGCAGTGGAGCTGTTAATAAGGGGAATTTCTGCAAATGGGAGGAAACAAATTTTGAAAGATCGTGTCTCTTGGGAGGCTTTTATCCATGTGGTGGTTTGTTTTCAAACTCTTACAATGGATCTAAGGCAATGCAGGTGGGATTGTAGAAAACAATAAGAAATATCTTCTCTAATGCTTTTTCACTCCTTCCCTTTAGGAAGTCAGTGGCAAAACACCCCTGACTTCAACAGAAGTCACAGACCAGTGCTATGTTTTTGAAGATTTTCCCCTAAGAGCCCGAGGCTGGTGTAATTCACTGAAGATAGCTTTATAGTTGGTCTTTGTGAATAGCTTACATATATTTTCAAGCGTGAACTAGGTAGCAAGTAGTAATGCTTTGGCTGGGAGTCATTTACATAGACACAATTTCTTTTCTTAATGACTCCCAGATAGACGCATATGAGTTAATTCAAAATCCAATGACATCAAGAAAAAGATTATAATAAGCTTTAGAGTGCTCTGAACCTTGTTCAGTGATCTTTTGCTTGAAAATTTGGTACTTGGAAATAATTTTCTGTGGAAATGTATGTGTAAAAGCTCAATTTAAAGTAATAAGTCTTAACTTCTCAACATGAAGCTGACAAACTTTGTGTACCATATTTTTTTTCTTAGGCTGTAAGGTAATTTTTTAACTTAAGTCCTTTTTGTCTTGATGCTGCTACTATGTATAGTTCCCAAATAAGCTGAGAACAGCCTTATTAATATCTGATTAGACAGCTAGCTCTTTAGTTTGTACCGAAAAGTCTTAACAAGTACAGGAAGCCAGCAAAAACTTCAGCTGAGTTCAGAGAACAAGTTGAATGCTTTACATAATGAGCTCTTAAATAATATCAGAGGTTTTACCATTGTCAAATTAGTCCTTTTTCCATGCCTTATTGCATGGGTGTGTAAAATATTGCAGGTTTCAGTTACTGAGTCCTTTTCATATTCTTTTTCTAAAAAAAACGGAGGCTGAGTCTACCTAAATAGGTTCTTTGGTTATAATTCATTACAAGGTAACTTTCACAAATCCACACAAATAGAAGCACAAATCCATTAAATATTACCTTCAAAATTAAACAATGTTATACACTTTCCAGAACTGCATTTTTTTGTGTACATCCTACTATTTTTTAGTTTTGCAATGCTGATGGCATTTTTTATGACTCCTGTTCATTATTCATACAACAGTAAAGACCTAGAAATGTTACCATCAATTTTAATATATAGCTGATATTGTTGGAAGGAAATGTCTGTATATACCTTTTTTAGCATTTAAGATAGAATGGATGAAAGATGTCAAATTTAGTAATATTATGGAACAGCTCCAAAACTCATGGAAGTAAAAATATAATTTTAAGCCCTGTTTGCTAAAAGATTTTTTTTGTGTGTGTGTGTATATATATATATTATTATTATTTCTTAATTTAGCATGTCAGTGCATCTTATTGCCAGCTATAGAATACAGTAGCTTATACTATTAATTATGAAAACTGATGTGTAAGTGCATGCTCCAGGACAAGGGGGAACTGACACTGAAGCTGGGGAGCGGTCAGGCTGGTAAGAACCTCCATGACATTTCAGTGAGGCCTTAATGAGTGATCCTGCAAAAAAAAATCACACACAAACCATTTTTCAATGCTTGTGAATTGCTGGCCAGGTTTGTAACTCCTCCCAATAGTAAACTGAATGCTTTTCATTTTTTTGCAAGTTGGAATCTTAGACTCGATGTCAGCAAAAAAATCAACATTTCAGAATATCAGGATGAGAAGGGAAACTTGATTACTAACAGGGCAGATCCTCTGCGGTTCTTAAAGTATTGATGCTCCTTTTTTTTTTTTCTTTCCACAACAGAAGCACTGAAAAATGAAAATACAACAAACTCCTCGTTACTTCTGCAATTTTGGCCTTAAGAATAAGGTACCATAAAGACTATATAAACACTTTGATTTTTCACTTTAAAGACTTCACAAACATTTCTTGTGAAGCCCAAGAAGAGAGCTGAAAACAGAAGACCTGATGGAGTCATCTATGAACAGCCAATAGCCTGACGGTTCAGAGTGGGAGACGATGCAGGAGGTGAAGTGGGTGGCTATTATTTACACATTAAAAATGTAAATAATAACAGTATATAAGATATATAATAATATAAAATACCGAAAATATACAAAATATGTAAAATATATAAAATGACAGGTGCAAAAAATAAAATGTGACCCTTCTAAAGACAGTTTCTCTAAACAAACAGTATTATGGAAATTTTGAAGGATAGTTATCCAAATAATTTGAATTTATAAAACTTGTGTTGAAAGAGGGTATAGTATGCAAATGCTAAATGTAGAATTATTTCCCTTATATTTAGTTACTTTCTTGTGATACTTAGAACTAGTACTTGTGCACCTGTCTTCCCTGAAAGCTGATAATCAGGAGATTAATTTTTATGTACTTCAGCTGAATTATATACTTTGAAATTCAACTTCAGCAAAATGCAAATGAAGGTATAACAAGATCAGTTAGTGAGGACTTCTCTGTAATTCTGCGGTGCTAATTCAAGCTGCAGTGTTGTTCCCAACGGTGAAATAATACTGTGTAGTACAAAATTGTACCCAAAAAAGAAAGTCTTATAAAAATAAGAAAGAAGTCAAAGTAAGTTTAGTATGGATTCCAGCTCTGCAAAAAATCAGGAGGAGGAGATTTGAGCTGGGTGTTTTATAACATATGGAGACAGAAACAAAATACAAATGTTTGAACTGGCTTAAAGTTTGGATCATTATTTCTGTCAATATTTTCACACATTTTCTGAGAGACCAATATGAATTTCAAGCGTGTGTTTATAAGCTGCTTCTGAAAGAGTTATGATTGATTCCCCCCCCTCCCCCCCCCCAATATACCCATGATTACTTGTATCATTCACACTGATTTTGAAGGAAAAGAAGAACATGTTGCTGTACATGTTGTTCACTTGTTAACTCAAGGGTATTTGTACAATTTCTTGTTGGGTTTGCGTTGTTTGGATGTATACAAAAAAAATTTCTCTTGCGAGAGGTTGGAGTCTAAAGCCTTCAATTTGCAAACCTGATATTAATCCTAAATGTGAGCATTTGAATGCAGGCAAATATTGAACTCAGTTGATGGATATTGTAACAATAACAATTGTTTAAGGATTTTTGATTCAGCTCTCTACTTTGGGTTCCTGGCCTAGAAAGGTATATTACCTCGCATGGCTGAGAATTTACCTAACATTTATTGTCAGTGATTGGCATAAATAATATAGACAGGGTTACAGATTTTGATTGTTAGGGAAAAGTATGGAGAGCCAAAGAGACAGAGAAATGCATCTTCAGATAGTTGGGTGACTGGCCAAGAATGAATGGGAGAACAGGACAGTATCCTGCCAGAATGTGGAGTGGATGTTTTTTCACCAAAATGTTTTTAAATCTTGACTTTTCTGCTGCAGAGTGAAAAACTGAAACTGCCTCATTTGTGGAGCTGTTGTTTTCTGACCATCGGTCTTCCCAGTGTGTTTGAGTGTGTGTTATGGCATCATAAAGGAAGAGTGCGCGTGTACAACACCCACAGTAAAAGCCAGAACTCGTTCAAAAGTGGGCTGTGTGGAAGCCTATACTTTACGGGTAGAATATACAGGCCTTCAGTTTGAGAGGGAATTTGGCCATAAATCAAATTGCAGAGAAGCAAAAATTCCTACGGTGCATATTTAATTTTGGTTTTAGTTCTGTGCATGTTTCATGCATTATTGCATAGCCTGCTCTTGAAAGCTACAGAATCAAATACGCTCACATTTTTGCTACTGCAAGGTGCCAATTTTATTTGTCCTATTTTATCATGCCATAAATAATTTTTACAAGCAATTTAAAAAAATATAAACCCTGCATAATGTGCTTAACATCTATTATCTCCAATGAAAATTTTACTGATTTGCAGTATGGGAATTATGTAAATTAATGTATAATCAATCAAAATCAAACTTCCGTTATGCCCTTCATGCAATGCATCCCAAAGCACTTTAGAGGATAATAAAATTAGTAGCTTGGCTAAGTAGGAGTAAGTTAGGTCAAACAAATAAGTCTTTAGCTTACACTTAAACAGTGAAATATGGTGGCCATTGAATAGCTTAGGATAAGCTTATATTTATTTTATACTATAATTAAAGCTCTCATTATAAAAGTCTTTCATGGTCAGAGACTAATCACACCAGAAACAGAGAGACCTAGCTATATTAATGCAATTGCAGAACCGTCTTGAATTGCAATCATATTAAAATAACGGCTGCACAGCTGATACTATCTTCTGGTTTTGCATGTAATTTTTCATTTCAATTCACTTGTAGTTCTTAAAATGGTATAATTTTTAAAAGGTAGTAATGCATGTAGTTATAAAATATTGCTAGAATAAACTAATGGACCTAGGAATAGTAGAGTGCTTGTAAGTCCAGCTATAATGTCTAGACACTTTGCAATTGAGCATAACTTTCAATGGGTACCTTAGTGCCATTACTTTCATTCTATTCAAATAGTCTTAATCTAAACGCATTACTCTTTGGGAAGGATTCAGTTAATCAAGGTGCTTTTTCATGACTACATGGAAATGTGTTGCATATGAAGAGAAACCCTACAGTTAGTAGGATCCTACTGTTAGTAGGATCGTGCCTTTGAGAGGTTCTGCTTGTGCAGTTTAGTTCAAATAGCAATTTGAAATTTCATTTATATTAACTAAATCTTCCTGACATTTGAAGATATGACTACTCAACAAATTTATACCTGGTTTACTCCAAATCATGGTGTGGACATGTGTTTTATTAAATAATAACATGTGTTGTGATTTAAGATACATTTGTGGACCACAATTTGGTTTTTCCTATTTTAGTTGGCTGAGGAACTTCTGAATAAAATCTTGGTTTTAGAGGTTTATGTTTGCTTTAAATGAGAGAAGGATAGAGATCAGTCACTCCTATTTTCAGGATCAGATAGGAAGTGGAGGTAAAAAACCAGAATGCCTCTACTTGGCTCTGATCATCTTGATTTAAACAGTCTCAACCTTATTCTTCATACTAGGCTTCATGGATTACATCAACCTACAACAGATATGTGGTGCTGCAAACATTGCGAATGTGTGGTTTGTTCTCCTCTTGTGTTCATTCACAACCTGTTATTCTAGTTAGATCAAGTAAGCTAATTTTTGAAGATGAAGTGCTATTCCCACTGTAATAAATTTCAAAATTCCTATTGACAAGGCTGAGAAAAATAAGGTCAAATTCTTGGTGAGTTATTTACATTAAATAAAGTTTCCAAAACTGGATGTAGAAAACTTATAGTAGTTTTCTGTATTAAATTATTTCTCTGCTGAAGGAAAATAATGTAAAGAAGAAAGCAGAGGAAGGGAAGTCTCTCTCGTATTAAGAATCTGCTCTCATAAACAGTTTCTGTCCATCCTTGTGTTTTTCACTTTGTTCCTGCACAAATAATGGTTTATAGAAGTGAAAATTTACATAGACGCTATATTCAGTACAAAGCCAGTTTTGTTTGTTCTCTTAAAGTATGTAGCTAAGAGAAATTTTCCTTTTTTCCCATGTCACTTATTGTATATGCCTTTCATCTGGCTTGTTTTGAGATGCCATTTACTTTCTCTTTCTCATTGTTTCCAATCTCCATGTGGCCATCCTAGGAAGCATCCTGCTCATTGTGTAATGACTCTGGAGTGGTCCATTGAGCAATGAGTTGGATGTCAAGCATTCTTGACAGAATTCTTCCAGATAGAATAATCTGCAGTATTTCAAATTTTCATTAATCATTTGGGATTTATGAGATTATCACTTTAACCTGATGTTTTTCTCTCGCAAACTCTAGCACTGTCCTGGATAATTATGGAAATGCAGCCTGATTAAAAAATTGAGAGGGAAAAAAAACCCCAAAACATGTTTTTAGTGTTTAAAACATTTTCTCAAGTAATATATTGCATATTCCTTAACTGGAAAAGTTAAATGTGTAAGTTTTAAAAACTATGAAAACTCTGAATCGGTCCAATTGATTAAGTGAACAAAACACAAATTATTTCTGTGTTAACTGATTGTTTCCTGGATCAAGTGGAATTCTAAAAGTAATATAGGCATGAGTAAGAAGCATTCAAATGAGAATTTTACTGTTACCCGTAATAGCAAGTAAATTAGCTTTCCAGGTTTAAACTCTGGGAAAATTTGTTATTTGTTTGGGGGGGGGGGAGGGGAAAACAAGTAAGTTGTTGGTGACAAAGCTATTAAGCTGAAGTTATATGTAACAAATGACCAAGAGGGATTTAGTACATGTCATAAAATCCTGTATCTGGGACCCATGACAAGGCCAATAATGTCAAAGAAATGAGAGGCAATAAAGCTATGCTTTAATTTATGATTTGCAAAACATCTGCTCAGATGAGAAGCATAAACCACAGGGCACATGAATGAGAGTGTATGTTGTGCAGAGGCTATAATGAAAAGGCTAAAATTTGGTGTCTTGGATCGGTGATATAAAATGTTGAATGACTTCCAATAATTCTGTGGTACAGCTGCTTATTTCAGCTCGCTTAAGATTGTAACTACTAGTGCTAAGTGGGGTTTGGGTTTATTTTATTTTTAGGCTTGCTAAATTCTTTGTTTCTACTATTTCCCTAGCGCGACTGATAAATCTGGATGTTTACTCTCATTACGTGTGTTAATACGATCACTCAGGCAAAGGACATTTTATCTGAAAAAGGGGTATGAAGAAGAGGTTTATAGATTAGCACATAAAGCTTCCCCCCACCCAAAAAAGATCAAGCACAGGTTATAAACCTTTTTCATGATTTGTATGACAAAACTGGCATCCACAGCAATGGTGTTGCTCCCCAGCTATTATTTAATTCCATTGTAAGCTGGATATCCCCTGCAGAAAGGACTGTGATAGGATGCATCCTCGTTCAGGTACATGATGTATTTTATTACCAAGCCATAAATTTGGACGGGATTTCAGGAAAATTTCTTATCTGGACACACCGTGTCCTAAATGTAGTGACACAGGTCCAAAGTCAATGCATTTGAAGAGGTTTTACTTTTATATAACTGGTTTAGACCTTAGCCTAGATATATTTGCATACAACTCATAAGATCAGTGTTACTGTCTGAATAGTGTAGAAAGTCCAAAACATAAATGGGATTTAAGAGCAGAATCCATCTCAGGTTGTTACGTGCTTTCCATAGCTGTATTTTACGCTGCACTCTTCCAGAGTTATGTAAATGTCACTACAAACACAATATGCATTTGAAAAGTAAAAAAATGGGGAAAAATTTATTCTTCAGCTGAAACACCTGAAAGTGTTGTTTGTGTTAAATGGCAATGTAGAAATAGAGAGAACAATAAAAATTTTGGGTGGAAACTGGTTTTATTCCCCAGGTGTTAGCTGATGAGACTAAATCCTGAGTTTAGAAAAAATATATTTCAAAGCTTTCTGTGAAAGGAGGCTTCCAAAATCATTGATCTTCTTCTTCAGCTTTGGGGGATCATGTGTTACGGAGATGTTTCTTATTTCCTTTTCCCCCATCCTTTCTACCCATTTCTATCTATTTGTTAGACTCTGGTGAATACGGTGCAGTTAAGGGAGAGAATCATCAAAAATTGTGAAGGTCATCTTTGGAGAATAATTAGTATGACAGTGATTGCTCAATTTGTGTCTGGAGCGAGAATGTTTTGAGATAAAGCAGTTTCATTCTAGCATTTTTTATCTCATTCCCTGCTTGCCAGAGCCTCTGAAGTTAAAATTTCAAGGTATGTGCTCCAGGAGCTGAACCCCAGCCTGAGGGGAAACATTCCAGAAACGGGAATGAAATAAAACCTCTGGTTATCTTCCCCACAGAACTTTAGCTAGACTTTTGGGATAAAAAAATCAGTCACTCATCAATTTGTATTCATCTCATTCCACTCTACATGCAAAGGTGGACTTTTGGTGGTTGTAGGGCTATGGAGATGTTAGTTCATCCAGTCTGACCTGTCTGACCAAGGTCATGGAAGATTTTGGACAGACGTAGCATGTGACACAGAAAGCTTCAGGAGATGGAGAACCTCTTGATTACCACAGTGGTTGTTCCAGTGACAGATCGACCACACTTTTAATGTTGTGTGTCTGATTCCTGCTTTGATTTTCTCTGACTTTTAACTTCCAGTCCTTATATTATTTTCTGTAGCAAACAAAGACCCCCCATAGCGCCTGCCATTTTCACCTCATGAAGGTATTTAGGTACCATGGCCAAATCATTGAGTTTCTTCTGTGATAAATGAACAAGACTGAACATCCTTAGTTTTTCCCTGAGAGGTATTTTTCATGTTCTTGAGTGAGACAGATATTAATGTTGAAGGTGGTACTTGCTGAATGGATGAATGACAATTCAAAATTCAGATAAGCGGGAGGGAAATGTTGATGGAAAATAACCTGCCTGTCTCAGAGCGGCGGGGGCATGGGGAATACCGTTATTAATACTGCGGGTTCTGTTAATCCGAGCTGTGTTTTTGTTGCTGCATAGAATCATCAATAAAGACTGAAAACCAGATAGTGAACAGGTAGATCTCCTGTGAGCCAACCCCTTGAGCTGAAATCATTGGTTTCGCATATTTTTGACTCGCTGAGCGCAGGCAGCACATTGCACCGTGTGTGTGGCCCCAGGCCTTTAACCAAGCGTGTCAGGTGCAGCGTCTGTGCTCGGTCCCTGGTGAAATATCTGTTCGGAAACTAGCACCAGCTTCTCCAAATGCCCCTAGTACCTCTGACATAAAAGCAGTCTTACTGCATTTTGAATACATGATCGTGTAGTGCTGAGGGTTTCCAGTTTATTTCTCCTTTCTCTGGAGATCATATGACAGTATAGACAAAGAGCGTTACTACTTCTGAAATGTGGTTTAAAATTTTAGTGCTCAAATCTGTGATTTTAAATGTCTTTAAAAAATGTTGTTATGATTTGCACTTTAGCTATAAAGCCCTGGGGAATCAGTAAGATTATCTTTCAGGTACCATTCTACGCAAATATAGAAATAAATTGTAGATATCAAAGGCTTACATTGCATTAATTACTAATTTTTTATATTTATTTCACTTATTTTGCTTTAAAATACTAGATATTGTAGAGATATTAAACATTATGCTTAAGTTTGAGCTCCAGTTTACATTTAAAATGTGACAATTTTTTAGAACTAATGTTAGATGAATACTATCTGATTAATAGAAGTATTGTAATGTCCATATGTTCTTATAGCCCTTTCTTCAGTAAGTGGAATCTAGATAACTGAAAGTGATGCTAAAATGTCTAAAATAACACTAGACACCTGTGTCCCTGCACCTGAATCCAGTATTTCTTCAAGTGTCGTATTGTTAAGAAGAAGTTGATTTTTATAAGCCACATAGAAAATGTCCCTGACAATAGAGGAATATTACTTACTTATCAACAGATACCAAAGGATTCTGATCACCCTGCGTCCTCATGTTTCTATATTTTGTTTCTTCTGCCCAGAATAAATATTGCCATAAAAAGTCTGGCTAGCTCACAATGAAATGAGATGGTCTTCCTCACATTTCTCTGTTTCTTTTGCCACTCTCACAAATTCAGAATTATACATAACATATTTCAAAAGCTTTTTGTTGAATGGTGTCAACATGTAAAAGTAAATTGTATTTAACAAGAAGATGTATTAAAAAGATACCCTGTTCTGAGCAGGTACTTTGCTCATCATCCAACTCTGAAAGGAAATGGGAAAACTTCAGGAAACATATTTTCCATACAGCATTTCAGGCAGTATGGAAATAGGGAAGGGGTGTAAAGAGCTAGTAACAGTAACATTTCCAGTTTTCCCATAGCATAACAATGGAATTGTCAATTAAAAAAAAAAAAAAAGTAAGAATATCAGAGGAAAATGACAGCTATGACCATAAAGATTTATCTCTAAATATCTAAAAGGGTTTAGTTCACTGTTTTAAACTGTTGGTCAAAAAGTCATTACTTTCCAGAACAGTTTGGTTAACAGTTTAAAAGAAGTAGTTTTATATAAATGACTGCCAGCTCCTAGTACGCCAGTCCCACTTCACAGACATCAGTAAGCTTTGCTTTGTATACACCTGAAACGTGGCCGCTCAGTGCTTGTAGGGTTTCTCTGAAATGGCTTCTGTCAGAGAAGGTTGGAGATAGATGGGAAAAATGGAAAAAGACCCAAAGATTATAAGAAAGTTAAGATTTCTGAATGTGGCCCAAAAGAGAATAGATTGCAGGGGTGAAATGTAACTCAAACCGAACAGCGTCTTGTTCTACAGCCTACTGACTTCAGCATATAAAATACTGTTAAGAGTGATTTAGGGTATCAGCTGGTTGCCCTGTGCTCTTTCCTTATGTCAGTACATGAATTTCTGTAGATACAGTCATGTGTATGTTGCTTTTACAAGTCTTGAAAGATAAACTTTTTTTTTTAAATAGTGCTAATCCTATTGGAAGACATAGCTAGTTTTACCCTGTAACTAACACGTATGCATTTTTCAGTAGTATATGTGCTTGTTCTTATATCTGCAGTCTTGTACCTCTCAATGCTGTATTTTATGATGCAGACACCTAAGCCAGAAGCAACCGTATTTTCAAAAGATAATTGGGTGTTAAGATGCAGAGGTGAACTTCTAGGCAGCTGTGAAAAGTCCCGTCTGATGCTTATCTGCATTCCTTCTGCACTTAAACATTTTGAAAATCTAGTCCCTAGTAAATTGTACTGAGAGGATGGTAGAATCCAGCAGTGAAAGTCAGAAGGACAAAGAGGAATGTTTATAAAAACAGCCAATTCATCAAGTTTTTATTAATTTAATTTTTCAGGAAAGATTTGCCCTCCTGAAATAACAAGATATTTGATAAGCGTAGTATAGTCTGCATTTATGAGGTTATTCTTACTCTTGCACATTGCATAGGTGGATAATTAAGAACTACGCATTTTTACTGGTTTCCTTCTTTAGGAGGTAGGTGGTTAGGACTGGTCTCGACCATTCTGCCTGGTTTGGTAGGGACTGGAGGATGATGAGCTTTTCCTGATGAATCACCACTGTAGCTTGAGGAACTTGCACTATTTTACATCTGCAGGTATAACACAAACATGCATTTTTCTAATCGCTGATATTACAGCAGAATGAGGGAGGATGGAAACACTAAGACTACAATGAGTAGTATAATCATTCACATCAGTGGGAATTTTAATTTCAGGGAGCACAGATCCAGCCCTAAGAGCTGCATGCAAAGTGCACTGAAGTCGTTGGTAAGATTTTTGAATCCGTGTATTTGTTTCAGGCCCAAGCAAATAAATTACATTTAAATATTTTTATTATCTAATGTTGCTGCTTTTCTTCTTATCATCTCTTCTCCCACCCTCTCATATTCATTTTTTTTCCTTGTGTCTTGTGTTTAAATAAAACAGAACCAAGGAGAGTAGTAGATTTTTGTCAGGTTATATTTGCAGTAGAATGAAAAGAAAGAAGTCCCCATTATTGCTGAAAACAATTCCATACCATTGCCAGAGATCACAGGAATGTTATTTTTAGACGCCAGAAGGGGAAATGCCGTCGGCAGGCAGACGCAAGGAGTTCGTTCTTAGTCAGTTCTGCACTTTATGTATCTCTAAGTTAAAAACCAGTTGGTTTAAAAGAATAAGAGATGTTAGCATTGCTGCTGGCCAGGAGTGGGTCAGAATTATCCTGGTCTGTGTGCACATACACCCCCTCCCCACCCCGAATGTACATGTCAGTATATAATTATACAAAAAGGGAAGAATTGCAGGATAATGGTGGCCGAACACGTGTGTGTGTGTGTATGCTTATATTTAGATGCACATACATACAGCCCTGAGTTCAGCACCTGATGGACAGGTCTGCAGTTTCTTTTCAGTAGCTGCCATGATGACAACCAGTTCTAGAGGAGTTGGCAGGGAAGGCTTGGTATCCCACGGAGGGCAGAAGTTGTAGCTGTAAATACCAACCCAGCCTTTATTTTTATGTGGATATAGGTAAATTATCTCCTGATTTTCTGTGTTTTCTTCCCCTGAGGTTGTCAGAGGTTGCTGTCAGAGGCTGGACGGTGTGCGTCATGGACGTCAATGAAAAAGGCAGTTCCTATGTTTCTCTTGATCCCAGCTGCTGTGATCAAGGTTATACGCCTCCTCGTTGCTGCCAGTATATTGAAAAAGAAGCCACAGGAGGGCATTTTTTAAATCCACTGATTCCTGACAGTTGTGTTGGCTCATTGCATGAACTAAGAGGTGCAATTTAGTGCAGCCTTCAAGCAGCACTGTGCTGCACTGGACCACCGAAACATGCAAAAAACATTCAAATGGGGAAATTATTTTTCTAATATTTTCCCTTAATTTACAGCCTACATCAAAAGAAAGCATATTACATTTTGGATAATTTTTTTTTTTTGCAAACTGATGAACTATTTTCTTTGCTTTAATTGAAAAAATTAGTTTTGATAATTTTGAAGCATTTCATTTTCTTCTGCTATTATCTTTGATCTGTCATTTTCCTGGTTAGCTCAAATTTTGAAGGGAAAGGTTGCTTTGAAATGGGAAATCATATTTTAATTCTGAAAATGTCAAAATAAGATATTTTGATAATTTTGCCACCTTAAGAAAAATTCAGAGTTGTAGAACTTGTTGAAACTGGTGTCTTTCTGCAGGCAGTTTTGGTTTCGAGGGATCAGTAATTTTTCATGCAAAAAAGAGATTTTTTTAAAGCCCATTTCCAGACTGGTGACTTCTGTTTTCCTGCTGAAGTGACACACTACGAAGTTTTAGTGAAGGATCTCAAATCCTGTCTTTAAGGCAAGTGGACTTCAGAGTCTTAGCAAAGTCCAAATTCAAAACAAGGCAGTCTCTTTACAATTTTTTCTACAATTTCCATATAGTTATCTGATATTCTTTGTTCTCGAACATTCAATGTACTTTTCAAACTCCTAGCAACTCTCATCAGATTGCTTTGCAAAAAGAACTGAAGAACATACAGATTTATTTTTGAAAGAGAAATACTTTCTCTGATTGGTGCTGCTACAGAAAGATCCAGGTTTATTAGCATATGATTGCATTTTGAAAATCTGAAGTGCCATATTAATTGGGAACAAATTTGACAAACAGGAGGACAGGCACATTATCTAAATTAAGAAGCCTAATTTAAAACAGAGAAATAAATATACTCAAAACAAAGTACTGAAGTTGTTTAAATTTGGTAGGAAATACCTGATAACAATCTCAGAATATTTCAAAGAAAAGGTATTGCCGAGAAGCACCAGCTGCATCGTATAAAGACTCTATATCATAGCTGCACATCTATTTAGAACAAATAGTATGTTTCCTAGAATATATAGGCTTCATACATTTTCTTTTTAAAAATAAAATGTACTTGACCACCATTGCTATCAAATATCTACTTCTTTGGCTGCTTAACAGGCACGATATGGATCTGTCCTCACCGCTGAAATCATTGAAGCTGTTGTTATTGGCTCTGTTGGAAGTGTGCCAGGACCTCTCCCTGCATCCAGGGAAGTGGCTCCTACCACAGGTGTGCAGTGGTACCCAGTGCACGGGGTCCCTATGGATTATATCCCATGGAATCAGTCACAGCTGGAGAAAAATGCACGTAGTCACCTTATCTGCTGGTATAAATCAATTGTGAACCTGTTGAAATCAATAGGGTAATACTAATGGAAAAATGGTGAGACAAGCTTTAAAATTAAACTCTATGGCCAAGATAAATGTGCCTCGAAACCTTGGGCTTTTGCCAGCTGGTGTCTGAAAGATACTGTAGAGTTATCCTATCTGTCCAGAAAGATGAAATACCTGAATATTTTCCCTATAGAACAACACATCCCTGAATGTTGCCCATACCAATTAATCACCATCTTAAAACAGGGTAAACCATCTCCACCTTGGTGTTTTATGGAAAGCTCTCCTTCAGTTTCTGAGCTATGGTAGGTGAGGAGATATATATATAAAAAATATATCCTCTCAAATATACATTTATTTGTGTGTGTGTGTATAAAACTTCTCAGAGAGTGATTGAACTCTTCCGGTTTTGTAATTCATCACATTGGTAAATCTAGCACAGAAAAACTGAGTATTTCCTTTTAGTATACAAGTTAATTTGCTTTGGTCATATTAATATTTTAAATGTTTGCTTTCCAGGCACATCCAAGAAATCAAGTATTACTGAC
The DNA here is from genome assembly GCF_964195595.1 of Calonectris borealis. Lineage (NCBI taxonomy): Eukaryota > Metazoa > Chordata > Aves > Procellariiformes > Procellariidae > Calonectris > Calonectris borealis. The sequence goes on along the minus strand of NC_134321.1, from coordinate 4,094,829 downwards.
AAAAATGGTGAGAAGCAAAATTCAGACTAGTCCATAGGATTATGGGTGAACTGTAGAGCAAGATTCGGTGGCTTTCAGACAGATACAGTCCGAATTGCATGGGAATTCAGTAATTCAGTGGCTTGTGTCATGTATGGGACTGGAGTGGACCTCTTCCCTTCTGGTTTTAAAACTCTCTCTATTTTTCAGATATGCACTCACGCACAAATTCTCACACAAGGTTTCCTGAGCACTGACCGCTGGTCATTCATTATTAGCTGTTCTCCTAGCAAGTATTTATATATGTGAAGCTGATTGATGAGCTGGGGTCTAACATCTGCTGAGCCTGCATCAGGTGTTGAGTCAGTTCTGACTGTCCTGCTGGTTTCACCTAGGAGCACGCTCTGCTCTTTGGTAATGCAACTTTTTACTTAAAACCAAGCCAGACTTGAACATTTTGATAGCATTGAATTTTTGTTGTTATTGTTATTAAATTTTACTTCATTTCATTTTATTTTGCTCCTAGCAAGATTCAGGGGATGCAAACTCCCAGGAACAGGAACTGAAAGAAGCTCCTTTCTTCCTACGTCTCTGTGAGCTGCTGCTGCCGAGTGTTGAGACTCACAGCAAGCACTCTGCGCCCCAGAGGGTTCCTCCTGCAGAACTCCTCACAAAGAGAAAAGCCCTTGCCAGGTCCCTGTCAGCAAATTCTCTGTTTCTACAGGACACCGTGTATCATTTCAGTTAAGATTTGGCCAGGTATTTTTTTTGATAGTTAGTATTTTAAAGAATTCTTCAGAATAATTTTTCTTTAGCTGCATTCTCATAACATCTGAAAACCAGAAAATGAAAGCCTAATTCTTAGTTATCTTTCTCTGGCCTGGAAATAGGAGCAAGGAGGGGAACAAGACATTTTTAATGCACTTAAGTATGCCATTTTCTGGTGTTGTCAAGTCTACAATATTCAGTTTGCCCCAGTGTGTGTTCTGACCTCCTACGTGAAACACAGGCAGCTGTTTGTTGCAGTCGGCAGAGACGCTCTTTCTGCAAGATGAAGTTTGAAGGGAAGTTTCCATCACTGCTATAGCAATGGCAAAAGATGTCCTTAACATAACTAAGAACCAAGACATCTAATCTGCCATTTTTATTTTACTAAGAACGGTGAAACTTTGGTTCCAGTAAATCTCTTGAGAAGTTCCCCTTGATTTCTTTTGGTCAGGATTTTATCCAAAATGTTTTTCTACAGCCAAGTAGTTTGTTTTTTTACCAAAGTCTTCAGATCTACCCCCATTCCTAAGTAAATAGTGCTTCCATTTGCTCAGGAGGATGAGTTAGCTGCTGTTTCTAGCCCTGAGCTGGGTCTTGTGGGAAAAGTTTTTAATTTTGGTGTATTTAAGTGATTTAATTAAAAAAGTTAACTTGAAAACTAATTCTGATTCATCTTCTGTGTCCAAAAAAAGTCTCTAAAATTATCTAAAAGTAGAGATAATTACCTTCTGCCTTTCCAGTTCCTGATTCATTAAAAGAATTGATTGACTTTGAGCGGCTGCAAAGCTGACAGCATGTAGTCTATTAATGGATTAACTCTAAAAAGGTCCTGCCCTCTGTTAAATAACTACTGCTGCCACTTAATGGGACCTGTGGCCATGTCACTAGGAGCAAAAAGAGACCCTGGCAGAACAAATGTCGAGTGAGCTCAGCATTGTGGTCTGCAAATTCAGTTATTCCTTATAAATGATGCAGAGTCAACATGCTAAAATCTGCCTGTACTAATCCTGTTACTGCATTCGTGGTGCTAGTGCTCTTGTTAAACAGGTGTTGTGGGTATCATTCTACATGCTTGTGCTATTGTATTTTTTGTGTGATGTCTTAACCCAGTAAAGAATAAGAAAATGTAATCACTTGTGGAAACGCACTCCCAAGGCTGATTCACAGGGGATAGGAAGGGAAAGCTGCTTGCTTTGGTCACTTTGGAAGAGCTCATGCTTGTGTTTGTAGAGCTGACCCACAAGGCAAGCTGCCATACAGGTTTTTTCCAAGGTACTCGCCATAAGATCTGCAAAAAGGACCAAAATGAGGCACACGCATCTATCTTTGCCTCAAAGAAAATGATTGCTGTTCACTGTGATTTTTGGAAGACCAATCCTTTAAAATATCCTTAAATAATATTGCATCAGCATTACTCCTGCAGGTGCCATTAATGCAGAATAGCATGACTAGTAAGAGCTACAAGGAATTAGCATAATGGTTCCTCTTTGCTTTGTCTTTTTTTCTGGTTTTTGTTTCTAAGAAAAGAAAGATTAAAAATCTTCCAAGTACTGCAAACTTTAGGAAGTATGCAGACAGGCACAGAATGCTTTGAATTTCTGTAAAAGGCGTCTGTTAAAGCCAGTCTCTGTTATAATTTATTCTACAGTGGTGGCTGTGAATGTCCAAAGCTAGACTTGGATTAGATTTATGCGTAGTCATACATTATGTATCAGCTATAAAAAAAAAAAGAAAAGGCTTTATGATATAGCACTAAATTTTTAGAAAATAAAAATTCTGCTGAAAAAGGAGCTGTGCAACATTAAAAATGCTAGGCTTGTGATCAACACCTACTCCTCCTCTCAGCTGTCTTTTATGCATTTCTATTTAGACTCATGCTAGTATGGGTTGTTAAATATACATTTCATGTCGGAGTCAAAAGTCAACGCCAAAAGCTGTAGAGTTAGCATTTAATTATGAAACAGTTAGAAAAATCAAAAGAAGTAGGATTTCAGTCTTAGTAAGTTGATAGACTAGAATCAGTTATTTGCAAAAGGTTGATTGATTGGACTGCATTGCAAAGGTATTCAGCACTCAGAATTTTCCACTCCATGAACAACTCTGATACGTGGGTGTCTTTTCTGACAAAGATGTTTAATTTAAAATAAATATTTAATAACATTTTCATTTTAAAGTTACTTATTGATAATGTCATTAAAATATTATCCTAAACAGAAACACTTGAAGATGATCCATACTTGATCAGATATTTCTTTAAATACAAATTAAAACAAGACTAGTAATTTTGAATGTTATGGCAGAACTCAAAGCTGTAATGAGATTTTGCTAGGGAAAAGTGGTTCTGTGCTGGATGTTTTGCTTTGGTTTAGAGTACCTAGAAATAAATCAGTGCTATAGGTCAGGTTTGACAGCACTAAAATTTAATTAAATTGTGTAATTTTCTTTTCAAATTACAGAAAGCCCCATAAATTGGGTAATTGTACAACGTTTCCACCATGTTGATTAGAAATCTAAATACACAAAGGAATTTATATTAAGCTGAAAGCAGAAAACTAGAGAACAGTGGCAGAATGTGAAATGTTTAGTTAGGGAGTAAGATGCGTGAGACCCAGCACGTCGCAGTACGCCAGCATGCAGCGTGGTTGTTGTGCACTATCGTAATCGTTTCCGCAGTGGCTGAATGTGCTTGGCAAGGCTGGCTAATAAATCGTCTGACTGTAAATAGTGCAACTTGAGGTGAAAGCTTGAAAGGAATTTCAGCTTTATTCTAGAAATAAGCACCAAAAGTCATGCGGTTTTCTCACTTAGTAAGCTAAGTGTAAGCTTATTTGTATTACAGAAAAATGATGCAACATGGGGATCTTCGGTCTGTCTGAGTGACATCATTTGCTCCCCTGGCCAGTGCTTAGAGACAGTGACTGCAATCGTCCTGTTAGTCCCCCCTTCTCGGATTTCTAATTTCACACATAATTGGAACACCCTGGCTAGAAGTTTTTTCGAAAACACTGTAAATCAAACTGTCAGTGGTTTTCACAGCCTACATGGAACAGTCCCTGAAGTTACAGACATTCATGGAAATCACGGAAAGTGTGCAGAGATGGCTGTTAGTCTCTGCTTCTCTTCTCTGAGCGTTTCTGTCATTTCGTATTTTTAAGACTGCGTGGCTCACTGGTATGTTAGTAAACAGCCATCTGTTTTTATGAAAAATGTGGTGTTATACTGTTAGAAAGTGAGTGTACTATTCACTTTGACTGTTTGTCTGTCTAATACATTTCGTAGGTCACAAGAGTGCTGCTTTGGCTGTCAGATTGGATAACTTAAGCTCTTTAAAGCATTAAACTGAGGAATAATAGTATGCGGCTCTTAAAAATAATGAATACATTTGTTTGAAAGGGAATTTCTATTTCTACATCAAGCTGTGTCTTTTGGAAAGAAGGGCAATTTCCCAAGTGTTCCCGTGAACTACAACCACTCACATAAAGTCTTATTAGTGTTAATGGCAGGCATGAATAACAATAATATGAATGCTTAGGATTTCAATGTGTGTGACTTGGTTTTGCAGCACTATAGCCTCGAATAGTCCCTGAATGGTAAGACAGGATTTTCTCAATCCTAGAAGCACTTAGAAACAAATTAACCAATACAGCACCCCTATAATATTATTGATTCCATTTATACAGGGAAAAAGAAGACTTAGATTGGCTTGCTCAAGGTGACATTTCTTAAATATTCTAGTGCCTTTTCTATAAAGATGTATTTGTCTTTTTTGTCTCAGTGTTTTTTCACCTGCTCGTTCATTCAGAAGCATAGAGGTAAGATTACAGCCTTGGTGGCAGTGGTTCGTCTAAGCATTTCCTAACTTTTTCTAGCTGTGAAAACATTAAAGAATGGAGGAAAAAAAATGTATTTTTGGACTCATTGCTTCCCCAAGGAAAATATTTGCTGTTAACAGTATGGAACTAACTTAAACAGCTGGAATGAAAAGTTGTTTTGAAAAAAAACATCAAAATGTTTCCATTGACATTTTAAAGTGGATGTTTCTCTTTGGAAAACTCTTCAGTGATAAAAACATTTCAGTTCCAACTCTAGGTTTTACTTTGTCTCCACAAACACGCCACTACCATCACTGAAATTCTCTGGGCATCTTTGCACTGTCCTTAAAGAACTTCAGCCACAGTCCTATGGACTGTTGTTCTGCAGTCATTTCTGGATATACGCTGGATGACCAAGAAATACAGGTTTGAGCTGGATCAGGCATGAGTGCGCAACTATATTCCTTTCAGGCTAGCACAGGATGCAGCACAGCCTTTACACCTATAGGAACGTATGAAAATGAGAGGGCTGCAGTATGACTATGAATGCCTGATCCAACATAAAGCCTGACTTTGAAAAGTTAATTATTTTGGAACAGGATTGAACACGAAGATCAGCACTTTATATCATCTTGTTTTGATGATTTAGATTCAGAGCTAACACCTAAGTCCATTTTTATGGACTCATCAGCCTCAGCCTGAGTATCTGGTAACATCCAGGCAGCTTAAACTGAGAACTGCCAGATCTGTTTTGTCCTCACTTAATTTTCAGAGGAAGGAAGACCTGGGCCCACAGGAAAGGGCGGTAAGCTGTCTCTCTGGAAGAAATGTTGGTGTTGCTCATCTGTTCTGCATTGCATTGTAATTGCTTCCACTGTGCGTGAGACGTGGGCACTTCAGAGAGTAGAAAACAGTTCAGAGGCTCCGATGACCATCTGCCCTTCAGGCTACCTATCTGAAATTAATCTTTCTTTTTAAGCACTGGGTTTTATCACTCTTACCTGAAAAGGCTGTGATCTTGCCATCTTCTTGTTGCATACTTAATGCCTATGCTGCTTTCGGATCAATTACCAAAAAATGAAATAAGCATATTAGACCAATTTATCCGTGCCTCATATGTGCATAACAGCTATTCAGTGCTACACATTGATAACACTGGGAGGGTCTAAAGTGTTGTTTGCATTTGCGTCCCACTGGATTTTAATATGAGTGGTATTTGCTAATGATGTATTTTACTATTAAGAAGTGTTCAAGCAGTTTACTATGGGAACGTCGTGAAAAAAGAAAGAAGAAAATAACCCTATAATGTTATACTTGGAAGCAGCTTTTCATGGAAAAGGTCTAGGAATTTTCTACCCTCTTTGTTTTACAAAAAGGAATGTTGTGTAGGATTTGTGATTGTCTAGAAATTTAAACTAATGAAAATAAAACTGTAAAAAATTATATTTCTCATATGTACTTACTGGAAATCTTTACTTTGTTCCTGTAGTTGTTGGAAAGTTATGTCAGAGAGCAATTACTATATTGTTTAGTGCTTGGATCTAATTAATTTTTACAAAATATTACTTTCTCAGCCTTTTCATTGGTGTGACAAATTTGCATTGCTTTTTCTGTACCCTGTATATTGCAGCTCACATAATTACTGTTCCTCCTGCTGAGCAATTAGTGGGAAGGAGTCCCAAAATTAAACTAAATAGAACTCTATAGTTGCCTGTGAATTCTGCCATGTTTCTGCAGTTGATGCTAAGTGATGCCTTTCACGAGGACAGCAAATCCTTACACATCCTTAATATCAAAACTGTGGACTTGATTTTTAGAGTTCCATTAATATATTCTAAAAAACTAGTGAATCACCAGGACTTTGCACATACTGTTAGCATCATTATACATACTTACACTGCACAAAGAGCATAATATTTATGCCTTGTGTATGTATGCTATGCAGTTTCATATTGTCATGGTTGTGGCATTTTTCCATAATCGCATAGAGGTCTGAGGGTCTCCTCTGCTGTCTACGAGGAATCAGATTCCAGGCTGCTCTGTGTAGGTTAGATCGCTATGCAATATCGTGCAGGAATGGGATAAGCCAGAACTGTCCAAAAACTGGTGCCAGACTGCTGAACCTCAGTCTCCCACTCCGCCTGCCCTACCTGCTAGAGAGGGGACCCAGCAGTTTGCTGCCAGGGCATGGCTGATGCTGATGGAGAGGACCATGTACAGCCAGTCTGTCAAAATGGACTTGCTGTGCCCAGGCGGAGGATTTTGTATTTTGATTCTGTGGTAGTTCAGGACCATTGCTCTGAATTCTGCGGCTCATGCAAACAGCGTCAAACCGATTTCATGTGATTCAGTCTGCCACACAGGTTTGGGAAGAGTGGCAGCCTCCCGGCTTCCCAAAATAACCCTGCTGTGGGCAAATCTAAAGCTTCTGGATAATGCACTGAAATGCAGTAGGTAATTTTTCTTTTCTTAGCACTGACACATTTGAATTGAAGATCCAAACAAGCAAGTAAGAGACAGCAAATTATTTTTATTGCCAGAGATATTCTCTTGTTCTTCCCTTTTTTCTTCTGGTTAATAATAATAAAATCCTTACTTGTTTTTATCATTCCAGGTTTGCCTTTTTTCTTAACCTGATTCAACCTGATTTGACTAACCAACAATGTGCTGTCCGTGAAGAAAATTTTCTAATAGGTCTGGAGTTATAGTAATGAATATACAGAGAAAAAAACACACAAGGCTGAATATATAAATGTGTACATTTAGTGAACTTTTTACCAACTAAAACAACCTGTTTTTAATCTAGTAGGGTGTTCAGTTTTATACTTACCAGCATTCCCTAAACAATATTGGAGATGGGACTCACTGCTTTTTTTTTTAATGTCCAGAGATTTTGTATGAGTATCTTGGATAGTTTTTACATCCTGTACTGTACAAAAATAAATACACTTATTAGATAAAAATAGATACAGAATTTCATTTTAATGTATCTCTTTAAAAAGCTTGTATATTCTTCCCATGTTTACCTTTTAGCTTTATGGTTCTGTTTTTCACAGTTTACTGTCTGATACTTCACTGAATATTTAGTGGAAGGAACTTTATGGATGCATAAAAGTAAAGCTAGACTATTTCTTTTGAACTGGTTATCTAAATAGGAACTGGTATCTCCTAGAAAATTTCAAAAACTTATATTTAAATACACATCTGTGAATATCTTTGTAAAATTTATCCTCTTCTTGTATGCTATCAGTTTCACGATGTGTGGAGAAATACAGGTTTTTCTTTTGTTTTATTATGTGGTTCAATTTTCTACCTGAAAGCCTGATCCCCATTTGTGATACTTAGTTTCCATGATGATATCCCAGATGGGGAATAATTTTAAGGTAAGGTGTACATTTTGAAGAAAAGATGAACTCCACAGTCCAAACTTGATTCTTCAGTCATTTCAGCATAAAAAGACATATTAAAACCATAGAATATTTTAAGCTAGTAGGTAGAGCTGCCAAACCCATGCTTGTCTCATTTTTCCTGGCTTCCTATAAAGACCTCTGCATCTCTGTCTTATGAATCAACCCATCCTGGGTATAAATTTAAAGTACGCTTGTTAAAGCTGAGCTGTTATTTTAAAATTAAAGTTGTTGACTGATACTTGCATTTGTAATACTTACATATTTCAAATTTATTTCAGTGCAAACCCATGTATGAAAGTAAATTTATAAGGTTTAATTTTTCACTTATGGTATGCTGACATTGGCTTTTGTTCTTTCTGGGAGTTAGAAAACATGGTGCTGAGATTCAGGACTATCCATCTGCAAGGGGAAGTGGCTGTTACAGAAATTTGGTGTAAGGACCCTTGGAACATGCTGATTAAAACTCCTTGTAGATGTTTATTGTTTCTTCTCCGCTTGCTTTAACTCTAACTCTGGAATTAACAGCCTTGCTGCCTCGGGGACATGCACACCTATCTTCCTGCCTCAGAAGGGCTTTTCTTTGTAGTGTTGGGTAGTCTACCTGTTACATTAAAAATTCATCATTCTGGCTCAGAGTGCCCATTAATGATCACTCAAAAACAATACACAAGTGTCTCAAGCAGTGATTAGAAGACACGTGTATGTTTTCATTTAATCGTCCTTGAAGACCTCTGGTGCTGGGGAAATTAGGATTTATCCACTTCACAGTGAAATCCTGGGGAACATAAAATTCAATAGTCAGTGCAACATGTAGCAATTGTCAAAAAAAAAATCTCAAGCCAAATATTCTTCTTGCTGTTGAAGAGGAGTGGAGGCACACAGAGACACTGTTGTGGTTGAACCCGGCAGGCAGCCAAACACCACAGAGCTGCTCGCTTACTCCCAGCTCCCAGTGGGATGGGGGAGAGAATCGGAAAAAAAAAAGTAAAATTATGGATTGAGATAAAGACAGTTTTAAGGAAGGGAAAATAATAATAATAATATGGTAGAATATGGTAGAATATACAAAATGAGTGAGGCACAATGCAATTGCTCACCACCTGCCGACCGATACCCAAGCAGCGATCGCTACTTTCTGGACCATGCCTCCTATTTATATACTGAACATGACATCATATGGTATGGAATACCCCATTGGCTAGTTGGGTCAGCTGTCCTGGCTATGTTCCCTCCCAGCTTCTTGTGCACCTGGCAGAGCATGGGAAGCTGGAAAGTCCTTGACTCGTAGACTACTTAGCAACAACTAAGTAAACATCAGTGTTTTATCAACATTTTTCTCATACTAAATCCAAAACGCAGCACTAGGAAGAAATTTAACTCTATCCCAGCCGAAACCAGGTCAGACACTTGAGTGAGGTGATGCAAAACTGGGGCCAACTTACCTGGTCCCCTGAGCTGTGCAGTGCGTGACAGCAGGGAAGTCTGCGGACGGTCTGGGCAGTGTGTACTGTTTGTCAAATTGAGCCCTAAATTATCTGAAGACAGCTCCTTTGAAATTGCTTTATTATAATAGGAAATTGGCTTGTTATTTCACTAATTTTCTCTGACAAACTACTTTGTCTAATGAAAAGGATATGCTTTCTCAGTTACAGGGAAAGTATTAATAACCGTAATTGCCACTTATTAGCAATGTTACAAGATGCTGAGCACATAAGTACACTTTCTAAGTTTTAACAGTCTATAAAAAAGAACAGCATTAGAGATAATACGATCACTACTAATCATTTTCTGGCTGGAAAACAAGATTTTTACAGAAATATTTGAACATTTCACATATGGTTGTACGGTGATATGGAATGAGATCAACAGTATTAGTATTTTTGGGACAGAAGGATAGTGAGAGGAGTTATCTGATATAACTAAAAATTCTCCCATTTAAGTCTTTCTGCATCCTCACCTGACTGAAAGCTGGGACTTGAATGTTGCCCCTCCACGTTGCCTGGATGGTGTCTCAGCCTCTGCCACTGAAATCTAAACAACATGCTCTTCTTGATAGAAGCAGTTGTACAGACATAAACTGTATGTAGATGAGCTATGATCTTTTAAAAAGCAATTTGGCACCCATTTTGCATGAGCATTTTTTTGCAGGCTAACTCCTTCAGTAGAGTTTTTTGTTATTTGGGGATATTCTGGTTTTATTTTGCACTATTTCTTAATGACAATTCTGTAACGTGGCTTTGCACACAAAACTTGAAGTTTTTTAAAAAGTCTTTTATGAATGGGATAAGAATTGTCCTTTTAAAGTCCAAATGTCTAGTTTCTAATAAAACTATATGCTTTTGTGTTGGAAAAAGAGGATATGCTAATAGGTGTGTCTGTGTATATATACACACACTCTCTCTCTCTCTCTCCCTCTCCCCCCCCCCCCTTATAATACCAAGCTCTACAGAACAATATCTTCAGTAGATGAATAGATTCTGATACAGATCTCTCATAAATGGATTTGCCTTTGCAGTAACGCAGGCATGGAAAATTTCTCCAGAAAGTTATGAGCATGAAAAAGAAAGTGGTGTAATAGACACTAAACCGTGCCTCACATGCATCTACTGCCAGTGAAAGTTGTATATCTCCTATTATGATCTATGATGGTTCAGACTCCTCAATTTATCCCTTATGGCCCATCAAACACAGTATTTCTGTGCACAAAGTTTTGTGGTCCTTTTAAACTGATACGTCCTTGGATCTGATATAGCACTTTGTTACCTCTTAGAGTCATGTTGGAAGAATTGTTTCATTCAGAGCATTTTGAATAGAGTACATAAGTACAATCCTTTACGGTCCTTGAGAACTGATAATGTGGGAAAGGATACTTTATGTCAAAATGTTATGGCTGTATTATCGTTATAGAAAAATATATTTTCCAACATTGATTCGAGTTGAAGAACATTTCAGGAAATGTACTTAATCAGATGAATAATTTATTTTGTACTGGCAGTGTTGCATTAACATAGGGAATTTCAAAGTGGCATAAAAGACATAGACAAGCAGGCAATAAGAGCTGAGTGCCTAATGAATTTAGCCATTCAAATGTCCAAAAGTATATTAATGGATTACTTATGAAAATCAGCAGTGCTAGTTGTACAGATTGATAATAAATTCTGTTTCATTACAGTGACCAGTATTTCAAGATTTAAAACTAAGACTGATTAAATCAAGTAAAATATGCACGTAAATTGTCATTATGTGGATGGTTACACCTTACCATACTAAATTTGGATTTTATATTTGCTCCACACTTTATTTTGCAGCTCGTTTTTTATGACGGTTCATTCCTTCCACATCACAGATTATAAATTCAGCTGTATTTTATTTCATGGTAGGCTTTGGATGTAATGGTTGGGGGGGGTGGGGTGTAAACTTTGTTTCTCTTTTTTTCCCATTTTCCTGTGTCAGTATTTTATACAAGGTCAATAACAAGCTTCAGTGTGTTTACAATTACCAAGAGGATGGGATTTGTTATTGTGCACAGACAAATGTGCTGATGCTTCCATTATTTATGGATAGGAGATAAAAATCGTGCAACGTACTGAGACAAAAGTAAGGTGTATGTTTTATATCTATATTTTTGATGAGTTCTGTTAATAGACATTGGACAATGCATGGCTCTGTGACTGTGTAATGTAAATTTTTCTTTGTAGTAAAGCTGTCAAAGCTTTGTGGTTTTTTTTATGACTCACGTTTATGCAACTTGGAAGCAAACATCTCACTTCCTATAGTATTTAAAACTAGAACTGATTGTTTTGAACTGTCTGCAGTCCAAAGGGGTACGTAAAATAGGACAAACATATTCCCTTAATACTGAGGACATTTGTAGGAAACTTTTGCTATGAGAATTGAATTTGTTATTAAAAAAAAAGGGCACAATTTATTTTAAAAAGTCCCTGAAATGTCCTTAAAATCCAGATTACTGTGGTCCTTGGTTCAGCTGGCAGTGCTTAATCACATACTGAGCATTTGGGAAGGGCTCTGGGTGAGCCCCATTGTGCCTGGGGAAGGTGAGCCAGGAGAGGGGCAGAATCCAGTATTGTGCGCAGTTTTAGAGCATCCCTGGAAGGGGACGTGGAACAGCTGTGACCTGGGTCTCATCACCTCCTTTCCCTGCTGTGACAAAGTGGGATCAGTATCTCCCGCACTGGATTCCTGTCATTTGGGGTTTCAGAGGTCTGCGTCATATCAATGCTTGTCTGTTGGGTAATCTCACTGTCCCATGATGAAACAGAAAAAGCCCAATTTCTACCATTTGGAAATGGGTTTTATTCCAATCAGATTGCATTGGGTATCGACGCAATAGCCCTCTTCCTTGCCTTGATCCATCCCCTAGTATGATGTTAACGGATCTATTCTTTGTTACTTTATCTTCCAATCCCCATTGTTTTCAGCTGGCTGTTAAACTGGTTTGACAGTTCTGCCTCTACTAATCTGTAACAACTAGAAATACCAGTGCAACAGGCACAAATAACAGGGGAGTATCTTTACCTCCTACTTGTAGGCTGGTCTTACAGTCATATCTAAAGCTCACAAAGAGTCATTATAGAAAATAACCCTTTATAACTGGTGGAATGAGAGGGATTTTTTCGAGGAGAAGCTCAGAGCACCTGTCTTAGATTTGCATTTTGAATTGCTCTTGAGGGAGCCTCTCTCCCTTTTTCTGTGAACTCAGGGGAAACAGAGTTCCTCATCTCCTGTACATCATTGCGGCTAGAATTTGGGAGGTATGAATCCCTTCTTGTGTGTCTGTGTGATGAACAATTGTCCTTTGATCTGCAGCTTGTAAAGTAGTTAAGAGTGGAAGATTTATTATGCTGTGATTGCACAGCTGGGTGATGTTACTTGAATATAGATCTTTCCCAGGACCAAGGATTTGTTACTTTACCTTTTTCCAGCTCTTATCACAAGTTGCTGATTAGATCCAAGCAATACTATTCTTTTTGTCTTTATTATGATATGTAAAGGTAGAATCCAAATTCTTTCAAATTTTCCTTGAGAATTTATTTTGTACTGTATATTAACAACCTGGTTTAGATGAAAAAGGTTTGAAAGTGTAATTTTATTGAGTTTTGCTTTATGTTAAATTCACACCACCTTACTTTATTCATTCTCTAGCTAACCTGAATAGTGAAAACTAGACTGACTTCCAGAATCACACAAAATCTTTATTAGACTGTAAGCCATTCTTGAATGTTATCTCTCACAGTGAAAGGTGGAAAAGGGAGAAGACATCTTTCTTAAGGGAGGGAGAACATTTCTATAATTGAGCAGTGGCCTTTACTGAGAGGCGGATATGTTTTCTGTAGAGTTATTTTAAGATCTTGAGAACAGCAGCATTTTTATAATGAGATGATAAGTGTGTATGTTGTCTAGAACAAGGCTGGTTACATGCCTTTTTTTTTCTCTGATGCCGCTGCTAGATGTAGACAGTAATTATATTTGTTTTAATACAGCCAAGCTATTTAAATTTTAACTTTAATCTCCATCACATATGCTTCAGATCTACCTCAACTGCTAAATATGTTATGCAGGAGGGATAGCATAGTTTCCTGATCACATACTCAGCATTGTATTGTGGGGCGTATAAATGGTTCCTGAAAGCATTTATGACAATGTAGCTATCCTTCCAGACCAAACTACTCTATGATTCTATGATTGTAAACCTTTATTTCCTATATTAATCTCAGCGCATCTAGGATAGAGATCGTGCACTCGTGTAAGGGGAAAAATGCCAATTTAAGCTCCTAGTCATTGTCATGACTTGAGTAAGATGGCAAATCCACGTGAGCTGAAAGGGAGAAAAAGGTTAGGATGAGAAGAAGGTTGACGTGTTATAGCCTGGTAGCAAAGCTTGGTGGGATGAGTGTGGCTCAGACCTCAAGGGTGGTCCCAGGGCAGAAGGCACTTCCCCTGCACGAGGGAGGAGGCGCCGGGAGGGTGGTGGTGCCATCAGGTCTCTGCTGCTTGCAAGGCATCTTTGAAGTTGAATGTCATGTCCAACTTACAGTTTTTGTTGAAGTACGTTCTCCTTGTATTTTTGACCCACATAATCATTATATCACTGAAGTCCCTACAACAAAGGTGTATGTGGAAAACTGCTGTTACTGCGCTGCACTTCCCTCTGTCCAGGATATCAGGCACATAATTCCTTGCAGGAGTCATCACCAGCCACGTTGCACAGTGAGAGACTTAAATTCTACCTTGTGTGAGTATGAGCACAGTGAGGCTTCCATGGAATTCTTCTTTTTTTTTTTTTTTTTTTTATTCCCAGTTTATTAATGCTCAGATGAGACTGTGCAACTTTTATGTAGCCCAACTCTTAACCAGTCAGCTAAAATATTAATGTATTTTGTGATGATGGTCTTGAGGTGTAGAATAGAAAATGGATATTCATTTTTAGTCTAATTTATGTAAGATTAGATGTTGGTTTATAGCTTCTAAGATAAGGTTAAATCTCCTTGTTCGGTGCAGTTTCCTAGAAGGAAGGTTAATTTTGGTCAGTTGAGTTTAAAGCACTGAATTTTTAATTTTTAAAAGCTCAGTAGGGAACTAATATCTGGCATATCCATTCAGCTTTTGCTGTCTGGACTCATTAGAGGAGATATATGAAGAACTGAGCTATTCTTTTCAAGATCCACTATATCCAGATAGAAGATCAGATTTACATCATATCTCCGATATCTTTAAGGTTTATTAATATTTTTCTGAGCTACAAGTAACAACTGTAGAAAACATACATTCCAATAAGGTATTAAGCAGAGACATATAAAGACATTATTCATTTTAGAATTAGTGATTTATTCTATTCCAGTTAAACTTATAATATGGGAATGAAATATTTCAAATGGAATAAAATCAGGTTTGATTATTGCTTCTTAATAATATGTTCAGTGCATTATTCACAGGTTTAACTTTCTGACTATGTGTGTTGTAAGTATATATGAATGTAATCTACTCAGTAAAATGTGCGCACTCAGTAATTATTTCAAATCTGTCTTTGGATAAATAGTAGGGAATGTAATAATGATGGGAAGAACATCAGTGTAGCTTAAGTTTTACAATTTGTTACTATCTTGTTATTTTTACCTTTACAAGTAGCAGTCTTGTAATGGTACAGGGTGATTTCTCTCTGGTTCTCTATAATCACAGTAATTAGAAAGACCGTACCATCATCTCAAAGGCAGGATCTCACTGCCACTTGAATGCGTAATTTTGTGCTTGAATTTCTGTGGAATGGAGGAATAGGAATTTATTTGATCTCTTCATACTTCTCTAGCCCACTTTTCCCACATCTCCATCTGAACAGAGATTTTCCTGGTCCCCCGCAGCCTTTGGGGGTCTTCAGGAGCAATTCTGTTCTCAGAGCATGCTGTGTTTAGGGTCTTGTTGATCAAAATGTTTGTCAAAATGCCAGCTGAGTTGAGGAAACATAATAAAAAGGCCAAACACAATAATTCTATGTTTCTTTTTTAGAAATCAGTGTGATGGCACTAAATTTTCAATGTCCTTCAAGGCTTCTGAACTGAAAGCAGAAAATGGAGGAAAGCAACAAGGGGAGAGGAAAAGAACCAGAGATTTTATTAACTGGGTGAGGTGGCCTGAAGATTAAAAAAAGAATAATAATTATGCAAGCATTAAACATTGCTAATTGTTTTAATCAGCATGTGAAAGAGGTCTTGAATAGAATATATCGCCACTGAAGCTGCATCAGTGTGGTTCTCACCTGCGGTTGGTCTGTGGTTCTCCATGGCCTCATGCTGGCTTGGTGCTGCCACACGCCGCCATGCAGTGACTGCCACAAACAAAACCACTCCTATAAATTTTATAAATCACTGCATACATCTTACCTTATAGGTATGGAAGTGTCCCCAGAGAATAAAGCAAGAGACTTGGGTCTAATAGAGGCCTGTACTTCTAAAGGTTTTAATTTCTTTTTCTCACATGGTTTCTGGAGGGTTATTTATTGCTTTGGATAAGGGGTAGAACATTTTCACGTGCCGCTATATTTTGGATATGTATTTTAGACACCTTAAAAATACGTTTCCCTAAGATAAGTGTATCCATTAACACACAAATTTCAGGTACTTCTACAAATGAATACTCTAAGTGTGATAGCTTCATTTTCTTTGGGGGGATTCTTTTTTTTTTTTTTACCCTCAGTTCTAGTTTGAGCCCAAAGCTCAAGTTTCACTCATTTATAGACTGGAGAGATGTGCTGAAGAAACCCACAAAATTAATATTTTGTTCCTGTTACTAGAACATGTTTTGCTTAATTTTTCATGGAAGGAAAAAGTTCTTGGTACTAGAAAATTTTCTTTAACGTTAATCATTTTTCCTTAGTTAATTGACAAGTAAATGCACTTTATGAGAGATTACTTTGTGGCATAATAGAGATGATGAAACTTAGTGTGACATAGAAAGCAACCTTCCTTTTATAG
Organism: Calonectris borealis; assembly: GCF_964195595.1. NCBI lineage: Eukaryota > Metazoa > Chordata > Aves > Procellariiformes > Procellariidae > Calonectris > Calonectris borealis. Next base: position 4,078,374 of record NC_134321.1, on the reverse strand, counting down.
AACTTTTAAGAATTTGTCTTCCAAATATTTTGGTAAGTTATAAGCACATCCTCAAACTGTCAGCTGTTCTTCTGTATGTATGTCTTATTAAGACTTAAATCCGAAGTTCATTTTAATTACTGAGGGTATTTCCATTAACTTTAATGGGTTAAAATGAGATACCCACTGGCAAATCTCTTGTCTACAGCCCATCTCTGGCTGTTGCTTCTTAAAGACCAATTCTACCGTTGTCTGCCCTCTATCTAGAATTACAGTTAGTGCTAGGAAACGCATACAGTGTTTTCATTCACTGAGATAGCTTTGGTTACGGAAGTAGTCCTCGTAATCATATAGTTATCATATAGTTATATAATCACGCATTATTGATGGAATACCTGAGAAAAGTGTGCAAAATGCAGGTGATTTCAAGTGTGCTGCAGTTCTCAAAAATCCTTTTACCAGCTCATCATTTCTTTCGTTAGGTTTGTTGGGGTTTTTTATCAGATTGAATTTCCAATCAGCCCTCACACCTAGTGAATTATTTAGCTGCAGCTTATATTTGGCAGGGTGATTACTGTGTAAAGTTTAGCCAGCCGGTGTAGCATTCACTGGGAGCTTTACCTACATTAACATTCTATGATTCTATGATTAACATACCTAAAACAGGCCAGCATCTCTTCAGAAAACGAATATGACACTTCTTCATAGATTTTTCATAGTAACAATATCTCATTCTTCGTTAACTTTCTCCGTGATGGTGTAACTCTTGTGGTCAAAATTCTGTTGTTAGTATTTTGGAAAGCTGTGGCCAGCACTAGAAATAGCAAAGCAGTATGATAACTAAATAACCAGAAAATAGATATTTTAAATCTTTATTGCTCTTCCATTTAATACAGTGACTATTGGGTTGAGGGGTAAGGGTCAAGCTGAATCAAGCAGTGATCAATGATAGTGCAGAAAAGGTATAACGTGTACCTGCAATTAACCTAAATAAATAGTCAGGATAATAAATGAGACACCCTTTTGACTTGTTAACAGCTCTGCTTTATGTTTAAAGAAAACAAACAGAACGTCTGAAGAAAATCTGTAAATTACTCTTCAATGTACAAATTGCTATCGAAATGCTACTTTTGCTGAGCAGGGATGAAAAGGCCTGTTCAAAGACTGACACAATTTTTATGCCTTCCACTCTAGGAAATACTATTTATTATTAAAAGACATTTTTTTGCCAGCGTTGCAGCAAAAGGAACATAAGCTTCTTTGGAAAGCAAATATATACTGTAATAAACATCATTACAACTATCTCATACATAAAAAGGTTAGTGACAAAGTGCAAGAGGTTATAAATGCATGCTTATAAATTAAAAAAAAAAATTAGTCATTCAAGCATTTCCTTGTCATAAGGAAAGCAAACTCCTTAAATTTATAAAAGCAATTCCTCTAGTACAATGATGTTTCAGGCCCGCCATCAGTTTTTGCCAGCTGGTTTTCAAGCCTGTCACTTTGTGCTGACTCAGACGCGTGCAGTGCGGTGCTGCTGCTGCAGAGGCAGTTAAAAATTTCTTGGGCTGGTGGGTGGGATGACACTAGACTGTCATCCCAGGGAGAAGGAACGTTTGCAATGTATATTCCTCAGTCGTGGGCAGGCAGAGACTATGTGGGACTGGAAATGAAGTGGTGTCTTCTGCTTTGCTTTGTTGTGAATTAGATGCCAGGCAAGCCCTGCAAATCCTGTGGAGCCTCCTGTCAGTCCTGGGGGTAGCAAATAGTTTGGTACCGCTCTGTAGTAAACCCTTTACTGGTGAGTAAAGGTGGAATAACAACTTTGGAGAAAAGTCTTTTTTTTTTTTTTTTCCTGCACCTTTATTACAGTATTGAAGTTTATATGGATTCAGGAAAACAGGGAAATCATCATTGATCTAAAAAGTGGATTGAAATAAAATAAAGAATACTGCTACATTTCTACTACTTTTTTTTTTTTCCTCAGCAACTTCACTGGCAGCCTCTGTAGGATCTTCAGATGCATATATACTAATATTGCCATTAGAGAGATTTTAAAAAATGTGTGCTTTAGAAAGAACTCAGATATGTGGGTGTATTACTAGAAAATGTCTGTCCTACAGTGCTGGATTTGCAAATGTTACAGCATGGTGATCAATCACATTAAATCATATAGTTAGATGACTGACTCATCCATAAAGAAACCTGGTAATTATAGTCTTGAAGTCAATGGTACTGAAATCAGTCGCATGCGGCAGCCATAATTATAGAATATGATGCTCACATGATGCTCCACCATCAGAAGAAAACGTCCCCTCCTCCACCTCCCAGAAATAACAGGAAAGTTAACAGAATAAAATGCTGATAAATTAATGAATCCTTATCAAACCACTTATGAATCTTCTTATATCATGCTCACAAGGTCAGCATATTTCTCTCACAAACAGTATATTTTGTAATGCCAATACAAATGGGCCGGAACTTCAGAGGGAAAAAAATCAGTTCTGAAGCAGTGCAAGATATCTGAATTATTCATACCTCGAGACATGTGTTCTGTGAATTGTTTGTTTTTTAATGCAGTTCACAGATTCATAAACTGTCTTAAAATCCAGTGATTTCTTGGTATGTCAAAAGTAGTCTCAAACTTGGCCGAGAGCCTGCATTACTGGGCCTGATAAAAAACCAGGGTAAGATCATGGACTTTTTGCACAGGAAGCAACCTGCAAGAAGCAGAATAAAGGGAAAAGAACAAGAAGAACCGTCTTTTAAATGTTTGTGAGCCAGCATTATGCCTTTACAGCATAAAAGTGATAATTTATGCTTGTAATTTATCCTGATTGTAGCTTATGGGTTATGATGTAGCTTTTGGGTCAATCTTTCCATGTTTCAAAGACTCTGGACTAAAAGAGAGAAAGATAGAAGAGAGATTATGACAGATGGATCAGTATATTGCATTTAAGGAAAATATAGGGCTAGAGTTGGATCAGAATGAAAAAGTTTTGTTTTTTTAATAGCATTTCCACTTTGTTGCTGTTGAAATAGGTTGGAACTGAAAAACGCCTTCAACCACTGTTGCTGGGGAAGGCTGTTGGTGGAGACGTTCCCAGGCAACAGCCGTGCACCCGCTCATCATCGGTCGCTGGCCTCCTGGGGCTCTGCGGTGGCAGCCCCCCAGTCCTTCCCTGCCGGTGTTTGTACCGGCAGGCTTTCCCACGGGTGAGCATCGCCTCCGTTTGGACACGGCAGCTCTTCCCTCCTTGCTTTTAGCCTGACCGTTCCATAATAGGAATAAATCAATGGGCAGAAAGGAGGAATCTCCTGATAGTACATGGACAGACCTGTTGAGAACACTGTCCTCTGAAACCCGTGTGACAGACAGGACTGTTCAACAGGAGTCTTCTGGTGGTTCCCTGTACATCTCTGGAGCGTGCAGGCCTGAGGACTAACCTTAACCTTTTCTCAGGCCTCAACCTTGACTCTAACCTAACTCGGGTTTTATCACAGCAGTGGGGCTCCGTGACGCCGGAAGAGAAAGGGTGACAGCTGGGAACATGCCCGTCCCGACCCAGCTCCTGGAAACTGCAGAATGCCAAGTGCCATAACGCTCCTCTTCCAACTGCAGTGTAGTCCCTAACAGCGTCCTGAACCTTGCGTCCTTCTGGGAATACATCTGTAACCAGAAAGACAGAACGATTACTCCAAAGCTACTAATTTCAGCCCTTGTGGCTCTTCCCTAGGACATGTAAAATGCTGCTGTCATTCTGCATCTGCAGTCTCTGCCTTTCACAACCCCCCAATGAACACAAACCCTAGCCTTACCCTGAACCTGGGCTAGTATAAAAATACGTGGCTGCCAAAAATAGAACAAAAACTTAGGAATATTCCTCAATATTGAGAAAAATCCCTCAACAGAGAAAAGCAGTGTTGTTGGGAAGAGAGAATAACTTGAAATGTATTGATCAATTGGGCAGTCGCAAATGTCCAGAAGTTATGAAGAATGTGCAGTTTTCCTAATGCTAACCCAAACTGTAACCCTAAAGAGGAGTCCAGGTCAGCCCAGGGCATGCTGCTGCCTGGCGGGAGGGGATGGAGGGGTCGGCTGCAGCCACAGCCATCCGTGGGAACTTGCCAAAGGGTGCAGTTAATCCAGACCAGGAGTCCCCACTCCTGTACTGACAACATCTAGGACTTTGTTGTTTCATAAAACATACTCATATTTCAAGGCCCCATCCTATTTTTGGGTGTTTGTTTAATTTACCTACTTTCCTGCTGTTTTAAATTAACATACAGGTGTGTTGCAGGTTTCCTTTTTTTACTGTCCAGTGCAATGGGACCTCTAGATGCTGCTGTGGTGCATGCGAAGAATAGGAAATAGTAATAGGAAAGATTTAATATCTGTTTGCCTAGCTCGGGAAGGACAGGACTGGTAAAACAATGGAAGATAAAGGTAAAATGTAGTGTAACATATTTGATTTCCTAAGTCTAAGAAAGATAGAGGAAAGCTGTATCTTCCTCTTGATTTGTGCTGCTGGAGCGGCTCTGCTGAGCTTGTTCTAAATGCTTTAAGTTGAAATTCTCGGTAAATACAGGAATGAAATGCACACAGAAGATAAGATCTATGAAAAAACGGGGATCTTATCAAACCCGTGCGATTATCAGACCTTCAGTACCGGCACCAGGCACGCAGACGGAGCTATTCTCTCCTGGCATCACTAGAGGGCACTCAGCAATTGCATTTTGCTGTTTTGCCATCCATTTCAGAGACGTTAAATGTTCCTTTTCTTTAAAATAAAAGACAACACACGTATTAAATATAAAGGTTTCTCAGGCATCACAACAGGATTTATTGCTGATAAATAATTCTCAATAGAAATGTAAAATAAATGTTGTGTATAAATAGTGCTGCAATACAGCACTTTGGGGAGTGAAGGAAGTTTTAATTCCAAATAACAGGTATTTATTTATGTCTGATGAGAGACAGGATGCTCTGGAGTCATCCTTGCATGATGACTCCTTCCAAACACGCTTACAGCTGAGCAGGGCAGGAAGCAACTCCGAGCAGAAGAGTGCTGGTAGAAAAGAGGTTTCTCGTCTGCTTTTTGCATCGGGAATGTGTGGAGGAAAGATAAGGTGAGAGCGAAGCAGGCGGGAGGGTGGCATGGCTGCAGTGCAGTGCTGCGTGCCCGGGAGGACTGCTCCCAAACAACAGCTCATGAACCAGCCCCTCACCTTCAAATGCAATCCAGTTAAATAGAAACCATTCTGGATAATAAGTGCAAAATTAACTTGCAAGCACCAGCTATATGCTGTGCGCGTTTTCCCCTAAATCCAAGAAAGATGGGACCAAAGTTGTCTGGACAAAGGCTTGGTTTTCATCGTATGGCTGCAGTTGTGTGTAACTTGCAGCAACGTTTTCTGACGAGGGGTGAGTTCTGCTGCTGGACAGCTCGAGCTCTGGCAGCCTCTCTTGGGAAATACATGAGAGATTAATAAGGGACAGTACAGAGGCACCTGTAGGACAGTGTAGCATCATGCTGCTGAAGCAGCTGCCAAAGCAGAAATATTGTGGCCGTACTTTGCCTAGACTAATCAATAAATAGTTTGGATGGATAAATTAATCTTGTTGAGATTGCTTTTTCAGGTATTTTTTTGTTGACTTACAGATAAGTTACTTAATGCAAATGCAGGCTGAGCTACAGCCTTGTCCTGAGCCCTGCTGTCCTCTTGCCACTGAGCAGGACTCCAGAGCAAGTCCACTTTCAGGTTTTTCATAAGTCCACATCTATTTTCTGGTTAAGAAATGGAGACTGAACTGTTGGAACTTCTCTTATCTCTCTTTCCATGTGCCGTAAGCCTAGTGGTGAGCTCTGTTGTTTAAATTAAGCCCCTCTGTTTTCACCAGAGGCTTTCCTGGTGCAAGACAACTGTGCCGCATCTTCTGCCATCCTCCTTGGAAGGAAGTCCTGAGCGATTAGGTGTGATCCAAGTGCTCCTTCCTCCTCCGCTCTCATCAGAAAACACAATATGCTTAGCAGGCATAGGGTTGTGAAATTGTCTCAGCTATTCAAGCCTGTGGCGGAGACCAAAAGCCAGACAGAGCGAATCTCTGCATCTGCCTCTGAACTTGACTTAGGATGCTTGTGGTGATGGCTGGTTGAGCCACAACGCTTTAAAACAAAGCTGAGGGCATAAACCCAACATTTTTCATACTTATGGGGATATCTTCTTTTGTTAAAAGTCCGTCATTTGGCCGCTGCCAAAATGGATTCTAACTTTTTTTTTCACAGGAAGTTTATTTTAAGAGAAATGCATTCTTCAGATGAGTGTACTATAAAAAGACAGATACTCTGTGTAATCTTCAGAAGGTACTAAAAAATACGTGTGCAAGCTCTGACCCCAGAAATGAGCATTACTGTTCTCCTTGCTATGCTGTTGCTTTTACTTTCAAATCAACTGTAGTAAAAAGAAGTGGTTTCTCTTTTCAGGAAAGAAAGGGGAGCTAGCAGCTCATTTATATTGAATTGTGTTAACGACCTAGAATATTTTATGTCCTTAAATGCTGTAAAATATACTAAATCTGAGTTAGTAAAGGGCTGCAGTATTGTTTGAGGTCTCAAACTTCTATTAAAATGCTGCTGCTTCATCTTGTGCCATCCTAAAGACCATGGAACTTTGAACTTTGGTGTTCTGTACAGGTGCGACATCATAGATGGATGAATATACAAAAGGTGTTGGAAGTATAAGTTCACGAACCAAAAAATTTGCTTGACAAGAGTGCGTGTATCGGTGGTTCCTCTTCAGCTCAAAAATCACTGTGGCTACAGCTAGGAATTGCCAGTGCTGTGATGAGTTTATTTAAATGAGGTCACTTTATACTAATGGAGGGTGCGTCGTGTTGTTCTGGAAGAGAGCAAAAGATCAGGCAAATGTTTGGGAAAAAAAAATTCAAAGTGCTTAGTCATTTTGTATTATTTCTGAGAGCAAAGGCATTCTTTCCTGGTTTTGTAGGTATTGTATGGCAGAACATCAAACACATGAACCAAAGGACAGAACTGATGAAAACACAAAGGTAAAGAAATCAGGTGATGAGCTGCCAAGAAAAATCTCACCCTTTTAAAACCACATTCCTATGACTGAGTTTTGTTATGATTTTTAACTGAGCATAATGAGAAATAAAATCCAAGCATCTGAATTGGCCAGTAGAGCATAGCATAAGAGGGCTTGAACGAGGGCCTTTGTAGTTTGTTTTAAAAGAGATTTCTTTTTGTAACAGTGAGAAGCACTGGAGAAACATAAATTGATGGGTGGGGGAGATTAATTCAGACAACTGTGGTTTTCCTAAGATAGGTTCAATAGGAGGTTGAAGGTGGGAAAGTAAGGAGGAAGAAAAATTTAATTTGAAGGTTTGTCCCCAAACTTGCATCCCTTGGCGTCTCTCAATATCAGAGAGATGGTATGTATTCAGCATGCAAAGTTCTTAAAATCTGGATTGTTGCATTTCACCCATGCTCTGTAAATCTCAAGAAGGAGATTCCTCTCTTGTGTGGCACGTAGTAATATATCAGACCCTCAACTCTCCTCAGTTATACCTTGTCAAAAGCCGGTTTTCCAGCCTGCGACAGCTAATGATCAATAAAGAAAGACAAATAATTTGATTTGGGAAAATGCCTTATGGAAAAATCTTATTTAGGGATCTCATGTCTGTCTCTTCTATGTGGGCTGTAGCTGCTAAAAATAACAAGATAGAAAACTAATGCCATAATACACTAAGTTTTCTTTAGTTCTCCTAGGTATCTCACCCAGGGAGCAATATATTCTCACGTTTGACTTCCATTGACATAATTATAGGTTGAGGACTCTTAACAGCTTTGATCGCAGCACTTGTTACATTAGGTATTATCTGGGTGCCTGATGATGCAATTTGACAGCTTCGGACGTAGCCATGGGAGCCAGTGGAGATGGTCCATGCCAGCCTGTCTCTGCTCCTACGAGGTAGATGCCCAGAAGGTAGACTTTCCTACTCCAAATGTTGAGAGATAAAGAGTGTGTTAGATTGATTTACTAACTGCTGCGGAAAACCCAGCCATCCTGCTGCTTTAAATACAACCTGTAAGTGTTTAATGCCTTCAGTAATCAGACAGTTTTGATTTTGGTACCTGTATGTAGATTTTAGGAACCTGACTTCAGGTATGCAGGCTTCAAGACTTTGGCAGTTTCAGATGAGTAATGGTGGATAATTTAAAGGAATGTTTGCAATTGCTATAATCGTCTCATTATATTGTGTTTTGCATTGCCACAGCAACAAATTCCAGCGTGACTGCAGGGATAACAGCAATGAACTAGCTCAGTATAACATCTCCTAATAAAGATCAGAGAAATGAAGAAGACAATTACTTCTCATTTTTTCTGCATCCTGGCATGATGTGAAAATTCATGATAATTTCCCTGCATAGAAATCAAATCTAATCTATACATTTGAATTGCAGTCCCAGCATCTACAGAAGCAGGTTTCAGGGTTAATTTTTTCAGCTCTGAGATTCAAACACCCTTCCTCTTTAATTGTGTTACGTATTTCAGCACGCAAAATGCTGTATTTAAATAGGAACTGGATTATTTCATTATTCAAGTTAATTAAGATGGGTAATTAAATACTACAACTAATGTATTATGTATGTTACATTTTATTTCCATTAAAAGTGATTTTTAAGTACAGCATAAATTAATAATTTGAGATTCCAAATCAGCTTTTCTAACTCTTTTTCTGTATTGCCCTACTCCCCACGCCCCCAATATTTCCAACTTTGACACAAGAATCAGAACAAGCATTTGTGGAAACCAATGCGAATTCACAAATTTCCAGTTACTTATTTCAGTAATGGTGTTTTAATCCAGTATTTTAGTTCCACCTTTTTCAGTTGCCTAATATACTGTGAGCAAATTATCCCCAGCGACTTACCCATATTTTCTAATTCCTCCCATAATCATCTTTTTATATGCTCCTGATTTCTGTTTTGGGTTTTTTTTGGGTTGTTGTTGGTGTTTTAGTTTTTTACTTTAATTTCTACTTTCAGAACAGAGCAATTACCTGATTTTCTTGTAGATAAACTGTGAAGAGTGTTACAGCTGTCTTCTCTGAGAAAGGAGAGGTCCATGTCTAGCCCAAGTCTAAAGCCATTCTTTACTCAACACATAAATGATTTTCTCTGTACAACTATGATATTGTTTACTCAACATTAGTTAACGTGGAGAAGTCAGGGGGGAAAAAAAAAAGGTTGTACTGTTGGAAGCTTTCTGGGGCTTTTGTCTGCCTTACCGTGTCGTCATCGAGGCTAGGCAAGTAAACAAATTGGAAGATATGAGATGTGCTTTCAAAGTGGCACTTTTTTATGCCACACCATTAAAATAGATAGGCCTTGTAATGCTATGACGTGATGGTGAGATATTTGTCAATAATGAGCTGGAGAAGTTGTTTTTCAGAGCGTGACCCATGGTTAGCACAGGGACAGTGACCGTGTGTTTCTGTGCATGTATCGTGACACTGTTGTTTCAAAACAGCGTTGGAGCGAGTTAGTGTGAAATCCCCATGGAAACGTGACGGTTCAGTGCCATCCTGTCCCCCTGGGAACAGTGGGTAGCTCTGAGTTCATCTCTTTCTTAATGTCTTTTCTCTTCCTCAGCTGTTTGAGCAAGGAGCCAGGCCCGAAGAGCAAAGTTTCCAGGCAGGCTCCTGCCTCTGGCTTCCCCTTGGCGCTTGCTAAGAACCAGTTAAAGTTTAGTAACTTCCAGCCAGAAGCAGGGTCTCTATGGCTACCGGAGGCTCAAGTTGTTTTCTATACAATACAAAATTTGAACTATAAAATATTGCAAAGGCTCCTTGTGTTATGTCTTGTGTGAAGGACGGTGAAATCCCTTTGCTAAACAAATTAGCAATCCTTAAATTTATAAAAAAACCTCTCTAAGATCAAAGTTAGGCTGGGATGGGGGAGAGTGTTACACCAAATGAGGGACACTCCCTGGATCCAGTGTGATAACATCAGTATCTCCTAAAGTTTTCTCCTAGGATTTTCCTGTTCTATCACAAAACTGTTCCATTTCCATACTGGCCATTATACAGCTGCCAGTAAACCGGTCTTTGGCACATGGCATTTATAACGTGTTTCAGGAAGAACATAGGAAGCCGGGTGCTTTAGTAAAAGAAATCTTTGTAGATGTTGTAAGACAGGTTTCAATGCACTTCACCGCACAGTGTATCACGGCAAACATGCTCTCCTTTTCTTCCGACAAGGATGTTTGCTTTGCATTGTACAGCTATCACCCCCTTGGCTGACAGAAGGCGTTGTGACAGTATGATGCCTATCCAAGTTTTAAGGCTGGAAAGTAAGGCTGATCTCGTTTGCATGAATTGAGTTTCTGTTTGAATTTTGGCCCACTGCAAAGTTGGCTGCTCATTTTACTAAAGCAAACGCAGAATACTAAACAGGTAATTAATTTATGTTCTTTGCCAAGAGTCAAAAGGCAGTGCTCACCAGGCATTGAAGACTGGCAACAATTTTCATGAAACTGAGCATTTAAAAGTATATATAACTAATATATTACTAGAATTTGGATGCAAACTACATAGGCAAATGTTACTATGATGTGCATATTTTATTTTATTAGTGCCTATATTTTTCTGTTTGCTTAAAATGTTCTTTGTGGTTGCAGTTGCATTTGTTAACGGGCCACAAAGCACTTAAATGTGGTTGGGATGTCTGGTTTATTTGTGCTGGAACAGTTTCTTTCTTGCAAGTGGAAGAGAGTGAGGCAAGCAGCGTTAGGAGAAGACACTGCCTTCAGAGAAGTAACGAACGACCTGTGTGTTTTCTTACTAGCAATAACAGGAAGATGAACCAAGTCATTCCAGATTGCCCAAAAACCTTCTCAATCCAGTCTTGACTATTTGGCCTTGGCTGTATTTTTCTATTGCAAATCCATTGAAGGAGAACAGAGAGGAAAGGGTCTCTGGCCAGGCAGCTGTTCAGAGAACGGCTCCCGTTTACGGTGGGGCTGCTCAAAAAGTCATGAGGAATGGTGAATCATTGCCAGTCAAAAAGAGGGACAGCTTAAAGAGCTGCAGGCAAGCTGGCCAGTAAGTGAAGCCCTTGGGAGCAGACCAGGCGTGCTTGAGCTACATGATGAGGGGAAATCTGAGGCTGGCTCAGGCCAACGCGTTGAGCTGAAGATGTTACTTGCTATTCCAAGTAAAAGAGTGAACTGGACATTTGAAGAGGTGCTAATAAGGATAAATGACCTTGTTACATGACCAGAGTTTGTAAATTAAGGACTCTGGTCCTCTGAAATAGTAAATTAAAGACCCCAGGCTGAGGGAGGACTTCTTCTCCAAGACACAACGTTGATCAGATAATTAGGTGGTTTCATGGAAAGAAACTCAGCCACTTGGTTTGATTCCTCCCTGAACTGTTTTTTCTAATACAGTACCCCAAACATCTGCTGGCTTCTTGCTGTCTGAGTTGCTATATGGCCATCAGGCATATGAGATTTAAAAGGATAAAAGAGAATTGGAAGTCCTGGATCCGTGATGTGCCCAAATATCTGCAATATTTGCCTCAGCTGAGAGAGAGGAGCTGATAAGAAAAAGCCTCTTGGAAGCACAAATGATCCAAGAGAGTCTGTACAACAAAGCAGTCTTTACAGAAAAAGTCAAAACTAAGAGAACTCATACTTATTTTGCTGCTTAATTTAGATTACAGGCTGCTGTTTCTTGAGGATGTGTTTCCTTGTGCTTAACGCTCAGGATTATTTTGACTTTCTCCAACGTGTACGCGCATATTTTTAGTGCCATGTTTGTATCAAAAATACTTTGGCTGCAGCAGTCACCTGTAGGCACCCTGGCACAAAGTCCAGTCAAAAAGGAAGGCAAAGGAGACGCTACAAAGCAGCAAGGAAGTAGCAATCCAACCCAGTGTGTTCAGGAAGCACCTTCATTATAGCACAGAAGAAAGTAAGAGACAGGCTAGGTTTGTCTTAACATTTTAAAGTACTAAATGTTGAGAGAACTTGGCAGCTGCCAATATAAAGTGTTTTCTACTTCACATTGGTCGTTCTCTGAACTATATGTGCACTAAAGTATTTATTAATTTGCCTTAATAAAAAGAAAATTGTTGTCTTAAAGCCTCGCTAAATATCTCATGGAATATGTAAACTGAATTATGCCCAGTATTGATCTAATCTTGTGAATATATACTGATGTCCAGTCACTTAAGATGCATATAATTGACTATATAAGTGCCAAGAACATTTCTGGAAGACAGATTAATGATCTGATGAAGTGATCAAGCACTTAGTGGCTTTTGGCTGATAAATCATTTCAGCTCTCTCATACATATGGCATTTAATTATGGTCATTTAAACCACTGTTTATTGTTGTGCTAAAGCAATCAAAATGTTAACTCAATGCGTAACAGAAAGTTATTGTATCCACAGCCTTACAGTTCCTGTATGAGCAACCTTGCCAGTGAAATCAGGGCAGATTTGGCTTTTGGAGGATAGAAGTTTCAGATTTTAGATGGAACTTATCATTTTGATTGGCTGTTAGTTTTGGGGGATCCTAACCTTTCTAGCTATTTCTCTGCACACAGAGTGATCTTCCTGTTACAGGATTATGCAAAAATACCCAAATGAGGAACTGAATAAATGCATTCTGCACCCACTGGCGAGGCTGTGAGGAATGGCTTCCCTACGGAGCTGCAACCCCTGCAGCTGCACTGGTGTCCCACAGCAGGTCTCCTGCAAATGCAACTAAACTGGTTGCTGTCTGGCCACTTGGGTATGAATTTGGAAATATTCCCTTAATATTCTTCTTCTGTAGACTGAGAAACCTTGCACGGGAACCGGTAGACTAATCAGTTTTAGCTCAGAAATACTAATTGATACTCAAAGTCCCCAAACAAATACATTTTTTTCTTCCCGCTGGAAATCACTTTTATCTTCTGAGCAGTACAGAGCTGGCGGCAGGTTCGGCTCTTCCCCAGGGAGAACCTGCCTGTGCTGGAGATAGAAAATCCTCCTTCCTTCCCGATTTCTGCATTCATGTTTGGGAAAATTGCCTGCCTGTTTCATTTCACTACTTTTTTTCTGCTCATCTCCACCTTGTAAGAACTTGTAAAGAAGTTCAGAGGAATGATGGAGGTTTACACCAACAGTATAAACCAAACAGACTTTTTCTTTGTATTGTCTAAATAGTAAATGAGATTAAATATGGCTGGTGGCTGCGCGAGCAGCTCGGGTGGCGAGAAGCCAGAGGCAGCTTGGGATGCTCCGCTTGTCACAGAACGCTACCCCTTTATAACACCACCTAATCACCCTTTCAGTGTTTTGCTAACCCCGCTTGACCAACCTTCGCCCCACGGCTCAGTGCATCGGGCATTCAATTATTCTGTCCCCTTTCTGTTCTTTAGAAGGAAAATTGCTGAGGCGAAGTGAGACTATTCCACCCCAAAACTGCACCGGTGCTGCTGAAATCCACTTTGAAACGAGCAAACGTTACATAATTCTCCTGGCGTTTTGGGGGGGGTTGTTTGTTTTTATGGGGCTAACCCAGATGCCAGCACAGCCGGTGGGAGGCTTTCCACGGACTTAATTCACTGTTGGAGCAGGCCTAGGAGACTCTGGCCCGTTAGTCAAGGACTTCCTGATGGCTCCTGATATCTCTATACAGCCGGTGCCAGTCGCCTTCAGCAGCCCGAGCTCCCTTTTGTTTTTGTGCGGTGGACTCGGGTGAACCGCAGCGGTGTTGCTGTGCTGTCCCTCGCCTTTCCCCGCAGTTGGGAGATGGGCTTTTCCTCCACCTTCCCCGTGGGTGTTTGTCCGTTGGCAGGGTATCTGCGTATTGAACTCATCTCGGCAGGCAACCGAGGGAAAGCAAACACTGAACTTCTGCAGCGAGTCTTCAAAGTGGCTACTAATTACATAACATTTAATTTCCTTTTTTCGTATTCTAAGTGGATAAATATAACTATATATACAAATAAGCAAAAGGGGCAATGCCACCAAGAACTCTTTAGGCTTTCTGAGTCTCATTCCAGCTGCTCCCAGGAGTTGGCCGTGAGGTTTGGAGGGCACCTTTGAGACCACGCGGGCAGGGGAGGGAGGCTGCTGGGAGAGCAGGGGTCTGGCAATGAGGCCTCGAGCTGGGTTTAGCTGGTCAGGTCTTACACATTAAATCACGGGTTGCTTTGCATAACCTTTTGCTGAATATGGTCTTATACCACTTATACTGGAAATCCGCACTTGGCACTTCGGTCCTGGTAATATAAACATTATCTCTGGTCCTTCTTAGGTCCGCACAGAGATACCTCCACATGCGTGCTGAACCCTGCTAAAGTTAATGTGCTGAACTGAAGGATCACAAATGACGATTGAATATTTGATGAGGGAAAAAAATCTCGAGTATTGAGATGGACTAAAATAAAGGCGGCCAGATAGGAAGGAGGGGCTGTCTATCTCCTTTTCTCTTGCTTAGGGCCAGTCATTCATGGCTTCTCTTAAATGGACTCTTACTATTAATTTCTGCTGTAAGCAGGGGGAGGAGCTGTAAAGAGCGTGGCTTTTGCTAAAATGTCATTGCAAGCTGTTACTATTAAGCAAGCCTGGAGGAGGAACGAGGGGAAACAACATAGTGGTATGCAAGGCACTGCAATGCTTTTGTTCTGTGCCAGTGCAGCTTTCAGAGCCCAAGCAGAATTTTAGCCATGCTGCAGTGACATTTGTAAATGAGAACATGGCAAGCCCCTTAGTTTGGCCAGAATAAAATGCTCTTTTTAAGGGTGGGGAAAAAAAAAGGAAAAAAAGAAAGAGTCTGGCTTAATGAAAAAAGGGAATCCATCCAGGGGGAAAAAACATAAAAAGGTTTAAGAAGCAAAACAGAATTTAGAAAGAGCACGCATGCCAAAAAGCGAGAGTAATCACCACAGGAGAAAGGGTCTTGCAGAGGCAGAGTGCGAAGGGCTGGGAGGGAAGGGGCAGCGCAGAGGGGGGAAAGGCTTCTGGAATGGCGCAGAGGCTTAGAAAGCTAAAATGAAAACAAAAGGCCAAGGGGGAACATTCAGATGGATATAAGCAAGAATGAATCGCTGTAAGGCATCTCAGGAATGCGTGTTACAGTCTCCAAACTGAGGATCTTTTTAAATTTGTTTGTTATGAATTTTATCCTACATTCTGTTTTGCCCTTTGATACGAGACTGTTATGTGGAAAATACAACCCCCATGTCAGGGAGCTGACTTTATTCCCCTGAATTTCATGGATCTGTAACATTGCTTAATGTTTCCTTCCATTTCACTGAGAAGGTGACAGATTGATTGTGGGCATCTTTGACCCCCTGTTTGTGCACGAGGGCTCTCTGTGCTATAACAACTGCAAACTGTAAAACATATAAGCAAGTTTTTAAAAAAGCAGGCGTTCATTTAAAGACCAAGACGAGCAGCTACCCTGTCCCAGCACGAACCCAGGGCAGCAGCCGGTCCCATCTTGCTGCAGACAGGACTGGGAGCAGAGGTGGGCTATCGCCTTTGTTTTTTCCTTTCCAACTCTTGCTGCCTCTTGCCTAATGAGGCACTGGCTATTTGTGAGCACTGAACTGCTCAGGCAGAGCTCGAAGTCTGCTGCAGAACTGACTCTTGTACATAGCGATTGTCGGTAAGGCGTGGAAAAGGCTATAGAGGAATGCCAGCACATCCATCCTGGTAAATCTAACCCATTAGAAATAACCCCTAAGCTTTACTAAATTCCATATCGGGGGGGAAACACCTGAGGCTTCATTTATCTTTGCTCTCAGAGTGGGTTTGCAGCCTCTCTTCCCAGCAGCGGAGCTCTGCCAGATGAGGCGCTCGCCCTGCGGGCACGGTGGAGAGGAACCATTTAACCGTCCATGAAATGACGGAGCGAGTCTCTGCGAGATTTGCTGCTCCAGCCATTCGCAGGCAACCCCGATTCCTTGGTCCTGCCGTGCTGGCGGGCCATAGCACGCAGCTTTAGGGCACCCTGCGCCATCCGCATCGCTTCTCCATCCTTCCAGGCAGGTTGTCCCACGGTGGAGGCTGGAAATTTGGGTAGAAATGGAGTCCTTGGAATTTTTTCTGTCTTAACGAGGATTGGAAAACATGTCTTCTAACACTAAACCTTAAAAAGAAAGGCTTTGACTGTCAATATAATTATAGCCTGAATTGATTATTAAGTTATTGCATTTTTGTCGGATTATGCTTTGATGCTTACTTGCAAGAGCTGAACATGCCACTGGTCTGTGCTGGCCGGGGTTTTTGTAACCAGTTTTTGCAGTTTCACTTCAGAGATTTACACATTCGCCCAACAATACAGTGATTTCATTAAATACGGGGTTTAAGTAAACCTCCAAATCAAAATTCATCTGCTCTGACATGCAAAAATGGGACACATGGAAAACAGTACATGAGATTGAGCTATTAAGAATAATTAATACTAAATTTAATTGACAATTACTTAGCAAGAGTGATATTTGGCTTTAAAAGGCCATCTATATTTATGGTGCTACATAGTACAATAAAAAATAACAATCTGTTTTACTGAGATGAACATAAAGCGGTAACAAATGCAAATGTTGGGTTTCTTTTATCTGCAGGCAGTGCTTTCTCGCCGAGCAGTGCAGGTAGCTGATGGCTGGTGCACACACGTTAATCAAAACTTCAGAAGGCATGTTCTAATTGTTTCTGCATCACTACAGACTGGATTTTAATCCTTTTGGGAAAGGAGGCAATAGCTTTTAGACTTGGTGTTATTTACATATAAAAGATTCATCTGTTCGTGTTAACGGGCTGTGTAGCATAATCACTTATCCACGGCAGGTGACTCATATAGGCTGTGTATACATATACATGTATATTCTTTCCCCATTACTTTGTGATGCCTTTGAGTATTTTCTATCTTGTTTCCTGCATGTAGTTTAAACACTGATCCCGTACAATCTCCTTTGTTCCCATGTTCACAGTATTACCCCTGATACACTACACCCTCCAGCACATCACTTTCTTACCCACTGGCTATTTTCCCCACTCTGTGAAGCCTTTAGATACAGGTATAAAGGAAAGAAGACAGAGATGAACAAAGTAACTAAAGAATATGTAATGGAATGAATTAAAACCCAAACAAAACCAAACCCAGCAACATAAGGAATGTACATAGGAAGTACCATACAGTATGTCATGCATTTAGCCCTCTCTGCATAGGGTAGTACCAGATGGTGCCCTGAGGGACTTGGATGTTCCCATCTATGCTCTAACACTACTAAAGAGGTGAGATGAGAAAAGGAGATGAGATAGATAACACCAATCTGCCCAGCAGAAAAATGATTATGATTACATAACTAATGACCCAGGGAATTAGACAATATCAAAAATAGGAAGCATGCCAATTTGTGCTATGACACGTCTGAGCAGCAAAAGCAATATGAAGATGGTATAAGAAGAGTTTATTTGAATGTATAGTGGTTAAGAAAAAAAAGGGATTCCTTATAAAGCATTCAAAACCATGCTGTTCATTCAACAGCAATTTCTTTAGATGTTAGCTGGTAAAACTCCACTATTGTGTGTTACTGCAATAATACTAACTAGGATGTGCATTTACATGTTCTTTTTTTGTGGTACTTAGCTCAACTGGGAACTTGTTAAAATCTGATTTTCCTCCACTTACGTTAAATAGTTTTCCTGTTGAACGCAGTAGTAACAGGATTGAGACCTTAGTGCTGCTACTGAGGAAAAGCAGCTTGTGCCTCGTCTGTACACGAACTGTCAAACTGGTTCTTGCTCTGCTTTATGGCACACAGTTTAATGCTGAGACTCCTGTTCCTACAGGCTTTATGGCATTAGGGAAGAGCTGGAGGACTGTGTGTCGTGGAAGTGTGTCTGGTGTAGGACCAGGCGGAGGTCTTGGTCGTAGACCTTGCGAAAGGATGGGGTCATGGCACCACAGGCAGCTGAAATATTCCACGTTGGAATATTCTGGGGAGAGGAATATTGGATGAAATTTCAAGTTACTCAGAAAAAGGCTTTGTTTAGCCAATTTCCCTCCCCTAATTGTTCTGATTTTTATTTTTATTTTTTTAAATTTTATTTTCATGTCTGGGAAGGGATTGCAAGCTCTTTCTATTTCTGCTGTAACATCCTGATGCTAGTGTCTAAATACATGTCTACCAGATATTTTGATTTCTAAAGCTAACTTTGCTGTGCAGTCCTACGGCACGGGTAGCTTAGAGGTCTGGCTATAAAATGTGGTGCAGTGCAAAATGATATAAAATGCAGCTTTTTACCATCTGTTGGAAAATGTTAATGAGCTGGTGATCTCATTCCATATTTTAGACAGGTGTCCACATCCCCAAAAATGTGACTAGAAATGACATCTTTGTTGACAGTCTCGTCAGATTAATTGGACTTCAGGACTGAGCTAATTCTCACATCAAGAGGCTTGAGAACATACTGTCGGAGCTGTGTGAAGAACCTTGAACTCCTGTTTCTTGTGCTGTCACCAGATCATAACAGCTTTGATGGACTGGATTAGGAAATCAATATACACACATTGACATGCTAATCCCTTCAGGGACACTCATTAAATAACGTTCAGATAAAGGGGCCATAACAGTACGCGTAGAATCAATGGCTGCAGCAGAGTGTTAGATTTTGTTTGGTTTGGTTCTTTCAAACAATTTAACATAAAAGCATATAAAACATTAAAAATATGTATAAAACTCCCAAAAGCACAAAATTTGGCATTAAAATGGACCTAAAGCAT
Organism: Calonectris borealis; assembly: GCF_964195595.1. Taxonomy (NCBI): domain Eukaryota; kingdom Metazoa; phylum Chordata; class Aves; order Procellariiformes; family Procellariidae; genus Calonectris; species Calonectris borealis. The sequence continues at coordinate 4,059,581 of NC_134321.1, read as the reverse complement.
TAAAAGTATGAAAAAGGGTCAGGTTTTGATTGTATGTATGCATTAATGTGAAGAAACTTCTAGGAGTGAAAGGGATCTGCTGGGTCACGAGTTCAGTTCTCTGCTGTAGGAGATATCCATGCTGTGTAATACCTTCCATAAAGTGATCAAGCACTGTTTTAAAACTAATTAGAATTTTTCTCCTCTTGGGACTGTGCTCTGTAACCTTTCTCCAATAATGGGTAGAGACCTTCATCTAATTTCGGACTAAATTTATTCCTGGCTAATTTATATTAATTTTTTCCCTCTTACAAATCCTTTTTCCTTGTTGTTCACATGGTGTATTTACAGGCAGGGGCATCTACTCTCCATTTTTGCTCTGTAAGGCTGAACTGGCAAAACTTGGTGAATATTGTCTCATTAAAGCATTCCTGTCCCTTGTTCCTCACAGTAGTCCTTTTTGCACCTGATCCTGTAGGAGTTCAGTCTTTCTGAACATCAGTGACACCACTTCTTTTTGTGCTCCACATGACATGTCACCATCATACTTCACCATCTTCAATTGCTTGCCTTCTACAAAGCATATTCATTTTTAAAGATCCGCTACAAAACAAGAGCTGAAAGATTAGAACTTTCCAATAGAAGGCAAAATCTAAGAGCCGGGTTTAAGGCTAAATGCACTGATGTCTGTTGAGTCAGGGAGTCCAGGATCCATAGAGCTCCTGCGAGGTTCTGTAGGTCAAAGCTTCCAGTCTTGCTGCAGGACAGCAGATGTTTCTCCAAGGAGCCTGCCGGGGAGGCGGCTGGAATCCTGCCAGTACAAGTGTTTTGGTAGTGCTACGTTTGCCCGAGGCATTCCCATTGCAATGAACCAGTGTTTACCAGTGGGCGGGGGAAAAAAAAAATCACTGCAATATGCTGGGTAAACTCTGATTTATATTTCACTTTTTGGACTTGATTTTCAATCTGTTATAAGTTGCTGACCCCGTATTTAAATAAACAGAACTGCCTTAGTTTTATACCGTTCTAGAATTTACAGCACAGATTCAAATAATTGTTAATATTTAAAAATTCTGTAAAGAAGAAATATGCAGCATCACATTTTTAGATGGGATATTTTAACCCCTCAAAACATACTTTTTTCCCCAGCCCGTTTATATGGAAATGACAGTATGTGTGATGCTGACTGTGTCTGTTTTACTCTGTAAGTTACACATAATTGACTTTTTGTTTTTTTTAAGTATATCTGTGGAGAACAATAGTTCTCATACAGCTCATCTGAGGTACCCAAGGTGACTGAATGCCATATTTTGGGATTTTTAAAGGTTGTTGACCAAAAAGCCCCAGTATGCTGCTGTTAGGTAGGTGTGTGTATTATTCTTATCTAACGAATTACTTCCTTTTGGGTAATGGCAATTGCAAGTCCCAGCTAAATGAAAAAAAATAGGATTTACGATGTTTTGGGAACCAAGCAAAAAGGGAAGGACAACAAAAAGATTTTGAAGTCTTCATTCTCGTTCTTTATCCATGCTCAATATTATAACTTAAAATATATGAACAATCAACAAGACTTCTGTAGTGTAGTTTTCCATACTCCTGTGTATGTTGAGATTAAAATGTTGTAATGACAAATTATTCTAACTATGTACTATTTAAAAAAAAAAAAAAAAAATCTCACCTATTTAGAAAAAGCCAGGGGATCCCAACACACAAAAAAACCCGTATGTAAAGTGAAATGGAGTCATAACATTTATTTCTTGGTTGCACGTGCAAAGAAGCTGCACTGGTCTTTGTAGCTGCCTTCCACAGTGAGAAGGACAAAACAAGATCTTCCTGGGCTTACAAGATGAAGTAAAAATGAGAGTACTTTAATTCTTTTCTTTCTCAATTGCTAACATAACCTTGTTTTACAGCCTCATGATTCATTGTCATTTTCACAAAGAAAGGAATGCTATATATTACTGCAGTATTGCTTTTTTTCTATATAAACCCTTTTTTCAGTTTCCCAGATTACTAAAATCAGACAAAGACACCCTTTCACACTAAATTTATATTTTATCCCAGCCCAAATAGTAACGTGTTTTTTAAAACTGAGGGGAAAAAAGACCTCAATAGTTTCTCAGTTCTGGAATAGAAGTGACATACTTCTTTTTATATGCTCAAATGGAGTTGTGTACTTAAGGGATGGATGAACCAAAGAACAAAAATGTGCCCTTGCAAAAGAATTCCAAGTACGAGAAATTTAATAACAGTATAGATAGGATATATAAAATAGTACTTCACATTTTTAGGGCTGTTAGTGAAAAAATGTTTGTCTTGAGCTTCTCAGAATAAAAAGGGGCAGATTCTTCATAATAAAATATTTATTGTTTTAGTTATAACAAATTTACCATACATAATGAATTTTTTGTTTCCAGGCTGTGGTTTTAACAAATACATTTGTTTTAAATGAGCTGTCTACCTAGGACGGACTTACCTGTTCCTTCAACGGTTCGTATTACATTCATTCACAAAGTTGCTCCAAGTGTTTCACATCTGTAGTTCCAGCAGCATTCTTTGTGAACATGATTTGATGGCAAAAGGCTTTTTGACTGAGAAATGCCCCCAAATAAGCGAAACTTTGCTTTTCTGAAACTGTGTGAACTGGAGATGAAGAGATGTACGGAACGTAGGCAGCAGGACCTCGTAGTTGCTGTCTTGGACTGTATGGGATAGGATGTGGGTTCTGCCCCTGGCTTTAATAGTCCTCGCTTAAGTCAATCACTCTGTGAACGATGGAAATCAGAATATCTTTGCACCGTGTCTAGCAAACGGGATCCAGTGTCAGACAAGGTTTGATGATAGTAATGTATAATGGCGGGGGGAAGAGGAAAGAGAGAGAAATAGTGTCAGGAGTCTGCGAAAAGTTAAAAAGAGCAGATCAGTTCATTTTGGCAGTGAGCCCCAGGCCCCCAGTTAATAGGACCATGTGATGTACAGTGGAGTATTTGGCTCTATCTGTTCACGTAGGCGTTGGGCAGTAAGTTCCTGCTCTTACAGAAACCGCTGGGACTGAAGGTCGCATCCAGTCCTGCACCTTGGGCGAGGCACTGGAAGGCTTTTCTCAAGTAGAAGAGGATCATTCTCACCCCTCCAGGATGCTGATTGTTCCTGTTTCATGGGATTACATCATCAGTTTTGACTTCAAATAAACATCTTACAGAGTTTTCCCAACTGTAAATTATGTTTTTTTTTCTTCATTTGATCTCTCCACTCCTTCTTGATCCTCAAAGTAGGCATCACATGACTCCATTTAATTGATTATTTTGCTGTTATCTGTTTCATCTAGCATTACTAGCAAGTGCCTTCTTATCTCATTTTGGAAGGTTTGTTAACAGAGAGAGCGGCTGGATCAATATTCACATAATAGAGATGCTAATTGCTTTGTCTACAGCTATGCTAACTTTTAGTCCTCCTTGCCAATCTTGCGTGCCACTGTAGTGTGAACTCTTGGTAGACTCTCAAAATATGCTGCATATTTTAACTTACTTTGTTGCTGTATATTATACATGTAAGATTTAGCCTCAGCTGAGACAATTCTTACAGTTCTGGAGAAAATCTGAAGCTTCTGGGCTCTTTTCCGATAGAACCAACAGACTTGATCTGCCGCTGTCTTGCATCCTGTGGTATTGAAGCGTTGGCAGAATGTTGTATAGAAAAACGGGTGATCCATCTTGTACTCTCTAGTTCTGCCCACTCCGTTTATACAGGTTTCATAAAATTGTTGTTGTAGGGCCAATGTAGTTAAATCATTCTTGATGGCTATGTAAATTGTCTTACTCTGGGTTTAAGAGTGACTTATTTTAATAAATGGGTAGAAACTTACACTTGTTTTCAACTGATTTAAACTGAAATATTAGAACCTTCCCGCATGAATTATGTTTGAGTTAAGTAATTTTTTAAAGTATATCTTAAATATAGTTCAGGTAAGGTGGGAGAGGAAAACTGTTCATAAAGTTTCTAGCAAGCTGCCATGTAAATAATAAAAGTTCAGTTATCCCTGGTGAGGAGCATTAATTTATGAAAGAGATTATTTTATTTATTTTTTTATTTTATAAGGAGAGATTTGTATGTGGTGAGATAGAATATTTGGTAGAGAAAAGTAGCAGATTATTTTAGGTACAGGTGACAGGATGACAGATAGTGTAGAGAAAGTTGTGTAAATATTAATGCAGATGTGGGGAAAGGAATAGGAAAAGTTGAACGGAGAGTCTGGAGGAAGAAGCATAGATACCTGGGCCAGGTCAAGAGCATGGCAGCTTTTACGTGTAGTGACAGACATTTTTTAAAATGTGTTGAATAGTAAGTCACTGGTGAAATCAAAGAGGTGATAGAACTGTAGGAGAAGAATGTGACTAGTTTGTCAGCTCATGTTTTTTGATTAATTCTCTTTATCTAAATCTCTCCCCTTTCACACTAGTTGCAAACTCATCAGTAAGGAATTTAATTCTGAAGTAAGAGAAGTATTTTGTTATATTAAAAAGGATGGCTCAACTGATTATACTACAAATCTTGTTGAAAGTAACAGAAATCTCTATTTTAACTTGAAATATTGCAATATTATCTCGATATCCTTTGGGATGGTACCTTTGACTGTGAAATGCCTATACTTTGATCTTGCCTTCTCATAACAAACCTGGGATCACTCTGTAAAGATGAATACAGGGAACACTGTCTTTGTCTTTTTTAGTTTGTGTGGTGTTTAAACAACTCGTCTTTGTATTGATACAGAACAACAGCTAGCTTTTAAAGAGGGCAGAGAAAGCCGCAGCATTAGCTTTCCTCCCTTTCCCCATTTTCTCAAGCCTTTGGTTTGAATAGAAATGTGTAAATAATTGGTCAATGAAAGGGAGGAGGCACTTACTGACAATCACGCGTAAGTAGTCTTTGAAGGTCAGATCTGGAGAACAACCAAAGAGATCTCCTGTGAAGTTTGTTATCTATCTGTTCCAACATTGTTCTCTCTACTCATTTTTTACTGCTGTAGGAGAATGGCAACCTGATTTTATATATCTATGTATGTGTGTGTGTATTTGTGCAGCACAGAGCTTGTGTACGCTGGAGACAGCATTGAAGGCAATGATCGATTTGATAGACTGTATCACAAAACACGTCTACAACACTCCTTGTTCTTGTAAATTATAATTGTTTCTTTTTCATCCATCCTGAATAAATTGCACAGACACAAAATGTCATTAAATGCACCTCTTTTACAACTTACCATTTTAACATGTCCAAATTTCAATATTAACGTTGTATTCCTTTGTGAATTGAGCTTTTATTCATCACATTCCTTTTTAGTCTAATAGTTATTATTATGCCGCTCATACTTTAGATTCAGAGCTAATTATAGTCTTTGGCTATCTTCTTCTGGAATCTAGATACTGATATATATTAATAACACGTACCTTGCTCTCCAGCCAGCACTTATTTTACAAGGATGCTGTGATTTTGTCCTCTTACACTGACTAAAATTCCCAATTCTTTTCACATTATCATTTTGCCATACTGAAAAGCATTATCTACTAAAAATCTCTGCAAAGAGAGATCACAGCTCCTCCCTCCCCCCTATCTTTGGAAATCCCTTAATATAGCCATGTACTGTCAACTCACACATAATGAAAATGTCAATAGTGCTCAGATTGGAACAGTTAAGGTATTGAAACAGATGTAGCCCGACACAAAATAAATCTATTGAGCAGATGAAGAGGGAGATGGCTTGGTCACACAGTCATTAAAAAAAATAATAAAAACAACCCTCAAACCTAAATTAACCATGACAATCCTGCTAGCAAGATCTCATTGAAAACAATGCAAAGCGATAGACTCTGGCCCAGAAGAGTCGCATTTAGTGCGATGCCGCAGCTCGGACCCAGAAGGATCAAAGGGAATGAGTGCCTGCTCCCTGCTGATGGGATGGCAAACCTTGTAATTCCCATTTCATTTCTCAGCTCTTCTGACCAGAATACAGGAAAGAATTATAATTTTGTTCAACCTTCACCTTTCTAAATCCTTTGAAGGCAGGATAGAAGTTAGAGAGAGAAATTCTGGTACATGTGCTGATCACAGACACAATTCTAGTAGAGCAGCTATGAAATGTTTAGACAAAATTATTGAAACTGGGGGTACCACTTTTCTCAGTGTGTATCGCTGAACCGTAAGCAGGAAAACCTAAGCTTGTCCGTTCGTATAGCATTTGTGCTTTTGGATTAGCTTCTTCACATTAAGACGGCCCTCAAACAAGAGACAAGGTCAACATCTGAATCTGCTTGGGAAATTTAATATCCTTTAAACAATGTTTTGAATTTTCATTTCTTTTCCTATCAGGTCTTTGTAGATCAATGTGAGTAAAACACAATTTGTTTATACCCGCAAAATAGTCACAAAATTATCTGAAAACTACTGTTTAATGATCAGTGGAAAAATAGCTCCCATTAAAGTGAGTGACCAAAAGGTCACACGCATCCCAGGATTTATGAACAGGGTAGTATTCACACAATTTATGGAATTTAGAAATTTCAGGGAGTACAGAGAAGAATCAGAGAATGGTAAAGTGGTTAGAAAATTTGTCTGTCAGAGGGAGACTGCAGGTGCAAAGTGAATATTAACAATTCACTAAATCAGTCTCTGTTTTTCCCTGTGAGAACCCAACTCTGGATAATCAGCTACTTTCAAAAGTTACCATAAGATGCTTGTCGGGGGGGGAAAAAAAAAAAAAAAGAGTCATAGTCTTAACAGGCATGGCAGTTAACCATTTCAACAACTGAATATTTTCTAGTGGATTTTCTCTCAACAGCAATTTTTTAAAATAAAATTATTCCACCTCCTGCAAGGTCTGCTTTAGCTCAAGCAAGGATTCATTCAAAAGGCTTCCAGGCCCATGAGATAAAATTAATGACTAGTGTAGGTATCACCAAGGTTTCTAAACTACTTGTAGTCCTATAGACTTTAACAGTACTCATTAATATAGTTCAGGTCCTTCTGGAAGGACATCCTTTAAATTCAATAGTATCTGAATAAAATTGTGGTAAGAGGCCCTGCTCATACATGCGTTTACAGTACATGTGTTTTTTACTTGACAGAATATAGCCATGATCAGTAAGGATCTTCTAAACCAAATGTATCTCAGTTTCATGTCTTTGCATGTACTCAAAATGAAAAGGGAACACTAATCCCATTTTTCCATACATTCATCATTTCCTCGCTTGCCTTGCCTGCACACATACACTGAGATCATGATTTTCCTCAACATTTCCTCTCTGAAATAATTGAAATCTATAGACTGTTTGTATTTACCTTCTCAATGGCTCTTTTAGTCCACACTGTATATTGTATTTATCTTTGAAATCGCTTTTAATTCAAGATCCTAATAATTCTATTTATGCGGTGACCGCTTTGTTTTCTTATGAGCTGTGTGGCATTGATACCCTGCAAGGATGTCTAGGAAAGATGCAGGCAATATCTCTATTAATGTGAGATAATCTTATTAATGAGTGAAAAAGAAATAAGTATGTTGTTCAAAAGATAACAATTAAAAGACAAATAATGCCATAAAGAGGTGTAGCAGCATTGGAGAGGTTTTCTTGTTCTCTAGGAATTCTCATCTTTTTGAAGATTATTTACAGGACTTCTGGATAGCAGTAAGATTAAGTGCCTATACCATCAAATATTTCAGTTCTGTGGGTGGTATATGTTACTCATGAGTGACATTCTTGTAAATTAGTCTTTGCCAGATGCTCTGTCTTGTGGCCTAAATTGCTGTAAAACCCATTAAGATGTATTATGCACATAAAAGGGACGGAGTAGTTGCAGAATCATTGCTATAAGGGATTATGTGTTACTTGATTGTTATCCATTAAACAAAAAGAATTTCATCATCCCACTTGAATCTTACTTTAGGTGCTTGTGTTTGAATCTGTAATGAAGATTAAAGGCTATAGTCGCAATCTGCCAATGTAATTTCTCTTGTCTTATATTATTGTTCATTAAATACTGGTTATTCCTTTGTGTTTGTGTTTCTGTAAAAAGGTACCGCAGAAGCCCTGAAGTGTTTGCACTGACGTTTTAAATCACACGTGCCTGGGCAAAAGGGCAGCTGTTAGGGAAGGGGGTCCTTGGCTGAGCCCCTGCCCCGCAGGCGCTGTCCTTGCCCCCGCCTTCACCCGCGCGGCTGTGCCGTCGTCTCCCAGTGAAACACACTCCAGACTGAGCAGGACAGAGCTTATTTATTAGCAGAGCAAAATGATGTTGTATTTACTTTGAGATTCAAGGTTCCAGTCTGGCATACGTTATATGTCTATCACTATTTTGCAAGCACTTGATTGCAAGCTGGTGTAGGCTGGCATTATTTAGAAATCACTGGGACTTAGATATTCTCTCAAGAGCTGAGTCAGACAATAACTCTGCTAATCCCGGGCTTGTGTAGCATGAAAGTGTAACTCAGCAACAATATGGCCTTAGCACATGCACCTCGTCTTTTCTTTTTTCTTTTTTTTTTGAGTTACACTATTTATTTATTTGTCTACTTGGTACAGATTGCAATAATACAAATAACATTTTAAAAGTAATTTTCAAAAATATTTCTGCGCATATCAGCTTTCTTTCCTGGGAATCCATGCTAATTACTTCGTGTCACGTTATGTGTTGAGTCCTTGGTTCAGAGTTAAAAACCTCAATGAGTGTAGGAGGAAATGAGTGAGTTTAACCTACCTTTGATCCATTTGCCTCAGTTTTCCTTCAATTGGTTTGTTTTCACTTGAAGATCTGCAGTTTTCTTCCCTAAAATCTTGGCATGGTTTAGCTCTGAAGAATGTCTCTGGGAATTGACAGCATTTGCTTCTGCAGGTATTTCAAAATGTCTTTTTTTCATGTAAGCGGCTGCTGAACATTTCACCAAATGTTTCTGAGTTGCCACCAAGTTGGCTGAGCTCCTGCAAGGGGTGATGTGGCCGAGGAGATGAAGGACTGGACCCTTTCAGGCTATTTCTGCTATGAGGCAGGTCACTTCTTTCAGTAAAAAAGAGCTTGTGAAAACAGACAGGCTCAGATTTAACTTGTTCTACAGACTCCCTGTTTCTCATATATTTCTGTGATGGTGGAGAGCCGCATTTCCTTGTCTCTGAAGGATGTCTGAGCTCTCCGAAAATCAGTGTGGGGGTCCCTGGCTCCAGCAGTTGGGACTGGGGTGCTTGGGTTCCTAAATAATTCAAGTGAGAAGGATTCAGCTTGACTAAAAGCCACATGCTCAGATGTCTGCTCACGTCACCCTGGCACAAGAGGCTGCTTTGGAGTCCCTTTTTTCTCCTGAAACTGCTGCTCTGGTTAGTCTGAAATGCAGATACCTTGTTTAGCATCCTGGCTCTGTATGCTGTTCTGTGGCGTGTTGAGGGAGGATGAAATCTTCCTTCGCCTTTCTCTGTGGTTCACTTTTCCATGACTGAATTTTCCTTCCCTCTACACTTTTTAATAGAAAAATGGTAACTCTACACTCACTGGGGTACCTGTAGAGCCGGGACCGCAGATCAGTGCCAGTCTCACACGGGTGTCCTTGGTAATGCAGCCTCAGCAGCGTGTGAGGACTAGATGTGACGGTCTTGTACCACTGTAATGGTAAGAAAATGCTATGAAGAGAATGTAGATTGAACCACTTTCTTGTCCTTTCAGGTAGAAAGAGGATAATACCTCAGGGCTTTATTGTTATTCCGTTTTTCTAAAAACAATATACTAGGAAACGTCTGTACCTGCTGTAACGCATCTCCTTTCAAGTTCAGTCTCAGATCTCTGTTTCTTTGGGGAGACAATGAGAATGTGAGGATTGGTTTTAATATTAATTTATAATCCCAGCGTGGTTTCTTTTCAAATAGAAAATTGTTCCTTATGCTGAATGATGCTGAAATGCATGCAGGGTTCAGAAAACAGGCTTGTATCTGGTTTAAGCTTGGAAACTGGAAAAATTTTGGGAAATGATGACTGCGTAGATTTCCTGATTCTTTTTGGCATGTAAATCTCTTAGAAGATTAGATGTCGGAGTGATTTCATGCTGTGTAATATCATGTCATTGGCAGGGTTTCTTTGGTAATAGAATTCGGATTTTACGAAGTACGGCACCTGCTAACTCAGACTGCATGAAAAGAGAGGTTTTAGGTCTTGTAATTGTGACACTTCAATAAGAAGCTTAAAAACTCATGTTAAAGGTAGTGCTGCTGCCTAGAAGTGTCTCTCAAGCTACAAAGGTGTAGGACAGAACTGCCAGTGGAGGAAAAATGCCTTAGAAATAAAATCTGGTTACTTAGTATTTAAACCAACTACGTCCGTAAGCAGCAAGATAAGACCTTTCACTGATATGTGAATAATCAGGAGGAAAAAATGGTGACTACTCTTTCTTTCATTTTGACTACCTATTAAAAACAGCTTTACTAATACAAATGTAACCTTCTTTAACTAATCTTTTGTGAGCTTTTTACAAAAGTAAATTTTAAGTCAGTGTTTGGGTACTTTACGATAAGTTCCATTTGGGGGCAAAATATATTTCACTTCAATTGAATTTTTAAAAAGCTTGGGAAGTCTACTGAATACGGAGGTAAAATACATTTTTTTCAAGGATTTTTCTCCCCAGTGAAGTTAATAGCACTTTTACTGAAACAGTAGTGAGATCGTTGCAATTTTTTATTATTATTTTTGGTTACACGTTGATTAAAAGCAAATACCAGCTGTTATGAAAACAACTGCCAAAACCTCCCAAGTCTGAGGGTTTTTCCATTAGAAAGTATTTTGCAATGCTCGCGGATGAGGAGCCGAGGTTATTTGTGCATGTGCTGAGGACGGAGTGATTAGGCAGAGATCCTGAATGTGGCTCCAGTTAGAAACAGGGACAGAAAATTTGACCAAGAAAATGTTTGTTTCTACCATTTTGAGGGAGATGGAGTTTAGTCACCGTCTCTTACAGAAAAAAAAAAGCCACAAGCCGAATGCGACAGGGTTTGAAACGTTATAGAGAGGAAACGGTTGTCGCGGACATACCCGGACAGGACAAGCGGATTCACGGTGTTGAGCTCCTTGGTGTGTCTGATAAGCCAGTCTGGCAGAAATGCTACTTGATGTGCTTTCTATTTATGTACCTGAAGTTTCTAGACTGTGCACATTTAGATTGTATAAATTGGGATTTAGATTTGGGTGTTTGTTCTTGGGATAAATATCCATCATGGATCCCCAAGGCCTCAGCCTTCTGTTTTATGCAAACTCGCTCTCTCTCATTAACTAACGATGTGGGCTGAATTAGCACTGTTATGCTGATGCTGTTCAACTCTACATCACCTGTATTCATTTTACTTCCTCGCTCAGCCCAGGCTGTCCAGTGCTCCTGCTCCGGCTCCGGCTCCGGCTCCTCTCCCGCTCGGGGCTTTGAGCTCAGCGGCGCTGCTCATGGCCATGGGCATTTGTGCTGGCAGCGGTACCTGTTCGCATCCTCCTGCTCTGAATTCCAAGCAGGAAGCCTCGCAGACAAGAGGTGTAGAAGATTGCTGTATCTAGGAACACCAACACTGTTTAATTTTCATACGATGTTGCTTCAGTTAAAGGAAGCAGTTCTGTGACTCTTTCTAGCGACATCTGACTTTTCCCTGAAGGTATTTTTCTTTTTAATTTTTTATCCTATCCTGCAGATGGTCACATGGGCTTTCAAGAGGATGGTACAGGTGTTTTTTTTACATTTATGCAGAGCATATGCACTGAGCCAGTTACTGCCCTACACAGCAAATGTATGTGACTGTACTTATTTTTCCGACCTGCAAATAAACCCATTGAAATTATAGGTATTGGTTGTCTAAGTTGAAATCATTCACGAATCCTTGCAAGACTGACACTTAAATATTTATGTAGTGGGCTGAAATAGAGGTTTGCTAGCATATAAAATAACACTTATAGAATGATGGCACGCAACCCCTGCCCCTTGAGCAGACAAGTTGAGTAGGTAGGCGAAAATCTGAGAGACATAATATTTCTTCTGACTTTGTAAAAATGATATTGCCCGTGGCAATAATAGTGTAGTCGCATCTTCTCACACAGAACCCTTCTTCTCTGGCCTGGACAGGGGCTGCATGGAAGATGTAACTGCTGGGGACAGAGTCTGGGCTTTCTCTTCAGGGTGTCCGAGAAAAGTAAGTGCAGAGCTCCGGCAGGTTTGGGTGATATATAAAAAGCTACTAAAATATTTGTGTTTCCTCTTCCGTCCAAGACCGTCCTTGCCTTTCCATAATAACTTCTGAAGGACTCTGTTGGTTAGTAGGTGAGCTTCTCGTACTCTCTTAAAGCCTTTCCAGCCCTTTGCTGGGAAGGGGGGGTGAGAACTGAGGGAGACTGTGGTTCATTTGAGGTGCCCTCAATGGGCACTTACAATTAACAGCTGAATGCATCAGTTGCTTTAAATAGCCTGACTACAGTCATTCATAAGAATAACAAAAGGCGGCGGACTGATTAACATTTGGTGGAGTTTGAATGTTGAACTTTTTTCAGATTTATGGGGGCGAGTTAGGAAGTCTTTCTCTCTCCCACACACACATCTGTTTACAAGTTGGGGGTGGCTATTTAGGAAGAGTGACACGGGATTTGGCCCAGACTGCTCAGTCCAGTAAGCTTTTGACTGTTTTAACTGCTTTTGTTTGTAACTGAATTATCAAAGTGAAACGAGCAGAAAGCAGCAGCAATCTTGATTTGGGCACTTGCTGGTATCCCTTTCTGGGGTAAAATCAGCTTGAAGGAACTGGCCCATATTTACAGCTGTGGGGCACAGCCTTGAACAGAGTACAGTGAATGGAAATCTCAATTTTAAATGAGTTAATACAAGACAGGAAGGTTTAATTTAGTGGGAGAATGTGGATAACAAACTTGCCCTATTCACTAGCATTGCAATCTGTGGATTAGATGGACTTCATGTGTGACTAAATATTCACATCTGAATGGCAATGGTCTGAAATCAGAGTCCTGCCCAAAATGTAACTACATCTGAGCACTCCCTGCAAATTTGAATTAAGTAGGAAACGCAGCCCTGCACTTGGGGCATGTACTTGTTTACAAATCAAACTTAAACATAAATAAATAAATGAATGTTAAAAATTAGGTTTGATGAGAGAGAGCTCCTTTTAACAAGGTCTGTAAACAATTTTGAGGTTTGTGTCGCTATGTTTCCTGCAAGGAAAGTGTTCGTGAACTGAGGCAATTTTTGAGCATGATCATTTATTTCAAGTGAATGGATTAAAAAAGGTTTAGGAAAGCAGAAGGTGTGGATTTAAATGCAGAACGTAGGAATTGCTGCTGTGAAATCTATAATTCAATCTTGGTTTATCATCCTAAGCAAAAGATGGATTTCTTGTAATGGATTGTCAGTTTTAAACTACACGGTATTTTTTTTGTAATAGGCACAAGTAGATTCTTGTCAACTCAGCATGCAATATTTTTCCACATAAATGTTTTCCCTTATAATATTCCATATTGGTACCTGTAAGTTTTAACAAGAGACTATGTTTTGAGATGTTTTGTCACATGACTCGTCATGAGTGAAGAAGCACTGGAAGTAAAATGTTTTTGCAATTAAAATTATCCAGTTTCAGTTGAAATCTTCCATATTTATGCAGGGCATAAGCTTATCATAATTTATTCAGTGATTTATTTTTTTGTACCTGAAGACAGGCCTTGCAAGTCAGAGGTTATAACCCTGGAAAAAGAAGCCAGTAATTACACCTGCCAGCTTTTCCCTCTGGCCGCTGGTACAATTACCCATCAAGGATAATTGACAACTAGCTAATAGGATAAGCTTTTGTTTGTTTGGGTTGTTTTTGTGTGTTTTCCCCCTACTTAGGGAGGGGAATTCTATTAACTGGTGAGCCTCCATCAGGAATGTGCTCATGGGCACATAAGGACAGTACTTTAAGCAACCTGAAAGGGACAAGCATTTTTAAGGAACCAGGACAGGGAAAGAAATAAATGTCTTTCATCTTATCTTTGACATTAAAATTCCCAAACTGCTGGCTCCTATAGCGCTGCACGTGCCTGGAGCTGCCCCCAAAGGAGCAGGCAGCCATATGTCCTCCACCTGAGCCGGATGGGCTGAGATGGGCAACAGGTCTTCTCAGGGGCCAGCACAACAAGCCGCAGTTACGGTGTTTTCTTTCAAGGTGGCAAGCAGTAGTTGTGTTCTGTACAATGGACATCGTACGGTTCCATACAATGACCCAATGGTGAGACAAGATGAGACGCCCAAACCATTGCCTTGCTCTGAGGAGCGTAGACTCCATATGCTGAGAGCTCAGGGATGAAGAGGAGCATCCATCATCTTTTTTTCCTATAGCAGTGGTCTGTTCACAGCTTGTTCGGAGCAAGCAGGGCTCACTGCAAAGCAAAGGCTGCAAGTCCTGAGGCCAGAAAAAGGGAGAAAGTCGGAGAGAGAGAATAGTTGACAGCTCAGGGCACTCACTAGGATGTGGGGAATCAGGACAGCCAGCTCCAGCATCGCTGACCGGCTTTCCAGTTTACATCCCATTGCGGACTGGTAATACACTCTCCTCTGATGTGCGTTAGGTCCTCGTCAGACAGAGGGGGAAAGGGAACAGGGAAAGGGAACAGGCCAGCAAACTGTAAAATAGACCAGATCAATACCAATTTCTCTGCATTTCAGTCAACCTCTGAAGATGAAATTGGACCCAAAATTGCAAACGAAAGGGACATCTTTCTAACTCAGAGAGCAGCGTGAGTTCGGTCTGTGTTTAATGTTTGCTGATGGCTGACTCTAAAACCGCCCCTTGATCAGCCCGTGGATGTTTTTTATGTGTTTTGCCAAATGCCTGATTATCTTTACGCACTTTCACTTCGAGTCTCCTTCTGGTGGCTGGCATTGCAGTGAAAGCGTCTACATCCTTCATCTACCCCCAGCCGCATTTATTCGAGTGTAGCCGTGCTCTCGGGAGCTACTTCAGCACTCTCCTAAGTGGTACATTTCTCCCGTGCCTGTTCCCTAGTGATTACAGTTGCGTTCCATTGTAATCTTTCCCACACAGCTAGATGTCTGCATCTCAAGGTACTTCTAAATATCTGAAAGGATATTATTAACTCATATTATTTGTATTTAAAATATGCAAACCCACTAACCCAAATTACCTGCTGGTTTCCTGCTGAATTTAGTTTTCAGAACAAAACCCGTTACCTTTGAAAGAGCACAAAAATTGGGTTCTAAATAGCTTCTGTTATAAAAAATTAAAACTGTGAATAAGGATGTTTTAAACTCTTTAAACCGTCTGCATGCTGCCAGCTTACCTATTGTGCCTTTAATTTAAAAGGAATGCTAAAATGAGTGCAAACACTGAAAATTATGGCTCTGTGTGGAATACTAATCTGCATTATTTGCATGTTTCTGACATTTTAAAATTCCCCAGACTCTCATTCCTCCAAGTTCCCATTACGGCACTTGTGAGGACATTTTGTAGTTACGAGTAAGAAACGAAAGCTAGGAGGATCTCATTAGAGCTGCTCCGTGTGACTTTGAGAACCTCATGTGATTTTAGGATGCATCGGATTAAAATCAATACTTCTTCTCTTAATATTAAGGAAGGCTATATGAACCGTTATTCCATGAGGAATGCAATAGTATTTTCTTTAATTGTTCTCTTTCTATATCCTGATTCACATCACCAATGAAAAGGACATTTCTTCTACAGCCAGCTCCTAAAGCCATGGTTCTTTCAGATTTGGATATCATCACCCATTGTCAATATTTCACCACTGGAATTTAATTGCCAGTCCTACCAATGACACACGAACAAGAAAGAAGTGCATCCCTCTCTTCTTGAGAGGGCACCGGGGAGCTGAGAACCAAAGTGAGCACACCTTCATGCCTTTCCTTGGGTGACTGATGTGCTTTGGAGTTGTGAAGATGAAGGCAAGTCAGGATCAGACTGTAGCTATGCTCAGCTGTTTATAAAATGCCTGGATAGCATTGTCTGGAGACCATAGGGCGAGAATTTTCAGAAGAACTTGGGACTTGTATTTGATGCCAAATTTTCCATAGTTTCTTCTGCCTTAGGTGGCTGTTGGGTACTGTGCTTTTCTTTATGTATCACAGAAAGCATGGGTTTTTTAAGTGTTTGGTGTGACAGAGCCTTTCTAAAAATTGGTACCTCCAAAATTACCTCCTGAAATATCTTTAGTCACATGCAAAAAATAATCCTTTTGGATTGTTAATATCAACTTCCCATATCCTACGTCTGGTGTGTAGGTAGGCAAGGACCTTGCTTATACGTTGGTTGCTTGACTTCACTCTAAGGTAGAGGTCATGAATTTGCAGAACTGGTTTTCTGAGGAATCCAGGGTGTGTCATGAAATGCAGCATATGAGAAAAGGGGTTACACTAACATTCTGCTGTTCAACTGTGAATGCTTTTTGAGGTGTATACTGTAGTAGCCAACTAATATTGGTCCTGAGACTGCTAGAAACTCTGTTATATGCAGAAACCAGTTATGAGAACTGTAAAGTGATATGAAGCCGTGTTTGGCAGTTACGTTGGCCCTGCTTGGCTGAACTGAAGTATCTTGCCTAAAGAACAGCTTCCAAGTTGGAATAGGAATGTTTATATCTGCTCTGCCCTCACTTTGCATGGATGTAAATGATAAAAATTAAAGGCAAAACAGACTCACTATTTTGGAATTCATTCTAAACATTAAGTCCACGCAGTTGCAAATATTCCTCATTTTACCCATTTATTTCCACGGTGGAATAACCAAGGACTAGAACTTCTGCTGTCTGAAAAGACATTTTATTAGACCTTATCTTCATCATCCTCTCCTCTAGTTCAGAAGGATGTGACTATAAGCAATTAACATTTTGATGCACTTCACCACACAATTGTTAGCCTTTATTTTCTTCCCATTAAAATCATTGGCTCAGTTTACAGATGGCTTGGTTTTTTAATCTGGTCCTTCCTATTCATATCGTAATGGAATCCATTCAATTAACATTGTGTTGGGTGGAGGGGAATATCAATTATTAAGTAATGCCTATATGCCCTGGCCAAACATGGAGGGGGGGTTGCTTTTTGCTCTGTCAGAGACAACAATTTTGGAATTTGATGTTGTTAAGACCTAATTTTGTGAGCAATCCAGGTAATGAATGAACTTCACTTAACTGTTGCTGTGGGAAGTCTCTGTGTTAGGATACCTGAGTCCAAAAGCGACAGCTTGGCTTTGGGGGTTTTTTTGGGGGGAGGGGTTGTTTTCTTTTTTTTTTGTTTGGTTGTTGTTTTGGGTTGGTTTTTTTTGGTTTTTTTTTTTTTTTTCATTGAATCAACCTTGTTTTGTATAGTGAAAGAAGCATAGAGAAAATGTGTTTGAATTCTGCAGTACTTCATTGTGAGTAAATGAATAGCATGAAAGAATAGCACAGAAACCAGTGAACCTGAGGTAGACTTGAACTTTCTGGACTTCTTTTGTTGTGGATTTCTTTTCATTACCATGGAAGGCATCTTACTGTTGGCGTACGCTCCTGCAGTCATAATACCCACCCTGAATAGGCTCCGTCACAGCACTTGAGTGGAATCAGACCTTTGTTAACACTGGAAGCAAAATATTCATAGAATTTAGCAAGGATAAGGAATCTTCTTTCCCAAGAGTGAAGGAAACACAGGAGGGGAGTGCCAGTCCTGGGAGATGCCTAGTGTTGGGGCACAATTTATTTAGGGAGTTAGCAAGCCTCCTTCACCACTGCCACCCGACGGGACTTCTGCAGCTGTGTCCCTGTCCTGTTCTTTTCTTTCCAATCAGTTTGAAAAGGGTGAGGACCATGGCAAATGTCCTCTTTTCATCTTTCTGTAGTTCTCCTTTGCAGAGCAAGCAAACCTGGGGGCTCAGATATTCTGGTACTTTGGAAAACAGTAATGCAAGAGATAGGAATTTGCCCTGCCTGAAATCTTATTTCAGAAGATGGTATGGTCTACCATTTTAGTAATTATGTGGCTATTATGATATTTTTCCTGGGGAAAAAGAAAACATCAGACAAACTAATCAAGAAAAC
Organism: Calonectris borealis; assembly: GCF_964195595.1. Classification (NCBI taxonomy): domain Eukaryota; kingdom Metazoa; phylum Chordata; class Aves; order Procellariiformes; family Procellariidae; genus Calonectris; species Calonectris borealis. The sequence continues at coordinate 4,041,512 of NC_134321.1, read as the reverse complement.
TGATAGTATAACATATAATGCAAAGTATTTTTTGTTTTCAAAAGCCTTGTTCAAGCAAATCTCAATGCATAATTCAGAGCAGTGTACACACTGGTGTGCATTTCAAGAGGAAAACACAAAAAATGGTTCCTATTTATAAATCTTAGTAAAACCTGGGGTGGACATGAGCTGATTTTCAGTTTTTCCATAAAATAAGAGACCCACAGTCACATGGTCTTGAATTTTTTGGTTGGAATGTTTCATTGCCGGGGGGGGGGGAAAAAGCTAAAGAGCCTGTTCCTTTAAAATCAATGGGATTATTCCCAGTGACTTCAATGAAACCTAGCATGGGCACAAGATCTGTGAAGATGACTAGAAATGGTCTGTGGAGAATTTTAAGGCAGGCAGCTTTGAACTGGGTATAAAATAAATGGGAAACCAGTGTAAGTGTCTGCCAGTGGGGCTGCGATAAGCAAACGTGCAGACACTTCCTCTGATAGCACTGGAATTAGCTGCAATTAAGTATGATTTCAATGAGGAACACATTGCATTTCCAGTTCATCACAGCGAGAAACATTTGTGTAAAATGACAGCTGCAGCTAACTGCTTATGAGTCTCTGCAGGCGCTTCCTGAAGTTGGTGAGCTTGTTTATTTGTGTGTACAAATCCAGTGGAAAATTCAAGCTTCCCACAATGGGAGGAAATTGGGACACACTAGAGCAAAGCCCAGTAGACTCCAGCGCTGTCTTTAAGTTCAGAGCATGCTCTTCTGCCCTAGTGCACACAAGGTAGCCCTGAGGTTATGCAGATGTCTGCACCCCACCAGCCCCGTCACCTGCTCAGGACTCGTCTGTAACACTTGTTTTACTAAAACTTGGTGACGGCTTTAGAAAACTAGAGGAACACCCCTAATGAAGGCATTTGATTTTATCAGTCCTGCTTTTGCTGGTATCCTTTTTTGCCCCCTATTATTAGAAAAGTAGAAAATGGCAAGTCAGGAGAGCAGTCCCTTAGCTACAGACTTGGACTGCAATTTTTGCCAAAAATGAGTTTGACGAGAACAATGAGAAACTAAAAAATAATGAAGTGTCAAAACCTCTGTGAGAAACAGAAAGAAGGAGGAAATGTGGAGGGCTGCAGACGGAAACACGGCAGTGTCCCAAGTCATCATCTGTCTTGGGCAGATGCTGTTTGTAGGGCGATCCCTAACCTCACTGGTGTCTGTTTTACTGTTATTTTCAGAATTATGCTGTGGTTCACTTAATGGAAAAATCAAGAATTTGACTGAAACAGGTAGGTAGGTAGACGCTGGAGCATTTCTATGCACTATAAAGATGGTATGCACTGTGAATATGGTACTAAAAGAATAAGATTTTCATATTGCTTCTCTCTGTGGCTTTGTTTCTTCTCTTTCATCCCTATTATCTATTATTTTAGTGTAGATGGGATGGTGTTTTGCCTCACTGATTTAAAAACTGCTCTGTTTGCATGTTTCTGCTTATGCAGTGCTTAACTTAGGGGATCGTATGAATCCCTTAAGGAATTCCCTAAAAGACAACCTTAATTAATGTTACCAGCTGTATGGAAATATGTCTGCCCCTGGCAATGTAGGGGAATGATGCTGAATGGTGACAATGTTGTTCTCCTCCTCTTGAGCATAATAACTCTCGATCTTTCCTATTTCAGCACATGGAGGTGCTGAGTCTGTCTCGTAATGTAGCTACATTGCAATGCATTTGCTTGCCCACATGAATTATATCTGTGCCAATCATTTTCTCAGTAATTGTGTTTTAGGAAAAGGTGAAAAAGTACATGCACTTAATAATGGCTCTAGAGCAGAAGCATGGTGATCATCAAAGGTGTCCTGATTTTTAGAAAGCCTGGCAGAAAGTAACGGAGCCATGGCATTTGCAGTTAGAATTTCATAGAAATGAAAGCAGTTGAAATATATAGAATGAATACGTCCAGGACCAGCTGTATAGTGCTACTGGCAGGATGGCTTATCAGCATAGGTAAGTAATAGCAGGGGAAGCTTGCCCAGCCGCTGTAACTGATTTCTGCCTTCCAGGTACTTGTCAGAAAATATTGTCAGCTGGTTGCACTTTGCAATGACAGGATTTGTCTTCATTCCCCCAAATAATGTGCCTGTGTGTGGGCGTGTGTGTGTTTTAAAACGGGATAGAGAATATTTTATTTTGTCTCACAAATGATAGTTTGGTTCATTGGTTTTTTTTTTTTTTTTGGAAGCAGATTGCAACAAAAATGATGTTGCCTAAGTCCAGACTAAGCCTCTAGATGTCAGGTATTTTTGAGCTAAGCTGTGACCACGCAGCAGTCAAGTTTAGGTTTGAATGAACCTGCTGACACCGGGTGATGTCTTGATGTCCTGTGGTACCATCAGCTATTCACTCTGTCTCTGCTGCTGAGACAAACTTGTTCACATGTGGTGGTGCTTTTATTCACGGGTGGCTTTTTATTGAGAATACTTGCTGTTTTCTACCTCCTTTCTCTTCGTCTGGTCTCTGACAGCTGACTCACTAATCCTGTTTCTTTTTCTTTGCCTTTCCTACCCATAGCAGTGCCTTTCCCTTTGCTTCTGTTGTGTTATGGAGGTGGGCTCTGCTGCCGCTGTTGGTTAAACAGGGATTGATGCAGACTTCCCTTACCACGAGGCTGTACGTTTCTGTGTGTGGACAATTTGTGGTTTTATTTTGGCATTAGTGCTTCTGCAGTCCAAGCTGTTCCAAAGGTGGGGAACAGACTTATTGGAGTCATAGTCTTGCAGAAGTTTATACAAGCTTTAATTCTGCATACCACAGAAGACCTAAGGAAGTCGGAGATTGGGCATGTCATACATACATGTGGACACACGTAAACCTGCGTGTTTGTATTGGCAAAAGCCTTCATGTGGATGCAGTTATTCTTTAGTAGAATTTACTTAATTTGGGCAGCTAAAGCTACCAAAACTGAAGTTGTTTGCCGGGATGAGCCATGTCTGTGCTAGGAAGGCATTTTAGGACGGTTTTGTAGTGTAGACAGCCCTTACATAGAAATGACGAGTTAATACAACCACCAGAATTTCACGCATTCATGCACACGATTTAATCTACAATTTACGGTCTGATCCCAATCCTGCAGCAGCTACAGACAGTGAGAAAACTTTTGTTTCTACCTTTGGCGAGTTTAGGAATTGCTCAGTGCTTCCCTTTTGTAACTCACCAGTGTGAAAACCACTGGGGAAAGTTTTGTCTATAAATAGCTGGAGAGCAACGTGGTCGCTGCGTGGTGACTCTCAGCGGTGGCTCTTAGTTCACCTCTGCAGGAAGGAAGAAACCCGAAAGCCCGCGCTCTGTACGGCTCCTCTGTGGAGCGACAGAGTTTTCATGAGTTATTGCAGAGCTCTTAGGACGTGAGAGGGTCATGGAGGGTGCTCAGTGGAGATATTCAGGAGCATTATAATGAAATGCCTTTCAGGGATACGTAATTAGGAGCTTGATCCCACTGCTTTGATTCAGTGAGATTACTCAAGTGAGTAAGAGCTTCAAGATTTAACTTTCTTGCTTTTCAGTGACAATATAATTGTACGTGTGTTTTGGCAGGAGATCTGTGGAGTGACATTCAAAACAGGAACATTTTTCCTAGACTGAAAATATCTTGGTGATAATAATAAAAAAAACAAAAAAACCAAAAAAAAAACACCAGAAAAGTAATAAATGCTGACATCCTCAAGTTAAAAAACCTACACATTTTTTGACAAATCTCTTCACCCAAGCCATGCAAGGTAGCTCTTCCTTGAGAGATACTCAGCATGAACCGTTTGTCAGAAAACTGATTTTTCTCAGGAAATGTTGATTGCTTTTTGAAAACAGTCTTTTGAAAGTGCCTGAGACGAAGTCACCCATTAAAATTGGCAAGCTGGCACCGTAATTTCGATGCACGCCACGCGTGCCTTACTTCTCAGAGATGTATCATTCACTCTTCCTCAGTATTTTTTTTTTCTCAGTGGAAAGGTGACCCCCAGGCAGGCGATGAGGATCATACCTGCCTCCGAGTGACGTGGAGGTACGTGGGCTCTACTGCTGGGATGGTCTTGTATGCTACTTTTGTAAGGCGGGATAAATTACACGTCTAGCTAATAGGGTTGCATCTGCCCACCAATGGGAAAAAGGTACAGTGGCCACTTTCTCAAGAAGATGGATGTTAAATATTTACGCCATTCCTTTTGCACTGGCGATATTGTATAGGAAATTGTGTTCAGAGCTAGTGTTCCTCGTAATGAAGTTTAGAAACAAAGATCTGGGTCTCTTGTGGACAACATTATCAGCCTTTCTCAGAGAGAGAGCACACTGCACGTCTTTCTTGAGCAGTATTTCCATGGTTGCTGCTCAGTGTCACTCCCCATGAAATGTCCTGGTTTTGTCCAAGGTTGCTGAGAAGTTTGTGGCAAAAAACCCCAAACCATAACATCTGATCGTCTAGGGAGGAGAACAGGTTGAGTGTTTGCTGTGTGAAAATCACAGCACTACACAAAGTCAGATTTTACCAGTGCAATACTTTTTGATTTGTTTAGCATGAGATTAATATGAAAATACCTTTAGAGGGGGAAGATCAGCTGGTTCACAAAGCCCGAGCATTTGGCAGTACAACAATTTTTATTGGTAGCTTCAGGCTACCTATATTTTTTCTTGACAATTTATATGCTACTCAACCCAAAGTATGTGATATAATCTGTTTGTAGATTCACGGACAGAATGAAAAGTTGGCTTCAAACTGTATCTCAGGCCTTCACAGAAGGACGCTTGCTCTGGTCTGGTGCAATGTTTTTCTTTTATTAGCAGATTTGAGCTGTAAAACTCTCTGTTATAAGAGGCATTACTTAAATTCCATTTTCAGTGTTATTTATTGTTATTTCTAATGCTATTATTTGATGCATAATATTATCCTTACTTTAGACAGTCAGTAATCCTAAATACCACTGTCACATCTGAGCATCAAAATCTTAACATGCAAATTGCTTATATCTGGCACTGAATATGTATGTTTAAACCACAACTCTGAGACTTGTGATAATCATTACTCTTAGCTCTAAAACCTCCAACTGTTTAAAAGACAGAGTTCATTAAGTTAATTACAATTTCTTGATGGCAAATCATCTTGTTCGCAAAGTTAATCTCTATAGGAAACCTAAACAGCTGAAATGTAATCAGATGCTACTACAGAAAGTGGTTTAAAAAGGCAAAGTGATTGAAATTAGCTCATTTTTGAACTCAGGGCAAAGGCAGTGTGTGCCAATCCTGGATTCTCTGTGTCTTTCCTTTTGTCAAAAAATTGATTTTTGTGTATTGTTTTTAAGTCGGCCAGTAGAATAGGTAATTCATCATCACTGTGAGATATAAACTCAAACAGTCTCCAAAAATAATTGAATTTTGCAGAAATTCTCTAAGGGGGTGAAAAATCCATAACAGCCATTAAATTCTGCTCTTTGTAGAAGGAATCTGAAATATTACAATTATGATCAAGTAGAAAAAAACCTCTTTAATTTTAGTTGCTGAACCTAGCAGGAATAATTTGGTGTTTTGTTATGCTGTTCTACTGTTTCAATGGAATTTGTATGAAAAAATGTGATAACACATATCAAAAGATGTAATTTACAATGGGAGGGGGAAAGCTGTTCAGGAATTCTAGTCTGACAAATGCAAGAGATTTTAGTCTTGATCTGGAGCTATGCTCGTATCTGCACCTGAATTGGAGAACAGCTTGTTGCTACATAAATTAGAAAGTGTTTGGTGCCTGCCCTATTATTCCGTTTCTGTGGGATCTATCATTTTTAGAGCACCTCCAGATCTCCGTTAAACTACGTCTGCCCAGCTGTGATTCCCAGGATCAACCCCTTCACTACACAACTTCAGGCCATGTGAAAGAGTAATACTAATTTTGGAAAACCCACCTGCTGTTGGCAACAGCACGCTATAGGAATGGCACAAAGACCATGAGTAGGGTTTAGGTTTGAGCTCTTTACAGGTAGATATTTCAAGGGTAGAGCAAGTATTATGGAAGAAACTTTCCAAAACACAAGAGGGAATTAGGATTGCATCTCCCAGGGATTTTGCTCCTTTCCTAGTAGCTGTAGCATTTGACTTGCTCATCATCTTCAAAGATGGATGAAGATTCTTATTAATGCCAGCGTGCATCATTAAGACTTCAGGTCTAGCGGTCATACACTGAACGTTTGCTATCCAGGAAAGAGATCACAAGATCTTGTGGTCCCTGCTTATAAAGAGCTCACAAAGATCGGGAAATGGACCTGTGTTTTTGTAAATGGACTTACATTGGCATGGGCTAAATGTGAAAGTAAATAGATACTGCAAAGTAAATAGATGCTGTGATAATTTATTACAAGCTAGTTTTTTTATATATGCATAATAGTGTGCTGTAAAGTAATAGATCACATGAGATGAAGCCATAACATGACAAGATGGATCATTTAATATATTAAATGATGCTGTTCTGTGTACTGTTGTTATCCAAAGTATATTAAAAAAAAGTATCAGACAGTATATTTTTTCACCCTTGTATGCTTAGATCTGGCTTAGTAAATCTACTGCATCATTAGCTTCTGCCTGAACTCAGCTTTTAGAATGGTTTACAGTTCTGAAACCATTTCATTGTAAATTGTCTCTTTATTGGTGTTTGTTAGTGAAATAATCATTTGGGAACAAAGGAAAGAAGTGACCATGCTGTTTAATAGGATCTGTACCCAAATCTAGCAAGAAAATGGTGTTGTTTCAGTTTACGTACAAAGATATAATTTTGTGTTGGTTATCGAGACGCTTCCCCTGACTTCTGTGAGGGTTTTCTCACTGTCACCTCTTGAAGAGGGGATAAAACCAAAACTGTGTGTGGGGCAGGGTGGTGGCACGCCGTGGCAGCACCACGGTGGGGTGGGTGCCCCGTGCCAGGACCTGCCGCAGCTGGAGGACGGGCAGTCCCTTTCCTCATCCTCTGACCATGCTCCACGCTTATTTCTCAGCGTAAATGCATTTTAAAAAGCGATGAAGACAGGGGCACGATACTCTGCTTATGCTCAGTTCTTGGGATAACCTGACAGAGGTCCATCCGTGACCTCACTGCTCAGGGTAGCAGATGTGGGTTGTCCCAGACTCATGAGGACACATGGCGTTATTTGAATGTTTCTGATCATGCCCCTTATAGCAGCTCTCTGGAGATTAATGTGATCTGCGCTGCAATATGTTCTCTTTCCACATGGTCCCATGGCAGTAAAAGGCAACTTTAAGTCTTTATAACGTATGAAGGTATTTCATATATATATAATTTTTTTCATTCCTGAGCTGAAATAGAGCAAGCAGGTTGCTCCAGACCTTTTCAAAGCACACAAAGTGGAGTTCTTCATTTTCTTCCTCTGCTCAGCTCAAGCCAGGATCAGAGACAATTAAGTCTCTGTATTAAACTCCAAGGACACCTTAGGTTTTTTTGTTTCTACAAAAGTGAAGTAGAAAACAGTCTGGGACGAGACATGGAGAGGGACTATTACTGCACCGCTCGGGGGGACTTCTGAATGCCGACAGAGCTCCTGAGAGATCAGGAAAGGTTTCGCTGGGTCGGTGAGCACTGTTGCTCACTTGCAGCTGAATCGATGCGTCCCTGATGCCTCCTGACAAGCAGACGTGTGCACTGCGAGTCGGTGATTCCCGTTGTGACCTATACCTTTTGATTCCCCATACATATGGAGACGAGGCAGACCCTTCTCACGGGGCTGAGTGATGACCGGGCACGCTTGCCAGGTGGAAAGGAGGCCGAGAGGAGAGGAAGAGAAGACAAGCTGAATGCCTGGGGGTGTCTCAAGTGCCAGCTTGCAGACCAGGGAGTTGAGAAGAAATTGAGAACAAATGAAGTTTGTAAAGGGGCTATAGTTGCCCTGAGAGAGCTGGCACAAAGGAAACCTGCTCAGGACAAAACGGATAGGTAGATTTTTAGAAATGAGGGATGGAACGAGTTTTCTAATGGTTAACATTTGGTTTGGGTTGTTCATCACATCTGACTTTGCAAGAGTTTTCTGTGCAGCTAGTCTCTGATTCTGGCTGTGGGTTTAATCGATGGGCTGTGAGCTTAATTGAAGGCCAGGTTGCATTAGCTCCTGCTCGTCTCCATCATCACCTCTGGTAATATTTAGCTGAGACGCGTTGCTGCTAGTCTGTGCTTGGGCATTACCGATACCTGAGGGCATTACCGATACCTGAGCTGGATATTGCTGTCACCAGCATAAAGACGATGCCACAGTGGATGGTTGTGGCTGTCCTAACAGTTTGTTTTAAACAGTAGAGTTTCTAGTGTGAAAACAAGAGTGCAGAATTAATTTTTTTCACAACCCACTGGCAATTGCAAGTATTAGCTGTCAGAATATGCCACAACATTTAATTTAATTTAAACCCAGACTTATTTACTTGGTAGCTAAGACACTAGTTCATCGAGTTTGATATTAGCTTCCCAACCTTTCCCTAATAATGACTCTGCTGTTTTGGAGGGACTGTCACAAAGGGAGGTTCACTGAGTTGCCACCCTTGCTGCCCCTGGTAGGAGAAGGGGAAGAGTGTTAGTAATACCACCGATTTTTATCGAGTGGAAACATCTTTATTCACAAAGGGTACTGTGATCATAAATTTTAGGCAGTATTGATGGGGGAGATGACCTGAGTTAGTAACTTGAGGGTGAAAAGCACTGCATACTTCTAGCTATCCAATACCCTACCGAGCTTGGTTTTAAGACAATGAATCCTTTCTCTTTATGAAAGATATGAGCTCTTATTTTTGGCTTTTTCCAAATTTTTCGATGACTGCCTTGCCCTTTATTTTCCTGCTTCTTCTGTCTTACAGCATTTTGTATTTCTGAGATGCATTATGAGGGGCGGGATTGTCCTTCACTGAAGAATTATCTACTAGCCAATGTTGAAAGAAGGATATAGGATTTCATGGACCAGTGAACTAATATGATGTGAAATCCTATTTTCCTATCCTCCAAGTGTCTACAGAATTCCAAGTTAATATACTTTATATTATATGGTTGCCACCTGTTCATATTATCAGTAGTTTGAATATTTAAGCATTACACACTCCATTTCCTACCAATTTGTCTGTATTTCAAGAATGGTTTCCCCTAGTGTTTCCATACTTAATTTTTTCTCCTTTTTCTCTCCAAAATGAATATTGTGGCCTAGTACGATTACATTTAAATTTTCATTAAAAAATTATATAGTTCACAGCACAGATTTAATTGATCACACTCTTACCTGGTGTAAATCAACATAACAACATTAATTCTAACAAGATTTTTCACCAGCTGAGGATCTGCTTCTATGTGTTTTTATGTTATTCTCAAAACCCAGAAGAGCACATTTTCAAAAAGTATCTTTGAAGCTGGTTCACTTTTAACAGTTCAAAATCGCATTTCATTATCATATGCACATTTGAGAAACATCATAAATCTCACGTAAACAGCCTATAGTTTCAGTGCATATATTTAAATAGATGATGATCCAAGGGCCTATTGCATGCTGGCGCACAGACGTGTGGGTGGGTGTAAACACAGCGACTCATACAGGGTCGTTGGATCATTTCTGCATCTGGACTAATAAATGGCAACTGCAGTTAATGGAGAACAATGAATCTTGGAACAAAGGGAAAAAAATAGCGCATCTGCTAAAAGGAAAGATGTGTCGAATACTGATTAGGAAAGAGATCTGGGAGTTGTTGTAGAAAATCTCTAAAGCATTCAGCTTAATGTGCAACTGCAGTGAAAAGGGCAAGCAGAATGCTGGCTTCTATTGCTAGAGGAAGGCAATATAAATCAAAGCAGCTGGCTTTGTTACTATCAGGCATTGTTTTGACATCACCCAAAGAACTGAACTTTATTTGCTATTGGCCACTACAGCTTCAGAAGAATGTATTTTTTACTGGAGGGGATTTTCTGTATAGCAAACTACATTACCATCTTCTGCATTTTAAGATAACACAGAGGAAGAAATAGGGAAAAAACCCAGCTCATTAAGAAGTAAAGCGAATCCTCTGATTGGTGCAATTGTTTGTTGCCAGCAAAGAACAGTCTACAACTCGACCTGAATTTCAGTTTCAGAAAAAAGGATGTGGAAATATTACCTAAAACATGATGAATTCAGATTGGAAAACAAATGTATTGTTGAAAATCTCATTTTATGACAGCTCTAAAATGATTTGAGTTATCACTACAAAGACAGGCAATGATAAAGAAAAATGTAACTGCTAGTGAATGAAAGGCACAGACATAATGAGCTCAGTGCTCTTATCTGCTTACGAGCATTTGAATTTTGTTATGTTTTAATTTTACAAGATTCTTACAAAGACCGAAGGAGGCATTATGCTTAAAAAAAAAAGGGATTATAAAACTTATAGCAGAACCCGTTGCAGCTTTTATGGGCTGTTCTCTGTCAGCACTGCCATCTTGGTTCCTTGCATACAGAAGTTGATGATTCAGCCATAAATAATCACAGCTAGTTGGAAATCCGGTATGCAAAATTCTAGCTGGAATATAGTCATAGAGTCTGTAAAAAGATATGTAAAGGAGGTATTTTAAACAACAACAAAAATTTGTCACTTCTATTACATTCAATGGGAATATCTGAATCTAACAAAACATTTTTATTGGATTTGAAGAAGAGATCTAGAATATTTATCTACTTTTCCTCTTTACACACTTGGAACTTGAAGTCCCTCCCATGGGATTGTTAAAAATGACTCTGCTTTCTCCAACTCCTTCTCTAGATTCAGTGGGAAAAAGTAAAGGCGCATCAGGTAGACCACCTCTGAGCACCCTTCGTGGTTGCAGTGTGTTTGCAGCAAAGCCGTGAGAAGCGCAGCAGCCCTGGCTTGCTCCCTGCTCCCTGGTTAACTTTTCCCGTGGGCTGTTTCTAACCGGCCCCAAATACTGTCAGAACAACTTAAAATCACCACAAATTCCCAACGTCCTCATGAAGAAAGATCAAGGCTTTTCGGACCATGACGCTTCTGGATATAAATCTATAACTAACCAAAAGAGGTGGGGGGAAAAAACTTTTTGCATAGTGAAGTAATTTTGTGCTTGCTAGTAACAGGCTTCGCGTCCCTTTCTCTGCAGATTTTGGAGCCGGCTACGCAGGCAGTCCTGTGTTCGTGCGTCTTAGCCAGGTGCCACAGCTGTACTTTATCTCGGCATTTTTTCTGTGAAGGTCTCATGCGGTCCAGTGGATAGGAGGCTGGCTCTGGGGTAGTTTGGTCTTCGTTCCCAGCTCTCGCACTGGTTTGCTGTTTCACTGATACTGGTTCTCCCACCTGCATAGTAACCACTGTAACTTTCACCAAATTGTTTTGCTTCCCTGTACCCCAAAGTAAACAGTTGTAAAACACGGATTAATATTTACGGACTTTGGAAAGGGCTCTAGTGCCTTCTGATGAGGAGCACTGTGCAAAAGCCAGGGGTTGTAGACACTAGGCATGTGGACAGGAGCCAGCTCTTGCAATAAAAGCTGCACGTAGTTCCAAGTGCAAAGCATTTACGCACACTTGTTATGGAAGGTTTTTTACAGCGCCGGAGTGGACAGTATGAAATACCAGCTGGTTTGACTGGAACAGAAAGTCCGTCATTCTTGTCCTTAGGGTCACGAGCAGAAGTTCACTCAGTTCCCAAATCGCATTCCATTCTGATCTGAAAAGAATTCAGAAGTAATATTTTCAGGCTGTGATTACCTGTCAGATCAAGTGAGGTGATGGTAGTTCGGAAGGATGCCTTCTTATCTTTTCCAGTAGCTGTACCCAGCTCAGGATGGGTGATGTTCACCTTCTCTGTTACGCCTGAGAAGGTGATACAAACTGATAGTCAAGATCTAATCTCGGGAAATAGTTTCCACCCCTTGAGCCTGGTACAGTGCAGCAGGTCCTCAGGTAGTCCAATGCCAGTTGAACTCCAGAAACTCCAGTGTAGTCTTCCAGACTCATCCCTTTGCTTGTTTGCTGGCCTTCCTGTTGTATGTCTTATCTAATCCTTACTTTGGTGAAACGACTATTTTAAGCTTATATTTCTGCATCCCTGGTGGGCTTCCAGGGTGTTTCAGATGCTGCTGCTTATCAAGGTAGTCCTCTTAGCACCATGACCTGCTACGGGCAGTGCTAAACCCTTTTCCTCAATAAATTTATGCACCTCCTAAAATACAGACACAGGAATAGATTGAACGCCAGTATAGATGGCAATGTGTATATTGTTCATAAGGATTCACGGAACAATGGCTTCAGTAAAACGTAGGAGGTGCTTCCTGCAATAATTTTAGTACTTAAATAGTTATATGTATATTTTCTCTATCAGACCACTGTAGCTTCCCAAGGATGCAACCAACTCGTCAGCAGGCAATGTCATTCTAGCAGATGGGTGTGAGGGCAGGCAGCAAAGGAAAAGTCTGTATCAAGTGTATTTACTGAAGGTGGATTCCCCCTGGGAATTTCTCAGCACGTGCCACCCTCAGTTCAAGGGTGGACTACTCTGAGGTCCATCTTTCATGGTTCTGGTGACAGTCTGGGACCCCAGACTATATCTGTGCAAAACATAAGGGTACACTCAGCCTTGTCGATAGGACACTTCTCCTCACCTTTCTGACTGTCCATACCGTGTCTCAATTTCTAGATCAGACACATTATTTTGCAGTTATATTGCACTTGAAGTCAAACAACAAGAATAAATTAGAGAGAAGTGTGGTGTGAGCTGAACAGTTTTCACTTTAACAGTATTTTAATAATCAGGAAAGTCACCCATGTATAGTAATGATAAATTGCTTTGCTACAGGGTAATATAAACTTTAACAAGTATAATAAATATTTCTGCTTGGCCAAGAAAACTGAAATACTGGAAACTGTTTAAATATGTGCATCAGAATGAATGAAGATGAAAAACCAGTGAATATTTTAAAAATAGCATATGTTTTTGTAAATTAAATCTCAACCTGTCTTTATAGAAACAGGAATTTGGGGCACTAATGTGTTTATGGTCTAGCTGAAATCAATGAGATTTTGGTGTCACATAGCTACATAGCTATTTATTTCTTTTCATATTGCTGTTAAGTAAGATGGGATTAAAACATTCAAGGTTATTTAAAAGAAAGGTGTCCATCTTAGATTTTTAAGCCAGAGATTTGTTTGTGGCAGACTATGTTGCTCAGTAAATAAACCCACTTTTTTTTCAGAGGAAATCTCCTTTTCTGCGAGTTGCAGATGTGATCCAAAGGCAGTATATATCAGTGATACTGAGGCAGAATGAGATTTTTATAACAGCCTTGCAAAGTTAGTTTCCCATTTCCCATCAACAGCCAAGGGATGAAGGAACTTAACATCATGGGACTGTGAGCCAGGAGTAGCTTGTCTGTATGAAAATACAGCTTATAAAAATAGTAAAAGGTAATAACTTTATTAGGCCCTTTTACCCCATTTGTGATTAGTGGAAAGTTAACAGGGACCAGAGGGAGAGCTTTGCATCTCTTGAAAACTGGGGGTTCAAGCTTGCTTCCAGCTTTGTTTTCAGTGCTTGGGATACCAGTCTTTCACTCATTCTGTAGAGGACAGTTTCTAACTTTATTCAATTTTCTTTCCAAAGTTATTATATTTCTCTCCTGCTAAGAAACCTCTAACTTCAGTCAGAGCATCCAGCTGCAATAGCCTGTTTTTCATCTGTCTTTTCTCCCCGTGGATATTGTCAGTCAGTTCAACCTGAGCAATCCTTTGTATCAGACATGTCTAATCCAGGGTTTCCGAATGTTTTACAGAGAGATACAGTTTTTAATGTAACTTTAGTATAAATGCCTGGGCGTTCCTGCATCTCTCTGTGTACGTTTCCAACATGTTTTTCTCTTTACTGACTTGTACTGATTTTTCCTGTGCATCTTTTTTGTTTTGCTTTGTTGGTAGAAGATGGGGAAAAGTTAGACTGCTTTCCAATTTCTGCTTCTATTTTTATTTCTTCATTACCTTTTTTCCTTCTTCTTTCTCTTTGCTTCCAGGCTATGTCTCAACAGGAGTGACAAGGCATCGCTCAGGGTAGATGTCACCAGTATTTACACTTCCTCTGCGAGGGACAAATGTCATGGAAACAGGTGCAGAATAATCTTCTGACAACACTATAATCCCTATTGTGGCAGATCACTCAAGGTCAAATTATAACAAAGAACATATATAATTTCCAAATCTAGCCCTGGAGAAGAGCGGCATAATTCAGCCTACAATTACCACAAGAAGAGCTGGAAACTTGAAGTTGACCTTTTGATCTTCAGGCTGTAAGTTTAAAATAAAATCTTGCTGATTGTCTCCTCCAATTTTGTTTTATATTTCTTTCTGCATTCTCTGACGCTGGGTGTAACCTCTGGAGGTGCAACTCATGCCAGGAAGAAGCAGCATTCTGTCTTTGCATCAAATAAAGGGAGGATGTTGTGCTACACGAGGGGTTTGGATATTGCTCCGTTTTGGTTCACCGCACTGTCTTGTCCTGACTTTCCAACTCTGCTGAATAATTTCATTTGTTTCTGATTTGTGTAAACACTGCGGACAAAAATTATTTTCTGAGACACAGCAGCTTTCTAATTCCTGTGTGGCTGCTGTGTGGTTTTATAGCAGACATTTCAAAATGCAGGCACTCGGATCTCGGTGGATAAAAATAAAAGAAGGTTTATATGCTGAGGTGAGCCACCTGAATGAAATGGCACTGCAGCCGTGGGCAGGGGCTGTCTGCACTGACTCCTTTTTTATAGCTGTTTTGGGTAGTGCTCAGTATCTTTTGTAACTCAAATTGACTTATGTGTATGAAGGAGCATATTCAGAAGTCTAATATAAAAATAAAGGTGACTAAATGAAACACTGCAACCCATTCACTCCTTCATTTTGTAATAGTACACATAGATGTGAAGCTTGATTGTCAGGGATGCTGCGGAGGTACTTAGAGCAGTTGTAAAATTGCCTGTGCGTGTCATTGATGCTACTGGGATCAAACCAGCTCCCAGTTCATCTCTGGGCAGTTTGAAGGTGGCTGCAGAATGTGCCAGGAGATGCTGCCAGGTGTGGCTCCGTTTTGGGGTCTGCTTCTATCCCTGCCCCCTCCAACCACAGAGGTTACCCAGCTCTCTCCTGCTGCCCTCGTGAGTGGTGGTAGGTAAACTCAGTGTTCATCCATAGGTGCATTTTGGTTTAAGACAGATTTGTGAGCCTACATCAGAATAAAGGGGATTTACTAAGAAGGCAAAATTTATCTTTTTCTGTTAGGACGAGGAAATGATTTTATGAAGTTCTCACCTGGCATAAAAAACATAGGCATCTCTGTATTTTTTTCTTAGACAAGCTATTGAATTCATTGCTCAGCATGTCCTGGTGGAAGGGAGGCAGGTTGTACATTGCTGTTTCTAGAAAGGGCCTGTTACGAATTTTGTAACTGTTTTTCTGCTTGAAGCGGCCATTTTGTTAATATTGCTGACATAAATACTGCTGGTATTCTTGCTTGGCATAGAATAAGCATTTCCTAATAGGGCAGGAACAGGTTTCTACAAGAAGGAATTTGCAACGACCACCACCCATGTTGGGAACACCTCATGTCCCTTCTCCTCTATTTGCACAGGAGAATCGTGCAGGCAGTGAGGAGTAATTAGGATTGATTTCTGCTGTCTTGGTTGCACACATGGATTCTCCTATAATTGAGAGAGATTTCACTGATAGAATTGAGCTGATTAGCCTGAACAAAGCAATGTTGCATCCACATGCATCCTGCCTTCATGTAATTATAATTGTTGGTCTTCTAAGAACAACTGAGAGCAGAACACTGTGAACTAAAGAGCTCCATAGATATGTAGTAGGAGATAGTTCCTTCTCCAAAGTACTTCCAGTCTAATGGAAAATTAAAAAGTAAGAATAGCAAGAGAGAAAGAAGGATGTGAAGTAGTTCGCTGAGATTATATGGCAGGACAGTGACTGCACTGAGTAGAATGAAAATGTCCAGGGTCTCTGATCTTGCATTTTATCCACTGGATCACGCCCAATGTCTTTCCAAGCCACTGTAGTTCAGGCACCTTTTAATTTTTTTTTTTTTTTTTTAAATAAGCTCTGTGCCTTTAAAAGCAAAAATAAATCTACTGGCTTGTAAAGGGGGACTGAAAGGATGTAAAACACTCCTGCAGGTGCATCCATCCCTGCATGATGTCACCTCTGTTTCAAAATTAGCAAATTGTCAGTGGATACATAATGGAAGCCTTCTCACACAAGCACATGCACACAACAATTGATATTTATTTGCAATTTACTGCTTAGGAAGATGCTAGCAAAGCTCCTTTTTTCCCTGAACAGTGCTGTCCCTCATCAGTCCTGGAGAAGTGAAATCCCATTGCAAACCTTCTTAAAAGAAAGATTTTTTTGTTCTTCATGATTTATTGAGGTATTTGAAAGGTCTACTGTAAAAGGAGCTCTGCCATCCCACATTTACATAAGCTCCTTATGTCAGACAATACCTTTGTTTGTTCCTGAATACCCCATGTATTTTTCCTCCATATTTAAATTTGGATTCACATTTAGGGATGATAAAGGGGTTTGAAATTAAGTGGTTCCTGAGTTAACTGCAGCACCTTCTTTCAATTAGGCATTCAGACATTATAATAATCCCTATTTTGAAGACTATTCCACTATGTAAATGAAAGATTATAAGCAAGAATGCCCGAGAACAGCACCTCTCCCCTACCCAATTAACGATTTATCCTCTGAATATTTTTGTGTAACACCTTTCGACCTACTTGGATCTAGTTCTGCCTTTACCTCACTAAGTCTCCCAAATGTTGCACACTGATAAAATCAGTGCCCAGAAATTTTTCAAAACAGTTGCTTTTTGGTAAAATGTTTCTGTCCTCATCAGCACCTGGGATACAAAATTCAGTATGATGAACTGTTAGAGCACGCTATATAATGAGCAGCTGAAGAAATGGTATATGGTTCCCTGAGGAGATTTTTATTTTATCAGTATTTTCTGGAAAATGCTTACACTGAATTTACTCTAAACAGAAAAAGGGTTTTACATGCAGCACTAGTCTGTGTATCCAATTTCGTTTAAGTCTGATTAATAAAGGCAAAAAAATATATATTTGTTAGAAGATACTACCTAGTATTCATGGCCTTGTAGAGCCCTGTGGGAGGGAGCAATGCCCTGTACCATCTTGTCTTTCTCCTTTGCCAATTTCTTTCTTTTCTGCATTCAGATAGCTTTTGTTGGTGCAGCTGGAAACTAGAGACTGTCTTTGCATCTCCTGGCTGGTGTGCATGAGGCTGGACGTGTTGAATAGTGATGTACTGCCCTGAGATAGAAAAAACCAGTAAAAACATGATACGTGTTCATGTTGAAGAGACTTCCTCATGGAAACTGAGGGGTGAGTTTGTGAGAGGAAGACTTGAGGAGGCAGCATGAGCCGTGGGGAGGGGACGAGACTGCTCTCTTCCAGGCGTCTCGCTGACCTGATGAGCGGTTGCGTGTCCCCTGGCATCTGCTGCACATTGGCGGTGGGACATCTCTTCTATGTCCTGCAGACACGCTGTAGAAAGACTGAGGTCACTTTGTGCAATCAGTGAAACAAACACCTATGAAATTATAAAACACCGCACATTAATAAAACACCTCCTCATCTTGCACACAGCTCTGCTTTCCCAGGCTTTGGTACTTTTTATCAATACCTATTTAGTGCCAGCTTCATCTGCTTTAATTCATTCCAGTACTCCAAAACAGCAGCAGCTGAAACACCGATTTCTTCAATTAGTGCAATCTTGCTCCTGCATGATCATCTTTCCTCCAAGCTGCTGCCTACTAGTTACAGCCATGTTCCTAGCTGATCACACCAAATCTTTGTATCTTCTCAGGAATGAGAATGCTGCCTGAAGAAAAAGCATGTGTATCCTGTAGGTAAGGACAGAAGAACTTGGCAGCATCTAATTCTTGTGAAGGAAAGGTCGTCTTTACGTTTTCTTCTGTGCCCACAAGACCTCTCTGTCACTGATATCTACACTAAAGGTCTAACACGTGTGGGTTGATTTCTTTGGGAAGCCCCCCCGATGACAGTAGCCCAGACTGCAAGCCTGTGTCTCGTGTTCGTGAGACTCCTTACATACGCAGTCCCTTCCACGAGACCTACAAGTGGGAAAGGGTTTTGATTTTACCTACATCAGGCAGTGCAGAGCAGTGCAAAGCTAGCCTTGAAGAAAACTGCTTCAGACCAAAAGAGTTTATGTTAGCTAAAAATCTGGGATTATTTCATGGACCTGAACATACAGCTATGGCACTTCCAAAAGCAAATGATATGCCTGTCTGTCACTGCAGTATCGTTCCTTTGACTGGACAGCCTTGGCATGGTGAAGCATCTCGTGTCTTTGCTCAAGTTCCTTCTCTCACAGTGCATGAGGTTTGCTGATTTGAGTTTGGAGATTATCATAGACACCAGTAAATAAATACCAGTATCTAATGTCAGTCTACGACCAGTAGACCGTATTGGTGGCTCCACTGCTATGGAGGAGACCAGGAGAGGGCACCAGAAGCCCTGACTCTGTTCTAATGTGCCCCAGGACTGGAAGTGCACGGGAAGATGTTTCCTGCAATGCAACTGTTTCTCTTCTGGACATATTCCTTTGTTCCCAGGTTCAGAGATACCTCACTGTCTAACTTGAAAAGACTGGGTTTTTTTTTACCTAGAACAGCTTGCAGCGCTCTGTGTGAGTTAAATTTTTCTACGGGCAATACTGAATGGACAAATATTCATATACAGAATGCCATTCAGAGCTGGCATTATCTGGTACACTGATTAGCAGCTTTAGCAAAGAGCTGAAGATATAATTGGGAGAAAGAGTGAACTGCAGACAATCTCACTTTTACTACAAAGGTGTGAGGTTCATTAGTGAAACAGTGTTGGAGAATTTGTCTTTCCTCTTTCATCCTGTGGAGACTGTGAATTGGCTTGTGATGGTTTTTTTCTGTGCTTAAATATTGCTGTCTGATTTAAGACTTTGAACAGTCTTAGGCAGATTGCACAGCTGAATAAATAGAGAGGGAGCAGCGAGTGAACCAAGCCTGCTTCGGGGAGAAGCAGAAAGGAGCTTTCTTCATTGATGGCCTGCAGAGAAGGTGGGATGGAAAGCCCGCGGAGGGATTAGTCATCTGTTTTGACCTTTTTGCAATCAGACACATTTCCCTGTCATGTTCACGTGAGTGCATGCATCTAACAGCTGCCTCTTGCAAGTTCATTCTTGACGGAAGTAATTGAGTCTCTTGGAGAAAACTGTCTTGGCTCACAGGCTGAGAGCATCAGACTGACTACACAAAGGACTGTAGGTCCAAAAAACCAGTCTGGTTTGCCAAGCAAGGAATTGGAGGCAGTGGCTTGGATGATGCATGTTATCCCAGGTGAAATAACACACTTGGAATTATTACCGCCAGCCTTAGAGCATCGAGAGCTGCTGCATTATCTCAGGTGTCAGACCTCCTTCTATCTCTTAATCACCACTGTTATCCTGGCACAGTTTTATATCTTCAGGTCTTTGCTCCTGCAACTTCAGGTTGGATACAGCTTTGAAATTAATTGGAGAAACATAAGGAATCTCTTCATGAAATTTGCACCATGAACAATTGTCTCTGGGTATAATAAGGTGGCTCCTTAGGCAAAACCTTTGGCATTCAGCACAGTGGTGCTGTACACGCCTACAGGTGGTTACAGAAATTCACACCAACTGGCTTTCTTATGAACACTGCCATCCTAGAAATGCCTCCATGTTAGGGCTTTGACTATCTGTGTTTATTGCACGTATATGTAAAATAATATTCACATCTTTATTCAGCTTTGAAACTACACATAGTGATCCCCTATCTACCTGCCCTCATTGCACATCCAGGATTCAGAACCTCAGCAGCCCTTCGACAGGTTGTTTCCATAACAACAGAAGAGAAAAAAACCTGAGAAGTAGTCCGTAGCTGCATGCAAGGCTGGTTGGTGTGGCCCCCGGAGGTCCATTGGACCTCCTGAACCCCACAGCTTCCCCCAGGCTCAGGGGAGACCCCAGAGACTTCCCTTCTTCCCCAGGCTGAAATGTTCTCTGAAGAGAAAAACCAACCCCCCCCCCCCCATCAGGGAAACCTAAATTCTGTCATCGTCTGAACTGAAATGAGAAACTCAGCTCTGTGGTGCAGATCCACACCACCACACAAGAGGCTGATGCCTTTCAGCTCTATCAGTCAGTTAATTTTTATCCATTATCCTTTTGCTGTGCATCCTCTTTCACCCTGTCTCCCGAGGGCACTAATAGACTGACTTGCCTCAGACTCACCAGGACCTCCACTCACACACCTTCTCCCTAAGGATTTAGGAGCTGCGTTTAAGCTCAGCCCCGGGAACGCGGGCGGTGCTTGGGGCATGGCACCAGTGTGGTTGTGCTCCACTCCATCTCCCATGGACCCACCTCGCTGACCGGTGAGCTGTGGACCTGTGCTATGGGTATCCTGAGGATGGACCTGAGTCACCCTCTGGGTAGCCTTGTCCAGTCTTGTCCTTGAGCCCATCTCCTCACTGGACCTTCTGGATGCCCCAGGCCTGATCCCCCATCTCACCTGGGGCTGTCCCTACCCCTAGCCCCGCTTGGGTGCAGTGGGACACCATAATGTTGGCCCAGGCGGTGTCCCCACCGGCACTCACTTGTCATCCACCCCTGCCCTGCTCCTGTTTTACCCTTTTCTTTCCACACTCCTCTTTGGTTTTAACCTTTTCTTTTTTTTTCACTTCAAAAAAGCCCTTCCTCTCCTGTCCTCTGAGTTCCCCTCCATTAGAGAAAATAGCCCAAACCAGCCATTATAATGTTAGAGTATGACAGGATGAAAAAATGTCACGTTTAAAAAAAAAATGCAAGAAGAGCGTTAGTCTATGAGGCATACGGCCCGATTGCCAAAATTCCCCATTATGTTGTCATTGCTTGTGCCATTCTTTGTCTGATTTCTATCTTTTTAAATGTTATCTCAGGAGTGCGCGCACAGCCTAATATAACACTGAACTCGCAGTCATTACTGCAATAGAAATAATGATAAATTATTCCGTGAGCAAAACCAATCCTGTGCAAATTGGATGGCAAAAGTTGTTTCTCAAGCAGCTTTAATTTAAGGCAGTATTATGTTTCTGTCCTGATTCAGAAGCGACTTGTTCACTTAATGAGAACGGGTCTCATTCTGATCACATTTGCTCCTGTTTCATCAGTCCATTGCTCGTTGGCATTGCTCCTGATTTATACCAGCAGTCAAAATGTGCTCTCCTCTTACTCTGTCGTCTTTTTTTTTATTAATTCCAGCTTGTCTTTGCCCTTTTGGGGATCCATAACTCCAGCAGGCACAAGTGAGAGCACTTATACAGTACAGGTGAAAAGGCGGCTGCCAATTAAAGCCCCATTATTCATTGTCATTCCTACACGAGATAGAGACAACAGCGTTAGAGCAATCCATCTTATCCACTCTTTGGGTCACAGTCCAAGCCACTAACCTCATCAGCGTAAACACCCATAAGCCTTCCTTATCCTCTTCATCACAGTTTAAGCCATATTTTACTTTCTCTTGCCTTTTGGTGGTTTGCATGCTGAACTTGCGACATGAATTTCTCCATTGCCTTGCACAGCTTATCACACTGACTTGCATGCCTTCCAGCGGAGAAATACTTTTTGTCAACCTACAGAGCCAGCGGAAATCTATAGCCTCTCATGTTTCCACCTAATAGCCTTATCTTCCTTGGTGGACCAAAGTAGCATTTTCTGGGAAACAGGTAAGTAAAGTTTCCCTTGTCATGAAGGGTAACTTATGCTTAGGAGAAAGATTAACTGTATATCTTGAAGGTGGAATACTTGCACATACCATAGGGAAAATATATTGTTTCTTCTATACTGTTGTCTCTTATCAGTATTATAGTCATGCCATCTGTAATGAGCTAATATACATCACAACATATTTTAAAGAGACAGCATTTCGCATTTAAGTCTATTCCATTTTTTAACTACATTAGTCAATTAATACATTAGTAACCGTAATAGATGCCCACAGGGGTTATCTGGTATACTTGACTTTATTACAGAAGTATTTAAAATCAGCCTTGGCTGAGTGGTTTGTGACCACATCTGGATCAGCTGTGGTTTAAAAGAGGCTTTGTCAGCACAGGGCTTGTCACAGTATTCAAAACTCTCTCTGGAGATCCATAGCCATAAATATGCTGCAGCTTGGTCAGTAATTTAAGTTCAAAGAGCATCTTTTCATGAGAAAACGCGAGTCAAAACACACAGTGATTTCTCAGCTTTTATTCCTAGTGAAGCACAAAGCTGTATGCAGCAGTGACAGCATTCACACCTTCAGCCATTGCTTTGAAGATTTCAGTGATTTTTTTTATTTGAAGACATGATCTTTTCTTGAATTTGAATATCTCTCAGCTGCTCTTGACAAACGTAACTTGCTAGTCCATTTTACATTTCAACATCAAACATTCAAAGTGCTCAACTGTTTATGGTAAGTCAATACTTTCTCCTCTTTCAATATATAACCCGATCTAAAATGGACCACTTTTTTAATTTTTTAGAGATTTTTAACCTTTTAGAGATTTTTAACCAGCACTACTAATATTTAAATTAGCAGTCAAATAATATTAAACAGCCAATCATTCTCTTGTGCATCTCCTGGGGTGTATGCAACATGCACAATCAATGCATCACCTTTGGACACGCGATGACAGCCATTGCAGGCCGTTCTAAACCGTCAGCTAAGGACCGCACAGCAACGTGTCCCATCTATCCACTTAGTGGGTGAATTTACATCTCCAGCCTAGGCAATATAAGAAGCTGACACATAAGGCCCCAAATCTCGCCAACTCATTGGTCTTTCAGTTCCTTTTTTGAGAGCATGGGCTCGCAGATCTGCCAGAGTGCATTGGTAACAGGATAAATTAAATTCCACGGCGTCCTTTCACCCATCTGGAAACAGCAATTCTGGCTGTTTCCCATTGACCTCACAAGATTAACTGGCCGTTGATAGTCTTTATATTCTAGTTTTCCACCTATGGGTCCCATTATGTTTTCATTGCTGTGCCTGAAGAAATGCATCTTCATGTAGAATTAAAACTTTTATGAGTGCAAAAACTGGGATCAGAGGAAGTCATGCCTCTTTTGAAGCCTTCTTTTGTCTTTCCATCCCTGCTTATGCCTGCCTTGGATAGACAGGGTATCTTATAAGGTTTTCCTTTTTTTAATAGTTTGTGTTAGGTTTTTTTGGCTTTACTTTTGCTGCAGTTGCATTATTTAACAACTCTGTCTTTATTTTCAGTCAGTCCAATCTCCTGGCAATAAGGGTGGAGAACAAAATCATCCATTTTCAACAAATACATAAAATTATATCTACTGACTATTGCAAGAAGAGAAAATACAGTCCTTTCTACAAATTAGGGGATAAATTAACCAATGAATCCAGAAGATAACTATATAGGTTGGAACAAGATGTAGTCACGTAGAAAGAAGGAAAATTTGAAATAGTTTTTGTTTTATTTATAGTTTGAATGAAAATGATAACCTCTTCTCCCTCCCTACTCCCTCTATCAAGGAAGTGTGTAAGCCTTCTAACGTGTTTCAGTGCATCATGGATGGCGCTGGGGAAGGATACTCGTTCTAGCAAAGGTAAGAGAAATATGAACAGTTTGCGTGTTCACAACTTGGACGGAGGATTGAATATAGCTTTCTAGAAACAATTTCTTTTAGAAAAGTAATCACCTTTTGTACATTGGTGATTACTGTCATCATGGCAAAATGATGTCTGACTTGCATTCCTGTCCAGAGTTTGAATGTTGGCATGGGGATTTCTGTCTTCGGTGGTTGTAAAAGGGACATGTGCGACTCTCCAAGCGTGGAATATGTGCTAGGCTGTGTTCACGGACCTTGTAAGAGGTTGATTTTGTCAGCAGTCAGCGAATACTTCGCAGAGAAATTTATACCCAAATGTAGATGTTTTGGCTTCTGCTCTTTTGTTAATCATTATGCATTTATGATATAAGTGCATTTAACTCTCAAATGAGGCAAGACACTTTAAAAATATACTTTCCGTTGTGCTTTTCACTGCTTTAGTATGTTCTACACAGACACTGCCAGAGAAACACATATGAGCCCAGCAAAAAAGCAGATGGCAGAAGGACTGAGAAAGCAGTTTCAACGAAGTTGAAAGCTGGGAGCTGCTAGAGATGATAAATATATTTAGAAAAGTATATAGGATAAATTTTCAGCTGATGGAAAGTGTCACAGCTTTATTAACTTCAAGGAGCTGGAAGTCAGCTCAGCTTGAACTTCATGACAATTCTATATCATTAAATCAGTATGTAACATAGCACACCCGCATGAATCTAAACACAGGTGATTTTGACAGCAGTTTTTCTCTGGTATTCTTTCCCCTCCGTGTTGGATTTAACATCTAGCCAAACTAGAATGCATGTTTAAGATGACATATACCTGTTTTTGCTGTTGATTTCTGAGGGAGCATATTCCCTCTTTGAGAAACTTTTTCAAGCCCTCAAGCAAGATGCAGCTGTTGTGGCTGAGGATTTTTTCTGCTCCATCCCAGAGCTGGACTATGCAGATGGGCATAGGAGGATGACAGGGTAGGATAAGCCTGTGTAGTCTGCTACAGCTGCAGCCACTTGACAGCTAGACAGGTCTCAAAACCAGTTTCTTTTTGCTGACAGGACTTGGATTAATGGGTTTCTTTTGAGGTCATCTTTGTAGCAGCGCATTCTTGGTTCTTTCCAGGGTCCTGTTGGCCTGGAGCTTGGGCTGAGTTGTGCTTTCCTCACTGCTGGGCATCAGCAAGGGCTGCAGCACAACCTTTGTGATCACTAACATGAATTTCTTACATTATACATTCCTGATTCGATCTTTTTTTCTTGAGTTAAAAAGTATTTTTAAGAAAAATATGTAGTCTTGGTGTTATAACAGCCCATCATGAATAATTTACCACAACTAGGAAAATTTTGCCAAAGGGTTAATTAAACTCGCTATCTAGAAAAAAATATGAATAAACAATTTTCTCCTCTGCCAGTCATTAGATCTTGTTATACTTTGTCAGCTGGGTAGAGGAACCCCCCATTACAAAATACCTATTCCCTCTGGTACCACAGACTGGGATGTAATCACCTCTTCACACGCTACTTGATGAATTCTTGTTGCTCACTATAAGATGTACTTTCCAATGCTGCAGTTGTTTGCCTGACTCCTTTCTGAATCCTAACAAGTATTTTGCTATCCATCCTGAGCTGCAGATGGCAGAACTAGGCATTTTAATTCCAAAATACATACCAGCACAAAATACAAAAGCAACAGAGACTCTATACCTACTTAATTTCCTCTGCTTATGCAGCTATGGATTTTGTAGCCCTCCAAATAAGCAAGGTTCAACTGATGGTTCCGAAACCCCTCTCAGATTCATGTCCTATTCAGAGTATAGGTTCTCCAGAGGGATCCTAATTCTATGACTTGCATTCCTTGTTCCTTGCTCCACCACATTGCATTTACTGGCTGTTCTGAAAAAGTGTCCTGCTTGCTTACAGCCAGCTCACCAAATGGTTTAGGTCACCCTGCACCACGGACCTCCATTTACTGTTAGTTTTGATTTGAAAGTATTGGAATTATTTATCCTTTTAATTTAGATACTGAAAAAAAAAAATGCTAAGTATTGCCTGCACAGTCTACTAAAACTATTAGGGTATACTATCATACCTTACAAGTACAATTCTGACCATTTTGGTAATCCCCCGGCTTTAAAGGGAGTCCTTAGCTTCATTCTTGTAGGAACGTAATTTTTGACTCATACTCATCACCTTGGCCTAGTGACAGTATTTCCAGTATTTACTGAGTGATGTTTATTTTTAGTAAAATTTCCTGGGTCTCCATAACATCAATTTTTACATATATATACATAAAAAATAATATATATATATATAAGGGTGAAGGGTAAGACAGAAGTATGCTTGTTTCTACAGTGTGTTTTCCCAATTATTGTATCTGATATTCACAGTACTAATTTTTTTTTTCCTTGAATGTCTTGTCTGAAGGACATTGAAGAAGCATAAATCATTTTTGTACTCTGTTACATGAGAATTACCAATATTTTAAAAAGAAATCTTTTGTTGGTGATCAAGCTATTGCTTCCCTGCTTGCATTAATAATTTTATGTAATTGCTGATAGCTTGACTGTGCAAAAAAAATTGTTTGAATATACAGTCATTTGTATGCTGTTGTTTCCTGAGCCTTCTATTCTTCATATAACTTTGTCTGTCTGGTAGAATTTAAAAGCAGTCTGAAATGTAATTGGAAAATGTGTATCATACCATGTAGTATTTAGAAGCAAATTGTCCGGACTGAAATTGCTGATGCAGGTGACCTATTGAACACCCTGCAACCCACCAGTCAGATTAAATTGGTAAAGGAACGCCGGGAGCACCAAATAGTTCAGTAACAACCCATCTAGTGTTTGGTTTTTGATTTGGACTTTAATGTAGGTTATTTTAATAAAATCGGTTCACTGTATGGACATAAAAAATGGAAGAATACAAATGATAGCATTGACCAAAACCACTGTTTGTCCCTGTCTTAGGAGATCAGTGTCATTTCTTCTTTTCTCATGAAAAACAACTGAACCCCTCAGTCATCCTCTTGTTCACGTGTCTGCAGAACTTGGGAGGGGGGTCCCTGGTAATTCTGAATTAGCTGTTTACGTTTATAACTGTGACTGGTTCGTTTCAAGGGTAGCTACAATAATTCTGTGAATGTTACCTGTTATTATAATCCAGATGCGTTTGACTCTCAGTGGAAAAATGTGCACAAACCATTTCTTTAAAATACTTGGGTTTATTTGTGTGTAGGGGAGTATAGATAATCAGGTTGTGTTATATTAATGTAGGGTTGGCAGTAGATATTTTGTGCAAATTATGCCAGTTGACCTTGACAGAAAGCAAAAAGAAAGCATTTTATTCAGTAGTCGGTGAGCGATAGGTCTCATCTACATCACTGAATACGCTATGACTGTGTTCATGGGTTATCCAGGCAAAGGCTTCGTTCAACATATCCCACCTCTGCACTAGGCAAGAATCAGAACAACCGTGGGGACCTTGTTGCTGATGTTTTGGCCAGTGACTAGCAGTTATTGTTCAGGAAATAGAAAATCTTTATTCCTAGGTCTCTTTAATCTCTTCCACAAATGAATGAGATCAATGCCATTGTCCTGACGTGAGTCACGATTCCATTTCTCTAAATATTGTGGCTTGCTCTTTCTGGGCTTCATGCCAGTTCTGTGCAGAAACCAAAGATACATTTTTCAGATAGCGTTTTTTGTGGGTACGGTACTTGCTTTGCTTTATAAATGAACTTGTCTCATTGTGTGGTGGATGACTGGGCGTGTGTTGGTCTGCCATTCAGGCACAGCCTTTCTGTTTGACTTACACTTTTGTAGCATCGTCCCAGAAACTGGTACACTCCAACTAGATAACTGGGCAGGCTACCAAAGTAGGAGGTGTCTACGGTGGAGTGGCCAACTAGACTTGACATGGCAGGTCTGTACTTTCAATAGATGTACGTACTTGAAACCTGTGCTACGGAGTTCTACTTTGAAGTGTTGTATCTGGGAATGTCACTGCTGTGCAGTGCAAGAAAACCCCCCAAACCCAAACCAACCCAAACCTAGAACCTGGAATGATAAAAGTCTCACTTAACAAGCAATGACATCAAATATGTCAAATTACAAAGTTGTTATCTGATCTGATCTGATATGATATGATATGATATGATATGATATGATATTATATATTCTTTCAGAAAAAAAGCTTTCTGGAGAGGTTCTAGGATCTTCAGTGAATGCTTGAAGGAAAAAGCATGAATAGCACCATTGGAGCTCAAGCCTTCCTTCCACAAATGCCCTAACAAAGGTGAGGCACAGTTTTGCTCCAAGTTGGGTCCAGTGAATCTTCAATTAATTTCTGCTTGACGAAATATGTTCTACAGAGCTCAATTTCTATCTGTCTTGGATTGGAGTGCAAACTTGTGTGAAGCTTTCTGGTACAGCTGGGAATTAAACCTAAATCCCCATCTCCAGCCTGAGCTCTCTCATCTCTTGCTGTGCCTGTTTTTCAAAGAAAAGAGACCACAGCCCCCTTTTTGATGGAAACATATGGTTGTCTTCAAAAGCAAGTTCTTACAAGCTGGCCATAGGAGATGCATGGGTCAGCCTGCGTGATGACTTGCCACTCTATGAATTGGTTGTTTTTTATCCTAATCTTTGGATCTGATCCTAACTATGGAGAAACCCACTTGCCTAACTTGGGTCTTTAAGATTCATTCGGAGATTCTTGCTCCTCAGTTTTGTGGGGTTGTTTGGGTTTTGGTTTTTGGTTTTTTAAACCTAGACCTTATTGCTTTCTTTCAAAAGAAATGTAGGAAACTATCTGGAAAATAAGAACCAAATATTTCACTGAATTTGATCCTATGTCTATTAGTGTTTGCAAAGCAGATAGGCAGCTCGCTGTATTTTGGTGTCGTATTTGTTATTACGGATTAGATCAATTGTCTAGCTACAGTAGCAAACACTCCCCTTGTAATGCACTTAGTCAGTTGTGAAATCATGTACTCAGTAGTGGGGAAAAAAGAAAAACCTCCATAGCCCCTTCAAGCAATCAATTTATGCCCTGAAGCATGAGATTTGATTACCATTGTTATTATCTTAGCTTGCATAGTTACAAATGTTATTAGCAGTCATAAAATTATCCAGCCTTTAAAAAATTATATTAAGAAAAAAATCCCAACATTTCACTCCAGGTTCTTCAAAGCCTAAATTCCTGGGATTGATTCGAACTGCGAAAAGTGGTAGTTCCTTTAATTCATTTTAAATTTGCTGTCCTTTGATCAAGTGGAGTTTTCCTGTATTCTTATTATGAAGGAATAGATGAGCATCTTCTAGTACATCTGTAGATTCTCTGCTCTGCTCAAGACCTATCTAACTTTCAACATTTCAAAGCTAAGCATTGATGATGTATACTCAAATACATGTTTAATAAACCATTAGCGGGATATGTATCACTCTCTAGCTCATCTATGTTTTTCCCTTTACAGTTAAAATCTTTCCCTGTGAGCTGAAAGTTTCTAATGCAGCTTTGTGCTTCTCAATATACATCTCAGCTGGTATAATTGAAATATGCTAAATATTCCAAAGTTAATGAAAATACTGTGAAATGTTGCAGCAGAACAAAATTTCCAAAATGAATTTTAACATGGAAAAAATGCTAGTTGTCATGTCAATTATTTTGGCCATTTAATCTGTCCAGGACTCAAACAGATTCCCAGAAAGTTATCCTTTTTAAAAAAAAACAATATCAAATTGTGACTCTTGACATTCAAGTACATTCACATTTTTGCATATCTACCTATTAAAAAAATTACATCATCTTTGTTAACGAGCTGTGGTGGTGGGATACGTGCTGGCAATTACAAGCAAAATGAACTTTCTCTAAAGAAAATCTGGCCAATTCTTTTGTCCTGAGTATTTCATGTATCTTAAATGGCATTTAGAGTAAGATTGGAAATATTCTGAGCCTCCCATCAGACTCTGGAACTGATTTTAAAATGCTCGGTGTTTCTTGAGGGAGTACATTCACTGAATCGGCTAACAAGCTGAAGTTGTGATAGGCACAAACACACCCTCTGTTCCTTCTGATTTCTTTAGACAATTCCTGAGATAAATGTTCTGAGGTTTTTCCCTCACACTCGATTTGAGACAATATTATGCATTTAATGTGTATTTTAAATATGTGATCAGTACCAGCCTAGAGAGATTTAATGAAATTTTCCAGTGTTTCTAGCAGTGTTGCACTCTCATTCTCACATCAAGTAGTGGGTTTGATGAAAAGGCTCCTTGATTTTCAGCAGGAAATCCCAAAATAAAGAGCAGTTCTGTGGAGACACGGAGAGGACCGAACTGTGCTTCTCTGTCTTTGTTTTTGTTCTGTGCAGACTTAAGTGCTATGACATTTGCCCTGTTTCGTTACCCAGTGAAATCTGAAGCACAATGGATTATGTCTATTTACACTTTACTTAAGGCAAACCCTAGCCTCTGAAATAGATGTGATTAGTGCCATATCTTATTATGAACATGAACACATTTTATTTTGGAAGTGTGGGACAGTTTTTGGTAAGCTGACGTACTTTGACTTTTCCATCAGCTGACTTCCTAGTGGAAGGAAATCTATCTGCATGTTTCTGTGTTGAAAAATTAAAATACTGTAATGGTTTCCATATTACAGGCCGAAACCCGAAAATGTGAGAAGATCATGTTGCCAGAGGAAATCATGTTGCCAGAGAGGATCTAAAAGTTGGGCCAGCTAGGCAGGGAAATTAAAGTCTAAGCGGTCGCTGCATTTTGCAAGCTCAGCTTCTTTCTGTTTGTGGCACCGAGTAGCTGGGTAGTGGATGTGGCAACGTGGGCATGGGCAGCCTAGGAAGTTGACTTTGGCAGCAGTCCTGCCTCACGCAGTCACTGGAGGTAATTAAATCGTTGTCTCTCTTCTATATGTCAGAGCCCTGCAGAAATCAACCTGGAAACTCCTGGTACTGCTGAGGCATCCCGGGAGGAGGGTAGCATTGGCCAGAAGTGGGTAAGAGTCATTGCCCCCCATTTTTCATCCTCTTGGCAATAGCAGGAGGGGCAATGCCAGCTCTCCGTGGCTCTTCCCGGCTCTCCAGCCAGCTCTGCTATCTTTGCTCCCAGACGAGCAGGACGCAGCTTCCCACCCTTGGCATCTTCAGTTTTTGCCAACACTTCAGTAAATCTCCAGTCATCTCTGGATTTTGACTCGATCTCCGATGGTCACGTTTATGCTGGGTCAAATGGCTTTTCAATACATCAGCAGCCCTGACACAGTTGAAACATTCCTCTACAGCTGTCTCCTTTTCCATTCATTTTCAGAGGTTTCCGCTGCACGGGGGCACAGCCCTGTTGCTTAGCTGTTGGTTGCTTTGGAAAGCAATGTGCTGCAAATATAGCATTTTACTGTCTTTGGATGAAACAGTAAGTCAATTCAGGATTTGGCTATGAGAGCGGGATTCAAAGGGCGAAGTCCCGTTTCCTTATGTGTGCTCTGGGCTGGGTCTCCGCTGCACAGAAATCTGGCTGCCCAAAATCAGAGCTTTCTAAGCAACCACAGCACACTTCCCTTGCATAATAGAAGTTTTTCTCCGTGCATTTGGTGAGAAGTTTGGCATTTATATCGGCGCAAGTTGACTTAAACATAGTTTAATATGAAAATTATATCTATAATTGCCTGATTTTGCATGACTAAAATATCAAGCATAACATTGCTTTAACAGAGTTTTGCATTTGCTTTCTTAACATGGAACAAGTGTATTAAATTATTCTACCCTTTTCTCTACTAGTTTTCAGATTTTTTTCTTTTACTACCATCTTTAGTTTATAATACCTTTCCTTAAATTTAATTATTTACTTCCTGTCCAAAAAGTAAGCTCACCTCCCTAAATCTGCTGGAGATGAACAACATGAGTTGGCCAGTACATCAACAAATTCTGATTGCTACTGTCCGAAAAATCTTTAACCCAAATGATAATAATCCCCATGAGTGCTAACTGTGATTCGGTAGGGTGGTTTTATGGCTTAATGTCCGTGAATGTTTCTTTATGATTATTGTTCATTGCATTAGACAAAGCTCAGAGAAAAGACAAACACCCAAAGGTCAGCAGTGAGACAGAAAACTGTCTGAGAAGTCCGAGTCCTCATGAAAATGATTATGTCTGACCTTCACCACCTCCGCAGAGTGTCTCTGGATGGAGTGCTTAAGAAAATGACGGGCAGATTTGTGACGACTGTCTTCACTAATCACTTGAAAATTTAGCCCGTTCCACAAAGGGATTACAGAAGTAAACCATGCAGGCAGAAAGTCCAACTGTCCAAGTGCACATACAAACCTGATCTGTTTTTGTGGTCGCGTGTGCTGTAGAGCACACGCAGCAAAAACTAAAAGGGGCATTCGCAAAAAATGAGGGAAAGAAAGATTTTCAAAGGTTTGAATATGTAAAACATTGGATGTTGCAATGATGAATGCATGGGTTGTTAGCAAGGGATAGCGCAGAGCGCAGAGGACCATCCGAGGTTTTCTCATCCTTTGCTCTGAACAGAAATGACACTCCTGCACCCCGAAAGAAGGGTAAAATGGGGCGGGGGGATCGTTCTGTTCCCTGACAGTGCCTGGTCCCTCCTTGACCAGATTTTGGAGGCCCCCTCTGCCACGACGAAGTGAGAGCTGCAGAGGGTCTTGCCGGTGGGAAGTTCCCCCAGTTCGGCCATTTCTTTATCCTCTCCCCTGCCTCGGCTCTCGGCTGGCCCCGGTGTGCTCCCCGTCCCCGCACCTCTCGTCCCGCCCTGCCCGGGCTCCCCCGCCCCGGCGTGCGGGGCCGCTCTAGTTGCGGGGCGGGAGGCGGCGGCGCGGCCCCCCCGGGCGGGGGGCGGGCAGGGGAGGTGCGGACGGGCCGGGCCGGGCCGGGCTCCCCTCCCTCGCTCCCTCCCCGCCATCCCCAGGTGCCGCCCGGAGAAGCGCGGCGGGGCGGAGGCGGCGCTGGCTGCCGGCTCTCGCCGAGGGGGACGCGGATCCGGCAGGTGGGAGCCGCCCAGCGGGGCCGGGGCCGGGGCCGGGACGGGGCCGGGGCCGGGGGCGGCTCGGCCCCCCGGGGGAGGCGGGCAGCGGTTTGGGGAGGTGCGGGGGCTCGTTGCCATGGCTCCCTGCAAGCTCTGCCGGAGGAGATAGTGATGCCAGTCACGGAGGGACCCCGCTTCCTTCTCGTGGGTGTGTAGCGGGGCTGGGGTGCTTGGGTGGGGTTTTTTTTTGCCTTTTTTTTTTTTTTTGTGGGGGGGTGGGTGGGTGGAGCGATTAATTTGGAGAGCCGGGACGGCGCTGCGGAGACGACGCCGCCGCGACCCACAGGTCCGGCCGCCCCCCGCGAGCTGCCGGCTCTGCCCGACCGGGCTGAAGGTAACGCCCGGGGGACTGGGGGGGGCCGGGGCCGATCACCCCTCGGGGCTGCTGGGTGCTGCAGGGCGCTGGGACCGCGGGTGCCCAGCCGCGGGGCTGCCCCAGCCGCCGCCTCCGCTCGCCCTGCTTTTCTACCAAAAGCCTTTTTAGTTCTTTTTTTTTTTCTTTTAAAATCTCTTTTTCCTCCTCCCTGTACCGCACCTGGTCCCGCACCGCAAGCGCTGCGCTTCGCCCTGCAAAGCAATGAGGAAACCGAGCTGGGCTCAGCCCCGCGAAGGGGCGAGCGGGTGCCCGCAGCGCCGGGGGAAGCCCGGGGGGTCCCCGGGGTGCAGGTCCCGGCTCCCCCCCGCTCCCCGCCGGGCGGTCCGGGCTGCCCCCGGCGCGGCTTGGGCTCCCCCGGGCTCGGGAGCGGGTCCCGGCGCGGCGGGCGGAGGAGCCGGTGCCGGGGGAAAGTTTGCAGGGGTCTGCGGAGCCCGGGGCGGTGGGCAGCGGGCGAGGGCGGCTGGGCGAGGCGGGGGGTCCGGGGAGGCAAAGGAACGGTCGCGGTGGTCTTGGCTGGGGGGATGGAGCGCTCAGTTTCATGTGGGTTTAGGGGGTTCAAGTTTGCAAGCCCGGGTGTCATGCATCTGTGGCAAACACTTGTTTCTTCTTTCCTTCCTAATGATTTTGGAGAGTATTTTATCTTTTTTTCCCTGCAATACAAATAATTACAAATGTGCAGAGGTTTTTTTTTTCTGGGGAAGTGATGTGATTGTGTTGCACTCCAGGAGAGCTGTAAGAATCTTTAAACCTCAGTATCGTGTGCTGTGTGTTATTAATTTGTGTTGCACGATCTGAGCATTAGTGGTCTCAGCTAGGTTTAGGTTTTTATAATGCAAGGAGATTCTGTTTTCTAAATAGTTGGACATAGTAAATGTAAATAGACTTTTCATCTATCACTTCTATGACTAATGTTACTTTGCTTCTTATTTTTGGGTAGAAAGGAGCTAAGCTATGATATGTTGGGTAACATAGAGGTATTCAACCATAACTCAACAGATATAAAGCAAGTAAATTAGTTCTCAGCACTACCAAGGAATAGTTTTGCTTGAAACATGTTTTGGAAAATTTCACCAGAGCCTTGACAGGTGGTATTTGTGTTTGATTGTCAAGGGGCCATTGGATGTGACTGAGTTAAATACGTGTTATGTAGCTCTCCCAAATACCATTCCATAAACAATAAATAATAAATATTGTGAGTTTAGTTACAGGTCTGAGGAAAGGAGATGAGGAAAAACCTGCACCTTAAAATGAATATGTAATTTTTGCCCATTTGTGAACACACGTGTGACACTGCCTTGTTGGAGCTGTGCACATGATCCTTTGCCCATTGCTTCCTGTGATCTTCTGCTTGGCTTTTACTGACGTGAAGTATTGGAGGGCACGACTACTGTGTTAACACTTTTCTGATGCTTAAAAGTAATGAATTTTCTTTGTCTTTCAAAAAAAAAAAAAACCAAACCCCAAAACCAAAAAAACCCAACCCAAACCACAAAACTGCAAACCAAAACCCACCTCTCCTAATGGGTTATTAAAACATTAGAAAATTCTGGCTAACAAGCCGGTTTCTCTGGTGTTTACTTAGGCTGAGCATCTGCTGTCAGCGGAGTTTGGCTTACAGAAGAACTACAAGACCGGACTATGTTACATTAAAATAAGATGCAAAAGATAAGATACCAAGGTTTGCAGGAGGTAATGGAGTTCTTTCAGGAATATTGCACAATATACGTGAAAGTATCATTAAATATCTTTAGTAAGAAAAAAAAAACAAACAAACCTGTCTGCAATCCAAGAGTTGTAGAAGTTTTGTCATATGCAACACACAGCTTTTAAACCAGTTTGCTCTCTAAACACCTGCAATTTATTATTGATTTTTAGCAAAATAGGAGTAAAATGAACTCTGAATATGAAGCTGAAATACAGAGACTGTACTTCAGCTATATACACTTTGATTACATTTAACTCACAGTGTGAGTGAATATAATTATTATGGACATTCAGTATGTGTTACTTCAGTAATTAAACTTAATGAATGAAAATATAACAGTCCACTTCTTTATCCCAAGAAACCCAGCAGATAAGTCTTCATTTAAATGAAAGATTACATTATTCACAACATTTATGCGTACCTTGAGTGGCTAGGATTGTAGCCATCTTGTTTGCCAATAAAAATATAGTTTATCACTTACGTTTGGAGGGAAAAGTGAAAAAAGATAGCTATACATTACATAAAATGATGTTGTGGACAGTTGCTTCTGTGATAAGGAAGGATCTGCTCCTTTCCCCAGTGGGAGAGGACAGGGACTACTTTAAACACTACTAATTAGTTCAGTTTATCTTGCATGCGTTACAATGCTGCAGTTAGTTAATTATAGCTTTTCCCATTAGCAGTATGTTAAGAATAATGAATTAACGTATCACACAGATCAAAAGAACATCTACAAAGTTTATCTTGGAAGAAAGAAAGTGTTACTGTGCGGCAGGAAGTCCCCGTGGCTTCCCAAGGCGCAGATTTGTTGGGATTCCTGAGCTGGTGCTTCAGAGCCTGATGAATGACTTGAATTGATCACAAACAAGTGACACTGGAGCTCTTGGTTGCTTAGCAACCCACCAAGATGCCACGATTTCTTTTGGTATATTTGTCCAGTAAAGTAGAAATTCTGTTTTGTTAAAGATCATTCTTTTTTTGCTAGGCACAAAGCCCACCTTATAACAACCTTAGATTGTGTATAATTAAAATTGATGCCTCAGTACAGAGTCTGGGGAGCAGCATGGGTATGAAAAAAAGAGCAAGGGATCTTGTAAACCATATTCTGGTGGTGATGTGCTCAGTGTTTTGTAACAAGTTTCAATTGTCCTTTCTCGGTTAGACTTCTGTTCAAAACCCAAAATCATTAGTGGGACAAGCAAGTCTTAACAAAGACAGTCATCTACCAAATGCTTTTTGAACAGTTCCCCTCATGCTGTCTTGAGATGTGAGATCCTGCAAGGTCTTGTGGCGTTACCCCATGAGTAAATGAAATGCAACATGGAACATGTGGTTTGACAGTTGTCCGAATTATGCTGGGGCAGTCTGGCCTATCCTATAGCCCATATGGTTGGAGATATCTGCTAGGTTGTCCTCGCAGAAGACACTGTTTTCTTAAGAGATCTATTTTGTGTAAGGAAATAAGAGATTTAGTACTCAAAAAGCAGAAGGAAGATACATGGTATTGTGGTTATATATACCCAAGGTACCAATGTTGGCTTTAACCAGGTTGTGGCATCCTGCATACAGTTCATACATGCTGAATTATATTTTTACGTCAGTGAACTCTTTATTGTTACCCTTGGGTCCCTGTATGCTGGCATCTTAGTTCTGGCGTGCACCTTGGAAGGGAATCTTGCAGCCATCCCATCCCCACTTACAGTGCTTTGGTTTGCGTTACGGGGAGACCGCACAAACTGGATTAATTTCGGATGAACCTAAGCCAGAATATCTGTTTCAGGAGTTTACTTTGTGCACTTCAGCTGCTAATGGGCTTTTCATCCATGGCCTCCTGACTAGAGCTGAAGCGAAGCCTTTGCAATGCGTGTGGGTGGATTTGGGGTTCCCAGCACCGTTTTGCTCTACTTTCCGTGCCCTTTTGAGCTCTGCTACTTGCTAATATAGACATATCCTTTTCCTTCTAAAAATGTAACTAAGAAAAAGCATACCAGGGCTAGGAGGACTACAGGCTGTCATGGCATTTATTTTGCTTAGATAATAGTTGGCATTCTGGAAGATTTCTTCCTCCCTCTTGGTGAGAAGAAGGAATCCAGGTATTTCTCTTCTTTCCTAGATAAAGAGCTTGGGTACTGCATGATTTACTGGCATATTGGACTAGGAGGGGATGTTGTAGCAGTGCCCATAATAACTGCTGCCGTATTTGGACCACACTGCACCAAATCTCAACTTATTGTCAATATTCCTAGGCTAAGATTATTATCGTTCATAATCTGTGTACTTGTAATTGCCTTTCTAGGCTTAGACAGGTTTAGGTAAAGATTTAGGTACACATGAGCTTGTTTGATTTTGTTGTGGGTTTTTTTTGCTGTTTTTTCTGTGTAACAAAGTCAATGCCCAAAACTCAAGGTTGTTGCATTGGTGGTTTTTTTTTTTTTGGTTGCTACTCTCCTTGTATCTGTTTTCTGCATTGATTTCTGTAAGTGCATTTGCATACCCAAATGCTGATTAGTGCTTGCCATTGTAGTGATTGCCTCTGCATTACAAATAGATGAAGGTACACGGTAATATTTGGTGTCTCGGGTTTATCCTCCCAGCACGTCGAGGCACCCCGTATGAAACGCGCAGTGTGGAGCTGTGACGGCCGTTGTGACATGTTGTTTTCTGAGGGTGCAACGTTGCCTAGCAGATGTTTCCTTCTTCCTTCATTACACCTGAATGTATAAAACTCCACGAAATGCAGATGGAAAACGGTTCATCATTAAAATTAGTGTTTATTGTTACAGCTGAACTGGGGTTAGTTGTTTTGAGTGTGACCTCCAGGTGCAGGTCCTGCTCCATGTAAGAAGGACAAGATTTATGTAGCTTTCTTCATTAGGGCTTTTAAGTCCTCATAATTTCTTTTGACCCTCGCTAGCCCTCTCTTTTCTCCATTTATCAAGAAAACTGCCCATTTCTCTTTTCAGGTGTTTTTCTCCTTTTGCTGAGTCAGCAGCAAGATGGAATTAAATTAGAGGTGTGGTGGGGATATCACTCAGGTTAGGGAGGGTGAAGGGGAGATTGGGGAGGACAGGGATGAGCCTGCTTGGATTCATCCTCATCTTTGCTCCTGCTCTCCCACACAGAAGAAATAGAGATGTCTGGAGCCAATGGTCGAGCCTGGGCAGGGCTGTTTCTGTAAGAGTGCAGCTTTCGAGGATATTTTCAACAGATGGTTCCTGGTCTGGCTGTGGCTGTAATAGCCGGTCTGTCAGCCAGGCTGAGCTGCCTCCGGGACAGCCCCACGCCGAGCTCCCGGCAGGTAACCTCCAAACAACCGCTTTCGCTGTGGCAAAAATGGAGCTTCTCGTAGTGTCCCCGTTTCATCCTCCCCACGTTTGCAATCAAGGAGGTGGGGAAAGGTGAACCTTGTGTACCTGCCGTGGACTTTGTTTTCCCCTGGGCTGCCCCAGTGCAGCAGCAAGGTGTGCACCGGTGGCCTTCGCATCGCTCTGCGAATGCTCTTGGTCTTCAGCCTGGACCCCACCTACGTTGCTCTTGCCTGCATGGCGATGCTCCTGCCGCACTCGCTGCTGCCGCCTCCTCCTCCTCCTCGCGGGAGCATGGAAGGCAGCACGTGGGTTGTGCATTCACACGGGCCTGTGGCTGCTCGTCTTTTTTTAGAGGTGGACAGGACTGTAACTTTAAAGGTGGGATGAACCCATGAAGGGGGTCTGGAATGGCTGGGAAGTCTCAATGCCCTCGTCAATAGAAAGTTTAACTATAAACAAGGCAAGTAGTGAAAGCGCAGGACTCCAGTTCCAAAGAAGTGAATCTAAACATTTCGGTGAGCCAAAGTCCTCCTACCTTTCCATATCGCTTAGTCAGATGACTTTAATCCTTTTAAAAATCTCATTTCAAGTGTCTCCATTTTTTGGGAGACCCTAGAGACGACTGTGAAAGGTTGGCAGTCGCTATTCAGGACAGCCTCCCAGCTGAAATTAATTGGTTAGGCAGTAATCTCCTAAGAGGAGTAGGGAAAAATAAATTGCAGAATTGGGCCCATCCACCTTTCAGCTTGTGTCTCCTTTGGTGACTTTTCGAGTGTGACACAACCAATTCCCTGTCAGCCTTTCCCGCTGGCTGACACAGAAGAGGTGGCTTTGAATGCTGCCTGCTGTGCTTGTATGGCACTTGAAAGGAGGAGAGGACAGCCTTCAAGGGGTGTATTCCCACGACTTTAAAGTGTATTTGAAAAATGTATTGTTCAGTTGTGTCGTGTGTATTACAGTATTAAAACTGATGGAAACCTGGAACAATGTTTCAGTAAAAAATGGCTGGTGCCATTGCTGTATCCCCAGTGCTTGAAATAAAATTAGTCTTGATGAAAGATTGCTCTGCTTATAGGAAAAGTAAAATTATTATTCCAGGGCAGATATTTTTCTGTTAGAAAATACCATAACAATGCTTTCAGCTAACAGTAGTGGTTAACTCAATGGCTTTGTTTCTTTTTTTTTTTTTAAGACATACTCACAGAATACACCAATTTTTTTGCAGTTTACTGAAATCAGAGAGTTGTTATTAACAAAAGATTGTCTGTAGGTTTTGAAGCATCTACATTTTTTTTCCAAGAGTGATCTTGTAGCCCAGTGCGGTCTGTCTGTCACATCACTAAAATCCTTCCCTCTGCGGTGCTGGGGCGGTCTGTGTTGGTTGACACAGGTCTGTGGGCATGCTTGCACCCATGCCTGTTTGCCTAGTTTTCTTGGTTTTACTTCTTCATAGGCAAAAATACTCCAAACCACAATATGTTTGCTGATTTCAGCGAACTTATTAACTGAAACTGGGGCTGCTGCTCAGGTATTTTACTGGATAAGGGCCCTGTGCTTTATTTTTCACAGGTTATTCTTTCATATTACTCCACCAATGACTTTGTTCTAGTAAAATTTCATTGTAGGGAATAAATTTTAGAGGATTTCTATTTTGACCTGACATGAATCAGAGAAGGTCCTATCTGATCTTCTTGGTCATGACAGTTTTACAGCTGAATAAACTGTATTCAGTGCTTACTTTGTATGAGTTCCACTGAAGCATCGATCAAAACTGTAGCTATTTTGGTAAGTAAAATCCAAAATCCTTTGAGATAAATAGTCCTTTTGTTACATTTGAGCAGAAGAAAATAACACAGAACTGAACTACTAGTATCTGCAAGTACTAATGGAAGATTTTATTTAATAATTTTTAGGAAAGTCATAAACCTGATACACTGTGGTGACTTTCAGGATTAATATTGCACATGAAAACCACTGGTGAAGTCATGGCGCCACTGAAATAGATGGTCAAACTCCCACTGACCTCAGCAGAGTCGGGTTTTTGTCCCAAGAGTGATGAAAATCTAATTTACAAGCTAACCAGTTTGAGAAATAGGAATAATGGCTCAGGTCCTTGACTGATACAAATTACTGTGGTTCAGCTGAGGATGATTGAATTACACTGACTTACGCCATCTGGGTTTCTGGAGAATCGTGTCCGACGTCCGCACGGGCTCGCCGTGTCCGTCAGTAAGCACGCTGTAACAGGCTGCGCGCTCGGGCTCCCTGCAAACAGGCGTTCCAGGAGCTTTATAATGGTGTCTCCTATCAAGTGGCATATTCTTGTCTCATATTTTGACTGGAAACAAATAACCAGGAAACAGCAATGAATATTCCTGTTTTCTGAGTCATACAAATTACAAATGCACTGGAAGCTATAGAGTAACAGTGATGAAAGGACTGTCCCACTGCACAAAGCTAAGGCATACCTACTTCATTAAATTTACAGGGTTACCACTGAAATCCACCGTAATTGCTCAGGGTTTGCTACTTGCATGACAAATGCACCTTTCTGTTACTGACTGTACGAGGTTTGACTTAGGCTTTCACCTAAATCTGGGATTTTGATTATCTCTGATTATCGTGTTGAATTGCAGCATCCCTGCTGTTTGTGTCTCCGCAGCACTCACCCGGTGATTTTGCCCGTCCTGCTGGCAGGTGCTTTTCGGCTAATACCTGCCCGGACGGTGCCTACCTGCTGGGAAACACTCGGACTCGCCTTTTCAGCTTCATGTTACATTCCAGGGAACCGCTGAAAATTGAGAGCTGTTTGAGCTATATTATGGCACAAAGCTTTAATAAAGTGCAGTAAGTGTGGTGGCACCAGAAAGTAATACAGCTGGTCTGGTTATGCAGCCCTTAAAGAAAAGGAAGTTTCTCCCATTTATTTCCACGTGTGCAGGGTCCATTGTACCCAATTATCCTGCCAGCGCAGCAAATTTTCACTGTCAGCTGTTCCCCCTGCCAGACATCACCGTGCAGCGAAACCTCACATAATTCCAACTGCATAGCAAGATGAAAATTTCACCTTTGGTGCATAAGAAATATGCCTCAGTGTTTATTTAAAAAAAAACCCACAAAAACAAACACCAAAAAACCCAACAGGCAATAACCATCAGGGGCTATTCACAAATCTTATCATGTGTATCACAAAAAAAAATATTGGAATAATCTTTGTATTCAGCAGATAAGCAGCATTCTCTATACAAAGCTCTTCCACTGTCATCCTCCGAAATGTATGCTAAGCTTGTCTGTGCACAAAGCTCCTGTAATGGGTGGTGGTTAGCCTAATTTTTTTATCCTCACATAGGATAGGATATAGGCAGGAGCACTATATATCTCCAGTGTTAATTATATAATGCACTCGCTGAAAAGAATAACATATGCAAACTCTTGAAGCTCAGGCAATGGCAGTCCATTTAACCATTTATAGCTTTATGTATTTTATAATCCCCAAACCCAAATGTCCCCAGAGAGGGAATGTGCCCTTAAAAATTTTAGTCCTTTAAGTTAAGTGAATTTGAATTCACTCATTTGCATACATTTTTTTTCTTTGTTCTGCCTGAATGAGATATTCAGTAATTGAACTGTAACTTCGCTACAGGTAAACAATGTAAGACAGCTTATATTCCAAATGCTTGACTGCGTTAGGGTTGTGCGGTGCTAATCCGGCAATTTGCAGCGCACCTGTGAGAGGAGGCGGTGTCCAGTCCACTTAGGATCACCGAGCGCTGGGCTGGCGCTTGAAAGTTCAATTAATGTGTGGTGCTAAATGTGCTTCTCGAACAGGGACTCGAAAGGATGCTGTGGGGTGATGAAACAGGCATCCCTGGAAAAAAATTTCTTACCGAGTTAATATCATATGGATAGGCCAAAGCTGAATTTTTCTAAAAATAAAATTTTACAGCTAAAACGTAACACTGAAGTCTCTGAAATAGCTTGCAGGAGCAGGCTGTGGTGACAGTCTTTGTGGTCTGTATTGTTCTCAGTGGCTGGATTTGGCATCTCTGTACCCATGTGACAGATGAACTGGGATGGGTGGGCAGAAACGGTGGTGGGAGGGAGAAGCGAGAGTGATCAAAGGGGTAAAATGTCTGTTGAAAAAAGTCTTGTTTAGTATCATTGGAAAAAATAGGGTGATATATCCTACAAGGATGACAAAGTATTTTTGGCTCCATTATCCCATGTATCTCGGTGTTCTGCAGGAGGAGCCCATGTACAAAGAGGGAAAGCTGAAGGAGGTAGGGGACAATTGTCTGGAGAGCTTGGCACCAATCCCAGAAAAATAATGGATAAGTTGATAGAGAACTGAATTAATACAGAGTTAAAGAATAGAGAGATAATTAAGGCCAGTCAGCATGGCTTTTTGAAGAGGGAGCCCATTCCTGATGGGGTTACGGCTTTGATAGTTATGGGTAACTAAGCATTGTGGCAGAGTTTTCTAGGTGTTAGATTTGGTATCTCATGAAATCTCAGTTAAAAACAAACAAACCAACCCAACGAAGTTAGTATGTAGAATTAGCAGCAGTCTTGTTTAATGGATTAAGATTTAGGTAACTGAGCTGAAAAGGTATTTTTCTGTGGGGATTATTAATTGAAAGATGTGTGGGTTTGGCACAGCTTCACAAGAATGAGAACTAGTCCTGAAACTGTTTAACATCTCTATCAATAACCGGGACTCA
This sequence comes from Calonectris borealis, assembly GCF_964195595.1. NCBI lineage: Eukaryota > Metazoa > Chordata > Aves > Procellariiformes > Procellariidae > Calonectris > Calonectris borealis. Next base: position 3,998,615 of record NC_134321.1, on the reverse strand, counting down.
AAAATTAAATAGCTGCTGCCAAAGTTGTGGATGAGGCAATATCGGTAGTGTAGAAATAATAATAATATGTTAATGGAGTAGACTGACCGGCTGGCAAGATGTTGCCTCTTCTCCTGTCCTCCCAACAGTCTGTGCCTTAACCAATGCACTGGAAGAGGGTGTCCTTGGGAAGAGTTACCATGAAAGAGTACGGAGGGGTCACAGCGGACAAAGAAAGGAAGGTGACGTCTCAACGGGATGCTATGGCTGAAGGACTAGTAGGATCCTTTGACACAGGGTTTTTATCTAGTGCATGAGAATGCTGGAAAGCTATGGCCAGTTTTGGTGTCAACAGCCGAAAAAGGAGTTTACAAAACTGAAGAGACAAGAAAATAACCACAATATTGATTTGAAGAGTGGAGAAAATTCCCTGCAGTGAGAGATTTAGAGAGCTCAATCTGCTTAGCTCATCAAAAAGAGGATTGAGAGGGGACTTGATTACAGGGACAAGTATTTTCAAGGGGAAAGCATATCCAGCTTTTTAATCAAGACGAGAAAAGAAAAATAAGATCCAATAGATGGAAGCTGGAACCAGAAAAATTTAAATTAGACATTAAACACAATTTTTTATCTGTGATTAACCACTGGAATGAACACTGATGTGTTCAAATTGAGACTGGATACCTTGTGTGATATGATCAGTCAAACACAAGTTACCGGATATGATTTGCAAGACATAGGGAAAAGCACAGCAGCCTGTGAGGTACAGAAGGGTGCAAAGGCCTTAAAATCTGTGAGCATTGAAAGGGCAATCAAAGGAAGAAGATAAGAAAAAGGAGGAACATACATGGGAAGCACAAAAAGGAGAAATAGAAGCACCAAAAGGGCAAAGAAAGGAATTTCATCTGGAGAAGGAGCTTCTGTTTCTAAATATGGGAGCATATGTCTCAGCAAAGTGAGCTTTGGCATTGGAAACACCTTGAGCGTTGGCAGGGCTGGAGTCATCTGTTTTGTAGTCAAAACAGCAATTTTGGATCCTATGCTTTGTTAATGATGATGAAGAAAGCTCCTATTTGTGGTTTGGGCTTTTGGCACCGTTGGCTCCCTGTTCTGCTGCTGTGAGAGAAGGCAGTGCAATCAACTTTGCTTAGACGTGATGGAGCTGAGGGCTGTGCCCACCGCGAGAGCCCTGCCGCATTCCCCAGCAGTGAAGGGCATGTCGTGTATTGCCTGGGCTGTGGCACGATTTACCTTTTCAGCGGCGAGCTGTCACTGTGGTCTCTTGTGTGCCCTTCACTTTAGTGACATCGGTGTTATACGTACAAGCATTAAAGGAAATCACAAACCCTAGATTTATAACATTAAAAACAGATTTTTGGGAAATCCAGCAGGGAAACCTATGCGGTCTTGGCTGGTTTTGATGAGTACCGTCTGTGTATGTGTTTGTCCTCTTGAAATAGTTTCACCAGATCAGTGACTGTCGTCTTTTTTCAAAGAAGAAACACTGCATTTCGAGTGCCCACAGTGCCTAATAACCAGGTAATCATTAGTTTAAATGTAATACTGTGCTGCTTCTGTGGGGAAGTGCAGTGGTTCAGTCAAGATCATGGCTCAGGTGAATTTGCTGCTGTTTTTTTCTGTGGATCTTCAGTTATAATGGCAGTGAAACAGATGCCTTAAGGACTGTAAGTCACTTTGCTATCGTGGAAGCTCTTTAGCCAGGACTGAAAATCACTTTTCCAGAAAAATTTTCAAAAGCGCTGTCTCATGTCCACGGCAGAGAATACTACTGTAATTGTTACGTGGAGAGAAATAACTCACATATGTTATGTTTTACAACTCCATCACAAGCTATTACCTTTGTTTAGCAACATTTCCTGTATTGTTTTTGAATTTGAGGAGAGTAGTTATTTCAGGATCTTTTCAATGGAAGTTGGCAACGTGTTTCCTTTGGACTATTTAACAGGAACATAAACTCTTTGTGATCAGTTAGAGCCCCCAATTACCTGCAGCTCTGCATGGGTCAACTATTTCTGCCTCATATGGCCACAGGCATTTTACATTGCCAGCAATACCGAACGGCAGTTTTCTGACTTCTGGGCCAGAGTGCGGATGTTTTCAGGACTGTGCTAGAACCTGGGCTGCTTATGGTAATATTCTCCTTGGAATTAGGAAGACTGAGAAATTGTAATAAACTGTTTTCTTGGGGGGAAAAAAAAAATATCATGCAAGAATGTCTGCACTACCTGTAATAATTGACTAACTGGACAGTAATTATTCCAAAATACTGTTGGAAGTCTATTGACCTTGATGATCATTTTCTTTCTCAATGGACATCCGAATAATTGTCTTTGCCTAAGGATTCCCTAGAAGCTGTTCTCAAATCAGAGCAGCACTTCAGCATTTAACTCATGACGTTGTGACATCCATTAGGAACGCAGAGAGGTAGGAATTATCCTATTCAATCCGATTAAAGATCCAATTAACTTAGAATCCTATCTCTGTTAGTAACTAATACTAGATGACTCAACACCCTGCGGGGGGGAAAAAAAAACAAACCACCAAAAAAACCAACCCCAAACCTTCCTTCCTCCTCCCCTGAACTCTCATTATCACAATTAAGGACAAAGTGTCCCTGAAAGATTTTTTTGTTTGTTTTTTGTTTTTTTTTTTTCTTCCCCCTTCTTACCAAGTGCTTACTGTTTGGCTTCCATCCTGAAACATGAGATCAATAGCCCTTACAAATTCTTATCCTGGCTTGGGAAGGTATTATTATTAGCACTTTAAACATCTAATCATTGTCCTAATGATTATGCCCTTTGTATCAATAACATTTTTGTGTCAGAGAGTTCACAAAGTTAATTATTGTGATTTTCTTTCCCATTTTAAATTTGCTGTCTCTTAATTCCAATGTGATCATTAAAGCAACCATTTGACCTTGTTTCACCTGTTTTCATAAATACTTATATCTGTCATGTTCATTCCTTGAAACGCTTCGTCTGTACATGAAATACTGATAATTCTTTTCATTTCTTTCTTAAAGGGACCTTTAATATTTTCCTTACTTTTGACCCGTTTAGTCCTTTCTATGTCTATAACTTTTGAACGCCCTTTGAATGCAATTATACTTAGTGTCAAAGGTAAGAATATATTAGCAACACATCTAAATTGCTAATCTTGCACCATACTTATTTTCAGTCCTTTCTAATGCATTCTGTACCGAACCTCCCATCTCAGTTGCATCTTGACCACCTTGGCCTGCTGAGCAGATTGAAGTGATTTTTCTTTTTTTGTAGAAGGAAAACAATCCAATAGAAACACTATTCTCTTTCAGCCTTCCGAAGGCCAGGGGCTATTTGGTGAATTTAACTTCAGTTAAATAAAATGAAACAAATCTATTATGACCCTCTGAGAAAGTCTGATGTTTTAGATTGTAGGCTGTTTCTAAATATAGGGATCGGAAATTAATGTCTCCCTGGCTAGATCATTCTGTAACTGCCTCCTGCAAGGTTTTTCACAGTTTCTTTTGAACTGAGTGTCCTGGCCATTTCTTAAGAGATGGTAGTTTGAGTGGATAAAGCGTTACGATGATACACTATAAGATATACATATATACACACACAATTAGTTAAATTGCTTACTGAACGTGTATGGTTTTGCATGGAATTGTTTAACTGTCATGGCAGTTCATGGAAAAAAGAAGATCATTTGGGAGATACATAATATATAGAGAGCATGTATATATATTTTTTTCTAAACCATTTTGTGCAACGAGCAATAGCTTTTGCCTTGGGCTTTTGAATCTGGTATTACTTCATCTTCCCTGAAAATAATTGGAGTACCAGCAACATCTGATGTGACTGAAAGGGAAACAAACAAAAATGAAGCAGCTCAATATGGAGCATATAACATTTTTAGATGTATTCCAGAGACATGAATTTTGAAACTTGAAATTACACACCTAAAATGTGTGTGTCTTGGCATGAGTATGCATGTACAATGCACATATACCTTCTATGTATAAATACATATGTATGTAATTCAGATCTTTGTCTGTGCAGGCACAGGAGAAGTGCTGGAAGGTTCGTACACTAATGTTCATTGCTTCCTAATATTTAACAGTTAGGTCTTATCACAGCTATGGAGAAGTGATTCAGTTTCCTTCTGTTTGGGGGTATTGCTTTTATTTAGGGGGCTCTTCTCTGCAGAAGAACATCTTCCTGTATTTGGCTGCAGACACTCGCTGTAGCAGATGTTATGACTCAGAGCAGACAAGAAGATTCAGATTTTTTTTTTTTTTTTTTTCATAAGTAACTTGCCCCCAGGCATGTTGTGACAGGGAGGATATCATTTCAAATTAAATGTGAATGTGGAGGCTTTCCAAAGCTACAAATTGCAGAGATTTCTCAGCGTGACTCAAAGGAAAAAAAAAAGCTGATCATTTGCTGGGGTGGGAGGGTGTTGCTGTGGAGTAGCTCTGGTGCTGAAACCCGTAGTTTATTGCCTTGTTACGGATTTGGACACAAGAGAGGCAGTGTCCATGAGTGAGTTCTTTGACTTCATTCCTTTAAGAACCATTTTCCTCTCTAAACTTCATAAAGGCCAACATGGCAGAGCTGTGTTGCCTTCAGGTAGGCTGGGGTGGAGACTGGTGGTTTAAAATCTCATTTCCCTTACCTGTTTTAAAGGCTCAGGTGAATCTCTAGCATCAGCGAGCAGAAGATATTTTTAAGAGGATGAAGAATTTGGTCTGAAAGCAGGCAATCCAGAGGATGCTCCTGCCAAAGACTGCCAGAGGGCCACGAAGGGCTTTTTGTACCAGGATGATTGCTTTTCCCCTTTTGAATGGGGAGAGGTGCAATGAGGAGAGGAATTCCTTCTTAATTGTGGTGATTTTTTTTTTAAATATTTCAGGAAAATTAATGGAGGGAACACCTATAGTTCTGAATATTATCCCATGAGCTACTGGTGTCTGTGATCTGTATGTCTTTTGAAGTAAGAGACCTTAATACTCCAGATCTCTAGCATTTTAAAGTCTTTCCCGAGTTTAAGAGCAGAACTTTTTCTTTCTAATGAATCAAAGCAAAGAGAAACCGCAATTTTGCCTAAATCTCCAGATTTGTGGCACAGCCATCACGAAGGTCGGATTTGCATTGCTTGAAGCTGGTGCTCTTTGCATCAGTTCTAGCTTTCCGAGGATACTATGTCCTCTCAGAGTTTGTCCTTCATTCTTCCCACCTTTATTCTCTTTTTCACCTTTTGGTCCAGCTTTTGACCCATGTTTCATCTCTTTCTCTGCTTCTCCCTCTTCGGTTTTCCTCATCCTCCCACTGCTGGGTCTCGGGGCAGGCGTATTCAGGCATGAGGTGTTTCTGCAGCCTCTGGGACAATCCTGACCGCGGCGTTTCGGTATTAGCGTGGCGTCAGTAAAAGGAACGACGTTGATCAAGGACTGCTTTCATCCATGTGCGACTTCAGCTGGGATCTGTTAATTTACACTTCTCTTGGAAATTGGTGGAATTGTGGAAATTTGTATGCAGGCAGGATCTGGCCCCCTCTGCCTTGGCTGCATTAGCCCCAAGGTCTGTAGCATCTTGCGGTCCCTTTAGGGAGATGTGGACATGAGCTTCCTTTGTGTCGCCGTGTTCGTGAGGTTTTTCCTTCTGTGCTGAGAATACAGCGTAGGAAAGGAACAAGAGCGAACTCTGATAGCTTTAACCCGTAATAAGTCTGATGTCCTCGGGGAGAACGGAGATTAAAGAGCCAAAATTCTCTAGGAGATTGTCACTTGGCTAATGATGATAGTAGCCTATGGCAGTCAGGGATGATATGGCTGATACTTAGCAGGGGTTGTGAACCAATTAGTCTGCTCAACAAAATACTTGGTCCGTTGGGTGCAAATGTTAAGAATATTTATTGGGCTGGCTATGGAGTGAGCTAATCAAAACTGGAGAAAGCTACTTAAGAGGCTGTCCCGGGCTCTACAGAGGCTCTGAGATTACACAGCTGACAGATAAACAAATGTTTGCCCATGTAAATATTAGGACTTAAAGATTGTATTTGAACTCTTTTTCAGTTTCCTAGCATTGTAAAATCAATTAGGGGTGCTTAAAACATACTGGAGTCTGCTTCCCTGTGGAGAGGTGACTTCAGCGGTGGCTGTCCCTAGGGGATCTGCAGGTTGGCTTCCTCCAGCTTTGCTTTTGGTGTGTCTCAGCTGGTCCAGGCAGGAGCCTGTTTCCAGGATGGCAGAGGATGTCACATAAGCTGGCCCAGGTAAAATGGCAGCAGCACAATAATAATTCAGCATATACTGGCAGGTTGATTTGCATTCGTTGACTGCTTAAGCTCTGAGCATTCCCATTTTACTTTTTAACCCATTAACTCTTTAACCTACTAACTTGCTGAAGTATGAAACTATTGCAAATCCACATTGGTATCGCAGCCTGGTCTGTTATTAGTAATGGACTAAGGCTGTCCCGTCCGTTACACTAATGATGTAGAGAGTTGGTACTTACATGAGGTCTAATAGTGCAGTTGGAGAAAAAATGCAGTAATTTACAAGGTGGCTTAAAGGTTTATAAGGGTTTCTTTCTTGGCTTGTTTATTTATTTGCACTTCATGTTAAGTGCAATTAATAAAATAATTTTTCAGTTTTTTGCCCCTATAATCTAAGGCATCGCTTAGCAGAACCACTTCTTTAAACAGATAATACAATGAGAAAAATCCGCAGGCTTCACTGGAAAACCTGAGAATATTGATTCCTCAGATTTAAGACATAAATGTGGTTATACACGTTTTTACAGAGAATCTGCAAATAGAAGAACAGCTTCTAACCCTATGACTAAGCTTCCGATCAAAATATTCTGCCTTGCTATTTTACAGCTCTTATTTTACAGCAAGCAATCAGTTTGAAATACAGCCATTTTGAATTTGGTGCTGAAGGTGGTTTTCTCCAGTACTTATTTGAAAAATCAAATTGTGTTTGGCATTTATTGTATTTGGCAAGCTCTACCCTAGGTCTTTACTTATAGAAAAATAAAATATTAATAAAAGTCAAGTTGCAGATTGTTCTGGGAAGCACTATGTGATTCTATTTTTTTTATTATTATTATGTTTTTTTACACCCCCCCTTTGTAAAAGCTTTCTTTGTGCTGCTGCTATTCTGGCTGTAAGTGGTTTTAAGTGCAGTGGGTTTTAATATAGAGATGTTATATCTGATGGATCTTATATATTGAAAAATGGCATAATGTCTTTTTTTGATCCTGAGAAGCACAATGATTATTGGTACTGATAATTGTGTTAATAGCTTTTAGCTTTTTCCTTTTTTTTTTTTTGTTTGCTTGTACGTATATCAGAGATGCAACATACTGGCAGTTAAATGGGGTAAAAATGGTCTTTTCAAGAGGAAGATCCAAGTCGGTGGAGACTCTCTGGGGATCTCATTAAAGCGCTCTTTTCTTAATATAGTGTACTGCAATAACAGCTATCAGAATCCCCACAGTGTGGTTTCCTGATAGGTTAGTTTACACAGAATTAATTGTCTAATTTTGAAGCAACCAGTACAGTGCACATCGATTTTTATTTTTTTATTTATTTTTAGTCTGATTTGTTGCTCTTGTGGATTCTGCTTCATATTTTAAGATAGTTTTTACAATCCATCTTTACTTACACCACTTTGTTGTAGCACATATTACATAGGAATCATGGTTTATTCTTATCATTCTTCTTTTTGTCCTTCCATATATAAGAATTGCTGTTCACTTAAGCAATTCTTGCATAAAGCGTTTTTAAACAACACAAATGAAAGGATGCATCAGAAAAGCAAATTCAGATTTTGTAAGGCTTCTGTGGTTTAGATGCTCCGGAGACCAATCCTGAATGAAGAGAGTGGATTTCCCTTGTCCTCAGAGGTCAGCTTGCTGGTTTGTCTGGTACAGGAATAGCAAAGAGAAGATGAGCCTTACGCAGAACAAAGGACTAGCAAGTTGCAGTCATCTGATACAGAAGCATAGAAAAATGTATTTGAATAAAATCTCACAGGCTGTGCTGAGAATTTGGCTTGAACAGGATTTTAAATGTATTTGGAGGCTTCCTTTTTAAAGTGAAGTTTTTTAAAACTAATTTTCACACAAATAGAAGACTTCTGTCTTACTTTAGCTGTATGAGCAAGATGGAGTTACGCAGAATATTCTTCAGCTCGGTTTGGGGCAGAATGGCTGCTAAAACAACTGCTGGCCTCGACCAACTGCTTAATGCTGCCTTCCAGCTTGCCTGGTCGTTGCTGGTGCCCTCGGGAGATGACTCTCCTTCCCTTACCTGCTCAGGCTCCTGCAGGTGGGGAAAAGATGACGGGCTCGTGCTGATTCCTCGCCCCTGGACCTGGCTGTGCTCCTGCAGCCTGCTGATACATATACCTGAGGCATGGCTTTGCTCTGCAAAGACCGTCACGAAATGCAAGCACCTCTGCTGAAACTATGGCTGTTCACTTGCGATCAGCTGGAGGAACTGGTGACTATGTCCGCAGTTACTCTAAACTGGAGAAGTTATATCAGTAGCTGAAAGAGCTTTCTGCACAGAGTCTGGAAGCAATGTAAGAGGCAGGGAGTGAGCATGGGCTGGATATGGGCTGGAAGAAACATGGGAATCCAGGGAGAGCCAGAAGAGATGTAGCCTGAGGAGACATTGCAGAAATAAGAGAATAGTCCTGTCCCAGTGTGTGTGTGTGGATGCTTGGGTACCTGCTGTTTTGGTGTGGTGATGGGCTGTTAAAAGATCTCCTGTTTCTATAGGATGAAGAGCTGGTTGGAGGAGGGAGGGAGGGCTGAAGAGCGGTGTGGCAGAGGAGCAGGTCTCCATCATTCCGGTTGGGAGTTCAGGCAAAGGGGGTTGTCCAGCTGGGAGTGAAAGGATGCAAAAGTGAAACACTTTGGTTAATGCAAGTGAGCTCACTAGCTCAGCAACAGGGCAAGTCAGAATAGCTTATTTGGAGGGGGGCGGGGGGGGAACCCAAACCAGCAAAACTGTCATGTTTGTAAAAGTATGTTGTAATTCAGAAGGTATGTGTTTGTCAACACTTGGATTTTATCTTCCATTTTTCATTTACTTGAAACATTTTCCACGTGAAAACTATGACTTTTCCTGTAAGAAGTGAGCATTTTGGACAATCCTTGCCAGCATGTCTCGGAGAGGGAAATAGAAAGGAAGGCAGTGAAAGGTGAGATTCCTTTGCCTTCTCATTCATTGCCTTTTTAGCTCTTGCCTCTATTAAAGAAGTTAAGATGCAGTGTATGCTGTGAATTTATAACGCCGTAGCCCTTCCAAACTGCTTTTGTAGACAGGGATTGTATCTCCCTGTTAGACACCAGGTATGAAAAAGCCAGCCTACAGGCTGCAGTATGGATCCAGCCCAAGCAAATGAGATGTCTCCATCACACTGGCAAAGTACGGCTGTTCCCAGGTATTACAGGCCATGTTGTGTGCACTGGGCTTGACCAGACATGAGGCTGTTCTCTGTCGGGAGGCACCTGAAATGTGAATGTACCACCATCCTGTCTGGTCCTGTGACAGGGATTTGATGGCGTGCAGAGCCGTTGAGTGCTGTGTCCCATCCCGGCACCGTTGGTAATGTGCATGTTGTTCTCATGTCAGTTGTTATCTCAAAGTGTTGACATCATATACTAAACAACACTTAAGCAGGTCTCTTTCCATTAAAAGATGAATTCCCGACACAAATGAAGTCAATGGGGCTTTTGTCACTGACTTCAATAGGCCTCAGCTTCCACCTCATGACTCCATGGGAAGAAGAATAAATTGCTGCCAAGGATGTAACTCTCTCTGACATCCACTGGGAAAGGATAATTAGCAGTCAGTCATGGAGCTGCCATCGTGGTTGTCTGATGAATAATAGAACTGAGTACAAGTGATACGTTGCCTTCCAAGTGGGTAAAGTGATTTTAGCAGATTAGCATGAGTATAGGCAGCCAAGAAATATGGTATGAAAACCAAGTGTGAGATGAGTTCTAGACAGTAGACATCAAGTTTTCCATCTGTCTGGCCTCCAAAACATACCATGTAGTTTTATGTAAACACTAAACCGGGAAGATGTTGGGGATCAAGAAGACAGTCTTGTGTTACTGGTTTTTTTTAAAAATTGAGTTAATGTTCTTAAAAGAGCACAAGAGAGATTTCAATGAAAGCTCTTCTCCCTTTGTGCTTCTTGTCAAAAACACCTCTTGAACTGGTTCGGGTCTGGTTGGCGCTCTGTTGTAAGGATGATGGTACAAGGGTGAAGGACCATGTTTTACGGACGTGTGCAGCTTGCATGCGTTGAGGAAACACTGGCTTGGGAACCCTGATTTCTAACAGAAAGACCGCTAGACCAGCTGGTGCAGCAGGTTGCTGGGATGAAGCGCAAAGATAGGTGCTGGATTTGCGGATCTATACCCTTTGAGCAAAGCGAACCACAATTAAAGCAGAAGAAAGCAAGCCCAATGTAGTTTTAATCATTAGTTTCAGTTTGTAGTTGGTCTTAACACTGCGTGCAGCTTTGTGAGAGCATAAAGACGGCACTGTAATGCCGCGGCTTTAAGCTGGGCCTGTTTATGTACCGTGATTGGCGAAGCTATTGACTTCATATTCTTTCATGTTCTCTATGTTCCCTTCTGTTTTGATGTTATCATGCAGTCATCTTAGCTACATATTAAACAAGAGACTACTTCAATATAAAATGATCAAAGGGGTAAGGGAACACAGGGCCATAAAGAATATATGGAGAGCTCTGGGAGAATGGTAAGTTGAATTTAAAGGCTTTTTCAAGCTGCTTAATTCCTGCTTAGATTTCTGGTGCCACCAATAGGCAACAGTCCCTTTCTTTAAATCTTTTACTAAGGATTGACTGGCAGAATCACTGTTTACATGGGGTTTAGAGAGTAAAAGGCCACCCTGAAGGTCAAGCCCTGAGATTTCTTCTAAGAGCTCATTGATTCTACTAGATTTTTGACTTGAAAAAAGACCACTCCTTCCTAGATCTGCGGCTTGGATACAAGTGCCTTAGTGTGTGCCAGCACAGAAGGCAGGAGCAAAAGTGTAAGTGCAGGAAAAAAAATAGAGAAAGATGCTGTGGGGCAGAGAGACAATGATTTCAGTCTCTCGCTTGTACGATTCAAACTGGTGACATTATTAGCTACTGGTCCATGAAAAAAGAAAGTATTATTTTATCGGTTTCAGAAATGGATTATATTAACAGTGAAATTGGGCAGAATAAAGATTTATGGTCACATCCTTAGCTTGAGTAAACAGGCAGGGGACCTCTGCTTGTCATGGGGATAGAAAGGCTCGCTGCAGCTGGAGAACTGGGCTGTAAATACTGTGGGTCTGGTTTTCTTCACATATATAAATGAATGTATGGTTGCTGTGAATGCATATGCATGTAATTGTCTTTATTTTGCACAGAAATTAAGATGAGCATGTTTTGCCTCTCTAACCTCATTATAATATTGGCTTTGTAAGTTGCCCAGTGCTGTGGTAGTGATTAGCAAAATGAATCTGAAAACCCACCCCATAAGCAAACTCTGTATTTGCACTATTACCTACTCCTGTGATATTTCAATCTGATTCATTAGAAAAATTAGCATTTTTATGGACTAATTAGGGGAAAATGTTGCTTGTACTCTTTCTGATATACAGAGATTTTCACAGCTTAGTACAGCCAAATAGAAGGGAAAAATTATTTTTTTTCCCCAAAAAAAGAAGAAAAGCAAAAGGATTGCTCAAATTAACTCAAAAGATTGGAGAGATTTGAACTAAAAAAAAAACCAACCCAAAAATCCCCAAAAGGAATTAAGAGAAGATTAGATTACTATACTATTGGCAGTTTGGACACTTTTTAAAATTCAAAATTCCAGATCTCTTTCAGCTATTTTGGTTCTTCAGGCATAAAAATATTTTAAAAGCTGTCAGTCAGTCACCATATTTTTTTGTGATGGTTGCAAAATGAACAGTAATGAGAATGAATAGTAATGAGTGCATTATTCAGTATCTATAAATACCAATTGATTTTCATTGTAAGTTTATATATTTCAGTCGACATACAGTTTAGTTTTTCCTCTTCTTTTTGAAACCAAACTCAGGTTTTGTTAGACCATAGCTGTTCATTCAAACACGTCTTAGGTTTTATCACATTACACTAATGAACCACTTGCTTTTGAAGTTTAATTCTAAATATGCATGTGTCACTTGCTCCTGCTCACATTCTCCATTTGCCAGGAGGGTAAAAATGGGTGTCTGTGACTAAACATCTGAGGTCGTCTTTTTGCAAGGGAAGTATTCTTTTTTCTTAGAGGATGGAATACCATTATTTTAATCAATGCAGGCATCTCCTGTTTTCATCGTTATGTTTTGATAACGATTTGATTTTCACAGGCACAGAGCAGTGAACCCCTCATTTTGGGCTTCTGTGGAGAAGGCAAAAATCTCCATCTTGCACAGAGGGTAGAAGTTCAATTAGGCATTTTGGTGTCATGGGAGGTTGATCGTGCTTTAATTGGCTCCAGCTGACTGGCTTTTAGGCCATGATATTCTTCACCTGCAGTTGGATGCTTCTCAAATATGTATGGAATTTTTTATTGCATTTGAATATGTTGCACAAAGTCAGAATAATTATTTCCAAATGATACTTTACAAATGAGTGCCCTATGATAAAGGCAAGTGAAGGAGAAACCATTAAAAATGTAGAATAATTTAAGTTGGAAGGGACCTTTGGAGGTCATCTGGTCCAACCTCCTGCTGAAAGTAGGAGCGACTTTGAAGTTCGATCAGGTTGCTCAGGGCTTTGTCCAGTTGAAAGCAGTAATTAGCCTTCTCTTCTTCAGGCTAGACACACACAGTCCTCCCAGCCTCTCCTCATACGTTATGTGCTGCAGCCCCCTCATCATCTTGGTCCTCTCTGCTGAATTTTTGCCAGTTTGTCAGTGTCTTTTTTGTAACAGGGAAACCAAAACTGGACACTCTGTTCCAGATGCAGTCTCACAAGTGCTGAATAAAGAGTAATAATTGCTTTCCTTGACCTGCTGGCTCTGCTCCTGCGAATGCAACCCAGCGTGTGGTTGGCGTTCATCGCTGTCGCTGCCGCCTCCTGTTCAACCCCCACGCTGTCTTCCCCAGAGCTGCAAGCACCATGGGTTTCCATTTGCAGAAATGCTTCATGTCTGCTTTGGCTGAATGTTGTAAGGTTTCTGTCAGCCCACTTTTCCAGCCTGTTGAGATGCCGCTGAATGGCAGTCCCACTCTGGCATGTCAGCTGCTGGTGTCATCTGGAAACTTGCTGCAAGTGTATTCCCTCTCATTGTCTAAGCTGTTAACGAAGATATTAAGTGGTTAAACAGATTGCTTTCAGGAGGATTTGTTCAGTAATCTTCTTTGGGACTGAGGTGAGGGTGACCAGGTGGTTGGATGTTGGTGTGTGTTGTTCCTTCTTGCCCTTCTTGAGGATGGCCATGACAGTTGCCTTTTCCGGTCATCAAAAGGATCTCCCAATTGCCACGATATTTCAAAGATACAAAGAGCAGCCTCAGAATGATGTCAGCCTGTTCCCTGCACATTCGTAGACCTGTGCAGGTCCAGTTTGATTAAGTGGTCCCTAACGAAATCTTCCTCTACTGTAGATAGGACTTCCCTGCCCCAGACAAAGACTTTAGGGACATGGACCTGGGCAGCCTGAGAGCAGGCCTTGCCTGTAAAGACTGAGGCAAAGAAGTCATTGAATGCCTCATCCTTCTTCTATACCCTTTGTCAGTAGTTCTGTTGACATATTCAGGAGTGACACACATTGTCCTTGGTCTTTTGCTGCAGAAGTACCTATGGGAGAGCCTTTCATGTTGGCCATACTATCCCTTGCCGGTTTCAACTCAACCTGGGCTTTGGCTTTCCTAATTTTGCCCCTGCAGTCTGGCAAGGTTTCTATAGTCCTCCTGGGTAGCCTGTCCCCACTTCCACCTTCTGTTCACTTTCTTTTTGTGTTTGAGCTCAGTCAGGGATTCCACGTTCAGCCAAGTCAGCCTTCTGCCGTGTCTGCTCCACTTCCCACTCATCAGAGTGGATTGTTCTCCTGCTTCGAGGAGGTTTTCCTTGAAGATCAAGGAACTCCCCTGTGCCTTTCTGCACCCCAGGGCAGTCGTCCATGACATTACACCTGCTGGTTTGCTGAGCAAGGCAAACTGCTCCCCTGAAGTTTAGCATTAATATTGTCTTTGATGCGCTCATGAAATCTCAGTTGCTTGCGCACCACCAGTGGCCATCTTAGCGGCTATCAGGGTGCTTAAAGTCCCCCAGGATGACCAGGGCCTTTGATTGTGAAAGCTGAATAAAGTTTTATCCACTTCCAGTTCTTGATCGGGTGGTGGGCAGCAAATACCCACAGCAGTGTCCTCCTTGTTGGCCTCTGATTCTGACCCAAAAGCATTAGCTCTCAATGAACCTACCACCTGTTTTACAGCAGAGCTCCAGGCATGGGAGTCTTGAGAAATAAATCTGACTCATTAGTCTCTTCTGAGGAAAATTCTGTTTTCTGAGCATGCATTTTAACAGCTTTTAATCCTATACAGTGCCTTTTCCAGCAGAAAGTTATTTTTTCTGATAGACAAAAAACCCCTTTGAAACCCTTTTGGACTCTAAACATTTGGGGCACCGTAATAACTTAAGCATATGGTTAATAGCATTTCTGATGGGGGATTGTTTGGTATAAAGTCTTTATGCATATCTGTGGACAGAAGGAGTTAATAGCACGCTTCAAGTCTTAAGTGCCAATGTAAAGCACTCATTGATGTATTTTTTCAGTTGCACTTTTCTCTTTGCACTTTCAGCAGTTCAAAAGTTGCGATACTGAAATCGCCCATCTTGACCTCGGTCATCTTCTGTGTTAACGAAATGCCCTGTGCTGTTACTTATTAGTTAGGCCATTAGCCTGGGACTCGGAAGTGTTATTTCTGGCTCTGCAATTATCCTACTGCTGCAATTTCCCTATCTGAATTGGGGATAACAAAGTTCTCCTTCTTTGCAGAATGCTTTGAGATTTGATGATGAGAAGTGCTATATAAAGGTTCGATATTGTTATGTGAACAAATATCACTTTGTTTGCATGGCTTGACCATCTTATAAGCAAGCGGAGAGCTGACGACCAAATCAAGATTAGAATTGAACAAATGCGTTATAATGAACAATTTCAGTCTATTGACTTTATTTTTTCCTTCTGTTTGAAAGTCATTAACTTTTATAAGTCAATCTCTACAGAAATCTTTAGTCTGTAAATCATTTGCCACTTGGGTTTAGAAATCTTTTAAGTTTGCTTGTTTCGTGGTTTTACTTATCATTTTAGATGTCAAATAAGTCACTTATTAGTTTGTATGATCATTAGCAATCTGAACATAAATCGCATATTATAAGGTTAAGTTTCCAATTTCAGCATTGGACATTTTTCAAGTGCATTTAAAAGGCATTTCCAGGAAAAAAAAAACCCTGAAAACTACAGATTAACAGTGAAGAATCTTTGCAACAGGAAAAAAGTATACCTTCATTAAAACTATACTCTAAATCTGTTGTGAACAGGGCAGCAGCAAAATTGTCGATTTTAAAAATAATTTCAAAAACCTTTTTACATTGTTGGCACTTAGTCTCATGGGTTAAGTCCTTCTGATCTTTCTGAGTTCATGATTCATGGCAGTTTGCATATGATTGACTTTTGTGTTGTAGACTGGAAAAAAGCATCCTCAGTTAAATTTACACACTGGATGCATAAAATTTTTAATCTGGAAATGTAAGGGAAATAGTTCGTCAGGTGGCGTAAATAAAAATAACTTCAAAAAATCTACGCTGATTTATCCCGGTTGAAGATTTGCTCCAGAATATCTGAGAATGACTGTGTGTTTTGGCACATGGGTGTGAATAGTTGGAATCTAATTTGTATCTGGAAAACACAGAACGAAGTTTTTTGGCTCTATTTCCTGAAACCCCAGTATTGTGATAGGAATACATGGGTCTCATGAAAAATGGTGGATATTTTTTAGCTGGCAGGTAGATACTCACGATGCTGCCTTACCAGTTCAGGAGAAATCCTTTCCTCAGCCCACGTGCCATTCAGTTTGCACATACGCCGTGTTGAAGAGCGCAGGGAAGGGTTGTAATGCAGAGTTGTATTGTGTGTTAGAAGGTTATTAAAATCAAGTGAAAGTGCGCTCTATACCTTGGGGACTTCAAATGCAAATTCATTCTAGCTAATAAGCAGATACTAAGTGTGCCAAATTTTACCCCAAGGTACGCACAGGCTCCTGTGGTGGTGTCGGTTTTGCTCGCTGACTTTTATTGACTATCAGGATTTATTGATGCAGGAGGGAAATATTGACAGAGGTGATTTTCTGCCGGTCACAATTTCCCTTAAGGGACAATAACACCTGGTGTTCACTGTAAATTTAAACTCAACGCATGCATGTGTGTCATGGCACGGGCTTTCACCGCTGAACGTTTACCTACCGTGATCTGTGCTGTACATGAGACCCGAGTGCTTTTGCACAGACCTTGACATTTTCTTTAGGGAAACGTATCTGTGACGTGCCTGGCTAGGGACAAGCCTAAGAGAGAGAGTGTGTGTGCGTGTGTATGCATTAGCCTTTGTATGTATGTCAGAGTCAAG
This sequence comes from Calonectris borealis, assembly GCF_964195595.1. NCBI lineage: Eukaryota > Metazoa > Chordata > Aves > Procellariiformes > Procellariidae > Calonectris > Calonectris borealis. The sequence continues at coordinate 3,981,952 of NC_134321.1, read as the reverse complement.
TTGATTTTCTTCTGGTAACCGTTATAACAGCTTTCAGTGCCATACATCCATATCGCTAAGTTCGCTACGGACATGAATTAGGTAGCCACAAAGCGCTATAACATTTCTTATGCCTGAGTAATCGTGGACCAGAATCTGGCCCAGTATGCTTGATTTACAAAAACTTGTTCATGGCTGCCTTCTTTTATTGGTACGGTAAATCACAGAAATTGTTGGCTAACCTCATGTGATGGTCTTAGACAGCTATGATTAGTATTTCAGGGCACTCTTCATATGCTGATAGTCCTTTCAGTAATAAATAAACAGATATTTGAGAAACTTGCAACATTGTGCTTGCAGTAATTATAAGCCCTTATTCTAAATGTGAGACTGACCTGAAAAACATTTTTTTATTCATTTTTTTCCTGATGGGAAAACTGAAATATTGGCAAAGTATGTCTACTAAACTGGACATCTTAATTTTATTCCTGTAAAATTAGTACTTTCCTACTGTTGCTAAAAAGAAAATAATCATATTATTTAAGAAGTAGAAAAACTTGTACTGGCTTTTCTCAGCAGCACTGCAGCTTTGTTGGGTTGTATTCATAATGCACATGGGTAAAATTACATATAGAAATGTTTGTTTCTTTAATAATTAAGAGTTCCTTCTCTTTCTTGCTCTTTTTTTCTCAACCCATATTCATTTTACGTACTTGGTATTATAATATGTCATTGGAAATACTCCCTTTAGCACATTTGCACTTATGTGGGAACCGTAAGCTGTAAGGACAGCAACCTTTTGCTGTGGCTACAGTTTATCCATTTCATCCTGCGCTGTTTTCTAAGCTGGTTAATGTTTGATAAAACTTCCTCCTCGAAACACCTTCTGCTATTACTATGCACAAGTGAAGCTTATTCCTCATTCGCAGCGGTGCTGGAGCTGATGGGAACGCTGCCCAGACCCGGGTGGTGGGATTTTGGGTCCTTTCATCCCTTTGCCACCCAGGCGTCACACGATGCACGCAATGGGATAAACCTTCGTGGTCTGCGCCGCGAGGCAGAGTCGGGTCTGAGAAGATTTGATGTGCAGAGCACGGCGTGCGGGAGCGGGTTGGCTCCGGGAGGGCTTTGCTGCGGGAGAGTGGCCAAAGCAGCATCAGAGCTTCGTCCTGGCCAGCGCTCCTGATACCCTTCTGCTTTGTCAAGTCCTCTGGACCAAACCTATTAATTACCTTCCTCAGCGATGTGAGGATCTGCAGCAGGCACGATTCAAGTAACATTTAAATATTTAGTTTCTCGTTTTCAGAACGTTATCTGAGCCTGACTCAGAGCCTTGTGCATTGCCGATTCATCTTTTAGAGAGAAATGGATGGATGAAGTGTGAAGGTCACATTGCAGCAGGGACCGCTTGTCCCTGCTCCAGTCTGTTCTTCCTCTGCAGTCAGTAGATGGAGGAGCCCGGGAAGCCGCCTGTGCCATCTGTGGTGTGGCCAGAGGCAGCGGGTGATGCCAGCCCTAATCTTGGCTGCAGCATTTGCTCCCGGTTCTGCTCAGAGACCAAGCAGCCCCCAGGTAGCTCGACACAGGGATCAGAGATGTCTTAAAGCCATTTTTGTGCCCTGCTGCTTCTCCCCTTCTCTGCACCATGCGTAATTCAGCTGAAATGCAGTGTCAAATTCAGTGAATGACCAGCTGAGTGAATAAAAGTGTGAACTGCATTCCCTCACTTAGAAATCTGTCAGCTCCCTCTAACCTTTTGGAAAATTGAAAGACCAAAGTGACTGTACTTGCAGAACATCGTAACAATAAAACGCCATTGCGAAGCAGGAAGCAGAAGCAGCACTGGGAATCCGGACATGCAGACGCTTTGCTCATACCCACAGAGGAAAACAGTTATATATTTATTTCTCATCTTTAAAAATCCCAACAGATTTACAAGACCAGGGCACCCAACCGCTTTGATTCAGGCCACAAGGTCTCTAGGATAGTTGTCATAAATCCCAATTTGTAAGGTTGCAGATTTTTCCCTTGTAGTACACAAGGCACGAAAAACCAAACAGCAGGTTAAGTTTTCAACATAGACTGGGAGACAGGTTTTCTCATTAAGACATACATTGTTTCAGTAATTCTTTCTTTTCCAGTGTAGTGCTAGATGCAATCTTTCTAGACCTTTTTTGCAGGTGCAACTTTTCTGCAGCCTAGAAGTGGCCATGTGGATACTTCTGCGCCCAGCAGTAATAACAGCACATAGCCCAGAGTGCCACGCATCACCTTCTTATCCCTCTGTGAAATAAGCCTCATGGCTGATTTTTAAACTCAAGTAGCTTGATTCAGACAGAGCGCCATTTACCTGAGCAAGGGAAGCAAGAGCCGTCTGTGCCCGTTATGCAGGAGGAATGACCGTCATTTCCTACTGACAGCATCACCCCAGATGGGAACACCTGGGACATAGACCACAGAGCCATAACTCTTCCTTCACCTTACAGAAGAGACTTGGGCAAAATGATGGAAAACCTTCACCAGGTGATGCATGTTGCCAGGAGTTTAGATCACCTTCCCTGGGGAATTGCGGTATCGCTGCATGCAATATTGGATTTGAGGTGGAGGAGGATTGTGGAGATTTATGATCAGCTTAGTTCCTTCAGCAGGACAGTCCTGATAGCTCACTGGTGAAAGCCTAAAGCAATACCCCTTGGCAGTCCTTGAGCTGAAGCTGCAGTAGGTGCACTTGAGCAATGAAATCAGCTCTGCCTCTACTCTGCCTTTTTAATGGTACACATTTTGTAATGTTTTTGGGGAATGATGAATTCTTACTGTCTGTTTGTACTGTGCCTGAAACAACAAGAACTGCTATAAATTGGCTGGGTCTAATAAACCCAATAAAAACACCCAGCGATACAGACTAGGTTACTAATACTGTATCTTGTGGGTTTTTTCCCAAAGTCTTCCTATACTTTTCACGGGACTGTTTTTGATATAAATCCTTTCCTTCAGTCTGTGAGCTCTATTTAGCCTTCCTCTCTCCATACAGTACTCTGATAACTTCAGTCCTACAGACCTTCTCTCCTGGAAATTCTATTAAGGTTTTCTTTTAGCAAAAGTGAGTAGCCCTTCAGAAATCCTTTATCAAGTCTGCTCTTTCCTGTTATGGTTTGTCTCTGCTTTTTTTTTTTTCATGGATAGCTGTAATTTAAAGCTTACTAGATCAATAAGTCTAAGATGCACAGCATAAATGGGAGAAGCAGACAAACAGCTGGTAAAGATAGGGGACAGCTGATTAAAAAGAATTCAGCTATAAAGCATTTGAGTTACTATTCTCTGCTGTGATTTTTGAGTTAGATTAAAAAAAGGGAAGGGGACACACAAATTGTAATTCACTCCTCCCTCAGAATCTCTGATTAAAATAATGGTGATTTTCCTCTTTTTCATGTCTCTAAATAAAAAGTGATTTTTTTTTTTTTATTTGGAGTAGATGTTTTAATCAATTACAAGTGAATTGGCTTAATATAGAGGTAGCTGGGGGAAATGTAATGGCAGGAAGTCTGGACCTGATGTAATAGCAGCATCTCTGGTCTTGAACTCTCTAAATCCAGTCCTGTGATAAACTGAAATCCTGAAAATAGCCTCTGTTTTATACTGATTCACGGCATAGGGATTTTCTGTTCTGCTTTGCAAGCCCTGGTGATTGTGCGTGGAACTGGGTTTGGGTTGCTGTGCTTTCTAGCTGAGGCACGTCTTGCAATCCTTGGACCAGGCTGCCACAGCTTTGTTGGGTTATACCCAGCTGGCACAAACTGTAGATCAGGCAATTTGCATTTGGCATTACAAATTGCAGTTGCATTCCTTTGTGAAGGTAAAGATGCTATAAAAGGCTGAGTGTATTGCCAGCAGGAGAGTAAACATTTCTAAGCTAAAGCCTCAATAGAAGTCAAGAAGGATTAAGGTGCCGCTGAAAGGAGAATTGAGGTTCCTAAATCACTGCAGAGCTTTAGAAAATGTTTTCTGTTCACATCAGAAACCATCATTTATTGACAAAGGGGTTGAACTTTAAAGTATATGTGCTAGTGAATTGTGTTTCAGTGAAATTGCGTACTTCTTTTGACAGGGAGGTTTGTATAAATGTTCTGTGCGTGCCCATAACCCAGTCCATAAAGACTAGAGATGTGTGTGGCAATAAGCATGTACATCTTATACATGTACATCTGTGTATGCTGAATTTGGCTATATATACACACCTAAATAGCAAAGAGATGTTACGATATGAATTTGAAATGCTGTGGGAAAGGAGGTGCATGTGCATGTGGAAGGATTGGGTCTGTCCATAGGGAAATAAGTCTGTCTGCAACTGGTGAAATGAGACCAGATAAAGAGATTATCAAGTAGTGACAAGAAAGAAAATAGGTTAGCTGAATTTCTCTTTATCACTTCTTTTCCCTTAAGACGTCTCACTGAATATCTTGTCATTCATACAGAGAGTCTTGAAAGAAAATTGCTTTTAAAGGTGACCCACAAAGGAAAAAAAGAAAAAATGGTGCTTGCGTGCTTCTTTTGCTCCTTGGTGGCATAGGAATATGGCCTGGCATTTGCACTGCGTATGTGTACTCTCTTTTGGGAGAGCAAGAAACGTATCTTAAAGCTTCAAAGTCTTCCCTGCCTTTGCTGCTCCCAGCCCGTAGCGGAGCATCCCATGGGTACAGAGCAGGGTGCTGAGCAGAGGCTGAAGCCCCCGGTGCACCACGGCTCAGCCAGGAGTGAATATCCAGGTGCTAGTGCAATAGCAGAGCTGTATCGTTCTGCGTAGGGCAGGAGACGGATGCAGAAATGCAAGTCTTTGTCAACGTGTTTGAAGTGGGGTGAACGTTATTGGAAAAAAACAGTTAAGGAATTTGTTTCCTCCTGAAATGCTTTTCTTTCATGGGCCTTTTTTTTTTTTAAATTTATTTTAAATGAAAGTAACTATTGAAAATAATTTTGAAATAGTGTTTCATATTAGTGGACTATAGGAGGGCAATAATGTAAGTGATGATTGATAAGATTTATTGTTTCTGGTTTTGTGTTATCTAGCGATTCCATTGAAAGCTGAATCTTATCTGTTTGGTACTATATAAACACTTAACAGGCTTGAGAAAGCTTGTAATCTAAGTAGACAAGAAAGGCAAAGAAAGAGAGGGGAAATAGAGGTGCAGAGAAGTGACTCGTTCCAAGGTCACAAACCAGACTTAGAATAAGAATCAGATCTTCTTACTTCAGCCCATTTTTCTATTCCATGGGGTATGTTGCTTCTGTTACTCAAATATGGAAAAACCTGTCCTTTTCCAGTCAAATGGAGGGCAAGGAGAATGAGATCAGACATCAACTCAGTGATACAGAGAAAAAAAAAACCCAAAGGAATTGTACTGCTAAAGATGCTATTTTCAGATAAATTCAACATATGACATACCATTACTCAAATTACAAATTTGTCTTTCTCTCTAGATGCAGTAAAGTGGGGAGAAAGATTCAGATGTAAAACTGCAAATTGACCATGCATTGATGAAGAAGCAGCTGCATGTACTGGTTAGAAATGAATTTTTTTTTTTTTAAATTAAGTATTTGTGTTTTGGATGTAAATTTTATTTACCTTTATTTCTGAATCATAACATTTTTCTATAGAAGCATAAACGTGTGTATATATTTATTTGTACATGTATGTATGTTCTGGAATAATTCCATGTGATTTTAATTACTTGAAGTATGTGAGCATGCTTTCAAAATCTGAAAGCTCTCTAATGGAACTTGTTTGTCTTCTCTTTTTACAAGTTAAGCAAACAGTAATTTGTTATTATATGTGTAGCTGAGCCCTAAGCTAGGCTTTATCCTGTTGTAGCATCTAATTGGTAAGGAGCTTGCGATTTTACATTTAAAAAAACCCTCAAATCTGTTTGGTCCTTCAACCTGTAGGAAAAGGTGCTGTAATTATTCTATTCTGATCCTTTCAAAGGAAGTCTTCCATTCTGCTTTCCAACATCTGGTGATGGTGGCCATCGGGGCAGTGAGTTACCCCAAAAACACCTGAGGGGCTGGATCCAAAGTGGTGCATGGACCTTGCCTTTCTTTAACGTACCCCTGGGGCACGTTGAAGAGAAATAGCGGAAGAGCAGGGCCTTAGCGGTGGCATTGCCAACAACTGTTCATCAGTGAAAAAAGGTCTTGGAGCCACGGAGTTATTTATGTCTCGGGCTTCTCTAGGACAGCTTGTTACCAGGGGATTTTAGTGCCTGTGGACCCTTCCTGTAGTGAGATGTGCTTGGAGGAAATAATCACACTGGCAAGGGATTTCTCTTTTTTTTTTTTTAAATCCTATTCATAAAAAAAACCTCCTATAATTTTGTGTTCTGCTTCTCATTTGTGGCTGCTGAAAAGGGAGTCTGTGCTACCAATATGTGGAGTTTAAATATGCGTGTCCCATTAACTTTTATTAATAGGATTTCTAAGGCTAAAGCTTTGTGTATAATGGGAATTATTTACACCGTAACTTTCTTTTGAGATACCATTTATTGGAATTTTCTGTATTCTGCTCACTGGCCTTGACTGCTGCAGAGAGCAGGGCTGAGAACATCGTTCTCATGTATCTGCTCCTGAATTTCATTTTGCATATTTTTGTGGTCTGTAAAATTCACAGTGACAAAGTTTAGATAAAATGTAGTCTGCCTTAATATTGCTTTAACTTTTTTTTAGTAAAACATTTTTATTCTTTTATTATACCCACTGATAAATTTATTTTTCCTTACAGCCAGTGATTGTTTCAAGTAGAGAATAATTTACTAATTTGTGATAAACCCCAACTAATCAGGCAGTGGGATTCAGATGCTGTGTGAATCTAGATCTCCCTAAAATCTGGTTATATTTTGATTCATCTCTCTTTAGGAGCAGCTCTGAACTGAAAAGCTTGCTTTCTTGTCAGTTTGTAAGTTAGCTTTTGAACTTTCCCTCTTTCAAGACCAGCCATCTGGAAAGGTCACCATGTGAAGGCTGGCTATTTTTTAGGTATGCATGAGCAAAGAGAATAAAGATTTACTCTGCTTTTCTTGTGGGACACTTTGTCTTGTTTCTTGTTACACAGCCCCCCAAAATGCATAAACTTTTGTGGTTTTTTTTTTTTAATTCCCCCCCGCCTTCTCCTGTATTCTCTATGAGAGTATCCCATGGGCTGAGCTGTTCCATTTCAAGGGAGAAATACTGGAAATGCAGGCATAACATTCCAACTGTAGATTTGAGCAGATTTCTATATAGAATCATAGAACCATTTAGGTTGGAAAAGACCCTTAAGATCATCAAGTTGAACCTAAACCTAACACTGCCAAGTCCACCACTAACCCATGTCCCTAAATGCCATGTCTACACGTCTCTTAAATACCCTGACCTTCTCCCTTGGCAAGAAAGGTCGCAAAGTGATGCAGCCTTTGTAACCAGCTGGACGCTTGGCGCTCAGTGCGTCAGAAATGTGTATGTTTGGGAAATGTGCTATTTTCTTCCCTTTGGTTCACAACTTTAAGTACACCCAATTTTCTAGTTAATATGCCGTTTCCTCTCCGACTGAACCAGTTTCTCACTGCAGGGATCAGCCTCGCGACCTCTTTGCCCTGCGTGACCAGAGGATGAACCCGAAGCCATTCAGATGGGGGCTTCAGATTTAGGTTAATATATGCTTCAATGTCTCCCCCACAAATAGCTGCATTTACTCGGGATCTTTTTATTTAAATGTATTTCTCCTCTTTGTCAGTTAGGGGAATTGTAATTAAGATTTTATTGCATTTAACTGTGTGATAAAGTTCCTATATTTAGAGTTTGTGAGTCTATTGCATTTTAAAAGATATTTGGCAATGTGAAAGTTAGCACTCATTTGTTTTCATTTAAAATTCAGGGCATGGTATGTGAAGCTGTATTTATAAGGAGGATACACCGTCATGTCATTTTCGACTTGCTTAAAAGCCAAATAACTGGTTAAGAAAGCTCCCATCCTGAGGAGAAGAAAGGGCTCATTAAAAACATTAGCTGATACAGAACAAATTGAACTTCAGTGCCCTGCATAAAGATTATAATAACTGTAATAATAAATGAATTAATAATGCATTAAAGGAGAATTCCTCCAGTCAGATTGTCACACGCTTATCTCTGAAAATTGACTTCGGTGAGGTGTGTCACATGAGCTAATGACCTTAACTGATGGATTTGGGACTTTTCCACACTCCAAAATCCACTTAAATCCATATTTCTGTACTTTTGACTGTCAGTCTTCTGGACAGACATGAAGTAAGCAGGACCATTTGGTGTTGCAAGCCCGGGGGTAGCTCTTTGCTGAAACAAAGCGATCTCTGGTTTTAACCTCAGGTAATCAGGGTTGGTTAAATCCTGACCACTTGCAAGGGAAAGCCAGGTTAGCAACCCAGTGCTGCAGGCTGCGCAGCGACACCAGAGGCACGTCTTGGGTCGATGGGGGTTCGAAAAGTGATACCATCTCCATCGTGTGAAGAGCTTCCATAAAATTGAAGCTTTTGGGTGAAGCTGACCTTTGTATGTATCACCAGCAAATTCTCCCTCCCGAAACTGCAGATGAACCATCACCAACCGCTGCTGGGTGGTACGACGGGGCTGTTCCTGCGCTCCGCGGGAAGTAACGTGGTCCGAGTGCAGCTCAGTCTGGCATCTTCCCATCTGCTTCCGAGAGGGCTGAACTGGGACAAGTGGGCATGTTCCAGAAGCGCTAAATGTGAAATAACCTGAAATAGCGTTGTGTCTGAAAATCCCACCGAATTGTGGGTTATAAATATCACGAGATTATCAGGATTTAGGAATAAATGGTCAAGTTCAGCACTGAAATACAGGTGTCCAGAGGATTTTAGCAGTGGAAGTGTAGGTGCTGGGGCATATCTCTAGACGTGGCAGGAAAGTGAGAGTTTGGGGATTTCTGCTGTCTCCCCTGGGCAAGGGTTGGGTTTTAATGGTTATTAGGCACCTGTGCTACGCTGGGGAAAAATTGCATTAAGGGAACTGATTGTCCAGACATCGTAAACTCATGCTGGTTGTAAACTGCATCTTTAAGCACCTAGTTACCTTTAAAATGAATCCATTAGTCACTTCGGAAAACCAAAACGGCTCTCCTAAACCTAGGTACTGCTGAAGATGGAGTTTATGTGAGTTGTGAGGTGATTAATTTTTAGAATCTTAAAATAATTGAGGCTGGAAGGGACCTGGGGAGGTTGTCTGGGCGCTTCCCTTCAAAAAGGAATCTATGGGTTCCAAATAAGAGATTATGGGGAACACTTGTCCTTTTCCTGTATGTCACACTGATGCTTCTAATGTGTCCCCATTTATACCTGCAAACAGGTATTTGTAGGTGTTAGTTTGCACGTGCAAATACTGAACTTTGCCTATGAAAGATATGAAAGCAAAATTCCTTCTGGGGTGCTTTTCTGGAGAATCATTGAAAATCCACCTTTGTTTTTTTTAAAAAAATAAAAATCTCATTCAGCATAAAAAGGCAAGAAAAAGGACAACATCAATGGGTTTCTTATCAGTGCTTTGCATCATGTTAATACTATAACCAACAGTAAATTATGTAGGTATTATACTGGAACAAAGGAAATTATACCAGGGGGTTTATTCCAGAAGACTTTGAGTTTGCTTGTCAAGTCATGCAATATGTGGTTTGCTTTATTTGCTGGCTAATGGGAGGCTAGCTGAACAGTTGCTTTAGTCTTCTCTTTCCCAATGCATTGCTTTACTTTGGTACATTATTTGATACATCCCAGAAAAACGGTAAGATATCAAATAAAGGTAATGGAATAATGTACCAAATTGTTACGGCTCAGACAAATGACCGGAGTGTTGCCTATGCATCACATGAAGTGGTCACTCGGGGAGCTGAAAGCCCAATTCTGTTTTTCAACCCTCCAAGCAATAAAAGACAGAGCAGCACTGAGGATGTTGAATTTTGGAGCAGAACAAACAGGTACCTGCAAGGAAGCTACTAAAATACTGATAGCCTGGGGCTGGCAACGTGTAACAAGGGAAATACAACTCTACCTGCCGAATGGGATCTGGTCCTCTATACTCTCTCTGATTTCTGTATTGACTGCTGTCAGAGGCAGGAGAAAGGGAAAAATGCTCAGGCTATTCTTAAATTTTTAGTAACGAGACTAGGTTCATTAAAGCTCCCATCAAATGGCTTTCAGTTACTATCAGTCTGACTTGTATTTGAATTGATGACCTTGAGATGAAAGGCTTTTTATTCTATTACCCATCTCCTGAGCCATCAAGTCTTTAATATGCCGTGTAAATTCAGTTTTCAGATGGTATTTCTTTTATATAATATTGTCATTTATTATTAACAATGTCTGATTTTGAGTGCTACTAGCTATAATTGTGCATAATACTACTTTTGTTATTCCTATTATTTCAAATATATCTGCTCTATTACTATATACTTCTAGACACAGAGAAAATAGATTGGTAATAGACTGTAATTCAGCTTTATATAAATGAGTTAATAAAATCACATAAAAATACAAAGTTAAAATAAATTCAGCATCGGCAAAGCTCATGTATTAGTTCAGTAAATTGAAATATAAAATTCTGTTTTGATGCTGAAATAAGCTTTCCTGCAAAGTACTGTGTGGGACTACCAAATGCATAGTAAATTAAGAAAAATGAATAAGAATATGTAATACAAACCATCACAATGAAGGAAGTACATTACATGCCGCCCTTTTCCTCCTGAATGGCTTTTTCCTAAAGATAGTATAGAGTAGACCATGTAAAGAAACCAATACATATAGGAGTGCTAAACAGAAGTGTAACGAGGTAGCTTTTTCTGTTTTGGTTTTATTTGAATGTGTTTCTTAGGAACACCTAAAACTGGCAGCACTGGGATAAAGAGGTGCCTTTTGTGGACAGATTCTTTGCAAACTCTTAAGTATGGGTAGCTAATTGTACATATTTGATCTGAATTGCAAGTATGTAATATGAATTTAAAAAGAAAGATAATATGAAGCTGGTGCTGTGCTGAGCAGCAGTAGTCCGTTGTGCCAAATTAAATGATTCTTTTGCCCTTATTTTGTTCCAGAGGAGATAACATTCCTATAAGATGTTATTTCTTGGTTTTTGACACCAAAAATGTTAGAATGCCAATCTGCCACAAGATCTTAAGGGGTCATCCAGTTCAGCCTGCGGGACCACACTGCATAGCCTGTCTCCAGGAGAGATGTTTGTGTCAAGGTCTTTTTAGAGGCTTCCAGCGATGGGTCCCAACTGCCTTCTTGGAGATAACGTATTAAAATGATTAACTACCTATATAACTCGGAAAGCTTTTCATAATATCTGTCCTTAATTTTCCTTTCTGTGAATTAAGCCAGTCACTACTCATGCTCATGAAGTACAACTGATTGTCGTTTTCTTAATTAAAACCTGTTATGTATTGGAATATTGCTGCTATGTCTACTTTTTAGTCCTCTCTCTTTATAGAGTGAACAAATATCCTTCTTTCTAGGTCATGTTTTCTAAATCTCATATGAATAATTACCTCCTGTGTCCTGTGGTTAACATCTGTTAATATTTCCCAAAACACCACTTGTCTCTCTGGCAGCAGACTCGCGTTGCTGACTCATGTTTAGGTTTTATCCTTGCTCACCTCCCTGTTCTCTCCCTATTGCTGCCTACTCGATAAAGCAGTTTTAAAGTTTGCACTTGATTATTTCCAAAATAGGTAGGACTTTGCATATCTTTTTATTAAATTATCTTCATGATTTCAGCTAGTTTTTTTTCCAACAAGTTGAGATAATTTGGTATGCTAGTGCTATTCTCCAGAGTGCTTGCAGACCCTCCGTGCTTCATGTAACCTAAGTTACTCATGAAAATATGAGTGCAAGTGGGACCAAGTGCAAAGACCTGTGGAGATACACTGGTGTGTTCCCTCAGTTTGGAAGTGGACAGTTGAAAACTCTTCTTTGAGTGTGTTTGTTAGTCTTTACTTCTATAAGAAATTGGTAAATCTACCTCAATGTGATAGCGGAATACGTTTGTCTATTCAAAATATATCTCATCTAATTCCTTCTTATGGTAGGGCAATTATCCTGATTAAAAAAAAAAAAAAAGGACAACTGGTCTGACATGATTAGTTCTTCACAAATACATTTTGTCAGTTTCTTCTCACTTTATATTCCTCTGGGTGCTTATAATTTCATTGTTTAATCATTTATTCCTGGGTCTTTCAATGTACTGAATCTAGACCGTGTAGTCTTCCTTTTTCCCATTTCTAACAATAGCTGCTATGTTTGACCATCTCTTACCCTCTGGGACCTCAGCCATTCTCGGAGAGTACTAAAAAGTAATTACTAATAGTTTAAAGAGAACTTCAGCTGATACCTGAAGTATTTCAAAATAAATTTAATACTTAATGACTTATTCAGCTATATCTTACCCACGCAGTCTTTAACTCTCTGCTCAGCTTGTGTTCCATGCTCCTAGTTAAAATGAATTATATTGAGAGCCTGGTCATGTAAAACATCTTTTTGTGAAGACAAAAGGGAAAAAAGGCATTATATGCCAACCTTTTATATGTGGAGCGTGATTTGCTAGTCTTTCCCTGTTAGGTAATGGACTAATGTTTCCCTTTTTCTTTTAAATCCCTTTTTGCAGGCAAGGTAGGAAGAGGGGATCTTGTCATCAAAAATAAAAGGTTCTTCAGTAAATTGCCATCTTTATTTTTTTGATTAATTACAGTTAATTCAACTACTGAAGGATTAGAAAAACTCATTAAGATTTATAAGAAGTATTTCTTATCGCTTAATTAGTCTTCATTAGTTGAAACGGAAGACTTGACGATTCATATTTTTGTATTATTCACCAAAAACATGTTAACCATACAGCATTAATATTGTTTCTATAAGTGCACCGTGGTTGTGGTTATGTTCTGCTATTGCATTTCCTTCTCAGCTGTATTTCCAGCACCTTCTTGCAGTCCTGGTGTCCAACCCTTGCTCTGGCAGGAGTGCTGCGGGCATGTCCTGCTCCAGCAGCCTTGCTTAGATGATGGGTAGTCACTCTGAGATGGTGCTTCTCAAGTCTAACAGCAGTAGGACTGAGAGGGAGAAGGAGGAGTTGCTCTGTTGGCAGCCTGAGCATCCGACACGTGGGGGTTTGAGGGGTGGGGAGGGTTAAGCTGCAAAATGTCTCCTGAGTTGGTATGCGCTGGGTTTTTTAGAGGCTTATAACTCAGTAATGCTGCGATGGTTTTTCACGATGATGGCAAAGGGCATGTCCTTGAGGCAGGTGGCATCCTGTGCTGAATTTGGAGGGGAAGGGAGACAGAGCACTTCCAGGAAAAGGGCTTAAGGATTTATAATATGTGCAAAAGAAAGCAGTGTATTTTTGCTAGTCTTCACCCTGGGAAAATGCAGAACCGTTTTGGTTGAAATGAGTTGAAAGAATCTGCCCTAAAAAACAAAACTTTGAGAGTCGGTTCACTCTTTAAAAAAAAAAAAAAGAAAAAAAAAGAGAAGTGTGGTGAGGGAGGAGCAAGTCCTCAGATGTAGAAAAGGCAAATGTAAAGGCCAATTCCCATTGTGGGTAGGGAGGAGGGCCAACACTGTGGCATGAATGAGCGAGGATGGACATTGGAGAGACACTCGCCAGTGACCGGGCCAGCAAGCCCTGCCCGAGGCTGCGGGGGCGGCCGCTGAGGCTCCAGCTGCTGGGAAGGAGCAGTCCCTCGGGAGGTGCTTCCAGGAACAACAGAGCTGTGGTTGAGTCTGCCAACAGACTAGATGACTTCTTGAGGTCCTTTCCAACACTCTGGTTTGTTGAGATAATAAAAATTAGATTTGGGCCAACTTTTGGAAGTGAAAGTTGTTACCAAAACGAGCTGTTAAAATGCTTGGTTTGTTTTGTGAGGGTTTTTTTCTGTGTGGGGAAAAGAAGTGTACAATCTTGCGGCTTTACCACAACATTATATATAAATGTGGATGCAATAAATTAATGCATTGGTTGCAATATTAGTTATAGATTTGGACAGTGTATTTATAGTGCTGTCCTCTGATGTCCACTATAACACAAGTATAAAATAGTAGAGAATATTGGAATAATAAATATATGGTAAATATAATAAATGTATTAAAAAGGTGTGATAAACCATGCATTATAATATTCTCTTGAAAAAGTACAGCCTATTTTTTGTTATGTTTTAGTAGTTTATTCTCTTTCCAAGTCCTGTCCCCATAGACCTCTACGTTAATGTATTTCATTCTGCTGAAGAATACTCACCTTTTCTGCAATGCCACTTTCCAGTTAGGTATTTCTGAGGCAGATTTGATAACAGGGTGCCTACAATTCTGTACTTTGGAATAAAGGAAATTATTTAAAACAAAAACAAAAACAAAAACCAAACCCAACACACTACCCTCCATGAAATGAAAAGATAAATTAATTTTCTGAAAGTAACTGAGCTATTGAATTCCTTTTCTACATTCATTCTTTCACAGAATAGCATAAGTAAATGCTAGAGAATGGAAAGCGATTAAAAATGTAAGAATTAATAACAAAAAGTAGATAAGCAAATGTTGTGTGTACAGATTTGCATCCTGTGGCATTGAGAGGATTAAAGAATTAATTTACCACTAGCATTTATTTTGGAAAAGTCCTGAGGCCAGTTCAGATAAATAACACTCCTAACGTGCGAGGACCCTAATGAAGTTAGTGGGACAAAACCAAAAGAGTCAGTTGAAGAAGAATTGGGAAAAAAAAGAAAAATCTATATTAATTTTTTTTTTCTTAACAGGTAAAATACTAAGTTAATAAAAACTATGGAGATTATGAGACTAGAAATTGGAATTGCAATTTTCTCTGAACGTAGTTAGTGGTAACTAGGGAGATTTTGAAAAGAAAAGTGATTGCATACGGAGATATGATTTGTGAACCAAATTATTACCAATATTTTATCTTGAGGCAACAGTAACTCGGTCTTTAATGATGAGGAATTGCTTTATTTTCTGACAGTCTGAAAACTGATTCTGACACCCTGATCCATCCTTGATTGGATTAACTGAATTGGCATTTTTCCAGAAAAGAACAAACAAAACACACGGCACCCATCCGGTGATGAGGCGACAGAGGCGGTGGTCACAAATCCCCCCCCCTCAGCCCGAGCCGTGGTGACGTGCCAGCTCTTATTAGTACCAGCCCTCCCTTTCTCTTCCCAAACCACATATGCTCTGCAAGGTGCTCGTCTCCCATGTATGACAAGTGCTGAGGGTAGTAACAGGAGAATGTTTGCAGACGTTAATGTTTGCCTGAAAGGACTGCTGCTTTCTCCTCAGTCATTTTATCCTGCATTATGGGTGCGTGGTATGTGCCCACATGGATTCCTGTTTTCCATGCCACCCGTGTACACTGGTAGACTTACAAAACTGTACCTTGGCTAACCAAATCAACCACATGTTAGAAACTTAAGCCTTGAAAGTCATTGCAACTCCAATTTCTAAAAGCCGATGTCTCATTACAGAATGACTTGCGTGCCTGAATCTGGCTTGACAGAGATGTGACAAATTACTTGGGGATTTTCTTTAAATGCTGCTATACTATTGACATATTTCCTCAAAACCCATCCTGTCATGCTAGATCAAAAGTTGTTGCAGTCGAAGTTATTCCTGTGTGGCTATAAGATAGGTTGTTGTTCAATTGTACTGACAGTCTGTGTTTAGTAATCTGTTTATTCGGCTGTGCCATCTTCCTTGGCTGTGGAGAAGGAGGGTTACCAAGTGGGCAGATATCTCTTGGAGATATCTCATTTTGCATTTTTCCTCACTACTACCTTTGAAAAAAGTCATTCGCTTCTAAATGCTTCCCTGCCAAGCTTAGCATTTCATATCCTGCCAAAAAAATCGCTGATTGAGTCTGAGTATGGCAAAAGAGGAAAAAGAGTTATTGCTAAGTGGCCTGATGCACTTTTTTCCCTCTAGTGTAGTTGCTGGTTTGTCCTTGCATACAGGGCTAAGGGTGAGTACACTATACCAGCTATTCAGTGCCTGAAATAATTTGGATGGAATTTATTATCATTAGCATGCAAAAGGGCAAAGCTGGTTGCCGCATGAGTTCATTACAAGGGAATTATTTCCTTATATACATTTAGTAAGAGTCAGCCCTAAGTGGTGTTGCCTCATTAAATTCAAGAACTTGGATACTGTTACTGCTCTTCCAGATTTAATAGGCATGCCTTTTCCAACGGGTTACTTTTCTATAATCTGCTGCATAGCATGCAGACACCCGACAGATGCTCAGTAGATTTCTGCATCTGATGAGGGTTGGAGCTTTGATAAATGTAAAGAAGGGCTGTCGGAAAGGCCTGAGGTGTGAGGGCGCAGGGATGCTACCACAGCAGATTTTGCATGTGCTGAGAGCTTGGGAGAGGCTGCTGTGAAATAAACATTGTTTTGTTAGGTGGTTATCGGGCAGCTTGCGTTGGCTGGAGGTCACCACGTGGTTTCTGTCGTCATACGAGAAGTTCTGTCTCCGAGCGAGGGTGAGGAGGACACCCACTAATAAGGGACTCAGCGTTATATCCTCAATGTGCCACGCTGGAAGACAAAGGGACACTGTCTATGCTCATAATCCCTCATTTGAAAATTAATGAACAACTGGCAGGCTACAGACGTGATGGCTATGAAACCTCTTATATTGGGCAAGAAATGCTTTCCCACTGCGTGCTTTCTGGTTAATGATTTAGTTTCAAATTTGAGTAAGTCTTTGTTGCTGTGCAGTGGTTCTGGGCAAACTAGTTTTGGGGGAGGGATAGACCTTTTGAAGGATGCTTCATGCCTACATTAGAGAAATACTTAGTTTTCCTAATTTTTTCGAATGCAGTGTCATGAAATCATGCAGATTAATGATGCAAAAGGTCTTTTTGATCATCTGTTGAACTGCTGTGTCCCTACAGGGTGATTGTTTTCATTAGCCATCTTTGGCTTACATTTCTACAATTCAGATTTATGTAAAAAGATAATAATACCCATACAGCACAAAATAACAGGGGAAGTAATTCTCTCCAGGTAAGTAAAAATTGAGCCTTTCTTACAAAACAAGATATTCTGTAATCTGTGAACCTAAAAGCCTGACTTGGTTTCCTACTGATTTGCGTTCCCAATCGCTCTGCACGGGGCAGTGCTCGCGCATTTTCTGTCTTCCCCAGCAGGCAGGAGATAACACTGGGTTACTCACAGCCTATGTTATGTACAGGCTGACTGGCTTGCCAGTAAATATATTGAGATTTGCCAGCCAGCTGCTCTCAAACAGAATTTACAATGTCCTTTTTCTCAGTGGAGTCACTAGTTTGAGTTTCTTTCCTTTAAACTTCCCCGTTCACCAGCGATTGAGGGGTTTGGGTAGATGGGAGAGGCTGCACAAGTGTAGAAAGCCTCATTTCCTCAACAAGCTGTCCCAGAAAATGGCATTTTTTCCTTTGCCAAGAAAAAAAGTAGTTCTCATCAAACCAATGTATTTCGACATTATAACCTTTATCCCCCAAATAAAGATGCACATTTTTTGCCAAAACCCTGCTCATTACACAGGATTTTCATTTCTCTCCGAAGGGCTTATGCTTGAGTTTTTATATGCAAGTGCGGTAGGTGAATTCCTGGGGTGGTGTGGGTGTACACAGGGTCCCCCAATGCCCCGGGGTGCTCCCATCCTGTCCCCACGGCTGGTGGGTGAGGACGGAGTCAGCCCCCGCTGATGGGGGGCGACGCGCCTTCCTTGGGGGGAGCTGGAGGGGAGCTGGGGGGGAGCTGGGGGCTACTGGATAGTTCAGCATTTTTCAGTAAGGCTCTGAAAACCCAGCCTGGCATCCACTGAATAAATGATAACTTCTCCCTGATGTTCTCCAGGTGATAATTGAGGCATTTTACTTTTTAAAGCAGCATTTTGGGGAGCAGTGGCTTTATCAAAGATTTCAGTGCGTTGGTGTCGTCAAGGCACTGGTGGAAGCACTGAAATGGCGATATTAAGAAAGCGGTGCAAAACTTTTTGCTTGTTGCTTGTTTTGCAACGAAGAAAAACTGAGGCCAGCTCTTGATGCCAGTCATTATTAAATGCTTTCTTTAGCAAATGGGCTTGAATACATAGTCATTCGTCTCCCTCTAAACTGCTAATGCTTTTGACATGTTTTTTGAAGTTCCCATCATGAGCTGTAGCCTTTGGACTCCCTGTGGTTTGCTGGCAAGGGCCAGACCTGAAACTTTATTTTTCCTTCTTGTAGTACGTATTCAAAATCAGTGAGAAAAGGTTGCTTGGTATTAGGATTAACTTGAGCTTCAGTTTCTCTTCACTCCATTTTCTGTTCAAAGTCATTCTCACACTTGCAAGTCAAGTGACCTGTCATTTAATGCTGTGTCCGATGGAGAAGTGCTGGGTCCCATGGGAGTCAATAGCCGGAGTCCAGATGCTGGTGATGGGAGGATGATTGCACCACGAGGCAGCAAATGAGTGTTGTGCTGTCGCTTGATGAGAAATATATCAAAAAAAGGATCATGTTTCTGTGAAAATAATAAGAAGTAGAGAATAATATTTTAGATGAAAGGTTAAAGGAATTGGATTTATTTGGGATTGTGTGTGTGTGTGAGAAAGGGTAAGAGAGTGTTTTACTGCCGACTGGTAGATCTGCAAAGAATAAAGATTTTCAGTCATAAAGTATCTAATTAATGCCATTGATTCATCTTTTTATGTGAGTTAAGTGTCCTTTACAGATCATATATGGATATCATATATATTTATATATTTTATATATATGTGATAGAAAAAATAAATACTGTATTCTATACCTGTATTACCAGGTAGTGAGCTCTGACATCCAAAGCACAGGTTAGCACCCTGCTCCTTATGGACTAACGAGGTGTTAATCCCTGCACCGTTACTGTGTGTATATATAGGAATATTATTTTGGTATTAATCTCTTCAGACTTCCAGGACTAGTCATCATACCTCACTTCATTGACAACAAGTAGTCGTAACGTAAGGATATAGCTTAATAAATGATTAGGAATTGTTATTTTTTGACGGTTTCTATGTAGGTGGTTGTTCAGTTCCCTGCTGAGTTGTCCAAATTAGTGATCTGGATGCATTAGATAACATAATTTACTTGTTTTACACCAAGACATGAGACCAAAGCTCTTTTCTTCCTATTTCCAGTGATAAAATCCTTGGGTTTAGACAAATTGTCAGATTTCTCTGACTCAGTTGTTTTTTTTCTGTCTTGAAGTCTGCCACTTTCACCCATCTGCAACCCATCTCCGCTGCCTATTTGAAAAGAGAGCTAAAAATACTTGCAGGCATTATCTCAACAGTCGGTTGCGGAGAGACAGCAATTTGTTGACGTATCAAAGGCAGGTGCACACTGACATCCGCTAGAGAATATAGAATGATAAAAAATAATTCACTGATTGAAAATTTAATTAAAAAGAAAAGGTGCTCCATCTCATAAATTGGTAGAGGGTCTTCTGGTGAGTCCTGAGATCTCCCTGAAAGGAACCTGGTCGTCTCTGTAATACGGATTTGCAGCCTGGATACATTCAGTGTAGAAAAATGCCCATGTAGAAGGTCCTTTCATGTTGGTCAAAAAGAAACTCTCTTAGGGGCCAGCATAGCCTAGTCCGTACTTGTTGGAAGTGGTCGTACTTGAGTAGTTTTAGTTACTTATATGCTACATGAGCCTCATGGTACTTTCAGTAGTTGGGCTGTATAAAATTTATTGGTAGGCCAAGTGTCCCAGTTTGAAGCTGATGTTAACAGAAACCCTTCTAGAAAGTGAGTGCAGATGTAGGTGATAGGATAATGGTAACTGTGAAAATCAAAAAAGAAAAGCATTGGAAAAGCTTGAGATTGCTATGACAGTCAAAGACAGAAATGAGCTGAGTTTGGGAATACATTTTAAAAATATTTAAAATATAATTTGCTGTAACAGAAGATAGAACTTAAAATCTTTCTTGTTCAAGTTCAGCTGACTTCTTTTAAAAGAAGAGTTCATTGAATAAAGGGCAGAAGTATAAACCCAGATATTTTAAGATCAGGCTTTGCAAGTACCACATATAGGAAAATACAGTGCTAAATGCTTTCCCCTTGACAAATGTGGTTCTGCTGCCATATGATCCATATTTCCAGCTCTGGGATGTATCACCCTGCAAATTGCAAAACGAAGTATTAAGAAATATGCCTTGAAAATGCGCCAGCTAAGTTCCTTAAAAGGATCTGAGGAAAGATGACTCACTACTTCAATGGCCATTCATTGCATCTGCGGAGCATTTCAGGTTAAATTCTCTGAAACAGTCATGATTTCTTGTAGCAGCTCCTCTGTGTTGCAGAGCCGGTGCTGCAGCAGCAGCCCATTGCTGAGGTCCTGGTGAGGCGGGAGGAAGGGAGGTGGCATCATCCGGGAGAGGGATGGGGGGCCAAGAGAGGCACCTACAGCCATCCTGAGCCGTGAGGAGGAGCACCGAGGCTACCCTTAAGAAGGTTTGAAATTTCTGACTTGATTAAAAGCTGATCTAAAGCAGGCTTTGGGTATCAAATGGCTGGTTAACCACTGGGGTCACCAGAAAGGAGCATATGTGAAATATTGGCTTCGTGTCCCAATGTGCTGCTTATGGTGTGTGAGACAGAGCCTGGGCATCGCAGTGATGTATCGGACCGCTTTGAAATGTTTGCAACCTGTTGATGCGTGGGCTGTAGTCGGTATTTCGTATCTATGTCCGTCTCTCCCTCTTTGCTCTCTTTGCTGTTTTGTATGACAGAGCCTTGTTTAAAGCACATCTTGGTATAAGATCAGGGTTTTTTTCTATTGAGTCAGTATTTCTGAATTTCTGTCTTAGCCCAGATGTTTTGTGGGTTTTTTTGTTTTGGTTTGGTTGTCTTTTTTTTTCTTCTCTCTCTCTCAATAAAACCTGCTTTCTCAATCTCTCACTGCTGTTCCCCTGCAAGCAGCAGGCTCCTAGGGCACAGCTACGCCCGACGTCTCTTCATGGCTCAGCATACCGATGGGGCAGAGCTGAAGTGACAAATGCTGAGCTAGTGCAAAGCTGAGACACCCGAGTTTATTCTCAAGTGACTGGTGCTTTTTTTTTTTTTGTTAAAATACATATAAAATAACCTTTACCGGAACAATTCCTTTTAACATTTCTGTCGTCTTGGTCATGTAGGACTTTGATTTTTGCCAAAGTTTATTTCTGGTACGGAGTGCTTCAGTTTTGAAGAACCGAAATTCAGGTGCTCTGTAGGAACTTACCTTTCAGAAAACACTAACTTCATCTGCTGAAAAGCAGATCCTTTTAAGCATTTATCAGATTTTTGGAGTATTCTACTACAACCGTTTGCAACCTTGAACAGTCTCAGCTGGCACGGGTAGGTAAAGCCACCAGGAATGTGCAGGCGCTCCTGCCTAATGAGCTCCGTGTTTAGCTGCTTTGGTATGTGCCAGGTTTTGACTGACAGCCTTTTTTGCCTCCTTCTGAGCGGAACCAGCTTCTTTCTGCCTTTTCAATAAACGGAGAGAGCTGCGCATCAAGGCAGTGTCTTTCGTGGTTATTTCTCATAGCTTCTGATCCATATTTAAGGAATCTTTACTGAATTTTTCTATTTGGTTGGGTGCACTGATATATATTTGCTTCCTTTGTTCAATTATTCATTTTTCTTCTTTGAACCTTGAGAGAAAAATAAAACGGGAAGAATCCAGTTACATGTGCTTCTAGTTTTTGAAGATTCATCAGAACTGTGCCATAGTCTTTTGCAATTCCTTATGGAGGAGGGATCCAAACTCTGCTGAAGTCAACGTGAATCTCTTGCTAACTTTCATGTTACCTCAGTGGTCATTCTGCCTTTGGCTCTATATGGACAGTAAGTAAAAGTAAATGTCAATTATCTTTTCAGACCGAGGTGCTTGTAGAGATACCATACTTAATGGGACTGTTTTAGGTTGTTGTCGTGAAAGCTCAGAATAAAGGAACTTAAATAAAATATACATATTTTATTCCTATTACTGGAAAAATCCCATGTTAAGAAGTTTATGTGGGACAGGTGGAGAAGAGGAGGAAGGAAAGATGAGGAGGGAAAGCAATCCATAGCTTAACAGTGGTTGAAACTGGGGAGGGCAGAAAAAATGCAGAGAAGTAAATGTACCTGAAAAGAAAAAAGAACATTTATTTTCTCATAAACATCAAAATAGGAATGCAAGTTGACATACCATCTTCTAAATCCCAATAAATTTGGATGAACTCTCTTCTTCTCTAGCATGTTCTGTACAAATAAAGTTCTCACTTCGTCTGGTCTGAGGCAGAGGGACAAAATCCTTGAGTACATCCCAGCAAATTTTTGGGTTGCAATAAGAGGATGTGCTAGGGCAAATGGACACATGTCGATGAATATTATACATGTTGCTGTGAGTGTCGATGCATATTACTCGTGTATGAAACTGTGTGGAAAATAATATAAGTTTTCTTGCTATCTGCTGTTAGGTGTGATTGAATGGAAGAAATGCTGTGATGTATTTTACAAAGTTTGTATAATGGCCTTATTTCCCCTGAGTTTGGGAAAGAAGGGGAATATTCTATTTACCAATCACAGAATCAATTTTAATTTTAGGTATTGATTCCTTTGTCTCTGTCAAAGTGTTTTGTATTCTTGTCAGTCTCCACCCTGAAATCCAGGTCTTTAAGTGGAGCATGTCTGTGAATGTTCCACAGGTGTGTGTTTTGCAGTGGTAAACCAATATTTTCCTTTACAGAGTACAAGCAGAGCAATTTTGCCTCAGGTAAATTCTTTCTCCGGGAAAACCCATTCAATAATGCTTCAGGGCTTGTATCTCAAGATGAAACAGAAATCTGTCTTGCTGGTAAGATATGAGTAAATTTTCATGTCTATGACAGCTGAAGGAAAATTAAAAATTATGCTCTGTAAGGCTGGGGGGAAGCAATGAAACCCTCAAAATATATATAGTTTTTCTTAACTCTTGATGTGAATTTCTATCTCCTGTGAAGTGCACTATGTAGCTCTCTCAGACCCATTGAGCTTTTCCCTATTTGCCTGCTGGATAAACTTCTATTGGATTTCTTCCCCTACCACTGCCTCTCAGCCTCTGTGAAAAGGCAGGGTTACGGCGAGGCTGTGCTTGCTCGGGGGTCTGAATCTGGCAGTGCTGAATGATGTCGGGTATTCTAGGGGTTAGGAGAGAGTTTTTGCCTGCCCTGGGGTTTCCCTGGCGCGATGCAGGACTCCCACATGTCCAGTGCTGCTCATTTTGGTGACCAGCGCTGTTCTGCTGTGTTGGATGTATACGTTAACTAGCGGGAATGGGTACGCATTGGTTGTCTTTAGAAGGAAAAGAGACATTTATGGTGGTGAATTTTCTTATTCTAAGGTAGGTGCTGTGTTTTTGAGGCTTGACTATAAAGAAGACAAACATTTGAATTTCTTTTTTTCTTTTTTTTTTTAAATGTAAGGTCAGAAGCTTGACTAAGCAGTAAGTTACACACCTGAATTTTTAATTCGCTTACTTTTCTGTTTTGATAGCTGAATTTTTTGTCACTATATGGTATTAATGAGGTTTGGTCTTCCTCCTTACTCAAAGCTGGCGGTTTGGTCTGCTGTAGCTTTCCAACCAGCATAGGCACCAGGATGGCACTCGCGGCAGTGTCGGACTGAGGTGGCTATGCATCAGCAGCAGAGCAGGTGACTGGCTTATAATTAGTTTGCATTTCTTTACGGCTCCTCTTTTAGGCGGGGGAATTGCATAACTTAATGTGAGTAATACTAATTATTTTGGATCTGTCATTGCACAACTGATGATGAATAATGTAGATACTGCTGTGATGCTAAATGGAATTGTTGGGGATTTTTTTGCCTTTTCCGCTCATCATCTGTCTTGAAGTATTGTGACATTGGATGACACAGATAAACTTGAATTCTGTAATTATGTTTTATTTTAATGATCCTGGAAAATATTCAGTTTTGCATGTTCTCGTTCAATGCGGCTTGATGAGTCTTCCAGCTTTCCTGTCTGCTTAATACACTGCTGACATTTCTCCATTTGGATAACAAGATTCAGTAGGATAAAACTATCTTCAAAATGCTCCATGCTGGCATATTTAGGTTTTCATATTAATGGAGCTATTTTTGTGCCGTTAGATCAATGATTTCTTTCCATTTATTTGTGGAAGGCCAGGTCAGGCCCATTGCTAAGCAAATAACACCAGAAGACGAGGGGGGAATTTCAGTGGCTATGAATTTGATTCTTCTAAAAGAGTTCACCTTATTTTCCATGAGTGTTGGTGTGATTAGGATTTTTTGTATTGCTGCTTCCAGAAAGCAAGCTTTAAGCCCCCTTGTATAGGCTTTTGCATTTGCAACAAAAATCATATTTGATGAAAACAGTGACTGAAACCGCAGGCTTCTCACCCCCTCCTGTAAACTGTGCACAGAGTCAATTGAGTATGTAGCTATACAGAAAAAGCTATGGTTAGGTGGGATCTTCTCAATTCTTTCCACAGTATGCCAGCAGAGCTGGCTGCCTTGCTAAAGAAAAGGCAGTTATGTGGGGGGGGAGAGGAATTTGTGTATATTCAGCTTGGCTGGCTGAGCTGACGCCCGAGTTACGAGAGCTCTGTCCATAACATGTCCAAACTGGGGTATTTTTAGAGTGAAGTTGATCTCTTCAGGCACAGACACTTATGAATTTAACAGTCCTTATTTTCTCCCTCCCCCTCCCTCTTTTTTTCCCCCTGTGGCTGTTTAATATTAAAAATGCTGCATCTTTTGGTAGTCAAGTCAGCAGGGACCCTCCTGCGGCAGCGGAGAGCGGGATGTTAATTATCAGCGGGACGGGGTTCCCAAGCCCCTTGCCAGAGCGCTGCCTTTGAAGCGGCCGGCCCGGCCGGCGCGGTCGCTGCGCCATTGCACCTCGCCACGTGCTCTCAGAGGGTTTCGGGCTCTCCATGGGTGTGCACAGGCTCTGTTGGCTTTCACAAGCTCTGCGAGTTTGTCCTAGTGGAAAAGATGCCCTAAATTTGCTCTGGCAGTACGGAAAGCTTAGCCTAATTTTCAGAGCTGATTTCTGTAAAAGGAGGACACACTGATGGCCGACTCTTTCCCAGAAGGGAAGGTTCGAAGGGTGCTCCTGGACTCCAGAAAGGTGATTTAATTCAATCTTAGACTTGGAAATAAATCTGAATATATTTTTTCTTTATCCAGTTTTATCAGCGTGCTTGGGAATATGAATGACACATTTCCAACCATAGTTTTCTTCCTCAATTGCAGCTGGAAGGGCTATGGAAAAGGACTAGGAAAAAAATCGGCTGTTTGATGATTCTTGCTATAGAAGAGTCCTTTAAAGTTTACCAACTTAACTGCCCAAAGTCACGAGTCGTTCAGGGGTGATGTGTGTTGCAGTACAAACCAAGTTGGTATTTCCAGAAAATAAGTGAATTCAAGACATATTTATTAGCTCTATGGCTTGAATTCAAAGATCTTCAAATGAGAAAGTAAGCGTTCAGTTTTCCCAGTAGAAACATTTATAACAGGAAGAAATAGTTTGAAAGATTGGCCTTTAATTTCTAGCCTAAGGCCAAACAGAGCAATCACATATAGACGTTATCAGATGTATTCTCCGTATAGAATGGTAGAAAAATCTCTTATGAAGCATCAGTTAACACTATCACATGATTTTTAGATATGTAATTACAATCATGCTGCATTTAGCAAGTGTGAATACTTACATTCCAGTGATTTGTTATCAAATTGGACATGGGGCTTAATTTAGATTAAATTCAGAAACTTTGTGTTTGAAAATTGCTCTGTACTTTATGCCTTGTAGGAGGCAGAGGGAAAACATGAGAAGATGGAGAGGAAATAAACACCCCATTTGTAGAGACAACGATACACTTATTTTTCTTTTTTAATTTACAATAAAGGTCCATGTATGATAATAGAAACAAATCAGCCTGATGTAAATCCATTGCAAATCAGAGGTGCACTACATATATCAAAAGGGAAGATTAAGGACACTAACCAGAGTCCTGTGGAAGTTGTTTTTTAGAATTGATTATTGTGAGACTGAGCCGAAGTAATAAGCATGAAATACTAATTAAGCTACTGGTATATTATGAAATAAAGGTGTTTTAGCATTAAGAAATGAAATTGAACCAGATTTAGAGAAACACTTCAGACTATTTTGTGCAATAGGCTAAAGCAAATATTGACTCACTAGTATGTTAATGCAAATAAATTAAATTATTAGGGATTAGTGACCAGTTTAGTCTGTAGAGAATCCAAAGCAGAAAGCTTTAACCCTTTCACTAGTCTTCCTTGACTCTTTTATCTTTGGCTGTAGCAGTGATCATGTCTGTCTTCTGCACCGAAGCACTAGTATTCTCCAGGGACGTCTTTGGCCAAATTAGTCCATAATCTTTCATAATACGCTCTCCAGAGGGTCTTATTACTAAATGCTCTTGATAAGTAATAGTATATGCAAAGTAGGTCTGCACTCGTAGGTCCTGTCATGTCATAAATGAATGTGAAATTTAATGGGGAAGCGGTGCTATAGTAAAACCTCTATTAGCTGAACCTAAGTTAGTAAAATTGTTATAATCTGAAATTCAGACATGTCCCCCAGCTTATCCACACAGCCATGGATTTTCAGCAAGTCAGAATCATTCTCCAGGGGCACGCCATTTTTGTTGCCTGGGTCCTGGTGGAATGAGGAGAAGAGGGAAAAGCACCAAAGGAATAAGAAATAGTGCGCATTTTTGCCCCCTTTGGCAGGGTGAACTCGGTGAAGCCGTGAGGAGGTGGAGAGGGGTGAGGAGTTGTGCCATGGAGGTGGGAGGTCGTACTGAGCCAGGTATTGGCACTATCAATGTGACCTTATCGTGTCTGTTAGACCATGTGGGGAAGTAGGAGGACGGAATCGCTGGAGAACTTCTGGTTTTTGTCATTGGCACTGATTCCTCCAGAAAGGAAAATCCTGGATTTTCTCTCACTTGTGTTTTATTGCACGTGGTTTGTAGCTCCTGCCAGTTGTCTCCGGGCTGGAGCCATGACGGGAGCTCCTCCGTATGCCCCGAGTCTCCCCAGTTCCCTGGTTTTTATAGCAGCAGTGAGTGTCGGGAACCCAAGTGGCAGTCTTCACTTATATCCCGGTTTCCCGGTGTCGTTCAGTCTGCGCTGGAAAGGCCGCTGAGTGTGGAAGCTGTGGGCTCACAGCTCACAGCGCAGTGTTCCCCTCTCAGCTCTTACAAAGTGTTGAATTCCAATAAATTCACTTTGCTGCTTATCCCAGCTACTTATTGATATTACTTGGGTTTTGCGCACCTCATCGGTTTTATAGGATCACGGGCTTTGTCAATTCTTCTGTTAAAGAAGAATTGTAACATGTAACATTTATGAACTGGTACGTGGCTGATTTAGGCATCCTTTCGTTTGTAATTAAAGGCCTGGATTTCCTGGCAAGTTTGGAACAAATGCGCCTCAAAATAAGGCTTAAATTCAGGCCATGTATTGTTATTAGAATAGACCTGTGCACCCCATGGGAAGTCCAGGGAGCATACTCATTGCACACAGGTCCCATCCTGAGAAACTTGTGGTGTGAATAGAAGTGTCCAAAAGGTGGAAGAAGGTGGCACGTTGTGGTTCAGTAAGATCACACTTAAAGTCTGTCAGAGTTGGGAACTGGATTTCTGTCTCCAGTCCAAGACAATCTCCTTAAAAGCACCACAATGATTTGGGAAAGCAAAGGACTGCAGTGACAAGGTCACATTTGAGATTTGTAATCCACATCATCCTTTTCTGAGCTCACGTTCTGCCCTCGCAAGCATTCCACTGAGCGCAGGAGAAGCGCTGGTTTGTGTGTGGAGCTGGTAGAGTCGAAACGCAGACTGACGTGGACCTCAGCTGCCCGCTCCTGCCTGGAGAGCATTCGTTTAGGTCTAACAATTTTGCTAGTGCACCATATATATCATTAGGAATCACTAGGCTAATTTCTTGTTTCATTATGGATGACAAAATAAAACATTAATAGGTTTTTTAATATGAACTGGAAGTTAAATATTCATCATTTCTTATTACTTCAATGTCAGTAAGCTTTTAATATGCTGTAACTCAAAAAGTCTTCTCCCCACTCTCTACTTGTATCGTTTTAATTTATGAGTGTGAAGGTCATATGAGCATTGCTTCTGGCCCATTTCATTCCTCGGCAGCTCCCAGCTGTACGACATGTCATCGTGTGTCCTGGTGGATGGCTACTCATACGCATCGTGAACGTTACCTGACTTCTGGTATGCGCTTTGGCTTTGGGCAAACCTCTTCCTAAAGCTGGACCGGTCCTCAAGAACTGCTTTCCCAGTATGTTTCAAATGTGTGATATATAGAAGAATGGCCGTGCGAGATGGGGGAACATAGGAGAAAAGAGAAGCATTGGGCCGTTCACGTGCATGTAGCATCCCGAGGGATTTGCCGTATGGCGTTGTGGTGGCCGGAGCTGTAAGGGGAATGCCATGTTCATAATATAACAACAGTAGCCGAGGTGAGAGGGACCGGCTTTGCAATTTCTTTCTGAAAGCTATTTGTGTCCTCCCTTTCACCTTCACAGCCCTTGTTTGGGTTTGGATGTTTATCTCGTTCCTTCATCCTTCCAAGCCAGCTTTCATGCAACTACTTTCTATCCCAAATTCTCACTTCAGATTTGATTCTGTTCCAATACGGTGTGTTCAGATTTGTTTCTGAGCGAGTGTGCTGAAAACATTGACTGCCCATTGTCCTTCAATATGAAGTATTTTACATAAAAATTGCATTTGAATGCCGTATGCATTTTTATGGTATCTTTCCGCAGGACAGGAGCAGAATCTTCATACACATATAGGAAGTCGTCTTTGTGTCTTAGTCTTACTTAGAACCCAGTCATAACCAAACCCTGCTAGTTAACGCTGAAATACCATAATCATTGGTTTTGTAAATGATTGTATGTCCCTGTAAGTGTGGTCTTAATTCTGCTGATGAAGATAAGCAGCAATGTGAAAATCAGTATTGAAAACAGGGGGGCTTAAGATGGGGAAAAAGGTACAAAGGTTGATTTTATTCATTATGAATAACCGGTAATTATGAATAATGAGATAAACAGGCCTGTGATTCAAGCTTCTTGTCATACAAGTTGCATCCTGTGGATCTGGGGCCTGAATTTGCCGTTGCTAGAGCACAACGGCACCTCTGCCATCCTCCTAAAACTAGAGCGACCAGGGAGCGCTCAGTGCAGGTCCTGCTTATGGGTCCTGGTCTCTGCCTGCCGTCAGCACAGTCCTCCACGCCGAGTGAGCCGGCTGCTGCCCTGCCATCGCTGTCCTCAGTTCCATGAAATTCCTCATTGCCCTTTTTGGTTCAGCTCTTTTGGATTGCTGAATGCAATGATCATAAGATCCTGGGAAAATAACTGTTTCATTTTAATAATCTAAACGCAGTTCATTGCACCGAAGCTGTAATGACAGGTATAGCGCGATGTTATGGTTTTATGCTATATTGCATCTGGGCATTTTCAAGTAATAAGTTCCTCACATCCAGGTTAAAGAGAATTCTTTATCAGGTACATGATCTCCCCTGAAAGAAACTGCAGATTTTGCTTTCTGTATGACTAAATAGTTTGCTATCAAGAAAAGCAAACTAACTGCTAAGTTTGTGCAGCGACAGATCTGCAGTACAGCAGACACTTACCTGGCGAGGCGACTGCTGTTCTCTGACCGACTGGATTTTGTCCGTAGGCGGTAGTATGCCGAGTAGTAAAATGAAGTTGTCGCTAGTGATACAACCTTAGAATGAAAGATATTTTCTTTTAATACAAACAGACTTCCTCTGAAATCCAAATTTCTGACACAGATGAGATACAAATGCTAATTTCTTTCTGGGTGTTGTGTTCACTACCATGAGCAGGGCCACGGGTGATTTCAGCGTGGTGGGAAGGACCTGGAATAGCAATAGTCCTAGAGAGAGACTCCAGCACTTGATGAAAAAAAAAACACAATCAATTAATGGATAATCAAGTGTTAATAATTCAAATGAACTTGTGGATGAATGTTGTTAATATTTAAACATTTTTCTGATAGATTAAAATTGATCACATTATTACCTATCTATCTGGAGGCATCCTAGTGATAAATTCAAGTCTACCTCCTGATATAACGGGTTTCTGTAACGTGCTTCAACACCAGCTTATGTTTTGTGATTCAAAAGATGTTGAACGTATTTCCTATGTGTTATCTACATTTTTACAATCATTTGGGGAAAAGAATGTCAATATCTGCAATGAAACACGTTCAAAAGGAATTGATTTTTTGTTTTGGTTTGATGTTTTTGAGAACTGAGGGGGTGTTGCTTTGCTGCTGCTGCTTCATGTGACAAAGCAAGAGAATAACCTGGCCCCAGCAGCGAGCGCAGGCGATGCTGGGGTGCGCGACCCGCGCCCCAGCTCTGCCAGTGCAACGTCAAGTGCCTCTGGTGCAATTCTGGTCCACTGCAGTGGACAGGAGACTCTTGCAGCTGATATGCTATTTGTGTCACGGTTACCCAGGCTGGCTGTGACATCTGAAGTCTTAAATGAAAGAAAAGCAAGTCTACATGAAGGTGCTCTTTTAGGTGTATGAACTGAATGCTTTAAAGAGAGAGTGCTCATGCTGAATTTATAAAGTGATGTCTCTTGATTACTCCAGCCGTTCCTCCAAAGATTCTGCGCATGTCCATTTTAAATTATTTTTCTTGCAGTATTTCAGTCCTATAAATTGCTTCAACTGACACTGCAAAAAGCTGGATGATTACAATTTTGTCATGAATTTTATTCGTAAATCCTGAATGCAGTAATAGGATGTTTGAATTCCTCACTGGACTGTATTTTTTGCTAAGGGCAATGTCTGTTATATTACAGGAAGAAATCACCTGTTTCATCTCTCTTGATCTTTCCCTTTCCAGCCCTCTGCCCTTTTCATATCATAGCTACAGCTGCAGATATTTTTATTTTATTTTATTTTGAGATGTAAGTGAATTCTCCCAAATCATCTGTGGCATTACAGATCAAAATGGTTATTGCCCGTGTGAAATGGCAAGAGTGAGAGGTCAGGGAGCCTGAAGAAAGAGCTAAAGAGCTTTGGTTGTACTGAACTGGGTGTAATGTTAGTCGAGGTGGACCAAAGTGGCCTGGGTGGAAAATGGCAGATTGAGTTGGCTGCATGCAATAACGTATGAACCACTTTGGAAAATTTAGTAGGTACTAAGTCAGCAAAGGAACAGGGCACAAACTACACAAGATTATCTTGGAATAGAGAATAAATGGGAAGGAAGCATCTTTATTTTATAATCTGGACTCTTACACATGCATTAGTTTTCCAGGTAATTTTAACCTCATAGATTCACAGCAATGAATATATTTCAGTCTTGAAAACATGGCAGTTCTCCAAGTCCTTAGAAAAACTTGTTTCTGTTGTCCTCATCCCTTTTCCCAATTCTCCTTTCAGCTCTAAATGCAATGTTTTATTTGCAGCATTTTAGATTCCAATAGTTAGTGCTTTATTCAGTGACTCCTAAAGAAAGACCAGGATAAAAATTAGGACTCATGAGGGGATCTAGAGATTCACAGGTTTTTGCTTTCATTGAAATTCTGCTTTGAGGTACCAGATATTTTGTGTTTTATGTCATCTGGGTTTTTGCTGTAGTTTGCTCCTGTAACGGATACGTTGTTTGCTACAACTCGCACCACAACTGTATATTGTTTGCAAAACGCACGGTCACTCTCTTTTTAAATGCTCTGACCTCTAAAGCTGGAGTTAAGGTCATCTTCACGTCAAGTCAGTGTTAGAAGAAAGTTCAAGTCTTGGAAGGAGTAAACCCTCTGAGCAGCAGATTGCTCGTGATGCAGTAGTATAAGTGACTGTCGTTCAAGCTGATTTATTCTAAAATTACAGACTTGCAGATATGTAAACATCAGACAAAAAGATGAGTGTTTTTTTCATATCTTTAATGTGTCGTGGGTTTACATGCTAGAAATATTAGTTGAATAGTATAGAATAAGATACCGAGATTTGAATATATAATATGAAGACTAAGATTTAAATGGTAATTAGATTAATGGGATCTTGTTATTACTTGTATCATTTACTTAATCATCTGCGTTAGATTTTGAAGCATCTCTAAACCAGGAAGCAGGTCCTCCCAGAAGATCTTGTTGAGATAACTAAAACAGGAGACAGATTTGTCACAGTCAACATTACAAAAAGGAGAGAAACAAAGAACGTTTCCTTTGAGGTCGAGGTGCTTATCTCTCCTGCTTTTAGGATGCTTGGATGGAGAGCAGTTTCAGGGCCCCAAAGGCTTTTTTTTGTGCATGCTGCAAAATTCAAATGTGGAAGTCTTTTTATCAGTGGATTTTGAACAGGAGTCGCTCAGATTTGTATTCCAGCATGTGCTGGATCTGGCTGGGGAGGCACGGGGGGAGCCACGGGCAGCCCGAGGCGCTGCCAGCGCCACAGGGGGGAAAAACACTTGAGTGATTTTTTTTCTTCAGAACTCACATACAGAGGGTTTCTGTATGTCAAATCGATACAGAATCACTTTGAGGAAAGTTCCCTGTTCATTTGTGTGTATGTCTTTTTTTTTTTTTAATGGGTTATGATTTTCACTGAAATGCACTTGATTCTTTCTAGTTTTACCAAAATCCCTGACATCCCATGGATCTGTTGAGATGGGATGAGAATAGTGGAATATTCTCTTACCAGGAGAAGCAGTTTAAAAGGTCTGCTCATGCTGCAGAGGGCATTGCTAATCACAGAAAGGCCTGGACGAGGCAAGAAGGTAAACTTGGACAAAGTAGAAACTCTCCTGCACATCACTTTTCTAGGAAATCTTCCTTTAGAGGGGGGTGCTGAAGGAAAAGGTGCGATTTCTGCGAGAGCCGTGTTCCTGTTTGGGCGTGCTATGTCCTGTGAATCAAGAGAGGTGCTTATGGCATCTCTTCTAGCTTAAATATACTGACTGTCCTTGTTTTAGGTGGTGTCACCTTACCTTCGAAGAGTTACTGATGGAGAGGGTGGAGACTGGGCAGCAATGAACAGCAGTGCTCCTGCCTCACTGCTTTCCACAGCTGAAATCAAACCCTTCTGGTGAGGACAAGGGAAAGCGAAGGAGCTTGTTGCTGTCCACCTTGGTTCTTTTTCACATTCATGCATATCTACCAACATACGTTCAGGCACATATACCTACGTATGCATGTTTGATGCAGTGGAGAGCTCCAGGAGCCTGCACACACGCTAGGAAGAATACAGAATGATTTGAGATATTACACCTACCTGAAACCCTCGTCCCCTTACCGAGCTGTGTATTTGCTCACAAAAATATCTGCTCCGGCTCTCAACTTTCCATCTACCTAATGGGGAAGAACACTGCGCTCTCTCTTAGCATTGCTTTTGAAGACAATTATATGAAGAGGTGGTTGGAATAGTTTGGAAATGAGGAGTGTGGCCAAGCGGGGAAGGGATCTGAATCTCTGGAAATAATTCTTTATCAAATGGCTTTCAGATCTGGGGCTTGTATTCTTCATTTTCTCTCCTGATCTGTTTTAATATATTTTTTTTTTTGGTGGGGGTGTGTGTGGGAATGAAGGTAAGCATTTAATAGACGATAAACTGTATAATGACTGTGATTAACATTCACACAAGGTAATTCAGGGATGGGAAAAAGACAGCTCAGCAAGTCTAATAAATGCTTTCGTAAGTGGATCTGCTTCCTCAGTGCTTGGGGAGAATACACAAACCAAAAAAAGAAAACCAAAAACCCACTCTGGGGTTTTCAAATTACCCCTAGCGATGGGCACACAGCTTGCTTATGGTATTAATGTGAACAGAGAATCCAAATCCCTTGAAATATTGGTCTCAATCATGTCAAATGCCTGGAGGACTTGGTGTCCTGGAGGGAACCGTTCCTGCAGAGTTGGGAGTTTGTGCTCCTGCTCTGGGCTTCAGCGGCTCAGAGGTTTCAGGCTGTCGAGTCCCAAGGTTTTAAATAAGCTGTGCTGAGTAAAAGCCCTAAAACTGCAAGTGAAATATGAATTAGGGAATGTTTCCGGCACCCTGCAGAAGGCAAAGCTGTACTGGTGAACTGGGTCGGATCTGATATCTTGACAGCTTTTATCAGGACCGGCTCCGTTACAGACATAGGCTCACGCAGAATTCACCTCTGATGCGTCTCTTCTGTGTACGTCGCCTGTCAAAGCTGCTCTGTCTGCTGGGCATCGGTGCCCTTTTGGACAGATTTCTGTTATACACCATACTT
The DNA here is from genome assembly GCF_964195595.1 of Calonectris borealis. NCBI lineage: Eukaryota > Metazoa > Chordata > Aves > Procellariiformes > Procellariidae > Calonectris > Calonectris borealis. The sequence continues at coordinate 3,947,611 of NC_134321.1, read as the reverse complement.
TCATATGATCAATATAATATGAAACAATGAAGGAAGCAGGTGCACACTATTTCTTAAATTATTTTTTAAATTTTATTTTGATGTAAAAATAATTTCATTTTCCTTTCATGTTCCTTTTTTTTTTTTTTCCTCCTCCAAGAACAGGTTCCTATTTGTTTTCTTTTTTCTTTTTCTTGTTGTTACTGTAATGGGCTGTCTCGGCTCTACAGCCATCAGAAATCTGCTATGAAACATTTAAAGGTTTAAATTACAAACTCAGAGTGAGAAAATCATTGATGCATGATTAGTTGAAAGTTTTAAATATAATAGTCATATTTTTCATATTCATGTACAGAAATGGCTTATGTCAACTGTAATGTGACTTTTAATACATATTAATAGACTCTGTTACAATATAGATGGTGTGTACACCTTTTGGCAGATGGCTGTGGTATTAGAGTCTGCACAGTATAAATTAGTCATTTAGTAAAAGAAAACAGTACATGAGCGATAAGGTCAATTCTGTTCAGAAATGCAGTTCCAGTGCATCGCTCCTGCAACCAAAAGGATTAGAAGCAGGACCAAATTTGCCAGCAAAATTAAATAAGTTAATAAATTCCTATGTCAGAAAGGAGCTCGCTGTTGTTACAGCTTGTCACGTCCCCGGCTGTGTCTCCACCTTTTTGCTCCTGTCTTTTTAGAGGTCAGATGGTGCAAAGCCAAGGCTGTGGCTCAGCTCGCCCCGGAAGGGTTGGAGTGCAGGAACGTCTCCCGCACGGAGCCCCGCGGTTCGGGCGGCTCGGGCTGCCTCGCTTGGACGTGTGTAAGGCAGGCGATAGTCTGCCTTAAAACTGGTGTTAAAATATGAAGGGAGTTGATGCCTGAGCACTGACTCCTTTTTTTGCGTGTTCAGAAAACAGAATTAGCTGGTGATGAATCTGCGAGTTCTTTAAGTGTGTGACGCTTTTCAGGGAGCGGCCTGACAGCCGGTAGGGATCTTGTAGGAAATCACTTTAGCAAACACCAAAGGACACTCACCTCTGAGCCAAAGTGCAGCAGCTGCTTTGGCAATTTATTGCCCTGCTCAAATACCTAATCGAGTCGATCGTTTGTAATCGCTTTGACTGGTAACCTTGGCATCGCTGAAGTAGTCTATAAAGCGATATTTAAAAAAATCTGCATTTTCTTTATTGGAAATCTTTTGAACCATTCTCATTCCTTAAGTTTTCAACAGGAGAGGCAGTAGCTTTTGGCTTATGCATTATCAAAATGATTGTCAGGGCGCTTAATGAGCTTTGTGCCAGACCGACCGCTTTAGCAACATATGTCTCCAGCAAGAACCTTGCTCCGCTGGCTGGGCACGCCGCTCCTCTCGGCAGGCAGGCTGCATCTCCCTGCTTAGCTTATCCACGCAGCATTTAAATGTTTCAAGACACCCATTTTGAATTAGGACTTATCATCACCTTTGTATCGAGGTGGTCCCTTTGAACGGTTGCTCTGTAGTGAAGGAAGAATGGAAACGATTTTTAGCGCAAATCACAAGGTGTGAGAAAACAGCCTCTTTTTACTAGTTGGGATTGTGTTTTTTCTTTAAAAGAAGGCACAAGAAAATTGCACTTTAATTCTTTGAAAAGAAACATTACGAGATAAGGTGGTAACTAATATTAGTGCACAATAACTGCCTGACAGGTTTGCACCATGCACTGACATGTCGTGTCAGAGTTGCTGTAGATGAAGCCGAGTTCTTTGCTGGAGATGTAGCAATTGCAGATCAAGTGATATATAATTTACTGAGCTGCTTGTTAATTCTATGATGTTATGAAATCTCCTGGGCATATAATCAGTACAAATGTTTACTTGACTTTACCCCATAGCTTGGCATTATACTGTAGAAGTTTGTACTCAGCTTGACGTTATACAGTAGAAGTTTGTACCTCAGTAAAATTATGGCCTAGCTATAAAATGCAACTATTAAGCAGCAAAATACTGAAGAAGTATGGATGAGACTAAAGGCATTTTAAAAACGCTTTCTACGGCTTGGAATTACAAACATTCATCCCATCTCCTGCTGATTACACACTTTGTAATAGCTATTGTTTCCACGGCTGGGGTTTAATTTTCCGCAGCACATTGCCAGCGCTGCGCTCCGTGCCGGCGATCTCAATAGCAATCCTCCCAGCAAGGCTGCGAGGGCTGCGGGGAGGACAGCGGGGAGGCAGCGTGATTGACAGATATTTTAAGCCTTTTTGTGGTTTAGAATTAGTGAAACATTTGCAGGCAGACCTGTTTGAGTGGGTAATACGTGGGCTGGCGGCCACGCTGGGATGCTGGCACCCGCGGGAGGCTCCATCGCCTGTAGGGAAGCTGGGATGACTTTGGGATCGGGTCAGTGTCATTCCTCCCTGCAGGTTACATTTCAATCCCTGATCTCTGCGAAGCCTGGAGCAAAGGTAGTGCCAGCTTTCTGATGAAACTTAAAGCCACCTTCCTGACTATTCATTGCTAAATTGCTGCTGAGAGGCTTTCTAATTATGCTGGTTAGCCCCAGAGTAAAGGCGTGGGTTTGAGCTGAGTGTTTCAGGGTGTATGCTTCACCTTCGGCTGTTTTACAGACTGCTGACCTGTCACATTGAAAAGGCGTTGGGTTGGGCTCAGTCTGCTTTGCACTGGGACACGTTCTGCAACGCCGGTCCTGTCTATACAGCAGTCCGTTAGGTCTAGAACCAGATGAGCCACACTGTGCACCAGTCTGGATATTTTTTGGAGTCCTGGATTGGCCCTTTCGAGAGGGAGAAGCGGTGCTAGAGATAACAGCCAGCTCCTGGGACGGTTCCTCCTGGCTGCAGCTTGACGGTAGCAGCCCCGGAGCTGATTTTGCAGGTAGCGAGAGCCACTCCCAAACGCTGGGGATGCCCAAACTTGTTCTGGGTTATAGAGGCTTAAAGTATTTGTTGAAAACACTGATCTCTCTGAGTGTGAAAGCGGTATTCCTTGTGCCCAACAAGTTCACGTGAGCCCATTTAAACATCAGACAAGTTGAGAATGAAAACGACTTTCACTCTAATAAAGCAAAAGTTGCAAAATTAGAAACACTGTTACAAAAGAAAAGCAGACAAAATTAGGAAACAGAAACTTCATATTTACCTGGGGCAGGTTAGCAGCTGCCAAAGGCGTTACCTCCAAATGAGGAAACTTGTTTGTCTTTACTTCGGTGCTTCCAGCTTGATAGTGCTCAGATTTTGGTGAAGACTATTAGAGGTGGGAGTCTACCTGGAGATTTCGCTCTTCTTTGCGTTTTTTAATTTTCTGGCTACTCCTAAATGTAAGAGGCATTTTATAATAGCTGTCAGACTCTCCCTGATTTCTCTACTGGTTTGAAGGACGTGTGTGTGTTGTCAGTTTGCATTTACCTGCCTGGCACCCAGGAGAGTGCTAATGAGCTCGGGTTCACTGGCGACTGAATCTGAGGAAAGCAGAGGGACTTGGGATACTGCCCTTTTCTGCTCCTCTCAGGAAACACACTGAATTGCAGTTATTCAGTAACGTTTTATAAACCATATAAATCGTATTAATAAATGCCCCCAAGAAAGATTTTCCTGCGATAGGTAACAGAGAGTGGCCACAACCCCAGCCCTGCTTTGCTTTACTAGCTGCTTCTGTTAACTGGAAAGACAGGGAAGAGATCTGGTGCATGAGTGGAATTCGATAGGTTTCCCATAGAAACAGAAGATCAGATTTATTTTTTTGCCACTGAAGGTGGTGTCAGTCAGGAGCATCCATCCCGACCTCAATACAGTCTGGTGTAGAATACGGTAAGGGAGGGCTGAGTCCTCTTGTGCCAGCATGCTGATGCCACTGAATAGCTTGTACAATCTTGTCTGTCTTAATATTTCTCATTTATATATAAAAAAATAAAATTTGCCTGGTGCTATTAGTCTTTCTTTTTGAAATACATTCCCACTCTGTCTCTCAGCTTGGAGAGTTCAGGCAGGTTTGAAATACTCCGTCAAATGAAGAACTCATTGCTGAGCTCTGCCTTGGTGAGCTGCTTTTCTCTCCGATCCCCGCAGATTGCCGTCGCCATCGGGGGATCTCCAGTTCCCTGCTCGGTGCTTTGAGACCCAGTCTCTCTTTCATTTCTTCCCCGGTGAGTTACTGCTCCAGCCTCACAAATTCTCCCAAGCCCCAGCCCTGCCTGTCTCCGCACAGCACTGATCCCTCGCTCATCTGCATTCCCTGCTATTTTGATCCTCTCCCAGGATCTGTTCACTTGCTCATCTACATCTAACGGCAGCTGCTTCGTGGCCCTGCGTAGCTGTACCAGGCTTGTTGGTGTCTGGTCTAATTTCCTCTTTCTGCCTCTTTTTTTCCTGAAACCTTTCTCTCTCCGTCTCCTTCCCACACTCCAAGTCCTTCGCTCCTCTGTGCGGCTCCTCAGCACTTCGCCCCTTCAGCTTCATCCCTTGCTGCTTTCTCATTTCTGCACGGAGGGGTACCGCCAGTGTCCGTGCCCACCGTGGAAACTTCTTGGCTCAAAAAGCATTTAATTTTTTTTTTTTTTCCCTCTACCTTTTCTGCCTCCAGTGTCAAACTGGGTCTAATGGATAGGGTTTTTTTTCACAGTAAGTTGGCTTTGTTGTTTCCAGTATGGAAGTAGGTGAGAATCTCCAAGTCATGCTTAGACCAGGTAAAGATGGGTCAAGACACACATCTGCTTTGTGAGACGTCAGTAGGAAAGCAGCTTTTTCCCAAGCAAGTCAAGCTTTACTGGTATTTGGTCAGCCCAGTTGCCTTTAATGCTATTCCCAGGGTTATCTGCTCGGAGGAACACAGCGAACAATTCAGTTAACATATGGTAGAGTAAACCCAATGCCTCGCTGATCCTGGCTGGGAAATACCATAAAGCATCATGGAGGCATTGCTATACCTGGCTATGCGTAGGAAACTGCTCTGCTGACTAGGAAGAAATTCCAAGAGAAAGAAATTTCTAAGAAACTGCTTGAAATCCATATTTCTCAAGAATTCTCTTATTCACATTGTGATACTCATCTCCGTTTCCATCCTCTATGCAAACCTGCTTAGTATGTGTTGTGATACCACTTGCCTGATCTACTTGTCAGTTATTGGTGGGAGAGAAGGAAGAGAAGGAAAAAAAAAATCACTTTGTGAAGTGCTGTGCCAATTTACCATGCCATAAAAGAGATATGCCATAGTTATTACTAAAGTCTTATTACGTAAATGACATAATTTAACAATGATTATTAAATCCCAACAAGTTTTGTTTCTTTTCCTTGTTGTTGATGGTTGTCCTTGATAGCAAATGTCACGGTGCATAACATAAAATTAATTTTTGTGGAGACTTCGCATCATTACGGGGGCTTGGAGAGCAGGAGGCCTTGCGGGCGGAGGCTGCTCAGCAGACCTGTTATCTTTGCAAGAACAAACATTGTCCACAAGGATAGCAGGGAGGGGAGAGAAAACTCACACAGCAGCAAATATTTAATTAAAAGAGCCGCTTGGGCCGACTAGTCGTGGCAGCAGCTGCTTAAACAGAGACCTGTCCTTTAAATAACTTCAGCTAAATAAAGGGAGAAAAAGCAGACTGGAGGGAAAAGCTCAAAGGGCACGTGCTGTAATTGCAGAAGTGGTTTTCATTTTTACATTGCAATGTCTTTAGTAGCCACTAGCTCCTTCTCTGCCTGTTTGGAAAACCAGGATGCTTCAAGCTCTGGGAGTTTTACACGGTTGCCAAAAAGTAGAGGGGGGAGTGTCAAGGATGTCAATACATCACCTGCCAGCTCCCATTACCCATGTTTTAGATGTACGAGGTCTAATGAGGAAGGCTCCCATTGGCTTTTCTGGCATGTAGAATGAAACAGAATTTGGTAGGTACAGGATTAGTTCTTTTCTAGTATTCACTGGCTAAATTATAGCTAAGTGTGTGGCTCCCCACGGCAGCAGGTTTGGCCTTGTGCCCTCCTGCCAGGGAACTGCCCCGGTGCTGGGCAGTTTTCTGCATTTAATATCAGGCTCTTTGTGAGTTCCCTTTGCGCCTTCTTGATCTGTCATGCTGTGACCCGCATCTCCGAAGAACTCATGCTATTCATTTAACATGAAATAGTATTTATGATAATACAGCTACATTTTTCAGATAACACCTAAGAGCATCCATCAAGCTTCCAGATGCTCTTTAGCTATATAATAAATGATGTTCTTTGCCCCAAGGGGATGAACCTAATGGACACACCAATTGGGTTGGACAAGCAAGAAGAGCGTGCGGTGTCCGTGCATTTGTATGTGTTGGGGAGAGCTGTTCGAAATGCTCAGATCTGTAAGGAGTGAAGCCATGCAGCTAGTCTTTCCCATGCTCTGGGGACCTTCGTAGGCTCACAGCTGGCTGCAGGGAAGCATGAAGAAGCAGAAGATAAGTCAGAGATATTTGAGAGTAAAGTGTATGAAAGGTATGGTGCAGTTCTCGTCTTTTTAATAACTGACTCTTCTCTGTGGTTTTCTTAGCCATTGGTTTAGTCTTTCTAAGGTGCATAATCAGTTATGTGAGGTAACGATTAGAGGGCAATAAAGTGGATCTATCCACATGACGCAATACAAATGAGATAAAAACCAACATGAGCAACAGTATTTATGATTTCTCCATTTTTTCTTTTTTTTTTTTTTTTAAGAAAAAGGTAGAACGAGACGTGTGATGCTATAGAAGCTCTGTAGAAAGTGTATAATACAGTTTTCATGTGTGTGACATGGAAAGCGCTTTTTCCCAGTGTGCATGTAATTGATTAGTACGATACATGTGCAGACGGGCTGGCGAGCAAAAGTCACGCTTGTTCTGAAGAACATCGTGTTATGGGCAGAATGGGTAATGAAGACCTTCGTTCTGTGTGTTTGACATTTAACATTAGCATTCTCCTTGCAGTTTTATGTAACTTTAACAGATTTTAATCATTCAAGCAGAATTTTCCACTCCTGATGTTTGTTGTACTTCTAATTTAATGTTATTTACTTTAATTTCCAGCAAGGTGGAGTTCACATTTTTCCAAAAAATAGGGTAGGAGAAAATACGGTGTGTTTGTGCTCGGTGTTTGTACGGTCACATCACGGGGAACCAGCAGCATCTCCAACTTTTGGACTTGATATTTGGTAGTGTAGTTTAGGTCCATGTGTTTTACTGTCCCATGGAAAGCAAAACACCATACGTAAAGAGAAAGGAAAAGTGATCATGTAACTACGCTTGTGTAGTTAGTGGGCTCCACCTCCGGGTTGGTTCTAAACCATACTTCTGTTTGGTCTCTTTACCAAACTTTACCAAACTCCCTCTAGCTAGCTGGGGGAATGGACTTCGTTTTGCCCAATTTCCTTCAATACTCTTTTCTCCTGGTACTTAGTAAATAGGTGAGTAATCTTACGTATTTCAAGGCTTTTAGACTGCCTGGGTAGTGTGTGTGCTGTGTGTTTTGCTTCCTTGTTGTTCTCTGCTCAGGCACCTAGTTGGAGTCGAATTGTACCTCTAAAGATCAGCTGTTCCTTAAAATATGGCATGTGTGTATGTGATCAGTCTAATCAAATATCTCCTGTGTGATCACCTGAAAATAATGCAGTCACTGACAACTGCTTTTCTGCATCTTGCCAGTAGTGAAAGGGGTGATGAACGTGGATCCAAGGGAGAGAGAAACAGAATTACCAAGTCTCTTCCCTTTCTTTCACAGCTACAGCAGGTATGTTCAATATATTGTCAGCTAACTGTCTTCAGTTTAGTTGATTGATGTTTTGATTCAGTGCTCTGAAAAAAGGCATTAATGGTGGAGAGAAGCAACTGTTGAAGCTAAAAAATCATTGGGATCTGGAGCGTTTTGAACGATGATTTTTCTCTTACAATGGTAAAACTACATGAGTGAGTGCAGAAAACCGCTGCCCATGCTCAGAAATAATCTTCACCTTATCAACAACACAGTTCACCTGAAAGCCTTGTGCAAAACGTTTCCATTAACACAAGCTATTGAAACAAAATGACAATAAATTGTAGCATTATGCTACTTAGAAGAATGTCTCAGGCATTTCCATTAAGATTATAAACTTTTTACTCCCTGGAGATCCCAGCCAAAAACTTGTCCCATAGTTTCTCTCCTGCCTCCGCTGGGATTGTAACAGCTGCTAAAGAACAGGGGTGAAACAGGAGTGTCCCACATAGGTGGGCTGGGCTTTTGCATGTGTATTTTTCTTTAAGCTTATTGTTTATTTTTTAGCTGTAAAGTTGTTCATGGAAGAAGGACATTACTGTAGACTCCAGCATCTAAGGCAAACACAAGGAAAGTAGGAAATGCAGAATCAGGATGAAATTCCCATTCCTCTCTTTTGCTACAATGTTTGCTCTAGTGATTAGACTTCCCAATGCATAAATTGGGCCAAACCCTGCACTTATTGCCCTGTGTAAATTCTTCTGGTACTTCTTGCTTGGTAGACTGCAAAGCCCACTGGTAATTGTGGATGATCCACCTGTAGAAGCAAACCCAAACTGAGATTTGACCCAGAACCTTGGGAGGAGGCTCTCCCTGTCCAGGCAGGGCATGTCAGGATTTCAGAATTTGTCCTGCAGTGATGTGGATGGTGTTTAACTTGTATCCGTAAATGCTTTCATGCAGTGTCTGTGGTTAAATCATTACATTTCACTACTTTTTTTCTTTAAGTAATCCCTTGTATATCTGGTAACGTGGAAAATGTTGGAAGCTTAATGGCCTTGACTTACTGGGAAAAGCAAGTGTTGTGAGATCCTCCACGAAGATGGAAGAGCTAATCTCTTTTATTACACAGAAGGAGGAAAAATCAGAGGAAGGCAGAAAGTACAGGAGATGGCTTGCTGTGAAACTCTCCATTGTCATGAGTCACCGACTGCAATTTAAATGAGAAACACGCAGTGTCCCAATGACTTTCACTGTCTCGTAGTTAAGCTGAGAGACAAGAATAACATTGATGTAGAAGGAGATTTGCTTCACTTTTGATGTTAGTTTTTCTTTGGTTTTAAGATTTCATGTGTGAAGCCTGCCAGGATTTTCTTCTAGGGATCTTGGGAGCCTCCCCCGAGTCCGTGAGGCAGAGAAGTGCTGTGAGCGTGCATCTTGCATGGCACGGATGAAGCAGTGGGCTTAGATTTAGGATTTTTGATATTTGACAGTATTCGCCAGTGATGTACATTGTGAATGAGTTCACCTGTCTGGGATGCATCAGAAAAAAATGACCCCTAATGGGTCAAGTGGGAATAATAGCTGTTTTCTGCTGTTTATAGAGGTAATTCGTTTGCAATTAAATACCTTCCCCCCCCCCCGTTTATATTGTCACCTTGCCACTAGCACAGGGAACTCTCAAGTAAACACAAGCCCATGCTGTGAAAATCACTAACGCCAAGTGGAACCCTCATTGCTCTGCAGTGGTTTCTGTTGTTGTCCGATGATTTTCCTGGCACGGGGATTGCCATGCTCGTGAATGGAGCCCGTTAGGTGCTGGGTGCTGTAAATTTTTCCCCCTCCTTTACTACCTGATAGAATTTCTCCCGTGGCAGACTTCTGAGGAGCCCGCGCATATGCGCTTGGGAGGGGGAGATGCTGTTTTCACTGAGCTTTATGCTGAATGAACAATCTCATTAGACTGCAGGCCTGCAAGGAGCTCTGCCTGGCAGATCCCCTGCCCACATTTCCAGTTCAATAGGGCTCTGCCTGGCTTTGTGTCTGCGGAAGGATGTGCTGCAGAGCAGGAGCTGGGATGGCTAAAACTAACTGTGGCATGAGCTGGTTTTCAAGGTGAGGCAGGATTTCTCCTAGGAGGTGTTGCTTTACTAGAACGTGTTTGTTTGTTGTTATTAGCATGAGAAAGCTCACGATTGTGCTATTATTTTGTGCTTTGAAAGAGGGAGAATGAGTACACAAAAGAAGAAAGCGCCCTTGCCGCAAATTCATTTTGAAATTCAGGAGAATTTGCATTGCCTCCGTTGGAGGAGGCTGTCATTAGCAGTCTCATCTGAAAACAAACTGCAACCTGCTTTTATTTCCTTTGTGCGTGGCTGACACGCCGTCATTCCCAGTCACCCAGCCCAGTTGCCACTGTACTTTGTTTTATGCTTCATGCTTGACCTGTGAGCTGAAACGCTAATCGCTGATGAAAATTTCAATTAATATAAAACTAGTTTCAGCCAGAAATGTGGTAAGCTCATTTAGGAGATGTAGTATCTCAAGGAAATATATAATTGCAAAAGCCTCAGACAATAGTTTAATTTTTAACCGGCTGGTGTGCTCTCAGATGTGTCTGCAAAGCTCAAATCGGTGCTGTTTTGTTACCAGCAAGGGGGAGTGATTCCCATTGCATGTTTGTAGGGCTGTGAAAAAGCCGTGCTCACAACATTCCTCTACTACAGTGTTATGTCCTTGTGCTGGAATAATTTCTCTGATGTCATTGGTTAACAAAAAATGAATGAATGTATGGCCATACCTTTAAGAAAAGGAGATACAACAGGTACACGTGGGGGGGTTAGGCTGCTCTTACATCTGTAAATGTGCATATATATATAAAGCCAGGAACCTTATTTTATGGTGACTTGTACCTGTATTATGCAAAGTACGCTTTATAGTGCAATGAAGAAATATAATCTAAAATTTCATCATGGTATTTTTAATTCAACTTTAACTTTAAATACCTTAGAAACTTGCTAATTAAATAATTGTAGATGTCTCAGAGGTCTGCAAAACATTTACACAAGCGATTTATGCTGCAGGATGTGGTATATACAGCTCAGGTACACTATCTTAAATCCAAGTTTTCCCCTGAAAGAGAGATTGCTGCCACAGTAGAACTGGAAGAAGCCGAATGTAAAGATATGGACTGGTTCCCACTGAAGGAAAGACTAAGTTTGTGTCTACAGACCTAAACTCATCTGTTACAGGAGCTGCTGTGGTGGCCCAGTGCTCCCACTGCTCAGCGTTGCTGCCTGGTGACCTACTCCAAAAGTGGACTGGGGAAAGAACAATTTTACATGCAGTGAGGCTGGCCAGAGAAGCAGGACCTGAGACCAAACCAGGCAGCTAAGTTACCCCACCGCCTGCGCACGCTCTGCTTCAGCTGGTGCTCTGGTGGGGCTCAGTTTGGTAACGGGATTGCAAAGGGGGGATACGGGGAACTGCACAATCGCAAGTGATGTAGAGGGGAGGACCCGAAGGGAGTCGAGGAGAGCAAGTGAGACTATTAAGCAGCAAGTTTAACACCGCACATATTGAGGGACTCATTATCTCAGGTGATAGAGGTCAAAGTATATCATCAATTAAGAAAAAAGAAAAAGGTACTTAAATTTATGGAAGAAAGGCCCATTGGTAGCTATTACGGACAAAAGGTTAGATGCAGCATCTGGCTCAGAAAGTCCCCAACCAGCTATAGGAGGTGGGGAGGATGTATATACCAGGAGAGGATTCTCTTGTGCTGCCTCTGCTGCTTACCTGCGCCTGCCCCGTCAGGAGGGCTGAGCCAGAGCGACTTTGGTGTGACCTGGTGTATAGCTTGTTGTTAAGTACTGTTGTTCTCCTTAAATCAATAGAGATGCTTGTATTTATTCACATATTTAAGAACATCCATAATGGTGGAATTTGGCTGCAGGGTATTGGGTTTATGTGCTCCTAATGGTAGGAATAACCACATCAATGGTTATTGTAAGCGCAGTGTCAATAATGTTATAACTAAAGTTTAATGACGTATTCATCGTAAACAATGTACTGTTCACAGTTAACATTTATTTCTTTGGTTACGAAAAAGCTAAACCAGGTATTGATCCCCACGCTGGATTTTCTTTTGAATCTTTATTACAAGTGCTGCTCAGAGGCATTTTGAGCTTACAGCAGAGCTGATCTGGTGGGGCTGGCAAACCTGGTCTCCTGACCGTCTTTTAGGGCTGCTACTCTTTGAGCAAGTTTCCATTATGAATATCCACGTAAAGTGAACTTTGTTTTCAGTAGTTGTGTAATTTGTATTAAGTTGGTTGTTTTATCAAATGTTCCAGCTCTTAAGCTTGCTCACACAAATTTTCACAGGAAGCAAATGCAAAAGTGGGGAGTTTTATTTAAGATTGCTTGACTTAAAGTTTACAAATAATCCTCTGCTGGGCTAAGTCAAGTCCAGTTAACATTAGATGGGTTGAGCAGATAGACTGAAATGGGTACTGACAAATTGTTTATTAAGTTTAAATATCATGTGTTGCCAGAAACATTGCTCAGTTCCACACTGTGTTTAAAAACCAAACTCCTGCTGACTTGAAAGGAGCCATCCAGTGGAGCATGTTGGAAGGTGTAAGCAAAAAAAAAAAAAAAAAAGGGGAAAAAGTATTCAGATAATCTAGTTTGTATGAATCATGTTGGTGAAATGACAATAGGGAATCCATTTATTTATTTTTTCAGGAAAACCTGAGGACCTCACATTCTTTGGCAGCAAGCACCTCTAGGTCCTAGGAAGGAGGCTCGCATTGGCAAATGTCAGCAGACAGCTACAGACAAGCAGATCGTTTGTCCTGATTATAAACCACATTTCTTTAGTTTTCAGTCATTGGGTGTGTAAAAGACATGCAAGGCTTTAAGAAATATGGTCCTTGTACTCTGTGATTTAGTAGTACAGTGCTACAGCTACTACATGTGTGAAACAAATTAAATCAAATCTGTCAGGTGCTGTGCCATTATATGGGTAGAGTGATGACCAAGAGAAACCATTAACCGTTTATAGCTAGCTTTAAATGGCTTGAGAGCATAGGGTGCGATCTACTGCGACTTAAGGGGGCTTGCATTTTAGGATTTTGTTGGGAACAGCTGGGAGTAGATAGGGAGTATTTGAAAAAATGGAGAGCCGGTGCCGGCTGCCTTCTCCCGGGGTCAGGCACTTGGAAGGGAAGATGCTCGTACACCTTTTCAGCTTCCACTCAGCTCAGGGTAGATCTCAGACAGAAACAGCATAAATTGAGTTTCCACACAGTCAGAACAAACACCAAACTGAGACGTCGGTCACAGCCGGGCTGGGGGACAGGCACCAGCCATCACCCCGCTGTGTCTGCCCGGCTGGGGACATGCCCTGCCCGCCCGATGTCTGACTTCTCTTCCAGACAACCAGGACCTGACAAGCTGGGCTCCCAAAATCCCTACTTATTTCTTAAAACCTCGTCCCAGGGAATTTAATTCTAATACTTACACTGTTTATTGAATTGAATGTTTTACTGCTGCTTGTGCTGCAGTAAAACATTTCACAGCCTTGTGTGCGTATTTCTTTATTATTTATGTTCATTCTCTCACATTTTTAGAGGTTGTTTTGTGGTTTGAGAAACTGAAAGACTGATGGATTACAAAATTGGGAAGGCATAACAGTTGCCATCATATTTGAAACACATAAATTTTGTTAAATAACGTTGAAGTTGTTTAGCTGCACTGAAAACTTTTACTTTACATGTGCTGTCCAATAATGTTTATAAAGTCCTTGGCAAGATAAATAATACATAGACTTCTCTCACTAAACGTCCTGAGAGCGGAATTGCATCTAAAAAAAAAAAGTCTTCATGCCTATGTGCTACAGTCTATTTGGGAATATTTTACCACGGAAGGAAGAACGTCTTTCTGATTTGGGTGATTATTTTAATCACCTCCAGCATATGCATCACGGACTGCTTTTCTGAGAACAGACATCATCCAGAAATAGGGGACTGGGATAGAGACAAGTGAAGGTTATCTTCTCCCTGGTACTAACACTGGCATGTCAAAAAGCTTTTAGGGGAAAAGCTATGTATTACATTGACACCTGAAGTAAAACGGTGGGTCCTTATGAATATTCCTTCTCTCTTTTCCAAACACAAGTGACTCTGCGTGTGGGTGGTTTTTTTTTGTTTTTTTTTTTTTTCGAGGGGGGGGTGGAAGGGGGCGGGGAGAACTATAGCTGCATAAATAGTGTAGCTGTAACATTGCATTTAAGGCTTCACTAGCATAAATCTCAACCTACCTTAGCTAATTAGTGAAGCAGGGAGGTATTGCTACTCGCGGCATGGAGAAGCACAGAGGTGATTAATCCTGTGTGATCCCCGGGGCTCAGCCGCTATCCCAGGGGACCATGGCCCCTGCTCTGGGAGCTGCTGGGGGCCCATTTGTCCCACACTGGACACATTTCCTTGCCTCGTGTTTTTTGTCACCAGTTTGCTGGAAGGCTCCGCAGCGGAGGGGAGAAATGGGCATGGAGGCTCACTGGGGTGAAGGAGAACGTTTTCTGAGTAGAAGTCCTTGTCATTATAGCTGTCACCTACGGTGTCCCCTGAAGCAGGGCACCCAGATGGGAGCAGTGAGCATGGAAACAGGCAGGTGGAGCATCCCTGCTGCCCTCCACTCTTAATTTCCTCAGCACCCGAGGTCGCTCACTGTGATCTTTGATGGAGTCCCACCTTCTCCAGGTTTCACACAACCAGCCTCACCCAAGAGGCCTTCAGAAGTGGTAGAGCTTCAGGAAGCTTCCCTTCAGAGGGGTATGTGGGTGGGAGCCACCTCCCCGGCCGAGGGGTCCGGGCTGACCTCGGGCTGTGATCTGTGCAGGGATGGAGGCAGAGACGTCGGTTCCGGAGCATCGGTGCTCACCAAGCTGAACCCCGACCGCGCCGCCTGGGGCTCGCCGGGACGCGGGCAGACGCGATGTGCCCCACGGTGCGACTGTCAGCTGTGGGTAGAACCCAGCCATCGCCCCTGGCTGAGCAGGGATTGCTGATGGTTTGGGATGGGGAACATTTTGACCGTGGATGGGATTTTTTTTCTTCTTCTGTGATTGTAATCGAGAAAGAGTGAGAGTACTTAATTAAGCTCCCGTGCTATATAGTCACTTAACTGGCAACATACGGTATAATTAAATAACCAAATTTTTACTTCTCATACCAGGAAGCAATTTTTTTCCAGAGTTTTGTTCTGTTATTCTGTAACTGGGGCCACCCCAAAGGCTGTAATTTCTAATCACCAATGGCTTTTATTTAACAATCTTGTAACGTATATGTCACTGAGAAATTAAATCTGATTCTAGCTAATGAAAAGGTCAGCTTAGAAATGTACCGGTATTAAGCTGTGGGAATCCAGTACTTTCATGAATATTTGTGCTGTACAGGACTTATACAGGGACCAAATCTTACATATTTTAAGAGGGAGCCAAATAGCTGAGATTGATGCCATATTTTGTAGTGCAATGTAATTTCTCTTGGAAGCAGTAGACCAGTAATCTGGGAATTTTGGCTGTCATGCAGCTACTATTTATGAGCAATTTTAATGTAGTAATTACATATAGGGAAAATTTTTCACTAGGTTTATGAGATAAATGGAAATTTAATTTTTTTTTTGTTGTTTAGTTGCCCAATATTTTTATTACAGGCTTCTGGAAGCAATTGTATGCAATAAAAGAATCTGGAACCGCATCGCTCCTTAGAAATACTGATATTTTGAAAGATTTGCTCACTGTAAGTTAAAGGCAGCTCATTAAACAAACAAATGAGCTGTCCTTAGAGCAATCAGTATTTACTATTAACTGAACAGCACAATAAATAATGAATTGCAGGTAAGGTACTACAGATAAGTATTTGCAGTGAATTCAAATTATTTGACTTAGCCTGAGGCAGAGAAAAGAGAACATAAAGATAGAAATGGAGGGAGGAGGGGGAAAACGAAAAAGGAAGAGGAGGGATCATAAACGTAACATTTGTTGTAGCATACAGGTTCACTCATTGTGCCGAGGAAAGGTTTTCTTCGGTAATATTTTGCCCCCCTCCCTGGTGCAAGGGATGCTGTCGCCGACTCCTTGGGAGAACAAAGGAGAATGTGGGATTCCTGGAAAAAAGCAGGGACCCAGAGCAAGCTCTGGGCCTGATCCAGCACACCGGCTTGGAGAGCAGAGCTGGTGTTTTTACCAAGGTCAAGATTTTGCAAGTTGCTTTCTGGCACTTACCAGAGCCCAGGAGAGCGTTGTGCTTTGGCACCAGTGAGACCGAAACCTGCCCGTAGCCGCCAAGTGCTTGCGCAGCTACCTCATTTATTTCTCCAAATTACTTAAGCAGTTAAATTGTTCATTTGCTAGGAACTGGCACAAGATGAGAAATTTTAGTTTGGAGTTTAATCATCATAGGAGTGAAAGATAGTGCTGCCTGAAGTTTGGGTACGCGGCTGTGTTTAAGGCAGGGATGGATGGGGTGCCTGGAGGACGCCTGATATTGCTCATTTAGGAAGGGGCTCGGGGTTGTTTGGGTGCTGGAGATGAGAGGGAAGGTGGGTGATTTAATCAGGGACTCTGCAGTTTCAGCTGAGCTGTGGGCCTGAGGCTCGGTAGGACAGCCAAACGCGTGACAGCCATACAAAATGCCTAACGTTGGCAGCCCTGTCTATACATCACCTTAAATAAAGTTAATCACTTGGCACAGGTCTCCTTGCAGGGAGGACGGATGTCCGTCTGCCGAGGACTGTCACTGTCCGGTTCGGGGCACAGAAGAGTGACCGGTTGAGTGGGGCACGTCGGGGGAGATGTGCATTGAGCGTTAGCCTTCCAGAATAACTGCTGTCGCATCCAGCACAGCCAGGATAACGCCTCTGCTACTCCGTTAGGGGTGATATATATATAACACACGAACAGGAGGCTTATCTTGCTGGATAGTTATCACTAGGTAAATACCTCCGCAAAGATACTGCTGCTTAATTCATGTCACCCCGGGATTGTACCTCGTGGAAACTGCCGCAGAGTAAAACGGCAGGGGTTAAATGCAGCTGCAGGGAGATTTCCGAGCGGCCTTTGGAAGTATCCGATTGCCGTGCACAAGTCCAGCACCCTCGGTCCCGAAGTGCTCGCTGCTTCCAAATGCTGGTGCTGTCGGCCCCCTGCATTAGTATTCACCACAGCGAAAAAGAGCGAGGCGCTAGACAGACCGACTAATTACAGCAGCCTGCAGAGGCAAGTCGTGCCGTACCACATGATAAAGGATATCCTTTTTATTTAGTACATTTCTTCTTTGCTCGCTGTCACTTTTTTAAAAAAAAAAGAAAAAAGAAAGTGTGAGCTAATGGGTTTGGTGAAGGAATCAAGCTGTTTTCCTTTTTTTTCTTGAATATAATCTGAATCTATACAATGCTTTGTAACATTCATATAGAAAGGAACTTCCTACCCCTCAGTCCGCAACCTCAGCAAGCTGCACACCTCCGTGATCGTAGCTCCCCTTCCTCTGCTTGGCGTCCTGACAGGGGCTGCTCTGGTCCCCCGAGCTGTCAGCAGATGGGGGGAGAAGAGGGCTTCGCTACCACTAATGTACCATCTGCAAGCAGCAGCACTGGTCAGATTTTTTATGAGCCTAAATTGCAATTGTGTGGCTAGAGGGTTTGCTGTCAGAGCATCTGTTTTCCCATCGATGACACAGATAGATCTGGAACTGAGCATCTGCCAGGACCAGGTAAGGCAGGGGAGGAGAGCCCAGTCCTGCAGTGACAGAAGTCGTGCAGCCATCAGGTAGCTGCTGGCGGGGTGCTGTGCGGCTGTGGGTCGTGTGTACCCCCCACGCTGTGATTTTATTGCCCAGATTTTATTGGACTGAGGTTTGGAAAGGTCTATTGCTCACAAGTCAGAGCTAGGAGAAATCGAACCGAGGGAAATATCGACTGCCACAAAACAGAACTTACTGATGTTGCCTGATTCTGCCTGATTTGCACCCAGACACAACCTGGGGCTGGCAGCTCAGCCAGTGGGTCCCCGTCCCCTCCGGTGCCCTTCTGCGCTGTCCCCCTCAGTGGAGCGAGGCCCTAAGCAGATTAGTCAGCTTCGTCCATCAGTGAACACTCGGTGCCTAAGATACTTATAAGACGTCTGGTTTTTAGCCTCATTTCTGAAGAAGTGAGGCTTATGTGATTATAGTGTCTGTCTCTTGTCCCCTCGTTGGCCAATTTCAATCTTCACCCAGGGATTTTGATCTCAAAGACTTTAACTTCCAGAAACTTTTCATGAACTGGTGACCAAGTGAACAGAAATTATCCTGCTAATGCTTCTGGAGAGAGGGCCGCAGCACAAGCTGTGGCTCATCTCCGAGAGCCAGTGCGAGAGGGAGCATGCCGGGTAAAAGGGAAATCTCTGCTTCATGCCAGTGTTTTGTAGCGGCCCAGCAAACCAACCATCAGGAGCAAAGCGTCATGGAGCGGGCTGCGTGGCTCGGTGCTGTCTCTGCTCCAGCTGCAACCAGCTGTGGGCATCCCTGGTCCCACCTCCTGCCTGCCCCCGCATGCCAACCGTGCTCGGTGATCCCGGGATTGCTTTTCTGATCTGTGGATTAACCGGGTGGTACGTGCAAATACACAAGAGCTGTGTGCGAGCCAGGCTTAGCCTCGAAGTATATTGCTGTGGTCATACAGCTCTGCTTGTGAACTCAGTGGCTTGAATCAGAGCTCACTGTGCCATGCAGGCGTGGGCTGCCGGCGGGTTGGTCCTTACCTCCATCATAGTAGCCTTGTCTTGAAAATTGCTCTTGCAAAATTATCTTGACAACTGAGGTCTAAATTCTCTTGAGACTGTTGTCCCGTAAGTGCTATGTGTGAGAAGATGCACAGGTACAAAACATCTTACACCGCTTAATGTTTTGCTGAGATATTGTGAATGATGCTGGCGACTGAAATCCTCCGTACACCCATGTTTGTAGAATTCTCTGTGCTTTACTCCTCTCTGAATTACACTTAAATGCTCATTAGAGCTGAATATGTCTCCTTTTGGCAGGCGCCTGAGGTTTTTGCCTTGTAATGCAGAACCTAAGGATGTATAATGGATTGTGTAAAACCTATGTATAGTAGTTCTGGGATTATGGAGGAAAAGCAAGGGTTTTGTGTTCGGGTCCTTATTAATGAACTAAACTAGATTGTGTCCTTTTCTAAACATAAAGGGAAGATAAAAGACACATGAGATTTATGAACAAGGTCATTAGTGTACCAGATTTCTCTCATTAGAGTTGTTACATTACTTTCCAACTTACACAACTCTCATTACAAAAATTTATGAACTGGAATGATTACAAATATACCATCATTTAAACCATTCCTACTTTTAATTGCAAACCAAAAAATAATTATACTTCTGTGCTATAATGGATTTGTACTTTTGTGCATGTTTTTTTTTGTTAGAAATTTAATAGAGGACCTTCCCGAAGCCAGGGAGTGGGGAGAGAGGAGAGGAAATTGTACCATTTAGTGCAATTTGCAATTTAGCTGCAAATCCTGAAGCACTGCTTTAATTTAGTAACCTTGTTAGAGCCAAGTTAATACTGCAAGCTAATATGGCTGTTTCTTCTCCTCGCTAGACTTTCGGTTTCACATCCTTACATCTGATGTGAAGTGACGGTGAGAGGAAGCATAAGGTATCTCTCATTCTGTTTGGACTCCTTGTTTACAGAAGAGTGATGGAGATGCTATTAAGCACAAAAGGGATCACCATATGCCTGTTTTTCTTTGTACTGAGTTTGGCAGCAGCTATTGAAATACCATTATCAGGTGAGTTGTAGCTATTTACTGAACACTTCCCTGTTTTGTTTTGGTACCTTTTTTTTTTTTAACCTTTCCCCGAAGAAAAAAATATTAAATCCTGCTTTTCAGTTGTTCCATTTTGAATTTAATTCTGCTAGAACATGGCCTTTGGGAAATTCAGATGTAATAAAAATGTAAGCTACTTTGTTTGGACCTGTTTAAATGTAGCAGTAAACTTGTCTAATAACATATATCTGTGTTTGCGATCCAACACACCGCCTAGCTCCGAGGGTTTGGTTTTGTCCTTCACATAAATTCCTCGTTTTGGCTCTGAATCTCCCTGAAGCGTGTTTGATGTACATATACCCTTACTTACTTGTCTTGCAACCTGCCGTTTCAGCCTGAAAAAGGAGCAGGTGTATGTCTCGGGGCGTACATTAGTCCCCGGAGAAGTATTTCCTACGCCTTGCATACCACCCTGGGGAGCACCTCCTTTATCCCTCTCCGGCTACGATGCATTCAAACTGCCTGTTTTACACGGCTGGTGTGGTTTCAGGACACATGTGAAATATGGGATGAGGCTCATAGGGGACAATCCAATGAAAGCCGGTGGACCCCACTGCCTGGAGTACAGCCCAGACCTCCCAAGCTTTGTGTTTTTCAAACATAAATGGACCAGGAAGATTACAAACTACACTTTTTTTTGGGAAGAAAAAACCACAACAAAGCAAAACTCGACAGTGTTGGGTTTTGAATGAATTACAGTGGGGATAAAGAAAGAAATGAATAAATAAATCTAAGGAAAAAGAAATGTAGGCTCTTCACAGGGCTTTGGGTGCTGTAGCCTCAGAGTAGGACACGGGCCAGTTTCAGGGCATCGTGTGGACCTGCTGTGAGCTGTTAGCACTCCAGAGTCGGCCAATAGCCCTGGCTGCAAAGGAAAAGGCAATCAAGCAGGTTTATAGGATATTTTTCTAAAGCTATCGGAACTTGTTTAACAGCATTTGGAAGTAGAAATTTTTTAGAGGAAGGTACTGCAGTGGCTCCTTGTGTTTAAATAAAGCAAACGTGGAGCTGTGACTGTAAAGTGCAGACTGTAAAGTCTGGGCATCCACTGCTTTTAAGTACCTACACGGGGGAACCATCTAGCCCTTAATTTGCTTTAATGAAGCATTTTATATTTTAATAAAAAGGAATTATGTCTGATCAGTGAAACTGGTGGGCTTGGAAGTGTTCGGCTTTGAGACCACATGGTACGGCAAGACACCACATTTCGCTCCAGCGTTGAGCTTCCTGGACTTAAAAGAGAAACCAAAGAGCATGTTAATTTTCTTCCTGGCTGTTTATAACAATGTGATGATCCTATTATCCCCAGCTCCGCTGCGGGGAGCATTCTCCCTCGTGCAGCTCTGTTACACAGACATTCGCAACACTTTAATTCCCTTAGAAAAAAAAAAGTTAGTGAAACATTGCGTAACCGTGAGACTGGTAATGGCTCTTCCCCCGCTGTACCCTAGAAGAGGTATTAAGTCATTTTTGCAGTCCATGGATTTCCTGGCAATTTTATCCAGGGTGGAGATAGCATTTGCTACTTCATGTGTGTGTTTCTGTGTCTGGATTAAAAAGCCAGTTATTGACTTCACCGCTGAATAAATTTACCAGTCCATGCTTTGGCTTTAGCTCTAGCATGGCCCCAGCTCTCCTCTGCCCTGGATGGGTTGGTCGTACACAGAAGCGTGTGCCGGTGATGCCCCTGCGCGGCTGGCGGAACACAGTCAGTGCTGTCAAGCCTTCCTCTGGCTGCTGAGGCCACGGTAGTGTTCAGTTTTGGGAGGAGAGAGTGTTGTCAATGCCAGGAAGATGATGATCAACATCCTTTTTTTTTAAGGCAAGCCTCACTCGTTGCAGGAATAAGGCAATCCTGACACCGTCCCTTTCGAAGAAAGGACCTGAGCAGAGCACAGTTTTGCCTGAATGGCGTTTTAACCCGGTACCTCTTTGTGTTCAGTTGTGCAGCTT
Source organism: Calonectris borealis (assembly GCF_964195595.1). Taxonomy (NCBI): domain Eukaryota; kingdom Metazoa; phylum Chordata; class Aves; order Procellariiformes; family Procellariidae; genus Calonectris; species Calonectris borealis. The sequence goes on along the minus strand of NC_134321.1, from coordinate 3,926,099 downwards.
CCAACAATCACGGAGCAATCTCACACCCAGGTTGCCTACCCTTTTGATGAGGACTTTACAATCAAATGTGAAGCTAGAGGAAACCCACAGCCCACGTGAGTACTGCTTTCACCTGGAGAAGCAAGCAGCAATTGAGTTTGCTTTTAGCCTTTGCCAAACACTCTTCTGCTTTTGAGGAGGGGAGGAATAGCTGATGTACAGTAACCTGCTCATCATCGTAAGGCGAGGTTAAGGTTTGGGTTTCCATTTAGGCTATTCAGCTTTTGTTGCTCCATCACTTCCACTCACTCTGTGAATAGATTTCAACATGCCTTTTCCTTGTTGGGAGATGTTCCATTTCTCTAGCATGTGCTAAGTTCACCCCATGATTTAAAAGAGCTTGTCTGGGCTGTGCTGCAAAAGATAGGAGGTGTGTAATGGTAATCAAAGGGTCCCAGCTGTTCTTCTGCCTTTTCCACAGCAACCCTAAAAATACCACGCACATTAAACCGTGTATTCAGAGATCACATTTGCATTTTATCAGATAGCTTGTCTGTACCTGACATCATCATGGCCGTGGTGATGTTACAAATATACACATAAGGAGTTATTCAAATAAATATCCAAAGATAAGCTTTATGTATTTTACGTCAACGTAAGAAGGAAAAAGATTTTTAATGAAAATGTGATTAACAAAAATGTAATAATAACATAGTAAAAGCTCCTCCTGAGACTTTCACCACTGGATGGTGTATGGGCTAAATTAATAGCTGGTTTGCATGTCATTTTTACTCTTTAATCCCTCCTTTCTTTTTTCTCTGCAACACAATTTAAACTTGCGTAAAAAAAGTAATTTTTATATCAAGATGATTTGATAATTTTTAATTGGGCTCTGAATGGAGATTTGTAGTTTTCCTTTTTTTCTGTAGTTTCACTGTTTGTCAGCGGATCGATGAAAGGCTTTCCGGTATTTAAATGTATGTGATAGAGCTGGTTAGGTGATAGGAACCCATATTCCTCTCCTTACAGTCGCAAGGCAGTGAAGTGCCAAAACATACATTTCTTTTAACGTTAATTTATTTTCTTAAAACATTGGAAAATGTTGAAAAAGTACATGTTCCACTAAATGCATGTTATACCGTAATTTCCAACTGTCTCTGCCTTTGAATCAGTTTAGCCCAATTTCAAGCCATCTGAGACTTCAGATGCATAAACTATGACCAATACTTCAGCATTCATCAAAATCACACCCCAGTAGCATCAAAACTACAAGTGATTCCATGGCAAGACCAGGAGAAACTCAGGCAAGTCATCTCGGCTTCTCCTGGGTTCAACCATGGTATCTCCCAAAGATGGTGAGAAGAGCCCCTGTCAATCCTTGCCAGTTAAAAGTACCAACTCTCCTACAGACACAGCTTTTTTGCAAACTTCTAGCTCCTTTCACTGTATGGTTCTTGCTGTCACGGATGGTCTCTCTCATTTAATGTCCTTGCCTTAAGCTTTGTATTCTTATTTCACGTCACAGTCAGTCATCCAAAAGGAAAGTGTCCAACAGGAGAGACATGCCCAATAGCTAACACAAGTTATAGTAGCACAGGGTCATTTTACCATTCAACTCTCTCCTCTTACATCAAGTTTTTCCTTTTATTTTGATAGTACATTATTGGACCCCTATTTACGACTGTTTTTGTTCCGTAGTGCTCTCTGCTCTGTGACCTGTCCTTTGTAACACTTGTATTATTTTTCAGCTTTAACTGGACTAAGGATGGAAAACCATTCGATTTATTATCTGACCCAAGGATAGTTGCATCTAACAACTCTGGAACATTTGTGATTCAAAATCGAGGAATCATCACCAATTTTCAAGGGAAATATCGTTGCTTTGCATCCAATGTGCTGGGAACTGCCATGTCAAAGGAAATTGAACTAATTGTTCCAAGTAAGGGCTTTTGCTTTGCTTTTGTTTTGTTTTTTTAAGACGAAAAACTGTGTTTCCTCAAATTAAATGGAGAAGAACTAGTTACTAATAGCATAAAACATGCATTGTTTGGTATTCAGTGAATACTGGAAGGAAAAAATCTGTGTGCTCCCTGGAATGATTTCATTTCATTCCTGGTTTTGAAGACAGAAATCTAAATGACCAAATCTGAATGCAGGAGTTCAGACAATACCATTGGACTATCAACCTCTTACAGGTTTCCAAGTGCTGATACTGATGCTCCTTATGAAATTTAATTAATATAAACACAACTGGGTAGATTATGTATATGTTTTCCCAGATATATTAATTTGGAAAATATTTATTGTTTAGTTTTGCTTTCTGAGTATCGTCTGCCCCGCTTTGCCTCTAGAGGGTGGGTTAGTGGGTAAATTAGTATAAACTCTTTAACAGCTATCTCAGGAGAGCTGAATGTTCAATGATAGAAAATTATTTGCTTTGACTTGACTATTTCAATGCCTTTATAAAGCACTTGCTTTACCTTTATCATAAAACCCATAAGAATTCTTTTCTGATTTGTATTGAGTTAGAGCCCCTATTAGCTCTTGTGATGCTTCCACTTCTAATATGTTTCTCTTTCTGTAAAGAAGAAAGCATAAATATTGATGAGAGTTGTAGTCTGGTAAATTCTCTACCTAATCTGGGCAGGAACAATTTGTTTGTGAGTTGATGCCAGCACATCATGGAAATACAGAAATGAAAATATTTGGAGAGGTAAAACAAATAGCAGGAAAATGGCAGAGTAGCCATCTTACAGTTATTGAAAGTACAGTCCAGTTATTGAAAGATATTAACTGTTCATGAAAGATCAAAATAATGAAAGATGAAATAGTTTAGAAATGTATTAAAATTAAAAATGTAGTGGGCAGTAAAGGAATAGGAAGTCATTGTCAGAGAAAACAAAATTGGATTGAGTCAAATCACTTTGGAGAAGTGTTGTAAAAGACACTTCGTGAGTTCGGGGAAATTCCTGAGTTAAAGTTGGAGTCATCTCTCTAATAGTGGAGAAATTTATTTGATAAAGAATTAGAAATCATGTGGTGCTTTCACTTTCCAAACAGTTACTGGAAAGCAAATGCTGTTAAGAGTCATAAGACTGTAATATTTCAGCTTGGCAATGTGACTGAGTGCCCAGAAATTGGGAGGACAATATGGTCTCCATATCAGAGCAAGGAACATGAAATCAGAAGCTGGGGGGAAGGATGGGAGAAATAGCAGCTTATTACTGCAAAATAGCAACCGATGTGAATGTTTGAAGGCTCAAGGGGAAGTGATCCAATCAACTGTGACTTCATCAGCCTGATGTCAGTAACGTTCAGGGTTTGGTATAAATTCTTCCAGGGAAAATATTAAGGACCTGCAACTGAATTGAAAATGAACTCAAAAATATAGGAGTAAAAATTACTGATCCTAGAAGTGTGTCCTTCCATCACAGCACAGAGGAAGGGCAGGGGAGGAAATGGGTGATTTTGAGGACCAGGGTTATAGAAGTGGGATGAAATTTACTGATACAAAGTTCAAGGTCCTGATCAGGACAACATTGATACAACCACCTTTGTACCAATACATTTAAGCACTTTTAGTTTGGAAGTAACACAGGAAAGTGAAGACACAATTGGTCATAAATTCAGGATTGAAATATATGAAATGAGAAGAGGAATATTTGAGACAGAACCTTCCTGGTGGAAGTAGAAAGGACGAGAAACTGCACTGGCTCCACAATGGAGCAGGGTGAGAACATGAAGCAGACGGTATGATGTAGTCAAGTGGCTTAGAAGAAGAGAATCAACGGTACAGTGGCGGTTTTTTTTCAGACTAGATCCTGCATTTCCAAGTTCCTGCAATATTTTGTTATTAGGGGATCAGAAAGGACTGGGCACATGTGGAATTGGTGTGTCCACAGGACAAGGGATATCTCCACAGTCTTCTCAGCCTTTGCAGTGACAAGAGATGGCCACCTAGCTACAAAAAATACTTCTAGCAGGTCGGTGCAGATGAACAGGCCATGAGAAATATGCATAATAATTTTGGTCATGTTTTTATCATAGGAAATAATCCTGAGAAGTATTTTAGGCACAGCCAGGGTGGGAGAGTCGTGGGGCTGTGCTCATGTTGGAAATAAGACACGTGGCAGGGGCTGGGAGAGTTCCTGGAAGAGGGCTGCTAAGGGTGCCGTGTAAATGTGTTGTTACCAGTGCGCCTCATGAAAGACAGGATTTATTTTCCTTCCAGCCAGTTTTATGGATTTTTTCGCTTGCTAAACTTATTTCACATTGCACTGTATTGCATAGTATTCCCTAATGCAGTAGCTTGGTGTTTGGTGAGGAATTAGCAAGATTATGTGAATTGCTATATGGTTTAGTCTCTACCAACTCGCAGTTGCTTTAATGGCATAGCTTTCCTTAGTAGAGGAGAACTGCACGAAGTTTTAGGACAGTAAGTTGAAGTTTATTGAACTAATGATGCAAGTTGGCTCCGCAGGTAGGACAGTGCAGCTATGTACCTGATGTCAACAGGAGTTTCAGGCAGGAACAGGAGAGTGATGCAGTTACTCAGAGCTTTAGACAGGACATAATTATTCACTTTACAGTCTGGCCAGGGCAGTGGGGTTAATACGACTTCTCTTAAGCAGTGTCTCAGACTCATTAATTTTCAGAGGAGTTCAAGACCTCTGTGTAGGTTTCAGCGAAGGTATATCACCTCCAGCAGCAGAATATTCTGATACTCCATTGCTGCTGAACCAAAAAAGGTGCTTAAAAATGGAAAACAAGAAGTTGTTTATGTCTGTATCTGGGATTATTGAATCTGTACTCGAGGTAGATAATTTTTGCTTTTAATGAAAAATTGTCTATACTAGCTTGAGTAGATATTAAGTATACTGGGGATAGTTAGCAACAAATTAATTGAGGAGTTACAAACATGGTTGTTATCAAATGTGAGAGGAATTTTAGTGCTAATACATGCAAAGTCCTAAATCCAGAAAATAAATAAATGGTACAGATAATATATTAGAGGGATTTACCTGACTCCCACACCTTTTAAGGCACATTTACTTTTATTCATACTCTTCTGTGATAAATTCTTTCACTTAATGGTGCAATGTAGATGCTGCAAATTAAATCGGAATTCAGAGAGTAACAGAAGACACCTTTGATTTTCTAAAGTGTTGGATAGTCTACGACTGTGCTCAAGTGAAAGAGAGCTGCTGGTGCACAGATCCGCTGTAAATTAGGCAATCACTGACACAGAAGAGTTTGGGATAAATTGCCTCTATTCACCCACAAGTTTTGAAGCAGAGACTGGTACATATGAGTGAGATCACTACATGCATTCATGATAATGATGCGAAGGTGGCAGTGCTTTGCCAGCTGTATTCAAGTAAAATGTAAGCTACTTGGCAAGTCGCTATGCCAATGAAGGGAAGAAAAACCCAGCAAGTCAGACTAGGCCAGTTTTTTTCATAAATTACTTTTACGCTGCAGAAGGAGAATACTGGCTCTGTAAGGAAAGTAAGGTTGCTGCTGAAAAGGAGAACAAAAGGCTGTTTACTCACAGTAGTCATTCCAGAAAAGCAATAGAAATGTCAGCAGAAATGATCATTAAGTGTCACCTACATAATGAAAATACCACACCTCCCCTATATATGATGACATTAAGGAGAGTGGGGAAGAATGGGGTCTGAGGATCTCTATATGTTGACAAAGTCCAGATTGGTATAAGATACATGCAGCGTGAAAATGAATTTAAATGGTGAGAACACAGACCTCAGCTACCCTCCTCCTGTATTTAGGGAATCTGTTGCTTGAATTACTGAGTAGGCTCAATGCCAGAGGAAGAATAAGTACGGTTTAAACTTCTTTAATTAACTGTAGTGTAAAAGACTCTTCATGGTAGACTGCATTAAGATTTATGCTCAGTATTTCTAAAGCTGTTGCACTAAAAGACTGAAGATCTGAGGATGGAAACATAGCCTAAACATAAAATTGTCCAGTAGCAGGCTATGCTATGCCAATGATGTTAGTTCTAGCATTCCCAAAGAAAGCAAAACCTGTATTAATATTAAAAAAACCAGACGTGAATATTATGAGATCATTAAAAGATACTGAGCTGATATTAAAATAGGAGGTCTCAGTAACAGGCTTTGTGAAGGCGTTCAGTATAGCCTTTTGGGAAAACAAAAGAGAGTAACTCACCGAGACTTTGCAGGCGGTGGGAATAAAATTTAAACCTCTTGCCTCCTAAGCCTAACCTTTGACGACTTTTCTGGCCATCTAAATCGTTGGTATCCCTCTGGCTGTTGCCAGTGACCATCATTTTGGAAAGGGCGATAGAGAGAGATTTACACAGAAGAAAAGACTGTTACTGATTCCATCATAAAAGCTTCTTTGAGAGCGAGTGGACTGACAGCCATGGTCTTCCTGACAGCCAGACTTGCCTAACTTTTTCAATTTAATGCAGCAATTAAAAGATCCATAACTAAGCAGGACCGTATCTCATAAACAGTTCAAAGGCTGCAATGAAAATTACAGATTTAACTACTGCATATACTACATGGACCAGAATATCAATTGATGTACTGAGCTGCTCGAGCTGCATTCAGTGCAACTCGTGGTCGGTGACTGTAAGTCACGTTTATGGTTTTTTGATATGTTGGGCTGTTCGCTGCCCAAGATACAGGTCTGTATAACAAATCAGTCAGCTACTAATTAAGGTGTCTGAGGAGCTGGGAATTTCCAGGATATAGACATTTCTTGACTATCTCCACTTTCCCTCACTCTTACATCCTTTAAGGATTTATTTGCATGGAAGAACTTAGGAATATCCGTGATGGGTCAGGCTAAGCATCCATCTAGCCCAGGACATGTCTCCAACATAAAAACAGGCCTAGTGTATGGTGATGTTTTCCTACAATAGTTTCCCAAAATGTTTGCTAATTGTTGATTTAACATAATGAGTTGACTCCCATTTTACACCAGATACTGGAAGAAACCAGACACAGGGGTCTCAAGAAATTCTGCAGTTACCTGGAGAAACCCTTTTCCTTCAGTTCAATTTCTCAACACTTTACCCAGAAACACGTAAAATATCAAATTGAATGGGCTCCATTCTCATATAAACTGGTATAAATTCCCATACTCGATACAGTTATAGTTGTGTGAAGTCACTGTAGTCAGCAGTAGGACAAAAACTAACCTCTAGCACAAAGCGTACTAATAGGTACCTGAGTAAATCTGAAGCAATCGTGCTGGGGACCGGAGTACCCCAACTCTGGTTGCTATGTTTCTGCATCTATATTGCTAAACCCAAATTTAGATTTTCTATTGGTGTCCCTCCTGTTTGCTTTTCGTTGAGATAAGCATTTTCTGAACAGATAAGAAGTAGGAGGGAGTGACCCAACCTCCTTTCTGAAATTTCTCTCAGCCAACCTAATTTGGCAGTGGTATTGCAGCCTAATCTCAAGTACAGTTCAGTCATTGAACTTTGAGTCACCCCAGGGATTAATCAGAGCCTGGTTCTTGCACAAATGACTCTGGATACTGATAATCTTCCATTTCCGTGGTTTACACGCTGGAGTCAAAGCTCTGTGATTCTGTTTTTTGAGTGCTGTACAGCATTCACAGAACAGATTTGTCAGGAAATAATACTTGGGCAGCGAAGCCTTTCCCAAGACTGTTTTGAGAGCTTTATATGTCACGGTAGGCTTTCAGAAGATGTCTCCGTAGCAGAAGTCAGGTGTGCAGTTTTTCATCTTCCCTATGGCTGTTTCATACGTGCCACTTGATTGCTTGTGTCCTGAGAGCCATCCTGCTGGCACGTCAGCAAGCCTTTCTCAGAGTCATTAAATAATGTTGTTCTCCCCTGTGTTATGGGTATGTGAGAGGTAGCTCTTGGATTCTCTGTCCCCTCTCATTATATCTGTGTGTGGGGAGTTGCATGAAAGATTGACACGACAGTTTTAATGGTATTGCTGCAAAGAGATCAATTGGTTGTAAATTTTACAGTGTCCATGTGCTGCATTGATAACTCCATACAGTATTAAACACTTTCATGACACAATTAATCTTGTATGATACTTTCAAGCTTAATTCAGCTCTGATAGTTTCTGTGATCAGCCACAAATCAGTAGTGATTGATTCTGGAATATCCGGTAATTAAAACAGAGGAACGCTGCAAAAAAAAAAAAAAAAAAAGCCTACATTACATACTGAAGACAAATGTGCAAGAGCCAAAGTCTAAGTGATATTAGCTTCTTAGTTTTAATAAATCTCCTCATGCAGAATTCAGAAGCACTTATTTTTCTAGTCTTTGAGACCTATGGGACCCCAGCAAGAATATAAGCTTGCCAGAAGGTTTGGTTCAGAGATTTATCATGAAGGTTGAATTTTCCCCCCTCGCAAAACTTCAAGGGTTCAAAACACTCAAAGTTATGTATTGAGGGAAAAATCAAAGTTTTTCAATGTTTTTCACAATGAACAAAGTGAAACAAAACAGCATGGAAGAACCCAGAAGCCCCGACTGCCTAGAGTTCAAGTACTTGTTAGAGATGGAGGACACTGGGGTTCAAGTTGCTGCTTCCCCCATCGGGGGCCAAAGGCAGACATCTGGGCCATGCATTGGGGATGAATGACCCTGCTGCCAGCTAACGACACCGAGACCATGATTTTTCCCTGTCTCCTGGTGGAAATTGCTATCTTTTTGTATAATTCTGTAATTACTGGCTACAGAAATTGACTGAGAAGACCAGTGGTTATGGCACCCAACTGGGATATTGGAGACCCAGATTTGCTTGTGCCAAATGAGGCAGAAAATGGGTTTGAACAAGAGTTTCCAATGTCCTAGATGAGTGATCTCACGATTAGTCTGTTTGCTGGTCTCTTTGGTTGTCTTAGTCAGAAATCCTTTATCCTTCACCTGATCCAGCTTTCTTAAAGTTTTGTTGAGAGTGATGTGCTTTTGGGAATAAATAAGCTTTAGATCAAGAAATCAGCTTTTTCCTACTGGAAAATGCTCCACCTCTCCAGCAATCAGTAGATGTATTTTCCAGGGCTTGAAGAGTATAGGTTATTGAAAGTATTGGATTTTAATACATAGTTCCCTTCATTATCTGAAATTTCACCTACCGAATGGGTAATGCTCGTTAGCTCCATTTTGCCTCTCCTAAGAATTCATAACATGTTAATAATCCTCCTGGAGATAAAATCTATGCACAATCTGCATTCAGGCAATCAGCATTATAGTGATTGCTTCTTTTTGTGTTTACTAATCCTACAATGTATAAAGTCTCCTCAGAGTCCTGGCCCTGCATTTCTCACCCTCCTTCTTTGGTTTGACTCTGCGATGTGACCCTGCGGATATCCTGTGGAGCCGCTGGACCACTGACGTTTCAAATTGTTTATTCGCTATCAGAGTTCCCTGTCAGGACTTGAACACCGGGATGGCAATATTTGCCGTGCCAGTTTATTCTGCACAACCAGGATGCTTTCATTCCTTTGCTGTTTAATTGCTGTTAATTTTGCTGTTTAATGCAGTTGCCTGAACTGAAACTTTCGCTAGTTTAAACTTGCCTGGAATGAAAGCAGAAGACAACGTCTGCCCTGAAACTGTCTTAGCTAAATTCGTTTAAGGAGTGGTTACATTTTGCAGACTAATTTCTTTGCTATAATCTCTGAGCTGCAGCCTCCCAGTGCTTGGTTTGGTGTGGACTCCAACCCAGCTCTGCTTGGGTGTGCTCCGGCTGCAAAATTTTGGGCTGCCGAGACTGGCCAGGTTGCCCAGGTTTGCCCAGTGTGGTTCAGGCTTTGAACAGCCTGCTGGCATCAGTGCTGATGCTCTAGGTGATTAAGCAAGTCCTTGATCCATTAATTATTTAATCTATATTTAAGCCCAAATAGGGCAGCCCTTGTGCAACCCCCGTGTATTCTTTTGTGCAAATCCTGTCTCTGCATCCCAAAGGACAAGCTTGCTGAGAAGGTCTGCAGGTCTGCAGGCAGAGGTTTTACACCTGAGGGGATGAGGAGGCAATACAGTCTTTAAACCAGACTTCTGCTTCATCTGATTCTGGAGATGGATAAGATGTGGGACAGCTCCAGGCACAAGGCGGAATAGCTAGCTGATGTCTGTCCTCACCTGCACTGACTTGCAGTGGCTTCTTGGGAACCACCTTTTAGCCAGGACTTTGAGAACACACTGCACTCCCAGGCTGGTTTCGGATCTCCCAGGGACAGCCTGGGACCCGTCAGCGCACGGTCCTCTACTCCCATCTTAGCCTCAGGCTTCGGTTCTGTGTGGCTTTGAGCTGTCCCTTCCAGACAGTACAAATGAATGAACTGTGGAAAGCATTTGAAAATAAATGCGTTAAAATAAAGCCTAAGAAAAGCTCATGGACGTCACAGACAACACCACCAGTCAGTTGCCTGACTTTCAATACTACAGTCTGTGCACTTTATGAATGAAGAATGCTAGCAGAGATTTCTTACTCTTAGTAAAAAGCATTGTTACTCTGTATCACTTTGTAAATAATAGTAGTGACTAAAGGCAGAGGATGCCAAGGACGATGTTAACGTAAATATTTTATTAAGAACTATGTTAAGGGGGAAGCAAAGGGCAAAATTTCAGAAGGTAACAATAAAAGAGGAACTTCTTTGGTTTTGTACAGGTGTACCAAAATTCCCAAAAGAAAAAATTGAGCCCCTTGATGTGGAGCATGGTGATTCTGTGATTTTGCACTGTAACCCCCCAAAAGGCATCCCGCCTTTGCATATCTATTGGATGAATATTGGTAAGTAAACAATTTTTACACAATTCATGTGAGGAGAATCAAAACATTTGTCTTCCACAGAGCAGTTTCATTACAGATTCATAATTGATGGGAATGGTAATTGAACAAGTGCTTAGGAAAAAGATCTGGATATTGAAAAACAAAATTGAAAAATGGAGAATGGAGATGTGTTTTTACATAACACAACGTTAAATTGTAGAATGCATTGACACAACATATTATTAAATATGAGATATCAGAAAGCTTGCATATCAGTAAATGAATCTACCAGTAATGAGGGCTGCTGCATTTACAGTAGAGAGGATAAAATGTGTCGGTATATTATTTCTATTGTTACTATTTTCCTCTTTTAATAAACTAATGGTTGATTTATGATACTAAGAAAAAAAAATCTGACAGGTATGTATAATTAGTTCCTTGTGGCTTTCTGTCACATTGTTCTTCAGCATTTGTGTTCTGCAGGAACTTCTGGCTCTTGGGAAGCAAAATAACTTGGATTGCCACTATGAGATGAAGGGTTTGCTTCTGATGTTGACCAAGAACTTGCACAGACAGGGTGCCAGATTAAATCTCTGATCTTATACGGCAGCCTCTCCACTCCTGACATACATATTTAGCACAGACCTGCGTTTGGCTGGATCAACAACGAGACAGTACAGCAACCTTAGTTCATCTAACACTCCTCTGCTGTAACCTGTGGTTACAGAAGAGCAAAGTGCTTGGGAGACTGGCCGTGGGGGACATCTGTAAATGGTGACCTCCATACCATCATTACATGCCTTTGTATCGGGGAGAGGTGCTGGAAATTTCCTTTGACCTGAGCAGGAACTTTGTACTGAGTATTTTATTATTATCAATTTTTCATTATCAATTATTTTTTCATATATTTTATATATAAATATATTATTATATATAAAATATTTATTATCAATTAGCAATCATAACTTGAATATTGGTCAATAACCCATTGGTTATGCTGGGCCTTCTGCCTCTTTCGCATCAAAGTTATATTCTCTATCTGGAAGCAAACGTATGACAGGAGAGCATTAGCAGTCATCTTGGTGAAACAGCTCAGTATCATTACCATATCATAATTATTTTTTCTTTCTAGATTTGCAGCACATTCCGCAAGATGAAAGGGTCTCCATGAGCCTTAAGGGAGATCTCTACTTTGCAAATGTGGAGGAAAATGACAGTCGAAGTGATTATTGTTGCTTTGCAGCATTTCCAAGACTGAGGACGATTGTACAGAAAATGCCAATGACGCTGAAGGTTTCCCGTTGTAAGTCTGAGGATGAGTAGTTTCTTGTTTTCTATTGTTTTTTCTTTTTTAACTCCCCAGGCATCAGCGAATGCAGATGTGTGCCCTGTGTTTCTGATGTGATTCTCTCTGAAGAAAATGCATGTTACTGTGCTTATTCCTGCATTATTAACCTTACTCTAAGGGCTAAATTCAACCGATAAAAGCTTTTTGCAGCTGTAGAGCCCCAAAAGGGCCCCGTTCTTCCTCCTGTTCTCCCCCCCAGTGAAACCCAATGATGCATTAGGGAAATCCACTTCTCTTCCAGTCCAGCGGGTCACTGATGGATGGGACTTCACTGGGTCTTGAGGACTTTATGTGGCCATCTCCTCCCTGGGCGCAGGCCTGGTTTGGTCTGGGGGCAGCAATGTGGTTGGGAAGGAGGGTGCTTGGCTGCCTAGGGCATCAATAGTGACACGCGAGGCGTTTTCCATTTCCTTAATGAAATGTTGAGTAGGGATCATCAAATTTTATTTATTTATTTATTTAAACATCTCTGCATTCCTGTAGGCTCCGAGGGCCTTATACAAAAGATGGTTTCAGGTACTGCCCCTGCACTGGGTCTCACTGGGGCGAGTTGGGTTTGCTGTCCCATCGTCATATGCGTGCATATGCTCAGTGTACACCTACCCACTGCGGTATCAAACTGCTAATTCAAGCTGCGTAAAGCCACTGAATACAAGGTATTTGCACAGGTATCAGCGTTAGAAACAGAGGAAAAGAATACAAATATCCAAGTGAAAAAAAAGCAGCCTTCTAGGGCACGCTCTCAGCTGCGTTAGATCAGCAAAGCCTGACAGAAGCCGGTGGAACTAAGGCAGCTTATACCAGCTGGGGATCCATCCCGCTTTGCTTGAATCTCTTTTGGCTGTAATAGTTTCTGCTATCACTGGTACCACTCGCTGAGGCTGCCAGTGCCCTTAATATCAGTCTTCTGTTTCACTAATACTTCTGACCTTTCGGGCTTATGCAGCCCAGAAAGCCAAGGAGATTTTTCTTTATGAAAATGAAGCCTAATATTTAATATATGATTTTGAGAGTTTTCTTGTTGGGATAAAAAGATAAAGGATTAGTAGTGGGTTTGTATATCTTAATACTTGCTTAAACCATATCTTGGGATAATAATTATGAGAAAAATATCAGAATGAAATGTTGCTCTCCGTAGCTTTTCCAATGGGTCCAGTCCCACACACATGCACACACAGATTACAGAAATATGAGATGGGGTTTGATTGTGGGGCCGCTGATAGCCTTGGCAGCGGCCCAGCAAAACACCTCAGTGCGGGCACCTTGCTGGCGAAGCCACGAGACTGGGTGTAAAACTCAGTAAAACTCGCAAAAAACTCGCAAAAAAGCGAGGCAGATACTTAAAGGTTTTTGTAAACTCAGCTGGAGACTGCCCACTCCTCTCCATGCAAAGTCCCTGTTGAGGGACTGTATTAAAAAAAAAAAAAATACAGAAAAACATAGGCAATAAGAAAAAAGAGACTGGATAAATTTTATAAAATTTCTTTACAGTGGATAATTAGGGCTTAGTGATTTTTTTATTATATTAAGTAGCTAGGATGAAATGATGATTACATCACTCATGAAGTATTTTGCAGAATGATACATATCTTTGAAGAATTTTCTTTGTATTTTCAGAAATTTGTTGTTCATCTGTTGCTTTACTTTACATTTTTCTTTGTTTCTTTCTTTCATGGCAGAAATGGGGGGGACATGTTTTTGTTCTGATTGATTTATTGTTTCTTTTGATTCTGTATCAGCTATGCATGTTTGTGTTTGGTTGTCACTTTTATTTATTTCAGTTAAGCATGCTAATGACTCAGGCTCACCTAATGCTGCAGTTACTAAGGGTGAGTTGAATGCATCTGTTATTTAGCCTTTAAACTGAGAATCTACCAGCTGAGATGAAATGTGAGCTGCTGCTCAGGAAAAAGAAAAAAAAATCACAGAAGCCTTTTTATTGCGATGGGATGGATTTAAGTGGTCCATGGAGTACAATTTGCTCATCTTGTACTTTTTGACAGAAATATGAAGGGTTTTTAACAAAGAGACAGTTTTCTTACTGAGAAGAGAACATTCACATTTCATAATGTGATGTAAGGAGGCTGATGTCCTGGGTTTCTCTTGTTATCAGTTCAGAGCAGCAGCCAGAGCTGGATGCTCCGAATCTCCCTCTGGCAGTTAAGACGACACTGGCGTTAGGTACCCACGGTTTGAAACCGTGAATTCATGTCTGAAGGGTCACCCTGGGGCCGCATTACTCCAGGGTGACCTTAAGGTGTGAATTTACAGAGCTTCAGGTGCTCTGTGTTCACTGTCCCCGTCTACAGCTATACCTCGCGGTAAATGGGAGGTGGTTCTCTCCGGCCGCATATTGCCCTGTCTGATACTCACCTCAGCTAAGCTCTGCAACAAGCACTTCTCATCCTGGGGACTCACATCTTCCCTCGCTTTGTGTTCCCCTCTTTGTAGAGCAATATCCTGCAAATATTCTGCTGAGCTTTATGCAGGCAATACGGAGAAGTCAGAAGGCAGCTAGCGGCTACTCCTGCAATTCCCCACCCAGTTAATTTTGCTTAAAATATGTAAAAATGATAGTCTTGGGTTTTGTATGTAGCTCTTGACTCTGATTTATTTGGTTAAATTGCTTCTGAGAGCCTCTGTTTTTCGAAATGCCCAATTTTAAACTCCTGAAAGACCTCATTTTGCAGGACGAGCACTGAAGTTTTTGAAAAGGGGGTTCTCCTCGAGTGTTTCGGGACAGATAGCTCAAAGCGCTGATCAGTCCTCAAGCCTTGGCTCACGGAGGCTAAGCCTGGTGAGCGGAACAAGCAGGGCTTGTGCAGAGTGACAGACACTCAAAAACCGATTTTTCCCCCGGAGAGAGGTCTGAACTCGTGTCGCTGCTCGGGAAGGGGGACTGCCTGCCTTTGGCAGCGGGAGGTGGAGGGCAGATGGAGACGTGCGAGCGTATCCAGAGGCACCAAAGTGTTTTGCTGCAGCTCTGAGCGCTTGTGACACAGATTTGTAGAGATACAAAGCAAGGGGAGGGAAAAAAAAGTAGAAAATGGTTCAGAGAGATACATGGGGTCTTTTACCAAATCATCCGTAACTGACTATTTTTGAAGAACTAGTACCATTTGGGGACATATTCATTACTGTGCTAATTGTTATTATAGTGATAACTGGATAGCCATTTAAGTCTATGCATATTTCATCATGAAACCATTGTTTGGCAGGCTGGAACAAATGGTCTGTTGAAATCAAATGCAGGTCAATCTTGTTTTATTATTTTAACAGTCTTCCTTACAAATTGTATCTCCATTACTGTGGATTTAATAATTGTAGCATGAAGGACAATTCTGTGGGATATTCAGGTCAGGAAAGATGGGTTTTCGTCTGAGATTTAAAAGACGACAGAGAGTCAATGCAGAAGAAAGGTGCTAAGAAAGATGGTGTGGACCAGAAGATCAGCAATTGAGAAGACCAGTGTACCAAGACTGGCTGAGGTGTATGATAGAAAGGGCCAGTGCTTGGACAGCAGGACATGGAACTGTAGGAAAAGGGGCTTCACCAGTACTGCTGCCTGTTGTTACTACTGTAGCCATCTTCTGACTGTTATCAGGAGGAATAGGAGAGTCCTGGATTAGTCTCAAACCGTATAAATAAAAAAGAAAATTTACAAATTGACATCCGAAACCTTCTGACAGAAGTAATGTTTGTGGCATTATTGAAGGATAAGCAAAGGCTCTAAGATTTCATATCTAACTTTTATTTTATTTTATTTTTTAGCAAATTTTATCAAGGAAAGAAAACCCAAACTGCTGATCCCTCCTGAATCTGCTGGCAGTAGCTCATCAGTCACTGTCATCAAGGGAGGTGTCCTGCTACTCGAATGTATTGCTGAAGGGCTGTGAGTAATGCACAATACTGCACAAACTTAATCAACTTTTGAAATAGGGTTGAGGAAAGAAAAAGCTATATTAAAAATTATACAACTACAAATGAATATACCTACCTGCCCAAACAACTTTAAATTTAACCTCAATGCAGAGTTTTTCTAAAGTATGCATACTCCTTGTAAAGCAGCCCAGAGCTAGCATGCAACATTCATGTATTTGTTATTGCTGTAGCCTATAAATAAGTAACTAAAATCATATCGTGGTAAGTATTGATTTTTTTTTTTACTGTTATATTAAAAAAAACTATTATGGAACTTTTTTCAGGAGTACTACCTTTGAGATGTTGAGAAACTAAGTAACATCAGAATTCAGCTTCTGTGGTTTGGCTCACAACCTGTTTCTTTTCTAGTTTTGTGAATTCAGTTTTGGTTCAATGCTCAAAAATTATTCAGCATTTTTCCAGGTGTCAGATCTCAGGTTTTTAAAAGCAAAGTTCTTGAGTGATGTCAGACAAGACATCCATTAAGCAAATGCCCCATTGAGTGAAACCGATGGTCTGCCTAGCCCAGAGGAGATGCTGGCTCGGGAGCGCATGTGAACCTGGCCACTTTCTGTGGTCCGTTCGCCAGCATCCAGAATTTCCATACAAAGGATGTTCCTTCCATGATTTTCTCATGACAGTATGCCGAGGAACAAAGTCCACAACTATGCAAAAATACAGTGAACTGGAGTCAGTCATATTGGTTTGATCCTGCTAAAACTAACAGTAATGGGCTAATTTCAAATTTGGTTCCAGTCCCATGTTTCCTACTTGGGTCCATTCCTGTGCGTGCTTCTGGTGCTTTGGGCTGCACGGATGTCTTGAGCTTGTTATTGCTATTAGCATTTACCTTGGAGTGCTACTCAAGCTCTGGTCATGGATCTGGCTGTAGTCAGCCTAGCAGAATATGAGGAGATGCTCACTGTAATAATATATGGAAGGGTTAAAGTAGATAGTATGTGATGGGAAATCAGGACAATTTTGTTCCTTATTACAAATAACACAGGATAAAATAAGGGTAAGTAAGGAAAGGGAATGGCTACATAAATGTTAAGTGCAGTCCTCATCATGAAGCTGTGAATACCTCTCTCAGACCTTGTTCCTGCTGCAGTAACTCAGACAGAGATAAGCTCCACTTTGCTCTCAGTCCAGTTTCCCAATTTTTACTGTGTGCTTGTAGATGCAATGGTCTGCCCCAGAGGAGTTGCCATCAGAGAAATAGGTAAAGCGAAAATCTCTTCAACCACTAAACCCACAATGAAAACACAGTCACTTCTGGTTTAGTTGTGATAGAGCTTTTTGTTGAATAGAGACTTAAATCATCGTCTGCTCATGCTGTCTGGTAGAGCTGCAGGTCTATGAACGCAGACTGTGGTTAGCAGATAGATAATTCATATTAAAGGCTGTGCAATTATATCCCCTCTATAAAATTCCAAAATCAGGATATTTATCTGCCTGAACAAACATGTTTAGGGTATTTTGTTTTTCCGTGTGGGCTTGAAAAAAGGGCATTGCTCATCTGAGCTGGCAAGATTATGCCTCTGCAGTTGGTTGCCATTTCTGAGAGAAGGTGAGTTACTTGTCTCTACTGGATTCACTCCAAGTATCGGCAGTGAGTTTTAGTTCCCTGTTGCAACACTTCCTTGTTTAATTCACTACCCATCCAGCTACTTCGCAGGCGCACAAACCTCCACAAGTCCACAGCTATGGGTTTATGGTGTTTTCAACGTACTTAATAGGCAAATCATCTTGGAAATACACAAATATGAATTTTCATGTGCAAGTATTAGTATCGTGTACAAGAAGAGAACGTCAAAAAGGACACTTTATTTGCAAAAAAATAAAAAAAAAAAGAAATATTTTTGTTTCACTCAAAATTTTCCAAGAAACTTTTGTTTAAATTATTTTCCAAACAAAAAGGGTTTATTTTAAAGTAGTCACTTTTGAAAGAAGACAAAGTACTTTGATCGCCAAACAAACATTTTTCACTTAAGCCCTTCAAAAATGCAACATCTAGACCAAAATAAAACAATATTTTTATTTGTTAAAATTCCCATTTTCAGCAGAAAATGATCAGCTTTGCCTATGTCTCTGCCAATGTATCCCACCAAATGTCCACAAACCACGGAAACAGATAGACTGAGCCAGATTTTAAGTAACTAAGATCAGGGGCAGCCAACTGCAAAATAAGGAATTAAGTACATTTCCAATCTGTCATTTTGGAAGACTTATATTCTGAGAAATGACAGTGTCAGGAGGGCATTGCCCCGATACAACACCACGGCAACACAGTGCCTGACTTTGGTACCAGAGCGGGACAAGGACTTTTGCAGGAAATAATAGGATATTTGCACGGTTGTGCTCACTGCTCATGGAAAACCGTAATTTCTTGGTACATGGGGCTTTGAGTAGCTTGTGCCCGGGCATTTTGCCACAATAACAGATGGACACAAGAGTAAGCAGATACGACACTGTGTATGTGCGTCGTGTACGGTGTCGGGGTCGCAAAGCCCAGCTGGGAATGTGCAGACAACAGTCTGTCCCGAATTTCTGTGTCACTGCCATTTGCTTTCTAAAAATGTAAGGAGCATTTTCAGCCATCTCCAATGGCTGGCCACCTTTCTAACCAGGCAGGGCACCGAGTGAAGTCACTGTAATGAAGTCTTTATCTCCTTGTCTGTCCTCAAGTGCCCTTTTGGAGTAGGACAGAAGAGCTCCGTTCCCTCTCCCACAGTCCATGCCAATACAAGGAATGCAGCCTCATGCCATGGCCTGGTGTTGGCTGTGAAGAACCTATTCATAGGGGCCCTTCAAATCAAGAAGCAGTGTAGACCGGTTGTAGTCTATAGTATAACCCTCAGTACAGCCCCAGTATTTTAAAAAGGCTCAAAAGACTCTGAAAACTTCACTTTGCAAACCACATGCATGAAGCCCAGCAGCTCTGCTAACATGAAGCATTACAGCAGCCTAGTATTCAACTCAAAACCTTTTTTTTTTTTTTTTTTTTTCCCCTGTTAGCCCAACTCCTCATCTAAGCTGGGTCAAGGTCACTGGAAACTTGCCCAGGGTCGAACCAGAAACAGAAAATTTTGGGAAGATATTGAAGATAGACCAAGTGACTGCGGCTGATGAAGGAACATACCAGTGCACGGCAAGCAACCCCATGGGGAGAACGAAGCACGAGTTCCATGTTCACGTGGAAGGTGCTGAGTACACTTTACTAAGCTTATTGATTTTGAACAGGGAGGTGGTCAAAGGGAAGTGAATAAGGACCTTTGCTAAGATCACTCGGTGTAATGCATAAATTCAACCAACTCTATCAATTTATGCTAGCCAAGGACCCGCCTTATAGTTTTGGGAAGCTTGCAGAAAGTAGCACCTTTTTTTTTTTTTCCTGAACCATGAAGGCTCTACAAAGTGGTGAACAGGAGAACAAATACATGAGCAGATCTAACACTCTAAAGATGTGAGTTAGTCAAGCAGAGATATTGATGAAACGTCTTGTATTAATCTGAATGTCAGGCCAAAAAAATCTAATTATTCTACTTGCTCTTAAAGAATGTGAAAATGGCTATACTGGGCCAGAGCAGAGGTGCATTTAGCTCAATTGCTTTTCTTTGGCTTCCGCCAAAAGTGAATGCCTAGGGAGGATTGTAAAAATGCAGTGAGCAAACATGGTACCACCCTTCTCTTCCCCTCCTTCATGTGCTCCCTTGTTATCATTTTTGTGTAGGGATAACCTGAGCTAAGAGTGGTTTCTATAGCCCCTGCAAAGTATCATAAAAACTTATGAAACAAAGTAAAAAAAAAAACTTCCTACTAATTTTTAACAGTTAAAAAAAATTGAAATATGACCCTTTTTGTCATCCCACTGAGTATCCAAGGCCCGTTCCCACCCTGGCCTGCGTGCGTGGAAGGATGACCAATACTATATTAGCAGCACTCACAAACAGTCTTAGGGTTACACCCTTGTGCGTAGGGTGGTGCATCCCTGTGCGTGAGCGTACACGGGTCTGGTGGCTGAGCAGGCTGAGTGCTGGGTGCTTGTGCTGGGCTAGCAAATCGGAGAACCTGGTACGTTTGTGCATCCCTTTGGTCATCATTTATTTGTGTTGCTGCTAAAAGAAGGCAGGTTAATGAAGCCAGCCAAGATACCTTCATAACAGGCATCTCGCAGAGTGCAGCTAGAGGCGCACGGCGCCTGCTCTCCCTCCATCCTCCTTTCTGCCTTCTCCTACGCCCCAAACCCTGAAGGTGTGAGCACTTCACACGAGGCAGGTGCAGAAGCGCTTTTCCAGGAGCAAAGCAGAGCTGCAATGAGACTCAGCACAGACAAGCAGAAGTATCACTGCCACTGCAACTCTTTCAGCAATGCTGCCCATAAATAGCTACAAAATGAGAATCCTGAAGCACAGCTGAAAAATGTGCTGAGAACATTTTCTCTTACTGATGAAAAATGCTCCAGTCTCTCCTCTAAAAAAAAAAAATCACAGGCGGTATTAAACTGTCACAGTCTACCAACTGCTTCATTTTAATCTGTGCTTCTTCTCGCTCCGTGGTCGCAAGGAGTCCTGACGGGAGGAAAGGCACGTTCAGCTACCTGCTCGGTATTTACTTGTCAGCCAAGGAAAAGCCTTGTGAGGAATGTGACGCATCATCCCCATTCGCTTGACACAACCTCGTGTCGTACAGTCGTCTTTCCCTTCCTGGAAGTGTGGCAGAGGTGGATACCAGGGCATGGCAAGTTTTCAGCTGCGATGGAGGGGAAGTGCTGACTCCTAGAAATCATTCCAGATGGTTTGGAGCATCTCTGCTGTAGATGAATATTTTAACAATCTGGCTATGATTTTCTCGGCTGTAAAAATTGAATCCTTCAAAGAAATTGCAGGAGCTGCAAAAACTAAAATACCAGAGAATTAACATTAATTAAGCAGTTCAGAATATTGACCCCCTTCTCCCCCAGTCTCTAGAGGGAGGAAAGCTTTCCGGCAAATGGTTGTTCCTGCTCATTAACAAACAAGTATTTTAAAAAAAAAAAAAGAAAAAAGAAAGATAGAAAGAACCCCACTCTAGCCATTGCAATGTAAAAAATGCAATTGCTATTAAATTCGTTTTCTGTATATGTAACTAATGTTGGCTGCTGTCACTAGCAGGAATTCTTCCTATTAGGAGTCACCTCACATGCAGGGTATCAAGGTAAAATTGAGCCAAATGCTGTCGTCTTCTCAAATTTCTAACCAGAAAATGTCACTACCATTAATCAGAAATGGGCATGTTCATCATTCTTGCAGCAACTCCTGTGTGCACACTCAAGGGCAGATCTTGAGTTGGTGGAAGAAAGCATTCATTTCAGTTGGTTTCAGGGAGGTTATGCTGACGTAGGGCACCCTCGCACCTGACAGGCTCTTCTCAAAGGATGCATGCAGGGAGAAGAAAATTAAACATGGAAGAAAAATTATCTCAGTTATTAACTGCCAACCATTCTCAATGTAGTGCTGGTGTCTTAATCAGGATTTTGCTACTGTTTTCTGCACTATGTTACATTTTCTGTTCTTCTTTCTGGTATTTGAGGATCTCAAACCAATACCCCAGCCTTCTAAATAACAGTCCTAATTAATGATATTTGCGTGCAGCCCACTTACTAATCCTACAGTAGTCTGAGGGCAAAGATTCAGGCAATTATTACCAAGCATATGAAAATATTCAGCTAGCAAATTGCTTGACTGTTTGAGCATTTTAATCTCTCTTTGCAAGGAAAGATGTAGCCTGGAACATTGGAACAGGCACAAAACCCCCATTGTTATTATTAGAATTAGAGAGAATTATTAAAAAAAAAAAAAGCGAAGCAAGCACACAAATTGTCTTGACTTCAGATGTTTGTTTACTTGGTTGTTGTGTATAATCCCTCAGACCCAATATAAAATGTACACATAACCTCAAAATCTTGTCACTATCACAGTGCCTGATCTCATGGTACCTTGATCTTGGCTGAGGCTCCTAGACTGTGTTTAATAGAAATAATTATTACAATATAATGATTAATTATAGTAATGATATAATAGCTAAAGGCATTTGCAGTTGAGTCTCGTAATACTTTCATTACTCAGCTAGAGAAAAATAAAACAGTTGAAACTAATGTGAGGCAGAAGCATGGCTGGCTGTTTTCATCAGGCTCAAACTGTAGTTCTGTTTCCAGTTTTCACTGGAAAGCTGCTTCAACGGGGATGCAGACCCCAAGGTGGTAACTGCAGCTGAAGCTGCTGCTGATGCCCCCAAAGTGGGATGGATTGCCAGCCGTTGGGAAGACGTGAGGAGAATTTGAAATGATCTTGACAAATTGGAAAAATGGTCTGGAATAAAAAGGATGGGCTTCGGTGAGCACAAGTGCAAAGCAATTCTCATCAGGCAGCACTAATTGGCTTCATAGGCACAGGATGGAAAATGTCTGGTTAGACTAGGCTGGAGGATATACTGGATCGCAAGCTGAACACAACTTGGAAATATTAGTCTTGCAGAAAAAGCAAAAATCATCCTGGAAAGAATAAAGAAAAGTGTTGTTGTAAAAGAGACTACTGAGAACTGGTAAGGCCTCACGTAACGTAACCAGTTTTATATCGTGCACTTCATCAAGGGGGGGCTAACTCAAGACAGTTCAGGAGAGAGCAGCAAGGGTAGTCACAGAGCTCAAAAACATGGCATTTGAGAAAAAAATGATAGATATGTTTAATTTAGGAAAGAATGAATCTGGGGAATGCGTAACAGCCTTCAGATGAGCCAAAGTTTCTTCACAAAGTTCCCTGGGGATAGTGTAAGATACAATAGACTTAAATTGCAGCAAGGCAGAAGTTGATTAGATGTTAAAAATTTGTTCAAGTCGTGGGGAAAAGTGTAGAGCTGCCATAGACAGCGTGGGGGGCTGTGGTGAGGGTTTGGATCCATCGGGGGTGTTTCAGGTGTCGATGATCCTGCTCCGTAGCAGAAGGATGGACTAGGTGCCCATTTTAGATCCCTTCTATTTTTGGACCTGTCATTATATTCCCATAAAGACATAAATCTCTTAGTCAGGAGCCCCACATTTATAACTCTTACCAAGAAGGATATTTTATGCAATGAACTATTTGCCAAACTGTATTGCTCTCACAGATTAACTATTTGACTATCCAACCACTGTTTTTTGTAGTTGCTAAAAAATATGTGTCGATTTTGTTATTCTTATGTTTTATATATTTATAAGTAGTATAGCATATCTGCCACACGGAAAAGAGGTTCTTCAGCCTTGCTGTGAAATTACATTTCATACTTGGCAAAATCTCGTTGCCTATGGCTTTGCAGCTGCATCACTTTCTTGGGGCAACCACAGCTATTCCCATGCTGAGAAAGGAAAGCAGCGGCATAATATATCTGCAGCTCACTTCCAGAGTGTACGCACAGGTGAAAATAGGAAGGGATCCATCGCGTGGTTTGTATTCAGTCTGTGCTTAGTGTCTCACCTCCTCCAAAACAAGGAAATATCCTGTCTCAAGTACAGAGGGAAAAAAACCCCACAAATTAATCAGGACTGTTACAAACATTTTCACTTCCATGCCTTTGACCTGTCTTCTCCTGATGAAAGCATAATGTATATGAGAGAGAAGGAAAAAGATCTGCAAAACCAAAATGTTCTGCTGCTTGCAGAGTTTTTTCCTGGATCCAAATACAAGGACGCATAACAAGTATGGTCACGTCACACGCTGCGCTATGGGAGGGCAACCAGCACTGCACGAGGAAGGTGGTAGAAGAGATCTGTACCGTATGAAGGAAACGTGAAAATGTTATAATTTTAGATAAGCTTCAGTGTCTTGAATTTTACTTCAGTCTTTAGATGTTGCTTAATGATGTCTCTTCAGGGGTGCTCTACTGTGGAAATGGTGGATTGTGTGTAGGTCTTGTGTATCACACTTCAGGGGTAGTTTTTTAATATATCTGTGTGAATATAAGCAATGATGCTTTGTTTTAGCATATCACACTGATAACATCTGGAGATGTATTACCAGGCAACAGCTCTGTTAATTTTCAAAGCGTTTTATGAGCATTAACTAATGAATCCTCATGTTTCCCATACATTAGCTCATCTTTTTCAAATAGGGAAAGAGGCCCAGTGATCTGCCCAGCACATGCAGAAGAGGTAGTGTCGGGTCTGGAATTAAAATTTGGAAGTTTGCTGCTTCTCAGGGAGAGATAATGATGAATTCAATCTGTGTTTTTGATTGAGGCTGCCGACTGAAGGGTAGGCAGGCTCAGGGACCTGCATTCAGTCTGTAGGGAGCAAAGCATTCATCAGATAAATGCTTTTTCCCCCCCCTCAGTTCCCTTCCCTCCTTTATGGTTGTGTTTTTCCAATGAGGTATGGGTACCTGATGCTCAAGGGCTGCTCTGCAGAGGAGAGGGTTTCCCCAGAGCTACCCCAGTTTAGCTGGCAGTGCTGGGAAAGAGGAGAGCGCAGGGAATGCAGCAGCTCACTGCTGCTCCTCTACCACCACCCTGTGGGCAACCTTTCTGGGCTGCTCCTCAGGATGATGGTTCTCTCATCCCCAGTGGTGAATGTTTCGTCGTTCCTAAGTATGTTACGGATCAGCCTCTCATCTGAAGACATGATGGGAAACCAGAATATTGAAAATCACAGTGCATTTCCTCAGCACACGTAGATGAGCAGATGGAGGTGCTGCATCTGTCATGGAGCTCCGCTGCACCACCGTACTCTGCCCTCCAAGGCAAGTCGGTGGAAGCCGCTTGCTTGTGCCTAGTGAGGGGGATTTGAGCTGGATGGATATTTGCATCTTGTTTGAGTTGCTGAAATAGTCTCACTTCATTTCACAGACCGCAGTCTCATGTCTGAGGGTCCTTGGGAAAATGCCGACCCCTTCAGGTTTACCTCCTTCCCCAGCCTCTCGCCTCCCATTTGCATTTGTTTTCCACTTGGACAAACACTGCCTATTCCCTACACTCTCTCCCTGACACTCACATTTCACAAAGTCTGAAGGACAGGAATGGATGTGTGCTGATGCTAATTTTACCTTTTGTAACATTAGTTTGCAAGAAATACAATACAGCTGCACAATAGGCTGCTGGGAGCTGGCCGGGAACTGTCGGCAGCGTTTGCCATCTCCTGGAGGACCATAGCAATAGCAGAGTTAGACTTGTCTCGCTCTGCACCTGATACCTGCTATGTCCCCTCTTTACAGAGCCTCCTCGGTGGATAAAGGAGCCCGAAGGTGGTGTTTACAGCGTAGGAACAAACCTCGTGCTGCTGTGCGAAGCTATTGGCAACCCAGAGCCAACCATTCAGTGGAAACTTAACGGGATGCCCGTCGATAGTAAGTGAAGGTCCAGCGTCCTCCTTTAGGTGGTGGTTGGGTGGGATGAACCTGTGTTGCGCCCAGTTAGAGGGAACACGCAGGTCCTGACGCACTGAGTGATGACTGACATCTATTTAGACAGGGTTAATATTTATTTACTTAAGCTAATGTTTAAATGTGATCTTGAACAGAGCAGGGGTGAAAGCTGCAGGGCTGTGGAGTGGTGGTACCCCTGAGTTACTGCCTCCGTCTTAGCTGTAACACTCCCATCTTTTGGGGATCTGGGATAGTTTATGTTCATTGAGGGCTCCTGGTTTTTCTTTGTGCTGCTGAATAAGCGCAGTGGCCGTGTGGCTGGGGAGCCCAGGCCCTGCGCCCTGGTGTAGCGGTATTATTACCACCATTTAAAAAAGTCTCTGTGGGGATTTTGCTGGAAATTGGTGCTCCAGAGCACTTTCTTTAGGCCACGGGACTGCTGGCAAAGGCAGTGCTCTGCAACTTGCTCTCCAGCTGTTGAGCAAGGTCCTGATTTGATCCTGAAGATGTGCTTCGCCTTTGGCTTTCAAGCAGTGAGGAGAGACTGTGAACTCCACAGTCGTGGTGTTTTCTCCATCTCCTGATGTAGTCTGGGTCTTTCCAGGTAGGACCTTCAGAGGGAGAATCTCTGCCAGAGAGGTCAGCCTTACCAACCTGCAGCTTCAGGACAGTGCTGTGTACCAGTGCGAGGCCAGCAACAAGCACGGCACCATCCTTGCTAACGCCAACGTGAACGTTCTCAGTGAGTACCCTCCCAGCCTTTCCTGTTCAAGATCTAACTGAAGTGTCCCATTCTGCTGACTGAAGCTTCACAACAGCTTGGGGATTGTAACCGTGTCGTTGTTCTTTCGCGTTGGCCCCAGGCTTTAAGAAATACGTTGTCCAAGCTAATGCAACAAGCCGTATCATGGGCAATGTTATATGCTTAGCATAAGTGCTCATGAGCTTTGATATATTCTTTATTTTAAAATTGTGGTTGTGGTTGGGCTGAAAACCTTCTGAATTCAAATGTACTAAAACCACTGGGGGCTGAATTGTGACCACAACTCTGTTTTTGAATTATTAAGTGTATTGTTAATCTTTAATTTCAGTTGTGATGCTCAGCCTGTTCTTTGAAGAAAGGGTGGTGGAAATTTGTTTAATAAAAGAGGTCTCTAGAGGAAGCAGAACTGGGTCTGTTTTCTCTCCTGGAGCACGTTGATGTTTCACGTTCTGACATGTCCAGCAGTCAACCACTGTTATCTTTGTCAGTGAAGCTTATGGGAGCTCAGGTGCTCTGTGCAACTGGTTCCAAAAGGCAGTGAAATTCCCATTACGTGGCTAAGCCTTTGACCTTTGCTGGGAAAAGGGATGATGCAGGGACAGTATTTATATTCCCAGTTCTGAAATGCAGTGCTGCTCATTTTGCATTCTCTTCTGCAGATATTGCTCCATTAATATTGACCTCAGATGGTGAAAACTATGCCACAGTTGTGGGTTATAGTGCTTTCCTGCACTGTGAAATTTTTGCCTCGCCTGCAGCAGATATTAGATGGTAAGCCACTGAGAACTGACGTTTTCAAGTGAAACAAGTTCATATAAGCTCCCCAAACATTGAAAAATGTGCTAATTATTTCTACGGAAGTAAAATTAGAAACTTATAACAAAATTGTATGTAATGTAAGTATTCTGTGTTTAAATGCACTTTCAAGAACCCTGAAGAACTGGTTTATAAAAAAAGGTTAATGAAAGTCCTCAACACCTGTGTGAGACAAGTGCTGGGATATTCATTAAACCAAGCCATGCTGTATATAGCCAAATCCTGCTACAGCTTCATCAGCTTTAGTTTAATGTTGGCAACTTTTTAAGTTTGGACACATTATTGAGGTGGAAACGCGATGACTTACAGAGCATATTTACCTGGAAATGGTTCCATACAGTTGGAAATCACAGGATTGTCATAACACTTGACAGGTGCAATAAAATTGGAGATGACAGCTATAGATTAAAGACTCAGCCAGACTAGTTTAAAGACCTTGATAGACGCTGTCAGTGTATTTTTGGTTTGCAGGAAGCTTATGTCCCTTTATGATTTGCTGCACATGGGTAAAGTGACTTGCTGATCTTGATTTGATTGTTCAGTGGCAGAGCTGAGACCAGCTCCCAAAATTCCTGTGTCCCCTGCAATATCTGCATGAAATAACAGTTCCTGCAGCCCTAGAAATAACCCATAACTATTATTATCCTCTTTAGGACTAAGGATGACAGCATAGAGCCACTTTCAACATTACGCTATGAGTTAAATAAGAATGGCACCCTAGAGATCAAAGAAACAAAGAAAGAAGACTCAGGATCATACGCTTGCTGGGCTGCAAACTCTGTTGGAAAAAGAGCAATCACTGCTAATCTGGATATAAGAGGTAATGTCTCACTTACGAATAAAAAGACCTTTGACATCTGCTAAGGTTTTATATTTACAAATTTTCAGTAAATAAGTAATTAGTAAATACTCAGTCCAAGATACAGATTTATTCTGTGACACTACAAATTCTCTGTATAATAAGACCTGAAATTGTCTCCATTTTTCTGTGTGATTTCTCCATGCTCATACATGGTGTTTACTTTCTTCTTGACACTTCAAGAAGCTGCATAAGCCACCAAAAACTGTCGTTTACTTCCCAAATCTGTTAACTTTATTATCTTGAAAGGATTTTCCCTCCTGTTTGCCATCAGCCCTGTTACACTCAGAGCAGGTTCTTGGCTGACCCTCAGGAGCCCAGAGCCCTCCCTGTGCTCGTGGGCTTGGTGTGGGGTCCTCGCTGAGCCAGACAGGGTCCCTGCATCTCCCACAGCCGTGGGCTTCCTCCTTCCCTAAAGCTACTTCCATCTCTTCATCAGAAGGTACATCCCAAACTGGATTAATATCCGCAGCGAACACCAGGCACGTTGCAGCAGGATGCGTTAGGGGATGCTGCTGCTTTGAGGGCTTTGCAGCGGGCTTCTGCCTGATTAGCAACTTGACAAATATTTGTAAATAGAGAAAAAAATTACTGAAATGCGTTTACTCATACATTTCAGATACATACCTTGTGCTCTAATTCTGTTTTAGGGGATTTATTTGGTTGGTTGGACAGGAGGGTTTTTTCCCTGGGGGAGGGTGGTAGTAGACAGCTTCTGTTGAACACACAGGTTAAATTTAGTGGGTTGCATACAAATTTATTTAGGATTTAGGGCTTGCCAATAAAAAAACCCCTTCAATACTCAATTAGCAGAGTCCTCAAAAGGACTTTCAGATGCAGGTTTGCTGTGACAAACTCGAGAAAGAAATACTCTTTTTGTGTTCTATTTCCACACACTCCCTTTGCTTTGTAAATTTTACAGTGATAATAAACATGAAAATGTACAATGAAATTCTCACAGAGCAACATTTCACTGTAAAAAGAAATTCAGCCAACTGCTTTCTTCTTACTTATTCATCTGTTTCTGCATTCAGATTAGAGTCAATTAAAAGAACAAACTTGATGGCAATAATTTTTTCTCACTTGACTTTAATAAGCTTGTAATTTTTCTTGGATCATTGCCAAAGCCTATTTCAAATGGCAATTGGACATAAAAATCATATTCAAGCTTTTTTTTTATCATCTATTTCATGACAGTCTGCTAACAAGGATTTTCACCTGTGACTTTTTTTGTGTGTTTTTTTTTTTTCCTGGAGCTCTTTGGTTTGGAGTGAACTAAAAAAGAATTTTTCAAGATAGAAAATGAAATCCTGGCAAATATCTATTTCAAAAACAACCATCCTGCACTTGAAATGTTTGTATATATAACAAAAAAGACATGATCATTGCTCCTAAGGTTGATTTTTAGATATGAAGTGCTTGGTGAAAATTTGATGTAATAGTCTCTCTCTCCTAATCAAAGTGTTTTTCTGTCATCAATCAGATGCTACAAAACTTGTTGTTACTCCGAAGAACCCCAGAGTGTTGAAATCACATTCAATTTTATTGAAATGTCAGTCTGAGTATGATTCACACTTGAAACATAGTTTTAAATTATCCTGGAGGAAAGATGGAGATGGGCTGCCAGTCAACAGCACGGAAGATGGCAGGTAAGCAGGGAAGAAACCAAAGTTTTCTTGGTCGCAGCTGAATAATGCTGTATGGTGCGGGAACATGAGTGGCAATAAACATGAGACTTAATAGCTTGAAATGCAAATTTACGTCTGCAAGAATTCTTCAAGCGATATGTGAATAGATCTGCATTTTATATATGTATAAATATAAATGCATCTATATTAGTTTTGAGCCATGGCTGGCAAATGATTTTGTTTTTTATTAACTCTCTCACATTACATCACAGCAGAATATTGCATAAATGTTGGTTCAACCCCAAAATACAACGCTAGCCTTAGTGCAGTCACCTGGGGTTTTGTTTCTCCACTTCAGTGGAACTATTATTCTCCTGTGTTTTATACCTGTTTGGCCAAAGCAAGTCCTTGTAATGTTAAAATGAATGTAAAACAGATTTCTGGGATTCTGCCTAAAATCGTACACGTTAAAAGCAATGAGTTTTTCCTATGAGTTTAGAACTTGCAAGTGCAGGCTGAACTTTGCCCTACTCTTGTGTTTCCATTGACCTTAAGGGGATGGAGCTCAGCCTTTATTCCATATGAAGGGTCCCACAGTTGGCAATCAGATGTCTTTATTAATTACCACAGAAAAGAGATGGTTTCCTAAATACTGCAGTGCTGGAGAGGTTGAAGATCCTGCTGAGGCCACGTAGTGCGGGGAGATAGCGCCAAGCAAATGCCATCTCTGCAGCAGAGCCCATGTGCCTGGGTCAATGCCAACTTCCCCTGGTGCATTGGACATTACACAAGTGGGTTGGGAATACTCAATTTTACTCAACCCTTTCAAAAATTCAGACATAAAGCCCATGTATTTGCCTCATTAACGATGTGCCAAAATCCAATGTTCCAGACACTTGGCTGATGCATATCAATGTGGTTCCTTTCAGACCAAGAGAGACATGCCAACTTCCAGCCATGGAGGCTAAATTGCTTCAAAATACAAATAATAGTCTACAGCACAGTGTATAATACAACTACAATTACGTTTTAAAGTAATAGGCCTAACGTGCAATTATGTTATTCAAAATGTCCTGTTACCAAGTTTTTTCATGAATAGTTTTTCGGAGAACAACAGTGTCTGTCTGCCATATGCTTATCTTACAGAGTTTTCTCTTCCTTATTTGTATGTGCCTTTTTTTTTTGCCCTGTAGGATAATTCTGGACAGGGATACACTGTTCATATCAAGCGTGACACTAGAGGATCAAGGAGTTTACACGTGTGTGGCTAGCACTTCTCTGGACAGCGTCGCAGCCGAATCGCAGTTAATTGTTCTTGGTAAGAGGATATTTTCCCGGTGTGCAAACAGCTCCGTGCAGCACATAATGCTGTTGCAGCACTTTTGCTTGTTTGTTTCTTTTGCCCAATTCAGTTACAAAGCCTCAATAACCCAATTTCACAGAGGTGCAATGTACCTCTCACTCGTTAACCTCGATTGTGCTATCCTTGTATCTCCTGGAATGGGGATGCTGACGCAAACTTTTCATTTATATTTAATCTTTGTTATAACTAAGGCGAGGCAGCCTTTTTTCTCAGTTGAGGAGTCACCCACAGTGGCTGTAGGAGCTTGCCCAGGTTCCAAGGTGTAGTAGCGTATTAAGAATGGCTCTGCTTCTGCTTTGAAGTCCTTGGTCAGTCCTTCACCCCACTTTACTAGAGATTTGCAGACGAATTACCACTTGGACTATTTTTTGAAGAAGAAAAACGTAAGGCCAGTATTTAGATGTCCAACTCCTCTGAAGATCAGTGGAAGTTAAGCACCTAAAATGATTAATTATCTCTGTGAATCTGAGCATAAATTATTGTTCAGTGGCAAAGAGCAAATCCACAGCAGAGAAAAGCCCTGACTCACAAAGTCTGAAGCTTGACCTTGTGTGAGCATCCTTACAACCTGCCTCCCTTCCTGAAGGACCACAGGAAATTAAGGGGGTGAACTTGAGGAGTGATGTGCAGTCCTTTGCACATGTACCTAAGGGCATCAGCCAATAGCTAAAATTCTGTTTTGTGGACAGTTTTGAATCATTTTAATTTCATTAAGTTTTGCTTCATTTTACATTTTTAATTATTTCTGGCAGTGATTGCAACAAGAACTAAGACAATCTGACCTTCAAGATGTTTTCACGCTTTAAATGAATGGTATTTTTCAGTAAATAGTAAATTAAGAAGATGCTATGCACATCATTTATGGTACTGTGTTCTTTAGTGCTGTATAATTCAAAATGTTTGCAGACAATTCGTTACATTACTTATGAAAATTTCATGAAGGACTTTATTCCCTTTTAAAAAGGTGAACTGCAGAAGAGGAAAAATAGTCTTGTGCTCTTTCCCCCTTGTTTATTGTATATAAGAAAAGTCTTGGTGGATTAACAATATCTGTTATTTTCCAAATGAAAAATTCAGGCTTCTTTTGCAATACGGCACAGATGGAGACATCAGAATATGGGCAACTAAGAGCAAAAGAAATATTCAGTTATACTTTTACGTATTTGTTCTATGATTAATAAACAGGTAGAGGGGTGAGTATCTTTAAGATGCACTATCACCATCTTTAAATGAATATACTGAATTTTAACACCAGATATGCTCCAAGAATAGAACAGCAAAATGCCTGTAAATTAAACTGTGCTTTCTTGATTTTTCCCAAGTACAACAGAAATAGGGGAAAGAAATGGAAAGAAAACTAAAACAAAAAACCCAACCCAAATACAACCTTTTAAGCTTTTGATGTACCCTGAGATAAAAAAGAAACCTCAATATTGTTCTTTAAAAAATTCAGTACAAACACAATTAATTTCTTTCACAGACAGAGACAGGTAGTTGAGGTAGCTGTTTTTCCTATAAGAAATGACATTGTCAGCCAAAAAAGTAGTTGGGACATTGGGGCAGGAGGAGGCCAAAGACCCCAAGTTGTGCAATCTCGTTTCCTTGGTCTGTACATCTTTTAGATTTTGAAACACCAGCCCTGTGTTTAAGGAGGGGGAGTGTGTGTGTGTGGCTTTGGAAGGATGAGGAGTTACCATCAGCCCCCTGCAGTGAGAAATTACTCTTTTACATCAGGCCCTATACATTTCAGTTAGCAAACTAATCCAATGCAATCAGACTGCAAATTGTCAAAGCAAGCCAGAAGGAAGATAAACATCTGTCAGTCTGAATCCGCTAAATTTGAAAGCGTTCGTTCAATTACAGGCAATTTGGCAAGCGACCCATGCCGCAGACCACCTCTTCTGCCCCTGATGCTGTTGAGAAACCGGGCAGTGTGCGCCCCTTGCCGTCTCCTAGGACTGTGAGGGGGAGCAGCCTGTTTCAATGGTGCTGGTTTGCAGTTTTTCAAGGACCCACCTCAGCCCTGGTTAGGGGGCAGGAACCACATCCCTGCAAAGGGAGCTCTGACAGCAGCAGGGTGGTCCTGCGCTCGGGGCTTGCATAGTCCCGCACTTGTCCCCAGCAGATGCAGTGCAGTTATCACACCAACCACCAACAACTCTAACTTTCATATATTCTCTGGACAGCATTAGTTGAGCTGGCAGGTAATGAATTTTCATGTTTCCTTTTAATACAGATCCCCGTGGCTGGGATAATGAATGTTATCCTTTCACTCATACTCTAAAAGGCCAAGTTCGATAACTGTCAGAGCTGAGTCACCTCCTACCACTCTGGTTTGCACCAGAGTAAATCCAAGTGATGCTAATATGTCTTTCTGCTAAGAGCAGTGTCAATATCTATTAAAGATTAAATAGATCTTAGTGTTGATTTGCAGAGAAAAATCTGTTGCTGCAAGCACATAATGAGAGTAGATGGAAATGAACTCGAGAAGGGATATTGCATTCATAAGGGAGAAAGCAGGACCAGAAGGTTCAGCTTGGTTTTCTGTAATAAAAAGGATCTTTAAAAGCAATTCCCTCTTTCCTAATTTTGTCGTTTTGAAACCAAAAGATGTTTAATCACCTTCTTCACTGAACTTGCTGTTCCAGTCCTTTGGAAAATGCCAAGACAAACAGAAATAGCTTGCCGTGCTCCTGACGCTTCTTCATTATTTCTCAGATGTTCCTGATCCACCAGAAGACCTTCAGCTCTCAGAAAATCAAAACCGAAGTGTTCGACTATCCTGGCAAGCCGGGGCCAGTCATAACAGCCCTGTTAATGGTATGAAGGATTTTAGTAACATCATCTTGCACTGTTTAGCGTTATGGCACGTCATGGCTGTTAGAAGAAACAAAGCGTGCTCACAGCCATACTTAATTGGTTTTACTGAGACAGTTAATTTGTTGTAAGTTCATTTCCATCCTTGCTATTTATAACCCGTTTATACAGGCTCTGCCTTTTTTCTTTTGTTTTGCTTCTTTTCCTCCCCAGAGTCGATTATAGAATTTGAAGAGAACCGGTGGGAGCCGGGGAGGTGGCAGGAGCTAACCCGAGCCCCGGGGAATGACACCACGGCCCTTTTGTCACTGGCCCCGTATATGAATTATCAGTTTCGCGTCGTGTCTGTGAACGCTGTGGGAAGGAGCCAGCCTAGTAAACCATCGCTGCGCTATGCAACACCTCCGGCTGGTAAACACTGCCATCTAGTTTTCTGAATATTGATATTTTTAGTGTTTTGCTGGGAATAACAGTGCCCCCGTGTGCTTCAGAGGGGAGTAAAGAAGGCAGGCACGCTTGTGCTGCCTTCGCGGCTCAGCGGAGTCTACGCTGCCGTGGTTAGCAGGGTGTTTCCTACCAGGGTACCGACAGCATACAGCTTTCCTGAGCTCGGCTGGGTTTGCACCATTGCAGCCTTTTATGGACAAGCAGTTGCTGGAGAGGATCTTTGAGGTTTACGGGGAGCCTTCCAGCAGCACTAAGCTTGTCAAATATGTCCATTACAGTGCCTTTCTCACTGTGACAGAAAATGTTGTGGCCCTGAAAGTAATTTTAGAGGCCAACTGTTCAGCACAGCATTTGCATTCCCTGGCATTTTTCTTTCATTCTTTTTTTTTCCCCCTTTTACTTCAATTTCAGGTCCTTCTTCAGCTTTTCAGCTGTGTGCGTCCCACTAATGATATACCTTCTGTTTACTATCCCCGTAGGGAGAAAAGTCTCTTCCTCCTAATCCCCCTACATCTGGTGCTTTGAAATCCAAAAGTCACAGTTTCATGTTAGCTGGTGGCTCCAACTAACAAGGGCACTTAGGAATCAAAACTGCATAAAGAATGTGTTTTGGTCACAGCAGCTTTGCTGATCCAAGTAATTAATCTCGTGGACGTTTTTTGTTTAGGTGTCTTTCATTCTCAGTAATATGGAAATAAGAAAAGTTTTTTGAATCCTTTTTTTGTATTTAAATAATAAATGCAAATAAAACCCAGGATATGCAAACTAACCTTGTCACTTGTGTGGTTCCAGCTCCAGATAAGAACCCAGAAAACATCCGAGTTGAAGCTTCTGAACCAAATGAAATGGTGATGAAATGGGAGGTAAGGCAAATGTGTCTGTCAATGCTACAATATTGAAAACAGGTTCTTCCTTCAAGCAGCAGGTTCTAAAGCAGCATGGAATTTATCAGGATGTTGTTTTAATATAAATACATTTAAAAAAAAATTGGATCCCTTACTTTATCTCCCATTCCCCTACCTCTGTTTTTTAGGAAATATTTGCAAATTCCGTAGGTAGGACCCTTGAAGCTTCTGAAGTCATTTATTGACTTAAATGTGTTCTGGATTTCCTCCCCTAGTTTCATTTTGATTCAAAAGTTAATTTTTTACATCTAACTTTGCAGGTTATCAAGAAATATGAAAGTCCTATAAAGCACAGTGAGAATCCTCCAGCGTACGCTCTTCTTCCATGCATCTTGCATACGGAAGGTGCTTAAAATAATTGTGGTCTCACCCTGCTCTGCAGGAGGAGCCGCCAGGCCCAGGCAGGGGATGGTTTACACGTAGCTTCTGCCCTTCCAGCCTGGAGGTGTAAAAATGATGGAGATCACTTGGCCAAGAGAACGTGAGCTTGAATTTTTACATCAAAAACTAACGGAATGTAGGAAAAGCTCCTAAGCATGTGTGTCAAAGGAATTGTGTAAAAGTCTTGAGATGATTTCCAGTCCTCAAATTCCCTGGCTTTTAAGCTTACAGCTTTTGTGCCAACAGTTTAAAGAGAGATATATTCCTTCATTTAACACAAATTTCAACAACTGTGGAAGGAAGCATATTTTTTTGTGGCTGGAATTAAACACAATTTACATGAGATTTACTCCTCAATCTGCTGCTCGCAGCAAAGAACAATAAATGTTTTCCCAGTGTGAATTCATGGTTTAGGCTATAATTATGCCAAAAGGAGGTGGCCCTCTAGATCTGTTGACTTGGATTTGGGTGGGGATTTTTGCTGTAGGACATAGCCCAGAGTCAGGGAAGACAATCCTGCCTCTCGGAAGAAATGCAGAGCCATAGTAAACAGCATGGCTGGGAAATGCTGCGATGACCAACGCTTCGTTGAGCAGAGAACGAGCACTCCCCCTCGCCGGGAAGCCCGTAATCGGCTGCCTAGACAGGGCAAAAGTAGAAGCGACAACTGAGACTGAAGGGAGAGAATGGGGTGGACAGGCTTTGTTAAATCTTGTTGAATCATTTAAATGTTGTAAACCATTTATTTATGGTGTTTCCTGTGTGCTTTTCTGAGGAAGTGCTAGGCACTGAACACGCTATTTCTGGCAGACAAAGGCTGCAAAACGATGTTAATCTGCCTACTTTGGATTAAGAGACCAGATGAGCATTAGTGACTAGCTTTTCAGCCAAGGATTTGCAGCGTTAAGGGAGATCAAAATAAGAGTCAAGCAGTGCTGCAGTTTAACTCTAAATGAGAAGTTATTTTTGAGTAGGAATTTTTTATTTCTTCAGCTTCTTTTGCGATCCCATTCCCCGGGATCTTTGCCATGGAGGTGATTCTCCCAGCGGTGCCTGTTAGAAAGCTGCCCAGTCTACCAGCTCCTTGGCCACAGTCATCCCAAAGATCCTCATACCCTCAGAGCAGATAAATGGGAATTTTTGCACATCCTCCAGACCTAAGTGCCCCTATGCATGAGGAGTGGCGGTCAGGGGGGTCAATGGGGCATCGCTTTCTGCTGCAAGGCAAAGCCGTTTCATTACAGACCTCTGTGTGCAGCTTGGATATGTATCAATTATTATATATTTGATATGTACAATATATAATTTAAATATTATTAAAAGTAGGCAATGTGGTGGGAAATACCCACAGCTGTTTCAGTGGACTGAAAAATACCCCGTCATTTTTGGTAGTGCAAATTATTAATTGAAGAAGTACATTTTCAGAGAAATAAACTCAATTGGAGAATGTCTCATGACAATCCATTGCTATATGTCTTCTAATATTTTATAAATTAATGTTAATTTGATGGGAACCATGCTGTGTTGAATTCTTCAGCTGATCGTAAAAAAGAGTAGCACAGCAGTTGCACATTAAATGTCCAGGCATAGTTTCAAGCATTTGGTGCATATTTAGAACAAATCTAAATTTTAATGACCCAACTTGCTGTGCTACATAAAATTCTAGGATAAAACACGGATTTTAGCTGTACTAAAAGACACACACGACCTTACTCCAAAACATGCATTTCAGTTGTGCTAAAAGGCATGCAGTTTTACATCACACAAGAAAACCTGTGACAAAACAAAACCTGATGTATGTAGTGTGCAGAAATATGTCTCCTAACAATTAATCTTGCTTTTAATCCAACTGTTTCTCTGCCTTTCACCCACCTTTCTCTTGAAGTCATGACTTTTTTTTTCCAGTCGTCTTAAAATTAACACGATCAGCGAAAAGTTAAAGCTTTCTTTTTTCCCCCTTTTCTCTCCCAACATGCTCTCCAAAATGATCCCCCCCTCCCCTCAGCTGCTGTTTCATGATTACTGCCACAAAGGCAGACGGGATCTCTTTTAACTTCTTCCGCAGCCATTGAAACCCGTGGAGAGGAACGGGCCGGGGCTGGAGTACAAAGTCAGCTGGCGGCAGCGGGGAGTCGAGGCGGACTGGAACGAGGAGATGGTGAAGAAGCATTCTCTGACCCTGCGGAACACCCCCACCTTCGTGCCTTACGAGATCAAAGTCCAAGCGGTAAATAATTTAGGATCTGGTCCCGAACCAAACGTTACCATCGGATATTCAGGAGAGGACGGTAAGTAGTGGAAACTTCCATGTAAAAGTAGGCTGTGTGGGGGATTCTTGCGATGCAAAACGATCGGATATGAAGTGATGGATTAGGCAGCCCATGGCCAAAACTGTTTAAATGCCAGTGCTCAGCGTGATGGGCTACATGAGACACAGATATGACTGATGCTGGGTGCCGTGGATGCCAGCTTGCTGGAGTTTGAGGCTTTTTTTGGAAAGGTCACTTGTGCTTTCATTAATCTCAGTTGCTGGCTTAATCTGGATACTTGTTTGAAGGCCAAAGTCCATAAGAAGCCTATGAAATGTAGCAGTCATTGTGTCGTACTTGGTGGGAAAAAAATCTTTACCTTGTCTGGGGCCCAGTTCAACAGTTTAACACTGTCAGAAGTTAAGTACTCTGGCAATTAAGTACAAACACTCAGGTGCTGGGCGTTGTAAGTGAATTTATAGATGGTGCCACATTCCCATGTGTGCTGGGTGTTACCTTGTCCATTGAGTCCTTGAAGAACAGGTCCTCCTCCAGCCTGGGTTTCTGTCCAGTGGCTTTTCATGGCTCCCGGGTAGCACAGCCCCCTTTCAGGCTTCCCTGTGTCTCTGGAGAAGTCTTCCTCCACTGTAAGGCTTTGCTTTGGATCTACTCCTGCTCCAAGCCCCCTCCCTGGGTCTTCTCAGCGCCTGCCCACCTCTGACTTTGGACTCTGCCTGGCCCACAGTGCATCACCCAGGCCAGATCAAACAGAGAGGCTTTCTCCCCTTGCCACCCATTTTCACAAAATAGGTGCCCTGGGCTGCTCTGAAATCACAGCAACCGCTTGTGATACCCACCCTTTGTACTTGCTCTTTGAGCTCCAGCTTCAAGGTGGGCTTTAATAATCATGTCCTGTTAGGAGAGGTGAACATGTGGGAGGATTGCCCTGCTAATAGAATTAATGCCGGTGCCACGTGGGAGGCGACAGCCCTGCTACCTCCATGGGACACTAGATAACGTCACTGCTGAGGCCACCCCAACATCTCTGACCAGCAGCCTGTCCCCTTCGGTGTTCACTGCATGGCTACAGAAGGTATTTGGAGGACTGGAAATGTATCCAGCTGCAGTAAAAAATGCCAAGCCTCGCTTTGGGAAGCAACCCAGTTAAGCACTAACACCATCAAAAAAAAAAGAATCTTTTTTGTAGCAATTAAGGATTTAAATCAGCAAGGGAGTAAACAGCATGGTGGCCAGCTAGCGTGGGGCGCCAGGCTTCCCCGATCCCAAATACAAATGCTTATTGCATTTGCAAACGCTTAGCAGCAGAGGCTGGGAACTGTTGGCGAAGAGGGGCCAGGAGGGCCAGCGAATGGTCCGTGTTTCAGATCTGCAGATTAATTTTATTAGTTGAAGTCAGACAGTTTTGATCCCGTGCAGAATCTGAAATCTTCAAGTTGTTTTTGTAAGAATGAAACAAACTGACAGTTTGAATGGCCTTTGAAAAGTCAACAGTGCATTAGCCAACTAAGACAAGCACGTGTTTTGCTGCTTATTAAAATGACCAGACAGCCACGTCCTTGATTCAACCCGCCACGTCCCGCAGCAGTCACTCCCCAGGAGCAGTAGTATGGGTGCTGCTGCTCCCACCTCTCCACTTGCTGCCGCCTCTCGCAGAAGCCGATATGGAGTATCATGATCCATGGTAGGCGATATGAAACAGTCAGTAAAGTTACCGTGATAACCACCGATGTAAAAAATCTCACCGGCTTTACAGAGGGAAAGAAATCCTAAGGCGGGCTCTCTGGAGCACTCCTCTTGTTGAGTGAGCGCACCGAGATCTGCGTTATCAACCCTGGATGGACCGGTTTGATGTTTACAACCTGCTGAGTGCTTCCTCGTGTTTCAGCAGCATGAGGTTTTGGTGCTGGGAATGCTCTTGGTGCTGTTCAGACAGGAGAATGCCCACTGTGCACCCAGAGGTGGGCAACAGGAAGGTTTGGTGGTGCCTCTTCTCTCCTCTGTAGAGCATATGGCAGAAGAGGTGGTGAACAGTGAGAACAGAGAGGAAGAAACCCCGCAGCATGTTTATTTTCTTTGTGTGTCTGTGATGGATTTAATTTTATATCGATCAGTGGAAAATCTTCCTTGCAATTCAGTTGTCAATGGATCAATGCCTCTTTTTTTCAGGTGCTATAATAGCTCTCTGTGTTGTATAGTGATTAAAATCCTGCTGTTTAATGAGCTTAGTCGTAAAATGAAATTGATTATAAAAAAAACCCTTTATGATTGCCTTCTTGAGTGCTGTGTTAATCATTTTTTTTATTCTTCTCACTGCTGTAAGCATTACTTGAAACAGGAAATCATAAATACTGGTGTAGAAATTCATATGTCCCAGCGCACCTGTATTCCAGCCCGCAGCAGAAAGCCCTGATATGGCAAAGTAATGTTTATTGGCCCATTGCACCCACTGGATGCAGGTGGAATGGCTTTTTTCTTGCCTGCAGTAAGACTACATGAACTGCCACAGCGTGAGCTGGAAAGCCAAGCCCTGTAGCTGTGAACAGTGTGAAACTGAGCTCTTGTAAGTGTCTTTAATATGCAGCACTTTTGGTTTTCAGTTCCAGATGCCGCTCCTTCCGGCGTATCGGTGGATATTGTGAACAGCACGCTGGTCAAAGTCTTCTGGTTTGGAATACCAAGGGACAGAGTTCGTGGACATTTAAGAGGCTATAAGGTTACAAATCTCTCTTTAAATAATTGCATACAGTTGAATAAACTATTAAATGAATCTTAGATCAAGGATAGGTTTCAGCCTCTCATTTCTGGGAAGATGAGAGAAATCAATGTTGTCTTCAGCCCCATAAAACATAATTTGTTACAGAAATGCCAATCTCAATGCAGGTCAGTTGGTGGAAAACAAAAAGCATGCTGGATGGAAAAAGGCATCACCCAGAGAAACACTTCCTAACATTTGTAGGAGACAGAAACTATGGGATGATTCCCGGTCTAGAGCCCTTCAGTGAATTCCGCTTAACTGTTTTGGCTTACAACGCCAAAGGAGATGGCCCGGAAAGCTCCCCCGTTGTGTTTGAAACTCCGGAAGGAGGTAAGACAAAATGAGATTTTGGGATGGAGGGACATAAATAGAAATTGTCCATGTAACAAGGCAAGTTGATTTCTGCATTTAAAGTGATTGTAAAATCTCTGATATTCATAAAACCCTTCACTAGAAAGGGGAACTGTAGGTTTTGAGCTGAACTAGATCCTCATTTAACAAGTATGTGTAGAGCCAGACCTGTCCAATCTTCTCTGAAAGCTAATCCCTGTATCTTCCAGTCCCCGAACAACCACGTTTTCTGAGGATCCTGAACTTTGACAAGGACTCCGTCACTCTGTCGTGGGGACTTCCCAAGAGAGCAAACGGCCACCTTACTGGCTACATTTTGCAATACCAGATAAGTACGTGCTTGTTTTGCTTTGATTTTAGAATTTAAGCATTATCAGTTAAAAAAAAAAAAGAGAAAAAAAAAGAAAAAAAGGTTTACATGTGCACAGTTATTTAAAAGAGGCTGATGAGAAGGGCTGTTTCTGAGATCCCTATAACAGCCATAGCATCAGAACAGCGTGTTTTGACCTGCGATGTGCGCGCAGCCTGCTAGAGGGCAGGCCAAAGCCATCTTCCAGCGCAAAAAGTTTTCCATGCACTTTTCTGATGTACGCTGACGTTGCTGC
The DNA here is from genome assembly GCF_964195595.1 of Calonectris borealis. NCBI lineage: Eukaryota > Metazoa > Chordata > Aves > Procellariiformes > Procellariidae > Calonectris > Calonectris borealis. The sequence goes on along the minus strand of NC_134321.1, from coordinate 3,884,763 downwards.
CATGCCCTCTTCCACATTTATACACTAATTAATTATTTCATATCTGTAAATTATACCTAACGTAGTAGTTAAGAAGACCCATAAATTGTAGGTGCATTTTACTGAAGTGAAACTTATTGAACATAAAATAATTTGTAATGAGGGCACTTTAGCCACATTTATTCAGATGTTCACGTTATGTCAGTGAGCGATGTGCGATGCCTCAGCAGAAATGCAGACAATTACCACCTGAGTCATGTTATTGAGTAATCGCATTGAGAAACAACTAAATACCAGGGGTGTTTCTTTCTTGCCTATGAAAAAACTGAGTAGCTGGGAAGAGACTTCGAGCAGATAACCTCAGGCAAGATTCAGTATTGGTCCCTGACTGCCACAACACCAGCTGTGAGGTGTGGCGACAATTCAGGGTATTTCATATGTTCTTTGGGGATGGAACAGGATTAGACTGTGTCCTGTTTACAAAAAAAAACCCCAGGTACTTTTCACTTATCTCTGCTGATAACAGAACTGCCCAGTTGCCTTTGCAAGCTGAGGCTGGAGGCTGGATCTTCCCTTTGGTTTTGATGACTATGGGCAGAGAGTGAATCCATCTATTTAGGCAGTTTGGGAGTAGCAACCCCTGCTTCAGCTGCCAACTGTGCCAAGCAGAACAACCACCCGTTAACTTGCTTGCAAAAGTTTGCAGATGTTTGGAAGCAAAGCAAGAAACAATTCATATATATTTAATGATCTAGGAGACAGTAATTTTTACCTCCCACTCAGTATGTGCATATCTAGGATCAGAGAGCTTTTTAAGAACAGTAATAGCTCACCGAGTAGTTGGGAGATTGACATGGATGAGATAAATCCCATTTAAGTACTTGGCAGGAAGGTGAGATATGCTTATTCAGCCTTCATCCTTCCTACTTACTGCAGAGTGCCTCCTTGCAGGGGTGTTCATGACAAATTTCATGTTCGTAGCCTTTAGCTGCTGGATCTGACTCAACTGCCTTTTCCCTTTCAGTAAACGAAACCCATGAAATCGGACCTCTGAACGACGTCAGTGTAACCAACCGCTCCACGCTCAGCTGGAGGCTTTCAGGTCTCAGCTCCAGTACCAAGTACAAATTCTACGTAAAGGCTTGTACAGTCAAAGGCTGTGGGAAGCCGGTCACAGAAGAAGGACTAACGATGGCTCAAGGGAGTAAGTTAATAGGCAATATGTTTTTATGTGGAGAAGCTCTAACAATAACGGAAAAATCTATTGAGAATATTCCAGGCTTGACATTTCCTTTGTAATTAGAGGAAATAAATTTGTTTTCCTTTCCATGAGAACAATCAATGAACTTTTTAATGTAGCCATGCAGCTCTTCAGAAAAGTAGAGCTTATCTGTTTCATTTTGCTGTACAGTACTGTGTTTCTATTCCCACCAATCAACTCTTCAATCTGTACTAGAATAAGTAAATTGCATTTAGTCACGAACAGAAAATTGAAGATCTAGATAATCTGTTCTCAGTAATATAATAAAAACACATTCTGCCCTTGCATGAAGATGGGGGACTGTAGAAATGTTACGTGCAGGTATTTGACATAGAAAATCCAGATGAACCTAAAGTTGACTGCAGTGCTTTTGATCCATTATTTTATTATTATTTTATCAGAGACTGGAAGTGACCATTTGTGTGCCACTTACACCCTATCCTAAAAGACTGATGTTCAGTGATTTAAAGGAAAATCGCAAGCACTATATGATAGCTCATCTTTCACATTCAGTTGAAATGAAATAAAATGTACTGTGCTCAGCAAGTCTGAAAACTCTACAATACCGACGAACAAGTCCTTGCTATTAATCAGAAACCGTTGCTGTGCACTTATCACGGGGAAGGAGAAAGAGAATGTGATAAGCAAAATAGTCCTGGCTTCATCATTTTTAGCAATGATAACAGTCTGGAACAACGTCGATATAAAATAGAAAAATCGTCCTTGTTGCACAATATCCTATTGGACTTCTAAGTTGCAGAATCTCTTCAGTTACTGGTAAAACAAGTAAGAAGTACTTTAAACTCATCATGTCCCAGTTCAGGATCCAATCATGAGCTATCATCCGTTTTCTCAAGTAGTGAAACTCCCTCTCAACTCTCTGGTAGCCACCAGTCTCACTGTAGTATTCAGGTACTCACATAGTAGTAACTATTAATCTATCAGCATGGTTTAAATTTATTCTTCATTAAAGAAAGTAAAAGTTCCTTTTTTTTTTCAAGCTAAAAATATACAATTTCACCTCATTAGTTACCTTTTCTGGCCTCCCTTGGGCAGCCAGAATAATGTGTTTTGGCCACTTGAAAGTCTATATCTTCTTTGAATAACCTTGTCAGGTTTTATGAAATGCGTCCCTGCCTGATATGCTTAAAAGGATGATAAGGTTGCCATTCGTCTTGTTCTCGTTCTCTTCTTTCCTAAGACTTCGTTTCAGCAGTGGCAACAACTGATTCTTGTGAAATGCTTGTAGAATAGAGTAGTATAATTAATAAAAGCTGCAAGGGTCCAGTTCTGCAATTAATGTGTGCTTCTCGCTGGTTCTCAAGCCACCCTAAATTAGGACGCTGCATCTGTCACTGAGACGTCGTTAGAATTTTGTGTCATTATTTGCTGGCTAAATTGTTCGGATATTTTTCAACTAAACATGATAGGCTGAAAAAAAATCACTCTTTTCAGTGACCTTCTTGGGGTTTTAAGCTGTGGTATGGGAAGCAAGACAATTGCTCAAAATTAAAACAATCTCTCTTTTTGAAGAAAGGGAATGATTTCAAAAGTCAAGTTTATAATTTAAAATGACCCACATAAATGACAGATATAAAATGTGGTGCCCTCTGAAATGAAACTCCAAGTTTCTTTGGGTTTTGATTCAGTGATTCTATATCCACTATGTTCTGGTTTTAGTAATAAAAACATAAAGCTCTCATTGTTCATTTTAAGACTTTGAATAGCTTCCACTGCTGCAATATAGCCTTTGCAGGCTGCGCCATGGGTATTTCAGAATTTCACGATACGTTCTGCCAGGAAGTGGAGATGTTGAGGTGGAAGCTATGGATTCATTCACATTTTATCATTGATGTACTTGATCTACATCACTGCTATTGCTTTCATTTAGCAATTATCCCTGCTACTATAGTCTGGAATCAAAAAGAAAAGTCAATCTCTTTTTTTAATAAGTACATATGCAAGTATGCGTGCATCACCACTAAAAACAAGTCTGTGTAGGGAGGATTGTTGTGCTCTAAATGATAATTTTCCCAGCCGTAATTTATGTGCAACCCATTTCCTGACAATGAGTTTGCAAGTGGCATGAGTGACTGAATTTAGTAAAAAACGTTTCTCTCAATTAAATAAATACAGCTCCCTGTGTAGATAAATGGGTAGGTCATACCCTTTCTCTACAACTGCAGCATCTTCCTCTGTGAATGAACCATTCAGATTCAGATTTTTGTCAGGAGTAACACATTGCTTTGAGTTAGCAACACTTTACCAAAAAGTCAATGAGTGGATACTGATAGGAAAAGACCATCTCATGCTCACATCTCTTTTTCTTCATTCTCCGGCGGAGCAGTGCTGCACTCTGTGCTTGTCTGGCAGTGGTGGAGATGGAGCCCTCTGCTCTGCAGTACTGCCTCTCTCAGAAGGGGCTGTTTCTGTATAATTACTTAACAGAGGAAAACCACATTTTAATATTTGTCTCTAAGATTAAATGCAGGCCCACTGGAATTAATGAGAAATAGCAGTAGGCGATATAAAAGCTTTCGTTTATAGCATCCTTGTTGCATGACCCAACACTACTGGCATTGGCAGCTAATACAAAGTCAATGAAATAAAAGCCTCTTTCTTATGAAAGATCTTAAACGTAGGCAAAATAACTCAGATGTGAAACGCTGATAGACAACCAAAGATTTTTATCAGTTGTTGATAAAATACTGTGGACAATCATGAAGAACCTGGGCAAAAGGATATTTGCATCGTACTGCAAAATAAATAATAGTTTATTTTTTGTGGCATCATCATGGTTTCATTCCGTAGAGGAAGGTATGCTGTCTTTAGAAAATGAGTTTTATCTCTAACTTTTCATTTTCAGGCAGTATTTCTTAAATGACCTACAAACTAATTAATTTTCCCCTTGAAAATGTTGATTTCCCAATGATCATTAGCCCCCAGAAAGATAATACAAAATAATGTTCTTACATAAGTGAAAAAAATTAATTTAATATAGTAGTCTTTCTTTAACACAAAGCTTCTTTTCATCTAGTTACCAGTGTTTCTCGAGGATTACTGAACACGTATTACATGTTGAGAATGATTACTGTGTGTCCAGAAATTCAAGCCTTAATGAAAAATTCATCCAGAGGAAGCCGTACAACTGTAGTTTTATTTTCCAGAGAAGCCAGAGAATAAAAGTTCACCAGTTTCATTACATTTCAATGGCAATCGGCACTTAACTCCCACAGGCTTTTTGAAAATCTTAGCCGGAGGATACTAACCTTCATGACACACCATAAGATGAGGAGAGCAACCATTTGTAACAAAACATACGGTTTTAGTTCTCTTTTGCCACAGGCACAGTGAAAAAGGAAAAATACAACTGCCTTAGCCATCAGTAACCACTGGTGGTGTTACCAGCAACCCCTCAAAATATACCCTATTTGCTCACAATCAAGAGAATCTGATGAAATCTTGGTGAAAAGTTCCTTTTTCTGTCGTTTATGCCACTCTGCTCTGTGCCTCTTCTTCGGCCGGGGGACCTGTAGCCCATCAAACCCTAATGACAGGCAAGGAACCGTCCTGCCAGCCCGGGTGCCGCACACAGGCTGGATGGGAAAAGGAATAAGTGATGTATCGCTGTTTCAAACCCCTATCACTTTGAGCAAGAAAAATAGGCATGTTAAATATAATATGCTAAATATATCAGTCTTGGAGTACTTCAAGCAAATTTGTGATTAACTGTTTGTCTTTGCTATTTGTTTTGCTTTTTCCTCTTCAATCAGCCTGCCCCAGTGTAGCCAACGCAGAGAGCTAAAGAGAAGCAGCAAGAGATGAACGAGCTATAACCTGTCTTCTTGTCCGAGCTCAGATTTCTCCCACAAGTGACGATCCGTACAAATAGCTGATTGCTAACTCACCTATAAATTATTCTCAATAGACTTTACACACAGCAGGTTTACTAATCTCTATAGCTTGAAATATTCCCAATTTAGCATGAATTGCCTCCTTCACTAAAAAAGCCCAGAAGATGAAGGATACTTGTGATGCATATTTATACACTTTCAATAGCCAGGCAGTAGGGGAAAACTAATGAAAGTTCAACTTTCCATTTATTGCAGCAGATGTATTTAGACAGGTATGGTTATAAATTAAGATATTGCCCACAATTAGTATTTAGCTGTTAGGCTGCCAGCTTTTTTATATAAGTATGTTTTATAACAGATTTGCTAACTTTTGGAGAACTAGCACTCTTGTAACTCTTTGGGGGCAGTTTATATTGTTTTTCCCTTTATACCATAAGCTTCTATAAAAAATGTGTGTTCCGTTGTTCTCATAAATCTCAAAGCCCGGTAGGAATATTGTAAAATTGCAGTTCAGTGTTTAATGTTCATGCAAGTCCCATGGTATGGCTGATAAATAGTGGGGGAAGATGAGAAGTGCTGGTGATATGCCTTTATTACTAATGTCTCTTCTCCCTTACTGTAGATTAAAAACCTAACCCAACTGCTTTCAATTTTCTGAAGCTAATTTCTGCAGCTCACTGACCTTTCAGTATGTTGAGCTTTTCCTTATCTGTATATCTTTGCTTTTATTTTTCAGGATGCTACACTGCTTTTTCTATTCCAACCACCAAACTTGCCCCAATTAGCAATGCTTTCTCCTGTGTAGGTGCTATGTTGAGTGTGTAACACAGAAAGAAATCGCATGGAAAGAAACCTCATAATCACCCATCACTGGACACCCATACCAAGTTTCAAAGAAAAAAAATTGTGTGGTGTTTTGGGATAGGTGATGTTAAACAGCCTGGAGAGCCGATGGTAAATCCCCAGTCCCAGGTCAGGTCGGGCTCAAACCCTCATTCCCGGACGTGCGTCCCAGCCCCGCGCTGCTCGCTGTGCCAGGGCAGCCGGAGGGGCTGATCCGGCTGAGCCATGACCTGGCAGAAAAAGGGGTTATTTTTCAGCCATATCAGTTCCCCCTTCCTGCTTCTGTAAGGAACTGACCGCTCAAAAAGAAGAGGCTGGCCCAAGCTGGAAATAAATAGGTGATAGATAAGGACTGGTTAAGGTGGTTTAAGAAAATGCACAACGAACCGCAGCTGTGGGCTGCCGCTGAGCTCAGGGTTAAGCCTTTTGCTTACTAGGAGTTCAGGAGAAATGCTTCCTAAGGAGACCTGTGTTGTCTGCAAGTTGGACCATGTGGTTATCATGTCATGCATAAGTGTTACATGGTATTTAATGCATCTGGATTTAAGGTTCACATTCATTCTTGTTACTTTATGGATAGGGTTTCCATTAAATACTTTTTTTTGATGTCTTGATTTTAGAACATGTAATTAATATATACCTGTGGTATCCTGTTGCTTAATTTGCAGTTTGATTAAAAATTATAGCTCAGTTTCACATACTTCATTTAGCAAAAATTGCCAATAGATGGATTAATTTATGATAATAAGCTGTGCTTCAGTATCAGCAGTATTTCAGCTGTATGTGTTCTCTCTGGGTCCCAATGGTCTACTAATTTAACTGCTTATTGTAATACATGTATAGTTGCCTTGAAAAACTTATCTTGAACTGCTCATTTGATTGTGCTTGGATTCGTCTTAATCTTTTCTTTTTCCCTTCAGCTGTCAACGAAGCCTTAATCACTGAAAGCTTCTTGCTTTGCTTGTTTACTAGTTCTTGCTTTGCTTGTTTATGAGTTTAAGTATTAATGAGCATTGTTTTACTATCAATGCTACTGGTCAAGTAGTTTTCAGATTATACTGTGTGCTCAATCCTTAGTTTAGACAACTTTGGATAAAGCAGGCAAATTAGGCAACACAATTAAAGAGTTATATTTATTAAGTGCAGCCCCCCAAAATGTCTCTCCTGCCATCGAGGGCAGGCACAGTCCCGGGTTGTACCCGTTGGTTGACTAAAGAGATCCCCCGTGTCAGCCCGAAGTTCTGAATTTGCTTGTATGAACAGGCTTTTCATGTTCAGGCAGTGATTACTAACCTCTGGAGATGTCCTTTTTTCTGTTATCCACAAACGCTATTTTAAAAAAGCTTGTTTAGTACCCTGCAATCTTAATGCAGACAGAAATTACAGTAGGCGTTTTGCGAGTAAAAAGGCTCTGAATCTAGGGCTACTGGAATTTCCCTTCTACCTCTTAATCAAATATTAACCTCATCAGGAACATTTAAATGCCTAAATATCAATTTAAAAGCAAACTTCAGCTGTATCTAAAACAGTGCTTTGTGCAGGCATTGTGGAATTTAAAAGGACATGGAAAATCACTGTCAGGAGAGAAACGAGTACAAATCCCAATGTTAATTTTTTCCGTGAGACATATAAGAATCCATTTCCAGCTAACAAGCTGTCTGTGCTTCCCTGCTGAGTTCAGTTCAATGGGAGAAGCATCAAACCCCAGATTATCTATACAAAGCAAGCCCATTTTCAAGTTGTAATTTTTTAAGCACGCATTAGTTAAAGCAGATCCATAATCCCCCATCAATATTAACTTTCATCCTGGGAAATGTACAAACCCCTTCATAAACATCAGGATTATTTCAGTCTGCTGTTTATTTTATCTGATGGAATATTAAAAATCAAATAGGGGGAATGGTTTTTAGTTTATCGCCTGCTTTTGAAAATCAGATTATCTCATGACAAATCTTAAAAATCCTTGTGTGTCATATTTGTGTGTTATTGACATTATTTGTAACTGCATTTCACGGGCCTTTTGTTCAATGAATACAATTAATCGATATGACTTGAATATGTACATTCCATAGGTAAAGGGATCGGCAAGATTTCAGAAGCAGTAAACCCCACCCAAAAGTTTCACCCCGTTGAGGCACTTGAGCCTGGAACTGAATATACAGTTCGTCTAGTGACTAAGAATTGGGTTGATAACAATAGCATTTTTGAAGATGTAATTGAGACAAGGGGGAGAGGTGAGACATGAAACCCTTCAAGGTGGTAAAGATTTATTCTCAATGTAAATAAATGTTGAGGTTACATCTTACGTTGTGCAGTGCAAGTGTACCAAAATCATAATTTTGTTTTGTGATTTTGAAGTTGACCCTTGCAGTTGAATCCCATGGGAGCATAAACGCATCCGTGGTTCTCGGCTGAGTCTTATGCTTTACTTGGCGCACAATAGCCTGGAACAATTACAAACCTTTACAAAACAGTTTTCCCTCCTATGCGATTTTGAAAGGGTAGTGCGGTGATATAATTCATTTTAAGTGTGCCAGTCCAGTGGTTTGCATGTATCGGGTGCACTTTTAACTCTATTTCTTTCGCAAAACTGCTTTTGCATGAGAGGCTTAACAATTCTCTGTTCAGCTTTCCTATTTGGCATTAATCCTTTGAGTCAACTGCTCTCTCAGAATTACCTTTCCAAAATGTCTGTATTGTGCCTTGTAGACTGCAGATTCCCCTTAAGTCTGAAAATGTCACGCTCTGGATGTATTTCTGTCTTGCATTTCTTTAAGTTGAACACAATAAGTAGTGATAGTCTGATTCAATTAAGATTCACTGAAGAAAATGTTATGTATTCATGTTATAGTAGGGTGATGCCCTTTTCCTCTGGTTAATTTTCTTTTTTTTCACTCCTCTTCTGTTTCACAAAGCCTATGCTGGCATTTACGATGGAATTTCCACCCAGGGGTGGTTTATTGGACTGATGTGTGCCATCGCTTTGCTCACCCTACTGCTGCTAACTGTTTGCTTTGTCAGAAGAAATAAAGGAGGAAAATATTCAGGTAAATGGATTTATTGTCCTTTGGCTATGTTCACGTGTTAATAACCAGCATCCTTCAGACTTTTATCTCTGGAGGCTGCAAAGCCACAAGCAGAAACATCCAATTAGGATTTGTAGCTTTTGATAAATATCCACAGAATGGATTCTAATGAATATAAGTGAAACTGTGCTCTCTGGGTGAGATAGTGCTGTGTGCTGGTCAGAGATCTTGCTAAGGCCTTTCACAGTGCTTGTTGAATCTTCCAGTATGTATCCAGCCGTAGAGTCAAGGTCCTTCACCAGCTGCACCGCAGTTGGCAGGGCTACCTGCTCACTTTCTGCCTGATAACTGCTACCTGACGTACTAACTGACATCACTTCCATGGGTAGCCAAACTGCTTAACAATAGAATATTTTGCTAAAAGTAATTCTGTAATTTTCGAAGCAATGAGTAAGGATTTAAGTTTAAATATTTAAGTATAAATCTGGTTGTCGGAAGAGGTGGTGGATGCCCCATCCCTGGAAACATTCAAGATCAGGTTGGGCAGGGCTCTGAGCAACCTGATCCAGTTGAAGATGTCCCTGCCCATGGTAGGGCGGTTGGACTAGATGACCTTTAAAGGTCCCTTCCAACCCAAACCATTCTATGATTCTATAAACACTTGTTAGCTTTCTGAAAAATTAGGGAATGGCACCAGACCCTTGATGGAAGCATGCTGGTTATGTCCAGCCAGACATGCAGTGCAAGCTGCTGCCCTCCAGGTTAGGCTGTAGGAGATGACAGGCGGTTTTCCCATTGCACCTGCAAAAAGCAAAGTCCACGGCAGAACATGGCATACAGATCTGTGCTTTATTTTATTTGTACAGTGAAAGAAAAAGAAGATTTGCATCCAGATCCTGAAGCTCAATCAATAAAAGATGAAATCTTTGGGGAATATAGGTAAATAGGACCTGCTTTAACAAGCGTCTGTGTTTGTTGGGGTTTTGTTTGTTTCCAGATGTCATCATTATTTAGGACATTTTTATAGCATGCAATTAACGCTATTTTTCATTTTCAAAGCAAACCTCACAGGAATGGATAATAGTAGGAATATAAAGGTATACCTAGTATACTTAAATCCATCCAAGTTGGGATATAAGTAAATGTTGATGTATCAGTGGTTATTTTGCACTTGTTTTTTTTTAATTAGCATTGTATGAATAATGTAAATATATATGATAATTTGGGTTCCTACTGCAATGTCCATTGAAGTCAATAGAAAGACTTTTATGTCTTCAGTGGGTTTCTGAAACCCAGTCAGGCCCAAATTGTGTAATATGGGGAATGTTCATTCTGTGGAAGAAAACAGAAGTTTGAAACACAGTAAGAGATGGCAAAAGACCCAACAGCCCTCACTACAGAAGCTTCTGTAAGAGAACTGAAATAATTGCTTTAGCTGCTTTAAAATAACTAAAGCTTACAATAACCATGGTGTAAAGAAAAAGACATAATTTCTGTTGAAATCCCACTTATATATACTACATTATTTGTACTGGACTAGGTTTTTTTTTCTGCATAATTTCATCTTTATTTAATTTTTAATGCTTTCTAATGGGACAAATATTTAGAAAGGTAAGAAAGTCCTGAGGTTAATAACTTTGACCCCCTCCTTTCCCCTCAAACTCCAAACTTGTCTTTTCTATAAATAGAAATACCATGTGCAGAAAAGTAGCAAATATTTTTACTGTATTGATTATACGCGTTATTGATTATATGCTGAAGAGGTAAAGTTGAGGTGCGTTTCTCTGTCCTTCCATTACCAAAGCTTTGACACTGAGTTGGCATCAGCAAGGGCCATAATTGAGTAATTATGTACCTAGTTCAGAGGCCTAATTTGTTTTTTTTGTAGTCTTTTAATCTATGTTCCCAATCCCCCCAAACTTTCTGTTCAGTCAGGAGAAGTCAGGCTGCTTTGGTGGTTCTTCTGCAGTACCATTAGGAGGAATGGCCAGCGGAATTTCCATTTTTTCCTGCATTTTGGTGATGGGTCTGTCCTTCTTCATGAAATTGCCATTGAACATAGACTGCATATGAGCAGATGCAGACACTCTGATTCTGCTTCTGTTTTCCCCTGTTCCTCCCCTTTAGCAGAGAGAAACTCCATCAGTTACCGTAAGATAAGATAACAGCAGAACAAATGAAAAAAGGGAAAAAAGCCCCTTTGTCAGGATCTAAAATCAAACAAATGCTCACAAAGCAGTGAGATACAACCTACAGCTGATGCCTCATCCCATAATTGTACATCAGTTCACCCACCCACCTCAAAAGAAAAAGGAAATAAATAAGCCCTGAATATTGCCCACTGTTTTGTAAAATGAAAATGTCTCTTTCCGTAAGGTGCCAAAGACTTGACACCAGCGCTGATCGCTGGAACAGATCCCTCAAATCCTTTAGCATTTCCTTTTCTTTCCCCTTCACTTTCTATCCATTCTTATGTCTGTCCAGGGCAAAAAGGGAAAAAACCAAAACACACGAGTAGTTTTCACTGATGTTTGCCTTTTTAACCAATTCCATTGTTCTAATAATCCCAAAATCATATGTGTGGGGAATTCAGGTGGGTGTAGATGACCTGTCTGAGGTGCACCAGACCAAGGAGGACTCCTGGGGTCAGATCATTCTCAATGTCCAGCCCACGTAGAAATGTTTCCCTCGCTCTTCCCTCCTGCTGCTTTCTTTCACAATAAAAGAGCAGTTTCCATGCTTGCAATTAAAAGCTAGATTTTTGGAAAGGCGTTTCTTTGTTTTGTAGTGACAGCGATGAAAAGCCGCTGAAAGGCAGCCTCCACTCAATTAACGGGGACATTAAAGCCACCGAAAGTGCTGATAGTCTGGTAGATTATGGAGAAGGGGAGCATGGGATGTTCAATGAAGATGGTTCATTTATTGGAGCTTATTCTGGATCTAAGGAAAAAGGATCAGTGGAAAGCACTGGGAGTTCTACGGCAACTTTTCCTCTCCACGCCTAAAAATATTAGCAAGAATGATTCGTGTTTAATTATGATATTTATCTTGATTAGTACTTTGCAGTTACCACACGTGATTGGAAGCAGGTTGCCAATTGAGCCAGTCAGAAACCTGACATCCAGGTAATATAAAAAAAAAGTCACTGCCACTAAAAGATGATTTTCCATCCTAATTTCTAGGTGTTTTCTTCTAATTAAAACAAAACAAATAATTCTTTACTATACAAAATGTCTTACCCAGTCTTACCAAAACGGAATTTCTCAGTGTTACAGCTGTATAGTTAACTGCTACTCCGTGTGTTTCTTAGGTTTGGAATATGTTTCTCTGTGTAGTATTTTTTTTCCTTGTATGGCTGTTGTCACTTTGTACATAAATTTATATGTAGTATTCCCTCATGTATGGTGACCTCAGCATTGTAGAGGTTATAACACAACAAGAAAATCAAACAGAAACAACAGGTTACTCTGCAAAGTGACACAATGCATCCTGCTGAGAAAAATGATAATTTAAAATACTGGAGAAATATATTCTATATATTGTATAATTTTTCATAAAGAAATAAACTCCTTTGCTTATGATACTCTAAAACTATTTTAGTGGTTACAGCTGACTGTAATTACTTAGAGATGCAACTTTATCCACAGAAAAATTGCTCTTAAAAGACAAAGCTCTGGCCTTGTGGATGAATCTTCTGTCCAGTAGCTGGCACTATTTCCTTAAATAAGTTAAGCTGCAATATCTTTCCTGCGGCAAGGCAAAACAGGGTTCCCATCCACCATCATTAGAAAGTATTTTAATTTGTTTTCCCGAGTCTCTGCAAGCTGCATTTCTAAGCAAAACGCTTGTTGCCTGTCTCATATCTGTATATTTGTGCGCTAGCATACCTTTCATGGAGACGTTGTACATATGATATTAATATTGACACAAGTAAAAATCAGCCTTGTTTTATTTTGAAATGAGACATGTTGCTAGCATGAGTTTGTATAGCTGTGTAGGAATGAATAGAATTGCTTCTCAATATGAGTTTGGACCAGCAGAACTAGTTTTCAGAGGCAGTTGTGCGTATACCCGTCATATAAATCTCACGTCTTTCTAGTATCACATAAAGTAGACCTACCTGACTTTCAAGAGGTCATTTATTTTCAAGCTATTCATTGTTAAATAAACAAAAACGAAAGCAAAGAGAAAATATTATGGTATAGTTTCTTTTATGTTTTGTTTACAGAATGCTGGTTTAAATCTGGTTCTTTTCTTTGCCTCTCCAACACTAACTCAGCAAAGCTGTACAGCACATTTTTTTGGTCTTTTTGTATTGGAATCTCCTGAATTTCTTTAAAAATGTTTGTGTTTTTGAATATGCTTATTTGAGTAGAGTATCGATATGGCTTCGTTTCTTCTTGCACTGACAAATGACTGTCACTTCAATTATAATATTTTTAAAATAGTTACTGCAGGAGGAATGGGTCCTAAAAGCCATTTTGCATCGTGATAGTAATTAGGCAAATATCCCCAACGGCTCCTTCATGGTCTCCATTACTTCAATGGAAGAAAGAAAGGAAGCAAGAATTACTCGCATGGTTATGAGTTTCCAGTAATGCCTACAATTAAGACCCGTTGTTGCCCACAGAAGTGCAGGTTGTTTCCAGTAGAAAGCCGGTGGTTCGCAGCAGCTCCCCTTACGCGTGGGCTCCTCAGCGGGGCGGCTGAATTCCCAGTTGTGCTCAGCGATTTCTGAAAGCAGTAAGAGACCTTTGGGGCTCGATGCTTCTGCATATCTGTTCCTCTTTTTGGTTTTTTAATTATTTTTGCTTGTAAGGACCTTTCATCTAGCCTCTCTTTGGGAAAAGCAAACCCCAAACAGCCAGCCCGAAACCCCCAGTGCTGCCGTGTGTACGAGTGTGAAAGGATGAATGGAAATCTGCCCTGAGGCAAAAATCACCCCACTCCGTGGCAGCGACCCCGCGGGGTGAAGGACTTGATTTTATTATTTATAAAGTTTTATTTTCTGTATTTCTCTCAATCCAAATGCCGAAAAAGTCCAAAGTAATTTTCATTTTTTAAAAAAATATTCATTTTAAAAGAAGGGAGTGCATAATTGGAGAAATGTGAAAATTGGCATCTAGTCAACAGAGACATTTCCCACCAGGATCTTTATCTGCTGACTCCTGTCTGCTGCAGCCCAAACCAGATAAAGTCTAAGAACTGATTAGGCTTGTGACAACCTTTGTGGCAAGCTTCAGGCTGTTTTTAATGTATTTCCTTTACGAATCATCTGCACTAGCGCACGCTGCCGCAACGCCGATTGCAGGCGAGCGTTGTTTTGTTTTCTCAGACATTTTCATTGAGATGTTTTGTGTTTTACATGGAGATAATTCAGCTGACACTTCATAAGTATTCAAGCTAGTCCCCTAATCTTGCCTCTCCCAGCTGCTGGGAGTCTCTGGTGGCCAAAGCAGGGCCGCTTGCAGCTTTCCCTTGGAGAAATCCTGAAACACCAGTTTTCCCATACCGAAGTTACAGCGCTCTCCAGCATTTCGAGGGGTGATAGGTCTGGGATTGCTGGGGAGATGCTGTCTTAGCACCTTCCCAGCCTCCGTAAACTAACAAAATCCCTGGTCGTTATTCCTGGAGGGGCAGGGAGGAAGTGTCATTAGTCAAAGATGATCTTTGAAAGAGGAACAAAATTCGGGAACAAAATCAGGGCGGGCTCCCCCAAAAGCCTGGACCTCCCTGTGCCGGGGGCTGGGGAAGGGCAGAGCCCTCCCAGGCGCAGGGTCCCTGCCTGGGGCAGAGCGCGGGGGAGAGGCTGGGTGCCACCCAGCAGCAGACACAGTCATCCATTTCCTTGCCCTTTGGGTCGCTGCAGATCAACTAGACCCATTGTCCCAGAAAATGCCTATGTTAAACAGACACAAATTTCAAATCGTATTAGTGAGTGTCAAATTATCGAATAATGAATATAAATCCCCTGTGCTATCACTTGCTCTGTTGCTGCTAAGAGATGTTTATGACATTCCTGTGATGTGCTACTCATCTGTGCCGGTATGAGTGCTTTTTCTATTAAAATTTTAATTCAGATCCTTAAATCTTAATGTTGGTGTTTCATGATGCCTCAGGGCCTGAAAATCATACAGTGACAAAAAGATGTGCAATGGAATTTGTACAGTGCGCACTGACTTTTGAGGAATATGCCCAATGAATATTAAACAAATGGCTAAAACTCCCGGGGAATCTCACTCACCTGAGCTTTTTTCTCTTTCCCAATTATTTCTTTTCCCTTTTTTTTCCCATCGGGGTTTTATTTTCCATTGTAAGGGTACCACTCGTACAGTGTACCTTGGAAAGTGCAGGGCACTAGTGGTTTTTTAGAGATTTGCTTTCAAAAGTAAACTAAGGGAGCAAGCTCACATTTTCCTGAGCAGTTTTTTGTCATTGTCACTGCATTTTTTCTAGGGCAGCCTGTTACAGGTGGGAGGAAGTGTGGCCATGTAGGCTGAATAAAAAGTATCACCAGCTGTACTGCCAGTTCTGAAATAGTCCATTAAATCAAATAACTTTTTTTTTTTTTCCCTCTGGCCAGGAGTATTTATTAAAATGGAACTCTGTGGTGATTTCATTAATTACCTAGAAGGGAATTTCAGACTGCCTGCTGGGAGGAGGGAGTCAGCCGTGTGAGCACGCAGACCCTGTCGGATAGGGAATTATTAATTACCTGGTGGCATGGCTGTTAGTCTGGTTACATTTGGTTACGCTATGCCATTACACTTTGCTGGCAATACAAGTGTGAGAGGGGAAATGACACTTTCGGATTTGATACCTCAGTCAGCCCGGGATGCAATTTCATCCCACAAGGCGGAGGCATTTCCCTGGCCCCAGGAATCCTGGCTTGCGGATTTAAGCAGCCTCCTCTGGAACAGAAGAAGGATGGGTGTTTCTCAAAAAGTTGTGCGGTTTTGACTGCGCATAAGATTAAGCAAAAAAAATCAGCTCTTCCTAACTAACGGGAAAAATCTCCTGTCTGCTAGCTCCCGTGCAAGTGAGCTGTTTGCGTTCACAGAGCAGCGTACCATTGATTTGCTATGGATTGTAATCTCAGACCTAAGTTTTTATTTAAAAAAAAAAAGATCTAATGTAATTCCACAAAAAAGAACTTGTAGGAATGGCCCCAGCTTCATTCTCTGGCAAAATTCGGAGTCCCCGTCTCAAGAAATTCTCGCTTGCGCTTGCTTGGCTCTGCTCTTCAGCAAGTCTAGCGGTACAGGACTGGGTGTCGAAGCCCTTCTGGGGCTGGATCTTTGGGGAGAACAGAATTGGGAACCAAATCAGAAAATGACTTTCCCCTCTGGATAAAAATGTGTGTGTATGTATAATAATTAAAAAAACCTTTTTTGTAACTCAAGTTTTAAATGGATCTAATTAGCACATCATTTAATGATTTATGATATTTGTTCTGTTGTGTTCTTATTACACAAATTTTAATGAGTAGCTCTTTTTCTGATAACTACTTCCATTGACTGAATGGGTCAGATCCAATGCATGAGAGGTTTTAATAAAACTTTTCAGGCTGATATTATTTTTGAGATGAAAACAAATACTAGCACAGTCTTTCTGTATGAAAAAGTGGGGTTTTTAACAGTAATTCCACATGCAGTTTTGTAAACTAAAGTTAGAATAACATTCATTGATCCTTGCACACTTCTGAAAGGAAATCTCATCATGATTTTTTATAGTCATTATTTTGCAGATGAGTGGGAAATCTAGACTATTTACGTACCTGTAAGAATGGATATGAAGAAAGGAAATTCTTCATGGCAAGAGAATTTCCTTTGTTTGACAATGGATCAAGCCCTCAGCTGCATCTCTGCTGATGTTTAGTATTTCACAATAAGGCGTACAAACCATGTTGGAGTACCAGTACATGTTTACATTGCAGCTCCGTATCTTTCATGTAAAAGTCTCAAGCGTTCTGCACTGATTCGTTCAGTTTTCGGGCAGGAACCAGTAGCTGGGTTTGAGCCAAAGCATACTGTCTGTTTCGTTTTTTATTATTATTACTTTAAACAAGATACTTTGTAATTTCATGAGAAAAGATCAAAGCAAATGTGGTGTCACCATTACAATGTTACTTTTTGAGCTAAATGTTGGTGTGCATTTATTAAAGTTTAGAGAAACGTGTTGTACTGTAGTTGCTGTTTGTATCCTGCATATGTGCACGTACGGTTTTAAAAGATATTTTCATTTTACATGAAATACAACTTTGCTAATAAAAGTTTGACTTGATGTAATCTTCAAAAGCCTTAGCTGTAATCAGCAAGTTTTTCTTTTGTTTTGGTTTGTTGTTTTTTTTTTTTTTTTCCTCCTGATACCATTTCTTTGTTGGGAATTTGTTTTAATTGTCATTCATAGCCCTCTCTAGCTTGTGGTCTGTGGTGGGTTTTCTTGGCCCCGCGCCGAGGTTGAGCCACCCTTGGCTTTCACTGGGACTGTCGGACACCCCGAACAAACAACCATCTAGATATGATCTGCACCACAGCAGGGATGAACCTGAACTGCAAACGCCCTGAATTCAAATGCCTCATTTCTTTCATGATATGATCATCACCTGGATCAAACTATCGTCCTATATAATGTTAGCATCTATAACATGCTTTATATACTCTGATTGTGTTGGTTAACATCACATAACCTCCCAAGCACGCAGAGCTTTAAGCTAAGTGGCATGTGAAATAACCGCAAAAATAACATTATCCAGTATTAAAATATGCTTAGCCATGAAACCGAAGACAAGAGCTCAACGTACCAGGCATGAATAGAGGTGAAAGGAGCTGATCCAGTTACACGTGGTAGGATACAGCTATAAAGATTAGCAGGGTGAATTTCTGCTCCTCTTCATTAAAGATCTCCAGAATAATGGTGATTTTATAAATATCCAGACACCTAGAAACCCAGGCATACTCATTCTTTTCTTCTTTTCCCTTAGTTAGGGAAAACTCCACTTATGCTAAAGGCCTGAAATCTGTATGTATTCATTATATAGAAATATAACAAATTTTGTTTGTTTGCCAAGGAAACTGGGAAAAGACCAAAATACCTTAGTTCCTTTGTTACTGAGTATTAAAACGGTCATCCTGTCTTCCCCCCCAATATTCAGTGTTATATGATTTCTTTAGTTCTACTCTGCCTGTCCTTGAAGAAGGGTTAACCAGGCAGGGCTACACGATGCACACGGGTACACCCGTCCGATATACCTGAAACAGCAAAACTGCCACTACTGAGGACTCATTAAAAGTCACAGACAAATCCATGACAGCTGATATTGCTGCAATATCCGTTTTTTCAAAAAAAAAAAAAGGTATTTAACAGAAATTTGAAAGATCTAGGCAGTGCTCAAGTGTGAGACATAAATTGCTCACGTAGAGAATAACCCCTGGCTTTGCACCCTGGCATGTTTTCTGTGTCTCAGTCTCGTACGTTGGTTTTTTTCCGCATGTTTTTCACTATTTCACTTTAGCAGGAAGGTTTCAGGACTTTTCTAATGCATTCTTCACCTGCAAACACTCTTGAATACATTCAGTGCGAATATAGAAACAAGTAGGACTGTGCTAACTAGCATTCACCTTTCAGGAAGGCATCAAGGGCATCCCAAGTTTTTTTTATTATTATTCATATTCTGGAATAATGAGATTTACACTTTTCTCAATACCATAATGGAGAGAAAAAGTCTTACAATCATGTGCTTCACTGGAGTGAGAATAAAGATGCTGCTGCCACCGTCAGGTGCATGGGCTGCAGATCCCAGGTCACCTCATCCCATGACCTCTGCTGAGCAAAAGTTTAAGGAGCAAGTATGGGACCAATATACCTTTATTTGATATTTTGCTTTTAATACCAAGTTGGCATTATTGGCACTATTTCGGGGGCAGAGGATTATTTCTAATGTTCAAACATTTCATTCTGTTCTTCAGTATTACAATGAAATGTCATCGCTTTTGGACTTTTACCATCTGTTAATAAGCTTGAAATGCAGAGAAGTCAGTCAGTCACCCAGTGGAAATACCAGCAGTCTCACTCGTTGGAAATGCGTAAACTCTGCAGATTTATAAGCCTTATTTAACAAGACCTGTGCATGCTTTTTGCCATGCTCGAGGCCCTGATGGTGTCACTGAGGCCACATCCCCATTTGATGTGGCTAAACCTGCATAGAAGAGCTGTCCCACCCCAGCACTGCCTGCAGATATGGGTATTTCTGTAGAAAACCCACCCTGCCCCACTGCCTGGCCGGGCAGTGCCCAGCTGGCAATTCCTCCTCTGCTTCTTCCTTTTGCGGAGCATCTCTGTAGGCGCAGGAGACTTCGCTGCCCAGTGCAGGACCACAACACTCTGCATTTTAAAAAAAAATTGCCTGTAGAGTTTATGCTGCTAGGCTGCGCATCCAGCCCAGCTTGGGGGTTGCAGCATGGTCCCCGCCGTTTGCTTGGGACATCAAGGAGAGGAACATTTCAAAGCAGAATACATACAACAGTATGTTTTGTTTGGTTTTTTGCTTTGACAAAATGGTCTTGGAGTTCCATGGCTTTGTGTTGCTATGCTTTTTCAGCATGGTTGCAGTACTCTTATTGACTGCAACCTTTAGAAACCGGTGGCTTTGACAGCTGCTCTTCACCCGGGATAGAGATGAGAGGAGGAGTGGGAGGGTGTGAAGCTGTGGCTGGCACAGGGTGAGGGGGAACCACTGCCTCTGCTCAGCATCTGCTGGGGGTTACGTGCTGTGCACGTTCCTGCAGACAGCAGCATTTAGGCAGAAAAAGAACTGGCTCACTTTCAACTGCTCCTCCTGAAGGAAACGACACACAGGTGGTACTTCTTTACTAATTATCCTGGTAACAAATCAGTAGCCTTTCCTTCTAATCTGGGATGCAGTTACTTTTATGACTGCAAAGTGTTTCCATCATCTCTTGATGGATGAGGAAGCACCAGTGGTATTACAGCTCGTTGCATGAGAGCAGGACTGGGAGGTGAGGCCACATCTCCTACGTGTTTGCTGGGCTGGGGAGCTGGAGCTGCAGGAAGCCCCAGAGCTGTGGGGAGGTGACCCAGACACCCAGGTGAGAGCATACTAGCACTGGGAAAATGGGTTTGTTACTGTTTTTACCTTAAAGAGCAACGTGGGAAGGTCAGGAGACCTTACTGGGGAGATTTACGGGGCTGTGATCCCTACCGAAGGGCTTTGCCGCACTACGGCTGTGGGGTTTTCCCCGTTCTTCTAGCTGGATGCTGTGGCTGGTCGTCTGTGTTTCTTCTGAGATGGATTTGTTGTTATCCTTGAGGCAGCAGGGCTGCCTCTCCCGCACAAACTTTGTTTTTTTTTTCCTCTTCCTCCTGACTCTCTATCAGGATCTGTCTGTACTGATCCCTCAACTCCCTGGACCCTGGGCTCGGAAAGCTTCCAGCCCGTTTGCATCGCTGCTGGATTGGTGCTTCTTCCTCACCACGCATTTTTCTCACTGCCTGTAACCTCCCTCATCACTTCAGGTGGAAGATGCGTTCCACTTACAGATGCATATAGGATTTTGAAACTGCTGTGGGTCAAGATGTCTGAACTGTTCTAGACTTTTTTTTGGTGGTTGGTTTGGTTTTTTGTTTAAGTTTAAAACTTTTTTTAAGTTAAAAAAAAAAAAAAGGATGAGATTAATCTGCAGGTTTTAAGACTCCGTGTAACAAACCCTCATTTCTGGGAGAGGAGAGACCCAAAGGGGAGCATGACCTGTGCCGTGTCCCCCTCAGGGGGGGAGTGCTGGGACGGGCACCCCAGGGGAACGTGGTTCTCATTGAAAAGCAGCAGGCAGAGGGCTGCTGCTGAGTATTTAGCTGAAGACTCAACAGTTGTCCAAAACAGTTCCCGTTTGCTCCTCAGGGTGATGTAAAGAAGCTCTGTGCAGGCGTTGAGGTCCTCACCAGTGTGTTACTGGTGTGGAGACCTTCCTGAGCCTGGTTCTGGTGCATTCAACCCAGCAATGGCTCGCGTTGCTCCCTCCTGTGTGCTTCTGCCGTGCTGCGTCTCTGCAGATGGCTGGACACATGGTAATTGAGATTGCTTACATTTTTAAGTGAGTTCTTTTTATGATTATTTATTCAATAATTAAAAGGACAAATGCAGTTTCTAATAAAAATAAGCTTACCGTGTAAAGGGATGTTAGCCTTTATGACTTCAGGCAGTCATTGTTCGGAGCATTTATTTTCCTCTAAGAGGCAATTTATACAAAACATGCACAGGAAAACATTACTGGGCTATTTAGACTGACAGTGGAGCAGCAACTTCCAATAGAGCAGGAGTTCTGGTTAATTATTTATAATTTAAGAAAGAGTACATTTTTCCAAACTCAGCATGGAACCGAGAGGCCACTAAGTAAATAAATTTACATAAAGTGCAGTGAAATCAGATCACTTGACACACTAATTTGCCTAATGTAAAAAAAACTTTAAAAAAAAAAGTTCTTGAGGAAAAATAATTGTTGCAAAGAGTGATGTCAGCAAAGGGATCTGAAAGTGGCAATGACAAGTGGAGGGGGAATAGCTCTGGAAGAGCGGTCTTGAGGAGCATTGCGAGGTAGAGGGGGGAAAAGCATCACGGAAGCTATTAGAGGCACTTGTTTTCATTGTTTCTTCATCAGGAGTAACTTCAGTGATTTTCATGACAATTTTGGAAGGGGGGGGACTTTTTTGCTGAAAAGTGTTTGTTTTGTTTCCTTTCCCATAACCATCACTTATTGAGGATTTTCATTTTTCTCAATGTTTCTTGAAAGATTTTTACTTAAACTGTTTACTTTTTTTTTATTGCATTTTTTTAACCAGTCCAAGTATGCAGGTGAAATGATTCTTAATAATGTCATGGTTGCTGTCACAATGCCTCTTAGCTGCTGTGTTTTACGTGTTTTTCTGGGTTTTTCTGCATGCGGTTGGTGCTGAGCTCTGCACAGTATTCATTCTCCCAGGGCAGCAGGGTCTCCGTGGGTTTACCTGATTCTGACTTTTCTGAACCTCCCAGCTCCTGGAGTCCCAGGACTGCAGACTTAGGAATAGCAGGGAGACCTTGACAGTTCTGTTTTCAGGTTGTTTCAATTGGGGGGGTGGGGTGGGGGGAGAAGTACAGTCCGCCCCAAGGAAGAAAAGTCATCAAGCTCACTCTGTGATTTACTGAGGATTTTAAATGTCAGATTTTTTTTTTTTTTAAGAAATAGTTAAAAAAAAAAAACCCAACAACCCTATTCACCAGCATTGTGGAGCTCTGAAAGTGTAAACCCATGAACCGAAAGGTTCAAAAAGCCATGCGGAATGGAGGAAAAGCACAGTAATCCTTTAAATATGCAGGACTGTGACTCTGTGCCTGGCTCTGACTTTCAAAATTGAGAGTTTAAACGTCTGAATGAGAAGCCCGTGTTTTGACTAATTTTGGCAAACCTCATAAAAATATGCATTTCTCAGTCCTATTATTTAGGAGTTTAAATTTGTCTACGTCTCTCCTTGCCAAATGTTCTGAACATTAAAATTTTCTCACATCTGCAATTTAAGTTTCCACTTAAGGACTTTAAACCCAACTGGCTCGTTTCATCAGCCTGCTATCAGCACCCATTGTATTTTCAGGTTTCTGTCAGTTTGACAAGACATAGCTAAATCCGTTTCTTCTTATAATCAAGATAATAACTACTAAAAATTGATGGATTTTGCTGCAGTTGAAAATACAGACTAATTCTTGCCATAATTATCAAGTCTTTAAATGGTAATTGCACACTGTTACCATCTATCTACTGTCAAATTTATTTCAGTAATTGACCTCCTAGTCCAGGAATTAGAGACAGCCTTTGATTATTGGTTCAATTAGTCTTAAAGCATCATGTCTCTTTTTACTTTTTTTTTTTTTAAGGTATTTTAGTTATCCAGCCAGTTGAAGAAAGTGCCAGGAATGTTGCTAAATATTTCTTATCTTCATCACTTCCTATCAGTTCTCGCTGCATCTCACTTTAACCGGTGTATATAGATGCAGTTACAAGGTTTTTGATGAGAAAGTATTGACTGGGTTTGTGCTTTTTCTTAGTTTCAACCTCTAGTGACACTTTTCTTGGGCAAGGGATGGGGCTTTACTGCAGTGGCATAGCCCATAGCTATTTTCTGACAAAAGGCAGCACGTTGGCTATTTCGGAACGATGTGGTCAGGCTGCTGCATCCCCAGCGCTCCCCAGCCGAGCTGTTCCCATCGGGGCCGGGGCACTGCTCCGAGCAGCAGGGGGAAAAAAAAAAAAGTCAGGTATAGATGCCATAGATTCTGTTGTACCCACACTTTCTAATATGAGGAAGGCAGAGAGACGAATATATATTTTCTAGGATCATTATTATAAGAGAGGCTTTCTACACAAAATGACCGGGGCTTGGTTTGGGGGAATGGAAGAAAAGAAATAGTGTGTTCCTGACATCCACAGCCATGCGGAGCTGGAGAAATGTGTGCAGTTTTATTTGTTCCTTGCTTTGTGTAAAACAAGAGTCGTGCCATGGATTTAAGCAACAGTTTCTGGTCTGATTTTACTCATGTAAATGAAAGAAAATGCATGTCAACAAGGGCCAAAAAAAAGTGTGTTTTTTCCTCCCTATTAGTAATTTATTAAGTATTTAGGCACTTTAATCCCTTTTTATAAAGGGGAAAACATCATTTATTGACTCCCTGACCACGGAGCGTGCTGTTTTCTCTGGCAGTACTTATTTTGTGGCTGGGAGAGGAGGAGGGAGAAAAGAATATGGAGAATAAAACTCGCGTCCAGGTGAAGTGTCTATGCAAACACCATGCAAGGCCAGCTTAGACTTTCCAGCCAAATTAATCACTGACTTTGTTTTAAGTTGTATGTGTAAAGGTGGATTTTAGACAAAGCCATGCCTGATAAACAGCTGAAAGGGCAAAGAGATTTGAGGTGGAATTAAATCAGTAGTGGATCCTGATCTTGTCACGGAGGGAGGAAAAAAAAAATACTGTAGTGGTCTTAAACCTGCCCTTCCCTCCCTTCCCCGAGCTCCTTTCCCCCACATTAGCACTTTTTTTTTTCCCCTTGCACAACAAGGCCACACAACGCTACAGGCTTGGGGAAGAGCGGCTGGAATGTTGCCCGGAGGAAAAGGACCTGGGGGTGCTGGTTGACAGCCGGCTGAACACGAGCCGGCAGTGTGCCCAGGTGGCCAAGAAGGCCAACGGCATCCTGGCCTGTATCAGAACTAGTGTGGCCAGCAGGAGTAGGGAGGTGATCGTGCCCCTGTACTGGGCACTGGTGAGGCCGCACCTCGAATCCTGTGTTCAGTTCTGGGCCCCTCACCACAAGAAGGACATGGAGGTGCTGGAGCGTGTCCAGAGGAGGGCAACGAAGCTGGTGAAGGGCCTGGAGCACAAGTCTGATGGGGAGCGGCTGAGGGAACTGGGGGTGTTTAGCCTGGAGAAGAGGAGGAGAGGGGAGACCTCATCGCGCTCTACAACTACCTGAAAGGAGGTTGTAGAGAGGTGGGGGTTGGTCTCTTCTCCCAAGTAACAGCGATAGGACGAGGGGAAATGGCCTCAAGTTGCGCCAAGGGAGGTTTAGACTGGACATTAGGAGAAATTTCTTTACTGGAAGAGTGGTCAGGCCTTGGAACAGGCTGCCCAGGGAAGTGGTGGAGTCACCATCCCTGGAGGTATTTAAAAGACGTGTAGATGTGGTGCTTAGGGACATGGTTTAGTGGTGGACTTGGCAGTGCTGGGTTAATGGTTGGACTTGATGATCTCAGAGGTCTTTTCCTACCTAAACGATTCTATGATTTTTCCCTATGGAAATTCAGCGTATTCCATCTGGGAATATATTTTTCTGCTTTTGTGGCATGTACACAAATGAATGTTCATGCAGCAATGGAAGAAAATGAATGAAATAAAACAGAAACCTGCTTTCTGGTTTCCACCCTAAGATGAGCAGTAAGCAGTAAAATAAAATAAAAAAACCTCCCCCTGTATGTAACAGATACATGATATAGACTTTTTAATTATTTCTTTACAATGATATTTTATTCAGTTCTACCTTAATTTTAATCATCATTGCGAGGCATCCCTAAGTTACGTTTTACACTCCACATCCCTCCAGGCTGGCAAGGAGAGCAGTGTAGCACAGCTATCTTTCACGCAGCCGTCTTCTGCAGACCGAAACATCTGCTGGTGATACAAACAAAAGTCACGCTTGGCTTTTTAATTCCAGATGATCACCGTTTGATAATTCTTTTCATAAGAGCAAACGATTGCTATATATAAACAACTGCAGAATATGAAATTCCAGACTGCGGTATTCACCTGGCGTTTCTGCTCCTTGCTGTTATCCCAAATCCCTTCTGTTCTTTGCCAGTCGGAGCAGAAAAGCAAGTGTTGCTGTGGTTACACCGGGGAAATAGGCAGATGCTGCAACATGCATGATGACTCTTCCAGGAAATGCTTAAAGATAATTACAAGTAGCGATTGTGCCAGGGATATTGCTTGTTCCTGTGTCTCTTCAGATAATAACTTTTATAACCTCCTTGGCTGTGTCCTTTGGAAGGATTTGAGGACACGGTGATTGTAAGAAATCACCTGAGATTATTATTTCCCTGTGTCTTCTCCCTCCTGGACTGAATGACAGCCTTCCCTGCACCTCAATAACATGTGCCCTAGCTCTCTTGCCTCCAGTTCTTGAGCTTTAACTGTATTTCAGCATCTGTGTTTTATTCGTGAAACTTTTGCTGCTTGAGGATTTAAGACTAGACCTTCAGAACAGCTAAAGCACCCGAGTCCAGTGCTTAGCTGCTGCCTAACCGGCAAGTGCTTGACATCAGTGGGTCTATAGGTACAGCTGTATTTTAACACTAAGCTTTACCATTTCCCTGTAGCTCCTTTTCTGGGTGTGCGTACCCCAAAGCTCTCGCTCTTAACGATGCGGAGCACCTCATGCCCAAGCTGGGGGAAGGATTTCCAGCAGAGTTTGCCTCCGTGGCTTCACTTCTGCAGGTATGACCAGGGCAGACCTAACTAGATACTGAGGCAGATGGATGTTGGTATATATTCTCCTCCAGCATACCTGTACTGGTGGGACTGGGCCTCCAACAGAGTAGCCTGGGAATGAGGACACTGACGGGAGGTGGGACACGGAGACCTGACCCACCTGAGGCTGGAGGATCCCTTTCCAAATGGGTGCTCCAGCCAGTGAAGGTGGGCAGCAAGAGTGGGGTGCTTTAAATAAATAAATCCCATAGCAAAACCCCATCCTTTAGTCTTATTTCAGTATGAGTTGCTACTCTTGCCTAGTAGTAAAATGCAAAAGCTCCAGAGAGGCAGAAGGTTTAAGGCACTTGAAAGGCATCTTGAGCTTCAGTGTTCCCTGTTTACTGGGACCTGGCTCCGCCCAAGGCTGTGAAGGGATGTGCCCGGAGCTCTCCCGGTACGTTTGTAAGGAGCCTGAGCGTTGTACCTAAGATTGAGAAAAGAGTGGCGGAAGCGCTGTCTCTTCCAAGTCATCTCTGAGAACTGGCCTGCAATCAATTCATTCATTGCATTATTAAAAAAGCATAAACAGTCGGGGAATTCAGAATTCCCCCTCTCTGTAACTTAGCCATCACATCAACTTGCCAAATATGTATAATTTTTTTTTCCCCTGTACAAAACAACAAGCTTAGCTACTTCTCTGAGACTATTCATTTTCACCACATCAGGAACTTATTAATTCTTGATGAGAATTCAAGCATTAATCAATTCTTGATTGAATTGTCCCCAGAGGGAAAGAGGAGAAACTGGGCCAGATTTGCCTTTTGGCTGCTTTGAGCTCTGTCTCTGCCTTAACAGACATGGCAACAGTGGTATAATCAGTTTGCTCAGCTTTAACTTCATACTAAATGCGTTTTCACAGCTAATGTAGGACTCTGAAGACAATCTCCCTACTACAGGTACTGTCTGATGAGAAGAAAGTGGCCAGAGCCCCCGCAGCGCTTTACCTTTGCAGTCTTCCTGCGGCAGCCGCAGCAGGCACAGTGAGAACAGCCTGGGGTTGCGCTAACGGAGGTCAGGCATGCACAGAGCTGCAACAAGACCAAGGCAATTAAGAGGAGGAGAGAAAAGAAAAAAATTTAAAAAAAAAAAAGCTTCCTTCAGCTGGGTTTTGTGTGTTGCAGCCAGACCTTGGGGTCTGGCCAGCAGGTAAGGGTGCAGGAGGACTGAGCACTGAGTCACGTCTGGAGCCTCAGTCTTCTGCTGGTCTAAAGTCGATTTAGATGCAAGAATGTCAGGTTTCTGCCGTGGCATCTGAAATCAGGCCCTCACTTGCTGTTAAGAAGTTCTTATATTGAAGCTTTTATATTTTGCTTCTAGTGCAAATCTTACAAGTGTACTGTCTGCATTAAAGACAGACCAGGTCAGATTTTTAAACTGAGATTTCCTTGTGGTTTCATTTAGTCATGGCATACTGAGGAATTTACTTTAGAGCTATACAGTTGACCCACTTCCCTGTAACCACATTTTGCAGAAGGAGGAAGTTTCCCTGTGAGGTTTTTAGAGCTGTTTAGATGAATTTTACTTGACAGCTCCATATTATTTATTTTATGGGTCCCTTGCAATGAATTAGAAATAATTTACCATTGTGCTAAATATTTGCCCTATTTTCATAGGAAGCCAAACTTCCTTTATTTTTCTTGTACTTCTCATGAAAAGTAAAACCTGATAATTTCAATTCCAAGGTGAATTAGACATGGTACAAACTCTAAAGGGATGCCTACAATATACTGAATTTGAGCTGCACTTTCATTGTCAGCTTATATGTCTCTTAACTCAGAAACATGGATTTATTGGTGTGTTTTTTCAGTAAGTTTACTATTGTTTCTTCAGAAAAGATTCTCCTTCCCCTCCTCCCTGAAGATAGTAGTCCAGTCAGACTGCATCCATACTCAATGCATTTCCGAATTCTAGTGTTTACATTTCTTTTTTCTTAACTATCATACTCAGAAGTTTGGCAGGATACATCGAGCAGAAGTTTTGCATGGATCATGGTGCATGCATTTCCCTGACAAAGTGAATTTTCTGGTATGAGCTCTTACTAGAGGAAAATGGCAGATGAGACAGGAAAGCCAGTTTTCTTTCTACATGGCTTCTTGTCCCTAGCATGCCACTCTGCTACCTACAGACAGAGCTGGTGTTGACAGGGTCGCTGGAGTTGAGAGCCGTAGCTGGTGGTGTTTTGCAGTCACTGCCTACTTCACTTGTACATAAACCTGGGGTTTTTTTGTAATCTTTTCCTTTGCAAAGTGCTTTGAAACCTACAGATAAAAGTGATTTATAAGAACCACTGCTGCTATTATTTTTCTCCCTCATTCCAGAAATAAAATTGAAATATAATCTTATGAAAAATACGTCAAAACAACCCAAGAAAACTTTATTCCCAATAAATACAAGAGAACCAGTTGTTGAAGTCCCCGTTGGTGGCTGCTCTCCTCACCAGGGAGGGTTGCACAGCAAAGGGAGCGCATGGTGAGCCGGGAAGGAGCCGCGCAAGGAGCATCCTTAGTGCGTGGTAGCTCAGGGCAGGTCTCCGCTCTTACAGCCCGGTGTCTGCACTGGAGCTGTCCGGGGGCTTGGTGCTCGCTAACTGGTTTCTGAGCACAGGCTCTGAGGATGGACCCGCGATGCTCAGCCCCGGCAGCTCGTTCCTTCTTCCCTCCTTCATGCTCATGCAGTTGAAAGTTGTTTCATTTTTATTCCTTCCAACCCTTCAAAGGCAACTTCTGCCGCTTTGAAGCGATTGCGGCTGGAAGCAGTAACCTCGCCTGCACTAGCCCACTTTGAGCACTAACTGGAGGATGTGAGGGCTGTAGGAACTCTCCTGCCTGACCCAAAGAAAAGACAGGTTCGGAAGGGAATCGGAGCCTGGGATGGGGACAAAGCGTTTGGGCATGTCCTCTGGGCTTGGGCAGAGAGCTGAGCTAACTTGAGAGCTACTGAGAAGCTACAGAAGAGGAGTGGTTTTTAAGCTGCTTTATTCAGATTTTCCAGTTTCTGAATTGCAATGGAAGCGTGGCCCTGGCTGCCCTGGGAAAAGCACACGGGAACGGGGTGAGCTTTAACCTTGGTGCCGGAGCGCGGGCACCGGAGGAGCAGAGCCAGAGGGCTCTCGGTGGCACAGGGAGGAGCAGCCGCCCGTGGGTCAATCCTCTCTGGTTTTGGGCTTAAAGTAACAGGATGTTTTGCTGTTTGTTTGCTCTTTGGAGAGCACTGCAGTGCCGTTGCAGTGCTGGGGCATCACCAGCAGTGCCTGTTTCAGCAGGCTTCAGGTACCCACCACGGTGATGCTGATGATCTCTGTTGAGGGTAACGGCATTGCAGCCTCTAGTTTCACCTGTGAATGCCTCTAGAGGATTTAAATGGCTGAAAGAAGAGAAATGTCCAAATTTGCTTCTCAAAGACCCTTCATGTTCTAAGCACGAAGGGAAATACCCTAGCAGTGATAGCACACAATGAGGTCTGGGTTTTATGGATTGCTGTCCTCTATTTCAACCAGCCTCAGCTAGGACAGCATGAATAGCTGAGCGGGAAGGGTAGAAAACAGCTTAAAAAAACAACAAAAAAAAGGTCAGTAGGGGACTGAGGGAGTACTTAAAATGAAGTTGTCAGCAATGAAATGGAGATTTATCAATTCTAGTGACCTGTATAAACAGATGAGAGGAGTTGTAGCTGGTCATTTATAACCATGTAAATTTAATTAAATTGATATTGCTTGCAGGAAATAGAAAGTATTGAATATAACAATTAGTGGCTCTTTCTGCTCTTCTGGAAGAAGCAAGTAGGCAGAAGGCACAGGGAAATGGCACTTAGACCAGAGTGCATTACCCTTGCCAGTCACAGGCAATTAATACAAATGAGCCATCAGTGTTCGAGTTCAATTTTCTAACAGCTAAAATACAAGATGGGGCACTTGGTCATGTCTGCTAGGAAAACAAATCCCACAGGATCTTTTTCACTCTGTTTTGCAATGTGTGTTTGCAGGGTAGAAGAGGTGGGCTAATGGGGAGAGCAGAACAACTGTGGCATCGCTGGGTCCTTTCCTCTGAGAAAGCCATGCGGAAGCTCTCGAGTGGCTGGTATGAGGTTGCCCTTAGTGTTTCTTAAAAAACGTGGTTGACTGGTTGACATTTCCCTAACTCAGGATGCATTGCATCCAACAGAAGGGAGCTTTATATTAGATCCCATCTCCATGGCAAGAGAATGATCACTGGATGAAAATTTAGGGGCTGCTTGGTGCAGGGAAGCATGGTTTGATTACGTTTAGTATGTGCTAATGGGGGAAAAAAAAGTCTCAATAATTTATTTACTGTTCTCCAAAAGATCCAATTTCACAAAGACGAAAACAATAAAACTCCCCTAATTCCACCCCCCTCCCCGCCCCTGGCAAAATACTCTGTAACAAATGGTGAGTGGGGCGATTAGGAGCATATAGCAGAGAATATAAATGAGGAGTTGAACATGGTAAGATTGACAAGCAAAAGAGCATGAGAAAATGCATGGCCAGCAAGTTTAAACCAATTTCATAATGTCCTTTAAACATGACAGGAGTGAAAAGAAGTTTAACAGTGGCACCAGTCCATCTGCAGGTGGAAACAGCGCTGTCAGTGCGTCTGTCCTCTCCCCGGCGAGGAGGAGGAGGGTGATGCTGCTGCCTCACAGGAGGGAATAATTTATATCCCAGCAGTGATTAAGAGGCAGTTAAACGGCAGCTACTGTCGTTGGGCTCTGTTAAATCAGTAAGTCTGGGTAACTGGCACCTAAAATTTTTAAGAGCCGGCTGAGCTACTCTTTGGATCATTAATGTTTATTTTTAATAAGTCCTGGATCACTAGGGAAGTTTTAACAGGCTGGAAGAAAGCTCGTGTTCTGTCATTATTTAAAAGGGGTAAATGGGATGACCTGAGTAATTACAAGCCTGTCAGATGAGCATTTAATCAATATGTGTTTCATACCACCAGATGTAAGGTCATATATCTAAGAATAATGAATGTTGCTGATACTCACAGGATAGGAGATTTCATCCCGAGAAGCAGTGTACAATAGGAGAATACCGAGTAGGGCTGGGGAGAAGCTCTCTGTCACAGGGGAACTCCATGCAGCAATGCTGCCGTCCTGTTTTGGTGTCCACGATTCATGAAGCTGCTTGGAAATTCAGAGGGAGTTCAGGGAAAATTCACCAGAATGATTAAAGATTTTGCAATCCAGCCATATAAAACTGAGTCTCTTTAAGCCACAGAGAAACGGCGAAGGCCTTCCCCAATCGGCCTCTAATGATGCGTGCTGGGATAATACTGGCAGAAAGTGTAGTGGCTGGAGCTCGAAGCCAGAAAGCTCAGGCCACAAACGATGTGTGCAGAGCTCATTAATTACTGAGTGGATAAATTAGGATTGTGGCAAATTTCCACCACTAGATTTCTTTGCAATAATCTTGATTTGTCCAACCATTGTTGGTGGCCTTTGAACTGGAAGAGACCTTGGTTGGTCTTCCTACCAGGCAGGCTTTTCCTGGTGTGCAGGGCTGCAGCTGGTGGTCACTGCAGGTCAGAAGAGTTTTGCTGTTGACTTTGGCTGAGGACGTGCAGAGCGGGTTGGGGGCACGGCGGGGTGTCTGCATGGGCACAGCTCTCAGCAGGACCTCTGGAGTTGGAGCAGCCACCCTGGAGGAATGAGAAACGGATGTCTGCAATAAAATGTAAAATTGATAATCGACCCTTCACGTTGCCAAAATGTGTTTGACCACCGAGCTCAGAGTCGATTCCCACATAAGCTTTTCTATTATTTATAGCTGTCTAAATAGGCGTGCAGGCTACAAGGCTATTTTTTGAAGGTGCAGTGTAAATCTAAATTGAAGCCTATTTTTAGCACCTCTCCTTGAGGTCAGGATGTGCACAGGTGTCTATGGACTCTGCAAAATCTAAAAATATTTTCCAGATATAGCATTTTTTTTTTAATTCTCTTCAGAAACTCATGATCTTCTTGGTTTTAAAGTAATCACTATATCTTGTGCTGTCCAGATTCTTTTCTAACTTCCTTTCACCTCTTAATTAATTGACAAAATTAGCAACAGTATCTGCCCTGTTTTTCCCTTGGATCTTCTGTATGAAAATACTGTTGTATTTCTGGAAATAACTCGGATTATACATTACCAATACAATTTGTACATTTGTGTTGGGTTTGTAAATTGTTTATGCTAAAAAAGAAACTGCCAATTCCTTTAGGGGAAAAAAAAAAATCATAAAAATCCTAGAGTCCTAGAGGAACTTAGTTTGGAAGGGCTTCTGGAGATTGTAGAGCAGTTAGCTCATCTTGGGTACTACTACCCCAATTTTCCACCAGGAGTTAAGGAGATGTGGAAATAAAATGGTGTTGTGGGAATAAAGATACTTTTGACAAATTTCCCCATTAAAAACATATATATTTTTAAAGTATTGTTTGACTTTTTTTAAGTGAAAAGTTGCATTTGAAGGGTTTAAATGACATTTTGGTTTGGAATTTAAATCAATACTCTGTATTTTTGAAAGATTACACTTAAATGAAGGCCAGCAAATCATTCGCTAGGGGAAAATTCCAGGTTTCAATTTTTGTAGTACAATTCCCCTCTCCTTTTTAGCATTCTCCCCAGGTTGAGCTTTTTACCTTTCATTTAATTCCTAGGCAGGTAAAATTTAATATTGATATTTCTCACAAAATAGACCAATATTTGTTTCCTAGACCTAGCTACTAGTAAAAAACCCTTCAGGAAGTTGAAGTCCCTTGGTGCAGCAGACAATCATACTGGTACACGGCTGTTCTGAAAGTATGAATGGCTCCCAATGGCTTTGACAACCCATTCGTCTCACCCCTGCTGTGCTGAGGTTACATTTTGCTGCAGCCTCTAGAATATATTTGTTTCCAAATTCACTTTCACAGACTTTCCTTTGACTTTCTCTTTCCCTTTCCTCATAATTCCAGTTTTTCTCCTCTTTCTTTAGGGAAGTAAACCTTTGAAGCTTTCTCTGTTTATTCATAGCATTTGTAAGATTATTAAAATATTTACCGGATACCTTCATGTACACAATGTCCATGAGGAGGGCTACTAGAATTAGGATGTATTTAGGAGTCTGACTTGGCTCTTCCTCATAACTAGTAAATCAATTCCTGTTCGTTTGAAGTTGATGAGCCTGATTATCAATGTTCCTTTAGCAAGCAAATGGAATTCTATTGATTTGGGTGGAACCATGTCAGATTTATAAGTTAACTTTTAATCAACAGAATCTAACTCAATGGAATATAACTGGTCGGATAACATCACTTTCAACCCAAAACAATTAACAAATACCTATTTTTTTTTTCCCCTGAGTACTCACCATTTCTACAGATCTTAATTTAATGGTTTTCTTAATGCACTGTATATCTCTTTAGTGTTAACAATAAGGAAATAAACACTATTTTAGTTCTCTAACAGTGGTTGGTTTGTTGGTTTGTTTTTTTTTAATGAGTGCTTCTTTGTTTTTATCGCTAAAGAAACTACTGACAAAAGGTAGTGTCTTTGCAACTGCAGTGTTGTCCAATGAGACCAGCAATGTTCAGACTATTACTGATTGACAGAACTTTGTCAAATAGTAGTTAGTTTGAGTTATTGTGGACAAAAATTTGTTCTCTGATCAGCTGACGCATTGCCCTCGGCTTCCAAGTCCTAAAATAGAGAAAATATACTCTTTAACTATTTTAATGTTTGCAAATGTGCTTTCCATAATTGAACAAAACCAGACTCAATGAGCAGCTAACATCCAATTTTTGTGAAACATATGGAAGTCAGTTTTACAGGGTTCCTAATGAAGTCTTCATTATTGTAATATGTACATATTTTGAGTGTTGTCAGGTTGTCTTTCATTGGTGTTAATGCTAACATACATTAATTGGCAAATGACTATGAATTACATGGAGCTGTAATTTCATTTAGGAGGTCTGGTTCCTACTTGAATCACTTGAGAGTGAATTATCTGAAACTTAATATGAAATTTTGATCACACAACCTCATTTGTTCCTTATTTTTAACCTCATTTGTTTCTTTTTTTTTTTAACCTCATTTGTTCCTTTTTTTAACATTATGGGGAACTATAGCCAAGGGAAACAAATAAAACAGATTACTTCACAGAGTATATTGACCACCAGTATATTGCCCAGATTTTCAAAGGAGTGCCAGTCACAGAGAACCCCTGCAGCCATCCCTTGTGGCCTCTGAAACCGTGATATTTTGGAGCTATAAGTGGAAGGTTAAGGGAATGGGAGTAGAGCAGAGGGAGTGTCTGTGTACCGACCACCATCAGTATGTACTGCCATGGGGTCCTCTGCTGCTTGGTAGGATGAGCTGGGGGTCTCATCTGTGGTGCTAAAATGATCAAACTTGTGGTCTCCTTCAGTGAAGAACAAGCTGAGAAAGAAACCTGGCATTAAGAGGAGAAGAGCAAAGAGAAGAGTCCCAGCCTTGGGATCCTGACCTGGACTCTGGCTGAGCTGTGCAAGGTCAGTACCACCTTCATCTCTTGCTCCTTGTGCAGGCGATGTCTCCTGGTGAGCACTGTGCTGGTGATCAAAGCCCACGCAGTGGGCGTGCGGTTCAGGTTCAAAGGCTCTAGTCATGTCTCTCATTTATACATTAATATATTCCTTATATTTTATTCTCTACTAGTTATTATTTTTATCGTTCCTATTTTCCCTTGAAGGTGGTAATTATTTTATATTCATGTTTCTGTCATTATCAATTGATGTGATCATTTCATGTTCTGTAGCTTTGAACGCTACAGAAAACTTGCTGTTGGGACGTCTCTGTTGTACAATACCTATTTGTGGCCACCGTAATTGCGATGAGAGTATCATGTGTAGACACGTTCAGTTTTTCGGTTTACTGCCCAGTGACTTATTTGGGTTGTGCTCTCAAGGATCTCATGACTACTGTTGCACAGATAAAATAATGACACATCCTGATTTTCGGGTGTGCATAGCTTTGTTTCTCCTGTGTGTTAAGAGAGACTTTACAGCCCAGGACACCGAAGGACAGACTCTCAATCTGTGTTCCCATGAAAAGGAAGGGTATTTTGTGGAGAGCCCGCTCCTGCCTGACCAGGGAGGCAGAGGTGTGTGTGGGTTGTCTTTGATACCTGTGCACATATGGGGTTGGACTGATCCTGCAGTCTTGTCTCCCGGGTCATGAGATGTTTGATGTTGATCCAATCCTTTTCAGGTTATCCTCAGTCTTCTAAAATATCTAGTGCAGAGAAAATCTCTTTATGGTAATATCATTTTTTCAGAATAACCTTTTTTTTTTTGTATGATATAGAGGTGTCATTACAAGGCTCTGCCGTCATCTTAATATGGATTTAGTACCCACAAATATAGGACAAGGAGGAAACTTTTTTCCAGCCACTTGTTTCCAATAGTTAAGCTGAAGTATGCTAACAGAAATATTATTGATTATCTTTCAGGGTAAAAAATTAGGTATGTTTGCACAGATATGTTCAGCATCGTTGTATATTGACTAAATGTATTAAAGATAGATAAGATACAACTGTGATAGGCATAACTTCTTGCATGCAGCAATGGCCTTCATTAACTTTATTATTAAAGTGAACATATTAATGCTGAAATACTAGAGGCCTTCGCATACCTGGGTGATCACCTTTTGAATCTTGTAGTTTACTGATATCTAATTCAAGTTTTCCAACAATATCATCTTCAGTATAATATGTTTCATGCTCTTCTGAGAGACAGCTCATTCAGGGAAACAGAGCAGAGAAGGAATGAAACTGCTTGCCAGAGCAATTTTGACTAAGCATGAGAAAAATGTTTCTTTCACATTAATAATCTATTATTAAGCTTATTTTCACAATTGGTTTGAAAATGTGAAAATCACTTCATTTTCCAGATAACCTGATTCATCTGCTATTTGCTGTATATTGCTTAAGGTCCAAAAATGCATATTTAAGCAGAGGTGATGTTGTCACTGGAAGAAAATGAGGATGTGCTCGCCCTGTGGTTGTATTTGCTATGTTGCACTGAGGTTGCCTAGGCCAGCTCCATTTATTCTAGACTTTGTGTGCGGTGGAATTTGGCTAGTTACTGTGATGAATTAACAGGCCAAGAAAATGAAGTGCTTTAATCATAATTGCATGTTCATGAGCCAAATTTCAAAGCAAGGATTTAATATCTTTAAGTGCAAGAGATTATAATAATGGCAAAAGTTATATTGTAAGGAGTAATTTCAGTTTCTAAAATCATTCTGAAAAGGCAACCCCACTCAACCAAGTAATTTGTATAGCTACATAAATATTCCTTGTGTTCCTTAAAGCATTTCCTTTTCTCCCCAAGTCTGCAAATTACACTTTTATGAGATGCTGTACAAACTAACTACTATATCTATTCAGAGTATGATAATATCTCCTTGCCTTTGAATGAAATATTTGGCCCTTGAGAATCTGGCAGTATCTTTCCTCATAAAATATCTGAAAATTGAATAAGATCTTAAGCTTTATTATGTACATATAATACTGGTACCTGTGGGATTATGTGTAGTAACCTTATTTACAGAACCTTAAGATGTATTTGCAGAATATATTTTAGGCTGGGACAACTCTGTAACATGTGTTTATAATCTCTTCTTCTTACGTGACTTGATCTCAAAAAAATCCCAAAGGTCTTATCTCAGAAAAAGTATACAGGTCCCCGGTACAATCTGAGTATAACTTTAAATTGCAACATTTCAGGGTAGAAGGAATAAAGTGTGTACCTGATGCAATATAATAAGTCAGTCTCTTGGGCTATGTTGTTTCTAAGTCCTTTTTGCTCAAAATGCAAAGAAATCATAAGGAAATGTAGCTTTTCTTATAAGAGAAAACATACATCATGGATGCTGTGTCCATAGAGATTCTTCTTTGAAAACTGGAATAGGGCCATGAATTTTCAGGTACCAGAGAAATATGTTAGAGACCTCATGCCTGATGAAAAGTCTTAACTTTCTTCTTCCAAGAGTGCATTCCCTCTGCTCTGGAAGGAGGACTTCCTCTGGGAAAGCGTAAGGCGAAGAAGCTGCTCCCCCAAATGCAGGCATAGCCCCAGGGAGAACGGATTCCTCACTGGGGTAGAGTCACATGTGAGGTCAGAGAAATTAAATTTCCCAAGACAAAATCCACTCCCATTGGAAGAAAGGAGAGGTAAAAAAATCATACCACTTGCAAATGATGAGGGCCTATATTTGCATATTGTGAATGAGTTTCAAACCCTTATTTTTTGGGAGACAGCTGAGAAAAGAGAAACATTCACTTGTCGGAAGAAGCATCCACCTCATCTGCTCTATGTGCATGAAATTTTTGGCCAAAATATGGATACGTGTTAGGGTTTTGCAAAGCAGTGTTGTGGTATTATCCATGGGGATGCTGATGTAGAAGTGCGTTATAGAAACTTTTGAGAAGTCAAAATACAGCTTTTTATCTTAGTTTAAGAAAAACAGAGGTTTCCAAACATTTGCTTTTTTCCCCGATCCTCTTAGCAGTTCCTTCACAGATAAATAATTCTATTATGTTTCCGTTTGAAACATGCAAACATGATAATTTTGGTGGTTTTAGTTATTTTATTTTTCTTTACTAAGCTGTTCTTTATAGGCCTTTTAAAGAGCTGGAACTGAATCCATGTCCAATCAAACTGATCAGCATTTTTGGGCATGACTTTTCAATCACAGCATGATGTACAGTCATTTAATGTAACTTTATACAACAGAGCTGTTTGGATTATTCCCTAAAGATTATCTGCAGGATCTTAAAGAGCACTTTGGATAGCTCAGAAGTCTCAGCACTATATATATTTTTCATTACATTCCCGCTGCTTTTGTAATGTTTCCAAAGTGTCGGTGTTGGGTACAGTAACAGAAGAGGGCTTGCAATTTACTTCACTGAGATAGCAATGCTGTCTAAGGTGAAATTAAAATAGACTTCACTTATTTGTGGAATTAATTATTAAAATGTGCTCAGCAATCACTCATGTCAACCCTCTATGCCTACAGGGCTTTTTCCCTTATGCAAATGCTACCAAAGCAATGTTTGGTGGTACCAAGTTGCTTTACATTAATGATAGCAGTCCCTTCTTGTGTCTGTTGTATTATTTATAATGTGACTTTCATTAGCTATTCAGTACAGCGCATTTGTGGGGAACAAAGTAAGCCTTATTCATTTTCATCATCATCTACACCTGCGAATATAGGTAAAAAAAATCAAAGACTTACATTTTTGGACTCTTAATTTTCATTTGGTTGTTGTCAGATGTCAGCTTTTGAGTTAGGCTCAACAAATTTTCAGAAATTGTGCAAATTTTGTTCGTAGGCTTGATTGGTTTTCAGGGTCATCTTCTGTATGCATGGGGCAACTCTTGGTTTGTCCTGCACTGGGTAATTTAGGAAGAGCTCCGTGGTGTCAGCGGGCAGCGCTTCCATGAAGATGGCTAGGTAAATCTTACCAGAATTTCCTGAGATGAAGCCTCATTTAAGAATCACTGAAATGAATTATCTGCCAATGATGCTCACAAATTGCACTTACATCACTCAGTGGCTTCATTTAAAAGCGTGTATCTGTTTGTGAGCACACTTTAAAATTGAAGAATTTGGGAGTGGATGTGAAGCGGGGCATTTAGAAGGCGCTCTGCTGTGAAGAAGCAAGTTTAAAGGTCTGAAGTTGTGGGATTTTTTTTTTTTCAACAGAGATGATCTTTGAAATCTTTTCCATCAGTTCTCTCCACATTCCAATTTCAGTTTTATAACACCCCTCACTGTGCAAGTCTTGGCAGGAAACTTGCCCATCTTGCAGAGCCTTGCATGAATAATTCATTTAAGTGTCATGCTGATTCTCAAAAGGTTGGAATATTTCTTTGGAGAAAGTGTTTAATAAGATTCTTCCAAACAACAGAAAATATAGCTTTGTATGCATTTTATGGGGTAGTATCTCTTAAAAGGTTTTGCACAATCAAGGATTTAATGAACTGAAAACCAAAACATATGGTGGTCCCTTCTACCTATTTGTTTCCTAGGTTGAAGTATGGAGATGAAGTTGCTTAATTGGGGTCAGAAACTTGAATCTGTCAGATCTGAAGTCATAGGCAGAAGTTCAAGAAATACGATACAACTCCTATTTGGCTCCTTATATTTATATCTTCATTTGGGTGATACTATATGACAAAGACAGAGAATGAAACAGCACTTCCACTTATTTTCCAAGCCAACAGAAAATATCACACAGCTCCTGCAAAATACTGTCATCTGAAAGACTCCCAGCTGCACGGCGTCCCAGAAGTTTTGTTCAACAAGGCGTCGTTTAGCCCATCAGAGAGAGGCACGCAGGCATTTGCAGTCCTCTGAAGAAAGAGTGAGTTCCATGACAAATGATGGATATTTAGAAGTTAATGAAGCTTATTAGGATGGAGGGTATTTTTGCTTTGTTTGTTTTTCCTTTTGAAGACAACTTTTAAACGGGCTTTGGTGATCTAAGAGGCTGGTTTGAAATGGGAAGTCCCTTGAAATCTTTCAAAAGAACCCTTTCCACTTTTTTATTTTTTATGTTATTTTAGCCTTATTACAGTTTTTAATGAGCAATATTTTGCCAGCAAAAAATAAAAGCAAAGCCCAAGTCAAGAACCAGCCAGTGCAGTTAGAATACAATATCACATCAATCTCGTTGGTGTTTGCAGGAACACATTTCAGTCTGTATTTGGCAGCTATACAATTGGGATAAAATATTTTGTGTTGCTCTGAGGATGGGAGACCATCATGTTTCCAATAGGACTGTTTGTTGAGAAGGAAAATAACTCACAAGGGAAATGTTCTTGGTATATAATTGTTCTCATTATTAAGTGAATTAACTAGACAATCATTATATTGTTGTCATTTCAAGCCATTTCATCAGAAGAATTTGGCTCAAATCTAAATTAGGGCAAAGGCTCCCATTGGTGTTAAAAGTGGTGACAAAATACACTTGAGCTGAGTGTCGAGGTTATGGGTCTGACCTTGTCAGCAGTGAGTAAAGATGAGGAGATGGGCAGAGCACTTTGAGGCATGTTGACTTTCATACTGTGACTTTGCCCTCTATACTATTTGAAAGTGGAATGAGTTACAAGATTTCTTTCAGGTCTCCAGTTTAAGAAAGGATGGGGAGCCCTTTCTCCCAAATTTTCCCCCGGCAGCACTGGAGCCGGCTGCCCAGGGAGATGCACACTCTCCATCCTTGGAGATTTCCAAGACTTAGCTAGAAAAAAGCCACGGCTGACTTGATCCAGCATGAAGAGCTCCACTCTGAGT
Source organism: Calonectris borealis (assembly GCF_964195595.1). Taxonomy (NCBI): domain Eukaryota; kingdom Metazoa; phylum Chordata; class Aves; order Procellariiformes; family Procellariidae; genus Calonectris; species Calonectris borealis. Next base: position 3,844,412 of record NC_134321.1, on the reverse strand, counting down.
GGGGAAACTACGATTTCTTGTGGTCACCTCCAACCAAGATTTGTATGAGTCTATGAAATCTTCAGGGTAACTTAGGGCTTCAGGTCACTTAGGGCTTCAGTGAGGTTTTGAACAACACCCGTTTGTGTGAGAGAGATGATGGCCCATAGAGTGAGCTCATAAAGTATAACTCCTTGATTTCCAGTGCAAAGGTGCCAGTAAAGCTAGCTGGATCAACAGCCTGCCTGTGTGCGCGCGCGTGCCCGGTTCCCCCGCCTCGGGGATCTAGCCTATTTCATGGTCAAACTTGCGGCTTGACAGACTTGAAGACTTGCGTGTTCATTACTGCTGAAATGTCTTCCTACACAGATATTGCTCTTCACGGTGCCTTCCAGGGAGCTCATTTAAAGGTTATGTTGTGATTGGTGGTTTTCAGTGTTTGTGAAGTAGTTTTCATAATCAGGATCTAAGAGAACTGAACTCCTTAAGCTAGCTGATTTTTTTTTTTTTCTTTTTCCTAGTTGTCATTTAAGTTGAAATTAATATTGTAATTGCTTTCTCTGGAGACTCTATAGCTTCATGCACTCTCATTTATGGAGAGAAATATGGATGACGGGTGACTAATGCTGCTTAGTTAGGTATTTTTTAAAAATAAATACAGAATCTGTCAATCCGTTCTCTGTCAGAGAGAGAAACAGCTCCCATTTTCACAGAGTCTCTTCCTTCAGGGGATTCTGTCTTGGGAAGTACTATAATAGGGAGAAGTGTATGGGTTTTGACTTCTTTGGCAGTTTTCACCCTTTCCTTTGCAAATACCCTTCCAGTTTTCTGATAACATTTGTAGGGGCATTGCCTACCGAAGAAGGTAGAGCGAACTTCTTGGAATGACGTTGACCACAACATGTTGAGTCCGTATTCTTTAATTTTATAACTAAGGATAATAACAGTTGAAGAAACAATATCTTTAGACCGAGAAACTCAGCTTAGCTGTATTGATTAGGATGTTGCTATGTGGATTTAAATTAGCTGAGTCTGTCCTTAATTGTTTAGAGAAAGCAGACTGATATGTCTAGCTCTCCATCTACATCTTTTGCAAGCTGCTTGCCTACAAGTCATTTTTTTCCCTTTCAATAGTCTGGTGATTGATTAATTCAGTTCAGATTCCTCTGACTGCAAGGTTCAAGAGGACACATTCTCATTTTATTCTTATAAATATACAAGATTTTCTTTCCTTCATATTAGCTCCTCAATCTTCAAACTTTTATTTCTTACATTTTTCTCTTCTTGTGAACGGTCTTGTTTCCTGCTGCTTAAAAAAGAAACAATCTACTTTCCAAGCCTTCTTAAGGGTCAACCTCCTCTGTTTTGAAAATTAGTTGTGAGCTAGAAGGTGCAGGGGAAAAGAGGGTGGAGCATGGCAGCATGAGCAATCAGCCTGGATCCAAACAGAAAAATTCATGACCTAAATGAAGTATCTCCCTCCAGATGTCAGAACAGTGAATAAATGTTTCATAAACTTTGCTTTCCAGGTCGGCTCCAAACCGTGAATTTATGTTTGTGGTTTAACCCTTACTGTTTAGTGAAAGCAGCACAGTGAGATTGGACAAGGAGGGGACATGTTCTTGAGCATCCCTATTCTGGGGAGTAGTTGCATCACTCATGCCTCCAGCCAGGAAAACAAATGTGCAAGACTGACACCTCAATCTTGAGGATGAGGGATAATATCACATGACGTTTCTTTATAGAAAAATCTGAGGAAATCATCTCCAAACCCCATGAGAGTACATCATAGCAGGTTTAGCACTCCGGGGCAAAAGCAGCCAGCAGTGACTGCTGACTCAGCCACTGCTGGTCCCATGGGAGCCAAACAAGCCCTCTGTGAGGTCCAGCCCCCCTCCCTTTGCACAACAAAGCTTGTATTCTTACAGTGCAATAGAGGAAAGTAGATGGCAGGTGACTGTGGTGAGGAAGTGAGGGCACAAAGCCAAAATTATGTTTGTAGGGTGAACACTTTTCCAATGACTTGACTCTTGCAGCTTGTTGAAGCACTGGGTGCTTTATCTACAGGTGAGGGGAAAAGCCTGTTACTGCTGCTGCATCCTCAAAAGTGGAGAAGCTTTGATTATATGTGCTAATCCTCTACTGTTGAACAAAGGCACCACGGCTTCGCTGTATGCAAGATTCATCTATGTACTCCAAATTGGCCTCTCCGATTTTTGTGGCGCGGGGAACGGTATCATGGCAACCTGTGTCTGAAAGCCCAGCCTGAGCTCGCTGTGCCTATTATTAGGAAGCCAAATGGGACTGCACACCACGCATTTTTAAGTGGAGCGTGGAGATTGTCAGCAAATTCTGTTAACAAGTGGCAGAATTTATGTGCTTGTGGACTAGTCCCTACATTGGAGATTTATGGTATTCTCCTTTCATGCTGTGCTGTTGCTGCTGCTTTACAATTAGAGAGAAGCTGGCATTAAAAACATCTGCTACCCATGTTGGCCCATAGTTGCCAAACTTTTCACTCTCTCTGCCAAGTAGTACCTTGCCAGCAATACCGTTGTGCTTAAATGTTAGCTCCCAAAAGCAATGCTTGCAGACATTAGTGCCACTGAATCAGCACTAATACTGACATTTCACTTGGGGAATGGGAAGGATTTGTGAGGAAGTGGCACCTCCAGGAGCTTAATTAGCCTGGAAGTGCAGAAAAAAATAGTGTGTCCTACAAAAGAGCACGGTAAGAGGTTATTTCCTGTGTCTTCCTGAGATTTCCCAACATCTGTTCTGGATGTGTTATTTGGGAACTGGTGGCTCAGTTCCAGGCTGTGGTCTTGCACTGAGGTCCCTACCTGCTGGTGACAAACCAGGGCACACAGAGCCCCAGCGCGGGTGTCCCAGCTGCTGCCAGAAGTACAAAATCTCCTACTGTTCCCAGCCCTTTGTCCATTCAGCTGCATTTTTGTGAGCTGTCATTATCGTGCTGATGTTGTGGTGAGATGCTCCAGCGGGTTGGGGGCTGCGCTAAGTGGGGTGCAATCACACACTGAGGTGAGGTCCTTGTCTGCAGCATCCCAGCGTCCTTTCCACATGTTTTCACTCTATTTAAAACAATTATCAATAGATAAAGAAGTTGTCAACTATTTCCACTCCTCGCTCTAATGATTAGTGATTTTTTTTTTTTCTGATTGCTTACTGAGCAATATAAATGCCCCACTGTAATATGTGCAACACACTTTCAGAGCACAGAAAGAACAACAGTGGCAAACTGCTAAAAACGGTGAGCAGGGGAGTGGCAATGCTTGTGAATAACACGAACGCTGACCCTCTCTATCTTCTAGCTACGTTTTGAGATGAAGTACCTTGGGGGATAGCGAGGGATATTCAGCAGCCGATATGTTATGGACATTGTTTTGGCCATTGTAATATGTTACTGACACCAGGGAGCAAGGCACTGTGTAGCTCCATGCTTTGTGAAACTGCTGAATGAAATGATGTATCACAGGGGAAGATATGTCCATCTGAAACACAAAATCAGCATCCAAATTCACCGGTTGTTGGAGAAGACAACACACGGGCATAGAGGCATGTAATCATGCAGGGAATATGTGGTTGCAGTACCATTACCAAAATATTTTTCTATTCTAATTTCTGTGAAAATTATGAGTAGTGAACACTAGAGCTAAGGTTATACCTAAGTAATGCAGCCTGCAACACTTCTCTGGGAGATGGACTCCCAGAAGAAAAAGTTGTTGGTGTTTTTTTCAAATTTGGCTGATTCCTATGGTTGCATATAAGCTGCAAGTTCAATCTGAAAAGAAGAAGAAATTAAACGTAAATAGTATCAATAGACTCCAAAAACTGCTATGTGCATTTCTTTCTATTCTTCATGGAGCAATGTGTTCCTTCCTCCAGGTAGCGTTTAAACTTGCTGCTGTCAAGTTTCCCAGCTCACTATTGGATTATTTTCTCTTTTTGTAACTGTTCTGCTTTCTTGCAGTTATCTTTCAGTTTTTTAAACTAATAGAGTCTTCACACTTTTCTGTGGCTTTATGCATTTGTGACAAACACTCGATTGCAAGTAAGACCCTTACTGTGTGAGCATCCCCAAGCATACTACTATTTCTAGCTGAGACGAAATTTCCCTTCCACCTGTATCTGCTGGGTGCAATAGCAGTTGGCAAATATCTCAGGTTTTGCCCCATGTTAGCACATTGCTTATTAGCTAAACAAGGATATCTAGCTGATAATACGTGTATAACAAGTTATAGGTATAAAAGACAATGCTCAGCATTTTATATTTTACTTCATTCAGCATAAGAAGGGCTTTAGACAAGCTTATGATCATTTATTTAGAATCCATGGGTTTGGCTGTGCCAGTTTTACTCACTTGAAGAATTTCCTTACTCTTTGAGTAGCCAAGTGTCATGCTATGGGCTGTTTGCAAAGTTTATCTCAATATACAGCTGCAATATGAAACTCTTAATCACTTTTTTTCATAATATATTAAAAATATTTCACTTGATCAGAAAGGAGAAAAAGACACAGTTTAGCAGCAATGCAGCAAGCAGAGGAGTTTTTGTTTCTGGGCTGAACCACAGGGCTTAAGATACGAAGAGATGCTTTTATTTTTAGGCAATGTTGTCAGTGTATGTTGTTGTTGCTAAATTTCCCTGTTGTCTGTAGCTTCACTTAGAAAGATGGTGTTGAGGATTAAATCCATATATGGTTTCTTCCTTTAAATGTAAAGTCACATACTTTGACTGTATTTCAGGTGGTTGTGAGCTTTTCTGCTGCAGTAGAGCGTGGCTGGTTTAATCCAAGCAGTGATCAGCAGAGGGCACTGATCTAACAGGAGTTGGAGTAAACTCAACTGTCATTTTACTTCAGCGCAGTCTAAAAGGATCCAAGATTAATCTGTTAATATCCTCTCATTCCTTTTCCCTCCTATATCAGTGTTAATTGCCAAACAAGAGACAACTTCCTCCAGTATGTTATACTGGTACATTATACACCACTGCTGTAGATACAGTTATTTGCAAATTTGGTACACACTTCTCCACAAACTCGAGAGGTTTTTATGTTGCTTCTGTACGTATGAATACAAGAGGTTGCAATTTCATCTATATCAAATTTAATCTGCATGTTATTTAAAGCAGTCTTAATATTAAAAACAGATTATTGGAGTATTCCACAGGAATAATTCTATTTATCAAAGTTTACTTTCAAATAAACTTGTCTACTTGCTTTAGTTTTATCTTCCTCCCAAAGATGCATTCCTTACAATACTTTTTTTAACTATGCATTCACAACCGTGTTTAAGAACTGTTGTCAGTGAGGCTGATAAATGCAGTCATGGCTGAGACTTGGCAGAAGCGGCAATCATAAACCTGGCCACATAACACACCCCTGTTAACTGAATGAAATTGAAAGTAAAAAGCCAACACGGGTGTGTTGGGGTGAAGGAGAAGGCAAACGGGGGCGTAAGGTACTGGTGGTGTTTCTCCAGATCCAAGGGCAGACCAAACCTCCCCAGCGGTGCCAAGGGATCACGGCGGCTGCAGATGGGGTTGTAGGCAATCCGGTGTCAGCAGAAGTGATGAAGGCTGGCATGTCTGGAAATTGCTCTGACAGCCAGGGCCCTATAAAATTTTAATTTGAGAAATGAACCTGTTCTAAACTTTGAGAGTCAAGCCCTGCAGCTTTTACTTGGGCAAGATTTTTGCTAAGATAAATGAAAATAGACTTAAGGACTCTGACAGTAGCCAGTGGGCAAGCCCCTGTCTTGTGTCTGGCAAATAACCCTTTGTAGCCCCGACCTGTGTCACAGGATTGGGGTCAATAAATAAATATCACTTTGGTGGAAGCACGTCTTGAGTGTCATAGCATTATTAAAAGCCTTTCAGGTTGAGCAAAGGACGATTTTTAAAGTTGGTCTCAGAAGTGTTGGTTTCCTACAAATAATTTTTCTATTGCCTTTTATGTATTAGTCTTATTAAGAGCATTATAGCAAACATAACTATATCCTGCAGAATTTCTGAGATTTGGCTTGCCCGCTGCTTTTAAAGAGTTTTGAATGAAGGAAAAACCCCCTATTGCTGAAGGTGCAATTTAGATGTTTACTGAACGTCGCAACTCAAAACAGAAAAGGGATCTCAGTCTTAGCTATTTGGGATGAAACCCCCAAATGAAACCTAAATGAAGACACTTAAGTGAGAGCACTGAAGACAGCACTTCTCACTGTTCCCTAACCACTGCCATATAACAATTAAAATGGGCAAATCTCTTGAATGGCTGGAAAGGGATTACCTCCTCCCCCCAATATATGCTAAAAGCAGCATCTTTAGTGTTTGTTTTGGGAAATTCCTGTCTTAAATACAGATCGTACTGTTAGGAGTCAGCAAATAATTGTCATTAAGGACTCATCTAACTTAGCGGTCAGCTTCAACAGAACAATACCAAATTAGCGCTATCTCAGCCAAAGACAGATGCCCACTTCATATGTTCAAACTGATCAGTCCAATAGACATTATTTTCAAATATGGATGTAGCATCTTCCCAATTGATGGGTAATGCATCTTTGTGAGAGCTAACCACTTTTTAAAATACAGTATTCATATTGCATGGTCATTCTTTCAAATATCTTTTTAATGTAAACTGGTTTAAACTTAAGTTTTGGGCCCAATTCTGCTGTCCTTTTCCTCACTGGATGCTGCTTTATCCCATCAATATGAAAAAGGATTTTGTGCTTAATTATATTTTGCATGTGGCTTAGCAGTGCCCATTTGACAGAGAAAGCTTATTCATAACTGTGAACGTTAAGCAGAATCTGGCCTCAGTTCAATCTGGGATGCAACAGGTCAGACAACCGTGGCAGCTTTGTGTTTGGTTTATTTGATTTAGTCTTGTTTAGCAAATGCCTAAAAAGAACTTCATAAACTGAATTAGGCCATCTCAAGTGAGGTCAGTCAAGGTGGGCTGCCCAGAAAAATCCCTGATTTTAAGCTGTGTTTTAGCTTATTCATGGTAAAGGGATGCAGCCCAGGTTTTCTGCGGCATACAGCTGCTGTTGGGCACCAGTTCTGTCCATGAATGTCTGCCCAGCTTTGGTCTTACTGCAGAATCTAATCTGTGTTGAACCTGCCAAAAGTGTATGCAAGTCATCTCCTAACTTGTATTTGCATATTATGTTAATGTGAGAGAAGCGATAAGTCCACCTTTTTAATGCTTGAGCAGAAAAATGAATGTAGCTACAGCTGCATGTATAATTCTGCAGAAAAGAGATGCGTGGGAGATATTTAGCAGATATATCAACTACTGGAAAGAGAAATAGTTCTGTATGTCTGAGTCCAGCAGCTGCAGCAAATGGAACGTGTAGCTTTACCCATGAGGAGAGAAGAACTGGGTGTTTCAGGTCTGGGAGGCCATCCCAGTAGAAGGACCAGACGGGAGGGAAAGCAAGCCCAAGTGAGCATTGTTTGAAGTGCTCTTCCATATGTTATTATGACCTGAAAGGAAATCTAAAAAAGGAAAGAAAGAAAGAAAGAAGGTATTTTACAGCTATTTTACTAATGACACCAAGTTAGGAAACTCGGGAGGAGTTGTTCAAAGAGGTCTTTGCTCTGGGGTTACATTGCCATGGGGGAGGAGTATGGCATCAATCATTTGCAGTGCTGAAAATTCACCAAGGTCTTCATTCTCACTGCACTCGGTTTCCTTAAAAAATAAGTTGGTTTTCCTCTCAAGCTGTACTGCCATTTCGCAGAAAGCAAAGATATCGCTAGGAATAATTGCTTTAGCCTTTAGTTTTGAGTGGAGTTTTTTCTTTTCCTCTGCCAAGCAAATAGAAAAAGCACTTGTACTAGTTTAACATACACTACTATCTAAGAAGAAGAAAAATTCAGTAGAGATGAAGATAACTTTATTTCCGTCACCAAAGAAAAATATATATTTGATCCAATCTATGCTAAACTTTTCTTTGCTGTTCTTGAGAAATACAAAAAAATCTATATATCACACTCTTGGCCAGTCCTTGATGACATTAGCCTTCAGTTTTTCCCTCTGTTGTCTTGCTAATAACAACAAAAAAGGTAGCGTGTAAGCTTAGGTATCAGTAAAGGTAAAGTAGCAGAGTTCCCATGCACCTCATTTTACAATTTGCTTTGACATGAAGTGAGAAATAACTGAGCACAACCTTTACTACAATAATTGGATTTTTGCCATCAGGAAAAGCTTGTTACAATTGTGTCCTCTGAGAAATAATACACTTTTTAGGTTTAGTTTTATAGAATCCATTCTCTGTAACCTTAGAGGGCTCAAATTCCAGCGAGAGAGATGTGATGTACACAGGCTGGATCCTTCCCCACCTGAGTCAATAGTCTGTCATCGTTCTGTCAATAGCGTTGGTTGGTTTACACCACCGCTGCCTAAAAATAATTTTGTGAGACACATCTTAAAAACACAGACTAATTTTAGAGCAGTCTCCTTTGTCTTCCTCTTTTTATTTTGCTTTCTTTTTTTTTTGTTGCTTCAGGTCATACCGTTTTTCTAGTGATTTTTCTCCCTTTGTGCAACTTCCTTGAAGAATTATAGGAAAATATAATTAATTTTAAAATCTGCATGGATACTGCACCTGAAAACATGTCAGTTAAGCTGTAAGGGTCAGAACCTAAGGATGAGTGGGCTTTATGAGCTAGGGATAGGAAGTTCTTTTAGTTTTAGGATCTCAAGTGTTTTAAAATTACCTGTGGTGCATCTCTCCATCATACCTGGGCTCCCCCAATCCAAGAAACTCTGTAATTATTTGCATTTCATTAAACATGTAAGTAATTCCATAGATTTCGCTAATACTACCAAATACAATGTTACTATAAACATTGATTATCATCTGCCGGTTTTCAAGGACTATTTTTGCCATTCTCAAACCAGTTTCAGCTGAACTGAAACTAATATTAAAAAAATATAAAAATCTGTTGCTTCAGATTTTGTTATCATACAAATCTATACTCTTACTAACATTGCGATACACTCTCCAGAACCTCGAGTATGAGTGGTAAAAAACCAAATGTATTAAAAAATATTCTATTAAGATTATCTTATTATGTAAAGTATTTTAACTATTTTAAAATTATAACACTTAGGAGGTCATTATGGTTGGATAATGACCATAAGGTTTGGATTATTATTTTTAAAAATAAGTAGTAAACTATTCCACTTAGAAATAAGACTGCCATGTGTAAGGAGTTAGCAGAGCTACCTAATCAACGTATGTGAGCTGAGGGATTAAAATCTAACTGCAAGGTACCTGGTAGGACAATGGGCCATGATAGCTTGTGGAAGTATGAAAAACCAGTGGAGAATACAAGTGCTTCATTGTCTGCCACTGCGGTCGCTCTCTCTCTGAGGTGTCATTTTGGCCAGTGAAGCGATGGCAGGGCATCAGCAGAGACAACTCCAGAACAGCCCTTTCTCCAAGGAAAGCGATCCCAGCGAAACCCGGCCAGATGGAGAAGCCTGGGATGACTTCAACAGCCGTACCATCTGTACCTGTGGGGTCGTAGCTGCTACACTAGGGAATCCATCCTGTAGGAAACAGTACCTTCAAGACTAGTAGTAGAGTACCAGAAGGAAAAGACCTGAGATGGAGCTCCAAAAGAAGCAACAGGAACATCGCATGTGAGCATCACTGCTGATGAACTATTCATGTCTCCAATGTATACAACAGATTGTCTCTTCAGCGTCACAGGACTAAGTATCATATGAGTAATAATTCTGTTTGAGAAAACTATATCCACAAAATTATAATTATATGGTGTATTCTTGGACTTTCCTAATAGTAAGATCTTTGCAAACTATCAGCTTTCTGAAATCTTTGGGTTTTCAGAAACCTACAGCCATCTAACAGAGTGAATCCGATGATACGCATATCACATTCACACCTCTTCCCTTTGGAGTCAATAGCAAATAGCTCTCATTGGTATTAATGGGAACAGGATTGGACCTTGAATTATTAACCACACAGAATAATAGGAACCAGTTTTATTTAAATATAACCGATGTGAGATTGGAAGTGTGAGGCGGTAGTAACAAGCCATTTTGATAGAAGGAGATGCATATTAAGTTAAAGTACCTTGTACTCAAAATCAATTTGAATTTACTTCAGACTTTGCATAACCTTCTCTTCAGTGCTATACAAATGTCTTGATAGACTCATTAAAATATGGAAAATGGGAGAGAAAATCATAAGATCAGAGACTTATGAAAGAACTAAAATAAAAATCTATAACTGAAGTATGAAGTTACAGAGTGGATTAGTGAGAATTTTAAGTTTCAATTTCTTTCACTGTGTGGGTTTATCACGTACTAACTGTTACTTCACCATTTTTATGTAGTGGAACATACACGTTACAATCTATTTATTCAGATTTCTTTTTGCAGGGTCTTCCCTCTGCCGTTCTACTTGTGTCGCTCACGATGAAGACCCCTATGATGTCTTTGATAGAAGAGTCTGTGTAAGTCTGTGAGAAACAATGATTCTTGCATTCAATACATTACCTTGGAGGCTAAAAGAGGAGAGTACTCTGATTTGGAGGAATCCCTGAAGAGCTAACTGGCCATTCACCCCTTCTAGAAATAAACTGCAAATGCAATTTACCTCGTCAGGGGATGTGCATTAATTTTTTTTTCAGAACGCTCTTCTGACTTGCTGCTAAGCACCATGTCTCTTGAATGCATATTTCATCTACCTGTTCTTGTTTACCTCCAAATGGACACTACAACTGGCAGCATTTTATTTACTGCCATACAACCAAGCCAAAATTGTTTTCTCATATCTGTTGTGCCACTGAGGTTAAAACTTGGCTCTTATCCTTAAGGATACCTTGAAATGTGACTTCTATTCTGATGAAAGATTTTTGGTTGAAACTCCTATTTACACCCCAATTCGATAGAGAAAAATTGAGATTTTCCTTATCATGATTGTACAGTATGAAACAAATTGCTTTAGATTATGATTCCCTCCACTTCAAATTGTTCTATTGTTTAGACTAGAGCTGGCTGACAGTTTCTTCATTTATCTTTTGCAGACTAACGCTACAGTGGACATATTCGAGGTATTAGGCTGGTGCCGATTTGTCAACCTTGACCTTCTGCCACATTAGCTCATTGCAAACCTGACACTCTTCATTTCTGAGCCGTAGATTTTTTTCTGAGCTTTCTGAGCCAAGATTAGCCACCACTGCTTATGAGAAAGATATACGGACATGTATCAAAAGCTGTCATACAGTGTTTTCTTTTTCACATTGGATTCCTACTCACCAACTTGTGTTCTATATTAGAAACACATCTCGTTGTTCACAGCTCGTAACAAAATTTAATTGCTATTCGTCTTAACTCTGATGTATTTTATAGACTTTGTCTGGCTTAATAACAGCTTTTACACAATGGACCAGCCGATACTTGAAATATAGGCCATTGAAATTAGCAGTGAGTTCTTGCTACTTAGTGGTCAGAACTAGTCTGTGTTGGATATGCGGGTGCTTTCTTTTAAAAACTGGCTATGGTCAACTTTATATTTAAGCTTCTTTTTAGGAAATGATTGCAGTTGTTGGAGCTGAAATCTGAGGAACCAGTCTTGCACGTTTGCAGTTAATACAAGTGGGTAAGTACTTCCATGAGTGCTGGAAGTTGATCCCATGTTCACTTTAAATTGTATAAAACTAACCACTGCTTCAAAGCCACCTGGAGAAGCAGCCAGCATGGTCTCATCAGTCTCTTTCCACCCTGAAGCTGGCCTTACTTCTTTAGAACAATTTCGTGCAAACTTTGCATGTCAAGTGTTGGACCTCGTCTTTGGTCCTAACAGGAATTAATATTACCATGAAATTCTCATAGCAATTGTCCCTTTTAAAGGAGTAAGGTGTAACTCTCACTAAAAGTTGCCTCTCCAGTTTCCTTGCAGGTAGGAACCCATGGGAAAAAAAGCACTATTGCAGAAAAAAACAAACAAACAAAATCCACAATGACACTACGCACAGTTAGGGACAGTGGTCTCCCAGACCATTTCATTTTCATAGCCTAATGTAACTCAGAAACCTTTAAAAATACTACTGCTCGAAAAGAAGGTCTCAGGTAGATTGTGCAAAACCAATGCATTTGGGAATCAGCTGCCGAGGGAACATGAAAACAAAGGTGCTGATTGCAAGTGGTGGGAGAAATGAGGCTAACGTCATCACATCACGGAGATTTATCAGCCGTGTCGGCTCAGCTCCTGTATGAAGAGGAACTCTTGGAGGAGAGGGAGCTCTGTGGCACCCTTCGCTCATCACTGAACCCACTTGCAGCTGCTCGGCTGCCAGATGCTCCGATTTTAATGGATAAATCACAGCTGCATCACTGAAAATGCACTACATAAGACTCAAATCTATGCTGTTAAATCCTGATGTCTCGTTTTCAATTTACAGATTATTTTTCTTTTCAGTTCTTTAGAGTTTTTTGGGATAGTTGGTTCTTTCTTTTTCTGTCCTGTGTTTGTAGAGATCTTTGTGAGCTAGTGGATTTATGTGTGTTTATTCAAGTAGAGCTCAATAAAATAGTTGAAGTAATGCAGTCTTTAACTGAATAACATTCCCATTGAAGTCAATGAGAATTTAATACGTTTAAATACCACAGAATGTAGCCCTAAATTTAATTAAGTTGAGTATTGCAAGGAACTTAAATCAGCCATGTAGGAGGTCTTAAGAGGCCTTTTTTTTCCCCCCTAGGATAAGCATTGTGTTTCATATAGTGATAGACATCCAAAATGAAAATAAGGGTCACCTCCTTTAACTTGGACTACTGTTTCATAGATTATTTCCTTTTATGGTACTTCATCTCTTAGTGTAGGCTGATCTGACAAAATGTAACAAGACGTAATGATAACTTATCTTCACTGACTAAAAGTTACAAAAATAGAACAACCTGCTTTTGACGAAATGCTTGAATTTTTAAAATTCTTTTAACAACACTCTTGACCTGCACCTTCTTGCAAATTCCTAGACTTCTGCAAGCAAATGTCATTAAATGAGCTACATCTATTCCACGAATGTGAGTATTTCAGTAGCGTTACCCAATACCCAAGTTACAGTTCTTGGTTTTGCTTTTCTTGAGTGGCAGTGACTAGTATTATTTGCATCGTAGTTTGTGGGGAAAAAGTAAAACTATAAGATAACAAAATTTTCTTGGAATTAGTGTGAATAAGTGTGAAGCCAGGAATAACTCAGAACGGAGTCAGGATCCTGTGCTTGGCAGAGGGGTTGAGCAATGAACTGTAACAAGGAGTTACCGCTTGCTACTTTTAGGGTAGCCTTTTGTAATTGTGGTTCTTATTTACGAACAGAGAGTTAACATGTTCTTGTCTGTTTGTGCTATTGCGATTCTTAGGGATTATTAGATGCCGTATAAAAACCCACCAACATCTTGACATCTTGTTCAGATAAAGAAGAAAGGACATGTCCTTGGCGGATCACAAATAATAAAGGAAGGTTAGTAAGATGATCAGGAAAAATTTGAGTGAGAATCAGGAAACAATTGGCAGTTACAACAGCCTAAACAGACTGACTTTCTGATGGCACAAGGGCTGGGCATGTCCAGAAGATGAGTTTCTCATGACTCTGCACTTACTGTGACGATAAAGTGTCGATCTTTATCAAGTCTGAGCTATCTACATAATCTCTTTCCCTGACTGCTAAGCTCGCTGAACAAATCCTACAGCTAAGAGGACAGAAAAGAAATGTTTTCAAACTTGTTTTGAGAAGGATGACCCAGCACTGCAAGCGGTGGAGGAGGTCACACTCACCGACTTTTTGTCTTCGGTGGAGCCCAGACTTCATCTTACTGCTGGAGCACAAGAAAGCTGTGATTATCTGATAACCGCTTGTTTACAAGTAGTGGGAGGTAAGAATGATAATTCCCCTCAAGAGCACTTCACATCTTTTTTTCTAACTCCAAACTACAAAACATATTAATCTTTATTGCCGTTTTATTCCATGTAAGACACAGATGAGGCCATGCAATATTTTACTCATCTCTCGTACTACAGTAGCTGTAATTTATATCAAGAGTTGTAAATTGCCAGACAATTGGCAATAGCGTGAAGTAAATGCTTCCTAAAATGCTTTAATATGAGAGCTAATAGCTAGAATGTATGTTTCTTGTTACTCAGTTCAGTCTAAACTGATAGTTAATTGGATTGTCATACTTACGTGGGTAAGTATTCAAACATGTCTAAACTTCATAAAACCTCCTGTATAGTGAGAAAGACAGTATTAGAGCAAAATCAAAAACAAACTTTTAAGCATGTTTGCACAGCAAGCTCAATAAACACTTTTGCTGATCTGCATGAAACCTGTACAATTTAAATGCCATTATTCTGTCAATGTGCAGGCAAATTTTAGTACTAGTCGAAAACCTAAAAATATTAAGTTTACTTAATAAAACCTATTAAAATGGGTGGCAAGAAACTGAATTATTTCAACTGGAATATATACACTGGGGAAAAGCAAGATCTTGAATAGTCACATTACAGCTCATTGAAAAGGCAATGGGCTATGCAACAAGATTGACAACAATGGGAAAAATGATGAGGAAAATTGCTTTACTTATCTGCTAGAGTGCTCTTGACTGCCAACTGTAATTTTATGGTTCATTATATAAAAAAATACCATTAATGTTAGTACTTGTGTATCATAATCACGAGAAGAAGGGAAAAAGTTCATTGAAATGTGCTCCATTTTTAATCAAGACACTATAATTGTGTGTTTTTCAGGCATCATCAATTTCCATCAATTTTACTGCTGCAAAAATAATGTGCTGCTATAGTTCTTCCAAAGGTCAATTCCTGCATGAGGTACATCGACTGCAGGGATGTAAACTGTAAATAAACAGCAGCATAATTTATCTTCTCAGATATTACTTGATTCATCATGAGCTTTACGTTGATAAGTGAAGAAAATGGAATCGCTGGTTTTAAATTCTGGGCTGCATCAGATAACTTAGAAATTAAGGGAACTTTGGTTATACAAATGTTGCTATATAAAAAGTCAGGCAACAGCCAATATTAGCATTGCAGAACCAATATTACATAGCAAATGTATCTGTCAACCTATCTGTGTGCTTTCAGTAGTTTTGAAAATCACAGAACAGATAAAATTGTCTGAAACAATAGCAGGCTCTGCACTGCGATGTGTTGCATGCCTCATGGATTCAACATCTCAAAACAACCTTGACCATCAGGAAATTTTGTTTCCTCGCACCTAAAGGGAACAGTGGTCTTACTAACCCAAACACTTTTTTAAAAAAGAGACACAGGGAAATTTAGTGACACGTTAGAATATGCAGGAAGTTTTTTGCAGAAGAAGTTTTCTCAATTAATGTTTGTATTATTCCTGTACGATATCAGGGAACAAGTCTACAGCAGAGCCTCAGTCCCAGTGCAACCCCAGAGCAGAGGACAGTCCCTATCCTAAGGACTTTCTTCTCGACAAAGCAGAGGTGATTCCCGGTGATATTTTCCTAGCTGGGGGATGCTCAGACTTTCTTTATTCCATGACCCTGTGATTGTGACCGACCTTGAGCAGTAGTTGTTCTTTTCTCCTGGGAATGTCATCTGAGTTTTGAAGCCTGGTCATGTTAAATTTTGTTTAGAAGTTACGACTGGCCAGTGAAGTACAAAGAGTTTGTGGTAAATAAGTTATCGAGGTTTTTAAAGGTTGTCCTTCATCTACTGGTGCAGATGTGCTTTATGGGTAAACTCTGTTGTAGTTGATGCTGTATCCTGTTGAATGCATCCCCTTCTTGCAGAACTGCTGCCAGTATTTCTTTTCACGCTCAGTCTTGTAATCTCGTTTTAAATTTCTTGCAGCGTAATCTGCATATAGATGCCCGAGACTGAGGGCATCTCTCTGCAGGGGCCACGTGCAGCCCTTCCACCCTGGCAGAGAATCCCAAACACACCAAGCCCCTGTTCTCCACGTCAAGCTCCCTGGGGACTCCGCAGACTGGGCTACAGCAACATATCCCCTTGGGCAAAGCAAGGAACGCAGCTTTAATTTTTATTAGCCTTACAGACTACTTTGGTCACAGCTTTTGCTGCATCATGTGAAAGGAGCAGTGGTACACATCATAGCCAGAAAGAAACACATTTTCTTTCTTTTCTCCATCTTTTAAAAGAACCCCCTCCTTAAATAAAGCAAGAAAAGCCCAGTACACTAGAAAGGGCTTCTGCTGGGTAGCTCATATTAAGGCAAAGAGCTCATAAAACCAGCATTACTTGGATGATATATTCGTGTTGTATTTCACCTGTACTAGTGTAATACACCATCAGACTTGTGTTGCTTTGATGATAAGGTCAGCTGATAAAATAAGGTCAACTGTCAAAAACCCATTCCAGTCTCTGAGCACTCAAAGTTTTGTTGTGGGAAAAGAAAAAGAAAAGTTCATTTTATTCCTAAAGAGCGCATTCTTTAACATGGTGAAGTGAAGGATGGTAAGACTGAAGGTGAGAGGCTTGGCTGAGGCTGACAAGCCCTCCAGAAATCCCACCACGTAGCCAAGACTGTAGGACCCAGGGCCCTGGGAACAAAGTGCACCTTTTGCTGCCAACTGAAAACTCTCCTGCAGCTCAGCAATAGGCCTGAAATAGCTGAAATAATACATGCATTTATGTCCATTTTCAGATAAATGTCACTGTATGCCCAACACCTTCCAAGTGGGACCATCCTGCAGCGGATGCTGAGCAGCTGGGTGGTAAGTGATGGAGGAGCCTCTTGCCCCCAGCAGAAGTAAGTGTCTGGGATAACGGTTTGCAAATCTCATTGTAAAAACATGGCATTATTCATAGTGTATGATTAGTCTTTCATGCTTTCCTTGTTATAAAAATGTAACACATGCTACAGTGCAGAATGTGATAATATATTCTAACGTGATCTTTAATGCTGATATTTAAAAACCTGTTCCTGAATATGCACAGTTTAAGTTTCACATGAATGTGCATCTACCATTTTCCTGTTTTAAAGCATGAAGTCTTTTAGGCAAAAAGTAGCTTTTATGCCAATCCATTTTTACCTCTTTCTTCAGCTCATCTATCTACAGCTAAATATTTTCTTCATCTTCCACAGAAAAAATGAATTATTCTAAAGCAATGTGTGCTGCAGCGTGTGTGTGTGTGTGTTTGTTGGTAAGTCAAAATACAAACACTGGGAGAAGATATTCTCATTTGTTTTCCGTTCCAGTTTTTAAGTGATGTGTTAGGAAGCAATCATAATAAAGAGGAGCTGAAGGAGCTGAAGAAATTATTTCTCAGTTAGACGGCAGCCTGCTGTTATCTCTAATCTAAGAGGCACTGGATAGAGGTCATCTTCTGATCAATGAGGTGAATTTCATTTTATGATGCTGAAAACAGACAGAGAATGGTACAATCAAGTGCTTTCAAAGAGAAAACAGAAGCAGTCAGAGAGTGATGGAAGAACCATAACAAAATTAAACAGATTTATTACTATATATAGCCCGTTTTACAAGGACTCTGTAGAGCAGAAAGAGGATGTTACTCTACTTTAGCCCCCCAGATATACAGAGTATTGCCAAGATTTATAATCACTTTACCTGTCCAGGACAGTCAAATGGGGTTAGCATGGTGCGCCGCTATGTCCAAAGATTATCTCTCATAAAGAATAAGCAATTTAGTTTCCAAGCTGAACACTTAAGCATGTAATGTAATGCGACTTTCGGGAATCCTCATGCACAAAGAGTGCTGACAGCTTTTCTGTTTGATAGTCTCCAGTAACCCCAGCACAGCCGAGTTTCTCCCACGTGCCCTGGCTCTGGGGGCTGGCTCTCTGGCTAGCTGTGTGTTTGCCTGTATTTTGCTTTTCAAGTGGTATTTGACTTGGCCAGGTTTTACTCGCAGCACTGTTTGATATGACTTTGGGTCATTAAGCAATATGAATTGCAAGGCCTGATTAAAATGTTTGCTACTGAAGTTTTATAGTTAGTTTGGAATATTAAGGATGGACGTGTTGTCGTGTAATTGAGCAATTATTGGATGTATGATCTAGCCTTTGCCATAGGTAAGCTTTAAACCGTGTCTGCTGTTCCATTCAAGAACTGGGGAAAGGGACGGAGCATTCATTGTGCTTTAGACTTTGGTTGCAAACAAGAAATTAAAAATACTTTCCTACAAAAATACTGAATTTCACAATGAGCAGAATTGTCTATTTGAAATGATCCACCATGTAGCAATCTGGATAATTTTCATGAGAGGAAGCAAGATACTGATAAAAGCAAGTAGATGAGCAAGAGGAAAAGATTGCTTAAATACGGAAAAGAATAAAGAGGTCTGAGAAATGTGTGTACTGGGCTATGGGCACCTGTGTATCTGTCACAGTACATCAGGAAAGCATCCATTTCTGAGTGTCGTGTTTAGTATTTGTGTTTGATCTATGAAGTAAATGAAAGTTGGACTGGAAGTATTCCTTGGTTAAGGTTTTAAGAGTGACATTAGACTTATATTGTATCCCATGCAACTGTGGATGGAAAGGTGTCGCTCAGCCAATGATGGCATTGAGCAAATGGTTACATACATTCATAAACCAGTTATGGAATAAAACTGCAAGAAGAGAGACCTAAAATGGCAGAGTAGCAGCATGCAAGGGAGCCCAGAATTTTAACTGATCTGCTGCCATTACGTTTATTGGAGGGTGCACAAACAAGGAGCAGGAAAAGGTGAAGTATTCTGCTGGCAATGAAATGTAGAAACAACTTTCTACATTTTTGTATGTGTCATCCAAAAATAAAGACTTCTGTATATACATATTTGGAAAGATAATGTTTGCCCCAAGTAGCAGAGCTTATTTTTCGTCAGAACATATAGCAGAGCTTTTTTTTTTTTGTTCCCAAACCTTACAATCTATTCCCACAATCAATGGAAAGCTAAAGAGAGCCCTTGCTGTAAGTGTGGATTAATCTGGAATTCCCTGGCATCTTCAGATCCTTGTGCATCAAAACATTAGTTTGCATCAAAAGTTTGAACAGTTACTCAAAGTATTCAGGAGTTCAGAAAATGATGAGAGAAAATGAACTAAAATGCCTCCAATTTCTATGGCTTGCAAACTTCAAAAACAGTAATTGTGCTGAAAGTCTTTGATCTCAGTATTACTCTTCCATTGCCTTTGAAGTCAAAAGCGTAGGGCTATTGCAGTGGGATCCTAAGGTGTCAAGTGTTAATTCCCTATAGCCACATTTAAGGTACGTCGTATTAGCTATTGACCACAAGGTGCTAAAGAATGTGACCATATGTAGAGAGCGTTTTCTTATTAAAGAAGGTTTCACACATCAGTAGTTTTGGTGCAGACTGTTTTTTACCAACAAAGAGGTCCCTGCAGACCACTGGTGCAGGGGACCTCTGGAAAATGTTTTCTAGAACAAATGAGCAATCACACATTTTTAATAATCAACTGTTACAGCTGAGCGGGAGTTAAAATAATGTCAAAAGTTACAGACTAAACAGCAGAATACGTTGTTTTTGGTGCTTAGGAGGGAGCCCTGGAAGGGGGAGGCTGGTGAGGGGCTCGGCTGGGACGCCGGGAATCTCTGCCTGCCCTGAGATGGGAGCTTAACGCCGCAAATTGGTACCAGCGTCTGCCTTCATACAGCAGAACTGGAAAAGAAAAATGGAAAGGGCTGCATTTATATGAGTTGTAAAATATTCATTTATATGCTGCGCTTGAGGAGAATCGATCTCTAGAGAGCGTGAGGTTTCTCCATCTCAGTCAAATTAGATTAGAGGTAAGAGCTGAGTGGGATGAAATGTCACGGGGACAGGAATGGGGCGAAACGGTGCGGGCATGTGCTCGCCTCTGATCCCCTGAACGGGGCAGGGGGGTCATTAGGAAGGGCTGAAACTGCAATGGGAGCAAGGCACAGGCTTGCCCCTGAGCAAGCGTCTCTGGGTTTTGATTCCACTAGGTGGCAAATTGTTGAAATCTTTTTGTAGATTTGGTCTTCAGTGACTTGCTTTATCTGTCAAATTATAGCAAGGTTAAATAAGGTCAGCATTGAGGGAGGCAATGGTTTATTCCTTTTATTTTTGGTATTATTTTCAGTGTACGGTGAAGGAGAATGCAGCAATGGGCATGGCGGGATTTACGCTTTGCTCCTCCACAGATGCCCGTCGGTCCTTAGCATTGCTCAGACACCAAGAGAGCTGCAGTGATGATACACAACTCCAGAGCTTTGCGAGGGGCCCTATGTGGCTGGACTGACTTTCTTGTTTCAGCCTCTTGAACATCAGTTGTTGAGTAGTTTCCTCATCATCAAGAGCTTGCCAAAGATAAAGTCTGAAAATATGGTATGATAAAGAGGAATCAGTAAAACTTGTATGTTCTGGGCAAGATGTTACCTGGGGATTGTTAAAATCTGGTCTTGTTAAAATCTGTTCTGAGTTACTCCTTTATAAATGTGAGTGGACAATCTGTGCAGTGACATCCACCTTCTTTCTGATTTTCTGGGGAAAAAACCCTGAGCAGTGCCCATCTGAATGTCAGCAAGGTTTTCATGGTGTAAGAGTGGTGACTTGTAGTTAATTGGATTTCTCTGTCTGTATGACCCCCAGCCAGGTCTGTGCACAGGGCGTGAGACGTGGAGTGGGCGGTCAGAGCTAGGCTAGCCCACGGCTGGATGACTAGTCACACCAACCCAGGGGTTTTTCCAGTTAAAATGCCCTTTAAAGATTTTAAGTGAGACGTGCTGTTGTGAATGGGGCTCTTTCAGTCTTTTTCTGATGTTAAGGAATCCTGAAGAGTTTCTAACAACAGACTTTTACACAGTTAAATGAGAGAGATATCTTATATAATGTTTTCAGCTACTTCTGACAATAATGTCTTTACCTCGGGAGCAAAGTATTCATGATGATGTCAATAAAGACAGCAGCTTTGACAGCAGTTTTATATATCAGCATAGATGTAGAGTGCTGAATATTACCTGTATTATCACTTGGCCAACGCTTTTCACGAGAAAGATGTCTCTTTCGAAAGCTGTGCCTTTTATGAGTGTCATCAACTTCTGTCAGGCTTGACACGGCTGGGTTTGATTGGGTTTGAGGTTTTTGTTGTTGTTTAAATTTGTGATAAAGTAAGTGAGCATTTTCTGAGAAATGGATGTTGAAAAATGTGTTATGTTCAAATATAAACTGCTTCATTCTACGTCTTTTGTGAAAGCTCTGAGATCCGTGGAGGAAAAGACTTAAGTAATTGAGTGATTTGCCATGCTTTTGGTATTAAAACGGCACAGGTACAGTTCAGGCGGAGGCAGTGACTTATTACAGCTCTAAATATCTCTGCCTTTAAAAACTCTGGGGTT
The DNA here is from genome assembly GCF_964195595.1 of Calonectris borealis. Taxonomy (NCBI): domain Eukaryota; kingdom Metazoa; phylum Chordata; class Aves; order Procellariiformes; family Procellariidae; genus Calonectris; species Calonectris borealis. The sequence continues at coordinate 3,823,052 of NC_134321.1, read as the reverse complement.
TAAAAGCTTTGTGCAGAATCTCTGTCGGCTTTCGGATAACCCAAGGGCAGAGAAGAAGAGCAGTGAGGGTAGCGAGTGCAGGCAGGCAGCTGTGAGCACTCTGCCTGTACAAGTGCGTAATATCATACCAATAAGAAACTACTTATGAGGAATATTTATTTTTCCACATTATGAAAAAAAGATTCTCTGTATTTCTAAGTTAGAGCAAATCAGTATGGATTCATACTTCATTATTTCAGATGCAGTCTCTTGGTGGGTGCAGAAAGGGCAGGTTTACTGACAAATTTCTACCATTTCAACTTTCTCAGTGTTTGTTGGCGAGCATAACATATAAATATAATGAGGGTGGTGAAACGCTGGCACAGGTTGCCCAGAGAGGTGGTAGATGCCCCATCATTGGAAACATCCAAGGTCAGGTTGGACAGGGCTCTGAGCGACCTGATCCAGTTGAAGATGTCCCTGCCCATGGCAGGGGGGTTGGACTAGATGACCTTTAAAGGTCCCAAACTATTCTACGATTCTATAACATAGAAAGAGGACATAACATAGATCATATGTCACAGCTCACCACCAGCTTATGTCTGCAACCGGTGCTCCTGAAGAGCAAGGATGCATCAGTCATGCTTCTGACAGGTGACACTACGTGGTTCCAAAATGATCACTGCCAGCTTGTAGGGTGCTGATCTGAAGTACCGCTCCCAGCTGCGAGCCCTGGGACAACTCGCGGAGGCGTGCAGTGCTGTTTCAGACCGCGCTGCTTCAGCCACCTTTTTTCTGCCTATAAGTCACCAGGCACGCGACCATCCGGCGGCTGCGTGACCCGCCGATGTGCCCTGCTCTTGTATCAGCACACTGAAGTGAAATGCAGGTGGAGACCAGCGAGTAGCTCCTTTCATTACGGGAGGCCTCTTTCTGAATATTTACATCTGAGGTATAAATCACGCTTAACACATCACTCGGTGTAATAGGTTCCTGTAATTAAATGAGAGCTTTATTGAATAAATTACCACAGTGGTAATTATATGTGTAATACTCTTACTGTATCTCCAGCAATTCCTTTAACTTTATTGCAGATAAAACAATGACCTTGTCTATTTTCATAATGCTTGATAATTTAAGACGACTGAAGAAATGTTAATTTTGAGTTGTCCAAGTTGTCTTTAAAAATGTTACCATTAATAGTATTAGTTCAATATTGAGACAATATTATTCCTAATACTTCCTGCATACTCACAGCGCCAGTGACACCCCTGTTACCTTTGGAAACACAAACTTACCTGTATGAGCAGTGGAGCTTGGTATATGCCACACAGGAAAATGCTGGTTTATTCTGTAATATCCCCAAATTGATTTTTCTTGATGGAGTGGAGAGCCAGAAATTAACTGCATCCAATCAGCAAGGATCTTTATGTAAATTAATGCAGAATTAGAATAGCAGAGTATAACTTGATGACATTGGCCTTATTTTTTGTATATTAGTCAATACAACTAAGTTTACAATCTTGCCTTTCCTTTGGCTAACTTATTTATGTATGCGCACAAGTACAAACTCACCCATTGGATACTTAAAATCCAGTGAGGCTTTATTTTTATTTACGGCTTTCTCCAATATATGCACGTCTTTCAAATCTCTACAGAGTTGCATCGATTCCTGTAGTATCATCTCCTAGTTTATTGAGTACAAGTGGTGACTGATTGTCCCCTGATACTTCAGGAAAACCTAAAAGGTACAAGAACGTAGTTTTAAATAGGCTCCGACTTTATTAAGCTACCACCACATCTGGGAAATTATTTGAGATGGTTGGGAATTTCGTGACAATTTTTTTTCCCACTGGAAAAAAATGCTGATTTGCCAAAATTAAAACTGTTTGCTAAGCAGAGTTTGATTCAACATATCCAATTAAGAAGAAAAACAAACCAGTGCAATAGCAGGTTGACACTGTTAACTGAAGATTGTGCTTTTTCTTGTGATGGCAATTTTTCAAAATTTTAATGAACTTCTACTTTGAAAAAAGTTGAAACCAATTAATTTGACTAACCTGACAAAAAAAAAGAGGAGGGTGTTGGTGGGTGGAAATGTGAGATCACAGATTTACAGATTTACACCCTGTCTCTTGCAACTTCTCTGCAAACTGTTGAAAACTTGTGGGGCAAGGAAACATAATCCACGCTCAGCGGCGAACTTCCTTGCTATGCTGCCACACTGCTGATACCATCCCTCCCAACCACTGTTTATAAAAAACTTGGAAATCGGGGGAAAAAATCAGCATCTCAATGTAGAAGGCATTAACAGCCTGTTTTCCTCCTTCTTGGTGTCTTCTGGTTGGTGTCGTCTGCTTTCCTGAGAGCAGCTGGCTTCCACCACCCTGTGCCAGAGAGTTGAGCTTGGGGTCCTGCTTGTCTTCAGCTCTTTGTTAGCGTGTGCCAGCCCATCCGTGGTCCTGCTTAGCTTTGCTAAGGGATCTTCCTGAGCATCTCCTCTTTGCCTCGATCCTACTGAACGTGATAAACTAATATTGATCCATTTCTAATAACGGTTTTGCCTGAGATTTGCATTACTGTAATATCAAGATCCTGTCAAGTTAGTTTAAAAACAAAGTCTAGTTCAGAGAAAACACTTGAATTTATTTTAAGTAAAATCTGCAACAGTCTTCAATTAATAACATTTTAAAAAATTAATTTGCACTTGCACTCAATAGGGTGGAGAAGAATAGCAAGGCTTTTTACTGTGCTCTGAAAAGCCATAGCAAATAACTTCTTCAGTAAAAGAAAAATAACCTAATAGCAGCTTTCTATGGAAATTCACAGTATTTCTCTGTTCAATGGTGCATGAAAATACATGTGCTTTGTATGAATATAGAAATGAAGAAATAATTTATCAAGCAAACATATAGGTACTTCTTCAAGAATTTCTATTGCTTTGGAAACATTATTCTTTTTTCGACACAGCTTTACTGATCTGCTGTCTGATGGATAGATCTAAGATGGGAGAGGAAACACTTTCCTTCATTTTATGATAAAGAAAAGGGAAGAAAGGAAAACTAAGCATTAAGATGCCAACATGTGTTTCATCTACTTCAGTTCTGCCCGAGAGAACTAGATTCGGCAGAACAGTTTCACCTTCGCAGAAGTTATTGCCTTACCTTCTCTGCCTCTTCTCACAAGTTTTCCTATTTTTTCCTTGGTTTCTTTGTATTTTACCTTTCACAAGAAAGTAAAGCATCTGCTCTCTAAGGTTATACAGAAATCAATGCCATGAAGTACTGAAGAGCCCTAGGTCTACCAGACTAAGGGGAATATATTTAAGGGCGATATTCTGTAAATGCAATTAGGTATTTATGTACCTCTAAAACTTATATAGAGCCTAGAGGTATCTAAACACCTTTTTAGAATCTGCAGCTAGATGTTTATTGATAAACAACATGAGTAGGTCTTGTGATAGAAGATTTTGCTCCAGTGACTCTCTAACCTTGTCCCCTTCTGCAGTGGTGAGCCGGGGTAGACAGCCAGGTCTGCGGGCATCCCAGCCACCCCTGCCCCCCCCGGCCGCTCTGCCAGGGGCTGTTGGACAGGTAGTTCTGGGGAGAAAAACGGGGTTCAGAAGTATAGGACATTTTTCTAGCTGTAGCTAGAATCTTCACACACCTTAACTGCCCGCTGCCCCAGGGCAGGATCAGCCACACTTGCAACATTTTTGATGGCTGTTTGTCCAAACTTTATCTAAATGTCAGTGATGGAGATGGAGACGCCATGGTCTGAAATGGCCTTGCAGTTAGGCTAGCTTAAACCTCCCTGGCAATATTTGTTGCCTAACTCTCAATGGCCAAGAGAAGTTCTTTCCTTCACCTTTGCCACTACCTTTTAAGTACTTGAAACCTGTTATCATGTCTCTGCTCCGTCTTTATGACAGATTATGGCAAAAAAACCCCAATATTCCACGTAGATGATACTGGTTGATCTCCGATTGTTTTCATTGTTTTCCCTTGTCTCTTTTTCTTTGGCCAAATGAGATGTACATCAAACAGACAAATTTAGGTAACAGCAAAGTTGCTGCAAAGGAGTATCCTCATTTTGTGGAGTAGAGATTACTCAAACATTTCCAGAAGTTAGGGCAACGAAGCTGGTGAAGGGCCTGGAGCACAAGCCTGATGAGGAGCGGCTGAGGGAACTGGGACTGTTTAACCTGGAGAAGAGGAGGCTGGGGGGAGACCTCATCGTGCTCTACAACTACCTGACAGGAGGTTGTAGTGAGGTGGGTGTTGGTCTCTTCTCCCAAGTAACAAGCGATAGGACGAGAGGGAATGGCCTCAAGTTGCACCAAGGGAGGTTTAGACTGGACATTAGGAGAAATTTCTTTACCGAAAGAGTGGTCAGGCCTTGGAACAGGCTGCCCAGGGAAGTGGTGGAGTCACCATCCCTGGGGGTATTTAAAAAACGTGTGGATGTGGTGCTTAGGGACATGGTGTAGTGGGCATGGTGGTGTTGGGTTGACGGTTGGACACGATGATCTTAGAGGTCTTTTCCAACCTTAATGATTCTGTGATTCTAAGTTGCATTTGGTATGTGTACCAGGTATGACTATTATATATGACAGATATGTCAGCATCTCATTGTCACAGTGCCATTAAATTTCTCAGTAAAGACAATGTTAATAATAGACTGAGTAATCATCTGAGCTACTGTTTTTCCTTTTACATTACCGCTATATTCCACAGGAAAATAATTTAAGACTTTCGTGACTATAATTATTCTAAAGTCTGTATTGTTAACACAGTGATTGCATTTAGGTTAGACTATTTGCTGTAGGAAAGAGAGGGATGGATAGAAAGAGGTTTAGGGAAAAAATATGATTATTCATTTTTCTTTAGCAAAACCTAAGAATCATAGTAATTCTTAGTATTGACTAGGAGCCAAAGGCTAAAGCTGTCTTTCAGAAAAAAATAAAACGCCATGTCTGTTGGGAATTATTTTACTTTGAACTCCATGGTCAGCAGATATCCTTGACCCAACAGATGGAAAGGTCATAGTTGAAATATAAAGTAGCTACTATTTTTAAAAAGCAAATATAAAAGAGATTTAGCGCAGCAAAATATTTTTTCTAAGCTTTGTATACTTACAAGAAATCCAAGAGTTTCCTGTAACCTCTTTGTAGTTGATAATGTAAACATCTTTCTTCCGATGCAAATAACAGAGGTATTTTCAGTACAGATTATGGCATGGTATTTCTGATGCCTACTTATTTTTTGTAAATACATTTTCTAAAAAAGAAAATATACTGTCAGCAGGCTTTTGGGATGCTCCAGGTCGTATTCAGCATCATGTCCTCTTGGCTTTCTGGGACTGGACACACGACACTTTCTGGGATGTGCAATTGCTTCTGCAGCCCACAGAGACGCTCCCTGGCATCGCTGCCACCTGTGCACCCTCTGGACAGCCCATTTGGAAATTCTGCCACACAGCCGGAAGCCGTGCAGGGTAGGTGCTTAGCTCCTCCATCCAGTTCCAAAACCCAGCTAGCGAGCTTCATGCCAAGCACATGCCTTGCACACTCATCCAAACGTTGTGCTTGGAGAGATCTTTCTGCAGAGACCTTTCTGCATGTTTCTGGAGTGGTTCTTAGGCTGACAATACACAAACAGAACTTGACATGAGGCAATAAAGAAATATTTGCCTGAATGTGACAAGACGGTGTTGTGGCTACCTCTGATAAACCCGAGTGCAGCGGTTGTTATATTTCAGGCAATTGCCTCTAAGGAATGGGAATCTGCTGAACGGTGAACAAGGAGAGAACGCACAAACTTACACGCACTTCTGTGATCTCTGCCCACCACCCTCCTTATATTTGAAACACAGCAGAGCAGATCTTCAGGACTGCAAGATCATTACCGAAATGAGGATTACTGTGACCTTGACCATTGGGAACACGTGCCAGAAGCTGATGATTGGAGTTACAGCTTCTGAGGGTAAAGAGAAAAGATGCTTAAAAGTGAACTTTGTGCTTTGCAAATACCTGGCCTATCTGGACAGATGATAAGTTGATGTGGCCTCTAATTTGTGCTGGGCACGACCCTCCCAGGAATTTCAGTCTGTAGCGGAGGCCCCATAGAGTGCACGGAAATATCGCACCTTAGCAGGCTGGTGAGTACAAAGCATCTGCTTTGACATTGAGACTCTAATCTTCAGACTTTTAAATTTAATTAGTGCACTTACCCAGTCTACTTTGAGGGGAATATTGATCAGTTCGCTATCCTCAATATTATTCTTATTTCTCTGAGAGATGTTAATAGAAAAGACAGTACCTTTGTCTAAATACAGAGGTTTTATTTATTTTAATCCCCCTCCCCAATTACTTAAGTTTGTGAAAAGCTATCAGCTGGAGACATATATCAGAGGAGCAGGGGTATTTCTCCTTGATTGAGTTTCTACTTGTACGTTTCCCGAAGCAAATAAAACCAGATTGGAACTGAATTAAGGGGGTTCACAGAGTGTTTTGTATTGGTTAATTTAATAGGTATAAAATTCACCTAATTAGTTAAAGCCATACAAATGTATGTCAGTTTGAAGCTTCTTTGTTATGTATACAACAAACTCTCTCTCTGTTACGCGAGTTGTGGGTTTCTGAATGTTATAAAGCATGATTACTTTTTAAAATAGTGATCAAATTTGATTATGTCCATGTTTTTTAAACAAAGTTTTCTTTGGCCACAGTGTTTGGACAGATGAGGGAAGAAAACATTTTGGATGATGTGGTAGGCACCTATCAACAGAGACATCCCAAACAACTTTTAAAATATTTAATATTTTTGCCTAATTTTACAATTGGACTCTTCAGAGGCATCTACAGAAATCAGGTTACCAGCTCCCACTGATCTTCAGTACAAAGAGGCTCTCTAAAGCCTACAGGAACCTCGGATTTTGAGCAGTATTAGAAAAATAATCAGATTACATTAATTTTAGGATTAAGAAGCAAGGATGGGAAACACTAATTTATTTACAGGATTCTGATAATCTCACTGTGATTAAGCATAATTGTCTTTATTTTCCTTATCTTTTTTGCAGTTCTGCAGCTATCAAATGTAAATTGAGGGAAAAAAAACCTCCAAACAAAAATCAAAACCAAAACCACAAAAAATGAATGCCATGAGTGAACAAAGTGTGATGTGAAATACATAGAGAAAACTAGGATGGGATTTTGGTCCAGTGGCGTTCCTCAGCCCTGTCGCTCTCCAGGTGGTAAGTGAAAATGATCTCTCTTTCTCTCCCTGTTTTTAAACAGGGATTCGGTGCAGTATCTGGGTGGAATTCTCCTGTTGTACATTAACACACCAAGACTGTACAAGAAGTCTCAATGAGTCATCAGCTTTGTAAGTATTTCCCTCTGCTGTACTGCAAAGCCCCTGTATCTGAATTACTCCATATGTCAGTAAAAATGCAAAATCATTTTCCATTTAAATATTTAAGTTAAGCAATTTGATAACACAGGCAACAAGGACTGGTAAATCTCATCTACTATCATGAATATAATAGCGACAAAGACTAGTAATATTTCAAAGGAAGGTCAGCACTCCAAACAAATTACATTGGAGCCTTCAGCTGAGGCGTTTGCGCTCCGAAGCATGAATATATGGTGGATACAAAATTTAAGGATATTAAGTTATTTAGCCTCAGAGTTTGACTTCATGATAGACAGTGACACTGAATTCCACAGCTTGCAGCTTGATTGCAGACCATAAATAGTGAATGTGTGCCACATCGACTACATGACCTAATTTCATTTATATTGAGAATACATCTAGAATAGGAAATAGAGGAAACTGAGAATTTTTTATTTCTTTTGTTTCTTTCTAAAGCTTTTTTGGGGGAAGGGAGGGAGTGTAGTTGAAACAAAACTTTTTTTTGTGGAAATTTCTCAGCTTTGCTGGAAGTTTCAAAGAACAGCTCTCTGATCCATGATATTTTCTGCTTAAAAGATAACACCCTCCAAATGAAATTATTTTCCTTGATAAGGCAAGAAAGATCTGTTTTCAAATGCTTGTTGTGAATCAAGTAGAAGAAAGACTTGAAACTATCAAGTGGAGGTGCAAGCTATACTCACAGTTGACAGCACCATCAGGTTAGCAATATTGCAAAGATAATGACAGCCAGGTAAGTTTTGGTTCATTTTCGTAACTGCATTGATTAGCTGACTGTGCAAACATGGTGCAAATGTGTGCCATGAGAAAGCCTCGCTAACGTTCATGAACTGCAAGGTGCTGGGGTCAGCGAGCGTCACAAGTCGATGATTCCCAATACACACTTTAATGAAGTTTGACATATAACTTCAGTGTGACCTTGTTTTGTACAAAAGCAGTAATATTGTGAGTTACATCAATAAAACCTGAATAAGGTTTTTTTTTCACTGAAAAAAGCCTCTGACACCTGCACTACTATAAATATTCATTGGAAAAACATACCAAATGGTGTTAAGGTTTAATTTTGGAGGGACTCGGGGCTGTATTTGGGTTTATGCCAGAAGAAACTAAACAATTTAGGATGTTATTTATGAACATATAATATTAGAAACAGTAGTTAAAGTTGGAGTTACAAATGTAGATATGGGAGTATTTCCATTTGCATTTGCTGGAGATATTTAAAGAAGCTCGGCTCACCCAAGAAGTTATGGAGTATATCACAATGCACCAGTGCACTTTAGCGGCTCTTGATGAGGTGGTTTTGTAGGGCCTGTGCTATATATATAAATGCTCATTTTCCTTTGGAATATCCCAGGATATCATCTGGGATAAGAGAAGTATTTTGTCCTTTCTTAAGAAGAGTTCCCTGATCAGGGGCAGCATTTCTTGTTGGTTCAAAGAAGTAATATCTGCATAGTCATAATATGATAACATAGCTTTTAAATACATTTATATTTGGGTTTTTTGGTCAGTTATGATTTTATTCTCTTTTTCTCTGGGATGTAAAGATTAGGACCAAAGTTTAATTAATTTACTTTTGGCTGCATGATGGTGGCTGCAGGGACATGAATACAAGTGCTGATTGAAAGACCGTGGATCTCATTTGTTCACATTTTTGCCTCCCTGCTTGAACTTTATGCCTCTGTTGTGTTCCTAAGAACACTTGGGGGCAGTGGATAGTCTGTTCCACAATGAACTGCTTATTTTGGGAAAGAGGGTAATTACAGTGAAGCAACAAAAAATAAATATGGAACCAGTTCACTTCATATGGTTTTAATATTAGAGAAAGAGCCTTTAAAAATGAAAAGGATACTTCTCAAATATATTCACTGAAGGAACTCATTGCAAGGGAGGTGGAATTATAAAGCAGAACCCTCAAATGAAATCTGATTTTTTCTCAGAGCATTTTGCGCCAGGAGATCTGTTCTGACATCTGCATGCTCTTCGAGTGAATCGGCTCACCAGCTCTATCCAGTTCCCCCCACCTCAGTCATACCAGACTTCTCCCCCGGCAGTGAAGAATGAGTCTGGTGGAAGAATTGCGTCTGGAGAAATAGCCTCGGCTGGCCAGTTAAGATGATAGGTGTAAGATAGGTCTTATTACAAACTGAAGAGGTGATGGGGCCCAAAATCTAAATCCAAGCTCTGTTGCTGTGCAAGGAATAGCAAAATCCACAGCTGTGTTAGTAGAGTAGTGAATGTTGCACTGAAGATGAAAATCGCTTCACCTTTTGTTTCTTTCCTTAACATTATTCCATATGTATTGAAAACAGAATATGAGTTGCTGGAAAAAGGCCATAAGAGCCTTCTGAGTGTACAGGTAGTAGAGCAGTCTCAGAAGTTTGACAATTCCCAATGCACTCTTCAATAAAACCTGGCATGCAACTGTAGCGTAATATACCCGTCTTTGCTCAAGAGCAGTAATATTGTGGGTTACATCAATAAGGTCTGAATCAGTCTTGTCACTGTGAAGATTGTCTTTTTTGACACCTGTATGGCTCCAAACACTCATTGGAAATTCATATTGACTGGTATGGAGTTGTGTTTCTTATTTGGATACTCAGTAGATTCTCATGACGATCTTCTATCAGTTTTGCATTTAAATATATCTGCATAGCTAGATAATTATAGCAATCAAATGGTCTGCCCAGAGCCTAGCATGCAAACCCTGCCTCAGCCCTCTTCTGCGTGAAGGGTGGAGCAGCTGCTCCCCATTTGGGGAGATGAAACCGGCACATCCTAATTTCAGCAGCAAATGCACTCCAGCCAAATGTAGGCCAACCTCCGCTCTTCTGCTTATTAAACAACATTCATCATGGCACAGCTAATGTAGCACAGCTGCATGTGGTAAAGTCGGTATTTGTGTAAGCATGCAAAGATATATGCCCAAACTATTTTTCCAACATCATTATTCTTAGCATTTATCTATTGCTGAAATTTAATATACAGTCAGGCATTGTTATTTTTAGAGCCTTTTTAACATGCATTCTGGACACACTGAAAACTATATTTTTAAAATATCTACATATATTAAAAGAAATATGCACCTGTGTTTCCTGAACTCAGTAACAGTCCCAATCTGGCATTACCTTTAATATTGCTTTTTACTATCTTAATGATGCAGTTTCCATACAGGCAAAGGAGAGAATGACTTTGATGTGAGCTTTCTGCATATGAATATTATTGACAGAAGCCCTTTGTTTCACCTTTAGTAAGAAAGGGAGGAAAATAGGTAGGAAATATCATGGCATTTATAGGTTAACAGAATCAGGATTTTACTTTTGTGTTTAGTTTTTTCCTAATGCTTCAGTCAGTGGCGTTTTTCGCTCATCATGTGCTGATTTAACTTTGCAAAAGGCTGTGGGGTGCTTTTATGTTACTCAACAGCCTGTGTTGATGCTGGGAGGGGCACAGAGAGGTCAGTGTGAGTAGATGTGGGAATTATGTCATATTTTGTATTCGGGCAACCTGCAGTTGGAATTCTGACATCGTTGTTCACAGACGCGCCGTGCCGAGCCCTTCCCTACGAGCCAGCAGAAATGTGGTTTCCCGCGCCGCTCTCCTGATGCATTGGGGTTCACGCAGGGCCGGAGCTGCAGCGCCGGGGCAGGCATTTTGCAGATCTTCCTCCTCTCTTGGAACAACCCTACAGGACCAGTGGTAGGTTGCCATTTGCCCGTGAGTTATACAATCATTACAGAAATATGAACGATCTCAGACAAACTGAATATGATTTCTAGATTTTTCCAAGCATATGCACTTGTTTAAAAGAGAACAGATTTTTGTCTTAGTGTGCTAACATTATAGGTTGAAAGCAATTGAGGAGTTAGGCTGGACTATCCTTACATTAACTCTAGATGTCATTTTATAGAAATTCTGCGTTCTTGGGTTATGTGTACTTGATGATATTTTATTAATACACCACCCAAACAACAGAAACTGATGTGGTAGAGTTGTAAGTGTACAGCACAGGATGATGGATGGTTCAAGGAGAGGCGGGGCTGTCCTTCTTGCAGACACAGTATCTTCAAGTCTAAAGGATTAAGGATTTAAAGGACTCCAACCCCTGATGATGTGCTTATGTGACTATAGAATAGGACCTAATTTACTAATCAGAGACAACGAAGAATAGAAGCTCTAGAGAGAGAAAAAGAGGAAATTTAGCACTGAAAAAGGATAAAGAATAGAAGAGAAAATGAGTAAAGCTACAGGAGATGCAATCTAAGTTCAAAGAAAATATACATGCTTGTCTTACTGCTAGTACTTCTCTTATTTCACATGCTTTGCTGATCTCATGTAGTCTTCACCATAAAAAGTTGCCCACAGTTACAGCGATGCTTTTAGAAGGTGAGTATACGTACGTCAGGAGAAAAAAGATAACACTCACATTGAAGGATGATTTAAGATTATTCTTCCACACTTCTGTGTGAGATTAGATCTATTGTAACCTTCCTAAACGTTTGTTACCTTTGTAATTTAAACTGACAGGTTAAATGCTAATGCAATTGATAGGGGTGAACAACTGGTCAAGGAACAACCTGATCTGACTGTATAATGCATCAGAGAATTGCAAAAATATGCAGGTCAGATGTAATTTTGACAGAAAATGGTTCACTGCAAGGGTTTATGTTTCCCTGGATAGTCTTAAAAAGAGTTGGACTATAGTAAGTACCACATTGCTTGAAAAAAAAATCAAGTTAAACTTAATGGAAAAAATCCAAGTTCTCAATATCCTCAGTTTTCATTATCAGTTTTTATTGGAGCTAGGATAATAAGATTATAGAATTAAAAGAAAAGTTATACCCATTTTCTTCAGCTCAGCAGTCCTAATGTGCAAAAAGAAAGCGACACTCATTTCTCACCATAAATACACAGTGAAAACTACTTGGAAAAAGAAGAGGTCTCTGACCATATACAGCCTGATTTGGTCTTTACCAAAGTAGAAATTCTGTTACTTCAACAAGCACCGGGTCATGGCAATTACTCGTAACAGTAGGTAAAAAGACATTATCTCGTTAATTAATCCTGAAGATAATGGTTTTCCACTTGGCATAGCATGTATGACTGTTGAATGAGATCGGGATGTGAACCAAGTGCTCGGAGCAGCTGCCCACAGAAGCAGCCTCTCTTTTCCAGGTGTAATATGTATTTAAGTGAAACAGTAATACCTGGGAAGATTGAAGGCAGTTCAACCTAGACCATCTTATTTTCAGTTTAGGGAGCTTCCTGACAAGTAAAAGACCCACATTTAAATCGCTCTGCTGACTGGTGGAGATGAGTCTGAAGCAGAGGGAAAGGGCTACATACTCTGGAAGGGAAAGTTGGGCAACGTTCATCATGTCCAACAATACTCTGTGAATCCCACCTTTATTTCCTTATATTTATACATGTGCTTAAAAAAGAGCAGTGTTTTGGAATACAGATTAATTTCCATTTTGGGGTATTATAACAAACTGTTTACTCCAGTCTGAGGATTACCTAGGAAAAACGCCTTCTACCAAGGACATTGGAGAAGTACCGGTTCTTCTCTGAAATCTTTCTGATCAAGAAGAGAGTTGCTGAATCCAAAATTTGTCTACAGTGACATTATGCCAATGTATTTTTGGTACCATGTTGCTTAAGAGTGTTACTTGGTTTGCCTTTAAACTCTGAAATGCCAGAAATCGCTCAGACTGTTGTCACTGCCAAGCACTCCCCAGGTCCCCACTCCAACAAGAAGCCACAAGCAGGTAGTAAATGGACCATAACAAAGAGACAGAAAATAAACATATAATCCCTCCCTTCAAGTAGTTAACTTATTTTTAACTATTTCACTATTTTAATTTTTTTTTTCTCCGAGGAAATTTCAGGGTTGAATTTGTCCTCTTGCCTGTGCAAGTATTCATTGTATTCTTCACCTATATAAATGTTTAAAAAGAAAAATAGAAATGTAAATTGCCTCAGTGCTTTTAAAACCTTAAAAATAATAATTCAGTGACTACTCTATGAAATGGAACTACCCTCGCCGCTTTAACCTGCAGAGTAGGTTAGCATAACACGAAATCAATTATTGTACTAGACATATAAAAGCTGTCAGGTTTAATACTTAACTACAATATCTCCCCTGAATGTTTGATTTCCAATCACCTGTGTGAAGCTCCAGAAATACAGAGACATCAGACAGATTCCAGGGTAAGAAATGTATTTGACTATCCTGAGTTACAAAAGTGAAATCTGGAATGAGTAATGCACCCTGTGAACACTACTCCCTTTTAATCAAACATTTCCCAGTCCCCCAAAGTAAAGCAGAGCACAAACTACAGAACAAATATTGAATTTCTATTCTGCATTGTCATAATTGTGACACCATTTCATTTCTTTTTCAGCTTGTCTGGAACCAGCTTGGCTTTAGCTGGAACATTATTCTCCTCCTTTTCCACCCTTTCCCTTGTCTGTCTTTTTTTTGTGTGTGTTTCCCTGCAGAGGGAGAACGAGAAATAGAAAAGAAATGCCTTGACTTTCACAGCTCTTCTACTGTCTACTACTAAACTTTATTATATACTTATTATACACAATGAAAATTATTATTAGTCTTTCTTCTGATATGTACTTTATTACATGACCTTGTTATGGCTAAGATTGCAATCTTACAGTTTACATTGGTAGTGGTGACCACGGACAGTGAGTCCTTGATTTGAGAGTCCTAAAAATGATGGATTAAACAAGCATTAAGGATTGTGAAGTGCTAAAATTATAATAATGGGCACTGTTTGAAACAGAGCTGGGACAACTGCCTGCTGTGACGGGGAAGGAGTAAAACTTGTGACTTTGACTCCTTTCTCCTGCTACGTACTTCTGTAGGGAAGGGGAAGGCTGGGACTCACTTTGAGAAAAGTCATCTTGGAGCCTGTGTCCTTCATACAGATGACACTGTAAACCCCCAGACAAGGCTAACAGCCAGGACAGGTTTCTGTGAGCTGCTCCTTTGCACATGCCTGTTCAAAGTATCTCAAAAGTAAAACCAAAATAATCTGTAGGGTCTGGTTTGAAGCTCTCAGTCACTTGACAGCTTCAGTGTATTGCTTCTAACACCAGAAACATTATCTGCCCATGGTCCATAATAGTTTGGTACAGAGTAATAAAAGCATGGAGCAACAGAGATCTTTATCTTGGCATATTTCAAGCTAGAAATGATCCTAAATCGATTCCTTCTCTGAAATACAAACTCCATGTTTAGCTCTTCTTAAAAAAAAAAAAGAAAAGAAAAAGGGAAAATATAAAAGAAAACAGGATTTATCCTCAAGATCAACTCTCATTTTCTTTCAGAAATTACATTCTAGACAATAAGTAATCATTATGTGCCACAGACCTCAGAATCTGATTTTAACTTTCAGGTAACATATTAGGGCTATAACCAAATCTGAGGACTATTATCATAGCAAAATGACTGTAATGCTTCAAGGCTATAATAGTCATCACCTTTTTATCATTCATATTACCATCAGGCCCAGGAACAATGAATTTCTTTAACGTTATTCTACCATAACCTTTAACTATATGCATTATTTCAAACATCTGAAACAATCCTTTATATGACACAGTAGAATAATACATTTGCCACTCACTGCACACGACAGTTTGCTAAGCCCAGATTAGTGTGAAAACTTAAGTCTGTTCTGCATATCATGAAAATACATCTATTCTTTCAATCGTGCTGTGCAATGACCTTAAAGTGATACATAGGTTGAAGGAATACCAATAGAAAACTTAAGGTTCATAAAAGTCTGGGAATGCTCTTTCAGTTATATCACCATTATAAAAGTGTCCTGCTTACCGAGTTTTGGAGGGCTTTACTTGGCTAGCTCTCATATATTTTATGTGGAATGTACAACATAAATGTTCCATGGGTTCATTATAAAACTGTGCTTGTGATATACCTTTCCAGTGTCCTTTGTCTTCTTTCATTAAATGTTTATTCCTGTTATATCAAGTAGGTGTTAATGCATAATGCTAGCAGTATGCATAGACCATCTTGATAAATAATCATGTGTATGCTCCAGTGATTTTGTGCATAAACGCTCCTATATCTAAGTCACTATAGCCCTAGGCCCTGAATGCATCAAATCTGTAAATACAGCACTATATTTCTTACCTCTGTTGAAGTGTATTATGATAGCAGTACCGGCATTTATCTAGACTGTTGATATAAAGGTTTCTAGCTACACAAGCAATGCATATTGCATCATGGAATTTTGTAATAAACTGCTTGAAATATTACCAGAGATAGAGGATCTTGCAAAACACCAAGAGAGCCCCGAGGCGGAAAGATTCCTACTGAGTACAGAGTGCTTTGGATCAGGTCCTTGGAGAATATTACCTCTAAAATAACAAGTTTGAAGAATTTAATTGTGACTTCTTCAATGTCATCATGTCACTCTGAAAACCGGATGCTTTAGTTCAATGAAAGGTCTCAGCAATACAGAGCAGCTTTTTGTTAAAGTTTAACTACTTCAAAGAATTTGAAAATTTCATTTCTATGACATGAGGTATGGCTTTCAGTTGTACTAAAGTGCTTAAAATAATGATGAGCACGCAAATAGGATACAAAGGCTTTGGTTCTTCAGCTCAGTGGGACTGGCTTGTGCTTCTGTAGGAAAGAGATCTTTGCTTCCAGAATCTGCTTGGAGCTTCAGCCTCCACTGTCAGTGAAGGCTCCAGCTCAGATCCCAGGGAGGAGACCCATGATGACAGGCCTGAATTAAAAAAACAGTAGTGCTCCAGAGCTACCAGTTGTTTCACGTCTCCTCTGCTGCAGCACACAGCTGGTGGTGATATCGAAATGTAATCTTAGCAAATCTAAATTTATTAGAATATTTCTAAACTGCATTAAGGAAAAGGGATTCAGTTATACAGGATTCAGGCATGGGATAAGGGACAGTTATTCTTCTACTGTACAAGCAAAAAGTTATTGGACTTTTGGTCTAATTTTTCTGTGATTTCTCATGTGACCTTTTACAAGCCACACACAGTCTGCCCAAGGAAATCACAAAATGATTTCCATTGGCTTCAATGGATGAGAGATTAAGGTCCTAATTTCTCTTTGAATCAGTTTTCTCATTAGTAAATTACCAGCCTCAGAGCTTAATGTTTCCAATGCTCTTCAGTATCCTTGAAGGGAAAGTGATATTGGAATGTTAACTGTCCTTATTGCCAACAGTCACAGAGCATACAAATCTAGATTAATATGAGCATTTCAGTGGCAATGACAGCGCTGTGAAATCTGTACCCATGGTCCCTCTACCCCGGAAGAACTAGGCAAGACTCAAAAATATTAAACGTTATAGCTAAAGAAAAAGCTGGTTTCTCAGCAGGTATCTTGTATTTCCTGCAGGTTTTACTATATTTTAGGACAGATTTTCATTTGCTGTCATCGAAGAACTCTACTAAACTAGTCATTTCATTCACAGAGTTAATCAGCAAGTTCACTTCTCTTGGATATGAAATTTCTGGAGCTAAATGTTCACCTTGTTTCAGTACTCAAGGGCTTACAATGTTCAAACAGCGTTATGAACTCAAAGCTCAAGGAGAGGTAAAAGTTGCTCATGCTGGCAGTGGTCATCTTTAAATATAAATATCTGAAGGGAAAAGGCAAAAATTTCAGAGTAACATTAGGTGGAGAAGAAACAAAAGACTGATAGCAAATTTGCTGATGAGCTAAGTATTTCAAAGGCGGCCAATTCTGAACATTAAAAAGGGCCAGCAGGAAATCATTAAACCTGAGTGATAAAATGGGTTTATTTTAATTTGCTAGCTTGGATGTCCATTAACAATGAACGAATTGTGGAAAATATTTGTCTATAGCTTGCAGCATGGCTTAGATAATAACTGTGTTAACCTAGTCAGACTTCCCATCAGCAGTTTCTGTTGGTTTTTCATCATATGCTACTTGCATCACCAAAAAGGTAACTTTTTATGTTGTTTAAGTGCCATGGGCTAGACCCTCTAGAGTATTTCAATCTCTGTAACTGTGATTGATGCAAACATTTAAATCAATGTCCTCAAAACCTCAGCTCAGATGTCACCAAGCCCTGAAGTTACTGGCTGCTGCACTGGCCATGCAGATGAGCCTGTGTCAGAGCAGGTATTCCCCATCTGTGACACCTGAAGGACCCAACCTAATAGATATCATGGTCTGGGCTTCATGCAAAACACAGCCCCTTGTGTCTTTCCTACCTAGAAGGCCATTAATTGCATCACTGACCTGGGAAGTGGCAGACTGAGGTTGAGCTCTGTGCTCTGCTTGAGGAGGGTTGAATTTCTGCCTCTGAGTGTCCTCCCTGGACTAGGCCACCAGTTAACCATCAGGAATGACTTCTCAGTGTTTCTTTTGAAGTTATTCAACTTAGAATCATAGAATCATAGAATGGTTTGGGTTGGAAGGGACCTTAAAGATCATCGAGTTCCAACCCCCTTGCATAAATTTAACTGCTACAAAGTCTTCATAAACTCATTGGAGTAGGGGTGGAAAGCAGATTTTTTTCCTTTTCCAAGGTGAGTGCTTTAACCTGTAGTCACCATGGCCACACTCACCGTGGAACACTAAATCTTGCTTTGTGCCTGTGCTCATCTACAAAAGTAAAGATAGGTAAATCTAGTTTTAGTATAATCCATTATTTGGAATAAATGCTTATCTCCCTCATCCCTGCACTCTCCAAAACAACTTCATTTTACCATCACCAATTAAAAGCCCATCCTTGCTCTGTCTCACATATGCTCATTCATACCCACCCTTTCAGACTATCCACATGATTCCAGTATACTCTTCTTAGCCCTTTATGCATATGATTAACCCGGCCTTTGACTCACGAGTTATACAGAATTCCCCAGTGGCAGATTCACTTGTATCCTGGGTGAACAGGTGACTGGTGCTATGCATAAATTTCATACCAAGTGACTCCATCCCTTTATTGGTGGTAACTAGAATGGTAATTCTTGGACTGTGACAGATGGTACAGATATTTTGGAAGACTTAGATGTCTAAGAGTTTAGGCGACAGATGAACAACAGTTGTAAATATATTAGTCATATCTAAATAGAAGATTTAAATTGCGTGGAAGTCAGGACGGTCTTCAAAACTTGCCCAAGTTTTGCAAAATCAGGGCACGTGAGGTAGATATATATACACAAGTCTAGCTAGATTGAAAGCATGTCTGGTATGCCCATGCTACTGTCACTACTGAGATTATAGGTACCCACCAGTCTACATGACTTTTTTATTTTCCCTTGGTCAAAATACACCTTGGGGCACAATCTTGAGCTGAGTGGAGCACAGTCCTGTTCCCAGGAGAAACATGTCCAGGCTTGAGTGGATCTCCCCCTTTCCAATGGCATCATGACATGATATAAATCACAACCCTTCTTTCTTCTTACTGTTACTTGGTATCGCCAGTGATGGAATGTTATTATTTTCAAAAAACATTCATGTACTCTCTGCCCAGCCTGAATGTCCCATCTGGAACTGCCCAGGGTAAAGCCTCGAATCAATCCTTCCTTTTAACAGCCTGGGGAGCAGGCAAGCAGCTTCCTAAAGAAAGATACAGAGGAGAACTCTGACCAGCTAAAAGGATAAGAAGGGTACAGACCTAACACTCAGTCTCATTTATTCCATTACTTGCATTTCTGATTTTATGAGTGTTGCATATTAGACGCTTATTTTAGATTTAAATTGAACTGAGCACATGTACATAACACTGCATACCTTGTACAAAAAGTTTCTTCATAAATAGCTCTGTCCAGCAAACACATCAACGGTCTTCCGGGTGAGGGGATGGAGGTTTGTACCCAGTAGTATTTCTTGGCAATGAGTCCCTGTAGCTTCATTCCTGTGAGAATAGAATGTGCCTTTTCAGTAAATTAAAAATGAAACCTCCATCTTCACTGCGGAATATCACCTGGCATGCTTGTTGATTTACTCAACTTATTTTTCATTCCATAATTCTTCCAGTCTGTGTTCAAATGATCTCATTCTGCATTTGTTTGATGAAGGTTACCAATCTGGAAAAGCCATCTACTTCCACCTTCATTATTATGACTGATATTTCTGCTGCTCTGTTTACTTGCCTTTAATTTACTCCAAGGCTAACATTTATTTTTGGTATCAGCCATAAGGAATTCAGCAATACCCTCCTCGCTATCCCCCACCTAAGTAGTGAGAACCTTTGCATGCCAGTGAATCCTTTGCCTTACATTATTTTAACATTTTAACTTCTGATCTGGTGGTGCATCTCTAGCTGTGGAAATACCGCATGGTGTAGTCAGAACAACTCGAACTGATTCCAGCCACAGCCTGAGTAATTGGTCACAAGAATCATTTCAAATTGGTGCAAGTGATCATCAGCAACTGCTCAGCTTTATTGCTTGTTATCCTGACAATGGTGCTGGATTAGTTCCTAGTCCCAGGAGCCAGCAGAAACATTCCTAAGTTATTTTAAAAGCCATCAATTTTCAAAAGTGGGCTGTGTTGAATTAAAGCTTGTCCAACCTATTCAACCTGGTCATATTTCTTCACCATCAGTGTTGTATATGTCATCTGTTGTTTCACCACCTGTTAATCCATCTGTACTCTAGCTGTAGATTTGATTTATAAAGATGCCTATATCTTACTTGTTTGCTACGTGTGACCAATGTTGCTATTTTTTCCATCATTGTTTGTCTTTTCATGCTACATCCACCTATTAGTCTAAATTCTGAAAGACAGGAAAATACGAAAAATGTTATTCCCATAACTGTCATTCACATTTTTTCTACCTTTTTATCGTGAGTTATTGAAATCACATTGACACAACAGGACATTGTTCAAGTACATATTTTGATTTACAATTTTTTACCGCCTAATTCACTGCTATCAAAAATGAATTTTAACTATGAGTTATATATATATAAACCTGATGATTTGTATTCATAATCAGCTAAAGTTATAAGGAATCTCCTGCTGTGGTTAGTCAAGTTAATGCAAACATGAGCAAAATTACTTTACTCATAACCTGCAATAGTTTTAATAGTGTCATATCTATTTCTTTCAAAATTCTGGGAAACATTAGCCAGATAAATGATGCTTTTTGATTACCAAGCATATTCCTTCCTTCAGACATCAGCTTTGGACTGTAAGCATCAGCTCCAATAGGTTTTTTTGTTAGTTTTTTTCTTTTTTTCTTTTTTGGCTATCTCAGCTTTATGCTTCGATATGTCTGTTCTTCAGTTCTACTGCTATGTTCCAATATGCTAGCACTATTTTTCCTTTTACTGCCTCATTTAACCTATGCAATAAAGATGCTTGTCATGTCATAAGGTAAGTATTTTCCCTAGAAATTGCTATAGAGGTTCATATCAAACTGGACATTTCTATTGATTTTTGAATTGATATTAGCAGGTCTGTTTCTGCCTTCTTTTTAACAATTGACTTTCAGACCTTCACATCTCTTGAAAGAAATATTGCTGTAAATTGCGATGACCCAATATAATCTTGACCCACTCTTTTTCTTCTCTTAACCCTCAGTGCTTTACTATTCTTATAGCTTTTCTTATGCTCCTTACAATTAGTTCACAGAAAATTAGAAGAGATAATGAACAACTGCCACTCACTGTCAGTGAAGTGCTACAAACGAAAAGGCACTTTCAGAAGTCAGAGAAATGAGATAATATTACAGGGACAATGAGCCATTTAGAGTTGGGGAAAAAACTGCGAGGAAATTGGAATTTTCCTTGATCAAGACCCTTTTGAGACCTTGAGAATATTCATCTCTGTGTGGCACTCACTCAGGTCAAACCTTGAAGAACTTTTCTATCCCTTAATACATGCAGTGAAATGACCCCATGTCAATTTAGGCCAGTAATATTGTTAGGAATAATCTTGTTCTTTCATAGGCTTGTCTCAGACCCTTTAAAAGGTATATGAAAAAAACCCAGTTCCTGTTGTTAAACCTGTGTAATATTAAAGTACCAATATTTATACTCTCATCAATGAGTGCCTTCATTGACGTTGTGGTCAGCATGCTGAGAAGGCCAGTTTTTCTTACTTTCACCAGCACAGAAATCCACAGTGTCTACCACATTAGGATAATGATTTCCCATGTATGATTGTTGCTGTCATTCCTCCAGGATGAGACAAGCAAAGAAAATAATGAAATAAAAATCATTTTTTCAATTATTGCATAATTACTGAAAAACATATATCTCCTTCAAGTCATTGGCAGTAATATTTTATGACTGCATTTCTGCAACTGTATTTTAACAGGCTTTAAAATACATGGTTCATATCTGAGCATCTTTGAGAAGAGCATGGTTGCCTAATATGTGTACCAGCTGTGATCTTTTTGCTTTCTGAGTTTACTTATATATAATTTGTGTTCAAACTACACTGTTCAGCACTTTCGGCCTTTCTTGTGAGTATGGAGATACATTTTTTGCCACTGTTAAGTTGGATGACTATACATGCTGCGGGCCACATTTTTAAGGCTCAATAATAAGCATGAGCTACAGGCATTGGCTTATGCAGACATTATCAAGTGGTGGGTTTTTTACCTGCAGTTTGGAAAAGTCAAATCTGACAGTTTCATGATAAATAAGATTGACAGAACAGGAAAATCACTTTAGGAAGTAGCATTTCAGGAACACTGGAGAATAATCCCACTTCTGGTAGACTGCCTATACCCCTACAGTGCACAGTGAAAGTGTAGAATCTTTTATTCTACTTTTCTTTTGGATTTAAAAATTATCATATCAAATTTAAGGTGGTTACTTTCAGAATAAGATCTCATACAGGATAAAACTTTCTAGCAGGATATTTCTATTACTTATTTCCCTAACCAAGCTTAGTCAGAAACATCCCCAAATGTGGTTTAGAACGCTGTTTGTCTTCATCTAGGAAAAAGATCAATTTTGTTGTGGAAACACAGTGCACAGCATGGGATCACACCAATCAATTCGAGCAGGCCTTGGTAAAACTATCTATTACTCTGCAATCCAGCAGCATCAGAGCTAATTAATACTTTACTCAGCTTTAATGAATGTATTAGTGGCTAATATTTGTGCATAAGCTACTCATAACTCAATAATCCTATCACATTTGCATTATTAATAGGACAAGTGTGTGCCTTTGAGTTGATTGATCATAAAACCTATTAACGTAGATTTGTAATATGTCTCCTGTTACCTCTAAGGAAGAGCAGTAAACACTATGGGCACGATAGCAGGTAACAGATTCAGTGGTATAAAGGCCTTTTCAGATTCCAGGTGACTGTGACTGAAGAATTACAATGAAAGATGCATTTTAAACCACATGTGAGCTGATCTAGAAGGTGATAAATGTCTAAAACCAAGGACTAAGTGCCCTGGATTATGAGATTCCCAAACTCTTTCAGCTCAAACCCCCTCTACAAGGGAAGCAGTAAAACTGAAAAGGAATTAAAAAAAAAGGCTAAGCATGGACTAATCCACTCTGCACAAGAGAGAATTTCCCTTACTGTCTTTACCCCACTCCAGACATAAAAACTTACTGTGTAGTGCAAGCTTATTTATTTAAATGAATCTGTGGGTTGTTTCAGGTGGGATATGAGTAAATAAGCCAAGTACTTCTCTAACGCATGTTAAAGAAGAACAATATTTTGCAATTTCCCTCCTACAGGCTTTGTGTTCTACAAAGAGAAATAAAAAAGTACTTCAGCAGCCTTGAAAGCTTTTAGTTATTCATACCTCCTTACAATAGAGGACAGATAATGGTTCTGAAAGGGAAAAGCAACATTCAAACACTGTGGAGAGAATATGCAGTTAGATGAATTCCATGTGAACAATAATTAAAAAAAAGATATGAGGACAAAGCAGTTCATTCCTTTGGAGACTCATCTTTTTAATGCACTAGTTCCACAGGATCTTCTAATTGCTTCTTATGGGATTGAAGTGTTTTCTCTTGCAACCTTGGTTTAAAATTTGTTACATTTGTTAGTAGATTGTTCTTCTGCTTTTTTATTTTTAGGTTTGAAGAACTATTTTCTTATGCTTTTTTCACCCGAGATACTTTCCCCATATCTCACATTTTGTTGTTCAGATTGCTACTGTCAATGAAATTTAAGCTTGTCATGGTTTAACCCCAGCTGGCAACTAAGCACCACACCCCAGTGGGATGGGGGAGAGAATCGGAAGAGTAAAAGTGAGAAAACTCGTGGGTTGAGATAAAGACAGTTTAACAGGTAAAGCAAAAGCCGCGCACGCAAGCAAAGCAAAACAAGGAATTCATTCACCACTTCCCATCGGCAGGCAGGGGTTCAGCCATCTCCAGGACAGCAGGGCTCCATCACGCGTAACAGTGACTTGGGAAGACAAACGCCACCACTCCAAACATCCCCTCCTTCCTCCTTTTTCCCCCAGCTCTATATGCTGAGCATGACGTCACATGGTATGGAATATCCCTTTGGTCATTGGGGTCAGCTGTCCCAGCCGTGTCCCCTCCCAACTCCTTGTGCCCCCCCCAGCCTGCTCGCTGGTGGGGTGGGGTGAGGAGCAGAAAAGGCCTTGACTCTGTGTAAGCCCTGCTCAGCAGGAACGAAAACATCCCTGTGTTATCAACACTGTTTCCAGCACAACTCCAAAACACAGCCCCATACAGCTACTGTGAAGAAAATTAACTCTATCCCAGCCAAAGCCAGAACAAAACTTATATGATGCTGTGAAGCTGAATCCTCTTTTATTGCCATACTATCTTATATGGCGTGACAGCAGTGAAAGCTGCCGGTTAATCAGTTCTGAAGTCCTACATGTGGGCAGGAAGATGTGCTATTAATTATCCAGTGAGGTGTACCTGCATGATTAACATGAATTCATTTTCTATTCTGCACTCTATTGCTTCTCCAGTTGCAATATCTTTGTTATAACTATGTATAAGGGAATTAAAGGGGGAAGAAGACATGCTGTGTACACCTCAAGCAGAGGACACAGACATTGTGGCTAAAAAAGGAGACAAGATCAGGCAGCAATGCCATTATTGCTGCTTGTACTGCCCAGAGTTTCTCACCCTCTCAGGCACAGCTCTTTATTGTCAGCTGCCACATGACAAGTTGCAAAGTTAAGACCTAGTAAGTAAGTAAAGCAGTCTGCCATGAAACTGAGAAAAATGAGGAAAACAATATGCTTTCACCTCTTTTCATAGAGCTTTGATTTAGCTGATTAAAAATGTTCCTGTATTTTGCATAGGGCTGAGCAAATCATTCATCATAAATGATGTATTAACCTATTTTCATCATTTTTACTCTGTGAAATGTTCCTGAGTAGATTTAAAAGTATTTCTTTGAAAAGGTATTGGTGCTTGAAAGCAAATTACCAGGTATTTTATCTGCACATGATAGTTACATACAAATAGGCAATACTGTAAATTGAGAAAGTCTAATATTACTTCTCCATATACTATTTGAGAAGCATTTAAGAAATAACTTCAAATAAAATATTTATCGCTAAAATTAGTGTGTTAAGAATATTTTGTGCAACTGAAGCTCACTCATCAAGTGCTTGAGGAAAGTCATCGTGAAGGACCCAGGCTCAAATAAAAATTAATTATTTCTTAATATGCCAGTAAAATTATTGCTATCACTTGATCTATTTTAGTTAAGAGAGTCATAGCTTTCTGGGATAGACAATATAATCTCAGGTATACAAAGGACATATACTTATATCCAGATATTGAACTGCTCTAAGACAAATTGCCTATGTTTAACTAAAATGCGTCTCAGGATTACATCAAATCTTTTATTTCCCTTGATGCAATTCTGTTATTTCCCTTGAAGGTCTCTATGCAGAAGGTTCAAACAGCAGGAAAAACAACTACTGAGGTAATGCAGGAAGATACAAAATGAAAAGTGTGCCCAGATCTCTGCTGGAAAAGAAATTGCATTTCTGGTAAGCAGCAGAGATCAAATACGGCAGAAAGAGCCCGACTGCCCACCAATCTATTAAGGGCAACAAGAGTCAATGGCAGATCAATATGTTTTGGGTAAGGCCTTGAAAGAGACCTCTAAATGTGCATAATTAGCCATTTTTGAAAGTGTCAAAATAGTTCACAGTAAAACACCCTTGCGTATGTGAAAACACATGAGAATACAGCCGCTGCTTATACCACCATGTGTGAGAGCAACTATAAAAGCCAGAAGAATGACAACTAAACCCTAGAATATATTATATCAGTCATTCCTACTTTGGACTTGTGAGAGCATGAATTAAAACTTTCATGTGAATGCTTGAAAACCAGCTGGTTTGGCCTTTGGGATCACGAATGGTTTTCAGGGTGAACTGCAGCAGCAGAGCTTCATTCTGCTTGTAACCATGCATAGGAAATGCACATTAATCCTCTGTTGCACCTGGATAACAGAAGCTGAGAGACCTTACATTTAATTTGAGTTTTAAGATAATATTATACTGTAAATAGGGCTAATTTTACACTGTAAATAAGGACTAGCTGCCATCCAGGAGGACTGCATAGTCTGTAAGGATTCAAGCAAAGCAAGTTTTTACTAAAGCAATACCACAAGAGCTTTTTCTGCCAGGTCCTTTGTGAAAGTTTGGGGTGCACAAGTCTGGGATATGGCGAGTTTGGACCCCTGCTTCAGTACCTTGTAAATGAGGTTCTGCTTTTAGCATTTGGAGGGTCTCACCAACAGGAGCTCTATCTTTTGCAGTTAATGAAGTTCAGGAGACAACACCCTGTTGGTTTAAGAAGTGTTACTAAAACTCCCTTCATGCCAAGCAAAAACGAGATTTAAAAAAAATCTGGTGGTCTATTTATTATCCTCTTAGCGTCAGTTCATAACTCTCAGGAACTCTAAATGAAGCTGTATGGATGGATTGTTTACAAATATTTGTGTCTGGCTGCAGACCCTCTGAACACACCAATACAAAAAACAGCTATAGTTCATTCATTGCAAATAGGCTTTTACTTTGCAGTTAATAATCCACAAACAGATTTATTCCCTGAATAGTTAGCAATCCTCAAAACAGCAATATTTTTTTCAACCAGGCTAGGATTTCTGTTTTAATGACCGAAGGAACTAAACTATACGATTAGATTTCCTTCTTTTTACTCTCTTGTGACATTAGATTGGCATTTGAGAATTATCATTAGAAATCTCTGGTGGTTTTAGAGCAAAAACCCAAAAAATGCAACAAACTGAAAGATATAAAATATATTTTTCCCCCCCTCAGGATGGGATTGCGCATATATTCTCATATGATGTATACAACATGTATATAACATAGTGCATACATTTTTACTGTCTGCTACAGAATACTCAAGCTCTCAGCCTATTTATTAAAGATCAATTTTTGTGATATCATTGATCCACCAAACACTGGAACTGTCATCCTTGCTCAGGAGTAGCTGCAATAGCAGCTGAAATACAATCCTTTCTTCTCTGTGGATTAAGTCCTCAATATACACATAATAGACACTCTCTTTGTGAAGATTATATGCCACTGGTATCAGACAAAAAAAAGAACAATAATAAGGCAATATGTTTAAAAAATGTTGAGGAATTACAAACCAATCATTCTCTGCTCTGTGCCCAGAAAGATACCAGAATAAATAGTCAGACAATCTATTTAAGCACTCAGAAGATAAAAGATGATAAGAAAAGAACCAGCATGGATGTTTTGAGAACAAATCATATCAAGCCAACCTAATGCCTTTTGGTGATAAGGTAACAGTGTTGTGGATAGGAAAGAAGCAGTGGAGGGGAGCTGTGGTGGGAGACAGTAGGAGTGTCATTAACAGAAAATCAGACATCAGATCAGGATAAATAAACAGGAAGAGTATGTTTTAAATGTGAAGTAATTCTTCAAGGCTACTCATCAGTAAGACTACAGCTGGAGTACTCTGGCCTGTCTTGGATTCAATATTTCTAAAAAGACACGGATTAACGAAAGGGAATTCTGAGGAGAACATGCCAAATAGTCAGAACTGCAGAAAACATGTGTGAGGAAAGCCTGAAATAACTGAGCTTGGTTAGTCTGGAGAAGGACAATAAGGGAGGCGAAATGCCTTCACATAAGCGAATGGTTGTTCTAACCTACATGGCATCGGCTCTAGCTCTGTTCTCTGTGGGGAGGAAGGCTGAAAGTATACTCCTTGCCATCAGGAAGGGGATAGGAAAATTTCCATGATTAAATTGCAAGGAAAATTTAGGTTAAACACTAGCAAAAAAGAAGTCCAGCCTAAAGGCTAGATAGGTAGTGGAATAAATAATGTAGAAGTCTGTGGAATTTCCATCAGGGGAAGGACAGGTTAAGCAGACACCTGTCAGACACGATTTAAGTCTGGTTTATGCTATCTTGAGATAAAAATGATGGATTGGGTGACTTTGTAAAAACCCTTCTTCCCTTACCCCTGCTTTATATGACTCCATTTTTATTTTTATCCTGATATCCAGCTTAAGGTTAGACTTAATTAAAATATCTGAAGCCAAAGAACATATCTATGATTTTTGTGTTTCTCTACAAACCATTTCTATTGGCAAAATTGATGGCTTTTGAGTAGACCATGGTATAGCAACTGGTTTCAAAAGCATCTGGGAATAGCCTCCCTGGCTTTTCTTTTACTCCTTCATCTGATCATCCCCAGCATGAAATCGCCACTGGTGCCTTTGCGATCATACTTCTGTTTCCTGGCATTTGCAACAATTCCTCCATGATGGCTACAGTCTCTTCAGGAATCCTCTTGTAAAATATATTTCCCCATTTTCTTTGTTCCAAATACTGTATCTTTTTCAAACACTCTTTTCATGGTGATTGTAGTTGAACTACTACTGTTTTTCAAATGTCTTTCTGCACTCAGGCCCCATTCTAGCTAATGTACCATATGCCCTTGAGTTAAATTAAGTCAAAATACAACAACCCCAAAAGTTTTCACAGGCTTGTGTGAGTTCTTTTGAAGTTCTGCACAGTTTGCCAACATATTGCTTATAAAACATATACTAAAAATGGTGACCATTGGAAATATAACTACATTAATTCTTCTGTTGTTTAAAGTAAAGCACTGAGATTATTAACATAAATTAAAAGATCTACCACAATCACAGACTTAAGAATATTTTAAGCTGATGACATACCAGAGACACAGTGAATTATGAGTGATTCTTAGGAGAGGGGATGATCTCTGATTATTGGTTTTCTTTGTCCCCAAAACCCTACAAAATAAGGTGGATGGGATTAAAATTTGTACCTTCTTTTTTTCTAGTGTCCAAACCCTGGAGATGACAGCCAAGGAAATAATCTGTGCTCCACAGGGATGGTGGGCAGAATAAGAATAACTGATAGATTTGCATATGAGGAAAATAATTCTGATAGGATGGATAGTAAAACATTGGAATAAGTTGTCCAGAAATACTTTGTAAGATGCGTCCAATATTGTAGCCTGCAGGAACAGAGCAGACAAATATCTTTTCAGAGCAGAAGTAGGGTTGATCCAGTCTGGGGGCAGAGGGGACCGGATGCAGATGGAGGACTTCCTAATGCCCATTCTCATTCTCTTATTTTACTCATTGTGGGGACAGGAAGGCATATTTTGTAAGAACTATAGGTTTTTATAAACAAACATAGCTGGAAATAATACATTTTAAAAGGAGTGTTACAAACCCGTGACTCCCCATTTCCATTCAAAGGAAAAAGGCTTTGCTACAGATTCTGCTGACCGCATAACATTTCGAACTGGAATGCATGGAAACTCAAAACTTTGATGGAAAGCTGTAAATATTCAGGTTTGAGTATTTTGATTGAACCAATATGCAACTAATTCATATTATTTTCAAGCTGAAGGGGACAGCTTCTGGACCATGACTGTCAGGAGCTGTATTCAGAGAGAATTACTGTTTGTTTATTTCTCTTGGAAAAGTATCACTCAAGTTACCATAAAAGTGGTGTTGCTGCACACGCATACTGATTTCAACAATAATTGATTTAAGTGAAAAGCAGTTCTATGTGCAACACATTTTTAAGGAAAAAAACCCCTTGGTACAAAAATCTGAAAGCTAAAATTTGTGAGAGGAATATATACTACCAAAGACAAAAAGGAAACTTCTCATGCCTGTATTGCTGATGAAACTATGAAGGAACACCCAAGCATAGGTATGCACTTGCCCTGATATCTTTTCACCCAAAAGCAAGTTGGTAGGCTTTAATGCATGGTAACTGAGTGAAATTCCATGAGATAGAGGAGATCAAACAATTTTCTAGTTGTTTGAATTCCAATTTCCTTTCCAGTTTTAAAAGCCGTGAAAATTTGCCTGTTGAGTGATAGAATCTCTTCTTCCTCCTATTCACAGCTCATTCCCTGCATCAGCGCCCAGCCTCCCTGCAGAACCTACCAGCTGGGGCCATCTTCCACCCTTAGTTCTTGATACCAACAGTGATCCAAAAATAACTTTCAGGGGTTTTGTTGCAATGTTCCATTATTAATTTTTTTTTTTTAACACACCAAACTTTAAGGAGAAATTTAAGAGACATCATGTTTATTTTTTTAATTGTAAGAATCAAGGGAAAAAAAATCAACCTCAGTTAAAGATATCTATCTTAATTTTCTGATCCCAGTTCTTATTTTTTGAGAGCAATGAAGGCTCAGGTATGATCTTGCACTGTTGATTCCATGGACTTATCTCCAAGTGTAAACATCTGTAGAGTCAGAGCCAAAGGTTTCTTTAAATTAGATGCTCAGTAGCCAACAGGTATTTGTTATTATTGTTCATGAAGTCCCATTCTCATGAGATAAATACACAGAAGCAACTTTTATATTTCACTTTGTTGAATTCATTTTATGAGATCTTCAGGCTTAGTGGTGCTTTGTTGCTTTTTGTGGTTTGGTTTTTTTTTTTTTGAGATTATGTTTTCATCCAATTGTCCTTCTATAGATTTACAGTAAAAACAACTAAGGACACTTTGTAACTAACCTTTTCATAAAAAGTGATTGAAAAGTTCAGCTGAATATGCTCAGTGCATTTTTTGCTTGTCATCCTTCACAGATTTACTTCTTTCCATTCCATCTAAAAATATGGTTTTGTTTAAGAGGAAAAAAACCTATCCTTGTGACAATTTGCATAATATGTTAATGCTGATATGCATCTAGACATCTGGATGGCATTTTAATATCTCATTCTCATTCAAACAACTAGAAACCACACAGATGGTAGAGACAATTTTAAGAGCATTGTTGTAAACAAATAAGGCAGCCAGGAAATCAAACATGCTCTAAGATAGGCTTTAGAGCCTCTACTGCTTTCTGTGTGAGAATATGCATATGACATGTTTTGACTGCAAGAGAGAGCAGCCTTCTTCAGTTTCAGAAAAACCAAGAGGTAACTGCAGAATTTTTAATTGAGATTGGGGATCATTTTATGAGAAGCTCCTTACCCCACCCAGTATAACTGGCACTACAAATTATACTCAGCACTGTGAGACTGTTATCTGGGGCTTGAGATGCTGCTGGGCACACTATGTGTTTTATTTTATCGTATTTTCAATTAGCAATAGAAATACGAAAAATCCTGATTGCTTCAGGAAGAAGACATGTAAATTCTGTTTTCATACTTTACATAATAATGTACCTTCTAGTAGTTACTTGCTCCTGTTGTTAAAAATTCATCTACGTGAAGTTGTGTAGGACTCAGTAATCCCCTGCAGTCCTCTTTAATCTGCTGCTTGTTTGTACCTCTTTATAGGTATGTAATCTTTTGGAACTAGAGCAACTACTGCAAGTGCTGATATTTTGGGTGTCTGCTCAATATGCGTACGTAAAAGCCATACAACAGCCTTTTCTTTAGATGGAGCTGACGCTTTAGCAGATGCTGTAAATCAGTGTATCTCCCTGGATTGCATTAAAATTATTCACTCCTATCTTTATCAAATAACATCATAAACTAATTATTTTTCCCTTACCATAGTTGCTTTTGGACCGCTAAGCAGTTATGGCTAGAGATCACAATTAATTTCACTGACCTTATAGAAGTTTCAGGAATTCAGCTGTACTCACTGAAGTACGTAATACAAGACTCCAGGACCTCCTCCTTCATCTCCTGTAATACAGGTAAAAAGTTACCGTTTAAATACTACCCCTTTGCTATGCAATTGCAAGTAAACGAAAATATTACAAAAGCTATTGAATTTTACATCACAAAACTAGGTCTCTTAGCCTCTACTGGTAACCCAAGGAACATTTCAGGTAGTGAACACCAATGAGCTATTTGGAAAACCAGTTAAAAATTTGTGCCCGATTCGGTCTAGTTAACTGAAGACCATGGGACTGTCTTGAATTCAAGAGAATGGGATTAGAAGCTCATGGAAAGCTGGTGGGTAACCACCTCAGAAAGCAGTTTAACAAGGGAACTTGTGAAAACTGTTCCTAAAATATTACTGCTTTTCCTCTCATCTCAGAACCGTGGATTTACATATGGTAAATGCTAAGAAGGGAATGGAAGACAACTCACAGTAATGAAAGACAAAGCTAATGGAAATTCAACACAAAAAAAGCCATCTCTCAAACCCAGAAATAAAAACAATACTACTGCATAAAATAACCCAACAGAAGCCTTTCAGAGTGAATACTGAATAAATCAGCTTTCCTTCATGACTGTGACCTGCTACCAGGCTGGCCACCATTCCCACTAACCTGCGGGTGATGCCCACTACTGGGTGATATTCTTCTTTCCCGTAGGTGTTTCTCTCAGTCTCCATCTCTCACACTTCTCCTTCCTTTAAGAACCCCTCTGCACTAGAGTTTGGTTCCCCTGACCAAGCTCTGAGCCAGGTAGCTGCAGTGGATTGAAGACTGTCACCATGATTGGGATCAGGAGCTCTCAGCAGGCGAACAGGAGGAAGCAGGAGTTGGAATCTGGGCCAGGAAGTCTTCTGCAGTCTAATGCAGCTATGAAAACTTTATGTGCCATATTTTAAGTTTGCCTTTAAAAAAAAAAAAAAAAATCAATAAAACTTTAATGCTAAGCATGCTTACTTTGACAAATTTAGTTAGTGTCTGGCAGAAAAGGGAGGATAAAAATAGTCATTTAATTTCTAGTCTGCAAATTGTAAGATTGCAGACAGCATTTGCTCTCAAAGATGATACTTTACTTTGTTCAAACAGCTGGATTTTTGTGATGTCTGGTACATGCTTAAAGAAAATCATGATCTAATTGTTCATACTTCAAGGATGTTGATGATGGAGCTATTGTGGCAACAAGAATGGATGGAAAAACCATTAATAACAAATGGTGCAAACACCTCCCTCTGATCACAGAGTGCTGGAAAGCAGGAAGATTATTAAATTATAATAGAAATAGTCAGAAAGCAAGAGATGGACGCTTTTAAAGCACAGATTTATTCTTTGTTCTTAGGCAGATGGGGCTGATGTATTTTCTCACCAGTCTTAGCAGGTTGGTAGAGGAGGAGACAGCTCCAGCAACAGGAGCGCTTGGCTGAGAGGTCATATCAGTGCCATGAAGCCTCAGGACATGCCTCCACCTTTCCTTATCTGTGAGCTGCACTTTCTACCCACCCTGGTTTTACAGCAGTGTGCATTAGTGAAGCAGGTCAGAGAATCCAAAGTTATTTTTGAAGTCCATCATTTTTCCAAATATCAATCTTCCTGCATCTCAAAAACCACAACATACAAGCATTTTTAAAGGATTGCAAGAGCTTTTGGTGAAAGGTTTTCATAAAATATGTATGAATTCATTGTCTATAGGCAGTAAAAAAAGAACAGATATATCACAGAAGATCATATTTTTGTGTCATCTTTGGTGAGAAAATATAGTTCAATCGATTCTAAACTCTTGTTTTGCTGGTACAGAAACAGTACAAGAAGCACTGAGGTAACGGATGTTGACAACACAGGGAGAGTTATTATCTAATGAGTTTTCTCTATTTGGGTTTGTAACTTAGACAATTCCATACTGAAAGAAATTAATTTTGTTGTCTACTATTCTTTATCAAGTTACGAAGAACTGAAAAGGTGTTCCACGTCACTCATTTAAACCATAAAAACATTAAAGCATTTCAGCTGAAAATTTATAAGAACTTTTATGTAAAGAATATGATGTCTTGTTCCTTAAACCTGTTTCCAAAAAATTGAAATTTCTCAAAAAAAATGTAGCTGATCATTCAGGCTGCATGATTAAATTTGAGGATTTGAAAGCAACTGAAAATAGGGTATTAAATCAGGTAGTATTGACCTGCTTTATGAATATAATCCCCACTGTTTGAATAGGTGGAGAAGAGAAATCACAATGCCTGAAGATGACTTAAACCTGTTATTAATTTGTGCAGCCCCAGTTAGGTAACAGAAAAACAGTTGGTAAATTGAGGGATAATGATAGCCAATTTTTAAAAGAATTTTTAAAAATATTACGAGGAACTTGGATTCCTTAATTCCTGTAAAGAAGCCATGATTGCAGGTATGTACAGAATAGCATTAGATGGAGATATTAAAATTTCTATCAATGTTATGACGGTGATTTCAAAAGCTACATTATTAAAAAAGAGGCATAATTAAAAGGGAAGGGGCTCCTTTCAAGTTGTTTCAGGCTTTAGTTATTTACCTTAATCAATTACAAAAAAAGGTGGGATTGTCTCCTCCATTTGCATGCCTAGAATAGCTCTTTTGGAATTGCTCCAATACTGTGTATAATTTTAGACTTAGGACAGCTGCTCACTCTAGTCAAGCTAATAAAATTTCACAAAAAATACATCACTCTGTGGGCAGAACTAGACGGAGGCAAAGAAGTATCAAAATGCTTGATTTACCTCACTACCCTGCAGCAAAGCTCCCCCTGCTTTCAGAAATACTAAGGTGTGTGGTACCATGCAAGGTCTTTGAGTGCCAAGGGAAAAAATGGAAATGAAAGGGAAGAGATGCACTTCCCCTGATGGGATTTAATTGTGCTGTTGACTCTCTCTCTACAGGATCCCACCTCCCAGCCACCCTGAAGCAAATGACATACAAAATGGTCTATGGTGCATGGGGTTATTTAAGGAGGATTATTTGGAAAATGGCTTACTTCTAGTATTGTGTGGCATTTGTGGAAAAGTCATCTTTATGAACCTGCCTCCCACCAGCTGGTCTTCTGTTGGTCTTCAGACACGTGTGTATGTATGTCTGCCATGGAGCAGCCACCTGCAATACATTCACAGGTCAATTTACTGTCAAGTGGATTGGAGTGATTCTGTGCTCAGTTTGAGATGGAGTTGCCCTAAGCAGCTGAATTTCAACAACTGTTTCCTAGAATTGTACGTCCAGTAAATTAAACCATTTCAAAGGTTTTTCATTCAGACACTGGCAAGTGTTTCTGTACTTAATGTTGTTTTGATTGGGATCTACTCTATAGGACTTCTGTGTAGCTCTTAGTCCTCCCTGCAAGCGGATGGGGGAGCAGAGGTTTCTATAGCCTATCCTATTTCTGTAAAAAGCTAATTGCAGAGATTGCAATTTCCAAGTCAACCCTTCAATTCAGGATCAGCTCTGGTGCAACCAGGCTCATCTCACCTGTGCTTCAGTGGGAGACCTTCCTCTGATAGTGCTGAACCTGTTTGTATCTCTCTCAAGATTTTTTTTTTTTCCAAAGCCAAATATAACAACACTTCCCTACTGTCGTGGTTTAATCCCAGTTGGCAAACAAGCACCACACAGCCACTCGCTCACCTCCTGACCCCGTGGGATGAGGGAGAGAATCGGAAGTGAGAAAACTCGCGGGTTGAGATTAGAACAGTTTAATAATTGAAATAAAATAATAATAATAATAATGATGAAAAAGAAAACAACAAAAACAGAGAGAGAAACAAAACCCAGGAAAAACAAGTGATGCAACCACTGACCACCCACTGATGGATGCCCAGCCCGTCCCCGAGGAGCAATCGCTGCCCGCTGGCCAACTCCCCCCAGTTTATATACTGAGCATGATACATATGGTATGGAATATCGCTTTGGCCAGTTTGGGTCAGCTGTCCTGGTTATGCTCCCTCCCAGCTTCTTGTGCACCTCCTCACCGGCAGAGCATGGGAAGCTGAGAAGTCCTTGAGCTTGTATAAGCACTACTTAGCAACAACTAAACCATCAGTATGTTATCACATTATTCTCATACTAAATCCAAAACACAGCTCTGTACCAGCTACTAGGAGGAAAATTAACTCTATCCCAGCTGAAACCAGGACACCTACCGATGTGCTTTCCATGTATTATTAGATTTCATTCCTGGTATATCCTTCCTGTTTACAGAGAAGTTGACCAACCCTCACACCTTAAGGGGCAGAAAAGATAGATGCAGGCAAAGCCCTTGAAGTCCAGCAAAAGGGAATCTCATTCTACTAATGCTCAGTAATTCCTCTTCCTTTTGTTTTGTGGACCGTGTGGCAAGAGACCTGCTGCTTCTTTCTCCTCTGACACCTTGTCTTATTAAAACTCCCCCCACTCTTGATCACCATGCAAAATAGGTCCTAAAATAGCATCAACTAAGCAAACTCATCCTGAAGGAACAGGGAACATTCCTCAGGAATTTGTATAAAATTGTGTGGATGAAACTCCATCTGAATGGAGTGAGGAAATGCTTTGTTTGCATGTGTGCATCATGTATATCTGTATTGTACTCGTAATATAACTGGTACTGTTTAATTTTCTTAGCTGTTTTTTGTTTAGTTTTGCCCTTCTTGTTTGGGAGGTGGATATCTTAATCATATTTATAACATTTATAAAATCATTCATACCTTCTTATATTTTATGAGATTTGAGGTATCTAGTAAATTTCTGGAAAGAAACCTCTTTTCCTAACAGGGTAAGACTGCATTAGATTACATGAAATTTAAATGCATTAGCTGTTAGCCAAAATGAATTTTCATATAAGTTAATATTGTTATTGTATTTTAATAAAGCGATAGCATTTATGGAATTATCTAGACATCAATCACTTGGAGGTGCCCTGGAACAATTATTGACTTCATGTATCATCTGCTTCTTCACTTCAAAATTTGTTGCACTCTTCATAAATATCATATATCAGTGAGCCATAAAACACATTTTAAATGCCTTCTAGCCCATCACAGATACTGTTGTTAGAAAAAGCCCCCTGAGACAATGGCATCCTAATATGTGACTATGTAATTAAAATTTTGACATATGCAAAGAGTTGTAAAATAGATAAAAGAGTATGTATTGTAAATAGAAGTTTAAAGGCTCCGAGCAGATGGTTCATTTGTGAAAGAGGTAGGGGGAGCGCCAAGAAATGACAAACAGATGGCTTAGGTGTGAAGGACAGGCAGGGAAATTTGGAAGAGTTGAGGATGTAATGGACAACTCTCTGGATTTTTGCACACACTAAGTGAATCACGAGGCTTGAATAGAAGGTTAAACATTTTACATTTTTCTATTTGCATTTATATAAAAGTGTCAGTGGAAAATGTCCAGCAATAAAGCCAGATAATAACAATCAAGACAAGTCATGCTTCATAGGCTTTAGGGATACAAAGTCTGTTCAAACTGCAGATATCACTTGAGTGATAACACAGGCATTTCTATCCCAAGTCATATGTGTAGGCTGAGTTGTCTTACTTCAAACAGAAATATTCGGAATTGTAGCAAAACCATATTGCCAATATTTACAGGTGCCTGAAAAATAGTTTGAGTAACGTACTAAATGAACTAATGTTTGCCAGCTGCTGCTCCT
The DNA here is from genome assembly GCF_964195595.1 of Calonectris borealis. NCBI lineage: Eukaryota > Metazoa > Chordata > Aves > Procellariiformes > Procellariidae > Calonectris > Calonectris borealis. The sequence goes on along the minus strand of NC_134321.1, from coordinate 3,785,893 downwards.
TGCTTGTCTACTAACTGTTGTGTTTGCAGTATGCTGAGTGAATTCAGTTCAAATTTAGGTGATTATATACCAAAATCATGACTAAAAAGGAATCTCATTTGGGCAGAAAGATCAGATCAAATATTACTTGTTTTTTTGAAGCAATGGCAAGTCTTAAACCATGACCAGATTAAAATTATGATGCTGCTAAATCTGTCTTCGAGTCTAATTTTCTGTTACATTTTCACTTTCTCATATTTGTCAGGCAAGCTTGAAAAATACATCACTGGTTACAAAATAGAAGAATTTCTGCACAAAAATGGGCAAAAGATCACTTTTAGTAATCAAAATCAAATTTCCTAAGAACTGTGAAAGTGCAGGGATTTTGAAAGTGCTCTTTGATCAGATTATATGTGAAAACTTCATCAATTTAGTAAAGGGGGGATATTTATGAACCCTTTTGCAGAAGTCAGTTAGTTTTTTCAGCAGGTATTCATTCTGAAACCAGGAAAACCTTAGGCATAGCCAAATAAACGTCCTCATTTTATAGCAAGGCTAGTGCCCAACAGAGAAAATATAAACTTATAGGCATCACAAAATGATCCTCTATGTAGCTTTGGGAAAACTTGACTGAACAGATTTTTCAAAGCTATGGAGAAAGATTTCAGGGGTTACTCCAGAGAAAAAATAAAAGCAAGATAGACGCCTCAAATCCTTATGGAAATTGTGCACTGCCCACCTTGCCTGAACCGAAAATCTCACCCCAGTAAGTTAGCCTACCAGATTGTGTTAATATGCCTTAATATTTACTGATGGCCAAGTATTCAGAAGTGCTTAAAGCTACTGTAAGGCACTACATGTTTTTCAAAATCTAACTTTTACAGAGCTGAGACAAAAAAACATAAGTCTATCCAGTACAGACTACTAAAAGGTCACCACCCTTCTGCAGGTAGTTACAGAGATGTAAAAGTCTTCCGAAATAGCTTAATTTTGTAAATTATGTAATCAATATTTATTCTTTTCTTTTACTACAAAAGGCTACTTACATTTGAAATGGCATTTATGTTTATGAAAAGTGAATTTCTGCAAAGCAGTTGTTATGTGGGGGCCTTTTTTTAGGTTTACGTAAAGTTTACCTTGCGACTTTTTAACTTGCAAAAAACCCAACACAATCGCTACTTTTGCATTGCGTACTTTCTTGCATAATAGTAGTACAAATGGAATCTGTAGCTGTGCGCAGTGTAGATACTATGGTAGCAGAGGGAACACTGGAGTGCAAATAAAAAACTGGTCTTTGCTAGCTCCTGCGGCATTATATAAAGGCTTGGCATTGTTTATTACAACTGTTTGAAAGACTTGCAGAATATGGTTCCTCTAAGAAGCAAACCAGAGTTTTACTACAGTGTCCCATAGTAAATATTATTGAAAACAACAACTACCTATGCTTGTCTTTGAGGAGTTCCCATAAACTGGTTAAAGCTAATTCTAGTTTTTGTGCCTTACAAAGCCCCAGGAGTTACTCTAAATCTGACCTGCGGAGCAGTCTGCCTTGTGAGGTACATGTACCTTTTAGATATTTTCTATATTTTTAACTTCACCTGCATTTATTTTGCTTACTGGATGATCTCTTTAATCCCTGCCATACTTCTTTTCCTCAGCAATCTTTTTCTTTTGTATACGTCTCTCTGCCTAGTTAATTTTGTCTCCGCATTTCTCAGGCACGCCAAACAGTAGCTAGCATCCTCCCAGCTGTCACTCCTTCTTACGGTGACAATCCCTTCTCCTGCCAGCTTCTCCCTGATTTTCCTACTCAAAACATCTCTATTGCTCTGCTCTCCATTCCTATGGTACTACAGTTAGCTATCATGCAGCATAATTCTCATCATCGATCCATACTTTTTTCCTTGGATGTTGGTAAATTTATCTTCTTTTTGCCTGGAGAGGAACGGTGTATTTGAGCTATATGTTATTCTCAGAAGGATAAACTTATTTGACCTCCCCCCCCTTTTTTTTTTTTTAAGAGAGAGACTGTTACTTGTGATGTTTTTTTATCTCATTCCTGTATTCTAGGCTATCCTGGTTCTTCTCCTTGATTCCTTTTATCTGTTAGGTATCACACCATACCAGCTGTCCAAAGGAGATGAATTTTAGTAGGGCTGTTTGTGCTATGACAGTTAAGGTTGTGTCAGAAAAGTATTACAAATGACATCCTTCAAAAGTTTCTAGTAGGCATAAACATTTGCTCTAAAAATCTGTGTAGGTTTTTGCTAAGGATACTATTTTTATGTTTATAAAGCTAGATGTGATTTATATAAATAATTATGAATAATGTGCAAATAAAATATATTGATATATTCTAAATGCTGAATAGAAACAATGGAAGCATATAATAAATATAACTATAGATTACTATTATTTCAGTGGAGGAATTGCTCGTATGTAAAAATGTTATTTGAATAACAAACAGCATACCTAATTTGGGATATGTATTTTTCAATGAATTTAAAGCATAAAAATTGTATTTAGATATAATTTGTCCTCAGAATTAAAAAAAAAGCTCACCTCTGCCTAATGTCTATATATAATTTCTGAACTTCCAAAAATACCTTAAAACAATCCATATAGCAATACCTACTTTCTGAGTGAAGCACAGAGAAGGTAGAGGCATTCCTCAAGACAAATATAAGATTGCTGATGCCACGTCATAAGATTGAGAATTAAAGAAAAGGATTAAAGCAAACCCAGTCAGAGGACAATACAGTCATTAGAAAGAAATTGAAACAAAGTGATAGATCCTTTCTCTCCCTTCCAGTCTGTACATTTGTGAGTACATCAATGCTTCAACCATTTGTTGAGCTTGTTTTCTAGGACTATAAGGACTAAATATTGAGGTTTCTAATATACAAGGGAATTAAGAGTTATAGAGCTCCCTTTTCTCCCCATGTGGGCTGTTCGTAGGATGCACTGCGGGAGAGCAGCCCCTGCACACCTGAGCTCAGGGGGAATTGCTGAGAGTCGGAGGTGGCTCTGCCACAGCGGAGACCAGGGCAAGTCCCTTGCCAGGTACAGCGCGGGTGGGTTGTGAGAGGAAGGCAGATCCAAGAAAGAGAGAAAAAAGGAACATTCTTATGGATGTCTGACAGTCATAATCTTTTCTTTCTGCTTCTATCAGAGCCCTGGCAAAATCATAGTAAATTTTGTTTTGTTCTGCTCACCTCTGTGAGGATAAAAATGTTAGGCTCGTTCCAGTGAGGAAGGCTGTGCCCTCATTTACACTAAAGTCAATGATTTCTTCAGATGACTTCAGATTTATAGTGCCCTGAGTGAGAGAAGAATTTGACCCATAATTTTTTAAAAAATAGTTATGTTTTTTTGCACAGTCTTCCTTCTGAAGAGTCACTTTCTCAGCCATCAATATTCACACTTTAAAGGCTTATTTCCATCAAGTTCCATCAATGACCTTTAGAAATTGGTCCCTTCAAAAAAGAAAAAAGACCTCAATTACAACAACATCTGCCTCCATCTAGCACTTTATTTGCCTTAGAGGAGGGATGGAATGATGATTAAGTTAATGGATAGGTCATTTTCATTTTTCACATTTACCATGTAAGTGGCTCCATGAATCACCATTTATCTGGAGCCCAATCATGGAAGGCAGTGGCAAAACATCCACTGACATCCACAGGCTCTTTTCCTGTACACTTCAGAAAGGAGAAGTGGAGTACTGGCATTAATCAACCTTTACAACCCATACGATAATATATTTGTCTTTTCTTAGGACTGGAAAATAAACACTACTGTCCTCAGGCTCCCGTTTCTCTAAAATCTCCATTGGCTACCTCAGCTTTTTCTATCAGCACTCTGTTAGGCAGCATCACAGCCTTACATGGCCACTTGCAAGCAGTAAGCTGACAATTTTGCTCCCTTAGCTGGGATAAAAGAGAGTGAAATGACAGCAGAAAAGAATAATTTCTCTACCAACTTATTCTTTTTTACTAGTCTGATGCAAATATATAACCGCAGCGCTATGGCCAGTGATGGAGTGAGACATTAGAATGTCCCTGGCTGGGTACTAGTCATGCTGCAAAACGTTGCACAATTCTGCTTGAAGGGACAGAAAATTGTCTTGTGTGCGTGGACTGCTGATGCTGACCATGGCAGTGAACCCCCTAAATGGAGAGGATGTGTATAATGTAAGACGGGATACGTATGAGACATAGGAAGAGACGCAAACTGAACAGTTTAGGATTTGGGGAGGAACTCGGCTTCAGTAGAGAGAGAAAGCCATGAAGTCAGAGGCTGAGCCCCTGCGAGTCGCCACTGCAGCAGCTTACCTCTTCCTGGGTCTTCTGAAAAGACAGCCTGCGAACCGACCGCCTCCTTCATCGGTCCCGTTATATCCGTATCTTTGCAGAGTGGCAAGGATCTTCCTCGAAGGGTTCGATTCTCTGACCTTACTCAGCTTTGCTGGTCTGCTCTTGGACTTCCCCAACATAATGCTGTGAAATTCCCTGGGTATACACACACATTTATATATGAACATATATATATATATGTAAGCATGTGTGTGTATATATATATATACGCACATACAGGTTGAAAACACAGATTGAAGCAAAACCAGGACATTTTAAAAGGGAACAGAAGCTTTTAGCAAATGAAGATTAAAGATGTTAGGTTGTTAGTGAAAAAGAAAATAGGTGCTTACTAGTATGTTAAAAAGCAAATAAAATATCAGTATGCATATTACCATTGTGACATGTTTTCTGATACATCGTGTATTAAAAAAGAAGGAGGAGGCAGAACAACTTGTTGTAGTGCTGGAGATGACACTGAAACTTTAAAAGACTGAGAGTGCACTGCAACAAATTGAACCAAGCGGGAAGCAAATACGCACAAAGCACAGCTCTCTTCGGAGCAGAAACGCATTACGGTGAGTGGCTGTTTGACCATTCCATTTGTTGACAAAGTTATAAAGATCAAGATCATTATACTGAGCAAGTAGTCAAGATTTACAAGAAAAGGAACAGTAACATGACAAAACAGAGATGGAGTTTTTTGTTTGAACTGACAAATTACATTTATTATTCAAACTCTATAACCATCAACTAGCTTAACACCAGAAGGAGCCTTCAAAGATGAGATATAAAAAGAACTTAAACACAAGGCTGGAAAGAACAATATGATCAGCATAAGGGCAATTAAAAACAGCCCAGCTTTTTTGAAAAGCTTACGGGACGTATAGAGAAGGCACAAACTGGGCTGAACGTCGTGACTTCAGTGTAAGCAGCGGCTGGACGGCAAGGCACGCAACAGCAGCATTTTACTGATAGAAAATGCCAAAGGGAAGAAGCTGCATAGAGTATGTGCGTTTGGTTAGCAGCACAAAATCACTTGTGTCACAAAGCAAAGAGACAGACACATAAAATGAAGTGCCTCTACGATGAACATGCTGCCTGCGCTGCGGGACCAACAGCAGTAACATCCTCAACAAAGAAATACAGAAGCTGCATAATTTAGCTGCATATCAATGCATACTCAGAAAAATGTCCTTTCATCCTTACTCAGAGTTTTGAGCGTACACACATGCACTCACATAGGTATATATACGCATTTTTTCTAATGGCAGAAGTTTGCCCTGTGTCCTCTGATAGCGTGGAATGCCAAAATAGTTCAGAATCATGTTGGAATATATCAGCTGTAAAAAGCAACGCATCTGGGGATGTGATGATGTAAACAATCCCAAGCAAAATTTTATTTCTACAGAAATTTTATTTCTGTTTAAGCTACTTTTCCTTATCTTTCAAGGGTATGTCGTGTATTCATCTGAAAATAACATATATCAATTCTAAGCCACATTTATGAACTTCATTCAAAAGCCAGGACTCCTCTGAGTTATTAAACCATTAAAGGCTTCTGTCCCTTTTCATGTCAAGGTTAATAATCAAATGATTAAAACAGTTGAAATCAGACCTGCAGCAGTAAAAATGCAACATTGTCACCCATTTTATGAGATTCAAGAGCAATCCTAGATGGTTTTTGATGTGAAAACTGTGTTGAACTGCCTGTAATTAAAAGGTAGCTGCTGCAAAAGGAACTTAAAACATTGTTCATAATGCTATCAAAAGGAAGTTGTTTGATTCTTCTTTCCAGTAAGGAAATTTATCTTGCATTTCATTTAAATATATTAACAATCCTCCACCACTTTAACTTACCTGAGTTTGTTCAGATGAGGGGTCTGAATGTGCTTCCAACATCAGGAGTGCCTAATCAAGTACAATGATGCATTTGCACTGTACGATTAACAGCTGCTTAGGTCCTGACAAACTCTGAAGCCAGGCAGTACAAAGCCTCTGAGCAAAACATACCATGCACACGATGATTCTTTGACTCACAGGCTTGCCAGCACCCAGGGAGAGTGCTAGCGGAATAATCCTTGTAAAGGTGATAGTGCTAGCAGAATAATCCTTGTAAAGGACCATACCTTGAGGCGATACTAACTCCTGCGTTGGACCCACTCTGCTGTGAAATCCTCGGTGTGGTGGGCTATTTCACATGCCAGGGAAGAAGCCTCCAGGATGGAGCACCCCAACATCCTGGGAAGGCGAGAAGAGAGAAATTTGACTTCCCTTTGACTTCTGTGGAGCTGCAGTGGTTTTTTTCTTTCAGATACTCATGGCCTCAGAGCTACGACTCCTAAGTACACCTAAGGGCTACGACTTACCAAATCTTGTTTCCTGGAGCAGTCTAGAAAAGGATCCCTCATTTTGGGCTTATCCCCACCTGGCATTTTCTGTCTCCCTCCATGTTTTCTGGAGGGCGACCAGTCAGATACTCGTAACTCAGTCAAGTAATGCTAATTCAGTAGTGATCACTACTGCTTCATCTTGTTAAATTCTGGATTTGGGTACCCTTAATTAGTTTCCTGATTGAAACTAACAATTATTCATGTATTTATATGTGTGTTTGAGCATTTTGCTATTTAGAAACTTATTTTTAAAAAGCTAACCAACAGCTGGAGTTAATGTTACATGAAAAATTTTAATCTAACTACATTTTCAGTAACTCTTAATCTTCTGAATTTCGGTAGTTGCGTTTGAATCATCCAGACATGACTTCTTTAAGTGTAAGCTGTTCTGGGGGAACTTGACAAAAAAACGTGGATTCTTCTACAATTATATGTAAAAATATATATATATTTGTAAGTTATTTTTAATAGGCAGTGGAAAGTTGAAATTTGCTGTAGAAACATTTGGTATAGAAACATTTTCCTGGAGGAGAAATGTGTTGAAATTCCTTCAAGAAATCTTGCTGACAACTTCACTGAATTCTATTGCTGTTTCTATTTTGGGACAGTTTGTGAAGGATTTATCTGCTTTGTGAAAAGCTAAAAGATGGCATTGTACATTGTATGATGATACAATGAATTTAGCCTTCATGTTACCTTTCAGACTTTGCACTATAGCAATCTTTCAGTTTAATAATTGGATGCTGTGTATCAAACATAACTGTACAAGAATGCAGATTTCTCACACCTTTAGTTAGCTCTGTGTTGCTCTTAAACATTGCTATGACATCCAGATGCTGAGTTCTACTGTGACACAAAAACCCACAAATACATAGGAAATGATAGGACCTCCAGCCAAGTGAGCAAAAAAACAATGGTGTTGGAGGTAGTGGCCTTCTCATTTAGGTCATAGGAGTAAATTATATCAAAACCATTTCACTAAAACATACACAACTGAATAAAAAGCAGAGCAAAATTATTCCAATAGCCGTGTACCCAAACACCTGAGTTGTCTTTAAGAAATCCGAATGAAAAAAAAATCATGTCCTTGAATGAAAACTAGGCTTCAGTGAACACCAAAATAAAATGATAATTAATGTAACTGGTATCTCTCATTTGCCACAGCAAAAAACGCCCATTCGTTAATAAACTGCATCACTTGCAGTATGTTTCTGTATATGAAAAATAAGCTCCCTTAAATAAGGTTCAGAAAACAGGAAATAAACAGGAAAGATAAAGCCCATTGCTCAAAATCTAACTTCTAACTTAAATTTGGAGTAGATAATGTGCATGTAGACATGGCAGTATTTGTGTGATAATTTTCTAGAAACAACCTACTGGAATTAACTTCTCATTCTATTAGTTTGCTGTTGTTGAAGATAGCAATATAACGTTGTAAAAGTCACTCCCTCGATGTATATAATTTCTTTATAGTAAAATGCCATGATTTATTATTTTTATTTCCCATTGCCTGTTTTTTTCTCTGGAGGAAGAGCTGATTAGTCTCACTTCAGGCAGTTTCAACCGGAAAGAGAGAAACAGCTAAAACAAGCTAGGAAAAAACACTACAGGAGCTGTTTTGCTCTCTCCGTGATTTGAAAGAGCTCTTCAGCCACTGTGCTGTTAAATTCCACCGGGTTCTGCTGGAAGAAAGAGAATGCTGCAGGCAAGGCACTGAGGAATTAACTTGGGTTTTTTTCAGCTGCGTCTCTATCCTTTTTGGAAAATATTTTTAGATGAAATCCTTGTTGTAGCCTAAAATAAATCCCGTACTTGAGATATATAACAGCAAATCTTATTTACTTTGTGTGGTAGTGAGAAGTCTGTTTCTCAGGCATCATGAGAAAACAGGATTCCACTTGTATGGTAAGATGAGCATTGAAGATGTTGCTGCTGGAGCAAGGGGACGTGGTGTCTTCTTACTGTCCGACTCACTGGTTACTGTCTGTGCTGGCAAGCACAGCTCAGGAAGAGGGAACCTCAGAGCAAACCGGTCCTGAAGACCTGCTGATCACACCATACATACACCTTTCAGGGCTGTGCACTGAATGCTCCACCCTGCAGTGGTTGGAGCGTATAGGCGTGCTGCTGGAGCACGTCTTCCAGAAGAAACCCGGTGTGGGTACTTTGAGATGGCAACCAAAGCGCAGTAAGGAGAGACAACCAGGAGGTGTGTCGCTCCTGCCTGGGCTGAACGAAACCACTAATGCAGATGCACTTGTTTTGGTTAAGAGGGCAGAATAACAGCATGGTAAATGATTCAGTTGTTCAGATGTGATGAGGATACTGTAGCACTGGCAGCAGAAGGAAGTCAGTGGAACAGTTAATTTACTTTCAAGTGAAATGATAGTTTCATATTGTTGTGGTTTAACCCCAGCCGGCAACTCAGCCCCACCCAGTCGCTCGCTCACTCCCCCCCGGTGGGATGGGGGAGAGAATCGGAAGGGTAAAAGCGAGAAAACACGTGGGTTGAGATAAAGACAGTTTAACAGGTAAAGCAAAAGCCGCGCACGCAAGCAAAGCAAAACAAGGAATTCATTCACCACTTCCCACCGGCAGGCAGGGGTTCAGCCATCTCCAGGACAGCAGGGCTCCATCACGCGTAACGGTGACTTGGGAAGACAAACGCCACCACTCCAAACATCCCCTCCTTCCTCCTTCTTCCCCCAGCTCTATATGCTGAGCATGACGTCACATGGTATGGAATATCCCTTTGGTCATTGGGGTCAGCTGTCCTGGCTGTGTCCCCTCCCAACTCCTTGTGCACCCCCAGCCTGCTCGCTGGTGGGGTGGGGTGAGGAGCAGAAAAGGCCTTGACTCTGTGTAAGCCCTGCTCAGCAGGAACGAAAACATCCCTGTGTTATCAACACTGTTTCCAACACAACTCCAAAACACAGCCCCATACAGCTACTGTGAAGAAAATTAACTCTATCCCAGCCAAAACCAGCACACATATGACAAAAAAACCAAAAGGTGAAACCCGCAAGGAAAACACTGCAGTAGCTTTGCAAGTTCCCCAAGTGAGAGCGGTGGGGAACCAGCTGACTCTTCATGAGATAGGCCTGGGGTAGGTGGCAAGGGCTTCAGGCCAGCTGGGGAGCTCAGGGTGGAGGTACAACGTCCCCAACCTGCGTCTGCAGGAGCCTTGAACCGACTGCCACAAAGAAGAGTTAGAGATCCATATGCCGCGATTTTTAGTAGCATCCGAGCACCTACCTGCTCCTCCATAGTACGCACTGACACCCTGTTGTTACAACCTTGCTCTTGTGTGAGGCTGTGGAAGAGAAAATTATCTACTATTTCAATTTCTTCCACAAAGCCCACTCAGGGAAACAAATGATAGCTAAACAGAACAAACCCAACTCTTCTTCCCAAAACCTCAAAATAAGGCAACAGTAGGGATAAAATCTTCATGTTATCTATTATAATTCATAATAATTACATTTATTATTGGCTTATTTTAATCATCTTTAGACACGCTAGAATAATATTTTCCTTTCAAATTCAACAGAACATAGACTTTTAGATTACTTATATCTGTGAAAGGAATTATATGATGTGATGTGCCAGCGGGAGACAGGATATGCCAACCCGGGAGATTTTACCCCACTTCTATTTCAGTGCTCCTGTGTTCCTACTTAGGAGGCTGGTATAATAAAAGTAGTACTTGTAATATGCAATATATTTTTCCAGATTACTTTAATAGTGCCAAAAAGATAACCAATGAATAATATAACAAAATATATGTAAAGGGGATCGCAAATCTCACTGATGCAGAACAGGAAGAATTTATTTTCAAAGTGTTGCTAATGACTTTCTGCCTGCCCCTTTGAAAATTGCTTTGAGCTTAGTACTATCCCTTGGAAATCCAATTCATAAATTCACAAGCAGCATGAAATTCCAGTAGGAAATAAACCACTTTTATTCAAATTATTACAGCATGTTAATGCTGTTTCTTAGAACATAAACTGCAGTAAACACTGCAGTGAAATACAAACAAGGAGTGACCTTAATGCATGGTTTTGAAAAGTTTCTGGCTTAAAAGGCAAAGCTCAGCACACAGACAGCTCACAGATTATGAAAAAATGGATCCAGATGATATTCTGTGTCTAACGCAATCAAAGAAAAAGCGGCACTCATGTGAGCAGCGTATCCCTTCCCTGCGTCGAGGAGTCGATACAGGGAGCTGCTGCTTTGGGGAGCTGCAGGGACAGGCGCGATGCTTCCCAACCCGCTGCCAAATAAAGCAATATGCAGAGAGCAGGTGCTGCAGACTGGTGCTTTGGCAACAGCGCTGTGTCATTCAGCAGCTGCTGATAAGTGATAATTTTTCACAGGAGCTATCTCAGAAGCATTTCTCCAAGTGGCTGGTTCTCATGACTGCCTCTGCTCTCATTTTACTCTGAGTGCTCCTCTTAAGCACACTCAACTGATCTGCTCTACCTGGAGGGTGATAGAAAATTGCTGAAATTCTATATATTACCACTAAACACATACTGGTGTGTAACAGGACTCTGGAAATAACTGGTAGTCTCCTTGTATCATACTCTCCATACCTCTGCTGAATATTTTTTTCTCCATGCAGATGGAAAAGGCTTCTCGTACTGCCCAGCATTGCCAGTGCATATTTGGCTGCTTCGTGTCAAGAGCTGCTCACTCTCTTTTCCTCTTCCCTTTTTTAAAGGCAACCAACCAATATTCTCAGAGAAACATAACAGGAAGTGATAGAGGTATCCAAGACACAGAAAAAACAGGGAGCTCAGAACTTCCTTAGAAACGGATGGGTGTGATGGGCCGAGGGGGTGCCCAGGGCCTGGGAGCTCCTGTCCTGCATCACAAGAGGTGCCTGACCGCGTGGGGACTCTGCCGAGCACTCGTGTGAAACCGCTGGCGACACCGCAGTGGAGTGAAAAGGCGCCTCTTTGGGGGGGGGGGGGAATCCTTAATTGCACATCAGAGTAATTACCTTTGAAAACAGAAAAGATTAATTAACTGCAGCTCCTGTAGGTCCTGAGGAATGGGAGGTTGTCAAGCCCAGTGCAGTTCTTGAGACAAGAAGTGAAAGATCAGCCACCTGGAACGGCACCACCAGGGAAGGCTCCAGAGCAGTGGATGTGGCTTTCATGGGAAACCTCACATCTCTCTCCTCTTCTGCAATTCTCTCAAAATATTAAACGGTAAATGAAAGTGACCTCTGCTGAACATCAAGACTTATACAAACTTTTTCAATAACCAAGAAATTCACCCCTACATAGCTCACCTTTAATTAAAATTTAATATTTTTTAATAATTGTGTTAAGTGCCTATAAAAGAAGAAAGGGCAACTTCATCGACTAGGATGATTGAATTACTGGAAAGAAAGAAAGACTAAAAGAAAGGTGGAAATATCAAGAATTGGCTGATTTGGGGTCAATGCTCAAAAATCTATATTTATCCATAAATTCTCTCTTGATATCTCTATAGCTGTGTGATATATCTCTATTATCAGTGTGTTGATTTATAAGAAAGGTTCTTAAAGCTGCCTATGTTTCTAAACAAATATTTTCATAAGCGAAAAACACTTTGCTGAGTTGTAATCTTTCCTCTTACAATTTAAGGATCTAAGTTTTATAGAGTAAATGGGGAATTTCAATTTGTGAGTGTATCTGTCTCCTTGGCTCAGGTCTTGACCACTCACTCGGTGCAAGGCGTCTGCAGCGACTTAGACTTCCTTTCAGTCCCCGCTCTGCTACCTGAGGCCAAGAGACTTCGGCCCATCCCTGTACTTCTCTTCCCTCTGGGATAACCTGCAGCCAAAGAGCCTCTTTAAAATGTTATTTATTTTAACAAAAGCATTGTAGAGAAAATCTGTCTCAAAAAGCGATACGGAGCTAAATCTCCCGTCAGACACCTCTCTTGGGATCTGGGAAAGGTCAGTTCCTTCAGGCTTTTCCACAAACCTCCACCAGCTGGGGCTGCAATGCTCCCCCGGCCCCAGCCTGGGAGTTCTTAACCCTTTTGAGCTCCAAGATCCCAGACCAGGTAAAACATGATTGTCACCCACGAGACAAAAGCAGCAAAATCTTCAACATAAACTGCATGAGCCCTTGCGTGCCAAGAAAGAATCTAGACATTCCTATTGCAGTTTGATAATAATAGACCAATTTTTGTATTTTCCACTTTACTCTTTCTTAAAAATTCAGGAATTCAGTGATCATGATGAATAACAAACACTCTGCTGCATTTGACTAATGACCTCCCTTAATAACTATGTTGTACTTCAATATTCTTATGCTGTAGCCTCTAAAGAGTTCAGTTCATTATTAAATATCAATTCCAGTTCTGTGTTTCAGGCTTTATGCAGTTGAAGCTGTCTTCATATTCGGAAATCGGGTCCTAAGGCAATCACGTGAATATCTCGTTGCTTAAAATTAGACATCTAAATTCATATTAAACATCCAAATAAAGTCAGACAAGTTCTCAAAAATGCTAAGAATCTGCAACTTTCCCAGACATCAGTGAGATCGGATGATACCCAGGATCTTTAGAAATAAAGAACTCTGGTTTATACCAAAATGTACAGGTTTACTTGCTAAATGTCAGGTACCCACACTTGAATACCTTTTTCAGAGAACTCTGTATTTCATATCCAGAAATGTTTTCATTTCCTGGAATAACTGTGTTTATTACTTTAATAAACTGGATTAGGAAATACGGTTATTGGTTTCCTAACTAGGCTAAATTAAGTTTCATTAAAAAATAAAATCTAGGATTCCAGTTTATACTTGACATAAAGGCACTTAACATGTTAAAAAAAAAACATATTCCTTTTCCTTTTTCTTTTAATACATAGATAAAGAAAATCCTTCTTGCATTAAACCTAGAGCTATTCTCAACTTTTCAAATGGACTAAAATATCATAAATAAAACTTTTAATTAAAATATCTAGGATATAATTTTTCTATATTCTTATTATGTGTATGATTTGCTGTAGATCACAGAATAAAAACTGTAAAATGTCTTTATTAAACTAGCAGGGTGATGTTCCAAAGCTATTACCTGGCCTCTCCTGTAGGAAGGGAAGTTACTCAGCCCAGCTGTTGCGGGCTACAGAAGGTGCTGCTGCTAGTGGCCATGATCCCTCCTCTGGAAGTAAACTAGTAACATGGACATGGGCTGCAGCACCATAGCAAAGTAAAACGCACCAAGAAATTATATGTCATTCCTAGATAAAATTAGCTTGTCTCACACACAACCGATTTAATGGCCATGTTAGAGACATCTCATTTATGAAAGGAAACACCAGGTAGTAGCATTTTTGGGCTTATTACTTTGAGATCTAACGCTGAGACAGTTAGGTCATGACTTTTTCAAAGCAGATATCAAGTTAGTTGTACATCCAGAGATAATGCTCCTGTGGCTCCCGCTGAGGCATTATGGTACCTCACCGTCTGGCTGGTCTCTAATGGGCATCAGCTGACGCCTTTCTGAAAGCTCTGCTGCAGCAGGATTTACTGTGCGGTGAGTGAACGAGGGTACCTGGGAGCAATGCAAGCAGGTACAACATTATCGTTGGATGCTTCAAAGCAGTTTGTCTGCTGTGAAAGAGGGCCAAAATACAACAGTGAGAAAAATGTGCAAACTTGTTTTGTTCTATTTACCTGACTTCACTATTAAGCTGCAGCCTGTGTCCTCCCCATCCCCACGTCCCTGGAGAGACTGTTTGGGAAACTTCAAGAGCCCACCGATGTCCATCTTGCTAGGACTCGAGCCTGTGGCACGGATGGCCCACACGCTCTGTTCCTGTGGACAACAGGCTGGGCAAAAACTGCAGCAAGTGCAGTACCAAGTCCTGAGCAGGAATAAACCAGCTTGACACAAGTCCAACAGCACATCGCCCTTCACTGGGATCGTCTCGCCTTACCTGTAGGTCTCTAGTATAGCAAAGCTAATGTAATAACACTTTTTTTGTTGGAAGTCTCATAAGAGAGAGTTACACCATTAACTAGAGTTCCCCTACGACGGGACTTTGTTCAAGGCAAATTGGAAAGGCAAAAGCAATAGTTACTGCTTATGTGAAGCGTCTGTCAGCACTTTGCCTGTCACATCCCTTGCAGACCAATTCCAGCTGCATTTATTAATGAAGAATCACTGAAGCACGAGCTAATTCTTTTATCTACACTTTTGTCCCAGCAAATTGGTGTTTAATTGTCTGAATGAAAAAAATTGTGGGTGGACACTGTAGCAAAGATAAACCCATCGATTCTCATCACAGAAACAGTTAAAAGCCCTGTTTATTTCCACACAGGAGCCTGTTCAGTATATTTATAAAAGCCACAGAGCTGCTTTGGACTGTGGGCGGGTTATTGTGTGCTAATTTCCACTTGCAAGGTTTTCAAATGACAGATTATCTCCAACAAAAATGACTGTGGAGCTTAGCTGAAAAGGTTCCCTAAGCTGAAAAGGTTCAGTTACCTCTAAATATAATGGCAGATTCAGTACATGTTCATCTTATGCCATGAAAATTACTGTATGTGCGTTAGAAGGAAGTTCTGCAAACTTTTTTTCCAGATACAAAATTAAGTCACTGCACTTTCCACTTATTTAATTTGAATGTTGCAGGGCTATACTATGGGAAAAGAGAGAAAGCATTAAATACATTTCTGTGACAGTAGTTAATAAAAGGAGAAATATTGAAAAAGCTTTATGAGAGGTTTAATAAGTAACTAAATGACCAAAACCAAACAAAGTACTTACTGCTAGGAAGTCAAACTGTGCCAAAGCCCTATTGCAAATGTTGAAGGCTTAATGACACAACTGTTTAATTCTTTGTCTTCTCTCAGACTTTTCTCTTTTAAACTCTATTGAAGTGTGCAGACAATGTAGCTTAAGATAAAGCCACCTTTGTGCAAGCCAGGCAAGTCAACCGGCTGAAATCAGTGAGAGGATTTCTGGCATAACGCAATTTCAGACATTAGGATGTAAAAATTGTATCTTTTATTTTATAACAAATCTTATGACCTTCCTGGACCCCAATCCAGCCTGAAGCACATTCTTTCCTCTGATAGTTTATCAATAGTTAAAAAGGTAATTAATATATCCAAAACTATTAATCTGTCAGAAAAGTGTAAGTTCAGGAAGCACAGTGTCTTAAAGAGCAAGAGTATGTGCAGATTTTCCTGAGTCTTTGAGTCTCTCAGAGAAAAGCAGCACTTGTGTAGGCAGCAGCTCAATCCATGTTCACAGGTCATGTATGGCATAAACAGAAATGCAATAGAGTAAATCACAAATAAATAAGAAGACATTCAAGAACAAAATGCTTTTTTGAGGTTTGCTCTACGTGGGACCATCACATGTTCATCGTGCACTTGGATGAGGGGTTGAGTGTTTCCTCCTCCTGCAGGGAGAGGAGGACAAACCTGTCCACTGTTCCTTGCCTGGTATTACAGGCAGGCACTTTTGCCTTTTGACTGTTGTTACCACTGCTGCTGTGCCTTTTCAGGCTTCATTCTTGAAAAGATAATAATTGAAGTGATGAATTAATGTTGAGAGGAGCAGCAGTGAATGACTGTCAAATTACAATCTCAGGTTTTGGTTTCACATGCGCTCTTCACAGAAGTAACGAGAACAGAGCAGGATGTTCAACACCACCAGGCAAGAATAGAACAGTAAAATATGAATTAAAACTAAAATAAACCAAAACTGCACTATTGCCTAGAGTCTCAAACCATTATTTATCTTCATGAAAAAAATAATTTAATACAGCATGCAATATTGTCCATTGTTGCTCTCTTTTAGGAACAACTCAAGATCTGTTAGGAACAATTCAAGCTATAATCTCCCCATATACTCACTGGCCCACTGGTCCAATGCAGACATTCCCATACAGAAGTTATATCCTCACCTCATTTCTTCCAAAATCCTGCCGAAATCAATGGGAATTTGGCATAAGAAAATATTACAACATCTCACATCATAATCATCATGTTACAGCATGTCAGACTAACATGACAATAAATGGCTGAGTGGAAGGAAACAGCAGTTTAAACTGACGTCAATATATAACCCTTATCACCACAAAGCAGTTTTACTAATTCCCGCAATGGTAATTCATTAATGGTAACATGTTAAAAAACACATAAATAGATGCATTAGCTAATTATGAAAGAATCACTTTCTTGTCTAGTTGCACGAAGAGCACAGAAATGATTTCCCAGCTCGTTAAGTTAGTAAATGAAAGAATAAAAAAAATGAAGCTGCGTGTGGCAGAAGCCAGTTAGTAGAGACAGACCTATGCCGCAGAGGTAGAGATTTCCCTGCCAGTATAAAGGTACGGCAAAAGCCCAGACAAAGGGAGGCAAAAACTGGAGGGTTTTTGCATGCAGTATATTAGCAGACGTGTACATGAACAGAAGAACGGATTTTTTTCTAATATTTGTCCCCAGCACTGTGTGCCTCTCAGCCTTTCAGGCATTAGGTCTTCACTGAGCTTGATGCTTTATGCCTTAATTCACACGAAGGACAGAGAGGAGTCAGACAAACAGCCGGGTAAGCGGAGATGCCCGTGCTGCCCCCCCAGTGCCAGGCTGTTGGTCTCTACCAGGGTGATGGCAAAGCCCAGCTCGAGTCTGGAGGGGAGCAACGAAGGGGCTGCGCAGCTGGGGGAGCTCTTCCCACAGCGCAGAGTGGCGCAGCCTGAGCCGGGGGCTTCGCTGGACGCGTCAGAGATGAGCAATGCATACTGGGGTTATTGGGCCATGAAGCCACATCCCAGTAATGAATTGAGAGATAACCGAGTGAGGAGAGGTCATGAAAATGAGAACAAGTAGCTTATGTTTGCTTCGACACAAAGAGGAGCTAATGGTGGAGCACTGGCAGGGGGATGAAGTACTCAGATTAAAGAACCAAATATTCGTTACTGAAATACTTTGAATGTATACGAGTGGAACAAGACGGGATTTGTCAAGGCCAGAGAGGAGGATGGTGTGTCCTTTCTCTACTCTGTCCCAGGCAGAAGTCCCTCTGAAAATGTGAAATGCTTGCGTTTTTTTCCCACTGAAACAGAACCTGCTGCATTGATCAGGGGTTACTGGGAGCTTCTGTTTACACAGAAACCCTGTGGCAGAGCACATACAGAACTAGGGTAAATGGGCAGTTATAATAAATATTTTGATTACAGCTAATTTGTTAGCTACAGCATACAAACACAGAAAACTAATTAAATGGGCCAAGATGCAGCTCACATAAGCAAAGTCAAGATACCAGGTGTTAGAAAGCAAACTGAGAAAGAATTGCCAGGTTTTATATTTTCCACGACTTAGAGAAACAAAACTGCTGATGATCTGATATGTTTCACAAAACTTGCTGTGAACAGCATGGCACAGAGGTTCAGGCAAACATGCTGTAACGAGGAGATGTAGAATGTAAAAATAATTAGTCAAGGTTTATGGAGCCTACCAGCTAAACACAGGACACTGAAATTATCAAAGACACTGTACAGGAGTATAACAATATGAAAGTGTCGTATGGCAGATGCAGAGAGCGGATCTGCAGGCCTTCATAGCACAACTAATATAACTTCATTGTCAGTTAGTCTTGTGATTAGTCATTGCAAGTACAGCAAAACACAGATAAAATAGTTTACTTGCACTGTATCATCCACTTCCTTATTTGTCTTATAAACTACTTTCTCCATTTCTGCTTTTAACACATTTTGAAAGAAAGACTTCTTGAAAGCCATTTATGGGACTCAGATGCTGTTTTTCCTTCAAACAAGTGGGCTCTGAATACCAAAATCACAGAAGTAGCTATGAAAGTGTCCGCCTTCATCTTTCCCTTGTCTTGCCATTAAAAATATTCTTTCCACATCGCCAGTAATTTTCATCAGCCAAGATCAGAGAATTCTGCACGCTGGGGAGGAAACACGGACAGTCACCTAAGCAGCAAACAATCACCACAAGCTCCTGGCAAGGCAGTTGTATTACCATACAGGTAGTGCAGTGAGTCAGAGAGTGCAAAATATGCACCTGCAGAAAGCTTTAGAGCAAACAGCCATCCCAGGGGAAGGTGAAGACTAATTAAAACTAGTGCTACAAAAAGATGTTACTGTTCTAACATGTGTTAGTATGAGCTAGTGCACGAGAGAGCAATAAAAGAAATGTCAAAGGAAGTGAGCAATCATGGAAAAGCCTGAGCTAAGGGATACAAAGACAAGTGTCTGGGGAAGCAGGGCAGAAGCTCTGTTTATAGCAAATAGAGTTCTCTAACAAATTAAAGGATGGGGGAAAGAACGTGCAGATGCGTCTCTCTGCAATGGGGACAAGGCATGATCAGTGCTTTCAGAGATAGATGCTCATATCTGAATGGATGACGTTGCCAAATGAGACCATTTGATTTGCGTATAATCATTGTCCAGGACATGGACTCACCTGTGTGTATCCACAGTCCAAGATAACTACTTCTCCGATATGGTTGGAACTGTGCTGGAAAAGGAAGGAGAAGACTTAGATTTCCAGCTCCTTACCCAAGGCTCAATCTGCAATCCCCAAATCACTCCCCAGTGCTGCTGGTCAGCTATACAACTCACACCGTGCCCACCTTTATTACAAACGTGACTTGGAAAGCCCTACCAACCCCCTTATGAGCGTGCAAGGCAGGGCTTCTCTCCTTGTTTCTACCCCTTCTGGCTCTGAGATCACCAAGGCAGCGGGCAGACATCTGCCTGGAAGACATAAATTCTCTAGCAAATATACCTTGATACCTGAAGGACTGAATTCATTCCTAGTTCACATCCATTATGATACAGAGCATAGCTGGATCTTTTATGAGAGACAGTTTTAGGTGGCAAAGTCATCTGGGTTACAACCAGTGTGCTGCAATCTGAAACCTAATGAGCACCTAACCCTTCCCATAAAGGAACAGAGAACTGGGAGTCCACCTTCTCCTCCTGTCCTCAGCCTCCTGGAAAAAGAAAAAAAAAAAAAATTCCTAAGTGCCTGAAACTGGGCAACATGCAGTGCCTTAGCCTCTGAAAGCAGTATGATAAATCCTTTCCCATCTGGTTGGTGTTCAGCTAATTAACTGACATGGTTGAAAATGAGCACCAGCTAATTGGAGCACTCTGATCTCCCTTTCCCTGGCAGGAATGAAATGGATTCCAGATGATCAGTGGTTCAACATTTCCCAATCAATCCCAATTCAATGGCATCAGTCCTGGACCAGCCTCCCAGCAACTAGCACACATCCTCACCTTGGGCTAGGAATCCAAAGAGCATCATTGGAAAGGGAAACTTGCTAAGTATCCTGAAACGGCAAACAGATGTGTGTAGTCTCCAATTCATATGATATACTGGAAAACGTGTCACCTGCAAATAATAAGATGCCAGCTGAGCTACAGGCATGCCTCTTCATCTGCATGCCGCTGCTGAGGAAAAGATGTTAAAGCATAAAAACCCCCTTGCATTACCTTAAGGACTTGCAGAGACCACCTGCACTGAGAAGTGTCCTGGCCCACCTGCCAGGCAAAGCAGCACAAGACATCTGCGGGCTTTTGGGACCAGTGGCTGGGCAGAGTCCCCGTGGTGCAGCCTGCCTGCCAGCCCAGCCCCACTCTCCTCCAGAACATCATGGCTATTCCCACAGCTACAGGGTTATAGAGAGACTCTCACTCCAGACAAGTGATTTGTGAACCCCAGCTGTCACATCTTGTTCCTG
Source organism: Calonectris borealis (assembly GCF_964195595.1). Classification (NCBI taxonomy): domain Eukaryota; kingdom Metazoa; phylum Chordata; class Aves; order Procellariiformes; family Procellariidae; genus Calonectris; species Calonectris borealis. Next base: position 3,765,435 of record NC_134321.1, on the reverse strand, counting down.
CAGGAAACTCCTTCCCTCGGACCTGCTGCCATCCAAGGATTTTATTTCTCCATCCTTTCCTGCTCCAGCTCCTGCTAGCATTCCTCTCCTGGGCTCCCAGTCCCTTTTCCCGCGACTTTCACAGTGACACTATCCACTCCCAAACACAAGGAATAGCTTTCAATGACAGCAAGAAATCCCTTAAATACTCTCCATATCTCCCAATGTATAGAATTAGTGGGACAGGTTAAACTGTGGCCACTGCCAGTGACGTCTCTGTCCTATGGTGGTCGTTTGCCCACAGATGGTTTCAACACCCACATCTCACAAAACACAAACAAGTAACAAAAATCACCTCCCCAAACACATAGGTGAGCAAAACTGTTTGTAAAAATACTTGCAGTAACACGAGCACCAAAATGCTATGAAGATCAGGCCAGATGTTGTGATTCAGCTCTATTGTGAATAATATTCCCCAGGATTTCCCCAAAATCTAGGGTTGAACATTGTAACGTCCATGTGAACATAATATACACAGAGATGTCCTTTAAAATATGACCGTATACAGCAATGAATGCTAAACCCAGTTATTTTCATATATGCAATTCTGTATAACACACGATGGGTTTTATTTTGTTCTCAATTGCAACACTGTAAAGCAGGGTTAAGTCCACTGAAGTCATTAGATGGGCTGCAATGAAACCGAGGTATGTGAGAACAGACTCGCTTCTAACGCAGGTTTTCTTTATTTCTCTGCAATATGAAATTTTAAAAATTCTCCTGGCATGTCATTTTCTGCTTTTTAGTGGATGTTAAAAAAAAAGTATATTTTCAGACTCAAACTATGATAATTTCAGGGATTTTTTTTTCTATTTTCATCTTAAATAACTAATTTCTAGCAAAATTAGATTAAAAACTGGATTAACTAAGAGGAGTTCTACAAGTCTGAGTTTTATTTCTGTGTTTATCAAGTTTGGAAATAAGAAAACATAAATAAAATATCTCCATGGGATGCTAATTCACTTCTCTTTCTTTAATACATGAAATACAGTTGTGGAATACAGATAATCTTCTAGCTAGAAACATCATTTAATATTTATTACTACACCATTTGGCTCTGCAGATGTAAGGAGGGTATCACTCCACTTCTTGATCTGTGATCTTTTAGGGTCCTGACCTCAGAATGTACCATCACTAAACAGCGGTGGACCAATATTTATTTTACCCCAGCAAGCAAAGTTCATTTTAAACCACATAAGTTTGGATGTTTCCCAGCCTCAGACTTTTGGAAGCACCAACACAAAGTTCATCTTTCTTCATTATAATACAAGCAAACAGCTTTGGGAAACCAGTTTAAGGAATTTCTTTCACTCTGGAAATGGGAGCCTTATCAAATTGGAAGAAACCCTGTGACCCTGCAAGGCCAGTCATGCCGAAATTGCCTCTGCAACAGCCTGCGCAGTGGTTTCTGTTTCCCAAAGGGCTGCATCAATCAGGCTATAAAGAGCTTTCCAATAGCTTCCAGAAGAAAGCAAATTTCACATTGTGATAAAAAAAGTAAACTATACGTTTCAGGAAAATGTAAGTGTGCTCCATTCTTAATAAGTACTGATACTTTCTGTGGATTTTATGCATGCTGAGTGATCTGGGTAGGTGGGTGATATCCTGTATTCTTCATGGATGTTAACTTGTCCTGGCTTAATGGGTTCAGCTCTGCTGTATGTATGTGTATAAATACACACATACATATATGAGTCATATCAGATTAACATAACTTAATGCAGTGTGATGTACCTATATGATAAGACTGATAATAGGTAGTGATTTTTAAGTACCGGTCACCTCTCTCCTTACTTTGTACACTTCAAAAAGTGACAGTTTAGAAGAGGTAAAAGCTACTTTTACAGTAGTCACCCTGGAGTTACTGCGTGCTCTGAATCTCTAATGCATTTTGAGTTGTGGTAATAAACTTAATACCATTAAGGGCCTGCTCCATCTCCCAAACGGATATGACACATGTCAAGGGAAGCATGTCAAAGGAAAAAAGACTGTTGATTTCAACAGCTTTTCAAAAGAAAACAGTGGGAGCTCTTGTGCACTGAACACTTTTGAAGATCCAGCCCCTTTGAGCAGCAGGAGTCTTAAATACGTGTGCCTTTATGCTCCCCTTCAGGTGGTAACACATCTTCCTTCTAGCACAGATGCTAATAGGAGGATATTTTTAAAAAAGAAGTCACCCCAAAGCTTGACTGTGTCTCTAGCAAAGATCTGTTGTTCAATAGCCACTTTGCCTGCCTTCATATTTATAAAACGAAAACAAAATGCACCAAGAATTACAAGATTCCAGGTGAGGACCAGTACTATAAAACGTCTTCACCTCCTCATTCCTACCAACACTAGGCAGAAACACATACTACACCTTCACTCACTGTTGTGGTTTAACCCAGCCAGCAACTAAACACCACACAGCCGCTCGCTCACTCCCCCCACCTCCAGTGAGGTGGGGGAGAGAATCGGGAGAGTAAAAGTAAGAAAACTCATGGGTTGAGATAAGAACAGTTTAACAAATGAAATAAAGTAAAAAAGCAGTAATAATAACAATAATAAAAAAAGAATGTATAAAGCAAGTGATGCACAATGCAATTGCTCACCACTCACTGACCAATGCCCAGCCAGTCCCTGAGCAGTGATTGCTGCCCCCCGGCCAACTCCCCCCCAGTTTATATACTGAGTATATAAACTGGAATGGAATACCCCATTGGCCAGTTGGGTCAGCTGTCCTGGTTATGCTCCCTCCCAGCTTCTTGTGCACCTGGCAGAGCATGGGAAGCTGAAAAGTCCTTGACTATACACACTACTTAGCAACAACTAAACCATCAGTGTGTTATCAACATTCTTCTCATACTAAATCCAAAACACAGCACTGTACCAGCTACTGGGAAGAAGATTAACTCTATCCCAGCCAAAACCAGGACACTCACATAAACACACTTAACTTACTATGGTCTGAGGATTTGTGGCATTTAGCCCTTGAATTTCTTTTCATCTGAAGAACTGAGCATACGGCACATCCCATCCACTCCGGGGCTCTGCAGATACCCATGGGGCAGCATGACCAGCAGATCCAGCCCACCACCCAAGCCAGTGGTCCTCCTTGGGCACCTGGGGACCGCTCTGTAGTGCCTCAGCACCATGCACGGAGGCACCCTCTGTACAGACCCCCTGAACTTGCGCCTCTTCTAACACAGTGAGCTCTTTAAACCAGGAAAGATGACCACCTTTCTTGAATCTGCTGCATGATACTGACTTTGGTCTTTTGGATATGTTAGCACCCAACCTTTGAAATATAAATGATAGGATGAATCCCAATTTAATCAACAGGTATAAACTATGCTGTTGGCATAGCAAAGCTTGGGGCAATAGTTGTTGCAACAGTATTGATATTATTGTGGGTGGTTGTGTGAACCGTAAACCAGTGCTGTTATTTCAGCCTCTAATTGCGCTGTCATTAAGCATAATGGTACATGAAAAGAAAAAGTATATTTCTATGACAAAAGGGTTAAAATTGTCTCATTGTGAATTTCCAACTCTGCACCCCAAAATGTTTATTTTCTTAAAATCAACAGCTAATTTACATGCCTGTCTGCTCATTTACAGACCAAGGGAATTGAAGCAATCCTTTACCTCCTTCCCATGGAAAAAAAAAAAAAATTAACTTTTTCCTCATTATTAGGTATTGGCAAGGCAGACACCAGCCAATCATCCTATGAAAAACATATCAGCACCCTCCCCCCAAAGTGAGGCAGCCTTACGTTGCCAGGTGACAGAAACAATGAGTTACCAACTATGCACAGCGTTCGCTACAGCCGGCAAACTACAGGCTATTTCTGTCCTATGCAGGAACCGAGCATCCAGGATCCCACCACATTCCTTTTATTTGATTTTTAAATTCTCATCAAGTACCACATGCTTTTGTCAGAAGAAGCAAGGATGGCAGGTTTGAAATCTGCAAGCAGATAAAGTAACTAAGACTGAAACAAAATGTCCTAAAGCTGTTGAAATAGAGGTTGATTCAGCTAGTGTCTCCAACCAGCGCTAACCCTGAGCCTACAAAGGGTCCACCCAAGCAGATTCAGCTGCTAAAATAGATAGACTTTCCAAAACACTATATATACTTAAAATACAGTCATTGCCAAGGCAGACCTGGTAACTGTAAAACACTACGTGCTGCACAACAGAAAATATAGGAGGTGAATACTGAAAGTTAGGACAGTACAGTAAACTTGACTTTTTTGAAGGAGCAACATGGGAAGTTTATAGTTGACACTGGGAGGAGATTTTTTCTAACAAAAAGTTAGAAACTTCAAAGTGTTTTACATTTTCAGAGGTATACACGTTCTTCAGTTACCTGTATCAAAAAACAATTCCTGGTTTCTCTTCACCTTAGCTCTTGCTTACCAAAGTTACACACATGCAAATATTTTTTTACTGCTTTAACACAAGTCATTTAATATTAGTAATCCCTTGGAGCGCTGATACCGTGAGCTGGTGAGGTGCAAACCCTGAACAAGAAACACAGAAAGCTAAGCAGAAAACAAAAGGCAGCAGATGGATTCAAACAGGGAGAGGGAGGGTGGGCAACGGGGGAAACCCTCTGCTTCCCTAATGACGTCTGTTGTTGGGGTGTGATCTCCCCCAGCCTGCCAGTGCTTCTGACCATGTGCTGCCCAGAACCGCACGCACTGATTCAGCTGCAGTGGGACCTTACACATATAGGAAGGGTTTATTTTCTCTCTACAGTGAGATTCCTCTATGAGCAGAAATCAGCAGTCTGTAAGCAAGATATCATTTCAAGCCATGTTTGGTTTGAAGTTTATCGTAACTTTATAACCATTTAGTATTATAATTTCTTCTATCTTTTGGTATGTGTTTTAGATTATTTTCCCATAGACATATAGGCTTGTATGTTTTTCGCTGTAGTATAACATCTGGACAAGGACTACAAAAAGTTATCTCCCCTGTTTTATGCTCAAATTCAGCATAAAAGGAATTCTGGGACAAGGCTATGTGCTCAGATCCTCCAAACTTCCATTTTCATGTGAAATGTTTCTTCACAGGTGCTACTTGCTCCCAAACAGATTAGGATGAGTGGAAAATGCTCAACATCCTTTAGGATATCTAGCATTCATACTGTTATATAATTAACTCTCGCTACCACCTGCATTTGTCTAATTCCAGCAAAAACAACTTTCTTGCCAGTGACCTCACTTTTGGAAGAGCGAAGAGCACAGTGACTCAGCCTGGGGGTAGGTGAGAGCAGTCACTCCAGCGCAAAATTGCTATGCTTTGTGTTGAAGATATTTATTAGTAATTGGATTGCCTCTGAAATTACTACAACAGTGGATAATCTACCCCCTAGAAAAAACCTGGATATTGTTTGCTTGCTCCTCTATAGCAAATGGAAAGAAGGTAATTATTATACATGCCAAATGCATCAGCCCTAACACGTGCATGTTCAAAGCACTCTGTGTGTCATTTATTTTTTTTTACAGTGGTTTGGAGAAGGAGCATCCTTTAGAGAGAAAGTCTGCAGAGGAGATATGAAACAAGTCCTTCTTATCTCACTTGCCCTAAAAAATCTCAACTGGTTTTAATTAAACTAAGCAGAGGGTGGCAATTTAGACTACTGGGAAAAAAGACCTTGTTCAAAAGGTACAACAGGTGATCAGCGTCCCTGCCTTGCATCAGCACGGCCCATACACAAGCTGAGGGCTATGTCTCCAGTTTGGCGGTGGATGGAATAAGCTGCAAGGATTGAATTTGGCCCTGAACTAATGTGGAATGTTATTCCACTTTTCAGAATGCATTGAGAAAGACTCTTTGTGCTCGTATCTTTTATTTTTATGCTTATCTTTTGGCAGAGGTGCTACAGAATACATGGCACAGCTGAGGAGATTTTCTGCAAGGACATTTTAAGCTCCCAGGTATGAAAGTTGCTCAAAGTATACTATTATTATTGCCCTTCAGGAAAAACATCTGTGAAAGCTCTGATTGCATTCACTTTAAGGCTTGCTGTTACATTTATAAACAGAACCATGGTGATTTGGGTTTCTCAGAAGCCAATTTTGCTGCTTATCTGTAAAAAAAAAAAACCAAACCCAAACCAAAACAAAAACCCCACACAATACAGAACAACAAGTACGTTTCAGAGGCATATCTTAAACAGTACAACTAGAAAAAGTTTCCCCATCTGCTACAATTCCATTAAATACTAAAATGTGGAATTTTCGAGATTGTGGTTTGGGTGGTAAAGGTTTAAGCAGTTCTGTTCACATTTACGGTTTGCATCCATCCAGGCATATGGGAATTGTTTATAGATGCCTGAAAAAAGGCTAAATTTATAAACATAGACATGTTAATTTTTATTAATGAGTCATATTGACACATAACCCTCTACTTGTGTATCACAGATTTCTGCGTACACAAACATCTTCTGATAGGGAAATATTTCATTATTAAACAGAAATTCATTTTAAAAGGTAACATCATAAAAATAGCTGCTAAGTATCTCTCACTGATATAAATCACGGTATTTTCAGCTTATGCCTGCCTTTATAATAATTTGAAATTAATATATTTCTTCAAGAATTAGCTCAGTATAAAAACTGAAAAAATCTTTACGAAATATGCTCTCTTTTGGTTTCAGTTACATCATGGAATACTCTGAAATGGTTAATTGGTCTCTTCATCAATGGATACACTGTGTTTTAAGCTTACTCCTACTTAGCACATCTTCACCCAGCTTGTTTGTAGTACAAACAGCACAATATGACATGCATAGAGGATAATTATGTTCAACTGTCATAATACTGCCAAGAATTACTTTTGACAAAAAGATAAGGTATTTTACACCTTTGCTGTCAGTGGAGGGCAAGGCATACCCTCAGAAGACATCATATGCACTAGGAGAATCTCTTAAGCCCAAGCGTTTGAACAAATGAACAACACTTGCACCTAGAAACTGAATCTCCACATGGGCAGATACTGATCTCCAAACTTGTGCTGATGATAATAATAGGGATTTATGCTTTTAAATAGAAAACTTGCACATGCGTGTCTGGTTAAGTTAGCATGTGTTTTGCAGATGGACGTATCATTTGGCACTTCAAAATTAGTGCTGGCAGTTAAAAGAGATTAACTCAGGTAGGTATGCATGTTGCAGATACGCCTGTGGTATTGAATTTTGCCAAAAAATCAGGACAGATGCAAGTTGCACTCAATCTCAGCTTTGCTTCTGACTATTTTTAAATGACGAATAAAATACGATATTCTATATAACAGGGGAAAAAATCCCAACTCAAAAAAATCCTGCCTGAAGTTATGAAGAACAGTCATAGTTCAGTGATGATAAGGACCTAAACAACTAAATGAACTTCTAATGCTCAACTAGCAAAATGAGTTCATTTCAGGATATAATCCTTTCAGGACTTCCTGGTAATTAAACGTAAAAATGAAATTGCCATCTTGATCCTTTATCTTTTTTCAAATATTCTTAAATTTTGGAAGTTTGACATTTCTTCCATTCTGTTTTAAATAAAAATAATTCAGAAATATGATTATATATTATGAGATACGGTTGGATATTCCATGTCATATAATGTAAGACCAAAGATACTGCAAGATACTGCAACAGAAACCAAGTATGGGAAAGGTTACGGAAACACATTTTTACGGAAACACATTTCTTTTTTTCCCTTCACGCTTCTGAATAGCTGAGACAGCCCCCGAAGCTCCCAAATCGTCAGAATTAAGGCAGGAAGGGAGATGCAGTCCTCTCAGGAGCTTTTGCGGCGTGAAGGCTGCTATGGCAAAAGCTGTCAGAGAGATGCAAGGTGAGCATGCACCTGCTGGCAACGTTTCCCCTGCAGAGATGCTAATTGCAAAGCAGAGATGGGAAGTAAGTGAAAGGAGTGTGTGCCTCAAGACAACAAAGAAATTATTAAAGAACGATATGATTAGTGGAGCTCTCCTTCCTGAAAATCTACCGAAAGACTCCAGATGTGAACAGGCTTGTTCTGTAGCCAGTGAGCTGAGCTCCGTCCTCCCAAAGCAACGCAGTCGGGATGGGAGTCAGAGATGAAAGGGATTGATCTTGATGCAATGACGGCTTTAAAGGACAAAATTGTGCTTTGTATTGGTAAGGAGGAGAACCAGGTTCAGTGAGTATACAACTTTGCAGATACCAGTATGTTATGCCCTTCGTCTACAGCAATTTCTATGCACCTTATTAAAAGCAAAATAGAGCAACAGTCTTGACAGTATTTTCCATCTCCTCTTTCTTTTGATACTTCATGCATCATTTGTACATTTTAATGCTAGAGGCAAAACTGGAAAGTCTATTTTCAGATTTTAGGGTATAAAAAGATACAAACCTTGTGATGTTACTCCCTGTGATAAAGGCATTTAAATCACAAATCCCATTATTTTATTGAATATCAGACTTCAATGCCGCAACAATCACTGGAAGACATTTCTTCCTCCTGCACCCTGTGTCTTTCTACATGCCCTGGCAAATAGCTTTCCACACTCTGTCGTCCATCAGATATACTGGAGGATGTGCCGGAAAGCTGCAATGCCCGCGTATGGATTCACTAAGCCTTAAGAAGAAGGTCTTACTGTTATCCAGTTATCTCAAATTACAATCCAATCCCAGCTAAGGTAAAGTGTAGATAGAGGTATTTATAATATCAAAAATAGATCACATTGTAACAAATGACATTGGTGAATAAATAAAAGAAACTGCTTTATCTCTCCTGAGGCCACATTAGAAAGTCATCTCCTGCACCTAACTTGCTAGTAAACAACTCTGCTTCAGAGAAGTGTATATTTCTTCCTCCTCCTCCTCCTCCTTTTGGTAGTGACGTTTCATTCTTCTGTAAACCATACACAATACCAACATCTGATACCAAAATACCAATGATACCAAAATTTGTCTACTCCTGATGCTTGAGAGAAAGCAGAGCCTGCAGCAACAGCCACTCTGCAGCATTAACAGGTTTGGGGCAATGGTTATTTCATCTCTTACAGTGCGCACTGGAACACATCCAAAGAGCCTTTTAAAATTATAATTGAAGTTTTATATATGTAATAACCTGACTACTGAAATGCGAATTAAAAATAATTACTATTGCTGTCATATATCTATCTTCTCTAGGCACGAGTTGTCCTACAGCATAACAACTGATATCTACTGGGGACTTGAGGGATCATTTCAGCTTTGATGCCTTATTTCTTCAGAAGAGGGGAGCAGGGGGAAAACAGGCTAGAGGAACATTTACCCCCTATTTCCATTTAGCCATTCAAGCTTAAAATCCTATTCCTGGCCTTACAGCAGTCTGCTCATGGAGCCCTTAAACATGTAACTGCAGATTCTCCCAGGACTGAGTATAGCAGTGTTCTTGTTTTCTCTTAAAATGCAGTGCAATCAACTGTATTTCACTGTTTATGTTCCCCCATCCATTTTAGTATTCTGTTTCAGATACAATGTGCTCAAGGAGGGATTTCCAAACTGTGTTACATCCCTCACCACTGGTGATACAGAATTACTTCAAAGCATTATGAAAAGGCTGATTGAATAGCTAAATTTCTCCTCAGACGTGCACGTGCCCTATGTATGGAGCCTGGCACTGCAGTAAAACAGGAATAAATTAAATCTGGTAATCCATGAGTGTTGATGATGCAGACTGAAAATGACAAATTTGTGGATTGTTGTGGCAGAGACCCCATCTGAAAGAGGAGGTAATGCCCATTCCCGAGCAGCAGGTAAGAAGCACATTTAGCTAACCTGATGCCACGTAGTTATCTAGAAGCCTTCACATTTGAGGAACAGAGATTGGGCACTAGTGTTTTGGCTGATTATCTAAAACACTTTGCCTTTCTGAACAACATCACTTTCATCTTTCCTGAATTCAGGAAATTAAATTGCAGAGTTGACACATAAACTCTATCTTTCCAAGAAAATGCCATCTGTATTACATGCTAAAATTAACCAAGGCTAATTGGTTGCCACACACAGAGCATGATATGCTCTGCTTGATAAAGTAACAAATGTATTAGTAGATTTAAACTGTTCCATTATTCTCTATTACAGAAAGTGTGCTCACCCTATTAAACCTATGGCATTAGAGCCGCACTACTGACTGCACAATGGGAAATGAAGAGCCTGCTCTTACATGTTGAATAAGGCGACCCAAGCTGGCCTCGAGAATCGTGGCTCAGAACTAACCCAAAGGAAACAAACCCATTTAAAATACAAATTCTGACCTTTCACTTCTCTTGGAAGTTATTTGTAAATAGAGCTCCATTTCTCTAAGTCTCACAGAAAGCCATGGATATCGAATAGTACATCTTTTGTATTGATTTGTGCTTCCTACAAAAACACCATTATTTTTCTTCAGATCCTTTATGTAGAATGAGCCTGGTCACTACCAGAGCTTCACAGCTGGAGAATTAGGACACTGTAATCAGTTATTTCCCCTTTTCTGGATAAGACAAGGAGAGAACCAGAGACAATGCAAAGAACAGTTCAAAGGAGTGAGCGCTTCGTGTGATTACCCCTTCTGCATCAGCACAGGAAGCTGCTAACATGGGAAATGGAGCCTTTGGTTCATCCCTAATCCCTTCAGCAGCCCATGAAGCAATCAAAGAAAACATCTACTTTCCCTAAAAAACACTTTCTCACAGGATTGCATGCTAGCACATTTGGTATAAAATAAGAGCGGATATGTGCATCTGTTACAGTAAAGAAATGCAACAGAACTTTTTAATATATTAAATGATGCTAAATTGGATAAAATTCCATTTTAATTTGAAATCCATTTGATATTAAAGGCAAGTTTAAGAACTTATTATCTAAGGTTTAATTGCATACATTATGTTTGTAGCCTTAGGTATTGCAGGTAGTTCTTTAATATTTCCTGCAATATATTGAGATCATGGAGCAATCATTTAATTCTGCTTCAAGAATGTTCCAGAGATAACTATGGGAAAGAAAATTTAGAAAATTCAAAAGTTTTGGCTGTTGAGTGAAAGACGCGTACACTTTTAAAGAGGCAAGACTCGGGTTATGCAAAACCCTCGCAACCTTTCCTTTAACAGCAATGGATTTGGTCCCATTTACAGGGAACTCTCAAAGTTTTAGTTGTAGTACATTGAAAGCAGATATCATTAGCACATTATTGAGTCCAGTCTTGACAGTCAGGTACCACATTGAAAATAGAAGTCCTTTCAAGCTGCAATATGGGTGTTTGGAACAATATCAGACATCTTCCTTCAAAGCTGTAAAATATCAAATGGGCCCAAACATTTAAATGGGGCAGCACCTTCCCTCTGCCTCGTATGGTGGAGGAGGTCTGTAGTATGAGTTGCAGCTGTGGAGAACCTCTGTCCTATGGCATATTAAGCAGAGGGTCTTGCAAGCATAGGCTAGGAAAAACCAGATTTCCAGTCTTGTGCCAAAAGAGCTGGAGATTTGGAAGGGAATAATGACTCCCCTTAGTTTCCTTGGCACCTGCCTTTCTATAAACATCAAGGTATCCAAAGTTACACAGTTTCAAGACACCAAAATTCACCAGTGTCTAAGGGGCTGTGTAAAGCCAGAACCATCTTCCCCATGATTCAGAAATCATGTCAAGTTGCTCAGTTCCAATTTGGGGACTGCGGTCTCCTTGGCTCCCCCTTGTAAATGCATTTTTTAAGGCCAGTGGGTTGATGTCTCACTCAAGTGGGTGAACACCTTCGTACACCACATAACACTGCTCACAGGGGACAAAAGAGGTCACATAGCTGAAGTGCTAAAGACGAGCAGTCAAGAATACCATTAGAAGATCTAAACCGCTTCACTCTCCCACTAAAACACACACACAGGACTTCTGCACATAGACAAGCTGGTGACATTTCTCCAGCCCAAATGCTTCTCACACCAATTGCTGTTGAACTACTACATGAGTGATCTGTGCCTTGCTGAAAATAATTTCATCTTTCCAGTCTCACTACATTACCCACTATAAGGAGTATTTGACTTTCAGCGAGACTTAGTCTCTTACAAGCCAGTTTTCTGAAATTAGTACTTAATAATGCAATTAATTTGCTAAATTGTTTAGGAACTTTTGAAAATACCAGATGGCTCCTACTTTTCTTTTTTTAACATATAAATTACTTTTTTTTAAAAAAAAAAACACCCTAATTTTCAGGTATTTTTGAAATCACCCAGAATTTCTACCCTGATTCAAATGTTACTATCTATGGTTTTCCTTCATCTTTAAGCAGGCAAATCCAGGAAGATGCACTCAAAGCATATTCCACATCTCACTTTGATACCCTCTGTATGACATAACTTGTGCAAACCCAAGCCTGATCAACACTAAAGCTGAATAGAACTGCAAGTAATACACAAACATTTCAAATTCATAAAAATGTCTTCCAGAAAAGGATTATATGGAACGATCATTTGATCCAGCACAGGAAACATAGTTCCTTATTTTCTTCAATGCACATGGAAGGACTGCTGAACTAGGGCTTCTGGTTTTGCTAAATGACCAGAGACCGTGATGGTCTAAAATTCAAGCCTGTGGAGGACCAGCACAGTATCTTTTCACTCCCTATCTTCAGTTCTTCTGATTATTTGATAGTGCTGTGTTTGCCAAATGTTTGTTTAACTTAGAATGTTTGCTTAATTAAAAGCAATCTTTGCAATGAAAATATACTGCCTGGTGTCTGTGTAGTTTATTGTGAATTGAGAAGAGGGGACGCAAGGAAGCCAAGCTAGGTTATTACAGAAATACTCTACCCTGAGCAAAAAAAAAAGATACAGAGTTTTCATTTTTTCTTCAATCATTTTAAATGAATGCAAACTTTTTTCCCTTGTAATTTAATTTTAAATTAGTCTAATCAGACATCTGCTAGAATCTGTCTGAATTAACAAAACTGAACACAAATCTGATATGAACACTCAAGTACTGCTTTCCTCAAATCGCATTAACTCACATGGACACTCTGTGGAACTAATTGAACATCCCTAGCACAATATTCTAGACTTTCTGATTTAACTTTATTATAGTCAGAAGAAATAACAGTATAAAAGGAAACATGTTGCTAAAGACTCAGCAGCATACAGTTCGGAAGTGGTTCAATGAAAGCAGGCTGCTTATCCTACTTCATTATCCTTATTATTGCTATTTTAAGATGGAAAGAGAATTTCCTCACAAGTCTGAAAAACAGTGTTTGTCTCAAAGGTCTTTGTTTTCTTTTGAATAGCAAGGTACAGTTTACTTCCTAGAATTCCATGGGAATTTTATTCTTGCCAATACAGGGAAATTTTGATATTGTGGCGATCTCTTCCTGTGACACATTATGGTTGCATTTTTCAGTGTTTACTAAAGGTTTTGAAATTGCTCTACAATGTTGAGGAGTATTCTGCTGAATCTGGACATATTCTGAACTAAACATCTGTTCCAAAACTCCTGAAATTATACAGGAGCTGCATTCAGTAACACAGGTGGCCTTTTCAGGTCTATGTTCCTGTCCCATTCGGTAAATAGGACTTTCGAAAACAGACCTTATCATCATGTTCCAGTATTTAAAGGGTGTCTACAAAGAAGATGGAGACTCCCTTTTTACAAGGACTCACATGGAAAAGACAAGGGGTAATGGGTACAAGTTACTCCTGGGGAGATTCTGATTGGACACAAGAGGAAAATTTTTCAGAATGAGAACAATCAACCATTGGGATAATCTCCCCAGGGAAGTGGTGGATTCCTTAACGCTGGCCACTTAAGATTCAGCTGGACAAGGTGCTGGGCCATCTTGTCTAGACTGTGCTTTTGCCAAGAAAACTTGGACCAGATGATCATTGAGATCCCTTCCCACCTGGTACTCCATGATTCTATGATTAAAAAAATTGAGGGACTTTTTTTTGTGTGTGTGTTTGTGGGGTTGATATTTGCACCAACATAATGATCATCTGAAAATCCCACTAATTTCAGCAGTCAAACTGCCAGTTTATATCTATATCAAGTGATACTTTAGAATTGGTTAATAAAAGGTTCTAAATAAAAAGAATAATAAGTTTCCTTACTTACTTTTTAACCAACAGGATTTTTTACCAAGACTTTTAAAGGTATCTAAGATTTCAACTTGCAAATTCTACAGGTAGAATAACCTCAAAATTCTGTGATATACGGTAAAAGAAGTATTTACCTAAGAGGTTTAAGCTCTTGCCATCTTTATCTACCACTGAGTGTTTCTGGGCTTTAGAGGATGAGCTAAAAGAGAAGCTTTCATTCTTGGGGTATTCCTATTCCTTGAGGTTACTGTTAAAGCTGTATAAGGAACAATTGTGAAGTTTTCATGAATTTTTCAGGTACCCATACCTCTATCATCTCTTAAAAAACAAAACCAAAAATATAGGCCAAATATCTCTTTTTCTATGAGTAATGGGAAACGGGAAAGAATCAATCATTGGCAAAGTAAAAGATGTTTAATATTGATTGTTCTTCTGAAGGATGAGGAAGCTTTTCTAATAGTCTTTGGGGGGCATGGGGGATAGCTTATAGATTTGTTTTCCTTTCTGTATTCCTAAAGGAATAAGGAAAAGATGAGGCTATGATAGATTATAATTCTGCAAGGAATGACTAATGAGTAACTGAACTACCTTTGTAGCAGTAGTGAAGGAAGTAATAACCAGAGTAATTGGGTTTATTGGGTTTCCGCTTAGCACACATCCAGTCCTCTCTTAAACATCCTGTCCCTTCAAATCACTTTTATGCTCTACGTCTTTCCTTTTATTTTTATTATGCCTGACTTGAGTTATTTCATGAAATTTGACCTTGTATTCTTAATCTCATCTACTTGTTCTGAATAGTTCATCTTCTTTATTTTCCTTCAATAACTGTTCTGTCAAACAGTCCACGTAAACATAACATCTTACTCTGTAATGCCAGCCCCTGTCTGACACAGAGTGGGTATACATTAATATAGGCCCAACAGCTCAATTTCTGCTTCTCAAAGAAACTGGCTAAAGAAATAATACTCTAGGATAAGTTTTGTAGAAGTGGCCCTCTTGCACAAATCACAATGGTAACTGTGTTAAAATTAATTACAACTTCCATTTTCTACTAAATGTTTATTTTTTAAACAGGTAGGAAACAAGTTATATACAAGTTATATATACAAGAAAAAATAGTTATTCTTTGCTATGATTTTTTTTCTAAAAGGCTTTTACACTCCTGCTGTGAAAATATCTCTCTGCAGAAATGTATTCGTGCAGGGAAAAAAATCCCACATTTCTTATTTCCTGTCAGTGACATTCCGTTTCCAATTCCCCAAGAGCAAACTAGACATTTCATTCAAGCCTAATGACACAGTAGCTGGTTGTTCCCTAAAGCTGGGTGGTTTGCATAGTGAATTTATTCCTCTTGCAATATTATGTCATGCTGTTTCAACAGGATCTCCCTTTGGGGAAGTGTTTTCAGACCCCACTCATGCTCCCAGCATATTTGGTACTTGTATTCACAGATTTCCCAGTGGTGGCTCATTTCACAGTCACTGCACAGGCATGGCTCATGGTTTCTTACTTCCACTACAGCTCTAGTCCCAGTTGACATCATTCCCTCTTGAGAAAAAACTGATCACCCAAAAGATGTTTGGTCTAACTATTATTGTGTCCCCCCCAAAAATAATTTCAATGCCTTGTATATCAGATAGACTGGCTCTACAACTGTGTCTCACTTTCCCTAAAAGAATCTGTGTCTTCCACCTTTATAAAAGGGGAACTGCATTGCTTACCTCCTTTCTGAAAGGCTGTGAGATGAACTGATGGAAAATATTGCTAGAAGAGCTAAACACCCTTTTGATACTCCGTTTGCTTCATGGGTTTATTTTCTCCGTATCTTTGTGCAAAGGAAAATAAATAAATTAATATGACATCCACACGAGGACTGACAATTGCCACTTGACCTTCTAGTTACAGACTATGCAAGGCCACTTAAATAAGGCAACCTGCAATTCGGTGAAGGAAGAGAAAGGTGCAAAGAGGATTTCAGAATGTTCATAGTGGTCACATTTGCTCTTCACCCTTTAAAGTGCAATTTCTTGAGATGAGCTCAGTTTCCATGCAACAAGATTTAGAAGGCAAATAGTCCTACAGTTTCTGTGTAATGGTTATGGAAATCTTATCTGAAAAGTTAGGCACCTTCTCCAGTTCATAGAATCATAGAATCATTAAGGTTGGAAAAGACCTTTAAGACCATCAAGTCCAACCATCAACCCAACACCACCATGCCCACTACACCATGTCCCTAAGCATCACATCTACACGTCTTTTAAATACTTCCAGGGATGGTGACTCCACCACTTCCCTGGGCAGCCTGTTCCAAGGCCTGACCACTCTTCCAGTAAAGAAATTTCTCCTAATGTCCAGTCTAAACCTCCCTTGGCGCAACTTGAGGCCATTTCCCCTCGTCCTATCGCTTGTTACTTGGGAGAAGAGACCAACACCCACCTCGCTACAACATCCTTTCAGAGCGCGATGAGGTCTCCCCTCAGCCTCCTCTTCTCCAGGTTAAACAGTCCCAGTTCCCTCAGCCGCTCCCCATCAGACTTGTTCTCCAGTCCCTTCACCAGCTTCGTTGCCCTTCTCTGGGCACACTCCAGCACCTCAATGTCCTTGTAGTGAGGGGCCCAAAACTGAACACAGTATTCGAGGTGCAGCCTCACCAGTGCTGTGTACAGGGGTACGATCCCCTCCCTACTCCTGCTGGCCACACTAGTTCTGATACAGGCCAGGATGCCATTGACCTTCTTGGCCACCTGAGCAAACTGCCGGCTCATGTTCAGCAGCTGTCAACCAGCACCCCCAGGTCCTTTTCCTCCGGGCAGCTTTCCAGCCACTCTTCCCCAAGCCTGTAGCATTGCCTGGGGTTGTTGTGGCCAAAGTGCAGGACCTGGCACTTGGCCTTGTTGAATCTCATACAGTTGGCCTCGGCCCATCGATTCAACTATAACGCATCTTGTTTCCAATCAGGCATAAGAATACACATTTGCATTTCCTACATAAAGGCATTTGAGATAGTTCATCCTCACTGAAACTATATAACAAACACATCACTGAGTCAGTCAACTATGACAATTCAGAGTTTTTTGAGGATTAGCATTGCTCTGGCTGTGCCTGCAACTGTGATGGCAATCATACTCTGACCCTATGCCAGATCTGATATATACCTCTGACAATTAAGCTATGTATGGTTTCCTGCAAATTAAGAATAAGAATTAATAGATAATATAGTAAAAACTTCCAACATATAGGCATTATGAGGAGGCTTAATTCATTCTAGAACATCACTTTGAAGTCAGTAGGTGCAAGGCAGGGCTCTGAACACAGGCTGGTGAAGCCCTGCTTCCCCAAGGAGTCCTAAAGGGGTCTCATTAGCATCAATTTCCCCATTACAGAATCTTCGGATGGGACATGAATTAACACTGGTTCTGTAGGTTTTCAAACATTTTGTGTTATATTTCAACAGTTATGTGCACATCATTAGACAGAGCAGAAAAAAAAAAGTATTTCTAACAGAGAAAAATTATATACTATGGAAGAGATTAATCAAGTCTCATATAATACAGAGTTTATTCAAGTTTTTATACTTTCTAGATTCACCGTAGCTATTCAATGAGTCTGGTCTTACAGTGGCCTTACTCCTTTATCCACTAAATCTTGATCTGAATCCCCTTTGCTTTGTGCACCAGCATCCTCCAACTCTGTTAATGGAAAGCCCTTGGCACTTTTCAAATCCACAGAATCTGGCTGCAGCAGAAATAATACGTACAAGAGTGGGTGCCTTCAGTTACAGAGAATAACCAGTGAAGGCAGGAAAAGGGACTGATGATAATAAGTATAATAGTAACCATATTAGGCCAATAGGGTCAACATCTAATCTTGCTGCAGTTTGAAAAAGGTTATTTTAATTCCAGTAATTGGCCCCAACCACCAGCAACAATTGATGTGCTGCCACTTTTATCTGCTTGCTGCTTGCCATGTTCATATGCAGCTGCACTGCAAGATGAACACAAATTGTGCTCAAGTCAATGAAAGTGATTGCTTCTGCTCACATTATTGATCAGTTGTGTTGCTTATACAAAGCTTCAGTCATTGTACCATCTCTAGCTTATTGAAGATGATTTGTCTGTAGGTACCACAGTATTCAGAAAGCCAGAGAACAGGTTAATTGTTATTATACTGGCGATCATTATCATGATTATTTTTCTTAATGACTCACATTTGTATGATGCTGATCATGCAGTTACCCTATGGCAGTCTACAAGCTTCACAAAAGGTTTTACAAACTATATTTCTGAGCCTGAAAGCATTATTATTATTTAGCGACTACTTGTAATGTGGCCTAGGGCCAAAAGAAAGACCAGGATTATCTTTAATAAGTGTTGTACAGTTTCTTTTTGATCACAGACAAAACATCATGTCTACCTAACTTTAAATACACAGACTGTTCAATGGGACCTACAGCCATACTGGATATGTGGGGTGTCACAGCTGGTGAGGGACGTGCCATAGATTTCCAGTTTACCAGCACCGTAACAGAAAATCAAGAAAGTTACCAAGAAGGGCTGCCACAGTTCGCAGGTGTTCATGGGCATAGGTCACAGCCACCCAAAGAACAACACGGTCACCATCTCAGGAGGTTCCTTTTCACTTTCAACTTCTCAGGGATTATAAAGCTCCTAACACACACATTCAGTAACTTTGTTAAATGGAGTGAACGCAATATAGAATTATGCTTTTGTGTGAATACTTGAGTTCCATGTCAGAAATATTGTTGTCATTAACATTTTATGGATTTCAATTCCTCAGCGGAAAAAAGTGAACAGAGAACCATGTACACCATGTTCCTTTTGGTGCCCCGGTAACCTCAGCCTGAACTAACTTGGTGCCATCACAGACATGTTCTTAGGTACCTGCATCTTCTGCTGGGATCTAGATTTTAGATCCTGTTCCAGGGAACACATTGTCTGTTACTTAACTTTTCTACTGCTTAGCACTAGAATAAAAAAAAAAACCAAACATGTTTAAGCACTTTTAAATTTGAGGCATTACCTTATGAAATGTGGAATAATAAATAACCATATTTTAGATCTATTATATTTAGATAAATTTTCCAGAACTATAATACCTCATGGAGAAAAACTTGATATATAATAATATGTAATAACAGAATAAGAGACTGAAACCAGGGTGTCTTGAAATTTAGGAAGCTCCACTGGACAGGGATTTGTCTGCCTTCATAGAAAGAGTTTCCAGCTAAGAATCATGTGCTGTTAAGTCCTGTCATTTAATAATTCAAAAATTTGAGCATTTGACTACCCTTTGTCCCACAAATAGAAACACAGGAGTTAGCAGCAGCCTCTTTGAGAATCCTGCCTTTTTCACAAGATTAGGACACCTCTAAATGTCTTTCCTTCCCAATGCTTTAACTTCACATTTGTGTGCTAAGGTGGAAGAAATTAATTACAGAGGTTTCAGTGGAGCTGAGAGCTTTTCACTGGAAAGCACCTTACTATCAGGTGTAAATAAAACAATCCAAGAATCTTGGACTCACTCCAGGAGTAATGCTTGTCTCCTTTCTTTATGGATACTCAGAGAGAGCTGCCCCCAGTCTCCAAAAAACATTTGAGGAAATTATTTTTTCCACCTGATTATTTGGCCAATTCCCCATAGCAGAGATAAGAACCACAGCATATGCATTTTGCAGATTACTGATTTTGGTTATCCTTGTACTCATAGAAAGGGACTCACTTGCTACAGGAGTATTTCAGTCTAAACAGCTGGAGTACTTTTTAACCACTTAAAAGAGAAATTAAATTAGAAAGTTCTGTTCAGCAAGGAGAAATTTAGCTCTCTATTTTCAAGTCACACATGAGATGACACAACTTTTTAATTTTACTTGTTAAACTCCTTCTTGCTGGCTTAGCTGAAAAAAGATGAAAAAAACCCCAAAACAAAAAAAACCCAACACCCCCCCCCCCCAAACACAAAAAACCAAACCCAAAAACCAACCAAACAAAACCAAAAAAACCCAAAGTGTGGATTTTGTTCCTTTTAAAAACAAACAAACAAAAAACTCTAAAAAACTCTAGCAACTGGCTAGGAACTCTGCCATGAACCCCTGCAATTTCATGGGTTTTGGAAGATATAAGATATAAGATATAAAGATATATATATAAAGAGATATATATATATATATAAAGATAAGATATATCTTCTTATAAAGATATAAGAATTGTTAGTGAAAAAGGTAGGTTTGTGTTGCTTCTATGCCATTTTCTAAGCTGTTTTTTTTTGAAATGTTGGGGTAAAAGATAGGATTTCCAACAAACTTAAAGTATTGATTTCTATGTTTAGAAGATGGGTCTAATCCAGGAGAAAACCTGACTAACTCCTCCATTGATTCTGAATAAGACCCATGAGCTGGTAACTACTCCCATGTATTAAAGAGAATAGAAGTTATTTCCAAGTTTTGGTAGTTAGCCAGTCCCCGGCGTTTCAGGGATTGGTGTTCAATTACTAAATTTGAAGCTGGTACCATCCTAGATCTGCTGCCTGGCAATCTGCTTTACATTACTCTGCAGCTAGCAGAATCAGTGCAAAGAGCAAAGCTGGGGTGTATTTGTACTGAAGTCCTGCAGCAAGGATGTCAACAAGAAGCTGCTGTTGGAATAACGTGACTGATCTGCACTAAACTTTTTGAGCCTGTATTACCTTAACTTCTGTGTTGCCCCCTGCCAAGTGCAGCTGATTTTGTCTGGTGGTGATTTTTCCTGATGGGGAGGTGGGGGGTGTCCCTGGATGCAAAGGGGGCCCACAGCAGCACACATCCCCCAGTGCAGCAACTGGGTGTGGACAGGCACACTGTCTGCCTTCTCCTGCACATCCTGACAGTATTTGCCAGCATTTTTCATTAATTAAGAGAAAATGGACTTACAGCAGCTATGCATTTCTTCAACTTTACAATGACTTTCAGAATGATTTGGCTAAATCTGGAACAAACAAGTACAGACAGGCATGTCTTTTTAGGAATTAATATCTACAGAAAAAAAGAAAAAAAACATGTTTACTAAAGCTCCTCTTCAGATCTGCTTCTGACTACAGCTATCAAGGCAAAATCCCAAACTCTTACCCATTCTGCAGGGTATATGAGAGAGTGGAAATGGAAAGATAAATTAAGTTATCACCTTTCTTTCACGTTTAACTGTGGGTTTGTTTGTTGTTTTCTGCCTAATTGAATGAAGATTAAAAAGCAAAATATGTCAGAAGCATTCACACCAATCAGTTGGGTAAATAAAGGTAACAAAAATGTATGTATTTTTCCTAATTACTACCATACTAACATTGGGGTTTGTCATCATTTCTGTTCCTTACTCAGATAAAGAGGAGCACTTTCCAAGCAGCAATGGATATTCTGTATTTCAGTCACATAAAACTTGGTTTGAATATGGTTTGGGTTTTCGATCAAAAGCTTAATTCATAAAATTAAATGGCTTATATGTTAGAAGGTGTGTTCAGTCTTGCAGTTCTTTATAAATTAACTGGGAATACAGTGGCTATTACAAGTTTCATATATAAATGTTCCAGGTCTGTTTTCTGAGGTCCAAGAGAAGGGAAAGGAGGAAGGTGCAATTATTAAAAAAACAAAAACGAAACAACAAACAAACCACAAAACCAACCAACCAAAAAAAAACCAAAAACCCCACACAAACCAAAAACAATGTGCTATTCAAAAAAACTGAACAGTTAAGAGCATTTTCGTGTCCTTTTCCAGAGGACTTTTTCCTAAAGGATGGAAGAAGGGGAGATATTATACAATTCCCTCCAATTCTCCAATTTTCACTCTTTATGTACCACATCCTCAGCTTGCATAAACTGGAATAGCTCTGATTTTGCAAGTTGACCTATATTAATTTTTGCTACCTCGAGTTTTGGCTGATTGGTCTGTTCTGGAGATCAGTACCGAACTCCTCATTGCTGTCCACACATTTTTGTGACGATACATTTGATTTTGTGTTGATTCTTCCCAGTGGGAGCCCTCTCTACCAGCAGACAGGCTGCGTCAGCATAGCTGGTGATGTTGAAATTGGGCCAAGGCTTTGCTCAAGGGGTAAATCACTGCATCGGTGGCTGCTCTTGCAAGCGGTATACCCTGCCCAGTCCTAGGCATGAAATGTGGGAAGGACATAGCAAGGACATACTTTTGTATCAGTGCCAGGAGGCAATTGACAGCTGGCAAAATATGAAAGAGTTGTTCTAAGGACTAGATTGGTTGTGGATTTTGCCCCAAGTCTCTTTATGGAATTGGAGTCTTATGAAAAAACAGACATGAAACAATCTTTGTCATTCAAAAGGGTAAGTTGTCTGATAGATCATGAAGATGATGGACAGTTATCTCCTCGGAAAAATCTGATGCCTGACAAAGCGATGGACATTGTGATTAACGACACGACCGGATTACAGCGGGTTAATGAGGTACGACTATGTCACTACATGAGCAAAATATCATTATGACTTTTTAGGCAGACAAATCGCAATTCTCCTCATATGCTACGTTTACAGTTTTTATTTTTGCAAGTGAAAACAGCCTTCAAAATGATTACAAGTTTTATCTGGCTACTCAAATTATACTTACAAATCATCTACAAGCTTTCCCTTTGGTCTTTAATTGAATTTGTAAAGCCAAATTTAGTTTCCACTTTTGATCATGCAACCATCATCTTTCAGTCTCTGTCCTCAGAACAATCCCTCAAGACCAACGAATGCTTTGTCTACATCACTATGACAAAAGCACACAAATAAGCAGAGATTCACAAGCTGTGCAAACGCAGGCTGTTCGCCCCGCTCAGTGCCCAGTCCTGCTTGCTCTGTCCCAGCTGCTCCCTGGCACAGAGGACCCACTAACTGCTGCTTTCCTACAGCAAACCATGATGGAAGGGATAACTTCCATTAAATAGGCAGGGGAAGCAACCAAACAGCTGGTAGAGGGTACAGACAAACCTTTGGTTTGGAGAGCGTTATGGTCCATCTCTGGTTACATTGGCATGTATAAAAATAAAGTCGCATTTATTTTCAATGAAGTTAAAATTAGCTGTAATTAACAAACTAGATATCTGCTTCTACTCTTCAGGCTGCTCAGTTTAACATTGGCTAAAAACTTTTAAATTATGCATAGCATGTGTACCTTTTTCTTCAGAAATAATATCAATATAATACAGCTTATACATGTGCTTAAAAGTGTTATAAGCTAAAGTTTGGTGCTGTTCTGAGGCTCAGTTCAGGTTATATTGTGATAAATATCTAAGTAGAACATAAGGCCCAGAATTTATTAAGCGAAATTAGGATGAAGTATATTATGATGCTTCAAAACAACAATCCCAGAAAGCACTCACAATAAAATGAGGTAGTTATCAGTAATATAAAACAGTTAGTGATTAAAGATTTAACACGTTGTCTTGGACTCACAATACAGCCATTCTAAAGATCAGTAACATCCTTGTAGGATTTGTAATTCCTTATGGAAAACATTGTAATTCACTTTGAAGAAGTTAGGCTCATTTGATCTTGATATCATTTCAAAGAATTTATTGAAGCTTATTAAAAGCAGAAGATAAGTATTTCTTTTGCCATGAAATCAGTGGTAGATTTTATGAAAAATAATGAAAAGTATTTTTTTGCAGAAACATAAAATCTAACAAGAACAACTATGAATTTAAGTGGAATTTAACAAAATATCTTTGGAATATGCCTTATCAATCAATGTGCTTCCAAAACAATCACGTTTGTCAGAGAGAAACAATAAATAATGCCTTAATTCACAGTCTAGAAACTTTTCTGTTAATATTAATATGCCTTTCCATTTACCATTCAGTATATCTATTATTTTCATCTGAAACCACTTAGAACTCTGGAAAAAAAATCTGAACCATAATTTTAACATAAAGCATATCAAGCATACAGATGCATATTTACATATAAGTTGAAGTTAAATTTCTTCCACATATTACAACAAGCTTGATTCTGTCACCTTTATTCAAAGTAAGTAATCATCTAAGCCTAATCTTCCAAGATATTGTGGCACTAAAAATGCAGAAAGGCACTCAGTAAGACTTTCAAAAACAGCTCCCTGATTAACTCATTTTAGCATCAGTGCTTTTATTTGAGTAATAAAAACTAAATAATTAAGGTAGACAGGCAACCACATATGCAAATAAACATGTCATAACAGTGCTCTAGATAGGTGTTATGCACCTAAGCTCCTTTGAAACTTCCATTTGACAGATCTTTATATTTAGGTGTATGACTACTTTGAAAATCTAGCTCTTAGGTTCATGAAAACATAGAAGCCAATCTGCAAAATAAAGATCACCCCTGACCATTGTAAAGATTTAATATATTAAAAGACTGTACTGTGCTCAGACACCAGAGTAAAAAGTATGTTAGCACCTGAAAAAATTAGAGACAAAAAACTGCAATTGAAAGCATAACTGTATTGTATCTTATTGTATTTTTAGGAAATTAAGAATTGATATATCACAGAGTTCAGAAAATTGGGAAGAACCGGAAGTGTTTCTGAATGAGAATAGTTCTGGATTTTTCCCACCAAATCTGACATATTCCAAGGTAAAAATACATTTTTTTTTTCTTTTTTAGGCCATTTGTTCTCTAAATATAAATAAAGTAATTGTTATTTTTACCAGTTGTGTCCTTCCTCCCCTACATTGCTGATACAGCCACAGCTGATGTAGAGGCTTTGCCTCCTGCGTATTTTCTAAGTGAGCCAGTAAACACTTTTTCTCAGATGTCTTGTTAGCCCCAAGAGCAGAAACTGGAGATGTCAAAGACTTTGGAAAAAGGACAAGCCAGTGCATTACCTTGAATCCCTACAGATCTGCCATAGGCCTTGCTTTGAGAGAGAAAGTGAGAGATTAGGGATAACAGAAATGATGGTTATGAAGGAATAATCCCTCTGGACGTTTGCTTTCCTGAAGCTTAAATCCCCCTCTGCCTCCCCCTCCAGGCTCAAAGCACTGAGGACTGGTTCAGCATCAGTTTCTGTAAATGAATGTTGTAGGGTGGAAGGAGCAAATCCTTCATTACTTTTTATGAGTAACTCATTTGGTGACCTTGAAGCAGTTACACAACCTTGTTTCACAATTTCACTGAGCCAGAAATGGGGGGGTGAAATGAGGACCACACTCAAAGCCAGCTGCTACAACTCATCTTGTCTTTGGTAGACTGATTGCACTACATGTTGCACATAGATTAGTTTGTCAGAGCAATCTGGTTTTGGTTACCAACTTGTAATTTGAAATTACAAAAATATTATTGTTTAAGGGAAATGTGAAATGACCAATGCAGGTTGTTGAAGTGTGATATTAATGCCACTTTGGTCCAAGTCGATATTATAAAATAAGATCTCTCAGGCTTTTGAGAAATGATTCATAGGAAGTAGTGAAGGGCAAACTCAAGTGCTTAGAAGCTGGCTCTGTGTTAGCTATAGAGCCGCAGCGGTGGATATAAACTTCACCAGATCTCTCTAGAGCTTCTGCATCTGTCAAATAGGTCTGAAGCTCATGAGAACGGCCACGCCTGGGATTACCCACCCTTCCTGCCTCTTGTCCAGCTGCCATCGCTTCCCAGGAGGAGCTCAAATTAGTCTGAAACTTAAGCATCTTCTTGTAACCAGAGTGCAACGGTGTGTGAACGTGATCACTGCCAAAATAAAACATCTGAATATTCTGAATAGAGGAAATTCAATCCAATCACATGTAATGTCTATCACTTGAAATTTCATTTACTCTGGCATTCTCAAGCACTAAGAATAGTCAAATCTGAACTATTATCTCCATTTTTCTGCCATCTTAATTTTGGGTATTTTGTGCCACAGTGAATAATTAGACATTACAATATTTTTAGACTCTGAAAAATAACATAACTCTTAGGCAATGGCATGAATATTTGCATATGGAAAAAAAGGACAGGTGCAGCTGGAGCATCACCTGCAGGTAGAAAAACTTGTGGCATCAATACCTTGAGAAATACTTCAAGTATTTTGCTAGGCCTGGCTGGTTCTAACTTTTTCATATTGAGCAGTCTTATAAAAGTCCTTCAAGGTAATAATTTTCCAAAGTACCATACTTAATCCAAGCCTTACTGAAATAATGCTTTTGCATGAACTAAATTCACAAAATCTCCTATGAAGACTTTTGATAATTTTGCAAAAGTGTACTTGAATGCTCGTAATTCAATGGCACCCTTGACTTGCCAACACTGATTATTCATTGATCACTCAGTGTGTCTTAATTTAAGGAGAGTCATAAGGATGAAGAGAGCTACCATTCAAGTCTCACTGTCACTGAGACAGCCGAGTTTCTCTACCACTATGCTGGCATTACTTAAAAATCAAAAAGAATGTGACGACAAGCAGTTAAAGCTTTTGTTTCTCTGGTTTGCTTGACCTTTTCATAGTTGGCTGAACATTAAGAGAAAACTCCACACTATATCAGGCAAAAGAATACACTGATGAAAGATACCGCCTGAAGCAATGGTACTCCTGCCTTTCCCCACTAGATGCATTTTTTGCTGTCAGTATACCTTACTCTACTTTTTTACGTATTCATTATAACCACTGCCCCGAAGTCACCAAATTTTAAATACCACGTGTTTTCATTTCAAAACCCAGAATAAATCTCAATTTATTCTTGAATACGGAGCTTCCAGTCTCCAGTCTTTGTCCTAAGTGAATAAATCAATTTCTATTTAAGTAGTAGTGTCTTTCTCTCGCGGTTTGAAACTGCAAGAATAGTTACACTTATTCTACACAGAAAAGAATTCACCTCATTGAGTACTTTATAGTCTTTGGTGCTGACTGGATCACTAATTTACTCTGTCAAATCAAATTAATCTTGTCTCAAAACTCACTCCGTTATGTTCAATGGATCAGAGATGAACTGCAAGTAATTCAATGGAAGGCCGTGTTCAGATTAAAGAGTGTATTACAGAAAAGCAGTTGAAGAAATTAATAGAATGAGTTTGGCTATGGGGAAAGATTTCCATTCAGAATTTACTTTCAGAGAAAGGCCTGGAGTTTTTCTGTTTTACTTCACAAATGTCCCATATTTACAAATCTTCAGTCATGCAGTTTATTTTTAATTATAAAATGGAACTGACACATCATAATATATATGTCCAAAAGAAGACCTGTCTTAATTGTACAGAAATCAATATACTCTTTTGAAATTACAAAATTAGCTAAGCCAAAGCTAAATCTTTTCTACAAATCCTCTTCTACAAACACTCAAATATGCCACTTTGGATGCAACACAGCTATTTCTATTCCAAACAGCTTACTGTTCTCAGATTGTTTTCTCTTTAGATCAGTAAAACGTAACAGAGTAAACAGAGAGGGTAAAAGAGACCAGCTGAGATGGATGCTGAATCATCCATTGATGCAAACAAGATCTTTGCATTATTTTTAACATGCTATCCCTACCAGCAAGCTTCATACTCTTAAAAATTCAAGCAAGAACTAAGAAGAGACACTGTTTTCTAAGTTCAGGGTTATCTAATTAAAAAGTTTACTTTTTCCTTTTTGAGGGATGAGACCTGAAACAAAGATGCACAATTAAAGCCTTATCTACTATGGTAAACCTACACTAATATTATGTAACAGAGCTTGCAGGATACAGATAAATGGCAAAGCAATGTTGGGCAGAACAGTCCTCAAGTTCCTTTTTATTAGTAACATTTAATGGCCTTTAGACTTTTGCAATGAATTAGATGCACCATGTCTGACACTTAAGAAATTAACATGACATAAATCATCTGTAAAAGACTTTTACTACAGTGACAACTGATTTCAGCTGTCTTCACTTGCAAGGAAGAAAATTAGTCTTTTGTGAGCAGCCCTGAAAGCACTGAGCAAGAACCATCCTTTTACATGAGAGCTGGGAATTTAGCAGGAGCACTCAACCCTTCGCAGAATCAGACCTTTAATTTTTATTCTGCAAGAGGAACTTGGAAGAATTTGCTTTAGCAGAATTTATAGAGATGTACTTTATATGCACAGTCCATAATACAGATGAATAGCACTAGATGTTTACGGTATATTTAAGTACACTCATGGGAACCATCCCAACTCAATTCTGTAATAATCAATTTTGTAATATATTTGCTGTGGGGGAGATGTTAATAGGCTGTTAAAACAGTCACTAGAAAAAAAAATTGTATCAACTTCATAAATCCTAAAGCATCTGATTTCAGTTTTATGTTTATTCCTTTCACTGAGATATCCAAAAGAAGAGTTAGATTCCCAGTAAATGTTTTATAGGTTACACTGTTTTATAGTCATAAAATGATGACACTTGGTAGTTAATTTTGTTTCATGAAGAAAAAAAAAAAGAAGCAACATTATACCTATATCACGTCCTCAGCTTAACTGCACATTCTATACTCATTGCTCTTTAAGGAATCATAACTTAAAGCCGGGATTTTCATTTGCCTCCCTCTTTCAAGTTTCCTTGAACAAAGCACTTCATCATTACGAACGTTATTATATGAGGGAGATTAGACCACGGGGTGGATTACCCTACTCAGGTCAGCAGAATCATTGCCCTTTACCCACGGTAATGGGGACGAGAGATGGCCCAGATACAGCAAGAAAACAGAAACATACAGAAACAAGGCAATGAGAACCTGTTCAATAGTTTCACCTTTGAAGAACTTTTATGCACATTTCTACCTATGCAAGGCAAATGCAACTTTAACCAGAAGCACACAGACAGGCAAGCATAAGCAGCAGGTTTGCCGTGACAAGGCTTGTGGCACGTGCTGAACCCAGGGATGATGGGAGGAAAGATCTACCTAATTCACAATTTCAGTAGCCACCTCAGGAAAACTAAGGTTTGTCTCCTTGTCCATTTACACCAGGTGAGGACTTGGCTTTTAGCTTACAGGTTTGGCTCAGGATGAATGAAACAGTGAGTGAAATACTATAAATGTACATTGCAGGCTTACATCATGCTCACAATACCTTATAAATTACACAGAAGGATTTTGACTATGCTGTTAGGTTTGTTTTTAAAATTCTTTCAGGTCTTTTTTTGCAGCGATACTTATAGATAACACATCTACATACATTGTACATTGTAAGTCACAGGTTTAGTCAGTGTAATGGAAGGATCCCTTGATCCCCAGATCATCCACTCCTTGCTTGTGTAACACTGCCCCCAAATCTAATGTTTGTGGCACTCTCCTCTTTCTCTGCAGAATCCTTTAAGATGTCTGATGAATTTAATTTCTTAGTTGTGAAGATTTAGAGCACATCATGCAATGCAAACCCAGGTGAACTTTGCAAAGCCTTCAAAGTCAGAAACTGCCAAGAGCCCTTGCACCCCTTTGCTCCCTACGGGAGACATACATACTACAATAAAAAGAAGAAAACAAAGCGATTCCACAGCCAAATGCCAATAAAACTCACTGAATCAGAGCTCACTACATCTGGAAACAGTAATGAATAAGAGAGAAGTGCTGCTAAAAGAGAAGGAAATTTGCAATAAAACACACTCCTTGTAGCCACATGGTCCAGTATCTCCTGGGGTGCCAGCTCCCTGTTTGTGGAGCTGTCACTTTCCAGTGAAACACCTTCTAAGCAAAAAGCTCTTCAATAATTTCCTTCCCTGTTCCCAAAGCATCTCAAAACACATTCAATGAGATTGTTTGCTTTCTGAGTTAATTGAAGGAATTGGTCTACAAGGAGGCAAGTCTAGCTAAAGAGGGTAACAGTCTTGCCTTTATTGTCTTCTACTATAGAGCTCTGCGAAGCTGCATTTTCTTCATCTCCTCTGCACACAGGTTCTTCCTTTTCTGTCTCATCACAGAGTAAGTAGTAGCTCCAGTGCTTTGACCAAAAGGATGCTAAGGGCACTGCTGCATTACTACATATTTTTAGTTCATTCCCCTTTGCATTGAGCTATGGCCATAACTGTCAGGGGATAACAAATTTAAATTATGATTCAGCCTCACTTCCATTTTGAGACACAATTTAGTTGGTTGGTTTTTGTTTTTTTTTTTTTTTCTTTGACTCCCTTTCAGTAGCCCTGTTTCCTTTCCCAGTTGCGCAGAAAGGTCGTACCACCTTCGGTGCCGCAGGTAATCCTGTGCCTGGCTGCTGGCTGTCTGCAGGCTCCTGGGCGGCGGTGTGATTTCCCAGCCGTGGGTGCTGGGAGGTCTGGCTTTCCTATCTCTGGCATATGCCTCTGTTCAGGGACAGCCACTTTGCTGCTACCTGATGCCATCTCCCAGCAAAGCATGACCAGGCCTCTGCCTGGACATTTTTACACCTTCCCCTCCCCTCACCAGATTGGGGATGCTGCAGCTGAGCCATTGCTGCATGGACCTCAAGTGTTCGGGCATCCCACCACACTTGTGTTTTGCAAGTTCTCTCTCCCTTGCATGCCTACACAAGGGAGAAATTATGGAAACTTTGGACTAATCTTCTCTCCTGAACACCAAAATGCTTGGTCACCACTCTAGAGAGAAATTTAAATATTTTTGGACAAGTTCGTTCCTTAAATACACATATTCTATTCCTACTTCTCTCAGTTTACATCAGGGGTAATCCTGAGCTACTTCCAATACAAACAAGCATAGCTTCTCCAAATTCAGACTGTGTCCTGTCTGCCTATCATAGGAAAACACCCAATATGGTTGAAATCAATGTTTATTTTTAAGGAAAGCAACAATAACTCCACAACCATCAAGGACTTCATGCAGTATTCATTATTAATAACTATTTGGGTCGGTAGTGACAGAAGAACACGCAACCTTCTTTGAAGCTACGAACTTCAGTCCCCCAAGCCAATATAAAAATCTCATTTAGGAGTGTTTGGCTGTGTGACGAATTGGGGGAACTTGTCTAAATATGATTTATGAATTCCATTGTGCTTTTATGAACTACCTGTACTGTTATATCTTGTGACTCTCTGTACTGTCTTATGACTATCCTTTATTGTATTTTGCCTTATGGTTCTTATGCTAAGGACACAAGAGAATAGTTTTGGTACATCTACTCTTAAATAATTGATAGTTAAGGACTACAAGTTGCTGAACAGACTTAATCTGGGGAGAACAAATGACTTATGACACTCTAGGTAAGCCAGTTTTCTCCAATTTCCTTGCAGAGACCTGGGATTTGAAAGGTTGTGCTTTACCCAGAAGCAAAACAAACAGATGAGATATTAGCCATATTTCTTAAAAAACACATAGTCTGAGTCACTCACTGAAGGCACTTGGAAAGGAAGTCCACTCAGCAAAGAGCATTTCTCACTTCTAAGCTGTGCTCGCTAACTTAGCGCAATACCGGGCTTCATAAATATGTGGGCTAGCTTCAGCCGAACTGTCTAGCAGTTCCTGTGCCCCTGAGCACCTGTGGCTTCCCCAGGAGAGCAGGTCTCCTCACGCTGATTGTGCTGCCATCTCATCCCAGCCACAGGACAGCCAAGGAGAGACCACCAGCCACCCCGCAGCACCTCCTTCTGCAGCGTGCACCCCGTCTGCTGGCGAGTTCTGAAGCTCACCCTGCCGTTCCCTCACGGCTGCTGCTCTTCCTGTTCTTCATGTGGGCATCTTAGCCACGGGCAGGGGCAGAAGGAATTCAGTCCTACTGAAGTCATGGCCTTTGAGAATCTAGCTTAGTTTGCACACTCTGAGCCTAATATAAGACATGCTTCAATAAAGTCCACTGTGTACCAAAACCTTCTGGTTTCTAAAATAATTTTTTCTACAGGATTCAGATCTGCAACTTAAGTTTCGTTAGCAAAGTCATAAGTGAATACGTTTTTCTAGAACAAAGTCAGAGCAGCAAAAAACCCCACAATAATCAGAAACTAATTTTGAACATCTGCAATCAAGAACATGTGTTTGCATATCTTTCATTTCCTAACTTGTCAAAGATACAGTCAGAGAAAGGCAAGAAAGATCCAGACAATATAACTGATAGAGCATAATGGTCCTTAAAAATTGCTCAAGTGCGATACTGCACTAGTTATATATATAGGGCTTCCATGGTTAAATAAACAAATAATATTTTATTGCTGACAATTTATACAGGATTTTATGTTCCTAACAAGATCTCTGAGCCTTACACTCAGCTCATGAAAGAGGATGAGCTGACAGTACAAAGGAGGAGCAGCAGCAGAAAACAGAGCATAAATGATAAAACAGAGTTTGAAGCCAAACAACAGTGGATGGTTTTGGCACAAGCGTCTCTGTGTAAACTTAGCCAGGAGCCTTTTAATTTCAGCATCTCTAACATCTTTATTTCCTTCTCTGTAATACGATCACTTTGCCTTTCAAAAAAAAAAAAAAGAAAACTCTGCTTACAGTTTAACTAGCTTCTGAAAAAAACAATTTTATTTTGAAAAGAGGTGGATTTCCTATCATACAAAACAGTAAGAAATCCTGAGTTTTAAGAGACATCCACAGACACAAGAGAGCCCCAGAGATGTAAACCAAAGACCAATATACTCAGCGGAGGAACTCCCACTGACTTCAACCCCATATAGAGCAGATAGGGGGTTTTGTCCGACTACTGTGACCTAACATTTTGCTCTAATTTTGCTTGGTCAGAGAACAAAACAGTTGACCTCTTGGAATGGATATGCCTGTCCACCAGGAGAAAGATGTTGCCATTGTAGAGAAGATGGATTTATCACTGCCATGTTGGAGAATGCTATACCACAGGCTTTTCAGGATGTCTCCTCTCTGTCCCCCTTCGTGCCATAAGACTCAGAAATTAATTTGAACTAACATACAATGCATAACATATGCAATGCCATTTTGCAGGCAGAAGCTTCAGTTCCTGCAGCTTCCATGTCATCATTTTATAACTCCAGAAACACTTCAGACCTAGCTCTGTGAAGCACTGAAATTGTTAAAAAAGCTAAATGAATAAAATACATACATGTGTAAATGAGTGACAAATAACATTAATTCCAGCAAGTTTTACTCTGGATAGGTTTATATTTTATATTGATTCATAAAAATGAAAGCTTTTTTAATGCCATGAAACAAAAATAAAAGGGCCCTTTTTTCAGCCATTGGGAACAGTAACAATCATTAGAAAGCAGATCTTTTTACCAAGAAATGTGTCTGCCCTAGTAGAAGAAAGGAGTGAACAAATATTGTCCAGTAAATGAGGTATGAACATATGCATTTTTAATGTTTTAAGTGTTTAGTAGGAGTTCAATTTTTTCCTTCTACTACAAGGAGAACTTATTGATATTTTTATACATTTTCATAAACTTTCTACCCTGTTCTGCCTGAACATAACAAATATTTCAAGAAAAAAATTAGTAGAAGGTAAACAAAAAGGGGTGGGCTGCTATTAGCCCAATTGATAACCTGAGCTAGATAAGAAATTTTAAATCCATAATTCTGGTGGGTTTTATTAGGTCAGCTGCAGCATTGCATTCCTGTGGGAGGACTGTAGGTGAGAGAATTACATTTATATTTATATTTGTGTTTTGTATAACAGGTAAACAAGAAAGGTCCCCAAAAATATAAAACCTATTTTCTTATAACAGTATGTTAACAACTAAACCAGCCAACAGCTCAAGGACTCTACATTTCAGTGAGGAAGCCAGCTGATAGCACTTGGATACTTTACCATTGAAAGCGTTACTTAAAATTATTCAGATAACCCACGCCAAAGATTCTACTTTTGAAATTAAAAGCCTCAAAATTTAAAAAATAAGTTCTATCAAGACAAGAATCTAAAAAGATTACTGCAAACACCTTTCAGATAATTTTATGAGTTCCACACAAAGAATTAAATTAGGATGTTTATTTTTAACAGTTCCTTTGTGTAGCAAAATTCAGAAAATGAAGTGGTAGAAAACTGAATATGAATAGCAAATAATGAAGATTGGAAAAGGACATAAAGACAGCTTTAATAGTCAGGGAACATTTAAAAATAGTAAGCTAAGACAGACATCTTCTGTATAAAAACCAACTCTATGCAGGGTGACATTGGCTCCCACTAGAAAGGGTGAGATATTCTGAAGCTATTTATAGTCTGTAAAATGACTGCAATTTTGAGACAATTTTAGGAGAAAGATCTGACAATGTTATTTTACAATGACTTTGTTTTGGTTGTGTCAAATAATTACTGCAGATATTACAACATGTCTGCTGTATGCTGGAACATTTCAGTTTCTGTGCTATTACTGAATACCTGCATTTTGATTTAGAGAGCAAATGGGATTTGTCAGAACTAAAAACAGTTATTCCTAAGAGAAACTGGAATATATAAAAGCAAGTTAATGAATGAACTACTGGGCAAGTACTACATTCACCTACAACTCAAACTAGTATGCGAGTTCTCTATTATAATAGAGAAGGAATAATGATTACATGTCCATGTAGCTAACATTAGTCAATCATATCCCAATGATACTGACTTACTGAAACAGAATTATCAAATTATTATTTATCGCTAAGGGCTGATTTTACTACTAAGTTCCAATACTATTTAGCCCAGAAGAGTAAGTTTTTCCTTTTAATTAAGATCCCATGATAGAAATTAGTAAATAACCCATCCTTTCACAACAGAATGTGAGCAGAGGCACTAAGGTCATTGGAAAAGATTTCCTTTTCTTTGCAATTTGAGAAATTATTAAAGTAAGCATGGGAAGAAGTATTCTGGCCTTTGTAAAGTTAATGGAGTTTTCATACTGACTTCATAGCACAATGGATAACTATGCCTCGAGCTCTAAGGTACGCTGAGCTTTTTGCCTCCCAGCACAAAGGGGAAGCAAACAGTGGCTGTCTCTCATGGTGCTGCGCTGCAAATGAGTGGAAATCTAGCCAGCCAGCTGAGCCTTTCTTTGGTCTGAAAATTCAGACCATCCTTTAGACTATCCTAATGAAAGCAGGTATGTCCATGCACAAAACATCTCCCATTTATCATGTCCCATCCAGGATCTTGCTGTAATTTTTGTGGCTGTAACTCATGTCCAGGAATCTGGTTCCATTCTGAAACCACTGAGCTGGCAATCAATTTCCCACTATTATTTGGGTTGAAAGCTAAACCTAAAAATGAAACTACTAATACATTACAAGTATGTACTAAATCTGTTAAGAAGGGGCTGACAGATCACATTAAAACATGCACCCTTAAGCTCTAGGTGGCATGGCAAGTGACTTGTGATACATGATACCATTATTGACCTTTGAATTGTACAATTTATAAGAAAGCAAAAACCAGAGGTTTCTGCCTTGCGTGTAAGCTAAACCAAAAGGGGAAAAGCTTCATGCTGACATTGTAAGAAAGTTGTCTGTAAAGCCTGCTAAAAGTTAATATTGTGCATGAATTCCCTGATATTAATTTAAAACCAAATCCTATCATTCTTTTGCTGCTTTCAATTTTTCCTCTCTATGTATTCCATACAGATGAGTCAATCGGCAGCTACTGTGATTTTGGTGTTATAACAGTTTTCACATATAAACACACTTCAGCTCTCTACTGAGGCTCCAGGACCTGCAGGATACACATCAATGCCTGAAAATCCTGCCACAGGATCTTTCTCATGGAATGGTCAATACTGGTTTGAAGGTAGAAATATTATCTGCAACATACAAATTCAGTTTACTACAATGAATATTTACTGGTAAAGTGAAAGAAAAAAGAATCAAGAATGACCTCTTGGAAAGTGGTTATGCTGCAGATAAGTTCAGGTCCCTTACAGCTGGTTTTGGCATGGGGAAACTTGCACAGAAAAAACAATCAATAAGCAATTTTTATGGATCTTCTCATTCTTTCCATTTATAACACACTAAGGACTGTGTTTTAATTCATGTTTCTCCACTAGTTGAGGCAAACCATCTGCTTTCAACAACAGACAAGCCATTTAGAGATTGTTCTTGGCACTGTTAGGATAGTGTATGCCATGGTGGGGAACCCAGTGTCCTAACCACCTTCTCCATAGGCTCAATTGACCATCACCAGGCCTGCTCATTATTTGCTTCTTCCTGGAGAAGCACATCAAAGAGAGGAGCCAAGCCAGAGAGGCTGTGCAGATGGCAAATTCATCGTGGCTGAGATCCAGAAGTCAAATGCGCAGTAGTACCAATAGCAGGGAATGCAACGTGGAACAGTTTCATAGACATTAAAAGTGGCATCAGTAGAACCAGCAGCATTCGCTAACAACAGTCTTTTGGATTAATCATTTTATAGAATGTAATTGTGATCTTGTTATGACTCCAAGGAAATAGAGAGGCATTTACTGAGAAATGCATTATAACAAAGAGTTCAGTTTTGGCTTATTTTTAACCTCAGAACACCAAACAGTGGGCAATTATCTCTGATCATATTTCAGACCTATGCCCAAAGATAGAATCCAAATGATTACTGATGCTGGACTTGATTCTGTTTCAGTTCACATTGATGTAAACTGGGAACAGCACCATCGAGTTTCATCAGTGAAAGACTAATAAAAGTATTATCAGAATCCAGTGTATGATTTAGAGTATATTTCGAATGCTGTGCACACTTATCCTGCCGGGTCACATTTTCAGCAGTAAACTGGTACATAGTCACTGAAATCAGGGAAGCCACAATAATTTTGACCAGTTGAGCCGATGGTCTGTATTCTCAGAAAACACTGATTTGAGAACATAATCTGAAAAGTTGATCACACTTCATTCTAGGGTGAAGCTCTGCTTCTGCTGAATTCCCTGTCTGCAGTGTTTTTACAGACCATTTTGAATTTTCTTGCTAGGTTTCCTGTTTTTTAAAACATAGTTTGCAAGCAGCTTGCAGATTTTTTTCTGACGGTGAAGCCAGAAAAAGAAAAGGATTGCAGAGAGAATTCTCTCAGATTGGTCTTCACTGGATTTAAAAGCCTTCAGGAAACATTTGAGGTAATCCAGAAAGATTGAAGAGTACAGATGTACCTCCCAGGATGCGAGGACTAATGCATGTAATAACTGTATTTCTTTAAAATGACTTTCTCAGGCAGAGTTAAAGGCATAGATGTAACTAAGGGATTGGACTCAGGCCAAGTTGTAATGGCTCTGCTGTTTATGTTTTTTCTCCTCCTCCCCCCCCCCCAACAGAAAGAGCAGAACAAGCATTTTGCTAAGAGATTTAAGGTTTGCTTTCACTCCCTCTCTTACTTAGACCTCCTGCCCCAAACATTCTTGGATCACACAAATCAAAAACTAAATTAACTAAAGCACAGCAAAAACAGAAAGCCCACTGCTCAGGCTATTTTTACT
Source organism: Calonectris borealis (assembly GCF_964195595.1). Classification (NCBI taxonomy): domain Eukaryota; kingdom Metazoa; phylum Chordata; class Aves; order Procellariiformes; family Procellariidae; genus Calonectris; species Calonectris borealis. The sequence continues at coordinate 3,728,066 of NC_134321.1, read as the reverse complement.
TTCTTTGTCTGCTAGGAAGAAAGGGAAGATAGATAAGACAAAGCATTCAATATTTTAGTATTAATATATCAAAGTAGGAAGAGTAAAAAATTATAGGTTATACAGAGCGCAATTTAGCAGCGGCCACTCTGTCACCAAGGTGACTGAGATTTGTCTTATATAGAAGTTATTTTCTTAACATTCTTATCAAGAGACCATGGAGCAGATTCTGAAAAGAGTGTTTTTATCTTTTTCTTGCTGCTCATCATATAAATACAGATTTTCCTGCTTATACATGAATCTTACCTGAAGAGACCAAAAAGGATACTGTATGCTACATCCATCCTCCTGCCCATGAAGGATAGCTCTCTGCTGTGCTTATCTGCACTCAAGAGGTGGTTAAAGGCTTAATTCATGCTGCCCTACAACCTCTCTTCAGTTCACACTTATGTCCAGTTATTAAACACATTTCTCCTTAGACGGCTATTATTAAGTACTTACACAGAGCTTAGAAGAAAGTTTTGGGGCCCTGTTCTGGATGTTTTAAATTGTTCAAGTGGTAACAGCAGCTGCTCCTGCCCCTCTCTCAGTAAATGCTGTCTGGAGACTACCCTCGTGCAAAGCACATCTTGCATCTTACAGAAAGGTAAACATGCCTCAGCCAGCACACAGATGGTAGAAAGGAAGGTGTGTGGCTTTCATGCCTCAGTACTTTATACATTTCTAGTCGTTAGGCCTTTTCCAGCCAACAACCTGTTATACCACCCTTTATAACACTAATTTACAGATACATTCCTCAAAAGCCTCAAATGCCTAGCACAGAAGGCTTTTGCTACTATTCGTATTCCAGTCTATACTAAGCCAGTACAGCAACAGGCCTTGAGCTTTGGCTGAGAGGACAGACCATTTTTTCTTCTACTCTTTTTAGCCGTGCTATTCCGGCTTATTTTCCAGTGCCTGCCCCTGGGCTAAGTTCTGCTTTTTGAAATCCATGCTGCAGAAAGCAAAATTTGGCCTCTTTCCATCATCTTACAAAGTAATTTTCAAGGTTAACCACAGGAAAGACAGATGAATTATGTGGAAACAATCATCTCCAAAGACCTTTCTTTAGGTGCTCTTCCCCATCCTGTCCATTTGCTCAGCATGCACTGTGGCAGTGGATGGACACAACACACTCTTGACCAGAAAATTAGTCAAAGAATTTAGATTTATGCAGTGCAATAGTAACTAGGTTCACAACAAGGCTTACATAGAGAAAATAAAGAAGAAAACTCAACTGCATTCCTGCCAAAATCTCTGGAAAACAAAAACAACCTTGTAATACAATCCTGTTTGTAAAAATGCTTCAGGGTGCCTATGTTCCAGAGCTGGGAGCATAATAAATTAACTTAAGTAGTGGATGCCTAGGACAAAACCCTGTGGGATACCTGAGCCAACCCAACAGGTGGAGAAATTGAAAACAAATTGATAGCCTTGGGACAGGAAATATTAGAACCAAGCAATTATAATGCCAGACTGTCTAGCATGAAAGGCAAGGAAAGCCAACAATGATTTGCATTGATATAGCATCATGAGTAGTGCCTGTCAGGTGATGTCCCAGAGCTTTTCACAGCAACAGAACATCATAGTACGCAACAGCTGAAGGTAGAAAGGAAAAAATCCCATAAAAATCCAGACCAAAACAACAAAAACAGGAGTATTTTTTTAAACCAGAAGAGAGTGGTTTCTGTCATGTGGGAGGAACGGGGCAGGCAGCTGATTTGAATGTATGCCTTCATACTATCTATGCTCTGACGAGCTCGGGTAAAGCGAGTTTCATTTCCCATGGTTTCCACAGCACCCCCGGAAATCAAAACTTGCACAATGGTTTTGTTCTCCAACACGAACAGATAAAGCAAAAGGAGGAGATCCCTTGCTACACATGCTGCTCCTTTTCCCTATTTTCCTTTTTTTACCTCTACACTCTTCCAACCTGCATGTTATCTAAATGCTGCTCTTTTGGCTCAGTGCAACAAAAGGGGATGGTAGACCTTTCATTTTAATTTTTGGTCTGTATTATCTGATGCAAACAGGCACTTGGGCCACTCTGCCTCTCCCCTGAAAGCTACATCTGAGATATAGATTCTGCAGAATCAACTCTTGACAGCTTTAAATTGTGACCTTTGGTTGAATACACCTTTCCTAGGAGCTGCTACAAATCTATAATTAACTGCAGCTCCAACATCACTGCCAGCTCTGTGCTGTTCTCCCTCAATTGTTAGACTCTCTGCTTATATGTGCATTATTAGCATTAAGATACAGAAAAATGCCACACTCCATAACTGGCTGCTCAAAGCCCTATTATAGCAGAGAAACGTGAGCACATGGAAAGTTTTCCCCTTCGCCCTGTAGGCTAGAGCAATCACAGAGCCTGTGTTTGAAATGGCGGGGGTACCACCTTATCTCTGAGCTCCTGGTGCACAACCCATCCCTACCTTGAAGGGAAGAGGTGGCCCTACAGTAGATAGGCAAGGAAATGGGATTAGAATGCACCATTTCAAGACATGATACATGCTGTTTTCTCTCCTAAGGAGCCAGGAGCTTTGCACAGGAACTGTGCATCTAAAGTTTTCCCAGGAAAATCTTCACAGATGTATTCGGAAGGCTTAATATTTTGAAAGCGGCTATCCAATAGAAAGTGCCAGAGAAGCACTCTCTATAATTACAATTTTACCACTTGAAAAGCTTGGCTATGTCATAGCAGTGGCTCAATTAAGTTGAAATGCAGGACTGCTCCTGATGGTGCAACGGTTGTGAATAATATCATAAAACATTTGCTAGTCTCCTGGAAACATGCTGATTATGGGCACAAAATACACTCTATTTCCTTTCTGAGCACTGAGGCTCAACACATTTACTTACATTTGGAATCAGGACAGCTAGTGTCTTTTTTAATACAACTTTGTCATTTATGCTTCATATCAAAATAGCTCTGCTACAGGCAGCACAGGAGTAGATGCTTTTGGGAGCCTGTTTACTTCCCAGAACAAAGTCTCAGGTAAAACTGCCATAGCTCTCCCTGACTGCTGCAAAATTCAAGGCACTTGTCTTTGTGGGACAATGGAGAACCAAATCGAAGGGTGCCAGGAAGCTCTTGGAGTACTGCTGATTAGATGACACTAATTAAAGAGGCCTGGGATCCAAATGATCCTACAGGAAGAAACTTGACTACAGACAAGACCTGATTTAACAGATTACTTCTGCAAGCCTTTCAAGACATTTTACCAGGCAACTTCATGCAGGAGTGCATGCAAAGACCAGATAAGCGTTTCTGGATAACAACCTAAATGCAAGAGCAATCACCTCATCTGCTGAGACAGGTGAATCAGGGCAAGGGAACAATTTAAAAATCATTCCCCATGATACACAGCTCCTTTACATAGACTGTGGAAGCATTGGATTCACCCTTTCCTACTCTCAAAGCACAAGCTAAAGACAACAGAAAGAATGTTCATGTAGTTGCTTGTCCATGTAAATAGCAGATTATTTTCTTGTCTTCTGAGCAATAGATAAAAACAGTGGTCAACTGTTTTTGTCAAACTTAAAATTTACCATTAGATTTTTTTTCTGGATTTTTACTAGATCTTTTTCCAGGATAGAGTGGCTACATATCCATGAACAAGTTAGAGGCTTTGATTGGAGAATATTTCCATCATAAATAAGGATTATTCCCTCATCATAGAGGGTAAAAATAAGCAAATACTGTGGACTTTCAGAGTAGGCCTTTAAGAAAATGTTGCCTCCAGCTGATTTCTTTAAGTATGCTCATTTTAACTGCATTATTTGCCATGCTATGTAGCTGTGATGCTTGGCTATTACCTCAGTAGAGTTGTCTGTACTTATACTCGGGAATATAGTAAAATTATACTTAGCATAAAATAAGAAGAGTTACATGAACTGTACACTCAATGCCAATATTATTCTTTAGGTCAAAGGCTCAGTGTCTCTCAATCTGGTTTCACACAAGGATACCTGAAGGTCATATGCACCATGCTAAACATTTCCTAACTCCAAAGGAGAACAGTGAGTGTGCTGTTCAGTAATCCCCCTAAACCAAATTTTTTGACAAAGATATACTTCATTTTGCATCCAAGTGCTAGCACAGTGTCACACAATCTTCTACACAGCAAAACCACCAGTTCTGACAGTTCAGGACAGTCTCTGAAAACAGAGATTCTTGCAGGCAGGACCCTGCATGAGATTTGCTGTTGCAGCTTAGTTTGGCATTGGCATTACCCTTGACAAGATATATCAGATAAAAATGTGCAAGTAGCCATTGGGTCTATAGTTTGCTGTAAGAGAAAGTACTGAACATGTTCATTTTGGCCACTCAGCTGGACAAGGGACCCTGGGGGAGCATAAGTACACATTAAGCTGCTGTAAGGAGATATAAATCTCCTTTGACTGGATAGCCACTAGCCATTAAGTGGCTACATAATAAATGTTAATCATTTTGGACCCGATTCAGGATTAAAAGAGTCAGACTTACTTTTGTGCTGTAAGTTGTGAAAGGCTGAGGATGCCCTGAAATTGATTGGTTCTGTGCAAGAGCCAAATGGATGCTGTAGTTTGAAGTAGGACGCATGCAGCCCAGAGCAGCAGTTACACCACTGTAACTGAGTTTCAAATGATACCTAGATCTTTCCTGAAACACACTGCTCAGTTTTCTACATTTCTGTATCACAGGTGATGTTTTAATCCCTTTACAGATTTATGTTTTAGTTGATTCAGTACTGTAAAGCTATCTTTAGGGCAAGTTATGAGCTCTTTCAGGGACAATAGCGTAGGAGAAATAGGAAGTGGTGGTGATTTGGACGTAGTGGGGCATGTTCTTCCTTCCTCCACCTCCTCATTCCCACGTGTGGCTACCTCTTCAGTCTTCTCTCTCGGATAACAGCTCTTTTGTCCTCTAAAGGACAAACGTATTGAAACAGTCAGGGAGCTGTGGAGAGCAGCTGAACGTCCATGCAATCACTTCCTAACTCTCATTTCCCAGCACAGGACACAACATCATGTAAAAGGATCTTTGTAGGCATTATCTATGCTGTTCTTGTCCAAGTTTAGCAGTTGCCAGTAGAGAATAGATTTACTAGTACTGCCTGTGGAAGCCGGGCTTTACCCCACCCAATTTGCATTTTGTTCCCTCTAACGGACCTGTATTTTAGGACACATGCTATATGCTTCAAAGCCTTTCAGAGCTGTCATGCCCAACACATGTCATAATCTCACCTTCTCCCAAAGTGAAAAGGCAAAGGCTATTCTGGCTAAATCCATAAGTTCTTTTTAGCTGGGAAACAATACCAAGTACAAATACGTGAGTCACCACCAGGGAGTCACTGACCAGCCTCTCTGGAGCTACCCACTTTTGCAGCATTGCCCTATACCAGTCCTTCTCTTCAAATGTTAAATTCCATTCATATTGCTTCCTTTTCTGCCATAATTATTCCAAATTTTTATGAAGCAGTAAGTGGCTAAGTACAAAAAAAATTCTCCTCCTGGGCTGTTATGCTTATAAAAATATGCAATTAAGATGACATTTTCATTCACTTCATTATTCACCTTACTTCTAGGATATAATCTATCTACAGCTTGAATTAGCTATCAGACCACTCTTTGGGTAGGACCTTCTTCATATTTCTACAGTGACAATCAGCTAAACTCGGTTAGTCTCTAAACACTACCTTTCTGCCTCTCATCAGTAATTCTACTGTTCTTGGTAACTTAGTTTCTTCATTTCAATTATTTTAAAGCCTTTATGCACAGTCTACCCAAAGGGAAGTGTGATGTTAATGTGAACAATGTATTTATAACCACTTTGCTTTAGCTTGGAAGTGACAAATACTCCTTGTTTCTAACATTCCCTCAAGCTTTCTGTAGACTGCGATTTCTTATTTTATATTTTAAAGCCTTAATCTCTGTTCTTTTACAGCTAACAATGAATCTCTATATATTATGCACAGACATGCACACATAAAATTGCCAGTCCAAAGCTGGAGGCAAAAAATTTAAATTTTATTGATAAATGACGCTAACTAGATTTGACATTTGACCAAACTTGTTAAAACAATCAGAATATTTGATATCATTAAACCTAATAAAGATGAAATATCCAGTATTACAAATTATACCATGCAGCCCAAGACTTATCTTCTGCATAATGATACTAAAGAAGACTGCGTTTATAAACTTTTAGCATGGTCTCAGAACATGGGCTTATGTCTAGACTAACAGCTACTGCAAACACATTTAAGGGCTAAAAATTAATTAAAGGTGCATAAACACATATTTTATACTGATTCTGGAATCTTGCAGCATTGAAAAAAATGTATAGGTTGGAATCATTCAAGAATCCACAGCCTTTTATTTTTTACTAAGATACTATATCTCACAAAAAACTCTGAAAAGAATCCATGAACATATTTCTATTATACAGGATCACATAGACAATGAAGAGGTCAAAGGACTTAACTAAACCAGGAATTTCCTGCAAAGGGTAGCAGGAAAATTAAGTATTGTTGCATGCCAGACAATGGATAATAGTTTGAATTAAAAAAAAAGTTATAGGTGTACACTGCAATCAAAGCTAGGAGGAAGAGACCAGAGCCAAGAGACTGGTGCCTACAGGCATACAGTTGGACCCATCAGCTGTTCGGTTATACAGAGAGAGAGAGAGAGAGAGAAAGAGTAGAAAAGAATAAAGATGAAAAATTACTTTTAAATGAGGCTGTAAAAGACTTGGCTAAACCACTGAACTTTATCACTTTCTTCTCTGAAACGAGATGGTGGCCAGGCCAAGATGATGGAGGTGACAGAATGAACAACTTCAGTGCTTTTGGTATAGTTTTGGTTTCCAAAACAAGATTTCCAATTCTTTGCCCCAGTGCACACTGGGGATGTTTGGACATTAACATCTATGCTGGATTTCCACTTCCTGCTAAAATTCAAAAGGAGGGTTTTTTTGTTTGTTTTGTTAGGGAAAAAAGCAATGTTCTTCCCAGCTGAACTAGGTAATATCTAAAGAAAGTAAACAGAACTAGAACGGCAGAGAAAACATCCCCTTGATTCTGATGCACTATTCCTAGAGAGGTCTGTAAGTTATCCAGGGAGGTGGCTGGAGGAGTAACGAAAGGCCTTGCTTATAAGCCTCTTGAGATAGATAGCATAAGATTCCTGAAGTCTTAACCATTTCAAGACCAACTTCCATGTGCTGCTAGTAGAAAACTTTGTACATCAGTTCCTCTGAATTAGAGACATTGGCCAGAGAAAACTAAGACCTAGAAAAACAGGAATGAGACTTAATCATAAAACCTGCCCAGAACTGGATTAACTCCAGAAGGGCTGAGCTAGACATTGGGGAAAGAGCCTGAACGGAGGCCAAAACAATATGATGCTGGTATAGTCTACACCTTTAAAGACAAACTACTCAATGCAGGACAATGTTGGAACCAGGAAGTCTGGAGAAGCTGAGCGGGTGGTGAGGAGATGGAGAGGGCTCTCTGGGTATGAGCAGGGACCTACCAAGTAGCAAAGCAGGCTTTTTACAGGCACAGCTTAGCTCTTTTCGCTCTACATAAGTACTTCCTTAGTTCTGGTTTCCTTTGCCTCAACCCTTTTACAAAATTTCATATTACAGAATAAATTTGCATGGAAACAAGGTCTTTTTTTATTGGAATTGTTGCAGGTTGCTTATCCCTTGCAAAAGTCATAATCCTTTCTTTGTCATCATCACCATTTTGCCACAACCAAATGCAATGTCACAAATGAGATTATGACTTCACATAGAAAACAAACATCTGGATCCAATGAATCCCTACGGAACAAAGCTCCTGTTTTCATGCAAATCAGTTCAGTAATAAAAATTAAGGAAAAACATAAATCCTCCAGAAATACACTGTGATGTATGAGCAGAATTCCCTCTAGACAGAGGGAATTGTAGTCATATGTTCCCATGCCACATCACCCGGTAGATTTCAAAAGAAAAGATCTATTTTCACAGAAGTGCGAAATCCTGGTAACTATACACATTAAAAGGTATCCATTTAAAACAGATTTGAGCCTTTTATTTGGTGACTGCTGCCAAAAGCTTTCTGTCTTATGACAGCCATCGCCACTGAATTTGAGCGATTTGCATGTAAAACTAATTGAAAAGAAAACATCTGGGATATTGGGGTTTTTTTGTTTGTTTTAAAAAAAAACACCTAAGCCACACCAAATATATTACCATGAAAAAGAAACATTCTGATGAAAATCTGAAATATGAATCTCTAGAAATTCTTTTGCACTTTTTACTAAACAGACATCCTTAAAATAAACCATATTTTTTATTTCTAAAAGTGTTAAGAAATGTTTCCTTTATATTTTTAGAGGTGGTTATTATGAAAGGGAATGGAAAGAGTTCCAACAGAAGTTTTCTTCAAACTATGTGTTTAAAAATTTTTCTGAAAAAAACCTTAAATACTTACCCCTGCATGTGTGTACGTACCATTGATTGAAAACCATTGTAAAACTACTGATTACCACTGTAAAATTATAGTAAAACGGTGGATGCAGGACTCACCTCCCAAGATTACTATTTCATGTGAGATGTTTCAGACGTGCTTGCCAGTGGAAAGCATATCAAAATGCTATCAACACACAATACCAATATTCATAACCTCAATTGGCCCAATGGATCATGCTAGCATATAGCTACAAGTGAAAGTTAATGAATGCACGTCTCTTCACAAATGTATACTAGATTTACAGTCTGTGCACACTCTTCCAAAGCTTCAGCTAGATCAGAGACAAACAGGGTATACAGGCAGCAAAAACCTGAGGTTGCTTTTTTTGTTGTTTTGAACAGAACTACTTGGCATCAAAAACCCCTGAATTTTCCATTTATTTTCAGTATTAAATTTATTGGAACGCTCCCAACATTTTCTGTGATGCAGCTCTAGCTCAGGTGCATTCACATGAGCAGTGGTGATGTAAACTAGTCTCAAAGAGAGATTAGTCCAAGTGCTCTCAAGGTGCTCCTGACTTACGCCGCATATAGAAGGCTAACATCATCTCCTGTGATCAAGGGCCTGTTACCAGTCTGAACATGCACAAAGGCAAACGTGGTGGTGGAATAATACAAATATGCACATCACATAGAAAGTTGTCCAATTTATCTACACTAAAAAGGCTGACTGTAAAACAATAATCTATGTAGCAAGTTTGCAAGCTTGTATTCACCATTTACCAGCCTGCAAGTACATACAAAGGAGCCAAGTCCTGCATAATCAGTGTGCCCCTGGAATTTGCTCACAACAACGTTCTCTTTTCTCACTTTGACAATTCTCATTAACGACTGCCTTCCCTACATGCTACGGTGTGGAAAGGCCTATGCGACCTGCATGCTTATACACATAAGGAAAGCTCACTGCAGCCTGCAAAATTTAAATTCAGTACAAACGTTCATGGGAAGAGAAGGGAAGGAAAGAGAGAGGGAAGAGCATTTCAAAAAGCATTAAGGAGCTAGGCAAACAAAACTGTAATACATGAACCAATCTCTACAAAGAGCATTAGGATGTACTCGTTAAGATGGTCTGCCCATGGAAACAGTGTCCTTCAGTTTCTACTATTTTCTGTCTTAAACCTTACCTTCTCCAAGCAAAATTTTGAAAATTAAAAAGGAAGTTTTGACGTTTTTTTTCTTAATATCTCATATTTCTATTTTTGCTAATACTTAACATATTAATATCTAATAACATATTGTCAGCTATTCTCAAAAGATTCCGTAAAGTCCCAAAGGGCCAAAGGCTAAGTCAGGAAAACCAGGTACACAGCACACAGCACCATGGCACCATTCAGCTCACGCTTTATGCTGACTGAGAATTTGGCCAAATTTAAAAGTTTTAAGTAAGCAAGTCTCAGTTTTGGTTATTTCTCAATCTACTTGCATAACAGAGCACTGATAAATGAAACCATAAATTAAGAATAGCTGCTCTGAAAGGTGAGGACATAGCTCAATCAAACATGGAGGTCAGAGTTATGTTGATTGGACTTTAAAAAAAAAAACCAAAAACAAAAAAACACCACCAAAAAACCCACAAACCCACACTGGAATACCCTTTACCATCAATTTTTGCAAAACACCTTAATACTAGAATTATAATGAATTTATTTTCCTGTCATCCTCTCCAATTCTGTAAACTACCACTTAGAAACAGAAGACAGTGTATGCTCACTAAACCTTCCTCCAAGGTCCAGCTTGCGACGTGCACAGCTGAAAGCACTAGATACCTCTCTGTGATATGTTACCCCTGGCTCAGTTCCAGATTTCTCTGAAAAGAATCTCTCAAACGTTTCTCTCCTGAGTGCCTAATGGCTCTTTGCTAATACTTGCTTTTACTCCAGAAATGCCACTCCGCTGCACAGCTAATACTATCTGTTTCAATCATCCTCTAAAGCATATTTATTAAACTTCAGGGTGCCTGTTCAGAGTGTGACTTCCCACTGTGGCCAACTTTTGACTTTTTCTTACTGACCATTATAGACACCTGCATTCATTTTACAATGGTGCTATAGCTTGTACATATAATTGCTCTTGTTTTTAAATATTGATAATTCTTGGGAAAAAAAAAATAGATCATTAGTTCCCAAATGCTGAAATAAAAATTGCTGAGTGAGTACTTTTGCAGACGTGGCTCTTAAGTACCTCATCAGCAGGACCATGAAATTTAAGCTAGTCACAAGAATAAATGAGAGTTGGCCTCCGTCTGATCTAGAAGCCACTGAAACTTGTTCAAGTCAGAAGACTTGTGCTATGATGAATCCTCATTTGTATAGCCCCTCTTTTAACATATACAGAGCTGAATTTAGAAAATAGCTTAAGCAGTCAAGCAAAATAGCATGCTGCTACCAAATAAATAATAAGCAGTAAAGCATGCATTTTCATCTAAAAAAGAATGAGCAATAAGTGGTCAAAACATACCCAGAAAGCCAGGGATTTTTCTTGGTTCTTAAAGCACATGCCTTTCAGATGAAAGTCTGCTTAGACTCAAGAATGATTACTGCAAAAGAATATAGACTAGAATACTGTCCCTGAATGTTCTAATTTTATTATTAATAAATAGTATTTTCCTAAAGCAATCACCTGGTATTTTTTTAAAAAGCATTTATGCTGTATTTGTCACCAACGACAACTAATTCAAACTCAGACAGAACTTACTATTCAGATATTAACACTCTCCATTGATTAAATATCTTTTTAATGAATAAGAGTAATTGTTACTCTGACTTGCCCCCCCGCTTTTTTTTCCCCAGTGACTAATCTATTTTATGAACAATTTAGTTTTCTTCTTAAATGAATGCGAAATCTACATTTTCTATTTCATTGGTGTGAAAGGAAGAACACAGATCTGACAGTTCTTGATTTGACAGAAAAATACTGTGTTTTCTCAAGACCAACATACCCACAAACATAGATTATGTTTGGGAAAACCCTAATCAAAACTGCTATAAGTAACAACACATCTGTTCTTATTTACAGACATAAGAAGATACAAGCAACAGCTCCCAATCAAAAAGAAGTGACATTAAATTTGATTTACTCTTTGCAGGTTATAGAAGTAATTTTAAAGGCCACCCCCTCCCCATACACATGAACTCTCTCCTTACACACATGCTTTCTTTCAGAAAACTTTTAACTCTTTTTGGAGAAATATTTATTCTTTCCTTGGCCAAAATATTCTGTCCTTGACCAAAATCTTGTTAACGTTTTCCACTCAATGACTGCAGATATTGTTTATGCCTTTGAATTCAGGCTGCTTTACATTTTAAAGTGTTTTTGTGTACCTCATTAATTCAGGGGGTTCAAACCAAGGGTTAAAGGCTCCTCCAATTATGTTACAGCTTTACACAACTTGAAAGTATACATATAGGAATAAAGCACAAAAGCTATATTTAGAATCAAAAAATGAGCAAAAGGTGAGACAGTCAAAGTTAAAGATTATGTTTTTCAATCAGTCATCAGGCGAAGTGGCACAAATTGCAGGCAACTCAATATTACTGTTTTTTTTTAACCACAATACAGTGAAATACATGTTTCTGTTTGGTTCTCTGCAGTTACCTTTAACATCACAGGCTTTACTTTGTAGAACGCCCAGCTCACTTCACAGCTAGTGAAGTCCTATGCGATATGCAGCTGCTGTTACAATGGATACTAGCTACTTTCAGCTACATTAGCTTCAAACGACCAGACTTCATTGTCCAGTGCATTTGCAGAGGTTCATCCCTAGCCTTGAATTTAAATGCCATGTTTCAGAAATTATCTCTGAGTATGAAGCACATGAATACTTTGACTTTTTAAACTGCTGAGGGAATTTATTTAGTGCTTGGGACATAATCAGGGTATTTCTGGCTCAGAATTTGGACAAGCCATTGGATGTGGTGCTCATTAGAAGTTTTATGGTATTTTTAATGATCACCAATGATCAATGGTGGTTCTTATTCAAGGCACAGCTCCTCCAGCCACATCAAGTAACAGCTAGAAATCCACTGCTGCCCATTCCTCACCTGATTCAACACAATCGTACACAGACAGCATGAGTGAGGCAAAATTTGAAAACATACTTTAGAGTTTTTCTTGTTTTCCCACCAATATAATATGGTTAACTTCCAGTGACACAAGAATCCCTGGGGAAGGGAGTTGAAGATGTTTTGGAGATGCATACATTTAAGAATCAAAATAAACAGCAGTTACAAATGGTTGTAGAGTAGATATTATTGGCATATATGTTCCAATTTCTATTCGACCTCTTTGGAAAGGCACGACACATGCCACTGCCCCATCAACTGGGCATGTGTTTAGCTTTGAGTAATCCACAGAGTATTAGCTTTAGCCCACAAAATGCTGCATGGTTCCAAATCAAGTGGAAGCAAAGACCTTTACAATCCTAGTGGAAAGAAAAGCTGAGAGTTTTCAGAGTTTGGAGCCTGCAAAGAAGCTGAGCAACTCTGTTTAGACTCATTAGACAAATGCAGTCTCCCCAGAGACAGCCCTACATAGCAGTACATTAGGTCACAAATCCACATGAGACTGACAAGTGAATCACTCAAATTTATTTCAAGGTATGTAAATATTTGTGAGACTGGCAGGTATAGGAAAGTTATTTACCATAGACAGGAGGAGGAATTAAACAGCATGCCCGAAATGGTACCACAGCTTGCTGAGCAGGAGTTAATATGCTAAGCATTTGGTGCAGTAGGTAAAAATTGATAAGACACCTCTCTAGTGTTATTTTGCTCATCTCCTTATGGCAACTAACCTACAGAACCCGGGGGTCTTACCATCATGCTAGTCCTTCTTGGTATGCATGCACACCCTTATCCCAGCCCAAGGTCGTGGCATTCTCTGCAAACACCTTGCTCTGTTTTTCCAAGTGTGAAACCTATGGCTAGAAACACATCAAGACTTTTTGACAGCACATAACTTTCTACCTCCTCTCTGAGGAACACCCCTTCAGAACAAAAACGTAACATAGCTCACAGTGTCACTGGAGCTGTTGTAAAATGCACTTGGGCATTGTGAAGATTCATGCTTAACGCCTTCGTATAATTTGTGGGAATATGCTCAAAATCTCCACTGCATACTAATGATGTATTATGCAGAAGAGTGTGATTGTGTTAAGTAAAACATTTAGGAGGAAGAATGAGGAGCAGAAATATAAGCAAAGATCTTTCCACCTACCTATGATCACAAAATGTTAGTGAATGTGATGCTAGTTTCTGATCCAACATAGACTCTACATAACTCTGCAGGGATAGCCCTAGTTTCAAGGTTAGCTCATTCTTATGGCAGAGAGAATGATGGGCAGTCAGCGTACTCTAGCAGATAAAATACGAGAACTAGGACTCAAAGACCAAATTTGCCTGATTTCTGTGACCTCTTACATTTTGCCTAGCATTTCTTCCTGTATTTCTTGGTCTAACAAGACAGACAAACTTCACAGTATTGGAAGAGAATTACCATTTTTGTACTTTTTTTCCTGAGATATTAAGTTATAATTGCTGCTACTGGCTTTTAATAAAAGGCTAAAAGGCATATTCTTACGAACATGAGCCAGACAATGCATCCAAAGTTTCTTCTTTTGTCCCCCTCTCCTGGGCCACTCTACAGTCTCAGGAATTCCCATTTGGCCTTGGTCTTTGTGTAATGAGTTGGACAGTTAAGCGTCCTTCGACCATACCAGAAACTTGCATGGCTAGGGTGGGGAGCGGCACTGACCGTACTGGGAACTCCTGTTGCCTGGCCAAGGCAGGGAACAAGAGTAGGGATAATTCATCATCCCCGACAGCCTTGGAACATCCTTATCTGGATCATAACTTGAGTGGAACGGTACCATTGTTACTGGAATCTTAAGAATTCTGGTAACTACCGGACTGTGGCCAGGATGGAAATTTACGGATGACTAACGCCAATCAGCTTGCAACCCTATAAACAGCTGTCCTAAGTGAGGCCCTTTGAGCTCTCCTGGACCGCAGCGGGCTGTGGCCAGCATCTCCCTCTGAGTGGGAGCCTCTCAGAGCTCGAACTCTCAATTTGCGAAGTTTGGAGGACGGTTGCTGAAAGCTGACGACAGGATCTGGGCTGAAACCCTTCACTCCTTGAGGCTCAACCCTCACCCACTGAGAAATGCCAAGACATTTGAAGCAAATATTTCGCTGAACTCAAGGGGAATTTTTAACAGGTATACCTTTGTACATTTATATATATTTGTGTCTCTGTGTGTGAATTGATTAGGTGTCCAATAGCAAGTATAGTATAAATATTGCCATCTTGAATTTATACTAAAGTCACTATTGTGATTATAATAAATTCTATTGACTCACTTTGTAAATGTTAAATTAGTCAATAATTAAGTGCTGTTAAGATCTTGTGATCCACCTTAAAACTGTAAATGAACCTTAGACTGCTGCTAGACACATATAATCCCTTAGACATAAACCGTTGACCAAGTCTGGGACTAGGAGTGGATCCAGCCATACCTAAGCTCCATTGGGAGTTTAGAAAGCAAGGGCATCTACTCTGAACCTCATGACTCAGAGAGAAGGTGTCCTTACTCTTTATATTTCTTCCATTAGACATAAACCATTATCCAAGTTTGAGACTAAGATGGGATCTAGCCACACCTAAGCTCCATCAGGAGTTTAGAAAGCAAGTGGGTCTTCTCTGAACCTCGTGACTCAATGGGAGGGTCTCCCTTACCCTTTTGCATCTTCGGTCTCTGTATAAATCATTCTAGCTCAATTCTAACTCAATTTTTCCTTTGTATGTTTCATCCACGTAGTAAGACAGACCTTGCCATCGAACTTTGTTAAGTTTAAGTGCCATCGCACTTTTATAAATTCCTATTAAAATCACTTTTTGCTAACAACTTTGACGGTGTTTCCTTAAGCGATCTAACACTTAATTCATCCACAGCACTAGGTAGCTGAAATGCTGTAGGTAGCGAACACACTTAATTCATCCACAGCACTAGGTAGCTGAAATGCTGTAGGTAGCGAACACTATAAGCTTTTAGAAGAGGAGAACTAGGAAACAGCTTTTATTATTATAATAAATACCATTTGCATTCAGACAGCACTAAATACTGTCCACAAACATATGAAAATAAAGCCACTGGCTGAGAGAGCTTACAATGTAAAAGACAAGTTTTATTTACTTTTTAGAAACCTTTTGGTTCTTTTAAGCAGCAAAATATGATTTCATGATTATTACCTTATGCTGTCCTGACATTTACATTACCATACAGTGCTGAAAGCCAGAAAATACCAACTGTTCTGCAGAGGATTTTGTTCTCTGCAGGGTAAAAATCTATTAAATTGCATTCAGACCTGTAAAAAAACCTACACTCTTGGATTGCAAGATTGGGAGAGTTTTAAGTCCTGAACTCTATGTGGAGTAGCATATTACGGATCAATGAATGATGGTAGTTTGCAAAGGGCTAAACAGGTTTTATGAAGCCTCCTATTCAAAGGATAGATTGCATGTAGTTACGAACTGGGGGGCCAAGGGGCTGTGAATAAGTTACAAAATTTAAGATATATCCCTGCTCTCCTGTATCTATAAGGGTCAAGACATGAGCACTTCCTGGAAATGTGTGTATGTCTGTATAATGACCAAAAAGATTGCATTGTCCTATATTTGCATCATTTACTGAAATGTATAGAATGTGCCCATGAAACTAGAAGGTAAGGTGAGAGTCAGAGACTGGGACTTAATCCAAACCCCTTTATATCCTAAGGAAAGTCTCAACTTCAAGGGTCACCGAGAGCACTATTTCTATACAGAGATTTAATCAATCCCCTCCCTCCTTTTCCCCCCAACTTCACACCTTTTACAGCATCCATTGCTCACAACAGTGACATTTAGTAGGGACTGTGAAGGGCTTAGAGCAGCACTAATTTTTCCAATTCTCGCTGGACTGATGAATGGCTCCTATAAAAGGTTAAATCATCACTTATCCTGCCCCTTAGAATTGCAGTGCTTCCTAATCTAAACTGTGCCGTAAGCACTAAAAACACAAGGGAGAACAGTGTGAGTAACAACAGCTTTTACCTAATAGCAAAGGCAGCGTTCCCCAAAGCCCAATTGCCTTTACTTTACTCTGCCTTTAGCATGATGGTCTCTGGTTACCTCTCATCCAGACGAAGTGAAGACTGAGGCAGGAAAATGGATGGAACAAGTCAGTCACATGCTGCGTCTAAGGTTTGCCCTAACCTTCACTCATGACACTGGAAGTTTGCTATGACAATTGATTAGTTTCTTAGCTGATTACGAGGGCTCCAACATCCAGCTGCCTCCACAGGGTAACCACTGGGGACTCCACAGCACTACTCTATATTGCCAGAAGACAAGAGGACTCTCTCTGCACTAGAAAACTGGCAAGCAGCTGAGCTAGGAGGAGGACTTGGTTAGGCAACCTCTGCCACATGGTCAGTTCCATGGCAGCATCACTCTTTCAAAAGGATGTGGGCGAGTTTCAGCAGCCCAGTGTGCAGCCTGGATGCCACTCTTGAAGCAGCATTTGTAGATAAGGAGAGCTCTTTCTGTATTAATATGCTACCCTTAGTGTGAAGGAAGAGCTGGGCTGGGAGGCTTGTTCCCTGCGGACTTGATAGACCAAAAAGTCTAAATACAACATCACCTTGATACTTATCCTCCTGTTATCGGTGTAAGATTGTACCTACATATCATCAAGACACAACACAGCCAGGTAATGTGTGGCAGTTATCTTTAAATTCGAAAATAATTTAAAATTGTAGTCAGTCTCTACATTCAACCATGCTATGGTGAGTACAGCACAGCCTAATTATAGATAAAAATCATAAATTAAGAGGTCTCCTCTCCATTGACTGAAAAGGGAGCAAGAGTTTCCTTCAAAGATGATTCAGAACAGAAATTTTGTTTGTGCGCTCCGAATTGCCTATGAAGGAGTCCCGTCCCATCACTGTCTGCTCTGGCAATAGTGAGAAGTTATCATCTAGCCTCTATGTCTGTATCCATATCATCCACATCAAGCATCAGTATGACATCAGATTTGCTTGTCCTCTTTGTCTGTTGAATAATAATTAGTGGGACAGTCAGAACAATGAGTTTTGATGTTCCATTGTTTCCACAGGATCTCAGTCTAGATTGAGACCTTGAGGGAAATGGCTTAGTTTGTAATTTAAAAGCAATATAGGACTTCGTGAAAACAAGGATAAATGAAATTTTTCTGAAAATTAAATCCCTAAGTTAACAGAGAGAATGCCAGTTAACAGGTAAAGATGATTTATGTAATTAAAATACTCATTTACTATTAATAATCCTAATTTGCATGAGTATTAGGTCATTTTTATGTAATTAGAAGGTTTTTTTGTCAATTAAACTAATTGTTTTTCACACTAGGTGTAGATTGAATATTGATCTTTTTTATTCAGCTCACTTACATAAGCAAATTAGATCTAATTGAATCCTTACCACATCATTACTCAGTTATTGTAAGTTACAGAAAATATATTCTCTTGTAGAATAATGCTCTCTTTGTGGTATTGATGTTGAAAAGAGGCTAGTTAATTTAAGAACTTCAAACTATTTTTTCCATCTGTCAACTTAGTAGATACTTGCATCATACAGTATATCTTAACATACCAGTAGAGATCTACATGGATACAGGAAATGCCTGAAAGAATAGCTGTTTCTTTTGAAAAACAATTAGAAGAGTGGTCACTCAAGCGATGACTGCTCACACATACAAATAATGACATGACTTTTTAAATGCAGTAACATTACAGAATGAATTTGTTCTTTTGGCTTAAGAAAGATTAAAAAGAGAAAGAATTTCACAGTTTTAGGTTTGGGGGTTTTATGTTGGGTTCTTTTTGTTTGTTTGGGGTTTTTGTTTATTTTTTGTTTGGTTGGTTTGGTTTGTTTATTTTTTTTAAAGAGAAAGGAACACTTAAGTTGGGGCAAGGAAAGAAAATTACTTGTCATGTTTACTTGCAGCAAATTCTAGTCTCTCAGTAGCTTTACTAGGTGTTTGAGTTCACACCTGCTATTTTTATTATAATGGGATGGAAAAGTGACAAAATCTAGATTTACTTATACGTTTCTCCTCTGTGTGATCTATTTGTTACATATCAGCTCTTGAAGGAAGGCTGGAGATAAAAATCCAACAACTCCTATTAGAAACTTAAGAACTTTGGGTACAGGGCAAGGTGGATTGCCTCCATCAGAGAGGCTTAGTTTAATCCTCAGAGCACTTCCTACTAGAATGCTGTAGAGATGCAAAGTTTAATATTACTCAAGCCATACACTGGTTTTCATGGGTTTTTCTATTCATGCTGTTACTTCATTTCAAGCCCTGTATTTATAGTGCTTTATACTGTATACACTTCAAGTAAAACAAATTTTTTTTCCCCGCCAGCTTTTATCTCTATGCATAGATTTACAGATGATTTTTGTTATTGTTGTTTTTGCAGATTCTCAAAATGTAGAGCTGCTTTTGGTAGTAGGTATTGCAGCTAGCTATCCCATTTCTCTCTCTCTCCTTTAAACACTTTTTCTTTGTACTTTCAAAGGAGGTCTTTGACTCTGCAACAGCGACCAGAGTCCAATGGTTCCAACCCTGGTACACACCCTCCTCATCTCTCTCCATACACTGCTCATGCACACACCCTGCAATAGCCCTTCTCCTGACAGTACTACATGTTAAGTCCTGATTTAAACTGGTGCTGGTGTGTATTTAAGCAGCTTATGCACTACCCCTTTCTCATCATTCAATTTTCAAGTTTCTTGAAAGCTTGTACCCAGAGGTACATGGAAAGAATCCCAAATTGCCTCCATGGTATAGGAAGGTCTTCAAGTTTGTTCAATGTGAACAGGTATCTGAGAACGCAGTTCTTTGCGGATGTTGCTGTAGGGATCTATTCGCAGTCACATGAATCTCCAGCCTAAAGCTTGTACCACTTAAATGATTACAAGCCATTTCAATTTCAGTAGTGAAAGTCTCATGGTAGCTTGAAGGTACAAACTGCGTGGTCATACACATTTCCACCTCCTTCTGGTTCCCCATCCATGTAGTTCCCTCAAATACAGGATGGAAGGAAGTAGCCTACCTACAGTACCAACTATTTTTTCTAAGTAAAGCTGCTGGAATTGTGCTAGGCATCAACTGGCTAAAACTGTTATAGTCACACACTTCTTCAAAAACAGTTTACCCTTGCAAGATGGAATATGGACCACGTAGCCTCTGAACAGATTTGCTATTTCAAATGCATTATTTTCTTTTCCCAGCTTTTTTGCAGATTAAGCAAGATAATGAAAACTCAATTTTCATTAGAGTTTTTGATGTTTAAAAAACAACTACTCCCTGGTCACCAGGTCCTCAGGAAACCAGAGGCCTCACTACATATTGCTTCTAAAATTCACTCTCTAAATATTTTCTTACAGAGAGGAGTAATACAACTATTGCCTACGCAGACAGACATTATTTTCCTCCGACTATCTGCAATTTGATTGACTCATCACCTATAAAGTTCCAGCTATAAAACTGCTCTAGGAATAGTGGGTGTTGACCTGAAGGAGCTTTGAAAGGCCAATGTCACAGCTGCAAAATAAGAGGCCAACACAGGAAGAGGAAGACATTGAAACTGGGAAAATTCACCTTTTTTTTTGTATCACTCATATTCATGTATCAACTCATATAAGCAGAAAAGGGATGCATTAGGTCTTCTGCAACTAATTACTCTATTCTTGGGATGCAAAGGAAGATGTTGAACTCAGATGAGGAGGATCTTTTTCACCTGACTGGGAATCCCCCACCGAAACAGAGCTGATGAAGTTACGCCATATCACCACCCCATTCAGATTTCCACACCCAGGATAAAACGTATAACATCAGCATCAAGCCCCAGGTTGCTCATACCTTTCTCAGATTTGGTAATAAAAATGGTTTGTTTCTCATAGCACTGATTCAGAGTGGTTACAATCCGCAGAAGAGTGTGGCAAGGCTCATTAATGGAAGTATTTACCACCATAAGCATTTAGAGTAAGAAGGAACATCCACACTAAGGATGGCTACCCTGCAGTATGTTGCATATGCTTCAGAGAGGTATGAAAAAAAGTCTAGCTTGGACAGTGCTCGCAGCAACCTCCCTACCATGGTGTTTGGCCTCTGCTAGTATCTCAGCTACTGTGTTGAAGCTGCAATAGCCCCAGTCAGCCTCAAGTGTTTATTCAACTGTGGTGTTAATAAAATAGAGAAGTCTTCAAGATACATTCAAACTTGTTATTCCAGCAAAACTGTGAATATTTTGCAAAGGAAATCATACCTGCATTTCTTTTCTAATTCAGGTTAGAAGAAATCCTCCTGAAGAGAAGTCACTGCGAACAACAATATGTCTTAATGCAGTATAAATTGCTTTCCTTAAAAAATAAGAAATGAACAGTACTTAGGCTTGATGGATTGTTTGTCCTTTTCACTTGTTAAAATTCTCTGGTGTTAAAACTGGGCCATATGGAACATAGTTGTTGGTGTCAGAGCCCAGCTGCCAGCTGCCTACATTCTTATAGCAACTGCATCTGGATTTCTCATCACTCCAATTTCAGAGTTAAAAGAAAAAAATGTTAATTTCCAAAGAGAAAACACTTTTTCCCCCAAAAATTCAAGTAACTACAGTCTATCAAAGTCAAGGCAAAGGCACAGAATTCAACACAATTCTCCTCTGCCTGCTGAGCTGCCTTCACTAATCACATGGCCAGTACTTGCCCATTGCAGCTGTGAGGTGAAATCCATTCACTTTGGCAGTGCCATAGATGGCTTAGGTGAATGCATTTTATTGCTCAGTGAGGTAGAGCTAACAACACTTGCAAAATCAGTGATAGAAGCTCAGCTGGCAAGCAGTAACTTGTTAAACCACTATAAAACAGTCATGTTCAATCTTGTACCAAGAGCCCACACAACAAGGGGGGTGGGAAAAAAAAACCTCATAAGAACAAACAGTCTACCATCAGCTAAATATAACTACCTCAGCAAGATCATAGTTGGGGAAAACAGACTTCATGAGTACAATGCATCTGGTCAAGTTATTGAAAAAGCCACTATCTTTTTTTACATGTTCCCTAAGAAATGCAAGTATCTGAATATAGGCTTTTGATATAGATCTGCAGATTCTTATTAAATGTGCAAAGAAAGTATTCTACATCCCCAACTAAAACATCTAAAACCTCATTCAGATATTTAAGCCGATAAGGTTAATTTGTAGAAATATAATACTTCTCCTGAACACTGAGAACCATCCTCAAAACCAGCTTGGCTAAGTCTGATAAAACATGCTGTCAACGAGCTGCAAATATTTAAATTGTTCTAAAACATCTTAAACGTATCTATACTTAGGACACCAATTGTGCAATGCTTTTTTCCTTCTGTTTAATCAGAAGTAGAAATCGAGGGACCTCAAGGCCTGTGATGATGATGTAGACACTTATATGTAGGGCATTTTTCAGAATTAGGGAAATGCCTTCTTAAGGTACAGAGTAAATGCATAGCATAAGTACGCAGTGCGGAACAGAAAGCCACTCATTACTTAAAAGAACACTCACCTACCTGACAGCTTCAGGTTCACAATAAATTTATTCAATTTTGTTCACTGAGGACTACACTGACTGGGTTAGATACAATTCATCTGCAACATAATACCTTTTATATTCAACAGCTGAATGAGAAAGATTCCTTTGTTAGCAACATACAAAAGTGCTGTTAGTCACAAACAGCCCCACAGGTCAGGTTCTGGAAACTCCTTCTAACACCAACAAGATATACTTGGAGACACAAAGTATCTTAGGTATCTGTTTTGAGGGGCCAATGGATAAAAAAAAAAAAGTTAATTAGCATCTTGTAGACCATAAGTAAGATTTACTTCGTGACTTACCCTTAGTACGTTCAACTTTTAACGCATGCTTAATTTATACTCTAGACTGGAGCTTGCTAGCTACTTGCTTACTTTGACTACTATTTTCTAAAACTCAAATCTGGATATCCTATAGGTGTATGTATATAGGTATATAAAACAATGGCAACCATTTCACTATAGCCAGCTTAGACAGCTAAGGTGGTTTTATGTGCCAGTAAATAAATTTCAGCTTCTTCATTGTTATTTTGCTCCATAACATGGTTATTTTGCATATTTGAGAGCGCACAGTGAAAAAACATCTTAAGTCCACATTCTGATGCTCAGGAGGGATTGCATGTAGAGCAAGATCATGCTACTCACTGTCTTGAGCTATAGCTTCAAATGCCTTTCTACAGATCCCCAGAGTGAGAGGTAGGGAAGCTTCCTTCGAAATTCCTGGCCCTTTGCCTTTTCTTTACAGAAAGAACAAACTTTTGGTACCATTTGCTGCCAGCTAGCTTTGTTTCAGGCACACTGGAATTCTGAACATAGAGAGGAAGAAGGAGTCTCTGGGTAGTAAACACAAT
Source organism: Calonectris borealis (assembly GCF_964195595.1). Lineage (NCBI taxonomy): Eukaryota > Metazoa > Chordata > Aves > Procellariiformes > Procellariidae > Calonectris > Calonectris borealis. The sequence goes on along the minus strand of NC_134321.1, from coordinate 3,705,060 downwards.
ATCCAAAAAATAGGTATAATGTACATTTGGGACCATCTATAAACAGCTAATATTAGTTAGAGAGAATCAATGTTCAAGAATATTTCTAGAAAATCCTGTGGGATCTCTCTGTATCACTATAAATAAAATATAAAAACACTACCCAGCATACCATGGGTATTATTCAAATATTGGTGTAAATTAGAATTGAAGTATTCTATCTTTTTATTTCTCATAAATGCTAGACATTATCTTCTGGAAGATCATACAGCAAGGCCCAATCCACACTCCCCCAAGCATCTTTATATTTACCTCCACTAGAGTTACCATGCTAAAGTGGTACCAATAGATACTCATTTAAAATATTTCTTCCTAAAGTATTTTTTACCAACTCTTGACAGAGGAAAGTACTGCAACACAACATACAGTCAAATATACAAAGAAGAACTTTCTCCCTTCTTGAATTGTTTCCTTTGCACACACAAAGCCTTCTCTGGTACTAAGAGGAATCCCACTGCAGTTAATTAAAACAAGATAAAACAGCCCTTTATGAATCAACTTGCAATTTTCTTTTTGTTCTGTGAACAAAAGCAGAAATGTGAAGGAATGAAAAGTGTTAGAAGCTAGAAAACAGCATGATCATTCTTGTTCATAGAACAGGTTGAAGGTTTCAACAGGATAATCTTTCCTCAAGTGTCATATTTTGATGATCAGCAGGTAAAAATATTAAAGAAATTTTCACTTAGTCTTTGCTTTTATTAACATATAAACAGTACCCCGTTTCTCAGAATGTTTTGTTAATATCTGAAAACACCTAGAGTTTTTCAGTGGATTAATATTCAAGTTGATATTCTCCCTGAGGAATCAACATAAGTGGTAGAACCACAGTCTTTCTTGGCTTTCTGAATGAGAATATTTACATGCTTGTCTTTTGCTAGATAATCTTGTAAAATCTATCTACGCTGTATGAGGTATTTGCACAAAATCATTACCATCATAGTTAAAAATACAAAATTCCACCACCACCAATTCTCACTACTGCTAGCCATTGTTATTAGAGCCAACTAAAAATCCATGAAGGCTAAGAACTTAGTTTTGGGTTGACTTCAAACCTTGATAAATTTTGAAAGGTCCTGGCTAATTGAATTCTGGTCTACAAAACTCTTGCATTTTACAGCAGAGTGTTTAGAAGAGAAGAAACTCCTGGCTGACGTTACAAAATAATTTCATTCTGTATAATGTTCCTACCCTACCGCACTCAAACCTCCAAGGATATTCATTGGCCATAATTTCATTACAAAACCTACATTATGCACTTCTAACAGTCTCGATATATATAACAGAAGGATGATACACAATCAAGAACAATCTATTTGCTACACTTGGGAAGAGCAAGTAGTGTTAACTTTTAGGGCCTGACATTAAGTGTTCAAGCATGCACGTACCACCAAGTATCACACATTAAAAAGCACTCAACTCCATATATGACCTTTTCAAAGTAAAGACTCTTAGCATATCACCTAATGTTTTCAGTCTAATCCAAAGCATATTAAAAGCATGCTGCTCACCTTGAATGATGCTTAGCATTTTTGGAAAGCCTCACCAAGTACCTTCAGCTGCCACTGAAATCTCCAGGAGTTGCAGGCACTCAGCATTTTACACTAGACAAGCAGCCACCATGATCAAACACCTTCTGAAGTAATGTTTGTCTTTCCTGCTGTGACTCACTCATGTTCTACATCTGGCGTTCTAACCTTCCTGCTCCAAGAAATCCCTCTCTAGGGAACACCCTGACTCTGAGAATCAACTGACTGGCCCTTTTTTTAGTAGTTTCTTAATTTAGGTTCATTCTTCTTCCTGGAGGAGAAAAAGTTCCTCTGTTCTTTTTGCTTTCTGTGCTATTTCTCTAATGTATGTGTGTGTTATTACAATATCTTCCTAATATCATTATTTTTCCTGGCAAGGAAAAATCTGGCATCAACTTTAATACAAAGGTTTAGAAGCTCCTTTGGTTTATGGACAAATTCTCACTCCAGGTGAGAGGGAAAAAACCCACCATACCTAGTAGCATTTTGTCAGAAGACATATCTTCCATTACTCTCCTCTTTTCCCCTTGCTGTTACACTTAGGCTTGAATATAGATTAAGAATTAAAAGTGAAATGAACCCAGTAAAACATTCACCTGCAGATAGCAAACTCAGACAAAAAGAAAGCTTCACTAGCATTTTCTCCATGTCTTGCTCCCTTTTTCAATTTTAAAAAGTAAAATCTCCTGGAATGGTTTTTACAGTTTTTATGACTTTTGTAAGGCTTCTTCAATGACCCTTCCAGGTGATAAAAAGTACAATTAAAAACTATAGTTCCCTCAGTTAATTCATATTTTCTTCTTGTGGAACTAGCACGATCAGCTTTATAACCCAGATGATACACCTTTTCTGTGGACCACAATTAGGTTCCTAAAAGTTTCCTAAGCTCTTAAATTCATGCCTATTCCTTATAAAAGATTATTTGCAAGGGAGATGTCTTGTCTTTTAAAGGTAGAAATACTGAAAGAGACTACCCACTGTGTTTCAGTTATTAAATTAGCAAAAGAAGTGCTTGTGTTTGAACACTCAACTGTGAGTCAAGACTCACACAGCCATTATCCTGGTCTGGAGGTATATGACTCGCTCAGCCTCACCTCTCACACGTGGCTTGCAGTCAGACACCTTTTCACAGCTGTGCTGCATACAGTTATTGAAATGCTAACAGTCCCAAAGATAACAAAGCTGGTTTAGGATGTTATTTTAAGGAAAAATCTTGAGAGCATAGCAGCACGGGTCTACCTCAGAAACTACAAGGAAAGGTATTCAGACAAAGACTAGCGGCTCCCCTAATGCTGAAATGCGCTCTCAGTTACAGTTGTACAGTTAGAGTTGTACATAAGACAAAGGATCTAAAACTGTTAACATTTAAGTAGAGAGTGTCCAGATCAAGGGAACTCAAAGGTGACTTAAGTCACTGACCATCATTCCAGAGCAAAGCTCTGACAAGGACCAGGGCTGTGGTCAGGTTTAGATGCAGAGTTTTACTTGGCCTCACATCAGATCATGGAAGACAATGTTCACACTTTTCATATTTTTGCTCAAGCTTGAGCAAATATCTTTTGCTTTCTTAGGTGGGAGTTGAGATAGAATTGAAATCCTTTGGGTGGGCCTAGGAGAGCTCCAGGACCACCGCTTGCCACTAGATGCTGCATAAGTTTCTTAGAATAACAAACATGGTGTTATTTCAGTGCGTTATATGGACTTTTATCTTTTTCTTACAATGCAACCACTGTACCTTCACCGACTTTCTCATTACAGCCCCTTGCTTCTCTCTTCACTCCTGACTTCCCTTACACTGTTTGCACTTCTTTATTCTTGTTCTCTATCTGTGTATCAAAACTATTCTGTTGAAGAGCAAACATCTGAGAGTGAAGGGGTTTTTGGGTATGGGATGTGCTTTTTGATGCTCAAAGTGCAGCACAAAGAATTAAGATTAAAAGAAATGAGTGGTACAGTGGAGATTAGAGAGAGCAGAGAATGCTAAAGACACACAAAGAGTGCAGGAAAGCTAAAATCACTTCAAACATTAATATCTTTCTTTGTGCCATATTCACAAAAAGTATTCTGTATCTTAAGCTTGAATCTTTTATTCTTTTTATTTTATTTCAAGCAGTTCTCTGATAAGATGAACATCCAAACTTTTTAAAAATTAATGTTGTTATAAAGATATGGGTAAAAATATATCTTTCAGGAATATAATACCCTGTGAGGACTTCTGTTAAACCAATAGTTAGTGCCTGAAAAACACAGTCATGAGAGTTTTACTGCACAGGACCATTAGAGGGGGTGGGGAAACGGAGGCAGATATCATCTTGGAAATGTGATGAGACTACAAAGAAAAATGCTTTGCCTCTTTCCTTCATACTTCTTTTTCAAATAGTAGAGAAAGTTTTTACACACTACAACCACTAGTGGATGCTATGACACAGAGAGGAATATGCAATGAGACGTCTCCTTAAGGAAAGCAAAGCTGAAGGAAAGGTTTAGGGGTTATGGGTTTTTTTGTTTGGTTGGTTGATTTTGGTTTGTTTATTGGTTTGGGGGGGTTGTGGTTTTTTTTTATTCATACAACAAGGTTGAAGATTTTCATAAGTCTCCTGACAAGCTTTGCTTAGACCTTGTCCAGCTGTGCCTAGTTATGATCTATCCATTAAGTATACTGGAACCAGGAAAAACCTGATGAAAAGTACTTTAACCTCAAAAAACAAAGTAAAGAAAATTTAACCGAGATTATACAGAGTTTTGCAAAGAAACACCTAGAAAGTTAAGAACTTCAAGCTAAGATAGTTCAACTGTCATGTCTACATTCACTAGAGTTTTAAAGCAATTTCTGTCTTTGTTGCAGAAAGAACATGAAAGGGGATGCCAAAGCAGGCAAGTCTTTCCCAGGGGAAATGGGTACATTTCAGTGGATCCACTGTTCAGTACACAATATTAACATCCTCACAAGTTTCCAAGGAAAACATTATTTTCTCATAGGATGAAGGATGAATACCAATAAACTCCCAGAAGTGACATGTAAATATGGAAAGAAAGTATTTTCTTGCTTACCTCAAATTTATCTTCTCTGCTTCTGAAAACATAGTGAAGACATACCCGTTATTTGCCTGCCATGGAGCACAGTGAAGCAAATGTAATGTTTGAGGCAGAACATAGGCTTCAATTGATTCATCCCTTTAGCTTTTTCCCTTCAATTTTTGCCTGCACTTTTTAACGATTGCGCTTGTGTGACTATATGGAAGCACTTCAGGTCCTTAATGCCACACAAAAGGTTTGATTCATGCCATTTTACTATGGCCCATTTTCCTGCATCTGCCCCCTACTGTGTTCTTACGCAGATATAGAAATAAAAAGATCAGCTCCCCACCAGGCCAATTTTGTCACATCACAGCAGCCACCATAGCCCAGATGTTCAACTGGATGTTCTCAGTGCGGCTGGCTCCTACAGCTTTTCTCGGAGCTCTGGCCGACAGCCTCATCTGAAGGATTTCCAGAGCAATAATGGAAGTCTGACAAGACAAACTGCTAGTATTTGTAACTGGGCAGTAGCACAATCCAAATTCAAGAATTTCAGAACAAATAATACAAGTTTTGTCATCACAATATTACATTGGATGGTTTTTATCAAAGGCTAGCTGGCATGAAGAACAGCAGCCCCAATGGTGACTTGTCGGACCAGTATATTTGAATAAATAGGGCAGATCCACAACATAACTACCACCGACACAAAAAATACCAGTCATTTTTTACATCCCAAATCTGCACTTCAGCATTCCTTGTTTGCTTACAGATCTCCTTATGAATATATTATACACCTATTATGATAAAAGACTTAGCAGACTTTTTAAATACACTTGATTCTAACAAGAATTACATTTTATGGGCCTCATTGATCAATGAAAACATCACCAGGGAAGTCTCCCTCCTATAGACTGACGACTACCTGCATGCTGTCATCAGACACAGCATGTTAGCTTTTGCTCTCACGTTACCTGCACAGCCAACATAAGAAGGACATCTGGGGTCCCCAACGTAAGAAGGACATGGGCCTGTTGGAGCAAGTCCAGAGGAGGGCCACAAAGATGATCAGAGGGCTGGAGCACCTCTCCTATGAAGACAGATGGAGAGAGTTGGGGTTGTTGAGCCTGGAGAAGAGAAGGCTCTGGAGACACCTTATAGCAGCCTTCCAGCACCTGAAGGGAGCCTACAAGAAAGCTGGAGAGGGACTTTTTACAAGGGCATGTAGTGATAGGCCAAGGGGTAATGGCTTTAAACTGAAAGAGGGTAGATTTAGATTAGATATAAGGAAGAAATTCTTCACTATGAGGGTGGAACAGGTTGCCCAGAGAAGTTGTGGATGCCCCACCCCTGGAAGTGTTCAAGGCCAGGCTGGATGGGGCTTTGAGCAACCTGGTCTAGTGGAAGGTGACCCTGGCCATGGCAGGGGGGTTGGAACTAGATGATCTTTAAGGTCCTTCCAACCCAAACCGTTCTATGATTCTACGATTCTACAGGAGGCAATTGTGCACCTAGCCTTTATGCCAGATTTGCAGTTTGTACACAACTAGGTAGTTTCCTTAGTTTAGCTACTCCAGAATAATTCCCAGAATAAAAGTTGCATTATCAGAGCAGCTGAATGTATATGTGGGAATCATCACTGACTTCAAGCAGAAAAGCAACACACTAGATCAGGGACAAAACACAAAACTGAGCTACACAGCTGACACTCCAACAGTATAAAACACAGAGGGCATGACTGAAATAGATATCACATCATTATTATCACATTAGAGAGACCTACCTCATTAGGAATCCAAAGCTGCTGAGTATTAACTTATTAAGAGTCACACTTATAGTGGGAGGAAGGAGAAAATAAACTAAAGATTAAACAATCATATGACTTCTATCATGGCAGATGGTACTAAATTTTCTCTGGCCAGAGTCACTAAATCAAAACGTGCAACTTCCTCCAAGTTGAGTGGTTGATACACTGGGTCAGAACAAATGACAGGTTTGCAAGAGAAAAGATCAGAGGTGAATGCAAGGTGGACATTACAACTGAAACCTTAACATATTTCCAAACCAACATGACAGGAGCTATAAAATAAGCAGGAGAGCACCATAATTTTCTTTGGGCTGGCTTACACTGCATACCGTTATCCAAAGGAAAAAAAGAAACGGAAAAAATGAAAGAAAAAAAGACAGGCTTTTAAGGTGAACACTGATCTACAGTGTCTGTGAGTTTAAAAAGAATAATTAGAAAGAAAGATATAAAGCCTGCTTGGACCACTGTTAGGAAAAGGCACCCCTCCACCCCAACACATTGCAGCAGGCAAACTCCCTTCAAGCAAGCATTGTCATTAATCCCACATGGTTCTTACAATACATGCAACCTTGCCACTACTAAGAGTCGCTCCCAGATTTCCTTTGCTTAGATACAAAGAGAGACAGTTGTTCTCACCAGGCAAATATCAAGGTGGCAGTTTCCCTAGCAACAATAGCTTAAGAACTTTTTCCCCCCTTAATCATGCAAATTCTCACAATTCAGGAGACGTGCAGGAGAAAGGATTCAGTCTGAGCTTTATCACCAGAACACAGTTTATACAGCCACATGCATTCAGGAGTTTGCTACCCGAACAGTGTTAAGGGTATAGGTATTAACTAAGAGCCTAGTCCTGCAGCTTGACTCCTTTTGTTTTCTTCTTAAATAGCCTGTAAAGTCAATGCTTTACATGACTTTAGAGGACAGTAAAGGCCTGGGCTATTTTATATTCCTAACCATGTCTACACTTCTCATATTTTTCCTTAACTCTAAATCTAAATAATCGGCTTTGGCAATGAAGTTTTATATTGTTTAAATGGGGCAAACCCTGCTAAGATGCTTGTGTGTTTTATTAAAAAGTAAAACCCAGAGGTATAGAATGTCTATCCTACATCCAAAATTTAGAAGTTTCAAGACAGATATGAGAGCCTTGAAATTGTAGCTTGTAATTAGAACTAGCAGAGACTCTTTCATCCCATTAAGCATCACGTCCATCCTATTTTTCCAATATCATGAGATTATGTACTTCGTTAAGGCAATTACAGCATATTTATGAACAGTCCCCTGTCTCTCTGAGCATGGCTGTGGAATAGGGGTGGGGGGAAATCTTATTTCTAAATCTTCTTCTAAAGCTTTTTTCCTCTTTCTGTATTTTAAAATATTTTAATTAAATCCCTGGGCACAAGTGGATATGATTTAGAAGGCAATTCAGGTCTTTAGGCCTACACAGATGTCACTTAAAATCATCTTTGAAGGATGATTTCAGAAACAACTAAAGCACCATTAACGAGAGTAAATTGGAGGTACATGAGTAGCAACCACTATTATTTTGACAGCATTCAAGTTAAACAGCAGCTACAAGGAATGTCTGCCCATTAATGCTTAGCTGATCAGCATTCAGGAGAAGAACTCATTAGAATATCAGTCAAATTTTTTTAACTTTTTTCAATGAAAAACCTCAATACAATGAAGGATTTGCAAGATGCAGATAAAAACATGAATTTTCATAAAGCACTAAACATAGGGAATGAAACTGATTCACAAGGTTAAATGTGCCTACTGAGATCTTTTCACATGTGGCTATGCTCTATTGAATTATTTGCAAGAGGTGTTTGATGGTTCTTTCAGAAATGAATAGTATAGCAACCAGAATCTTGAAGTTAAGATGAAATATAAAACAAGATAAAATCCAGCTGCCATCAGGTTTCTTTGCAAACTGAAACTTGATTCAGTGGCATAAGAAGGACAGAGTTTTTCCACAGACTTTTGAGCAAACCTAGACCTAGGTCGGAGTCAACAGAGAGCAGCTTACTCTAGGAGGCAGCAAGGCTGCTCAGTCCTTGTGTACAAAACCCATGTTGTGGCAACTTCTGACGACCTCAGAGATGACTTATCCTCCATGACCCATCATGACAGACACCATCTAGCTGAATGCTCCAGGTGAACTTCTACATGCTCAGCTCTATCGGCAACCCTTTTACTCACCAGAGGCTTCAAAACGAGCTCACCATTTCAGAGCAACAGGAACCTGTCTTCTTGGATCATCATTTCCTGATAATGTCAGAATAGCCTCTGAGCTCTCCTAGATACAAGGGTAAAATCCCATCTAATAATTTCTTCTTCACGATGCCACTCATGCCCAGACACCATGGGGAAAGAAACAATATGATATCAGGAAGCAAGGGTGCAAGTTCTCATGGCAAAATCAACAAACTTAAAGTACCACAGCTCCCTTTCTTACTCTGAGCAGAGCAAGGCAGAGAGCAAGTGGCTGCTAAATACAAACAAATCCTCTTAGCATCAAGATTTGCAGCACCCCTTCAGCTCCATAAAAATGTACATCCGAGAGAACCACACACACAAAATTATTTTCAGGCTGTTATGATTCAAAGTGAGCACTTTTTAGCAAGCATCCCATTTTTTCAGTAGATGCTTCCCATAGTCTTTTATGCTTGTGTCAGCTGGGTCAGGTAGTATCAACGAGTCACAGAAGTCAGAAATAAAGAACAACTTACTCCAGTTTGCCTAAATGTGCAGAGGGTACAAAGCAGCGCAGAATCCACATAATTCTGTCATTTTGTGTTTGTGAATACGTTACTGACAAAACTTGGAGAATATAGTGAAAATATTAGGAATGATACACACAAAGGCAGTGCCAGGGAAGGCATGCATTCAGAGGTAAAAGGTAACCCAAGGCTTCATTGCTCATACTATTCTAATTCCTGCCTGCCTTGCCTTTCCAGTTATTGTCATCAGGGTCATTAATCCCAAACAAAAATAACCAGGATGCTGCTTCCTGTGGCTACATTTTCTCTCATTACCTTATAAAGGAAAATGTTATCATTTTTAACCTCAGGGGAATCAGAATTGTTACCCAATCACTTTGAGAGTAGCACATGAAAAGCAGGCAGGAATACAAAACATCATACAGCCTCCAATTTAACAACAAGCAGGCCTACTAGTCTAAAGCTGAAAGTCATCTTAAAACAGCTCTCCAAAGGTCAAACAAAAACCCAGACAAGCTACTCACCCATCAGCACTCCTCTTCTCAGCAGGAGAACCAAAACCACCTCCCTTCCTGGGACATCTCAAGCTGCAAATGAAAACAATCAAGTACTTAAGAAACCAGATCCCCCCACGATCCACCCTCCTTCCTAACTTTTAATAGGGTTGAACTTCCTTTTTGCCCTTAATTGACAGCTGTACTAACTCTGTGGGATAAAGCAGGGGTCTCTTCCCAGGGAGTTGGTTAATCCTCCTTTTCCCTGCAGAAAACTCAACCTGCTGTTGTAAATGGTTATAAAACACATCTTTGTGCAATTACACTGTTAGGTGCCTTCCACCACCATCATTATCTTCTGAGACTAAAGGGAAAATGAAGGTTCAAGACCCTATCTGTCTCAAGTTTCCACGTCACTTAAGGAAGTTTTGTCTGCAAGAGAGCAAGTTGTGGAAGGTGTTTTTTTTCCCCCCCTTCTTGAAACTAAAATAAAACTAGCCCCTTTTTTATTTGTTAATGAAGTCTAGGGCCACTGCTCAGGCATATATCTTGAGCTGCAGGTGGGAGCTGAGAAGACAGAGGACAATACAGAGGGTTGAGCTGCAGGGTACTACTAGAAGTTATAAGAACTAGCTCCACTTGCAGTGCTCCTCAGGCAGAGCTGGGTTAGTGAAATAGCTGGTTACAGCAGAAAGGGCTTTTTTTATTTTTTCTTGGAGTGTATGCAACCCTTCCTGTCCCTGCATTCACATCTCGCTGCTGAAGTTTTTGAAGAGAAAGGCAGGCCAAGGCTGCCTGGGCGAGGAGCGATTTCTCTCTGATGCCCCATGGAGTAACCTAAAACACACGCGTGTGCAAACACGAGTCAGTACCGAGTCACCATGGCAGCTTACACGAACACACAGTCCCTGTCGGCTCCTGCTACCTGCCTTTCCATCGCACGCAAACGAATGACAAATTGCACATCCTTGGAAGAAGGGAAATGGCAAGGGCTCCCTCGGCAGCAAAGCAATGAGGCCTGCGGGCCTCCACACCTGCCCCCCGACCCACGGGCGGCAGGCGAGGGCTTGTCCCAATGGCTGGGCTGGGCCCGGTGGCTGCCGCCATCCTCTCAGCCCCAGCACGCTCTAAATGAGCTCAGTTTTCTTAAAACCTAGCGAAAATGCCTAAAACGTAGCTCACTGGTTATTGCAGCCCACAAACCATTTTAGGCACCTGATGGGGGACTGAAAGGGGTGATACCCACCCCGAGAGCCTGTTCAGCGGCAGTGCAGGCTGGGGGGGGACATCTTGTGAGAGCCTCCTTTGTTAACGGGAGGAGCTGGGAGGTTTTAATCGGAGGGATGCTGAGAGCAGGAGGCCTGACCCTCCCCGCCTCTGCTGCGGCCTGAGGGTTTCCTAGCATGAACCAGGCATTTCTGAGCACACAAATATAAAAGAAAGTGGCTGTTTCCATTTAAACAACAGCCAAGTTTGTGTCTCCCATTTACAAAACTCCTCAGTATTTACAAAAGTTTATTTGCCTAAGAAGATTCAAGTACCTCCTTCCCAGAGCACATCCTAATAAACCATTTAACAGGTATACGAAGGTGCTGTTAGTAGTAATCTCGCTCCTCCGTGGCTGAAACTGTTCCGCTCTGTGGAAAAGAACAGAAATGTCAGAAGGCTGGGCAAGGAAAATGCCCGTCGCCCGCAGTCAGGATGCTTAGCTTCTCTGCAGACTATTTCTAAACTTGCATCTAGCGGTCTGCTCTTAAAATGAACATTACTCCATACAGTTTCTCAGGTAATCAGAGGAGACAAACCTTTCCCGTCCCTTGATTTTCCTTCAGCAAGAGCACAGCGTGTGTCTGCTTTTATCACAGTCAGCTTGCCCCAACGAACGGCCCGGCGGTGCCAAAGGTGTCACCTTTGGGGGGAATTGGTATCAGCCCTTTCCCTTCCTCTAACAACTTGCATTTCTTTTTCTATCGTGCTCTTCACTTTCAGCATCCTCTTCTTCATCTGATCTGTCTTCTTGGGCTTTTATACTTTAACTGTCGGGATGGAGGAAAAAAATACAACAAAATCAGATTTCCGGGATCATCTAAGCCTGTGTTTAGTGTGTGCCTGTTTGCTAAGTAGTCTGTGCTGTATTATTGAATATCTGAATAGTTTTAGCCCGCAGCTAGGTTAAGCTTCTAGGAAGACAGCTCAGACAGGCAAGAAAACTTTTCTGGTAGGGAAAAAGAAAAGAAATCCCAGCGGGAAGACTCAGGGATGGATGGTTGAGGCAGGGTCAGGGCTCACGGCTCTCCCTGGGGCGAATCTCTGCAGCAGGGGCTTCCCAAGAAGGACAGATCCAGTAATCACCGTTGGTCAAAACATCACCACACGTCAGGATGTATGTGACATGACTAATGTAACCCAAAATACATTCAGGTCCCTAAAAGGAGAAAAAAATAAAACGCTAAAACAACTTATTTTTTTTCCTAAATCTTTGCAAAATATATCAAGAAACAGTAAGAACATTCTCTGCACGTAAACTAGAGGAGCTACGTTGGCTCTCACTTAATTTTAACTAATAAATTCCCTAAATACTTTGAAACAGAGCACAAAAACAAGATTACCTGCAAATCAACTGGCAGTTTGTAGAATACCAAGCACTCAGGCTATTAATCTATTGGGTAGTTAGCAACTTATCTCATTCTTATCTGCAAAACACTATACAAACCACTATGTAACACATAACTTCTCTAATCACTGAACCTTTCAAGGGTGAAATCCAGGCAGAGATAATAGTTGCCAACCACCACATCACATCACAATTCAAGGTGAAAATAGCTTCCCCCGGCAAATTAGAGAGCGAACAAGGACAAAAAAGGGGAATGGGGCAGGTGAGCAGGGTTAATAACTCACAACTACTGTGGCTTGGGCCAGTCAAGAACTCAACTAAATATATAATTGCTACAAGTACTTAGAAGTCAGTCTTCATTCTTAACTCACATTAAAAGGAGATTTCTTGGCTACACTGCACTGAGGGAACACCTTGTTTGAAGCTTCCAAGCCTTGTTTGACCCAAATTGTTTAGCTGGGCCACACTCCCGGGGCAATACAGGCAACGCTGACAAAGACTGATTAAAACTAAATGCAAGTATCACATAACATCTCCTTAGGAGGCTGCTATTGTGAGCAATTCAAACTCAAAATAGCAAAGAAGCACTTTTTTCAGAGTTTCTCAAACTATATGTCTCTCTGTTTCAAGGTAAGCAAGTGTTACGGAATTGGTTGTGGTTATAAAGTGTTGGCAGCTTTGAAGTGCACCCCGATTTCCAGTGGAATGAGTTGTTCTTTTGCAAATGTTCTTAAAATATGTAGGGGAAAAAACAGAAAAGGAACAGACAGGCAAGGCCTGTGTTTTGGTTGTTTGTTTTTTTCTTTCTCTCTCTCAGCCTAGATGCCCAGAGGATTCTGAAAGCCCGATGTTTTTCTTACCGGAGATGTGGAATACTCAAGGTCAAATCTCTTCCACCTGTAACAGAGCCTGTATTTGAACCTGGTTCTTCTGTAACCTTTTGTTCTTGAATATTTTGGGAGGACTGTCCCTCTTTGACCAGAGATTCTACTCCAGGATGAGTACTGGCCAGCTGCAGGAAAGGAGTATTCTTCCTTCAAAAAAGGCGTTCACACCAAGAGAATCTGTGTATTTCTCTTTACTTCTCATTGCCTCTAACAAGGTGAATAAGGGATAAGAAAGGTTTAAGTACCTGAAGATCAGCCTCTGATGTTCTTGTTTTATTTTCACAATATTCTTTGATTTTTTAAAAAAAGTAAAAAAGACTAGAAGATATTATAATAGAGTATAAAAGACTCAAAAACTTCAGTTCTTTATATTCTGTGCATTAGTGGAAGCACCACAGAAGACTTTCATTTTCAAAAAAATACAAATTAATGTTCAAATCTTTCATTTCCTTTGTTGGAACAGATGAAATGACATTTTATCAGTTACAAATGCAAATAGTCTGAATAGTTTGAATTCTTGATCATCTTGAGAGTAAGTGCTACTGACATTGAACTTTCAATACTATGTTATTAAAAAAACACAGTTTGGGGTAGCAAAAGAAGATTTTTTTTTTCCTTCATGTACAAGCTGTGCCTTTGTTCCCAGCAGACAAGCTAATAGTGTATGGGGGAAAAACGGGGGGAAAAAAAATCTTTAAATTTTTCACTCAGACCAATGATATTAAGGCAGAAAGAATAGGGCTCACTTGGAAACTTGTTGTATATTAAATTCACAGGTCTAAAGGCAAACATGCCTTTAACTTCATAGTGAGCAGAACGTGCTTTTGCTGCTTTGGCATTTATCACACGTTTGACAGTGAAAGAACTACTGAATCACAATTAAGGATGGGAAGATTTCCCAGGGTCCCGACATTTTGAAGATTTTTTTCAAACTCAATACTTATTCAAACTTTATTAAGAATTTTAGATAGGACTTTTCCTCTAAAATGGGTCACAGAATGTCTGAAGGTCTAAAAACCTCTTGGTACCAGAATACCAAAGGTTAGAGCCAGCTCTTATATTTCCCTGAACATTTCTGTTGTCCCCTAATCATAAACCTGTCATTCAACACAGAGATATTAGTGTGTGGAAAAACTGAAGATAAAGGTCAGATTTAGCAGATGAAAGGTCTGCTAGAAAGGTGCATTTGTGGAATTGGATTCCTTCTCATGTGTCATGATGTGTATTAGGAGTAAACCCCTTGAAATCAAAGGAGTAAGAGCAGCCTCCTACTGATGTTGGTAGGATTTGGTTCCACTGTCTTTGTGCATGGAGACAGGACCAGTGTGAGCAATGCAAAGTTTGAAACAACAGACTAATTTATCATTCAGCAAAATTCAAACACTAATTCCTGCCTAAAAGCTTTAATCTTTCTCTAAGAGCCACTTTATAGGGCTTTCATCATCCAGTTACATGCTTATAGTGTTAACTATGAAACATGTATTTCACCAGTGGCATAGCTGAAGCAATACATTTAACACCTTCCATGTAGACTTGTGATAGCGGATGGGTAACATTTCTAGAATGTGATATTGTGTAGTCTTTAGATTTCATCCCCTGTTGCATATGCTTCTTCTCAAATCGAGTAAAGAAAAAGCACTCAGATCAAGCCAGTGAGACCTCTGATTCACATAAAGTTGCTTTTATGGGCATTCTGCCAAAAATGTATTTGCAATAGGGTGACGTAAACAACTGACTCAGTAGAAACTCTAACTTTGAGGTTTTTCTCAGAATTACAATAGTCTAGTGCTGAAACAAAGCAATAGCAGATACTGGGCTAAAGGCTGATGGATTTGGATTCATTAACCTAACTTCATCCATTTACAAGTTTGGAGCTTAAATTACTCATATGTGCTTCCTCCATATTGTGAAAAGTCTTCTGTCATGGGTGAAGATCGGAATAAACCCTCCAGAGTGATTTGTTCTACCCTAAGATGGAGAGATGATCTGTGATGTTAAAATACTTGACTGTCTGTTGAACAGGGTAGGGCTTCCCATCTGCAGAATTCAGTGTGTTACATCCTTTTACAGTGATTCACATTGGAACTTGGTTCTTCTTTCACCTTCATTGGCTAAATCTCAATTAAACCCATTTAAATCCTTGACATAACAGCAATTGCTAGAATTGAGTATGTTTTTATAGTTAATAGAAAATTTTTCAAAAGGAAAATACCTTAAATAGCACCAAATCCAACACAAGAAAGCTGAAAACTTTAAATGTTGAATATTTAAATGTTTTACTTGGAAAAAAAAAAAACAAGTGTTTAAGATAAATTTAAGAAGTATGTTTGAAATATGCAAATATTGATTAGAGCTGAAAATCAGAATTTCTATTCAGCAGGGAATTATGAAATGCTAATATTTTTTCACATTCCAGTGCAAACTGCTGAAGCACCAGCATATTTCCACACATGCCACATTTTTTATTAAGAATTTAATTAACAGTTTTAATTAAGAATTCCACTGTTTGGCTAGCTAAATGTGAAATAGCTGGAATGATGAAAAATTATACCAATAAATAATTTTAAAACTCAGTAAAGCTTTCTTCAAATCTGCACTGAGAAATGTCTAGATGATCTCTGTAATCAGGGCACTCTTTTCCAGTGATTGCTTTTCTACATGCTCCTATGTACCCTTTTCCATAGCAGTAGGATCTACAAAATTCGAAGAAAATTGGACAAAAATAAAACATTTAAATTACAACTTCAGCGCAGAGAAATAACAAATAGATTTTTAAAGGCATTTAGACAGTTATAGTGGTAGGTAGCTACCCCACTGATAAGTGGGTCTACGTCTAACTCTACAAAACTTGTGACATACTCAGAATGCCAATGATTGCACAGAGGTTTAACCTGCCAAATTTAGCCATGGCATTACTTCATCTGATGTATTTCTATAAGTATTTTTCCCAGTAATATTCTTGTGGCACCACATTCTCCATGCATAAAATTCTTTTTCCAGTACTACGTGTAGTGTGGTTTCAACAAATGGAAAAAGAACTGTTGTTGCTGTTATCGGCATCACACTTCCATCTCACTTCCTATGCTTTTAAACTCATGGCCTGACCTGACTGCTAATATATTTTTACACTATACATAGTCTATATTTTTCTCAATGAAACATGACCTACTTACTTCCACTTGTGTGTCCCAGCTTATCCATCTAACAGCTGTGAGTTAGGTTTGTTGTGACAGATAGTGCACTTCAGAGCTGTCAGTCATGTGTGTTGTGGGAGAGAGCATTTTGGAGAAAAGTCTTCACTCGCATTTACCAGTGGTAAAACTTAAACTGCTTATGAAAACATAAGTACAGTTTGATCACAGCATTTCCTTTGGGCCCAATTCCACTACCCATATTCACAGAGAAGACTATTCCTCTGCAAGAAGCTACTGTGAGATCAAATTAGACCTTTTAATATTGATATTATAAGTTTGAATATAACCATTTCTTTGAGGTAATGCAGGAGGGTAAAAGACAGAAACCTCTTCTACAGGCAGGTACCTTCCAGGATGGGAAGAAAAGCTTTGTTTGGCTGATGCTAACATTAGTACACGTGTGGAGACCAAAGAGAGGAGCGGTGAAGAAAGGTTATGAGAACTCCAGTGTTGCCAACCCCTTGAATGCAGGATTCAAGTCCCAGAAGTCATGAGATGTATTTCAAAGTAGCATACACTGATTTCAGCATTTCAGTTCTGTGTAGTTCAGGTTCGCTTGCTTTACACATTGAAGTTTTTCTTCATAGGCTAAGAATATTAAAAACCTACTTTTTTTAAATGGTCCAAAATCGTCCTATCTGTTATCTCCAGCATATGCTGCAGAAGCTATCTAATCATATGGAAAGAGTGAGGAAAGAAACTGGCAGTGTGAAACAGTGAGTTAGAATTAGTATATCCTGCAGCGTCATTTTCTTCAGTTAATATCTTTTATTATGCCAGTAGAGTGATTCTGTTGCATACTCTACTTTCAGTAGAGCTGGGTAATCTACAATGTAATACTGCAGTGCTGGTTTTCTTCCAATTAAAAGGAAAGCCACCGGTGCTCTGCAAAAGGAACTAGAGCTGTACCAGTGGCTCCCTGACTGCACCCTTGGAAGGTCTGGCTGGGCCGGCCACGATAGCGCAGGAGACTGGAATCCCATCTGCAGAGGAGTTGAAAGCCTGCAAGGCTTCAATAGAGTTTAGAGGAACTTTGATTAAAATGTGTCTGTATAAAACATTTAAACTTTGACCAACAAATAAGTTCCTGCCTAAAAAGTTTTTTTTTTAAAAATTTCTAGCTCACTACAATTTGCAGCGGTAAAACCTGTGCACTGATCTCTACTCTCTGGCAAAGAATAAGTACTGTAAAGACCCTTGTCTACATGGTGACGCAGGTTGACATACAAAAGTAGGATGTAATTAACTGTGTTTTGAGTAGATCTTGAAGACTCTGAATGATAAAATGAAAGTCCTGGGTTTGAAAGCTTCTGAAATTTGAAAATCTTCAGAATGTACCCTGAGATCAGACCTAAATTTAGCAGCATTGTTTTGAGAAAATTATGTAAAGTTACCCTTATTTCTCTTTCAAAAGTAGATTTGTTTTGCTAATGTAAATGAATCCCTCATGCCCAGTTTCTTGGAAAACCACCTGCTTCCCAAAATAGTTGTTTTCTTTCTTTTCTATAGTGAATAAATAATATGCATCATCAAAGAAAATTGCCTTTTCAGTTGAATAAGGATACGGAATCAACAAAATGAGGCACAATAATGATGAATTTCATTAAAACAAAGACTGTTGACATACAAAGTCAAAGAAAAGTTTCTGTATAAAAGTCAGCTGCCTTTATGGCATATGAGAAGCTACTTTTCACACATGGTCAGGCACTGTGACTTACACATTATATCTCCTGGTAGAATTTTTGGATTTCCAGCAAATGTAGGATAGTTTCTCAGTAAGAGGACAAGAAATATGTAGAGGTAACTCATATTCCTGTACTGTGTATTTCTCCACCTCCAGCACTGTACCCTACACTGATGTAGCACAGATGTTACATGGTAGCTATGCTTATTATACTCTGCTTGACATCCTATTTCTAATGAGACAATGGATTTTTTTTCACGGGAGTTGAACCAGCTTAGCTCCCAAATACATTTTATCAGCATTACTGGTCAAAGTATGTTGCCATCATTACTCAACATATTACAAGATCCTGAAGGGAAACCTGTTATTCTTTATGAAGAAGAATTTTCAATGGGGTAATTGTATCTCAACTCTAAATATGGGGCTGGATAGTTGTAGGATGTTGCAAATACATCCTAATATTCCCATAATTGCAGTGCTGAATCTGTGGTTATTCCATTTTCTTCCCAGTGCTTTTCTTTACCTTACTTTAATTTTGATTTCAGTCTATACTTCCTATGTATATATCTTCACACATGCTTGCAAAAAGCAACTAATTTATGCAATAAATACTCACATAGAGGAATGGACTTATGTCAAAAAATAAACTGTGGTTTGGAATTTAAAATGGAACTGAAATTAAAAACTAATGTGTCAATAGAGGTTTCAATTTTGATTTAATGTTTCAGAGGAATGTTGTTAAAATATTATTGTGGTAACAAAATAATGTGGTTCTAGGAAGAAGATTTGTTTCATACTAGCTGGGCTAGAAATTAATAAAATAAGTAATAATTTTATGTTCTTTTCACCACTGTTCAATTTGAATGGAATTTATCAAAGCCAGGTATAACGTACTGTAACTTCTGCTCATGTTTATACACAAGTAAGATATAAGATTGTCTGCATACAACTGTGCAGAGTATGACTGCAGTGCAACTGGGGTAACAAAAAATTCTCTCTAAAGGCAATCTGTAACTTTTGAAGTAGTGAAGTCTGAAAATTATATTTCAAATAAATCTCAAGAATCTCTCTGAAGCAAGCAGCATACAACTATGTTATGGGAAGTAATTTTGAAAATGTATCTTCATTGATTATTCGTTTTAAAGAACATGGGAATTCATTATACAAGAATCTCTGTACCTTTAACATATAAATCAGTACTGAAAATTTATATCAAGACATACAGGAAAATCTAAAGGTGATTAAAGACTGACTAGAAACAATGTAAGTAGCCCTTCTTGAAAATAATTTTGTTTTACTACAAATCATTCATATCAGAATAGAGAAGGTGGTTTACGAGAAATCTTGACATAAAAAGTCATGCTATTCTGCACATTTCTCTATACAAAAAGAATAAAGATCAAGCACTACAATTAACTCTCTTGTGAATGCAGTTAACTCCTTTGATTTAGCTGATGGTAGAATCCTCTTCGGGTTCCTGATGGATCGATAGTTAAGAACATGCCCAGACACCAGTATGACTTAGAAAGATTATGCATCAAACAAGATTATGCCCTGTGTACTAGTGAATGGTTAAAAAACAGTCAACACACAGTACTGTGCTTGATGTTTATAAATATTTTAAACAACAACAAAACAGATTGTAGTCCAGAATCTTCAATATAAAGTTATTTATGAACGACTAAGTAACTGGCAGTGATTTTTTTCAAAGTAAAGAAGAGGCGGTTTGTACTTGGCCAATTTCATAACCAAGTTTTTTAAAACAGAGTGGAAAACTGCAAGCACAAGTGAGAAAAAAGTGTGCCCATTGCCCTTTCAGAAACCAAACTGTGTCACCACCACGAAGCCATTTACTGTCATTCAAGATCTCGGGTGTTACAATCTACAAAAGCTCGATACCAAAGTTTTCATCCCATTTTTATATCAGTTAAGATTAGAAATTTTAAGGATGATTTACCTTACCATGCAGATGGCCCAGCATGCCAACTCTCTCCAGATCTCGTATGAAAGTCTTTTGTCTGTATAAGCACATTACTGTCCCTGATCTGATAAAGAATTAATTCATTCCATTTACATTAGTATATGATTTTCACACTGGAACTGTGCGATGTCTAACCAGCTCAGAAAGAAGTGCTGAGGTTTGCCTGTACCCGTCCATGTATTTACATACGTGTCTGAATTTTTGCATATTATATATTCTATTATATTAGTATGTTTAGTTTTATTTATGTTGGATCTCTTTTCTAGAAATTTACACACAAGTTTGCACAAATGTTTCCTTTTATAGGAAGCAAAATTACATAAACAAGTGGATTATATTGTCTTACATGATAAGAGAGCTTTCAGCAGTAAGCATCCAAAGTTTGCAAAAGTCATATAATCTGTGGTATTTATTTTATCTGTTTGCATTCAATTAATATGATCTTAAGAATTACTTACTATTTGAATAAAACTGGGTAAAACCTGGTCCTGGTCCATTTCAGACAAGCCCCAACAGGACATAGGTCAGAAGCCAATAGTGACACGCTGTTCATTTTCAAATCACTCTGGATTTTCAGTCTGAACACCTAGGTCTCTCTCTCGAGTGCTATATTTTTAACCTCTTCCCCCTCTTACCTCCCATATTGACACCAATCAAATTAGATGAAAGTTTGGTATTTGATATACCTGTGGATTAGCAAGAAAATAAGGCTTCAGCTATGACAAGAATTTGCAACACAATTTTAAATCCCCAGGTAAGCCTACTTGAGTCAGTCATATTACTCACATGCTTAAAATTAGGTACAGATCCTTGGCTCTGACTATGGTTTTACCATCGGTTGCATCACAATACCCAGTAAAATAGAAGCAGAACATGTCAATATAACTACAGACATAAATATAATTTTTTTTAGAAATACATACCATTTTGTCGTTTGTCCTTTGTTGTTATGATAAGTGAAAAGAATGTTTTAATAATTTACTGTATGATTAGTGGACTTGTTTCTTCCTTACTTGAAATACTGCATCAATTTATAGTCACTGATATTTTCTCTTTTTTTACTGAGATATTTTCTCTTTTTTTGTACAGCCATGCCGAGAAATGTTAATCCATCCAGCAACAGATGTCTGATAGAGACTAGCCCTGTAAATCAAAACATGAACAAAAGCAACTTTGTGCACTGCTAAACACAGAATGAGGCATATATTTCATTTTTCTTTTAGAAACCAAAGACTTTGGGTCAAATCCCAAACTTGCTTAAATCTCCAAAGTCTGCAGGAAATTCCTGGCAATCTTACATCTACGGCAACAATGCGTCTTTGCATTCTTTGTAAAATTCCCTTTCATCATTTTCCAGTTCTTGAGAATTACCAGTGAATAATGATGCAAACCTCAGTCACTTTCTCATTTTCCTTCCTATTGAAACATTAATGTTTAGTTTTTGATGTCCAAGGATGTTGTCTTTTCAGCCTTCACACGTTCCAAGTTAAAATATTCATTTACTGAATCTTTCATCATATAGCACTGGTCAATATTTCCATGCTGTAATTTTTCATTGACTGTGACAAGTTCCTCTTTGGTATTTCCATTGGTACCTCTGGATGAGCCACTGTAGATTTTTTTTTTTCTTCTCTCCTTGCCAATACCCCTGAATTTCTCACAAGTACACAATGGTCCCATGCAGCCCCACGCAGATTGCAGCCCCTCAGGCATGGCAAAGTGCAGCAGGATTCACGTGCCAAAGAAATGCTCCCACTGACATCTTGTAACCCCATCAATTCTGCACGCTCAGGACCTACCTTGGAGCTGAGAAGCTCTCTGTCACATGGGGATTCATGAATGAGAAACACCAAACTTCAGCTACTCTTCTGGTTACTTTTCTCCCCTTTTGCCCTCACTACCTCAGTCTCATCTGCTTTGAACTCCTGGCAGAGAGCTTCAAATCACGAGTTCCTACAGACACCATGCCCTGCACAGGTCAGATGAGAGCTCCTTAAAACCGAGCAGTGGGAGCGTACAAGTGACAGCAGACCAAGGACTTGCTCCCTTTCCCCGCTGCCTCCAAAGCTCCATATCTATTTTGAACAGGGCAGAACAGCCTCCTAGCAGCTCCCAGAGGCACTGATAGCCCAGAATTAGCCAGATTTTCCCATTTGTTTGTAGCTCCAGTTATAAGGGAAACCATTACCCTTCACCACCATTTATTTCCTAATAAAGTGAAACTGTAGAGTTCTATCATCTACTTTTCTTCCTCTGGTCAATCTTCATTCCAAATTGTGTTTACTAGCTGTTTATTTCCATTTATTATTAATATCTTCTTTCATTTGCCATCACAAAGATAGACAAGTATATATGGTACACTAATTAAAACCAAAAAAAGAAAGTAGTACCCAAGCTCATCTTTGTTTACTCATTAAAAATACAGAATGAGAACTGACTGCGACTGAGATTTGCCTATTGGTATAAGAGTGGTGGCAAAAAAAAAAGAGACAACAAAAGGATTTGTTGCGTGCGCAAAAGGGATCACTCATGTTAATCACAGAGGCTGTATATGGCTGCACCTGAGGAGATTTTATATCACAAGCTTTGATAATTTTATTTCTGAACTTTCGTTTTCTTCAAGGATTTCCACAGAAAGGAAAACAAAACACTAAAATTTGCCAAAGGCCTTTTTTCTTTTATTATTCATAAGTGGTAGATATTACTAACAATGGCTTCATAAACCAAAAAAAGTTTTCTCAGTCCCATCTGCGTAGTAACATTTTATGAGAGATATATTACACACATTTATCGGTATTAAGAAAACTGCAACATAACTTCAAAATTCACTTATCGGTGGGGGGAAAAAAAGCCATAATAAGCAGCATTTGGGAGGGAGGGAAAAGGGGACGTTGGGAGGAAATGTATATAAACATCCCTGTCCAGGGGATACTCGTTATACACATGCTCCATCTTAATTCAAGTCATCTAGCACAACTCCATCACATATATCCACAAGGGCCAAGAAATACGTATTCTGCTCTCCTTGGTTTATATCCAGAACGAATCTATTTCACAGAGGTAAATGTTGCTGCTGGTTTGGGAATATTTGTTAAATGGCTATAATGTGATACAGTTAAGTTATTTACTACTTGTGACTGGTGAGAAAATTGAGGCTTTTCATAATGTTACATTTCTCCAGCAAAAAATGCATTCATGAAAATAAATCGTTTGGGTCTTCTTTGACATTCTGTATTTTTCATAGGGTAAAAAAAATGTATTAATGTGCTTTTAATGTCATCTAGAAGGGTATGAATGCAAAGTTATTGATTTGGGAGTGGCTACACAAGTAAGGATACGTGCCAACAACCAGATAACAACAACAGTAAAACAGTACCCATCACTATTGTACACTGATTTTTTCCAGGAGTGTCAGAAAACTTGTGTTGGTGTAGTTTATAACAAAATGTTGTGCTTTCCCTTCAGCTAATCTGCTCTGTCTCCTCAGAATCTGATCCAATCTTTATTAATGCAAATATCTCTCTTCAGTTTCTCTATTTGTTGGGCTCTAAATTTCACCAGAAAAATAAGCTAAACAAAAACCTGAGCTGAAATCCCCATAGCCATGGGAGTGGTACACTGCCTAGTATTATTTCACAAGATATTGTCAGATCTTAAGCTTTCACTTCATACTGTAATGAACATTTAACACTGTTTTAATACATCACCTTTCAAGTTAGTGATATTTTTAGGCCTGCTGTATACTTAATGCTTTACTGGCATTATTATGCCAATAGAGGCATGCATCAGCACAGCAGCGCCAACATATGCTTTACCATGCCTATTTTATCATCATCCAATGCCTCCTCATATAGTTTGTTTCAATTCACCAAATCAGAATAGGCTGCAGCAGGTTAAGCACTTCTCTAACAAAATGGTTTCATCTACATACAGACTATGGTGTCTTTAGCAATACCGCTATGGTAATACGGCTTAACCCAGCCAACTGTTAGTTCGGTTTTATGCAAATGTCAAAGAATCAAAAAACACACTTAATCCCACAGCCATCATGCCACATTGGAAAACAGCAATCTTTTTTCTTCCTTTTTTTTTTAATGAAAGCTTTAAAAATACTGAATATTTTATCTTATTTATCTGCTAATTCATGCTTCATCCAGATATTTTAAGCAGCTGAAATGGAAACAGGGATGTGTCATCAAATGTAATGACATTTTCCTCATTTGGTTCATTTAGGACAGTATTTCTCATGCCTCCAACTGCCATAGTGATCGCAGGAGCGTTGCAAGACAGCTTTTACCATCTGTAGTTTGCTGTCATCCCCCCCTTCAGGGCAGGGGACTGAGACCAGACCGCAGTGACTGGCTGCAGCTGTAAAACAGTCAGGATCCCACCGCAGAGGAACTGAGCTGCTGCCAGGGATGAACGGTTTGGCTCACCCCAACCTGTAAAACCCAAGCTGCTAGCCTGTCAGTTGGGAAAAGGTGTGCAAGACCACAGTGAAATCTAAAAGTTCGGTTTGAACTGGATTTTTTGAGGCATGCTGAGTACCTGGGTACAAAACGTAGAATTACTTACTGTGGTTGGTTAACTGAGCAGAAGATTTTTAGTAGCCTTAGCTGAAAAGTAATGCTGTCACGTTACAGGATCAGAGACAGGAATATAAGGGTCTGCAAAGGCAGATGGGCAAGAAGAAATCATCGTTTTCTCGTTTTGAGAAAAAAAATTATTTACAACAGCAGCAGGCTTGGACTATGATGTTAGTTGTTATGGAGAAATAGAGCTAAGCAACCTTTTAATAGAAGTTGCTGGTAGTTTTGATAGACATGTCCCAGGTTGGTTTGCTCATATAAAACTACATGTGATGGCTTCACGCAGGTTCACCAAAGCAGGAGAGTAAAGTCAGAAACTGAGAGAATAAAGCAGGTCAAGTCTTCGACTTCAGCCTTCGACTGAAAAACAGTACTTTAATGAGAGACAACCGTATCAAAACTCCAGTTTTCTCTATCTGATACTGAAAACAACAGCAGCCTGGCAGTCTGAAAAGGCTTTGAGAGCCAAGGGGAGAAAGTTTAAGGGTCATTTCAAGTTTTCTCTGTGGGGAGTGTCAAGGGAATGATTGAACCACATAACTGGCTAAGCTGCAATGAAAGATACTTCTTTTGATGAGGAACGCTTTCTGCTGGTTCTCCTATGGGTGACTTGCCCTGCAGAAGTAAGTTGTGTATCCCCCATTCTCCTCTGAAAGTCATTGACATAAAAATTCAGTTTTATGTCACTGATATTCACAACCAAATCTTTTTTCACAAGTTGGTGAAAATTTTAAGGGATATTGCAACATAAAGAGCAGCTTGGGTATTTTTCCCCAAAAGGCTAGTAAACACATGGACCACAAGTAATGAATGATCCATTCCTTATATTTTGGAGTGTGAGTGAGCTAACCTTGAAGTCTTCTTATGGCAGGAATCTGTTTGCAAAATCCTTGTCTTCAGCTTGACCAGTTCACCATGTCTTAGAGCCAGCACTATCCCATTTCAAACAGCCTGACAGTTAAGAGAGTATAGAGCTAAAGCAACAACTTTTCCCTACAGCTGTGGACGTACAGGTGGTCTAACGTAATGTAGAGTAGTTTAAATCACTGTCAGAGACCGATGGCTTGTGATTGACCAAACCCAAAGATTTTACAAATGCATGAGCTTGGCATGATGGCTAAGAACAAACCCTAAATCCTTGCCAAGGCAACCCAGAGTATCCTGAGAAAGAAATGGCAAAAAGAATCTGGTTTTTAGCCCATGAATTTGAGGAGGTTGCGCAGTGGTTATAAGGAACTAAATATCTTCCAACATAATCCAGCACTAACCAGGCAGCATAGAATGAGCCTTAAATATTTACTAATGCATCTGTATTCTGAATTGAGGATAACAGTATTAAAAAAAGAGATTGCTTAGTAAATGTAATAGTAAGATCAAGAACTAAAGTAACAGAACAAGACACATAATTCAAACTTCCTGTATAGTAAAAAAGAATTAAAATATAGAAATGTAGTGCTATCAGGCACTGCTCAAATTTAATGATATCTTAAATCTAATCGTTTAAAAAACAAGTCCATCCATCTAGCCCTCTCTCCCATTTGCACTAAAGATTCCTTAAGTTAATGTTTCTGCTTAAACTTACCTTTGGTTACGTGAAATAACTTAAATGCTCCAGCGATAGACTCCAGGCAGAAGAGAGTGAAGGGAAATGAATAGCTGAGGCATGGGAAAATAGAGTAAATATCTGGTTTTGCACATCAACTTTTTTCATCTTCCTTTTTTCCTAAAAATCTGAGAATTTACATTACACGCACAGAGACTAGACATAGTGTTATTAAAAGTATAACACAAAGGAAGTTTCAATCCGATATCCTAAGACGACAGGAAAGACAGATTTGGGGCTGTCAGCCCAGCTATGCTGGACGCACAATGGTGTCATCTGTAATGACATTCTCTTTTCCTTCTTTTCCTCCAAGTGTTCAAGCACATGTGTAAAGGAACTACAAAACTCCTTTCAGTCTGTGTAGCGAAGGCCTAGAGTGTCCAGAGCACTTCACTGATTTTTCAATGAAGTTAGCAGAAATAAAGAGGATGAGGCAGAGGATTTTCGGAGGAGGAAGGCTGCTTCTGTGAGGAAGGTAGCTGAAGGAACACAGATTAACTGTGTGATGACGAGTAAAATCACTGAAACTAAGTTTTGAAAGATGGACTCCGATTACATATTCTATATTGTATGTGTTCCCAGTTCGATCTCTGAGGTCGTATTTCAGAAGAACAGAGTAACTGAAGCAGACTAAAATTATTCCCACAGCCCTTGGAAATGCTAAGTACTCTGAAAAAATTCTACACTGGCAATCTGAGTTAGGGTATATTTTTGCCATTGATTTCAAAATACTGTACCTCAGTTTCTGAACTGCAAAAGGGAATAATACAGCATCCCCCCCACCCAGTGCACCTTTCCTCAGCAATGTGAGGACTTGTACTACCCCATATTGCTGCAAAGCAGTCAGAAAGATGATGAAAACCAAATAATTTTGCACTTGGAGTTAGATTACAACCTATACAAGGCCTGGAGCCACAGATTAGAGTGAGTAGCTGTTAATTTTATGGGCTCTGTCCCTTGTGTTTGCTGAATGAAGCAGAAGCCCAGCATGAAATATAGTGTAAGCACAAGTATCGTGTATATACTGCTGGCAGTAATGCTGACAGTAAAGAGTTCTGAAACTTTGCAGGCTCCGAGTGCTTCTCTGAAACATTAAACTATTTTAATATAAGTAATATATAATCTATATAACATAAGGAATTTATCATCATAAGAATGCTGATGACTTCAAATTTTTGTTTTGGTAAGGATGTTGGTTTAAGTCAAATGTAACTAGTTGTATTTTCTTTGGCTTTTTTATGTAGGAGTAGGTTGTTAAATCTTGCTTAATACTGACTGAAAGAACAGTATTAACAGCTGACAGCTGAGATGCAGGTCTATTATAATTTGGGTATTTCTAGACTGGAACAGCTCAGAGGTTTAGTATAAAACACTGAGCAAGGTTAGACATGAACTAGATGATTGACACTATTTTTCTGAACACTATATTAAGGAAAAAAAAAAAGAAAACTAAGGTTCTGGAAAGCTCTGGGTTTCACCTGATTTGTTCCCAAACTTATTACAAGTTTTAGCATGATGATGGTATTTTCTTAGCTTAATTGTTTCCAACTTCAAACTCCGCCCAGCCCCGGGCGCCGGGCAGCTCCGCAGCCCCCCTCGAGCATCAGCTCCTCGCCTGGCAGCAGCCCCGCGGGCCGTGGCAGCCCCACGCCCCGCGCCCCGCGGGTGCCGGGCCGCTGCCGGCGGGAGAGATGCCGCTAGAGGGGGTCGCATCCACGGGAAGCAGCAGAAGGTTCTTACAAAGGAGGCTGGAAAGACGATGAGTAAGTAGCTCTTCTTTTCAAATCCACATCCTTCAGGTCCTCCTGTGATTATTTGTACCTTTACCGCGGTCCTCTGCGGAGGCGACAGTAACATCGCACCTTTCCCTTTCCTACCAGACAGCACAAGGCACTGAAAGCTGGTGTTGATAATCCTATTAGCGGCTTCTGTGTTTATTACCTGTAATTAAATATTGCCATTTACAGTGTAAAGTATATGAGACAATAAAAGAGTTAGAAACTGGTTAAACCCTGTCTTAAACCTACAGCCTTTGACAAGAGGGAAAGCATTTGGTTTTTTCCCCTCCTCATACGTTTCAGACTCATGAACATAAGACTCTTAAATGGATTTAACAAAGCATAACAAAAATATTCAGAAAAGCACTGAGCTCCTGGCCAGACAGCTATTGAAGATGATTTTCCCTCTTACTTCCTTTGACTTCACAAGGGACATCAAGATGGTTCCCAACAACGCAGGCAGACACCACATCTATCAGAAAGTTCTCAATATTCATGAGCATTTGCTTACACGGTTCCAGTCTGTGGATTGCTTATTAGCTTTGCTGACATAAACACAGTGGCGGTGGGTTTTGTTTTTGTTGTTTTTTTTAAGTGAATAGCCTGGGTGGAAAAACAACGATATAATTAAAACAAAACAGGACATGTATGTGTTGTAAACAAAAGGACTGGTGATCATCTTCACACAAATCTTCACTGAGCTGCCATCTGTTCATTATAACAAGCTTATATTTCTTGAGTATTCGCCGTCATTTTAATTTCTATGTAACACTGAATAAAATGAAGGGAGATTAATTTCTGCACGTTCATGAAATTGTTTCCTCACGGAACAAATATTCTTCTAACCCCATTCTGCCTATGTCAGCGCCCATGAGGTTGCAATCTGAGACTTTCAGTGCAACAACCATCTCCAAGCCAGAGCTGTTCCCACCCCTTAAGCTCACCATAGTACTACCCAGCATCAACACGGGGCAAAATTCTAACTCAAAACAGGGTCATCATCTTCTGTGCCAAATACCAAGATGCCTTGCCCCTATCCACAGCTCCAATTCAGTTTTAGAGAGGCTTTCACTGATCTACAATCCCAAACCATCCTGTGTCTTCAATCCTAACCACAGCAGAAAGAAGTTGTCTTCTGCCTCTGGAGCACTAATCTCCAGCTCTTACTCTAGACTTGGCTCACAACTCATCTGCAAACATGTGATGACTGTTCAATGACAACCTCATTATAAACCTATTTTTTCTTAACTGCTGCTCAGACCTCCATCCCTCCAAATCCAAACCATATGAAGGAACGTGTTTCAATCAAGCCTGCAGGTAAAATTAAATCTCAGTTGGGTAGCCAAACTATCTCCAGTCC
Source organism: Calonectris borealis (assembly GCF_964195595.1). Taxonomy (NCBI): domain Eukaryota; kingdom Metazoa; phylum Chordata; class Aves; order Procellariiformes; family Procellariidae; genus Calonectris; species Calonectris borealis. The sequence continues at coordinate 3,675,763 of NC_134321.1, read as the reverse complement.
TATTTTGGTTCTACAACTAGATGTCATCCTAATCCTGCCTTGTAGTCACCATGGCTCTGTCCAACTATAGGACTGTCATCGGACTGTAGCCCAAGACCAACTGGACCATACCTCTGATCCAGGACCGCTGCCTGCTTCCAAACGAATACAGAGTCTCAGTCCATTTTCAGACAGCTCCACTCTCAACACTGTCTAAATTTAATCACCAGGAAACCTCATCCAGCCCTAGTCTTGATTCTCACCTGCATCACCAATTTCACCTTCTAACTCCAGCCAAAACAACCAGCCTTGCAACTGCAACTTTTTTTATCATCCAGTTTACTTCTGAATGCAGAGTGCTTTAATTTAATACTTTAATTCCAGCATTACTCTCGGACAGTATTCTGTAATCTCTGTACTTCTCTGACCTCAGCTACTTTCAAGCATATAAAATGTGATAAAATTTTTTTTTGGCTGGTGATCTCCGACTGGAGCAGGTGGGAGGTCATGGTCTGAATCTTTTTTCATATGGTTTACTATCGATACAACTGGATGCTTTTTAAATCAGAAGCAGCTGTTAATAGGCATAGTCACAGTATTATGTTTGTAGTACTGGGCCTATATGTCTGTATTCTCTCTAGGTAACATAAAAGGCTAGTATTGGAAAGTTGTTCAACAGCCATAAGATCTCTTTTATCCTGTAGAAAAATAGGGTGCAGGTTGAATTAGGATAATCTTATTAAAGGACAATTTTACCTTTTAAGACAAGGTTGAGATACAATTTAAAAAATATATAATTGAACTTTTATCAATACAAGCAGTGCACAATAGGCTTGGCTGCAAATTGGAAATTTACTAATAAAAGCATAATTAAAATGAAAATTCCTTGAAGATCAGGTTAAAGCTACCTTTGGCAGTAACTGTTCCTAATTAAACTCAACAAGTCTATTGCATTTTACAATTATATCAAGAAAAATAAGAATCATAAAAGAATATCATACAGGAATGTGTGTTAGGCTAATTATAACATAAGAGAAAAAGCAAAGTATAAGTGCAAGGCAACTGCTGCATAGCAAAGAAGAGAGCTCCTGGTTTAGGTATGGGTCATTTTTTCCGACTCCTGTAGAAACAAGAACGATTACGTAGAAAGATTCCCCTGGGCGATATGTCACCATTTCAGGCCTGTCTTTGCTCTCAGCAACCCAGAAGAAAGGATTTATTTGATGTTTGGAAGCCAAGGACTGAGAAAACCTGCAGCTCAAGGTCTTCTTTCTTCCACAGGCATGGAATAACCTTTTGGATATCTACAACCGAATGAATCTTGCTTGAAGAAACAATTAAATTATGCAGCTGCTGTCCCTTTGGAGGCTTATTTTATATTTTGTGTCCCTTGTGCAGATACGGAGTGAATATCTTACCACAGATGTTTTTGTCAGGCTGATAAGAAGAGTTTAGAGGGAGCCAACCTCTTGTGACCCAGCCTCAGAGGCCCTGTGTTTTCACACTGTTTTCAAAGAGCTTTGCAGTAGAGCATCTCATGGAAATCTTTAGCTTCCCAGTCTACTTCCAGTTCCTCCCTGAGGAACTCAGTGAAAGGACAGAAATTCTCCTAGCAAGTCAGAATAACTGAAAAACAACAGACACTGAGGAATAATAACTTGCTTTCTGTGAACTAAAACTTCTTTGGAAGTTTTGGGAAGTGGGGGTAAACCTGGCTTAGACAGCTTTTCTCTTTGGAGAATGAGAAGTTCAGCAGTTTCCCAACCTGGAAACTTGGGCTGTTGGCATCTGACTGAGAGGCCGGAGGGGAACCTGCTCAGCAGTGAACCTGCTGGCCTCCTGGCTGCTTTGTTTCTGCAAAATGAGCTCACATTTCAGTTCCTAAGGCTCACGCATTAAATAACAGAGCTTACACCCTGTTGTTACTGCGATTTCGGGGGGAGGGATAGCTGTCTGACCAGGACGCGGCTCCTGAACCACCTGCCCCAGCAGCACAGCTCTCCAGCAGGACTCCAGCCATGCCTGCAAGGCAGATGTGTATGGAAATGGTTTCAGCATGAAGCTCACTTTAAAAACTTAGCTTTGTGTGAACAATGACAATCTTGGGAGACATTCCTGTTAAAACCTTTTAAACAAGATCAACTCCTTCACAAACAAAATGACCACGGGATATATAAAAGAGCTGACAAGGGATATGAAAAGACAGATGGCAAAATGCAAAAGGTGACTGACACTTGCAGGAGCAATGTGCACCGTCCCTGATAACATGCGCTGTCAGAGAAACAGGTTTCATATTGAACACATCACCCAGTTTGGTACAGATGTGAGCCCACCAGTTAAAAGGAGAGCACGCCTTTAGCGGGGTCAGCCTCTCTAACAGCATGTCCAAAGACAAATCCTTGGTAACCACATATCACAAAGAGCATAGACACATATATCATGCAATATAATATTTCCTGTCCAGTAAATATGATTGTAAAAGTTTCATACATCAACATGAGAGTGGGGAAGACAATGATACATGTTTGGGCCTCTGCTTCGGCTAAGGGCGTGTCCTGGTTTCCTTGGAAAGCCCTGGTTTCAAACCATCTATCGAGCTGCACACACTAAAAATCTTGGAGTGAAATGGAGGTGGTGTTTGCGCTCCTGGGGGTAATTCCTGCTTGAAACTAGCCAAAAGAGTACTAGCATGGTACCCATGGAAAAAACCACATGCAAGTTATATTCTACATGCATCAACAGCAAAAATCATTCTACAAGTGCTGTTTATCACTTCACACTGAATTTAATTACAGTTAAGGATTTAATTAGAATTTTTCTGTTATTCTACTATCTGGTTTTCCCACTTTTTTTTTTTTTTACTTGACTGATCGTTTTGTTGTTTCACTGATGTTCTCTTTATACTCTGGACTTCAAACAACTTCATGCCCTAGGGATGACAAATACTTTTAGGCTTGATTACTTGTAATGATGGATGCCTACGTTGCAGGTAGAGGAGGTGGGGATAGTGATCTCCTGCTGTGCCCGTTTTCCTCCTCTGCCAAGCAGATTTCTTAGAGGCAGCTGCCTGACTGGCACTCTCACCTATCTGATCCTTGAGCACTGAAATGTTATTAATTAATGACTTGTTTTCTGATAGTGACTTATACCATATATTTTGCACACCACAGAGATCTGGCAAGAGTGGAATAACTATCATTTCAGAAGAGACCTGAGTGCCATCTGTTTTTCCTGGCACCAGCATTTCTTGGGAGGTTAGAAAGGTTGAGGACCAAATATTTTCTCATCCACTTTTCTCTAAATCATTGTCAAAGAAAAAATGATAAGTTTTGAAACACTCTGCCACCTTCTTTCTCTCTTAGAGTACACACACAGAGGTTACATGTACTTTTCCACAACGTGATCTTATATATTTTTTTCTGTTGTCTGACAAAATCCATATGTTCGAGGCTCAGACCATCTGTCACTCTTGATTCTTTTGCACAAAAGTTTTTGATGCATTTCTCTCATGATTGATTTCTTTCTATAATTTCACAGGGGGGCATTTGACAGAAGGAATTTTCATACCTCACCACCCCAAGGTAATCTACATGCACAGGTCTCAGTGGCAAAAGACTGGATGAATAAAGAGCTTTCAGTTCCCAAGCAGAGCAGGGGTTGGGTTTTGCTTGGTTGTTTTTTTTTTTCCTTCAAGAAAGCAAAGTACACCTGGAAAACAGTACAGTAGTGAAAGAGTTGTTTGTGCCTTCAAGTTTAGTAGTTCCTTGCCAAAGCCAAGTCCCAGAGAATTAAGCAACTCCAGTTACAACTACAACCACCCTCAGAGGGCTTTGAAAGGACTAGATTCAAGTGGACTATCTCACAAACACTGTAAATGTTGGAGACCTTTAACAACAGAGCTGAGGGATGCACGTTGTCATAAGCCTTAAGTACCAAGCAGTACCTCTGGTGTTTGTTTTTACTCCTGGAATACAGATTTATAAATTACTTTCTTGCTGCTGGCTGGCTAGCAGTAGAAATGGAAGATCAGAGTGTGTTTCAAATGGGAAGTAAATCATACAGGTTTATTTTGGTTTCTAGTCAGTATTATGGCTGTTTGCAAATAACTATTTCATATTCTGTGTGCTGGCAAAAGCATAAAAGAGTTCCAGCACTGCAAATGAGTTGACCGTGTTAAAATCAATGATTTGCTAGTTGCTACTCATTCTCCCAGCCACTCAGGACATCCAGTCCTTCACCAAAGTCATCATCAGGGTCAACAGAAGACCCTGTCTGCATTCTAAGGTCAAAAGTCAGGTTACAGGGTTTGCATTTCTTCCCCCCTCCCCATGTAAAACATGACAATGACAAAAATCAAATCCAAGATGACATTTTCTAGGGAAAAATGTGATTATTGGGCAAAAAGTTATCAACAAAGTATTCCACAAAGAAAGACACTGAAGAAGGACTTGAAATCCAAGTGCTTCTCTCTGGAACAGGTTAGGCTGTTTGTCCCACGTTCCATCATACAGAGAAGAGAGTATGTGACACAAGTCTTAGGGGTGAAGGTGCAGGGTAACCAGCCATGTGCTACACTGGAAATGGATGCACAGGAAAGCATAACCAGGATTTCCAAAGGAGACTGCAGCTTCATACCCAAACTAAATTTTTCAGCTCTCCTTTGAAATAGTCACTCATGAAAGGAAAAAGAGGAACATCTCTTTTTTTCTTTTCCAAATAATATATTTACCACCACCACCACAATTTGTCTGCAATTTTCATTTAATCAAAATCTGATTTAAGATAGGAATCTAATTTCGAAGGAAAACATTTTACAAGCCCTTCAGTCAGGGTTTTCTCATAAGAAACACACTCATATAAACACCCAAGGGTATCCATTCCCTTCTGCAGGCTACCAGTAAAACTAAAACCCTGCCACAATGCTACAAAAAATATACTGAAACCTTTTTTGTGAGTTGTTCTAAATATTATGATAAAACAGAAAAATTTTGCTGGTAGAAAAAGTCTCAACTAATCACCACCAGCCTAACCCCTAAAACGAAAGCCTTTTTTCCATTAGCAGCATTTTCAGAAGAGGAAATTAAAATCATATCATGCTCCAAATCCAAACTTTTCCAAAGTCAGAACTTAATGTCATCTTCAGGTCCATTATACAGCATAATATAACATAATGTGCGAAGCCAAGATCTGGAAATCAGTCTGAAACTCGCTGAAATAGAAGCCATGAATATGGACAAAGTGGATCTGATGTTTCCGTGCAAGCCTACCTCTAGTTTCCATAGGTACCAATTTTGCAAACCCATGTAATGGAGAGCTTGATTGTACCTCTCCACAGCAATTGCTGCTAAGAGCAATTGACTGAACCCCACCGTCTCCACGTTGTCATATTTTGCTCCGATTTTCTGCAGCTGCTCTGTAAAAGGGTGTTTCAGTGTCAGGAACCTCTGAAAAGACTGGGCTGTGCGCTGTGCTTGCCAGTTCTGTCTGACAGCTCCTGTTCACAGGTCTTCAAATAAACAATGCTCCATACCTGTAATTCTTGACAGCCTGCTCTACTGTCTTGTACAAAGAGTTAGTCTTTTTTTCTCTTGACTGTAAAAATAAAAAATATACCATAAACAAATAATTCCCTTATGTATTCTGCTTCACATTATTCAACAGTGTTAGTCACATTAACAGATAATATGTTTTAAGATAATCCAATTCTGTAGCACTGTATTTTCTGAGCTGTAGCTTTCTCAGTGTGTCTAACTAAAAGGGATTTGGGGTATCTCTGGGAAGCTTCAGTATTCAGCATTGCTGAATACATAGTTTAGGTAAGGTAAGTGCAACATTTTGTTCCATGTTGTTTCTCCTTTTTAGGAGATTTAAACAGTAGGGTTTTTGTTTTCATTTTTTGGCAAGTGTTTCTTGAATGTTCATTCCATTACAACTATAATTCCACATATTTGGAGGAACCTGGTACCTGGCATCAGGTCAAGCAGCAGGGAAGAGATTGATTTACTAGAAGTTTGAAAATTGTAATGACTTTGTACTTTCCTCTCACCAAGGCTTGTTTTCTTGCCATTTTTGGTTGCTTGCAGCATTTAGCATGCGCAACTTGCAGAGTTTGTCGAGCACAACAGGAACACCAGGTCATAACCAGCGTCCTGGATGGCTGCAATTTCTGTTTCATCATTAATTCAGCAATTTTTTTTTGTTCCAATTTTACTATTAATAAATATGCTCAGCTCTTCTTTCAAGGAGAATTATGATCATATGTTTGGCTTCAGTGTGAGCTTCAGTGTGGCTGTGTTGCCTTAGGTGGTGTGGCATGATCTGCACCCAGGACTACTGATGGTGCAACAGATAGGCACGACATAAACTATACCTCACCGAGGCCTGGAAGACCATTGAAAAGAGAAAGTGTGTGAGAAGCAAATATAAGGACAAACTGAGGAACCAAGGAATGTAAGTAAGAAGCTTTTCATCTTTTGTTCTTTTTTCAAATATGATAGTCTCAAAAAGGGACTAGTCCAACCCTTTTCAGAAATTGCTCCACGCTTGCCTTCAGACCCGTTTTCATAGATTCTGAAAAGTCTTTTACTGAAATAAATGAAAGTTGCATTTTTCAATTTAAAAAAAAAAACGTTACTCGTTAACTTACCATGATGATACATTAAAGGTTCTGAATGCTTGGAGAACTATCCCAGATCTTATGTAAGGAGACAGGGAAACCTTCCTTAGATTTAGTTTCTGATAATGCCAGAGATGATCTGTGTTTCGTTGGACAAACCACTTAGAACAAATTTCATGAGTTATTAGGCATGTTAAGATGCTGATAAGTGCCTAATGGGATTTTTGAAGGAATCCAAGTGAGACAAAAATATATCCTGTCATGGTCTAATTTCCTTTTCTTCCCAACATAGAGAGGGGGGAAGGAAAAAAAAAAAAAAAAAAAAAAAAAAGAGTAGTACTCCTACCACACTTAATACTGATAACTGAGACTTGTTGCTTCAGTGCGTTGCCTGCATTGCTCTTAACCTAGCCTTATATATCAGCTGAGTCTTGGTATTTTTTTGTAGTGAATCTGCATGGGATTTTTCATGCAATAACAATAATCAAATTATAGCTTTTTATAAAATAAATTAAATCATAATGTATTTGTTCTTTACTCATGTAAAGAATACTTCAGTGTCTGTAGAAGTAAAAGAAATTCTTGACTTTGAAAGATGATCACCAAAAAAGAATTAATTCTGTCCTTAAACCTTTCATTTTGACCTTCTATCTCCGATTTCTGGCAATAAAGAATGTGTAATATGAATACAGCATAAGCTTTCCCAGCCAAAAAAGAAATAACACGTGACTAATTAAGAAACACTAAAGATGATGTTAGCAACCCTTCAGAATTACGGTCCATTAATTTCAGTTATACAGTAGAACTACATATTTCCACATTAATAATAAATGAAATCCTCATAATTAACATTATTTCAGTACAGGAGAACTTATAATATATCATGCATTATTATATGTCTGATTAGTTCTGTGTGACATTAACAGTCCAGTGGATAATTTATGATTTTCCCTATCAAAAGCAAAACAAAACTAGTATATGCCGCGAATTGTTGAAAGTAAACTCATGATCTGAATTTGAAACAATCTAAATTATTTATTGGGAGTAATGAAAGCAGGAATGAAGGCAGGAATGAAGGTTTCAACTGCTTCTGTACTAGCAGTTGAATTTCTTTGGTTTGTCTCCATGTTCTTAAACTGAAGCTGGCTAGATCTCTCTGGACCTGATTTATTACTCCTAAATTCCTCTAGTTCCATGCCAGTGATACTCTGTTCATTTTAATGCAGGAGAATGGCAAATCCTTTCTCTTTTTTTTTTTTTTTTAAGAATGTTTCTGTACCGCTATCACCCACAAGATATCCAAGTTCTTCAGTAGTCCCAGAGACGTTAAAATAAAATTTTAAAAAGTGCTTCACCCAGGTGAGACATATGCTGTCCCCCTCAACTACTCCGTACTCTCAGCTCTCTCCTCCGACTGTCTAACCAATTTTCTGATGTGGACAGATCCTCTCTAAGTTGCTAGCACTGGTTCATTTTCTTTTATGTTCACCTCCATTAAAATAAAGAAAAAAAAAAAGAGTTAAAAATATCATCTCCATTTTAGATGTGGGCTTTAGCCTTGCAGCTCTTATTAGAGCTAATAGGATTTCAGCCTCCCTGTACTGGAGGGTCAAATAGCAGCATTTACCCAGGCATTTAAAAACGTTAATTAACAAAAGGGAGTTATTTCTTTTGGAAAGGTAAAACTAAACTAAAGCTTTTCAATTACTGATTGCCACATCTCAATACGTGCAAGAATCCTGCAGTGGTGTAGGGGGAAGGTGGCAGGAGGAGAATTGAGGGTAAACCAGGTTGTCTTGTGGACCCGCACTCTTTACCCTCCTAAAATAGGCAGCCTACCTCTGTACTTTTCAAGAAGTAACACCAGCATTTATCTTAAAAGTTTATAAACTGCATCTGTCAAAAATGTCTGTGGAAAGCACTGCATGAGTTTCGCATTTGTATTCTCTTATCAGAAGCAGGATGCAGGATATGACATTGATTTTGTTGAAGACAAGATAAAGTGTTTTCACTTTTTAGTAAACAACATATTCTGCTGTTTTGGTTCACTCTGCCACACGATTCATCAGCCAGACCACAAAAAAACATAGAGACAATACTTCCACTTACTGATTGTCCAAAAGATTGGGCTGATATCCTTATGGTTGGATGAGAACTGGCCAAAGAGAAAGCAAATTTCTGTTTAAAATACCACACACCACTCCTCTGCTCACAAGAGACTTCAGTAAGGTGACCTCTGCTGATGGAGCTAGGTCTTTAAGACGTGACGGACTGAGATTTATCTTTTGTGATTTGCCAATTGGTGATAAAATGATTTTACAGGGGAGAAACACCATGGTGGGAGACTGAAAGGAAAGACAAAGGACAGCGGCAGTTTTTGCTCTCAGACAGTTCTTTCATTTCAGGCTTTCCAATTCCTGGTGTAATGTTCTTGGCAATTACACATGTTATTACCAAGTCTCAGAAAGGTAACGGACACATCATGTCCCTGTTGACTTTAATGTTGTCCAACGTTATGATAATTTTAAAAAAATAAAATAAAAAATCGGTACTGCAGTGCCTCCCATGTCATTTACTGGCACAGCTACTGGTAGCCAGTTCATGCTTTGCAATGGTAAAATTGGATTTTGGGATAAAGTGCTTACTAAGGCAGGACTGAGCTTTACTATTCATGAAGCACTTCAGTTCCACAATTTCTACATCTTTAGTCATTATGGAGTAACAGTAAAAAAAAAAAAAAGACTAAGCTGTAACACAAACAGATTGAATGAATTACCAGAGATTCGCATTTTCAGTGCATTGCTCAAGCCAGAAGAAAAGAAGACTTTTCTGAGACAGAGTTTTCTAACACCTTAAACAGCAGGAAAACCTCAGCTGCTGTGCTGGCGCATGCTCCAGTGCATGAATGCAATAGAGGCACGTGCACCGTGGTAAAATTTAAAGCAGCTCAAGCTAACGGTGCTGCTGGAAGAGGCACCATCTGGCCTCTCCATTCCCAGATACTCATTCCTTCTCTAAGATCCCCCTTTCTTCCAGTGTGAACCCCATAGTTCACTATCTCAGGGAACAGACCCAACTTCAAGTTTCATTGGAAGTATTTACTTCTAATTTAATTAACAAGGTGCCTACCAGCTTTGTGAAACTCTGTAGTCATTGCTGCAGCTTCAGAAGTTGAATTTATGGGTTAGATGTGGGCTACAAAGTCACATAGATACTGTCTGGGCAGAGTTAAGGTCCTAGAGTCAGAGCCAGAACATTATGTACTGTAATACTTAAACCAGCTCTTATTAAATTCCTAAAGGAGGGTGAAATACTTTCTCCTACTGGCATTTGTTGAACATTTTTTGACATGAACCCTTGCCACATCTTAAGCATTTTTTATACCTCTAGCAGTCCATAAGCAACAAAATAATGAGTCAGGAGCACCTCTAGATCCCTCCTACACCCCAAAAAGACCTAATAGCAAAATTGGCTTAAAAGCCAGAACAAAAAGGAGAAGACCACATCTTGTAAGACTCGGAATAAAAAGCTGCAACATAGTGAAACACATCTGGAGCCTGCTCACGAGTACCGAAAGAGACACCATACGGACAGGGAACAAAAAGATGGTCCCGATCTGATCCCCAGAGCTTTCTCTCTAAGCATAGAAACAGAAACAACAGCCAGGTGGGGAGAGCACAAGCCAGCAGAGCAATAATTAAGAGTACAGCAGTACGCAGAGCGCACTGCACACCGGCTGTCTAACCGTTTGCAAGCACTTTGCGGATCACAGCTGCTGATCAGCTCATTCTTATTTGACTTCTCCATTAGGAATGGTGGAAGGAGGACCTATTTTTTTCCCTTTTAAGAAACAAAATGAAAAACTGACCTCTCAGTTCTTCTTTAGAGTCATTCTTCTTTGTTCATCTACATTTTTACAATCTTCTTAGGTTTGGAAATAACAATTATTGCTTAACTACATGTTTAAAGAAATCCTTCAAACCCAGATAGATATAATCACCAAGATGTAGAATGAATGACTTCTGAACCTTCAGCAAAATTATTTTCTATGAAATCAAATTCTGCTGCTGATCCCTTTGAACTAACTTTTTAGTGTGTTCACCACATGCGGAGTCGTACTCAAGCCACAGCAGCAGGGTACATCAGAGGAAATATTTGAAACTGCCCAAGGAAGTCGTCCGGTTTTCTTATTATTTTTATTTATTTATTTTTACTAGCATTTTGCACATTCCTTCTGTACTTGCAGGCTGAAGAGGTTTAAACACCTTTAACAGGGTTTTGTAATGTTCTGCGAGTGTAAGTGACATATTTGAGATCTTCTCATTCCCGTCTATATAACTAGTACTGTGCAAATAAAAGGAACTGCACTTTAGTATACAATCTTTGAATATGACTGGGAAGCTGTTTCTCTGTTAAAAGCTTCCTTTCTTACAGGTGCAGGCATTTCTACTCTCATTTCTCTCTGGTCCCATTAAGCTTCAGACCACACTCTAATCAGACTATCCAGTGGATATTAAATGAGATCATTCAGCTTTACAGCTTATACCTAATTAGGCTACTGGATACTCAAAGAACATCCACATCGTGTTCTCTCTCTCTCTCAAAGAGAGATCCAGAGAAGCTGAAGACCTACAAACTCCAAAGCTTTATCCAGATAATATAAAAACCATATGGAGAAACAACACACTTTGTATTTTTGCTCATTGTTGTCCTAAAGCCTAAGGTCACTCCTTGTGAAGAAAAGGTGTCAGAAATTGTTGTTAAGGATACCCTGAAATGTTGTCCTCCCAGAGGAAGGAGATAGAAGCACAAGCAGAATTTTGCCATAAGACGACATACTGGGAACGTGGAGAATAATGGAATATAGTAAAACCTTAAAAATCAGTACATGTGCAGAGAGTCTGTGCTTCAAGTAACATTCAAGTAATAATCATTACATAATGGTTCTACCAGACCAGCAAAGCATCTACAAGGTTTGAAACTGCAAACTCATGATAAAAAGATTTTAACCTAAAAGTACACATTTCTCCATTTTCAAATCAGCAGGAAGAACAAGAACTAATTTATGTTTACAATCACTCAGTTTGATTAAAAAGTCATACTTCAACAACTCTAAAGATGCATTTTCTGAACATCCTCCTTTCCATTCAATTAATTCCAAATGATATTTGCCCAGAAAATGTAGAGCATGTTTAACGGCAATAGAGATAATGCTAAAGCAAGCAATCCCTGGTTAAAACTTGGACTCACTTCTGTCAGCATTCTTGCAAGAACATTACACCTTGGTTCCCTCGTTAATATTGTTCTACATTAGCCTAATGTAAAACTAAGTAATGTGTCAGGCAGCAGAAATGAGCATGCAAACATAAAGCATTTTACATATGGTAGATTTCAAATGACCTTCTTGTTTTACTTACCATAAAATCAGTGATTTTCAGGGCTGCAACAGAGACTTTGCTATGTTCTTAAATGGTGAGCATCGTTTGGAAAAAACGACTGCTACTAGAGTCTGAATGCATTAGGGATAGGGACTGGGGCTGAGATTTAGGACACTGGTTCTATTTTTACTTGTGCCAGTGACTTATTTCATGGGTAAATCACGTCAAATTGTACATGACTGACATAATTTGAAATGTTGCCACTAATGCTAAGAGAACAGGTATAGATCTCTTTTTTGTATCTGTTTCCCAAGCTGCCAAAATAAAGCAAATTATACATACACTTTATTATCTTAAAAAACAAAGAGGCAAAAAAAAAAAAAGAAGTTGTATATGAAGTTACTGAGACTTGGGCATTCGTAGCAAATACAAGAGTTGGCATTTGACCGTGTCAGATTGTCTTCACACTAAAAAGATATATTCTATGCCTGTGTCTCTCTGACACAGAGAGAGAGACGAATGAGGCTGGAAGGGACCTCAAGGGGTGATTTTGATCCATTTTTCCATGTTTTTCCCCAGGATACTCTGTTGGTCATGAGACAATCTTAGGACTGTACTCATCTCTCAAGAACTGCTAGCACAGAGGTACTTGGATCTGGGGAGCATCTTCCATGAGCTCTTCCAATGAGGTCAGCATTCGTTGCTGGGGAGCTCTCAGGGTAAGGACAGTCCCCGACGAGGGAGAATCTGTGAAAGCACTTCAGAAGGAAAAAGCAGAGAGGGAGAGGGTGTCTGTAGCTGCTGAGAGTGGTTCTACCACCTCTCAACAAGGCAGGAGACAAGCAGATAGCTTAGGCTATGGAGTGGCTCTTAACATCTATTAATTCCAGTGCTTCACCATTCTTCCCCTTAGAAAAGATTTCTTGACATCCTGCAGAGTATCGATCGCCTTTCCAATATTTCCAGAGTTTAGCTAAAAATAGAACACTATAAAAAATACCCATGATTTTGATTTAAAATGTTTGCACCTTGGAGCCTTTTTCTTGGGCCAGGGCTAGGCAGGGCTTTTACTGCCCACATGTGCAGTTTCCAAGTCTCTTACAAGGATGCTAAAAATCATGCAAATAATTAACCAATGCAATTGAGCATTTAACACCACACCTGCAAAGTTTGTAAGCCATGAAAATTTATGGTTTAATAATGTAATATGGGTTCAGTTTAATGTGTAAAATACAGCACTGCCATGGAAACAACTGTAAATTTTCATGGCTAGCAAACTTTGCAGGTGTGGCGTTTCATGTTCAGTCACCTCATTTAGTTATTTCTATGTTTGTTGAGATCCCAATAGAAGATCATGAAACAGACCATCTTTGAAAATTAAGTTATTTTATGTAAAATTACGAATATGTAATCTTAAATTACATATCCTGTTTCAGCTAGAACTGTACAGAGAAATTCCAGTGGAATCAAAATAAATTGCTTTCAGATTTTGGCATGAACAGAGAATATAAACTCATGTTCAGAAGGAAGATTGAGAAAGAGGGAAAATTATGCTCAAATTTGATGTTCAGCACAATTTATATGATTCCAGATTGTAAATCACTGTATTTACCTGCTTCATCTCATTAAGCCTTGTTTCCCTCTTTAATGTTGGTGAAATCTTCCATTTTGATGTAGACTCGCTAGGAGTTTTAGCTCTAGCCTATCCTCTGATAAACCCCAAACACATCCAGTACACCATAAAATGGGATATATATGAAAAAGATTGATTGATTCAAAGGCCATCAAAATCAATAGAAGTTTTTCCATTGGTTTGAATCATTTTCGGATCAGGCCTTACTATTTTCAGGAGCAGAAGTTTGTTTCTTCCACAGTGAAAACATTTATCAGAGAGCAATTTTTCATCGTTGTGTTCAAGTGGTGACTAGTCTGGGGTCTGAACTTTGATACCTGCTCCGACAGAAGAGCAAGCTGTGCCAACACCTTCGGTTTACAAATCACTGTCAAGCTGTCAAACCAATCAGGAATTCAAAGCACCTAAGACCTTTTAAATGCTGCCAGTGTTCTGTCATGAAATACATTTAAATATTATGAAGCTTTCAGATTCAATGTCATTTCTTGTAGCAAAGTGTTACAAGGAATTTCTAATTAGTGTAATCTATTATTTTTCATTTACTGAAACTACAAAACCCACCATTTTTTAAACCAAATTCTGTATTATTCAGATTCCAGTTAGACAAGAAACACTTTTACCATGGTGAGCATGACAGTTTGCAGACCTTTAGATAACAGTTGATACCAGGGTTGTCCCTCATAGACTAACAACCTAACTAGTATTCTCAAATGGGCCTTTAAATTGAATAAGAGAATATTAGTATGTTACAAAAATTTATCTGAGGGTATACCTAAGGATAAAGACAGTTGAGAGGAAATCCATACAGCTCAGGATGAAGGATCCTGGTAAAGCAACTTTTGGACTAATCCAACCAGAGACTACGTAAAGCTGCTGTACCCCTGCATTGCCTAAAGCTCTTGGATTCAGAAACAGATAACAGTGACCAAAACCACCTAACGATGAGCAAACATCCTCGTCCCCCTTCCTCCCTGTACATTCCCTCTTTTCTTGCCAGAAGAGCACTGGCTGCCACAGGAGTTACTCTACCTCAACCCTCCACCACCAAAGCACCTCCTTAGGCAGAAATCTTCCCAACCCACCCAGCTCATCTCATCACAGCAGAGGATGTAGGCACAGCTGTTCAAGCAAATTTTCCATGCCTTATAGAATCATTTAGGTTGGAAAAGACCTTTAAGATCATCGAGTCCAACCTTGTAAAAGCCTTGCCTGAACGACAGCTTCAGAACAGATACCAAAGGGCTCACAGGTTCTTCAAAGCTCCTACAGAAACAAAAACACTGGAAAGAGTTTTCTAACAAAGGAGGAGGTTTCTATGCACCAAAACATTTTGGTTATTGAATCTTTGTAGAGCAGCTGGAGAAGGGATCTACATGTCAGTGTTGTGCTCTCCACTCTCCTGCGGGTGCGAAGGATACACGCTGAACCTGGGATGGTGCGATGCTGCAAGGGCACTCGTGTGCACGAGAGAGAAATACAGGAAAAGGGAGTTTAGATGATGCAATACTGGTGACAGTGAGATATTCCTTAGATTTGGTAAAAAGTCAGGAAAACATCAGTCTGCAGAGGAACCACATGGAAGGACATGTCTGTTAAATGACATGTAAAATTTATCTTTTCCAGCACACCAATTTTTATAAAAATAGAATTAATGCTGAATTCTATTACAAGTAGATACGGTCAGCTACTAGAACATATTGTTGTATGTGGACAATGAACACTTGGATAATCTAAGCAAATCTTATTTTAATACAAATATCTTGTGGATAAAACTGAAGTCCTAACCTGAATTTTACTTTTAGCTGGTCTGCTCCCATCAGCTGCAACATTTGAACAGGTATTTGTCTCAGTAACCGCTAAGCAAAAGCCAGCAGGAGCTAAGGAAATAGAAAATAAAAGAAATTGCCATAGTAAAGTCAAGGTGAATGTTTCCCCCTTCTAGCTGTCCACTGTAGTCTCCATGTCTAAAATACTGTATAGTGTTAGCCATTATATTTGCTGCCACATTCAGCTCCAATGGTAATTGCATTTCGAGTTTTGGTGATATAGTGTGATCCCATGATGTGCAGGATTATAAATGAAACACCTTGTAGCAAAGCACTTCGGTAAGTGCTTAACTTTCAAACATGGAAGTTGTTTCACCAGGATGTTGGGCTGGAGTTTGCAGTTCTATATAACACTTGGACATGCAATTGGATATAGCTCTTTGGAAGGCTTGCAAAACCCTCGAGATAAATAACAAGTCTAATATTTCAGGGATGAAATATTAGTACTGTTGAAGTCACTAGGAATCTTGCAATTGATTATACTTGGACCAAGATTCCACCCTAACTCTTCTGCAGCTTTTGAAGTTATCATAAATAAGGGTATTATCGGATATCATGAAAAGAGAATACGAGAGTCGCAAAATAATCATCCATGTCAATGAAATCTTTTCCCCTGGAAATTTCTTTACCAATTCCGCAACAATAAATCTTGTATACGTAGGAGAAGTGGCACCTTTCTCCAGCAGAACTGTTCTAATGTGTCATTGCAAGTTGGGAGAAACAAAGGACGTGTAAAATATCTGCCCAGTGATCCATGCTGATGTCATTTTTCTAGGTTATGTCAGAGGTCAGCATTTCACAGGCTCAGTTACACTCACCAAAGACATTCCTGAGGATTGAATTTTTTTTTTTTTTTTTTTTTTTTAAGAAAATAGGAAAAGCTATTTCTCAGTTGTTCTCATTCTTTCTCCTCACTCTGAGCTTTTGAAGTTCTAGGAATTAGAAATTTTGTGTAATTATTATCAAGTTAATATGTGTTGATCTCTGAAAAGTTACAACAATGAGCTGACAGCAGTAAAGGGCTGATCTAGTGGTTGACACCAGAATTAAACCGAGGTCTCCCAGCACCCGTTCTGCTGTAATTCTATCAGGTATCAAGCCTGTCGGTGCTTCTGCTGTTCTGGCCTGAGAAAGAAAAGCAAGTCTCATTGTCACAGCTATTTTAGTTAAGGACTGTAGAGGAATTTCTTTTCTCTCTGGTTTGTTAAAGACTTCTTTTGCTACCCTGAAGAACATTTCCAAGCAGCCGTGCTACAGTAAGGGAATTATTCTGTTCACTCTCATTCAAGGATTAGAGCAAGGATAGACTCTTTTTGAAACCCATCGAAACATTCAGTTCTCCAAAATGGCATGAGATAAAATAAGTCATCCTATTCATTTTTATTTCTCGAATCACAGGCTGAAAGTTT
The DNA here is from genome assembly GCF_964195595.1 of Calonectris borealis. NCBI lineage: Eukaryota > Metazoa > Chordata > Aves > Procellariiformes > Procellariidae > Calonectris > Calonectris borealis. Next base: position 3,658,922 of record NC_134321.1, on the reverse strand, counting down.
TTGTTCATTATAAACTTCCATTATCTCCTCCTGGCTGGACCTCCTGCTGTCTGTGTTGCTCCATTCCTACTATGGATTTTCTCCAGAATAAAAATAATGGCATTTTTTACAAAAATGCAAACTTTTTTTTTTAAAAAATGCATTCTTTTTAAAGCAGATTTTGCCTCTACCACAAAAGTAGCAGCAGAAAGAGCTCACCTGAGCCAGTCACAATAATGTTTTCTACTTGATAGAAACATTTTGAAAACATTTTTTCTCCTGAGCATTAGTGGGAGCAGTTTTATTTAAAAAAAAAAAAAAAAAAGCCACAGGGGGCAGTTCCTACTTTCTGGAAACATTTCTCTTTCCAAGTTTGCACTTCTCACTGTATTGCAATGAAACAGTTTGACGTGACAGCTTGATGTTAAAAAAAATCCAGTAAGAACTCGATGCAGTAATTAGAGAAGCAATTGTTTCCAATATCTTTGCATTAGCTTATTGCCTTTTCTCTGTTGCTCAACTTTATCTGATCCCCTAATGCGGACACAGGCTGCATATCTTAGTTTTAGACATACCTTCCAAAATGCCAAGCTGCTTCATATTAATAAATAAAGAAACCCATCAGAGCTTTTCCAGTATCTTAGGGCGTACGACAAAGAAAGGTAGGATAACTACGTGAACACGGCTGCCAAGATCTAAACTGGGTGTTGTAATCATTAGGTTATTCACTTTGCTCCAGCAAAGATATATTTCTGAACATGATTTCAGGATCCCAAAAATATTTCTGAAGAAAAGCTTCCACTACTGCAGTATGAGTTTTTTTCCTTCCTTTAATAAATTACTATTTTCCATGAAAAATATAAAAATAAAATACATTTTAGCAAAAAGTCAGTGATTGATTTTATATCAGCTGTGCCTAAAGCAGTGAACTGAACTCAGTGATTTTATTAGTGGGGATACTGAGGAATCATTTATATGACGTGATCATGTCTACAGCCTTTCTGCATTATTTTAATATCAAACACATCCTGAGAAACGAGGCCCGGGAGAGTCTAATTATAAATGAATCCAGTTTCCAGAAGGGATCCTCTATGCCCTGTATAAATAAATAGGGAGCTGCCTTCCTGCAGTAGCAGAGTTCACAACCTGAGGATGACACTTTCTGCTAATGAAAGTGAATATGCTGGCTGTAAGCCTTCCTCCCGCTACGCCAACGAACAAAGACATAATAAGGCACAAGGAAAGCCTGCACTCATTTGCAATATGCCACGAGCGTTTCTAGCTAGGCTGAGGAGTGTATCGTAAATAAAAATGCCCAGTGAGACCACCTATTTCCAATTTTGTGTGGGTGGGCATTTGTGTGTATCCTTCATGCCTCTTCCTATGGTTTGCAAAAAAAATTGCCAACTAAGCTGAGGATACTGGAGAGCTGATCTTAATTTGGCTAGAGATTAAAAGGTTAAATTTTATTCCCCTTCTCATATTTGCAACTCTATTTCATAGCAGCTGAGTTAGAAGAAAATGCAAGTATAATGTAATTTTAATTATTTCTGGTAATTATAAAGAGAGAGCACAAGTGAAACTACATAACATCCTTTATTTAATGTCTTTGAAGACAAAGATTGTACTTTTGGTCTCTTTCTAGTACTGTAGCATCTGTGATTCATATGAGAAACTGTTAAAATAGCATATCATCTGATGCTTTTTTTTTTTAATTCAGAGTGATGAAGGCCACAATTTTACTGTATGCTTGCAGCAAAACTATATATTTCAAATATACATCCCATTCTTTCTTAACTTGCATACATCCCTTTTTGCAACCAACAGAACTGGCTTGCAGTAACTGCAAGGGACATCCCTGGGGTTCAGATCACTTTGTCATCCCCTCTAGCACAGGGCTTTGGGCTGCTGGAATTAATTCTTCCTTGGTTACCTTTCTAAATAAAGAGGTGAAATACGGATTAAAATACTGCAACATTGTCTCATATTATGAGAGAATTAGACAGATATCTGTAGATCCAGGTATATTAAAATTTGTACCATCTCAATTAATTCCAGTCAAAACACTTAATTAGTTGCAAATGCAAAAACTACAGGTTAAAACCAGGTGTGATTGATTGTCCCAAAACTTTCAATTTCTTACTAGATTTTGGCAAAAGTATCTTTGATTTAGAATTGCAACAATGACATTAGAGCTAGGAAGAAGGTGCAGATTTCCTTTTACCTAGATTAAAAAGGGGGGTTATTTACTTTAGATTAATAGCATGAGTCATTGTCCTTCTTAGCTATTCAGGTTTGACTCACCATGCAGAGTGGAGGTCACCTGAGGCAGCCAGGGAGCAACAAAGAAACCTTCCCAACCTCCCCTGTTTATGTAATAATTAATCTGAAAAGTGACAGAGCAGAATAACAGGCTTGCAAGATGATGACGTTTTAATTTGCTAAAATATTTTAAAGCAGGATTTATTCACCAAGCACCTAAAGATACATCTAAAAATAAACCAAGCGAGTGAGCACTGAGAGCAGTCGTACTCCTCAGGCAGGGTTTCGCCCAGTCCTGTATTAGGCGAGTTTGTGGACATGTGCCATCAAAGGAGCCATGCAGTAGGTTTTTGGCTTTCAGTGAGGACAGGAAAGCTCTGCCCTTCTCCTTACAGGGCAGACCTTCTGCACAACAAGCGAGAAGCCTACCACAGCTGACACTTGCACAGCCATTCACCCTGAAACCTAATGATAACCATTTAGATATTGCATTGCCTTAATTCTTTCCCAGCTGATGAATTAAAAAGGACTTCATTTGTTGTCTCACCAATAATTGGCATGTGAAGAAGCCAGGATGGTACTTGGGTATGAACAGCAGTTGCTTACATAAGGATGACAGGGAACATAAAGGCAAATTTGTTCCTGATTCAGCATCTTTCCAGAAGTGCTATTAGTACCAACACCAATGAATTTTCTCTGCTAAAAACTTGTAAAGCATCTCTCCGCAAAGAAGCTCTGCACCCAACACGTACCATGCAAATCATTAATGTTGCAAAACTTAACAAATCAAAAGAATACATTGTAAGTAATTTAAAAAAGAATAGAAAAACATACATGACACATAGTGCTATCTAGTCCGACCTTTTCTAATTAAACACCTTAATTGTCAAGACTATTGAACTTGCCTCTGCAGAATGCACTCAGTGAGACCCAGATTTATGATGCCTTTCACACAGCATTTAACTTAGTTGTAATGCAAAGTATAGGTGGCTTTGGCTGTAAAGCACCTTCCATCCTGAAAGACTCGCACTTAATCAGCTACTTAAATATCACCGCATCTCAGATGAAATGAAGTCTGTGCTCAACAAGCATAAAGCAACACAACAATTTACAGCCCAGTTCTACAACAGATTTATACATAAATGAAATAAATGGGATCTGCAGGAGTGTAACCCAAGCTTCTCAAGATGATTTGGAAGCCTCGCAATGTCTTTAAGTACATTTTAATATAATTTTTTTGTGAAACAAAACACAGATTGTTTTTAACCTCTGTGTAGCTAAACAGACGAGATGGGGGCACATGCATTATTGATTTAATCACATACATGAAAATGAAAGTTGCGCATATCTCACTCCATTAGGATTTTATATTGCAATAGCTATTTCGAGTTAGCCATTTCGGTATAAAAACACATTTTGCACATTCTTCTGCCAAATAAAGGTCATATCCATTGAACCTGGCAAAGAAATTATAGCCTTCAGAATACCAAATGTTCCTTAGAGATATTTCACTTAAGATAAAAACTCTAGCCTAATCATCTTAGGAAACAGAAGCAGGAGAGAGGAGGCAGTGTAGGAACACCGGGCAGAGCCGGTCCGGGGGAGCGCGGGGGCAGCCAGGCTGAAAACTTTCCCTTTAACTAAATTAATAGTCCAGACCCCAAAGGGATCAGATGCATTTTTTTTTTCTTCCGTGTTACCTTTTTCACGCCCGATTGCTCCTGAACCCCCATGATGCTCTTTCTTCTGTAGTTTTTCTTTAAACAAAGTTCTCTAGCATCCACCGCCTGACTCAGGCGCTGCAACTTTTGCGAGGAGAAAATAAAATAAAAAAAAAAAAAATAAAAAAAAGGGAACGTTTAAACAAAGAAATTGCCCAGCGGGAGAAGGGCTGGGGGGCAGCAGCGGCAGGGCCGGGCGTCCTGGGGGAAAAACCAGGGGATGGGGGACAGTGAAAAAACAACCGTTTCCTAAGCGTCCTGGCTCTCACGGCATGTTATCATCCGGATGGTGCCGCGGGGCCCGGAGATGCGCAGCTGCGCGGGTGGAGGCGCGGAGCGGTGCGCATCTCCGCCGGGGCCGCGCCGCTGCGCGCTGAGCGGCGCGGGGGCTTCGCCCTTTACCGTTCAAAACAGCTCGAGTTTTGGAGGAGAGAAGCTAGAATTACGGGGAAAATAAGTGAGAACTGTGGATTTAAAAAAAAAAATACATCTATACCATATATTTAAATATATTAAACAAATCTTAAGATATATATTTTAATATATATTTTTTAAAACGAAAAAAGTGCAAGACCTGGTGCTGAGGGACAGAAGCAGCTCTGGGCCAGTCCTCTCACTTAATTGTGGGCCTATCAACCGGACAGAATTTACTATACCTAATGGTGTTAATTAATGTTTGCCACATTTTTATCGATATCTGAAACAAAAGCGATAATGAAGGCAAAAGTTTTATTTACCAGGATTTTATTATTACTGAACATTAAAGACGGGGTCGGATTAGAGAACAAATTGGTTGTTAGCAGTTGATAGGGCCTGCGTAAGGACATCCACTGCTTGTATAATCGAGTCTTAAATTGGCAACGTTTTTTTTCCCACCAGGATGTGAGCAATTAAGTAGAAGAATTAGAGCTCTTTTTGTGATTGCCAACAAAATTGCCTTCAGACTGATGGAATTAAATCTCCTGCCACCCCTGCGAGGGCCAGGCAGGCAGGAGCCAGGGCACCAACCACCTCCACCTCTGCCCACCCTGAATGAAGAAGCTGCAAAGTGGACAGCTGATGCCTCATCAAACTTGTTAACGACTGTTTAGAGTAGCTGTTTATTAAACACCTCTGACGAACCTGACCTTCAGAGAGGAATCAGAGAGCAATCTGCATGCCTCAGACACAATCAGCTGAGGCTCTAATCCCTGCAAGGGCTGTGCTTGGGTTTACCATATACAGACAAACCTCATGAGCTTGTAGCAGAGTACAGTTTTATTCATAACCTCTGCATAATTGTAAATACTGACTTGTTTGTATTGTGTAGCATGCATATTTTCCTTGAACAGCTGAGAAAAATAGGTATTTCCAGTTGTCACTGTATGCTTCTTAATACCTCTGCACCCCACAGAGATTGTTTGGTCACTGAGTTTCAGCCCTGACCTCTTCCCAAACTCACATCTTATTTACTTTTTTTTACTTCATTTACTATTTACTTTTGATTATTATTTTACAAGTATTTGTTATTTAAAATATAAAATAGTTTTAGGGTTTGTTTGTTTTTTTCTTTTTTTTACTTTATTTAGTAATAATAGAAGGTGTAAAGCTACAATGCACGCACTGTTCCTGCGTTACAGCCTTCTGCCTTTGGTACGTGACACAAACTCCCGTTTGAGCCTGTGGCAGGGTCCAGCAATAACCTGCTGGAGAGACTGCGAGGGTCAGGCTGGTGGAGACAACTTCTGTTGTAATTAAAAAAAAAAAAACCAAAAAAAACTCGACCTATTTCGTGTGTCAAGTACAGCAAAGCGAGCCAGCAGCTTCCAGCACTGTCCGCGTGACGCAGGCGATGGGATCGCTGCCATCCTCTCCCGCAGACTCTTGTGCAGAGTCCTCAGCTCATGGCAAACAGAATTCAGAGTGTCCTTCCATCTGCAAACAGAGCGTGATCTTAGCCTGGAACAAGATGATGATAAACAATGCAAAACTTTGTCTGTTTGTCCCCACCTAAGTCTTCAGGGCTCAAGATTGCCATCTAGTAAATCAGGTGGCTCCACTGATGCTGGCTTTGCCTCTCCATGGCCAGCCAGAAGACCAGCAGGAACACATCTCACCCGGAGGGTACAAATCCTGCCCTAGTGTGGGTTTTATCTCTCCAGAGCAGGTGCTTCTCTTTATCTCTGTTTGTGCAGCATTCAGCACGACAGGGACCCATTTCTGGCCAGGACCTTGAAACGCAACAGCGATATTCCAGGTATAGGACAGGCTGGAAAGAAGGAGAATACACACAACCAACAGTGACTTCTGGGTCTTAAGCCAAAACATACATGTAACAAATATTTGGTGTCAAGGAAAAGTGTAATTGTGGGGCATAGAAATCCTTTATATAAATAAAAATCAGGAATTTTAATAGCAAAGACATCATTGGAGATGAAAGGTCTTCCTTTGTGGTAGCACCAAAGACATCAGGACTCATTCCCAGAAATCATGTTTTACACAAAGTAAGGTTTAGTGACACATCATCTTAGCGGCAGCCAGCAAATTGCTAAATAATGCTGACCTCGCTGCCACCGACGCCGGCGCAAGCCTTGGAAAGGGAAGAGTCCGGCTTGCCCTTTCAAGAGATTACTGCTCTTTAAATGGCTGCTACATTATGTGATTAGGTCCAGAGAATATCCTAGAGCACTTAATCTAGCAGTCATCTCATGGCATATTAATTAAGGCTTTTTCTTCTTTTAAGAGCCTGAGTTGTAAGACAGGTAAATTAAGTCCCTCGTGAGACTCAAATCTCACTGACCTTTTCTTTCGAGCCTCCCAGCCGATGGTGCTCCTGATGTCCCTGTCCTGTGACAGCAAACACCCAGCAACAGCCCCTGACCCTCTCGACTGAACCATCAAAATCTTGGCGTGGCCAAAATCCACGAGCGATACATGACAAATCTGGAAGCGCTGGGGCTTTTTATGAGCAGTTCGGAGGCCGGCGAGAACGGCGGCTTCCAGCAGCCCGTTGCTGTCTGCCGGGGCTGGGCAGGACTGGGCAGCCGGCTGCCCGTCTCGGGAGCAGGGGAATTGCATCCTTGGCCAGACTGCTTGCTCCTGTAGCCAGAAATTCAGATTATCCAACTGCTCCCGAGCACCAGAGTTACACTAGAAATGTGCAGGAGGCACATATGGGCCCAGAGTCGGGAGATGGTTCCTTCTGCTCCGGTCATAAAATCCCTCTTTTTTTTTTGTTTTAGAGGTTGAAAAGTCTAGCTCTGTGTGTGCTTCCCATGTAGCAACCCCCTGTACCACAGCACCAGCGGGCAGGGGCTGGCAAAACACCACCACCACCATCACAAAGCTAGTTTTGGGGTTAGTTTGGAGTGGTTTTTTTGTTTTCTTTCATGTAAAATCTCACTCGTCTAGCTGTACTACATGAGTCATTTATGCGCACAATCTTAGAGTGCCGTGAAATAGTCAGGCAATATTCAAATCTCTCTTAGTCTGCTGCAAATTTGGAAGCCAGCGGAGGGCAGGGCAGGGCCCAGCGAGGGTCGCTGGCTGTTGGCAGAGCTCAAGGCTACGGCTTCTGCTTGAATCTTTGGGCATCCTTTAAATACTTCGAGAGTGCAAAGCAGGGATGGGGGCGTACGGACATGAAAAAAGCTGAAATGGGATATATTTGCTTTATATGTCAGGTTCATTAAGGGTTCCTAGAGTGTGGTTGGAATGCAGGGAAGACTTACAGACATCCCCGTGATCCAAACCTGTGCTTTTTCCTTCTCCTCCAGAAAAAAAGGATTTTTTTTCATGTAAAATGGACCATGTAACGACACCTAGACTCTTACAATATTTCCAATGTGCATCCTTTCCCCCCGTGAGGCTGCCTTGGTCTCCTGGTGGGGCTGGAGGAGGCTGGTGGTCTTGGGCAGCCCTGCAGATGGGGGGTGCACACCTGACCCGGCAGCACTGGGCTGAGTGTGCCGGCACCCAGCGCACGGAGCTGTGAAATGGTTGTCGTGACTTCTTCCCTCCTTCTCCTCTTTTTAAAAATTTACGGTAATATTTTTAGCAGGATCTCCTCAGCTCCCGGGTGCGCCCTGGGCTTGCGACTGCTCCATTTACAGTTCCAGGAGGAGGTGGGCAAATGAAGTCTGTTAATTACTGCTATTTATATCTTTCAGCGCGCGGCCCTGTGGCTAGGATCGCTGTGCAGTGTCTGCTGCCTCGGACTGAAGGCACAGAGTTGAAGGGAGCCGAGGTTAACGCACCCAGGCTGGAGCTGAGACGTTCCCCGCCTGCCCCGCAGCACGTTGCTGTTAGCTCAGCTCAGGAGCGCGACGCAGCCAGAGCCCTTTGCTAGCTTTCAGGTTCAGTTTTGCACATAGATCCCATTTCCAGTTTAGCATTCACACTCTGACTCAATGGTCTTTGAGCAAATGCTTTAGGAAAGTTTATGAGAGTTGGTTGCTGTTGGAGGTGTATAAATTCGTATTTACTTTGTGGGATGTCATACTAGTCTCTTATAGATCGTATCTGCAGTATGTTTTTCTGCATCTCATTGCTTGCATAAAACAAACGGAGTCCTTCAGAATGTGTTTCAGTCTGTGATTAAATTTTTCAGTTTATCTGTCACTGGAGTGGAGGCTGGGTAAGAGGACAGGAGCAGCTAATCTACCTTGACGGGCTCTGCTGTGTCTGAAGCTGCTTATCCATAAAGGGACGAGCAGAGCGGGGAGCCCTGGCTCGCAACCAGCGACTGCCTTAATAGAACAGAAGTTGGAAACATCACAAAGTGAGAATTTGGAATTCAAGGAATAGGTAAAATTCCTGAATAAATGGGAATTCTGGATTCTGTAGGTTAACTTGGATAGATTTGTGCATATGGAGCTGTGATTTCTGTAACAAGAAATTTGCCAGTGATTTTTCCAGCGTAGCAGAGTTTGTCCCCGACTCATTTGTACTTCTGTTTGGAAATCCTCTGCTCATTGTAAGAGGATCCCCGGGTCTCCATCAAAGCTGATTAATTACCCCACACTGGGGAGAGGGCAGCGATAAACGTTTTTGAAGATGACAGTTAATAAGTTTTCTTGGTTTCAACCACTCTTATTCAGCCTGGGACACCAAATTAATCTGCACTAAACATTCACTCTTATGGTCACAATTTCATCATCCATTTGAAGAAAGAGAACCCTAATTACAAAGCAGTTAATCCTACAGTCCTGTACCTCCTGAGGCCTCTCCCAGACAATTCCAGCAGTATCCTTATTAGTGCTATATTCGTCTGCTGGGAGATGTCTTAATTTATATATCTGCATTGCCACACGGAGTGATATAACTGTGGGGTTTCTCTCCCTCACCAGGAAGATCCTCTAAGGGAGGAAGCTATGAATAATAATGCAATAAAGATTTCCCTTCTCTTGTTTTCTTCTTGTCCACTTTATGGCCGCAATGAGAATTGCTGCCTGTTATATGGAAAAATGAATTATTTTATTAAAAGAGCCAAAATCTTCACTTTTTGTCTTTGTAGTCATTCTTTGGAATATGTTTCCCTGGAATAACTCATTCTAAAAACTGGGGTTTGAGCCTAGAGTAATGGTAAGAACACCTCTCTGTGATAGACTGGGTGCTAGATGCAGTGCAATAAGGATCAGGTAAAATGAGATCTTTGGGTGTAATTATAATTACCTTTTTCCCTCTAGAGTGGCAAATTAAAAATATTTTCATTTTGAAATGGTGCTGTATGGGACACTGATACTGTCAAAGTCAGTTGTGCTATTTCTTAGGGGGATAGAAAGCTTTCAGCTTGGAAGACTGCTATTACCTAATAAACTACCAGGACTTCTGTCATTTTATAAAAATGGGGAAAAATGGGTGTAAAAAAGAGTCCAAGACTGAATAGGTTATCTCTTCTATTAACAGACCCTTCTTGCCTTGAGTGTTTCTGCAATTTCATACATTCAGAAAGGGTTGCATTCAGCAAAAGTGGAAGAAAAATAAAGTTAAATATCATATTTGTTTCCAAACTGTGTTTTAGTTTAAATCCTAGACTAAGCCTACTTCAGTGATTGAAAAAAAAAAAGTTCAGCTTTCATAATCAGCTATGAATGCAAACGGTGGAGAACAAATGAAAGAAACTTATTAAAGAAATGTTAAAATCCCACACTTCACCTCAGGAGAGGCAGGAGATGCTGCACGTGGTACTCGACCCTTCTGGCAGGCACTGCCTTCCCATTTCTTACACGCAAATAGACCCTGAGTCCTCACTTCTGCCAAGGCAAGCGCATGTGTGGAACAGAAATTTTTCCGTGCCATTAGTTACGCACCAGGTCACTTTGGCAATGTAATTGATGCATCTCTGATTTTTATTAAGTATCTATTCCTCTTACTAAATCTAACAGTGGGGTTAGTTCAGTGCCCGCATTCTGGGTATTTGCCTGAGCATCCCCTGCCTCACGGTTACAGACATCTGCAGCATTAATTTTGTTCAGTAAATTGTCCCAATGGATGCAAAACAGAGTCGGGGCTTATGTCTGCCTTCTGCTCTAAAGCACTGTCTATTAAATACCCATGCTGTCCACACAACCCAGCTATATGTTAGGCATACATACCTATTTGGTTGGTCTTCCCCAGGAGTGTAGCGGGAGAAAGACTCTCTGGTTTGAATACATTCGTGCCTGCGCTGTGATTTTTAATAAAAATACTACAGAAAAATACAGCTTCATGAGCAGCAAAAATATCTAATACAATCAATAATTTATATCAACAGATTTGCACTATCAATGTTAGATAACATCCAACACATTGTCCATGCGTGATGCACGGGGCTGCGGGATACCCAGCCTGCCGAGAAATAACGTCCCAGCCTGGGACTGCAGGGGCCGGTACTTTCTAGATCTGTAAGGCGAACCCTGACCCACAGGACTTGTATTTCTTCACAAAGGCAAAGTACTTCAGGCCTTTAAAGCTGGTGCTACAGGACCAGAGCGCTGGAGTATCTTCTTCTCGAAGGTTTTGCCCGGTGCCCTATGTCGGTGTCATACGGCTTTCCTCCTCCGGCCCCTGTAAGATGGCAAAAAGCTTAACCTGTGTCGGAGCGGCTGCCGTGAGCTGATATGAAGCAACCTCTTCTCAGGGGGTGGGAGGAGGCTAATTCTTGTTTCAGTTATTGCCCTCTCACCTAGCGCAAGTGCTCGTTACAGGCGCACGGCGTGGGCGAGCTCAGCCGACGCTCCTCCGCACGGGGCACTGTACGCAGAACCACGCGATGCTCTGCTGATGATGGCAGCTGGCCCTGGGCCAAACCGAAGTGTAGCCTTAAATTGATTTGAGGGCTGGATAATACATCAGGCAGTCTGCATGCACCCTGCAAGATTGACATCTGCGATACAGCACCTTTCATCCCCCAAAGCTTTACAAACTGCAACTGAGATACGCTGATCACTTCATCTCATAGACACCACCTTTGTGGTGGGTTACAGAGATTGAATACCCAACTTTCCTCTATCGTGCAGTTGTCCTCCTCACAAAAGTGACAGGACCTGTGTGTTTTTCTCTCCTGGTTCTCTATCCAAATTCTTTATGGATGTAGCTCCATTTTTGTTTCAGCCGGCACCAAAGTGCAACAGCTTTTGGAGAGGGAATGATGGCAACGCAAAGTGTACAACATGGTGCCACAGTTTAGAAAAGGCAATTGATCCAGCTAGAGCTGTGAACAGCTTAAATGTCGTGCAAACTGGGCTAATAGGGAGGTTTGGACAACATCAGATCTAGAAATTGTATTTTTGATACATAAATCTCCAAGGATTATTTCTTTCTGTGGATTATATGAGCCAGAAGCTCTGATTTCCGTGGATCCAATGACTGTTTCTTGGCCCAGAGAGTGGCACTGGTCCGGCTCTGTGTCTTGGAGGTGCAGTTTCTGCCATGAGGACATCCTGTTGTGCAAAAGCCTTTGAGGTATCTGTCGGTATTTCTGATATTAATAGAGAGCAGAGCTTTAGCTGCCACTTGAACTTGGGCTCAAATATGCATTATAACCTTTTAAGAAACAGCTATTACCTGACAGGTGAGGGAAGGAGAGACAAATGTTATTTGCTCAGTGAAGAATCAAAGAACTCAAATTCTTGTATATTTGGATTTTTCTCCAGCTGTCTCTAACTTTTTTCTATGAAAGGACAGCAATCTGGGCAAACCAGGAAAAAAAATGCCTTGTGCTATTTAACTTCCATGAGGATGAAGAGGGAGAGGAACCTGAAGCCAACAGCCTGCGCAGCCAAAGCCGTCGCCTTGTCCCTGAAGGTAAATGTGTAACGTAAAGGAAAGAATAAGTCAAACACATATGTTTTCATATAATTTTGAGGGACTCAGGGTGTATAGGGGGGAGGGAACATCTAAAATTAATTGTAGATCCCTTGCAGAATATCCAACAGCTCCCTTGTAGTGTCCCCTCTCTTTCGCTGAAGGCGTGAAATGAAATCCAGTCCTTGATTCAGCGTTTTCTTTGATCCCTGACTATGCGGTGATTGATCATAGCAATTTCTCTCACATGAACAGAATTCTTCGGATAAACTAATTTCAGACACTGAGGCCTATAAATGTATTACAGACCAAACACTCATGTTTTGCCTGTGGTGTTTAAACTCATATTTGGTAGGGTTCAAAACCACTTGTATAAAAGCAAGCAAACCATTTTAAGACTCCGGATTTAATGAATTTCTGAGAGAGAGAGTCCTGCCTAGGTATGTTTTAGTTACAGGAGGACATTTCACTACACAATACATCAGAAATCTTGTAAAAGTAGGACAGGAAGAAAGAGATAAAGCATAAAAAATGCCAATGCATGTATATATACAAGTGTGTTTGCATCCAATAAATGTCTAGGTCATACAGCAATCCAGATGTTGCTCTGTGTTAATCTTGTTTTCTTCCCAAAAGATAACAGTACCTAGAGTTTTGTGCACGTGCCATTTTTCCTGTATGCATTTTATGAGAACAGTTGTGGTCATGTGCCTGTCATAGCTAAATAATCATATAACCATTTCTACATATCTTTGTATCTTCATTTAAAATATATTATCTGACCCTTCACTTATTTTGCAATTATCAGCATCTCCAGACAAGACGAGAGCCTATCCAGAGGTGAAGGTCATTCACGTTCAGGAGGATGTAGCTGTAACCTCCCCCAGGTAAGGGACTGCCCATGTCTTTAATCTGAGTCGTGGTCTGGAGGTTCTCAAAGTTGTTCAGATCTCCTCCTCTATCGTAATTCATGCTTATTTGATTTCATTATGATGATTTCTTCCATGAGAAGAAGATTGATCCAAACTTTGAATGGAAAGGGTCGTGGGAAAGCCGTGTGCAGTTGTAAGTGCACAGGCAGTGGAGAGGCATCTCAATTCTGAGCTAAGTTTCAGCCATAAGTTTCCCATCTTCCTTTCCTATCCTTAACTTACCTATTAGCATATTCATTAAATGTGTTGTGGTGGGCATGCTGACTGCAGTGCTCTCACGCTGGGCATGAAATCAGGAAGCTGCAGTTTATCTGCGTTTGGATTAGATTATAAATTAAAACCTCAGGCCACTCTCTCTGAAAAATTCATGGAGATTCAAATATCTCTGGGGTGAATCTGTGTTAATTTACCATTATTTTGTGTTGCAGGTGTGCAAAAGATACCATTGTTCAATAGTTTATGTGCAGAACAAGGGACCTCCCTCTTTCTAATAAAATTGCAGCCTGAATTATAAACACGGATATCCCGCTGATCTCCTCAATAGCAGATCAGTGAGTGGAAGGTAATTTCTGGTGGATCAGGTGGGAAAATAGTATTTACAAATCATGGAGGACCACAGCTGCCAAGCTTCAGGCAACTCTGCCATGCTTCATGATTTCACCTTCTAAGATCCAAGCACAATATCTTTCATTGATACTTGCATTCTATTTGTTAATTTTTTTGGTAGCATTAAGGGTTTCTGACACTTTTGATCCTGACAGCAAACTATGAGGAGCAGAACAGGCAAACCTTCCTAAATCTCATGAATCCCTTAACTTTGGGTTAGCATGAAGGGCATGGAGTCATGCTAGTGGCAACTCTGAGTGCGTTGGCAAGTAGGATTATAACTTTCCTCTATTTCTCCAACTCTTAAACATATGAGAAGATAGATGTTACGCTCTCTCAGAGTTCGAATAACTTTTTCCTGGGGATATAAAATGGAGCGTAGTGCAGCAGCAAACCTACACCTGCTGTCCATCAGCATTTTGCTGCTGGCTCCAGGAGTGCTATGCCAACAAGGACGTGGCTCCCCGAGATGTCACCCCACCTGGGGGCCACCATATCATGCTGACAGGGCCTCTAGGCTCGGTCTTGCCCTTTGAGATGAAGGGGTCAGCCTGTCTGCAGGAGATGCCACAGCTCATGGACTGGCAAAGTTAGCTTATGTGTTTGATGAGGTGATTCGTTTACCAGTATGGTTGTCTCTGGAGTGCCGACAAACGAGCTTGACCGAATGTAGTCGCTTTATGAAGAAACATAAACTAATCCCATTTTAAAATAGAACAGAACAATTTGAAATCATGCTCATTTACTGTGTAAACACTGACCACAATTAACTAGGCATTCTTCACTTCGGGGAAATACAAAGTTATGGATAGATGGGGAGATATTCTGCGCGGTTCGACGGTTCCAGGCAAGCATCGTGGTGGTAAGTAACTTTCATTTTTACAGTGATACTGAATTAGTGCCCTTTAGAGAACCGCTGGAGAAATTCAAATTAGAAAATAATCAAGAGCCTTGGTAATGTGTACATATGGTAATATATAATGTGTTACACAATTAAGTCAATGTTAGTTCAAGGAAAATCTTTGAAAATCATTCACTGCTAATGCAGCGCCAGATTGTGGTACCATATAGCCCCCAATTCAGCCCTGGACCTTCACGGCACAATATTAATTTGAACTCACACAACTTCGTGCTTGGTATGAATGGGGAAAGCATTTTTTTTCACCCAGAAAAGTGCTTAAATATTTTGTGTATTTTCTCAACCCAAAGCAGTTATAAATCCCCTAGCCCTCAGGTGAATATCTAAATAAAAGCTGGATACAACCCTGGCAGCATGCGGAGGGGAACCCATGCTGCCCAGGAGCAGCCACCGTGGGTTCAGGTCCTCAACGTCACCCCGGCTGGGGAGAGGCGGCAGAGGGAGACCGGGAGTGGACTGTGCAGTGTTTCGGGTTTGCACCTCCCTTCCTGACCGCCCACTGCAGATAGACAGTCTGAGAGTAGAAAACACATGTTTTGGGGCAGAAAAACAGTTTTCAAGCAAGGATGAGAACAGACTCTCTGAGCAGGATGGTGCAATACAGTAGTGATCTTCCCCTGGGCCAAAGGCAAATATTCAATCACATCTTAAAACTTGTCCAGACTGATTTGAAAAATAAGTTTAATTCCAGAACTGTGCTCTTTTTCTCTCTTTCAGCTGCAGAGGTTTTGTGATTTGTACTAACCTTGAAGATACAAACCAAAATATGTGCTAATGATATTCCTATCTCCCAGCTGGTGTTGGCAACTCCTTTACTGCTCTGCAGGACAAGTGCAAGTACAAATGCAAGTACCAGAACCTTGTTGAGAGCAGAGTGTCCCACATTTCAGTCTAACCATTCGAACTACAAGACATGTAATAAAACAGTTTCTGCTCTGAATGAATAATTGAGCTACTTCTGTGGGGAGGCCTCTAAAGAGCCATGTGGCAGAATGTTTTTTAAGGCACTTATGAAAGCTATCCCACCTGGAAACCATCCCACACACAGAGCCCACATTGCTCTTCCTCTCAGCTTGGTTTAATTGCTCGTTCCATGTCCATACCTAATCTGAATGGTGAAGAAATAAGGCAGACTACATGAAATGCTGTAATTATTTTTAAGGTAGAGCAAGACTTCCAAAATCATGAAACTCCATGAATGTCATTGAGCAGTTTTTTTGTTTGAGAATTCCTTCCATATATCAAAATTCCTTCCAAGGATATCAAAAAGAATTTAAGAACACTTTAATGCTTGCTTCTCGAAGCAATTATGTAGCACATAAAAATTTCACTGCTACATCCTCCACCACACAGCAGGTGCTCTGGCCCCTTGCAGAGGGGCCACGCTGCTGGGACACCCATCCCAGAAACTTCCTCCTTAGGCAGGCAACCCCCCCGCTGGCTGTCTGCTCCAAGCCATAGAGACAGACTGCAAGAGAGAATAACGGTCACATTCTGAAAAACATTTTGAGATGAAAAAAATTCCCTCTTTCTCCTCGGGATGTAACAGAGAACAATAACAACAACAAACCCAACCAATAATAATGATGATGATGATGATAATAATAACAACAACAACAACGTTGGCAGTATTTGTGACATATCAACATTTCGCAGTGTAAGAGGTTTTGTCAGAAAAATCCAATCAGCGGGATGCTTACCACCAATACCATGCTAGTGGTTGAATGTCTCTTAGAGGTGCATTAGGCAGCTTGAATAACACACAGCCTCCTATCCCTGTTTCAGCAAGTAAGCTGGGAGTAAGATGCAGTCTACCTGTCGCTGAACATGATTTATGCCGAAGTTAGAGTCAGAGGAGAGAGGCAAGTCCCTTTGAAAGCCTGCAAAGATTTTATTTCCTGAAAAGTAGGTAGACAGGGTTCTTTTACTGTATCCTTAGAGGACATCTGTTTGCTTCCAAGGACTACATGGGAAACCAAAGCAGTCAAATCGGGGACAAATTCCACTATTTTTCTGAAATGCACATATAATAAGTCCTACCTGATACATGTAGTGTTACTTTTTAATTTTAGCAATATACATATGTTTTGCTAGATGAAATGTTCTATATCTGGAGTGAAGGCAGGGAGTTTAGCAGTGACTTGCAGCTCTCAGCATCGGTCTGATTCTTGAAAAAGATTCTGTCTCTTGCTCGCTTGATTTGAACTTGTGTGGCTAACTTGTGCCTGAGGAGCAGATTTTTCAACCACGTTTTTTGTCTCAAAGCTTTAGGTTATCTTTGATATATTCTGGGCCCAAACCACTCTGTTCCAGAATACAGGAATGGAGACCTTGATTCTTCTACTTGGGAAGTTGGTAGTCATGTTGAACATCAATCCAGGAAAAAGACATTCTTGTGAAGAAGAGGACACAGCTAGAGTACTAGTTAACTTTTTTTTCCTGAAGTGTTTGCATGTTTCTATTTAGTATGCAATTTTCATACCTGAGCTGTCCAAACTATTTAGATTGTAAGTTTCTCATCTGTGGCGCACCATGCATTCCTCTGTGTTATGAATTAATAATTATAATACTTAAGTCACACAAAAAGGGAAATGAAGTAAAAATACAGTTTTATTATTCATATTACATGCCGTTACTTTGTATTACTTTGTCTTTGGGGCTTTTAAGAGTGATTTTCTATGGTGGTTTAAGGGGGAAAAAAAACATGAACAAGATAAAGCTGAATGAAACAACAAATGCTGGCGATGGAATAAATACCCCCTACTAAGATTCAGCTGTTTTGTGCTTCAGGAATATACTGTCTTATCCTCATCCTTACCTTTCTGATGGGCATACTAATGTGTTTTTGACATAATTTGTGCAGAGGCCACCTCCAGCGGAGAGCACTTTGAAAGCAGCGTTACTCTCTTGTAGAGGAGATGCTGATTTGTTGGTACCGTGTGCTGTACATCAGGACCGTACCTTCTGGGAGTGATGTTAACTCACGGCAGGATGGAGGGATGCCTGAGTTACTGTCATGCTTGTGGTTATTTGAGAATACAATAACTATCCATCATGGAAATATGAACCACTTTTGAACTAAAAAGGAAACCAAACATTCCTAGGAACAACACATGCTCTTCACCTTTCTTAGTGCTGTCATTTGATTTCGATGAGGCAGTTCCTTCCTTTCTTTCTGGCTCACTAGATATTATATAATTTTCCCCCAGAAAAACTCCTGTTGAGCTTTTTCTTATTTCAGTTTGATCCAAAGTTCAAAGGATTCAGTAGAGAATCTCTCCATTAGCTTCAACAGCCTCGTATTAAGCTCTTAGGTCTTTATTGGGTCTTTAAGCATCTTCCATTTTAAAGTGCTAGACAAGCTTCCTGCTAATTTTTTAATTCTAACTCACCAACAGACAGTGGTGTTATACGCTAGCCTTTTTCCATTTCCATAATTGAAGTTACTAACTCAGAGGCTGTAGAATTTGGGGGAATCATTAATGCTGTACAAACTGTCAAATTTCTTTTCTTGATTGTAAACCACTATTTAATGATCTTAGACATGGTTTAATTGGCATTTCCTTCTATCCAATCTATTATTGCTCTACTGCAGTGCAAGATGGACGGTTTCGTTACACCATATTACACAGAGAAATATTGGGGGTGTTTATATATCTACCACATCTTCTAAATTGTGCAGGATTAGAGACAGGCTCACTCCAGTGACCTTACAAAAGGTCTCTGTGTTGCTACATGTAGGGTTTGTGTTCAGTGACAACTACAGGCGAGGAATGGGAGTGAGGGAAAGGTAACATAATAAGAGAGTCGAGAAGGTTGGAAGATAAATTTATAATACTCTATTTATTTTTAAAATGTTGTCACTTTTTTGGTTAACAAATTGCCCATGAACAGATCATGATTTTTCTTGATTAATGTATTAGTTTCAGTGAGTAATTTGTCATCTGCAGCTTATTACTGAAGTTTATTTGAACAGAAAATTGGACAAGTTTGGCCACATGGCCAGCAAGTCCGGGACTGGATAAGGATGTCAAAGAGTGCAAACTGGCCTAAGGGGTATTCCATACCATATGACATCATGCTCAACAATAAAAGCTAAGAGAAAGGAGGAGGAGGGGGCATTCATTATTAAAGCATTTGTCTCCTAAAGCAACCACTACACGTACTGAGGTCCTGCTTCCCAGGAAGTGGCTGGACATCACCTGCTGATGGGAAGCAGGGAATAAAGCTTTTTGTTTTCCTTTGCTTCCACACATGGCCTTTATTTTTTTTTATTAAACTGCCTTTATCTAGACCCATGATTTTTTCATCTTATTTTCTCCCCTTGTCCCACTGAGGAGGGGGAGTGAGAGAGCGGCTTGGTGGGCACTTCATGGCCTGCCAAGGTCAACCCAGAACATAAGCGTATTAAAAATACTTTACACAGGACAAAGTTATGTCAAGGACAGATTTCTGTTCTTAGGGGGCTTCACGTGAATGTACAAAATGTCCTTTTCGTTTCCATATTTTCTTTAGTTTATTCATTGCTTTATTACTAAATACGCCTGATTAGCAATACTCATGCTTAATTACCCTCTAGCTTGTATGACTTGTAAACTCTCTGGTTAACACAACATTTCTCATCTCAAAGTAACACTGTGACATGATCTGACATCTGTTATTTACTTCAGCATTATTTCTTTTTTATTTGTGGAGAAAAGACTGCAGACACTAGACTGTAAATTTTCTTTCTTTGCTAAGGCATACAGTGGAGAACAGAGCATAAAGAATACCCAGAATATATAAAGAATCAGGATATAACATTGTACGCAATGAAAAATTTTGCAGAGGAGGATATGTTACAGAGATCTTCTTCTATTAAAGCACACACAAAGTTTCAACAGATTTCAGTGCTTGGAACTGAAATATTCAGTTTTAGGAACTGAGCAATTTAATTCTGGGTTGCAAAAGATTTGCAGCAGGCATTTGAAACAGAAAAAGGATTCTATTAAGTGCACAAGAATGCAGTCCTGCAGTCCATGCAAGGATGATTAGAGATTTTCCAAAAGTCCATTGGTGATTTTGTTTTTCTTTTTTGTTTTACTCTTTGAATAAGCAAAGCTTGAGGTCACATCCATCCAGACTCGTATTGCTTCTGATTTTCTGCAGCCTGTACTGTGGTTCCATTTATAAGGGACTACCAATTTAATTTCCAGCAGCAGCACACTTTGCAGGTAGATCCTTCAGTGAGGCCTCATGCTGAGTATGGCGCTTCTCAATGTGAATAACGATACCAGGATTTGGCCTATACCATTATAGAAATAAGTGATTCTGCTGACCCCATAACAGGTTAATAATTCAATTACACAAGAGAAAAATAGACCTGTGACTGCAGAAACATGCTCCACAAAGTCTATATTTAAAAAAGTCCAAAAAACTCAACAAACAACAAAAAAACCCCAAACAAAATACTAAAAACCCACATAGCAGCATGAGAAAAGGCTACCTGTTAATAAGCATATTGTGTAGGATTCTCTCCTCCAGCATTGACACAAAAACAATAAAGATTTCATGTCTTGGTAATAGTTCTTCCTTTAGGGGAGTGAAAAGAAAATTACCTAGAGAAGAACAAGCCTCATGGCAAGTTCCTTTCAGGCTTATGAACTCTGGAGATTGAAGTGTTTCTTGCCCTCAAATATTTTCTTAAGTATTTACATAAAGGGTTGTCAGATCCGCATTGTACACCATCTTTTATTGGCAAATAGAGTCTATCAACAATGCCACCAGCAATAAAGCTGTACGCTGCCAGAGCACGGATGCTCAGGGCCCCTTAGCGTTCGCTACTGCATCCATCTCCTGTACCTTTCTTTTTATTTACCCATCTCCTCAGCACTTTTAGTTGGACCAATATAACACATCTGTTTATTACCACCGCTACTCTATATGTCTGAAACTATATACAAGGATATGTGTTCTCATAAGAGAAGAATAAATGTATTAGACTAACACGATTTAGTAGTCACAAGACTTATCTCCCAAGTTGTCTGGAGAAAACACAAACAGCTTTTGCTAAGCTCGCACACGATGATACTCACAGGTTTATTCTGCAACCGACTGACAAAGTGCCGTATTATAAAGGCTGGAATACAGGCAGGGCTTTGTGTAATACCAGATATTTACAACGTCTTTGGAAATGATTCCTTTGTTTTACTAATGAACGCAGGGGTATTGCTAAGACTGGCTGGAGACGTATTTCAAAAGCCTTGTGCCTACACTGCCGAGGCTGACAGTCCTCACTGGGCCATCGCAGAAAAGCCACCTTCGCTAACCGGTGCCTCCACTATTTCCTTACACCAAGAGCATCATAAAGATGACCTCTTCTGAGGAAAAAAGTCTATTTCCACACTACATCCCGTAAAGTACCAAATCGTGGGCACTAATGTGTGCTGTAAAGGCATTATCATTTTATTCCAAGAGCCCCACTCTGAGGGCTACAAAGACATTTATGAATTGACGTTTTCCCATTTTTGTTTTTAATGAAACACTAAAGTATTTCTGGGTAACAATGTGATAAATTAATGGCAAAGCAAAATAATTTGGTTTTGTGTCATGGGGTACACAACAAAAGAAGTACCTAATCTTGCTCCTCTAGAGCAAATAAGCTTCAAAATTGTAAAGCTAATGGATAAAATGTAAAGTTTTCAGAGAAAACAGTAGGAAGAAATTGAAGCATTTGTGCTTTTGCAGAAGCTGATCTGATCTTGGAAGAAGGATGAAAACATGGAGGAAAGTATTTTCTGATAGTCAGGAAATGAAGAAAATGAGGGACCAATTCCCCGCTCCATGGACTCCAGACCCCCCGTGCGGACTTGTTTGTGTTATTCAGCCCACTGAATAACTATGGCACTTCCATAGCCCATAATATCAATTTAATATGGTACTGTGAAATAACGACAGATTTAGGAGGTGCTGAGACGCTTAGGTAACAGGGACCACAGAAGCATCTATCTTACATAAAAAAGAAATACAACTTGTCCCTGCTGGCATTTTGCTTCTGTGTAGGCGCATGTGAAGAGCAAAGACATATCTTTAAAAAAATGTATCTCCATGCTCACTCCTTTGAGCTGTTTGCTAGTTGCGCATAGCTTATCGCCCTACCTAACGACGGGATGTATCCATCACTATTGCTAAAAGCTGATGCCCCAAATCCTACAGCTTATGCTGTCTTCCTCACCCCAGCCCTAAATATCAGTTTGAAAAGTGCCCAACTTTTTGCCACCCTGGAGCCTGATTTCCATAAGGAAATGTTTCCCCAGCCAGGAGACCATGAACATTTAGCATGAGTGGCTGCAGCCGTTGGGTCTGACTTACAGACTCTGCTCAAACCCACCTGAGCTCCAGGGGTTGCAGGACTGCTCTAGGAGCCCTGGGCACGGTTCTTTACACAGCAGCAGGAAAAAAACATTACAGATAGACTTTTTTTTATTAATTTCTTATTTCCAGTGACAGGATGATGACCCGATAGCCACCAAGGGCTGTCAAAGACTACTGCAGTGCATGTTCATGCCCAGTGGCAGGAGCCCGGGCTGAAGGTCCTACCACCCACTGGCACTTAAAGAAAGACCCTGTTTCAAAAGAGGTACTTTGCTGCAGCCCTGAACGAGCGTCAAAGGGCCTGGAGTTTAAACTTTGCTTGTGCTCTCAGATTTCTCTACGGACCTGCTGAGCCTCTTTGTTTTATGAATTTTCCTGCTCAGCAGTCAGATGCAAGATCCTCTATGCTGCAAACAGATTCACATATATTATTTCTGCCTAAAAGATGCAGGGTATACCTGACCTTCAGGTGCCTAATTTTCTTCCTGTAGAGTAGGAAGAGCCTCCATGGTGGCTTCTGCAGCCTCCTCCAAAGCAGAGAAAGTAGGAGTAACAAGAGCTGCCATTTAGCTCCCTACATCTTGTACCTGATCTAGTCCAATTTACAATATAGTCCTTTACGTGTCCATTAGTCAACTACCTCCCACCAAGTGTAATCAAATTACTTTTCCCCATTTGATTTCGTTGGTAAAAATGCACACACTTCTGCCTGTCAAATGCTAAAAAGGGCTTATTAGGATCAGTCATAAAAAAATCTATATACTACCTACAAATAATTGAAATCCTATTTTCAGCTTTCTAAATGCATAAATCACTTTTCCACTCGGCAATCGAAATCACAGCCATTAAAACCTTTTATCCTGAAGGACAACAAAGGAGAAAGCACACTTTCTTATCTCTTGCCTTGGTCCAGTGGGAAATAAGAGGAGATGACACCAGAGGTCTTTAGAGTCTCAAGTAGATGGGCATAAAACACTCTGACCCACGTAAAGAGTGCGAATGAAGTTGAAATTGTGGGAGAACAGCGATTCTCTCATGTCAAATGCTTTCTCGGCACCTAATGATCATGCAGCCATAACCTGAGGAGCCTCTGCAAGAAAACACGTACAGATGTTATCTATTGAGATTTTTCCTTAAGAATCCTACCTACGGTGGAAGCATTAGCAGATTTTTTAAATATGTATGTAGCTGCAGGTAAGGAATTAAAAATCTGAAATCTAGTTGGATCATAGTTCTTGCAGGGTAATGGAACTTGCATCTTATTACACTGGAAAATTGTGGTTTTGTGCATTTTTTCCAGGAAGTGAAGTGAAAATGGGTTACAAACCTGGATTTAAATTTTGACTGAGCTTGAGTGCAATGTCTGTTCAAAAAGCCAGTGTGTCCCTGCTGAAGATCAGGCTTTCCAATTAATATGCATTTATTCATTCACTTATTTATTTAATTATTGCAAGGGTAACTTTCTAGCAGCTCTAGCAAGATGTTGCAGCAAATATTGTTTTACCCCCTACCTAGGCTAATGCAAAAAGAAATACTTCAATGTAAACTCAATGCATTATTTATTGTAGAAAGGATAGTCTAACCCAATTTAACAAAGAAAGAGAAAAAATATTTACTTTTGCTAATTTGATATCTGAGGCTGAGCTTAACATCACTGAGGTTCTAAAATTGCCCAAGCACTTATTTTTTTATTTCTGTAAACTTGTCACTGACAGTCCCTGATTTCTCTACCTTGCATAGCGATCTCTGAGGAAGATTTGTCAGAGCTGGATTAGGCCCCGAGAGCAGGAAGGCAGCACCAGTAATGCCTGAAGGACAAATAGCAACTGCAGACGCAAATCATCAGCACAGTTTGGGCTGAAGATCTTCGTTATCCAGAATAGAGTTTAGGGATCTCTGTATGAACTACCAAGGTCTCTTTGTGCACTGGGAAAGACATGAAACCACTGGCCAGCCTGTTATTCAAAAGTTCTTAATATTGTGTAATAAAGCTTTTTCAAGACATTTTTCTAGATAGAGGAGAGAATAGTATGGTTTTGGTCCTGCCTAAACTATTTGGTATAAATAAATTATCTGAAATATGAGGACCATTCTTTCGTTTTCAGCAATCATTTATATACATACTGCGATCTCTGTGCATGGATTCCTCTTGCCTAAGCTCAACATATTTCCACCTACAAGTTTTTCTCAAATTCTTTATCTGAAAACCTCCTATTTTTTACCTGGCTGTAGCTCAGTTGAGTTGCGATGGTTTGGTTTCTTAACCGACACTTTTGTATCCAACTCTCTTTACAGCACTTCTGCAAATTTTTCCTGAAAATTTTAAATATTACTATGCATGCCGGAGCCTTGAGCTGGCCCAAATTCGGACGTGCATTTGTCTAAACCACCTCTGGGTCTGGTTCTACCCAAATAAAGGCACCCACCGGTGCAATGCTGCCCCAACCTGCTTTATGCCTGGCGCATGGGATGCTCAGCGCAGGGGGGAAGCAGAGGGTGGTGAGGAGGGGGCTCTGTCCTGCCACAGCAAGCCCCCTGCTTTTACCTGAAAGGCCTGGAAAACATTTTTTGGCTGTCTTCCAGCAGACTGGAGGAATGCCCCGTGGCCTGCATAGTCTCTGATGAGTATTCAAGCTTTTGGGTAGTTATTTAAGTTAGAGCAGTAACTCATCCTTTCCTGCTTGTCACTGTAAATCAAAGTTAAGAGAAATATATACTGCTATGGAGAAAATTATAATCTTAACAAATATATAAATAATGCTTATTAAAGTGCCCTAAATACTGCTGATGGATCCTTAGGCTCTGGAGAAGACTTGATTAATAAATGGTGACCTGTCGATCTGCATCACGGGTCTGGCTGAAACCTCCCTTCTGTGGGGGACACCACTGGACTCGTCTTTAAAAAGTGAATTAAAATCAGATCTGTTTTGCAAATCATCTGAGAACCTAACAGACTCCCTGGCTACATCAAAGGCAAGGCAAACCTTTATCTTTCGTTGAACATCATCTGAAAAAACTTCAATAGGGAAAAGTGCAAACATTGCTTTATGCTCTCAGATTGTTTCAAACAAGCATAAAGAGGGTGATAACGCATTGTAATAGCAACCAAATTTCTCCTTGCTACTGTAAGTGCATTTGCTTTCAATTCTGGGTTAACTTTTCCACCAGGTAATTTCATATGAGGAGCTCTTGAACGTTGACTTCTTCCTGCGCACGTGCAGAGCAGGCAGAGGCACTTCACTCGCCTGCCTTCTGCGCCCCGGGTTTCCAATCTGCCCGTTCCCTCTGCAAGCAAGAGCAAAAGCTGCCTATGCCTTCGTCTTGGAGGGTTTACTTATTTAGGAACAAATGCTGAGCATATGTTCACAGCGAGCAACACTTTATTTTGCGAACAGGTTCTGCTCAGACCGGTGGGTCTGTTCTCAATCTGTGATACCATACGACGATGGAAAAGGGATAAGAATTAACCTCCCTCTGCTGTAGCCATCTACCTATGCACATTTACACTGCATCTTCCTTCTAACTGAAAAAAATAATTGTAGGTACAGCTTTGAAAAAGATTTTGTGGTCTATTTTCAATTTTTTTAAAAAAGTTTCAGTCAACATGACATGAAAATTTGTCTAAGCCTTTGGCAGACTTAAAAATAATAATTAATCTTTCCTTCCGGGTTGAACAAAATGTTCCGTTCAAATCAAAAATTAAATACCCTTTCCTACTTGAAAGCTTGCTTGAACGTCTTTACAAATAAGATGAAAATACATTTAGAAAGTAAACATTGAAGCTACCAATTAAAAAAATCACATTGAATTTATTGCAAAAGGTAGGGACACACCTGGTGCTTTACTGTTTTTTTCAGTTTCTTTTCACTGAATCAATCTAGCAAAATTTAATGGTTTAATAAAAGCTTCAGTTTTTGAAATAGTCTGCGAGATTTTTGAAATGGTGCATAAGAAAGGTTATACTGCTCTTTGATGCTCAGGGTAGAGAAGTTAACACATAAGACTGATTTCTGAGAATGCTCTTAAAAATATAAAATGGTAGATAAAGCCTTGCAATCGTGAAAGACCTGTGCTGGGTCCTTCATCAGTTGTAGCCAAAGTTTCTGGCAGAAAGAGGTCCGTCTTCTTCTTCTACTCCTTGCCAGGCTCTTGGAGCCAGAAAGCACAAACCCCCCTGATGTCCTCAATACACCCGTGTGCCACTGGGTCGTTATGGGGTGTCAGGAGCGAATAAACCTCTGGGAGAAAATGAAGCCACCTGAATCCCTCAGCCAGGAGCTGGACGTGGCCCAGGACTGGAAGGGAAGATTATAGCACTTGTGTTTTTCATTGGAAGCGAGTAGTTCTGAAGAGATATTGAAGACAGAGAAATCCTCTGTTTGTTCCAGGTGGCGGGTTTAGAGGCGTTAGAAATAGGCAGTACATTACAGTGGGATTACGAAGAAAAGTGCAAACCGCAAGACAAAATCATTCTGAAATTTAAAGAAAAAAACCAAAGCTGTTCTTCTTCCAGGAGCTTGGAAAAACCGCTTTTCTCTGCAAGAAAATCTCTGCCAAGTGAGAGCATTGATCATGTTGATGCGGAGCTACATCATACAGCTAAGTCATGCGAATTTGAACAGTTAACAGCTGGACTAATTAGAGAGCACAGTATTATTGGTATAACTGATAACCAGGACTAAGCAAGGTTATTTTGCAAGTAATAGATTTGACTTTGCAGAGAACAGTGGATATTTGCAGAGCTAATGAAAACTGTGCTTCCCAAATTAAAGTGCGAGCAAGCAGGGAAAGAACTGGAGTGCACCTAATTAAAAATGCATACCGAGGCAGGAAGACAGAATACAAGGGTAAACAAATGGCAGAGACCAGATTTGTTTGCAATAAATATGGAAGGAGGTGCAACGCGTCGCAGAGGTGCCCAGCAGCACCTGTGCAGCCCGAGGAAGCATTTTGCACCGTTGCCGATGCTGCCGCGTCTCCTCTCTGAGTAAACAGCCCTTCGGGCTTCAGGGCTGGCAGCCCAGCATCTTTTACTGAAACCAAACACATTCCTAGTGTCTCCAAGAGGTTATTGTACAGCTTACAAAGCTAATACTTAAAGAGTTTGCATTTTTGCATGCAAATAAGCTTTGATTTAAACTCATTAACATTTCCCTTCCTGAGCTCTAGTTTGAGTTATTCTTAGACTTCTTTCTCTTGGAGTAATTATTTATCTGACAGAGTGACTACTATCTCCCATCTCATTTTCGTAATCTAACATCACCTTCACAATTCTCAGCAGCTTTGTTTGACAGATGCCTACAAAGAGAAATCTGTCACGGGCACAGCTGTGTGGTGTCTGCCTTTCCCAGCCAGGAGTTTGCTTAAACCTTCCCCTTTGCTTTGGTCCTGCGGGTTCGTCCAAGAGAGCCCGGCTCTGGCACCAGCTCTGGCAGAAATGCCAAAGGCTTTGACTGCTCCCAGCTGCGCACGGCTGGGGCAGGGGTGGTGTTTCTAGTCCCCCATGTCAGGGTTCAAAGTAAACCTCTCCTTTAGCCTGCCTGAGTTTTTATTATTACTATTTTGCTAGGAGAGTATCTCTCCTCATCTCTCCAACAGGATATTTGCTGGCACCATCAGTGGGAATCATATATGAGAAGGATATATAGGATAATGCATAACATAAATTTTCTTTATAGACATAAATTTCTGGAAAAAGGTGCTAATTAATCTAGCAGATGCACGGAATAAAGGTCTGCTGACTACTTGCTGAATTTCCTCTTTAATTATGGAAACAACTTCTGCATGGTGATAGGAATTAGGAATTAGCAAGGCATTTGAAAAAGCAAGGCTGTTCACTCCGGACACAGAAAAGGTGGGAGCATTATATCAAGTACTGAAAGGCAGAGAAAATGTTCTCACTGTCTCAGATTGTACAAGTGAGGGATCACTGAAGAGTGGCAGAACCTAAGTGGATAAAAAGGAATTGTTTTCATATAGTACGTGATTATTAGTTAGTGAAATTAATTGTCGTGAATGTTACTGATGCAAAAAATGTAGCTGGACTCTAAAAGCTGGTCATCGATGGGGTTAAAAGCATTCGGCATATAATGATACTATTTTATCTTTTCATACTTTAATAAAAAGACATGCATATATTTAGAGCATATTTAGCTAGAAAATTTTACAAGAGACACGAAGCCTCATGCATCTGGGTTTAGAGCCACCTATTTAACGATTATGAATGAAGATGGAGTGGATAGCATCCCAAACTGGCGTGTTGCAGACATCTACTCCTTTCCAAAGCACACGATGCCAGCTCCTTGTCAAAGAGCAAATGTGGAAATAAAAGACTATGGGTCTGAAGCAAGTGGATTCCTATATCTAAATAAGAAAAATGTTGGCGATATCCCCATAGCAAACTCATACCCCATAATACATCCCATTTGTCAGGTGTGGAAAATAGCAGCACAAACTGCCTGTTAATATCTTGACATTATTGCACCAGTTCCTGGTTATAAAAAGTTTCCACATTTCAAGAAAAACTCGAATCCGTTATGTTTTGCCTGTCTTTACGTTAAAACCATACGGGACAATTTCTCTTTTTAAGGGACTTCACCCAAGCTCGCTGGAGAAGTTGAGCTGAAGGTCAGGGCTGTCGCAGAGAGGTGGCCTCCAGCCCTGAGTGCCACCCTCCCATCCTCATCATCTGAGAGTTGGCTTAACGTGCGTCTTGCTCATTAGCTGAGCACATTACCTGTTTGCTGGGGGATTGACTGATAACGCTAATGTTGCTGTACTGAAATGGCTGTAAAATCGTTAAGCATATCTTGTTTTACTTAACCTGAAGTCATTTAAATTGTGAGGCTTCTGGAGAGTGTTAGTGAGACTAGAATTCCCTGATGTGACAGGGGAGACTTTAATGCAAAATGAAGTCTTATCATATTAAGCATAATTTTTATCATATCAGTGACTTAACAGATTAGTAAATGTTGTTTTTCTAAAATTATAAGACAGCTTCTGATACGAAATTGGATTATGTCAGTTCATTTTCTCCATCAGCTTTACAATATTGCAAAAAAGCAAGGATTTTTCGTTAACATATGGAAATCACTCAAATTTCTCTCATAATTAGACTCAGCCTGCCTTTGCTATTGACACATAAATATTGGCTTTTATCTTCTTAGAGAAACCCCTGTTTCCTTTTAGATATATACAGAATAAAACTTATGCAAACTAAGGAAAGCTAAAAAGTGAAGAATTTTTAAACTCTGTAACTGAAGAGTTCATATTTCCTTGAATATTTGTCAGGGGCATTTTAAAATGGTTTCAAGGACTGTCTTTTCAGCTAGTGGAACTGGAAATGTTAAGGTCTTTGGGAATGTAACTTTTTTTTTTTTTTGACTAAACTCAGTTAAATCTCACCAGGTTTTGACATTTGGTGACTTCAGCCCAATTTCTGCTGCTTTCCCTTAGCCATTCAAAGCCACCGGGCCATGAGTTTGTGGGCCACTGGAAAGGTGACTGTGGTTCACAGAGTAAAAATAAGTGCTGAAGATTATGTACACACTCAAGGTCAAGTTCGAAATAGTATAAATCTATCTCTATATAGCTGTCTTAAAGTTACATTAAAGTCGCAGCTGCTCCTTACAGTGAGAACGTTTTTCCATACCCTGGTCTGAAGTTTTTAGGGTCACCCTTGCAAGGAGCTTTGGCAGTACTTAGAGACTGATCCAGTCCCATAAAATCAGGATGAAGACTGTTTCCCTCTCTCCCCACTACAACAGCTCGTAAAATTCACCCCTTATTTACCAGGTAGATGTTACCTGTCAAATCTAACCACCTGAAATACATGGCTTTTATTGCTCCCCTGCTATTAGCAATAGGAACATTACTGCAAAATCATCACAATGCAATTACAGTATATCCAGCAATATTGAGTACTATAAATTTATGTTCATGAAAAACTCTGAGAGCTATACTTATACAGTATAAAATTTAAACATCTGATCCACATTTTAGTTTTCATATAATTTACTCTCACTTACTAATAGCAGTATTTTGAATAATTAGTGACAATTCATCCTGAAGGTCTCAATTTGCATTTAACTAGCAAACTTTTACAAGCAGCACACATTAACAGTTTTAAATGTCACAGCAATGTTTAATCATGCAAGACCATGCATAAAAATACCTAAAAATATTTCTAATTGGCAATACAATTATTTAACTTACTGTCTAAACTTTGTTGCCATATACTTTGTCCAAGACACTAAATTCAGACTTTCTAAAATGAAAACAGTAAATCAGTAAGGCAGTACCCTAAAGGCAACTCCTTTTACTGCTGAGCAATGTCTTATGCCAGAACTAGACCCGCTAATATGGTACAGATAATGAGGTATGAAGGGCTGAAAATGCTTTATCAAGGGTGTTGCATATTTTGGGACAGAGTTTAAATGCACACGGGTCTTGCTTTGGTTAAGTAGGTACACTTTGGAGCAGTGCAGAGTGCTCCACAAAATTCATGCCCACTTTTCTGTGGAGTGCAGGCACCTGACAATTCCCACACCAGCCTAACCATAGGTCCCCTTCCTGAAAGGCACCAGTCTTGGTGTAACAACTTCTAAAACCTGTTTTATCAAAATACGTTCCTCATTCTGCGGTAAATGCCAGGCAGTGCTTGCTCACATCATCAGGGCTATTTCCCTTCATTTCAGACCCAACTGCACCCAGCCTCTGCTTGCAAACACTGAATCTTGCTGCAGCTTTCTCTGCTGAACCAAAGAACTTCCCACTGTCAAGAATTTTCTATGCATTTAGGTAGTCATATGCCAGCTGGATAAAGAGATAAATTAGGAAGCCAGGAAGTCTCACAGGTACTCTGATGAACCATATCTGTATATTTTTTAAAAGACATATCCACAGGAAACAGTAGATGCCATATGTACCCCTCTCTCCCTGCACTACGATGTAGAAGTCTTGCCATCAGCAGAGGGAACCAGTCCTTGAACTGAGAAGCATAATTAAGTGAAATAATCTTTCTTTACTGCTTCTTTCAATTCTTCACTCTCTGCTTTGGCTTTACTCTTCCCCGGAGAGCTTCTTTTTACTGCTAACGCTACTTTGTCCAGAAGGCTTCATAAATCACGTTCTGAAGAACCGAGGTATCACCTGTAGCTGTTCCCATTCATACCGCGTGCAACAGCTCCTCTTTAGCGTTAATACAGCACTCCACAATTATATCTCAGATACAAATTAGGAAGCAGAATTCAAATAATTAAAACAGTTTGTAATCTCATCATATGGTCCGTTTGAAAGTCAGGGTTAAAAATTAATACTGGTTTGAACAGAAGAGAAATATCTTGTTTCTGATGTTGTCATTCTTAAGCAATATTAAGTACATAAGAACTGTTACAGCTGGTCAGGCTAAGGATCTATTTAGCAAGCTTCTGCTCTGTGGCAGTGATGGTTATGGAAGAATTTAATAACATGGCAGGTAAAGAATAATCCTTCCTTCTCTTGGAAATCATCACTAGGAAATTTTATACATTTTGAACTGTCATAGGGAAAGCATCAAGTCTATGACCCAGGAGACTTGAAGTTGATTCATGCCGTTACCACTCTTTCCTCTATTCTCTCTGCACTTAATTCCGTGTCTCTGCCTGTAGAAAGGTGATAACACCACTTCCTATACTCCACATGTTTTTTCTATTTCCAAACCCTATTCTCAGATACAGAAGGTGCATGTGAATGGAGAGCACCTCACTCAGTTGCTCTAGGGTCATAGCAGGACACTGGTCTTATTACAACACAGTATAATAATAGCAATAATGATGATAATACCTCTTTAAAAAGAGAAAATAGTCAGTAGAGTATCAAGAGAAACTATTTTTCTTCCCTTTTCATCACTGCTCCATTTCCCTTTTCTTGCTCCCTCTCACTCCTTTCCTCCCCGCCAGCCCCGCAGAACATGAAATGGATTTTCCCACTGCAGATGAGAGCCTTCACCAGTGGATATTGTCACTGCGTAATGCTCTTATTTCAAGGTGTTGGCAGGTATTGTAAGACAGAGCTGAGAAAGTGAGTGAATTCCAGACTGAAGAAATTACATGCCTACAGCACATCATATGGTTAATAAAATGGAAAAGTTGAAGCATGGGTCCCGTAAGTTTTCTCTTTTAAAGCACAGACACCTTTAGTTTTATGAATTAGTAAGCCTTTTTTGTTTCATAGTCCATAGGGAATTGCTGTTTCCTGCCCTGTTCCTCACGGTCCTGCTGTGCTTTTTTGTAACTTTTATTTTAGCCTTCTGTTTCTTTTCATTGCATTTGAAGAAAAATTCTGCGCAGGAAAATGCTGTCTTCCTCCCTACCTGACATCAGTTGGATTTGGAAGAGACAGAAACATCATTAAAAATTAGCATTATTTTCAGTTCACACATCGCTCACTTATAACATTTAAACCTTACTGTATAGCCCCTGAGATGTAGGCAAATGCAGTGCTTCTCCTGAATGAACTAAACCGAATAGCTAAAACAGAGCTATACGTGGGGTGAGGCTGCATGCATTAAACATATTGGGAATACAATCATTGACTCAAAACCTGCCACCAAAGTGTAGCCAAATTTTGCGTAATAGTAAAGGTTTTACTGAGCATAGCAGCACTAATTCTGTTCCATCACACACTTTCATTCCTGAGTAAGTGGCTGGATAAGTAATATCTCTAATCATTCTAATAAGAGGCTCTATCAATACTTTCAAAATGACTAATAGCATTTAACTCTCAGATTATATTTATAAATGGTTTCCGCATAACGCGTTGTATAGTTGACTTTAATAAGTACTTACTGAAGGCTTTTGTAGTACAAATATGTTGCTTAGGCTGTGATAAAATGGTACTCTTAGGAATACTTGCAACAATGAGTGGTTTGGCTAATGATAGAAAACATACATTTGTGAATGCTTTATTTACACAGCTCTTTGATTTATGTTTCTCTTTGTTTCTGGAGTTGGGTAAAAGACTTCTTGAAAACAGGCAAACCCTGTGGGGAAAGTGTATTGAACCTTTCTTTTTTTGGTCCATTATTGAAGTGCTTTTTGACTTTGAGAGTTTTAGATATAAACCACATCCACAGTTCTTTGCTAAGCAAATGAGGCTTAATCTCTCTGTTCTGATCTCATTTGTGCTAAGGAGCATCTCAGCTGCTAGCGCAGGTAAGGTGTTTAACATGTTCTGCGTGTCAAACTCGCGGCAGACCCCCCGGGTTCACCTCCCTTCTTGACATTTGTTTCTTATCTCTGACAATTAGTTGTGCTAATCACCTTGTTTGTTTTATTATCACGGAAGGAAGACAGCTTTGCACTCAGAGCACTGTCTGCAATCTTGCTTTCTTCCTCTACGGTGCAACATATTTTATTAACCTTTTGGCCATGCAGATTTTGTATGTTCAAAAATTTCTGCTTTAAGACTTTTTAATGTAAAGGCAGGGATCTTTTTTTTTCCCCTAGCATGTGATCAGGGACAGTAGTGATAGCCCAGGCAAACATAGTTTCTATATTATTTGTTTATATATGGCTTGTAAAGTTGATGAATCTCTTAAGAACCCCTCAAAATTAAAGAGACTACATAGATGGAAGACATATTATGTCTGTTATTACTAACGGCTAGGTTATTCAGTATTTCTTCAGATAACTGAGATTACTAAAGGGGAACATAAGAAGAAACCCACAAAAATGGAAATAAAAATATAATGTTTTGATTAAGTCAGCAATAACAGTTTTTCTAACAAACCCTGGTAATTTTTCACTCTGATTATATTTTTTCTCTGTCTTTCACACTTGCTTTTCATGATGAATTGTGGCTGTTGCCCTACCTGCACAAGCTCTGCTGTAGCGACCCGCATTTGGGATTTGTGGTGGTTCATTTTTAAAGGAGTTATGTGAAAATAATCTTTACATGTTTGGATTCAAAAGTACCCTTGAAAGAAGAAGCAAACCAACACAATCTACATATATCACATCAGTTATAATTGTTCTGATTGTCCAAGTCTGCCTGGTAGAAAGTGAATAACTTGATTCATTAACAACTTCAGCAGAATTGTGATGTTCAGCATCCCGGATACCTCCTGGTTTCTGCATTATATAAATCTGTTAAGCTTTCAACAGCGGGCTCCTCTCTGGGTTTATTCTTCCCCAGACAGGCTGCAGTTCCACATACAGTCAAGGTTTAAGATTTTTCTCTCTGTTTAGGTTAAAAGGTTTTATTTCTGAAGCAGCCATTATCTTGAGAGAATAGATCAGTCTTTAAGACCTTGCTCATTAACACTTGCCTATTAAAGTGTACATTATATAGCAGACATTAATGTAGAGGCACCACAGAGCTCACTCCGAATATTTGCTCTTTCTTTAAGAAGGCTTTTTTTGTGAATTATAATTGTTGCTTACAGCTTTATGCTTTGAACTCCATACTGCTGGTCCCTGTAATAAATGCAGCCTGGAGGACTCCTCTGAAGAATAACTTCATTCCTTAACATTTGAAAAGAATATGATGAGCCCAGCATTGAGCCATGGTGATGCTTCATGACTTTTTAGACATAATTTTATATATATATATATAAATATATATATATAAAAATTTACATTATTCAGAACTGCTAAACTTTATTGTCCTGATCCTGACTACCTCTGCTTATCATTTGGTAAAACTTTCCTAAAGGAGGTATAAAGATTCACTATGAAGATTCACGTAATACATGCAAGATTATGTATCACAGACACCAGTGGAGCAAATCCTACACTTGCTTCCACCCATTCAGCTCCAAAGATTTCAGCCCCATTGACTTTAAATGAAAATATTACAATGCAATTTTGTTAGTACAGAGGCTACAATATTTTTCTTTTTGCTTTTATGTTAGAGGTACTTGACAATGAGTGGATAGGGTTTTTTAACCTGATGCAATTTGAGAGAGATGAAATATCATGAGGCTGAAAGACACAAAGTTTCTGAGGACAGAAATTGCAAAACAGAGATGTCTTCTGAAGAAGAGGAAAGCTCAGAGAAGAAGAGGAAGCATAATTCAGCATGGGTCAAGCTGGCAGGCTGCTGCCAGGCAGGACGCAGCCAGGGAGGCAGCGGCGGGTGGGGCAGGACGCGAGTCCCAGCAGCCTGATGGCCACCAGCACTAACGGGAGGGACTCTTTGACGCCTTTTCCTTCATAAGGAGACAAGTTCCCCTGAAATCAGTAGAAATCTTTCTACTGACTGAAATAAGCTTTGGATCAAGCCTAGAGTACAAAGGAGAAATGCAAGGGAAAATAATGTATGAAAACAAATTCATCGTGAAGTGACATTAGATGAGAAGAGTACGGAGGCGACACCTCTGATCTTTCCTTTTACGGAGCTCTTCAAAACCCGAGTTCCCTCATTTACACGGAAGTTTCATCTCAGGAAGTTTCTAAGACAACCACCACACAGCAACAAAGTGATTGCCACAGCCGAGACGTTTCTCTCTGACATCGCTTTGAAAACGATTAGCCTAATTCTCTCAAAACTTGACAATTAATTGAAATTTTGTTACTTTCAATCACTGGAATGAAAGGGAAAGGGGAAAAATATAACAAGGCAAAGGCTGGTAATAAATTACAAATCCTCTGTTCTGATTGCTTCAGAGTTGATAAACCTTTCTGTAGTGCCCATGTGTCGAACATCCCCAGGAATACAAATACCAAAATTGAGTGAAATCCCCAGGAATGGTGATTCCAACTGGTTTAGATCATAAGGGACCATCCACACCAGCTGGATAAAGCTGCACATCACTCCTAACACCACACGCTGAGTTTCCAGATGCTGACTGATCTCTGTCCATCAACTGCAAAGGTGAAAAAAAATGTGATTTCCACAGGGGAGCGACATGGTGGTAACTGCTGGGTGTATTTTGTCATCCCAGGTTTTAATGCCAAGAGCAGGGAGAGGGATGGGGTATCACTGTGCACCGACTACGCCTTGTGCATCACTGACTTCACACCTGGTGGGTACAGAAGTTGTTTTTGAAATGTATGGAAGGAAAAAAGAGCAGCTAAATATCTAGGAAGTTCAGGATTTTTAAATGACTTCTAAGGCTGTCAGGCTCAAAGGGCCCCTGCGCTTGCCTTGCAGAAGGATGGCAGAAATTTTAATTGCTGGGTAGGAAAAAGACATTGTGGGAAAATAATTCCTTTACTCCTTTAGATAAACTGGGGCAAATTCTGGAGAGTTTTGTGTGAATGCAGCCAGGGACTTTTCAAATTAGAAACCAAAAGGAAGACTAAAGCTCCAAAACAAACCTCAACGTGAAAGGAAATTGTGTTGTCTTTCACTCTTGAGGCATACTGCAGTGTACGGGGACAGGCTAGCAAATATTTTTTCTGTTTATCTTTCTAGTCTCAGCTCAATCCCAGTTTAAGAATTGCCTACAGACCGACCTGATCTGAAATCCATTAGGGACCATCTAAAAATTGAATATCAGGTTTTAAAAAAATCCCCTTCTCCGTTCCATGCCTCTGTGACAGGGGAGCTGGTAGAGCCCAGTTCAGTCTACTCATTGGGCTCTCACGAGACGAACTGGAATTTGCAAAATTCCTATTTTTTTCTTAATAATTTGGACCATTAGCTGTTAAAATAAAACATAATATGCCTAAGGAAAACATTACTCTCTGAATAAAGCAAACACATCCTGATTAATTTACTTACTTTCTAATTTGACAGCGAGGAAGACGACAGAAAATCACGTTTTCTCAGCTTGGTTTCAGATTGTTTAGGGAGGTCACTCCAAGCAACACAAGGGTAATCACCCGTCTGGGCAATGAAACGTTACCTCCAATTACTTGCATTTCTGGTCACTTTTTATACAGGTTGTTCATTGTCACGTCATGGAAACCATCTGCCCATTTTCACCTTTACAAATATTTCTCCTGAGACACTAGATTTTTTACATTTCTTTTTCCTCCATGGCTTTTCATTCCATTATAATTGTATTCCCTCTGATAGAAATTGTCATCTTTTAAGTGTTTTGCCTTCTTTCTCCCTTTCTTTGCAGTTATTATTGGATAATGAAAAAAAAAATAGAAGAAAGTGGGAAAAATGCCAGAGTTGCCATTTAGTTTAAACAGCTTCTCTAATCCATGCTTTTTTTTTTTCCTTTGCCTTTACATTCAGTATAACCTTGTTGTTTAAATATTCTATCCTTTCAAAAGCTCATCCCTACAACACTCTTAAAATAACAATTAATGTGAAGTACTAGCTGTCTCAGCAGTTCTTAAGCTTGCTCTTCAACCTTAATCTTCTATCCCTTTCTTCAAATCTACCTATTCTCCACACTCCATAAAACCTGAAGACTAGCATTAAAGCCACACATACATTTTTACATAAAAAATAAATATAAATGTAATATAGGTATGGGATTATATCATCATGGTTTTAACAGAGGGAATGAATTCAACAAAAAGTTGAAAAAACACAAGGAAAATCAAAATCACCATGATTTTTATAATATAATTTACATATGCCTAAGAAGACTTACAAAGAATATAGATGCTGCTGGTTAGATTTTTATTGTCTAACTAGGTTTTATTCAATGAAGAATTGTTTTATTTAGGCACATTGAGAAAATACGCCTTTTTTGTAATTTGGTTTTGTAACAGTCAATAAGAAATACCAGGGGAAAATATTTATTTCATCATTATAAGCTATGGAACTGGGTAGATTATTTTTGTCACTTCTGCAGTGCAGTAGTGAGGTCTATTTGTAGAGAACCAGAACACTTCTTTGATGTGGGTGCTTTTGAATAACTTAATTGCAAGGCAGATGGTAAGAAACAAAAAAAAAACCCTGATGAAACAAAACAAAAAGCCCTGCATAAAGGTGGAAAATTGCTTGAGGAATGCTGTGGTCTCACAGGGAGAAATCTTTCTATTTGTAGCTGGTAACTGCAGACTCCAAGTCTGTGATTAGCCTTTAATGTAGAAGAGGTAACACGATGTAGCTGATGAAAACATATCAACACAGCATGAGGAAAAGAACAACAAGGCAACTTTTCCCTCAAATGAAAAGTTTCAGATCTTCAAACACCCTCTGTCTTCAGTAGCAACAATTGGAAAAAAAGCCCACCTTAGTATTTGTACAAAGCATTAAAAATTATTTATCAAATTTCTTCAGGCTTGTTAACATTATGGGCAGCACGAATTCTAGTTTTTCATTAGGTTCCCAATTTTATATGCAATATGATATCATGAGAGAATTTGGTCACAGGACCAAACACAACTAAAAGGCACAACTTGAAGACATTGGTGATGCTGTTGGTGCATCCTTCCAGGTGGAGCACGGCCACAGAGGTGGAATATTTGGTGGTCTTACAGGGAGCTTGGCAGCTGGGGAGGTCTCCTGAAATATGTGAAAGCTGGAAAAAGGGGCCTCAACTCCAGCCATGCTACCTGCTTTAACCATGTTGGTGATAATTATATTATATATGGATACAGAGGGAGATGCTTCAAGCCAAATAATGTAATACAGAAGAAACCAAAACCTGACAGGAGAGCGGTATTATCCATTACCTACACAATACCTATCTCTCTTCTACATGCCAAAGCTAGAGCTGAAATGCTAGTTGAAATGATACCTATCTATAGGCAATATACATTCTTTTTTGGGGGGGGGGGGGGGGTAGGGAACCAAATTGTGCCACGTTGCAGTCAAGAACCACAGCCCTGGTAGTCCCCGAGGGATCTCACCTCAGCCCAGGCAGGGCTTTAGGAGCATTACCCAGGACACATAAAATGGATTGAATCAGTAATCAATAGAAAAGACAAGGTAGTGTATTTAGTTGACAAATCATGGTAATAAGCACGCCAAGAAAAGCAGTTTTCTGTGTAATGACTGTAAGAGCAAAAAAAATCTGACCTGAAACTGTAAATTCAAATGTAGGCTCACAAATCTTTCTGGTGACTTC
Source organism: Calonectris borealis (assembly GCF_964195595.1). Lineage (NCBI taxonomy): Eukaryota > Metazoa > Chordata > Aves > Procellariiformes > Procellariidae > Calonectris > Calonectris borealis. Next base: position 3,619,925 of record NC_134321.1, on the reverse strand, counting down.
AAAGTTATTATGCTATCTAAACTGTGTGTGTAAGCCAGCTATCCTGCTTCTGAGGAGTCGCAATTGTCGTTTTAAGAAATGTTGACTTCGGACCATGGCTAAATCTAAGTAAACAGGAAAAAAATTAATGCTGGGATTAAAACATCAGATATGAGCTTTGTGATTCTCGTGTTGCTGTTTAAGCAAAGGATAATAATTTTGCAGTTTTTGGGGGGAGAAAGAAAAGTATGGGTACTCTCAAGCGTAAAACCTGGACTTAGATGTGAAAGGGCTTACAGATCCCTGAGTAGATATAGTTAAAGAATTATTAAGATTATTATATGGGAGATTATGACCAATAGCAGTGGAATTAGTAAGAGCTCTCTGCAAGGTTTTCCCTCTAAATCTCATGACTGCCAGATCCTAATCTCAGGTACGTGTTGTGCATTGTTTGTTACATGGAAAATGCTCCTGCAATGCTGCCTGCATACCCATTAGCAACATTTTTTTCTTCTTCTTCCGAGATATATTGCCCTTCTGAGATTAAAATCTAGACCTAAATCTTCAAAGCAATTACATAGACAAAAAGCAGCAATCTCCTCCTGCCATACAACGTTCAGGGAGTAGAAGTCGCCAGATCAGAAAGCAATGGTAGATTACCAGCCCCGAGAAAAGGCATGATATCCTGCAGGAGTGATCAATACATGAACAAATATTCCTACCTTGATCTTGCTCCTCTATAAAGCTGCAGGAGTTTGTTGCAGATTTTAATGGAAAGACAACTGGACAATATAGATTTCCCTTGCCCCCAGGAACGGGTGTATTTAAAGACCTAAAGCAAAACAAAAGAGAGAATGGAAACAGAAGGAAATCCATGCTTTCAGTCTGGTTTTGTTTTCTTCCTTTGTTTGAAATAAAATGCTACTGATTGTTTTGTCTCTTTGAATACTGTTTTTGGAAGGTTTATTGAAAAGAAATGAGTAAGCAGGGAGAAAGGAGCTGCTTTTGACGTCCGCAAAAATTGGATTTTTGGAATGTATTGTACCTGTTTATATTCTAATTACTAGGAATAGTATAAAAATGAATCAAACACTTTTACAAAGGAAAGATTATAATGAATCAACCCCAAGTCACATTATTCTGGCTTTTTTCCCACATGCACTTAAACTAGTAATGGCGTCTGGGATCACTACATTGATATTTATTGCTTATTTTAAAAGGCAGGAGGCAAGACTTTTAAAATGACTGGTGTTTCTGTGATTCCACAACCATCAATAAGTGAGGAGGGTTTTTTTGCCACCACAAAGAGACAACTTCAACCTAAATATACACAGGGAGAAACTTTGTTTACAGTGTCAACAGAGCTGAGATTTCACTGAAAGTAGTCAATGAACTCTGAACTCCTCATTTTCCAAGGTGGATGTTCAATTATGATGGCAGAAATAAGCATATTTTCATGCCTAATTCATGCAGAAATTGTCTGATGAATTTGGATATTTTAAAATTATAATTGCACATAGTAAGTGATGGATAAACTGTGGTCTGCATAATATATTGCCTGTAATCTAACACAAAACAGCTTGGATCTTCAAACATTTAAATATTTCTTGTTGCTACTGACATGAATGGCAATCAGAAACATAGATGCGTGGGAGGATATGGATCAAAATCACTGTAATCTGAGTAGAAAGTATTTTTTACTATATTACAGAAGAAGAATCTGAGGAAACATTTTTTTTGAAGAGTTTACCAAAGATTACAGAAGACAAGCAGGTCAGAAAAAGATTAAAATAGAAGAATTTTAGAGTCTGATCATGAGCCACAGTTCTTTTATGCTATTAAAAGTAAATCCACTGAGGTTAACAAGAAATGTTATCTATGAAGTTTGCTTGATTTTAAACAGAAATAATTAAATTCTGCTTAGTTGTCTCAAGAAAAAAATACTTCTAAAGCTCAAACATCTCCTTTAAGATAGAGAGGGGATAAAATGTTATTGCAAAAATTTTCAGTAACTATTTGAAGCCATGAATTATGTAAGTAGAAAAAGACCTGTAGCAGAAATAAAATAAAAAAATACACCCAATTATAGGTGGCATTTATAATTTCAGGTACAGAAGAAAGCATATCCTATTGTGTACCATAGCACTTAGTTGTAAGTGACAAAGTTATATGATACTGCAACAATAAAAAGGGAAATTTAGATCTGCAGTAAAAGAATTGAAATGGATTTTCGTCTACTAGGGTCCTCAAAAATCAGCACTGTGCACCATTTACACTAACAAGATGGTTATTCCACATTGCAATAGACATTTTGATGTGCGTATACATTATTTAACATTATTGAGAGGGAAATGATGCTTAGCTAGAGTAAAAACAAGATTGTACCTAAATCAACTCTTGAACGCCTATAGGAATTTGTTTACTGGTAACCTCTTATAACTTTCACTCTGTATTTTTTTCAATATTCATCAAGTATTTTAAGCAGCTCCTAGTCTTTGTGTAAGAGGTAATAATCACTAGGCTTACAGCAGATATATGAGTTGCATATCACCACTGTAGCTCTCCCAAACCACTATGGGAAAACGTTCAACGGGTGGTTGAATGGTGGTGGTTCATCACCTGGTTACACTTTGCCCTTGTCATTTTGAAAAAAAAAGCCTCCCAAAGAGTTGAACCCAGGGTCCTTCCCCAGGCAACGGCCCCTGACTTTGTAAGTGGTTTTCTCCAGGGTAGTGGTTCTGGTTAGGGATGTTTGAGTTTAAAGCACGCTTCAGGTTTGATTGGAAAGGAAGGACAGCTCAGGGAATAAGGAACAAGCCATTATGCAGAAGATTCAAGTTTATGTTTTCCTTCTCCCACAGATCTCTTTCACAAGCTTGGCCAATGTTGTGGTACAGCTATTGGGTGTCCAGCTATCAGGAAACAACCTGTTCTTCTGGGCAGAACTTGTGCTATTCTACTTTTGCCCGGGATTTCCAGATGCCCACCTAGCACTGTGGTGCACTAGTTTCACGTAGCTGTCATAAGGTTTGTATAGAAAGGAACATGGCTTAGTGTCTCTGAACATTATTAAAGAGCAGCTTTAATTGCTCCAAATTCCTTCCTCTTGTTTTGTGCAGTTTATTTGACTGCGCAGGCAGGACAGGCAGATGGACACCTAAAACCTGCACCCCGATTAAGTCTCAGTTTCAGAGAGGTATAAGCAGACTTATAGGTATAGGAAAATTTTAACACTAAATTCTGAGCTACCCATGGAGTTTGGGTGATTTCAGGATCTGGCGGGGTGTGTAACAGTTCTGGGCAGAGAAGAGGCATGTCAGAGTCTTACTGTGAAACCAACCCCGGCTACTCTGTGGGCCAGGGTTCTGCTGTAAAACTGATACTGCAGCAGATCCCTATTTCATAGGCATGTTATGAAGATACACTTACAAGGTGTTTTGATATGCTCGTGTATAAAGTCTGTGGAATGCTCTCAGTAATTTTACTGGAATTGAAACTGGAGCTTAATTTCCTTTCCTAAGATTTATATTTCTTGCAGTTCTTTTTAAGGTTTCCAGAGGGAAAAAGAATTGAAGATTGTAAACCAAAAAGAAAGAGTCTTTAATCCTTTGATTAAACTTTTGTTATAATGGTGGGGACTATCACCTGAAAGGAAGGTTTTATTACTGAAATATCATTAGGTACTATGACTGAGATACTTAGTATGTGCTATAAATTTCTCTTAACTACTGCTGATACTTAAATATAATCCACATCTAAACCTCACATCTAATCAGCCAACTAATCAACTTATTAATCAATGTTTAACAAGTAGTCTTGACCTCTCTAAGACCACAGCATTATCAATGATCCCGAAAAGCACTGATCCGAGATTTGAAAAACCTAGGCAGTATATGAGAGTCATATAGTTAGGATTTTTATTCAGTATTTTGACCTTGAAACCTCTTGATTCATCAGACCTGTCAGTGACATAAGTAAGGTCAGGTCCTGGGCATCTGGGGACCCTCTGGCAGTCTTGTTTCATTTTCACAAGAAGTCACCGGCATGCAAATGGCACAGCTGGCAGCCCTCCATCAGTGGGACAGTCCCCAAGGCCAGCAGACCTGGTCACTGAGGGATTTTCCATCGCGGCTGACAACCATCACTGTTCACGCAACATCACTCTGGTGCCCATGGCAGAAGAGAGCAAGCAGTGCTAGGCTCCCGATGCATTTGATGTTCTACAGTCGGATTACTCTACAAAACCTGCAGACAGCTGGACCTAAAGCAAACTACCTCAAGAGTGGTCTGTTTTATTCTGGGGACGAGGCCAGCTCCTGACAACCTGAGATCTGGAGCTCATGAAAGGGGAAAAGCCATCCTTGTCAAGTCCTGTGACAGACATAACTCAGCTGGTTGGAAATCAAGCCAGATTAATTTGATTTCAAACAACACGCTTTTCACACCAGAGTCAATAGACACATTTGGGGGCTTTTTTTTTCCCTGTGGGATTGAGAATGATAAAACCTATTCATGACAAGCACTTCATGAACAATGTGACTCCGTATGTAAACGTCCTCTTTGTTTAGCTGCAGCTGCAGATCTGTCGCACACTGTACTCTCAAAAGACTCTATCGCGCATCCTTAATGGGATGCTTTACAGTCTTTAGTCCTGCCTGGTGCTAATCGCTGACCTGGGCACAGATCCGATGTTTAAACAGACTCGTTCTTCAGAAACCGATGGAAGATAATGAATTTAATTCCATGAACACAGCAATAATACAGACACGCATTTCCTCCTTCCTGCTGTCAGTTCATGTTCCAGGTTGTAGTGAATAGCCTAACATCTTCTACACCAGTATTACCAGTTCTTGCAAACAGCTAATTGTTCTCTACCCCATTATTACTGTCAGTCAAACAGAGTTTTTAACTTTGTCTTTTTTCCCCCCACACTAAACAGCAGCAATGCCATTTCTGTCCTCAGCAGTGTTGAGAAGAATAGATTTAATTCCACTTTCAGCTATTTGGTTCTAATTTTCTACCAGTGTCAGAGGAAGTTTGAGTAGCCGAGAGACATACTGCTTCCAGTGAACGAAAGGGTGTGCTGCTTTGGTGCAATTATGTGGCAATTCCCTTGTATTCATCAAGGCAATAGAGGACATACTCATCAATATTAGCTAAAGACTCCGCACCAGGACTCCCTTTGTTGTGACAGTAATGACCTCCATAATACTGACCTTTTCCAGAACAAGGTTTCAACCACAGATCCAAATTACAGACATTTATTACTAGAGATAAAGGAGTAAATCCATTACCGGTGGTAATAATAGATAGTTTATCTTTTATGCACACAATTCTCTGTAAGGGGACCTGGCATATCCTTTGCCAGTGACTTACAGACGTTGCTGGAGCAAGGCAGAACATTAGAAGCCAGACGAAGGAGCTGCTGGCGGGGATTGCACGAGTTTGCTATTGCAGCCAGGGCAGCGTTTGAGAGTTGTGACCTCCAAGTGCTTTTCTTACCTGCATCTTTGGAAAGCTCTGTTTCTCCTTCTGTGTATGCAACTACTGCTACTACTACTAACATTTCTTTGCCCTTCCCATACCGTGCCTGAAACCATGGTACTAGTCTCTTTGTTTAAACACCGATTTGCTAGTGAAAGGTCACAGTAACCACACTTTCTTTCCTGAGATAATTTTACTCCTATACTTCTTAATTCCATTCTTCACAAGACATCAGAAAGTACAAATAAAGATCAAGAGTTTAAGTAAGGAAATTTACCCAATGATAGCCTGAGTGATCATTCTCCCCCCGCCCCCCTCAGTTCAATTATAGGAGGCTGATATATTCTTAACAAGGGATTTTTGCACAAGGTGTACAGTGCCCACTCTTGTTCTACCCCTTCCTGGTACCTTTAGACATCTCCTGTTGCTTCAACAGGGGTAGTATTAATAAATTAATTATTAGAAAAATATACATAACCTCAAGGTTTATACACGAGCTATTAACAGCAATATGTAGAGGATAATATATGCTGTTTACTAGCTGAAATAGTAATCAGGCTGATTTAAGTTGTCAGCCCTCTCCCAGCACAAGGCAAAATTAAAATGAGCTACTAGGAAGTTAATTTGAGATGTTTGCTTTTTCAATACAGGTTAGGCAGCAAGATGAGAAAAAATGGTGCAACAATTGCCATAAGCAAGTTGAAAAAAATGGCATTAAGGGGATGGGTACAACTAAACATTATATATAGATCTCCACGTGGAAAGCGATCTTGGTAAATCGTTTTTGTCTTTTCTGATAGAAATAGACTGAGGAGCTGGGAGATTTTGTCAAAAATTAGTTGCATTAATATGTTAAATAAACACTGTTGGGTTTAAGAGTGGGCGATACGTCTATGTGTCATTTCATGCTGAAGTTGAAACATTTTTTTAGTAGACCAGGTGCAGAGTTGACTCTCTCTAAATGTAAAATTTCATGAAATCACATAGAAACCTGGGGAACAACCTTTTAGAACAGCAGTGACATAGACTGAAAGCAAACCATTAAAGGACATGGATCTCTGGATTTCAGTGCTCAACGTTGAAACCAAAGGAGGGGTCTAGAATCAAGCATAGGAATAGAAAATATCCTATAAAAGGACCAAATCCCCCTCATTTCCTCACACGTTTTACCTGATAGTTGCAACTGCAGTTTTATGGAAGAAGCACCACAATTTCTGAGTGAATGTTTCACCTAATTGTTTTATTCAAAATAGTTCTATACGTGAAAATGCACAGTTGCCCGCAAGACAAGTTTTATATCACGCAGGTAACCCAGCTAGGCTATAACCTTTCTGACATTTAAGGGGTTTGATCACTGGCGCTAAATGCTTAACAAGCAGAGATTTGATTGTGTGGCACGAAGCCTGCATAATTTATTTTTAATAGTCTGATAAAATCCATTGCACAGTTGCAAGATGCATAAAGATTTGGATAGTGGAAAGGACTATCCATACAAAGATTTACACAAATGTCTATGTTATGGGAAGAGTGATGGCATGTTAAACTGCTGGGAACCATTTGAACAAGAGCATATTTTGAGAATGGGCTAAATACTGTCATTTTAAGGTGTCCATGAAAATCAGATGGTTCCATATCTTTCTGAAAAGATGAGTATCTGACTCCAGTAAAGCAAAACCTGTCTCACCGTGTACTGCTCTTTGTAAAGTTTGTTATCTGTTTATATCAGCCCTGCTGAGTCTGTAAACATCTCTAAACAGGAGAGCAAACACGGTGTGCGTTGACATCCAGAGCAAACTTCCTATAGGTTTCCCCTACCATTTTGGGAAGACCGTGAACGAATAAAACCCTTCCTGAGCCAAGATTTGTCTTTCACTAAGCTGTCGCCTTTGCAAGATTTATCCTTATAGGCTTATACACACCCCTGAAATATATTAGGGGTTTAAAAAGGAAAGCCAGACTGATCCTTCATTACAGTACCTCTTATTACAATTCTACAAGGCAACAGCAATAAGAAATTATCATGTGTGATACAAAAACTAACCTGCACAACTTCATTATAGTCACAAGCGATGGTCTGTTTTAAGAGAGTGTAGTTTTAATTAAGCTGATCTTTGAGGGGGAAGTTGATGGGATTACATAAAGAGAGCTCTCTTTCCTCATAATGAAGGTTGGTATAACTTTACAAAATTCAATTATTTCTATCCAATGCTGCATAAGAAATATTTGGGAAATGACTGAAACAATTCTTAAAGCAAATTATACCACTGTCAGAAAACAAGAAATCAGCATGTCAAAACACGAGGATATTTCTATACAAAGCATCTAGCAAGTGACTTTATATAGACGATCCCTGTCTGAATATTATATTCCTCTCATTAATTTTATCTACAACTAGAAAGAGAAATATTTTCTGTTTGCCATTTGAAATTAAAAAAAAAATAATCCAAATGAAAAATGTCTTCAAACATAACCCAAAGAAGGATGCAGAAAAATGTTATGCTTTAATTCATCTAAGCTTACTCAGTACTGTAAAAACCTAAGTACAGGTTTACAGCTTTTGAGATCCCCAGATAACTTCATTTTCTGCAGTAAAACCAGATCTATAAAATTCCATCCACTATCCTCATGTATTCATTTTTAATAAGTGGGTTTTATATACTAGTTACCTAAAGGAAGACCTAATATAACAGCAAGTGTTATACCACGGACTCTCTACTGTTTATATTTCCAATTAGATCAAATGATGTTAAGGCCAGAGATGCTCAAACATTGGCCTGGTGAGCCCTGGGGAAACTGGCTGGCTGGATAAACATATAGAGCTGGTTAAATTATTCCTATACACTGATCTAATACCATTGACATCAATGCCAAGCTTAAAGTGAAGGAACCAGAGTAACAAGGAGGTAGTGCAAGGAACAACACTACCTGAAGGCTTTTTGGTATATTTTTCTAACAGTAAACACACTGCAGTCTAATCTGGCTGTAGTTTATATGAACTGCCACAATATACATCTTTTTAAAAAGAAGTTTCTTTTCTTCTTTTAGATGAAGATGGATATATTTTAAAGCTTACACCCTGCATTTTTTCTAGTGCTGAAATGTGCTGAGAAGGGAGACTAAAGTCTTTAAAGGATCCAAAAATGACAGAGAAAAAGTGAATACATTTTTTGGTTTTAATCCACTTTTTATCTACCTCTGTCTCTGGGGGAACTGTGATTATGATGCAGCATATATAGATTTTAATTCCTAATATCTTAGTATTAACTATAATACTAAGTCATTTACCTGATCAAGTGGATCTACATTATTGTCCCTGTTTGTTTCATTTTTAACGTTCTCCGACCTGTGTCTCTGTAATCAACAATTATCTGCTTCCTTGCACTTGTGCTCCAGATGGAGAGCAGGTAAGCAGATGCTTGGATGAATATCTTATTGGCGATGGAGCCTTCCTTGCTGCAATTCATGCATATCGTTACAGATCATTTTAACTTCTTCAGCAAACTTTAGCCTGTAAATGCTGGAAATCAAAGCATCATTACCATCCTTCAAATTCCTAATGCAAATTAATAATAGTATCATTGACGAGGTTTTTTTTTTTTGGTTTGTTTTGAGTTTTTTTGGGGAGGTAGGTTGCTTTTCAACCTATAGTAAAGCAAATACAGAAACACATGGGAAGCCACATGCTGGATGTGTCTGGCCAACCAAACTGGGTTCACCAACAGGTAGGACACGCTAGCATCAAAAGTAACATAGAAGACTCCTATGCAATTTTGTTTTCTATCTTGAGGATAAGGGCTCAATTACCAGAAGTTGTGAGTGACAGTCAAAGTTTGGGTTGCATTCATCAAATCACAAAGAGACAGATCCATTCCGGTTTCAAGAGTGGCAACAGTTGAAAGCTTTTTCTGAAACCAGCTCTAGACAGGGCCGCTACAGACACGCGTATTTGCACCCAAGCCAACATACTGTCTTTCACCTACTTCCCACCTTGTTACACTCAAGATATTTGAACAAGTTACAGAATTTCAGAAGTAATAACTCCATGATACTACTGTCATAAAGATAAAAATAAGAGGAGATGCAAAGACATCTATAAATGGGTATTATAGGTATAAAGCTTTACTGCAGAACTTGAATAAGAAACCCACTTTAGTTACCAAAAAAGTCCCCTTTTAATTTTGTGCCCACCCTTGCGTGCACAGGCTTCACAGTTGTCCCAGCATCATCCTCTGTTTAAAGTCCCTGAAGCCCATCAGTGCCCCTGGCACAGAAGAGCATTCAGGGAGTGCCACCCCACCGCAGAGGATTTCTGAGCACTTTTCTCTCTTTTTCATGTTTATTTGCACTAAATGGGCTGGTCAGACCCCTATGGTTTGAAAGAAGGAGATTGACGGGGCCTTAGAGAGGAGCTGAGATTGTGGCTCAGAGGCAGACCTTCTCCAGCACAGCTGTGGGTTGTTCTGTATGGATATTAAGCCATTATTATTTAGGTATTAAAATATAAATATAGGTGCCAAGGCTTAAAATAATTTACTATTTTCACTAGCTTTAATATTTGCACTTTTGAGTTTAATTTTCTTTCACGCTTTCTTTCACCCCCCCAATACATACATATAATTAAAAACCAAGATAAAATAATGGATTTTCAAGTTATTCAAAGGTAATTCTCATCTCATATAGCAACATTTTATTTTTCTCAGGGGATGTGGAAAGTTTAAGAATTATCGACTTGATCCGAGTCCATATGAAGTCAGCAGAAAAACCCCACAGCCAAGGCTTCTCAGCCTCTGCAGACACATTTTTCACACTTTCTTTGCATTTGTTAATTTTGATGTAGAGAGGGGGCCATTAGTGTTTTGATGCAGGATGCACAGCTAGCTGTCTCAGGTTAGGTAGGGCTGACAGCATTGCACATGAACTAAGTTATAGTAGCACTGTGCACTAGAATGGCAATTCTACCAAAAACCAGAAAAATAGAAGGCCGAATGGTGTCAGAAACAGCTTCCTATTCCTAGATATAAGGAAGAAATTTTTTACAATGAGGGTGGTGAAACACTGGCACAGGTTGCCCAGAGAGGTGGTAGATGCCCCATCCCTGGAAACATCCAAGGTCAGATTGGATGCGGCTCTGAGCAACCTGATCCAGTTGAAGATGTCCCTGCCTATGGCAGGGGGATTGGACTAGATGACCTTTAAAGGTCCCTTCCAACCCAAACTATTCTATGATTCCTTCTCCCAACTGCCCTTGGCCCCCTAGAAAGGGATGGTTTTTTCCAAATGTAAAATTGGTACAAAACAGAAGACCAAGGAGTCTGGCAAAAGTGTGTAATAGATGTTGTAGCCTGACGTAAGAAATGCCCGTGTGATCCAAGGCAGAAGTGGAGTAGGACTGCAGAACAACTGCTGAGGAAGAAATGGAGCAGGGTGTCCTAATGCAGGTTGGCAGGAATTGTACATCCTTCCCCCTGCTTTATTAATTCAAGGCGTAGCACTCAATATTAGAGCAGAATTTTCTTACAAACATTGTGATAATGACATGTAATCTAGGAAATGCAAAATGTATGATGAAGAAAAATTAAGAAGTCTACTAGAAGTACCAGAAGTGATCTTTATGAGACTCCTTTGAATAACATGGAGTGTTACCTACTCACATTTTGTTTTTCCCAGGGATCTGGGAAAAACTATGCGTTCACTACAAAAATAAAGCAACGATGCCAGAATCACTGGGGACTTGTAGAAGCATGAAACACACAAGGGAAAATAAAGGCATTGAAAACAATTGATATTAGCTGGTGTTATAGAAGCTGCAGCAACTTCATGAAAATGATGGGAAACATGGGTCACAAAGAGTGGCAGTGCCAGCAGGAGACGGCCTTCTCCTTGCACCAGAATGTCTGTCCAGAGAGATGCGTCTGCAAAGGGAATAGGTAACATCTGCAGGCACTTTTGCAAAACACGACCTCTGAGCGGCATGCCAAGTATTAGATAAAAGAAAGCCATGTTTGAAAGGAACAACTTATTGTGTAACCACACTAAGTTCTGTACATTGAGAGGTTTTGTGAATTATTCTATTTTAGTCTGGTTTTCCGGAGCGCTCTCACAGCTGAATGACGACTTCCAGCTGATACCCATTATGTGACATCTAGTACCCTATACTTATAGCCAGCGATGTCTTTGTAGCCTTCTCCTCCACATAGCACAGACAGTGGACATTGATCCACTGACCATTTAGCAGAATTGTGAGGTGCAGTAATGAAAGTTCATTGTAATTCCCAGACTCCATTCTTCTAGTTTTCTCTCCTTTAAGGAAAATCAATGTGAAAACTGACCCACTTATCTGATTCTTCACATCCAGGAAGCTACAACCACAAATAGAACCCTAAAAAATCTGGAAACACACGACTGGTGTTTTCTCAGATGGCTGTTTTCTTTTTATTAAAAAAAAAAAAAAAAAAAAAACAAACCACAAAAAACCCACAACCAAACAGAAACAAAACACAAAAAACCCAAAAAAACAAAACCAAAAAACCCAACTCCACAAGAAACCCTGAAGAAAAGAAAAAGATAAATAAACCCCCCAAATAGCTATGAATACAAAACCATGTTAGAGTTAGCCACAAAGCTGTTCTGAGGGCATTAAAAAGTATCACTAAGAATACTGTAATTGTCTTGATAGCTGAGGCTGTTCAACAGTGGTTGCGCTTGGCTATGCTTTTAAAACAGAAACCACATTCAATAACACTACCAGTTGTATCAAAAATAACTATAATAAAAGCCTTTGTATTTATTTTTGCTTATACTTTTAACATTTCCTTGTCCAATTATGTCCAATCAGGCCCGACATTTCAGTCCTGGGGTTAAAGAGCTTCCAGTTCCATTACAGATAAGCTTAGAGGTATTGATTTGAGCATTTCCCACCCCCAGTCAGAACCAGGTGTCTGTAGAGGAGAGAAAGTTTTCAAATCCATTGCCATGTAACAAAAATGAAATGGCATCAGAAAATAACGCAGATCAAATGAAAGCATAGGACCCATTTAGGCTCTACTCAGAGCATTATTCATGGCTCCAGAGGTCACCTTTGCTGGAGCGTTCATTAATAAGCAGTGCATTTTGCAATGATTCACACCCACTAAACCTTTGCATTTATTCTAGAGATGAAGGACTAACGACATCACTGAACCGTGTCTTTCCCCCTCTCATCCTCTTTGTGGGGGGTAGAGTCTCCACAGTTCAGAGGGCTTGTTTTCTAGTTTATTTGTGTGTGTGTGTGTGCATGAGTGCTTGTGTGTATGTGTAGCTGGAAACTAATTACTCCCTGTGTTATCAAAACATTACCAAATGTTTTGGGTTGCCCATAACTGTTCAGTCACTATAAAATGGAGACCTAAATGAACTAGATGCAGGAGACAAAGACTGAAGTTCAGACAGAGGAAAGAGTTTTGTGGAATACAAACAAGGGCTGAAGTAGTTAATTTTGATTCCTAAATGGATCTAGTGTGAAAAAGACCAATAAGCTCAATATTTGTAATTGTGTCTTTTTACAGGCAGCAGAAAGACAGGTAAATGTACACCTTGTTCAAACAGATTACGTTAAACCTGCAGATCCCTTTTCTTTTAGTTTCTTCCCCCCCAAAGTGAAACAAAATCTACAAAGACTACAGAAGAAAGAGCTATTCTATATTAAGATATATTTCCTATAGCTTGCATTAGTTTTTCTGCATTAACATTCTTCCACATGACTCACAGTGCTAAAACATACAGAGAAGACATGCTATTGAGACTTTGCGCTCTCTCCAGTTGCATGGTAAAACCATGATAAAGATTTAAAAATAATAAAAAAACCTCTTTAAACAAAAAAAAAAAAAAGAGTGACCATTGCTTCCAGAGCGAATTCCTTTCCTCTTCCTGAAGGACTGCAGAAATAACTCCATAAGGCCACACGTATATTAGTATTTGTTTGAGAAGTGGGGCTTCTCTTCAGTCCAGGTCTATGAGCTGATCAGCCATCTAAAGATGTTTCCCATTGAATAAATAGCAACACACTGTAAAAATGACTAATCTCATTGAGTGGCTAAATCAAGTCATGATGTATGGAAGCAGTAGTAAGGCATTGACTTTAATTATTGTTCTCCAGTAACTTGTGCACTTCATTGCTGGAGTGATTGTATCACCTCCCTTCCCAATGGCAGTTTCTTGCCCATAAGTCATAAAAAATGTGGGTGGTTTTGTTTTGTTTGGGTTTTCTTAGCTGTTACTCTGCTAGAGGGAAACAGTACAACTCCAGCAGCAGATTTTTTGGGGAATTCAGGGTACAATAATCCATTTTTCTGTGTGATTTCAAGGCCTCTTTTATGCAAGACCAGATCACTCACCAATGCCTGCACTGTTCAACTGATCGGCTTGTCCAGTAGCTCAATTAACTTCATAATACATTTTGATTTCTACTATAATGCAAGTGAATTATTATGAATTTTTGCTTTCAGGTTTCCATTGTCCATGTTTTCCAATGTCTGTCTCTGACAAGACTTTCAGGAATATCACAAGACAAAGGTGGTATAACAGCATGAATCTGAAATTACATAGCTTACTTCTGTATTAAAAAAATTGCAAAGGTGCATTCGTCTGGCATTTATTTTGCAATTACTGTGCGTTACAATTTATTTTAGAATATGTCTAACAGGATTGAGGGGAAACTAAACCAATAATTTGAAAAGTAATTACCTGCCGGCCGTACACAGAAATGTTGTGAAGTTTTACAAAAGCAGCGAGCAGTAGCTTTAGGTAGGGACTTTCTCCAACATCACACAGGATGCCTGTAGTAGAGCCACTTGTTGTATCCAAGCCTATTTGGTTAGGAACTCGGGCCCAGGAGTTTTGCCTCTGGAATGATTACTGCATAAGCCCTGCAAAATTCACTTTCAATCTTACTTGGGTAGTGCCTATGGATTCATAAAGATGATCGAAGATTTTAGAGTAACTAAAATCCTATGCACAGCGTAAATGCCAAATAGAAATTTAGGTTGCTTAACAGATGAGTTTTGAAGCAGTAGGTGGCACGGCCTGAAAAAAGCACCTCGCAGGATGCGATCACATTCCTTTGTTCAAAAGAGTTTCATCTTAGACCTTAAATTTTGCCTTTGTGATCGTAGGGACTAGCTCAAGGACAAGTTGCTGTTTGAGCACAGCAGAAAGAGTCTAGATCGTAGTCCTTGATCTAATTCACTTTAAAATGTTGCTCAAGACATCTTGGATTTATCTAGTCTGTCTAAAGGAGAGAGAGAAAAACTGACACAGCCACAAGAAGTCAGCAGTAAGTTGGAAACCTCTATCTCCTTTAGAAGGCATAGTGACAGCTCTTACAAAAAACCGCACGTATCATTTGAAGGCATCTCCAATTTTTACAGAGGAAACAGAGGAGAAAGTGTCTTCCAGACCTTTCCTCAGCAGCGTTTTTTCAAAAAACACCTTGGCCCAACTCCTGCTAATTCACTTCTGTCTTCCAGCTTATGCTCCAGATTCTATCTGCTGTCTACTTTATAGACCAGATCCTATCTCTGAATTATTTTTAGCCTACAATAGTGTCCTGAAAGGTACACAAGGACTTTGTGCAGTTCATTCTGAGCTATGGAAACTTCTTCCACTTTGTCAGCCAGGGCCAACTCTTGGGGAGACCAGAGCCCCATCCCAGACTGCTGAGGTTGCTCAAGTCTCACCCCATTGCAATTGCAATTGCAAAAAGTCTCACCACACAGGGGCCCATGCTCTGACACTGTCAAAACCCAAACAGGAGTAGCAAGAAGGCTTAATGGTTGAAAAGGTTTGTTTAAGCAGCCTCTGACTGCTGGAAACACAATAAGGTTACATGTTAAGTAGGTTTTTTTGATCTGTGTCTGGTTTTTTTTTTTAGAAAAACAAACAACTGTTAGACAACTTTTTCTGCCACAATATGGCAATTCTTCAAAAGCAAAACATTTGACAAAGAAACGTCAATGCCAATGGAATTTTGTTTTGAAAGAAAATTGATCAAAACTACAACATTTTGGTAAAATTTAAATGTTCTATCTCGACCTTTAGGAACAGACTGTTTTGATATTCAATTTTATCATCACTTTCTATGTAATTTCTAAAAGATATAGGCATAATCTTTAATAGATTATAGTATAGTTCTGAAAATCTAAATCCGAACTTCACAAGTTTTTATTAAAACACAATTCAGAGGTTCAAAATTCAGACATTTAAGTGTTACAGTCTTTCCTGAATGAAAATATTAGATCTTAAAAACAATAATCTACCTTTAGAAGGGACATTTCGAAAATGTTTGTTTCCATTCCCAGTTGGAAATGGGAAAGTTTTAACAGCATTAGTTTCCTCAGGGACAAAGAAATTCTGTTCCCAGGCAGTGTTGTTAGACAACCAATGCATAAGCAAAATAATTTGATTTAACATAGAAAAGATTAGATTTTTAATACACTTTTAAAACTGGCAATGAGAAGCTTGGGTTAATCTGTTGTAAACAACTCTGTTTATCTACTCTTGATGCAACTTAGAAAAAGCACCGACATTATTTAAAAGAAAATTTCAACGAGGAAATACTGAAAATTCCATTTCAAATTTTATTTCTAATTAAAAATAGAACTGCTAATGATAATGCCTGTCTACTTTAGAAGGTGCTGCAAGGCTTAATTAATTGTCGGTAAAGCTCATTTGAGATGCTTACATGATGGAAGTGTAAAATTGTTTATGTTAATCAGGAGGATGGCTATGAGAGCTCTGAAATGGGAGGTGAGTGCTCACCATACTGGCCTCGTGGGGCTTCCATAGGATGCCTGGCATTTCTATGCACATCCCATGAACAGTCCAGGACAACTGAGGCGCTTCCAAGGTCATAAAAGAAGTCCTCCAAGGAGGCTGGGTTGGACCCAGATGACTTAAATCAGGTCCAATGAACCATTCGCCTCTGCAGATGAACGATAGAAACCTCCTCCTCTCCTCTACTTTTAGGAGGGACAACATCTTCACCTTATCTACTGCTACTGTTACTTCATCTCTCTTCAAAGGTGTCTTAACAGCCACCTCAAGTAAGAGCAATCTCATCATTGCCACTCAGCAATGCCTTTGCATGGGCTGACAACGAGCACAGAGGCTCAGTCACACAGCAATGAGCCACTGCACCTCAACACATCCTAACTGCATCGGGGGGGAGGGATTGGTACCATGGCAGAGCCATCGAGGAGATGTCACCAACCTCCTGGTGCAAGTTCTCCGCAGTCAGTGATTGTGGCGAAAGCTAACAGGATGCACAAATGCGCTCCCAGTTTATAGGTGGGGAAATTCAAACTAGAAAAGATGCACACTCCTCCTCTTTTGTTGATTGAATTATTGTTTTGGTCTACTCAAGGCATCCGCGTGCTGCTGTGTGTTTTTGCCACCTGACTTCCACGTCTGCTCCACTTGCCGGGGCTCAGACAGGCGTGCAATTAATCCCATTACAAACTAATGGATTTACACCAAGATTACATAAAAACATTGTGAAGCAATGCCTATGACACAATTGCGCTTTTCTTGGCAGAAACATTCTGAAAACTGCTGTTTCCACTTCTATCCCCTGTGAATACAAATAACTTTTGCTTACTAATGGAAAGGCATTGCCTTGCCTGAGCTTCACATTTGATCTCTGCTGAAGCAGTCCCAAGAGGAAAAATGGAAATCTAAGAAGGTTTGAAGTTTATGTGTAATCAGGATTTATGTCTGTGCTACTTTAGACAAGCAAGTTTCCCTTTTTTTTTTTTTTTTTAATAAGAAAAATATGGAGGGGTAGTTAAACGTTTCAAGAGGACAGGCAGTGCTGGGATGTAATCTGTGTGTCGACTCGCATCCTATGAGCTTAATCTTACGGAGCTCAGGAAGCGATCGTGGGACCCAGGACTAAACAAAATTATTTCCATTCCTCTTCTAAACCTAATACCGAGTACTGACCCAGTTTCAAGAAAAGAGGTTTCTGATTACCTGACAGGAGCTCATATTTGTACGAAAAGAATAGCAAGAGCACATTTAATCTTTTATGCTACTAGTATGACAGCTGCGCTTTCGCTCTCTCAGCTTGCTTGAAGGATGTTCAACGCAGAGCTAATTTTTATACGTTCAAGATTTCCAGATAGGAATATGCATAAACTGTAGTAGCTGTTTATCTGATTCAAGCCCTAATTGTGTGGGTCCTAGCACGAGTACAACGGGAAAGCAGTGTATTTCACGGTTAATACCGGAGAAGAGACACGCAATGCTTAGTGGATAAAAGGCTTGTAGTCCCAGCTGGGAAAATAGTTCCATTATCTCCCAGCTGCATAGACCTTCCATACGGCTCCGTTCTGCCTCGATGAACACTGTGGCTTGCTGAGAGCTTGAAACAGTTCTGCAGAAAATTGTAAAGATCCTGAGACATTTCACTGTTAAGATCTGTAAGTACAGAATTGTGCTGTCTACTGCAATGTGAATAATGCTGGGGGAACTGCGTTTTCTGTGTTTTTTTTTCCTTCCTCAGTAATTTTCATTAGCATAAGGGGTAGAGAATGAAGAAAATTCACTGCTTTATTTATGCTATGTGTCTGTAAATGGCTGATGCTCCAAATGTATACATTCTTGGAAGAGAAAAATGTATATAATGAATTTGTATGCCTGTGAGGTCTGAGTCAAACAGAACAAGAGACTGTGCTAGTAACAGACACCACAGGTATATTATTTGAGTAAATCACAGCTCTGTGCTGCAGTAAAACGGACAACACAGAGGATGACAGTGCTAATTTTGGCACTTTCATATGACTTTCTACAGCATATTAGAAGATGAAGTGGGTAATGAGAGCCTAATCTAATTTCTACCAGCTGAAGGTGTAAAAGCAATAAACATAAATCTTCAGGAAAATTTAAGTCAGTCCTAAAAAGAGTTTTCCCTGTTGCTCATTTTAATGATTAAAAAAAAAAAAACCAAACAAGATCACAACATATATTGAACTTTGGTTTTTGCATCCAAAGATATGCAAGAGTTTTAGTTTTGATGTTGTCATTTATTTACACTGTATGACACAGCTTTAAAGGAAATGTAATGCTTTATTAAAAGTTTTGGAAGTCTGGGGTTCCAGAAGCAAACAACTGCTTGACTAGCACTTTATGTTAAATTGTATATTCCCACAGTGCTTTTTGGGTGAATACTTTGATTCGGACAGTTGTTGCATGTGTAAAATGTCTCCTCCAACAGCTTTTGCACAATCAGGCTCAATGCTAACAATTTCCTGCAGCACTTATGTATCTGAATGATTAAACAAGATGCAAACACTCTGCAGCCTATTTAAATAACAGTTAGTTGTCCTTTTGTCAACACTGCAACCATTTTCAGTTAAATATTACAAGTTAAAAATCAGACTATTTACTTCTCTGAAGTAGCATTTCCTCCTCCCCTCCTTATATTTTCTCCCCCCAAAGAGAGGGGAATTGTCAGACCACCCCTTCCACATCCAGCATTTGGAAAGTTCTGCAAGTGCACGGAGTTTTTGTTTGTGTGTGCAACTAAACCCTGCAGTGTTTGTAATTCCAGGCACCACATCACCACAAATAACCCATCTTCATCAGCCAGCTTTTGCTCTGGTGCTCCAGAGGCACTATGTCAGTGTTTTGCATTCCATGAGTCTCTGCTTCAGAGGTTTTATGACGCTAAAAAGTCCCAAATCAGTACCTATATGAAGTTAGCAACTACCATATATCACATTTTATTGTGTAAAAAAGAAAAATAAAACACACCAATGTATGCAGCTATAGTTTTCAAATGCTGGTGAGGTACTGATTGCCACCTATTAGAAGTGTTACCTTCCATGCTAAGGATAAAATTATAAATAATAAATAACAACTTAAGTGCTTTAAATCAAGTAGGAGACATGTCTCTCTCCCTTTTCTTCCAGCTTTACAATCAGTATTAAAAAGGTTTGTGGTGCATAATAAACTACCCTAAAATTAATTTCTTGCAGCTGAAGCAAATATTTCCATCACAGAACAAGGTGCCAGCATCCCCAAGGGG
This sequence comes from Calonectris borealis, assembly GCF_964195595.1. Taxonomy (NCBI): domain Eukaryota; kingdom Metazoa; phylum Chordata; class Aves; order Procellariiformes; family Procellariidae; genus Calonectris; species Calonectris borealis. The sequence goes on along the minus strand of NC_134321.1, from coordinate 3,600,400 downwards.
ACTTGAAACACAAAGTTGTGTGTTTGCATTATGTTGGGCATGAAGCACTATTTGTATTTGAACAGAAAATTTTCATTAGAAGGATGTTTGTCTCTGTCTTGTGAGTATATGAAAATATATCAGCTCTTCAAAATGGCATTCAAGTTTTTCTTTTCCCCCAGAAACTGTATTAGCTGCATGTTACTACAAGACAATATTCCTTTTGTTTAAAATCGAGTTTATTCCAGAGGATTGCCACAGATTGCCTTCTACTAACCCCTGCCCAGAGGTCAGCTAGATGCTGCTCACCTTCCTGGCACGGGGCTTGCTCAGGGAGACAAGACACAAAAACCATCTTAATTCTGCCCTGCTTCCCCGCAGCCTCCCGCCCTGCCCCTGGGTGCAGCCAAGCCCTTCTGACCTGCTGCGGAGGAGCAGACTTACAGCGAACGCTCCTACAGATCAACACCAGAAAAGTCCTTTATTCCTTCTTACCAAAGGCTGCACTCAAAGTTAATTATAACTAGGTACGTGGGCAAACTAGTCTCCTAGGTAAGAGGCAATCTCTTTTTGAGAAGTGAAGACACAAAGAACTTCAGGCACAGTTTTGCAACTACCTGTGCTGGCAGTTATCATCTCTGGGACACCAAAAAACTACTTTGTAGGAACACACCAGTATTTAGATGATTAGGTGACCTTATTTCCATTCATGAACTAGCAGCCTGCTGCAAATCTTTCTTATTTACACACAGTCTTTCTACAAGAGCAGAATATGCAAGAACAAACACCACACCATTAAAAAGAGAACCAAGTATCTTTGAGTAGCTTAATCATGGAAAATAAAAATAACCCTTAGCAAAACAGATCAGGACATTGTACTTACCGTTCTCCATCTTGCTGAGAAAACAACCACACGAAACTAGCGTGAAACAAAGCACCAGAGGTATGGAAGACCCTACCTTAATGCTAGGAGGCTGCTAAACAGACCAGGTCAGCATAGAGTAAAGTGCTAGCAAGAGGTTTTTGCACAAAAACAAACCTGGGGACTTGCACATCAGTTTCAAAGGTTTTAGAATCTCCAGACTGAGGTAGAAAGGAAAAGCCTGAGTTTTGCCCTACCTGCCTGCTCTCAGCTCCATCTCCTCTCCCCCGAGAAGCTCCTGGCGGGCTCCCTGCCCAGCTCCAGCACCTCCAGCCGAGGCTCTGCCTGGTGGGCCAGGTGGAGCTGATCAGCACTTTCTTCTGCTTTTACTCTTGAGGACAAAGGGTGTTTCCACCCATTTGTTCAGCGACTGTAAAGTTAATTGTCCCATCTTAGGGAAAGAGATAATTAAAGGCTCTTAACAGCTCACTCCTTTTTTAGTAACTTGTCTTACAAAACTGCTTTTTGATGTTTTTTTCGGTAGGACATGTTTTACTGAGGTCTCACTAGCTCTGTGAGTTCACTGCCGAGTTACCTCAGGTAACTGCCCTCTGCCCAAAGCGAGGGTGTCCCTATGCCAGGCTCTGGCCTGTCGTCACTGTCGTCTCTGTGTACTGACACTCGCCCACCTGAGTTTTGTGGCACAGCTGGATACTGAAATCTTCTAGGATTCGTTCCCAGGCAATTTGACCAGCTTCAGAAAGTGTGGGAAGGTCACAGCAGGAGAAACACCCGTCTTAGAATGATCTCCTCTGAGCTCTACCCATCGAGCGGGCGCACTCGCTCCGCACTTTCCCCCCTCCTCCCCGAGACGCAGAGGCCTTCGCCCGCGACACCTCTAAACCAGACGGAGGTTTGCATGCGTGCAAGGTCCAAAAGGTAATGGGGTAGGACCTGCCTTGCGCCACCTGAGGGGGGAAAAGGCCAAAACAGTGAATCACTGGCACACGCAGAAAGGAATAACTCTCCTACTTGTACGTGATTGGAATTTCCTGAGTACAGCAGTCTCCATGCTCTGTTTGAGGACAGGAGACAGATGATGTCTCTTCTGTGTCGCTAGCAGCAGCTGTGCAACATTTAATCAGGTTACATGTTATTGGCATATTTCCTGGTTTGCCTTTTTTTTTTTTCCCTTTCTTTTTTTTTTTTGATCCTCAGTGACTCACTCTTACAAGTGTCCTATGTTATTACCCCTTGGGATGATGCTATGATTTGGTCAACCTGTTTTCAGGAGAGCGGTGGAGCATGTCTCTACCCACACTAAGGATGTTCTCTAGCCGTTCCACCTTGCTTACCGCAGCCGGGCTCTGCGGGCTGCGGGCAGGAACCCTGCGGTACGGCTGCCACCCCCCGTGTTACCCTTTCGTCAGCACCCAAAGGGGTCTGGGGCTGGGCTCTGCCATGATCTCGGGCCCTTTTGGAGCTCCGTGCAGGAGGGAGCGATGGGGATTGACTGACAGTCAGTGTGAGTAAGTACCCAGGTAGCCATGCAATCATAGAATAATCACAGAATAGCCATGGGGGGCTTTTTCAGGGGGGTCTTCGTATTTTGGGTTTCCTGCAAGAGGAAAAACAGCATACGGAGTGCTCAGGAAAGTGATGGAGAGAGAGTGATGGGGAGGAGGGAGTGGGAGAGAAGAGTAATTTCCCTCACTTAGACCCTCTAATATGTTTCTAGCCTATAAAGACAAGAAGAAATGGATAAAGACGGTCAGAAAGGCAGTTTGTTTTATTAAAATTCTTGACAGCATCTGCTGTAATGCTCTTGTTAAAAGAGATGGAAAACAGCAGAAAGATGAGAGAAACAGTGTTATGTCCTTGCTCTTTACACAACATAATAATATGGGAACTAATATAATTGGCTTCCAGATAACTGCTTTTATTAGCACATACAAACACGAGTGACCCAGCCGCCCAGGTACGCAATAACCTTCTCTGGGCTCTGATCACAGCTCCCACCAGAGGCCTCTCAAGCAAATAAAAAAGATGCCACCTAATTTTTCTAAACTAAGTACTCACTTTTCTTCAGGACGTCCTGATGCGATTACCAATAGGATCCATTTTATATATAAAATTCTTCAGGAAAAATATGAGAACTGTTTCATATTTGGTAATGAATTAAGCTCTCCCGTGGCTGTAATCAAAGCATGAGGATCCCCAGTCCCTATCTATGGCGATGCCTGCAAGGAATCTCGTATTAAACTGTGCCATGGGAGAAGGCTGGCTGGAAAACAAGGATCCTCTGCTATCGTGTAATAAGCACGGTGTAATAATTACCCCAAATAAGTGGTGTAATTTTATTCATTCCCATTCTGGTGTGGAAGGGGCTGAAGTAGCCTGTCTCAGAGGAGCTGGTGGTCTGGGAGTCAGGGCTATCATCTCACGTCCGCGCTCTTTGACGTGCAAAAAAAAAAAAGATCACTGGTTAATTTGCTGCTCTGGGTCAGGTAGATTACCCACTGCTGCTCTGGCTGAACCTTTCTCACGAGGGTCAAAATGATCAAAACCTGGGGTAGATCTGCCCACAGCAGCCAGCAGTCTGGGATTAGGACACTCTCCAGGGGTACAGGAGATCACTATTTAGGTGGAGCAGAAATTTCATCGCTGCTTGTAACCTTGTGCCTTAAACTCCTGGCTATTCTGGAACCTCCCTCCAGCAGTTTTCCCATATATTCGAGAAATCTTCCCACAGAAAATTTTGTCAGAGCTGTTGTGCTTCTGAAGAGGTTGGGCTTTGATGAAACGGCATCTTGTGGAGTACTGAACGTGAGCTGTTGCTATCACACTGCACTATGGACCCCGCGCGTTCATCTTTCCAGTGCTCAAACTCCACTGCTGATAGACTTGGGCAGAGGAAGATTTTAGAGGATTTTAGAAGATTAATGAGGAAAATGCTGTCTATTCTGGGCAAAGGACTGCTAGGCTGGGTTGTCAGCAAGTGTGAGAAGACAACTACCTTTCACCAGCACTTCTTTTCTTCACATCCCTATGATTAACATTGGGAGTAGAGAAGCTGTTTGGGCTGAAGCTCTGCACCAAGTAGGAACAGCCAAATGAATGAATTTTCAGATGTTTAGTGATTATTTCCCCTTCAAACACATCTTTTGCTTTTGTGCATTTTAGGTTTCATCCTGTCCCACTCACTGTCCCATTGTGAGGTTAGTCCACCAAAAATAGGTCTGGCTGGACCACAAAATATTTGTCACTGTTTCTGAAACCCTGGTGCACCGTATACTTTACCAGTTCGAATCCATTTCTCCCAGACATTCCCTCTCAAGCAGTGCATACGCTGAGTTTGGTGTACACAGCATATATGTGGTACCTTTGGTGAGAGAAATGGGGATTAAAAGCACTGAAGTTTCTGCAACTTCATCTCTTCAAGCAGTTTCTGATAATCCTACCATGAAATTACAAAAACAGCGGGACCAGAGCAAACCTCACTATAAACTGTGCTTCCTCCATTTGTAAAGGAACCCAGATAAAATGTAGATTTTTATCACCTAAATTAGACAGCTGTGCCACATGGACTATCCAGCATCCTGCGTGGTCTCAGTTTCCCACCCCCCAGCTGAAAACTCTCAGTCATCTTGGTAGACAGAATTTGGGCTTGTCTGCAGCGACCTGTGCTCCGTCCCTGCCTTTCCCAGTGTCTTACAGCTTCCAAGGGGTCTGTCCTTGAGTCAAGTAAGGAAAACCAAGCATCCTATTTGCACTGTGCATTTAAGCTCCTCTCAAACTGATGATGTTCTGTTAATTCAGGCACTTAGCCCAAATGGTTTTGTTTTTCTTAGGTTGATAATAACAGGGAAACTCTGCAATCACCGGCAGATCTGGGCACCGGGGAAATTTCTCTCCCAGAAATTGTTTTTGTATCCTGGTTTAACAAGAGCGCTTAGGCTGCACAGCAGGTTAGAGGTTTTACCCCTATTATACTCACTTAAGCTGCCACCTTTTTCTCAGCACTGACATCATTAGCTATGACATATTGCTGAAGCCTCTCCACAGAGGTGACCCAGTCCTTTCCGGAGCTATCATACAAAGCTCCATATATATTTTTAACCCTCTCCTTTCCAGTATTACTCGCTCTGAAGCCACTGGAGGTCCAGGTCTAATTTCACTGCCCTAAACCCCCTGTGGTCCCTCTATTCCACCGTATCCATGAGTTATGTCGGTATTTTCAGTCCTGGCTCACTTTTCCCACCCAAAGATCCATACTAAATAACAATATTTACTAACTATATAACTATGTAACGCCAACTGCATAGCCATCTGTTTGGTGAGGGCATAACCACAGAGGAAAAGACTTGTCAGAGGGATCCTCTTCTACTTACAAGAAAAATCTTCATTTCCTATACAGTTGAAATAGGAACAGTTATTCATGCATTTCTTTGCAAAAAGCTTACATAAAAAGGAAAGAAAACAAAAAGCAAAGACTCATTCTTCAAGGAGAGAATTCTTGTAGGACTAAATGTGCTATAAATATTTGTTGTCATTGCTGTTTAAGTACCAAGCAGCTCTGACGAGGATAAAGTCAGGCTGGTACCTGTGCAAACATTCGCCACGGAACACCCCAGTCCCAGGCAGGAGGTATGGTATGGTGAGAAGTGGAGGTATGGTGAGAAATGGAGGCATGGTGAGAAACTGAGGTATGGTGAGAAATGCACCTTGCTCAGGTGTGGCTGCCTGAAAAGCAGATAACAGAGCTGGGACTGAGTTCATCGCCTATCCTCAGCGTACTCTTGCTTTCCACTGCTTGGTGAGGGCTCCTGGCTCCTGGCTCCGGCAGCGTTAGCGGTCACATAAGCCTTTCTTTTCCATGTTTGCTGCAGGGCAGCGGAGCAGAGGACTATACATTTATTTGTTTGGCCACTTTTCCATATGTGTTTGTGTCTGTTAATAGGATCGTTCACTCCCTGTGTTGCCGCCATGCCCCAAACACCTCTCTGTGCTGCAGGGATCGTCCTTGCTGCAGCGGCAGGGATGCTTCATGCCCCACTGCTGCACCATCTCCATCGTCTCCATCCGAGACATCACCTGGGCTTTTAGTAGCCGCCTGAAGCAGAGGAGAATCCTGGCTTATGAACCCGCGCACAATTGCTGCACTTCCAGCCAGGAATAAACTGCTCTTAACCTAAACACTCCTCTGAGGACACTGAGCTTGGGGGAAGAAACATAACTGTGCTGTATCTAGTGCGAGCAGGAATAATTGAGCCTAGTATATGCTGGATAACTCTAGGAAGACATTGGGAAAACAGTTGGAAAGAGAGGGGAGGGAAGGAAGAACGGCGGTGAGCACAGCTAAACAATAATGGCCTCTTTATATTGTAGTAAATGCAATGTTTTCAAATCAAACATATACTACTGCAGCTATGAAGGCTGTAAAGGCATCCAGAACAAAAGCTTTGTCCAAAGGCAGGCTGTGGCCTAATATCTCAAGGAAATTGAAGACTCCAGTGTGTTAAAGCCCCCTTCCATAGCGGGGGCGAGCAGGGTGTGGGTGGGGGCTGTGGTTGGTGCTGGGGCCACCGCGGTGGGTGCTCCCCATCACCCCTCCTGCTGGGTCAGGCTGGGTGCTACGGGGCAGCAGCACCTACAGAAAACACTGAATAATTTATATGACAAATTAAAGAGTGATAAAAATGATAGAACAGAGTAAAGTGGGCAAAGCTTATTAGTGCAATAGGTAGCATTGGGGGTACATTTTGATCATTCAAATCTGGTATAAAATGGGTGCACTGTGAGCTGATGTAGAGGCCACTGTTGAATTTGCAGGAAAAATATTTTGCATGTTAATGCAAAATGCTCACTTAGGTGAGCCAGGATCTACCACTAAATCTTAAAGAATATTTGATAACTAGAGAGTTCAGGGAAGGCTATTGGTATTTTGGGATGCTCTGAGGAAGGCTATGGGGAGTGCTATTTGGTATTATTCTGTACTTGAGGTATTTCAGCATTAATTGCACAGCTTTACTGAGAGATTACCAGTTTTAAAGTTAGTCTTATTGAAGGTGTTGAATAATGGATGATATTAAACTTTGGGCTAGGGATTCAGAGGATTGATTTGGAAGACAAAGGGAAAAGATACCCAAAATCAAACTTCTGTCAAAAAATGGTAGAATAAAAGTAATGTATGAAGTATAAGAACTGACAAAAAGTACCTTACTCACTGACTCAGGTATAATATAAATGACTAACCATGTCACGATTTTACCTCTTTGTCTGGCTGACTTTCTCAGCAAGATTGATTCAAAATCCATCTAAGCCCTGAAAGGAATTAGCAGGAAACCACTTTGTTTGACAATGCTGAGGGGGTCATTCGAGCAGCCAGAGCAACCAGCAGCAATACCCAAAAATAAAGCCCAAGCCCTGACTAACCAGGGGGCCTGTTAAGTGCAGTGAAGTAAGAGAAAGTCATACAAACCTCTCACTCATACTCACAGATGCAAAAGAAGTATTTTGAGAGGAAAAAAAACAAGATAGACATTGGTTGTGAGATACTCTGAAGCTGAATCACAAAGGTATCAGTCACTGGTGATTTTCTGGACTGTCCTGCGGAAGGTTATATCATAATACATTGCAAATTTTTTGTTTGTAAACCAGGCAAAATCAAACATGAAACAGTGCTGTATATCATGAATGCCTGGGTGATGTCTGTGACCTTTGAACGCGTTAAACGTAGTAAGGAAATGTAAGTACAAGTGCCATTGAAATAAAACCAGGCGAGATCCTTATTATTAACTTTCCTTATGGGAGCTCACATTTCAAAAACCTATTGGCCAAATCAGGAGGTTGAAAATAGAAAATTTATTAAGAAAATACATCAGGAAAAGCACAATTTTAATAAAACCCTGCGAATAATCTCAATTCCAGATTTTTTTCCTGTGTGTGGGGAAAACGACCCCCATCCAGGGCTGGGGGGGAGGAAGGGGGTCCTCGAGGCCATGCCCTTCCCATGCACCTCTCCTCTCCCTGGGGGGACGAAAGCTCCTCTGCATGGACTGTAAAAGTATGGCTTGTTTTTGCTTGTAAGAAGCGGCCAATTTCCTTCCTAGAACTGACCCCCTCACCAGCAGCGTATGGGGTTTCTTTCTTAACCAAGTGGTTAAAGCCAATATTTCAACTGAATGTGGGATGGGGTGTTAAGGACAGAGTTAGAAAAGGTGTTCAGAGGACAGCAGGAGTTTAACCCAAGTCCCTGTGGGCTGATTAGGGCAGTAGCATCGTGTGAGACCATCCTGGGGCCATCTCAAAAGTCAACTTGTTGTTGACTGTCCATTGCCAGCATAGGCAGCGTTAGCAGCGTTGGGTATAGCGGTTGAGGGAGTAGCCACAATTTACATCATCACGGGAAAAACAGCCATGTCACTCACTGCAGATGGCCCAGAAACTTGAATGTGCCAGACTAAAAGCAACCTGGGAGCTGACCTGAGCAAGGCCTGAAATCCTCACACGTTTATGCAGAATGAGGGTATTTTTCAGTCTCTCATGCCTGGTCAACAACCATGGCCTTAAATATATTTTTAACTTTATTTCTGATTATTTTTATACAGTGGCCCCTTTTTTTGCATTAAGCTTAACGGCTGTATACACTGTTACAAATGCATTGTTACCTGTCATACCATTTATACCATCTCATTTATTCTGAACAATAGAGCAGCCCATGCTATAATTCATCAGAATCAGACACTGATTATTGAAGTGGGTAATTGCACAGGCTGTGGCCTGGTGATCAACTCTGGGCAAGGCGTAGTCCAACAGACAGGATCAAATACAATGAATGTGATTACAGTGAAGGTGTTTGCCGTTGATAGGTTGCATTCTGCCACGCAATATAAATCACTGGAATATGGCTTGTAAAATATTGGTGCCTTAGTCTCATCTGCCAACAGGTGTGTAAAATAATACTGGTCCAAATTTTACAGCCACTATTGCCCTCTTCTGGATAGAATACTACTAATTAATACCAGTAATAACAGACTTGTTTGTGCCTCACCTCCCTGCTTTAAAGATCAGTAGTTTTTATTGCATGTTTCTGTAAAGAATATGTACACCTGCAGTCATTCTACTTTATGTATATAAAGTCCTTCTACTTTCAAGATATATCTCTCTCCCAAAATTCAACCGAATACAACACATTACTATGAATCCAGTCAATGACCTTTCTGTGGACAAAGCCTTCCTGCCATGTAGTCTTTCACCCATATTCTCCTGATTAAAAAAAAAAACCAAACAAACCTAAAAACCCCACGATACCACTACCTAGGCTTGTAAATATCTCTATAGATCAGAGGCGAAGAACAGAAAAAGGCCAGTCCTTGAATAGGTCATTTTGGAAGCTATGTCACGAAACTAGTATAACTTCTGAGAGATTGATATATTCCTATAACGTGAGGTTTTACACAGGGGTAGGGAAAATCACCGGGTAACATCTCAGCATCCCTGCCAGTTTTATTTCTGATGTTGCAATGATATATGTTGCATTTTTTGTCTGTAGCTTCCACTCTGTAATTGTAGATATATGTCTAATTGCTGTCCAAGTCTGGAGTACCAGTTGTTGGCCACCATTGGAAATAATATATTGGCCTTGGCGAAACACAGTCTGCATCCATAAGAAAAATACCTGTGTTCCCACAAATCCATGAGGTAAAAATCATAACCTCCTTGTTCCTTCTTTGTTCCCATCGAGCACTGAAAGTTATCTGGTTTAAAGTGCTGTCTCTTTGATATCCCCTCCTGTGAACTCTGGAGCGTAAACCGTCAAGTGAAGATGGCTTTGCAGCCTAACCATGGTTCACATTGACTTTCTCTCCCACAAAACTTTGCATTTCAGAAAGCAGATGATTGTGCAAAATGAACAACGCAAACTCTTGATTTTTCACCCTCAGTTCCAGGCAGTGCTATCACTCATACAAACAGTAAACCGCTAACATCTCACAGTGGAAATGTGGCAACAGAATCGTCTTGCAATTACAGCCCAGTGTCAGAAGCTGTTTCCTGGCTTTGTGGTGAACCTCAGTGCTAAGCTCCTCGCTGGAGCTGATTTGCAAGATTTTCTCAATCATGTGCAGGGAAGAGACAAGGTGAACTCTAGGCTATTCCCAGGAATTTGATTGCATTGTTCAGAGACGTTTCTGGTGGCTACACTTTTAAAAAAACTGTAATGGAGATTTCTGCTTTCCTTTTATTTCAGCGCTTTGGAGAAACAGTAATGCTTTGCTTTTGGGTAAAATTCAAATCAATGCAAACCTCATAAGCCAATAAAATTTTATAGATTGTTATCCAATATGTAATTTGTTACACAATATCTATGTGGCTTCTGTTTATTGAGACATAAAGACTTTACTTTTTTTAAGGTAGATTTTATGTGAGAAGGGCATCAGAAGGAATAACCTTTCCTACCTATTGTGCCATAAACTAAATTACCCTTAACCTAAATAATTTATCATATAGTGGCAGTCTAATGAGACTAAAATAAGCAGAAACAAACTGCCTGAAATTTTCTTCAAGGGACAACTTTTATTTATATCAGCACAGTCTTTTGCTTGTAGCTTCACAGGTTGGCCGCATGGATTTTACGGTGGATAACATCAGATGCTCTGAGCAATAACTGAAGAAAACTTATGAGGCTATAAGGCTTGCGAAAGGGACTTTTTCACCCTTGAATCACATATCACAGGATGCGAGTGTAGAAGAGACGTTGTAGGATAGTTGCATACTTCATGTTTATTTTCTGGTAGTAACTTTCTGCTGGATGCGACTAATACAAGGAAGGGAAGGAAACCTTCTTTTCTCCAGCACATCCGAACAGCAGCCTGAGGGGTACTCAAATACAGGGCTTTTGTGATTTTCATCAAGAGGGTTGGAAAACCTTTCAGAAAGAACAATACCTACCATACTTGTGAAATACACTGTAATGTATTGTGCTTACTACCAAGCTGTTCTTTTTCTAATACAACATTTCTCTTTGCAATATACATTGGCCTGTCCACAACATTATTTTTGCCAGTGTAGTTTCAAAGAAAAGGAGCAATACTTTGGAGTACATGCAACTTCCAACTTTTTTGTTCTTTTTTTTTTTTTTTGAGCCAGACACACATGGATAAAAGAAGCTTTTACTCACTAGGTCCCGCTTGAAGTATGAGTGCACTGACCTACAGAAACACACAGAGAGTGTAAGTCTATTTACTGCAACATGTGATTGTATCATAAGCTAAGTGAAGATCCAAATCTTTAGAAAGCTGATCCAAATCTTACTGAAGTTAGTGGGATATGTTTCCCTGACTTTCATGAGACTGAATCAGACCTTGTACACTGCTTATTAGCTACATTAATTACTGTGTGATTTACCCTCCACATAATGTAATTGTGGTTGATATATTCTGATGTGTACAGAAATTGAAATACGTGTTGATGATCTTGCACACTGATGAGGACTGATTTGCTTATTAAGGAAATAAAAGCTAAAGATAGTGGATCCCTTCAGACCTAGTGCTTGCTATTTCCCCTAACGGATGATAGATTTTTCTAAGAGAGGCAGTCCAGGAAAGGAATATAATCAATCTATTTGTTGCTTTTAGCCTAGAACTGGTGAAAAATTTGATTTGTGTGACTATGCAGTAACAACATTGTTTTATATGTCAAGAAAAAAAAAATAGTCCATTATTTAGATCATCACCAGTAAATGGATGTTTTCAAGAATGAAATGCAGGTCCATCATCTTCTTCTTATCATCTCTATTCAATCTCCTAAACTCTTGCTGAACCTATAACATATGCTGCTAGAGAAAATCCTGGACTGAGAGAGAGGCTGAGTCAACGATCAGAGTGACATGCAGTGTAACATCAGCAGAAGTTATTAGTGCCCACATGCAATTTATGAGTGCAATCAAACATGCGGATGACAAGAAGTTGTGGAAGAGCTGCAGTATCCCACGAAACAATCTGCATTATTAAGAACATAACTCCGGTGAAAGTATGATTAGCATACAAAACTGCAGACACTTCACTTCAAGATTCTCCTCAATGTCTCTTCTTCAAAACAGGAAGCGCATTTAAGCCCATTAGAGACTGAACTCTATTTTGAGGTTTTACAAATGCAATTCCAAGGAAGTGTGTAGAAACTTATTGATAGGGCAGCTTTGCAGGTATGTGAAAACTGAAAATGATACTCATACAATAATTTTTCTGCAGTCATTGGAGTGGGTTTGATGGTCCTGGAAAAGCATCGGATTGGGGCTCTTCTACGTCTTTTATAGTATGCAGTTCTATACGTTCGTCCATAGCTTCGAATGGCAAAGGTGCAACTAGCTGGTATCAATGTTAGTATGCAAGCTGAACTGGCCAGAAACTTTCTTAAATGTTGTGTAAACAGTACATTCTCTTGAGCCTTAGGAAAAGGATACAGAAAGACTTCAAATGGAGACTTCGCTATTTGTATTTTTGGATCCCCATTCCATGGAAACACTCTCCAAATGAGGAAGGAGGGGTATAAACATGGGCTTTTGACTGTTCAGGTTTGCTGATCAAATCACTTTTTCAAAGGAAAGAATCTTCTAATATATAGTCCTAATTCAGCAAAACATCTAAATACATATCTTGCGTTTAAGACGAGAGTGATCCTACAACTACAGCAAAAATGCACAGGAGCACCTGAAAATATGCTAATTAGTAACTTCTACTGCTAAGGACCTGTTCTACAAACTTGGCATTAGACAGACCCTGAAGCAGAGAGCTTACAATTTAAAGACCCTTTAAATTCAGAACAAGTCCTTATGTTCCTCTTGATGTCCTCTGGCTAGAAATATCAGCAGTGTTAAATAGCCAGCCTCCTCTTTTGAAGATCATTCGCCTGAGGCACCTTTACAAAATGCAGAGGAAATTGTCGTTGTTGACTTGTATTATTTTTACTGATGTGGAAAATGTAAATGTGATTCCTTATTAAGAAATACACTCAAGGATTTATTGTGACAGAATATTTTTTCATGTCCTAAATGTATTTGCTGTTGCTGTGGCTTAAAACAAAGGACAACCTTTCTAAGAGGTCTGGGGAAATCACTTGCTTCAATAGTAACTCCAAAAAGGCAAAACTTGCTTTTGATAAGGGATAAGGAAATGTTCGCTTTATTGTTGAAAGACTGATTTTGATACTCTTAAAGTCTGCTAAAACAACACTTGGAACAGTTTACAACAAACAGTTTGATGCAGGTATGAAACTAGAGAAAGTAGGTCCTTTTTATATCATTTGCAAGAGGCAAAGATTTCTTCTTGGTATGAGGTCCTATAGAACCATATATGGTTGTGAGGGCTTGAAGAACTGTATGAGGATTATTATATGCAGGCTGGATCATTCAGACATTCAGGAGAGGATTTCGGTGCATTTTCATTGTTCTTACTACTCTACTACTAGGTTAGTTTATACTACAGAAAATACTTCTCTATATAGTCGAGGATTGAAATGTGATTAGCACGTGTGTGCGGACATCAGTACTTAGGGTTTTGCTTGGCAAGTGATGTGTTCTTGACCAGGTTGTGGGTGTTATTCAGAGATGCTACAAGTCTCTATTGTACGGATATAGGTATATTCAGCTGCTTTTGGGAATACAGTCTGAGAGCAGCCGTCGAGGAGGAGCTGTAAGAAGAGCTGAGCAGTGGCCCTGCAAGCTGCGATCATGAAATTGGACCACGACAAAGAGAGAGGGATCACGCAGTCACCTAAGAGCAGTACAGCAAACAAGACAAATATAAGAAACTGTTTCCTTAGATCCTTATGAATTAATTCATAATAGACTACATTTTTACTCTGTTCTTTAGCAGTTAAAAAAATAAGTCTGGTCTTAGATCCACACGGAGGATTTTGACTGCAGTACTCCATTCTCCTTGCACGAGTATAATCCTTCTGAGAAACAAACATGCAATCCCAGCATTATCAACTGAATTTCATAAGTCACATCAGCAGCAATACCTATTCCTCTCTGAAAACAAAGCTGGGCAGCTGAGATCAGCCATGTAAATCTTGGAAGAAAATTTGGCCTTGAACATTTCACTTATTCTACCACTAGAGAAATACAGCCATGTATATGCAGGAACTGTTTAAGAAGCACATAGAAATGCTTAGAATAGAAAATACAGAACAGAAGAATGGAAAGGGCACGAATAACAGCTAATCATGCAGGTGAATTTTCACCATCTTCCTTTAACTGACACAACAGTAATATTCAAAACTTCAGGATTTTTCACTGTGGTAATTTCTCTTGTTAATTTGTGAGTGCAGAGCAGCTTACCTAGATGCTTGGGAGTATGTTATGTTGAGGGATGGGCATAGTTCCCCAGCATCTAGTTATATTTTGGGGTACTTAATCGGCAGAATCATTTGCATAAGTGCTTTGCAAAATAAGTGCTCCTCAAAATGGCCTTGAGTAAGATAGCAGCGTGTTTAATTCACTACTATTTCTTTTTTGTATTATAACAGATCATTTGGCATTGTGCAATTTCCTCTCGATTATTCTCTGTGATTCAAACAACATTTGGTGCCTAAAGAGAGTCTAAATGAAAGTGCTGAATAGAGGGGTATAAAAGAGTCTTCTCAGAGCACTGATGCTACAAGAAAACAGGTTAAAGTCCTATTAGCTTTCAATGTACAGTCTAATAGATGAGAAAACAAAGCAGAAATGAAAAGGAAGTTCTGCATCTGGAAAAAAAATGCAATGCCAGTAAAAGTCTCTTGCTAAATATTTATATCCAATCATGGCCAGATTTGACGCAAATAGTTTTCATGGATCTTCACATTTTAGAATTTTAGAATTTATATATTTTAAATAAGTGCATATATAAGTAAGTACATCCTAAATATTATCTCTCTCTGTATTAGGAAACCTAAATAAAATCATTATTCTTATCTTACAACAGATAAATTTAAAGGATTTTTCTTCCAAATATCTTTGGTTCTGACTCCTAGCTGGTGTAAATTAGCATTTCTCCATAAAGCTCAAAGCTATTCCTACTTACACCACTGGAGTATCCAACCCTGTTTACCTGTCAAAAACCAAGAACACTTCCAGAATAGTAAGTTCAAGTTCAAATCTCTTTAGTGTATCCAGGAAGAGAAAACATTCATAAATACTGATTACTATTCAAGCTAACATTTTGCTTTTCTAACATATTCTGAATCTATATAAATTGTCTGCTGCATATCCAGCAGATGCAAATGTATTGATACTTGCAAGCGTGACTTGTTTGGAGTGCAGTGTAATTATCAAGAAATAGAATCAATTTCTAACAAATCATCTGCCATGTGCAAAGCAGGAGTCCAGTAGTAATTAATGTAATAAAATGTATTAATGTTTCTCTCTATCTCTTTATTTTACCCACTTGGTGACACTTGATAAGGTCTGCCTTCTGAATGAGCAAATAGCTCATACATGTCCTAGGAAACAGGATGGATTGCAGAAGAAATTCATTAATAAGCAAACAAAAATCAATTAATCTTAGGCCTAGAATTACATCATAATTTTCAAGCAACATGATACAATTGGTATATGTTGCGTGAATTGACTTTGAAATGACTTTGAAGGAACTTAGATGTCTCTATGGAATTCTTAGCAAAAAGAGAGACACATTTAATTGTAGGAAAAAGAAAAATAGATTAGTCCTGTTGTAAATGTACCAAATGGTTCTCTCAAATAAAAGGAACCTCTAACCTTGTGCTTATATTTAGATCACGTTAACATGTGCTTCTCTGTATATATTCAAATAAACAGCTCATAATCAAGTTTTCTTTTCAAATTTACCAATTTAAATAGAAAAAAGAAGTCGCTAAGTTGTACTATGCTTTGAAACATGATCATCTTCTACAAATCAAAACAGTGGTTAATGTCTGATGTGTGGCAAGTTGTTAAAGAAAGACATGGCTTTTACATTTATTAAACATTAATAAATGATTTATCTTCAGGGCCTTAATTGAGAATTAATTAAAAGAAGGCAGATCTTCTATTCACCCAGTTCAGACTCTCTTGGACAGGAAAGCATCACCCAATTTCCAGCCCCTTGCCCTTCCTTCTCTCCGGCTTAGCTGGCACGTAGACTACAACCTCGGGCAGGCATCACCCTTGACGTGCTCATCTTTGTCTCACAGGTGTGAAGACAAAGTAGTTTCAAGCAGCTCTCTTTGGCACTGCTGCTCGGACCGGGCCATGTGCAGCTGCTGCAGGCGAGGACAGGGCTGCAGGCTGCTTTCCTCTCTGCCTTGCCCTGGAAGGAGAGAATACTCAGTGGTTGTTTCCTGGCAGCTTTCCTGATCAGCCTTTGCAAAGACTATGTACGGTTTGCATGTGAAGAGCTGGCATAGATAATTTTTTCAGGACTGAACATACAGACAAGGACAAATCAGTCTGATTTTTAATATTCAAACCATGAGCATAGCTGAAATACAAGACCTGTGCCATCATTTCACTGGGCAAAGGTTTAGGACTCTAAGCTCTTCTTGCCACTGTGCTGTTTGCAGTTTACTCGGGGTTTAAGTCTTCTGGCATGCGGTGGCACAGTTTGTGTGACACACTGGCCATGCCACTGGACATCCAATGTCACTCCTGTTGACACTGGAGTCTGCAGCCATCTCTTTAGCTTTTCCATTCATAGTAGCAATGCCAAAATGTCAAAGCCCAGAAGCTGCCAAGAAATGTATTTGCTATGCTACTGAATGTGAAAAGAGAGACCAAAATATTAGGGATATATAAATACAAGGGAATAGCACAGGGAGATGGCCAATATCAGTGGACTGGTAGGGAACAAAATGGTGCTTTAATGACAGATCATCATATGACCAGGCTTTGCCTGGGTTATTAATTTCATTATTGTTGAGTCAGCCCAAGAGCCTTCTGCTCCTCCTTCTTGTTGTAGCACCCGGAAACCTTCTGTAGAAAAGGGACTCGATATGGTGAAGCCATTAGAAACTCCAGCACTTTTCTCCTTGGCTTTTGTTTAAAGGACTTTCGCTTTTTTTCTTCTGGATTCCACCAGCATCCAGATCTATTGTTCAACCAGAAGAGATAAATAATTTGTATGCTTGTTCTCTTCTCCAGATCATCTTGAACCTTATCTAGACATAAATACAATCTGTTTGCTGCACTGATTATTCTACTTGGTTATATCCCCTATGTTAAAATACATAGATTATGCTGAATTAAGTCCAATTTCATCTAGAAACCAACTGATTATTTTCTTCTTTTCCTCATTATCAAAGAGATTCTAAATGATAGTAATAAACAGAAATAGCATCACCAAGGAGGAAGGGAATGGTAAGGATCATCATTTCACGCTGAATCATTTACTTGTTAAACAATAAGCCCTGAAATTAACTTTCCCTCCTGACACACATGCATGCACATATGCATGCAAATAAAATGATTAGAGACTTCATCTTAGGCAAAAATAATGGCCATGTATGGTTCAGCTAATCTTAAAGTCACCCTGGCATTACAGTCCTGCCTTGTTCCTATTTATATTATCTAGTATTCAACTTAGTCTCGTTGCCAGCTGGTTTAAATTCATCTAACCTGTAAGCATTTGTGTCCGCCTAGGTCAGCACAGAACTAGTCCTAGCCTCCTTATTTATTGCCGCACAGCGAAGTATGGCTATTACAAAATCTAAATATTTCCTGACAGCTCTCTGGAGAAATCTAAAGTTGATGGTTTACATTCATGGTACTGTTAATATTTTCTGCCAGGCTGAAGACCAGTTGTTAATAACTTGGCGGATTTCCAGGTTCTTGTCTAAAATTAGCTTTGGTTTCACTTTTTGTTATGTTTACAAATATTAACTCTGATCCATGAATTCCCGAGGCAGGAGTGGCAGGCGGACTCCCCAGTCCCCTTCTGAAGGCATTTCTCCAAGACCCTGGCTCAAGAGTGTGTTTCTCCAACTCTTCAAGGCTGAACTCCACTGATGTTTTGCTCAACCGCGCATTCACTTTGGGAAGAAAGTTTGGTGGATTGGTGGATATCTCTGTGGCCAATGTGCAACCACATTGTGTTGGCCGCTGGGAACCCCTGTGGGTTCTCACTCAAGACTGGTATCCACAAAACCGAGTCTGCATTAGGTCTTTGGTTCATACCTGTTTCTCTCATCCAGCACAGCTGCCATCGCTGCTGGGTGGGTTGTATGCTGCCAAGGTAAAGTTGCAGTCTGATGGGAGGAGGGAGGTCCTCTTTGGTTTGGGGCTTGATTTTTACAGGATAGTCACCATGTTATATTCTGCTGTAAGATCCTAGTGGACACAAGATGCCCATCGTTCTTAACAGCAAATAGGAAGTGCAATGTCAGTAAATCAAACATTTCTTTTTCCAGGGTAGTTTTTTTCAGGCATAGAAAATAAAAGAAGAGGTAGTCCAAGGGACAAAAACTGGTGCTAGTGAGTGTTTTGCTGCCTCTGCTACTGGCTGAAACTATTTCAGGTGAGTTGAGATGTCATTTGCAACCCAAAAGGAGTCAGTGTGGACATCTTGTCCCATTGCAGTTCTTCAGGAAAGCCTGTTGAAAGCTCTCATAACTCCCTGCCCTCATACTGCTGGAGTATCTTTAAGCTTACCCTTCCTGGGAGAAGGAGAGTGTACCATTTGCCCAAGTCAAGAGAAGATTAGAAGCAATTCGTTAGCACGTTTTCAACAAAAGAGAAAAAACTACTTGAACACATTTCCCCAAAGTCTAAGAAGTCTTTCCTTTCCCTACAGCTTCACTGCAGTACCTTGCTGTTCAGCTGAGAAAACCTCCTGCTTTTTTTTCCTGAAAGCGAGTCCCAGGGTGACTTGCTGCCCTGTAAGGGAGTCTGAGAAGCAGACGGGGGACTTCTGATGCTCCACATAATTCAAGTGCCATGTTTAATACCCACTCAATACCACTCACAGCACATGTAGTGTCCTGCTTTCTTTCATACCTCGCGCCTGACACACTTTGTGTGCAAAGCACATAATTCCTCCCCTTTTTCTCCCCAGAACAGAGAATATGAAAATGAATAGTTTCTTAATAAAATTGGCCATAACTATTTTTTTTAAGTAGGAAAAGCTGCTAGCCAGGTGTTGCGATGACAAGCGACTGGCACCTGTGCTGGGTTTGGGAGTCCAGCATTTGAAGATGGCTGGCTGTAATTGCGAGGAATAACAAACAATGTGCAACAGTGAAATGAGAAAGAGAGAGATTATTTCAGATGTTAGAGCAATAAACTGCAAATGAGATTCTATGCCGGTAAATATATAATACATCAACGAGCCAAGAACAGTAAAAAGAGGGTCTCTCTCAGTAAATGGTAAATTCCTGCTGCATACTGATCAAATGAGATTTGCGAGCCATGGCAGGGAAATCCCCTCGGCCATTAGCTCGACGAGCGGGTGCCAGGTAAAGGCATCAGTTGGGGGTCTCGTGCTGAGAAGGACAGAGGCTTCTGAGAAACACAGCAATTCGACCCTGGCTGGAGTGGAAGGCACCAAACGAGGTGACCTGAGACTGCACCGGTCCCTCCATGCACCTGATTCCCTCCATGGCCACCAGCTGGAGGTATAGATATATAAGATACACGGGAGTAAAAGCTTTGTTACTAAGGATATTATTTTGTTTGAAAGGAGAGCACCATAAAGATATCACAATACCTTTAATATGGGTTTTAATAAAAAGATCTGGGATATTAAATAGGAAGCAAGCAAAAGATTAAAATGAAAACACTGAATAGCGGTGGCATAAATTAAAGCATTCCTGTGATATAAGGTTCATATTGAAACAACCACTGGATGAAATCTTGAAAGAGGGAAAGTCTCCAAGATACCATTGTAAAGGTTTATCAGCAGTTCCTTTATTAACATTCCTATCCTTGAAGAAACCTGCACAGTATCTTTTGATGACATT
Source organism: Calonectris borealis (assembly GCF_964195595.1). NCBI lineage: Eukaryota > Metazoa > Chordata > Aves > Procellariiformes > Procellariidae > Calonectris > Calonectris borealis. The sequence goes on along the minus strand of NC_134321.1, from coordinate 3,580,611 downwards.
CTAATTTTGATCCTATTTTACTGAAGAAATGCGAATTTTGCTACTAACTCCAGCTGGAATAGAATCAATTTTTTTTATCATTATTATACTGATAATATTTGGAAGGCTGTTTTTTAGAGTTCTTAAGCTTTTACTTATAGAGATGAAGTAGATATTAAACTTTTAATCTGTGAAGAATAATGTATGCTCTTCAGTCTCAGTATTTGTGTACCATCTAGACATTTAGCTTTAGTGTTTGTGAACATGTTAAAAGAAATGCGATAATTAGTTTACAGGTTATATTGTCAGGTTTGGTAAATTCAACACTTTCAGATCTTTTCAGAAAATGTACTTCATAATGTACTGAATTGAAAATTGATCCACACTTACACTTCAGCCAAACCTTTCAAGTCTTTTTATCAGACCTTTTCTATCTCAATGTTTGCTTTCTAAATACTGTAGAATGTATTGAGTGATTAGTAGAGAATTTTCTAGTTGTTGGAAATTATCTATGTGATGAAAACTTCTAAACCCTAATCCACATGGAAAATGTTCTCTTCTGCAGTTCACAGAAATCTCTGAAGACTAGGCTGAAGTTTTCATCTCATCAAAACTTACAGGACAGATTTCATACAGATGTTCGAATATCCATTCCACATACGTAGAGATTAAATGAGAGCAGCACTATTTTAGCCAAATAATGTGTAGAGCTCTTGCATTTGGCCCTGGCAGTCCTGTCAGTTACTTGACAAAGAGCTGGAAAGTCCTACACCAGGATGACTAACCAGGATGACTCAGGAATACTGAAGTCATAACCCAAGCCCTTATACGAAGCTAGTGTACGGGTGAAGTTGCTGTTGTGTTGTAGCAGATGTTAACACCTTTCTGCCCTGTCTTTAAATAAGTATTCTGATTAGCAGGTTCTACATGACAATTTCTACTTTAGACAGTTCTGATAAGGAATACTGCTTTGAAACATACAACATTATTTAAATGTTTAGTAACTATGATTGTTTCTAGTTTTCCTCTATGAATATTTTGATGGCAGGTGATACTCCTAGTGCTGGTACAGAGGCATGGAAAGGGATGAAACTAAAAGAGCGAGAGGTCTTCACCTCTGTCCTGATAAGAGGGAAAAAGGCTTAGATGACCTAAGCATTGTGTTGGAACTAGAGGAAGTGTTAGATCATATTCCTGCCGTCATGGGGAAGGTCACGTCCAGAAGGGACAATGGTTGGAGCATGTGTAGGTCAGTCCAAGCTCCCAGCTCCCCTTTCAGTGAAAATCTTCTGTGAAAGTTTGGGGAATACCTGGATCTTGGCTCCATCTGGATTTAGGCTGGGCCTAACTGGGTTACACAGCTGGGCCAAGGATTCAACATATTCTGATGTCTAGTAACATACATAGTAAATTTTGCTTTTTCTGTCTTCATACATACTGCATATTATACAATGGAAGACTTAAACTGCAAACAAAAAGGGAAGTGAAATGGAAAATTGTATATGAGGTTAATTCTTCCAGCAAGCCTCCAGGATCTGTGTATCTGCAAATGCAAAGAGATGGCAGGTCAACAGCACATCATCCTCTGGCCAACCACTGTACATATCGCCTACAGAAACTTCGAAGCTTGAATTAGTTTTGCCTTCCCTTAGTTGCTGGAAACACGGCAGTCATTGCTAAATGCTACTATCACTGCTGCAAATCTTTTTTTTTATTTTGCCCCAGGAAGCTTTTGTGGCTGACATTTTTCTTTCTATCAAACAGCATAAGATAAATAATTACTCTACTTTGCCTCACTCTACTTCTGCCTCACTTCTGTTTAGTTTATGAAAAGAGTTGCAGGCTAGAAATCCACAGTCAAAGGCACCTATGCTTATCCCAGCTACAAATTTAATGTAGAAAACACCTTTTCCTGAAATCAGAAGTGATAATTTCTGCTAGGAACAGAGAATACAGCACTGAGCTGGAACTGAAGCACAATTTTATTAGGGTATGAGACCTTGTGTTTCTTGATATCATGTTTCAGGATCTTAAAGATGAGGAACTTACTCACTGTAAATGGATGCTGATACTTGCTGCTGCCTCCAGGAATATCAGTAATGAATACTAATGTTCATGACATATTTCTAAACTACTTCAACTGATACCGTTGCTTTTTACATTACATAGGGTAAAATGGGGTAACTAACAAAAAACAATAATTCACTGAATATTTTAAGAGACACATGCAATGATGTGCCTCTCTTAATTAAGTGACAAATATTTTATACTAGCCTGAATTTGGACAGTCTTACATATAAATTATGTTCCAAAAGATAAACCTCCATGTGACAGAGACTACAGAATAGAAATTACTACAAACTAATATATTGACTTTGTAACTATATGTTGTCTTCAATTGACTTGAGTCACAACGTGTTTATATACAAAACCAAGTGGACACAGAAACATGGAAGAGGTGTTATAAAGAGGAATGCAATTACTGGGATTTTATGTCTAATGAATTCAGGGCCTGTGGTTCTGGTAATGGGATAAGCAGTGTACTTGAATATCATTTACCATTCTGGGCAGTGTCAACCTGAACTGGTAGTATATTTTAGTTTTATTGTTTCCCTGAAGGGGATTTCTCGATGGGTCTAGAGTGAAGCCAATCCTTGGCACAGCCCAGCGCTGTTCTTGAAAAGCTGCAGGTGTGAAGACATGCCCTGCAGCGCAGTATATCGGCTGTGCAAGGGCACCCTAACATTTCCCACACAGACTAATATCCTTACCCCACGTATCCCAGAGTGAGAGACCAATAGACCAGCCAGGGTTTATAATGAATAGAAGAGACTTCACCACTCTTCAAACTAAACCAGCTTCTGTGCCAGTTCTATCCCACTGCACCACAATGAGATATTTCTGTCTTTATTTATCATACATATCACTGCAAAGAGCAGAAATAGCACCATAACTTTATATGTCAAAAAAAAAAATGACAACAGTTGAGATGATTGAATCAAATTATACCTTTGTTTGTACTATGTATATATACACAGACTTACATATATATAAACATATAGACACATACATATATAAAAAGCTAATATGTCTACATCTCCTAAGTTACAAGGAAACACTACCAGCACTGTTGGTACGTGAGCAATGTGAGTATGTGAAGCAAAATTTTATATTGCCCATGAGACAACCCTTTCAGAATGATTACTGGCACTGCATACTGGGTATAAACTGAAAAAAAAAAGAAATCAAAGTACTAGTAAATAAGCTCCAAACGACATAGTTCATATGAGATAACTGCACCTTTACTGTGCTTTCCTGAGGCTTGGTTAAGCACAAGGGCTGTGATTGTATTACAACAGTTATATTCATTACGACTTAAGCAGTTTACTGTTGAAAGACATTTTAATGCTGATTTGTCAACAACGCAACAGGGGTTTATATCTTTCAGTCTTATGTTTGGGTTAAATACATCAAATTCTCTCATTGCCTATTTCCTATTGAGACATGGTTACTTACTGTTGTGAATGCCCACACAAATGTTTGTGCTGCTGCATTAAACCAGTGCATGTATTCATAAAGTTCTGGTGAAAGTGCATCACGGACTAATACCTTCCCAGGGCATTGCAGCAGCAATGCTAGCGGGATGCTAACTGCCCTCAAAGCATACGGGTCCATTCTGCAGTGCATTGATGGGAGAGGAGTGTTTCTGTTTCAGCTTTCTAGTTTAAGCTCTCTAATTGTTGCTCTCTCTGAAAATAAAACCATGTGAAAAATCAAAATTATTTTTAAGATATGGAAATCCTGTTGTATCTTGTACTTGACTGTTAGAAGAAGGTGTGAATCCTCAGAAGGATCCTTCATCATGGGAAGATGAGTAAGTTCATCTCATGGAGGGATGGTGGATCCCGTTTGTTCAGCAGCTTGCTCAACCCACGACTTTTGCTTTGTCCCTAGATGTCACAGGACCACCAGAATGCCATTGTTATTTAGTAAGCCAGTTATGGCCTTCATATCTGCTTATTTCAATACTGGTGAATCCATTTGGGGAGCTGAGTGAGGCCTCCTCATAGACACCAAAGTAGAGTCCAGCCCATTACTGCTTGTATGCCAGTAAGGTGCCTTAATGACTTTAAGAAACAAAAACATCTGTAGTGTCACACCGTATATGAGTCCCAATGTCACCTGAAACACAACGAGCTGTTAGGAAAATGTTCTGAAAACACAAGATTTAAACCCTCCCCGAAGGCTTTATGTATTGAATTTGAATTGCAAATAAGCTACAATATTTTCTGTTTCCCTAGGAAAAGTAAGCAATAGCAGCCAGGAGTGAAAAACAAATGAAAATCCAAGTCCTTTTGTAAAAAAGGGAAAATAGGAGTGATCAGTATTGGAAACCTTAGTTAAATAACACGGGGTACTTTCCTGCTTCAAAATATGGTTCAATAATTTTAAATAAGCAGTAAGTACTACAACGCATAGGTAAACCTTGCTGGAGACTGTAAAACTGGTCGCTTCTGCTTCTGCTCTGGTAGTTACAAGTATTTGCTATTCAGTCTGTTATGGATATCTGGAAAATAGTTTGAGTGCAGAAAGCGCCTCAGGGATAAAAAGTTTGAAAAGAAAAATGTAGCTGTATATCATTGGCATTCATGAGAAAATTCACATTAGATGCCTTCAAATCAGGTGCTCAGGAGACAATATAGAGATCAGGAGCAATGGTGTGCCAAGAATGCAAGTCTAGCTGGGACAGACTCAGCTTATTTCCTGGCAGATGAAGAATACAAAAGTACGCAAGGCCAAATTCAAAAGATAATATAGATGTGTGGGAGCTGGTGGGAGGGAAAGCTGAGGCGGCAGAATAAAAAGGCTACGCATGCACTCCCTGGATTATAGCCTCTTATCTTCATATTTTTATTCTTTTCCTCCTATATGCTTTCAACAGATCTCTTTCTATAGGTAGTTACACCAATATACCAACCCTGGAGTGAAGCTCCTCTAGCAGCACCACTGCAGAATTTGGCCCCAAATCCCTGCTGTTAAATACTGTTTCTTTCACCAGGTCAAAAAGTTGCTATTTCTGCAAACATAGCTACATTTTGCCATGGGTAAAAATGTCAATTTGCTTGAATTTAGCTAACAGCAAAATCTCATCATTTCCACTGCCTGACAACTTTTACCTCAGAAAGATGTCAGTTCGCCACCTGAACCGACTCTTTCTTGCTTTTACAAAACTAACAGACAATTGTGACAGAAATGTGAAGTGTTGCATATTTTCATGAAAACTCAGATGACACCAGAAGTGCATTTTCTCTTTTGTCACAGACTTGATCTTGTAAGTGTTTTGTTACTCAAAAAATAAACAGTTGAAGAAAGTACAGCTCATGAAACCTAAAGCCTAGGCGTCATGTTGAGCCTCAGCTCAATCTATGAAATAATGGACAAAATATTGGTGCTTAAGTTAATGCACTAAATGTCAGACCATTTTAATTAATAAGTGAATCTATAACTTATCTCCTTCTAAATTCCATTGCCAAGGGAAAACAGCAATACAACTGCAAGCTTCAGACACCCGACCAAAAAACCCTTTCCCTCTGTGTGCCACTAAGTCAATGCATCTACTCATATCCCCCGTTTAGACTGAAATTTTCAATATTCCAGATATTCAGAAAGAAATGTTTGATGAAAGCAATACTTTTGTGCACTTTCTTTCCAATAATATTACCCAGAGTTATTTGCAATGAGAAGTGGATGCTGCACAAGCCATGCAGGCAGCAGCTCGGCGCTGTGCTGCATGCAGAGCCATAGCTGGCCAGTGTATTTCCCCCAGACTCATGTCAGCCACCTTTTTTTCCACCACAGTATTTCATATTTCCATCTATTCGTCTCATATATGCACCTGTATGTCCCACACGTCACATTTGAATGTCTCAGGAATAGATATCTTTCCTTCCCACGCAGAGAAAAAGAAAAAGTGACAGCTAAAAAATATCTGAGGATTGAGTCCTTTCCTACAGACTTGTTTTCTCTAATGGGAAAACAACAAAAAATGATGCTGACTACTTCTGTAACAAACATATTTGTATAAATTACATACTGTTGACAAATGGACATGCAATGAGTATTTTTAGGGGAAAATGTAATGTTTCCCCCATGATCATATTTAACATACTTTGTTTTCCATCTATCTAGACCGACTGTTCAAACTGTGGCATAACAATTAGAATAAGTGATAGCGTTACATCCAGAAAACAAAGAGTATGATGGCACAATTTATCTTGTTACATTTCTTGATTTAATGCCAGTCTGGGATTTCTAGTCTGAACCAGATTTTTCTTATGCTATAAATATTTCAGTTTTTTCATTTATTCTTGATTTAGTTTGACAGTAAATAATCCCATGGAAGCTGCTGTTGGAAAGACATTGTAAAAATTATTAAGTGCCTGCTTGCCAGTTAGGTCCTTGTGTTTGTCAGAGTGAAATAAGTAAAACAGTTGGGTTACTTAAAGGAAATATGTGTGTGTGTATATATATATTTATAATAATGCCCCATAATTTGAAATCTTAGAAGCATGAGAATTACAGTTCTGAGGATTGATCAATACCTTATATGAATACAAAGAGTTTTGAGTATATATTCTGGATATTGGCAGCAGTAGGTACTTGCTTCTCTGTTTCAAAAGACTCATGTATAACTCAATGCGAGGAGAACAGAAAGCAGGGAGTTTTTCAGAGGATCTGTCCTTGTAAGAAAGGGCAAGTGTCTTGGAAAAGGATGGATCTGGTCAGTTAATTGGCTTTTTTTGGTGATTTTTTGTGGTTCAGAATATTCCCCCTGGGAAGCAGGTGAGTAACATTGGAGGTTTTAAGTCCTTTTTCTTTTGAGCCATAATTGCCTTTGGCAACTCTTGCACTTTTAGAAGGGTTTTCAGGTGATCTGCACAAAATAACTCACACATTGAACATGCAATGACCAGAAACAGGACATGTTTGAGAGATCTTGAGGAAAGGGAGTTGGGTGGGACCAGAGTAGGCAGCACTGGGAAATGCTCTCTGTCCGTGTCAAGAAAAACAACCAGAGAAAAATGCCCAGGAGGTGAATGCAAATAGAATCGCCAACAGAACATGTGGGAATGTGCAAAATTCCTTGCTATAACTTCAGCAAAAGAGGATAAACCATAGACAAATACTGGTTGCTATCTACTGATACTAACAGAGAACCCTGGCACCCAGCAAGCCGCTTTGTCAGGCAATGGGCAATTTGAGCCTCCTCCCCCAGTGGCGTTGCTGGACGCACAGGTCGTGGTTGTTCGGGGAATCTTCCTACAGGCAACAGATTGCTGCTAACCTAAAAAAGGTAAAAAAGGTAAAAAAAGGTAAAACTGGGAGACAGGGGAAGGCAGGGACATAAAGAGAGTCAAAGTCACAGAACTAATATAGGAGGAATTAACATGAAATCTTAGTAAATAATTCAAATTCTAACTTACTTTTTGATCTGACAGAGTACATTCTGATTAGGAAGGACAAGGGAAAAAAGTACGGGTTTTTTTGTCTTAAATATCAGAGATGTGTACATCAGCTTCAAGACAAATATTGATGAACAAGAGAAAGGGTGTGAAATAAATATGATGCAATTCAATAAAGAAAAGTACAAGGTTTCACACACTAAGTAGCAATAATCAACACATACCTTCAGTATAGGAGGTGGTTTAAAGAAGGGATTAGAGTGGAACCTGAACTGAATGCAAGTATAAAAAAGAAAATAGCCATCCTCATTTGGGAATGTGTAAATAGCAAATGGCTGTTCGTCATCGCTCTGCCTCAGCTGGAGGACTGTGCCCAGCTCCGGGCAGTGGGCTTGAAGAAAAATGCCAGCTATGCTGAAATAATCCAGAAGAGACAAAAATGAGAAGAGATGCTAAAACAATGACTTAGGATAAACAAAATAGGAATCCTTTAATATAAACATAATAATATTCTTCAAACATGCAAAAGGTATAGAGAGAAATGTCCACGTCCATTGATAGTAGACAAATAAAGGCATTTATAGTTAATGTTAGGAATAACTTTTAAACCAACAACATTGTCAAGGTTTCTGAGGAAGTTATGGAAAGATTTATATCACTATAGGTCTTTGAAGCATGATAGGCAAATATTTATTTATTGAGGATATTTTAGGTGCAGTTACTGTTGCTTGGGGCAGGATTGATGTATAAAGGTACCATCCATCTCCTTTTTCTCTGTTTCTACTTTGACAGAATTATCCAAACTTTGATTTCCTTTTTGTAAAGAGCTCACACCATTTATACTTTTAAATGATGCAGAAGTGCTCCAGTAGACCCCAGATGTGTGTGAAGCAGGACCTCACAAAAGATTAAAAGAAACTCTGCTTTTTTCATCCTTTTTTTAAAAAAAAAAACTTAGAAGCTTGTAAAGGTTTGAACATGAAATGACTGAAATGGCAACTCGCAACAGTGCACCAGGTTTATGTGTGTCTCCCCTGAGACCACCTACAATTTTTAGGTGAAGTTTATGAAAACCTATGAACAGAATTAGGTCCCTTATAGAAGTGGGATGGCTTCCAAAAGAGTTGAATTTCTTAATTTTCTAAAAAACATCTCTCTCACTCATATCAGCAATAAGTTTCAGGGCAACCCTGTATGATATCTTTTCACACTGGTATGAAAAATGAGACAAGTGAGAAGAGAATATGGATCCATAAATGTAGATCACAAATGTAATTTCTCAGTGGAAAATTTTCAGCATTTAAAAGGTTTAGAATGATTTTATGATTTTGTAAACCCATTTTATTAAGTGATTTCTGGTTTCAGCTGTTTTATGAACTGATTCCCAACAGTAAATTACTAGTTTACCCTTTGGGAGTAAAGGCCACACAGATACTTTTTTCCTGGTTTAATTCATCATATGTTGACTGAAATGTCAAAGGAAATTAAAGCAAATTGTTATGCAAATCCTTACAGGTGATTGTTTCATTTCTGAAGAATAAAGCTTAACACAAAAAAAATTGTTTTCTTGTTTTTACATAGGGCACATGTGACATTGTATTGCCCCCTCCTCCCCTATGAAATCTGCCATTTTGCATCAGTAACCGCTTTCGTTAGAATGCGTTCACCAAGGGATCCTTTCTGGGATCAGAAGCCAGACCACTATAGGGCGAGAAATATAAAGTGTGATGAACACTAAGGAGTCAGGAAGAGCACATTTTTGCAAACCTTTTCTCCTAACCCAGCAGTGGTTGGCAAGTGGACCACAGACAGATTTTGCTTTCTTACTTGGAGAAACTCGCACCCGTGCAAGTGATCTCTGTGCCACGTGGAGTGGATGGATGGGTCTCAAACACCACATATGCTTTTCATTGATCTCGTTCCCAGCTTTGTGTCACTTGGGAATTATTTTTACGCTGGGATGATCCTGTCTAGACTATTTATTGCATCTTTAGTGTCTGAGTCTTCAATGGTGCAGTAGAACGTGATTTTACACATTGAAAAATGGGGTATTTATTTTGAATCTGTACTTTAATTATCCAATATCTCTTCCTGTTTTTACAGAATATCAAGGTAGTCACAGGAAGACACACTTTACTTTCCACTGATTGGATGGGAGGAATTTTTGACCTTGAAAAGTGGAGATGGTGTTGCTATGGAAACTAATAATTCTGCTGCCATTCATGAGCTGCAGCACAGGTAAAATGTTCCATTATTAGTGTTTGTGATTGATAAATCTATATCAGTATCATAATTCTTCTAGAAAGGAGAAGCAATTACCAAAACTAACAGTACTTATTCGCATGAACAAGTGACTAAGGAGCTTTTCATTAGAACATGCTTTAATTTTAAGCAACGCAAGGTGCTGCTTTTGAACCAGGAAAACACGTTTCAAGATCATATGAAAGCTGTACTCCAGGTAACAGCTTTTGAAAATAGTTTAAACTGTAACATTGAGAGAAAAGTACAATTGTTACTTGGCTAACAACATGCACGTGAAAGACATTTCTTAGCCACAGCATAACGAGCTCCCAAGCCAGCAAATGGAGCTGGACTGAAAACCAGAATAGCTTAGTGATGTGTATGGGAGTGTTGCGTGGATGGTTTAGTTTCCACACTTAGTATCATACCCTTCAAATGCCTCCATACTAGTAAAGTGTCTTTAAAACATATTTAACTTAAAGACAAATAAAAGCATTCATTTATGAAGATTGGGAAGAATCATGACGACTATCAAACATAAATACCAAAAATGAAAGAAAGTCTTGCTTAATGCCCAAAGCAAATGTAAATATTCCTTCTTTGCCTCCAGTTGGCATGGTGATAGACCCTCACGCAACCCACCCTGTCACTGAAGCACGTGTTGGGCATCCTGTCAGTCCTCAGGTTGTATGCAGAGGAGAAAGTGTGGTTGGAGGAAGCAGGACTGCTTTCCCCCATTTTCCCTCTTGAATATCCCCTGTGCGTAATTAAAATATCAACAGGTTGCTAACATATTGTAAGATAAAATGTTCTTTTCTGCCCGGCTGGGCATTGTTCACAGTGAGGGTTTGGTATTCTGAGTTCATTCCTTTTTTGAATGTTTCTTCTAATTCAAAGCATATAACTTGACAATCCTGCTTCATAAATCCATATAAATGGGATTAACTCATGTGACTCATTACAGATTCATCTAAAAACAGACACAAAATGGTAACTGAACTCTTTGAGGTTATAATGAATTTGGGGATGAACTGACCCTTCACACTTGTCTGTGATAGAAACCATGACAACTGACTTTTGTCTACAATTAATGTATTGAACTCTAAATAGCTGGTATGTTACTCATGTACTTACGAGGAAATTGTATTAAAGTAACCTCAAATGATACTTAAATTAATTATGTAGTGCATGAGTCAGCAGCTGTTTGAAATGAAGAAACAGAAGCAGAGTGCAGACTTCAGTAGTATTTTAAAACATGATTTAAATTAGAGTAGATAATATTTTATCTAATAGATTCGAGGTAAAAATGTAAATCTCAGGATCAGACTTTCTGTTAAATCAATACTAAGTGCCTGTTTCAGTAATGAACATCCAACATGTTAAGGACTTCATATTAAAATATTTGTAGAGTTTTCAAGCAAGCAGTCACTCGTTTAGGGCCAGATACGCTGAACTAAACACAACAACAACCTGTTTAGGAACCCAGTCTCCCCTTTAATTGCCCACTGCACTGCCGCAGCACCTGTCAGCCCTCTTGGGTACCTCTCACAGATCATTGCCTTCTTTACCAGTCTAAGTAAAGGACTTGTACCAATCTTTTAGAGTACAGGATTCCCCTATAATTTCTTGATTGCTTTTAGCAGTTGTGAAATAGGTGGTGGTCCTGGAATATAAATCACTGGAGGAGCAGTACAGCATGGTGACGGACAAGATATTTTTACACCCATGTTTTGTATTTCCAAATATAGCCTTTTCCTTCACTTCTTTCTGTAAAGCTTTCATTTTTCCAACTTTTTGTCATCTTCATCTTTCTTGCTAGAGGATCATCTTTTAATGAGACAGGTATCCTGGGCCAACCCAGTTAAAAGGTACTAAGAGCTCACTTTTACATTAACGTTCAGTTTTTTGAAGATAAAAATTTAAATGTTCCATATTCCCCAGCACCAAGAGTAGATCACAACGGCACCTTTGTCCTGATCCTGCTGACAATTAAAGGAACAGCAAAAGCTCCCACTGACTTCACTGAGGGTATAAATTAACTCCATTGATTTCAGTGGAGCTATGCTGATTTTCACTACATGGCGTTCTGAAATATACTTGACGTTAAGAGTCAAATATGCAGTTATGGGCAAAACTTCTTTGATTTATTATATGGATGGTTCGCATTAATTTAGGAGTAATAGAACTGAGTGGGAAAATCAAGAACTAGTCACGATACTGTGCAGAACAGTCTTGTGGGCTGGGGCTTGAAAGGTAATTCAGGTTGGTAGATGACATTGGTCAGTCATTTCTTCCTTGTTTCTACCTCAGTTTTACCAGACATGTAGAATGAAAATGATATTGACCTATAAATGAATTTTAAATCCATGGGTTAAATGTGCTGTACAGCAGAGCTAGATATCTTTACCCTCCCAAAAATCAAACTATCCTCTATATTCTTTCTATATGGAAAGATCATGGAAAGAGTAATATTCCCCCCAAGTCTTATTTTCCAGCAGGGCTTTTTTATGTGACTCAACGAGGGTCTTTGGGGTTTTCTTGCAAGTGCCTTAGGGGATAAAATAAAATAATGTATGCATGCACAGTGACACAGTGAGGGAAGAGATTAGACTTTTTTTCATAACTCATTGCTATTTAAATGAGATAATCTGATCTAAGCAGAGCACCAGAGGCAAGAAGAGTGATAAAGATAAACTCAGAGATCATTACTTTAAATTCTGTGTACTTGTTATGAGGATGCATGACAACCATCTCCTTACACTACTGTTGAAATTTAAACATTGCTTGATATTAGTATGTTAAGAAAGAGCACTCACTTTCTGGATTAAAGATCTAGACAGAATTTTGAGAAGCTGATATGAACAATAAAGTGTCCAGAGTGCTCAAGAAATAAACAAATCCTTTATTCACACCAAAACTGTCTCAGGTTTTCCTTCTATGGCTGGTCCTAGCTCATGCTCCTTGCTCTGGAGCTACTGTGCAAGGCTGGTTGTCAGCAATGTCATATTGAGAGAGGAAGCTGTCTTAAGCTTCAGATGCACATTTGACTGCTGTTTGGAAACGGGCACCAGGCCTGGTTCTGCAGCAGGTTGCCCGTGCAACAACAGGCTCCTCATCTATCTGTCTCTCTGGTCCCTCCATTCTCTCCTCTATCAATAAGGATTTATGGATTTTGTCCAATGCTGTAACGCAAATAAGAATTTGATCATAAATACATTGCAAAAACCATTCTGCCGCCTTTTTCTATTACCTAGTTTAGGAATACGGGACAACGACAGGTTGCAGATTTTAAGTGAGAAGAGAAACAGGCATGGCTTGATTTTTCCAATTGCTGACCTAAGTATGTGAACAAACAAGGCTGTTGGTAGCTCCCTACGCAGCAGCTTTGTCACCAGTTTCACTGCAAATATCTGAGCTTCCCTGCTTCCTTCTTTCTATTCTCCAAGGCTCTTCACTGTTCAGGAGGAGGAGGAGAGTTATCTTCTCATTATTCCTGCAGTTTCTGTCTTCCTCCTGGACAGCTCATCCAAATTTTCTATGTCCCTCCCATTCCTAAAGACTGTCATGACCCCTCTCTTATCTGATTCCTGGTGGCTTCTGCCCTTCAAATGAATACCTGCAGTCTTCCGTATAGAGATGGCATTTGCAACTATCCTTTCCTCTGCTGATGGTCTTGATCCCATCAAGGAAGCAAATGGGATTTCCCGGGTTAAAGATGAGGAAAAAGGAAAATGTCAGTAAAAGCGATCAGGCACTTAAAATTAGCTATAGACAATATAAATAATAAAAGCTAAAACAGCCAGTCTGAACCTTCATTTTGGAAATGAGGCAGTAACTGTATTTTTACACAGTCCTTTGGCTTATTGGCTTAAATTCAATTGAAGATGCAACTATAACCTCCTGGGCTGTATTTTGGCCCGTCATTTTGAAACTGCTAAATTAGAGAGAGAAATTTCATGATGTAAAGTGTCCTGATACTCCTTTGGGTCACAGCATGATGAATATTGAATACATCACATCCCACACTCTGCCTGCAGTCTCTTGCAGATTTATTGTTAGCATAACAGCACCTTTAGGAATGGAACAGCAGACCATATATTTTAAGACAAGTGACATCTTTGCTATTTCTAACAGCAAACTGCGGAGATGAACTAGTCCAGCCTGGAAATGTTAAGGCTTCTCTGAACAACCAGAGGCATTCGGAGACCCACTGATGAGTCAGAGAATGATAATAATTAGGGCTCCCTTGGACAACATGGAAGTTTTCATGACTTTGGGAAACAGTGACCCTGAAATCTGTATTTCTGTAAATGACTTCCTAGCATCTGGCAGGAGAGGATGACTGGTAATGCAATGAACTTCTCAGGAGAGTGAAGAGTAACATTTAAAGAAAATCCTTTGTTTCCATTTTATGGGGTGCCATGTGGTTCAGCTCATTTCCTGACATCCGTGAAGAACAAACATACTCTGGTACAACAAAGCCAGCAAAAGAGAGTGCCTAAAGCCCCTTAAGATGCAATGATGGGGTGGGCAAAAGGGTGGTGGCAAGCCACAGAAAGGTGGACAGGCCTTCCCCTGCCATTTCAAAGACAACAAATTTTTTGGCTGTTGGCAAGATGCAGGAAGAGGGACTGTGACTGTATTTAGAGAGGATGGACTATGAAATTATATAGTTACTTTAATTTGATGGTAACAGGCTTTACCTGATTTCTGTTCTTAGAAAGACTTCGTAAAGATTTTGCTAATTGCACCACACCTTCACTCCTTCATACTTGGTTGGGATGCTCTAGGGGATACTGCTTTGACTGCCTCCGACGCTGAAGGAAGATGCTGTCCCGGGGATGTTCTTTCCTAATGGAACAAGCTGCTTCTCCAGCACCTGGAGGCCCCGGCACAGGTTAATGTGGCAGTGAGAGATGGGAGAGAAGGTCTCCCAGCTGTGACCTTCAGTCTCATCTTCCTCTGGTACCTCATTTGCTTTCCCCTTACATGCAACGGATCAATTGCGTGGGTCTGACATGGGCCAGCGACATCCCAGCTAAAACCTGGTATTCCGGGAACTGCCACACATATGCTTAGATACAAACCCAGGACCTAATACTTTTTGCATTAGCAGGAAAAGTACTATTATCAAAAAAGACACGAGAACATGTGCAAGATGGAGGAAAAAGGCATCATAGATAGGAAGGGAAAATAAGGTATTTGTCTAATCCATCACCCAGTTTTGCAGGTGTTGCATTTGGAACATATTATCCTAAATATTGCCTTAAACTGGAGAGCGGGTCGCAGAGGGTGAGCTGCTTGCCCCTGTTCATTTCTGGAAGAGCTTACACAGACCTGGTCCCTCCGTATTTAATTCTAAGAATGAGAAGGAGCAATTCCACTACTTCCATTTCCTGCCTCTCATCAGAACCACAAACTCAAGGGCAAAAACCAGACAAAATAAGCCAGTATGTGAGAAATGTGAATCTCAAGGCAACGTAAAGGACGGATCCTCTCGTGACAAAGAGGACCGGTGCTCAGGAGGCCTGTGAGCAATTTCTGGCTCTACTACTTGCTGGCCGCTTGAACAGCGGGGTGTTCCAGAGCACCATGGAGTTTAAGAGAACTTTTTCCTTCACTACTCAGTTCAAAGAGGGATATATTCACACCAGTTTGTGGTTTAAGCCGCTATAATAATGAAGCACAGGAAGAAAGAAATGACAATGCAGCAATGATAATAACTTCAATAAAGAAGTGACAACCTACATTAGTAGCAATTAGCTGGTGTGACGGTGCGAAGGACTCAGCGTTGGTGGTTTTGTGTCTTCACAGATTGTAATGGCAGTCTTATCACTTGCTTTGAAAAGGGACGAATTAGGGCAAAGCTCAGCATTTCTGAAAGCCTCACCTATTATATTTAGTGAATGTAAGGAGGTTTGCAGCTTTTCACTAAACAGACATAAACCCACCGCCCAAGCAGTCTTTATTCTGAATGGGCAACAGAGTGTATCACTGCGATGTTTCCTAAGTATACCATACCACATCAAACTGACCTGCTGGATGCGGGGGATGATAATCATTTAATATTGTATAACATGGGTTAGACTCACATTATAGAAGAGTCTTCCTTATTATACTTAATTTCCAAGAAAAATGCCTTTTCTGAATTCCCTTGAGTGCACAGACATATGGTGAAAATGAGGTTAGAGCTCAGATGCTTCTTTGAGGGTGCACTTTCAAATTTTAGGTTGCATTGATTTAGCTGTCGGAAAGATATTTACAGTTCCCGAAGTTGAGTGGAGCATGCTAGAATTCATGGAAGTCATTACTAGAGTTTTATGTTTTCTATATGGCTCTAGTGTATAAGTGTCTGCTATAGTCTGAAAGGCCTAACCCATTTTTATAGCGGTTTAAATAATTACAACTTCCTAATCTCTTCAATTAGTTACTTTACATTCCAAAAAAATGTTTTTTTTTCTATACTGTGAATTTTGCATAGTTTCTGTCTGTTTCATATCAAGTAATTTCATCTCTCTGCATGAAAGGCTTATTAACTTTGTAAAATAACATCCTGATACTTTAGAAGTCATTCAAATGGTTTTTTTCATTTTTTGTTTGCAACAGCTTCAAAGAAAATTCAATTGCACTTTATTATCACTGCCAAGAAGTTGAAATTAGCAGGTGATTAAGCACTTAAAATATTTTGAACATGTTCTATTGCCAGCAATAGAAAATTTAAGTATAAAAAAATTAAACTTAAGATGGCACAATAGTATATCACTGAAATAGTTTACTGAAGTACACTGGTTTTAAGTAAAACGTAATTGAATATAATTCTTCCATTTAATATAGATCTTTGGTGGGGAGCCTGCTTCCAATACTCCAGATCAGCTACACATGAGCACTAAACAAGCTGAAACTGTACATGTGCTGTAGCCTCCCACGTTGCATGGGACTTTTCCCTGACCCTAGTGTCGTTCATTGATTTTGTTCCCACCTAGAGACCTTCAGAAAGAAGCCCACAGCCTATGTTTGATCTCTCACTTCTATAACAAGCTATCCTTTAAGCTAACTTTTAAGACATTGTTTTGCAGAGGTCGCTATTAGAGCAGGATACTTTGTTTATGAATGTTAAACTAAAACCACAGGGATGGATTTTGAGGTCCCCCATTTCAGAGTTGAGGCTGCTGCATCTTGATCCAACATACTGTTGCGGTAATCAAATAGTTACCAACAGGGATTCCCTTGGAGTTTAATAGTCAAATCCATTCTCTTTTTATCTTCACAACCAATGCCTCCATTAAAGCACTGACATGTGAAACCTTAGCTTTTATTATGATGAGAATGATGGACATGTCCTACATAAACAGAGAGAAACCCAGCTATAGTCTATAGCTTTCCACTAGCAGAAAAGTGATGTAAGTGAATAGTAAGAATGAGAAGGGTTTAATTTGTTTTCAGAAAACAGACCTTGGAAATGCAAAAAATGATTAAATCTGCTTTACTTAGACATGGAAACCCAGATCAAATTTCCATGCTGTTTAATATTCCTATCCAGCAGATCTGCACACACTGACACAGGTGAAGACCTTGACCACCAACTTTTAAGAGCTGAAACAATATCTGCTGCTTCCACATAATCACAGACTGATCATCCCTTCCATTGTTTGCAGAAGCTTGAAAATAAAATGTCTCTAGTTATTGATTTGCTACTTCTTTTTCATTTAGCGACTATTGATCGCTGTTTATGTGTGTGTGTTTCTTGTTGAGCAGAAATTAACATTGAAAACTTCTTGGAATTCACTGCATTCATACCTACTTGACATTCCTGGGGGAAGCTTGCTACCACAATGACTGTAACTGGGGTTTTCAAAAATCTGTTTCGTTTTCTCCTCCAATCTCTTGGCAGCAAAAAAAGATTTATAGACAAAATCTTTTTATTATTATTATTATTGTTGGCACTTGCCTGAGACAGAAAATGTGGTTGTCACAGAGTTTGAGCTCACAGAGTCATTTCAAACCACACAGTATTACTTAGGCTGGTGTTATCGTGCCTACGTTACAAAAAAAAACCTCTTAGAGATGCGAGGCATTTTTTCATGACTATCTGGAAGAGAAACTCTTGTGATTACCACTAAAATTGCTAGCTGGTGTGTGTATGGGAAGCCAGCTCTGAGACACATGCTGATCTGTAATTTGAGAAAAATATGGATGGATTAGTCTAGCGGGGCCATGTGTAGGGGCTGGATGAATGAAAATATCTGAGATAGAGTTGAACCATTGTTCGACTGAAGCTATTACACCTGCACCATCTGTAAAACAGTCCTCTCATTTGTCTTATTACGTTCGGATCCTATAGTTTTCCTAGTTTTGGTTCTATCTGCTCCAAATACAGTCAAAATCACAGACCAAGTACACATTTTCCATGAGACTAGATTATAGTCCTGAATCATGAAATAATAATGCAAATAGATGCTTTTTATTTGCCTTGTGTTTATTTTTCATCCTCCAAAACTCCCCTTTTCCATATTCTTTCATTAAACTTTAGGGTTAGACTCTTAAAAAAAAAAATGTCTAAATGAAAAGCAATGTTTAATTCTCATGGAATTACACAATTTCAGGAACTGGAGAGAAAACTCACACCTACCATTCCAGGATTTATGTTAGTAATTGCTCTAGTTGATGGCATAGTTATCACAATTAGCATCCAGACAGAGATAAGGCTTTCTACAGCTTCTTCTGCAGGAGTTAAGAGGGAAGCAGGTAAGAGGACAACTTTTGAATGTGGAGGTAGACTTCAGACGCACAGGAGACCTGCAGCCCCCACTTCTCTGGGTCCCTCTGCTTCCCTCTATCTGTGCAAGGTCCACCTGGAGGTGACAATCCTTGTCTTAGTAGGGCAACTTAAGGAGAAAGCTGTCTAAAGTCCTACCAGGTTTGCAGCAAAAGGTAAATTTATAGACTTTAATCCTAATCTTTATGCCTTTACTTTTATATGTTTGATTTTTAGACCCTTTTAGAATTGTGGCAACAGGATTTTTTTTCCCTCCTGTATAGCATAGTACCATGGTATTTTGTCCTTTGTTCAATATTAATATATGCTTTATTGTTCTATTCTAATTACAATCTCATTATTAAAGGGGCACTATGTTTTCCTCTGACAGATATTGCATCTCATTGTGAGTGGATCTTGGTTATTCTGTGCTTATTGTTATTAATAATTTGTAGCAATTGAATTGGTATTAGAATATTACTCTGCTAAATCACTTTTGCTGCTAATCAAGGCACTATCTGTGACATTGTTTAGCTCCAAACATCATGCTCCTGCTTTTCAGCCTGCTATAATTACCTGTAAGTCATTCATTTCTCCTTATGTAGTCAGGTCTTTTAATCAAGACTCCTGTGAGCTTTGCCGTGGTGGGAGCTGCCGTTGGTAGGATTGAAAAGTTCTCATGGACAAAGATATTTTCGTAATGACAAATGCACCTTTCACTGCAGCCCTGGAAGTCCTTAGAAATAGAATAATTGTACTTGATGGTTCCAAACTGGGCACAAAAGAAGAAGGAGGGTTTTGAGGGAAAAGTGAAAGATTACTGAAGTAATACAACTATTCATGATACCAGCAAGGAAAATCACCATCGCTTTAAAATGTCTTCTCTCCCCAAAACACTACTCTAGAAGATCAGATCTGTCATACTATTTCTTGGGATAATATTTTCTCTGAATAAGCAACATCATTTCATTATTTGCCTGGGAACATTATTCACTTTTGCTCCCAAACAAACAGAAGATATAAAAAGGTCATTCTTGAGTCATCAGTGAAAACTCACGTTAATGGCTAGGGGGTTTATTGAGATATGTCTGGAGTAAATATGATTCTCTTTTAGTGGTAGGACATCTGACATACTCTGTATATTGCAAACATTTTACACAGATCCAGGAAAATCAGAAGCACTGTTTATTTCTGTGCAATTCATTCTGTAGTCAGTTTACTGGAGTGTAAAAAGGTAGCAGATATTTGTACTGAAATTGTTATGCTGGAGCTGTTCTGCACACACATGTGCACACACATGTACTTTCCATGTGCACATGTAAAATTTGTACCGTAAAATTTGATTTCTCTATCTTCATTAGTCCATTTGCATTTCTGATTCAAGCAGACAATACCCAGAAAGCCGCAGTTATCGGTGGTGTTACCAACGTACGCAGACTGGGCTGAAGTCACATCTCACCTGCTGGAAATGTCACCCCGAGCCCCTCGTTGGGCTGCCAGTGCCTGCCCACCGAGGGGGCTGCTCAGGGGCAGGGTAGCCGCCGGAGAGGGAAAGGAGGGTTCAAAAGCAAAGTGTTCTCTGTTAGCAGCTTCACCTTTCTTTTATCCAGCCCACGTGGGAGGTGTTCTCTCTCCTGTCCCCTCCCAGCTCTATCAGCAGCCCTGTATCTTACAGAGGAAGGCTCTCGGAGGCAGGCAGGGGCTCAGGCACTTCAGCATCCTTACAAAGCTTTGTTGCACGGTAGGTTATTTGTATGCGTTGATCTCGTGTATGGGTATACTGTTTGCCACTGGATTTCCTTAAAAGCAGCGGCAAAGCTCATTATCATTTGGGAGAATTGTCTCGGAAAATAGAACTATGTTATAAAATCAGAGAAGAAAAACTGTCCTTTGGAAACGGCTGAATTGCTGTGTGCTCTTGGACAGATTTTTGATTTTATTGTTTCGTTGCCCCAACAGACATCCAGGCTGCCATTCCTCCCAAACGGCAGCGTAGTCTCCAGCTCATAGACTGTGCCCTGAACTCACCCTGGAAAATGGCTTTGTAGTTTAGAGTAAAATCTGTCCGTGCTTAGATGGCCTTCCCACAAACACGAAAGTGATTTATGGAATGCAATTTCTTCATCCTCTAATATTGTCTCACTTCATACACTTATGCCAAATAGTTTTTGATGATTGATTACTTTTCCTACAGCTTATAAAAAAAAAAGTATACCGGTACAGGCAATGTGAAAAAAACTGCAGGGGTTAATCTCTAGTAATGTCTTGTTGGCATTAATCAGATTAATATTTCAGCCATATTAGTCTAAAGCTACTGAAATCACTGATGATATAATGCAACTTAAATCAGAATATAACATTATACCTCCAACTACTGTTTCTAATTAGATTTATTCTGCTTTACACTGAATGTAGTAGAAATAAAAGAGTTTTCTCTGCGTCTTTCTTGTAAACATTTGTGGTTTTGCAAAACACAAATAGTTTGCTCTAGGCCAGAGAAAATGTAGTCATTTATGCAATAGATATTGAATTCATATTTGCCTGACAAGTGACCTTATCAGCTATAACTTGTCATCATCTAATTACTCTGCATTTATTTTTTTCACTAAATTAACCCCCAGCCTCTCCTGAAGATAAGTTGACAGTATACCAAATTGCGTGTGGTGTTGCAATTAAAATGGTGGTGCATAGGTACTCCACAAATTTGCCTTAAAGAAAGGTACATCTCCTTAATATTGTATCAATCTGATTACACATTGAAGTAGTTTTTATTCCCAATTACGCCCCTGAGTTGCAAGGTTTACTGACCAGTAACAACGTCTTCTCTTTAGAGAGTCTAAGAATAATCACATAACCCTAAAAGCGCACAGCGAGGTCTAGGGACCAGGAATACCTCCGTATTATTAAAACACATTTCAAAGTACAGAAAGCAAACAACAAACATGGTTTTATTATTGCTTTTGGAAGTTTCCTTTTATAACAAATCATAAATAAGCACCCCTTATAAAATCTGAAGCCACATGAAGTTTATTTGGATTCTACGTTCATTTTTGTTTTCATATCTATTTTCAAGACTTTCTATGACATAATGTTTAAATTGATAATTTCTGGAAATGTACAGAAGTACAACTTTAGGAGCTGGGTAAGTTTTCATATAAATAACCTGCATGTCTACAATTTTTGAACATCTCCAGCAACACATAGCTGCAGATCAAAAGTTTTGAAGATTTGAATTTAATTCCTTCACAAGTGAAATGCCCAGGTCCTTAATTTTTTTTTAAATGTTACTGTGTTTTACAGATCAAGACTGATCTGAAAGGTAAGCATCTAACATTTGTATGGAAGATAACGAAATCTCATTAACAGAATCCAGCCTGATTCGCATTGTATGCCTCAAAATAACTTAGTTTTACAGTTTTAGCTAAAAATCTAAACCACATGATTTGAAAAATCAACTGAAATTCATATCTATTTTAAGGAAACCTAGCCTGGTTCAAGATTTTATGTCACAATCTGATATGTGTAAAATACTGCACTGTGCATATACATAAGTACTTTTAGGGAGAGGTTGAGAAAAGAGCACTTTTGTCAGCCCAAAGTTGGACGTTCACTGCAGGTCAAAATAATAAAACAACGATATGTTATATTGCACTGACATTTTACTAAAAAGTCCATATAGTTTTCAAGATACTAGAGACTTGAAAATACTAGCATGCAGCAAATAAACACGTCAAAACAAGATGTGTTGTAAATTCAGTCGGATACAAGTATTGAGGAGCGGAAACATGTAATACCCTACTTTCTTTCCTTTAAAACTCTGCACTCTAAACCTACCTAAATTAGAGCAGTATCTATCATTGATTATGTAATTCCCCAGAAATATGGCCTTCAGACGGTTTGTCATAACTCCACTGGTGATACTACACGGCAGACACATTAAGCATCAGTCAAGATGATGCAATTTTCCAACTACTACAAGTCAAGTAAATATGTTCTCAGCCTTCTGGGACAACCTTTCCTGTAGATGGATGACACCAGACGGTGATGTATGGACTGAAACACAGCAGTTCCTCATAGAACTTTATTGTGCCTTTCCCCTGGTTTTGATCAGGGCCCTAACCCTTACGGGAAGGACAGGTACTTAAATGCCTAAACCCCATTGAAATCAGCGGATCAAGAGCCTGAATTCAAGTAAAACCTGGCCTTTTGCCTTTACAGCCTGAAATTCTCCACCGCTTCCACCTCCTTTGAGTTTGTTTGGTTTTTTTTTATAATATCATCTTTACGTTATTTAATGCTTTTTGGGTTTTGCCTTTCCATTTTATTTTATTTTGTCTTTGCATTTATTACATTTTATGGCTCACGTTATCCCCCTAATATTGAAATACTTCTGCCCCAGCTCAAGTTCGCTGTGATGAGAAGTAGCTCCCGCATTGTCTATACTTCTTCCTTTGGCACATTACGGCATCAAACCACTTTCTTTTTTTCAACTCTGCTTCAGTTTGAATTTCACCACTGGCATAGATGAGATGACTAATCCAATTTCCCTCTATGCAAAGAGTCATCTTGCAGTTCTTTCTGCACTTCTACTTTTTCCCTGAATAGTCGTCATTTAATGCCCCGTTATCTTAGATGGCACTCATTTAGTGGTTTATTAAGCAGTAATTTAGCAGCCTGTTATCAGTTCCTACTGCAGCTAGGAAAAATATGCAATCCAAGTATGCAAGATTTCTGCAGAATTACAGCATTTTTGTGATTTTTGGATTAGAGAAAAATTACAGAAAAGTAATATATATGAAATGTTTTCCCTGCATTTCATTACTGTCCTTGCACTAAAGCTCCCATCAGGCCATTCAGGATGTAGATTGCCTGATCTCTATTTCTGTTTCCAGCCCAAGCAGTGGCATTGTACAAAATTGCAGAGAACTCAATGGGCTGAGTCAAGCGTAAAGCGGTCCTAAGCCTGGGCTCAGTTCTTCCACCTGCACTCATACTGTCCTTTCTGTAAGGTTTCCAGGTGGGGAGAAGGCATAAGGCTTAGATTAGGTTTTGTGAGCTTCTTAAAGACCAGGGAGTTTAAATGAAATAATGGGCAAGGGTAGAAACCAAAGTGTGCCCTAAGCATTAAACACAGTATCATAGAGGGATCGGTGTAAATCCCAGCTGGAAAAATGGTTTTGCAAAATAATTTTGATTATAACATGGGTAAAGACTTGATTTGTAATCACAGCTTTTAAGATCTGGATGAAAATAGAAGTATTTTTTATTAATAAATCATTCCTGTTTCTTAAAATTGCCAGATTACAACAAATAATGAAAGCCAAGATAAAAGGAGGCAGCTAAGAGGGTAATGAGAGATCAGCCAGCTAAACTGGCACTGGCGATTGAGCAGGTAGCAGAGATAGGGGATTTTTTGTATCTGCTTATGAAAAGCATTTCTGATTCTGGTTTCCCTCTGGAAACATATGCACAAGAGACACAAGAGGATAAATCATACAAAATCTCCCCAAGTGGCATATCGTCCCACGCTCTACAGGCTCTTCTCCGGAGTGAGTGCCTCAGGAAGAATTAACAGAGACCCCTGAAGAAAACTCTATTTTGGACTACTGCTGTTTTTAATAGTAGAGCGTTGAAATGATGTCAAACATCGGCATCAGAAGGGGAAAGGGACTGCCTTAAAGGTATAATGGTAGGTCACTCCATTTTTCCAATTTTCCCCAGGTTTTTCAGGCTGCTGACATGGCGAGCAATCTTTCCACTTCACGTACACCTGGCTCCAAGCCCTGCCGTGGTCAGGTTAGCCCTGCCTGCTGAACCCTTCCCTTTCTGTCTCTGCTCCAAAGCAGAATTTCAGTACAGCCCTATCAGCCTGCATTTTTTTTTTCTCCTTTCAGTTGGGTTTTGTTTTGCTATTTATGCTGTCATTTTTTTGAGAATAGATCGGATAAAGGTCATTTTTTACTTGAATGGAAAAGAACAGTAATTTGAAAGTGAGACATTCCCAGCTTGCAGTACATCAGAAATGTTGATATTAGCTCCTTTAAAACAGAGACAAGAGACAAAAATTGCCCGAGCAACTCAATTGCTAACAGTTATTTTCCAAAAAATGAGCATTTAGTAAGTTATGTTTGTGGCTTCTGCTAAATTTTAGGATGCCATTACTGAAAAGACACTAACTTCATTTGTGTTTGCTCAGAAAAAGATCATCATGAAGATATTAAATAGTCACAAAAGATGATGGCTTCAAATAGTGTCTTTGGGCTGATCTATAATCATTTGCTTTGGCAATTTTATTCCAGAACATTAGCACTGATCGCTTATGCTGTGTTCCTAATTATTTCTGAAATATTGTGCTGTTGCTCATGCTGAAATGCATAACGAGCAAAGCAGTAGGTTAGTTCAAAATGCAACGTTCTAACTGGTTTTTAATCAATGAGTGATAATGATAGCTTGTGTTTTGACTTTCACTGTTTAATTGCCAGTAATAAAGCAGATCTTAGTTGATGATATTTAACAGAGTTCAGTTTTATTTATCTCCATTTATTCTATTTATTTTAAAAGTGCCTGGGAGCTTTCAGTGCTTGACACAATAACAAAATATACAATGCTAATTATATTTTGGTTGCCTAGTATTTTCCACAATAGAGGATTATGATGCCCTTTCATGGGGAGCTATTGCACCTCACTGTTTTCAGCAGGTTTCTGAAATGCAGTAGGTATCTAACAGTAAAGCTATGTTCCATGAAATCCCAACCAGATTTTTCCTGAGATACAGACTCTTTAAATCACTATTTCCCTTCTGCTGCTTATGACAGCCGTGATTTTTTTTGCCAGGATACCAAAATAATAATTAAACATAAATATTCTAAGGGTGAGGCAGATCTGCAGGTGATGCTGCACAAGAAAGCACATCTCATCAAAACAGCCATACTGGCTCAGATTAAGGGTGCATCCAACCGACTACATGACAGTCAGCCAAAAGTAGACACCTAAAGACGACTGCAAGAGCAGAGATGGCATATAGCTTGAATACTATATTGCATATTCCTCTACTTTTATGCTACATGCAATGCCCAAAGCAGAGCTGAACCGGGATGATTTTTCTGGTCAGGATAGTGGACACGATCAAGCAGACTCCCCTGGGAGCAGAGAAGTGTGCCGTACACCGCACACCAGGCAGCAGTTCTCTTTGTATGGCAATACAAAGGGCTAAGAGGGAAAGTGAAGAGACATTTCTGCTTGACCCTTGAGTTTCTTCACTGGCCTATAGTCAATTTTGCAACAGACTGTACCTGATTTTTGGTCAAGAAAGACCATTTTTTTGTTTAAGTTCCAAATTTAGTTTCAGTCTACTGAATGGATCTCAATACTGTGATGACAAGCATATGTAAATCAGTCAGTGAATACGATAAATATTTCGATAATATCCTGCCTGATTAATCTAATTTAAATCAGATTGTGCCTTAGGTTTAAATTGTTATAAATATATCTTGCGTTCCTCTTCAATTATATGTAAGAAAATAAAGACCTTCTTAATCTTGCCTGGTTTGACATTACCTTAATTGCTTAAGATGATTTATTTTCCAAGATTTTATTCCCAAGTTATCAATCATCTGAAAGCAAGAAGTAGGTGGCAGCCTGAAATTTCTATAACAGATCTTCCTATGTCCTAAGGATTTTTGCCATGGTAGTAATTTGGACTACAAAAATAAATTCTCTCAACATGTTTTTCTATCATTATCTTCATGATCTCTATTATTTCTAAGCATTATTCCAGAATATAAACCTTTCTATCTACATACAAAATCATTTCTGATGTCAAGTTCTCACAGCTAGTTCCTGACTAGCTTTATTCATGCCTGTTATTTAAGTCCTAGTGGGAAAAGCAAGCATCTATGAAGCAGCCATTTCGTTCCAGTTATTCAAAGTAAATAAGCAAAATTTAAATATCATGTACACAGAGCTTAAACATCCACCTGCAATTTAAGTCCCCTATAATGGTGATTGTATCTAGCTTTCTACAAGGTCTGGGACTCGTAATACTGCAAAAAACAAAATACTGCTTCACATTACGACAAGTTTCCTATTGAACATAAATGGGAATTACAAAGTGTGCCCTCTGGAAGCAAAAGAGGAGTCATTGTTTGCTTTAGTATATTCAAACAGTTTGCAAGATAGCCTTTTTCATCATTTCTTTTTCGTTCCAATGTGGCTGGATCTTTGCTACTAAGTATCTGTCTGAAAATAATGCAGCCTGTCATCAGTATCCAGTAGCTATTGCACACTGAAGTGGTACAGTTTTCAAACACCAAAGTGTTTAGAACACCAATTATCATTTATTACATAGCATGCAGCCTATATAAATAGAAGAGCAAAGAGACGTTCTTAGCAGATCTCCTCCCTCTTTCCCTAGTGTGTGCGTGTAATTGCTTGTAAGGATGTATATGCACTATACATTTATATACACACATAAGTATAGGATAAATATATGTTACATAGCACAGTGTTCACACACAGAGAAGACTAAGAAAAAATGGAGTATCTGTTGCTTATACTTTGTTCAGTAGGGGTTGATCCATTGCCCATTGAAGTTTATGAAAGGCTTTCACTGACTTCAAAGCACTTTGGCTCATAGTCTGTGCACGGAAAAAGAAAAAAATTGATGAAGCATGAAACTGTATCTACTACAAGCTATAAAAATGTTAGCCAAACTTAACATTCATCAGGCTGCTGCATGTTTTCTATGCTGAAATTACGGTCACACTGGGGAAATGAAAAAAAGTGTCCTAGTAAATTCAGTTGTATTTGATCAGTATTTTTCCAACAGATTCCCCAGGTCTTTCCAACATGGGGCAGGAAGGGGGATGCCATGAAAGATGGTAAAGATTTGTGTAAATGAACTTGAAGATTAAAAGGCTTGGTTGTCCCAGATACCTCAGGCTAGCCAAGAACAGGGGGGCAGAGGAAGAAGGCATTTCAGTCTAACTCCTTGAAAACACTCAAATGGTTTATCCTACCATAGAAAAAGGGAGAAGAGAGAGACAGAGCTATTCCTCCCCCTAGCCTTGCTCAGGATCTGGAGGAGGGAAGCAATGGAGCAATTCCCTTTTGTCTCCCTCTGCCTCCAGAGTCACTGGATGGGAGCGTAAAGCTGCAAAGCAAGATGCTTAATGAAAGACTTGAAATGGGTCTGAAATGGAGCTTAAAGGCTGGAAGAAGTTTTCAAAAATCTCCTTTTATTTTTTCCATTTTGAGTATAAGCAGAACTGTAGCTTGCCAAGTTGTTACATGCTTATTCAAGTTAACCTTTCACTCTCTCCTCCTTTCTACATATCATCTATCAATGGTTGCAATGGAGTTCTGGAGCCATCACACAAAAACTCAGAGCTGATCAACACTACCAGTGGCAAAAATTAGCTGAGCTTAACTAATCACCATTCTCCTAAGACAGTAAAGCACAGTTATATTTTGCACAAAAAAAAGTTACAGAGAAACAAAGTGCTGGATTTATTTAACTGGCAGGATATTAAATGATATAGCTGTTATCTTTTCCTGTATTGTAAATTATTGAATTAAGCCTTCAGTCAGTTTGGCAACAGTGCCAAATGAATATTACAACAGTACAATGCAGCAAACAGTATCTGTCATCGAATATAGGTCTCACTTATAACTGAAATTACAGTGAACAAAATGCTTGTGCAGTAGATTGGAAAAGGTTCATTATTATTTATTCATCTTGCCTAGTAACACAAAAACTAATGAAATTTCGTTGAGAAGAGTGCACGTCAGGATTACTATACATCATAAAGACACATCCTTCTAACTTCATTGTGGATATTTGTCTCCGTAATTAGATGTCTGTTCCACAATAGTTCTGTATCTGAAGGACATGACCAAGTTCATGACATAAAACAAATCACCTGCACAAATGAAAAGGCTTCCTTTATCTTGTCTGCACCTTGCACAATAGCACAAAAGTCTTCAGAAAATCTTTCCACAAAGCCAATGAAGTCATGCACAGTTAGTAATTCTAGCATTGTTACTCACACACTTTATTTTTTAATAAAATATTACATTATTAATACAGTTCACACATTGGTGTGAATAGGTATAGCCCCTATATCTATTCAGGCCATCGTACCTTTACACATATCTCCACAATGAATTGTTCATAAACCTGTGTGCATCTGTAGCCAAAAGTGTAAATTAGTGAAGCTCCATTGAATGCTATCCAGAATGCATCAATTATGAGCAATTTTCCATCACTGTAGCTTGAACTTCTGGACTGGAAGCTTTAGGGAATATTTTGGGTTTGTATTGAATGTAGTTAGTATCATGTAAATCTGAAGTAATAGTTTGATTGCTATACTCAGTGTCATATTATGAGAAACATCACATTTTGGCATTTAGAGATCTATCATTAATTATTTCAGAATTAGAATATGTGTATCTGTTAGACCAAAACGCAGATGGGTAATAATTCACTGATAACCAATTATATTCACAGAAAGTTAGCTCAAAGTGCTGAAGCAATACTGGTTATCACAATAGAACTGTTAAAAATTGTTTGAAGCATCAGATTTTGTCAAAATCTTTTGTCAATGTGTATATTTAATTGGAAAGGCTCATAATTCAAGAATATGGTCATTTTTGCATAATACTTCCTTAATTATTACCTGTGATATATTACACACTAATTTTATATGCTAGACTCTGGCAATCCTGACAGCTGGTGCTATTAGTAATTAAAGTAATATTTTATACTTTTATTGTTTGTTTTCACACCCAAGTACTTCAGGGAAATGTGCAGTTAGCATATAACCTGAGTGTGTTGCTTGCCACATTAGCCTCTGATCACCCTACCTACACTGCCATACAGGTTATCTTTAAATATTAGGAAAAATAATGGAATATTTGAACAATTTTTCAAGGAATAAAGTTTGGGGGATACAGAACTGTTCTCATTGAAGAGATTTAACATTTCTTTGCCATTTGCCAGGGATGGAGGAACCCTAACTATTCCAACCATGAAAGCTATGTCTCCAAACTCACACCCAGACCGTGGTTCTCCGGGTGAGCCGCAGGCAACCTCCGCGCACCGGGCGCGGGAAGGGGGGACAAAGCGAGGCGGGCGCTTGGGGTGACGGCTCCAACCCGCCGCTGGGAAACGGCAGGTTCACAGCGACGCCTCCTTTCATCTGCTCACCCTCGCTATTTTTCAAATCTGCGAGGAAGGGGTATCACTAGCCTACCGTGTCCCAGATGAAAGGGATGCCTTGCACTGTTGACTGTCATTTTATAGACAACTTCGTATATAAAATCTGGGCTCGAGCACCAAGCTTCATTACCAAGACTTTCTCTGAGTTCAGTAGGGCCAGACTTCGCCCTGCGCGCCTCCTCGATGCCTACCTTTCTCCCTACATCAGAGCTAGCTAAGTGTCTTTCTGGTTTTGCTGTCGAATAACAGAGACAATGTGGAATTTCACCACTACTCCCAATTTGACTTTTTCAATAGAAGCTGATACTTGAAAGGAGCCCTGTACATCAATGTCTGAAGGGAGAAAACACATGAAAGTTGAAGGCCCTTTGGGAAAATCCTACTTTTTTTTAGGTTGCTTCTGCCTGCTCAAACCTATAACATCCCTTCCATCTCCCTTTCTCTGTATATGTCTCCTGCTTCACTCTCTGATTGAGAGCTGAATGTCATTGAGAGGGAGAGGAGGGAAGCCTGCCTCCCACTGCTTATAGTAGTGACAAGTTGTTTTTCTTTTTCCAGAATGCTTTCATGGCCCTTTTTTGCTCCTCACTTCTTTTCCCATCTTTTCTTTCAGCGTTAATATCCAATTCCTTGAACTGATGTGAGTTACTTTACGCTTTCCTGCTAGCAAACAGTGTCTCATCCATTACCTCTCGTTTTGCATCTGTCGTGTTCCTTTTAAAGTCCTTGAGCTACCTGGTCCAGGCTTTTGATGAGGAAAATAATCATTCCGCTCGGCTTCTGACAAGATTCAATCAAAAGCCCCAGTGTTATTTGCAGGGAA
Source organism: Calonectris borealis (assembly GCF_964195595.1). Taxonomy (NCBI): domain Eukaryota; kingdom Metazoa; phylum Chordata; class Aves; order Procellariiformes; family Procellariidae; genus Calonectris; species Calonectris borealis. Next base: position 3,550,132 of record NC_134321.1, on the reverse strand, counting down.
AGACTCCATCACGTTTAAAAATCTGTGGGCCCTATAAATTCCCCCTCTTCCACTTAAAACTCACCAATGTCTTCAGCTGTGAAGAAAATTAAACAGATTTTGAAGTAATTTGGATTTTTCCTATTTTTTTTTACCCATGCTGTCATTACAAGGAGGAAGTCTCTAACTCACCTGTCCCATCCCTTTTGCTAGAACTGACAGGTGGTTTACTACCAAGCTGATTTAAAAGAGGCCTCTTAATCAGGTGTCAGCTTTGGCCCATAAAGTCATATTAATGTTTTGGATCTGATATGAGGCTCTATCTAAGGCACATTAAGAAAGATTCATTAGAAACTCACTACCCCCGGAATTTACAGCCTTCCTGGAACTTAATAGCCTGGAGAAATTCCTCTTTATCTGGTTTGCTTACGTGAATTATAGCAGTTTTGCATTTAGAAGCTTTTTAGAGTACAGGTTTTCCCATTATTCTGGCCTCTTTATTCTTACCATCTTCAGTAAGGATGCACTGATATGCTACATATACACCTGCCTAGGCAGCACGACCCCTCCATACCTACTGCATGAGTCCAAGCGAGGAAAGAACAGCCCCAGCCCATCAGTTATTTGGGATTCTTCAATGCAAGACCTTTAGCTACTTGTTCTACAGCACACACCACAAAGGACTCCTAATCTCTGGGCAGCTCCACAAAACATCGTGGCAACAGAAATGACAGAAGCTGCAAATACTGCAGACTTTGGAGCTCTCAGACCGAGAGAACTTTACATTTCTGGTCTTTGAGCAATGAATCCTTCTGAGTTTGTCTACTTGGAGCTGACTCACACAGGCAAACCTAAAGCCTTATGTGGTCTTTTTCTGCAAACAGAACATGATGTTTCTAGGACACTTTCAGTTTCACCAAACAGAATTTATCTCATACTACTGATCAGTTTTGAGTAATAGTAATCACAACTCCACTTTGCAAAAAAAAAATCATAATAGAAAGGAAAATCTGTGGTAGGAAAGGGATAAAAAAAGTCAGCTGGTTTGCAATATTGGTCTACTAAGTTGTCTATACACATGCTACAGACTGGGTCTTAGCCAGCCTAGATCGCTCTCAGGCTGTATTGCCTAGCATTTCCAGTTCAGCAGATACCTCGTAAGGGGTATAAATATGAAGGCAGCCAGAGGCAGACAACAGGAAAGAACAGGGAGCAGGATTTGGCTGGAAATTAAGTTGATTAAGTATGGGCTCCAGATCTGTGTTTCATTCTCCTTCTCTGGATGAGACAGTGCATAAGCATTTAAATATTTATTGTGACTAACTAAAAACTCTTTGCCTACATTTGACATGAATATCATAGCCCAATATAACTAACCATTGCCCATAAAGCAATGAGAGGAAAGCACTGTGATATCCTCTGCTGATACATAATTATGAAAAAAATAGGCTTCCTTCCATTGGCACTGTGTTAATCTCTATATTGGCTGAAGACAATATCATATAATGAATAAAGGAATGTTGATTCATATTCATACTTTAGATTTGAATTCAGACTAGCATAATTATGGTCTTTATGGAGATCAAACTGATTGGGTATCATAAAGAAATACATTTTAACTTGTTATAAAACATTTCATAACAAGAGTTTATATTTGCTTTCAAGCACCATGTTGAGGATTCGCATGCAAGTTTTATGTATAAAAATGATACATTTAATCAAATATCCATATTCAAATAGATTAAAAAAATCAGAATTATTTAAATCTTAACAAAAGTAAACAGTCCTACAAAGATTCATTTGTCATATATATCTCTGGAGAAATCATGGTGACTGGTATTGAATCTGGAGAGTGGGGGAGAAATATATGGTCATTCTCTATACGAAATGCAAAAGGATGCACCAGGAAATTAGAAATGACCAGCCTGACCTTTTCTATAAATAAAAGATGGACTCATAGTACACCATTGGCTCTGAAAGTGCACATCATTTCTCACAAATTTGGTGTTATTCTCTGTGGCAGATCAGGCAGCAAGAAAAGGATATTAAAGAGAAAACAAAATGATAGCACGAAGCCACCTTTGCTAAAATTCATGGACAATATTTTTGTGATAGGGACTGCGACGTGTCTACTGTAAAGGAGCTGTTAGGGTACATGTAAACTATTGTGTTCTTATTCTACACAACAAGGGTCTGCCGTATTAAGGACACTGGAAGGGGATACAAGAACTAAGATGTTCAGAAGTCTGCAAATGAAAAATGAGTCTAAATTCCATTTAGAACTCACCATGGGGATTTAATTCCAGATTTACCAAAATATTTACATTTTTATCAGCTAAACCAGAGATTTTTATGTACGTCAGGTAACTCACCACTGTTAATTTCAGGCCCATTGATTTAAAAAATGGAACAATGATCCCTAGGTCATGTTGGTGTTTTAGAAAAGCTTTTCACTGGCAGTTCTGGGAAGGTAACAAGAATGACTAACAGGCTAAGTAAATTAACCTAGAAGGGAAGAAAATTCCTACCAAGAAAAGACAAGTCAAAGGATCAATTGTAGAAACAGTGAAAAAAGAAGTCTTAAAATTTGTCAAGGGATTAAAAATAGAAGAGTAGCAGGAAAAGGAGCAAAGATTATTTAACTATATCCAGCCTCCATCTCTGAGAGCCACTCTGCCTTGCCCCGCATGGTTTGCTGAACAAATTGTCTTCTCCCCTACTCCCCACAACAAGAAAGACTACCATGAGAAATAGAAATAGTTCTGGTTTATTTTACAATAATTTGATTCTGAAAGTATGAAATAAAGGAAAAAAAATTTGAGGTCCTAGGTCAATATTGGGAGATGTGTAATCCTTCTGATTAGAAAGTTGGAACTGTAGGATCCGAGTTCCTTATTTTTCCTACAGCATCTTGCTCTATGACTAAAGACTCCTGGAAGAACCACAATATTAAGAATAAAAAAAAAAATTATGAATTTAAGCTCTAGATAGAAGTAAGGGCTGAAACGCACACTTATCTTTAGGTATTTGAGTAACCCCACCAAAAGCAAACAGCAAGGCCCTATCATGTCTTGAACGTAGTTGAGCAGCAGCTTCTTTCTTTGGGTTTGCTTCATATTTTCACCTGAGATTTTCACCTGTGTCCACTAGTTATGGATAAGTCATGAAATATTTGGAGTCTACTCTAAGTCCACATATAGTCTGCAAAGAATGAAAAAGTTATGGAAATTGATACTTTTTATGTGATTTACTGTATTTTATGGTCTGTTATGTCACTTATAACATCACATATAATGTTCAGCCAAGTTTAATATTTTGTCTTCAAACCACTAGCTCATCTCAGCTGTTTTACTAGCCTGACTTACTTTATATCCTAAAGTGAGAGGATGTATTTTTTCTTTCTAGTATGCCCACGCTATCTCCTTTATAACATGAGATATTCTTAAAATGAGATGTGTCTACCCAAACAGCTATTGTGATATAAAACAAATCAATCTTTTTTGACTGCTATTTTGAATTTTACTCCAATATTCTTGAAAGCTATTTCTCACAGGTACTGTTTATGAAAACACACTCACAGCTGGGATGACTTTCTGAAGGATATACAGTGTAAATCGGGCTAACAGACACATAGGAATGGGCATCTCAATTAAGATACGTGGAAAACATTGTGATTATCAGATTCCATCCTTAAAAAGGCTTCTGGTCAAGAAAGCTTAAATTTTCATTTGTTTATCACTCTCTAGAGTTTTGCCAGATGTTCTTTGCTTTAGATCCACAGAAGTAGAAAAGTCTGACTACATTCACCAGTAAAAAACAATTTTAGTCCTAGAAAGATGGGATTGTTAAATTTTCTAGTTTAGTTAAAAGTATTTCAGATATGAAATGAAGATTAAAAAAATCAATGATGTTTAAAAAAATTAAATATTATATTCTCATTACTTCGGATAAAAATTATTCATACAGCTCCAGGATTAGGACTCTCAGAAACCCAGCAAGTGTCACAAAAAAATGAAAGCTGACAACAATGCTGATCTGGCTTTTTTAAAATTTAGAGGAAATAGATTGAAGTGGTTGAAAAGCACAAAGGGAGATGAATATGTATACAGCTGGTAGCAGATACAGATGATCTGATTTTTGATGTGCACTCTGTGCAGTTGCTTATGGCCCCGCAGAAGGCGCTTGGGTTGACAGGGTGCCAGCGGCGGAGCTGACCTGGCTGGGGTGAAGCTTGGGGAACTGCCTGGGGGTGCACGCTGAGTTAACGCATCAGGACAGCTGATCATCTTTGGGGATGCAGAAAGAGACTTTGCTGGTGTCAGTAGAGCAAGACCTATTTGTAGCAGCTGAGAAAATCCTCTAGGAGTTACAGAGCTAGAGAGCAAGAGGATTGCACTTGGCAACCTGGGGACTGAAGCCATGACACAAGGTGCAGTGAAGCAGTGGCCTTTGGGAATTAGGTTGTACCTTCCCTCTCTCATTTCCAACAAGCAGATAAAATAGGTGAATAAAATCAGACATGATTACTGCCAACATTTACATTGCTTCGAGAATACTTCCAGAGCAACTACTTTTTTGGGCTATACCTCTTCTTCCCAGCTGTGTAACTGTACTGCAAACTTTCTGGGTTTCTTGGACTCATGTAAGACATTTGAGAACTGGAGAATGGTCTGGTCGCTAAGCTTTATTTAAAGATCTAGGATCATTTATTTTTTCTGTCACTAGTATTTGGTTATAGCTGTGAAAAAATCACTTAATCTCCATGAAAGTTTTCCTTGCAGGAACCTCTGAGATTTTGAGGAAGCAAATGGGTCTCGCCCCAGCCCACATATCTGTTGTCCCCTTGTGTTTACATGCTGTAATTAGACTCTGTGGGTCACCAGGAGGATACATGTTCTAGTGAAAATAATGAATAAACAACCTTTATTTAATGCTACTTCTGGTTTAAAAGGGCCCAAATGAGGGGAGGAAAAAAAAAAAATTCTAAACCAAACCCTGAAAGCAGGCCAGCTAAAGATACAAAAGTAATATATCAAAGGATGTGAAGGGTTAGAGGAGAAGGAAATGGCTGATTCCCTTAGACTGTGATAGGACTTTCTGGACCCCATCACCAGAAAGAGGGGCCAAATGGCAGAGGAAAGGAAAGCCCAGGACCACCACCCCACCACAATGTACCTCCAGATCTAGCAGCTGTTTGCTGGTCTGCTAGAGGTCCTCGCTCTCCCTCTCCCATGGCATGCACTCCCACGGACCGTAGTGAAACGTCTGCGTCGCCAGAGTTTGGCTGCAGTCAATGAGCTGCCTGTCTTTCAAAGGGTGACGTGAGGCCAACACATCCACTTCACCGGGCGAGCAGGGAGGTAGAAGCGCCAAACGCAGCAAGCCACAACTTCATCCTTTTCTGCTTCCAGTCACGATCTAAAGCACAAGTATGAGGTAGATGGGGGAGATTTAATTGATGGCCATACAGCTTCCATAGGAAATAAGCAAAAAAGTTAGTCTTCACTGTCACTTGCAAAATAAATCACCAACACCCAGGATATGTAATTTTATTATCAATCAGGCTTGAAATATTTCCTCCTTAATAGCAAAATGTCTGGAGGTGGATTCTCTGCTGAATATAATAGCAGACCTTAACTTTTGACCGAAAGCAAAGGACACTTTTATGTGTAAGGACACGCTAAAGATGTCTAATCTTAAATTATTGTTTTTCTTTCACAGGGGAAGAAACCCTTCATGGTCCTATTTTTATCCAAGAGCCATATGATATCACTTATTCCATGGGCTCAGCAAATCCAGAAATCCTACTGAACTGTACAGCTAAAGGATATCCACTCCCATACTACAGGTGAAGTCAACTTTGGAAAAGTATTGTCTCACTGTAAATCTTTTATCTGTGTTTTAATCAGTAGTACACCTTCATACAAACCTCAAAATGTGTCGAGCACGCACAGCGAGAGTATACATAGGTATAGTAAATTTGAGGAATGAAGGAAAAATATTTTTGCTACTCTACTGTTAAGAAAATTAACACAGGACAAGAAAGCACATCATTGAAAACTGTCCCCAAAGTATTTTAAAACATACAAATTACTTCTGAATCCACAGAACAGTTGTGAAAAATGGAAAAATGGAAAAGTTGTGCATCTGTATTTGATAAAACTTTCTGTACATAAATAAATGCTTGGAAAGCAAAAGAGCAACATCCTTGCCCATTTCTAATTCTAACATTTCATGTACATATTTATAGTGTTTATTTAGAGAAACAGCAAAGCACAGCTCTGATATCTAGCTTACAATACTCTGTAGACTCACTTAATAAAACCTTGGTACATAGGACTGTTTGTTTATTCAGTAACTATGGACTCATCATTTAAAATGTAGCTTGTTGCACCAAGGATGTGGAAACCTGAGTCTAATGAGGAAAAGCTGGAAATCTGGAAAAAGATGACAGTGTGCTTTCTTCAGAAAAGAATGGGGAAAATAATGGTCTGGGATAAGGAAAATTAAAAAAAAAAAAAGAAATCATTCATGCAAGATAATGTGTCCTACCAAATACTTAGACAGTATTTATTCAAGAGCTTTTAATTGCTCACACAACAGTTTCCTCTGTAAAGTACCACTACTAGTTATCAACTTGACTTTTGTACTTCATTTATTAATTTGTTTCCAAATATTGTGCTAGTAAAGGAATACATTATCTCCTTTTCACAGTGTAACTTCTCTTCCTATGAGCAGAAATCCTCGCCCATTTCCCATCCCATTTGTTCTTCCTGTTTTCAATAGGAATATCTACTGGTTCATGTCATGAATTTCAAGTCTTTCCAGTTCATCGATCCATCTGCTTCATATCCATTTATACAGGCAGCTTCCTCAGAGACCTATAAAAATTATTGACTCTTGTATTCCAACCATGGACTCCTCACATGCACAAATAGTAGAGACAGCAGGTTTCATTAGGCAGGAGAGCTATGAAGTCTCCTCCCATCATATATCTGATATTCATATGTTCTTTTTCACTTTTTTCCTACCTATCCATTAATTAGATTAATTATTTTCTTTGCACTATAAGGACGTTTTGCAAAGCCTCCGTTACTCTAGTAAGACAATATCAACGTCTGGGGATGGATCCTGAACCATCTAGGTCAATTAGAAGTTATCAGACTATCACTGCTGCTATTACAACCTAGCAGCTTTTCACCATGACTTGAAAGGAAGGGGGAGTCTTCAGCACTTTTCTCTGATTTCACTAGAGCTAATGCCAGTTTTGTTAGATAAGGATTGAGCCCATATATTTAAGGTTCCAACAATTTTAGATAAATCAAGCACAGTATGAAATTTTAATCATTTCCTTTGTTGAGTGATGGAAAAGAACAGCACAGACTACTGCAAGGTTTTTCTTTGATTCAGAAATACAGAACCACTACAACAGGAATAAGTTATATACAAGCTAATTTGCTATTTAGCATCTTTTACATAAATAAATATGCTGATTAATACCTTTTCTTTAAAGAAAAAATGCTTAGCATTTCCTAAACATTTTAATTTATTATGTACTATATTAGTCTTATAGACTCATCGAATATAGTAGTAACTTTTTGCATCTTCATTGCAAAATCCTGTGTGTCTAACAACCACAATGCACGAATTTTATAGAATTGAAGTAGGCATCAGGGCTGAGTAATAAAAAATGAGAGACACTGATTTCCAGTTGGACGCTGTTGGAAGTAATGGCGAACATAGATCTGACTACAATGGAAACAAAAATATGGATAGAAGTATCTCTAAAATCAGCACATGTGCTTGGAAATGTATAAAAGTGTCCTGATAAATACCATTTTATCTATTATGCCTTTTTCTATAAAGTCAAAATTGTTTATACTATCAGGTACATTATTTCAACTGTTTCCCTGTGTAATCTTGGTGGTAAATAAACATAACCTTTCAAATTACATGTATAATTTTTTGCACCTAAGTTTTTCTGTTATAGTTGATTGAGGGATTATCATCAACTAACTTAAGTAACGAATTTTACTTCTTTTTCTGCTTACAGCCTATCCATGAACATATCTCAGTTCCAGTTTTTCTTCCATTAAGTCATTCAGTTCAGTACAGCTAGCCTACCTCCACACTGAAAAAAACCCCAGAAAGCAGTCACCTAGAGCCTGCAAAGCAAGTGTTTTAGGCAGTATTTTGACATTTCCTGTTTGGTCTCAGGAGCTTAGTTCCAACTCTTTTTCTGAACTTACATTCAGTACCCAGAGTAATCACATAACCTAGCATTTTCATGTAAGCTTGAAATTGAGGAATTTTTTCCCCTCGATCTTCACAGAGAGCAGTCAATAGAACAAATAAATAAGAAATCCAAGGACAACATAAGCATTATTCATTATAACAATATTTTAATATTTCAGCATAACTTAGAATGATGCCGTAAAATAAGATAAAGACATTCAAATTCAGTCCAAATCAAAGTACCACAGAAGATAACTGTAACAGACAAATAGAAGTGAGGGGAACAGAAGAACAAAGTCTATGATGATTGCAAATGACATTAAATAAGTTTATAATCATTGCATAAAATTGTAGAATGATTCCCAGTAACCCCAAAAATGTGTTTATCTTATTCATACCCTTGAAAAACAAATGACAACCCTGCTATAGTGTAGTTGTGCACTAAAATGCTCTCCCTTGACTCCTTGCCAATTCTGCTTCAAAAGTGGAGTAGAATTAAAAATGCCTTCAACCTCTGTTGTCTTATACACAGTCAATAGCTTTTAAATTTTCTAGTTTCTTCCTTTATGGAAATACTGTATACTAGGGGGTTTTGCAAGTTTTTTTCCCCAGTTATAAGAAAGTCTCAAGTGACTTGGCAGGACATTTCCATTTGAATGCAAATAATCTAAGAAACCTAGAACACAATGAAGACTTAAAAAAATACGTATTTTTATTATAGCAGTACACTGAAAAGATAACTCATTAAATCACATATGCATATATCCACACAGAAAGTAGTTCAGTTTAGGGAAAGACATATCCAAGTAAGAGCTTCTAACTATGACAACTTTGGTACAAAATCATGATGCAGCCATGCATGCTTTGTAAAACTTCCAGGATTTTACTTGTAGAGCTGGAGAAAGCTCTTTCAAGCAGGAAATTCTAATAGTCCTAAATGTATCTTTTTTTAAAGGCAAGTAAAACAGATGAATGAAATATTGCATTTGAATTTATCCAAAATATTTGTGCATTGCCTAAGTGGAATCTTTTACCAATTCCTTCATTGCTTCAACATTCATACATTGATAGTTTCACTGAAGTTGATACACCTTCACATTTCATTTCCAAAAAGAAGTCACATCTTCTGAAAGAAAATGTTTCCTTTTTCTAAATAGTTTCTATGGAAAAATACTCTTTTCCAGATTCATTAATCATAGAAATGGGACTCATTTAATTATAGCTACTTAGACATTACATAGCACTCTATAGTATCCTTACAGATGTGATCAGAAATTTCCTGGTTAATTATCCATTTACCAGAAATCATAATCTTATGTCAAAAGTTAAAATTTTCCCTATCAAAATATCAAAGATTGTAGGTGACCAAACAGCACTTTCATCTCCCCGAAACAAACTTCTTACACAGGCTGATAATGAGCTTCAGAGCAAGTGTTGGATTGCAAGCCAGATGCCTCATGCCTGTATTTTTTCTATAAAGTGGTGGCTCCAGGCTGAGGACTCTGTCTCCTCAGCTCTGCTAGATTTACTTGGACATGGGTCGGGGGGTAGGGACATGTGTTGGGATCGTGGTGTCAGTAGATACGTGGCCCAGAAGAAACTCTACTCAGAGAGGGTAAGGGAAGTCTAAACATCAGAGAAACCTGTGGGTATGCCGCTTAACAGTCAACTTGTGTATAATGAAACATATTGACATTTCTCAAACAAGACCTAAGAATATTTGTATTCTGCAAAGATCTCTAATATTTCACCATTTTTATATGTTTTATGTGCTTCTGTGTTCTTTGAACATTTTTAGCTAGATCAGTATTTTTTCAGTCTGAAAACATGATAGAAACTCATTATATTATTTTTTCCACAATTCTTTTATAAGATATTACCCTAAAGACAGATTGCATAATTTGCAGTTGCAGTGTAAATACACATTACTCACATATTCACGTTCATTAATAAATTCTACTCCTCCTCAGTTTTATTTGCTTGGAGATAGAGACTATTTGAATAGCAAATCACAAGTATTGATTAAGTAGCATGAATAAGAGGAAATCATCATATTTTACAAGTTTCTCTTTATATCAGTGATTTGACTGCAGTGTACTTTAGAAGGAAGTTCCCAATAAGACCAGCATCAAAGATTTAATATAATCCAGTGGCTTGGAAGAATACTGGTATATTGGTATAATCAAATGTTAGAATAAATTGGTAACAATTTAAGAAAAGAGAACAAGAGAGAATAGACTACCTCTTGCTCGAGATCTTTAAATCAAGATGGGAAGGCAGGGAGGTCCCACATATATATGTTCTGAAAGTCTTTAACTTAATGAAGAATATATTGGGAACATTTTATAACTGGTGTTCCATAAAAAATTAGCTTTTGAAGCAAATAGAATATGATCATTTGTTCTATGAATTCATAAAACACACAGGTTTTTTTTTAAAGTTTGGACATATCAATATGATTTGAGAAGTCTTAAATTCCTAGGGAATTAATGAATTCATTATCAGAATATAGCATATTTTTTTAAACTTGAGGTTCTGAAACAATTAGTCTAGGATACATTTCCTATAATTGTTGAAAAGTATTTTCCAATGGTTGCATGAAGTCGTTCACGAAAATATGTAGGTGATCCCTGCCTTAACAGGCTTACGTTAAAATTTTCTTAAAATAATTCTTCAAAGATTTCTGTGTATTGGACATTATACTGCAGAGCACACAAAGTCATTAAATCATTGTCTATCACATGAATTCATTAATTTTCTTCCTTCAGTGATGTAAACATATTAATTAGGAAAAAGCCCACACCAGGAATTGAACCCCTGATCTATATGCAAAGTTTAATAATCATTGTACCACAGTGATTAGAATGATTATGGGGATACTGTGAAGAATTCATTTGCTGCAACTAAGCCAACAACTTTGCATTTGTTTTGAAAAACAATTATAGAGCTTAATTGGGAGCCATGTAATGATGACAGCAGTTATTTCAGTGATTGATTCTGAAATTAAAGATAACTGGCAAACTAAATACCAGAATAACCTATATTAGAAAATTGAAAGGTTTAGACAGCATGTATCCTATGTGAATCCGAAAATATGGCAAAATCCTAACACTGATACAGACTACTGCTTCATAGAACAGGCTCATGGATGGGCACCAGCTAAGAGTTTGCTCACTTTTTTTTTTGGGGGGAGGGAAGCCAAAATACCCCAAAACAACAGCAAAAACCTAGATCAACTAAAGCAAAACATAAAAAAGGAATAGAGCAGAGGTACGGAAAGATCAAAAATCAGCTGTGATTGGTAGCAAGAATTACTGATGGTCCACTGTTGTATCAAAATTTCTTAATGTTGATGCATTCATGAAAGAGGAGGCAGTGATTGGCAGACCCAGATAAATTATTTAATGTTACTAGAATTTGTTCACAGAATTCAATGGATTTCATATTTTAATCAGTCATTACTCATCTTCAAAAACAACAAGTGCCTACTTGAAAGGTCAGATCCTCACTTCCTCTGTACATATTTGTCAAGATTTCCCTTGGAACACAGAATTGCATTTCACAGCACAGTTTGAAAGTCTTCCTCCAAAAGAACAACTACCTATGCAGTCTGATTGTGTAGAGAAAGGTCTGTGGGTGATAGAAGTATTGTGCTGTATATCCAGGTCAGATCTTCCAGGAATATAGTTATGGTGCAAATTTGCTTCAATTTGTTAACTGTGGAAACTACCATCACTATCAGCAAGTTCATCTTTGCAAATAACAAGAAATAGAAATTTTTTTATGCTGTGATCCTTCAGATAATTAACAAGACAACAATTGCCCTGGTTTCGAGGACTGCCATAAAGCCTTCTGCCAACCCAAAGTGAGCCATTAGCAACTCTTGTGCGGTCTTTGCATCCTATGGAGGGGTAGGCATCACACCCACATAGGTCAACAGAAATGACACAGGCTGAAGAGATGGTTGTGATATGAAATTAGGAGAAGAAAATATGTGGTTATGTAGTTTTAGGACTGCTGACAACCTGAAGTGTGGCAATAACAAGCCCAAAGCTTGCCCGAAGCAGTGGCTGAGGTCCTTTATTCTTCCTTTGGACCTCATGTGGACAATGAAAATTCTACCATTAGTCACATAAGGGTTAAGCCAGAAAATTTCCCTTCTTAAAAGATATAATAGTTATTTTCTTTAAAAAATAAATTTTATTTTGACATTTGTAAATAGCTGTGTAAAGTTGCAGACACAATCCATTTTCTACTTAGTGGACTAACAGGCACAAATCATGTTTTAAAATAGCAGCATTCTCATCATTAAATTATCCGTCTCAAACTTGCTGTATAAAAACTTCTCTCTCTGCTTTCATCTGTCCTCTGAAGTGTAATCCTTCCTGATCTATATCTCCAAATCATTTTTGTAACCAAATTTATGACATCATTTGCAAGGACTGTAAAGCACATTCAGGTACCATTTATATTATAAAAAATAAGGTGACTGTAGTGGAGGCATATACCATACTCTCAACTGGATGGATAACTTAGTTTGTATGAGTAAGTTATAATTACTTTTTGTAGACATTTGGATGAACACTGGTGACTAGCGTAAAAGCAGTAAAGATTTTTCAAAGAACAGAATTATTGATATCATTAAGATTGATATAAGAAGCAGTCTTGTGTGAAAAATGATACAATTTTGTGATATTTAACTACATTTTTATCATTACAGGTATGCTACAGCACACTATTTAAGATAAATATGAATAGGCTCTGTAAATTATAAGCATAATTTGATTTTTTTCCCCTCAAAGGTGGAAGCAAAATGGCACAGATATTGATCTCACCATGAGTTATCACTACAGGTTGGTTGGAGGCAGCTTGGCAATCAATAACCCACATAAAAAACAGGATATTGGAACATACCAGTGTTTGGCCACAAATTCATTTGGAACAATTCTGAGCAGGAAGGCAAAGCTTCAATTTGCATGTAAGTTGGGAAGATCATATTTATTGGAGCATTATTTTCCGATTAATTCTGCACATGAACTGTAATTTATTGGATAATTGAAGTATCATCGGTGATTCTGTTCAAAAGGTTTGGCTTACTTCAGCAGTGCTTATTCTTAAAAAAGAAAATCATTCCCAGTAAATATTAATAACAGAAACAGACATCTGATGGCTGCTAGCCCTCAGGAACAAAAATAACTTTCAGAAAATTGAAAGGTCAAGGAAGACGAGTGCAATTATTTTAACTTAATAAAGGTGCTTCCACTTTTTAAGACAGTGCTTTCTTTGCTATATTGCACGTAATTACAACCAGGGGTGGAAAATGCTGCAAAAAGTTAGGCTTTCTATTTTCTATAGCATAATGAGGTCTAACTGAGTCATAAAAACATTGCACCCCTAATTCCCACACTGATATTTTGTTCCATTAAGAGTAAGAAATGCCCTTTTTCCACACACAGTGTGCAAAACGGTGAGCTATGCTCTGAAATGTTTCATATTTCAGCTCGATCGGGTAGAGCACATAAGTTGTCTTGAGATGATTTAAAATTCATTTTAGACTTGCTCCCCATTTCACTTCTTCACAACTTCACAATCTTTTTCACAACATTTATGTGGTGACTGAGTTCTGTTAATATCCGAGGCAGGGGGGAACAACAGCAACAACAAAAAAACTCCAGGTATTACCTCCATTCCTTTTTCTTCAGTAAAAAGGTCTGAGCTGTCTGTTGCTGGGAGAAAGCAATTGTTTTCAAACCTCATTAATAAAACATGTCTCTAAAGCCAGCCTTGTGTCGCTATTTCAGACACCAGCAAACGTATTAATTATTAATCTTGTTCCATTTCTCATAGCAAATCTCATGTCGCAGGGGTTATACAAAGGAGACATTAGAGGTCAGGATGGTTCACAGACTCTCTTTGAGTAGAGCTGATCAAACAGTATATCGCTAGTACCTCATTTAATAATGTTTTACCCTGAATTTCTCAAAGAGCTTTTGATTCCCAAAAGCTGGTCAAATGGAAACAAAAATTTTCATTCATTATTTTCCCACTTTTTCTGAAACATCTTTGCAAGCCTGCCTTCCTGTATGGGAAATTATTTCAAGATCTGGAGATAAAAATTGTTTAGTGACAGAACAAATCCCATTTTAGAAAGAAGCAAGAATAGATGACCACCCCAAAATTGTGCGTGGAATCTTTAATCCCCAAGGAACCAGGAGAGGCCAGGAATGGAGCTGGAAAAAGACTTAAAGAAAAGGAACACCCTCAAAGGAAGGCACAGAGGTGGTACAAAAAATAAAAAAGAGGGGATAAAAAGGAAAAACAGGAATATCTTTGAAAGAAGGCTCAGGTAATTGTTCAGCATATTATATTACTCAATTATTTCATCTTTTTCTGGAAAATTCTAACCCCAATTCAAATTCCTGGAAGCACTTTGGTTTCCGTTTCGCTGCTCTCCCAGCCCATAGAGAATCACACTGGCTAGGTGCACCAGCTCTTGGGGTATATAAACAGCTCTTCTGGCCAGTGCTCCTTAGTATAAAATTGAATTGCAATTGCTTCCCATGGTTTTCTGTGTTTACTTTTACCTATCGCCATTTCATAACCATCTGTAGGACCAAAGCTAGCTCTGGAAAATTGTCTTGGTTTAGCTCTTTGCAAGGAGAGGGGTTGGGAGAAAGCTGAAAGAGTGAAAGATGGGAAAGAAAGCTTAGGGAGAAAGCTGAAAGAGTGAAAGATGGGAAAGAAAGCTTAGGGAGAAAGCTGAAAGAGTGAAAGATGGGAAAGAAAGCTTAGGGAGAAAGCCTCACTGGTAAGGAAGAGAGAGGAGAAGAGTCCTTTTTCAGGACGCTGGTCCGTATTTGTCCCTACATTCATAAATGCATCCCTGATAGTTCTCAGGGGAACGAAGGATGCTGGTTGGAACAGAATGTTCCATCTTCAAGCTCTTGTTGGAAATGTGATCCTTTGGATGTTTTCCCCAGTAGAAAAGAGAAACTGTACACCACAACGCAGTTTTCTTTATGAGGCTGAGTTTACTAAACATGGGTGTGCACCTTCCCATGGAGAGCATGGTGGCTCTGCGGAGCCCTCTTGCAATTCCCTCACTCCTGGTGCAGCCACAGGCCAGGGGTCTGCACTCAGACATGCAAACCTGAAAGAAATCATGCGTGATTTCTGGCCTGTCTGAGGCAAAGCACATCTCAGTGTGATGCAGCCAACACTACTTAGCAGCTAGAGGACCTGTTTGCCAGAAAATGGACTTTGTCAATGGCATTAAGTATTTTCAGCTGTTAAACACCAGTTCTTTAATACTCCATGCTGGTGAAGCATTGCTTCTGAAGCACTTAATTCACTAATAGCTTGAAGTCTCATGCCAATATACAATGATCAAAATGGGCTAAATATCAAGCAGTTCCTTTATTTAGGCTTCATACCCCTACCAAGACACTTCCCAAAGTTACTGCGAGGAGCAGGTCACAATAAAGTTGGGTCTCGTCTGTCCACAGCAGCAGACAAACCCACAGCTCCCATCCTGCTTTAGTCCTCCAGTTCTTAACAGCAACCATATAATGGTAAATATATCCCATATTCAAGAAGCACGCTACTTTTTCATTAGCGGTGACAGACATTTACATCCTTTCCCATTTAAAAGAGACAAATTGAAGGTTGTCATTTACATTGCCAAACACAAACATGCAGGAAAATGCTTCAATTTAGCAGCATCACTGTGAAACTATGAGTTTTAACTTGTCTTACAATAGAAAAAAACAGAGTACATGGAAAATATTATAATGACCTGATGAGAATAGTAGAACAAATTACCTTGAAACAGTTATTTCACAGTTAACGTTTTCTTATTTCTTATTTTCATGTTGCCATCCAATTTACTACTTTGTTTCAACCAATGCTTCAGGCTATATCTTAAAATCCAGGCAGGCATGTTGATATTATGACACTTTCATTCAATACCTAAGGAAATGGGACTGTTCCTTGAATTGGGCTGCCTGGCATATTATTGCAATCACCATGATAAATAATTGAATCAAGCTTATTAACCAAGTAATAGGGTTTATGTGTATTTGTTTTTTTACTACAAGGTAACTAACTCTGAGCAATCACCATGATAAATAATTGAATCAAGCTTATTAACCAAGTAATAGGGTTTATGTGTATTTGTTTTTTTACTACAAGGTAACTAACTCTGAGTTTGAATTAATGATACCTCAGGAAACCTATTGTACATCTCAACTTAATATGTGAAAAATACTTTTTCCTCTGTTCAAGATAGCGAAGTCTCCAAGTCACAAAATAAATGTGGTATGAGATTAGAAATACGTCTTCAGATTCAGCTGGAGTTTCATGCTTATCCTCTATTAAAAACAGAGCTGCCAAATGAAAGCTGCGGGAGGAATATTGTACAGAAGGAAGTGGCATAGATTATTAAAGCTACAAGCTGAAAATGAGAGACAGCATCAGTGAGAGAGAGCAGAGCAAGAGCACATAAATGCATTAGCGGGATACATCGGATAGCAGTCCTAAGTTATTTGTACTTCCTGGCGAAGGTTTGTTTTGTCATAAATAAAGTTGAAAGCTCCCTATAAATCCCGTGCGTCTCTTGCTACCTAGCAAGCAGTACATTTTGAGAAGCTAACGTGTGTTTTGCAAGAGCTGGAGCTGTTGATCTGGATCTTCAGCCTGGTTAAAAGCATTGGTGTCAGTCCCCAGCTCGCGTAGCCAGAGCCTGTCGCAGACACAGGGGTCCTCACGCAGATTTGAGCTTAGAGCTTTGCTCCCGAGACACAACCTGCACCCACGTGGTACTTTCCCCCCCTCCAAGTTCAGTATTGACATCCAACACAAGGTCACCAGTAACTTCAGCTCTACGTAAAGGGAAGGCCAAAGACAACTCACTGCATGGGGAGTTCATCTTTGTGAACTATACAAGAGAGTCAGCGTGAAGAAAGAGATGGGGACATGGAAGGTTTTCCTTCAGGTTCTACACAACTTCCAAACCAAAATGAAGATGCTTGTGCACAAGCTTCCCAGACATCACAGGTTTTGCTTCTCCTATGCACATCGGGGCAGACACCTCTGATGAAGCAGCTGCCCTGAGCCCCACCACCAGCAGACCCACCTCCCAAAGCCACCACAGAGCCCGACCAGGCACAAGCGCAGCAGCTATCGCTTCTGAGTCAGAGATAGCGAGATCACAGTCATGTTCAAAACTCACAAAAGAAAAAAGCATCCAGGTTTAAAGAAGTATTTTGATCAGTAAAACTGGATTCTCTCCTATTCTGTGGTGCCAAGATACATTTATATGCATACTAACGAGGTGTTTTGCAAAAATCTATTTTTATTAATGAAGAGCATCTAAATTGCATTTCATGCCTTAAAAAAAAAAAAAAACAAAAAAAAACCTGTTATAGAGAACTATTTAAATATGGCTTCAACCAGAACTCTATCCCAAGGCACATGGGGGATTTGTTTTAATTATTTCATCAGTTTTAAGTAAAAGTAACTGTGTGCAAACAACTGGTCTTGAGGGAAATCCCCATAACTAGTGCAGTAAAACAGTCTGTCCAGGCCTGTTACTAATTCTGTTATGTCTCTGTACAGAGACATTAACAGATACGTAGGAGAAACAAGAAGTGCAATTAAACAAACCAGGAAAAAAAGTACTCCACCATGAAAAAGAATCACTTGTGAACCTAATTCATAACTATTCAGGGCATAAACCCAGAAAATTCAGTATTAATTGAAAACATCTAGTTGTCTAGGGATCTTAAATTAGATTCTCAGTCAAATTGTTCTACCATCGGTGATAAACAGTCATGATGACTGCAGCTTTCTCAGACCTCAGGTCCCCATTATTAATCATGAATTCTGAGAAACAATGACAAAAATTTAAATTCATGAATAGGGTTAGTCATTTTGTCCTGAGCCACACAGGAGGGCACACAGTGGAGACATTAGACCAAGTATTTAGAAGTTTCCCCCAGTGCTACAGACCAAGGAAGGATTTTTCCTTGGCATTTTTGGGCTGCAACCAGATTCTCACATTTTTCAAAGGGGTGCTCAGGGCTTTTGCTTGGTGCTTACTCTTAATAGCATTTTTCTATACACACATCCTCCTTCCTCTGGGCCAGGGACAACGTGCTCACAGCAGCGTGGAGGAGAGCGATAGTGCTGGAGCACTTGAAATAAAATCTGCAGATCCCAAGTGCTCTCTCGTGCTTTTTGTCAGACAGAAGACAACACAGTTTGCTGAAATAACAAATTAAAGAGGCAATAATTGCTCCTAGACAGAGTTTTTCCATTCTGAAACATCAAATAATAGTATATCATTAGTATTTAACCATTTCAGGGGATATATATTAAAAGCAATCAAGTCCATTTAGTCTTGGCTAGATCATGACAGTCTGAGCATTAGCAAAGCCCTGTTAGAGTGACTGTCTGTGAGATGCTCAGCTAGCATGAAAGCCCACTTTTCATCTGATTACTTCATCATGTTATTTACCTTTGACTGCACACAAATTACAGAAACACCACAAAGCAATACAGCATGCCTGAAAATGTCATAACCCTTTTTACTTGTAGTATATGCTTTGAAACAGAAAATGGAGAAATCAATACACTTAGATCAGATAGTCTGAATTTGCAAAGTCTGGACTTGCATGAATTTCAGTCTAAATGGCACATACACTTCTGGAGCGGTTGCATTGCAGTACTGTGTGTGTCCAGAAATCCCTCTGTAACAATTGTATTTGATTAAGAGGTGTGCTAGATGTTGTAACTACCACCTTGAGTAAAGCTCTCTGGGTCTTTAAACTGATTGTTAATTCATCACTGCATGCGAGGGCTGGCATACTGATCAGGCTGCCTAGCAGCTTATATTGCAAGAGTGAACACTGCAACTTCTTTCTTTTTCAAAAGGAGGTATATGCTTCTCCACTTAGTGTTCAATAGGCACTCAGGGATGACCAGCTGGTAACTGAAGAGCAAACAGAAGGAAGAGCTCAGCTTTCCAGTGGGCAGAAGCAGGTCACCATCAAAGAAACATCCCCCAAAGTTTTCCTTCATTTACTACGTTCCCTTATCCTCTATAGGGACACTTCAGGTAAAGTCATAGACTTGCCTTTATTCACATCATTCTATAGCCTACAAATGTAGGCTATGTATGTAGTAGCCTAAGTAATGCATTAAACCTACCTCTGTTTTGAAAGGGCTTCCTTATGTATAATGCAGAAACATATCTCAACTTCCAGATATGTGGAGGATCAGACATAACCCAGTGTCGTTTCCAGGCTCTGCACAGCCCTCCTGATGACCCCAGCAACACCTCACAATCTGCATCTTCCCATGAGCAGGTGAGGAAAAAAAACGCTACCTGCAGTAGCAACACTCCCTGCAGATCAATCCTGCCTGGAGGATAGAAATACTACTGTCATCTCTCTTTATGTCACTAAATAGGCTTGCAGCTCAAAATTGCCTTTTGGACTTTTAACCACAATTAAAGAATCCAATATAACTACAGCAGCAGTACCTACCTCTCCCTGCGTATGGGCAGGTGGAGTGCAAGCTTCTGAATAGAATAAGTTACAGTAAATATACCAAGAATGCCATTTATTGCTTGGAAATAAAGCCCAAAATTCTGCCTAGAGTAAAAAGAAACAGAACTTTCATTTATCAGTTCTGATTGCTATGGACACTTTGTGCCAATGCTCCAGCACTCTCTGCAGCAGTTCCCCGTGGTGGGAGTCTACATCAAAGTCTTTGCTTAATGGATGGTCTCCAGCAGCCTCAGGCATTTCCCCCCCCCCCCCCCTTCTTCACAATGTTTCCCCACAAAATTAGGAAAAACATGGTGAGAATCTGGTGTATATTACCGTAAGGGGTCTGTACACTGCTCTAGCCACTCTGAAGTGGAGCACTGCGGTTCCTTCAAGGCCACCTTGAGCAGAATATTTGCAGAGAACTGTTTATAAGTGATGCAGCTTATTCACTCAAAGACCAAAAATGCTGCAAGGCCTCACTATGTTCAGCTCATCTTTCTGTATCTCTGTTGAGCTTTCCAGTATTTATTTCTTTGCAGAAGTCTGTGCACGCACAGGCTTAAGGAAGAACAGGAGCCATCAACCACCATTCAACAGCGATGAAGCAGGAAGCCTGGAAGGGTTTCACCTGCCTGCTGCCAGGACAAGGCAGGGCGATAACAGCATTTCTGTTTTAAAGCTCAGATACTACAAGAACAGGATTATGCAAATATCCAGACATTCCTGAAGACAGAAAGAACAGTCTGGAATCTTAAAACCAGAAGATATGGGTATGTCTATGTAATGAAGGGGTTCCGATTTCTTCATCATTCCCTAAAGGTTTGAGTCCGCTCTGTGTTCTCAGAGCCCATCTAACATCCATTGACACCAAATGCAGTCATGACCTCCTCTCTCTTGTTAAACACACGAACTGGAGCTGATGGTAGCAACGTTCCCCTTTTATTTAGTGTCATAGCAGACCAAGCAGCATCAGCTGCATTTTTCTCTCTCTCAAATGGTTTTAAACATCTCTCTCAGAGTACTTAACCACCATCTTCAAGGCTGTGCTGTGCCAGGACCCTTTGTTAAAGCTCTTTTATTCCATTAGGTTAGTTGCTTAAACTTTTATAATAAAAAGGAGCTCTCACTCCTCTTGTACAGCAATTCTTTATCTATGAAATGGAGACATACATTACAGAGGTGTTGTAAGGAGTGTTACAGGCAGTGAGGCAGTCAGATAAAGTAGTAATAGGGAACGTATAAGTATTTGAAGATTATCTTTTAGTTATATATTACTTATTATTCTGTAGTTCCTATAAAAGTGTTTATCCTAAATCAACCCATTGCAAGTTGTATTGGAAAAGCAATATATGTGATTGAGATACGGTAGGTAACAAAGCATCTACAGGTCCCAGAGCTGCTAGATTCTGATTGATAAAATTTAATATTTTTGAAGGATAAAACCAGTCTGTATTTGCAGTCTGGGTGATTTTCTTTTTATCTGCTCTACTTTCATTGCAGACAATATGAGTTAGATTCCAATAAATTATTGAATGAAATATCCATATTGTCTGCATGAGCTTCTTCATTCTTTGGTGTGACAAAAAAAAAGTTACAAGTGGAGGCTTGCAAGGGGAAAAAAAAATTACTGAATTAAATTCTTTAGAATAAATGACTGGCTTTTTTGAATAAAAATAATGAAATTAGTTGATTAAGTTATTTTTGCAGTGAAGGTTGATCCTGTCTAATACAAAGGTTTTAAGGTACAAGATAAGCTTCTCTATTCCATAGCTTATGTTGAAGAAGGAAGAACAGTGTGTGTCATTGGTACTTTCCACGACGCAAAGGAATAAGGCCACAGGCATAGCTTTTCTCAATAGACAAACCACATCTGGTACAGAGAATGCACTGAGCTGTAAATATCCATTTCTAAACACTACTGAAAGAACAAATAATAACATATACTATACCTGAAATCCCACTTACAAGACTCACATTCAAAAATCCTTTACATCAATCACTCAGGTAAATCTTGAAATTCCCATTGGAAGTAAGTCTTTGTTGGCTTTGCAGCTGGAATGAGCGAGATAAAGCAGTGGTGGCTGGGGATAACCCAAGGTAATTCTGCAAGAAGTAATTCTGTGCTGGATCCAGATCTCCGGAGGGCTGGGCAGGAATTTGGGAAGGGCTGAAATATGCATGGACATGCTTGTTACACACGTTCAGCAGTGCATGAGAGCCCTCTCTTCCTTGCCATTTTTTTATTGTGCATAATACGAGCATAGACTATTATCTTGTTGATAGAAGCATTATAAAAGGAAATTAATAGCCTGAAGTGGGACAGTGGGGTGTTTAACAGCAGGACCCTGGACATGGAGGCAAAAGGGGTTCTCCGCAGGACTGGGGGTATGGCTGCTCACTGCCAACAAGAAGGTCAAGGGAAGGGAGAGTTCATGAACCATCTCTACTTTTTTTCTCCTGGGAAACCAGGTCTCTGTGGGAGCAGGGGGAAATATAAATGAAAGAAGTCAGTTTTGGGTAAGAGTTAACAGCCCTGCCAAGTGGTAGTTTGACACAGGGGGCCAGGGCCATCTCCGGTTAAGTCAGTCAAATCGGTGTAGTTCTGGCAGGGATAAATCTGGCCCATGAGGTTTAGACCGGGGAGAGAAATCTGTTTTTAAGAGCACTCCAATCTGGAGAAAACTCATGCAGACGGCGAAGTGACTCTGTGATGACAGGTGACAAATGAACTCTGCTGTGACAAGTGAGAAAACTGTTCAGGAATATAAAACATTAAAAATATTTTTCTTATGTCCCCCTCCCTTTGAGGGGGTCAGATCCTCACATATGCCTCTGGCCTGCAGATGAGGTTTGGAATAAGAACCCTAAGGCTGCATCAATTCTTACTGCTCTGTGTAAGTCCTGTGGTCAGTTCAGAAGAGAGCTTTAATATTTTATGCTGCTAACTCTGTAAAAGGGGAAAAAAATAACAAAAACCAGATGTAGCCCAGCAATACAGCTTCATGGCATATGTTTCTTTGCACTGGGTTTCTTGGTGCATGAACAAAAATCAAGTCAGCTAAGGATTTTTTCCCCCCTGTTTAATTTAATTGTGACCTTCCATTTTTTCCTCTCTAGAGAAGCCTGATATTACTTTGTAAAGGGCATTTTCGCTCTTTAATTGAAAAAGACAATCAGGCTGTGGCAGAAATTATTGTTCCCCACCTTGAAAATTAGTGCCTGGATTGGCTATTCATACCATCTAAGCTGAATTGAAGACCTGGGGCCCATGTGCATCCTAGTGTGTAAATTACAGGTCCTCTCCCCTTAGAAGCTCCAAAGCAATTTAACTAAATAAAGGAGCACTGATGAAGGTCCTTAGTCGATTATGCAGCTTTGGAGAAGGACAAGACCCAACAATTGTGCTTTTCCCCCTCGGTTTGGCAGACTGCTCTGTCAGGGCAGAGAGAAGCAGGGCTTTGGGGCAAGAGCAGCAGCAGGGCTCTCCTGGTGGCCTTCTTCATTGGAGAAGGAGAGGACAACTTTCTCTTTTAAGCAGGGTGGGATGCAGTGTTCACCTTAGGTGGAAAACTAGAACGAAAGTGGGAATTATGGTTGATTTTTAACCTGTCCTGGTGAAAGGAGACACTCAGGTGTTGCCCAGGCTCGTCCTGGCTGAAGCAGCTTCAAGTCCTACAGACCCTATGATGTTACAACACTGACAAAGAGGAGGCTCACACGTACTTCAAACGGGGAAGGAGAAGAACTCAGTAGGTGTTTAGTGGAAAATGCAAGTATTTAAAAATCAGGAAATAGGAAATGCTAAGCAGCTTTCAGACACCTTAGAGATAACACATCTCTCAAACCCAGAATTGAATTCATAGAAAATCAATGAGAACATTTAAAAAATTGAGATTAGATGGTAATGGGAAAAGATTAATGTAGTGACACTATTATCAAGACAAAGGAACTGTCAGAGGGTTTGTTTAGCAAGTTTACTACAGTTTTGAAAGCTAAAAAAGAGAGTTTGCTTTCTAGTGAAAGTTGTAGGAAATGCGATTAGCCATTCCTTTGGGAGATATTTGAAGAAAGATATTTCCCATAACACACCTTATTGGTAACCAAGCTGCAGGAGGTTGGTACTAGTCTTCTACAAGGCGATTCAGTACAACAATACTGAGGAGAAGCAAGAGACATGGCTAGATGGGCCACGGAGGTCCTCTGGAATGGTCTGAACAGATGATCACAACCTTCTGGCAACAGACACAGCCTGTATCTAAAAGTGTTTTAGCCCAACAAAAGTTTGGGACTTCCTGTATGTGAAAGAAAAAAACAAGCCCAAAATCTGGCCAACTGTGGGATCTCCCAGAATTTGAGATAATAGAAAAAAATGGAACTTATTGGATCTTTTATATCTGTGCCTATAACAGACCTGATTCCCTCTGAATCAGGCATTGAATTCAGATCCACGCTTACCAATGGGCCCCCTAATTCATTACAGTCACAGGCAAGTGAAGGTAACTAATTGTCAGCTCATAACGCAGGTGTTAGAAATGCTTATAGCAAATCATAACTATGAGCTGCTTTTAAAAACCGCTGAGGTTGTAATTTTTATCCCATTTCCCTGCAAGAGAATTTCTATTGTGATACATCACATCCAGTTACACCAATCATATTGCAATATATCATAGCCAATAAGAAAAAGAGAAGAAACTGGAACGGATATGATATATCACAATTTGACACAGCCACACGGAAATGTGAAAAATTTTATTGATTTGTCCTCAGGAGCATAGCTAATTTGTAAAGTGCTCTTACTGCTAATGCCTTAACATTCATTGCACATTTCAATAACAAGTAATTACAACTATAATATTTGGGATTATGTAATGACAAAACGTTTATGAAAAAAATCAAAAGTTCAGGAAAGCATGAAATTACATTAATTCAGATGAACTGTTAGTAATTATGCAAGGTGATAAATTGGACTTTCTCTAATTGTCTGTAACAATTTCATACATTAAAATTGCTATTTGGTAATAGAGAGATGTCTTATGCCTGTTCTTAAAATGGACTGGTTTGGAAGTGCTACACCTATCCCCGAGCAGTTTAAGGAATTTCAAACACATGATTGGGAGGTTGAAATGAATGAGTTGCCACTTGGGATTAGGTTTTTGTTCCTATCAGACATATTTAAGAAGTAGTTCCCTAATCCCAGGAAAACTGACCATGCCTTCACACATTCTGTTGTGCAAGTTGAACCTACCACTCTAACACTTTTAAGGCAGTTTTATATTAAAAAAAAAAACACAAAACAACAAACAGATGTGTGCGGAATAGTGGTGGTGGTGGTGAAATTAGAAGATACATATTCACAATACAATCAACAATTATGTCAGTGCTGAGATTTAAAACACAAATACTGTGTGGCTGAAAGTATCAATTAGCCTATTAATTAACACAAGTATTTAAGCAGGAAATATTTGTGTATATCAGTTATATTTGTTTCTATCTCGATAGATCATCACTTCAAGCAAACACCTCACCCACCCTTGCAGGTTTGCTTGCCTTCTGTACTCAAAGCTACACTGATGGTCATCCTCATCCAAAAATGCTATTCTTCCCACCTTCTCTTTTTATTGTAATTAAATATCTACATTGAGAACTTGTGGGCCATATCCTTTGCTGCCATAAATCAGCACAGTTTCCTTGACCCCAGTGGGGTACTATTGACTTACACCAGCTCAAAAAAGCTCTGGCCCATTTCTTCTCCCTTCATACCTGGTAAGGAGCTGAAAGCCTCCTTCACCTCAAGTATTCCCACCCACATCAGAGAAAACCCTGTCATTCTCTAATCCAGTTTCCACAAAACACCATATGCTTTTGTGTTCTGAGCACATACTTTTCTTGCTTAGGTCTGCAAATGTTCCCAGCTGAAGATGATGACTTCTTGCCACACACAGCTGAGTCCATATATTTCCACTCTTCACTGTGAGGAATCATTTGTTCACCTGAGCATTTTGCTTAGCCTACATGACCTCATTATCACATCCAACTGATTAATTGTGCTATACCAATAGGAATCTGCCAATATGCACAGTGCTGGAAAAAAGTTGTTTTTTGTTAAAAATCACAGCTGAGAGAGCAATGCAGTGTGAGGGAACTCATTGTTCATAAAGTGAGAAATACGAAGAATGGAAGGATTTATGTAGGAACTAGGTGATAATTTATTTATAGATCTCTGCAGAAACACTGAAGTTAGCAAATACACCATCTGCTAAATAGTCATGCTATTCCTAAGTGCATATTAACAATCTAAATGTGTGCCAAACACCTGATCTTAGCGATCTTCTTTGATCCTCTTTTTGACAAGCAACATTATGCTTTATTAGATTATGTCATGTTATGTTATAAAGCCATGCTAGGTAACAGTAACTGGGAGAACACAGTGGTTGTGCTCTGTTGGGCAAAAAGACTGCTTCCAGCAAAAAGAAACATTATTTCTGATGGTCCACCTCATTCCTCTGTTTATCACCTTGGGCTACATAACAGAGATAGACAGTTTTGTAACTCATTATTGAATCCCATCTGAATGAGGTGTCATAATATTTCATAGGAGATGCTGCCTGCCTGGAGAAAGGGTCCAATAAAGATGACAGAAGTAAGACTGACTCCCCTAATGAGTTATTTTTACTCACTTTGCTTTGTTTTACTCTTTCAGAGATTTTTTTTTTTAATATACAATGATTCTTTATTACAGAGACAGACACTGAATAAATTTATTTTGCACAATTATCTATCAAAATCAACTTCAGATAGAGAAAAAGCACTCATTCATGTTTGGGCCTACTAAATTTTTGGGGGTAGGGGGGGTTCTAAAAGACGCAGTGTGATGACCTTAGAGTCAAGCACTGGAATGGATTGTTTAAAGAAAATGTCTATTCCTAGAGGTCCTTAAAAATGGATTAAATGAGTATCTATTAGGAAGGACATAGCATACTTGTACCTATGTCATGGGCCAGAGGAATACATTAAGTGACCATTTATGTGCATCCATATCTACTTTTTTTATACCTGTGATTCACTAGTAAGTGTAATGGGATGAAAAATCTTCTCTACAGCACTAGGAAAAGCTGACCTGCTTTGTATAACTGAACTATAAACCTGCTATGAAAGAGCTCGGACTCCTGCATAGAGATTTTGAGACTCAATTTAAGGTTAAAATGTGTAGCTTAAAAAGGCAAAGTCAACATTTCCCCCACATATAATCAAAAGTAGTCCTGCTAATTATAAAATAGTGGATCCCATAAAAGATCTAGTACTACTGCTTTTTAAGTATTTAAATCAGGGATACTTGTCATGATTTTAATGGAGAGACACAGACAGGTGATACAGTTTCTAAAATTAAAGTAAAAATGATACCATGACATATCGTGTCATTAAACTAAGAATTGCTACTAGCAACTCATTACTTTCCAAAATCTATTCCAATTTCAGAGTAAAGTATTACATAGTTAATTCTGAATTGTCATGAAAACCTTTTGCTACTGCTGCACTGCGCTTCCTTTTTTTTCCCCCTCCTTTCTCAGGTGTCTCATAACAAGTGAAATTTTGTTCTCAGCAAAAAAGTAGATCTGATTTACCATAGCAGCAAGCATTGGGAACCCCTAGTTATACTATATATATTTTCCATACAGCCCAAGAGTTTTCTTGTTTGTTTGTTTTTTTAAAAAAACTCCACTTTTATCTAGAAACTGCACAATCTGCATTGTATTAGTAGCTCAAGGAAAGTGATAAGAAAGCGAAATGTGACCATTTTTGTTGCTAATGCCTGAATCCTAAAATATCTAGATGTTTTGCAACTTTCCAATCTTTTTTTACTTAACATAATAAAAAGGAAAATTCAAGGATCTTTTTTTTTCCATACAAAGCTGGCCTCTTCTCCCAGAGCACACAAGCCTCAGGGCAGCCAACCCAAGCAAATCCCCATCTAATGTCTTGACAGTTGACCCTGGGGCCTCTTTTCCACACAAATATTTTATGCTGGCCTCCTCAGGAAACGTTTAACCCACAGGAAAGAAAGGAAAAAGGAGAAAGCTGATAAGTTTTCTTAGACTGAATTTTCAGAACAGGTAAATAAATAAATCCACACATTCGGAGACTGGACCGGTAAGTACCTTCTAAATATGAATCCAAACTCCCGTTGGTCATAGTATATCCATCCACTGTTTTCTTTTCCAATTAGTATTACATGATGGAATAAAACTAAGTAAATAATTTTTTCTTTTTTTTTTTGGCCTTTCTTGTCTTTTTTTGTCCCTCCAGACTACCCAGACTGCAAGACAGATCTAGCCAGTAGGCAATTAAAAGAACAGAGTTTAAAACACTTTCCCAGTGTATTGACAGGTACCATCTATTGTGGCTATGACAGCGCAAGGAGGTGTTACAGATGCCTAATTCAATTCAGTCACCTCTGAGTAGACAATGTCTTCATAGGAGACCAATATACAGGAGATGAAGAGGAGGAAAAGAAAAATTAACTGTGTAAAGTTCAACTAAGGGGGAGAAAATTGATATATTGACATAAATAGCTGAGCCTGTACAGGTAGTAATCATTATTGCTTTGACCAACAAGAACTGTTTCTCTCTATTGAACTCTAGATCAGGTAGTTCTTCAGCTGATGAAAAATGGAACAATTCTTTGAAACAAAAATCTGCAGCAAGGTAAATAAAATAAGCTTAAGGCAAGCAGTATACAACACTATGGAATAAAGATTTTTAAGGGGAAGCTGATATTACATTAAAACATACTTGCAATGTATTTCAAAGCAATCCTTTCCCAAAATACTCTGAGAAAAGTAGTAAGTCTTC
The DNA here is from genome assembly GCF_964195595.1 of Calonectris borealis. Classification (NCBI taxonomy): domain Eukaryota; kingdom Metazoa; phylum Chordata; class Aves; order Procellariiformes; family Procellariidae; genus Calonectris; species Calonectris borealis. The sequence continues at coordinate 3,521,516 of NC_134321.1, read as the reverse complement.
TCATTAGGATGAGAACTGAATGAAAAAGTAAAGAATCTGTTTTTAAAGTACATCTATTGGGTCAGGTTTTGTAACTGAATTATTTAAAGGGAATGAGATTGATAAAAATCCTTCCACATCTTGGTGAAATGCAAGAAAGCAGAAGAGATTGAGTGTGAGGCTAGATTCAGTAAAAAAAAATTAATAGCCATAAAAAAAAATCACTTATGGGAGATAGGCATGGTCATGTTTATACAGGAGATTTACCCAAACCATCACATGATTTCCTACTGAAAGTATCCTCTTTCTTCCTTTTAAAACCAGTGCTAAAGTTTGAGTCAATTAAAACATATCTACTTACTGCAGCCAGCTTTAGGACAGAACAGACTCATTAAGGATACAATGTACATTTACCACCATTTAAACACACACTCTGTGGGAGTCCTGATGATGTTTAATTATCATTTGTATATATAGAAAAGCACACCTGCTTTTTATTTCTTCTATAGAAAAGGAAAGAACACAAAATGCTTTTTTCCTACTCATGTAGCTTAAGAGTCTATTAAGTTCCAAAAAATGATGCTAGAAAAAGTCATGGAATACTACACTAGCTTTGCAATTAGGAATTGTAAATACAAACTCATACGGTTAGAGTATAACTGTTTTAATAACAGATATTTCATGATTGCCAAAGGACTGGATACTAGGTTGGATGAGCTGTTTTTCCATACAGTGTGACAATTCACATACTGAGATTATATTATGCTATTGAATACGTGAATATGTTCTTGAGTTACATAAGCACTGCATAGCTCGGGGTACAGTTAGGTATAAATCCGACAGATAATAACTGCATGTTGTTTTCTCCTTCTCTCTCAAGATCTTGAAAATTTTGAAACAAAAACAAGAAGCACAGTGTCAGTCAGAGAAGGACAAGGAGTGGTTCTGCTCTGTGGTCCTCCACCGCATTACGGAGGTATGATGAATAGCCCTACGTTGTGTGCAGCCTAGACATCGACTGCTATAGCTCAGGAGAAGTAGTTTATGCAATTCCCTGCCTGATTAGTGCTGGAATTCATTTGTACATGATGTGTATGGGTTTACAACAAATTCGGATTTCATTTCTTTAACGGACACTGCGGTTTGCACTTCTTAAGTGGCCTTTTTTATTATTCTATGGTTACTTGACAGACTAGAATGTGTCATCGCTCTTTGGGTGTGAGACAAGCAAAGAAAGCATGAAGGTCTAAAAAACTATCTCCTGACATGACTGGCTATCTCATATGGAATGGCAGAAGGGCAACCAACAGCAATTCTTTCTACATTAAAACCATTTCAGGTCTGAGTAGAATGACTATTTTGCCTTTAAGTGCTTGCTACTTCAATGTTATAATTTGAATCCTGCATTTTACACATTAGATTTGTCACGAAAATTTGTCTTCTGTTCTTGAATACCTGATTCTCTCCTTCCTGATAATCATAAAAATCATAGAAAAATTTAGATTGAAAGGGACTTCTGGAAACAAACTCTCTGATCAAAGGAGGTCTGATCAGATCAGGTTGCTTGATAATTTTCAATGCTTCAGGTAAAGAATGAAAAGGATTTTTCTGGGGAATCGATTTGGGGATGCTTTGTGTCTGTTAGCCATTGCCTATTACTGCTTCTTAACCATAAGGCTGTTTTTGAGGTCTTCCTTTCTGGACAAGGTAAAGTCCAGGTGACAAACAATGAACCAAGAATGCATTTAGCATGATGTTTCAGACTTTTCATCTAAGACAACCCTAAGCACAGGGCACAATTTTCCTTTTCCGCCTTTTTATAGACATATTATCACCTCCAACATCAGCATTTACAGAACGATACAAAGGCTTGCGCACGTGTGTACACTGCTGCTGTCTTTTTTCTTAACACTTTTTGTACCTACCAGAAGTGAGAAGCTCTTGAGTGCTCTTTTGATATTTATTTTTTCTCCCCAACATTGACTCTTGCAGGTTTTGAGCCATATACATTCACAAGTCTCCTCCAGGAGTGTTAGAACTCAGATCAAAACTGCTTCAGATCTTTTGAAGTCTGGAGTAAGAACTATGGTTTCGTAACATCACTAACTGAAGGTGATTGGAAATTTTACCTGGACAAGCAAGTGTATATTAATAAAGGGGAACTATCAATAGCATAGTTACCAAATTGTCTTGTTCTGGGCTGAAAGAAACGGCATTTCTTACATGACTCATGTTCTGCTTTTGGCAGGAGTGACCGCACATCCAAAGGAGCTGTAGTTTTCTGCGTGTTAGCTCCAACATCCTGCTCTCGGCAATGTTTCCTCAATTCTTAAAGAAACAGAGTTATAAGACAAATTCCCATGAGAAGGTAAATAGTGATCTATAAAGAGGATGCAGTATATCAGAGATGTAGAGAAACCCATCAATCAATTTAAAGCCCGCAAGTCTTGAACAGAGAGGAAATGTCAGTTCGCTTAGTGTTTATAGCCATATGAAAGAAGTATATAATCAAGGAGATGAAGTGAAACCTGGGCCTTAAGGGCAGAAAAGGCTTGAAAGAGTTCCTGAAATGTATCAATGGGACAGACAGAAAGACAACACATATATCCTTGAGTCAGTAAGCTATATATTTTCCTCTTGCTGTAGGGTAAAATTATGATTTGACAAATAGGAATGAGTAGAAGAAAACACTCAGAACAAATAAATAGTTAACAACGGAGTTCACCCCAGATTAATTGAACTGACAAAATAGTACCCATGAACAAAGCCTTTGCCACAGTATTTCTTAAGCTGGAGATGTGAGCTGTTGACCAACAGGCCCAAAATATACATTACCTGAAATAACAAGTCTCTAGAAAACAGAAGGCGAGTTCTTTTATCATGCGTAAACACTGCCTTTATGATCCAAAATTATATGCCATGGGGATGAAGTACATGGTGTGAACTATGCTAAGTTGTATACAATCTCAAGATGCCTAAGAAGTTGTTTTTATTAAAGAGGATTGTGTATTTAGTTCTTTTTTTAATTAAAACCCTTGCCTCCGACCCACAATACCTACAGGAGAAAGGATTACTAGCCTTGCATACAGCTTCCATTACAAGTTTTCTGTACAGTACTTTAATTGTGACAGGAATTAGTTAGATATCAAGGAATTTAGAAGATATATCATACCAGGAAAAGGGTTGCCTTTCCTATAATGTTAACATGAGTAAGACAACACAAACCATGTAATATGTCCTATACACTAGGAAAAAAAAAAAATTGCTTTTAGAATTTCCTATCCAACTTAGAAGGTACAGCCTATAACCAATGCAGACTTTTTGCTAGTATGAGCATTTACAGGGAAACTGAGGTTAACTGGGTAAAAAACACTGACTATGCTCTTGGAAAGAGGTTATCTGTGTCATTGAAAAGACACCCAAGGGAGCTAGAGCAGAGGGATACAGCCCTTCAGGCACCCCTTCCTACAGACCAGCTGCTTCTTTCCCCGGATGAGTCACTTAACAGACCTGGCCCTACCCAGACGTTACATAGAGGGAAGAGGAACATGGTTCTGATGGTTACTGGCTTTGTTTTCCTTTGACTTGAAGGAAGACGGAAAGCCTCTGTATAGCAGTTGTTCAAAGCAGCTACCATTAACATAGTTGTTTTGGAGTAGGGTGCACTAGGTAAAGCCTCTTGCCTTCCTGCTCACCTAGAAAGTCTCCATCTGCTTCTTCTAGCAAAAGAAACAGAAGGGCAAGAACCTAAGGAAGCAAGGAGTTTTTATTAATTGAAGTTTCTTCCCATATAACATCAAGAAGTAGGAATAGGCAGATAGAAGGAAAGCTCAAGAAATATTTCTACTATCTATGGTATCTAGAGAAGTGTTTCACTTCTCTTTCTGCCTTTCACTACAGAGACCAACACATTGCCAAGCTTATCTAGCCCTATACCTCAAACAGTCTGAAGTTAAACTTTCTGCTAGGTTCACAGGAAAGCAAGCTCTGCAGATATCATTAGGCCACTCAGCTGTTTATCATATGCTGCAAGTACTTTTCCACATTCAAAAATATTAAAAACATTTATAGCTTAAGTTTAACCAAAATTAGTTTTCTAATATAGTTGACAGGAACAGCTGTGCTACTGTTTTTTTGTATGCATGCTTCTTAAGAAAGACCGCACTGATAACCTATTTTCACTTATACATGAGAAATAAGTGATTTCACTTTAATAGGCAATAGAGAATATATTAGATAGCTATGTGAAAACAATAAGAAAAAAGTTACAGAAGGGTTGCTCCAACAGCTTTCACATCAGCTTTAGACCTTAAACTAACTCTCAGAGAACAAAAACCCTGAGGAGTTGTGTCAAAGCTATACTAAAAAGTGTAAAACCAAAAGAGAACCTACTCTATATTGCTATGAGCAAACGTTAGCACTTTCAGTAAAGACCAAACACAAAAATAAAAGAAAAAAAGACTCACCTTTTAAAGGCGCAGTTTATATCTTAGGTCAAGCACAACATTAAAAATTTGCTGCAGTTAATGAACAAAAAAACCATAGCCTGTAATTAGCTCCTGAAAGAAAGAGCAAATCTGCCCCATGTTACCTGACCCAGCCTAAACCCTTCATTTCCTCATCCAGCCCCTCCTTGCCTATTTATGCACCGGCCGCTCTCCAGCCTCAGCTGTTGTTATTTAGGAGGCTCATTAACACACCTTAGAAAGTTCAGCATGTGGCTTTCCTCTGTTTGTTATGGAGGCTCTGGAGTGCAGGAGTGGGAGGGTAGGGGGTATTTCTTTCTCTTCTCTACCTGAAGATCTTTAGGTTGGCTGTTTTTTTTCCCCTATCTAATCAACATGTAGTATTATTTTATTACCAAAAAATAGTGCCTCATACAGGCCTAGGAGGTAGAGAAAAGCATTTAAGGGAGAGGAAGGAAGTTTGAAGAAGCCTTCATTTCTGTAGCTCTATATGAGCCTGACCTGACTATAATTAAGAAGCTGCTGCCGAAGTGGTAATACTTGATGCAAGACTGTGGGATGGACTGTTATTCATTTATTTTCTTAGAGGCAAAGTCTGATATAAGGCCTGTTTCCTTCAAGCTGGCTCCCTGTAGAGCTTTAAGGAAGTTTCTAATCTCATTAGGAGCAGCAGGATCACTCATGCATTTGCATTTACTTGTGTATAAGAGCTGCCAGGGTTTGAAGCTGACTCTGTAGGCTTTTCTCTATGCTGACGTTACTATACAAAGGCTACATTAAAAAAGCAAAACACTCTTAAGGAAGTAGGAGCCCTGTGGACCTGCTTAGTGGGGGAATATGCCAAATCCTCGGCCAGCAGAAGGGTGGGGCAGGAGGTGCACTGGAAGCAGGGTGTGGGAGCCTGGGTGTGTGGAGAGGATGGGATGGGCTGAGCAGTGCTGCCTTTTGTAAAAGGGTCTTTGACTTCTGCCTCAGGTTGTTTCTGCATTTTATATTAAACAGTCTACTTAATAAAATGCATAATCTTAAAGTGCAGGTTTGAAGTGGATCTCCCTTTATAAAACTGAGTGCCTTAGTCATGGGTTTAGGGTCCCTTTCTCTCTGCTCCTATTTCTTAGTGCGCCTATAAATCTTTAATCCTTTCCTGCTGGCTCCAGCAGGAGGGGGAGAGCCTCTTCCCTGAGACCAGCCTGTAGCTGTTCTCCTGCAGAACAAGCAATATTGATTTGAATTTGCTTGGGCTGAGGAAAGCACTGAAATGTTGTATTCCCTAGACCAGTATATCAGGAGTGATTATCAGCTGCTTGTCTTCTTTCCCAGCTGTGCTCTGAAAGAAAGTGCTCAGAGCTGACAGGCGTAGGCAGTGCTCTCCTGCCTTCACCTGGCTGGAAGGTGAGGTGGGGTTAACCTGCTTTTGGGGGCCTCTGGGATGAGAAGGGAGACTGACACCACATAGTCACCTGCCTTGGATTAAGAAAAACCAAACACACCCTGGGACCGCAGCATTAATAAAATAGCTCATGCTCTGGCATATGCATAATGAAGTCTGCATTGCTGTAATTATCCCTCCACTGACATGTAGCCCCTTTGAAGTAAAGGCATTCTGAGCTCTCCAAGGCATCTTCTCACAAAGTCAGTAACAGCATTGGGATCACAGTCTTTTGAGAGCAAATATCTTTTTCCAGTGTTCAGTCCTCAAATATGTTAATTTGGGCTGAGATCAATCAGCCGTACATGTGAAAAGGAGCTGTACTGTGATATTTATTATGCTGTAGCTAGACAGAATTAAAAAAATTAATTACCTGAAGGTGATTAATGTTTTTGAAACTTGTCTTAGAAAACACATTGACACATAGGTGTTAAATTAAAAAATTGAGGATAGAAATTATATGAATAATATTTTATTAGTAGTTTTTGTGAACTAAATCCTGAAACATTCATAGTGCTCTGAAATTTATATTGTCATTATTTGTAGGTCCAGATATGAGAGGGATTCTCTCTGGGTTTAAAACTCCATAAGGTTAGCAGATTTTCTTTGTAACCTAGGGGTAAATTATAGTTTCTATCTGCCTTTGGAACAAGCTCAATTTTTACTGTAAGCGCTTTCCTTCAAAATTTTTGGGGGGGGGGGGGGAAACACGTCAATCTGGGACCAAATTCTGCTTGTTTGGTCCATATCTAAATCACCACTCAGTAAGGACTCACCTGAAATTACTCCAACTTGCTTCTTACCACACACAGTGGCACCCTGTGATCAGTGAACATTTCTCTGGAAGGGCTCCCTTCCCCAACCTCTTCTCTTCTTTCTGCCCCCCCACTACATAGTTTTACCTCACATGTTTATTTTTCTAAAACATCACACATTAACTGTAGTGAAAAAAGCAATAAGAAAACTGGACTAATTTGTCTGGTATAGAAAAACTTCTATTCCCTTACTTCAGGCATGTTGATTCACCTTCAACATCATGTGAAAAGTGGTTACTCCAGGGGAAAGTTACAGCCAAACGGGTCTATGCACAAAGGAAAAAATGAAATAGAGGAAAAAAAGCCCATGAAAATCTTTGGTGCTGATAATGGCTAAGACTTATGTAAGACCTTTTATGCTGAAGCCCCTTCATAGTGGTCTCTGAAATTCGGTAATTCTGAGACTGTCATGGCTAAGTTGAAGTGTGATCCCAACTGCTATCCGTTTCAGAAGTCCTGTGGTTAAATGGAAAACAAAAAAAACCTCTAAAAATTAATTGTAACTTTATTTGTTCTTCCATAAATAGCTGGCAGCAGCAATTTTCAAGTTCATTTTAGCTAGACTTCATTAGCAGGTTACTATCTCTTTATAATTTCCCTTCTGTGCCGCTACTACCTTCTGTTCAGCATTACCTTCACCAGACTCTTCCCAGCTGCTGATTTACTCATGCAAATGAACGTAACCCTGAAAGGGATGGCATAGGCCTTTTACTACTTACTTTTGCTCATTCAATGTGTCTGCTCCACATCTGATTTATTCAAAGTGACCCAAAATAGAAATGTTTAATAGGAGCTTCTTTTATAATGCAACGTTAGATTTTCTAGCCTATTAATGTTGTCACTTAACTTTCTAAGAAAAGATACTGTGTAAGGGAGTAGACTGCTGGTATTATGCCTTAGAAGAGAAAAAAAATTTGCTCTCCAAAGTTTGGTTCCTTTCTCTTGAGATTTCATCCAACTCCCATTGAAGTCAATTAAAATTAGGGTTTCTACAGAGTTTAGTGGAGCTGAATTAAGCTCTAGGCCAGTGTGGCCTGTAGGTTGGTGATGACGAACCTGCAGTAAGATGAGCAGTAGTGTTTCTATCCCTCATACTGGGGGGAAAAAGGATTTAAATATGAAAAGGAGCGGCCTGCACTTGTTCCCTGTTAATGGCAAAATTCATCAATAAGCCCTAAGGCAATGGTGGAGTACAGACAGGAAGAGAGTAATAGAAACTTCAGAAGATAAAGTCAACTGGAACAGCCTGAGAACTGAAATCAGGACAGACAAGGCCTGGCTCTCTGTTACTGATTAATTAATTCACAGATTGACCTCATGAAGAATGTCTTTGTAGAATAAAGTTGGTTTTAATAGAGTTTTATTAGGATTCGTATACTCTATCCTACACAGAAAATTTACTTGCATCACCAGGTCCTTCAGCACGAATCTGTTTTTTGATTGCATGCCATAAGATGGTTTGAAGGTCCTTCATGGGCATCCATTTGGTGTCTTGGCAGGTACGGTGGTGCCCTGTTAGAGTGGGTCAGTGCTTTCTTCGGCCCTGTAATTGCCAGCACCAGAACTGGTCTTTGGGAAGAGAACCTCCAAACTCATTTTTCCTATCTATCTTGCTTTTTAAACTACCTCCAGTTTATCATTAGATACACTAACCTTTCATGAAAGTCTGTGCATCCAGCTATCAGTGGTTCAACCTCTCAGAGCAGTTTTGTTGGACATAAGCCCATATGTGCCTTTGTGTAGGTCTGTGTGAGGAAGGAAGCAAGGGTTCCTGCTGTCACAAAAGGGACATCAGGGCACTAGCCCTCAGGTGCTCTTGTGAAACCTGAGGAGATTGCAGATACATGGCATTTCTTCCACCGAAATCTCAAGTTTACAACATACTGTTTAATTGAACATAGATTAAAGTATTTACCCTGCAATCTTCAGCATTTTCTTTACAGTCCCTGACTTGCAGGTTAGAGAACTTCAAAAAATGAGTTGAAACCAGAGTTTTGCCCACACCAGTCACTTCAGTCCTGTTTGTCCAGCCAGACTATAGTCAAACTTTGTGCCTGAGACAGGAACATAGTCTGTACCTACTATGTCTCTGAAAGACATATTGGGTCATGGCTACATTACTTATACCTTGCTGTAGGCTGATCCTCCCTGTGCAAAAAACCACCCATCTCCAGATTTTCTTCTGTAAATAGATGCTTTAACCAGGTACCTAAAAGTACATGGGCATGCAAACGTGAAAACATGATGCTTTTATCTTGTGTGTATGCACATGTATATGTACACACATGTGTTGTATTACACTATTGTAGGAATTGTTGCGTCTTCTAGGTTTACTGTACATCAGAAAAAAGTTTAGCATTAAGCTGTAGTAAAACGGAGCCTATTGCAGGATTTAACCAAGTATAGAAAGTGTCATTGATTGCTCCCTGGAGATGCATCATTTCTAATGAGGGTCCTAAAATGTTAGAAGATGATAACATAAAACTCCACAAAACTACTGGAGTTTGCAGACTTATTACCATACTGTACCCATGTTGTAACTGAGGGGGGGGAAGAAACGTAAATAATCTTTTTCAAATGGGAATGTTGATGGGGGAAATGTGTAAAAATGAAGCTGTTGGCAGAACACTGTTAGCTTATGAATTATACATTTAATTAAGCAAAGCTAAACTGGTAGGTTTTGAAACTTCTGATTTACTGCGTCTTATTAAAGACAGAATTTTAGTCCTGCTCGCACTGTTGGGCACCGGCAGCGATGCGGAGCAGCCGCAGCGTGGGGCTGGCAGGACACCTCGGGCGTACCCGCGCCGCAGCACGCAGTGCTATAGGCACTGAGCCTGCTCGCTGCGGTACTGATGGCAGCGTAACAAGGCTTGGCCAAAAAGCCCTTCCAAAAAGCAGGGTCCTTGGATGGTAAGCTCACGGGGAGATCTGCCCTACCAGGGTGGGCTAGTCAAATAAGTTAGTTTCAAGTTGCCTAGACTATAGACATGCATTATTAAGGTATTATGCTTTGTGAAACACTGTATGGAAAAAGATGGCAGAAAAGGGTTAGGAAGTCAGAATAGGACAAGAAGCATGGAGCAGACATAAGTATGGAAGATGAGGAGAGGGTCAAATGTGCAATAGGATCAAATACTAAATAATGTCCAGAATATTTGTGTGCAGCTGAGCTCCCCTGTTCATGCGACTCTCCTGATAAAGCTCCATGTTACCAGTTTCATCTTTCCATATTCAGAGTGAAGAAAGGAGCTGTAACACTGACCAGCAATTGGCTCTCTGGCTGTTCAGAGGGAAAGTGTTATAAATAGACATTATTTACTAAAATAGCTTTCTCATGGCACGGCAGCACTGCCATTCCTACTTAAAAATAGGCTAAGCAGGAAAATGAAAAGTAGCAGGGGACAAAAACTTTTGTGACCTTCTGAAGTGGCTTGAAATGAGTTTAAAACTAAAGCAATGCTTACCTTGCCTTTGCTAATTTGTGCATCCCCAGTGGTTTGCCCTGTAACTGACTCCTTCTTTCAACTGGCAATATCGCACTTAAGCACTAATGGGAAGCAGATTACGCTGCAAAGGATACATGATATGTATCTGGTGTTTTCCAGGCTTGTCCTATACATGGATCTTCAACAATAATACCTTATATGTTCAGGAAGATAGTCGCCGCTTTGTTTCACAAGAAACGGGAAATCTGTACATTGCCAAAGTAGAGCCATCGGATGTGGGCAATTACACCTGCGTTGTAACTAACTCCAAAGCAGAGCAAAGCGTGCAGGGGCCACCCACTCCTCTCACTCTCCGCAGCGATGGTAAGTTATCTGGGCACGCTTGGCTAAAAACATGCAGCGCAACGCTAACCGGTCCATCTCCAGTTTTTGGAAGTCGATACTGCTATACATCCTCATGGAAGTAAAAAGCTGTGCACTGGGACATAATCCCACAGTTTCTGCTGGATTGAAATGGGATTTGAACTGCCAGGACAGGGACGATGAGATAAACATGCAAAGAAAGCAGTGCTCAATATCACTGAAAAATAGCAAAAGTATGTCAAATGGTATGTGAAGGTTTTTCATCTTAGGGATGCCTGTGTTGAGGTTTAAATCTGGCAAAGCTTTCTAAATTTATAATCTAGGTATAGCTCGAATATCAGATCTGGAAAGCTGTTTCAAAGTGAGTCACTGAGGTGAGAAACTCACTCACACATATACAAATATCTTTCTGGCAACACTTCTAATTAAATGTTCACAGTGAGAAATATATACCTGGGAAATCTTTACACAAAGTTTGTTTTTGCAAGTTTGCTCACCTAAATTTCCATGTACTTGTACTGTTTGCAAAGCAGTGGCGGCAATCAGTAACAAAGGTCTGTATAGAGTTATGTTTCTGGGATAAATAAAACTCAACTGTGCATTATAGAATAATACTTCCACTATGAGACTATGCTGCTTTATAACATATGCAATCAGAACACTATAACAAAGTTATAGTTCCACACTCAAAAGTTAATAATTTGTTCAAACTGCGAGTGTAAATGCTTAAGATCTTTTCTGGCTATTTTCTTCCTTTTCATCACCCTACTTTATTCCTTTTCTCAGACTCGTTCTATCAGTCTCTTCATCTTCTCCCATTCACTTTGGTGCCCTCTGGATTGAGTCCTAAATAGGCGGCCTCTAAGGCAACGGTGAAAATTACATATGTAATATTAGCCACATCCCTGTTACATATAAATAAGAATCAGTTCATTTTCAGTGTGAGATCTGCCCTAAACTGATAATGGGTTATCTGTGGTTTATCAGATGTTCACCCAGATTTTCAAATGTGATCATTACATCTAATTACGTCAGCCTTTCTCAAGCCTGATGTTTGGATGTTTTAAAGAAGTTTTAAGTGTTATACAAGTATTTTGGACACAGAGAATTCCATAATTCTCTCTTGCACCCAGAATCTATTCAGTGTCGTGAGAAGTGGCCACTCATGAAGTGACCAATGTTAAAGGCATTGCTTGTTAACACCTCTTAACCAAGAAGTGTGAACCCTAAATTATCTCTAAAACCTTAATGCACAAGTGTAACGTACTGTACATGTAGAACTTGTGTGTAAAGTCATGCTCTTCAACTCTCAAATGCATAGAACTTACAGATTTCACACAAGCTTTCAGCATAGGGTTGGATTTCACCCAGCAGGCTAAGCCTGCTCCATAGACATCACGTGTTGATTGCCACGGGTGGAAGGTAAGGCTCTGACATTATTAATGGCATCCTTTCTTTTACACTGAAATTCTGTTGTACTAGACAGGTCTGAGGCTCAACTGGAGTGCTAGCTGTTTTGATGTTCAACAGGTGTGATGGGGGAGTATGAACCAAAGATTGAAGTACGTTTTCCAGAAACAACATACGCAGCGAAGGGCTCATCTGTTAAACTGGAATGCTTTGCCCTTGGAAAGTAAGATTTTTGTCTTTTATTAAAATGTGGGTTCTCTCACTGTTCTAGAGTGAGAAACAGTGGTTCTTCCTAATTTGCACAGTAGAATTTTTTTGGTCAGAATTTGTAAAACGTTTTTTTTTTAACTTTATCTTGGATTGATTGTTTCTGCGCTATGTGTTCCCAAGGAAATGAGAAAGAAAACTACCATAACTGAAGCCCACTTGGTTGGACCTTGAAGCGGGGGAGGGAGGGAGGGGAGGGAAAACCAGAACAAAGACTATATTCCTTGAGAATAGTTTTAACTCTGGGATGAGACCTGACTTCAGCATTCAGTGTAACTGCACATTCACATCCGATCTGTATCAAAACAGGAGTATTTTTCTGTGTGGCATCATTGTTAAGAATGAAACCTTGGGAAACGGGCTGTGTTTCAAGAGCACATAGACTGTCTAGCATGGATCTAACAGATTCACATGGCTCTCAGCACCCCCTTCTCCAGAGAGATGCTGAGGAGCCCTGGGAAGCCCTAGCAGTAGCCCTTCCTGCTAAAATCTACAAATCTATTAGGCTTGCGGTAGCATATATTTTTCCTAGATTGCTTACACCGTTGTATTCATTTACAGAAGTAGCAGTGCAGTCAAACAGCAAGGGGTGCTCTGTATTCAAAGAGCAGATGGTTAACTGAATATGTGTAACCAGCCTATGAAAACTAGTCTTTCCAATGAGCATCTGTTTTCCCTGGAAAAGCTAAAATAACCTTAGATTGTTGACCTCTATTTAGTTTAAGTTCACTTTGACAATCCATTTTAAGGCTGTAAGCTTTTAAAGTGTTTAGAGCTTTCCCAGAGGTTAAAAGCCTGACTTGCAGACAGCACAAATTAATCAAATGTTCCTCTGGAACCTACGCTGAGAAGTAGAAAAATAAAGCAAATAAAAAGTTAATAAGACGGGAAATGGCCTTCCCTTTCAGATGAGATTTTTATATAAACTAATCTTGGGGCTAATTTTTATTTAAGGATGAAGAATATTTCTACAGAGCCATAGTCAAAGGCATATGCATTTTTTTGGCCCAAAACAAGTACCAGACTGGAATGCTCCTGCTAAAGCTGATTTTTCTTTCCAAATACTGTCAAGCTACTTCTCTTTAAATACCTCCTTAATTGTGTGTGAGTCAGTGCAGGCTTTACATTTCAAGTTGTCATTTCATATTTCCATCTGTTGCATGGAAAGCATTTAACAATGATACATTGACTGCATAAAAGCATTTCAAAAACAGAGTAAATGATATGTACAAAACAGTGCCTTCTTACTGAAGGGGTAAAAATGGGTCATGTTAATGTGGCACACAGGCTTTGTCATTTTAAGAATATCTTGAGGAGGAAAAAAAAAAGTGGACTGAAAGGACATATGGATAATGAAATCCCTCAGCGAGCACAGTGCCTTCTATGCTGTGCTTAGAAAATGGAATGGCTGAGAGGCTTAATGCAGCTTTAATATACATTTTCTTCTTCATATTTGGGACTGCAGCTGAAACCAGTGCTGCTATACTTCCCTGGAGTTATACTGAGTAAATACCAATGATCCACGGGCAGAAATCCTTTCTCCACAATTTTTTTATCATACTACTAATGTGCATCTGGTTTAGTGTATGTATTTGAGAGGTGCTGTTTGTGAGTAAAGGCTCTTTAGTGGCATGGCTAGAGAACTTCTCTTCTCTAGATTTTTTTTTTGATAGGTTAGATGTCTCATATAGAACTGTACTGTTTTCAGTCTGCTTTTTTTCTCTCTGAACAGAGCCTTGAACCACACTTTCACCAACATGTCAATCAGTGAAAAAGCTTTATTTCAGAGCTGACATTTATATGTGAATAAAGCGAGAGAAACAGATTGCAGGTGAAATACCCTTAACTTATTAGATAAGAACAGATTTCTAAAGGTATGTAGGTGATTAGTGGTATTGTTAAAAGCTAGAAGTTTGCTACCTCCAGCTGTTTACAATTGTAGTTAGGCACATATAAATGCAGCAGTGTGGCCATCTCACCTTTAGATGCCTAAATTCCACTAAAACACTAGCCCTTACTATTGTCTGTTTATGTTAAAATCAATTCAGCTCAACATTTGTGGAGCTATACCTCCGATCTGCCACAAGCACTAACGGTTATTATCTCTCTTGGATTTCAGAACTGCTTTCCCATTATCTGTAATTTTCTGTATTCATACTGTTAGTCCACTGGTTCAGACAATGCTGTCAGCTGCTACTACCTCTGCGCTATGAATAACAGAAATCTTTCGCATCTAAGGCAGATTATAGGCAACCTGCTGTGGTTTTGGTCTCCAAAAGTCATAAATGAAAGTACTTTCATGGTATTTAGAGAAATAGCATCTCTTTTCTATATAGAGCAGCAAATCATACCTACTGGACCTTGCTCAAAAAACACTTCCACATTTAAAACGGAAGTACAAGAGGCCAGACTTATGGCTGAGTTTTAAGATGTCTTTTTTTACCTGGGGGAACTCAAAGCCACCTAAGAAAGAAGTACACCTTCAGCCAGGCTGTGGGTCACCCAGAGGGAGGTATATTCCACGCACCTCTGTTGCAAAGCTCTCTTTTTGCATTTTACATGAAAATATCATGGCTGACTCTCACAAATGGTCTTCTAGCCCAGTCATAAAACCTTGCTTGTTTTGAGGAAAATACGGGGCGAGGGGGGGACAAAGAGTCAGTATTTATTCCTGGGAAGAGGGTTTGGAGGAATGGATCCTGAATGGACAAAAGCACTTGGGCCAGCTCTTGACTGTGAATCCTGTTTTGCAGAACAGAGAGGTGAATAGTAGAGAAGTTTTTGAAAAATAAATTATTCCTCAATGTGATGGAAATACAGCTGGGCAAAAAGGAACGCAAGTAACATGCAACTATCTGATGACTGGCAAGGAGAATCTAAACAGGCACAAAATGCCCATTATACTTAATTCTTTAAAAGAGGGAAAACTGAAATAGGAAATAGTAGTTTGACTATTTCAAATAGTGCAGCCTGTGGCAATTTAATAGAAGAGATGAGACTTTCTGTTCTGCACTAATGTTCATTATGTTGACAGAGTTTAACACTATGCCAGTATTAAAAGTCATGTTTTGGATCAAGCTATATTAATCATGCCATACATCTAAATTATTGTTCACTATGTATTTGAGGGGACTGAGTACCATGGAAAGAGTTATGTTCAGTTGAGTTACTGTGCTTCTTTCTCTAGTTTTCTTCCAAAATAACTTTTTTCTGTTGCACAAATAAGAATAGTTTCTGAAATGAAAATAAGCAAAGTAGTTTCCATGTTTGGTGCACACATTTTTTTAAAATGTGTCTGTGTTTTACATTTTTCTTCATTTTCTTCTCAAAGATAGGGAAATAATCTGTTCAGAATCCCTGCAGATGGGCCATTGCCAGCTGAGGTTGTAAAGAGCATGTGTGAATAATAGAAAACAGGATTTTTTTCAACCAGAATATTTATTTTTCATGGGAAGACCCCACATATTTCTTGGAAGGGTTTTTCTAGAGTCTGTTAGTAAAAGTAGATAATCACACAGCTGCAAGGGGGTTCCCAATAACCACCTTTACTAACCTTGCATAAAAATACCAGGCTTCACTTTTTTATTAGGTGGCTATTCTAGTATATTCTCAAGGAATTTATGTAGGAGGCTATAAAAGGATCAGTTATGGGATTCTAATATCATATGAATGACTTCTGCCACCACAAGCGAAGTTTGTGATTTTCAGCCCACATTCCTGATAGAGCTAATACCTAAAGATTTGTACTTTAAGGGATGAGCAAGCAGCTCTGGAAGATCCTCCCTTACATAACTAAGGTGAGTGGCTTGTGACCACAGGAGAATGAGACACAACATCAGGTTTCAGAAAACTTTGCTATTTCCCAAGTAATACATCAGGATGATTAGAAGCTTGAGTGCTTTAATTATTATGCCCCTTGGATCCTAATTCTTCCTTGTGTCAGCAGTTGGTGCAGACATGATAGCAGCTTTCAAACCTCAGCTTTGCCTCATTTGTTTAACTAGGCATGGTCTTCATTATCGAAGCTGTAGATTTAATTTTGTTGTGAAGTGTCCTCAGATGCATAGGATGGAAGATGAGGCACAGATGCAATGCATCATCTGGCTGCTGAGTCTTTGCTGCAAAAAGGTGGAACCTTCATCTTGGTGCGGGCAGTAATGCTGCAGACAAATTAATTTCATGTTCAGTGTGACAAGACTTGTCACCAACTAAAAAATATTTTCCATTGCCTTTTCTTTCTGAGTTAGTAACCTATGGTTTTGTGATTCTGGCATCTGTATGGCAGAATATAAATTAAATTAGTACTCCTAGATGCTCTGAATGTTTCAAATAAACTACAGATTTATGTACAAATACACTCTCATATTTATGCACTGTTGTCTTACTCAGGTGAAAACAAGACTTTGTCTACAAAGTGTAATAAATCTGAAAAGCGTACTCATTGTTTCTTTAAATATTCCAAAACTTTTTGGCCCCACCCAGTATCTATTTTAATCTGGTTATTGGTAGTGACTAAATGAAAAAGAAGACCCACCAGTTGCAGGACCACCCCAGATCTGCATGGGAAGGTACTAGTCTGTGTAGCAATGTCGGATACTGGCCTTCAATAGAATATGATCATGCAACATAATCCTACAAAAATTCACAAGGCTAAATTTATTAAACTAGGATTTTTATACACTTACCTATATCTAAAGAACAGTTTCACTTCTTAAAGCATCAACTTGTAAACTAGATAATTTGTTACAAAAAGCAATTTCATTAAAGTAAATTTTAAATTTAAATTCAGGGTCTTTTTTACCTTGAAAGGTTTCATATGGCCTGTAGTAATGGTTGCTGTTAAGAGATTTGGTTATAAAAATGTAAAGTAACATCAGAAGAAGGTGAAACCAGCAAAAAAACCCACCTTCTGCAAAATACAGTGACTGAAGATGCTGGAAAGCCTATGATAATGAGGTGTCAGCAAAGGCAATGAAGAAATGCATATCTTCTCAAGCTGCTGTGATAATGAAGGTTCTTCCTATGGATGATGGCACACGGCTGAGCTATGGATCCTCCTGCAGTCTGCTCATTTAACCTATAGCTCAGGGTGATGGGGAGCTGTGGTCCTGACAAATGAATTCCCTCTGCTGATAAAACTAGGCCACTCAGAGCAAGACTCCCTGGCAGGAGAACAAAGTGCTGTTAAGTATTTATTGCAATTGCGCATTTAAACACAGCAAAGTTGATGAACCAAACTCTGAGGTTTTTATGTCATCCTGCCACAGTTAACATCAGAGGGAGTGCATTTCAAATACCCTCTTGTTTGGCCAAAAATGAGGTGAGTTTGCTTTGAAACATCCCCAGGGACGTCATTGTAAGTATGTGCTGTGGATAAAGGGAATCAGGACAGCGTCTTCAGCTCAAACCTTGGTAAACTTGACTTGACAAGTTGACAGAAAGGGCCTTTTTCCACAGAGCCCTGCCTCTGGCCTTGGTGTCAGTGCAGACTTTCCTTGTTCATGAATAGTCAGTACTAAGAGAAAACAAATGGCTAATAGAATAGGAAATATTTAGATGAAACACTTTCAGGTAGTGGAGCATGAATGAATGCATCTAATTGTTGTTTTTCTTCTCCCATATGGCTCTTAGTTCCTTTAATCTCTTTGTTACAACAAAAAAAAATCCAGAAGAGATGCCTAAAGTAAGTAGTTAAATGCTTCTGGCATTCGGTGCCCTGCATGCTGCTGTTATACAGTAGCTATTCACCCACTGTTTAATATGCAATAGCCATGCTCTCCTTCGTGTCGTCAACAGTCTGTATCAATCCACCACAAGACTGCAGCCTCTGGTTGTTTTCCTGACTAAAGCACGGCAATTGTGGGACAGACCTATTCTGCACAAGAGCTACATTTCTTTTAAATAACTAAGAAGTAACTTCGTTTACAGAAATTCTACATGAATAATGTCATGCAAGGTTTGTGGAAGAGACAGCACCTTTTAACAGACCAACCAGTGCATTGGAGAAAAACAGGCAAGCCCTTTTAAAGTTCTTAGTAAGGAATACAATTAAACAAGTTTGCATCTGAAATAGGTTTTGGTCTCATAGTGAAGGGCAGTTAGTAAAGGTGGTGATGACAACTACTGTTGTCTGAAAAGGTTTGGAATTTAAACAACCATATAGGTCTTGAACCAAAATGGGAAGTAGAAGAATAAAATCTCAGTTGTTCTTTTCAGCTCTTTCACCAGTTAATGATGTCTGAAATGTCCCAGTCTTTCTCATTCACAGTAAATTGTTCAGCTGTATTGGAGGAGTCATGCAAGAGTCAGAACCTGTGTGTGTAAATTATGTGTGTGTGTATATATATGACTTATCCATATGTACACACATACCAGTGTAGAGTTTATTCCAAAATGTGGAGCAAATTGTGCATATTTCCAAACCATTTTCACAGGCAGCTCAGTTATGATGGAAAATGTAAGGCAGCTAGAGAAATTATTATGCTGCTTAAATAGCTCTCAGAGATCCCTCAGTTAAATTTGTGGTCTCAGGACTATGATTTTCTGTTTTACAGAGCAGGGGGAAGGGCAGCTTGGAGGCTCTCTTGCTCAGCTCAACTCCCACCAGCACAAGGAAAACATTTACAGACTTCCAGTGCACCCGTCCTATCTTTCAAGCTTAAATGCAGAACTAAGCACGTTTATGGGATTGTTATTCATTTTATGTTAGAGTGGTCTAGCTGTGAATTGTCCTGTACATAGTCTATTTCTTTTGATTCTTTGTTCATAGTTACTCTGTTAACACCTGCCCAGCTGTTCAATCCACGTAATTTGCTGAGTACTCACGCTTCTCCCGGGTCCTGGTTCTTCTGGCTTTGGGTGAATTTGCGAACATCATAGCCACACAGACTCAAAATGCAGAAATTAGGCTGAAACTATCCTGTGTTAAGTAATCTGTCCATTTGATATTTGTGACTTGATTTCTTTGGTCAATAAACAAGGATTTGAACCAGGGACCTAAATAATTTAAGGTGTGAGCAGTTATAGCCTCTGCTAAAAAGGAATAAATACTTTGTAAGTTAGCACTGCAGGCCAGAGCCCTTGGGGACTGGCAGACGAGGGCAATGTGCACTTCTAACTTCCATGAAAGTTATGTTTTCAAGTTCAGTCCCAAGTGTTTGCTGTTGATGTTCCTTCCAATGGAAAAGTCAACATTTAGCCAAAACCTGTGTAAAAAGCTGTTCAAAACATAACTGCTCATCTGCTTAGAAAAAGCAGCTTACTTTAGTTTGCAGAAACAGAAAGCAACTGTGAAATCCAAGACCATTAATATTTCAAAGTGTTTTGGTGACACAACAGATCACAAAAGTGGGGCTTGTATGGTTTTTGATATTGCCAGAAATCCAAGCATTATTTATAGCCGCCTTCACGCTTGACTATCTTTTTATTGTATAGAATAAATTGATCCAAATATAAATGAAAATGATAGAAAGCTATGAAAACATGAAACAAGAAATATTCTCTTTTGTCTCTATCTCCTTTCGGCCTCAATGTCTCATGTTTTCCACTTCCTCACGCAACTGTCTGTCTGCCCTCCTCTACCCTGGCTCCTGTTTTTTATACCTAGATTTATTGGTATTTTTAGGTCCTTTGAATTCTTGTCCAATATTTCCTATTTTGAGATGTGAAAATACCTTTAATGCTACAGGGCATTTGTTTGCTCCAAAAACCTGTCAATAATTCAGTGCTTCTATGGTGCTTATTTGGACTTCCAAAGTCATTCCTTCAGTGTCACAGTGTTTAAAAGAAGGTTTGAACCCTAGGTAAGAGTTACTGCAGGGAAAATCCAAATTGGCCTAAGAAGCAATCATAGAATTGACTGAGGACTTCATCCCACTGTTGGACTTTCCCCTAAATAAATTGGACAGGTTATAAAATCTCAGCGTTATGAATTTCTGTATAATACGCTTAGAAACAGAAATTATCTCTTTTTTTAAATATTATTACTCTTATGAAAGGATTTCACATTATCTTTTCTCTGCTATAACCAAAGCTCTCTCTTTTTCTCTAATGAAATATAATTATTTAGTCCTGTCCCTAGTATTAGCTGGAAGAGGTCTGATGGAAACTCATTGACAAAGAAAATCAAACACAACAAAACCAAAGGAGTTCTTGAAATCCCAGATGTTCAGCAAGAAGATGAAGGCCCTTATGAGTGCATTGCAGGAAACATTCGAGGAAGAAACATTGCAAGAGGTCAATTATTTGTCTATGGTAAGCAGATTGATTAATTTCTTCTTTTTTTTTTTTTTTTACAGAGCATGATGGTGTTCAGATGTATTTTGTAGATGAAGTCTATTAGCCCCTCACTGGAGATACGAAATGTAGTTCAGGTTAAGCTGATTAAAAAATGATTGGAGGTCTGCAGTGACCTTCACTGAATTACATCCTCAGCAAATAAAGATATTTTGCATTAAAACTCAGATTGAAAATGTGGGCTGTGCCATGATGAAGTTGTAAAGGTTAATACGAGGCAGAAAGAAATCCCTGGTACATTTACATGAAACATTAAGGGCAGGCAAAAAGATTTACTCTCAATAGCTCACAGCAGCATAAAGCTGTGCTGCCCCAGATGCAGATCAGGGAAGGATTCATGAGGTTTTGGTTCACGCGAGTGTAAGATTATTTCACCTCCTATTCTAGCTGAACTGTATTGCTCCATAAACAGTCGAGGGCAAAGCAGGGGAAACTCATTCCACTGCCTCCCTCTCCTTCCTCCTTGTCTAAAAGTGGAGAATAATATTTCTGTGAAACTCTTCTCCCTTTCCTTTTCCCTTCTCACATGCATTAATTTCCTGTGATCCAAGTCACACATGATGGTCCCTCATAGCCAAGGTGAATTATATGTTCTTTAGTCCCATTGTTAATACCTAGGGAAAGCAACATATTTTGACATGAATAAGAAGGGAGATTTTTTCTTCACCTCATAAATCTTTTAAAAGAGGAGGAGAAAAAAAAACATGACAGTGAGGAAAAAATTACAGAAAGCTAGACTGAGCCTACAATTAACATCTGTTGAGAAGACCTTGGCAAGTACTTTTTTTTTTTTTTTAAGTAAATCTCTTCTAATGAAGAGATGCAGGCTTTGCTGGTAAGTACCAGTCTCCTGCAGCCATGGCTAATATCAAGATTATATGCCAGGAATAGAGCAGTCTGCTGCTGTTTTGAATATTTAATTATTTCTTTGCTTTTAGGGGGTTATTTTTGTTCTCATTGCTCACTAATTTTTGCAGAACATCAATCAAGCAGTTCCATTAAAATTAAGTTCAGTAGATTACCTGGACATGATTGATAACAGCATAGGCAATTACAAAATTATGATCAGTTAATACAATCTAAAACAATGTGCTTATTAAATGTGCTTTGTAAATTAATTAATAGCTGTTCATAGTGAAATACATAAACAGCACTCATGAAGCTTTTGTACAAGACTTTTTTTATTGTATTAGGAGCGGGCTGGTATATTATCTATGTAATTGATTTCCTCTTGCTTAATTTCTGTGCTGTGGTGTTTTTACTCTGTAGGCAGCTTGTCTCTAGGAAATAGGGTTTCTCTCCTGGACACTGTCTGCTGCTTTGTGTATGATGCCTAGATGCCATGCCTTAGGCTCTGGGAGCAATAAAAATGACATGTAATTAGAATCACTTTTAAGCATGGCGAGCTGTATCCCAGATACTTTCCTGTTCTGGGAAGCGGCTCGTTGGCATTGTATTAATCTAGTGTTGGACAATCTCGAGGTACGTTGTTGGGGCAGAGTTATGAGCTACCCGCAGGGCCATGCTGTAGAGGGAGGCTTTTTAGTAGCTTGTTCTGCTAGGCTCAAAGGATAACGATTCTCTTCCTAAAATTAAATTGCTCTGTGTAAGAACTACATGTATGTATGTGTATATATATATTTATATACATATGGAGACTACAGCATTATGATTCAATAACCCAGCCCAAAATTTTTCACAGGATGTTAAGACACCAGCCACTTACACTAGAGGCAGAGGGATGCAACCTAGTATCTCACTTGCATATCCCTTGGTCTATCCCAAAGTTAGGTGGGTGTTAGTTGTTCTCCCTAGGTCTCATATTCACCTATATCTTGACAACTATTCTAAATGTCAGCCTGCCTCAAGCTAATTCCTGCTCAGCTCAGTCCTTGAACGCTTAGTTGGATGTTTACAGAGCTCACAAATTCTTCTTTTACGCAGCAATGAATTTATGTCAACGTGCCACAAGTATTCAGAAGGTGTTATTCTAATCTGAGTAGCCCTAATTCCTTTGTGTAGTATTTGTGTTGTAAATGAGAAAGAACCCACAGTCTCAGGTATGTGGGTAAAACAGAGGGGTAATATTTACAATCCATGATTTTTATTAGCTACTGACTAATGATTTTGATATTTCTATTTTTGGTACACAGATACAGCCCTTGAGAGGAGGGCTGTTTTTCAGAAGTAGGAGTCTCCGTGCTTTCAGAGAGCATGTCCAGAATTTCAGGCATCTAAAATCACTGCTTCTGAAAATTTTAGCCGTAAAAATGAATAATATCTAGACTGAACTTCCTGCCCACTAGCCATTTGATCTCTAACATTTTTCCAAGTTACTCCTGAAGTTTAATGCCGGGGAATTGTTGTGCAGAATTCACTTGCAATATAATAAGAATGTCCTGGACAAATACTAATTAGCTTTTCTCAGTTCATTAATTAATGGCAGCAGGTATACCTCCAGTGAAATAATTTTTTCTCCTACTTAAAATGTTTTGCATATTCTTTTCAGCACTCCCTGAATGGGATAAAAAAATCCAAAATGCCTTTCTGTCTCTCTATGACAGTTTAGTTTGGGAATGTAAGGCAAAAGGAAAACCAAGTCCTTCCTACAGTTGGTTAAAAAATGGCCAGCCGCTCACATCAGAGGTAAGGTTCCTGTCATCTTGTTTGCTTTCTTGCTTGTCTTTTTGTTTTTACATGTTTTAGTCATGACGTTCATTTTACAGTACATTACCTTTTTTCAGAAATTTAATTAAAGGTTAACACATCAAAATAAACATACTAGCACAAACTCTTTGCAACACAAAGCCTCGGTTCTTGGAATTCATCTTTATTGAAAATGTATGGTATTGCCAGTTTATATAGATAGATAGATAGATAGATACACCAATTTCTTCATATGATTTATCTTACAGAGCATCTAACTGCTACAAGATATGGCAGTAGGTTTGGATGGGTTTAAAAATAATAATTATAGCTAGGGAAAGAAGGGTCTGTGCAGAAACACTAAACACATTTGTGGACATAATCTGTAATTTGGGAAGCTGGTAGGATGCCAAATGACTGTTTGTGGAAGAGCGTTTCAGAGCTGGCATTGCAAACTGATCAGCCTGTTAACTTGCACTTTTTTTCTGTTTCTGTTCTTAATCTGTAGGCTGGATGGACCTTTGGCCTCATGCAGTATGGCCATTCTTATGCTATGTTAATCCTTTAACTGAATTAATCAGTCAGCTATGAAAATCAGCTAATATTGAGGTTAATACTTTCCTGGTGCTATGTAGAGGAATAATAGACTAAAGAAAACCATATGAAATCATAAGGAAAAGGTGAATAAATGAAAAAAAATCACTTCAAAGGAAAAGAAGGACCAAGTGGAAAGGAAAGTAGTGAAGTGGTAGGAGTGCAGGAGGAAAGGGGAAATCAACTGGAGCTCAAACATTTAAGAAACCTGATCAGATACTTATGTAGACAGGTCTTTGAGAACCCAGCTTTGTCTCTTTCCAGGCAGTATAATTACAATTCTGTCGTGGCCAAGCTTTGGCACATCCGCCTTCCAATCTTCATTTGTTGGCGACCTCATGGAGAATGACTTCTGTGGCAGGAGACTCTTTGCATTCTGCTGGGGCCAAGTTTTCCTTTTTATTAAGCATCTATTTAGCATCTATCGGGCATAAAATGGCACGGCTCATCTGTAATGCATTCTTACTTGGTTGGAAAAAAATAATACTGTGATTAATTTCTGTCTAGCAAGAACAGATACAGAATCATTTCCAAAACATATGGGGCAAATTAGCACCTGCTGGGTTGCGGAACCAGCGCTTGTTTGACTTAGTAGTACTTATTTGAAGCAATTAGAGGGGGGTCCAATCTTCCATATGACTTTCTGCTGGATTAGTCCTAAACAGAGCCCAATGAGCATTTGAGAAGGCTAGCCAGAATTTACTTGGATTGCAATTTTTCTGAACCTGTTCATTCTACTCATTGTCACCTCTTCCTAAGCAAGATTATCTAGTTTCTCTCTCTTTGAAGACAGCGATATTTAGAATCTGTCACTCTTCAATTGCATGGTTTCAATAAAAAAGAATAAAACGCTCTACAGACACATTTTCAACCAACATTTTCACAGTACTTACGGTGTATTGTAAATGGAATACTTCAGGCAACAAAATGCTGAATGTTATTGCTCAATGGACAAAATGGATAGTTTGGAGGTGAAAGTACAAGGGAGGTGTAATAAAATATTCAGTCTGTCACAGCACCCTGCTTGTTGGAAATATCACAGGAAGAATACCTTCCAGATGCTTTCCACCTTGGGGCTGATTCTGAGGATATTGTCTACTCTTTGTCAAACCTTTCTCCTTGACCACCTAGTTGGTCATCCCTGCATTATTCCTGCTTGTGTACATGGTGTGCTTTATTCTTCTCTTTGTCTGCACAGCTCAAAAGAGCCAGCAGAGAATGGTGGGGAATTCGGCATGTGTATGAAACACGAGTGTTGCTTCAGAAGGGGGTTTTATATTCAAAGGCTGTTTGTAAAAATAGAACGCATTGAGAGGATAGCAAACAGCCTGAAGATAAAACCAAGTATGCAAAAGATATCTGTAGCGAGAGCCTCAAAAAAATTAACAGTGGGTAAGTAATGTAATGTTGTTAATTAGTTTGCAATACACCAGCCATACAACCGCAGGCTGTGCTCTCATCAAATTTCCAAGCTAAACAAGGTTGGTTTGGGTCAGATCTTGATTGGGAGACCTCCAAAAAAGAGCCAGAGTACTGGAAAACAGAGCTCCATGGCTCAATAGGTGGCACTCCTTCTGCAAGCACCGCAAGAGAAATCCCCCCAACTGGCTCATCTGCGGCAACTCAGCAAGTTAGGTTATATACATTCAGCAGTTCACTAATACATTTTAGATGCTTGTAGCTGTTCAGCAAAGACTGTAACGTATACTCTAGCAATGTATGCTTCCGTTACTGCTTCAGAGGCAGCAGAGCCAGACTAAAGGAGCAGCATAATAATAATAGGAATATATATGTTGTTTCAGACTTGCATTTGGTGATGGAATTTATATTCCCTGTTGTGGGTTGCTTCCACGCTGATCTGTTTTGGGGAACATATTCTCTTCTCAGTGTTACACTTTGCAGTGGAGCTATTATTGTCTCCAGAGGCTAGTAATAGTAAAATCACAAAATATTTAGCTGTAAGATATGCTTGTAGCATGAAACGGGCTGTTTTTCTATTTGCCAAAACAGCGCAAATAAAACTCCTTTTAATACGCCAAAACCAAGCTCTGGTCCAAATTTACCTACTGTGCAGTTTCCTCTATTTCAGCAGAATTGCACTGATAAAACTTAGCGTGTATGGAAATTCAAGCCAGGAGGAGCACGCTCTCCCTCTGATCTGAACAGCTGCCCGTGGGTTTCCAACAGGAATTTAAAAGGGTTGGCTTTCAGTAGAGCTTTTTCAGTGGATCATTTTTCTGTGATCTGATGACATTTGAAATTTTTCCATTATTTGAGCACCTCTGTCCCCCGTGGAGCTTTTCTGATCATCTTAGATTATCATCATCAGATTCATCTGATCAGATGAGGGGGGTAGGCCAGGCTTCACCGTGCCCCCAGTCAGGGCTGCAGGTGCTGCTCCTCAGGAGCCGTACAGAAGATGCTCCAGGATCCCAGCGTGGACCTGCCCTGCGGTAGCTGCTTCTGCGTCTTGCTTCATGGTGAAGCATATCCACAGATTCACAGTTCAGCAATGCACGGAAACACATGCCACAGCTGGAACATCTGGGCAATCCTGCCCAAGGCAATGACTCTGCAACGTGTGCCTGGAGTTCTTGAAAAGTTTGAAGAGCTAAGAGGTCTGAAAACATAACCACCATCATATAGCTGAGGTATACATGGTATTTCTGATGTATTCGTTCACATTGCTTCCAAGAAAATAACATTTCTGCTTCTGAATTATGGTCAGGTGCATCAGTGTGATACCAAAAAACTGTGGGATTGTACACTCATTGGCTCTGTCAGTGTTTTTTGCTTGTTTTTCTTTTATCAGGAAAGAATTCAAATAGAAAATGGAACTCTTATCATACCTATGCTGAATATGTCAGACTCTGGCCTCTATCAGTGTGTGGCAGAAAACAAGTACGATGCTATTTATGCCAGCGCTGAGTTGCGGGTGATAGGTGAGTAAACGCCACTAAAATGAGCAGGTACCGAGTATAACAGGACACTCATTTAAAAAATTTGAAATTAACAAATGAGTAGATTAAATTCCACCTGGAAGTTCAAGTCTGTTGATATTTCTTTGCTGCTTGCTCTTCATCATCCATGCATAAATGTTTTCTTTTTTTTTATTATTTTTTGACTGGTTTGGAGGAAAATTCTAATCCCGTGTGTGGTCTTTTTTTATCACATACACAGAATTTTAATGAATGCTGTTTCTCACTTAGTACTATGAGATATTAATAGTTATCCTGCAGTTTTAAAAGTCAATTTCAGAAAGTGGGAAAAATAGTTTTAACTATAAACAAAGAGCATATGGCAAATATGTATTTAAAAACAAATAACATATAGCAAATAATCTCATTAATGATTACCAGAGATGCACACAAAATTGAATTTGTTTACATATTATAAAAAGTATTCTGTAAAGATATCCAAATACAAAGTTTGTTCAACAGCCAAATACTAGTGAAACCAGTAAAACACAAACTTTAAGAGCACCTAACTGTTGTACAGGTCTTGTGTTTTCTCCTTCTCCAAGAGTGAATTTTCACATAAATTACTGGACAAACAAACACGCTTTCAGAAAACAGTGTCGGTTTATGAACAAAAAGCCATTGAAAAACTGTATTTGTAACTGAATACTGTAAACTCTGCAGACGAATACACGTGCCTGGGATCAGGATTGTGATGTTTATCCTGCTGACGTTGCTTTGCTCAGGAACCTCATTCTTCATCGCAGATAGACCCATTTTCCCAGTCTGCAGATAACCCTAAGGAAAGATTGTCAGAGCAGACGGTTTCTAGGTAGACAGTTTAGAAACAGCATAAATAAGATATTCCATTCTTTGGTACTTAAATACATTTTTCATGTTTGATATATCTATTTTTGCAGAAACCTCCAAAGCAAAGCAATTATTGGGTTCACCTACTATGTAACCTGAAGAGAAGAATTTAGCAAGTTCATTTAGTAACTTGTCAGCTGCATACTGTTCTGCTCTTCTTTCTTCTTACTTCTCTATTTTTAGCTGCAGCACCTGATTTTTCAAAAAATCCTGTGAAAAAAATGTCTGTTGTTCAAGTTGGAGGTGAAGTTACAATTGGTTGTAAACCGAGTGCTTCTCCCAGAGCAGTTATTAACTGGAGAAAGGGCTCAGAGGTTCTGCGCCAGAACAAAAGGTACCGTCATAAACCAGTTGCTGGATTGTTGGGTGTTGTCTGTTTTAATATCATTTAAACATCACTGAAACACAGCTGTCTTAGTATTGCTTTTGACAGCTCATTGACGGAAAATTTTGGTGCCAGAGGCCTATTTGTCTTTAGCTGTGGCCATACAGTTCTGCAGATATAAAGCTGATTGAGAACAAAGCCAAACCCAATACACGCGGGTAATTGTATGAGACATACGTTTGCGTTCATCAGCAGTTAATTCACTGCAACGCTATCAGAGCTGACTGTTTACCGCACTCAAAGCCTGAGTGAATCACCTTCATGTAGGAGACATCAGTGGAGGCTTCAGGGAAGCGGAATATACCCCCAGGCTGCGGCGTAATTGCTTCGCAGCTGTACAGGTTGTACAATAACCCGTAGCTAAACCAGCCTCCATATTCTGTCTCTTCTGTTTAGGCAGGATTTAGCCACTGGACCAGCATACTGGTACACTCCCTCACCAACTGGTATGGGGTTGCATGGTCTTCGGCAGGGCTTTACTGAGGTTCTGTCTGTGATGGCTAATAGCTTATTTGTGAGTTGCCACAAACTATCTGCATTGTTACATGGTAACGTCAATTCAGTGGTAAAGCGTTACAATCAAAAGTGACTTACTGACTTGAGTAAGTTGTGAATAGTACACACAGCATACAACTGTGGTGATAATTCCATATACGAATGTAGACAGATGGATGAAATGGACAACAGTGTCTAGGAACTGTAATCTTTCTCAGCATCTCTTTCAGTTCACAAATATAACAGCAACACTGTTTTTATCACATTATCGTTTTCAAAGACTGAAAACAGAATCAGTAATTCATAAAGCTCTGGAAATTGAACACCAGATTTTGCTCAGAGGACCGGTTGCTCAGGGAGGTTAGTTTGGGTCACATAAGACTTAAAATAATAATAATTCATTAAAACAACATTATCCAAAACTGTGACACAAAGAAATATTTCCTTATCCCATACTGCAGTAATGTATGATACAGATAAAAGTAAATCAGAGAAGTATATGTGAAAGAAAGTGCAAATCTGAGAAGTATTTCACATAGGTACTCGCAATGAAACAGAAAAATTTAGGTAAGCAATCCATGCCACGGGATGTAGAGAACTTTCCAATGATTTTTCCCTGCTTTCACTAACGGCAGTTTTATTTTCTGTTTAACTGCTCAGCTAATGATGAAAAATATTTTTCTACCTAGTGTTCAGTCAAATCTTTATTTGCATTTTGATTGTACAGTGTATTCAATAAAAATGCCTGTTCATTCCTATTTGAGGCAGCCTGTCCCTACAGTATGTAGAAAACCTGCTCAGTATACAGTTTGCTATAGGTAACTTCTGGATTTTCTGACATTGATGAGAAAAGGAGCAAGGAGAGCGCTGTTCAACATTTACAATTTAAATAGTTGAGTTAAGCCTAGATCTTGAGGTTCTAGTACCCTGATTTTCCCCATCTGATTTGCTTATAAAAATATTTACATACTACATACAGTATTTACTTGTGCTTCTGTATTAATTTACTAACAATAATTATAAGCACGCTGTAATTTTTGAGCATCCCAAAAGGCCTTCTGCTGCTTAGCAGGAGTAAACAAAAGGAGCAGGATTTACACCGAGGCAAAGGGAGAGAGTGTTTAAACTCTCCATGTGCAAAGCATTATTACCAGTGTGTCCACTGGTGCAAAGTAGAATTTAAGAGGCTTTTTGGTTATTAAATGACAAAATAGCTAATGTCATGGTTTTAAAGAAGAGAAAATAACTCATCTATACAGTATTTTTCCAGAGATCTTTGTGACAGCAAACAGAAAATGAAATAAGGATTTGTATGTCTGTAATTAAAGTACACAGCTAATTAAAGTACTAAAATCATATGTATCTTTCCTCATAAAAAAGAGAAGGAATCTGCTCTGCCTTTCTTTCTATGTATGATTAAACCCTGACGTGTCACATACAGATTAACTATTTTAACTAAAACTTTCCTTATTTCTGCTCCCATTTTATTGTGCAGCATTTATAATCTCTCTGGACGCCTTTACTAGCCTTTTTTTTATTATTAAATATTTGGTTGGGTTATAAATGCTGAAAAAAAGGAAATACCAATCCCTTACAGTTCTGACAGCAGAACTGTGGTGGACACGTTGCTAAATAAGTCAGATCACATAGGTTCTTCAGAATGATTTAGACAAATCCAATCTTTTGTTACAGAAATAGTGCAACTAGACCGATTCCACCCTGAGGGGAAA
Source organism: Calonectris borealis (assembly GCF_964195595.1). Taxonomy (NCBI): domain Eukaryota; kingdom Metazoa; phylum Chordata; class Aves; order Procellariiformes; family Procellariidae; genus Calonectris; species Calonectris borealis. The sequence continues at coordinate 3,491,366 of NC_134321.1, read as the reverse complement.
GGGTATTCCTTCTTTTTCACCTTCTTTCTCTCACTCCTGATAATAGTTTATTCCTGATAGTCATGCATGCATGGTCACTGCTCTCCCTGATCATCTGAGCTCTTAATATGACAAGATAACACTACTTTATATTAATGTTAGTTTGTAAGTATGTAAAGAGAAGTGTGCTAACTAGGAAGAGCTAATTAATAGACGATCTATATTAATAAAAGCACCATGAAATATTTTATTTTATTTCCTCTAAAGGTTTTTTATCAAGTCTTTTTAAGTTTACCAAGCTGCAGTATTTGAGGCCCTGCTATTTGAAAAATATCTTAACATTTCCTGAGTCTGAAATGTAATCTTCTGAATCTGTTGCCACGGTGCAGCGGTGAAGGTCCTCAGTCCCTTTTTCAGGACACAGACAATTTCCTCCAGCCCAGCTTGTCTCTCCCATCTTCTCTGCAGCTCAAACTCATTGCTGCCCAGATCTTCAACAGCTTGTATGCTCTGATTTACGTAGAATACTTTATTGCATTTGAAGAATACACGTAAGTCCTTCAAAAAATTTTCAAATCAATAAATTTTTACACTAGATGGTAAAGCAAAGCCTGAACATACCTGTACCAGGTCTGCTTGCTGTTCCCAGTCTTAATATCCCCTCTGCATTGAGTATTCTACTTCAAAATTTTCAGAAATAGCTAAATTCCACCCTCATTCATACAGCTCACCCCCTGAGTAGTGGGATTTATCTTTGGTTCATGCTGCTGGCCACCTTAGAGAGAGAATTCAAGGTTATCTGCTGCAGGAATCAAAAAGAAATGCCACAGTTGGCTAATCCTAGCTGTTTTTACCTGCTCTCTCTCCACGTGATCCCCAATCAGCTTCTCTGGATCATCTAGCAGTACAGTTTCAGGTTTTCTTTTGGGCAATTAACCTCCTTCTTTGGATCAAAGTCTTGAGAAATGGGCTTTCGGGAGCAATACCACTTGTCCAATGGGCAACTGTTTGAAAAGATTTTGCTTGCCCTTTGCCGAATGTGCGACTTTTTCCTGGCATGTGCTGTGGATTTTACTCAATGTAGAAATGAAACACAACAAACAAAAAGAACAGGCTTCATGCTCTCAACTCCCACCCTGTGGAGTTTGACACAGATATGAGCTATTTTCATGTATGTCATATATTCTCAGTAAGTGCAATGGGAGTTTTCTTCATCTGACTTCTGTCATCTCATGTGTCTACTGAGGAAAAGAAAGACTAGAAAGGAACAATTCATATATTAAATAAAGCAAATTTGCAAGTCTAGACACTGATCTCATCACAAATGTATGTCTTGCTACTGCCTTCAGTGCATTCAGGATCAGGACCCTCATGGAAAACTTATTTTATAAAAATTCTTTTTGATTGAGGCATCTTAATAAATGGGAATTGGAACTCCCTTTGCTTTACCAGAGAGAGGTGCTATTCCCTCACCATGAGTTGAGGATCCCCAAACATTGTAGTGAATGCATATAAACATATGTGATTCACTCCATTCAGAATTTAAATGAGGATAGCTGAGAGAAAACCGAGAAATGAGGTAGGCTGAAGGAATGCATTAGTCATATACAGCACTTTCCATGCATTAATAATCAGTAATAAGTAAATATTCATAATTTAAATTGTTTTCTGGGGACTGGACAAAAGTATGTTTAGGGGTCAATAAAATATGCTCAATACTTGTTGGTTCCTAGACTTGCTTGTAGGACACAGTTCAGCTCCGTCTCTGTGAAGGATGGTAATTGATTCTCTGCCATAAATAAAGCTGCTCTACGTGGTAAATTCTCTCTCCCATGCCACACTTGTTTTTGGTGTTTTACACTCAAGCTATTGCTATTTCTCAAAGGAATCATGGGGGAATGATTGAGCACTGAAATCAAAAGCTGTCTTTCAACAACCTTATGCAAAGAAAACTGAGCAGATGTTGTGACTGGAGACTTCTAAGACTATGGGTGGGGGGAATTATCTGGTAATTGCTGAGGTCTTACAGCTGCCCCTTGGAGCCCCAAACTCAAGGGGATTCTCCTGCTCCCATGAGAAATGCAAGGACCCAGCAGGTTTCATTAACTAAAGGGTTGGCTCTGTCCACAGCTGTGTGATGCATCTGAATTGCTCTACCAGTCTCCTGGGCAGGACCATTCTCCTACAGCCTTCTGAGCACTCGTGGCCACCATCTGCTTCTGCCTTTCTTCTGCTGCTCCACTGTTCAAAGTCAGATTCCAAACCCATGAACATTTGAACACATTTTAAACTTTTTTGTTATTTGCAAAAAGAATTTTGTCTTCTTGTGGACTGCTGCTGGATTTAGAGAAATAAGGAGTTAAAAAAGGAAAGGCAATTAATTGGTAAACAGGAGAAGTCTTCAATCCACTGATCAAATACAACATACAAAACATATTGTACTGTGAAATAGCATTTCAGCTTGAACCAATTTGAGAAGAAATGTGTCAGGGCAGTTCAACAAACTTCAATGAAACATTTCAATTACTAGAATGTCAACACTGTTTGTTTAGCTTGTACTGAAACCTTCCAGAATATCCATTATCTTAAAAAAAAAAAAAAAAAATCTGCTTGGGGAGGAAACAAGACAAAATGGATTGAAAATTCCAAAATTTGCACTACTCTACTAACAAAGGAGGAGATTGATGTCACTTAACTTTTATTTAGCTGAAGTCAATATGCAGTCTAAGGTAGTTATTTACTTTTTCTTGGCGGGCACCTCCATCTCAAATGAGATGCCTAACTTTTAGATGAGCAAAGCTGGGAGAATGAAACCTATCCACAGTGTTTGAAAAAAAAAAACCTACCTCTATTGAAGTCAGACCAGACGAGTAGCACAGGCAAAGAGAAGCTTTGCTTGTCATGCTGCTTAGTGCCACAAACCACCCTGCTTTATGCACCCACTGTTTGCAGATAAAGGTAGTATAGACATTTGTATGCTGGTAGCAAGTTTCATATAGAACAAATTTTCTTATGCTATTCCAGCACTTACCATTCCATTCCCAGCTTTCTATAGCCAGGTGGCTAGGTGAATAGCAACGCGATATTAATATTACTATTATTTTAATTTTTAAGTCTGGTTTTCAAAGCCTGGATTAAGTGTATCTCCATTTTCATCCTTCTCGCTTTCCTACCACAAGAAGGTTTGCATAGCTTTGATGATGTGCCTTAACCCTTCTATCTTATCAGTGTCTCTGTGTTTGTAAAGAAGTTCATTTCCTATTTTAGTTTTTAAATAGAGCACTTGAAGTGTGGGCATCAGCAATCAGAGCAATTCCAGATATCTTAGACACCATCACTGTAAGTCAACATGAATACAAATTAAGCTTATCTCTTGATGAAATTCTAATTTTGCTTAGGGAACCAATGGAATTGATTCCACGTCTGCCAAATTTGATTAAACACTTCAGTTCCATTCCTTGCTAACAAATAGATTGACAGAAATCAAAGGCATGGATTTACCTACCTGCTTTCCATGCTTGGTCTGAACTTAGGTATTACGATATGAAAACTCCTACAAAGCCTGAGATTGCTGTATAGAATTGCTTTGTTTTGTCATCTCTCAGGCCACAGTACTACTACATATTCGGTTCTAACCAGACAAAACCCATCATTACACCCTTCCCAAGGGAATGCTGCAAGGAGTGTTCTATGTTCTAGCTAAAAATATTTTATGCTCAGATTACAATGGTCTTGGTTTCTATATGAAAGGTAGCAGGAAAGAAGGTATTGCAAAAGGCTAGTGGAGGCAGCTATAATATATTTCTTGAATACTTATTTGCTAAAACGGCAGTGGTATTTTTCTGTTTTCAGCGTTGTTTGTAGGCATAAGTGTGCAAGCATTTGCCCATGCTTCCTTCTGAATAATGTCATTTAATCTAGGAAGAACATAAAATATGGCAGTACTCACTGAAGAGTGAGTAAGCATGAGCAGAATTGTTTGGTGATCCAGCAAAACTGATGATATTGGCATAAGAAAAGTTTTACAACCAAAGGGATGCCAGAAAATGCCTCAGACTGACCTGAAGCACCTTCAGTCTTTCCTTCTGTGTGTTCTCCGTGTTTCCAGATATTTCTGTCTTCTCTCCCAAGGTGAGAGCAAAGGCGGGGGAGTGGAAAACATATGAGTGAAAGATGAGGAGGGAGATATAGGGAGAAGGAAGAATGAGCACAGATGAGGGGAAGAAAAAGACAATATTTTATTTTTCTTCTTAATCTTATTTTGCTTTGTTTTTCCCCTTTCTTCTTTCTCTGTTATCTTTCTATTTGAAGTCAATCCACTGCAGAGTAATGACAAGGCAGAAGGGGACCCCCACTGTTACTTGACCCAATGAAACGCTGGCAGGCAGCAGGCAGAGAATATTAGCGCATGGAAGACATAAGAAAAGGGCTTTTCCTTTCTTTTCTCTCTCCTTAGAGAGTTTCATAATGGAACAAGCCAATAAACCTAATTTCATCATGTATTACTGACTACTTAATGCAATAGTGTTTAGCACATCAGATAGCGTGAGCATCAAGTAAGCAAATGAACCATATGTTCTCACGTATAAGAAAGAATGACAACCTGCGTGATGCTGAATTTATTACAATTTCCCTTCTGTATGACACCTCTCTAATACAATTTTAAATTGTTCCTACTCAACTCCTGGGAACCTTGTTAAGGTGAGCCTTTCTGAGGGGCTGTCCTACGTGCTGAGATGTCCCAAGCAATCTGTCACTCTTCCACGTCATATGGAGTTGCAATAAACTAAACCGCAGTGAATGTCAGTGTTGTGCCCTCTCTCCCTTTCAGTTCATGTTCTATCCCTGCTTCAGGCATATATTCTGATCGATGTTCAGGATTCGATCCAAAGCCAGCTAATCTCATTGGAGTTTTTCCATTGACTTCAGCAGGCTTTGAATCAAGGTTCCTCATTAGGAGTTTGCACAAAAAATAATGAGAGAATGCGACCTTCTGTGCTTCTCTTTTAGTCCAAGTTGTACTGCCATGCACATCATTACTGTTGCACTATTCTGGTGTGTATTGCCATAGCAAAAATACTAGTATTGGATGAAAAACATGCTGCACAAACACCAAATAAAAGATAGTCCCTGATCCTTAACGTTTTCAACCTAAGAGTGACATTAGAGGTAACGGATAGATCAGGATATTTTGGGGAGGTGATGTAAAAAGGAGCAATAAGATATTGATTAACATGACAGGCAAATGGACTGTTCCCAGTCATGCTGTAGGTGTGATGGTCAAAGAGTTTTCTAGGGAGGAATTTCTGGGATCATTTTGAGTGTGAAGGGTTATGTGAGTGAAAGCATAGAAACCGCACCTTGAGAATGTGGCTAATGCTTGGCCAACATGGAGGGTTTGTAGGAGGATACTAACACCTCTGGTTTAGCCATAGGATTTTATTACAAAGAAATACTGGTATTTCATTACTTCTTTTCTATGAGAACAAAAATCTTTTCAAATTTTCAGTGAAAGGAGGAGTTTGCTTAAGGGACACACACATTTTACTCACACATTAAAAACCATAAAATTTCTATGATCTGTGTTATTTTGAGCAAGGATGTGGGTCTAAGGCTTCAGTGAACCCCATACAGTCCCTACCATTATCGCTCAAATTAAGCATAAATTCAATAGTCCAGTGAGGATTGCCCTAGGGTTTCCTACAAGCCAAGAGGTAGCCCAATGAAAAGGCGCAAGAAGCTAGAGGTGATGAGAGCGAAAGACATGAGAGCAAGGGCATAGGCAGCTGAAAGAAGGTGAGTCGTCAGCATGGAAGTTGAAATCGCTGAAGACGAACACTCTTCGTCTCTAACTCTGTGTATCTATTACGGGGTGTGCACATGAACATACTGTCCAGGGTTCTGAAAGCAAGCCAGTACCGCGCTGCGTACCTGGTGTCAATCGCTTGTTGTATATACAGAATACTTCAAAGTTAACAGCAGGTTTTATTGTACTTTTATTTTTGAAATATGTTCTGACAAGCAAATAGGGAAGAATATTCCTGTAAGTGAATTAGACTCCCATGCAAAGGGTAATTCAAGGCCTTATGTATGTTTAAATTCTACTTAAGTCCCATATTAAGGGCTTAGTTTTACATCTGGAGTGAATTTGGTTGTATGAATGGCTGTGTCTGAACTCCTAATAATGTCTGAATCATAAAAATAATGATTAATGGTGGGATTAGATTGAATAGTAGTAGTGTGGGCATACCATCCTGTGCTGAAAGAACTTTTCTCTGATGTACCAACGTTATAAAGACTTCATAAAAACAGCAGAACTCTTTGGCAAATAGAAAAAATGGCAACCTTTTTTTTTTCTTTGGCAATTCTGTTCATTTTCTACCTGGATCCTCACCACAGAATTTCACAAAGTCTGGTTCCTGATCCTTTCCTTCTCAGTGTACTACTTTATCACTAATTTTTTTTGTTATGAATATTCAGACTAATCAACATATTGCTACATAAATACGATATTTCATTACATTCTGTCCATGAGGTAGACTAATAACCAAGAAATCTTTCTTTTTGCCTGGACCTGCTAAGGTATGGCTCTTGTCTCGGTCCAGGATTATACTAAATCTCTCCTCTCGTGACATTCACTGTTTGGATGCAGATTTGAAATAGGGCAAGGACAGACATAGGGAAGAGAAGAGCAATAAACAGGCCATATCTTGTAAACATGACAAGAGACCAAGCTATCTATGTGGGAAAAGACCAGAAATGTGCATGTTTGTTCAATGCAGCAGACTGGGGTTGAACAGGCTCACAAGCACCTTAGGCTCACAAGCACAACGATTTAGAAAGCTGAAGGGATTAAAACATGGCAAGCAACAGTTTCGGGGGTTGCTTGTTTGTTTTGTATCATCACTAAACCAGTTGTTTGGTTGGCACGTCTGTCTTTCCCGTACACATAGAGGTGCTGTTGCCCAGTATTCCCCAGCTGCAAGTTTTGAGACATATTACTACAATGGATATAGACACATGTCTACAGACATGGTATTTTTGTCACTTTTTTCTTTGGTCATCACATAAGAACATCTGCCTCACGTTGAATACTTGAGTGTGTTGAAGACAGGGCAAAACAACTTTTGCTATTTTATGTTAAAGGGAGTACCATCTCCTGAAAATACTGTATGTTGTCTGGAAGCTTTATGATGGAGTATTACTCAGTTCAGATGTCTGCATATATTTACATAAAATAAATATTTGTGGTCCCAAATTGAAGAGATTCTATGCAAATATAATGTTCCTTTTTAGGAACAGAGGGGAATTTTAGGAAATAACAAGGAACAGTGTTACAGTGTCACCTTCTATCATTGCTAAGAGTATTCTTTTCTAAAATATTTTAATCAGACTATTCAGCTAGATTGTGTAATTTTGTTTTGATCCAAATAGTTAACAGAAAGTTTAATAGCATTTATTTTATTTCCAGTTAATTGTCAGTCAACTCTGAAGCTCATTTGTATCAGCATGCAGATAAGGAAAAATCTTCTTTTAAGCATAATTTATTAAATGGCAATACTATTAGCATACAAATTGCGCTCAGAATAGGATAAACAGGTACAAAGATCATTAACATATAATACAGACAGTTGGATCTCAGATGGGACTCAGTGGGACCTTTTCAAAAATACCAGAGCTGTCATCAGCAGGTACAATTCATTCACTCAGTCAAACTTTACTCACATTTGCATCTGCATAAATCACTAGTAATTCTGAGTCACTTGAGAGCTGTGCTCATGTTTTTGCCCCTCACTTACTTTTGTACTTTTTAATTCAGCCTCTCTCATGCTTCTCAATCTTTGTAAAATTAGAAAAGTCAGTTATTGTCTCAATGTCTGCTAGCATGTCTGAAGAAATTTATAAACAATATATCTTTCCATAGCCTATGAAAGCAAGAGTGTTTTTGCTCTTGAGCAGTAAAGTGAGACTGAGAAGACATGGTTTCAAATAGGATTTCTCAGATAATAAAAATTACTTTGCCTCTGATTTCATCAGATCCAGCATACTCCCTTTTTATCTGCACAGTGCTATGATGATGACTTCAATAACATTATGAGGTGTCAGACACTTGATGTTAGAGGCAGACAGAAGAAAAGAAGAGTGAATCTTTACATTAAGTGTCAGGGTTACTTTATTTTGAAAGGAATTATTTTATGCCCTTGAAGAGATAGCTACCCTACTGGCAGTGCTGAAATCTGCAGAAGTAGGCTTGATTCACCCCCAGTTTTACACCATTGCAGCTCAACCGATTTTGATGGGGATTTCAAAGACATTTGCTGTATTAAATTAATGCAATTCACATCCATGAATTAAAATCACACCTCTCTCTAAAACAGATTGGCTAAGCAATACAGCACAAAAATTACCTCTGCTGCACTTTAAAATCTAATGAGTTGACACCTCTTTCCTTTCTCATATTTTATTTTTCTATCATCAGCCTTGTTAAATACATATTATTCTTTCTTGCTCTTAAGATCAAAGCAAATAGCCATCAACAATCTTTTGTTCACATGAGACAACACTTTCGGAGATGGTTTGTTTGGCCTGGTTAATTAAAAGCTGTACCTATCATCCCTGCTTGATTTCTCAAGTTCTTTACTTAAAAAGTATGTGTGACAATTTTAATGAGCTCTCACTTCTTCCCAGTCTCATGTCTTCTGCCGAAACATTGCAAACTCTTCTTTTTGAGCATTACGCAGTTTTGACTCCAGCAGATCTTGGGTAGGCTGTTTGTTTTCCCTTTCTGTGAATAATTCTTATCTTGTATACTAATGGAGGCACTCGGAGAGGACAAGGACATGGATCAATCCAATGGAATGAGTAGATAAAAAACAAACAGAACGACATCGTTTACACTATGCTTAAATAAACCGGGGAAAAACTTCTCACAAACTGTTGTGGGACTAAAGGTTTGCAGAGGCTCAAAGGGCTTTGGATTCCTCCCTGAAGACAGATTTCATCCTATTTAGAAAAGCCCTACCTCTAGGTCCAGACCCTGGGTTACAGGTCACTCGGTGCTGGGAAGGGACTGTGGTACTTGCTGCTGCATCCTTACCCTGCCCTCGCCCTCGGCCACGGGCATCCTGCAGATGGAAAATTGGCTAGACGTGTCTCTGAACTGGGCCTTAAGAGCTGTCTTACGTTCCTACCAACCATATGAAGTGAACGGCATCCAACATATCCATCTTTTTGGAGGGCAAGTTCCCAGGCTTGTTACATATGGAATGATATTTCTGGGTATTTCTAATTAGCCCTTGTGCGCAGGAACTTCATATGGATTTATATAAGTGGATTTTCATCTCTTCTTTTCCTCATAGCAACTTTGCTTAATTGAGCTATTTACCCACCTGCATAATTCAGGCAGGAACATAGGCATCAGCACTAGTCTGATAAGTATTTAAGCATTTTCTAAGTCAGAGATGCGAGTTTAGAGTTAGGCTTATGCTTAAGCAATCCCTTGCTGCAACAGGGCCTTATGAACAGCTGTGTCCCGAGCAGCCCATTTCATTTTTCCTTCTCCTCCTTCTTTCGCGGGAATGTATTTATCAGATCTGCTTCAGATCTTTTGCTTTTTGTCCCTCGACGGGCACTCATTTACTTATTGAGAGAAGTCCAGTTTTCCTGGCAGACAAAATATTCTACTTGAATTATATTGGACGAGTTAAATTTTTCTGTCTTGTCGCAGTACTTGGAATTACCTTGTCTTCTGATGCAAATGCTAAGAATTATTATCTGTAGCCTTCACGCAGTCTAAAATGTTGTGAAAAGTAACGGTTTTCAGCAAGCCCTTCAGCAGGTGAGACATGAGTTTCACAGCTTCTTTTCAAATCGTTTGTTAGAGCTTGATCAGAAGCCCATTCAAGGAAATATTCCCATTGCCTTCGGAATCACAGTTCCATTATTTGAAAGACAAATGGAAGAGGATAAAGTGCAGGCCCTCTGAACCCATCCACGGCGTAAAGTCGTGGCTCTGAGGAAGTTTATGGCAACTTTGTTGTTCATGGCAACTGGGTCGGTATTTCACATTGCTTTTTTTTCTTGCATTTGAAATGCATCATCTTGATTTTCTGCTGTGCTCTGCTTTCTCATCTCCTGACACAGACCTCAGTACAGCTGGAAATCACTCACTTTTTTTTTCTCTAATTCCCTTCCCTGCTAACTAATTACTCTGGAGTCCTTTGTGCTTTTACATAAATTCTGCCCGAGTATCTTATTTACTGCTAGCTCCCTAATTGTCTTTAGGTAGTGTGACCTCTGTTTCAAACAACTCTGAAGCTTTTATTCGCTCATGGTTTCTCTTGCTAAGCTCCGTTTTGATCCGTTCAAAGAGCCATTCCATCCTCAGCCTGCCCAGTTGCTGAAATGTTGTTTCGGAACAGTATTTCTTCACATCAAATGTTACCTTGTCAGCTCTTAAGTGGGTACAAAGCACTCTTAGTGGATAAACCAAGAAGCTGGGAATTCTTCAAGTCTCAATTCCTAATGAAGAATACAGGGGAAAAAATCTAAGCTAGATATGACTAAAGTTCAGCGAAAAAGCCCTAGCCAGAAATCCATAGGGGGCTAAGCACAGAGCCTGTGCATTCAAAGATTCTCTCCTTTATTATTCTGTATTTTTACAGACTGTTTTTGCTGTGTATTTACCTATGGTGGAAGCTTTTGGGGACTGGGACTGTCTTTTTTTTGCCTCATGCCCACTTTTGGATTCCAATTTGTGCCTAGAGCTTCTAGGTGCAACTGCAGTAAAAATAACAGGGCATTGATATTTGTTGGTGAGAAAGACACTACAGTGACTTGTTATGACTTATTACTCAGGTATCCAATTTACGAACATTTGCTGATTCACACTTGAATATCTTTTGATCCTGTTTGATGAAGCCACCGTATGTTAGCTAACCAGTCAATTGAATCAACTGCTTTATCCCCAGCAGTTTCTAAGAGGGTGTTTTCTTGTGGCTGGTGCAAACTGATGTGAAGAAATGCATCATTAATGCAAAGAACATTGCAGAGATAGAAGTGAAATACTTGCAAATGTTTCTTCATATTTAAACCTGCCTTTGAAATACTGTCATCAGGTGTGTCCCCATACTGAGAGGGAGAGGCACCCGTAGTCTCTCGTTTTGATGCACAGTGTCATGATGCCAGCAGAAAGGCTCAGTTCTTTCTTGTTTATTCATCCTTCCTTATCTGAAAAATGTCACTTAGTTGATACATCGTTATATTGAAGAATGTGCTTTGCTGCTTCATATTTTGCTCCTCTCCAGTTTAATATAGATATATGATGGATTATTAAACCCAAACTTATTTTCTCATCGTACTACAAATTGCATGCAAACAACTGCTGCAGTACCTGGTGATTATTGCCAAGGTAACAAAGATTTTTCATTCAAGCCTGAATCCTTTTGCCTCTCAGCTCCACACCCCAGGGAGAGAGTCCCTGGCACCACAGGGACATCTCAGCTTTTCTCATTCCTAAATCCACCCCAGCTCAGGAGCAGATCTTTTGGGAGGTTAAGGTCAGACAAGAGAGGGAGACACGAAACTGAGGGCATGTAAGCGAGAAGACCACCAGAAATCCAAGTCTAATGCTTCTCTCCGTCAGCTAAGAGGCTGGGAGCATGTAACAGAAGAACAAGGTTGGATGTGTGTTACACATCTAGTACAAGAGTATAAATACCAGAGTGGAATGCAGCAAGACACTATGATGTTTTTTGTGTCTTTAATGGCTATGATATTGCTACCAGCTTCAACTTCTGCCCTTGTTATTGTTCGTTTCCTTTAATAATTCATTACATCATCCAATCTTATGTTGTTAGTACTAAATATTAAATACCCAAGCTGTGATGCATGAATTAGATATTTTCTTTTTATGAAAGGATTCTTGTATTAGATTTAAATGCCAATTAAAAGAGGAATATAAAGAAATAATGCAGTGCTTCTGTGAGTGCTGGAATGAATGAAGCCTGGTTTCCTGTGGATTTGTGACTTACAGCTGGATTTTGCCAGATGTAAGACAGTGTGGCATTTGAGTGCAGCTCTTCCCCAGTTGGGTGCAGATTCTCTGATGCCTACTAAGAATTGTGCTCATGTAGTGGCTGTACTGGCAAGAGGGGCTGTACATAGAGACCCTGACCCCATTTTCATGAAACTTCCAGGAACTTCATGTCTTTCAGCCCACTATCCTTCTTCTAAACTCAGAAAAAATTGGTCAAGAACTTCAACATCTACAGGGTGCAACAGGTGGATGGAAGAACTGACCAAAATTAATAAAACATTACAGGATAATATTATTTTCTGTCCAAAAGTTCATCACTTACCTAATTCAGGTTTCATTTTGAAATTCTCTACCTTTGATAGATATGTGTACTGTATACTTGTGAAGAAAATCCCAAAACCCTGTATCTAAACGCAAAAAGGTGCTAGGCATGCAGTAAAAGCTTACCTAAGGAAAACATATGCCGAAGTCTTTACTGACTTACATCCTAAAGTATCTCATTGACATGAAGAAGCATATGAACAAGCTTAGAAATTAATTTTGTCCATAAAACCCAGCAGTGGTCCTGAAATTACTATTAAATGCAATTTACCCAATACTCTGCAAACTGGTGTAAACAACATCGTGACTGATAAGGTGATTTGAGGGCCCTATGAGACAGCAATGTATTTGATTTGGCTCCTTGGCTTGGGAGATGGCATTTCAGCATCTCAGCTAGTCTGCTAATATCTTTTAATAATCCTGACAAAATTGCACAGGCAACTGGGCTCAGACAAAACATTAGTGTGGCATAGGAGCATTGGGATCTGAAAAAAAAAGCCCCCCATGGTAAAATATAGCACAATTAGGTAACAAGTTGGGTCTTCCTTCTCTTGAGACTACAAATTTTGCTGCAAGAAAGTCATCTAGATAAGTTAATGGTCAACTCCAGTATGACAATATAGCATTCCTAATATAGAGATCAATAATAAGCAGAGGTGAAAATTGGCTTATACATATTCAGCTTGCTGTAGAAGAGAAAAAGTATAATGGAAGCATTTAAATATTAAAAGTAACATTGCATTTCTATTACAGTTCCTGTAACGGAAGTATTTTTTTCTTCTTTTTTGTTTGTTTATTTTTTTCCCCAGGGTCATCTTACTAGAGGATGGCAGCCTCAGGCTCTATAACATCACCAAATCAGATGCCGGGGTGTACACTTGTATAGCAACAAATCAGTTCGGAGTTGCCAGAAATTCAGGGAACCTGATTGTGAAAGGTACTTCATATTTTCTTTTGTGCTTTATGAATATTAGAAAGTATGTGCTTTTTTTCATTGGGATGCCCAAGTCTGTGCCAATCAGTGCTAGTATTGACAGGCTTTTACTTGCAGTTTAAAGCTGAAACTGAGCTCTCCACTGCCTGCAGCAAAGAAAACCTCATGACCGCACCACTCCAATGATCAATTTGTTTATCAGAGAGGTCTCCCAAGATATCCACAGAAACAGGTAGTAACATTAATAATGATATTTGCACTGCAGTACCATTTAGACGTCGCAGGTATGGGCTGCGCTGTTGCAGGCATCGGGCAGCCAGAGTTTGAAACGACACAGTGTGGAGGTTCAGTGTACCCCGTGCGGTGTGCTTGGGTGAGTTTATTCAGCTCATTTACAATTTATATCACATCTGAGACTGCGGAAGAGACTTTAAAGCTGGGGTGCCAAAAAGAAATATGGTGTTATGAAGTAAGCTGAAAATCAGGTGGGTTTATTTTCTTCAGCGTGGGGCAGATATATGTTGCATACGTTGCATTCCTGCAGATTCTGAAGCCACCCACTCCTTCTCTGCATCCCAGCTGCTGTGCGCTACTTTGGTAAATAACTCCAAAATAAATCAGAGCCGAGCAAAAACTCTTCCTTGTCCCTTCACAGGACTTTTGATTCTGAATATTAAAATGGCCATCTATCACAGCCCTCCCCAGTCTAATTGCTGCATTAATAATAAAACAAGGGATCCGTTAGGGTATCTTCTACGCTTTCAGACTAGTTTGTTCTCCTGGATATTAATACTAAGACACCTCATTTCACAGGACACCCCTTTGCCTGAAGCATTTGATTTTTTTGCTTGTGTTTTCTTACATTAGATTTTGGTTTAATTAAACCATTTCAACCATTAACTAAGGTTAATGTAACTAAACAGATCTTTTTCTGAAGGGAGAATGAGGAACATACTCCTCTCACATTACCATTATTTTCTTCTTCATAATGTACATGAGATAAAATTTTAATTCTCTCCCTAAAAAGAAAGTGACTTGCCTCTTTGTGAGTCATCACTATGAACTTGTCCCATCAGGATTTTTATAAGTAGCCAAATCCTATGTCCTCTAAGACAAAATGACTGATGGGATCTGATGAGATGTGCCATAATGCAACTACCTAGTTATGCAGGATGTTTCCCAAACTTTGTATGGATGGCAGCAAGGACTGGCCTGACTGCATAACACTTCCAGCTCCAATGCAAGTCATGCTTTCTTCTTCTGTCTTTCCTTTTTTTCCCCTCCTTGTTTTTGATTAAGGCACTAAGTGCAGGTAATTGTCTACCAGTCACATTTTGTAGCACTTGCATATAAAACAGAAATAACCTTTAGGACTGGAAAGCCAGGTTTCCTTCTTCTGTCCTTCCCCCCCTCTATCTTCACTGCGTGCCCTCACTGGGGGGGACCGAGTTTCCCCCAGGCTGCTGCTTTCTTTGCTCTCAGCTCTTCTCCAGCTGGAGTGGACTTGTACAAAGTCATGGATGAGAGAAGTGGGAGACACAGGGTTCACAGCCCTTGACTGGGAAGAACTTGACCCTAGGTCTCCTGTGCTCTGGATGAGCGCTGTACCCATGAGACCCCAACCATTAGTGCACAAGGTGGACAGCCCCCGGATCGCTGTCGCTTTGAGCGGTGTGCCACTTGCCCAGGAAGGTGTGAACTCACAGAAAAGGACCTTTTGTGCAAGATCCCACTTGGGTGACAGTCTTTACTTGCTGTTACTGAAGCGGCAGCAGGCACAGGCAGTGTTCGTGGCTCTGCTCAGCTTCTCCTGTTGGTCTAGGCAATTTATTGAGCAGTCTGTGTTGCTTTTGGATGGGGGTCTAAGTCCTCCCACTGAAAACACTGGCAACTTCAACACCTAATTCAGCTTTTCAGACCATCTTGGTGAGGCCAGGAGTTTTATTTGTAGATGTTGCGATGCTTTAGTTGGAGGTGTATAAATAACTTCCCTAACAGCCATCCTGTGATTATCAGTTTAAACATCCAGAAAATGATGTTATGGGCTAGGAGACACATCTGCTGTAATTCTCCTTCCCTCCAAAGCTGCAGCTTTATCTGCGCTGGGGCTGAGCTTCTGGTGTAAGCACGCACTCTGGTTCTGGTCCCAATCCAGTGATGCTCTGCAGGGAGGTGTCTTCCCTGCAGTATTTTTCACCCTTCTTTGAAAGAGAGTTAAATACATTGTGGAACACATTAAAGTACATTATGTTCAAAGCAGTCCTTTGCTTCAAGTTTTTGTTGTGCTGGTGGATGGTCTATCTCCATTAGTAAAAAGAATTTGTACAAACTTATCGCTCAGGTGGACTAGTCCAGAGCTGGAGGACATGAAAGGAGGTATTGGCAGCATAGGAGATTGCTATGCTCTGATCTTTGATCACTGACAGAAAAAAAAAAAGGAGGAAAACTGAGGCAAACTTAGTATGTTTTTTTCTCTTTCCTCCCACACAATCTTTTCAATACAGACGTTTTCTTATAAAAGTATTTGTATTTGTTGATTTTAAATGAGAACAGGTTAAGAAGTGGAACTTCTGAGATTATAGTAAGCATGTTAATCAGTTTTGCAAAACAGTTAACAATAGTAATGTCTGTAGCTACAAGAACAGCACATTATTAAATGTAATTTGTAACTCTCTTTTTTCTTAATATTCTTGTTTTCAATGACTTCAGAAGGGTTACTGTAGCCTGCAGGCATGACCTCCTCCCTAACCTACTGCATCTGGCAAAAATCTTTTTCATACTCATATTATGAAAGAGTAATTAGCATTGATGCAGTGCAACGTGTAATCTGAGACAATGTTACAGCACAGCTAGCAATGAATAAACCAAGAAATTTAGGGTTTAGGCAGCTCTGACTTCATTAAGGTAATATACCATTTCACATATCACATACATACATCCTAATAGAGCAATACGGGAAAATCACATTAAAACATGAAAAAAATATTTTGTTTGGCATTTATGAAGTTTATTAAAACACTGAGTAACAACATGGTATAAAAATGATCTTGTTTGCAGGGAACATTTGTTTTTGTTTCCCCTCTGGAGAAGTTTTGGCTGTTCAATTATAGGCCTCATTGCTTCAGCATTATTTTCAACTGAAATGTCAGAACTTGGAAAAGCATATCTAATGTGCAAATTAAGTTTATTGCTGCTCATTGAGTTGTTTATTCTTAGTGTGAGAAGTCTTTATTATACCTCCAGCACTCACAACATCTTATCTATTTTCTCCTCTGGAATGGGATTTGCCATATAACGCATGTCTGCAGTTGCTAAGCAAGATAGATAGATAATGTAGAACCAAGAGCTTTTAAGAAGCTTTTAAAAGTATTTGAGGTGGAAGTCTTAAAGACAACCCCATAAAAGAAGCAGAAAATATCACACAAGTGAACCACTTTACATCAGTGGTATCACTGAATATGAGCAGGCTAGAACAAGAGATACAAGAGGATGATAACACCATAATAAAATGGATATTTTTGCTAACACTACTAAAAAACCACAGCTTACACACAAACCCAGTGTAATTCACAAAAGGACAGTTTTCAATATTTATTTGGTGGAGGCAAATAAGTTCATGCCAATAAGAAAGTAGACGACTTATAATACTAACAGCATATAGCTATTGGGATTTGTTGTGTTATATGAAGAAACCTTTACATTCTCATATTCCAAAATACTGGTTCACTAAAGGGTTCCATGGAATGCATTTTTTTCAAATATTCATCTTTTCCCCAAGGAGGCATGCCATAGGTTTTAAGAGATAAATGATCTCTGGAATTTTTATTCCTTCTAATAACATTCTATAACAGGATTGCAGATGTCTTATTTCTGATCTCTTTGAATGTGTGATCAAATAATGACACAAGAATTACATGACAGACCTAACGAGGCAACCATAATATTATTGGAACCTTCTGACGAAGAAAAGTTTCAAAAAATTCCCAGTCAGTTTCATTACAACCAGCTGGAGCTAATGGCCCCTTCCTGTACAATGGACAACTGGCTTTGATGGACGCTTAAAGATTTTACAAAAAACAGGACATCATTTTCTATTTGTATTCTATGGGTTGAATCTGATTACAAATTCTATGCAATCCTGTTTGTATCATTCTTGCTTAGTTTTACTTCGACCTTTCATAGAAATAAATTGATTTTATTTATAGTATTTTACTTATTTATAGAATGCTGTAATGGTACACAGTGCATTGTAGAAGTGTCAAAATGCACCGATCCTGGTGACCAACCATCCAACACAGAGAAGCAGGAGTTACAAAATGAGGTGGCATTAAGTCTTGTGGCAGTAGAGGTGACGTGGGTCTTGTGAAGGGTAGATATTTTAACGAGAACTTTGAAGGACAGGGAGTACTTGACACATGGAGAATTCAGTAGTGGTGCAAAATTTTATTAATGCTGAATGAACTAAAGCAGAAAAGGTGAATTTCTTCCCTGATATAAGTGCCTTGATTTGGAGATTTAGCAGAATACCCAATTCAAAGGGTATCTTCAGGCTGTCATCAAAGCACTGCAAAAAGGATACATCCAAATCAGCTTTAAGCAAGACAGATAAAAAGCCAGCAGCAGTTTATATCTGGCGCAAGAAGCTCATCTTAGGGTTTGGGGACTATCCGAGAGGCCTGGGAAGCTGGACGCTGTAACCACTGTTTACTCATACCCAGATATTGAGCTTACCAACGGAAGGTTCAGGAAACATGCTGTTGCCCATCTAATTGATTGACCTTGTAAACGAGCCTTGCTGGGGCCAGCCCTCGCCATTCCCAGGGGCAGTTACACCGTACAGCAGACAGGAGCTGTGGAGGTGACCCTTAGCAGCAATTTCAGAGGAGCCAGTTCTCACCTCCTGGTTCTCCCAGCTCTCCCGCACAGGTCAGACCCAGGGGCTACATGAGGTGAGGGACAGCCCAGGCTGACTTGTCAGCCCCTTCAACACCCTCTTGTAAACCAGGCATAACCTTTTGCATCATTTATGAGAGAATATGTGTGGAGACATCTCTCTTGCATAGCTAAAGACGGAGCAGACAAAACCCAAGTGGACTCTGGAAGAAAGCGTACCATAAACGTTCAGAGCAATGTAGAATTTCCACTTTGAGGTCGATTGTGGTGTTCAGGGGAAGACTTTTCTTCTTCGATGCCATGTTTCATTGGCTTTAAAAGCTCAGTGTAGAGATGCACACGGTTTATGTAGAGATGCGTAAGTTTAAGGAAGGAGAGAATCTTACAGGATGGCTTTGAAGGAAGAGATGACGAGTTTGAAGGACCATATCAGGCCAGCAGATCATGCCTCTCCACCTGCTAGTGGCAAAGACAAGTTCCAGCTATCATGAAAGTAACTTTCTGATTTTTAACGTATACCAGGGTATTATTTCTTTTTCCTTCTTTTAACATATACAGCATTATTGCAAGTAATAGAATTTCTCTCCTCAAAGTGTTATTCACGCAGTTCTTTTTCAGCTGTGAGAATAAGAAGTACAGGAGAAAAAGCAAGGAAAGAAAACTTTGTGGAGGTTCTCTGTAGTTCCCAGATACTTTTCAACGTTATTCTATAAAAGTTACCTGTACTTCACAATGGAATTACTTCATCTGAGATTTATGGAGCCAAGTTCTTTGCCAGCGTGTGCTGAAATCAGTGGAGTTGTGCCAACAAAGAATATGGTCCTTGAATCATCTGGAATTTATTGCATCTGACACACTGCTTCCAGGGAGAGGAAGAGATTTCTCTAACCTAATGATCGAGTATCTTCAAGACAGTCATCTGAGGCCTTCACATTTCTGCAGTCCTTGACTTCAGACAAACTGATGGAGCTGCCACAATGATAGTTTTACGTGGTTGTGAAGAGCAATCAGAGTACGCAGAGAAATCTGCGAAAGCGGGTTCCAAGTCTGAGCTCTAACTCAGGATGAGAACCTCTGACACTCTCTTAATGATACCAGAAAAAAAAACACCTAATTTGTCTATAATAATAAAAATCAGACAAGTTCTTTCTTTGTTTTCCTTGGAAAACATTACCTGATGCCTGCAGCAGGTATATCACTGAAACTAGTGAAATCCAGTTTTATTTTAAAAGGTTAGCAGAAAATGCAACAGTCTACCTTGTTTCTACTTGACGACTGCCATAACAGTCACTCACCCAGCGCAGCTCAGATGCTGGGAAGAAGCCCTTCAAGTTTCAGCCCGTATTGCCTGTCTGTATCCATATTAATGGATATTAATCTGTTACTGCAATGATGGTGACAGTCTGAAATGTGTTTGAAGGTAAGGGGTTGGATGCCCTACCATGCATCAACCCTTTGGAACCAAGGCCTTGGTAAAACCAAAATCCTGAATTTTCAAGCACATTTCTAACACATAGGGTTAAGCCGGAGTGAGCGCTGAACCGATACAGCTCATGCAAATTTTCTTCTCCTCCTCTCACATTATTTTCAGAACGTATTAATATTGTTGAATAGATTCTGCTTTCATTTTATTCACGTGCCTCTAAATTCTCACCATTTTAAACACTTTCATGCACAAAAGCTTTATTCAAGGGAATCGCTTACAACAAAGTGGTTGTTCTCTCTAATCTATCTGCCAGTCATATCAACAAAAGTGAAGCCGTATAAACCTGTTTCTTTCCCCTTCAGCGAGCTACTACTTCCCTTAATAAAAGCTGCAAGTTTGTTTCTCAGTGTAAGGGGTGTCGTGGTTTAACCCCAGCCGCCCACTGAGCACCACGCAGCCGCTCGCTCACCCCCCCCTGCCGGGTGGGATGGGGGAGAGAATCAGAAGTGTAAAAGTGAGAAAACCCGTGGGTTGAGATAAAGACAGTTTAACAGGTAAAGCAAAAGCCGCGCACGCAAGCAAAGCAAAACAAGGAATTCATTCACTACTTCCCACCGGCAGGCAGGGGTTCAGCCATCGCCAGGAAAGCAGGGCTCCATCACGCGTAACGGTGACTTGGGAAGACAAACGCCATCACTCCGAACGCCCCCCCCTCCTTCTTCTTCACCCAGCCTTATATGCTGAGCATGACGTCATATGGTATGGAATAGCCTATTGGCCAGCTGGGCCAGCCGTCCTGGCCGCGCTCCCTCCCAGCCCCCTGCACATCTGGCAGGGCATGGGAAGATGAAAAGTCCTTGACTAGTGTAAACAATACCTAGCAACAACCAAAACATCAGTGTGTCATCAACATTATTCTCACACTACATCCAAAACACAGCACTATACCAGTTAATAGGAAGAAAATCAACTCCATCCCAGCCAAAACCAGGACAAGGGGTTAAAAAAGATTACATAAATAGTTTTTCTGTCTATGAAGATATCTTCTTTGAAGCTGTAACATAAGCAACACTGTGCAGTAAACTACCGCTAACATTAATGTAGATTAAGGATCTCAATGTATAAAGTAAGCGGAGATGAACAGCAATTTTGCTCTTGCTGCAGTTTCCTATAAGGAGAGATTTTCAAGTTTGAAGAACTGTAGGCATATTTTTAACAGTCTTAATAATGAATTCTGCTCTTTTTGAGCTGAAATCATATCTATTGACTATGGGCTTTACAAAGTAACATATGACTAATTTAGCATGTTGCCTCTGACATCTGCTCGCTCTCAGAGGCACACAGCGAGCTCGTTGTATCGATACTGCAAAAGTAATAGGCTACACACGGGTAAGAGTGTTCTGAAATCATCACCGTATTAGAGATAATTTTCTTTATTATGGAACATTTGGGCCAATTTTAAATCATTTCACAAATGGTACAAAACTCATTCAAGATCTGCTATTTTTATAAGCAGTTAATAAAAAGGAATTTTTTTTTCTCTGCAGAAAGGACTGTAATTACTATTCCACCTTCTAATATGGATGTAACTGTTGGAGAAAGCATAGTTCTTCCATGCCAGGTGTCTCACGACCCCTCCATTCATGTGGTCTTCACGTGGTCATTCAATGGCAATACAATTGATTTTAATAGAAGAATACATCATTTTGAAAGAATTGGAGGGGTAAGTTTTTTAAACTCCTTAGTGTTTAATGAAACTATTTGCCACAGTCTTTAGACGACACAAATATTTATCATAATTCTTCCATCGCTATTTATATGCATGGCAAATCACTGTTTCTTTACAAGGGCTGCAGCCATTTATTTTTCTTTCTTAAATTTCATAAAGGCGCTTGAGTTATTTGTGAAGCCATAATAAAAACGTCCACATGAAAGAAACTGATGATAGCTATGAATATTTTAATTTAAAAGCTGAATTTTTTATTAATATTGAGCAATTTATAAAAATGTCCAGTATGGAAAGCATGTTGTGAGTGATTAGTTTACTTTCTTTGTATTTCCAGGAATCTGTTGGGGATTTGATGATAAGAAATATTCAGCTACACCATTCTGGGAAGTATGTCTGCATGGTACAAACAACTTTAGACAGTCAATCTGCAACAGTAGATATAATTGTAAGAGGTATGTCTGTTAAATGTAGACACATATACCTTCTGGAGGAATTAGAAATTCTTAACATCTGCTGTTGTGTAAATGGTTCCTAGGATATCAATTCAGCACTTCAATAGTGAAATGTTATATATCTTGTACCCTTGGCCCTAAAATTGGCTTGCGATTCTGGCCAGCGTGCTCCTGCTGTGCAGCTAAGCCAGGGAGATCTGTGCAATTCTGCCATGGCCTCTTTGGAAGGTAGACTTTTCTGGCCACACAGGTCAATATGGGAGGGCATAGGGAAGTCCTCTACTTTCAGCAGACTGCTGTGACCTGCTCCTTGCTGGACATCTCTGGGTCATTGCGCAGGCTGGAAAAAAAACAAGGGTCCTGGTTCCTTTCCGCTATTTGGACATAATATGAAAAATTGTTTTCTATGGTCAACTAACTAACCTTTTTACTGCCAGCAGCAAGAGAAGTGCTGTGATGGGAGCAGACCATCTAAACCCTAACAGAATTCAGAAATCTGTGTAATGCATCATCTTGCATTCTTTCTAAACCTCAGTTGTGATTAAATTCAACAGGAATTCTGAAAATGTTGGGTAGTTCAACAAAAGACACATTGGGTAACATTCTTTGTCAGACAAAATAAAAATCATTCCCTTGTTTGTAGTTTTCATATTAGTAACATAACAACATTCATTTTCCTTACTCAAACCCCCTCATTAATTAGAAAAATGTAATACAGGCATGAAGCCACCATTTAGAGATTGTGCTGCTTTTACGAAACTGCAGCTTCATGAATAATTCCACTGACTTGAGAAAGTAAGAGTTGCCCAACCCAACCCAGCAATGAATCTTCTCTTCCTAATACCTTCGTCTTAAAACGCTAATCATATTAGGCCCCCCAGGTCCACCAGAAGATGTTAAAGTTGAACATATTTCTAGCACTACTGCTGTGTTATCCTGGAAGTCTGGAATAGATAATAATAGTCCGGTCCAGATCTACAGTGTTCAGACGAGAACTCCTTTCTCAGTTGGATGGCAAGCAGTTTCAACAGGTGAGCAATTTGAGAGTTGCCTTGTATTTTTTGCATATACCATTAATTACTCCGAAAATACATTGTCATTGACATGTTTATTTTGCATTTAGTTCCTGAAGTCATTAATGGTAGGACTCACAAGGCAACAGTGGTTGACTTAAGCCCTTGGGTTGAGTATGAGTTTCGTGTGGTTGCCAGCAATAGTGTTGGAATTGGGGAGCCAAGCAGACCATCAGCTCTACTGAAAACTAAAGCAGCAGGTAAGTCCCTAGTTCCTGTCATTTTTTTTCCACACAGACACGTTGCCAGCTCCAAAATGTGAGAATTTCACTGCAGCAGGGCCACTCACTCCTGCAGGGTTACTTACATATCTGTTTGGCATTTTAGTCTGTGGCTGCTATGGCTGTCATGAAACAGCAGACCTGCACTACCGATGCAAGGGATGCTTGGACATGATTGAGGTACCACACGCTTTGCTCTCTGGTTTGGAGATCACTTGGGCCAGCAATAAAGGCTGGAGCTGGCTCATGCTTCCTCCCTTTCATAGGTCCCAAAATATATCTAATCCCCATGCCTGAACACAAACTTTCATTCAAGCAATTGGGGAGCAACATTTGTTTTCTTCCAATTGTAACCGCGTTTATACCCTGCTCAGGGACTTGCATAGAAAATGATAAAGCCAGCTCTCTGGCATATCCTCGCACAAGCATGTAATGCCTTTGCTGCAGAGTGTGTTTGATATCTGAGCATCAGTGGGGACAGGATATTGGCTTTAACTGGAGGAAATAAATTACAGCATCCAAAGCCCAGTGAAACTAATAGCTTCCACAGACTCCAGGACAGGATCCTTACTATCTGTCTGTCTAACCTTTACACATTTATCTTCTGGGACTTGGAACCTCATAAGAAGACTCATTCTTGGATGACCGACACTGTCAGTCCTTTGACCTACTCAGTTTGGCACAATTTATTTGAAGCCCGAACCTTTGGTTTGTTTTATGTTTCTCCCAGCCCCCTGCTTATCAACTCTCTCCCACCTATAAAATCAGTATTTATAGGACGGAAAGTAGTAAAATGGAAGCAGCTTTTACAATCCACTTTCTTTTCTCTGTTTATCTCATTTGCCAAGCTCTGAAGTCTGGCAAGCTGCATTACAAGACAGAACTCAAAATACAGTATTGTGCATTATACAGCAGAAAATACATATATCCTTAGAAATGGGGATTCATTTGTTTCTCAGAATACCTACAATATTTGTCCCAAGGCAGAATTACTTCAAAATGTATTAAATCTGTTGATTTAAATTTAATAAGTTCTTTTTCCTACTGTTGAAGCAAAAGCTTATGCTGAGTACTGATGCCAGAAAAAACTATTTGATCATTAGAACACCAATTTTGATAGATTTTGTCAGCTTTCCAGGTACAGAGAGACATTAAATGAGTAAAGCAGATTGTAGGCTGCTCCCAAGCAAAGGGAAGAGCCTGAGAGCCTCCAGCCTGGAAAGATGCACTGATCCTGCTGGGCTTACGTGTCTGGGGGATGCATGCCCAAGTGGTACATGACCCCGTCCTCCAGCAGGAGAACCACAGGAAACTTCCACATGCAAGGAGTAAAGAGCAATGTGAAAAAGGAAGTCTAAAGAAAAGCTGGAGACAGGAAGAGGCCAGATTTTCTAAATTTCCCAGCAGAGTATCATAGATATATGTTCTCCATTACATGATTGATCATGAAGTCAAAATTAGTCTTGAGAAGGTCTTTCTTGCTGTTGCCACCGTGGGGCTTTGTAAAGTGTGATATTCAAAACCACCTATACTGTCAGTAAAAGCTTTCATCTTTTAAAGGGTTTTTTTTTATTAGAGGGATTCACAAGGCTAGGGCTAGAATGAGAAAGAAACAAATTAATATTATTTATCATGGCAATAGCACAAGCAACATTATTTCCTTACAGTGTAGCACTGGCTGAAGCTTAACAGGAGGAATAGAAAGACTCACTTCAGGTTTTAGTTGCTTAACCCCTTCGCTGCTGTAAATCATTCTGTCTCAAAACATTGCTGTGCAGTGGGAGAAGTAACAGCCCATCTTTATTTTTTTTATCAGAATAGGAAACTGAAAACAGTATGACAGTGTGGACAGCAAAAGGCTGGCCATGAAAGGGTGACTTTGAACTGTGCTGTTATAATAGCTATTTTGCCAGCTGAAATCTGAGCATTAGTAGATTTGTGGATGCAAATGAGCCAATGTTCATTTCATCAAAATGGAACTGAGAATTAATTGAGCCTCTGTTAGTGCACTCAGCTGTAAATTTTCATCTGTTTCTCAACTATGACCCAGTTGAGGCTCTGCTGAACAGTAGTACAAATTTTTTCCCCATGCAAATGTGGTAAGTACTGAACACATTTAACACATGAACTAATTGGGCATCAACTGGTTCATGAAACAGTGAAACACTAGGCTTGAAAGTCTGTTTTGTCATATTTTCCTTTAATGCAGTTCTTTTCAGTCTTACATTATTTGCCTCTGATGTGCACAAAGACATTGATTGTGAGTGACAAAATTGAATACCTATGCTAAACTCTCCAAAAAAGCCTGTGCGTTTGCACTTGCACTCACTTTTATGACTGCACAACAAAATTATTGTGAAACTTCTACATTTCTAGAGAGGATGAAATCAGATAAAGATTTATATGTGGACTTGAATCTAGTGATAGTGGGTTCACATAAATTTCTGTGAACTTAAAGGGCTATTGCATTTATTGCCTCTACTAGAGCTGGGCTAACGCTGGGTGGAAGACATGGGGAAGGGCAGGCGGATGTGGCAAAACTTGCCAAAATCTCAAAAAAAGCTTCTGAGATATAATTGTTCCACCTATTTCTGACCCTGTCCTCAGCCCTGTCTCAATACATCCAATTTTCAGACAGTGAGAGCTGAATGAAGGGAACGACAAAACAGTCTTGAAATTTCTAAAAATAGTACCAAGGGTTTGGAGATAGCAAACAGTACAAATGCCTTCATATAGGGGTTTCTGTCTCAGTCAGTTCCAGAGTTCTCCTCTTTCTTATACTTCTCCAGCAGCTGAAAAGGAACAGGATATCATCCTTGCAAGTAGATCTATAGCAAACTATACAATAAGAACAAGGCTGGTCTGTCTAAATTCCATCCATTACCTCACAAACCAGATCCCCAAAACTGTCAATATTTATGGGCTAATGGGGCGGACATGTTTATGGAAATATAGAGCAAGAGGCAAGAAATGCCGATATTTTTCTTGCCTCTCCACTGGGAGCCATTTGAGTGATGAGAAGCCCCTTCAGCCCACAACACCAGCACATTGCTTGACCTCAACCCTGCGCCATACACCTGGAGCAACGCTGGGGAAATCAAGCTCTAATCAACGAACTTTTGGACACTTACAGTGTTGGGAGAAGGAGGAAGCAAATTAAGAGTTTTGAATTTTCTAAGAAAAGCATACAGCCAATTAAAAAAATTAATATATTGCTCCAACAACGTGTTTACAGAACAAATGCATAATTAGTAAATCAGTAGTGTTGCAGCTACAGTCTGAATGGAACATCATTTTGCCAATTAGTTGATGAGGCATAATAATGTCAGATACTTGATGCTACTAGCTTCTTTAATTAATTTTTTGAACCAGGGTACTCATGTATCAAATACATCTGTGGCTTCAGCCTTATAAACTTGAAAATGTGTAAACATAATTTCAGTTCATTTAAAATGTACTGTTGTGTAATATAGTCCCTGTTCTACGTGTTGAAAGGCAGAATAGCTGCATGCGAGCTAGGAAAAGCTCTAATCATCCAGTTGACAAGACCCCTGGCCATAGCACTGGGTAGTTGCAAGCACCAACGTCTTTTCTTCTCCAGTTCCTGTCGTGGCACCAACGAACATCAGCGGAGGAGGAGGGAGCCGTTCTGAGCTGGTCATCACATGGGAGGTAATTGTTAGCGCAATTAACCTAAGCTGTCTAATGGGGAAGAGTCCATGGGTGAAATCACAGCCCTGCTGAAATCCAAAGGCTTTTGGTCATTGGCTTCGGCTGAGCCTGGATTTCATCCTGCATCTGGAGAGAAAACAGCCTGTAAGATCTACAGCAAGTTTTCTGTGTTATAGCGAACAATTTATAAAAATAAACAGTTTAAGAGGCATGTTATAAAGATGTTTAGAAGTCTGTATAACCCTCTTATCTCCATTGTACAGGAGGTGCTTAACACACTAATCTGCTTGGCCATTTTCTGCATTAACATTTCTCATACTTTTGTTTACATGTTTTTCATTCTGGAACACCATGCTGACAAGACATATCCTATTATGCGTTAAAGGAGATGAGCCCTTTAATTCTCCAGCACTCCAGCGAGAGGAGAGAATATACATTTTCAGAACAGTTAATACCATACTACAGGTTGCAGTGGGTGAGTGCAGGTCATTTCAGAGTCGGAAAGTAAGCGTCATGGGAAGGAGCCCCCACCTCCAGCCACCCGGCAGCCTCCCCGCGGGCACCATGATGAAGGCAGGCGGCATCTCTCAAAGCCCGTGCGGTGATGGGGCAGGTGCTTGGTCAGGGCTCCAGCCCCTATGGAAAAACTCCCCAAAACACAACTCCCACCCTCTGGGTTTTTCATTGCCGCTGAAAAATACATATGAAGTTAATGTGACTCACCTAGTTAAATCTCTTCCCTGGCTTTGAGGACATCTGACTGAAGTAGGAGGTACCCCATGCCATCAGCAGCACCCAGGCTGGCGGGCAAGGGCCAGGCAGCCTTCCCTCAGAGACAGCCCCTGTCTCAGAAGCTGCCCAAGATGACCTCTGTTTAGTTCCTAATTTGGGATGGGGCCTCCAAAAACACAGCGCTCCCTTTGTAAGTCCTGGAAAACATTTCTTCATGGGAAAAAAAAAAGCCTTCTAGTTCAGCTTAAGCAAGGAAAGCAGTCTGCTCCCTCCCTTGACTTCATTCTTCTTCCAAAGAAATAACCAAGCTCATGTACACAGTTTGAAGGAAAGCGAAAGGAATTAAATTAAACTAAAAGTGATGTTATTCATCAGCTGAGTTATCTGTGTTCTCCTGTATGCTAAAAAACTGCCCTTTAACCAGACTTTTGAGGGGGGAAGGGAACTGACAGAAAAAAAAACGAGGTCAAAATTTTAAAATCCCCACTAGATAAATAATATTGCCAATGCTTTCCCCTCTCCACGCTCCAAACAGAGTGAAACTTCACTTTTACTGAACTAAATTTTCCTCCATATGCATCTTCCACTGTTTTGTTTCATTTTCTCCTCTACTGATCTAGTCTTTGGGAGCAGCAGAACATGAAAATTGAAAACAACCTGAGACATCTCAATCAAATTATCCCGTTGGACTCCATAGTGTGTCCTGAAAAATAGTCAGAAGAAATACTAATTATGCCAAGCTAACAACACTGAACATGACTCTCCAGCTTTCTGTGATGAACTCACTAAACATCTTGATTAAATCTGAGGTCACAGAAGCCTCAAAAACAAATTAAATGCTCTAGAAAGGAGCTTGAACTCTTACAAATCCCCAGTGCACCATCATCACTCACACTTAACTCTCTCAGGACTGGAAAAGAGCTAGAAGGGAGCATATTGGGGAATTAATATTTGTAAAACTCTTAAGGAAAGACACATTTGTTATATATGCCAGGCCAGGGTTATTATTAGAATTAGAAGGAATTTACGAAGAAAAAAATAAAATAAGTGCCCTGAAATCTGATTTTTTTTTTCTCCCATCTTCTCACACCGTTGGTGCTCCCAGTAGTTTCTCCACAGGAGAAGAGCTTGGAGCCTGGAACGATCACAGGGGCTGCCGTTCTGCCCCTATGTTTTTCTCTCTCTTTTTGCACCATTTTTCATGTCTGCTTTTCTGTGCACCTTACTTTGATGCAAGCATCTAAAATAAATGAAGTTTTGCTAAGAAATGCTTCCTTCCTCCATGTACTACTGATCTTTTCTTGTTTCATAAATGTCCTCTTGCTTTGAGAAGCCAATGCAGAAGTATTTTTACCGCAAGAAAACAAAAAAGTTCATGCTGGATACAGTGTTGATGTAATTGCCCGTTCAATATGAGTCATTAAAACATATCTTGACATGAGATTTTGTTAATAGAAACATTAATTTGCCATGTTGACTTGCAATAACATTTCTGTTCTAAACAAACTTAAGTAAGAATATGTTCATGCACGTGAGACTTTCACCTGTGCTAAAAAAATCTGTGAGTACTGTACTCGTATGCAGGCAGTTATACAGCTGACACACACTTCTGTGTATACATTTGCTCCTTTCCCAACTCTTTTTTTTCTTTAAAAATCATTTATTTAAAATTAACATTCCTATACCCCTTGGGGAAAAAAAATCAGCTGCAACCTGTACTGAGTGAAATGCTTTTAATTTTGAAAACTTCATGCCTGAAAGAGAATAACTTTAATGGAGCTGATCAGATCTTTTGTTTCTAAATTGATTGCCTCAATAGATTTATTATTTTGATTTTTATTTCAATATTACATTGACTGATGGAGCAAACATTATTATCTTCTCTAAGGCACAGTCAACTAAATCAATACCACTAAAATATACTCAGAGAATGAAGATTCAATTAAAACAGTGTGTACTTGCAAATGCTTATTGACTGACTGCCTTGTCACTACAGCCAGTTCTAGAAGAACTACAAAATGGGGAAGGTTTTGGCTACATCATTATGTTTCGTCCTCTTGGCTCAACAACCTGGACAAAAGCAGTGGTGGCTTCAGTAGAAGCAAACAAATACGTGTATAGGAATGAAAGCATTACACCTCTCTCTCCTTTTGAAGTGAAAGTTGGTGTCTACAACAACGAAGGAGAAGGGACCCTGAGCTCCATATCCATTGTCTACTCAGGAGAAGACGGTAACGCGTGTTACTCTTATTAGTAATGGTTCTGTAACATCAATAGGTCCCAGACATGATCAGGCAGATCTCCACAGGGATATTAGGGAGCCTGCTCAAAGCTGCTCATTGAAGATTGACAAGAGACACGAGGCAGAAAATGGGAAATAGAAGTAAACAAAAGCAAGGGGCAGATTTTCAGAATCGCTTTAAGTAGACAGCATGTTTCAACCTCTTTGTCCCCAAGGAGCTCCCGCTGAGTGGGCTGGGAAAATCAGGAGATACTCAAAAGTGTAGCTCTCAGAGGGTCTAGATTTCAGACCACTCAGTGCAGCTGATCTCCTCTGAAAATCTGTCCCAGTTTATGGGTAATGACCAGTTTTGAACAATTACGGTTTTGCTGATGTTCCAGAATAAACAGGCAGCAAAGCTAGGGATTCACACCAGTTTTCCTGAGCCTCTGCCTGCTGGTCCCCCACAAAATCTCTTCCTCTTTTCTTGAATCTCCCTTGGTTTTGACTAACACAAGTGTTCCACCAGCTGTGTTTTCTCCCATCACCCAGAGCCGCAGATAGCACCAGCGGGGGCTTCGGCGCTGAGCGTGTCGGCGGCAGAGGTGGAGGTCTCCTGGCAGCCCATCGCGTGGAACAGGCACACGGGCAGGGTGCTGGGCTACGAGGTGAGGAGGCTGGTGCTGGTGTCTGACACCTTACAGATGTCCCTTTCCCAGCCACATTTGTATTCTGGTTCCTCCTCCTTTTTCTTCCAAGTTAACAGCAATGGAGCTCTTCACCCGGCTCTCATTAGCAACATTTCACCTGAGATAATCACAAGCTTTTACAGACCAGGACTGCAGCTCTGTCCCACACTTTTTGTAATGTAAATTAAAACCTCACGATTAATCATTTGTGATGGCTACTATAAAAGGACTCCACAAAACAAAGCTGATCCTCCTCTTCTTACACAGCCGTAACGCTATCCGAGCACGATGGGGTACTTGATAGTTTGAGGGCGTGCACATGACCCATAGCATTGCTTACAGAAGAAACCAGGATAAATGCACTTCATTGCTATCCAAAGCTTGTGCTGCAGCGTATTTGAAAGGCTTTTGGCTTCGCACTCCTATTCGTAGTGAGCACGAGCACCTGCTCGTTTACCAATAACTGGCAGGTCTTTTGCCCTGTGCACTGGGGTGCATTGCTGGTCTCACGGCATCAAGTCCAGGGTCAGATCCAGGGAGAGACGTTCCAGGATCTGAGCAGGGGGAGCTGCATGGATGCTGCCATACCCCGGTGGCACTCAGCCAGCTGTGCCGCTTCTGGCTTCGCTCTGGTCTCCAGCACCCGGTGCGAGCAGAAACCCAGTGACAGACCAGAGGTCCCTCCAGCGGGGCGGGGGGAGCAGATTTTTGTATTAATATCTGGGATACTTCAAAGTAACCTCCGATATGATTCCTGGGAATTTTACTTGCACAATGAAACAATTATTTTTATCTTTTTTTTTTTTAATAAGATAAACCACAAGTAAAGCAAGTCAGAAATACTTTAAATTCTGTCCTATCATTACCAATGCATAAATGAAGGTAATAGAAGTCATGTACAGCACATAAACCTTCCTGTAATCAACTACTCACTGAAAAAAAAAACAGGTCTAAATAGCTGTCACTCAATCAAAACTAGAGGCAGGATACAAAATAATGAAAAAACCTCTTAGATGACCAAGATAAATGTTTCTTTGTATCTTTTAAAGTTTTCTTCAAATGTGTTCAAACCATAAAACCAAACAAGCTTTTAAAATTTTTCATCTTATCACAGGTTTCCTTTTGGACATCTATAAAGTTAAGGATTTCATTTACTTCATTAATTGGTATCCAGTCTCTGAAATTTTATTTCCTCTCTATAAATATTCGTGCTTGGTTTTATTTCCTGCTGGTTTTGAATACAAAAAAAATCCTGTATTCCTTCATTGTCAGCATGTCTGCTTCCCAGCCAAATCTGTAATTGATGGAAAGCAATGAATTGCCTGTTCTTTGTTCTCGCTTTTCAGATTTTATATTGGACTGATGATCCTAAGGAAAGCACAGCTGGTAAAGTCAGAGTCAATGGGAATGTAACAGCCAAAAACATCACAGGACTAAAAGCTAACACGGTGTATTTTGCAACAGTTCGAGCTTACAACACTGCAGGGACGGGGCCCTCTAGCACCCCGGTAAATGTCACCACTAAAAAATCACGTGAGTATTCCATTTCATACAACAAATGTTGCAAACTCCCAAGTGTGATAGTGACATTTCAGCTTACCGTGACCCATGTTTGATAAATGTTGCAGTATCAAAGAAAACTGGATTCCAAATTTCTTCATAAAAATAAGCAACAATATCTGTGACTAAAAAACTTCTCTATCTCTTCCCTGACAATATTTTTGTGATCACCATCAAGTTTATTCAGACTCTGGTATTTAAGACATTACTGTAATATTTAGCTTGGGCTTCAGTTCTGTCTCAATGGAAGCCAAAATTCTCATCAACTTAAATCAGACTTGGGAAGGTTATTTCATTTACCCTATTCTATTTATACGCTAAAGTAATTCTGTACACCTACAAAATCAGATAACATCGGTGTTTGTGTTCCTGTAGAGTAGCAGCTGTTAGGAAGGATTTCCTTTTGCATTGCAACAGCATGTCACTTGCTTTCAGGAGATTTCAAAAGAGATGCAGAGTCAATAAAGGAAAGATGTTCCACAGGTCCAACAATAGATTTGGGTGTGCAAATATGGGTTTGGTTTTTTTAAAGAAAAATGTTAAATGCTCCAAATACAGTGCTTTTTTGAAACCTTTAAACTGTGCACTACTGAGGGTAGCATATGGGATACATTCATATAAATACTATTTAGTCATTAATTTTTTAAATTTTCAGCAATTTAAATTTTCCTTCTGTAGAAGGAAAACCATATGCTATTCTGTTTGTGAGAAGCAGCTTCATGAAACCAATGCTTTCATAGGCCCATCCTCCAAGGTAATAAGGAAGCACTGAGCACCATCCTGCAGGACTGAACCCCTGAAGTAAATGTTCACTAAGAGCGAAATAGTCGTAAAGAAGGAAATCTTGGTAATCTGCTATGTACCCAAGTGCCCCAAAGTCATTACTGTTTAAGCGTTCTGGTTTTTTAATACTTTCTTTGGACTATGGTTTCCCAGTAAATAACTGATGAGCTCTTTTGCACAAAAAGGGAAATATTTCTCCTGTCTTTCACCAATACTCCTGTTGTTTATGTGCTGTTCCATGCTATTTCTTAAGTGCAAGGCAGGAACCAACTTGTAACTTGAGTTCATGATAAAATTTACCATGTAATTAATTTAATGTAATTAACATAAACCAAATAAAGCCAGAGAAGGCATTTTTTAAGGACTCAAACAGAACTCTTCTCACAGGCAATTTCTTAATGGAAAATAGACTCATGTCTGGAAATGTTTCTCTATATTTGTATGTGCATATGTATGAAAGACAAGTTAAAGACATGGCAGTCAAGTGACAAGACATATAAGGAATAAATTTGCTTTTGTTTTACATTGACTTCACCTTCTGTCAAATTCAGGATTGTGCTAATGGTTCATTTAAAAATTAAAGTAAACATAACCCTTTTAATATTTAAAAACATATATTAAAATTTTAAGCTCCAGTGTCAGAAAGATGCAAGCACTTTCAATATGAGTAGAGATAATATGTCAAGAGAATATAAACAATGTACAGCTACAGCGGGAGCTTTAGCTTCAAGGTAATAGCTCTGTCTTCCTACTCATTGTCCAGGATTCCCAGAATGTCCTGTGCATGCCATTATTGTAGAGACTAAGCACCATCAATTTATTCTGTCTCCATGGGAAATGAAAGAAATTGTGGAGTATTACCAAATCAACAGTACCTTCCAAGTTAAATACATTAATCATCAACACATAGGAACTGTAGGGAGAAAAGAAGGATCCCAAAAGTTAAGCATTTTAAAGTCAGGTCTGGGATACTCACAACACGTTTCTCCAAATCTCTCCTCCTTTTTCTTAATTCTGTTCAAATCCTTATTTCCTCTAACACCCTCAGTGCCGTCCTCCCAAGCAGGGTCCGGGAGGACGCACCACGGAGAAGGAGATAATGTGTTGTTCTAAATCTGAGATACAGTTCAAAGGCACAGTTTCAACTTCACATGTTCACACAGGATTCGATTTCAGTCACTTGTAGGCAAATTTTCAAAGTCCTGGCACTTAGGCATAAAAAGCCTTTGAAAAGCTACTCTCAGCCTATTGTGCTGAGAATTTATAAAATCCTACAATGTTTCATGATGGATCACATGGAGACTTTAATGTGTAGCTCTTTGTAACCTGCCCTCATGGCTGATGAAAATCTTGTCTTTTGTATTTTACTCTTAGTTTTAGCTTTTTCTGAAATCCATACAGAAAACATTCTCTAGTACATTAAAATACAGATAGGAATAACATAGTACTTAAAGAAAATCTATCAAATATAACTTGAACTGTCAGACACTGTCAGGCTTTTCCTAATTTTGAAAATGAACTCTCACAGTAAGTGGTTTTGTGCTATGAATAGATCTTTATTCTGACTAATACAAGAGCAATGATGGACTGGAAAATATTTTTTACTCGTTTAGATTTGAGTCACCCATGCATTTGCTACTTCCATGTCAGCAGCTCATTCAATTACACTATGCAAATTAATATTCAGTTGTATCTTGTGATTATCGTCACCTTTTTTTTAAAGCACCAAGTCAACCCCCGGCAAACATTGCCTGGAAGCTGACAAATTCCAAAATCTGCTTGAACTGGGAACACGTGAAAACAATGGAGAATGAATCAGAGGTGCTAGGCTACAAAGTAAGTAATTTCTTTATCTCATTAATCAGACATGTTGTTTATAGTAGAGGTACAAACAGTGACTTGTTGAAATGCGACTGCTCATTACCTGGAAAACAGCGACTTTTCTGGAGTTATTGGGATGGTTGGCTGACATTTATATAAATGGAAAACAGCTGAGTTCGTTCAGATAGGACCTCTTTATCCCAACACAGGGTTTTCTGTCCCCAACGCTGGATATCTCTTGTCTCATTTCCCTTGTAATCATATAAGATTCTTGCATTCACATCTGCTTTGGAAGGGAGTTTCACACATATATAAGAAGTAGAGAACAGTCTCTTAAACATTAGAGACAGGTATAAAACACATTTAAAAGTTCTCACTCTCTGGCAATTCATAAATGTACCTTTGAAAATAGATAGGAAGATACTCACGTAAAGATCAATGTGGGTGAAGTAAAAAGTACTTCCATAAATCTTTTTTTTAAGGAAAGGAAAATTTAGTTTAAAGTTGGTTTGCAGTGGCTCTGACCCCAAAAGACTTATGGAAAGACTTTTTTACTTCTGAAGGATTGTAAAAATGGAGGTGGAGAGTGCTTACATGAGGAAAGGTTCTCAGCATCCAGATCCTCATGTTGCTAGGCATTTTAGTGTCTGCACAGAGTTATTTATGCCTAGGGAGGAAAAGGACACAAAAAACCCCCCACCTTGCAATCTTTCTTGAGATCATATTCTTTTCCACCCTAGCGAGTGTGTCTGAGTAGCTCCACACACTGGGGAAAAAGTTAAAACCAGACTATTAAGCTTTTTTCCTTTGTGTCAAACCTACCTGCTTCTAGGCTACACCTGCTTATTACATTTTGATGTGGAAAGAGTGCTTTAAGTACTGCGGTATTTGTTGTATGATCCCTGTTTCTCTTTCTGCTTTGCTCTTCAGTTGCTCTTTTTAACACAAATATGCCAAAAGATTGTCAAGAGAAAGGAGTCAAACACTGTCTAGCAAGGAAGAAAGGCTTCTTGGAGGAAAAAAGCTGATCGTAGTCTGTAGGATCCCTGCCTGGACTCCCCAGGCTGCTCTGCTCCTTGGTCCAATGATTCATTAGCAAAAAGACCCAAGTGCCAGTGGGCGCTGGATCCGTCATGTTTAGTTGTAGGAATGTGCTTCCTAAGTGGAAACCCAGATGCTACTACCCAAATTTCTGTCCTTTCTTGAAGTCTTTAAAAACATACCGCTATTTAATTTAGCAAGTGGTAATTTCACATGAAAGTCATCATGAATATTTCTATTTGACTACAAATGCGCGCCAAAAACCGGTGAAATTTAATAAAAACCCTAAAACTTCAGTTCCTGAAGTGTCGTATTAGTTCTGGATATAAAAGCTGTTACAGGATGAAGTCTTGTTTAAAGGTGTGTCTAACTTTCATATTTACAGAAGAGCATAAGCGTATTAGATAAGGATTTCATAATGCTACTTTCAAGGTGAGCCTCAATTCCAGCAGACAAAGGCTTTCCTGCAAAACACAGGTGGAGTAAATGCCCGCTGTGGTCTCCATCACAAAATTCTGCAGACCATATTTCTATGTTTTGAATTAAGTTTAATACTCTGCAGGATGCTGATAGTCCTCTGAAAAGTTTGGGACATGAGAGAAGATATTCTCAGCCAAAAAAAATTCATTAAAACTTAAAAAAATTAAATAACTCTTGTTTTCTAATCCCTTTTTACTTAGATTTTGTATAGACAAAACAGACATAGCAAAACGCATATACTGGAGACAAACAACACTTCAGCTGAACTTCTGATACCATTTGAAGAAGATTATCTCATAGAAATAAGAACAGTCAGTGACGGCGGGGATGGCAGCAGCAGTGAGGAAATTAGGATTCCAAAAATATCAAGTACGTGAGATTTTTTTTTTTCTCTGAATGTTATTGTGTAATAAGAAATCTGTGTGCCTCTGAGAAGTACAACAGATTAACAGACTTTCCATTACTGTAGGTGGCCTCCCTCCCGTTGCTTTGCAACACTGGGTACATGTAGATTAGTCTCTGGTACTCTCGCATTCATTAGCGGAGAAAGTATTTTGCACTGCACCTAGATGTGACCGTATTTTTAGTGTAGGTCTCCACCCGCCCTGGCTGGTAATGCTCAGGGAAGGACAGAGAAATAAGCTTTCTTATTAAAGTCAAAG
This sequence comes from Calonectris borealis, assembly GCF_964195595.1. Lineage (NCBI taxonomy): Eukaryota > Metazoa > Chordata > Aves > Procellariiformes > Procellariidae > Calonectris > Calonectris borealis. Next base: position 3,454,640 of record NC_134321.1, on the reverse strand, counting down.
CTGCAACTCTCACATGTAACGCGGCTCTTAATCTGCTCTGGAGCTGCTGCTGCTGCTGGGACAGAGAACCTCAGCCCTGCTCCACGGCTGGGGGGGGTTGCCCAGGGTCCAGTCTCTGCCCTCATAAACACCTTATTTATTATACATGCGAAATGGAGCATAGTTTTGCAACACACTAGCCAAAACCCTCCTGGAAGTAGATATTCACAGGGAGGGTGGGGAGCTGATTCAAAACAATACTCCATGGAACTGCTGCTACAACTTAAAAAATAAATAAATAGAAATAACATTTGTGGATAATGTTTCATTTTGAAAATAGAACAAGGATTACTGTTATACTAGAATGCATAGGAAAATATTTTTTAGACACAAGTTTACTTTTGCCAGAAAATTTTGTATGCTTATATTTTTACAGGCTTAAGCTCCAGAGGAATAAAATTGTCCCAAAGGACAAACCGTATATTGACACCTGGGATCCTGCTATTGAGTTCTGTTCTTATATACCCTTTTCCTTGATGATTAAAGCAATGCTCAGCCATGGACTTTTAAAAATAAACCATGTGTAGATTTTATCTTAATACTTCACAACGACCAACGTTCCTGATAAAGAAAAATAGTGGGGATGGGGGAGGGAGGTAGAAGTGGTATATTATTAAGAAAACATTAAGTATCAATATTACATTAATTTTTAAAAATAAGCTTTGAAATTGATGGATAAATGTATATGCATTAATTAAATGGAGTGGTGCCAAACATGACTTGAGATTGTGAGGAGAGTGGTCTCAAATTTTTTACAAGCAGTAGCTCTTATTGAAACTCCAGTGTAGCGGTATGTCAACCATGAAAGGCCTGTGCCAAGCTGTTATTACTGAGAGGAGAGGAGACTTGCAATTGCTTGTGATGTGGATATTATTTATCTCACGTTCTTCAATGTAACCTGTAAAAAAACCCCACTTTCAATTAAATAAAAGCTATTTGTTTACTTTTTGCACTTGTTTGTATTACAGGGGATGTCATACAATGCATTATATGAAGTGTACTGTACTATTTTCTTCAGAAAAGGGTAACTTAAATAAAAGGAATCATATGTATCAACCCAAAGCCCATTGAATTCAATAAAAAGACTTTCAACGGCATCAGCAAGCCTTGAACCAGATCTGAATGAGACAGTACCTTTCATAACATGAGATACCTTACATATTCTCCAATACATTTTAAAGGACTTTTTCATGCAAAGACTATTCTGATCAACAAAACTAGCAGAGATGCTGAATACCTTTTTTGAAGGGAGATTGAAATATATCTGTCTTCAAGCAGGTTCGTTCCTCTCTCACCCAATGTTGTTATTCTTTGCTGTATCTTGAAAGTGTAGATTCATCTTTGGGCTGGGTATGAAGGTAAATGAGAAGAACATTGGTTTTCTTCATCTTGAAATATAAATAAAGGCATCTAATTAAGCCCTTCAATCTATCAAATTATTAGAATGACAAATTAAACACCAGAATGAGCATGGCTTTCAAGTCAGTAGATACAGCTCAAAATGTGAAGTCACACTCCTGTCAACTTGAACAACATCCGATAAAAGGTATTTTTTTGTCTCATATCACTATTGGAGACCTTTTTTTCCTTCCCACTTTACTCTGAAGTATATTTTCTTTTCACCACTGTCAAATACGTTGTGTCATCTTTGTAACCATTTATAACTATAAGTGAATCAAATATCCCCCGATATTTTTAAAAGAAAAAAGTTCAAATGGGGATGTTGATGTGTAAGCACACGAATGAGCAAAAGGATAGAGGTTCATCTGTGCATGATAATCCTTCAAACAGCATATTAAACGTGTTTCCTATCCATGGGTATGGGAGGCCAAATTGGCAGCAAGAGAGTCTAAAGTGTGAATTCATATAGGAAACTACCAAAACTTTGGTACCTGAGATTACTCACAGAGCCTAAGTGCTGGTCTCCCAGGGAGAACTCCACACACACTGACATAAAATAAAATCATAAATGATAAAAACATTGCAAAAGCACGCGTTACAGAACGATGTCCAATTTTGATCTAAGGACTCCAGCGGATTAAAAGGATATTACATCCCTAGGACAAGGCGTTTCACTTGGAGTTGCGCTCACCGTTAAACATTTGCATCTGTGTTGACACTATCAAAGCCGAAAGAGCGTGTGTTTCATGTTCTCATGGCTGCGCGGCTGCAGTCTCACTAAAGAAGTGACTGTAGAAACCTGGGGTTTTTTCTTTACTGTGGATAAGCAAATATCACTTACACCTGGTGATGTTTAACAATCCCCATACTGAATTCAACAAAAAGTTTCACAGAGTTGACCACTATTTGGCGGAGCTCTGACAGAGCTGTTTGCACCATCCCTTCCCAGCAGGTCTCCAGCAGGAACTGCCCTCTGCCATGGAGCTCAATTGCAGATCTTCATGTGTCCATTAAGCAAGGGGTACATTTTTTTTCAGTTAAACTGAATCCGAAGTTCTTATATTTCATAACATAAATGCAATCCTCCTGCTAGGTTTAAACAAAACATCTCTTTTTATTCAAGTGAAGAGATTTTCTGCAGAGCTGTTATATGCAACTGAATAGAAGGCCTGATAGATGCTTAATTGCAGAGAAATATATATGTCTAGAAATATAATGCCACTTTTAGAAGCCTGTCCTCTGGGATTTCTACAAAGATGCTAATCACAGGAGTTACTAGGAAGAGGTTTAACATAGCTTTCAAAAGAAGAGAACAGTTTAGAAAGAAGTGGATATGATATTAAAAATCTTAATAACACCCTAATGAAGTAAAAACATTTTTCTTTGCAGTGAAACTAAACAATGAATCATTTCTTCAGATTTGTTTTCATTTCTGCGTGCATTACTGATGTTCTTTGCAAGGTACTTTTCTCACTGTAGAAAATACTTTTCAGAATCAGGCTCTTTATGTCTCCATAATGTCTACATTAGTCCTGTTCTGTCATTCCCATGGGAGTAGCCCTTTTTGAAGTAAGGGACAACCTTGGAGGACCACTAACATGAGTAAAGCTATTCCCTTGCTGAACTCCCTTAGAGCTGGGGCACAAGAAGCTTGCCAAGTGACTATTCTGCCTTGGGAGCAGAACTTCTAAGCAGTCTTAAGGAGAATACCTTTAAATATAGATATAATGATAGCCCCCTCATCCTCCCTAAATCAATGTAGCCCTCTAACTTGTGCAGGTTCATTTTCTTCTCTTCAGCCCTCCAATTCTTTTTTGGTGTTTCACTAGAACGAGCTGATATCTGATCTGCCCAAAGCAGTGAAAGTCCAGCTCTCCTTTTTACGTGAAAATGTTATAAAGCACCTGATGCTGAAATACAAAGAGTTCAGATGACTGGCAGCTTTCATTAAAAGAAAAAAAGGGTCAAAAAAATAGTTTTGTCACTCACAGTTGCAGGAAAAAGTTTGAAAATAGGAACAGTTTAAATCCCCTAAAACCAGAAGTCGAAACGAAAACAATAGAAAAAGTAAAAAAAAAAACTCTGCAATGCTCCTGATTATTAGCAATCAGGAAGCTGAATTAAAACCCCCACTTAAAGGTGCCCAACGCAGGGAACCTTGCCCCAGTCTTACCACATTTTAGAGGCACCAGATCAAGTCACAGACCAGCCTAAGTTTTCAAACAGCTGGAAGAGTAATACCTATTTTATTTTGATAACCTAAGCAAAGTACCAAAAAATGAAAAAGAGTCACAGTCAGAGATGTTAATTTTAAATTTAACACATCAACAAAATATTTCTCCATGAAAAAAGCAATTTTGAGTCTATCCAAATGTTTCAGTTCACTCTAAACACAATGTTTCTTTGTGATTTAAGAGCATTTAAACTTTTTTTAATGTCTTCTCCCTTCTTTACAGGGCAATTTTTGAATACGAATGCCAAGAAACTAAATAAAATAGCCCATGTGTGCTATTGTACCAGCCCCTAAATCAACATTATCCTGAAGTGCAGAAACACCCTGTGTTTTCTGCAGGTCGTTGGAATGCAGCCCTGGTGACGACTTGACACAGAGCTCTAAATCACACTTAGGTGTAATATGTTGTAAAAGCAGAAAAAGATTTTATTAATATCTGACTGTACTGCAGTCGCAGAGAATTTCCCCCAATGATTTGCAGAGCCTGTGTGGAACAGAGAATTAATCCGTTCACCTCAGAGAGGTTTTGGGATGCACTGGGCTGCCGCGGGCTGATGTCTGGGGATCCTGCCTCCCTCCCTAACCCCTCCACAGATTTTTGTCTTTTCAGGGAGCACGTGTCCAGCTGCTCTTTGCCTTTCCCTGGGCAAAAGCTAGGGCAGAACTTGCCCTACTCTGAATAAAGCCTTTAATCCCCTCCAGCACTGATATTTCCAAGGCACCGTCCCCCACAGTTTCCCTCGAACTGCCAGAGAGTTTCTGCGTCTCAGCGCTCCTGAATATCAGGTTTCAAGTGCCTGTGTAGGTGCAGCCACAATATGGCCTTTGGGTGAACGTGGATTGAGGTGTGATAATACTGGCAGAGGACTACTGAGCTATTGCTACAAGGATGATAAGCTCTTCAAAGCACAGGTGGTGTGGGAATGCGCATCGCCTCGCAGTCTGTGCATTATTTATGGCAAGGAGTGGTCCAGCCTACCTCAGCCATGGAGCTGGGATAATGTCTATATGCTGCCTTCTGCTACTGAGTGCGAATTAATGGAGGGCTGCCACTTACAGGATTGTTACGGACTGGAAGTGTAAAAGAATGGCAAATGATGCATCCAGAAATATCTGCCTATCTAAAAATTTAAACAAGGTTGCAGAGACTTAGTATGTATATAGAATCATACAGGTTGGAAAAGACCTCTAAGATCATCGTGTCCAAAGCTCCGGTCATCTTCAAAGTATATGTGAGAATTTGGCATTTCTCTTGCTCTGACCATCATCTAATCCAAAAATTATGAGGGGTGGGGGAGGAAAATCAGTGCTATTAAAATAGCTTGTATAAAATCTTTCTTGGAGAAATTTACCACGTAGAAAAGGTCAGTTGGACATTTTGACAGCATGGTACAATAAAGGCCTCCAAATGGCTTCAATCATTCAGGCTTTTTTAAATATGAACAACTTCTTTTTATCAGTTCCTAGCACTTAGTGCTTGAAAATATGTCTGATGTAGCAATTAAAATGTCGTATTAATAATACTTATGTATCATTTATTTACTTAACCTATTCTATATATGCCAATATATTTCAGTACTGAAAAACAGCTACAAATATTTCCCATCCTTAGAGAATGAATTAGAATAATTCTGAAACACAAAAAGATACTAGAAGGTCCCTTATAATATGCAAGTTTTTCACAAGATACTTTCAAGTCTCTAGGATTTTTGCACTTGAGTAAATACAGCTTTCTACAGACCATATAGGAGATGGGCCAGGATAATTAAGGCACTGACCTGGACACTGCCATGCATGGCTCTGGTTTCTGCTCTGCCAGAAACAGCTGGTATGACCCTAACCTGCTCAGCGTAGCTCTATTAAGTATTATGCTAGAGCATGAAATCTCCCTTCAGCCCATACCCACCGCCTGTGCACATCCCTTCTGCATTCCTACTAATGCTCTGTACAACTTCATGGCTATCACCACCTCCTCACAATTTCTTTTTCCACAACACATTCAGACCCACAATGAAAAGCCCAACACAAATTTTCACAAATTATATTCCTGTTTGTCTCCTTCTGCTTGTTTGCCAGCCACGCACACAGGGCAACGCAGCTGGAGCAGAGGGACAACCTGCCGCAAGCCACGCTGCTGCCGCGAGTCCAGTTTCCTTAGGCATAACCCAGTTTTTCCCTTACAAGCAACGTGTCTGTAGTCTCTGCCAGTGGCCTTGCATGGGACTGCTATTATGGCAAGATGTAAAATAAACCCCAAGATACTTAGGTGCAGGGCTTTACAAAAGACGGAGGTGCCTAGAGGAGCAAAACCTCCTACAGCTCTTGGGGCTGTAAAATAACCAGATCGCAGCTCAGCCTTCGCTGGGCACCCCTTTCTATTCAGCCTGGCCTTTTCTCCTGAGGTATCACACGATGCCAGAAATCCCCTGTTGCTGGCAGATTTGAGCTAAGGGATATTTTCTGGGGCTCTCATTGAAGTAGACTTTGTGTGTGAGAGTGTGTGAGCACTGCTAGCATGATTTAATTACATTATTCTGCAGCCCTGCTGTCCCAGAGATTTTAAAGAGAAACAGCACAAATCTTTCACGTGTCCCACTGCCCTTAGTAGATTTAAAGCCTGTGCAGTTTGAGTGGGTTTAGAATTTATTTGAAAGCCTTCTTATACTGGTACAATTTATCCACAGAGATCAGCAGTTTACATCGTATTGATTAATGTGGTTATTGATTTATTCTGCGATTGTACTGGCCGGGTATATACAGTACTGGAAAGTGCTATTTTCCAGGAGTGATTGACTTCTTTCTTTATTGACTAAAATGAGCTGATAAAAATCATCCACTGGCTGAGCTAGAAGTACTTTTTTGTATTCTTGCTTCTAGCAGAGAAAAGTAGGAGACAAATGCTGATGCAGAGCAGAGGAAAGAAGTTACAAGGCTTAACCCCTACGATATTAGCCTCGTTGGGTTAAATCCAGCCCACAATCTTAGCGAAGTAACAAGCTGGAAGGCTTGGATGGTAAAAGGACAGGCAGGTATCTGAATTTTGAAGAGGAGGATTAAACCGCTTTTCATTCTGTTAACTTCAACTGGTGAAGGCATTTTTCAGAGCTTGTCGCTGCCTCTAATGCCAGTATCTCTGTCTCCTTCATCCAGCAAGAGATTGGGAGCTTCAGAAAGGCTCCTAAGGCGGAAAGGCTTGAGGCATCCCAAGGTCTCCCCAACAGGACGAAATGTTGCTCTTTTTCCTGCTGTATTAGGAAACACGTTATCTGCAGCAAAGAAGGTTAGAGCTATTCCTAACGCCTCTGCCAGCCGGCTCTGGCACACAGACGCTGCTTTATCCACCATAAAGTGGATATAACTGCCGTTTATCATGACTGCCCTGCAGTTTTCCCAAATTGAGGTAAGAAGCATCCTGTGCCCCGAAACACTTGACTGGTCACACTGCAGCACTGCGCTGTTCTGCTGGTGGGGCCGTTCTCTCAGGCCACCCTGGCAGGGGAAAGTCCACCTTCGAACGAGTACCAGGGTCACGACACCAGATGCACCCCACCACCCACGCAAAGTATCCTGGCTTCCTTCAACTTCTCTATTTAATTAGGAGCTTGGAAAGCTGAATTAACTTCAGAGGCAGATATTCTCATGGGTAAATTCTCTCTGATTTGAGGCTCTCTGTCAACCCAGGCTTCAAATCTATCCTGCAGAATTTCTAAAAAATTTAAAAACAAACAAACGAAGAAAGCAAACCCATACATCAAATACTGCAACTTTCCCCCCCCACACACTGAGGGTTCAATGCTTCTTTTATGATGACAAATTTCAAACGGAATTAACGCTCCTGAAGAATCTTGCACATCTCACAGGAGCCATAACAGAGCAGGGGGAAAAAAGGCCCACAAAAGGCCAGATGAAGAAATATGGAAACAAATAAGAAAAGAAAAAGAGAAAACTTTGTCTCGAACTCCACAGTGAAAGACGCAGCATGAATTTTGTCAGTCCCTCTCCCCCCACACCAGCCACCAAGGAGTGCCGAAGCTGGTTCCTCTTTGATTTTAAATGAGCCCCCAAAGCCAAAATCTACTTCAAATAATGGTATGCCGATACAGCTAACTTACAGCAAACATCCAGAAACATCAGTGGGACAGATCAATTGTTAAAGCCCTAGGAAAAGAGAAAAAGAATAAGGTGGGCAGCTGCAGAAAAGTTCTGCTCTAGCTGGCAGTTTTTCCTGCTTGTTTAAAGAAAAAAAAAAAAAGAATAAAATAAAATGGGAAAGCAATGATCAGGTCTGAGCATCCAGAAATTTGGCGGTTCAATCATTATTTGATTTTATGAGCTTGTCTGAAGAAACACCATTTTACTGAGTGGGGTTTCATAACAACGCTTTTGCTTACTCAAGGTCAGGAGAGGGGCAGAGGAACACCAGGGCTATTGTCCCATTAACGGCGATGTTCCTCACCGCCACTTCTCTGACTCAAAGACTTCTATTAAAGAGGCCACTTTCCTGCACGCTGCTGGAATTGAAGCTAAAATAAAATATATTCTTCACTTTTCCACACGATGACAATTGGCAGTATTTGTGCTAAAGCTGGTTGGAAAACGTTTTGTGAAACAGTTTCCCATCAGAAAACACTGTTTCTTCAGAGCAAAACATTAACAGGAACATGCTGATTTTTGATGTTTTCAGGAGGTATATTTTCCAGTGACTCAGAATTAAACTGAGTGGTTTTTTTCAATATCTCTGATTCTCTGACTTTTTTTTCTTATGATGCATGCACTCTTTTGCTTCATATAAACATTTTACTTAGCAGATTTATTAGGCTTATAATGAGTGCCAGATCTGGCCTGCCACACCCTTTCCCACTCCAGCTTGTACAGATGTGCACGAGCAGACACACACTGTTGACATTAGATTAGAAAATAATAACATTTTTCCAGCATTACTGCAAGTCAAGAGGACTTTCTAATGTTTTCAAAAAGAATAGGTCAGAATAAATTTTTGAACCGTTCCAGTTTTCATTCTCATTTACAGTGGTAAGAAATTTCAGAATTGTCTAGAGGATGGAAGATTTTTACTCTTATTTCTTGTAATCTGTTCTGCATGAGGTTTACAAGTCAGTATTGCTATATTTATTTTTATATATGTATATTTTTAATATATATTTGTCTATAAGCCTTATCTAGTGAAATATGTAAAGTAAAATTATTATAGATCGAGAAATAGCTTCTATAGAGAACGTCTGTAAACACCTACACTGTTCTAGTTCAGAGACACTCTCTAACAGAGAAATTCTCCCAGGCTACTGAGTCACACAAAGATTTTGAAAATTTCTCCTAAAGTCTAAACCATAAAATAATACTTTTGCTCCTGTTAAATATACACACACCTCTCTCCCCATATCTATCACAATTATCTACTAGAAGAGAGATACTGTATTCTGTGCCTTTTGTATTGGCTGGCAAAAAATGAAGTTTATTCCATTAAGTAATGGATTTAATGCAGAGAATAGTTTGGTTTTATGGATTTACATGAGGTTTCACTCTTTTCCTCAGAATGAATTTCTATCTCCAAAGAATAAATAGATAGCTCCCAAAATCACTGTGGGCTGGGCTGCCCCAGCGGTACCCGGCGGTGGGTGCAGCATGTGAGGCACGAGCATCTCAGGCAGCTGCACGCACCCACCCTTGGCACGCACAGAGGAGTGGAGTGCACTTAGCAAAAATGACATTAAAAATAATAGTTAGCAACTAAGTGAGCTTTGAAATATATATATACACACACACATATAAATATATATAAGGAGCAGAAAATAGAGCGCTGTGTAACGAAAAGAGTAATACATTTTTTATTTTCCCTCTCTCCCTGAGAAGGAAAATCAGGAGAGTGATTCTGCAGCAGCGGGCAGTGTACAGCAGCAGACATTGGTATCTAGGGCCCATAATAATTTGTCTAATTTAGCTATGGCACTACATTCATAAGTATGAGCTCCCAATCATTTCTCTGCATTAGGGGATGTGTGTGCCTCTCCCATTACCCCCCTCAGTCACTGGAAGATATCTTCTATAAATACATCCTGCTATAAATACATCTCTGGCTCTCTCGCTTATTCGTTGTTCTAAGGAAATAAAATAATAACATGCCTCGCACTTTAAAACTTTGTTTATAAAACGTCTTCATAAAACCACTAAAAGGCACATATGAAATAAAATCATGGCCATTGCTTACCATCACGCCAGCCCCACAAATTGATTCTTTTTTTAAAATTAAAGACATCAACTATAGTACAGTCACTTTGTGGGAGTTCACAACTTTAAGTAAAATAAGCCTGCCAGCACTTACTGATTCATAAGCACTCCAGGCTATGCTGGTACATACCTTGGCACTTAATAAAATTAAATAGCCAGGCCAAATCATGCCATTGTTTTTTAATCAGTACAATATCCACTGTTTAATAAAGCTTTCATAATCATTCATGGTGGCCAGGATGCTGTCTGCTTATCCGTGAGCCTCTCCCAGCCAAGCAGGCACTGGCAGAAAGACATCTGCCTTCTGAGGGTGGGAAATTTCAGTCTGGGAAACACATCGTATACTGCTTTATCAGAGATATTTGATTTTTATCACATTTCTTTTGAGGTCTAAGTACACTAAAACACCCACATATTTTCCAAGCAAAATCTTCATTAAAGCAATTTGCTGATAACCAGAGAACTGCAAGTGGTTTATAGAGACTCTCAGACAGAAATGTGGATGCCTTCATGTTTTTAAAGAGCTGTCAAAAATGTAGGTCCCCATTGGGGCTGCAAAGAAATGGGGTTTTAGTGCTTTCCAGCTTTCTTTTTTTGCTTTTTTTCTGATTAGGAACAAAACCTAAAAATTTCTAATTTTTTAGCAAAGAGTGTTTTCATGTTTTAACATTTACTTAATGCTTTAGCATAATATTTTGCATTTAGACAATGCAAGACAAACTTTTTAAACAAAACATACTTTAAAAAGAAAAATGGGAACATTTCTTTGGTTGGATACTAAAATACAGGTTTTTTTCAATCAGTAACACATTTTCTTCTGCTTTTTTCTTGTGTTACAACTCTATTTTTGCAAGCAACAGGCACTGCCAAATCCTCCTAACCAGATTTTTCCTAGATCTGCGTTCACTAGAGCAGTTTCAGCCAAAAGAGGCAGCAAAATGCTCTCGGTGTTGCTCTGCAGTTGTGCTTGGCCCCTGCGGGAGCTTCGCGCGTTGGGCTCGTCCCCGCGGGGGGGTCGGGAGGAGCCGGCAGCCAGCCCCGCTCCAAAACAACATTTGTTCTGTGAGCCGCACTTTGGCTGCTTACCCTGAGTTTTTGTTTCTACCCTTTACACGACAACTGTTGAGTGGAAATAATTTTAAATTAGAGAATGAAATTACCAAAACACAGTTAGAAAAATATCCACAAATATCTCCTACATATTTTTTATTCTGCAAAGATTAATGTATGAGAAGAAGTGATTAATTCAAGCTTTATTTTGCGGATGATCTCTCAGGCCTAACAGCGTACGTGCACAGTCAATATTTTGCAAATGTTTTGATTAATAAATCTTTATATAGCCCACTGCAACTTTGTAGATTTAAATTGATCCTGCACTATTCAGAAAGCATACTGATTTTCCCTGCGTGGTTTCCTGACTCAAGCTCGTTAGCCCAAACTAAAGTAAACAAAATAAATGCTGGTGAACACAAAACGTTTTACTTTCACCACAAAAACACCTTGAGGTATAAAAACATTTGGAGGAGGCTATGTTCTCAGCAGAAGAAGCTGCCACCACCGCCCCAGGCTGCCGCCCTCCCTCCAGCCCAGCCCAGCCTCCCCCAGTGCCCTCCCTGGCTCTGCTCTGGGCCATCAGCTGCTCCCACAGCAAACGCGTCGGCAGGTGCCCAGCACCGCTTCCATCCCCTCTCACCGCATTTACAAAATACATACTAAGAACCAACAGCCCTCCGACATGGCCCTCCATTAAGGGTCTGGCTCCAGGGAGGAGGACAGCCCTTGAGCATCCACAGCGATGGGACAGATTTCTCGACATCAAAGATGTTCATCTTTAATGCTGGAGAGTAAGTTCGTTCTTGCTTTGCTATTTGCTTTGACTTTTGTTTAATGCCACAAGTACAGAGTGATTCACCTCTGGTTTGTAAGGGCTTTCAAATAACCTTTGAGCACGAAGAGCCCGGCGGAGGCACAGATGGGCTGAGCTCACTGCGGGGGCTTGGTGTGAGGAACGGGGCTACCCACCCCACCAGGTTTGCACAGGTCCAACACCACCTCACCGCGCTCGGACACTTCTGTTGAATGCAGTTGTCAGAGATGCATTTAGACGGACACCATTATAGTCTGACTATTACTGAAAAGTTCCTTTGTTAATAAACTTGGTTTGAGGGAGTCAAGAGACAGTGAAAGTCTTGTAGGGTGCTTCTGTTAGGGAGAGAAACAAAGCAATATCTCTCTTTGGCAGTATCCTAACACTTGAGGAAAAAAAAACCCAATATAAAAAGCAGTGCTGGTTTCTGACACACAACAGCATCAAACACTGGAAGCCACTTTTTCTCACAGCTCCGTACATACCTCCCATAGCCTCCAAGCCTCTCCACTTTCCTTCTCGACCATATTTTCAGTCCCCTCATGCATTCCTCTGAGCTGATTCTTGTCTCTTCTCTTGGCGTCTCTGCAAACATATATGCAGATCCATATAAGCCCTCAATCTGTAATCAAAGAAAGTTCTCCTCTGGGACAGGGCAGTGCCAACGGCTGTTGAACAGCAGGGTGTTTTCATTGACCAGCATTGGGGTTTCATTGTTGATCCCAATTGTTTCCATTTTTTATGTCTAAAAGAAGGGCTTGGCAACTTCTTTCATCTATCCAGACCTGAAGTTTGGATGTCACATCCACTGACATTTCTAAGGCTTTACCTTAGTTTGCCTCTTGGTTATACAAATACAATAGTTCTACGCTTAATGCATCCCCAAAAGAATATACACTTAGGCTATAGTGATACTGCAAAAGGTGTCATTTTTTTATAAAGAAGTCACCAGAAAAGCACTCAAGTGCTTTTAATAGTAATGGAGTATATTAATGAGAAAAAGTTGGACCCCAGCATTATAACTCTTCCAGCAAATATTATCATTATGTGCATTTCACATTATTACTGATTTTGTATTCAGCATACCAGGACCATTGATTCAGATTTAGTCTGCAGTTGAATAAGCCAGATTGCTTAAGAAAATAAACGTCTCTATTACTTTTTATAGTGTTGAAATTAATTTACAGTTCCAGATTGTGATAACTGAAATTGAGAATTAAAACTATATTTGCTACCTGAGATTTCCCAGAGATTAGCATTCACGAGGCTGTAAAAATATTAACTACTTTAAATAATGCTTGCAATATTTCTAGTGTTATAAAACATTATAAAGCATCTTCCCTTAGCTCATTTTAATTTATTTAGCATCTATCTCTTTAAGCCTTCCTTTTAGCATGTTTGCACCACTGGAAGCTTAGACTGAGATTATTGCATTAAGAGAAATGCTATTTTCAATGATGGCATGTAATACAATATGCATTTCCAAGGGCTTTGAAAGGCATGGAAATAAAAATTTTAATGACGTCTTTAAGGGCTCTCAGGTTGCCTTTGTGCTACAAGAAAAGTCGAAGTTGAGTAGAATTTCTGAAGCGGAACGGCATCAAGTCAACAGTGGAGTAGATAAAACCTTTGTAGGAAAAGGGGAACTCGATAAAAACACACAAAAAGGCAACGTTCTTTCCGGATTAGTCTCTGAGAATCCTAAGAAGTGCAGAAGAGAGAGACAGGGGAGTCAGGGAGCCAGAGTTTTCAAACGAAGCCAGTGGACACGTAAGATTCTTCATGTTTCTCTGGTAGTTGTTTCAGTCTCCTCCGAAAGCCGCTCCATACCTTCAGCTGTCAGTGGGGTGGGGTGTGCTGCCCCTCCCCATCTCCTCTACGACTCCGTGCAACGAGCATCAGCACCTTCACTGAATGAACCTAGTTATTTCTGGGTGAATGCATTGAAAAATCACAATTGCTACCCAAAACGGGCAATAATTTTAACATTTATATATGCGGGGTTTTTTGAGCCTTCAGCGGGTACCCAAGCCCTCAATCCTGCCCATCAGAAATACACTTTTTGAAATGAATGAAAGGCTGAGCTCCTTATACAACGGGTTGATACAAGCAGCTGAAGCTTAGAGAAAACCATCAAATTTCATGAGAAAATTGGGTGAGTTGGACATGGTGTCATTGTAGGATTAGGTTCTCAGCCAATAACCTCTGTTCTAATATGTTCCTTGTAGAAAGAGGAAAATAGGATTTAAATTTAAATCCATAGATTGAACAAGAAGCAGAGTAGCAGATTCATAGCTAGCAAGGTGCAATAATTCCTTAGAGGTTTTGGTAAATTCTTGCCTGGTTTTGATATTTACTGATTTAATAAAATACCTGCTTAATTGTATCTGTCTGAGGAAAGTTCAGAACTGAACAACCATGTACCAGCTGATCTAACCTTTTGCTGGATTCTTTAAACTTTAATTTTGATTTGAGTGAGATAGATGCAGTAATTGGAAGGATATTTTGTCAAGGGAGCTGCTATGAGAAGCTTTCAAGCACTGTTAGGACTATGTGTGATGGTAAATCATTTTGCAGATCTCCTGCAACAACAATTTTTTTAAAAAAGTTCATCACTTGACCATCCTTCCATACAGACATCATTTCCTTTGGGTACCACTGGAGAAGAAATCACGTCCCAGAGACTTTTACTTTGCTTACATTAATACTAATTTTTATTATCTCAAATTGGAGGGTTTTGTATAAGGGATTTTAGGACGATAGCACCTCAAGCTGAGATTTCAACAGCCGAGTTCATACTCTGAAACCACAGAAATAGCACTGCCTCAAGTTTCCATTTAAAAAAAAAAAGAAAATATACTATTCTTAATTCTGAAGACTAGAACTCAAATGCCTGAGTGTCATTTTATGAAAATTGCCCTTACATCATGAGTGAGCCTCCAGTGTTCCACGGCTGTGCCTTTGCAATAATGGTTTAAAATGGAAACATTTATTTTTCCCCAGTTTTTAGTAGCTACAGAAGAAGCAGGGGGCTAATTACCAATACTGAGCTGCAAGGGTCAGATCGAGAGGAAAAAATGAAACTAAATGTTTCAGAAAATAGGTGAAGGATCCTGCTGTGGCAAATTTGGATGACTTAGCCTAGTGCTGTGGGGTTTTTTCCCCTATAATCTATAAGTTATAGTAGAGTCAGTGCTTTTAGAATATTGAGCTGGAACTAGCAACTGCACTTAAAGAGGCACAGTCAGAACTGGACAAAACAAGTTATTAAAAGATTGAAGGGTTACTTTCCCATTAAAAACTACATATTTAAATTTAAATATATGTAAGATCAGAAGCTGAGAATACAGATATATATCTACAATAGAAATACACTTCAGCTATTCAGCAGCAGTGATACACCTTCAATTCCTATTGCTCTTTTATTACAGGTAGGATGTCTGTTTAAAGAGAAGTATCCAAAATAGGTCATTGAAAGAGGAAAGGACTGAGTTTAAAATTATTTTCTTAGTAAGCTATGCTTCCATGTCGTTCTAAGATCCTGGCAGGGGAAACTATGTGGGACTTTTACATGTCTTTTGAAGACGGCCTCATTGTCACATTATTGTCTGGTACAAAGGGCAAAAAGAAAAAAAAATGCCCAAATCTTCCGGTGAGTCAGAAAAGTGAGCCCTTGGCCTTGAAAACATAGGTATACAATTATTGAAAAGCACTGTGGGTCTGGTTGAGCTGCCTTACGAGTCCAAGCCCACCCGGTGCTGCTGCCCACGTCCTGGTCCGCCTCCCTGACACCACTGGCACTGCAGCTGGTGGGTGCCTCCTCTGGGTCTGAACAGAAAATCCTGAACTGCCTGATTAGATCAATTTTGACAGAGCCTAGAGCAGTAGCAGAAGACCAGCACAGGACATCCCAAGGCCTGGTTACCCCCTTCGAGTTACGCAGCCCTGTAGAACTGCAAGAGCAGATGGCATTTGGCTCTAACTCTCCACTGGGAGCCCTCAGCCTGCCAAGGTATGCTGAAGACACTGGCACACAGAAAGCTTGCCAGAAATGTGTGGATGTTGCTTTAGTTTCGCCACCTAGCAGAAAGCTTCAGGATCCTCCCAGACTCAAAAATTAAGTGGTTAAGACCATGCAGGAGCACCCTCCTTCCTCCTTGCCAGGCAATTGTGCTTTGCCATGGGTGTCATGGCAAGATCCATTTAATCAGATACCAGAAAGCAATGGGCAATTACCAGCATAGCATTGGTGGTGTAAATGAGATTAAACACCCACTCACATCAATGAACTTAAAGAAAATGGAAAAGTAGGGGAAATCAGTCCTCAGGGCACACTGGAATCTGGGGTTTTTTTTGTTTGTTTTTCCTTTCGCCTTTCCAGAAAATGCGAGTAAAAGGTCCCCTTCATTATGATCGGTTCCAGAAAACGCGAGTAAAAGGTCCCCTTCATTATGATCGGTTCGAATGTAGCGTCTCACTGCAGCCATAGAAAGGCAGGCACGAAGAAGTCCTCAGAAGAAATAAAGAAGTTGAGAAAATCATTTTATTGCCTGACAGAAGGGGAGGCTGCCTTAATTTTGTTGTCACTGGGAGTCTAAATGTATAAGGACAGCTGCTGTGCTCAAGCAACAATGCAATCAGTTAATGCTTTCAGCAGGGAGACATTAGCCGCTTCTCCCTCCTGCCAGGCAGGGAGAAACAAAGTTTACCAAAAAAAGAAAAAAAGGAAACTTTTAGACATTTTTTCTTTCTTTTTTTCCTGTGCTCCTTTTAGCAGAAGGAGGACAAGGACCACACCAGAACAGGGAATGCCTTCAGGGTCTTCCCATTACCACATTTTGGTAGTGGTGTTCTGACGTGTACGTTGGCCATCGCACATTTTCTGAGACAACTGCAGTAAAGTCACATAATAACACTTATTAAAGAGCATTCAATAAGGAGCAGGGATTGTCACCAAAGCTACCTTTGTTATTGACCAAAAAAAGATCAAACAACGAAATGTTGAATAAGATATAAAATGAAGCCATGAAACCAGGAAGAAGTTTGCCCTACATAGTGATGAAATTAGCATAAACAAAATGAAGACATTTGCTATTTTTACATTCCCAGTTTGAAATGAAGGTAAAGCAGAACAAACAAGAAACTAAAACAACATGTAAACTCTACGATGTGTTTCTGCCTCAGAGCTGTAATAATGAAGGCTTCTTCTAAAGGAACAACCTTCAGTACCTACATATGTTTCACCTTTAAGGAGTTTTGAGGTGATAAAAAGGAAAATCAGAAGAGCCTTATCTTGGCATAATGATCTATTTTCAGGCATTTCATGACGAACTAGAACAAGCACAACAGAACAAGAGGAGAAAGGAAGAGGGGAAAGGGAAGAGAGAAAAGAGAAGAGATCAAACCCATTCATGGTAGGTACAACCATTAGTCCATTTCAAATTAGGGATATAGAATCATAAAATCATTTAGATTGGAAAAGACCCTTAAGATCATCGAGTCCAACCATTAACCTAACACTACCAAGTCCATGGATGGGCTTAAGAGAGGGATGCACTGGGATTTTAAGAACCTCAGTTATATTTTCAGATCTGCAACAGAATTTGCTGTGCTCTTTCACAATCCACTTAGAACTGGGTTTTCAGAAATGCAGGTTTCATACTGTCATCTATGTTGGCCCAGGCACTATCAGCACCATAGGCTGAGGGTACCGTCTGGACCGTCACAGATGTCACTTTCTTCCACCACTTTTTTCTATCCCCTGCACCAGTTTCACTCCCCCATGGGCAGGAGGAACAACTGCTGACGGTTCACTGCATAAGCAGTATGGGATTCCATCTCCAAAATGTCTTCATCCCCCTAAAGACAGGTGAAGAATAGGGCAACATCAGAATTAGGAATGGGAGTGTGTGGGAGATGAGGAAAGAGGAGACCATCTTCCTCAAATCACTGAACTTTTTTGTTCCAGCTTTCCTTATGCAGGTGTTCTAATGATGATGTGCTCATTAATGAAAAAAATTGAAAATAATAAATAAACACATGTGTAAAAGGTAATTAAGTTGAGAAACTAATTCAAAATATGGATGGAAACAAGACAGAAATGGAATTTGATCAATAACTTGGACAAATTTTTAAATAAAGAAAGAGAAATCATGCTTTAACTTACAAATCCATAGAAAAAAAAATGTACTTAGTCAAAGAAACAGCAAAAATTAAAACTGTTAATGACACAATATTTTTCCCTAAGAGGCAGAAACATCTGGCGGTGATTGGGTGTGTTATCCTTGTATGGAGTATTGGGGAAAGCAAACAAATGAAATCCTCAAATTGCATATGTCATTTGGAAAAGTATGCACCTTGAATGAACATCCCATAAGTAAAATATATATTATTGGCATCCACTACAATACATCTGAATGCAAGGATCATGAGGAGAGAATTACCACTTCCTATAGTTACGTGTATATATGTTTTAGGGAAGTTCAAAATTGTCTCAGAGAGAAAGGGGTGAAACTAAAAAGGAATAGAGGTGACACTAGAAAGCTTTTAGATATTGGCACATTAAAATATTTTTAAAAGATTAGGATTTGAGAAGCACTTATGATAGATACTTCAGTTCTTCCTCTGATCACTGTCGTTCAACCTTTCCTCACATTCAGTAAGTAGTCTTTTTAATAATTTCTTTAGGGAAGCCTGCGTGGGGCTCGCGGACAGGCCACAGCTTCTATCCTCTGCTCTACTAAGGAGCCAAAGACCGGAGGTCACTCCTAAACCCAGATCTCAGAAAAAACAACCTAAAGAACAATGTTTTATAGGCAAATGGACCAGGCAAAACTCAGATCTTTTAGTCAGTAAGTCTGAAAAATGACAAGAACATAAAAAGAAGATATATTTCAATATAAAGGGGCAGCAACAATATCACCTTAAAGGAAACAGAAGAATGTTGATTTTGTAACTTTAATACTCTCAGGCCGTCACCGGCTGAAATGAAAGAATTTTCCTTAAGTTGCTGTAAGCTCCAATCTTGATCTTATTCATCATTATTAAATGTTGAAAGTTTAAATATTTCATATAGATGAGATGAAAAGATTGCAAGGGAAACTGAATAATCTCCACAGACTTTAGAAAGCATAGAGACCAAACCCAACCTAAAAGGAAACGAACACTAAAACTACATTGTTGATTGAATCCCTTATTTATAGCATTTGTCTTAATTTCAAAGATTTATTGAAAAGAGATTTAAGGAAGATGAATTAATCTTAAGGAATGACAGACTAATCCTTTCTTTGGGACCAGTGATTATATGAAGGTGTGTTGAGAACAGCAGAGAGAATGCTAGGTACTCTTGCTGGACAGATACTACAGTTCAGCTTAGACATTAATCTGCAAAAGTGGATTAGCGAACTCTGATGGTTAGGCATTTTCACAAGGGTTTTATTCAGTCTGGGGAACAACATCTACAAAGAACACGCTGATGTTGTATAGCTCAGAGAAACCACCAGGGAAGGGAGATTGAAAACAGATCTCAATTCATTTGAAAAGATTAAACACTGCCATAAAGTAATCTAATTAGTCATATTCTTTGTTCTTCTTGGGACACCTTCAGAGCTGGCTGTTTTATTCTTCTGCTGCTTTGCTCCTTTTGCCCCCATGGAAAGGGCTCTCCTCTGCACCGGTGAGACTCCGAAAACGCGTCTGTGAGTGCACCAGGAAAGGTCACTATGCAGATCAAATGAAGCCAGATATAATGAGACTCATCTTTAAAACCTCTTGCTAATTAAAAGACAAAAATCTGAGCCTGGTCATGTTTCCAGTCAAAACAAAGAAAGTTTTGCAGTCATTTCAATGGCAGCCAGATCAGGTTTCTGATAATATTGATCAAACACCAAATGCAAGAGGGCAAGATGGTAAGTATGAGAGTCAGAAAGACAGTAAGCAGTGAGGACAGTAAGCAAAAACAGGCTCTTTGGATATTGGTCTGCTGATTCAATTCAGTAAACTAATTAAGGATGATCTTTGGAAACTTATCATTCTTAAATTGCTATTACGATCATAACAATAAATTACTTCATGTTTGCCAAAGGTGCTTCATACCGCCATTGCCTTTCAACGACTTAAATCCGGAGAGGGTCTGGCTTGATCCAGGCTGTTAGACAAGAGGTACGGAGGAGCACAGATCTCATGTGCAGGCTGGAGAAGATTAGATTAGAGAGGACGAAAATGAGCTGTCAAATGCTTTCATTTAAACATTCTGGAGAGGATTCTTAAGGATTCTTAAGGATTCATTGAGCCCTAAACACGTTGGGAAAAAAATGGAGGTAGATGAAGACACAAATAAATGAAATTGAGAGACTATCTTAAAACAGAACTTGAGTTTATAGATAATATAATAACATAGGATATTTTTATGAAAATCAGGAAAATACATCAAAAAAGAAAGAAAATTAACTATGACAAAGCAGAAAATACAGTCACTTACTGTGAACAGCAGATATTAGGTCTGAAGGAAAAATAATCTATACCATTCTCTTTTCTCCTGAATAAAGCTGACACACCATTTTGTCTGATAATCTGCTTTCCCATGATGCAACCGTATTCTAAATTAAATAATATAATCACTTTATCCTATTTGAAATTACTGTGTCTATTACTGTGAACCGTTTAGGAGATGCAACAGATCAGGGAAGTATAAGCATGCTAATGGTAAATGAAAGGCTATCAATCTATTTATTTTAATTAATTGAAGTTTTTCTTATTTTTGTGAGTTCAATATGATATAATAATTTAAGATTATGTTCTAAGACACCTCTTGCAGACCTTTATAAAGTCTCTCACTCTTGTTGCAGGTTATGTTTTTCAGTGGATGAATAAAATAAACACTTTTCAATAAAGGTGTAGCCTTCTTGCAGTATTTGTTTCTAAATGGAGACCTGAAGAGAAGCAGCAGAATCCCAGACAAAGTGTCTGTTTCAAAGGCTGAGTGATTCCTGGTGAAGGGGATTGCAGAATGCTCTTTCTGACTTCTGTTCCAGAAATGTTATTTGTACATTAAGAAAGCAAGTTGCAAGTAGAAATTATCCTCCAATTCTAGAAAATCTCCTAGATGTTATTAGGCATTTCCATCACCTTCAAAAAAAGGCTAATAATGACAGAATAGCACCTTGAACACAGATGGTAATGTATAGTTAAAACTGGTAAGAAAATGAACAAAAGAACACTTTTCCACCATTTTTCATAAAAATTTTAGTTTTGCTGAAGTTTCCTAAAGAGATTTTATTCAAATGCCTTGCCTTGAATAGCATCTTTAATAGAGAGTTGATGAGGTTTAAGAGGTTTAACCATTATATTCTGCCTTTAACCTTTGCTTACAATTCCATTTGCATTATCTACATCCAGGTCCAGTTCTGAAATGCAGCAAAGGCAATACCCTGTTGATTTCAGCAGGTGATAGAACACGTCTTCATTCCTTCAGAGCTGATTTAAATTTTTGGCAATTTCCATCTCAGTTCTTCTGTCTATACAAAACAACAAGACTTTTTCTTCTTTCAAATATAAGCTAAAGAATATACAAATGAGAAGATATGCCAACTTTGGTTTCTCTCCTCTGAGGTTCTTTGAAATAATTTCCCTTGAACTTCCATCTTTAAAAGCGCAGATGACTTTAAACAACCCTTAGAACTCTACAGAGGCATCTGTAAAATGTTTTCTCCTAGGCAATCAAAGGCAGGAGACTTTTGTTTCTCAAATCCTATGATAAATAAAGAACTCTGACTTAAAATATATATATATATATATAAACATGGGAATCATGTTAAACTCTTGTCATCTCATAGAAAGTCGCACTTGACTTACAGTTTGGAAAGGCTTTCAGGGCATACTTCAAAGTCTGTTTATTTTCCCAGACTTGCCAGAAAACAAGGCTCTGAGGGGAGCTTTTGTGTACAGGGGAGCAGCGTTTTACAGGGGTGGTTTGAGTGTTGGAGGCTACAAACTTCTGAGATGTTGATATGGTGCTGGCTGCTGACACCCATAGCTGTGATAACTGGTGTTGAGTAATTGTCCCAAGGAAGTAAATGGATCATCCACTAGTGGGTTAAGATATCAGTCAGCCTTAAAGAAGAAGCTAGATCTTGGTCTTGGATTGAAAATATTTTGGGAATTCACACCCTCAGTGTTCACTGGCATTGCTAAAGAGCTGACCTTCAAACATGTTTAAATAATTCTAGCAAAGAATTTAAGGGATCTGCATCACATCACATTTGAGAAAATTAGCAGGTAAAGAACAAGCAGTTTAGAATTCCTAAAACAGCATCAGCCAGACCCCTAAAGGAGACACTATGAAGGACTGTGCTCTGCTTTCATAGATGAATTCAAATTACTTGTAGATTTATGTTGATTTGTTTATCCCTCACCCTTGGTAAGAATCCTTGCCCTGCATTAAAAACTAAATGAATGCTACTTAAAGTTTAGCCTTATTGATTTGCATTTTATATGAGACAGTAAATTAAATTTATGCTAATATGATACATATATTCTTCCCTGAACCATTAAAGGGGAGGTGGGGCTACACAGTGCAATAGTTTAAATAATTATGGCTGTCACTCACAATTATTCAAACTGTTGTGCTGATCAAAGTTCTTAAAATCTTGGATATAAGATCCTCAAAGTTCCCCAGAAGCAGCTTGGAATATCAGAAGAAGCTAAAAGTAGAATCCTTTAGTTTTAAATGGTTTTGACAGATTTATTTTATTTTCATACTTTCCAAGAAAGGTGCAGAACGGAACTAGAAATGACAGAATATTGCTTTCGTTTCATTTCATCCTCCTATAAATAAAATCTCATAAAATCATACATTAATATCCAGGAAACCTTTGTGAAATAATGGCTCTTTCTCTATGAGCACAAAGACCTGTGAGTAAATCTGAGAAAAGTCCTGAGTACTCGGAGAAACAGATGCCCTGGAAAGCGGTTAGCAAAGGAAATCTGTCAGATGCCTCGGCATGAGAAATCTGGACATACCTGACCAGAAAGCTGCTCCGGCTGCCTCGGGGCCTGCGACGAAGATCTCCACTTGCGTGTTTCCAGGAGGGAGCCCAGCTTCGTATCCTCCCTGCGAGGCGTTCAAACCAGAGGAATATCTGCGAGAAGAAAGAGGCTCCAGCGTGTCTCCTCCTCGACCCGTGAGCCCCTGCAGAGATGCTGTCAGTTCACGACACTTGTGGTGACAGATCTGTGATGGGGACACCTCTCTATCAAGCACAGAGGAAAGCAGCCAACTCATTTCACACTGGGCACTGAACACCCGGGTAGCAATGCTTCTCTGTCATTTCCAGGCTTGGCTGTATACTTTTCTGTATACACATGCATATATATACATATATATATATAAAATCAAGTGACCTAGAACTGAAGGATTCTACAGCACATTACTGGAATGGAGGGTAGCTAGTTCACTTGTATTTTCACTCGAGTTCGGTGAAAGAATCAATAATTTTTGGTATGAATAAAATAGTGTCTCTAGTATAGGTGGCATTATCTTTAAAAACGTGTGGCTCTTTGAATGATGTGACAGATCCTTTGAAATGCAAAGGTAAGACCAAGTTATTAAAGCTCTTTTTTTTGCTCACACTATTTTTAGTCTGTGGTTGCCTTTGATTTCCAGCACTGAAGTAACAATATGGGCATAACAATAGAGGTCACAGGAAAGAACAGACAAAAATCAGGTCTTAAACTGTACACAGCAGATACTCTGGTTCACAATTCATCAATCCAAAATAGTGACCTCTAGAGAGTGACAGGCAGAGATATCTGCATCCTAATTCCTCCATCCCATTCACTGCAGGGAGGATAGGTCTTTGTGATGACAATTACTTGTATGAATAAGACTCTCTCCACCCAGCTCTCAGACTAAACTTCTTGCCTGTTAAAGGCAAGCCGCAGTATAGATTTCTATAGTACATTGCACCATTATGGTAATGCATGAATTTTAGAAAATAGCAAGAGACAGGGAATGGAAATGGGACTGATGCCAGCACAGAATTCCCAGCTCTGAAGCACTTCCAGTCAGTGCCTCTGCTCTCTCCTTAGGCTGCTCTAATGACGGTCTGGGTAGCCAAAAGCAGCTTTAAGCCAAACTTTTAGTCTGAATCCATTCGGGGATAATGGGCTAATGTAAAAGGAGAGAATATCCTGAAATGGATACGAGTAGATACGCTTCCAACTGATGGGGAAGGCTGAAGAAAACGGTCTGCAAAACGCCACTGAGTATTGCACTAGATGATGCAGACCTGCAATACTGCTAAAAGAGATCTCAGTGCCTTAAGAGATATATTGGAGCTTTGAAGGAGAATGAGGAAGTAATAAGGTATCTGGGTATAATATCACAGACTTTGTTGCGTTTTAACCAAGTCTCTGAACTCCATAGTGTACACATTTTGCATGTCAGCTCCCTAAATTGCATCTAAATCTTTGTTCTGTGACATTTAGCATCACTCTGCTTTAGCAAAGGTTGTTGCTTTTTTTTCCCAATGCCTTTCTGACCTGTCTTTAAAGTCAGCACTCCCATCAGTCTCAGCTGACATACAGAAAATAGTGACATATTGACTTCTACAAGAGGTGACACAACATGAATAGATGAAAACTTGGCACTGGATTTTCCATATGAAAGGAAGTGTCAACAAAACAGACGCAAGTCCCCACGCTTCATCCAGTTAATGAATCGCCATTGTCTGTGTACATGCATATATTCAGTGCTCCGTGGAATACATCTCCCGAGAGAAACGGATGAACTTTAAAACAAAATTAAAACCTTTAAACCAAAGTTTCAACTTTTATAAACACGAAAGCTCGTTTCTGAAAAATAAGAAGGAATTACGTTAATTGATTTGAGTTGTGTGCTGCTCTGGAAGGGGAGAGTTGAGATGAAGACACACAAAACTTGCATTTGATTTAAGACTCAACACAATCTTTCTTCTTAGAGTTTCAGAAAGTCATGAATTGTCCTTCTCCTCCCACCTTTTTAGGAGCACAGTGTAACTGAGGCTGGATGAGACCTCAGAAGGTCTCTAGTCCAACCTTGGGCTCAAAGAAGGACAGCTAAGAGCTCAGACAAGGTTACCCCACACTTCGCTGCACAGCATTTTGTTCTCATAAAAAGGAGGCATTTTTAGCCCTTATTGCCCATTATCCACATGTAGGACTCCCTTCATGTTCCCCAGTAGCAGCCAGGTCTAGTCCATTCCCAGTGACAATAGATGACCAGGCCAAAAGCGTGTTGAGGCAAAGGCGTTTTGCGAGCACTGGGGTGGTCGACGCTCATCTACTGGGCGATCCCTTACCCAGCAGTTGACCCCTGAGTGCAAAACTAAAGATACCATTCTGAGGATAAACCAACTGCCCTGTGCTTTTGGCCAGTAGTTTTGGAAGGCTAAATAAAATGGCTGATTGGGACTGGTTAAAACTTTCAGTTTACAAACTGCGGTGAAAATTTGCAAAAGTGTCCTGAATTTGAAGCACAGAACCAAGGAATTTCTAGAAATGTTTCTTTCCCATTTTTTAGCTGCTTTCTAGTCCCATAGAGCCATCCAGTGCTGTCATACCCTGAACAAATCCATAGCAAGAACACTAATTGACTTCAGCTGATTAACAACTGACAACTGCTCAGTGGTGCACTGAGCAGAGTCTTAGCTGGCTCCAAAATTGCAAATGCTAAGATCTACCAGAACTGTCATTAACTAGAATTTTTTGCTGGCAGTCGCAATGCAGAGGTCAAAAAGCCTGCTTCTCTGCAGATAAGGGAAATGGTAAAGTACCATGAGGAACAGCTCAGTTTTACTGCACGGTTGATATCTGGCCTCTGGGAATAGAGGTTTCCTGAGGTGCTCACAGGCAAATTTTCATAACAGCACACACTCTTTCAATAGTTGATACTAGCCATACCATATGCACGTTATTTCCTTTCAAGAGTTATCATGCATAGAATTATTTATTATTGTATAGAAATGTTATAATGAAATAATCGTTGCCTCAACACCCTAAAGCTGTAGGGTCATTTAAATGCAACTGTCAGATTAAATGAAAAGCTACATGCTGCTTATAAAACTGCAGGACTTGTTAGATTAACATTTCAGTCTTCTGAACTGAGTAAGTAGATTTGAGAAATGAATCCAATATAGAAAATTGGATGTTGAGAATAGCATAGTTGAGTATTTATGAAGTGTCATTTCCCCCTTAGAAATATAGACACTTGGAGCTGAATGTTTACTTTCTTACCCATTTCAGAGGATGGGTTTGACACGAAGTGCAGCAGAACTGCTGCAGCTCAGCAGCGCGGTGGCTGTCGGAAAACAAAGCTTTGGGGCATTTCTGTGCTGTACCACCATCGCATTGCAGCCACAGAAACTGGGGTCTGCAGCTGGGCTCAGACAAACCACATGATTTCTATAGCTAGGTTTGCAAACAATCATTGCACTTTTTTTCCCATCGCTTCCTGGAAGGAGGTGACCAGCTGCTCATGCAGTTCACTGCCGGTAATGATTGCAGTTGCACACCCGCATGGGCAATGCCAGGGGGACAGAGGGAGGGTGAGGACACCTCACCTTTAAACACCATTAGCTCTTTTTAGCTCTCTCTTCACAATGCTCTTTTATTTGCTCCTTTGTTTTCAGCACAGGGGATGAACAGGGATATTATTTGGACCCCAGAAGTTATCACCAAAACTAGATTTTGTCATTTATCTACCTTCCCATTTTAATGAATCACATTAGTTAAAACTGCAACAGAAAGGGGAAAAAGAAACCCTCAACATCAACCTGTCTATTCTTTTGATCAGCCTGGCCCTTTAGGCTCATTGGCATGGATTTTTTTCCTACAAGATCAATAGCAAAGTCACATATTCTGAAAAGAAAGCTCTTCCCTTTGTGCGGCGCACGAGGCTGTAAGAGGCGAGGGGTGGGGAGGCTTTTGAGCCTGTACCGCAGAGCAGAGCCAGCTCCGACGGTGCCCGTTCCACACGTACAGCCTGCACCACGGCTTCCAGGTGGTTCCAATACAAATTTAACAACTAAAAGAAGAATGTTAACTGTTTAATATTTGAAGACTTGTTTAATATTTTAGACAGTAAAATTCTTCCTGTTGCTAAAACCAATATTGAAGCAAGATGGAAACTACCTGCCAGGATTCTCCATCAAAGAAACCATTGAAAACTGCTGGACAAAACTTCATGTAAGCTGTCTATCCAGCTATACTGTAGGCCATCAAGGGTAGCATGGATAATGTACCCCTGCAAAGATGCTGCGTGTCACTATAGTTTTCCACCAAAGGCTTTGTACATCTTCCAGTTATCAGTGAGTGTCACCCTGAGAGCACAGTCAGCTATGGACTACAGTTGTAGTTGCCTCCTGTTGTACAGCTCCTCCCTCTCAGGCTGTTTAAGTGTATTTAGTGTTGAAAGTTCCCCGTGATACCAAGTACGGAGATGAAAATTATTCCTCTGGACTTTTCCAGTTAAATAACATCTTCAGCTATTTTCATGATAGAGGAATCAAGGTTAGTGTCAAAGACCCTGTGTTTCAACTGATTTTGGGCTTGGCAATGAGCACAGCTGCATTTGGGTAGGAACCAGCAATGGGAAAACATTTCTTACATCTTACATCAGCAACACGACACATTCTGTTCCTGCTAATTCTCTTCAACTTTACACCTTCTTTAAATTTTTAAACGTCTCGGACTGAGCCTTCCTGACTTCTTTTTCAGATTTTTCTGCAATTTCCTTTCCTATTGAATACTGTTTTATGCTGCATGATCCCATCCCAAGGCTACAGTGATACCTTGGCAGCCAACATGTACCTACTGTGAATGCTTTCAAGAACCTGGCCTTTTCTAGTTACAAACCAGTCCAACTGAGCAGGAGCTACAGTATTTTACATCAGCACAGGACAGAGTTCTTAGTGATTTCCTCCAAATGCATTCTTCTCTGGGCTTATTATTATAGACCTGGCATCAGAGTCCATTTCACTTCTCCATTCACAATCTACAGAAGAAATGAATCTGAAAATGAGTATGTACAGCTTGGTCTTTGCAAACTGTTCACGTCCTTTAATTCAGTTAGCTTCAAAATCTATGGTAATGCTTTTAAGTCTCTGGACTTATTAACTGATGAGAAAAGTCCAAATATTCATGAAAGAAAAATGATCTCAACTTCTTTTCCAGTAGCTTGTGATAGCCAATTCAGTTGTCAATGTGTGTTTAAATGTCCTGAGATTAATTCTGCCATTAAATACAGGCAGTTAAATACACTTGCTTAATTCTGCTTCTTGAGCTCCACATAGGATTAGTTATCTCTAAATACCTCAGTTTTCATTTTACTTTCCTCTTGTGGATGTTTTTTAACCATTGCACACATTGGGAAAGATACTGCATGTTGTGAAGGTTTAAAACCTCTTTGGTCACAGACGTCCCATCATGAAAAGAAATTATATTTTCTGAAGGATTTAGTTGCCTTAGTTCCTGTCTGGAACTACTCAGAAAACAAAACAAAAAACACGGTTCTGGAAGCTTTGAAGTACATCAGTCATTTGAAAGGAAGAACCAAAAAAGGAAGAAGATATAGAGAGGCATTGTCACACTTCCTTTTTATTCCATGGGCTTTTGTTTGCTTGTGTCTTGATTTTAGCATTGGATAACAAATTATTTGCACTACTTTGGTTCATTTTTCCTCTTTAAGAGGGCAGGGGGGAAAAGGTTCAAAACTGGAAAACTATGATTTGATACTCATTACTCTTCTAACAATCTGTTTGGCAAGACCTTGTGGTGCTTGTCAAACACAACACTGTCCTACCAAACAACATGCGAGGAAAGAGCATGCCAAATTTTTTCCAGCTTACCCTACCTTCCTCTCACGTGTCTTTTCTTGGTAATATATACTCGTGCACTATTCAGGTCCAGATCAGTCTCCAGAGAGAGACAAAAACCAGAATCACCCTCACTAACATTGGGCACCTCCCTGGCAGATGCAGCTTTCCTAAGTCACATAGAAGAGAGCTGGGCACCCCTAGAGGCAACTCAACCCCCCAGTGGGTTGAGTAACCCCAGGACTACCCAACTGTCCTTCTACACCCATAGTTCCCACAGCGGGTGCAGTACGTAGTGTGCCACAACCACAGCCTGTGCCTCAGGCTGCTCAGGGATGGCAGATGAAAACCCTGGCAAGCACATGAGGCCCGGGAGCCGAGGGGGAAGATGGACTTAGACATCTATTTAGCTAGTGGAGATCCACCAATTTTAATTCAGGGAAAAAAGTGTTCCTAGGTGTCAGAAGTTAGGAAAACACTGATACAGATTGAAAAAGGAGTTCATAAGAACCAGCTCATATGTTAGGTGTGGTGCTCTAAGGTAGTGTCATGAAGGTAGTGATGCCTAGTCATGAAGGTAGTATCATTAAGCCTGGTCTAAAATCTTGGAAATACTAACATGTCCACAGCTTTACTTTCTCTGGTAAACCCCAGGAAGTGACTGCTAGGACCAAGTCACAATTTAGCTTACCATTTAAAACAAAACAAAAAAAAAATTTTGCTGGTTTTGTTGCATGAGCACAAAACCACCTGAAAATGCCTGGTTACCCCCTACCATTATAGTTCAACAGAAACCTAACTGTTAACTACTTGCAACCTTAATATCTATATAAATGCAAAATGGGAACAGCAGTAAGTGATTTCATGTTAATAAACAAAAACACAAGATAAGATCAATTAGTCAAAATGATGTGACTCATTTGTCATTTATACAGCGCTGCAGAGAAACTCATCCACACAAGGATTCTGTTCATCATCCAAGGATTTGGCCTTGTTCTGCTCACAGCTCTTGAAAAGATACGTTTAAAATCAAAGAACTCAACAATCTATGCATCCACTAAGCCCTGTTAGAAAGAATCAAGGGTAAGGTTGCTCGCTGTCTACTGGATGTATTTTCTTACGTCTGAAATAGCTGCATTAGTCATCTGCACATTGTCCAGATCCCTGTGAGTGAAATACCAAATTGTCCTTCAGCGATTCTCCTCGTTCTGATCTCTCTGGTACCTCTAGGAGAAGAAAAGCAATGAAAATAAAAACCCTGGAGGGTGAACAACAATGGATATTCAGGTGTCCAACTAAACTGCATCCTCAACGTTATGATCCAGTACAGTTTGGTCTAATTAATCAATGTCAATCAGCAAAACGTCTCTTTGGGTTGCCTTCCTAATACCTGCAAAAAAAGCAGGTGCCGTAATGCCCTGCTTTTTTCAGTTGCTCAGGGAAGGCGTTTGTTTGTCTTAAAGTCACAAACCGGAGATCCCGACTGTTTCAGCCTCACTGTACCACCTATGTTCCTTTCCAGGAACTGAAATCAATGTGACCATTTTCAAAGGTGCAAAAGTGGGCCAAATTCTTTCTGAACCTTTCCTGTTCTTTCAAAAAAGACGAGCTTGCTGCTCCCGTAACCACAGTGCAGTCATCTGCTTCACCTCCAGACTAGCCCTTTGGTGTTATCCCACCACACTCTGTAGATTGAGCTAGCTCCTTTAGCTCCTGTAACTTCATTTCAATATAAACACAGAACAGGAGCAGAAGCAAGCTGTTCAGCCTAATAAACAGATACACAAGGCATGATCAGTTAGTCTAAATTATATGACTCACTCGTCATTAACACAATCCTACGGAGACGCTCATCCACACAAGGGTTTTGCTCATCATCTGAATATTTATTTAATCACACAAGATCTGCTCAGCATCAAACCTGTGACCCGCAGGCAGTGCTCTAAATCAGGGACTCGAGGTGCTTCAGCCAGCAGCATCCACGCTGATTTTTGCCGAAAGATGAGGTTTAAACTTATACTAATGAAGCAGGGAAAGAGCAAGAACAGGATCGGGAGGCTGGTCTGGTGAGTGTTCTCTGCAATGAGAACAAATTCATTTGTCGAGATGTGTGGCAGCACAGCCACAGATTTCACAAAGCACCTTGGCAAAACTATCCCAGTTGTCCTCCGCACCTTCTTTGTGATTTTACGTGGAATAGTGAGGGGAAACTGCAGGTGTGTTGGTTTGGTATTTTTTTAATTCCTGAGGAATTAACCTGTATTTTCAATTCTGGTAAGTTGTAGAGTCCAAACACATCCATTTTCACTTTCTAGTCCGTCTCCCAGGACTAGAGGGAGAACAGAAATTTCGTTTCCCAAAAGTGAGAACTTTATATGTTGGAAAATATGACACATTTTTCAGGAAATCTTTGTGAATACTCTAAATCCTGCAGAAAAACTTAAATGCACAGAATCCCCATGTCCATGGATTTCTGTTGCCCCAGGCTATCGCTCTGACATGTCATTAAAACACAGAATCACAGCATGCCTTGCCCAGGAGCCTCAGCATCTAGCAAACAAGTCCCTCAAAGCCTGAAAGCTAAATGCTATTCACCCGGAGGCTCCCTGCTAGTTGAGAGTGGAATTGCAAATGTAGTGCACGTCAATGGGAAGCGAGTTTGCTTGGAGGCCAATTCCTCCAAAGTTTTCAGAGCTTTCCTGGAAACCCAAGCAGATAACCATATTTTTGTGGGACCACAGGTCTGTTTTCATCATCTCACTGCAGATGAAAATGGCTTGCCAATAATGATGTGGAGGGTTTATTTTTATAAGGCTGCGCGCTGTGAGGCATGGTGTGCTGATTGGGATGGGGTGATGTGCGAGAAGCATTACTCACTGTTTGTGGGATATCTGTTACCTTTTCTTACATCCATATGGATTAACTATTTTTATTATACCAGCAGTCAGAAGACAAAGGCACACAAATTGCAAGGTTAAGCTTTAAGATGCATCATGATATAGCTTCCTCAATATACATCTCGACAAGAAGCGACTGGACAATGCTGTAGGAAGGTGTTTTAAGATACCTTTAAGTATAGCATCACCTATATTCCCCTATACATATCTACAGGCCTCTTTACCTACCTTATTTCATTCACACCCTGAACTTGTTCAGTTCAAACCATACACAGTGCTGCGTGAGGAGGTCAGTGGAACCTTTGCCTGAAGCAGAGGTGTTTGGCTGTGGCGCAGAGATCGGTCGGCATGTCCGTCTGCCTTCCTGGCACAGGGATATCGCAACCCTGGAGGTAATTACCAGCAAAGCCGTCCTGGGTATTGCTGGTTTTACCAGGTACTGGTGCATGAACCACCACCAGTGTCTAAACGTCTCCTAGGCTGGGCATAGTTATAGTCAGCAACTCCTAAGGATGAGCTTTCCAACAGCCGTGGACAGACACATGCTATCTCATGCCAGGCAGGAGTGTTTAAAGCTGCCCAACCAATACCCCTTGGAAATAAAATCACAGTCATGTTACTGTGAAGGAGTTAGGAGAAAAATCTCATGCTGATGTTTACAGACAAAAGTAGGAGCAGAAAATAATTATAGAGTACAGCCTGACTAAGGGCATTATATAATAAGGGAAAGACATTTATATAGAACATCTTATTACTATTCCAACAATAAGAAAAAGAACATGATTGATAGAGAGAATTTAAAAGACCAGAAAATGCTTTAGGAAGATGGAAAAAAACAAGTGAAAAATCAATACACTAAAATGTCCTCTGTTCCACTTCCTTTATGCTCTCAAAACAACACGAACAAGGTTCTCTCGCTTTGACATCTAGAGCAGAGATGACAGCAAACAAGGCAGAAACTACAATCCTCTTTGGGACCCACCTTGAATTACAGCACTAATAAAAAAATCATTTTGACTATCTCCCTAGCAACACACTTGCCAACCGCATTGAGCCATTAATTGCATAATTGTTCAACCACCACAGCCTATTTTACTGGCTTTGAGACTATCAAAGGAAGAATAAGAAACCCTGTTAACAGCATCGTATAGTATTAGTTTAATTAAACATAAAGGCAAGGCAAAAAACATAGCTGAAACCACACAGAGTAAGCTGTTGGGATATGATATTTGTTGTGATTATTCCCATTCCCCTTTAGTCACTGATGTGTCTGGCTTGGTATTCCAGGTACATATACTTGTCAGAGAAATTCCTGACCTTATCTAACAAAGTTTTAACCTCTTCTCTGATAACAAAGAGCCATTTTCTAAGGTCGGGCAATTTGTGAACAAAGAAGAAATGATCAATCAGCAATTACTCAGGATTATACATTCTGGTAATTCTATACACCCTATAGCCTAGGGGAAAATGAAAAAAAAAACCCCACAATAAACTCTGTGGCACAAAGATAATTAGATTATTATCCATTATATTAACATTTTTGCATCCCTTTAGTACAATCAAATTAATTTAGCCAGGTTTGGAAGAGCTCTGCTGGCTGCAGGAAGCAATGGCTTTGTGATTAAGCCAACAGATGTAGAAGTGAGTTCAGTTCTTTGTCTTGTTAGACGTTCTCTTTGTGTGCCTGGACTAACCTCTGCAGGCCAGATCCCATCAGCAGTGCCCGCCTCCCCGCTGCCATCAGGAGAAGCACAGGGAATCACCCAAAAGGATCTTCCTGCTGTCGCATCCCAGGTTCCTACTACAAAAAGCAGACGAGAGCAGAGGGGCTACAGCTTAGTGTTGCTCTTCCATTATCTGAATCCTGTGTCTGGCTTTCCATCCCTTTGCAAATGTTCTATTACTACTAATGATTATTTACAAGTAAACTTATAATTTTATCCTTAAATCCAAAAGTGTCCCAAGGGTACGTAGTCTCTGTAGCCTGATAAATCACTAGGCAATCCAGCCCTGTGGGTGAGGCAGGCTCCAAAACCCAGAGACTGCGGTCTACTACTTCTAGTGCCCAACACTTCTCGTCTTCTAATGTACCCCCACGCTGATAGACACATCTCCGCTAAGATTCAGGGAACAATTTTTGGGTTCATAATGTAGAAAGCCTACAAGAGGCCTGTCTTCTGGTGTTACCTGGGAAAGCACCTTGTCATACTCCAGAATAACAGGAAAACTAACCGGACCTCAAGAGTTTTCAGGGAAATGTCACACGTACTGCATTGCAAAGCATTTATTCTGTCAATGTAAAATTCTGTCAAATATTCTCCCATGGACCAGCAGCGGTCTAATTATTAGATAACTAAAACTGGCAACCTGTTGCACTCACCTCAGAGGATCTAACTGCTTATTGCCCTGTGCTTTTGTCCTCTTTGTAAAAGTGGGAAAACAATGGTTCCTTCTAACCCTTTGTTGTTTGCTTGGGCTACATGCGCCTCATGCCCCATAATTCGTCCTGCCGTGAGCAGAGCAAAGGCCTGGGTCTCTGCTGGACCCTGCAGACTCTGCAGTGAGTGATGGTGAGCTCTTCCCTTGGAAACAAGCAGGGGAGGAGTGTCACCTCCACTACACCCAAAGGATGCCCTGCACCCTGTATCAGCAGGATGGCACCACCGCATCCCCACAACACCCAGTCAGTTCGTGAGTGACACCCACGTTTACGCTCCTGTCCCTTGTGCCAGAGCTGTGGAGCTGAGCCCCAACCCAGCGGGGATGGATGTGGCTTTGGCAAAGCGTGAAAAGGGATGAGGAACAACGGCAGCGACGGGTCTGTTTTACCACCTAAAGGTAAGTTTGCATGATTGCTCCTCAGAGAGGAGCATGGCTGGAGTCCTAATTTATAATTAGCTTTTGGGAGCAGCCAGTATGGTCATAAATCCCTTGAATCTGTCTTAGAAGCTGTGAGCTCCTGCCCTTATTGGGGTTTCCCTACAGGATTCAGACTACATTCTTGCTTGTAGCACTGAGGGGAATGCATCATTTCACCTATATAACCGCAGCTTCTCCCCCCTCTTGGATATTTTGTCTTATAGGGAAGTTTTTCCAGGACAGGATTTATTTCCATCTCTGTTTGTATAGCACCTACCGCAATAGAGCTATGATCACCGCCGGGTTTATTACAGTATCGCAGCACCATCATAGAAGTAGTAATAGCACCGTGAATTAAAGGACCATCTGTCCAAGTATAATTCATTCCCCTGCCCACTCGGTTCCACAGTCTGTCAAAATCATCCAGGTTAAAAAAGGAAACCAAAACCCTCTACTATTAAAAGTGCTTAAATTAACTGGATCTTTTTGACAGAATTGGATTGAGGAACTACTACAGCTGCAGCTTGGAAGATCTGGAGGGGCAGCAACTTCTGCTGAAGTGGCAGTGATGGACACTGAGGAGGATGGGGAGCGAGGGCAAGCTCTTCACTAGTTAAACTGGTGTCACAACAGACAGTCCCAGCACCCTGGGAGCTGGGAAAAGAACACCGCTTTGGTTAAGAGCTGAGGTGGTGAAGATTCTCTTCTCTCCCCAATTTCTCAATCTTCATGTTGTTTCATAGCAGAGAAAAAGCATGTTTGGTCTTCTACAGCTCTAGATTTCAAACGGTACAAGCATTCTTCTTACTTTGAGGCTTCAATTTAAAAAAGAATTTAAAAAAATTTCTCCCTCTCTCCAAATATTTGAAGGGATAATAAATATTAAAAGGGAAACAAAGCAATGAAACAGGCAGATCCATCAGCAGGGAGCCCAGATCAGGCAGGTCTTTGAGCCAGATCATAATTTCTATTTTTGCAGACAAATGTTCTGGACTTTCAATACTTTCTGTCATTCTCTTCCTGCTTTTTTCCTTGCTAGGGATATACAGCATTCTTTCAGCTTTCATTTCCAATTTTTTTTAATCTTTTTTTCCCCCCCCTTTTCTATTCAACAATGTCAAACAGGTTTTGCAGTGCACAGGTCAGTTCTGCTACCTTGCGCTCATAATATACACAGCAGTAGGATTTCCAGAAGTGCCTAAGCCCCATTGACAATTCCCAGTAGTAATGTTTGATCTGTTTCAGGTGGACTGCAAACTCATTTGTAATCAAAAAACCAGAGACACCTGGAATGGTAACTTATTCATTCCAAGATATTTGACACAATCCTCCAGTGGTTTTGAATAAACTGGAAACAGAAGAATCTGAGACATCCAAAGCTGCTTTTCATCTCCTGTGAGCCACATGACAGAATTACTCTGAAAAAGAAGGATATTTTCATAGGACCGATTCTGGTTTAATAGAGGCTGTGGTGCTCAGTGAGGGTGGCTGCCGCTCCACATTGCAACTCCTTTGGCCGCTGCAGCAGTGGGAAAGGTCCCCCCCACCCCACTCACCACTCCCTCCTCCATCCTGCCAAGAGGTTGCTGCCTCCACAGGGGTAGAAGTTTGACTCTAAGAGTAATTGCACACAGGTGTGTTGAAAGGCTTAGCTAGAAACACAAAACCCCACACTGCATTTGAAAGACAGACTCAGTCTAAAGGCACCTGCATATTTGAGGAATTTTACTCTTTTCAAGATTAGCTAAACCCACACACAGAAGACAGTATTATCCCTAATATCTATGTCTTAATGACAGAGTTGAAAAAAAGTTTTGGGTGGCATCTAGCAAGGCAATACACAACTGCTGAAGGTAGAAGAGCATTGCACTTTCTCAGCCTGAAGCATCAGAGGTCTTGGCCCTTCCTCCTCCTCCTCCTCCCCCCGTTCGCTTGGTTCCTCACTCTCACTGTAACACAAGGGCTGTGCTGTAAATTGGATCAGCAAATGATTCGAGTTAAAAAAATATAACCTGAAGGTTTGTTGTGCTTTGAGTTTCTTAATCTGGATAATTACATCTGTCCTGCTTACAGCACAGCCCCCAAAACAAGTGTGATCTGCACCATGGCGACTGCAAGCTGCAACAGAAGGGTAGGCAGGGAAGGAGCCAACGGCAAAGGCTTAAAGCAGCTTTGCTAATGGAGAGAAGTGTTTGTGCAACTTCACCCTGAATTTTGAAGCTATATTAAAACCCTGTGATCAGTGCAATTCTTAATTATTTGCACTTCAGTGCATTATGCATATAAACTCGTCAACACTTGAGACACTTCTGTCTTCTGCTCACTTGTAAATTTGAGATTTTTGAAATTGAAGTGGTCTCTCACGCTGAACCCAGTGACTTGTTAACAAGGGGAAGATTTAGTCTCCTCCTAAGGAAATGAGTTGCTGCTGTGGTCTTGAACATTTCTGCAAGTGAGCTGTTAGTTGCAAGGTGCCTTAAAGTTGCTCAATTCAGGTACCCATTTCCCCATGGGGAGCTTTTCTTTATTTTAAAAAAAAAAGCATCAGTGAAAAACAATATTCCTTAACAGTCCATGTTATTTCATCAGTAAAATAAGTTCCAGCTTAAGACTTCAGGAAAAAGCAAAAGACTCCCATAATCCCAGTTTTCATCCATACATATGGATTTCAACTGCCATACAGACTGCAGAAGTACTACTTTCCCACAATAAGAACAGTTTATTAAACATTTTCTTGTAGTCCTGCTCTCTACCATGGTATCTCAGGTTACAGATGGCCTTGCCCCTTTTCTCACAGGGTAAAGGGTGGTTATGAATCACATGAGAGTGGGCTCTTTTAGGGTTTCTGCTAACAGCAGTGCCTGAAATCCTGCAAGACTTCTGCCTACCCTGTAATTTTTTTGAAAGCCGTTTTTGAATATGCACACTGAGGGGAAGGTGAGCAAATCTCGATTTAAATCTGTGATTATGAAGATCACATTTTATCCCAATTCAGGCAATCGCTGCCAAATAAAAGCTTTCCTGTTAGCATAAAGGAAGAGTCCTGCTCAGGAAACATCACTTAAATATAGCTAGATAGAAAAGAAAATATATCTTAATGGTGATCTACCAGTATTGATCTGTTATACAACACGTAGGGTAAGTTGCTTTGTATGAGGACAATTATTTGCAATTACAAATAAAAAAAAAAAGGCAAGACCCATCCTGTACTGTGTTTGCCTCTCTCATTTAACTTGTAATTGCTTTTATTGACAATTTCTCCTTACTTCCCTGGAGTAGCGAGGTTATTAAGCAAATCTGTCTTTTTTGTACAAAATGATAATTTAACTGATTAAAACAGTTTCATTGTCAATACACTTTCATGAGATTCTAATCCCGCACACCACACTGGGATTTTTTTTCCATCTGAAGACATTTTAGACTGCGTAATGACAAATACGGCACTATGGGCTTTTTTCCTTCCTCAGATTTTGCAGCCATCTCTCTAGAAAATTACAGCTGTTGTCATTAAAAATGCAATACATCTCCCTACAATAACTGCTGTCATAATATTAATTTTTCTAAGCAGGTATTATCAGTTTTACAGTATCGCTTGCAGATTACACAAACACTTAGTGGCATATACAGATGGTTTAAGCTCTACCTCATGCCCTGTATTTAGGGTTTTCCACCAGCTGCCTGGGAGCCCTCAGAGGCACCTCTCCAACAAGGTAACACTCCATGCAGGGACTTGGGCCTTCTGATTTCAATTTACCCAGCAGTCTTATACCAAAAAGGTTATAATAGAGGAAGAAAGGAGGAGAAAAAGACATACAGAATCATGATGATTTGCCTAAGGCCATGCAACAGCAGAGGAGCAAGCAGTCCCAGCAAGCTCCGCACTTCACAACTGCCTTAATGATGGGCAGCCAGGAAGAAAACATGGTTTATGGCACTCCCTCCAACTTCCTTCTTAATTTTAGCATCCCTCAACAGCTCCCAACAACTTCTCACCCCACTAAATGAGGTGGTTCCCCAAGAGCTGATATGTCAGTCAAGGTTCACAATGTTAATTGCCAGCATAATTAAATAGGGCAACATTAATTCCCAAAGCCCTGTTCAGTCCCTAGCAGTAGGGTTCCTGCCTGCTTGGATTTTGGTTACACTGAGATGATTACTCATATCACCATGATTGCATCACTGCTGAAGTTTCAGCCTGACACTCCCGGTAAGCGAGCAAGCCTGGCCAGCCCAGGGCTGCCTGGTCTTTGATGAGCCACAGCATCCAGAAGCAGTACCAGGAGAGCTTTACAAATCCCCCCAGAACAATCAATCAACCACATTAAGGTTTTCTTCTGCGTATCACAGGTCGCTATAGTGTTCTCCAAACAGAGACTGAGCTGTATCCACTAGTCTTATTTGGAAATTTCGGTAGTTTGATGATGTCTTTCCAAATGCTGGAAAGCCTTTCAGGAGTTTACGTTTCATTATCTTAGAAATGGTTTCTCCCCTGAAGCTGCAGGGGACACAGCTGGATGCTAGTTATGGCAGTACAAAACTCAGTTTCCTTCAGATTTTCTGATTTACACAAGACAGTAAGAGCATCAAGTCTCTGATGGTCTTTTTAACATAGGCTGAAAAAAGAGAGAGTTTTCAAGCAATCCTGTTGTCATCTTGCAACAGCAAGTCCTACATATTCTGAAGATACCTAAAGAGAAGCTGCTTCACACACAATTTTAACCTGCAACTGCCTTTTCTCATTTTGTGCTGTACTCACAACAAATATTTAAGCTAAGACTGAAAGAGTTTGGGGTAAGTTAAAGAAAAACCCTACCTGTACAACAATAACATCAGGCTCCCAGAGCAGCAACCACCACAGAGCCACCCTTCACACGGTGCATGTGTCAGCAGCACCCTGTTTCCCAGAACACCCTTTGCTTCTTATGTCCCATTACATTTGACCATCAGCACCTGGAGCCCTGTCAGACATTTCGTAAACATCTCCTCAGAAACCTCTTTCTTCTGCAGCTGTGAAATGCTCCTCAGCTCTGCTACCTTTTTTCCCCAAAATTCTTATTTCTGTATTTCTTAAAGAATAGTATGTTATTACTCAATTTTCCTTTTTTCTTCTCTATTTACAGTCTAGCAAAAAAAAAAAAAAGACTTTTCTGTCTTTTCACAAAGTATTTAATGAAGGGAGGGGGTGAGCTCCTGTTCAGTTACTCCAGGATTTCTAGCAAAGCTCTCAAACAAGAGGAAGGCTTATTAGGCATGCTAAATGAGTTTAATTTCAAATTGAAAACATTTTATGTCTTCTTGTTTTAATTCAAGTCATTAGTTTACTATGAAGTACCTGAATCTAATTTAGCTACATTTTCCTGAACTTCTGAAGTATTTTTAAACACTCTTTCAAACTCCTTTTTCTTTATCTAAGTGTATCTCATGTCCCATTTGTAATGGTCTGCTGTATTCATTAGATACTGGGAACCATCTGTTAAAAATTTGCCCAGAACAAATCCAGTTTCAGAAAGATAAGGAGGCATAACTGTGACTTTCTCCGAGCTAATAGCTAAATTTTTTGGATCAGATGCACTTGAGATTTTCACCTTATTTTGAGAAGACAGAAACGTTGGTTAATTAAAATAAGAAGATATTTCTTTAGTCTCCAAAGAATATTTATAAATAACATATGAAATTGGAAGTAATTTATCACTGATGCTTTATGAAATTCAGCTGTATATCCATCTGGCCATGGTGCTTTAGTACGTAATATTGCTTGCAGGGCACTTTTTATTGCTTATCTCTCATGGGGGTTATCTAAGTATTGCCTCGATAATGCTGGCAGCTCTATTTCATCCACGAAATAATAAATGGATCACTTCTGTTTCTGCAGTATGTAATTCAGAATGAGGAAAAAAACTTTATTCATTTGTTTCCTTTAACTGTTTGCATATAACCTCTTACAAACTGAAATCCACTGATTTTGTTATCCTTTATAGGAGCACATGGCTGTGGAGATGCTGGTGAGATGTGGGCTCCACAAAAGAAGAGCAGAGCGGGGTTAACTTAAAAAAGGAGCCAGACAAATTTTTGGTCTAATACAACCTTGAGCTGCATTCCTTAAGCTCAGATTTGAATGAAAATATTGATTTTAGATATATTGATTTTAGCACATTCAAATGTATTCAAGAATAGAGGTCATATTTAGTGTTGTCGATGAACACAAGTATATGACCCAGAAATATTTAGGTCTGTATTTAAAAAAAATAGACATCTAATCAGATAAGTTTGAAGTCCAATTAGGGCTTGTACAGAGGTGATAGTTTAGATAAATGTCAGTTTTCAAATTAAGCATTGCTTTGATGTCTAACGAGTCTGAAACCAATTAAGCGCTAAGCAGAAGGGGACGGGCAGTACGCAGTCCAACAGTGGGCATGCAGCTTTGCTACGAGAAGTACCACAATTTTACCTAATATTCTCTCCCTCCCATTTCATTCCGTTTTACCCAGGACATGTATTGTAGAAAATGTAATAAAGGGAGACTTGCATAGTAATAGAGTGTCTTGATAAGAGATATCAATAGAAGAACTCTGTTGAGGTATGTGTGCTCAGATTTATTGAAGTGTATGTCACATCCACAGTGACAGACTCTTTCGGGTCCGCCCCTATGATACCACCAGTCTCCAGGCGCCGTATGGATCTGGGTGCAGTGATTCAGAGGGATGTGGTCATGGTATTCGCCTGTATCTACCGGTTTCCATAGAAAACTTGCTTTGAAAAGTAGCTCAGGTAAAGATTTTTCCCCTGTCTGTTGTTCATGGGAAGGAATTGTTCCCAGAGGTCCAGAATGCTGTTTACTGTTTTTCCTGCTTTTCGATTAGATATATCTGACAACTTCAGTTGCTAGGGTTTTATCCCAGTATGAGCCAGATACCACGGTTATTCATTGGGGGTGTAAAACACGTTTTTCAGAAACAGCCTCTGACCCACTCTTGTCAATGAGAACTTCTAGTAAACCTCAGAAAAATTCAAACCCTCAATTTTGAGGAGGTTATTTGATTTTTAACTTCTAGCAACTTTC
Source organism: Calonectris borealis (assembly GCF_964195595.1). Classification (NCBI taxonomy): domain Eukaryota; kingdom Metazoa; phylum Chordata; class Aves; order Procellariiformes; family Procellariidae; genus Calonectris; species Calonectris borealis. Next base: position 3,413,191 of record NC_134321.1, on the reverse strand, counting down.
AAATATTACTATAATAATCACTCACTTGCTTCCCTATCACCCCCCAAAAGAGGAAAACAAATCCCAGCCAAATCTGTTTTTTCAAGTATTAATGCAGTGTAACTGTATTGAAGTCCCAAAACAATCACAGGAGAAAATACCAGCAGAGCTGAGGTCAGATTTGCTCCTTTCCAGGCTATTCACTTCCAGCTCAGTGCTGTAGTATCAGATAAAAATAGAGTGTAACTAATTTTACAAGGGACGTTACACACTGAAGAAGCCTCAAATAGTTTCTTAATGTAGCTCTTCGATTGCTGCAAACAAATTCTGAGTACATTCCTTCGAATTCCAGAGACCAATTTGGTTTTGACTATATTCAAGTCCTTTAATCATTCATAAACATTTTTGTGAATAATTTTTTGTACAGCTTTGAGGTGTGGGTGTTCTTCCTTCATATGTTTCTCTTCCCATGTAAACAAGTGTATTTCCTACTGTTTAGTTATTTTTCTATAGTGTCTGTCATTGGACAACAAGAGCAACCCATATAACTCAGATGACCAGTTCCACACTGTAAACAGTGAATATTGAATAATTGACGTGAATGGGCTGCAAACACACTGCCATATGCAGAGAGAGGTCTAGCCCCAACTCCTCATTGAACAGCTGTTAATAATAAATACATCTGCAGCAATCCTGATCAGATCACAGCAATTCAGGAGCAGAAAAAGAGCTCAGTTACCTAAATAATTTATTTGCAAAGATTCAATCCACAAGTTCTAATCACAGGTGTTTATGATTTAGATAAGAGAAGACAAAAAAGATTTAGGCTTTGAACGGATCTTACAAATGGATTCAAGTACCATTTTGTCAAAAGATTTATGTGAATCTGAAAACAGTATCCACTACCATAATGTTATCATAGCTTTAATGATTTCCAGTGATTTTTTTCTTTAAAGATTGAACGGCTGATTTTTCATCTAAACCTCAGTTTTGTATTAAAAAAAACAAAAGCTATTTTCCTATCCCCAATATACAGAAAAGAAGGATTGCAATGTAAAGCAGGAGAAATCTAATCTAGAAAACCAGAAAACAAATCAAAAGAATCAAGAATGTATTATTTTTTAAAAATGAGATTTATTAGCCAATCTCAAGATGTTATTTTGCTGGATGGAGAGAAGTAGGATTATTATGTTTTGTAGTACTGTACAAGAAAGCTTGAAATCTACAGCTATGCAGAAATGGAAAAGCACACAGAGGAATAGCCGCTTGAAATAATTCAGTGAAATAGGAAAGAACTTGATCGCACAGGAGTTTCATGTTACCAGTTCTGGGAATTGATTGGTTTTCCTGCAGAATACGAAAAAGACCGGGGAAAGGCTTGAATTGTATGTTCGCTTTCTGCTTATTACGATTTACAGATGTCCCCCCACATCTCATGTAGTGTGTGGTTTGCCGGGTGAGGGTGAAAGCAGACACCAAAGTGTCCGTTGATTCCTGGGTCAGACGATGGATACGGACTGTGCTCCTCAGGCGGCACACGGTACTCGTTGAAGCAGATCTGCTGCAACAGATTGTGCAACAGGAGTGTCAGCTAACAAGGCTGTAAAGAAATCCTTCAACAAAAATATTTGGGGGGGATAGGTTCTCCTACAAACAGCAGGCATAAAGATGTGCTGACAGGTCTTATTTGGGCTCCTGGCAATCCCATTACATTTATTAATGCAGTCTTGGTATGATGTGAGCATCAAAACACACGCACTGCTGTAAATGCAAGTTTCTATTCCATTCTGCTCTAGCTGCATGTTCTAAAAAGAAAATGAAGAATGCAGCTGGATAGATGCTCATGTAGTTTCTCTAGGCTTTAGGAAACAATATCTCCTGAGTACTGCCTTTTCAGACAACACTGTGTTAACTTAGGAGTATGACTAATGTCAATACTAATGAGCCTGTTGATCACTTAACTTGCTCCTTGGGCTATTTTACTTCTTTTCAAAACAATTTCAGTGTCCTAAATGATTGCTTTTGCATGTGACAGATTCACCTACTGTAAGCAGATTTACCTGCCCACAAAGTTGATGAAGATAAAATTGCCTACCTCAGATAGACATGCCAGAGCTAGTTCTCCAAGAAACAGGTCAGATCAACGCTATGTAAATGTGTTTGGTTTCCTAGAGGCGAGAGTCTGGGCAATTGGAAAGAATGGTCCATCAAATCAAACCACGCTGCGAAGGACCCTCAGGTCAAAGAGTAGCCAAAAAGCCACTGAACTGGTTTACAGGAGAAGCACATGATATTGTGTACAAATCAAAGTCATCAGAGCAGATTTCTGCCTGAACAGAACATAGGAATGTGGGATTACTACAACAAAACCTCCACAGAGATCAGAGGTATCAGCAACGCTTTGGGCAGAGTCACAGGTGGATTAAAACTGGAATATTCCTCTTAGTAAAAAATTTTTAAAAAGGCATCTAGGAGAGCAATGCTGTCCAGCCAAGCAAGCCATCAGCAGGCCCCGAGGTGATGTGAAAGCGGCCAATGCGATTGTGGAGATGTTTGCCAGAGAAGCAGAGCTGCTGGAGCAGGAACTTGTGCCAAAGCCGAAGCCGAAGCCGGGTGTCTGGGTCCAGCAGATGCTGCCGAAAGGGGCGAGTGGGGTTCGGTGAGCAAAATTGCACTGTGGCAAGGGAATGCATGAAGGCCAGAAGACATATGTCCTGGGACTGTCAAGAAACCCATTCAGAAAAACCAGCTATTGCAACCTGGAGTAAGAGAAGAAGAAAAATAATTGTGCTTTGTGTTCTTTGCCAGGGCAGAGACACTGGTGAGGATGTCCTTGCTGTCTTGGAGACGGATGATAATGAGTAGAAAGAGTCTACCTCTAATTCCAATTTTCTCAGTGGACCAAATCATTCAGCCGTTGAAGCAAGGTAGAAAATCCCAATGAAACTCCAAGCAGGCATTAGGGAACCAGTTTCTTCCACCCCTTTCCAGGAGCGGCCCTTTTCTTCATTAACAGTGAACAAGGCAAATGTGTGCACCACACTTGCAAGCAGTGTGATTTGCGTGCCTCTTACGGACATATTTCATTTCATACCAATGATTGTTCATGCAAAATTGGAGTATTAAATTGCAAATGGAAGATTTAATTAAAATGTTCCTTTTTCTAAGATCAATAATCTAGACAAAGTAGTTTTACTTTCCATTGATATATCTGTTTTTTCCCCCATTTAAAGCAAACTGTGAACTACACTTTCTAGCGTATTGGTTCCAAAAATGCCCCAAAAGCAAATTGCACCTTTTGGCAGCCTTTGATTCATCTTACGTATTACATAGAATAATTTAACAGACATATTAGAATACAGGACAAAATAGCATCATTAGGCACAGTTTCATGTCTTAAGGTTTGAGAGGGTGGAAGAAACTTTTTAAGCATTTAACTCATTTATTAAAACTCAAGTGCTACAGAAAAAATTGTGAGTATTTTGATCTATGTAGACTTTGATTCTCAAATCTCAGTAGAGCTTACTTTATAAAGTAACTTCTAATTTATATTCTGTATTAATGTCAAGAAATTAAATCATAAATCTGGAAGCAATTCTACATAATAAGGTGGAAACAATGGAATAAAGTCTGTCAAATAATTTTAATCAAAATCCATGAGACTTGTGCTACCTGAGCACTATTCCCTCTGCACAGAAAACTTATAGCATTCTAGCATTTTATTTGTTTAAATTTTAATAATACTATATCACACGAGAGGTTTTTTTTTTAAATCTCAGAATTAGTACAAAATCTTCAAATTCATTTTGTAGTGGTTATAAACCTTAACTAGGAATGTTTTAATTTTTGTGGGATTGTGCAAGTCCACTCCTGCACTTAATTCCCATGACTAAGATCCTAGCTTTATGAAAGTTCATAGTGAAACTCTGTCAATTTATATATACAAAGATTCCATCTACAAATTCTGCCAAGGTACTTATTACTTTTTTCAATATTTGGGGTATTTCATTATGAAAAATAAGTGTTACATACTTAATGCATGAGAGTATTTCTCATTCTGAGAGTAAAGAAAAGGGCTAGAAATAATGTTTATCATACATAACTGTTTCAGTCAGTGTTCCTGCAGTGATTACTCTTTGTATTTGCCTTTGAGAAGTGTGGAGGTAGGGCTTGGGTATCTGCTCAAGATAGGAGACTATTCTCATCTGAGTTGTGAATACATCAAGCATGAGGAGCGTTTGGGCTTCGCTGCATTTGAATTGGGCTCCATTCATTTGAAACTTGCAACTCAGTTTTACACTGTGCCACATTATGTGAATTTACACTTCAGGTTACAACTTGGGGCCCATCATTCTTCATGTGGTTTGCAAACCTGTGCTTTTGTTCTGATTTATGCACCTAACAAATCATAATTTTCAAAAGGTAGGAGGCATTCTGAGATGCTGAAGTTATTCAAAAGGCATTACAAAGATCCACAATCAAAATGTTTCCGTTAACTACAAAGCTGATGCAGTTTGCTTCATTCTCTTCTTTAAAACTCTGATGCATAAAAAAGAAAATAAAGGTGAATAGCACAACAATCTACCATTGCAAGTCTCCACATTGTTACTTTAACGATGCACAATCTGTTAGCTATCTGAAGACTGTAAACAGACTAATATTTCGAGAAGTATGGGATAAATCACCCATTTAGAAGCAGTGAAGAGAAAATGATGAAGCTCCAAGTGAGTTGTGAAGCAGTGAATAAGGATGTATTACACCACAGGAAACCATCAATATTTGTTTATTATGTCAGTGTGAGAAATAAATCTGTTAGCTAATTTGTATTCTCTTCAGTTAATTCCACTGTTTCAGCCTGAATTTTTGTCTTTCGGTTTGAGTGCTACACAGCTGCTTAATGGTGCTATCAAGTATTCTGGAGTCATGGTCTCCTGGAGATAGGGAGACACTGCAATGCATCATATCAATCCAGAGGTTATGAAATAGCATGTCTTTAGGTGTCAATCCAACACTTTGCACCTCTTTGTCTTCCTACGGATGGTATTTATCCGATATAGTCAAGATTCTCGACTCATTATGGGCCAACCTCTTTACAAACCAATCCCAAAATTTCGTTATGCTGCAGTTAACAAAATGGCTTAATACATTCTAAACTGCCCTTGTTTGGACTGCCTCCTTTCATTGAGCTGTTGCTTTGACTCAGAAGTGGCCACTGATTAAAGCTACATGATCTTGATCTACAGACATGCAAAATTCCCACAGATCATTTGTCTGATAGAGATGCAGTGACTCAGCACCAGTAAACCTGAACTTTGTGGTGTGAGCACTCTGGCACTGAGGCAGTGGTTTGCTGTTGCTCTTTGGTCCTTTTATTTTTTCTTCTGTATCATTTTTTTTTCCTTGGTGAGATTTTCATTTCCATTTTTGAGCTACTAAGCTGATCTGCTTAAAAGCTTTTGGCTCACATTCTGTTGGCTGGTAGAAGTCAAAATCTGGATGGCTGTGTGCTTGTAATAAAAGAAGGGAAAGAGAAAAGCTAGCATTTTGTTCTTTTGAAGATATATCACTCTTGCTGTTGTATGAGCTGAAAAGGAAAAGTTGTTACAAGTTTTCATGAACCTAACTTGAATTCAGTTTGATTTGCTATCTGGAAGTTGTCTTGGAGAACAGAGTTAATTTTTCTGCTGGTTGTTTAGGCCAGCTGATGATTTTATGAAATCAGATAGCTCATTTAGTTTTCTGCTTCTCTCAAATTCTTCTGCCAACAAATATTATCTGAATTGTTTGATCATGAAAGATTTTATAAAGGTCTTTTTTAAAAACTAATTTCAAAATCCTGCTGTAAAGGGCTGCAAAGGTTATGAGGGTTTGCTTTGACTCCTACTACCATTTCTTCATTGATCATCTAATTTTTGCCATTTAATAAATGTCTGTAAAACTGCAAGACAGAAGTTGGATTGATTCTAATCAGCTTGGACTGAAGGTATTTCAGCAAAGCAAACAAACATGGTGTGACATGAAATAAACATGGAAGGAATATTAATCTACATAAGAATATATTCTAGGAGTCCATGGAATAATGGGAAAAAAGGAAAAATATTTTCCTGGGATTATAAAAAGTTTTCATTTTATTAGGCATTTATTAAATGGTAAGTTTCTTGGTTAATTACATTCAGCTGTGGCTAAAGGCTTCCAAATTCATATCCAAAATCCTTTCAGCTCCAAGCTGCAAAATGCTCCTCTTTGAGTCCACATGTAGATAACTAAGTAGGGAGAGGAGAAGTGAAGAATTATGAGTAAATTTAATTAATTAATGGATAGATATTTTTACACTTCAGTCAAAAATATAATGCAGTATGAAGCTACTCCCTTCAAATGGAGTATTGATGGACACTGAGCTTTGGTTTAAACTATAAATGATGCCTGTTTCAGAGAAGGCAGCAAACAAGAAATGCTTAAAGATGGAGCTGGCTCTGAGGAAGCCATGAAGTATAAAAAGCTAACCCAAATGAACAATTTCAAGTGAATAATGTGTTATTTAGTACTTTTTTCTTTGCAACCTGTGCATCAAAGAAGTGGGTTTTTCAATTCTTTCATTAATTGTAATTGTTTAATGAATAGGTCTTACAAAAAAGCAACACTCACGTAGTCTGTGTAGACTATTGTAGACTATTCACTGCAAATATTTCTTTGCCTAATATTCATGCTTCACCATTTGAACTTACTGATTATACTATCTTAATTTCATAAATTGTTCTGACTCCCTTGAAGAAGAATATTTTAACATGATGAGATTTTGTTTCCTAATTAAAAGGGCTGTGGCATTTGTTTTTCATTAATATTTGTACAATTGGGAAATCAAACCTGTTAGAAGCCAAATACTTTCAAATCTAAGTTCACCTCTTAAAGAACTATAAGTCTCCTTGAAAACATCTTCCAACAAGGTCTGCATTCTAGTTTAATTTTGTTTTGGTGGAGAATGCGCAACATAGCTCGTCGCACACAGCAAACGTCTCCTGTAGAGGACATACCGCTACAGGTAGAGTTTTGGTCCAAAGCTTCTGTTTCCCAGTGACCTACAGCACAAACACAGTGGTTTGCTCCTGCAGCCCCATGTGGACCATCATTAGTAGCTCCCTCCAGGATCAAAACTGACTGTGGTTAAAAGGGGTTTCTTCCAGTTCTACTCCCTAATTACCACAAAGACCCAAACTGTGGGATTTGAAGTCATGTTTCAGAGTCTAGTTTAAGTGCTTCCCAAAACCACAATCATTGCTACCAGCTTCTGGTTCTCTTGTTGCTCTTGCACAGAGTTACTCAGATTTAAAACAACCCATAAATTGTTTTCAAAACCATTTGGTAATCCTTCATATCAGAAAAGTTGAGTAAAGCACTGAGTAAACCGCAGTACCTAAAGACATCCATCTTTTCCAGTCGTGCTGAAGAGAGAACACCAGTGACCTCCTTACCAGACAGCGCAGCCGACACAGCATGGCATGGTCTGAATCACACACTTTGCACAGAAAACTGACAACAGCTCCTCTTATCCTCTGGCCTTCTGCACTCCAAAGAAAGACGTGCCAAGGATGCTTCCTTCACGATATTGCCCTGAGATCGTAAGGAACAGTGTAAGAACCACTCCCCAGGTTTCTTTATTTCCATCTCAGCAGGGAAGAGCAGATCCTGCTGTCACCTTCTTCAAAGAGATTTGTGTTGTGCTGAACTGAGCCTGTTCATATCACTGGGGCTGTACAATGTAACACGAACAGGCATCTCTGCTCCTCTCATTTCCATATTGCACTAAGAATCAAAGTATTGAATCATAACAATTAAAATGACACAAACCTCTTTTTTTTAATTGCATTTCACCATGAAAGGGAAAAAAAAACCAAACCCCACACACAGCCCTTCAGAACATCCTTGACCTCTAGATATCTTTCCAAGTAAAATCATTTCAAATTTCATTACTTATTTTCAGATTATCAGGTGCATTACGCCTTCATTGGTTCATTTAAACCTCTACACATTCCACAGAGTCATTTTAACGTCAGTTGATTTACTAGCTGTTAAATCTCAAATAAAGAGAGAAAGACAAGGACAGCTATGTTTGCTATACCTGCAGTATAAAAGTATAAAAGCCATAGAGAAGTTAAACAATAATTCAAAATTATGTCTAAACAGACAAAAGCAAAATCTCAAGGTCTTATCCTCAACTCATGAAAATCTCTAAAGTGCTTAGTAAGAAATATGAAGCAGAAGTAAACAAGAAGTGAACAATGAAACACAAGGCAAATAACAATGGGGTAAGGAGGAAACTGCCATCATAGCATAGCCTGCAACAAAGGGATTAGAACACTGACAAGATAATATGTGATTTTTATCAAATATCCTTCAGTGACATGTCTGTTGGGAAGAAAACCTTGTATACAGTAAAAGCAAATAAATCAATTCCAAATTGAACTAGTTTGAATGAAAATACTCAAATGACGCTGTCTCATAATCTATTGATCACGTTCCACAGTTAAAAAACGGTGAGGAAGAATGGCTACAAATACTCTTTATCCCCTATTTCCCTTGGGACATATTAATATAATCCTTTTAGGAGGGATAGGATACAAAGAAATAAATCCTGCTCTCTCTTCCACGAGTGCAGGAAAGGCCATGGTAACAGAGCAGGCAGTTCTTCACAATTGTTAATACATGGACCGGGATATTCCCGACTGAAAATGAAATGGATCTCAACAGATATCTGTAGACCCAGCATGCCCTTGAGAGCAGCATTTGGTACCAGAGGCCTTGATTGGAAGCCTGTCTATAAACTTATACTTGGGAAAATAAAAACTCGGTTAGGAGTAATCGGTTATCTTGATTCTTTCTCAATACACATCATCAGGAAAACTTCACCAGCAGTGCCTTGAAAGAATATTAACACTGTTTGCAAAAGAAACTTGTATGAAACTCTATAGCTGCACTTCTGTAGTATCGTATTTCCTTTTTATCTGATTTAAGTGATGTAATCAAGACATTAACTCCATATTTTGATACTTTATGGGAAGTATCAATTTGGTTTGGCACTCACTGAAATCTAATGTAGATGTCTTTGATATTTGTGATGCAGAAACAGTCTTGAAGAGTCTAATCCAGGCATTTATTCATGGAAGTAGAGGTCCAGGTTCATAGCTATAGACACCCAGGCTAGAAGACAAGGTTGTTAGGTTTTTAGCCTCTGCAGCAGAGAACCAATATAAAATCCTGCTGAGACAAATATATTATGGATCTGAGGAGCTGCTCTGTGGGTTCACTCACTGAGGCTAATCTGACTCCCGGCTGAAAGTAAACCTCGAGTAAAGAAAGATTTGGAAGGAAGGTGAGCAAATATCAAAGAACTATGTGCAGCAGTTCTGTAATCCTTTAACATTGATCTTTGAGGTACACATGATACAAAGAAGAAGGCTTCTAGCTAAAATTCAGTCTTAAAAGGTCATTTTAAAAGAATCTATTGATGAGTTACTTAGGCCATTCTCTTCAAACTGGTAGAAAAAGTGTACACCTGCAGTCTACCTCACCAGGCAGCGTGACAAACAACATGGATACTTTTTCTACCCTCATCCATCTTTAATTAATACTAGCAAATCATTCATTCCTTTGCTGAGTGTGCATTGAAACTCATCCTGAATGTGATAATCATGACATGCATAATACTGTGAACAAAGCACTGCACTGGAGTTTGATGGGCAGCTGGGGGAGAGTTTAGAAAAATTAGAGGTAGTATATCTCTAAGGGAATCATCACTGAGATAAGTGGTTTTGTGATTTCTCTTTATGTAGGGGCAATATTTTTTTAAAGATTGGAAACCCAAACATTATTCCCACATGCTTCAATACTATGCGTATCAAAAGCTTTATTTGTAGAGAACAGTTTTTATCTGATCTCACATAAAAATTGCCCTTGAAGAGCATTCAGCCACAGTATTTCAACAAGAATCTTTGGACCTAAAATCTGCAAAGCTGTTATGTGGTCCCATCTATTTTTATGTATTTTATTAAATATGTCTTTAAGTGCTGTTCAGTAACCATTGGGTCCTCACACCATCAAACTGAGATGCCTTTTCAGAATCAACAATAGAGAAAAAGTAATGTGAGCATAATACGTTTGCCTGAGTATATATAATTTTGTTTCCTTGTAGTTGCTCGATGTCGGGACTATCACAATTTATCACTTAGCTAGAGAGTTTTCTATAAGACCAAAAAATAAAGGCTTGTCTGCTCATAACTGCTGTTCAGTTCTGTTTGAATGTATCCATTCTCTTCCCATTTTTGTGTAACAAATGCCTTTCTCCTTTCCGTAATAACAACTACAATTATGTGGATTTTAGTCTCATGATAAACTTGTACATAGGTGATAACAGATGGACTAAGTGAGTGTAACAGCTTCCTTCTTGCAGTTAAAGAAGTTGCTGTAAGCATTTCTTAACAGCATTGGCTTCTCTCTTGGTGTTGACTGTTGCAGGTTTGGTTGCAGTAGATACCTCTGGTGTTCACATATGTAAAATAAAACATTTCTTACATGTGAACCATTTTTCTAAAAATACTGACAATATCTCCAAGCTCACTGAAGGTCAAATTTTGCTGCCATTGGATTTTGGGGAGTTGAGGTTTGTTTTGTTTTTTAAAAGTCTGCAAAACAGGAAGATAAGAAAGTGGACAGAATAATCTTTGTGGGCCCAATTGCAAACTCTTTTTCATCGGTATGAATTGAGAGCAACTCCAAAAGACAGTTTCATTTTAATGGGTTTTCATCCATTTTATTTCAACCACACTGAGTCCTGAACCTGCCTTGCTTTGTTTTACTTTCTGTGTTTTGTTCAGAGCAGAAACATTGCTAAGTCTCACTCTGGGTAGGTCACATTGCACTGAGACGAGTATCTTGTCTTCCCTGTAGTGAAGCCAAGAATATCTTAAGCTTCTCTATTTTTTATGAAACAGAAGTTCAAAAGTTCATCTTACATAGACTTCAGCTGTGGTGAGGAAGAAAAGGGAAAGTCCTCAAGAGATAAATAGTATAACAATGAGAAACTCAAAGACAGTTTTATCTAAAGAATGACTCCTTTTAATTAGGCCAAGATTAAAGCTTTTCTTCTCTCTGTCTTTGGAGGTGTGGAGGTGCAAGCCTTTTGAGTAATGTTCTTAAAAAACTGACAATGGAGGAGACAGATCTGAAGTCTGTACATTTTGTTGGGAAGAGAATTTGGGAAGTTTATTTCAGCCTAAATAGTCACAGAATTTGTGATGTGAAATTGCGTTCTGCATTGCTGACAGAGACTAAAATAATTTCTAAGAAAATATTATTTAGAATGGGTATAGAAGAAAAACTTTGCGTTCAGTTCACCTGCACTCCAAAATCTTTATTCTTTCATACTAATTGACTTTCTGTTTGGAGTCATCTTTGAATCCGGGCATCTGTTATGAGAGGCAGCACTTGATCTTTTCCGAAGAACTTAGAGCTCTAATTGCAAGAAAAGCTCTGGGGCTCCTATTGATTATCTCAACAAGTGTATATTGTTAAGGTAAAAGTAGGCTCCATCTAGTTTTGACCTCACCTGGATTCCATATTCAATTATCCTTCATTCACAGTGTTCCCCCTGTGATACAAACCTTATGGGCACTCTTCATTACTTTCCAACTTCCATTCTTTGAACTCTTTTCTTACCACAAACACTGATCACTTAAAACCGGAATGAAACACAATGATGATGATCTAAAACGGCAAAAAATGTGTTCTTCTTTCAGGAGGAAGTGTTTGCCCTTGTGCAATGAAAGGTCAGATTAGATGATGATAATAAGCTCTCCTGTCCCAAAAATCTCTAAATTAAGCCATGTACTTACTGTTGGAACAGCATGCTGTGCTGTGAGACCTTGTAATTGAGAGCTCTTCCTTAAATAACAGATGAAATAAATTACCATGGAGAACCAAAAGTCACTCATTTAGGCAGCCAGTGAGAACCCCTTGCTTATTTTATATATAATTTGTAGTCCTCTTTTTGGTTGTTGCACTTAAGAAGAGTGCAATATATGGCAGATGATTATATATAATTGAACCATTTCCTGTGCTGACCTTGTATTGTTGACAAATTCTGACATTGGCACAGCAGCTATTTCCGCTTGCCCATACATGATTAATACAGCTATTTCTGGTTTCATTTTAATCCTGTCTGCAGAGTAGAACTGTGTGTTCTGTCTCATTTACCTGGGCTGTTTAGCCTAGATTCATTCAGACTAAGTTCTGAAGACTAAAATCTGGGACCTAATATTTCTTATTGACTGTAAACTCAATAGAAAATGTTATCTGTTTGGGACAGATGAATCTTTATGTGTCACATCTTCAGTGTTGGTAGAATATAGTGAACATGCATGCATCATTAAATTACAAAAAAAGTAGGATTTTTGACATACTATTAACTATAGAAGATTGGTCAGGCAAACTCTCCTGCCCTATAAGCTTGTGCCCACAGCTAAAAACTCCACACTTGAAGTAACAGGCTTCGTACACATATCAAAAGTGGACTTTTTACCTCGGTTATGTTAACAAGTACACAGCAAGAAAGATCATATTTGTTCCATAGATGTCCCAGTAAGTTGCCTAACTTCGGAAGAGTAGTTCACAAAGCAGTACAATATTATTTTTTGCATACAACGGTTTTATTATCTCAATCATCTCACATCCTGTAGCACATAAAGATCTAATGGTAACACATCAGTGTTCACTGGTTACAGTGCAGAAATATAGTCTGAACCATGTTTTGGTCACACAGACACAGCACAAACAAATCCTCATGTTAAGCAACGAGTTCAGTTGTAAACAATCCCAAGTTTATCAGTGAAACTGGCAATTGTATATTGTGGATAGAGGGAGACAGTGATAATACAGTTCATTAGAAAGGATGGTTCTGTATTGAGAAAACACTACAAGTGAGGCTTTTATTTATTGTTTACTTCATTTTAGAACAGAGCTGCAATCTATTCGTCATTACCCATTTGGCTATTTATTGTGTGATTCACATCAACAAATGTCTAATTCCTCGACAATGTTTGTCTCGAGAATATCAGATTTCCTTTTTCCCCTGAAAACCCACAAGTAGATCAGTAATCAGAAGGGACTGGTGAATCCAGTCTCAGTGATGGGCCATGTAATTCCAGGATGTTGTTTTGGAGTCTTCTGTAATTATAGTAATTAGCGTCTCTCTTTTTCCTCTCAGCAGGTATCATTATTTGGCATTTCTTGTTCTTCACACATCTTCTGTTGTTTATTACTTCTGTCCAGAGTGAATTGTGCCAAATTCCATCCTCGGTCACATCAGAGTGGTTTTGTTCCATCACAATTTTAACAGAGTGATGCTACTATAGAGGGAAAAGGAGCTAGTCCCAAACTACTGGTCTTTTTCTGGTCAAATATGACAATATGTAAATATGACCATATGACAATATGAGGGCAATGGAGCAAGTGAGAAAGAAAATTATAAAAACTAGCAGATTTAGGAGCAAAGTGGAAATCTGTGCAGAAAACAGGAGAGAAAGAAAAGAAAGATCTGTTTGTAGGGAGAGAAGACTAGTTGTTCTTTACCCAATTTAAAGAAATCTTTCATAAGCATCGTTTGTGCTGTATATCTTTCTTATCTCGCTATATTCAGCTTTGTTTGTCTAATATCTGCTCAGCAGCTGACTGACTTTATTTATCTTCATTCCCCTATATAGTCTCTGTAATAATCCTTTGATATTATTTATCTTTGTTTGACTTACATTTCCTTAGCAGTTTTCCTCTGACGTTGTTCATCTTCATTCCCCAAATACCCACTAAGCAGTAGTTGTCTGACATTGCTCAGCCTGGATCTCCTCACTCGCAGTCAGCACCAGTTGCCTGAAGCCATCCTTCTTCATCTGCCTACCACCCAACCAGCCAGCTCGTAGCATCGCTTACGTACATTAGAAACAATCATCTAACGGAGTTCAATTTCTTTTCACTTCCCAGTACATCTAGCAGTCATCATCTGGCACCATTTGCTTCAGTATTCAGGAGTACTCCAGGATTATTTGTCTTTATCCCGGACCGTTCAGCGGGCAATCACGTACAGCCCTGCCTCAGCCTGCCCTGCCACGCCGGGGATGTTCCTGCTCTGGATGTGCCACCTTGGGTTTCCACCTCCCTGGAATTTTCTGCTGTGAAACCTGTAGGCCTGATTCTGTTAGATAGGCTCTTTGAAATGTGTATTATCCTTGTAAAAAAACTACATGTGAAATAAGGAATTGGGCTCCTACAAAATAAGCTGACTTCAAACGTTAACCATCATTCACAAACGACTGTATGAAACAACTGAGAGGTTTGTGACAAAAGTATAAGACACATTGAGGAGATCTTGGACCTTTCTTTGATTTTTCACGTAGCTCGAAGATAGGGAAAAGGAAAATGGGTGTAAATCTTCGCGATCTCAAAAGAGATCTGCCCAAACTCCATCATCAATGGCTGCGAAGTGTTGTGAAACCTTCTGAGGGAAGGATCTTCTACCACGGAGCCGAGCACCAGACCTTGGTCAAAAACTCACAGAAATGTGGGGAAACATAACTTGCTTCACTGTGATATGAGTCTGTCTCTGGCTGTTTCTTCCTGGAGCTGTTTAAGAGCTGTTTCCACTCACGGAGTATTTGCATATATTTCATGATATTTCATGTTGAGCTTTTTTATTTCCAGGGTGTCACATTTTACAAAAGAAAATAGGGAAATGGATCTTTAAACCAGGTAGCCCATAATGATGAGCATGAAATTTTGACCTTTGTTCCCACACATCACGAGAAACCTGAAATGTTTAATCTGCACAGAGGGTTTTTAAGGATAAGAAACCCAATTGTAAGAAATTGTGAATCCTCAGATTTAAAACTCAAGATAAGGATGAAGAATTATTTTCAAATAGTATTTTTCCTTTTAACAAAATCATTCTAGAGAGGTGTCATAAACAGATCTGTTGTTAATGAGATCTCATATCATCAGTTTTAAATATTGTTTGTTGTTTTTTCAAATTTTCATTGCTCTTCTTGAACTCAGACTAAGAAATAAACATTACTACATACAGTTTTATAGATTAAAAACTTGAATTTCTCTTGAAGTTTAACTGGAATCTTCTGCAATCTTAGCAGTACTATGTACATTAGGACCAACAAAACACATTTCTGTAACTTATGACATTAAAAGAGGACTGATGTTTTTAATGGGGAAAAAGAGCCCTTCAGAAAAAAAAGATGTTTTCCTTTCTGCTTTATCCAGCAAACAGCAGTATTTTCTGTCTGAGTCTCTGGTGGTTCTGTTTGGCCTAACATGACTAAAACACCATGCATCTTTTTGAAAATTTTAAATTTTATGTCCTATTTTAGCCGAGAGCACAATTTCACACATTGAAGTTCTCTAAGTCAAAACCTGTTTTCCCTTTTTCTTCTTTTTCTTCTTCTTCTTCTTCTTCTTTTAGACAAGCCTAACACATTGTTTCTAAATTAAACACAAGCTTGGGAAAAGAGAAGGTTTATCAAATACTAACAAAAGGTGACTGAGTTGGAGAATGTGTAGAGAGATGCCAACGTTTTCTGCAAAACCACGTAGGGCTTCTGTGAAATTTCGATAATATGGAGGTGACAAACCAGCCAGGGCTGACCCTGGGCAAAGGAGGGGGAGTGCTCACTTGGCCATAGTTTGTGGCTACCTTCACTGCATGGTGGTTCTGCTCCCTCTTCCCAGCTCAAGGATCCAGCTCCCCCCGCTGTAGTTTTGTAGCAGGAAGGATTGAGTGACAAATGCATGTGTCAAGGACAAGAAAGAAATTGTTGTCTTTATTAAATGGTGGGAAATATGCTACAATGAAAGCCTGCAAATGGACACCTGAATCTGTGCACGTAACACTATGTGCTTTCACGTTAAGAGAGATCAAGGTAAATTTTTTTTTTCTTTTTAATGAGAACAGTGATGCTTAAAAAGATCTAAGCTAAACTCAACCTTAAAGCCTATTAAATCAATTAAGTGATACCAGGCTGAAATTATTTTGATTTTGAGAGATGGAAATATCACAAATAAATTAATATAAAATAATAACTCCACCTGAAAACAGATCCTGAACCCAAACTTCATAAGAAAATTGGGTCTTGAGGAGGATACTTAAATTCAAACTATGGATCCAGGCTTCATAAATGTTCTGCTTTTTACATGGCACAAAGTGTATTGTCTACGTTTGGAACAATAATTACAATGGGAAAAGACGCAGGGTAGTGTGCAATCTTCCCTACTCTCGTGCAAGCAGACTAAGGTTTCAGTCTTGTTCAGACATTTCTTTGAAGAATTGTGCCTGTTAATTAGTTGTATAGAAATACTATACAAGTGCCACATGTGTCAAACACCATGTTAATCAAAATTTAAAAGGTGGGATTTTAAACCTATTACTAGCCACAAATAATCAATGAAGATAGTAACACAGGTCACAGGCCCTTTGCAGGACTGTGCCTGCTGGAACAGTCAATCATATCACACAGTCCTGTTCGTAAACAACTCAACTGTTACAACTAGGGCTTTTTGTTGTTGCTGAGGTCATTTCAAAAGGTCTTTACATATTTAATGGCTACCAGACTGCTTTTTTCCCCACTTCTGAGGTCCTGAATCGTAAATGACTTTATAATTAAGTATCACTGGGATTGGTCCTGTGGGAATGACGCTTCCACCAATGTGTTTCTGTTCTGTTCTCTATTCTCATGGTCTATGTTTCCATTCAACCATGAAAAAATACATAAGCATGGATGCGTTTATCACTATTTGCCCTTAATAAGGATGAGTCTTCAGCTAGCAGAAACCAGTAGAAATATACTAAAGTTTTTCCAAATAAGTTTATAAATGGATAAATAAGTTATAAAGGAGTAAATAAACAATAAGTTTGCATGTGTGCTCATTGAGAGTGTGCTCAAATGAATGCACTCCCACTGCCATAAATAAATGTATTACTGGATTACAGTAGTGAAATAAAACTAGGCATTTCAAGACCACTGTAGTTTACTAAATGCAGGCTGTATGTCCCACCCTGTTATTATAAAATTTTTACTTGAACAGAAATCCATATGTCTATATTGGCTGAGCTCTTTGCTTATGGGGTGCTCTAACACAGTAGGTTTGCATTTATCCATCCAAAAAAAGTGCTTTTCTGCAAGGATCTCCCTTTGAGAAGATTTTATTGTCTTATATTGCACCACAATCACATGTATTCAAATATATTTTATTAAAGCTACCAAAAATTCCTATAACTTTTTATGTGCTGCATAAATACAGTACGCGTGGTGGTCTTCAATACATCAACTGCTTTTATTTTAACATAAAAATATCCATAGAAGGTCTGGAAATTTTCTGAGTTGTGCAGCATGCAGTACATGATGCACTGCGGCATCGGGGGCAGCGTCTGGGGGTACGGCTCTGCCGGAGCAGACAGTGCTAGCCAGGAGACTTAAAACGCTCCTAAGGAGTTGTGGAGCTAAAAGTGGATGGTGCCAGATGGAACATGAGGGCGAGTCCATGCCCCCCTCCATCTGCTTCTAGTCATCTCTAGGACAACATGGCAAAACCGCCTGATGCTGGCTGAATCTGAGAGGCGTATATTGGTAAAAAATACTGTCTGTTGTTCTTCTGTAGAGAACAAAACTGTGTGCCTGCAGGAAGTTTTGAAGGTAGAAATGGGACATATGGATTGCTGCTGTCTCCGGCTCATGCGAGGTAGGGAGCGCCAGGAGAGCCCCAGGTGATGGTCCCACGCAGCCCGTGCGGGGCCAGAGCTGGCAGCAGACCTTGGTAAGGGTGGCTGCCCCGCTGCTAGCTCGTCCCCTAGAAATGTGTGTGCCATCAAAGGAAAGCTAACAGCTGCCTGTCCATACAGGCGTGAAAAGTCCCGAGGGATGGGCTGTGGGGTCCGAATGCTCACGGGGAAGGAAAGATCCATAGGGGTCGGGGTTATGCCGTGCACTGAGTTCCCCCAGACTAACCAGAAATGGTGTTTGGCTTCACTTCTGGCAGCTTTTACAGAAAGGCAGCTTTTAGACATAAATGAAAGAGCTCCAAGAACCAGGGCCAGAACTACAGAAAAACAAAAAGGACCTTGATGTAGCCTTAAAGGCCTATATGTAAATAGCTGCTCCATGGCCAATGTCACCATGAAATCCTGCCATGTCTGTGCTCTGATATGAGCTTGACAGCCTGGGATAAAACTGCCAGTGCTGCTTTTGCTGTGCAGGTTGTCTAGTACCTTATGGGCACTCATAAACCAAGGACTGTGGGCATCCACGTTCTTCATAGCTTCCTATTACTTAGATTTCCTCCTGTGTTGGCCATGTACCTATGCCATGGATGAAACAAAGAAGGAGCTCAGCATCCGTCAGTAAAAGCTGCCTCCTTTTCATCTGCACTGTCTGCCCAGTGATTTCCAGTTCTCCTTGAAGTAGATGGGACACGATATGCCCATTTACATGCAAGAGCTTGAATTTGAGCTCTGAAAATAGGTTCCCCTTTACTTGCTCACGCTTGTGTGTCCATCAAAGAGGCAAAGGCGTGGAGCTTGCACTGGCCAGAGCGGGCACAAAGGAGCTCAGGTCAATAAGGAGGCAGCAATGTTCTTGGACCATTCCATTGCATTTATCTACGTGCATTTCTTACCAGTTCCTGCTTCCCAGGGACTTTTCTGGCAAGTTTTGTTTTGCAAGATTTACTTTATTTTGTTTCTCTTAAGAAAAAGCCAGGGTAAAAGGTCACCCACTGGGATCTTTTGAACTGATGCTTCCCAAACTGCGAGTGCCTTGAAAATTATTCTCAAAATAATTTCTGCAGTTCTTTATACCATGAAAAATATTAGCACTGGAAATATTTGAAACATAAATAAGAGTCTCTTTTAGATACAGACGAGTTTTTGCTTTTTTCAGTGGTCTGTTGTATTATAAATATTCTTTAATCCTTGTTCAAGGAGCACATCATTATCTGAAATTTTCTCTCTTATTGTCTCCATCTGTGAATTTCAGCATTTAAAAACACTGTTTAGCATTCAGAACGCATGTTTCTGTTCCTTACATTCTGTTGACTTCCATTGGGTGGTGATCTAGCCAGTGGAAGACCATCTTCCTCTGGAAATCCTTACCTTTCCTGCCTGCCACCCACTGCCCACTGCCTTCGTGGCTGATGGTAGCTCCCTGTGGCATTAGAAATATCATGCCACAACTTTTGCAAAACCTTTAACAAATGCATAGTGACCCTGAGTCACCTCTGTGTTGGTTCATGGGCCCTTATCCCATGGGTCTCCATGGATCGGGCAGTTAAACCCCCCAGCAGCTCACCCACAGGCCAGGCAAAATGACGGACATCATCCCTCCCTGAATTTCTGCCTCTTGCTTGGTGAAGGACCTGTTTTCACCCTGGAGCCCAGTATTCACTGTTCTGCTTTCTGTTGTATTTATTCTTTCTGCAGTTGATCAAACGTTCTCCTCTCAACTAAGTATTTTTACATATGTCTAGAAATCTCTGCCGAAGGCTGGGATCTAATAATGGATGCCATGACTGCCAGCCGTATCGTGAGGCTTTCGTGATTTTGTGTATAGAACAGATTGAGAATTCGCCAACACTTTTTTTTAAATAGAAGTGCCAATTCATCAAAAATCTCTATAGGGTACAAAAAGATACAGAAAAATCTCCCTGTTCTGGGAAAAACGGGTTTGAAGTTGTTGAAATATCCCACTCCACACTCTAAGTAAAATGTTTCATTTTTTAATTTCAAATTACCTTTCTTTTTGAAATTTGAAATGACCAGGTGATTAAAGAAAACTTAATATTAAACATGACCATGTGCTTGACATGATTCAATTTTGTTTCAGGCTATTATTTAATTAGAATTTGGTTTTGCCACAATCCAGTACAAAAAAAAAAAAGCCATAATTAAGTCACAGTTCTTTCCATCCAGGTCTGAGTTCATATGCTAAATATTGGTCACTGTGCTCATTTGATCTGGGCCCATAGGAGCCCATAGGTATTCAAAATTTATGCCAAATAGCCTGTCAAATGCAATTAAAAACAGAATTCACTGATTTTTTAAAGTCTAGAAGAACACACCACGTACGACTAAGATATTTGTTTGCTACTATATTTGTTTCGATTTTGGAGAGTTCAGCTTCCTACTTCCATGTCTCTTGCCATTTGTCACTCTGCTGAAGGCAGTAACTGCTTCTTCCCCCAGTTTAGAGGAAAGCACTGTAAAATGGCATCTGCTTAAAATTTTTCTGACTCTATGGTTTCACACTTTAGACACATACTCCCAGGATAAGCCTTTGGTAATGTCTTTATGAAAACCTGAACATTTGGTCCTTGCAACCCCCAGGGCAATTCATGCTTTTGAAGAATTTGCAAAACTTACTGAAGCCTGACCTTTCCTTTCTGAAATCATGTTGACTGTGTTTAATTCTGTAGACTTTCCTCTGCTTTTTTTTCTATTTGATCTTCAAAAAACTTTTGGTGACTTTCTCTATAAAATGATGCTAAGTTTTCTGATCCTTTTTTTTTTTAGCATGCACCTAGGACTTTTCTTAAATAATGGGGTCAGCTAGCTACTTCCCAGTCCTCAGGGAGTTATTTCTTTAGTGAATTCGTACATTTGACCACCTACATTTTGTTCTTACTTAATGTTTGAGTTTTACGTTTTAGGTTATTCATTTTTACGGAAGCTCCTAGCCAGAACCTAAGCTTCAATGGCAGTCTCACATACCCTTATGAGAAGTATCTTATTGCATTGACTGTTCTCTGCTTTGCAGAGACATTGGAGATTGTCCATGTTCTTCATTCAGGATAGCAGATGCAATACACCGCTGGACTCTGCTTGTGGTTTTATATCATTTCGTTTTAAAAATCCCAAGGAGAAACTGTTTCTTTAGTTACAGCTCTGGCAAACGAGTAGAATAACGTATATCTTTCAAAAGTGGGGAGAAAAGGTGCTTTAAGAGATATTCAATTTCAAATCATGGAAATCTCCCCATTCACCTGTTTTTTTGGCCCATCTCACCCCAAAACATCATGGCTGATACAAGAAGTAACCCACCACTTCATTCAGATTGTCTAGAAACTGAGCCTTGGTTCCTTTCAGCATCGAAAAAAGGCGCGTTTCTGGCATTTGTCTGACACTGAGACAGTTCTCAACTTTTCCCAGGAACAAACATCTTTTCTGAAATCATTCCATTTCATTTCATAAGTGTCAAAATAATTGAAATCCTCCCTAGCCAACATTCAAGATTTTTTTCAATCCTGCGTCTGCTTTCACAGCCTGTCCCAGAGGTCTGTCAAAGTTCCCACTATAAAATCACTCGTGTGTGTGTGTCTACATGCACATGCATTTGCCACCATTTCTTCTTTCACCAAGCCACCCACACCATGATAGCCTGCATATAAAATCGCTGTGCTTTCTTTTAACTCTGTCTAGACTATTTTGCTAGATTGTGGGACATAGACATGATAGTCTCTTCATTGCTTTTGAGAAGATATTTTTATTAAGTTCTCAACCATTCTGCCTCTTGCCTATCTTTCTAAATTTACATTTTTTGATTGGTAAGAGCTGGAATACATTATAAATTATGCTGCTCGGCACAGGTATGCCAATATAATTTTTTTTTTTTTTTTTTTTTTTCCCTATATACTACTTCTTTTCCATAGGGTTTCTGGAATGGAGGAAATGAATGCTCAGAGGTGCTGATTAATGGCTGCTCAGGGACAAAAGAGAAAGGGGAGGAAAAAAGGAAAGAATAATTGAAAAATGAATTAAAAACCACAGTACTTTGCTTCAACTCACAATACCATTGTTTTTCCTTTGTCTTTCCTTTCAACTTGTCCAGTTTACACTTGAACCTGCCAAAGCAGGATCTGCTGCTCATGCATCGTGCCAGACTGAGAAATTTAGGGTGGAGAAAACGTATTTAGATGAGGCTTAGCAGCACCTATGAAATCTAGGTTAACACTAATAATGACATATTTAATGTGATTAGACAACTTCAATAAATGCCAATTCAGTAACATTTATTAGCCTCCCTGACACATATTGACACTCACAAACCAGTCTCATCTGGTATCATGTACAGTCTGAAACGTGATAAGATATGATGGGCTGTTGAGGTAGAAGGTGACCTTTTGCACATCTGTATTTTGTGGCTCCTTATTAGCTGAACTACTCGCTGTGGCTTTCCCTGCAGACTGCTCAGCGAGTAGCAGGTGCCCAGTTCCCCTAGGCACAGAAACAAAATAATAAAAGCACAAGTACAGGACAGTTTCCTCTGAGGATGTTCACTGATGTGAGAGATGAAGTGAAATGTCTGCAGGAGATGGTATTTGTAGGGAGGCTGACGGAGCAGCGCGGCACAGGAGCTGCGGGTGGGGAGGAGATGAACGAGTGAGTCCTGTGCCGCAATGGCCAGTACCTGCACTAGGTTACTGCAAGCAGATGCGGCAGTCCCGGCACCGCTGAGCAGTCTGGGTGCACTGGGTGTTCAGGAATGAACTGGAATTGAACGAGTGGAGGACGCTGTGCTACAGCATCTCCCATGGCAAGATCAGTCCTTCTTCATTTTCCACTGCCTGTTCTGGTACTGGGCAACCGCTTCATTAAGGGAGTGTGTGTGAGCTCTGGAAAGCCTCTGGATTTATGATTTTTTTTTTTTTTTTTCTTAATCAGGGTATCTTTAATTAGCTCCCTGAACCACCATATATTCTCATGAACACAACCAGAGACGGTGCAGGACGATACAGGAGGACAAGAGATCACTGCCTCTGGGGATGTGTGTGACCGTGCCCTTGGACACACTGCAATCCGCCTGTCCCTGAGGTTTCAGCCATGTGACTTCCACAGGACTAGAACAATGCCACCAAACTGTGCTGTGGAATCTGATATTTTCATTTTAGAGCAATTTATGTCCAGCCTTTCACAAGGCAAAACCAACTTTAAAACTCAGTACAAGGCATACACAGCCCCACGCTGCTCTGACCGCAGGAGCCCTCCGATGTGAACTGCCTCATCTGTTCCCACCCCGGCTTGGCAAAAGCAAAGATTTTGCATAATTCTTGCAGTGGAATTAACCATTTTGTTGCAACATAGGGACTGGCATTTTCTTCTTTCCTTTCTCCACCACCTGCCTGCTGTTGGGTGCTGCTGCTGCTGCAGCGAGCTCTCCACCTGGACGTGATGGCCCTTCCCAGAACAGCAATGGAGCTTCGTACCCACCTATAGCAGTACAGTCCCTTGGCCATGGCGCAGAGATGATGACAAAAGTGGCCCCCGGTCCCTGGGTGGTGGCTGCAGCCACGGCTGTGATCCCAGATGGTGGGTGAACTGCTTCTGCTCAGCAGCTGCTCCACAGGAGGGAGTAGATCCCATGAATTTCTCAGCAATTTCCATGGATTTCAAAAGCATTGAATCTTTTGAAAGCTGTCTGTGTGCGGTTGCAGGAAGAGGGAGTCAGGAATGAAGAAGGGTTTCATGGAGACTGATTTTTTTGACTGCGTTCACTAATCTATTTGGACAATTGAAGAGAAGCATAAGTGGTTCATAAACAGAAAAGAGACAAAAACTCCTTTTCGCAGTATAGTGTTACATAACATTTCTGTTTTGTCTGATCCCAACGTTAAAGACGTCTTCTTTATAAAACCAGAACCCACTGTTTTTCTTTTCCGCTTAAGCTTCCCTTTCTTTCTGAGCATCTCTTCTGAATTTTGCAGGCATGACAATAATCCCTGATCTCTGTGCATGGATATGGCAAAATTACACTCTCAGTTCTCAGAACCCTGCAGAGAGCTTAGAGAAAAGTGGCAATATTGACAACTCTGTTATTCTTTTGTTCTCCCCAAATTAAGTCTATTCCACACAATGTCTTTAACAACTGACTTATTCACAGATAGGCATGTGTGTGCCATTCCCCAGCTGGACTCCAAGGCGCAGCATGAGGTTGAATACGTAGAGATTCAGGTCACTGTAGCACAGATTTCAAAAATCAATCTGGAATTTGTAAGTGATACATGGACTGATTTCCCAAATCATCACGTCATGCTGTAGCTCAAATAGAAGTTATTGGCTTGATGAAAGAATTACTGGGTGCAGTTCTGCAACTTGTGCTTCTCACAAAGCCAGACTAGGTTACCAAAACGGCCCCTTCAGACCTCAAAAGCAATCAGAGGAGAATTCTGCAGGATTTGAGAAGCCCAGATCACGGACTCTACACACTTCATTAGTATTCTGCACCCTTCTTCTCTTTGCTGAAAGGATGAAATTGGAAATTTCAGTGTCAGCAGAAAAGCCAGAACATTTCCAGACTTCACCGTGGATAGGAGAGGCATATGGAGAGCAGTGGGTTTATGTGGCATCTCAGGAGTTCTTGCAGTGTTATTTCCTTTGTCAGGCAATGTGTCGCCCGTACTAGTCACAT
The DNA here is from genome assembly GCF_964195595.1 of Calonectris borealis. Classification (NCBI taxonomy): domain Eukaryota; kingdom Metazoa; phylum Chordata; class Aves; order Procellariiformes; family Procellariidae; genus Calonectris; species Calonectris borealis. The sequence goes on along the minus strand of NC_134321.1, from coordinate 3,388,712 downwards.
CCCTCTACCTGGCAAAAAGGGGGTTTCCGTGTCTAAATGCTTGTTAAAGCTGCATGTCATTTTCCTCATTAATCATCATCTCTTATATCATGTTTCCTTTCCATCTGGTTGGGTGTCAGGTGTGGCACCGAATAGCTACAGTACATTAATTTCCAACTGGTGGCTACTAGTGGTTGGCAAATTAGGTTACTTTGTGACTATTTATTAGCTGTGTTAATTGTTTGACAGATCGTTAATGACTACCATCCCAGGAATGGCAGATGGCCAATAAAAGACAAAATGTAGCTTGCTGTCTTTTTGTGGCATCTTGATGGCTCTTAGATTTTTTAAAAAAAACTTTGCATTTTATAATGTATCTGTCATCGGTTACGTGAAAATGGGATAAATTACTGAAATTATGCAGGAAGGCCTGAGCTACAGCTATAGGGCTGTATAAATGAAAATGTAAACAAATCTGCCTTGAATCTCCACGGCAAATTCTTTCTACAACCAACGACCAAAAACATTCAGCAACTGAATAATTTCTTTTCCAGTGAAAATATTATCAAGGGATATAAAAAAAGTAATGAGGACCAACACATATGCTGAGAAATTTGTCACAAAAGTTTTCTTTTTCTGGCTGAACAGAAATTTTCTTCAATGTGAAATGCAATTTCTGTAAGAATTAAATTTTCCACTGAGACATTTGTGGATGCCAGGATTCATTAGTTTGCCGCTGCTGAAACCAAAATGAAACATTGCCTTGTGTCATACCAAGCCAAACCACCGGTTGCTCCCTGGCTTCAGGTGAAGTCTGAAGTGGGTGAAGCTTTCCTCCCTTCATTTAGCCCGAGGCAGATCCATGACGAGATTAACCTTCTTAATCTAACAGAGACATTCAGAAACCCCTGTTCTGCTGCTGTCTGCACCTGCACTTCGGAGGTGCCACCAGCTCTGATTTTTTTCAATTTGCTGAGGCACCTGAAGTGGCACTTCATATGCCTACCTTTTTTTTCCACTTTTTGTCATGGCTTACCTTCTCAGCAGCTAGATTATGACTAAGCCTGATAAATGTGTGGAAACTTGGTAATTCTCCACCCACTTCCTCCAACTCTCCTGCTCTGAGTCATTCTTTGCTGAGCTTTTGACATTTATTTTGAGTTTGTTTGCTGTCACGTGGCTCCCATAATACCACACGCTGCTGAGGCACCAAAATCATCAAGGTATGATAGGAATGCACAAAGGGCATCCCTTTGGGGAGAAAGGGGAGGCTTAGATTTCAGTCTGAAAAATAGCAGTTTCTGCACACTGATGCTCCTGTGCGTTCATATCTGGGACCACTCAAAGGGCCTGATAGCTGGTTTGGTTTAGGAACTTTAACAGCCTTTGGATCTGAGTTTCTCGCTTAAAGCATGTGCATAGAGGTAGCCAGGAGCTGGCCAGAAAAACAGATTTATCCTCCCCACTCACCAGGCAATGTGATGTATAAAAGGGAGAAAAATATTATGATTTGCTGCTAGTGTAAAACAGGAGAAAACCTCTGCTAGCCCATGTCCCACGTCAGGGAGGCGAGTCACACTACATGCCCTAAGTATAGGACCTTCTTCACCACCCTCTTGCTGACAGCTGTGCCGAAAGTCATGCTGGATTCCCAAAGGAATAGCAGCTATAAGGATCCATCGTTGGCTGAGCAGTTCCTCAACAGTGGAAAATTAGGTACATTCCCAGTGGAGCTCGCTTCTAAAAGGCTGTGGAGCATTCTTGGAAGAGGCTGGCATATGTGGAGACCATGGACGGTAGCCACCTGATCGATGAAATGATTACCCCAGCCATTATCCAGCAGCCAAGGTATATAGTGATGCAGTGATAATTGCTGTGCAAGACTACCATTTGAAATGGATGAAGCGAGGTAAATGCTAAAGCATTTCAAACGATGGCTCCTTGGCAGACTTATAAGTAATTATTTAAAAAGTAGATCTTGCTGCTGAATGGCAGTGGTTCATCGTCCATCTGGTGAAATGTTTTCATCAAATTTAGCAAGAATACCACTGAGGTTCTATTTTCTTCTCTCAATACACACTGACTCTTGAATTATGTGGATCTTGTATGCTGTGTCAATGGCACCGTTCCTTTTTGGTTGTTTCTGTGGCTTCGATGCAATTGTGCTAGCTTTGGCCTGCATTTTCCTTCATTCAGTGTATTTCCCATTACGTATCAAGTTATTTGGCAGACGCGTTTCTTCCGTAGACTTGGTGCCCTGTATCACAGGCTTATATGCTCTTTACTCAGATTTTTGCTATTGCTATTTTGATTTCTTTGCACCTCTAAAAATACAAGTACTTAACTCTGTCAGGGCTGTATAAAGACCATTGAATAATGAGGGCAATTGTTGAAAATACGAATGAAGAAAATTTAAAATAACAGCGGTACTGTGTAGAACTTGCTCATCTTTTTTCCCTAGATTTAAAATTCAAAAAGACGTGATGGTATTAACACATACTGAACTGTTGAGGAGGAAGGCTGCATAAGGAGGCTGCCGTAGCATAAATTCATCATATAGAATACTTCCATTCCTACATTTTACAGTTATTTTCATGACTGGCACAGCGTTGTTTTAAATGTACTTTGATTAAATTCAGTCATAAGAGAAGCACTGTATTAAATCTTTCAGAAAGCACTTTGTATCACACTGAGTTGCATCAGTCACACATTGCTATGACTGCAACAAAAGCCAAGACTAAAATTGTTTAATTTTAGATGGTATATGTTTACACTCTATAATAAGATATCAAATGTTCTCTCTACAACCAGTTGTCTTTATCATAAAAAATCCTTTCAGATAGTACGTGAATCTCTGTGCTTTTCTTTTTCAGTCTAAGAAGAATAACTTGAAAATACAAGGAGCGCACTTAGTCATTAATCAGTGACAGGGATGATTCGACCAATGCAATTAACTACACTTGTTCTATTAATAATCAAGCACGACAAAAATGCTTCTGCACTCAGGTGTTAATCAGGACACCATGTAGCTCTGCGTAACTTCCCTTTAAAGTGCTAAAGGAAATGCAGATTAATGGAGAATCAATGTGAGATGTGGAAGTGTGACACGCACTTGTCAGTAAAATTCAGCTTTCTTGAGAAGACATCAAGATGATGCAGCTGTACAAAAGGTAACTCAATTTAACAGACACCTTTGCAGACCTGCCTGTTTAATCAACCCAGAAATACTTTAATATCAGGAACTGGAGAAATAATCTTAGCTGCTGCCTACTCGTTGCAGCCTGTGTTTAGTAGATACATGCAGAAATGCATCTGGATTACAAGATATTATCTATCTCCTCCCAATATCTCACGTTTATTATCTTAGAGGCGTAGTCTGTCAATGCTCAGAGGCAGGGTTAAGTGTGTTCTGGATGTTATGGTCTCTCTGATGTTAACAGTTCACATGCTCAGGGTATTGTACAGCCCAGCCACTTGCTCCAAGTTCTGTCTTGCAGAGCTAGGTAAAGCACAGGTGCAGTTTAGTGGAGGCTCTGCAGCACGTCCATCAGCAAATTAAGCTCCCATAGACTAATGAGCTTGTGTCTGCTTCACTGAACAGGTTTTCCCTGATTTGCCATGAAAACGGCAGTTTCAATATCTGCTGAGAAGCCAGTCCTTTCCCTCTCCTGGTGGCATGCTCCAGGACAAGGTGAAGGAATAAGCCTAAGGGAGGAAATGGCTGAATAACTGATATATATGAAAATGTATTTCCCAGTAGTACATCAACTTTTTTTTCTATTTTCAGTTAAACATCCCATACAAACTCTACCAGACCTCTGTTGAAGTGGTAAACACGTAACAGCAGCGAGGAAGCTGACTCCTGAAACTCAGCATGAGGTCCTGCACAGTAAATGGCTTCATGCTTCAATACAGAGGGGACAGAAGGGGCCGAGCACTTTGCACGGTGCCTGTCAAGCTGGCAGCCAGGTTACTTTTGGCTTCTCTCAAAAGGATGGGAGACCTTCAATCGTTTAGGATCAGGCATGATTTAATGGGTCATTTCAGTGTTGCATGGAGGCAAGTCTCTAACGAAGTATATAACTCAATATTATTAATCTATTAATCAGAACCCTCCTCTTCTCCCACCCCAAACTAACCCACTAATTTCAGTGCTAATTAACCTATCAGTTAAAGCAGACAACAGCTGTCTTCCACATAGATAGTTCAGCATCTACCTACCTATTTCTCTCACTGCTTGCACAGGACTGCGAGAAGCGCGGTGGGCACACCGTGGGCAATGCTGGCTGCAGCCCACGCCGGGGTGATCGGGAGCTCCGCTCAACTGCCTCGTTACGAAGAACGAGGAGCTTGATTTTCTGAGATGCTCATCACTCTCTTTCTGTCTGCTCTCATATTAAGAAGAGAACTGGTTCATGTTTGTAGGCTCATGCAACATAAATATGCATTTGTTCAAATGTATCGGTTTCAAGGCATTGTGCCATTTAAGAGTTAATTACTCAGGGTATAGGTTAATTACATGGGGTATAGGAAGCTCATCTTCAGGCATCTTTAGGGCTGCAGCTGTTTGCAGAGGTGCACAACGTGACAGTGTGGCATAGAAAAAGCAACGTTATTATACCATTAAAAGTTACAGAAGAGATTTGGCCACACTTGAATTACACAGATTTTGCTTCTGCTAGCACTTGGGGGCTTTCACAACCGATGTCCCTGTCCCTGTAGCAGTTATTTACACAAGCTAATAGTTTAGCAAAAAGGCCACGAGGTATGACATGATCTTTACAAAACTAACTCATTCTAAGTTGCACTTATCCTTAGCTGAAATGATTAAATGCTGAATTGTATTATAACATCACCCTGTAATTTCTGCTTCTGATGGACTTTGTTCCATTTAGTATATTTTTTCTATTCTGGCCTAACGCTTTTACTATCCAGAACTATTTATCCAGAGAAAAAGATTAAGTTGGCCTTTTGTATGAAATTTAACTAACTTTTATTTTGGCAGCCTATTTTAGATGGCTGCATATGAAAAAAAAAAATGTATTTCCTACTTTATAGCCCATTACACTCTAATGATTTCAGGGAAACATCAAATTAAAAACTGACAAAAACATGTATAGAACTGGGCAATCCCCTCTGGAGTTTTAGAGCTTATGATCACACGGAGCTTGCCAGAGAAGTTTTTATCTCCCCCAAATCACTGAGCCATTACAAAGCATCATGTAATTACATAATTAGGTGATATGTCATTTGTATTAAAAAGCTTATGAAAATTTGTGTAACGTGTGAACTGCATATGAACAGAGGCCCGTTTTGAACTGTGGCATCGAGGCTGCTTTAATAATCTCTGTATTTGTTTTGTCAGTATCTCTTTATTCTCTCACTTTCACTCTCCATGGTCGTCAACACGGAGGAAAAAAATAGGATCTGTGTAATAAAATGTAAATTCGCTCTGAGGCCAAGGCATGAAGAAAGATTTCAGAGTCCTTGAATCTGTATTTAGACAGTTCTCTAGTCAAATAAAATAAAATCATAGAAATAAATTGATTCTGGGTTGCTTTCTTTCCATTACATTTCATTCCCACCTGGCAAATCTGTAGGAAAGCACTCACGCAAACCCGTGACCGCATACTTTAGCAGGTGGATGGTCCCTGCAGCCACCCCTGTGGCCCAGACCTCGCAACCTGGAAGCCTAAAATAAATTCACAACCTCCAGTCAGCCCCAGCACTGGAGATTAGGTATCTAAAGGGAAACGGGAGGATAGGTACAGTCACTGAGTGGCATGTGGAGACCCCTTTATCCCTGATAAACTGGAGCCCATTCATCCTCTCATTAAGTCCTGCGTTGGGTGGGATGGCTGAAGACATACTGTGCATGGCTGGTGGGTTCTCCTCCACGGCCACTCACCTGGCCCTTTCCCTGCTCCACCACCCCACCTTCTCCCTCTGATCCACCAGTGCCGGGGTCCAATAACCCATTTCCTACCTCCTGTTTCAGCCAAGTCAGCTCAGCTTGATCAAAATAGGTTTTGGAGAGCTCATACAAGTATTTCAGCTGGGACATGAAGAGGCAATGACTTCTGGCCAGGGTGGCGATGAGCGGTGAGGGCTTCTGGGGACAGCAGCCTGCATGGGCTAAATCCACCGTCTTACAGTAGGGGATGTAGCAAAACTAGCAGTGTTTGCAGGCAAAAAGAAGCAAGACAGAAGTATTTATAAATGTTGTTTTGTTTCCTTGGAGGCAACCTTTGGACTGCATTGATTTTCTTCTTATTTAATACTCAGGCAGCTTCCCACTTTTCTACACAGCAGTATCCCCTAGTTGTTCCACTGCCCCTTCCCCACAGAGGCACATAACCAGAGATGCGGTAAACGGCACACACACCTGCACTTGAGTCGTAACAGCAAGCTTGCTAATTCTGCAAATTTTGCCTTCCTTCCATTTTTTCTTGCTCAATAGGAAAATGGAAAGATTATTATTCTTATTATTATTATTATTATTACTTATAATATACTATTTTCTCTCATCCAGTGTCAGAGAAAAAAGTCATATAAAGAAAAAAGCACTCTGCTGGGCAATATTGCTATGAAATAAGGGCGGGGGGCGGGGGGGGAAGAGACAATTCAAAGCAAGTGTCCTCCTTTTATCTGATCCCTGCTGTTCTTTTTACAGCCATGCAGCCAGTAATGTTACCTCTGATGCTTTTAAAGAAGCCAGGAAAAGTAACATTGGCTCTTAAGGAAATCCAGTTTTTGAATCATCTTTGTTCCCTTCTCAAAATAAGCCGGCGCACCAATGAATAGCGCAGAAGCTCCCAGTCAGGTCAAAGGAAGGTGATCCCACAGCGAGGTGTATTGGCCCTTCTTTTTTGTGTCATCAGAACTTGTTTCCTAAACACCAGGGATTTTTTCTCTTATAGGATGTCCTCATGGAGATCTATCTATAGAAAATGGGGTCCTTTCTTTGCTCCGAAATAGCTGTCTTTGGGTTCATATAAAGCACAGGGTATTCTTAGCCATACTAGCCTAACAGCGTCTGCTGGACCCCTATAGTCACAACTCAGAACTGGGGATGTTTTTCATGACTGGCATCAAGAAAAGGATGGTCTGTGGCTTCTTTAAGGCCTCCATTTGACCCAGGTGTCAAACCAACCACTTTCAATATTGAATGATGAATACTCACAGTGGATAGTTACAAACAGCACGCAGTCTGAAGCTGGCTTACATGAAATATTCATTGAAGAACCGGGAGTAGCAAGCGGATTAATAAACCAAGCCAAAAAAAATTAAAAAAGAAAATTCCATTTTATTTTTGGACAGTTTTCAAACAATTAAAAGGGCAAAACTTTATAAAGCAAATTGGTTGTTGCAGATTCTTCAGCCAAACTAGGTAGTGCCTGTAGTGATTTTTTGGACTACTTCTCTAGACTCTTCTACTTCTCAAGACCCTTTACAACACTTGTGTACTCCTAGTACTGCAGCTCATCACAGTTACTCCCAACAAGCAAGGAGTAAGATCTTCTCATTGTTATTGAGCAATGATTCCTCACAGCTTGTAGAAAACAGCTCTTGGCTGTGTACAGTATTGACTTAGTTCTTTTGCCAGTAGAAATCTATTTTGCACAATAATTTTAATTAATAGGAGAACATCACCCGGTTTGATAACTCAGGTTCACCTTTCTTCCCATGTGATCAGGAGTTAGTAACACAAAACCACGGCTTTTTTCTTGAGACTTTCAGAGGATTTTTTTTTTATTGGCACCTTGACAAATTACTCAAAACAAAGTGTGTGGCTCACTTTGCACCTGGTGGTTTCCTGCACAGCACGTGGGAGGTACTGGCACGTCAGCATCACATCGTAAGGAAAGAGAAGGTAATTCTGACTTTATGAAGGAGCTATTCCACACCTCCACAGTCATCTGTTACACATTTTATCTAATTTTTAGATATTTTTGCCAACCCATCTAGATCCAGGACCTCTAACTTACGGAAGCATATTTAATATCCTGATGGGAAACTGGAGACCTCTATTTCACATCCAAAAAGACTCTCCCATGAGGAATAAAGATCTTTTCTGATTTTCTTTCAGCTATATCAGCTGATCTAATAAAAAATATTGTCTTTGCTGAATTTGCTCTACTTATATCCTTAGAGCATTATAGCTACTGATAGCACAGTGATCGCACCAATACAACATGACACTAATGATTAAATAGTCAGCTTACCAACCCTGCAGCTGAAGGCAAGTGGAGACTTTGCAGGACTTTGTGTGTGTCTACATTACCATTTCAGTTGGGGTCAGGAAAGTGTATCCAAGGTGATGATCATTCCTGCTCATCACCCAGCTCACACTGGGCATCGTTGTGCGTGCAAGAAGGATGCATCTGGGCAGTGCCAGATGGGACGATGCACACCAGGAGCACAGCTTGTGACTCCAGCCACAAAGGAGCATGGGGCCAAAGCAGAGTAGATACAAAGACAAACGTCTAAAGCATATACAGGGTAGACATCAGGTTCTCACCTCCAGATGTTTTGCTCTACAGTTGCAGTCTTGTGGGCCACACGTAGGACCCAACCTACTGCACATAGCAGGGAGAGGCTCTGGGATGTCCAGTATAAACCACTATAACAGCACTGCCAGATGATTAGATGGTCCCTTCTCCCAAGTAACCAGCGATAGGATGGGAGGAAATGGCCTCAAGTTGTACCAAGGGAGGTTTAGACTGGACATTAGGAAAAATTTCTTTACTGAAAGAGTGGTCAGGCCTTGGAACAGGCTGCCCAGGGAAGTGGTGGAGTCACCATCCCTGGAGGTATTTAAAAGACGTGTGGATGTGGTGCTTAGGGACATGGTGTAGTGGGCATGGTGGTGTTGAGTTGACGGTTGGACTCGATGATCTTAGAGGTCTTTTCCAACCGTAATGATTTTATTCTATTCTATTCTATTCTACTCTATACATGCAGGGCATGATCACGTGCCATAGTTACATTTACTAAACGACCTCCTACCTCATCATAGCAAGCTCATGACACCTGAGTGAGGGTTGCAGCTATTACCTTAGTAAGTATTTCACTCTTTCATTTTGCTTCTCTATGAATAGCTCTCGAGCCTGAGGTGGCTATCCCAGCCCCCAGGAACAGATTGAAACCTCGTGAAGATAACCACATTGCCACACCATCAGGACTGAGCGCTGGCATTTATGAGTTGCAGAAAAGTGGAGGGAAAGAAAAAGCACTGAGAAGGATGATTAGTCTCCTACCCTTGAAGAAAATTGTTTTACTCAAGACCTTACATTTCAGTAGAGCTCTTTTTGTTCTGATTTTAAAGCTATAGATTAATCTCTCTGATTTAGGCAGAAAATAAGCCATTAGTCTAGCTAGCTCTAACAAATGTCTCTAATGGAAGAATTTTCAAATATACTCTCATTTCCCACGTATTTCCACTTATCAAGGCTATAAAAGTTAGTTTGTGTATGGCATTGCGGAAGCACATTTAGACAAAAACATAAAGACAGATTTTATTTTCAGCATAAAGGATTTAGCTATGGTTCAGTTGTCAAAATTGTTCGACTGAAACTAATTTAAAAAAGGAAACTGTATTTTTGATTAATCAGAAATTTCCACAAAGAACATCTGCTTTCTGTAGAAAATGTTGACATGTCAAAGAAACAAATTTCATGAGCACATTCCAGCCAAACATAAACATATTTTAAGCTCATGAATTTCAGAGTCTTTCCTTTCCATGTCTTTTAGTTGAAATAAAATCCTCAAAAATTCTGCCTCTCTTTAAATTCATTAAAATGAATGAACAATTTCCTGAGCAGTGTTGGGTCTCCTAAGAGGAAACCTGTGGAGACCATCACTCCCCGATGCAGAGGAGCACAGGGTGCTCCCGCGGGGCTCCTGGGTGGCCACAGCTCTCACCGTGTTACTTGTGTGGTGGGGAGGGAAGGCGTAAGGAGAAGCGAGACTGCTCCAAGCTTCTTGGAGAACCACAGCTTACCTGCATGTGTCTCAGCTGAAATTTTTCCAGGCACACAAAACATGTGAAGCAGTTAGTGTGAGCTGGAGACTATGTATAATCTGATTCATTGTCCCCTGGATCTGAGGAGTCCCAACTGAACAAGTGAAATGTAAACCTTACCCTGGAAAAAAATCAGGTATTCTTCTGTCTTTGTACATGAGAGTCTGTTCACAGTTAAAAAAAAAAAAGTATTAATAAAGATTTTTTTTTTACTTTATCTGATAAAAACTGTACATAATAGATGGTAGGAGTAATACCATATTCCCTTGTAAGTCACATGTTAGAGGCATACCATCTGAGTACTCCTTCTGCTTCTATTATAATTTATTTTGTTCATAGCTTTCAGTGAACCATGTGGGCTGAGACATTATGGCTTTTCAATAGCTCACTAAATATATTTAGAATGCTTAATTGAAGCTTAACCTTTATTTTGTTCAATAAATGTATTCTCCATCTAACAGCTCCAAACAAGAAAATAACTTTGTTGAGGTTTTACATTTTGCCAGCATTGTTTCTCTCTAAAGATAGAGAAAATGAAGCCTCTGCAATAAATTGATGGAACAGGGAATCAACAGAGTAAAAAATAATTTTGATGATTTCTTCTTTGCACTGCAATTATATCCAGTACACTTGACAATGAAATAAACAAATAGTACAAATGAAGCCATTAATTTCCTTCCTATCTACACAATTTTAATTAGAATCATTTAATTAGTCCTGGCTACAATTTCTCAAAAAGATTCCACAATACGCATTTAAGCTACTCTCCTGTAAGAAGATACATTTATCATTGTTTATTAAGTACAACAAATAGCTACAACAGTACTAGGTATCCCATGATAAATGCTGTTGTCAAAAATAATTCTTTATCACCAAATTTATGTGAAAGTAAAGTTCTCTCCAGGTTCATTAGTTATTAAGCTTTTGCTATTTTAATTGTTATAATAAATATAATGGCATATTTAATATATTCACTAACTTTTTATGACATGTCATTTTTTGTAGCTGGCAATAAATGTCCCTGCCTTCAAATAATTTTCCCTGTTTGGTTTCCCAGAGCTTTTGGTCTAGAAAAACAACCTTTTGAAGGTGCAACATGAAATCACAAAAAATTGGTCTGAAAGGGAGTTTGGGTTCATCTTCAGGGGTCACCTAATTTGTCCACTTTTCCACGCCTCACCACTGCTGATAGCTTTTGTTGTAGAATGGGTTCGAAGAGCCTCCAGTTATCAAGTTTCAAAAGCTCCATATGCTCCTCCCATGGCTAACTGGTCTTACGCCGAGAAAAATTTTCCTTGTGTCTTACCCAAATCTTTCCTTCAGTTTAAGCTCATTATTCCACGTGCTATTGGTGGTACACATGGAGAAGACGCCAATCTTTCCCCCGATACAAAGCTTGTTTCTGTGTCTCCCTTTAGTCTTCTCCAGCCTCCTCAGACTGCTTTGTTTTTCAGCTCTTCTTCTCAAGGTGAGATATGTCAGATTTTGCAACTTCTTCAAAATGCAATAATTCTCAAATGGAAAGATCATTAGGATGGGGGATCATTACACTAGTAGAAATAAGAAGCCATGAAATTATTTCAACACATCTAACTGAACCATTGTCACAACCTGAGATAATGTTAAAGGAACCAACTTTTTCTGTTGCCGGTTACAAGTAAAACTGGAAAAACAGATAATTTGTCAGATGAAATCTTGTCTTTCGTTCTTCGCATGAACTGCCCAAAAACCTGACCGTTTTCTCGGCTGCATTTTCTACTTAATGTTATCTACCGAAAACTTTTAGCTAATAATTCCTGGCTTCTAACTCATTTACATGCACTTTTCCCAAGTCTTTGTTATTCAGGTTTCCAACAGACTAATTACATATCTAAGTCAAAGAAAGCCAGATCCTACAAATAAGTTTCCTGAAGTTGTGAGCGCCACTGTTGCCTATGAAAAGCCATACAGCCCTGAGATTATGAGAGACCATAGTTGCAGTCAGGGCTTGCTGATTTTAAAGAATATTTAACTGATGAGTGTAAATCCAAAAATTTGAATTCTTAAAGCAATATTTTATTATAACAATTATAAAATTCCTCTTTTTGGACATATTCTTAGATATTTTCTTTTCCTGCCATATAGATTTAATGTCATTATTGTACGATTGCACAGTGTACAATGATTATATCAGATGGTCCAAACCTGGTTTTTGAGTGAGTCAACAGATGATGGTCATAGGTCCCAGAGAGCCAGGAAAATTAGCATAGGGATGTGGGAAGAGAAAAATTTTAGAATGTCTTGATGAAAAATTCAAGTGATAAGTAGCATTTTTCAAGAAGTCGGTAAGCTGATTTGTTAATCAGGGGCAAAAAAGTACCTTCTGTGGAAGTTATAAAATGAAATCAGATATTAAATGTGAAAAAGACAGTATATAAGCATCAGAAAGTGGCATGACTTTAGAAGTAGAGGAAGTTGAAAAGAAAAGCTAAAATTCTCAAGATAAGTCCACTCATAACAGTTGAGGAAAATAAGATGCAATTATAATTTTTTTTTTTGTACAAAAGAAATCCTGGCAGTGTTCTGGGTTTATTACTTCACAATAGTGGTCATAAGGTTGTTAATAATGATGCAGAGAAAGGAGAACTGCTCAATAAACATTCATGTCTCCTACTTTCAAAAGAAAGATGAGGATGCAGTATTTAGGAGTCATCTAGTAACTAATGAGGATGTTAAATAACACATATAAAGAGAAATATTCTAAAATTGACAGCCCTGATATCTTCTACAGAGGGTGACCTCTGTAGCCGGTTGAGGTTATCTCAGCAGAACATTTTTTTTCAATACATCATAGAATACTAGAGAAATCCTAACAGATTAAAAGAGTATAAATGTTGTGTCAGTACTCCAGATATGTGGTCTGCACGACCTTGGTACCTCGAAGTCACTTAGCCTGACCTCAGCCCTGGGCAAATAATGGAATGAAAGCTGATAAAAGATTCAAGTGATGAAGAATTGACGATGGGAATGATTGTCATTCCACATGATTTTATGAAACAGGTCATGTCAAACAAACAAACCTGATTTTGTTTTGCTGATAACATTTAAAATGTGGTTGCTGTGCAGCTTTTACATACTCTGACTTTTGTATGGTATTTGACTCAGCCCTGGGAATATTTTGATTAAAAATGAGAATTATTCAATAGCAATAAAAGACAGGTTAAATCTATTAAAAATGGGCAAGCTAATGGATCTGAAACATAGTCATCAGAGGGAAATCATAATTAAGTGCAGTGCTGGTATTCTGCTGGTATCTGCTTACTGCTATTAATCATCTTCAGTAATGATTGGCTTGTAAAAGTTTCAGATGACATGAAGATTGATGTGAAGGTAAATAATTATGAGAGCAGGGAAAGAATAAAGAGCATTCTGGATCCCTCACTAACCTTCTTCCTTCAAAACAAGAATATTTAATACAGTCAGATTCAAAGATATGTTTAGAAATCAAGAATGAGGCCATATATGCTAAATTTAGGTTGGTACCTTGGAAGTTATCCCAATGAAAATGATTGTGCTTTCCACATGGCAAAGGAACAACAGCTCTGAGAGGATGCACCAGCAAAAAGCATTGCATGTTCCTCACAGACACCGACAATGGTACACAGGGGATGCAAATCCATGCCAGGCTCTCATGAGATATACTGGTGAAAAGAATTTGGAAAAACCCCACAAATTCCTTGGGGGAGGAAAACATCTCCCCGTGGGAAATCAAGGGTTTGATTTGTTTTGTTTCCTGTTAAAAGGGGACTCCATTAAAAGGGGATCTTATTGAAGCACCTTCATGGGAGGCTCAGGTAGAACCCTCCAGGACCTGTTCCCCATCGCAGAGGACAACCCCGCTCCCAGAGATGATGCCTGAGCAACCCTCATCCGCCAGGCAGCCCTCACAAGGGAGAATTGTACTGGATACTGAAGAAAGGGCATCAGAGTAACCAAGAAGTGGAAGCTGAAGCCAAATATATTCAAACAAGAAATAAGACAAATATTTTTAAGAATGAAAGCTCTTTCTTTTTTGAGACAAACTGGGAGGATTGTCCTTCACCATCTGCTGATGCTTTCAGATGCCTTTTTGAAATTACTGTTTGACCAGCAATACGAACTACAGGGATTATTTTAGGGAAAAGTTGGGTGCAATAATAATATTTAGAAGAAATGCCAAAGCCTTCTGAACTAAATCTTTATGAATCAACATTAATTACTCCGGTTGTAGTATCACTTTAATACAGTTACAGCCAAGGATTCCAGTCATATTCAAAGGCTCATTGTGTTGACCCATGTGCAAACAAATACGAAAAACTGAGACTATGATCCAAGCGCGATGGGATTGGGTTTAAAGGTCCCAAAAGATGCAGTCCTACCAACCACTGTCTCACTCTGAGAAAGTTTCCCCATATTATCATGTGCTTTTCTAATTTTCCCCTTTTCCTTGAATTTATGACTCTCAAAGGATGATGTCTCCTTTCTGTTACCTATTCTGTAGCTATCCACATGCTTTTCTATCTTTCTCTAACTGCATGTGATTCTATCTTTTTTTGTGAATCAGTGTACCTTAATGAGTCTAGATTTTTTTTACTATATTCTAAAAGAAATCATGCCAGAGAGAACTACTTCTTATCACTTTTGTGATGTTCCTCCATTTGCAGTCCTAAATTTTACAGCCATTTTTTGCTACAAAAACACATATTATTGATTGAAAATGTTAGGTAATAAAATCAGATTCAATGAGTTGCTGGTGAAGTTCATAAAACTCTTTGCAACTTAATAAATAGTTTTTTATCATTGCATGTAATCAACCACCTTTTAATCCACACTACAGAAGATAATATTTCTATCCAGAACAACTAGAGTGAATGCTCAAAATACGATTTTTCATGAAAAAAAATCAAGTATTTTGCTAATATCAAAATATCTAACAAACTTCTGTATTCTCATCTGTTTACTTCTCGTTGTTCAGATACGGCTAATAAGTTAGTTACGGCTTCATCCTATAATTTTGCAGGCTCTTAAGCATACTAGTCCCTCAGATATGAGCTTAAAACAATAGAGTAGCCTTGAATTCGCTGCATTTAAGAACAATGTTAACTGTGCACAAGATCTTATTTTTTATGTCTTCTCCATGCACTTATTTGTATAATGAGTACATTTTACTCACCAAAGCCAGCTGAAGAATTTTGCTGGAGCTACTCACGTAAGTAAACATACACTTGAATGAGAGCCTGCAGCATCTGCTTGAACTACTTAAATGAAAAAAGCTTTTGTGGAGAACAGTAGCAATTCAGTGTGAATTATGAAAGAAAGTGGACTTCAGAATCTGTTCTCTACCTGAAAATACAAATATCAGTTGTAGGATGCACAGACTTTTTTTCCCCTTAGCTACTGTAGCATCAGATAAGTTCTGCTATATGTCTTGATTTACCACTAAAGTTAAGTGTCAGATTTTAGGCAAATAAAAATGATTAAAATATGACAGCTGGCAAATTATGCTACACCTGGTAACAAATCATTCTTGACAGTTCAATAGTACACTTCTTAAAGCACAGCTATTAATATTATAAACAGTGAAGTGCAAAAATTGTAGTACTTGACTAACATACTCAGTTTATCTTAATGTGGAAAAATGTCATACTCTTATTCCTTAGGATTGAAGAAAATTGGAGATGAATAACTGCAAACACACAAATACTTTTAAGTAACATTAGTGTAGTGATTCAGAACTAGTAGAACACGAAATTCTAAATGTAGGATGACATTCAGCCTATTCCTTGTGCTGTTAATTTAGTTAATGTTCGCTTGTATTGGTGGAGATTTCCAAGTCTATGAGTATTTAGGCCATATTTGATATTCATTTCATCAAACCCTTTGTGATCTGCTATGAAGTCATGGCACCTTGGATTATTTTGAACAAACAAGAGTGACCCATTCAACTACAACAGTTTTTGGAAGATCACACTCCTTATTCATCTCCCTAGGGAGTCTATGCAGATGGGTCCATATTAATTAATACATTGAACTACTTAGTATTTTAAACCCATTAATTGTCTCACTTAATTAGTTTAATAATGGCATAGTACTATACTCCTGTTTAAATGTACCTTCAAAGACTTCAAACCATGGATTTCATGCTCATTCAGCTAATTACTTAACAAGAGGATCGTGACAATTTAAAGACAATGGAAACGTACCTACAGGCATAGAGGCACCCCGTACCATCTCCTCAGGACTGGGTTTTCTCCTGCCTGTTCTGCCGTTGCCTTTGCCTCTTGCAAGCCCTATGTCCACCAACATATAAGGCAGATGCATCATGACACCCAAAGATGCCTGTTGACAGCCAGTGGTGGTGTACCTGGGCCACAAGGGAATGTGCACAGGGACGCACCAGAGCAACCCTTTGAACGAACACAAATCAGCACTGGAAGCCCGGGTTGCATCTGTGGGAGGTTCATCCTACAGCTAGCGGAGGACTGGAGAAAAGGGGAAGAACAACTCTACTTTCTAATCATCCACCTTTCTCTCTAACCTACTTCCTGGGCTCTTAAGCTGAACTTTAGCTGAGCATAAAATTCAGCAAAGTCAACTCTGTCCCAAATTTTATAAAGGATAGGTGAGGTACCATACATGCATCTGTTCTATCCCTTGAAATATGAGGGAAATCTTCAGATGAATATTAAAATGTGAAAATATATGAGATAGAATCACATAATCTCTCTGCATGATAGAGAAGGCTGATTAATATAACATTAAGTAATATGCTTTCCAAGGCATCACCAGGCAGAATTTTCACAATTTCACAAATGAAATTATTATTAATTTTTACTTTTAATGTTGTCTTTCTGGTTTTATTTCACCATGTTGCAGTGGAATAATTATTTCTGTATTATACATGTTGCTGTGCACAGTTTGAGGAACTA
Organism: Calonectris borealis; assembly: GCF_964195595.1. Taxonomy (NCBI): domain Eukaryota; kingdom Metazoa; phylum Chordata; class Aves; order Procellariiformes; family Procellariidae; genus Calonectris; species Calonectris borealis. The sequence continues at coordinate 3,371,762 of NC_134321.1, read as the reverse complement.
AAAATAAACTATGGCTTTACTGATACATTTTTTGACTGATACATTTTTTGACTTTGTCATAGATAATTTATGGAATAATTTTACACTTCTGCAACACCCAGCTCACAATTCACATTCCAATACATGAGGTGTCATTTGCAATTTGCGATGGATTCTTAATGAAATTCTTTGGATCTTACCTTCTAAATGTTTCATTTTATGCTTGGTCAGAAGAGTGAAAGTGTGTTCATATACATTTATACATTGTAAATGGAAATAAAGCTATGATCTGACTCATCTTTCTAATCTATTTATCCTCCCAACTCCCCCAATGCTATGAGGAATATTATCATCTGCATTACATGGGCAGAGAAGTAAGAAACAAGAAGCTAATCTGACTTGTTCAAGGTCACAAAATGAATGTGTGGGAAGTAGGGAGCTGAATCCACATCTTTCAGGTTTGAGACTCACACCCTCGTGGGTGTGCTGGGTTCCTTCCTCATTGGCTCATCCTCCCTCTCCCTCCAGTTAATATTAACTCATTAACTCATTAACTAGGACATAAATTAATGTTGACGTTTACTTAACTTCAGTATAAGTCACCTGGAGAGTCTGTCTTGGGAATAGTCACCAAAAAATATGTTGCGACCACAACAGATAATGGCTGAACACATGGTCTCTTGAAGATACTACAGCCAAAGCAGATACTGGGTTCTTCAGATAAAGAAAAAGAGGCATTTTAATTACTAGCAGATTATTCTAGTATATCAGTGCTATGTCCCTTTCAGTTGGCTACTCTCCAAGAAGGATGCTGATAAATTGGAATGGGATCAGCTATGTACCACTGAACGATGAAAGGATTGGAAACATGCCCTCAAGTGCAGAGACGGGAGCTAATTGAGCTGTTGTTTTTTTCTTAGTAAAGCAAAGATCAAGGGCTAAACTTAGAGTCTGCGAGCAGCTATCTGCAGAATGGAATTTCTGAATAACAGACTGTCAGTCTAGCCAATGTGTAACTAGGTAAAATAGCTGGAAGTTCAAGCTAAACATTTTAAAATTTACAATTAATCTTTATGACAATTTTCAAGGGACTCTGGTAGGTTCCCCATCCCTAGAAATTCAGACATTTCAGATCTCAATAATATCTTTGAAAAACAAATACTTTTTCATTCTAGAAGTTTTACTTTATTTTGAAATATATTGTGTATAGAAGGAAAGAAAGAAAATAAATCTAAAAAATTGGTGTGTCAAAATTATCAATGCAAATTAGTGGATTGGAATTTGTTCAATGTAATTACAGAACAACATAATTTTTTTACCCCCACCTTGGGACGCAAAAAACAATTAATATAACAGTGGACACATTTTACAGTTTTCCTACCATCTGCACTACAGGTGTCTCTTCCAGCAGACATCTAGCTCAAACAGCTGTTTCTGGCATTTCCAGTGGAGTGTCTCCAGGGCTTTACCTCTGTTGAGAGCACGGGGAGCCGTGGCCAGCGCAGCCCACGGCTGCCCATTGACAGTGGAGGGAGCACCTTTCAGCTCTCATTGACTTATGGCTCTCATTTGAACCACACAAACCCTCCTCTTCTTCCACAGTTTGGCTGCGTTTGAATGATGCAGTGGATCTTGCTTGGGTTTGGGTCTTTTAGTCCCTTGCTCGTGGTGTGTAATGCCTTCACCGCCAAGCAGAGCTGAGAGGCACGTTATTCAATAAAGAAGCTTTTACAATGGAATCTGTTTCCATGTTGGTCTGATTAAGCTTACATTTGTTGACCTTCAGATCTTGGTTCAAAGCTCAAGCGGATTTTAGCTTTGAGTTAGAGAGTTCTTCATTGTAAAGAGCTGTTGAATCTACAAGAAGACTCCTCTGGGGGCTGATTTCTGTCAATGAGTTATCTGAAATATGATGATTTATGAATACCTGATAGTGTGTTGCTGGATGGATATGTTTAGTAAACTGCAAGTGTAAATGTATTTCATCTCCTTGAGATGAAATAGATGGAGAAAATAATACTCACTTCAAGATGATCAAAAAGGTGGAGAAAATAATACTCGTTTCACGATCTGTACTGTGCATATGTACATTGCAATGCACAACCTGCTTCCACAAAAACAAGGGAGAAGATTAAATATGGATTTTTGATGGGTGCATAGTTACAGTCAAAACCATTTCTCTCTATAGAATGCATAAATGTACAAACACAATATGAAGGAAGATGTAGAACTCTATATTTGAGAAAAGAAGCCTTCATAATATTTTGCATGTCTAAACTGCATGTGTTTTTATTGTAATTCATTTTATCCCCTCTGTTCTGAACATTCAAGCATTCTGGGGTGCTTTGTTTTATAAATTTATGGTGACAACTTTCAGTAAATTGTCTGAAGATAAACATAAAACTGGACCCTTCGGATTGCTGTCTGAGTGGATCAATGTTCTATTTTCCAGCGTTATGATAATGAATTAATTTTAAAGATGTATTGAGTGATTTGGTGTTAATTCTGGCATTAAAATTTACCTCATGTCTGGAAAACAGTGCAGTTGCTACAGTGCTTAAGGTAAAAAGTACAGAATTGTAAATGGGATTTCTTGGAGTAGAATTTAGCTCATCTACTTATGCCTAAAAATTAAAAATTTTGAGCTGGTCATCTGGGCTCTAATTGGCTGAAAGCAATCGGTGCTGCTAGGACTAATATCCCCCGAGACAGGGGGGTCGCAGTGGGCAGGTAGGGTGCTCGGGGTGGTCCATGGGGCTCGTGGGGAGCATCACTCCAAAACCTCCTCTGCTCCTTCTCCACTTCTACTGGCAGCTCCTCTGCTCGCTCACCCTTGAGATCTGTGAAAGGAAAGAAAAAAGGTATCTCTAGATGACCTCAGTAAAGAAAATATTTGATGAGACTATAAGGAAATGCTCAGCCAGTGCTGCTGGAGACCTCTGAGGAGCAGCAGCACCTCTGTCCTGCTGTGCGAGTGAGCTGGGGGACAGGACGGGACCGACCTCGCTGGGGCTGCTGGCATCACGTCTGCTTCTTCTCATGTCTATAATCCACAGAGGGTTTCCTCTAAAGAATAGAAAGTTAAAGTGGATAATTCACTTCAAAAAGCTTCTCCTTTACATCTAAACAACAGGGGAGAAATCCACATCTCCTCTCTACCCAGGAGCAGACAAGGAAGGTGAAAAACAATTGCAGAAATATGGAACGTAAAAGCATTTCCTTGTGGTGGTTTTGTATTTGAGATAATTTTTTTTCCAAGGCAGTTTGGCACAGAAATTGAGTGTTAGGTACAGCAATTTTCAGCAGGTAAAAGGAGAGCGAGCTCTAATTGTGGGCACTCCTGCCTAGGTTCACACTGCACGGTGAGGAAGTACAACTGAAACTGGGGGAACAGTTTGTCATGAACATTCTCACCCAGCCTCTTACTAATCCATTTTGCACAATTTTCAGGTCCTTAAATTGCCTCTTTGCACAACATTTCAAGGTGCCTTTTCCTTTTCCTTTCCTGCTTTTGCAAGAACATTTTGCAGTATACCTCCAGAGCCACTCACCGAAGTCAAAGCAATTACCCATCGAAATAGGCTGTGTTACATAGTCAGGAGTAGCACATGAATATATAGCCACGTTATCAGGAAAGGCCATGGATATACATCCCTGTAAACACTGGTCATGGCAAGCCAAGGAATGAAGAGGAGGGACCCAGCCAGCTACATGGTGTGTTGGTAAGAGCTGTTGCATCTTACTTTACCTAAGTGAAAAACATGGCTACCTTCATGCAGCGTAGCCAAACAGGGAAAAAAATAATTCAAAGTCACCCCTGAAAAGCTTTGAGATGTGCATGGTCCTTTCCTACCACTGTGCAGCCAACCAGAAAGATGTGAAGCTAATGCCACAGGTCCCCAAAGGGCAGGAGGAGGTAGTAGCAGGGTCTTGCCATCGCTGCCGTCGTGAAGTTTTTCTCTCCCTGCCCTCCATACACAGAGCTATATATAATTTCCAATAAAGAGTCTGGGCAGTTGTGGCAATGGAAAAACTTTTCGGTCTGAGACATAACAGGGTATTTTTCAATCACACAGCAAAAAGCCAGCTTTTTTCCCAGTACAACCTAGAGTATACCCAAGCACTCTCAGCTCCTTTCCCTGTATATGCTGGTACCAAAGGTCACACAATAAAAAGCATTAGGTTTCCAAACTCAATGCAGCCAAAGTGGGAAATCAGGTGAATTGCATTCTGACATATATATTTGACCCTTGCACGACTCATTTTTATCTTATTACTCTTGGGAGGCCAAGTTGAAAACGCATAAAAACATACATTGCAGTTTACATGGCACTGCAGTGTCCTCCCTTGAATACTGGAGCCAGGGTAATTTTCTCCTACAGAGGGAAAGGAAAGCCAGTAGAGAGCAATGACTGGTGCCTGTCACTGATAACCAGATGAGAGTAATGCACTATAAACGTTCATAGTCCTCCTGCTCTGTGAACCAAAAACCCAGTACAGAGGACAGATTGGTTCATTAACCCTATTCTATATTAGCTGTATCATTTCCCGATGGCCTTGGTTTCCAATTACTAAGGCAATAGTAGCGTTATCAAAGCCATAAAGACTTCTTTTTCCACATAATCTCAGCGAGAAAGGACAAAGGTGGGGTATCTGAGAGGAGAAACTACATTTCTTTAGGCTTCATACTTATTGTGTGCTGCTGTACCAATGATTGCAATACGTAGGAGTTCTGATGTGGACCAAGCTCGGAAATGCTCCGAAATGCTTCTGGGAGGATTGGTGGTCCTGGGATCACAAAGCGGAGACCAGCATATCTGGATTCAGCTCCAGCTCTGGCTGTGGTTTGGCAAATGACTAGAACTGGTTGAATAAACTAGATGGGATTACTCCACGTTTAAATTACATGTACTTTTAAATATCCTGTGAACCAAGCCTTAAAATCTGTCTTTTGATTCCAAGCTAAAAGTTGTAGGGAATATTTGCTTTCTTCCCTTCTTTTTCTTTTTTTTTTTTCCCCCTGTTTTTCTGAGATCCTTCTAAAAGAAAGGATTATATTTTACAGTATGTTTAAATCCCCTTTCTCAGTTAGGGTCAATGGAGGCAATAATTATAACCAAGGAATTATTCTAAGTTTTGGACAAGCTGTTTTAATGATTATATTCACATGTTAATACCCAGATCTTTCAAGGTGTTGAGAAAATAATAATGATCTTTTGTTAAATATCAGATATTAGAAAAAGAGTAGTCTGATATAATTGGATAATATTAATGTGTTTTATAATTTATGTTGACATTTTCATGCAGTAGTGCTACACTCTGGTGTGGGGATTATGGACACTGAAGGGATTTTTAGTGCTCTTAGATTGTGGAGGATATTTTTACACCGCTTCCATTTGAACAATTTAAAAGTCAAGATACTGAAATGTCTAATTGTATGCCCTGATCAGACCCAGATGAAGTTTGATTTCATATTGATATAAATCTGAGAAAGCCCTCCTGATGTCACCAGGAATAACCCACAGAAGACCAAAGGGAGAGGAGAATCAGACCCTTTTCATTCTTATCTGCTGAAATATGGGCAAACTAGGGGCATATTATTTTTCCATTGGCTTCAAGGGTGTCGTGGTTTAACCAAAGCCGGCAACTCAGCCCCACCCAGCCGCTCGCTCACTCCCCGCCGGTGGGATGGGGGAGAGAATCGGAAGAGTAAAAGTGAAAAAACCCGTGGGTTGAGATAAAGACAGTTTAACAGGGAAAGCAAAAGCTGCGCACGCAAGCAAAGCAAAACAAGGCATTCATTCACCACTTCCCATCGGCAGGCAGGGGTTCAGCCACCTCCAGGAAAGCAGGGCTCCATCACGCGTAACGGTGACTTGGGAAGACAAACGCCACCACTCCGAACGTCCCCCCCTTCCTTCTTCTTCCCCCAGCTCTATATGCTGAGCATGACATCATATGGTATGGGATATCCCTTTGGTCATTGGGGTCAGCTGTCCCGGCTGTGTCCCCTCCCAACTCCTTGTGCCCCCCCAGCCTGCTCGCTGGTGGGGTGGGGTGAGGAGCAGAAAAGGCCTTGACCCTGTGTAAGCCCTGCTCAGCAGGAATGAAACATCCCTGTGTTATCAACACTGTTTCCAGCACAACTCCAAAACACAGCCCCATACAGCTACTGTGAAGAAAATTAACTCTATCCCAGCCAAAGCCAGCCCAAAGGGCAATCAGGATTTTAGCAGTCTTTAAAGGAAAGGGATCTCTCACTATGTTTCATTTACTACTCTTTTGCCCAAAGCATCACACGGCAACTCAATAGCTCTGACTTCTGCCAGGTTCTCCCTTCATCATCTGATACACACCTTTGTGATGATTCAAGTTCACAGAGTATGATCTTCTCCTCAGATTTAGTTTTTCAACTGGCCTCCAATATTAATTGTGAAATGTATTTATTATTAACTAGGCATGAATTTTAAATAACTCTGTTGAACATCCCAATGCATAAAACCTGGATTTCTTTTCATTCCTGCAGCCAGGCTTGGCTGTTCATATTCATTTATTTAGCATTTTTGCATGTTTCTCACCCACAGGAGAAGAGGATATGATCATCTCCCACTTTACGTATTTATATGTATACAGATGGATAATTAAAAAGTAAAAACTACTCAGTATATTACTTATTGTGTTATTTATTATTGTGATAACATTTTGTCATAACTCTTAAATGCCAAAGTATTTTCTTTAACCGTAGGGTCTGGATTAGTACTTGTTGGATGTTACCTTGTTTCTTTCCATAGTATAAGTGCTTTAAACCCCATGTATAATGCAGACTCATCTCTGTCCTTTCTAGCAGCATAGCTCTAGAGAGTACACGAGAATTCGGTGCCGGTTTTAGGGGCAGCTGCCTAACCCGCAGGGGACCCGCGAGACCAAAGGTATGTCTCGGTGGCAGTTTGCAGACAGATGCAAGCCCGTTGTGCCGGTGCTCGGAGCCAGCCAAAAGCCACGTGGCTGCGATTAGCGTAGCAGCAAGCCCTGCGGAGAGCTGCCGTGTATTCGCTCGGGTACCGCTCCACATGGCCATATGGCTCCTGGTCAGCACGGAGGATGGGCAGAGCCAGCCAGCAGCCCCTTGGAAAGGGTCCGCGTCTGGTGGCAGACCACTCTGCAGACCCTTTCCAGGGAGGGTGGAAGCACAAAAGGACCCCGCTCTGCTAGGCAACACTCAGTGCCAGCAGGGAATGACAAATCCGTGCTGGAAACAAGGACGGACAGCGCAGAAATGCCAGCTCTGAAAGCTTTGCTATTTAGAGGTGGTGCTTCCAATGGTGTTTTAGCCTATGAAGTCTGTGAGCCTAGCAAAATGCTGTCTAAAATTGCTGCGGCAATAGGAATGCTTCCAGATTTGAAGTCTGACACTGTGCCAAGCCTTTTTAGTTTTTTACTTTTCTTTTCTTTGTTTTTCCCCAGAAAATAAGTGAGAGACATTTAAATAAATCTCAATGGCTTTTGCAGAAAGTCCTTACGCAGATGGGCAGGCCGATGGAGTAAGTTTTGTGAGCTTAAGCAGCAGTGTACCAAAACAGCCAGAGCACAGAAGCTTGAGCATCATTTTGACAAGTGAGATTTTATAAAAAGATCAAAATAATTGTCAAAGTAGCAACAATGCAGGGACAGCCAAGCAGCACTTCTGCCCGTCTTTACCCACACTGAGTAGAAGCTGTCTTGGTCACCAGCCCAATGAACACCAAGCATCTTCAGCATGAGTAAGCTGGCAGGTTTGGCTCTGTTCATGTTAAGAATGACAAATATATGATTATTATTGCTGTTGCCTGTTATTAACAGTGGATCCACACCAGTGGATCTCAAAGGGAATCACAGATGCAGATCCCTAGTGGGAAACGGAGCTGCACCAGGATACCCGCTGCATCGGGGTGAAGCTGCAAACGGAGGGCAGGTCTCCCCAGCTATGGCTGAGTACTGGATGTACTAGCCAAAACCTACAATAGAAGCAGTCCATGAGAAAATCGGTGTAAGTCATGACTAACATCCTTCAAAGTGCTGAAATCGCTTGCTTTTTTTTTATATATATATATTTGGCAGAACTTAAAGTAATTAATAATAGTAAAAGCCCACAGCCCACCTCACTCCCTCATAGGCAGCAGATGCAAGTGTAACAGATAAGCTAATTAAGCAAACAGCAGCAAAAAAGGAAACCTCAACAAAACCCCAACACTTCTTAATAGCTTCAGATCAAGTAGTAATCGCTGGGTTGTCTTAAAACTATAGACCGTTATGGAGCATTCAAAGTACTAACCTTTGATTTCCAAGGTTTAAAAGCTGCATATGGGTGATAGCTGCCTCATACCAAAGCTGGGTATATTCTATATACCACGTTTTGTTGCACTGATGGTGATAGCCATTCTGCTCTCTCAGATCTGACCTATTTCAAAGATGGCTTATCCAACCTGCCTCAAGGTTACCAGAACGAATGCTTTCAAGCACCGCTTTTGAGACTGTTCATTACATGTGGAAACCCTGCTGTGTGTGGTGTTAGAAGTCACACCGCAGGTGAATGGCCTAGCATTTCCATAATAACCCAAAGTTATTTGCCTTTTTGCAATTTGAGTTGTTCTAATGAGTTTGGACTTGCTAGGTGAGGCTGAAACAAAATCAATATGACCCAGTCATCCTTTGCTATTTTTCTTTTAAGGGCTGGATCGCATCAAAACACATTTATTTATGAGGATCAGGCACTTAAGCTCTGTTGTGTGGAGAAGGATGACTGGGGCTGTAATAAAAAGAGTGTTTTACAGAAAGTAAAACATAACTACAGAAAAAAAGTCAAAACATAATGGAATCGAAGGATCTCAGCCACTTGGCCAAGGCGGCAGAAATAGCTCATTCTGAGGTTTTCAGACTTACTGAACTCCAATAATTGAAGAAAAGTCTGGTATATCTCAGATATTAATCTTACAATAAAGTCATTTAAAATGTAGCTTTACAAAAGATTTGGAGTGCAGTTTAATTCTGAATTGACATTTACTAAGTTTTTTTTATCAGCAAAATAGGAATGCACTTCTGTGAGCCCAGCGTCCACCTGAGTTCAAGTCCTATCTGCAGAGCCCAGCACAGAAAGCAGAGCCACGTCCTGGGCACGGAAACTGAGAAATCACGAATAGAGATAATTTCAAATATATTTGCATGTGAAGTGGTTCTGCTTTGTTTTGCTCTATCAAAAGTTGAAAAGGTTTACAATTGCATCCAGGTGGTATTTGGTATGAGAAATTATCTGCTACAGAGCTGCCCTTCACTTACTTTTACTGGAGGGATGGCTGGAGTTGTAGATGCAGAAGTTTTCCTCCCTCCAGCTGGTGTGACCTCGTGGGAGCTGGACTGGAAGAAAGGAGCCTTTGGGAGACATGGGAGGCAGGTGGTGCCACCGGCGCTGCCAAGTGCCCTAGTGGGTGTATTTTGTCTAAGGAAATAAATACTATTGATATACCCTATATTAAAATACGCTATAATCAAATAAACTTAAAAGTCAAGCCTGGACAGCTGCTTTGGAGCTGCCGAGAAGGATCTCGGCTTGCTGTGAGGAGGACACCACCATCCCTGCAGAGCCACAGCGAGGGGCTGAGACCTCCCAGGCTTGAGCAGAGGGTGAAGTTTCCCTCCTCCGCTGGCCAGGGCAGCCGGGGACGCAGCGTGGTGGTTCGCTCAGAGGTGTCAGGGATTCAGGTCATGCTGGCTGCAGGCAGGGCTCCTGCCAAAGAGCCCCAGGAAAGTGTCCTTTGGTACTGATTCGGCTGTGTGCTGATAGGAAAGGGTGCTTTGGTCTGTGTCCAGGCTAAAAGAAACCTTTGCTGGGTTTTTGTACTTCTTAGTTGAATACTGGATTAGTTTGAGACCAGAAAGGGAAAGTTTAGTTTTGCCTGGGAATGTACGTACAACATGTCCTCCTCCGCAGGGAATGACCCTGGTGCCACAGCTTTAGAGGATTTTTAAGACATAAAAAATTCACAACTCAGGGCTTTTTTCCTTCATTTTGGCTTTCCAAAGTTAACCATTTTGGATGAGTTGCTGGCTTCCCTCCTAGCCCTCTTCCTCCACTTTGAGTAAAAGCACCAGCCAGTGGCCGTCAGGTCCAAGTATCTGCCTCTCCCCGTGCAGCGCTCGCCCTGCGCATCTCCTGCCATAAACTGATCCAGAGCAAATCCAGCTGTTCACGCACCGGATTTGCAGCCAACCGGGGAAGGAATATAGCTGCTCTGCCCAGCACCTTTAAACACTGAGAGGCTGCTGCTGTAATATTGCCCTGCAAACAGAGATCCCATTGGCCTCACAAATGAGAACTGAAACGATCTTTTCCTGCAATGCATCTCCACTGAAGCGCATGGACCATGCTCACCGGCACGCACCACCCCGCGCTCCTGTCCCAGTTAGGTCCCCCCAGTTGCATGGAGGGTTCCTGTGCTGGCACCCAACACACGACAAATCCAACCAATGCCCAAGATTATAGGAATATTAGTGGAGCAAGACATGATGTAAAACTTGGATAAGGGTATTTGAATTTTGTAGGAGGACCTGGTACCAAAATCTTCATGCAAATTGGCATTTTATTTCTAGGTTTTGATCATTCTGCCTTACTCATCGTTAGCATTTTCCTTTACTGCTAGTCCTGCTTACATATGTAGCTACCTAGTTAGTACACATAAATACCTGAAATTATTACCCAATTTTCAGAATCTTTTTGTTTGATCTTTAATGTTTTATTTCTTTTCTCTCTGTGCACACTCTGACAAGTTTTTCTAGTTAGCCCAGGAGAGTTTGCACAGCACACTCACGCTTTTTATGCTTTCATCTTTCCTGTTAATCTGGTTTATCTATATTCCTCTTCCATTAGTCTTGTTATTTATGTTTCACAGGCTGGATATTTACTTTAGGGATAAATCATCCTTGTTGTTTTTTTTCCAGAAAATGTACTACTTCTCTTTTATTAAAAAAACGTCCTGTCAAAGGTTGCAATACTATAAGTGAGAGAAACCAAATTCTTTCCTTTTCATATAAAGCCTACATTTTAATTAGATGATGTTTTCTTTTTCTTTTTATATTGTCAGAGAATAAAGTTTAAGACGATATTCTTCAATACTTTATGCTTTCAATAAATAATTTATACCTAGATATATCCTAAGCTACACTGGCTGCTTACTTTACAAGGACAAGGACTCTGCAGAAGGAGAATAGTATCCATAAATATTCTAAAAAGATATATTTAAAGGAAACAAACACAAAGGAAGCTATTACAAGCAGAACTTTGGAAACCAGATTGCAAAAACTGTATCATAATTTTGATGACTACCAGACTTGGAATGGATATCTGGGTCATGTTTACAACAGCATTTTCTCTCTGTAGACTTAGGAGTTATAGGAAAAAATTTTTTGTGAAAAACTGGATTGGGATACAAAAACCTGAGAAGTACAGATTTCCCTAGCAGGTTTCCCTAGTAGGTGCAAAGTGCATGGGCTGGGCTTGTTTAAAGAAATAGAGAAGCATGTGTGCCCAATCACGTATATCCAAAATTTGACTGCACTTCTTTGAATATTCTAATTTTCAAATGTTTTGAAAAGGCTTTTCAAAAAATAAATAGATATCCTGAACTTACTAATCTGATCTGTTAAAATAGAATTATTTAAGCCCAAAGTTTATGCTTAGTACCAATGGAAACAATTATAAAACTATTAGGAAAAAGTAATCAGCTGCAACAGCGTGATCTACCCTGTTCATGGATTAACAATTCCCCTTCCTATTTAGATATGCAACATTTTTAAACAAATATTTTGACCCAGTTTTTGTATATTGCTTATGCAACCTCTGATGTTGAACTAAAACACTTGTGTGTGATGTTTAGTGAATGAGGTAGCACATCATTTCCTTTACAAGATGTATTTCACTTGAGGAAAATTCTCTTATTTTCTATGCTGCTGTAAAAACTCAATATATAATTGCTTGCCAGATACATTCTGAATATCACCTTGTACTTATGTTAGTAATCAATGTATTTTTAAAAATTAACGTCTGGTTACAGTCCCTATAAACCCCAACCTTGCTAGAACACCTTCACCATGCCAGTACGGGCACTGCGCACACTCTGCACATGCACTTGTTACTGTTTTTCTCTCCAAGACAGTTCTTCTTCAAAGACTATGCAGATTTGTTGTCTTTTCACATTAGTTTAGGAGTGTGCTGGCTTCTGGTTTAAATTTTGGATTCAGTAGTTTGTCATAACCAGATGCAATTAGAAGCAAAATAAATCCTTCAGGCTGAACAAGGGCTAGCTGCCTGTGCGCCTACCCGGCGGTGAAGATGATGGCTTTAAGTAGCTGATTGCAGAGGACGGGTGTCATTTGCCTTTGGTTCGTACTACAGATTGGAGAATGACTAGAAATACCATTAAAAAGATAGATAGAAGGGGCTTTGTCAGCTAGAGAGGGCCTGCCTGTGTCTGAAATGTCACGCTGATTCCTGAGAGAAGTTGTGATCGGAGAGACAATCTCGGTGCGAACTGAAAGTGGAGTGGATAATCTACTTTCCTTCAAATTTATCTACAAGAAAGTACAATCGTTGGCATTTTTCTGTAATTAGTAATCCAAATCTCTGAGTTCTTACCCAGTTTTATTCTTGCAAAACATCCGCTGATTTCCAAAATGTTTTGTTATAGCAGGGATTTCAGAATTTTATAAAAGGAACTAATTGGTCTGCTCCTTCCATAAGGGAAGATAGAGTGTTACTTATATGGCTAAAACATGCCACAGGGACAGCAGCAGCATATTAAAGTCCAGAAAGCTGTCGTTTTATTTTAGCCAGCCTCATATTTCATGAGAAGCTGTTAGAGCAGAAGGTGTTCTTTTGTTTTTAAAACTACGGGTCAATTTAAAGGTCGTCTTCTCACCCAAACTCTGGAAGTTCTCCTATCAGATCCAGGAATAACTTGAAGCGATCCCTCAATACAAAGGGATGAGGAAATCGCAAGACACATACCCTTAGCTGCATGCAGTCACCGTGGGAAGTCTTGTTTCGACCCATGTGTAAAGACCACTCAGGAGAGTTTTCCTACATGTTTGCCCTATCACTCCTTTCTAGCACCTTCTCCATACGTGGTCGTTGGGTGCTCCTGCAAACTGTGGGACTCTTTGCATTTCTGGTCCTTTCGCATCAGTTGCCCATATAATGCAGCACTGGAAAGCAGTATCATCACCTAAAAATACAGAGCAACGGTAAATACCTGCTCCATGTTCTGGGCACAAAGACGGCACCTGCCACACACATGCAATGTGCAATTAGGTCACCTTTAAACAGAAGTATAATCTGCTGCAGTATGAAGTAGATAATGCGAAAACTTTGCCACTTTATTGGTGCTGGTGCCAGTGTGGTGGACTAAGCTAACCCCTGAACTGCAGTGTAACCAACCCAGGCTTTTGCTGGTGTTGTAAACAGCAGACATATGTTATCCCGTACTCTAGCTGTTTACTGATTCTCCGTGAAATGTAGGTACACACTGCATGGCCAATTAAAACATTCCGTAGTTTTGCCTTGGTAGAAGTTTTCATTTACATAGCAGCCCATCACCCATATTTCACTAAATAGACTGCTTATTTATATTATGCAAGGGCATAATCCTTGAAATACAACTGAAAATTATGTTTTTCCCAGTCTTATATCCTCCTGCAACATTAAGAATGTACATACCAAAATTTTATCTGTTTGGATCATGCCATGTTGCTCACTGATTTTCATCAAATCGGTAATTCACATATAAATATATGTGCTGGTTTTGGCTGGGATAGAGTTAATTTTCTTCATAGTAGCTAGTCTGGGGCTATGTTTTGGATTTGTGCTGAAAACAGTGTTGATAACACAGGGACGTTTTCATTATTGCTGAGCAAGTGCTTACACAGAGTCAAGGCCTTTTCAGATGTAAATCACTTAAGTTTTGCCCACTGCTAAAAAACATGGATCCTTTTTATTAGGAAAATCACATGTTAATTAGAGCTTCATTGCAGTTAGTAGCATGATGTGTAAACTGATGAAGCCCCATAAAGCAGATGATTAAGACTCTGGACACAAATAAAAGAAAGAACATGTTACACTTCTTTTTAAGTGGCAGTTCTGGTGTACTATAACTAAATGGTAAGGTACTGAATGCAATGTAATGAATAATACGGCAAATGCACCACAGTGCAAATAAACTGTTATGAGTTACACTTCATTTTAATTAGGCACTCAGATCACATTCTTCCACACTTTGAATAGACCAAGCAAATAAAAACATGGCATAGTGCTTTGTATACAGATCATGCAGTGCTCAGGGTACAGTTCAGTTGCCATGTATTTTTGTACTAAGTATATAAGCAGTCTGATAACCATAGGATATTTATATTGATGATTGTCACTTGGAAGAGAAAATTTAAATTTTGTTGCTCAATAGAAATAGCTGTTGGAATGAAGTAGGTCACTGAATCAAGGAACTTGTACAAGAGAGAGCAAGAGGTAGATCTTCTATAACATCATGTACACTCTACATGCCACGTCTTGTTTGATATTGTCACAATCTGCAGACCATGAAGCTAAGTGCCAAATTAACAGTGGCAGCCTTTCCACTCCTTCGCAGTTCAAAGGTCAGTATCACGTGCAGACTCTTTTTAAATGTGAATTTATGCTGCTCTTCCAGATGCCTGCTATTTCGAGCTGGCCAGTGCTTCTGTGGCACCAACACCATATCTCACACCCATGGAGGTGCTTAGGTGGTGGCATTATAATCTGCACTGCCTCGCCTGCAGCCAGAGATAGCTTTTTTTGGGCCAAAAGAAAAAGTCTTGGAGGCAATTACATAGGGGGTAAACAGAAGCCATAGGTTTGAGTACAAAACTTACTTTTGCAAAACAGTGTCTCATGCTTTAAGCAATTCTGCTCCAGTCATTCAACCCAACCGTAATTGCAGCCTGGATCCTAGCTTATATTCTCAAGGTATTGTATGCAACAATGCTACATATGCCATTTGTGGTAGGGGGACCTATCCTCTAGGCAGTGGATCAATATCACAGCTCATTCTACACAGTTTATTAGTTCTACATTCAATGGTCACAGCTTTTGGTCTGATCTGGTCTCAAATGAAAGACTGAGAATGCGAGAGATGAGAAATAAGCTCCGTGTACCATTACCAGATAATGCATTTTCAATCAGGTTCATGCAGCTACAATATGGTATTTATATCTAACATTCAGGGATTTTAAATGTCTATTGTTAACACACTACTTGAAAGCAAAGGACCATGAAGAACATGACAAGCCTTAGAATCAGCATTAAGTCTAATGGCTGGCCCTTAGCGAAGTGGATGGGAAGTATTTGTAAGCAGTGAGTTAATCAAATGATCAGAAGGAACAACAACTGCTCATTTGACTTCCCCTGTAAAGCTAGGCTGCTGGAAAAAGATCATATTATGTAAACATGTATACATATAATTGTTACATATATGTGTTTATATGTATACATATATACATAATACAGTGTATATATATGTATAGATCTATAGATAGCTGTGTGTATATATGTATATATCTCAGACATTTCCAGTACTTCAGGCAATAGCCTGCCATTGACCTTCATGTGGCTATAATTACCTATACTCTCAATTACCAGATTATCCATTTTACTCTCACCTTGCTGGTAGAAATCCAGAGTTACACAGGTGATTTTCATTCCCCCCAATTTTGTCAAATCTCACTGAACCTGTGGGCTGAAACCATTGGTATCTATTTAAGGCAAGTGCATTTGCTTTCTTGACCACCTAGGAGAAAGAAGCAGGAGTGGGAGATCTCTGACCTAGGAATTACCTGGAACACAAGGTAGGTGGGGAGTTTTGTGAATGTTTTGTGTACTGCAATTACTGGAGTCTGGGAGGTGGAGCCTGTGCCAGATATAGGCTTGCTGGAGAGTGAAGACTTGAGGAAGATGTTTAAGGTCTAGGTAAAATATGGAAAAGGGAGGAAGTAGTGGAGGTGATGTTGTGTTTTGCTTATTTTCTGCTGCAGTTATGAAAACCTGATGGAACAGCTTGGGTAAAGAGGCTGTACTAGAGAGCTCTGCCTTCTTCCTTTTTTCTTTCTAAAAGCAAACCCACCAAGATACAAACTTTGATTAATCCAAGTATTTTGCCTTTCACTGTGGGCCACAATTTTAAGCTATTGATGTCAGGCAAATTCTTGTGCATTTACAACCAAGAACAGAGGTTTTCCAGTTGTGTTTAAGCTTTCAAGATTCCTGGAAACTGTAGGGAAGACTTGGTTGAAAGAATCAGTACATATTTCATGCAGAGTAAGTGGGTTTTTCTATTTGCAGGGTCTGCATTATATGCAGACAGCATTTTGGCATCTAAGTAGTGTTAATAAATTTCTGTATTCTTAATTTTCAAATATTTCAATTCAATTGACCAGTTCATTTTAAATGGGGTCAGTGCCGCGTTTTTTCTAATGTGCAGTGATTGGTTGATTTCCCTGTGGCGGTATTAAATTGCCATAGTAAAATAGAGTTCAAAATCCCCTGAAGTAAATGTATAGTGTTATTTTTGACCCTAAGAATGGGGTCAAAATGGCACAAATTACACTTGCAAATAACCTCTTCCTTGAGCCTGAGGTACAGAGGCATAAACTCCAAAGATCAGGAAATGACTGTTTCTACTGCTACTACTAGAAGGTCAACATATTTAATAAAGAGCCTGATATCAAATATACCTTTTTTCCAGGATGTTATGTGTTCATTTTACACTGCTATTCAGTGCCTTTGCCAAAATGAGGAAGAGAGGGAGAGGTCTTGCTCAGCTTATTTTATTGAAGGCCCTTGTCACCCACATCACCTCTCTGAACTATGTATGATCAACACAGCAGTGGCTTTTTTATGGAAGTTGCAGGAAAACATCAATACTTACTGTAATCCCTAAAATCCAATACTGTTATTTACATTCTTGCAGATAAGGAGCGTTAACACAGAAATGCTTGTCTGGTTACTCCTTGCTCGTTGCAGGCTTTCACAGCCCAAGGCATGTCCCTTCTGTGAGATGGAGCAATCATGGGCTCCCATAGTACACCAGGAGCCTTTTGTCATAAGAACATCCTGGAAGAACGTCACAAAAAACTCCCCTGTTGTTAGTAGTTTGAACATCTTACCCTTGAAACACTACTTTTAGTAAATTGCCTGCATTTACAGGCCTGCAGGACTGGAAATGTCCATCAACTTAGTATTTTCTACTATAAATATACTTATTGTTGCTTCTGCGAAGCTAGGAATGGGATGAAAGGGTAAATATAAGGTAGCTTGGGTCAGTACAATGTTACTGTGTTGCTCAGGGAAATCAGAAGTAGTGTGGAGCACTGTGCTAATCTGAGCAGTTTCAAATTGGTTGCAAATTACATGCTATCTGGTCTGCCAATTACCTGTTAAAACTTAATGGTCTTAACCTGTTCTTAGCTCACTTGACTAGATGACAGCTATTCAAATTCTTCCCAAGGCTAATTAGGAAAGTGTAATCATTGACTTCGTACCTTTTACTTCATCTCACTTGTCAACTGCTCACATCTTCATCTGGGGACTCCAGAGACTTTTAAAACTTGCTCACTTTTTTTTCTTGTGTTAGTGAGATCTGCCTAACGCCTCATCTCCCTCCTGTAAACTCTTCTCCTTTGGTATCTACTTCCACAGTCTCTGGACTTTGCCCAGTTTCCATGTGTGCCATAGATATCACTACTGTAATACTGAAAATGCTGGTGAATAGAAGTGGTATGCTCTTCTGACCTTTAACTTAAAAATCCCACTGGTTATTCTCAGCTGGTAGGAAGAGTAAATGCCCGTAGTTAATATCACTGCAATAGACCACAGATTAAAAATTTCCTGGAAAATAAGTATTCTACATGATCCATCCAGTCTTTCTGATTTTTCACTGAACAAACAGCAAGTTACAGAAACAGGAAAGATGTGTAGGAATTAGATGTACAAAGAGAAGTCAAAAATGATTGCTTCAGAGTGTAGTGAAAAGAACTAATGAGTTGGTCAAAGCAAAGGGCTTCCAGCAAATCAAAGACCTAAGAACTGGAACCAGAGAATTTAGATCAGCCCTCAACGGCAAAAAAAAAAAGTTGTTGCCTTCTTGGTCAATCAGTTTTCCAGAACTCAAACTATTCCGCTATCTTGTTGCAAGATGCTTTAAATCACACTTTACTGTCTCCCTTCTGCTTTCTGTACCTGTGCTCCCACCAGTTTTCAAGCATGTTTTTATAAAAAGGCTTGTTTTGCAAACCAGGGGGGCAGCAATGCTCTTCAGCAGTGAGAAAGATGCTGTGGTATTAATTGGTGAAGTGGCTGTTAATATGGCTGGAGGAATGGGAGTGGTTTGAGAATTTTTAGTCTGTCAACATAATTTGATAAGAATTAAATCAGAAAAACGGTTTGGTATTGTAACAGCTTTATGGACTTTTTGGAGTATGTTTCTTAACACTTGCAAGAAGCTTCTTGTGTAATTTAGCCCACATAGTTGTTTTCAGCTGATAAAACCACAACAGAGCCCTTCTACCGCAGTAGGAAACTTCCCTCTCCCCTCAGATTTTGAGCAATAACAATTCTGTGGGGTAATAATTATTCCAGATGCACTGTACCATGTAAATTAATCTGTTGCTTTGGTAGTACTACTCCAAAAGCAATGCTGATGGTGTATGCTCAGAATGAGCAAATTAATTAGCCAAACTGTGAAATCAAATAAATCTCACAGCAGTGACCTCTGTGTCACTGAATAAAGAAAGACATTAACTTGATGTGTAGTTGCTTTAGTTGAAGTAAAACCAGAACTTAAAAGGGCTAAATGTTCTTGTTATTCTAACTTAAAATAGACGTTCAGGCTGGCAATACATTGCTGGTAATGAGAGATTGATATTTGATGTCCATTTAGCTTTTTGTCTGGATCTGCTGCAAACAGGCATATAAAGCAAATGCTGCAAACCAGAATGTTTCATTGGAAAGCTGCATCAGGGATAAAATCAAAACCTATATATTTCCTATTGGTATCAGTTTGCATTGTACAATATCTCCACTGTACACAGAAGCTCACTGGAGCTAGCATTTAATTTGGCTTTGTGTAGCACTTGGCCTCTCAGCTGCTGAACTTGGAAATACCCTTCAGCACTGATGCCTTTATCTCATCCTCTCTGGGGGGGTGAGAGTTTCCAGAAGCTCTGAGGAGCATTCATGATTTTGGATAACAGTGGTACTCTGTTCTCTCCCTTCTTTTTATACTAACCCAAAAAATAAAGCCTGATATTTGCAGCTTTTTACATAGCAAAGAAAGGAAATTTGAGTGCAGTATTAGGGTTGTACAGCAGCATATGCTTTGCAGGGTTGCAGATGTTATCAGCCATGGTGTTATCAGTATATGCTGATGGGACAGGAATTTAGTGATGTTATGCAAGAAAACGATTACAGATATCTCAATCTTGTGAGTTTTTATGCTGTCATCTATGATGAAATTACTGCAAAATGAATAAGTATTTTTCATCCAACAGAAAAAAAATAGTCTTTACTGCCTCTATTTAGAAAAGGGCAGAGTGATATGTGGAGGCATTCACTGGGTTAGTCTATTCAGAATCTGGTGTTCAACAGTCAGTAAGCGTGTAGGATTTACTGCTGGGGACGTATGTAAGAAGTGAAGGGGCTTTTGCCTGAGTGATGCATCAGTGGCAGGAGTTGTCCCTCACTGGGAAACCTGTCTCAGGAGAGGAGGCTTTGTGGGGCTTAGTACCAATGGTCACCCAGCCAGTCCTGTCGGAGGCAATTGCCTTTTAACGCTTTCAGCCTGCAAAGTCAACTTTGAGTTATTGGAGAGTTTGTTTCCCCTATTGGTTAAATCTTTCCACATCCTAATGGTGACCAAAATCATTCATGCTGGGGGGTGTCTACAGTACAGATTGGAGCATTGGTAATTCTTTCTTCACCTATTAATTTTTGGCTAGGCTGCAGTAATGATCCTAGATCCCCAAAGTTGTTTTTAGATATCTAACTCCCACCAGTTTCAATGGTGTCTCAGTAGGAATTCAGCACTAAAAATCTCGGGTGACTGAAACCGCATTAAGATTTTTCACCTATAATCAGCAAAATAAGGAAGAACATTTCATTCGGCTATGGATGTGTTGGTTCTGTGGGGTGAAATCATTAAAAATTGGTGCGCTGTCACTGAGGAAGAATATATGTGTATGATGCTGATGCTTATAAGCTAGACATGTACTGTATATGAATTGCAATATTCCTGTCCAGAGTACTCGGTGTTAATCCTGCTGATCAGGAACGATCACTAACTCAATTCCCCCTGGGCTGATATCTGTAGTATTGATAGTGAATGCATTTGTCTGTCAGTTAATTCTGTCTATCTACCTTGCAAAATATATTAAAAAATGAAAAGGCATTTTCTGTCTGAGGTGAGATGTGAAATATCTATGTCTGGGTATCCATATGCAAGCAGGAAAGTGATTCCTGGTATAAGACTTGAAAGACAGTTGGTAATAGCTTATATATATCCTTTACGGAGGAGGGAATGGGTTTTGGATACTTTTCATTTTACAGGAGGTGATTAATAGTAAGAATTTAAATGTTATAAAAATTTGGTGTCTTTCAAAAGCAAAGGTGCCAGTACATACAGCTGCTGGTTCCTGCCGTGCCCCAAATAGAAGGCTGGCGTCGGGTGTAATTCAGTGTAGGACTTAGATGAAATGCAAAGACAAAGACCAATAGCAAACTCAGCGGGAGACCAGCGCTTCATTCTCCATGTCCCATTAGGTTTGTAATATGGATACTTTAAGCACTGAGGGTTTTTCCATTAAAGGAACAATATTCCTTTTTAAGGAACCTGTTGGTGATAATTTTCCTTCAGAGACTTAATTTGCACCGTGCTTTCTCTAGAAAACAGCAAACCAAGTTTCTTGTGAAGTTTTATTTGACTGCCCTGAAGATGCACCTTTCTCCAGCACCTCTGCCTTGGCTGCAGCCTCGGCTGGCCACAGGCTGGGGTCAGTTGTTGGTGAGATGATAATGGTACAAATATCTCCTGTGCAATATGTGTTGGATAAAGCCAATTTGCAGTGGCTTCCTATAGCTGTTCATTTTCATTTTTTAATTCCCATTTCAAACTACTTCCCTGATTCTTGGTTTCAAATCTACCCAGGAGACTCTCTTCAGAAGATGATAGCTTTGGGATTTTCCTTTCAGATAAAGCTTGTAGGAGGAAGTTATTACAACTCATAAATGATATTTCAGTAAAGTACATTTGATCCAATTCTTCCTTTGACCATGCTGATGTAACTTCATTGAACAATTCCTGACTTACATCAGTATCACCAAAAGGAAAACCGAGCTGGAAGGGTTCATCTGGAATGCGGATAGCAAGAGCAGAGTGGAATAACCTGGTTGGAAACTTGCATAGAAGATTATGATGGGGAAAATATGTGGAGAAAATAGTCAAAAAATGAATTCAGAAAATTATTTTATTTCAGTTATGCCAAAATTGCATCATTTAGAAGTGATTAAATTTTTATTTTGAGTATTATTTTGATAAATCTTTGTCTTTCACGGTTTATGAATTATGTAATATTGTACATACTAATACATTATTCAAACCAATATTTTAATATAAATGAATTGGAATAAATCAAAAGAAATATATTTTATGCTAAAGATATATTTTGACATTGCAAACCAAATCAGAAAATAATGCATTTCTTGCTTGAAAACTTTTCTTAAAACTCTCCTCTGCAGCTGCTGCTAAGCTGCCCATTTCAACTTGAACACAATCAAAAACCTGTAGACCAATTGTAACTTTAATGTTTCCTTTTCAGAACTAAAATATACTTCAAGTGCCACTCTCGGATTAGATAAATATACTATTGTTTACAGTTATGATAACCTTAAGATCCTGAAAATGCCTTAAAAAGCTAATTACATGCTTTTATTTGCTGTTAGTAAAAACAGAAGAATAACAACCCAAGTCATTTCATCCCTACTGTGATTTCCTCTGGGCTAATTAAAGTGTACTTGACTGATATCTTAACTGTGCAGCTATAGGCAATCAAAATATTTAAAGGGACAAGCATCGTCTTAGTGCTGTGCTCTCTGTAATGAGCTGTGCTCCTAAACAGGACTGAGAGCACATGTGTGGGTACTGCCGAGTTGAGTGTCCCAAGGAACTGCCCCAGAGAATGAGTCTGTGCTGGGCTATCCTGCCAATACTCCCGTTGGGGGCTCTCATCACATCACCCAGTGCTGGTTGGGGGTAATACCAAGGGTGGCCCTGCTCCAAACACCTGCAGGACTCTTATCAAGGCCTCCTATTTCTTCTCCCACATGCTCTTGTTCCAATACTGGTATCACAAACTCTCCTTGAAACCCTCTCACAGGTGTAAACCCAATGGGGTCAGCCAGCACTGCTCTGCCTACACCAACAAGCCTAGGCAAACTTTCCCTTGGGCTGTGGAAGCAATAAGAGAAGTAGGATGCTAAAGCCAGAGCTACTGATAAACACATTGCCCAAGGGTATTGTTGCTCTCCACAGGAGATTGCAACACCAGCTACTGCCACTCCTCACTTTTGGAGAGGACGGACTCCTTGCTACCAAACTCTTTTAAAAAGAACAGGTCTTGTGCTGTCCATAGCTATCAATATGTCTGCAGTTTAGGAAAAGGAACCATCAAAATACTTGTATTCAAAGATCAAAATAGGTTTTACACACAAATATATAGTACTAGCATATATGTGTTTCGAAGGAAATGGAGGTGCTATTGATGTCAAAAAGAGGGTAATTAAACAAAAAAATCACCCTCTTATTCAACAATTCCCCCTCTATGCCTCAGTGCAAATGGACAGATTTTCATAAGTAATGGCTAGATTAACACTTTTGAATGTCTGGCTAATGCATTGTGGTGCTGATGAAAGAATGAGCTCTTAGGAAAAGCTGATTCTTTACAAGCAACTGCCATTGACTCTTTTGACATTGACATTTATGTTTATAAGTGGCGTGAATGGGCTATTCTTCACCTTTAAATGCACGTGATATTTTTCTTTCCTATTTCTAGATGCTCCAGCTTGCTGATGAGTCTTTAATGCCAAGATTCAGTGTGTATTAATTTTTACAGCTGTTAAGGAAGAGATATGCTAATATGTAGACTGGAAATACTAAGTCTTCAGCCCTTCCCTATCATATTATACTATCATGCTCTGAGGCAATAAATAACAGTGATTCATTCAGAGTATGTAAACCTCTCCATTAAAATACTCAGTAGGCTAAAGAGACTATCAGTGGTCTCCTGTGGTTTTTGTTTTCTTTAAATGTTAATATTTAGCTCATCTTATTTTCTATCTACCCTAAATAGTAGTGTTCTCTCCTACTACTCCTGAGTTAGGAATGGGTATAAGTCTTACTTTTTTTGGGCATTCAGCCCACAGGGGATGCCTGAAGCCATTAGCAGAAACGGTTTTGTTTGCTTTTATGATATGAATACTAATTATGTCCTAACTTCTGTTGCGGCTTTTTCTTATTCTTGAGAAATGAATCTTTCTCCTTCAGTGTGGATTTGTTCTACTGTTTTCATCAAGATCTTTGTCCCCTCCAATAATACTGTAGCATGGCATATGAATTTCCAAGAGAAAGCTGCTTTTTTTTTTTGCTCTTGCAGTTGCTTGTAATCCCATGGATTCACTATTTTTTCTTCTATATCTTTAAAATACATTTCATGTTCTTGTTAGGCCAAATAAGAACTGAAAAGACTTTTTAAAAAAAACTTGATTTGTTTCAGGCTATGACCTGAAATTGCTGAAAAAAGAAAATAGTACCACTTTCTGAGTGAAGCTTTGCTATACTAATGAGATTTAAGTAGTATGTATAAGATGTGATCCAACATTTAAGTGCTTAGCCTGAAACAGTTCAATTTCATCCATCATCCAAAGCATGTACAATAGCTTTATTCAAGCAGTAAGTGAAAATAATTCCTTCTGTCTTTACCAGAAACCCCAATCAGTGCCCAGTGTGTCAGTCAAGGTCTGGCTGTAACATTACCACCAAGTAGAGCAAAGAGCACGAGGGCTTTGTAGTAGAGTGAAATCTCTCCTGAAGAGCCCTTTTCCTTTTAAAGTCCTAATTGTAGAGGATTATGGTTATTATTTCTTACACTGAGTATAAGAATTCATATCCACTGAAGTTGACAGATGATAGGACTTTATTAAACATCAATAGACGCATCAGAATTGGCCTCAAAGAGATGACCCCTTGTGTTTTACAAGTTTGTACTTTGAATGACTCAGAATTTCTGCAGTCATTTGCCTTGTCCTTGAACTTTCTATGTTTCATGTGTAGGAAGAAAAAGAGACATGCTACTAATAGGGAAAATTACCAGGCCAATCTCCTTTTTGTTTTTGTTCGGTGTTGATAGCAAGAGTACTGAGTGTCCAAGGTAACTTGCCACTTCCCAAGGTAATGCATCAACTGTTTAACAATAAAAAGTACCATAAGATTAGGAAAAGATGACTGGGAGAGAAAATCTGTCCTTGGCATGTGTGTGTTGTCTCTCACGTGTTCTTTCCATCTTTAAACAAACACTAGGAGCACAATAAGAGTGCTGAACTGGAGTTACATGTTTTCAAGGACAAGTACAATATTTTTAGAATAACAGACACGTGGCTGACCCAGAAAAAAGAACAGAGGATTTAAAATACTAGAATGTAGAATTTGCCAGAAGACTGGACAAAATAAAAGACAAGAAGTGATAACACTGATAAGGGATTATACAGGATCTGCAATGAAAAACAATCATATTTTGGCAGACAAAGCAGAGCAATTTTGATAGACTGTCAGGGCAACCAAGTTACTTGTAGCTTTTGTTTTTCTGTATTTCACTTTGATTTAAATTTCCCCTGGTGAATATACTTTATAGTTCTTATTAAAATCGAGGGGGGGGAAAAAAAGTGTAAGGCTTTCCCCTAAAAAGGATTACCCCAGCCATAGTCTGCAGGTTATGTAGTTGTGGATCTATGCAATTGCAATGAGATTTATGCAGTCATGGGGCAGTTCAAAATGACACCTAAAATTTCACATTCCTAAATTTCATGATAGCTTTACCTCTTTCCACCACTAATATATCTGCTGGAGAAAAAGGGACCTTCTAAAAAGCAATTGAAAAAGCTTTTTCTATTAGGGGTTTCCCTTTTCTCCAAAAGAACAGATTGCTGATTTGACCAAATACATAGCTCTTCTGCATGGCAGGCCCACAGACATCCATGTTCCAAACAAATGCAATAATTACTTAATGTAAAGTTGGAAATCTCGTGGTTTATGTTCTGCCCATACCTTTAACCAACAGCTGTCATTACCTTGTGTGCAGATATCAGTAACTTTTGCTGTAAGGAAGCAGTTAGCCAGAAGCATCATGGGCCATCGGTCTTTCCAGTTGTGTTCCCGTGCAAAAGAAACATTTTCAGAAGTTATGACACTGCTGCTAAGACAGGAAAGGTTATTACAGCCACTGAAATGTTAATTGAAAGAAGACTTAGTCTTCTATAGCCTAGTGATAGAGTACAGAGACTGTTTAATTGCAAGTAAGGAAAAGGAAGACCTGCCAAACTTGAGGACTGGCTTTGGTGAACAAAACTTCCTTATGGAAAGGCTGGGTTTGAATCTCTGCACAGAACTTAATAGCATGAAAACCACCAGTATTTAAATGTATTTTATATAAAGTGTCAGCAAATAATCTGTCATGTTGAAAAAACAACACCTGGAACAATTTTACCAGTGCTTTCCTAGGGACTGTGATACAAGCTGTATCTGCACACAGATCAGATGCACAGGGCCCTGGAAGGCTTTGAGGACAACCATTCTGCAGGTGATAGTACAGCAGAATGGCCTACTTCAAATAAACAAATTAAAACTGGCTAAAGAAAACCCATGAATAGCAGTCTGTGGAATTGCACTGATCTGCCCAACTTCCTCTACAGCCCCTGACCGATGAGAAGGGAAAGTACATGAGCTATAGTGCAACACCACTGCCATGATCTCCATAGCTATGCACTTTCTATCTCATGTAGAGAAGATTCAGCTTCACATAGGAAAGACTATTCAGCTTTCAGTACAGTTCTACGTTTGTAGACCACTCTCATCCTGTCTCAACACAAGTAAGGGACTGCCATTTAGAAATTCCTGTGAATTTGGACCAATGTAAATGAAAGCTAATTTGCTCCCAGTGATGTGCTAAAAGACTTACGCAGAGTGAATTAATTTCCTTATTAGAACAGGGAAAAATGGGCTAGTGAGATCAAAATTAGACATTCTTTCTTTGCAAATTACAGTTATCTTATTTTGTTCTCTGTAGCAGTTGTGTTCAAGTCTTTGCTGTCCAACTCAGGGTATAAGATTTCAAATACAGTCAAACCTTGTTCTTAAGAAAATTCCCTGTCATTACTGATTACTGCTGCACATTGCAATTGTCTTTTCAGCATTAGAGTCTTTGTTTTGTTGTGAAACCTTTAAAGTAAAACTCATTATCACACCTGAAAAACAAACACAGGCTTTAAAAGAGAATGCATACTATATTAAGGGTTGTAACAAGGAAAAATTAGTATAGCTTTGCAACTAGCCTAGAAATCTTTGTTATCATTGACACAAAATAGGTTGTTCAAATTCTTTGTGTGTTTAAATGGTCATTAAACATAAAAGAAAAAATAACTTCATTTCAGTTCTCTGCCATGCCTTTAGACCAAATTTTGATTCCTCAGTTTGTTTAAATAGTATTTTACACAGCAAATTATAATTTGAGTTCAGTGAGGAATCCCATACCCAAAGGGAATCCTTTTCATTTGACTGCTTCATCAGGTTTACAGGCAGGTATTAGAATGTGACCTTCCAAACCAAGTCTTTTCTACTGCACATCCAGAACCATGCAACAGCTTCATCCATGTACCTTTACAGACATCAAGTGAAATTTTGGCCCTTTGAAATCAAAAGTTCCCATTGGGTTCAGCTGGTCCAGAACAGAGTAGCACTCAACTAATGAATGATTCAAATGAAACCAAATTTTCAGGGAGTAACATAGTTGAGTAAATTCAGAAAACATCTACTTTAGGCTGTGCATGCAACACCTACAATCCCTATACTAAAGAGGAGAATGAATAGACTACCAGTAGTACTACTGCAAATGAAGAGTATCTCCATGAACTCAGAATAATTGGAAACGGAGCACACAGGTCTCTTCAATAGACAAGAAGTGAATTCATATGCTTTTTACAATGTCAACTCAGTGAAGATACTCATCTTCACCAACAGAAGGTAGATGAGTAGCTGTCTAATGAAGTCCTGATACAGATCTCTTGCAATTTTTGAGCTCCAGCATTTTATTGGAAAGATTAAAACATATATTTATACTCTAATTAAAAAATCTGTTGAAGAAAAAAGACAGTTTGTTCATGGCTTCAACACTTTTTGAAGCTAAGCTATCAGCTATTCATAGTGGTTCTACATTGTTTAATTACAGGTTTCACTTTCACTTGGAAAAGATTGGTTTAGTTTAATCAAAACAGCTGGCTAGAGGATGACCACTTCTTTGAGAGGCAGTACTTTTTTATTATACTTTTGAAAGAAAAGATAGTATTTTTAATGTTTTTGCAAGGTGACATTGAATTAAACATCCCCTTTGGGTCAAAATGACCTGGTTCCCAATTCATGTTTTCCAATCAGATCAAACTAGGAAACCTTAGTTTTAAGGGATTTTTCCAAGTAAAACAATTGTTGGAATTAATGTTTCTATATAATTTTTAGCTTTCATGAAACTATAGGAATGGATAAATGTTTCACTCAAAATTCTGAAAAATAGGAATATACTTTATGACCAATCTGTATGATTAATAAGATCTTCATTAAAATGCATGTGTAAAAACAAATCTTTTAAGCTTAACCTGATATTCAGAGAGACACAAGGTGAAATTCATATCCTCCTTACTCTGTGGTGAAAATTTCATTGACGCAAAAAGGGCAAATGTTTTACCTCTTAGCATTCTCTTAAATCTGAGTTGAAACTGCATTCAATACCTTTGAGCAATTTATCTCTTCATTTATAAAAATAAAAGCATATACATGCATACAACACTCAAGTTTTCATAGTAGAACTTGTATTTTCAAAGCAGATTTTAAGTCTCTCTTCAAATTCTCCAGGCCGAGTAAAAACACAGTGAAAAAACATTAGAAAAACTTTCCCTTAGGCTCATATCCAGCCAACTTGCTAAGAATATCTTAGCTATAAACAAATCACAACAACAAAAATCTCTGAAGATTGTTGTAAGGGAGTATTTTTATCCCGGAATTTTGAAGTCTTTAATCTGCTGTGAGAGTGCTGGGTCCCTGGATGGGTCATTGGATGGGTGCATGTTGAAGTACTGGGTTCTTACTGAGGGTAAATGAAGAGTGATGAAGCTGTCAGCCTGACCATGTAAAATTCTGTGAATTAATGCAGCTGCACTGGTTTTTACTGGGCTGTAGCAGAGGTCACAAATCCAACTCCCAGGGTAATCAACAGGTGATTTTGCATTTTGGTGCCTTGCAGGATGCATTTCAGCACCTTGGACCTTCTGTAAACCCAAGCATATATGCATAGATTTATGCAGCTCAGTTAGTGACTCATTGTAACCATCCTGATAAAATGCTGTGATAAAGAAGCTAAATCTCAACCAAATGATTAGAGCTAAGGCCAAGATGATAATTTGATAATTTCCATCTGCTGTTCATGTCAGTGCACTGATAAGCTCCTTCAGCTAGTGGTAAACACTGCAGGTCAGCGAACATCCAGGTGAGGCTTATGATATGAAGGGGCTTCACATGCTAAGAATTGGGAAACAAATAAAACCCTTGCAGGTTATTTACATTTGAAAACATGTTCTGAGGAATCAAAGTGCAGTAAAAAACAGAGGAGACTCCCCCTTATAACACAGCAACTGCTGTGGTGCAGATGGTTCTTTGCTAACCCTGCTGGGAGGGCAAAACCAGGTTAATTCATGTAGCTGTCATCATCACACCTGCCCTTCTGCGACTGTTTTGCCTGATATAGGGCAAAAATAGTGCTCCATGAGCATGGGCAGGGCTGAGCCTGGTCCCAGCATCTTGCCACAGGACAGCTCCGCTCTCGCAGGTGAGGCTTGCAGGAGCTTTCCCTCCTGTGAAATGAAATGGTTTACACTTCCTTTTTGCCTACAGGAGTATTTGATTTTAAACAGATCCCTCTTTCTCAAAGAATATGCTAAATTAAGCCACTCTTAAAGGTATTCCAAGGTATCAGGAATTATGCCTTTGTAGAAACTAAATGAGTTACTTCTCCCTGCTGAATCCAAGATACAAGTTGCTGTAGCATTTCTAGGAATTTATAATTATTATTACTTCCATTCCATATGGAACTTAATTGTAAATCTGCCAATGAATTTACTTTAGCATTGAACTTGCGTGCCTGGATGAGTTTGGAATTTATTATTTCAATTTTATTCCCAACACTTTTTGTAGGAAATATTTTTTATTCTTTAGTGAAAGAACTCATACTGAATTTACAACCCTTTCTTCATCAATAAATTCAGGAAAATCAAATTATTGTTAGGCATAAAACCCCAAATACTATATTATTAAAGTACATTTTGAGACAAGGCATCATCTTGTTTTATGAGATGTAGTTCAATGCTAGAATGGTGTTAGAGCCTTGTATACGAGACACTTGGAGTGATATTTTTTTTTTCTTGGTTAAAAGATTGGTGGGGGAAATAAGTAATTACTAGCGAATATTTTTACAACTATTAATTTGGTTTTGTTTATTTTCGGTGCTTCCATTTTTTTTGTTCTCTTTGCACTGGCTATTTTTAATTAGAATCCAAATTTGAACATATTACTCATACTGATGAGTAGTAACTGCCTTATGCAGCCTC
Source organism: Calonectris borealis (assembly GCF_964195595.1). Taxonomy (NCBI): domain Eukaryota; kingdom Metazoa; phylum Chordata; class Aves; order Procellariiformes; family Procellariidae; genus Calonectris; species Calonectris borealis. Next base: position 3,341,761 of record NC_134321.1, on the reverse strand, counting down.
GCTGTTTTCAGAAGCTATTTTTGCAAATAATCACTGACCAGTGCTGTTACAGGAATTACCCTTCCTGGCACGGAGGGAAGGCTGAGGGTGTGTGCTGTCTACAGGCTCCCCATTATACAAAGCATACTTAGTCCACCGTGAGCTGGTGAGATTTCTCATTAGGAAAATGGAAAGGATGAAAAATCATACTATATTTATGACTACCATATTCCTTCATCACTTACATCATCATCAACAATCACGTTGACTTAAGAGCCTCCCCTGGAAACAAGGACAGAACAGGACTAAATATTGTTCTGAAGTGGCTCTGAAATAAATTGCCAGAATCAAGGCATTTTACATAAAATTCTGTAAGCTCTATATGATAAAATGAACAGCAGGATGGAAATCTGGGGTAGGCTAAACACAATCAAAGCAATGGATGATTTATAACTAGTGGCCTGTCATAGCCATCCTATATCTTACTAAGATAAACCTGTAGCTTAAAATGCAGCTGAATTCTAGGCACAGACCAAAAATTATAAAATGTAAAGGTTCTGTAAAGGGCATTGAAAGGGTCTACATCTGTTCACTTAGCCATGCGTTAATGAAGAGAACTATCGTGTTGGAGCACGTATTCCCTAAAAGACCCATCAAAGGTACAGTGGTCTTAATGCCAGAATTGTCAATATTCAAGGCCAAAACCAAATCATTATAAATTTGAGGGTAAAAAGTACAAAAAACTGTTATCTTGTTTGGACCAGAAATGGATGGTTTATTAATTTGAGCTCCTTCTGAAGTTTTTTAACATGAAGAATGTTATATCTATTCATGAAACTCTGCAAAAGACTCGAGTCCAATATCAATCCTAAGGAGATTAAATACTTAAGCATTATACCGTCCTCTAAATTAAGGAAGTTGTATAAGCTTAATTTCCAGAGGATTCTAAATGTGATTAAACTGGATATGCCATGATTAAATATCTTGCTGCTATCCATTTCTGGGTGGATTAACTCTGTTAAAATGAACTCTTCCATAATATTTATTTCAGATAACTCCCTGGGAGATTTCTTATTCTGTGTTTTAGAATCTCGACCATATTTTGGCAGTTTTGCACAGAAAATAAAAAGTCTGACTGAAAGCACAGATATTACAGAAATCTACTGAAAGCTCATGGGTACTCCTCAGATTTGTATGCCAGCACCAGCCCTCTTTGACAACTGCATTAAATTATAGGGGAATCTGCTTTGCACAGTCTGAAGCTGAGGCTTCTCACGTTCCACCTTTGGAGATTGCTACTGCTGGATTCTCCACTGCCTCCATGACTCACCCAACACCTGCTCAAGAAAAGCCTCACAAAAACCTTCATACAACTTCCCACCAGTCACACCTCTTCCACAAAACTGGTTTCTTTTCTTTCTGTGTCTGACACAGATATGTCTAAATGGGCAAAATAGTCTTTTTGTAAGAATTAAGAGATAATTTCACCTTGCACTGGGATTTGCAAAGAGGTCCAAAGGGTTTCTTTGTAGCCTTGCATATTTTCCTATGCTTCACAAATGTATTGAACCTTATTTTTCCTTGCTAACTTGTAGATTGGGAAATATTAATTTCATGTAATTCATTGTCATGAGATTGTGAGGGATAACCGAGGGCTCCAGTTTTCAATACTCCTTAAATGAGTGCATTGCATGAAAGTTTTCACTGGCCGCAATGAACATTTCAGGAGCATTATATGCTTCTAGAATTGCAACAAATAGTAGTATGGAAAATGTCCCCTTTTAATAAGATTTTTAGATGTTAACTGTTGTCTGAAAGAGGGAGAAGTCCAGCCCTTGTGGTTCCTGTTTGTGGAACCTCCCACTCCACCATACTGTGATTCACTTCGCTCGCAGCTGATCTATGCATTAAATTTCACATGTGAGAAACATTTCTTCAGTTATACATTTTCCCATGGTGGACCTTACTTTTCCTTAGTCTCGCACTAGATTTGGGATTTGATGGATGTAAACAGAGGTGAAGGTGCATTGACCTACTGCTGGCAGCAGTTATGAGAAGTGTGTCCAGGAGGATAGAGAGAGACCTGGAATAAGCTACACACAAACTTGCAAAAGTACACTTAAATCTGCATCGAGATAGAGTAGCATCAGGGTTGCAGGGGACCTGGATCAATCAAATATATTTACTAATTTACTCTGTAAAATTACCCAATTACTCTTGAGTTACAAAAATTCAAGAAGGCTCCTTCTGTACTTCCACGTGGATCAATAAGGGGATAGTGTATGCTTTGCTTTCTCATCTACCTACTCTGTCCCACCACTTCTGAGTACAGAGACATGTAGGAACCATTTATCAATTTTTTTAACCTGCAGTGATATTATGTATGCGAATTTTTATATACTCATTATCCATTTATTATAAGGTCAACCACTCTGAGTTCATTAGTATAAGCCAGCTAAACTATTGCCGAGGTTACTGTTGATGCTTTAATGGCTTTTGTTGAGTTCATCTATTATTATCCTCAGTGCTTTATAAACATGAGTTGTTCCCTCTGTAATAGCTACCTCACATTCTTTCTTTCTCTGACCTCATGTCTATATGTATATATGTATGTATTTGGCTGCCTTGCTATCTCTGCTTTCAGCTGGCCTGATGGGTAAATCATATACAGAAGAAAGGTTTTTAAGCTACTAGTTTTGTTCTTCAATTTAAAGCCGGTTCAATTCAAATAAACATCAAATCTACCTCACTGCATCTGCTTGTCAGATAGGTGAATGTTGAAAATCCATAGCATATATGTAAAACGCTCAAGACTGCAAAATCAATAGTTTGGTCAACACCCTATAAAAAAATTCCCCTGACATAGGGACTGTTCAACAAAACTTGGGAAAATATAGGAAAAAAATAATAATTTCAAAGAATGAGATACTATCGCACCACATAATATCCTTCATTCCCCCAAATCCTGCCTCCCCGAGAGAAGATAGCTCACAGAAATGCCATCTCACTGGAGTGAAAGTAAATAATGCTCTCTTCTCCAAGTTTCTTACCCCAAATGCCAATGATCAGGTCAACATAAGAAAACTGCCCCAAGCACCTGCTCACAATGAATGAAAGGTCTGTCAACAACAAAGTTAGCACTAGTCATGATCTGATTTTGGATGAAACACTAGACCTAGCCTGAAGCACAAGGACCTAGTTTAATGTCACCACTTCAGCTCAGTCCAGCGTTACAAGGTTCTCAGTACAGTACAAAACAAGCCCTCCAGAAAAGAAGCGGCAGTAGCAATCTGTCAGATATTTACTGAGCCTTTCCTTAACTCACTCTCGCGTTGCTGTCCCCAGCACCTGCCCACAGAGGCATGGACTTGAGCTCTATACACCAGTGAAGAGGGCAGCCCATGAGGGCTTATTTGTCCTACAGAATGAAGAGATTTTTCTCAAGCTCACTGGCTCCCTTTGCATACTGACCACCCACTGATCTCTAAAAGAAATGCTGATATCAGGCTGGAAAAATTAATCCTTGCTTATTCTTGTTTCTGTGTAGAAAAAGGTACTTCTCTTACATGGCATTGCAAGCTCGTACATGCAAGATAATGGGCTAACCTGAGCACCTTATTGCTCAGACCTATTGCTGAAGGTTCAGGAAGCACATACTAAAATATGTGCATTTCATGGTAATTCAATTGAAGTTAGAAGCTGAAAATGTTGGGTTTTTTTCATGGAATATGCAGAGTCCTAAATAACCGAAAGAGAGACCAGGCTGATCTTAGCAAACATGATTTTTCAGGCCTTTCATAAGACAGCTGTCAAATGGGAAAAGGATCTATTGGCCATACGGCTACTGTTGAGTTAGCTACGATATTCCTCTCTCCCTATAATTTTCCTTTTTACCTGCCAAACCTATCCATTTATATGCTTATATCCTGTTATTATATAAAATCAGGATGACAAATTGTATGTCTGCAGCCCTCTTTGTTCCCATTCTACAGCCCAGTGAACATTCCTGGTGTACATCAGTTTTATGTGAATGTAGGATGTTTGGGGTTTGTGAAAAATGTTGCTCTGCATGATTCATTTTACTGCAGCTAATGCCAGGAAAAAAAAAACCACACAACACCTCTATTGAAAATAATAGCCTGCTTCTTGGACTTTGCACATATATTTCTTTTGTCTGGTGGTTCTTTTGTTTAAGCCACTATCCAGGTGGAATAATCAGGTCTCTACAAGCAGAAACCTATCAACTATGGCATTATATATTATGGTTTCTAAGCATCGGTCACACATGTCAGTGTACGGGGCTCGTGCCTTATTTATTTATTTTCAGGTTTCTAAGGCTGCACCCATCAGCAAGCCCGGGAGCCAAGCGCAGCCGCAGGGGAGGGCGGTGGGCTCAGCACAGGGGCAGCGCACGGCCCCTCCGGTTCGTCCTCCCTCGGCAACAAGGCAGATGCTGACACGATCGGCGTGTACTTATATACAGGAATAACTGTAAAAAGCAGAGAGGAAATCTTGGTTCTGCTTGCATCGGGCATAAAACTCTCATTGACTCCGTTGGGGCCAGGTTTTTATTCCTGATATGAATTTTCTCTGTCAGACAATTTAAAGATGCTTTTATGAGGAGAGGAATCTCACCATCTAAAATACCATGTTTGCAATTCTGGAAATCTGTGACATATGTTTTAAGAGTGTGTCATATTTCCTACTGGGAAACTTTATGATGCCAGCAGCATTGTGGGAAGATAGCTTCACAGAGGCTGTGATAAAGAAACAGAGATATTCAGTGATGGTGCTGGAGGTCATTTTAAAGTTACAACTTCTTCTGTTTTTTAATCGACTTCCTAAGCCTCACTGTGTTGTTTAAGTAAAAAAGAATTGTTGGTGTTTTTCTTTGGGCCTCTTTCATTCAGATCTAATACTATTTCATGTACTACTGAAAGAAGCCATACTTGGTTGTTTTGTTTTTGTGGATTTCTTATTTATTCTACTTTATTATTTCAGTAACATGCTAAGGACCTGATCCAAAAGCCTTTCAAAGTAATAGGTGGATTTCCCTCTGATTTTAGTGGAGCCTGAATCATTAGTATGAAAAATACATGGGGGTTTGGTTTGGTTTTTTTTGCAAATGCCACAAATACTCATGTGCTTCTGGATCTTTAATTGAAAATAACCCACTTCACATTGCCTTAGTTTCTTCCATGAAGTTAGCCTGTCATATACCAAGTGTGCAATTATCAGTAAAATACCATGCAGTATTTTGTGGTAACACAGTATATATCTTGTGTCACCGCTCTATGTGAGTTTAGCACAAAATATAACCCTATTAAAATTACAATGCATTTATCACCTAGCTCAGTTCAAAGAACTCACAAGCTGCAAAGAATTTAATTAAAACATGATGATTTAATAGGCAGGCTCCATCCATTGTTTACTCAGGAGGTTGAGATTCTGTTTAAAATTAGGTCCCAAATTTAATTCAGGCTTCCACCAAGCTTGTCATAGAAATGAGACTCCTGTAGAAAGAACAGACAGTGAGAGCGGGTTCTTTCCTTTTACGTAGCTACAGAACAGTTTGGGAAGTTGAAGAAGGTGGTGTCTGCATTTCTTTTCTGTGAGGATCATGAGAAAAAGAGCATACTGGCTTCCGGGGGGTTTCAGTGATGCTCATGAACTGAAGATGGGGAGACAAAGTGATGCTGCCTGCAGCGTGGCCCAAGCAGAGCCAGCCTGGCAGGGGCAGCCCTAGGAAAGGTTCGCCTTGCCTCTTCCCTCACCTTACCGAGGCCCTGGGGACTGCAGGCAGAATTTGTCAGCTTGAATTGCTTTGTTTTGAGCTAATCATCTTTTCTGTTTTCAAATAATGAGTCGTTCCCTGAGGCAAAGGTCTTTTCAGGACTAAAGCTGGTTTTAATTTCTTTCCCGGGCTTACCATACCCAGCTTACAAAAGGATACCACAAAAGGTCCTTAAAATGCATTTTATAAGAACAGCTTCTCGTAAAAATATAACTAGTAAAGAAAAGGTGCTGCAGAACAGCAAGTCCCGAGAGAAAAGAGTCATTGCCATTTTGTACGGCATTGAATATTTAACAGCACAGGAGACCTACAAAAAAAAGGGCTCCTCTCAGTGCCAAACACTTTCCGCACCCCTGTACCCAAAGAGACGTTTTCACGCCTGCTCACCTGCACCGCTAAGGTTGCCATAGCCTCGTCCACCATCGCCTTTCAATAATTTCGTTTATGAATTACGCACAGCAGCCGGCACTGGGGAGTCGTACCTGCAGGAGCATGCCGCCACAAAGGATTTGGGCAGTGCATTTTTAACACTCTCTTCTTTACAAGGCAAATATATCTGTCTTTATACAGATGGATCTCGGTGTGACTCAAGGAAGATATTGTACATGACTTCTATAAACAGAAAAAATGTAAAAATCTTGCCACGGAATGCATGATTTAATGTACATATAAGAAAAGGCGCTGTGCCAGTTTCTCAGTTTCTGTCACAGTTTTAATGAAAAGTGATTCTAGCATTTGAAAAATCTTAAAAGCCGTCCCAGCCAAATGCCATGTTTCTATATATTATCTGAGCTGTAAATCTAAGTTTTAGTACGATATTACCTACATCGCTTGATAAAAGACACTATTTAATAATTTCTTATTATGAAATTAATTCTTATTTATTATAGCCATAGCTATATAATGAAACATTTTAGGGAACTTTCCTCTACATTGCAAAATGATCCATGGGAAAAATATGTTAATTCAGTTTAGCTGCACAAACCTATTATGTACTCACTGGTAATGTACTGCAGTCCTAACTCACTGGATCCAACAATCTGCTTGGATAGTCAGTACATGTGTTTTCTCATCAGAGAGCCCGGCTTTAACATCCATACCTTGACTCTTAGCAGAAAATTGAAGCTGAAATGCCTGCTGTGTTTTGCATATCAGTAACCCAGATTATTCAAATTCACAGCTCTAAAACCACTTGTGCCCATCTGGCTTTTGAAAATTGAGAATTCTGCCCTGGCCCTGCGTCCAGGGAAGGGTTTTCGGTCCAGCACACACAGGCTATGTCAACACCACACGTGCTTACAGAAGTTGACCAAATGCATTATAAATCCATGGGTTTGGAAAGAAAACATTTATGCGGTTAATTGGACTGCGTGGTACAGGTAGGGCATTGCTCCTGGTCCCATTTTTTATGTTACCCTGAGCTGAGGGCATGGCGTGGTGTAACCCACACCTACCGAGCTGGTGCTGGGCACCGTCTCCTTCGGAGGGAGCCTGGGGCACTGGGAGCTCCACCAGTTACTTTCGACACCCGCAGGCTCAGGTCACTGAGTTTTATGTCGCCAGTGGGTTTTGCTACTGTTTATAGGGTTTAATTGTGATTTTAGTGTAACTTGGCCAGGTGCCTGTTCCCTCGCCTTGGTGGGACCCTGCTCTGCTGAGAACTGCAGACTGTTTCTGCTGAATAGAGCCATAAATTATTTACATTACCTTCATATAGCAACTTATTGACTACAGCATTGTAAAGTACCCTATTAATGTTTTAAGCATTTCACTTTATTTTAATACAAGTAAATTATTTAGGAAATGTTAAAATGCTTTATGCTTTGACTAATGAGAAGGAAAAGTGTACACTGCATCTTATTTTAATTGGATGTTTACCCTATCCTGTAGAAATCAGGCATTTATTATTTCATATTTAATTAACTATGCATACAATCCCTGATGGATATGCATTCAGTTTTTCCACTCGATCTAGTCATTAAGAGCCATAAATGTGCAGATTATTTTTACTTGGAAATATGAAATAATTCTGGTTTTCAGGTAACTTTGTTACCATATAAAGAGTCAGTTACTGTATCGCTGATCATACTGATGCGTTCGGTTTTCTAAATTAATGCAATGCAGTACATTAAATTTGGGATAATGTAAATGGATTCAAGTGGTGCAAAATGCAGTCAGCCTGAAATGAGTGATGTCTTTGAGTCTCTCTTTTATCTTTATTAGCACAGAAATATTCTGCAAGATTATTTTTATTATGTCATGGTACATTAGAGTCATTTTTATGCAATATTGCAGTGTTGTATGTGGACTTACGGAACGTTTGCAATATTTCAACATTGTCTTGATTATCTTCTGGATAAAGATGTGGTGTATCCACTTTTGTCCTAAACCATTTATTTACATCACAAATAACAGCTCAACCATCCACAGAGGTGGGATAAAGGGCCTAGCAGCAAGCCAAATTTTGCTTTATCCCCCACCTGCCCAGTAGAGCTTTTTCTTAGAATAAATAATCAGAATTAAGTTTGTGAAAAACAGCAGAGCAGAGTGTCTAAAAATGCAGTCCCTGCTGCATTCTGAGGACAAGACAGCTGAGTGCTGTTCCTTGGCTTGCAGCAAGACTTGGTTTCAGCTCAATCTTGTTATTATTTCTCTTATTAATGTTTTTATTTTGTGTCACAGATCTGAAACCTATTGATTAACAAACATCTAAGCTAATGCCTGATCCTGAGCAATGGCAATCTGGAAGTCAGGAGCACTTTAATGCTGAGAGTGTGTTTCAGGTGAGGCCTTTGACAGACAAGTCATGTAATATGCTATAATGTTGTACCAGGGAAAAAGAGAGTTGGATGATGACTACAGGAAAAAGAGAGCCATAAAAGACGAGGCAGCAGATTCTTCCTTATGTATATTTGATCAGCCAGCTGTTGTCGCAGAGTTTCCTTACAATGGTCATATTCTAAAATAAAGAACTTTAGGCTTCAATCTGAGAAGCAGCAGATTATAAAGTTTCTAGCCAAAGGAGGTGTTGGAGGAGGAAATTGAAGCAAAGGAAACCTGCAGACAGCAGGGGACAGTGCCGGTGGTGGAGAACTGCTGAAGAAGCTGCAGCAGACTGTGAGAATGGGGATGGCAGACAACTTCCAGAGAAAGCTGGTGACACCCCATGCACAGGAGCACTGGAATAATGAGGATGTAGTTGCTGTGGCTTTTGCAGTTTTCAGTGTGAGTACTTTCTAACCACAGAAATGCTGTGAAACAGTAAGAACCCCCATCACGTTTGTATTGCAGCCCTGTCTCGGAGAGCCCTCCTAAAGCTTCCCCTGGCAAAAGGGGGTCTGAACACGCAGCATCGGTAACAGGGGCAAAAGTAGCACTAATAAAGCAAACTCAGGTCTGGTCTGATTTACCAGCCGTTAACATCAGAGCATAAACCACCGTCGCATCAGATTGCTTTATGCCAGGTCCTGATTAGATGAAGGGGAGGTCAATGAAGAAAAAGGCTCTTGCGCGTTGCAGAAGTTCCACAATGTTGGGTTACAAGAATTGAAGCAAATTAATCCTTCCCATCCTGTGATATCTTAGCAATTTTCTTAAAACCATCCTTTTAAAAACTGCTTTCCAAATTACCATACAGGCTTCATAAAACAATTGTAAGAGTGCAAACAAACCCCATCACACTGATGAGCTAATTAGCCTCCAGGGTCCTGATCTTTTGGGTTGCCTTCGTGTTGCAAAACCGAGCCTGAGAAGTGAGCTCCTGCCTCCGTGTGCTGTAGGAAATGGCCACTTACAGACACACCCTTTACTTGTGTGTAAACTTTAAATGCACAATTTGCTTGTCTGTAACGAATTCTGTCCTCATGGTAGCTGACTTTTAGAAGTTTCCCAGATATTTCCAAATATTCTACTTTTTCCAGGGAAAACGCATTTCTTCTTAGGAGTAGTTATGAAATACAGTATTAGTCTATGTAGCACTGATGCCAATCAGGACTCCTGCTGACGTTTCAGCACGACTTTGATGGGAAGAAATGCATCCCTGTGATAAAGACTAAAATAAAAAGCTACATGGAGTGTTTAGCTCAGAAAGAGAGCACAGATATCTCTGTGCTAGTGATCTGTTTAGTCCAGAGGTAAAGCTGAAAAAATCCTGCACTAAGCACTGACGTTATGGGATAAACCTGACTGCTCCTTTCTTACTCTTCAGCAGGAAAAAAGGGTGATTTCTTGATACCTGTCTTAAAAGATGTTGATATAAAAATATTTTCAGTTAATATTCCTGCTTATTTTGTTCACATCACATTTCAGGACCTTTGATTCCTGGTATGCTCCTGGATTCATTGCTTCCCTGTGTCTGTATGTTCCACAGACAAATTAGACTGAAAATATATCAATTGTGCATCCAGCCCTTTCTGTGGTCCTGGATTGTCCCTCCATTTTCATGTTGTGTAAAAGGCAGAAAGATGTCTAGTTTTCAGTATCATTCATAAATCATTTTTACTCACTTGTAAACCTGCTGCAGAATAAAGGATAACAACTCTATTACACTGTATTAGCCCATTGCCAGCAGCTCCTTGAAAGAGGTTTACATGCTATAGATATCATGGAAAATGTGCCAAGAGGAAAACTGTTACCTCTTTACAGGTGGGAAAAAAAAAGCCATGCTGAACTGCGATGAGCTCACGCTTTTCCTGGTTTGGGTTTTTTGTTCCCAAAAATGCAGGTCTACTGTTTGAACTCGGTACAAGACTCAAGCTGCTTCTCTCCTAATTAGCAAAGTAACATTCATGAGTGCAGTGGAAGCTGTGTGTGGCCAGAACTTTTCCTGCTCTTACCCAGGCAATTCCTGTAAGAGCTTTCCTATTTTTTTCAGAAATATAGAAAAATGGAGATGTAAAGAAAAGAACATATTAGCTATTTTTATCACTTAAGCCATTTTGGTCAAAACTGACTTTTTAGAGATGAAAACCCAGCAATCTAGATACAGATGGATAAGAAAAAGGCTATTTCCTATCCCACAGCGATTCTTTATGTCTTGAGATGTCAACAACCTTATCATTCCTATTGGGGATGAAGTGGTGCTCTGAAATAAGAGGGAAAAAGAGTTCCTCCAAAGAGTCACAGCCTTATGGTTGAGATACTTAATCAAGATCGCCAGAACTGTAGCAAATACAGGTAGAGGGACCTCAAGAAGCCATTTATTTAATTCAGCCCAGAGATAGGATTAACCGTGTTACACCTGTCCTTAGAAATTTCCAATGATAGACATCCCACAGCTTTTGAATGGAAATAATTGTATTGCTTAATGAACTTTCCTGGTAAAATGTGTTTGTTTTTTTTTTTTACCTCGTGTTCATCCTGCAACTTTCTCCCAAGTATTTCTGTGGCAGAGCGAGCAATCGGTTGCCTTTGCTGAAGCCTGTCAGTGGTGCCTTAACAAGTCTGTTCTTCCCTATTTCCACCACAGCAATATTGGGTTTATCGTTAGAAATGTTAAGATTGACAAAATTGGTAAAATTCTGCACTGGGAACTTGGTTTTTTTCCTGTTTAGCATTTGATGGAATCCTGCAGGAAAGTTCTCATGGTGTTGCAGAGTCGAAGCGGAGTAGGTCTGGAAACCTTTTGGGAACACGGCAGAGCAGGTACAGATAAGCACAGGATGAGTGGGTTCACCATCAGCGCTATTACGACCACTTCAATTCCTGAAATCTTAAAGAAGAGGTAGCTTAAAGAAAAGAAATCAGTTCAGTTCACTGCGAAGAGCCGGCCTGGGGAGCAGCAAGCCAGTGCTGTGGTAGTGCCCAGTTTGGGAGGTGTGTTTTCCCAGCAACAGCCGGAGAAAGCAAAGCCTTTGAGGTGCTCCTCTGCGCGGCTGCCGGCGCAGGGCACGGCACGTTGAACGGCAGCTCTCTTCTCGCTTTCTAAGACATTCTAATTTTGCCAAGTGGATTCAGGCAGACTCTGACATTTGTGACTCAATGTAGTGGTTTTTCTTTTCGATATAGGCTCATTTCAACTAATCAAGAAATTGGGTTTTTTCTGATTGATTTGTGACCCTCTGAAGCATATTCCTATGGGTGCTCTGTATTCTTCTTTGTAAACATGTATTAAATCAATTGCTTGATTTAGATCTGAATTTGTATACATGTATATATACATAAAAAAATGAAGGGGTCACACATACATATATATAGCTATACATATACAAAGATTTAATTATTTATAATAGTGAAGACACTCATTTCTGTTCATTATAATACAATCTTTAGGACCTATTTTTTACATCCAGCCATATGGTGCTGTGACGGATGGCTGAGCTGTTTGCGTTGTTCACAGTTTACCATATATGTACTGCAGATTTTATGTTTCACATAAAAAGATACGTCTGGGCAGAGGCAGGGGAGAGCTGCTTGCTGGTGCCCTCCTGGATGCCACTTTGTGGCAGGGGACCTGCTGGAAGAATGGGGACTACTTCTGCTGGGACAGCCAGGGAAGGAAGGCAGCCTGGGAGCAGTGGGCGAGGCAGAGGGAAAAATCCCTGGGAAAAGCTGTGGGTGTGTTGGCAGGAGGCAGCAGGTTCGTGCAGATGTGACGGAAGGAAGGTGGCTCCTCCAGGGCCCGGGATGAACCCTGTGGGACTGGTTCCACCTAGAAGCCCTGAAACCTGCTGGATGGCAAAGCAGGGCTTGCAGGAAATCACTGGGTGGGCTGGCAGGGAGGGGATTCATCCCACCCTGGACTTTCTCTGGTTAAAGAATTCCTCACTGCTCTTTGGAAAATAACCAGTTTTCTGTGTTTGGCCAAACGACTCTCCTGTGCATTTATCGAGAGTCGCTCAGGAGCTGTGTCCCCCCGAGCATCTGATAAATGCCACCGCTTCTGCTGCCCCCAGCCCCCCTTCCGTGTCCTCCACAAATCACCGTGATGTGGGTGAGCCCAGAGCCCGGACCCTGCTCACCCTGGTGCTGACCAGCTCTTGTATAAGGAATTTGTGTGATCGCATGTAAAGAAAACTCTAATCTAGCATCTACCGAATTACCGAGGGGTGATTAATGGGCGTTTGTCAGAGCCCTCTGCAGCTGGGAGGGAAAATACTGCCCGCTGTGTCGTGTGAGCTGTTTGCTCCTCACTCCTCTCTCTTTTTAAGATGGCTAATACCTGAAAGAACATAAAAGGGACAATCTTTCGCCTTTGAAAAATGGACCAGCAAGAAATGTTCTCAGGCAGTATTTAGAGTGCAGGATTGTATAGCATCTCCTTTCCCTCTCAGCTTCCCTGCCCAGGACCTGGCCGTAGCACAGCTGAAGGAGCTGAGGGTTTCCGTATTGAAACATATCAACGCCTCTGTTAATTTGGTGTAATAAAGAGGGTTTTGTCTTTCTCTCCTAACACAGCTGCTAAATATAAAGATTCTGTTACCTTATCATCGCATAAGATTTCAGTCTATAGTGGCAGTTAAATACTGCATATCTCTGTAGGGATAAGGTTTTCCCAGGCGGAAAAGATCATTACATAGACTGCTTATCTCACCTAACGCTATGTTTCTTTTTTCATGTGAAAAAGATGCCGCCAGTTTTAAAACTATTCAAATTACTTCACCCTGAAGTCCGGTGAAGCCAGGACTCTGCAGGCAGCCCTCGCAGCCTGGATTCCTGGCCCCCAAAACCTCCACTGACCCCACAAAGTGCTCCCAGCTCTGTGCTGCACTGAGTGTGCCCAGAGCTGTAAAAGGAGAGCAGAAGATGGAAGGATGTATTTGGAGCAAAGGCGAGCCCGCGGGCTGAACCCACCACGAAGGGCTGACTGTGGGTGGGGGGTGGGTCCTGCCCTCCTGCTCAGCTCTCTGCGGTGAGTTAGTCCTTCTGCAAGAAGGAAAATCTTTGTTAATCCAAGTGGCGGCTGCAACCCCGGAGCCAGAGCTCCTCCCAGGTCTCGCTGCTTCAGCCACAGCAAAATACTTTGCAAGAAGTTGCGTGGAGCTTGTTGTGTTAGACCACAGAGCCATGATGAAGGAGGTGGAGATCTTATCGCATGCAGAGGTGCATGCACCACATCACCGTACAACAGATAACAGCATGAGAAAGTTAAATGAAAGAATTTAGATAATTCTTTGTCCATCAATCACTGTGCAATTTTATATTTAGTCTTTCCAAAGAGATATGCAGGTCTGCTGCATCACAACTAGGGTAGGATGAACTGGCAGAAATCCCTAGTGCGGTTGTCCAGAGAACCAGGTAATAGTATTAGAAAATTTTGCATGCAAAAATCATCTGTGATACTGAGCACTTTTACTGCAGATAGTGTCAGGGCCTGTTGCTACAGGTTAATGCTTGGGAAATAAATTGTAAGCGGTATTAATTTTTAAAAGTCGCAGTGTGGTTAGGTATATATTATGTAGCCTTTAGTGCGTGTATTTTATCACGCTCAGCTGAGTGGGTTTATTTGCCGCCTTCTTCGAAGGCAGAGCATCACTCTCTGCGTCCTTTCCCCAACCCTCCTGCACGGTGGCAACGCCACGTCACCGAGATCCCATTTGGATGGGGAGCAGAGGTGACCATGGTAAACTCTCTGGGACTGGGATAATCTTCTCCTCCTCAGGAGGACTGCACTGTGGTGTGACTCCAGCTGGCAGAGTTTTGTTGACATGTAATAAGAATTTTGATTCCATTTATTTCAATAAATGGAGGGTATACATTGGAATATCATCATATATGTTCTATATAATATTATAAATTTCTATATAAACGTAATATAGTAACATATCTATATACTAACAGTATAATAATGTATCTAATTTCAATATAATAATATAAATTTACTTATAATGTTATAGCCTACACACATACGGACTTTCATACCTTTATCTCTCCATGTGTGAGGTGGGGCCACAGTAACACACTGTGTGTGTCTGAGGCAGCAATGATATCAGAGACAGGTGAGAACTAAAATACTCCATGTAAACGTTCAAACCGCCACCATAATATAAAGTGTCGTTTTGGGAAAAGCTGCACGGGCTCGTCCTTTCCTCGGGTACCGCACCAGCCACAGCTATTGTAGGAGAAGCACAGTGGGAAAAGGAAAAAGTCCCGAGATGAGACAAATCGCCGCAGGACCCTTACAAACTGCGGCTCTTGCTTTCTCAGCGCAGTTCCCTCCTTCCCGTTTTCCTTCCCCACATCTCTGGGGTTTGCTGTGAGTGCCACCGCGGCTGGAACGGATGCCGGCGGTGGGCTACGTCTGCGCGTCGCTCTCGGCGGTGCACGTGGCTGTCGTACCGCGCCTGCGGCTGAGAGCAGGCGTCGGGAACTTTAAACTTATTAAAACAGTGTCTGTGCATCCTTTTTGAAAAAGAAAATGCCTTACAGCGTGTTTTACACGCCGAGCGGAGCAGACCCACTCAGCAAGCGCAGACGAAGGAAACGAGTGCTTTGTTTATGACAGATTTCTGGTTTTATTCCCAAGGTTCAGAAGTAAATTACTACAAAAATGCAGTCAGAACCTGTAATATTTGCCTCAGCGTTATTCATCCAGCAATTCAGGAGCTGCAGATCAGCCTGTGAACGACAGCAGTTAAAATACAGGGCTGCTCCAATTTCTTTTGCGCTGGTGTAAATCAAGAGTAACTTTCACTGAAACCAATGGAGCATAAAATTGGTGTAAGTGAGAATCAGTACTATCTCCTGTACCTATACGTCAGTGAAACTATTTGTTCAAAGTGTTTATAGGCACTGCTATCATAAATAGCTTATTTTCCTATACATTAAATAGATCAAAGGTATCCAGAGTAATTTTCTAGCATGACTAAAACAAACATGTATATTTATTGCCACATAACTTGCAGGAGTCACACTCTTGTTGAATCTGAATCCAAAAATAGTGATTGATTTTTTTCTTAGTTTAATAAAAGGAATCACAGTGCTCTATGAAAACATGCATTCATTTTATTTGATTGACATCTTCAATTTTGGATATATATTCTAACTAATGGAATGAATATTGCAATACATGAATCAATTATATTTGTTCAGTTGTCAGGTTTGTACAGTGAGAACAGTTTAAATTATATATGATCCAGCTGTCTATATATTATGTTGTCTTAATAGACAATACTACCATCAATACGTTTTTTTTAATGAGGAGCTTATCAGCATACATAGCTCATATCTGATCCACTGTTATTTATTGAAACAATCGGGTTTTATCCATGTACCTCAAAATATGATCTTCCTACTTCAAGACCAGTAGAAGAATATGGCTGATGAAGAAAGATTTGCTAGTGTAATTAGCATCACTGTTAACATTACTGAGATCACTAGTTTAGTCATCGCTATTTGTACTATTGTAACAGAGCGTGTTGCACTGGAGTTTAGGCAGTATTCTCAAAATGCAGTCTTAATGACGGGTTAATTCTCCAGTCTTAATGACGGGTTAATTCCTAAAATTATTTCAGTATGGACTTGACTTAAAGCACACAAGCAATCATTTTGAGAATATAATTCAGCAAAGGGGTAGGTCTTTGAGAAATCAGGGTTATGGAAAATACTGCAAACTTCCATTTGCTATTATTTTCCCATTTCTTGACCTTTCTTATAATTTAGCAATTTGATAACTATTAATTTTTTAGAAAGCATAATCTAAGGAAACAAAAAGTGGCTGCAAAACTCATTAGAAAAACATACTTAAAGAATTCTTGATTCCTTACCAGAAGGGAAAGATACATCAAATGGGATTCTGTAGTAGTGGTATCCAATATTTTTATTAATGATCTGGATGATTGAATAGAAAACTTTTTTATCAAATTTGTGAATTTGGAAGGACTGGGAGTACTTTGGAGGCTAAAACTTGAATTTCAGGTGACCTTGATTAAATGTCTACAAAAACCCAGGCTGAAATAAAATAGGAACAAGGGTAACATAGAAAACAGCGTAGTAGCATGTATAGGCAAGAAATACCAGACACATTTAAATAATTCTCCCACACATTAAAATAATTCTCCCACCTCATTGAGCATTGGTTTGGCCCTTACAAAATTTGAAGATGTAATATTAAAGACCCAGGTAAAGAGGGCAACAGGAATGACCTGGCAACTGGAAAAGACAACCGGCAAATTTCAATAAATAAGGAATGTTAAACACCAAAAAACCCCACCAACCCTTAAAGGAGGATATGGTAAGAGTCTTCTAGCACATGCTAGCCTGCAGAAAAGGTAAATACAGTGTACTTCATGTCCTTGAAGAGTGTAACAAAAGGAAGTCATGGTGCATCCTGAAATTCTGTTTAGGTACCAGGAAAAAGCTTCTTTCAAGAAATGGGTAGTGGAGCAATGGGCTCTCCCCCATGGGAGGTCTTCAAGAGCAAGATACGCCTTTCAGAAATGGCTTTGGTATAGCTAATCTCACACTTGGTAGGGCAGCCTTAATTTTCTGTAATGCTGTTATGACCTGCATGTATTTAATGTATTTCCATAATATTTTATTGCAGCTTATATTAACCATTTTTATTATGCAAATAGTCAAAATGGCAAAAACATTACAAATCAGTCCAAGAAACTTTCCCAAGCAGCTAGGTAAGTTCTCGATTTTGTTATTTTAGTTACTTCAGATTTGCAGAGGATTTAAAGAACTGAATTTGATGGAAATAGGATGAATATTTGTTTGTCTGACCAGTAAGTTTAGAATCAGCACTCAAAGTCCTGAATAGGAAAACTAGCTTGACTGAGGTTGGTTTTTTCAGTATTTTAAAAAGAGACTGCACAGAAATTCTGATGAACCCTCTTCAATGCAGTCTGATCTGGTACCTGAGCTTTTATTTGGAGGTGAAAACCTCCTGAGCATAAAACGCAAGTGGTGCTGTCAATTGGCTTATCTGGAAGAATTCAACCTTTGTCCTTTCAAACTGGAAAGTCTCTGCTTATCAGACCCAATGCCTCTTCAGATTGTCACGTGTCTCAGTTCCCTAAAGTTGCTCGGAGAACAGGGAGCTCTGGTGCAGAGCTGCTCTGCTCAACTGGGACCTCTAGGTAGGAATACAAAGGGAGTATTAAGTGATCTAATACTATAAAAGTAAATAATTTTCTGCTACTATGCTGAATTCATACACATTTGAGTTGAAACCAGAAAGAGATGTTTTTCCGCACTATACCACAGTGCACCGTGTAACGAGATTTGACAGAAATGTTTTCTTCTCTGCTGAAGTTTAAG
Source organism: Calonectris borealis (assembly GCF_964195595.1). Lineage (NCBI taxonomy): Eukaryota > Metazoa > Chordata > Aves > Procellariiformes > Procellariidae > Calonectris > Calonectris borealis. The sequence continues at coordinate 3,323,787 of NC_134321.1, read as the reverse complement.
GAATCGGGGCATGCAGGCAGTGGGACTTACCTAGTCTTGGGGAATATAGTATGCGGCGCCTTGTACTGCTGGAAATGAACTTTTGCAGCAGCACACATGCTTTGTTGGAGAAAATGCAGGAGCGTGCGCCGCGGAGCGGGGAGCAGCCCGGACCCCCCCGTGCATGGGCACAGCCACGGCTCTGCCATCGCAGACCAGCCCATCTCTGAAGGGTCTTTCCTCTTGTATTGGCTCGGTGATCTGGGAGCTAAAAGAGAGCAAGATAATGGAATATAGCAGAAGCTGTTGATTTATTGTGTTCTGCTGGGTAAAGAACACCATTTTGGAAAATCAACAGGCAAACCAAAATAGATGCTCACCTGATGAACTAAAGTATAATCAAGATATAGATCATATAGCATTTATTGCTCCTAAAAAAAATCAGCAATAAAAAAAGGAAATAAATATTTTCTTAGTCCTTAGGCTGGAGCTACACGTCAGCTTGCGCTCACTCCCGTGTTGCAATCCCGTTGTACATACACAAATGTCACTAAATCAATCAAGAACATTAAGTCAAGATTGTAACAGTGTTCTCAATGGGTCCGGTAACAACTAAAGCAAACAGGATCGTTTCAAGAACATAAACATTCATGCCTCCAGGTACTAAACAACCTCTAATTAACAACAGTAAGGAAGGATTATTCTATGTGAGCATGTTGTCTTGTGACTGTGTATTGGAGACCCTAGCAGCGCATTTTTCCAGAGTTTGTTCTGGCCTCCTTCGCAGAGAGAACAGGACATCGGGGGACACCGGCCGCTTACTAATTCCTGTGCTCTGAACCAAATCCGGGGCCATTTTCCAACTGGGAGGAAACGGCTGCATTGCAAGTTAAGTGGTCCCTTGGCAAGATTCAGAACTGCTCAAAGGGATTCATCTACAACAGATGCTGGTAGCAGGCAGCCCTGCCTCAATGGTGTTTGCTCAATTAATTTAATACCTTCATATATACAATATCATATATACTCTGTGTTCTCTCTCCACCTGTAAGAGAGCACAGGGCAGGAGGGTCCATGGTACTGTGCCGTCGTCTGCTCTCTTAACTCTGCTGGAAGTCAAAGAAAATGTGCTTTCTTAGGCACGGACTGGTGTCTGAATTCAGCCTTCTCTGTGGCCATGAATGTTAATTTACACACACCAGAGAATTATGCGACTGATTTCAAAGCTCTTCCTAGACCTCCAGGTGCCCAAGAGAACTGAAGAAGTGTTTCTGGAGGAGAATATATGCAGGAATTATACTGGAAATTCCTTTTTTTTAATATTGACACTTTTTCATGTAGGCTTTGGGTGCTCGCAGACAGAAGAGGAACGTGCATCTGTCTTCTGATTGAGGGTATTTTTTACTAGTGTGATGTTCTTTACAATATTCTCAGGATACTAATTTGTTGCTTGTAATGATAACTCTTTGTCCACATGAGAACAGGCATACATCACACACACACATATACACTGTTCTCGCATTCATAAAATATTTATGAATCATTATTGGCATTAGGGATATCTGAAGCCAAAATTCATAGGAGGCAATTTTGTAGAAAATGAAATTATGGAATATTTATCCATTCAGTAAGCTGCCCTGAGTATGTGCCTCCAGCAGATATTATTTATTTATGAGTTGGTCTCCTATTCTCTTCCTTAAAGAGAAATCGCGGAACAGGTTGAACAGGATGTTTGTTTACAAATTGGCCAGAGAGCATTGTTCTCAGTTTGACTTGCAATGACTAATGAGCAACATAATTTTTAATCATAGGTTTTCAAGCCTGACACACTGACAAACACATCCTGCATGTGTTACATTCGGCATGGCATAATGCAGGCAGCTGTGTATGCTAACGAGAGAACAAAAGCAGTGTGAAAAAGATCAGTGTGTCAGGAGAGAATAAGACTTTTCTAGCAAGCGAGCTGTGATGCAAACATTTTTCATTTTAGGACTTCCTAGGACACGTTTTTGTCTGCACAGAATAGCTGAATCCTCAGCTCAGGATGCGGAGGAAAGGGGTGGAAAGAAATCAGTTTGTCTGCACTAATGAATCAAAGGCCGGCAGTCACCAGGGGCAAATAGAGCATGAGATCTGAGGATCGGAAGTTCTTGAGGACGGCTCCTAGGACACCCCAGACTGTACGTCAGGGAAGGCTGGATGCAAATTGACATTGACAAAGCTTTTAAAATTTATCTACCCGCTCCCCAGTAGTTTGGCAGGACAGATGCTCGCTCGTTCTGCCACCTTCTGCAGAAAGGACCACATTTGCAGCCCGGCTTCATCCTCTTCCTCTCGCCCCCCAGTGCCAAACCATCCCAGGGGAGATCCTGGGACTCCACCCCCAGGTGCTGACTGGAGGTGGGACTGGTTTTTGCAGCATCCCTAAACACAATGACCTTAAGGAGCTTTTCAACCTCGTGTTTCTCTCCCCAAAATTTGGAAAGAGCAAAAATAACTTTCTTCATCTCCCAAGTCCAGAGAAGGATTTTCAAAGGTGAAAAATGGGAGAGGACAGCGCGGAACGAGGATTATCGTGGGTATCAAAACCCATCCTCAGCAGGCACAAGTGCCAAATTCAGCAGCAGCTCTGCCTCTCCGCTGCGCCTGTGTCTCCCCTCCCACCGCCCCTGCCTGGCTGCGCAGAAGCTCAGAGGTCCCCTCTGCATGTGGCCAAAGTGACACTCAAAGCCTTATTATTCCCTTGATTAGTATATACATATATCACTATTATTCCTTGATAAAGTCTTGTTTGAGTGATCATAAAGGTGGGCTTCTTTAAAACTCAGTTGTTAACACAGCACTTCCAACAAGATATTTGCGCTTGAAAATGGTTTTCATCTACTTTTTGCTAGCAACAAAGAGCCTTTTTAAAGTGGAGATGACTCTGATAGCACTGGAGATATTAACACATGTTGTTGATGCAACCCCTTTAACACTTCTAGCAATTTAATTTTAATTAATCACTTTGTACTGAGAACGGAGAAAGCGAGAAATGGATCACCCGTTTTTATGGGGAAGAAAAGCAAAGTTCAAGACTTCTTGAAAGACTTTGTGAGAGGGAAAATGACTGCCGCATATTCTGCTTCTGATTTTAGGCTGAAAGATACTTTGCATTAGATTATCAACTTGCTTTGCATTTTAATCTACGTAGATCCCATCAGCATGTGCCAAGTGCTACCAGAAACATGCTGCTGTGCTGCCACTTTTCTGACCGTATATTACAGGAAAGACTGAATGTAATGTGAGCAAACGAAGAATACAGAATAATGACAGAGAATTTAGCCAGGAGCTTTTATAAGACAAAATAAAAGGTGTACCAGCTAACTATGTGCTTGTAAAGAGACTGGGCTTCCTCATTTTAGAAGTGCTTGGGTAGCTTTAATGGAGAAGGATTCTAATGATTTTTGACACGTGTTAATGGTGCGTGTCACGTTCTTTATATTTTCATAACGACATGCCTAATTTCTGATGGCATGTGTCACATTGCATATATTTGTTAAATATAGGTCACGAGCTAAAAATATGCACAATATTAGCAAAATATATATGATAACAATTGCATATATCTGCCTCACTGCAGCAACCTCAACTGATCATAAACCTGATTCTGGAAGGTTTTCTAAAACTCAGGGGCAAAATGTTTTTTAAAGCTCTGTCTTAAAAGATGGTGGCAAAAAGTTAGGCTTTGGTGGAGTTGGTATTGATGAGAAAAAGGAATTCTTTCTCACCGGAGGTTATTCTTGGAGATGGTGTCTCTTCCTACTGTAAGAAAGCTGAAAAATGCTGATACGGTAATGTGGTAGTCGTTGATTTATACGGTTTGGCAAAAGCTAGAAACAGCACCTCTGGGGAGAAAGGGTAACGGGAGAGACACATTTCAGGCTATCGTTGAAAAACGGCAGCTCAGCATTACGGCTGTGACCTTCTGCCACTCGAAGTGTATGGTTGATATTATTCTTCTTCAGGGAGGAGCACAGGTGATAAGTAACCGTTCTCTAGGTCCCACGATTCACATAGAAGCTTGTGATATGAAAGCCGGAGCCCCTGGAGAGGCGGCAGGTGACCGTCCCTGCGGCTGTTGTTCTCTTACCAATTAACTATTGCTTTCCAGCCAGTGGATAGTGGTCATGTAGCTAGAAGTGAGTCTTACACACAGTCTAGTCCAGATATTTCCAACATTCAGATTTCATGCTTTAGCTCAATAGCCCGATCTCACAGGACATCTTCTTGATCTTGATGAGATTTTCTCCTTTGCAGAAAATTTACATAAGGAATAAATGGGTCTTAGATAGTCACCAGACAGAAGTAAGTTAGGTTATGGGGAGGATGGTGGCCACATACCTTTTAATAAGACATTATCCTATTGTTTTATTAGAGAAAGATTGTAGTGGCTCTTTTTGCCAGTTAAAGAAAGAAAACAAGGTTGCGATGCTTCTCTCATGTTTGAATGTTAGTCTTGTTTTTCACAACTGTTTTTATTATAGTTAAATAAAACTGTAATACCACCCTTCTACAGCACTCGCTAGGTCAAGCTGTAGTACTGGTGTGAGCTGAATGATGCTGCTAGTGTGTGTATGATGTAAATGGGAGTAAGGCTTGCTTTTGCTAGCTAAGAAGAAATAGATACCCTAATGGACTAACAAGTATTACTGAGAAATGAATATGAAAAATAGATAAAGTAAGCTCTAAAAGCCATGTGATTGAAATATAGAGAGATATAGATAGCGATATATATACACGTCCGGTTCAGCCAAGCCTTGAATGAAGGAAACATGATAAGAGACTGAATGGAAAACCACTTCATACCAGTTGGAGCCTATCTAATCCCACTCTAATCTGATGGTCCACAGTTTTAAATGAAATGGTGGAACTGCCTCTGTTACATACATCTGAGCTTTCAAAAAGCTTCTACACTTCCACTTTGATTCTACCAGAAATGATGCATTAGGGGAAAAAAGGAACATTGTCTTAGCCAAGAAACTTCCTCAACTTAGTAACCTTACTCCAAAACCATTTGTAAGTCATAAGTCCTTTAAATGACAGCTCCCCTCATATCTGACCTAATTCTGCCTGTGAACGCACCACTACTTCAGCTTTGGCAGACACCTCCTGTTTTCTTCCTTCCGATAATTTTTATGCGTAGTGTAGGGATTAGGCTGTGCTCTCCCGTCCACCAGCTTCGCTGGAGATGCTCCAGCTTTCTCTCCCTCCTTCCACACCCTCTGCCAGCTCCTCACGTTTGCCCCAGTTGTGAACCTACTGTGGAAAAAGCATTTTTCTGTGAGTGTGTGCCAGCCTTTGAGAGAGAAATTTGATGACCGAGGATTGCCGCAACAAAGGCAATTAGAAGTCTGCTGCATATGCATTAAATAGACTACATAATCCTAAAATGAAGATGTTACTAAGAACAGCCCATGAGGATGCTGAGCTAGAGGAAGCGTGACAATAGATAATTTCAAATCCAGCCCAGCTTGAGAGGTGTGTTTTCCTCCTTCCATGAAGTTAAGCAAGCTATAAAATCCCCTGACTTGAACAAGCAACACTCACTTTCTCTGTGTCCTAGCCTTAGTTTTACAGCACTCAGAGATCATTTCATTCATCTTTGGGAGACAACAATTATTAAGCAACTAAAAAAAAAAAAAAAAAAAGAAAATATCTGCACTATGAGGAAACAGTAACTGTCCACTTCGGTCCTATTTCTGCAGCAGGTAACGTCACAGTGCTGCCACAGTAGGAAAAACAATAAATCACTGACAAGAAACCAGAGTCACATCTTCTAAATTATTTCACTGATACTATGAAATTCTATTTTAATTGAAGATATTGACAGTTTTCCTGTTAAAGTCCTAATGATTTAAAGAACAGAATACTGAAGACACTGCTTTTAAATATTTTCTTGGCTTTCATAGGACTCGGATGACTCACATTTCACGTCTATCATATAAGATTATCTGTGATACCAAAAACTGACACTAAAATTTTCTTTTGGGTGAAGTTATCCCCTACCCTGTAACACCCAGGTCTGGTCATGAGGCTTACAGGAACATTAGCACTTTCCATTTGTAAGAGAAATTTTCACTGCAGAGCCCAAAGGTAGAAGATGAAATTCTGTTTCATCCCACCGTCGGGTTCCAGAAATCTCTTTCTATTGGCATGAGAATATGAACTCTACAAAATCCCTGATATTTAGGGCTTGAGAACTTAGCTCAGGTAGAGAAAAGTATCCCTCCAAAAGACCACGCACAAGACAAGGTGATCTCAAGCTAGAGAGTGTTGTTTCAACAGTGTTAATATATCAGTTTTCCTTATCTTCAACCTGAAGGCTTTGGGGTCCATAGGTCTTAACACTCAATCTGTTCATGGGAGGACTGAGGGGTACTGTTGATATTACCAATATTAATATCGGCAAAATGTCATTTATAAAATAATAAATTCAAGACATAAAAAAGACTTTCCATTATGAGAAAGGCCTATGGAGTATTCTGGGGAGCTGAAACACTCACTATTATAGATTCATATGGCTGAGATTCCCTGCTGAATTCTACAGAATTATTTTTAAAACCTGAGAGGGAGACGGTTGGAAAAGACAAAGGAAACTGTGATTTCTACATAGTGCTTTTCTTTCCACCTTTTTCTAATCTTGTTTCTCCAAAATCCTAAATGTGTGGGACTTTTAACATGAAGGTGGAGTTGCTTATTTACCCCTATATTTGTGCCAGCTACAGCCTAACTTCTGAAGGACATTTTCATAAGAGTTATATCAAAAGCCCATGAAGTTGTATTTTACCCAAATTAGAGATATGTTGTGTTCTTCACTTACCCTTCTGTCGAAAAGACCCATTTGCTTATCCTTCACTGAAAAATGGGATGTGCGGCGTTCAGCAGAGCGAGCACTGAAAACCTGATGTAGTTTGTGAGTAAATGAGGTTTCGATGCCTCTTTTAAATACCTCAGGAATATTACTAATATCCTGATGTGATGAACACATAAAAGACAGATAGGTTAGCTCCCACGTTTAATATTCTGAGCATATTGCAATGCCTACAATTCTCCTTGTGAAGTGTAACAAAGTGCCTGCACGTGTAAGGGAAGTGGTTAGGTGATTGATTTAATATAGCTAGGAAAAGAAATCATTGAAAATTAGGCTAACGAATGAAAGAAATGGTCCAGTGACTGGGACCACGTGTACCTGGTATTCTGACAAAGATCAAGAACTCTGGAATTTGCTTCAAATTCCTCTGCAATGTTTTGGGCATGCTAGATGTACATTTTGCTGCACTTCCCACAAATCCTATTTTGCTTGTAAAGCAGAAGGATGGAAGAAGAGATTCCCCTGTCGTTGTTGCTATGGGTTTATTCGCATAAAGAGAGAGCTGCTAAAGCCAGAATGGGGTCATCGGGCTAACGCAAGAGGAGCACGGAGTTGTTAAACCCACGTGGGGAAGAGGGGGGTACAGGTCTCGGTTTGTCTCTGTGCTGGTGTCCTTCCACCTGGGCCATCCCTACTGTCCTGTCACATTCCTCCTACACCAACACCAGCACCCGCGGAGGAGCCCAACGGGCGCCCTGTGACAGCTCACCTCCATGTCCTACGAGACCATCCTAACACACGCGTGTTACAGCAGTAGGCTCCCGGACACTGGAGGGACAACTCAGCTGCTTGCTGAATAATAAGGTATAGCTTCTGCTGTGCAATCTGAAATTAAAGCTCTCTGTAGGCTTAAGAAACAAGGGGCCCCGGGTTTGTCCCAGCTCCCCAGCAGTGCGTACGTAGGAGGTTAGGACAGCAGCGGCCACCTCGTACCTCTGAACGTCCTCTCCTGCTATCATGGATGGCTACAGCCTGTAATTCCTTCCCTTTCCAAAACCCATCTCATTATTAAGACTCTCTGAGCACCAGCACGCGGCATACCAGATATTCAGAACTGCCGCTGGGTGAGGTATGAGTCCCAAATACCGGTATTGAAATCAGCCCATTTGCGCTAACGCATAATAGACATTTAAGTTTTCAGCAACTAGGCATCAGCTTACACCTTTCTTTTTCCTGAAATTATTGTGCAGTTTTTCTGTCAGATATTCCTTGGCTTATGTCAATAATGTAGAAACAGAGAGCATTGCTTTAAGAAAAAAAAAAAAACAAAACACAACAGCAAATAAGAAACAAGAGAATGATGCAGACTATAAAAAGCCTGCAAAAACCTGAGGTTTTATTTTACTATAGAGCTATCAACACAAACAAAAAATAAATTATATTTAAAGTTCAGATATTGAACTCAGGAAGAAAATCAAAAATGCTTTCCCTGCTGTTCTTTTCAATATTCACTTCATGTTTTATTTGGAAGTTAGATTCATCTCCACTCTAAAATGTACTCTACTTCTATCTTAAGTATTGCTATTTCCAAAGGAACAAAGAATATTTCTTATCAGCGTCTTCCGGCTGGACTTCCTAATGCATTTGATTTCCAGCTATTAACCTAGGAGCCGTATATTCACAATCACTTTGTGGTTTTTAAGACCCTACAGGTTTAGAAGTGTATGGACATTCTTATAAAGATTATTACTTTATTTTGTACTTAACAATGTTTGCCAATATCCTCTTGGCTCGTGGCTAAAAGATGACTAGAAGATCAGCAAGTCAAACCTCTGCACATCTACGTGCACTGCTATTTGTTCTCAATGAACCCCTCAAAACACGTAGTTCCAACAGTAGCTCACACTATTTTAAGGCAGAATTATCACGCTATTGTCTTCCGCTCATCAGAAACATTCACATGGAGTTATGAAAGCATTCTCATGAAAATAATTGCAGGAATCATCTCAAACCTTTCTAAAACCTGATTTAGAAGTCAAACCCCTTCTTCCAGGCTCTCTTAAATTAGTTGGCCAGGTTCTGTTGTCATGTCTGAAATTAGCGGTCTCATTGCAAGGATGCTGGTGGAAATGGGATCAGAGCCGAACTGAACGCCTTCGGGGAGGAAAGGTTGGGCCGTAACAAGAGCTGGGTTTCGGGACCGTAATGCATGGAGATGCCAGCACACAGCCCCAGCTCCCCCTGCTCTCCACAGCATCCCCTCAATGCTTCTGTTAATTTTAGTTAAGACTAGAATATTTCAAGTAAAAGTCAGTAAAGACTGCTTTTCTATCACAGGCTAATTTACATCTCATTTCAAATTATTTGCAAAGTTTATAATAAACTTTCAAATCACATTGCAGAGTTTTCTTTCAGCTGGTAAATCACTAATTTAGAAGAATGGCATTCCTTTAATTTTTTATGAAAATTAGGATCAAATTTGCAGGATTGTTTTAATATCTAAAATCATAAGTGATTGGCTAACAATTTTCATTGAAAACCATATGTTTTACTCTTGCTACATATTTTTATGAGAGTTTTGCAAATAATCCATTTAACATGGATGGGAAATGTGCATTTAACAAAATAGTCTTCAAATACCAACCTAAAGTTAGCTTGTCTGATTCAAGTTATATGTAACATTAAATACCTGACCCTTTCGCAGCAAAGCATTGCACATACACTTAGCTTTAATCACACTTCTAAAGCTCTCTGATTTCAATGGGATTTAAGTGTGTGCTTGAAGGTAAGCCTGTGACTAAACTGTTTCTTGTACAGAGCTACTAACCCACATGCATGAGCAAGGAGATCTCAAAAGAATAACATGTTTTTCCCTGATCCAAGTAAATTAAGAAAAAAAAAATATTCTTCATGATATGTTTGATTCAACAATAAAGTACCACAACAAAACACTGTGTACAGTATCAGTCTTATAAACCGTGAATATCCTTCTTGTAAGCAGACTGAAATTATATCAGAAAATAACTTTCTTTTGTAGCGGTTCGCCCCTTGCAGCTGCCAAGATGCAGCTGTCTGGTCTGAAAAGTATTTCCACGCCATGCTGCTGCAGGCTGGATTCAGCCATCAGCTTGGTGCTGGTATTATTTCCGTAAAATACCTTCCTCCAAAGCATTATGCTCTGGCTTTATGATTTATTGCTCACATTTCTAGCAATAAAAAAAAGGAGGAAATACCATCCTACTAATTGCTTTCTTCTACTCCTAAACTCAAATATCCATGGATTAAAGAAACTTTGTGTCATAGGAGGTTATTTGTCTATTAACACAAACACAGACACACACCAAATACATATATTTGTGCTTTGAGGGAGTTTCTGTGTCTCTATTATTTGATACATGGGTTTGGATTAAATTCTGGATTGTTAATTAAAAAATATCTTAATAATTATTTAGTAAATTTTAGATTCAAGGCAAATCTGAAAATTGGACATCAAGTACCCTCAGGCTTAATTTAGAGTGCACATATCAAAACTGGCACAATACCAATTAGCTTATTAGTTTTATAGATTTGAATTCTCTTGGCATGATATCAGAAATAACACAAAGTTTCACACCTGACAGCATTTCTGGTTAGATATAGTCAATCAAATCATCATTTGCATTTAAAACTGGTATAAAATTCTACATTTCTAGTTCCAAATCCCTACCTCTGTGCATTTGTGCCTTTTATGCATACCTTGCATGAACTCCCGATGCACAACCATGTGAAGATTAAGTTTAAAGCAATGAGAAAAATATGTGAAACATCTGGAAGCATTCGTATTTCTGCAAAAATACTTTATCTACACAGACCATTATGTTGAAACCACGGGAACAGTAATTTACCTCTACAGCTATAAAGCCTGTACAGTTATAAAATCTTATCAAACAAAAGTGCATTGTCTTGTCTATGGAAATTCTGTAAGCAGTCCATAATTATTTATGATAATTTACTGTTATTACCATTTACAATAGAAAAATAAAGAACATTCTGGGTTAATTACATTATGTCTAATTTACTGTTACTAATTATAGACTGGCCTACAATGAATGCTGAACTGTAGGAAGTGGAGATCCAGAAGGGGGAATTATTTCAGCACATCTGATTTCTGCTGTTCTTGGCAACATATTTAAGCAAGAGAGGAACCCTGGGTGACTGCACACACGTCGACCTGACGTTTATAGTCAGAAGTTGCATTTGTTTTGCTGACAAAGCAAACGCCCTTCTGCCCGTTCCCCTGAAGCCTGCCCTGGGTTTCTCCCTCCGTGCACACAGGGGCCATGGCCGCGGGATTTGGTGCTTTGGGATTTCGTGGTCTCGGGGGGATTGCCGAGCCCCTGCGGGCAAGTGCATCCTCCTACAGGTGTGTGTAAGCTTCCAGTGGCCAAGATTTTGAGCTTTTGTTCTCAATTTGTTTATGTCGGCGAGTCATGCTGATGTTTTAAACATGCTGACTACTTCCCTGAGATGCTATTTGGCGATACTTTAGGAGCACCTCGGCAGGTCTCACGCTGCAAGGCTTTCTCCCCCCTCCTGCGCTCCCGAGGAGCAGCCAGGTCTGGGGCAAACCCACCAGTTTGCTTCACTGTTGGGAATCGATGCCCTCCCACCGGGATCACTCCTGGAGGCTCCTTTACTACTTACTGTTTTTATTTCAGCGTCACCTTCCAGGGGCAGCGGCAGATGAAGGGCTAGCCGCGCCAGCAGCTGTGCAAGCACAAAACAGCTACAGGAAACTGCATCTTTCACCTCAAAAGCTTAGACCTAGACATAAGCACCCAAGACAGTAGATAGATAAGGACTGGAAGCAAAGTGTAGAGGTAAATTGATCTGCAGCACAGCACACTGGATGCCTAATCAGGAGTCCGCTTCTCTCTGTTTTACTTAAGTGCAAACAACAAAACAAACCGTATATCCTTAGCAGCACTAAATGAAGCACCGTAGCACTCGGCACAACTCTCATTTCAACCTGCCTTCCCCAGGTTTTTCTGAGAAAGTATTTTCCCCTCCTCTGTTTGGTGCCTTTCTCTTATATTTTTATTCCATACGCAGAGGGATTTTTTCAATGCATGTCGTTTCTCATAGCTATCAAGGATGTACTAATTTGAGGCACACACAAAATCCTTTTCCTAACAGTATAGGAGTATTAGCAGCGTGAGCAAGTTGGAAACTCGAGTTTGTGATTATGTTTGATACCTACTAGGAGCCATATTCGAAGTGAGCCCAAAATTTGTTCCCCAAAATTTTCAGGTGGAAATAAATCTTGTGCTTTCACCTGTGTGTACAGAAAAATCCTCCCAAATCCAGACGGCTGGCTCCTCTGCACAGCCTGTGCCTGGTTATGAATGGCTTTCCCTGCGCCAGCTGCACTGCTGAAAATATTCGCAGTGTGCTGCCATAAGATTAGTGGACACTTTACCCAGCCTGTGAACTCCAGATAAATCCCAGAACAGTAGCAGGAAGAAAGCAACATAAGCTCAAGCAGAAGGTCTCCGTTTATTGGAAATCCGCATATTGTATGCTTGAACGGCTCCAGGGTAACAAACTGCTATACCTGCCTCTCCATATATGCAGGATCGGAAAAGCAGATGCTGCCCTGACCTCTATCCATTGCATTTGTGTTGCTGTACTGATCTGTAGTTATTTGTGCCCCAATTATATGGCTACATTTATTACTCCTATTTAATTCAATTACTTTTGTACGGTTTCTAGATGTGTGTTGTGTCTGGAAAAAAAGCTAGCTATGGAGACTACATGTTTTGTCATTTTTCAGGGTTTGCAGTTCATATATTCCCATTATAGAAAGATGAAATTTTTGCTTTTAGCAACTATACTGGTCATAACCTTCTTGGCCTTGTCACCCGGCTGAGACCTGCTGCCAGTGTAGCCAGTCCAAAGGCAGACCGGGGTAAAGCCCAGATCTTCCTAACAGCGGTGAAGACTGAACACAGCCTAGGCATGCTGCAGAACCTCTACTCTGAGGCCAAAGGTGTGAACTGTTTTGGTGAATCCTTCACCAGCAAGAAAACCAGCCTGCCTTGGATGAGGGTGTTTTGCTGTCAAGGTTTCTAAGGGTAATGGAGGCTCTCCTGTATTCCCAAGGTTTTGCATTGTTGTGCTGCCAAGAGGATACACCAAGCACAGGGAAAAGCTGCAGCACTGGATCTCCTCCAGCGCTGGCATCTGGACCCAGCAGGGTCCAGGCATGAGATGCAACCCAAGCAGCCCTAGGGCATTGACACCACCAACATCCTCAGATATCCCTGGGTGGTTTCAGAGCAACACTGATGAAGCCGGTGACAAGCTAAAGCCCCAAGGGATCCCCCAGCAGAGAAAGACCAATCACTCCTGTCTTCTCTGTCTTTTGGAAAGACATGTCGTCTCACAGGGAGCAAGTGGCCCCTCCAGGGCAGGGGTGGAGGCGGCCACCATGAGGACGAGCAAGGAGGTATAGACAGAAAACCTCTGACTTCAACAACAGCTTCCAGTGGTCTGCATAAATAAGGCAGAACCTAAAAAAACCCCAGCTTTGAGGTACTTTCCAAACCTTTCTCATAATGAGGTACCTACTCCAGGTCTAGACCACAGGCAATGTGGGCTTAGTTTGACAACTTTGCTGCTCATCAGATGCTTCTTACAGGTAAAAGGGTAACCTAGCCTCCTCCCTGTCTTTGTTGTAGGTTGTATGGAAATGCAGAGTTGAGCTCAATGTTTTAAAAATGTTTAACTGTAAAAAGAAAGAAATTCATAAAGATGGGAACACATTTTATTTGCTCATTTGTAGAGTTTTACTTACAAAATCTATTTTAAGCCGAGATACAATTTGAGGTTTACAGATATTTGTGGACCATGCCTTGAGGAAAAACTCTTTATTAATAGAAATGGAAATTAATTGAGGTTTGTATTTTTTCACTAAAACTCTACATTTTTTTCTCATTATTTTTAGCTAAAGATGAAACAGCAGACTGTTAGAAGAAATAGAAGTGCATAACCAAGGAATATTGCGTGTGAAAGGACTAGTTCTAGCTAGTAATGGTGGATTTATCAAAGCTTGGGACTCTGGGAGTAGATATCAACAGATATGAATCCTGAGCAGGCAAAAGAAAAAAAGAAAAATCATTAAATTTACAGCATTTGATGCAGTGCACACTGAAAATGAGAAGATATAAGGAAGACTCTTCTTTCAGCCTGCCAGGCAAAACTTTTTCTGTGCTTCACATACACAACTGCAGGACAGCACATCATGGCTAAACTCAAACTGTTGAACTTCTCCTGACCCTTTAATTAGGGAAATAGTTTGCAGTCAGTGCTGGCCCTGGTTTGAGATCCGCTTTGGAGACACTATTATTTACTTTCCCGACGAGGGACACATGATTCCCACAGCATTCCCACTTTTTCAGCCATCCTGCAGGGATGTACACAAGGAGCCGTGCACTGAAAACCTGTGAATATCATAGAGCACAAGATCAGATACAGTTAAATTCCATGGTTTTTTCCTTCCTTTTCATTTCTCTAAGGCTTACTAAACAGCCCGGTGTTTTGTTTGGCCTTCCATGCGCTCCTTCCTGCAGATTCCTCTTTCTTATATTATTTAGGGTACATATAAAATGTGCATGAACCACACACTAAATGCTGCTTTTTGAAATAGCCTAGCATCCAAATACCAGAGGTTAATAAGGCACCAATTAGATAGACACTTGCTGAAATCAAGTCTGCTGTTTCGCTACCGTTTCTTGTTTCTCCAAACAATTGGTTAGGATGATTAAAAACTGATCTCTCTGTATTAATGGAGATAGAGCGTTCCTAAGAAAACATGTGTCATGGAAAATCTCCCCGAAGCATGCATTCAGCTCTCTTAACTGCTGACTGAGGCAAGAGCCAGAGGAATCCTCGTTGTTTAAAAAAATGACCAGCATCACTGTTATTAATCCTAATAACAATGATATCGGATAATTTCTTGATCTCCTTGCACAGATCCCCTAGAGATTCAGGCGACCTTTGAAAATGTACCAAATTCAAAACCACACTCATCGAAAATAACAATTCCACTCGGATGGACCAGACTGTATTTTTTTCATCCAACAACTGCGAAGAATTTTTTTATATCATTCATCCCTGACTAGTGCCAGAGACGAGTAAATGCGCGTAAGCCCCTGTGCCAGCCATCTGTTGAGTAAAGCCCAGTGCCAGCTGCTTATCATGGGCCGCAGGTAAGAACAGGGCTGTAGGAAAGTCAACGGGAAGTTTAAGCCCATTTAAAGAGTTTAGGTAGGGATTCATAAGGAAAACCGTACTCCAAGCACAGTAACGTGGTTTCGAGCATAGCATTTGCCAACATACTGAAGCTTTTTTGTTAGCCATGTTTAGTCTGCCAGGAAAACTGCGTCGCATATCTTCATTTGGATATTTTTGTGATATAGATGACTCAAACCTCGCTCTCTTCATGTCTTTGAATACAAGTCTTTTGCAAGACATTAAAATACCCTCACTGAGACTTTCGTTTCATGGGAATTCAATCAATACCCATATAAGTCAAATGGCTGCCTTTCCATTTACTTCCATGTTGAATCAGGTCTTAAGTAGGTCTTTCATAACCCTGGATGGTGCTCAGGCCTTTGTGGCCCATCTCCCAGGTAACCCTGCAGTACTCAAACGACAGTAGCTCCATCAACTTTGATTTATTCTACACTACTTCTCAAGATGTCTCTTTTTTATTATTATTTTTAAGCCAGGCTAGGAGTGAATGGCAGAACAAGGGAGCGGTGTTTGTAGATTCAGTGAGCTGCCAGTTTGGGATGTGTGGGTTTTATTTTCAGGACGAACAGGTACTTTGAGCTAGGAAAGAGTGTCCCTTCTTCCACAGCCTGGCCTAATCTCTTTGGGTATATTTCTGTATACGGGTATGAGAAGTGCTCCTGCTCCAGCATTCAGCTGTATTTCTGAGAAGTCTGGGCCACAGAGGAATGCTTTATCCATGCTTTATCACTTTCTTCTGATCCTGATACATCTACAACCCTGAAAATAGATAACGTCTTAACATTGCCAACTCTCTAGAAAAGTTTTCAGCAAAAGCCCTGCAGATAAGATATCTGAACTCTGTCCCTGGCCAGAATTGATGTGATTTCATGATCAGTAAGACACAAATTCCCTGGGACATTCAGCTGATGTTCATGCTCATTTCCCATATTCTGAAGGCTGAGATCAACTCTCAACCACGGTCCAAGGAAATGAGCTTGCTGATTTTAAGCCTCTTTCCAGACGCCCAGCCCATCAAATGCACGGCATACGTAAATTACTGAAATTCAAGCTTATATTTTTAGTAGACCTTTACAATATCCCTGGTGTCCTGGCCAAAAGTCCACCACCTCTGTTCTGCTCTACTACTTGAATGGCCATGTGTAGTGTGCTCTGTCCATCTCCCCAATACTAAAATTGCATGATTTAACATATGCCAGTTCCATCATTGTGTGCATGACAACACACATTCTTTACCAATATAAGAACAGAGAGATTTTTTGAAAAAATACCTATGTATAGCTTTATAATTATCTTCATTAGAAACACTTCATATTTTGACTTTTAGCAAATTCAGTTTTTGTTAGCTGTTCTCTATGGCAATTATATTCTCGTTGTAAAGATAACTGTTGCTTAGGAAGATGAATCATATCTTCTGTGAAGGCACTGGCTATCACATGCATTAGGATTTCCTATTTTAAAATAATCTTGAAAACAAAATGCTTTAAACAACCAGTTGCAGCAACCTGCATATTTTTTACTGGGTCAGAGTAATTTCCTGTACTAAAAATTGCTGCTAAAGGGGGCTCCACTCTTTGTACAAATGATACAGCTATTGACAAGAGAGACCTGTGCACATTCAAAAATTAAATGCTATAAAACTGAAGTAATCAAAATAACACATCAATCACATTAAGATGTTAATTAGCAGATCTTGATGTTTTCAGCCTTACATTTTGGTGGCATAAAGGTGGTAAAAGGATCAGATGATAAATGTTACATAATATAATGCCTGAAATGTAGATTTAAGGTGATTTATATTTTTGTCATGTTTAAAAACTTCAGGAATGATCCATCCATTACAAACTTTATAGTAAATGTGACTCTATTGATTTAAAGGAAGCAAGTTCAGAGATGTCAAAAACTGCCTCCTTATTCTCGACATTTGCTAGCCCTTTCCAAAAGACACACGTTAACGTAGGTCTGTCCTATTCATATGTGCTATCTGAATTTTTTTTTTCCTTTGGTTTATCAGCTTTCATAGGGTTATTTTAGACATCTGATTTTACAAGACAACTGATGTAAAAGATATACATCTTCTGTGTTTTTACCTAACATATAATTAGACCAGCAAGGGTCTAGGTCTTACAACAAAGCTTTAAAAAAGATAACTTGATTCCCAGTATGTGACTGAGAGATTTAAATCTTCTCTCGAGGGAGAGTGGAAACTACTAGTCCAGATATTTGAAGATGAACAGCATGAAAATACACCAAAATCACCTAGGTACAGCACAAGAATTGTGCTGTTATTAATTTTAAAACCTGCAAGGGGACTCCTTTAAAGATAAATTCAGGACAAAAGAGGCCAGCTATCTAACTTTTACAGGTCAAGAAAGCTCTCTTTGGGAGGCAATGGGAGGATTATGGATGTGTCTGAAAAAAAAGAGCTGAAGACTCAGAAGTTTTGGAAACTTTTTTTTTTTTTTTTGCTCTTGCTTTATTTTTTTTTTGCTCTTGCTATTATTTTTACCCTGTTGTTTTTGCTTATTAATTTTTAATTGGCAAGCCCAGATTCTTGTGCAAAAAAATCTAGGTTTCTTCCCAGTTCTTCTAAAACTTTCTTGTCCATAAAGGAGGGGAGGGAAGGCAGCTCCTATAGGGACTGTCCCACTCCACAGCACGAGTAGAGTGGAGACCAAAGTGCGATGGGTCTTCGACTGCACGTTGCCAGAATCCACTCCTGTGACAGTATTGCCACTGGGAAGGAAGTTATTTGTGCCATTAAAAAGCTATATACTGCATGCAGCATATCTGTGAAGAGAGCAAGAATCAAATTTGGCAATTGGGATCCTGCCCTGCGCTGGTGTTGTATAGCGGGCTTTGGCCCCATTTGTTTGTAGGATTACAAATTCCACTTAGGCTAAGCCAAAAAACTGCAATAACTTCAAAACATATCGATAAATATCCTCTGCTGTTATCCCAGAAGTTAGGGAATTTTCTGAGTTCAGTCTATTACCCATAATGCTTCCGTAAAATTCCCTAACAATGTATATTCTGCTATTGAAATAGGTCACTACATAGAAACTGTAAGTTCAGTCGTTTTCGAAGTCATATTTGATATAGTTGGCTACTAGGTGCTATTGCACAAGCTTGACAATGTTTGTTCTCCAATTAAAAAGTTGAACTAGCTTCATTTATGTTTCAAGGATAGCCTTAAAACGTAAAAGCTGACCAATAGCTATCTAGGTAGAGCATGATTCCAAAATCACACATTAAGAATCTATTTTGGACTTTCTGCTGGTTTTCGTTGACACAGAAGATTTATGAATTGCATGTCATGCCATGCTTTTCATCACAACAGTGACAATCTTTTCTTTTTCACACGACTCATTGTGTTTGTCCCAATCAGATTTCAGGTAGCAAATAATTAATTCAGTCCCAATATCTGACACACAAAATAGATCTGTTTCAGAAAGAATTCAGTTTATTGCAATAAAGTAAGTATTTTTGTTCATTACTGGGAAATATCCTAAAGTCTGACATAACCCTTCAAGATCAAAGGCTACTTGGCCACAAGAGTTGTCCTATACAGGATTCATTTATATATCTGTTATGGCCATTATTATTCAGCAATTCCAAGGTGATATTTTGACACAGCATTAGAGTACCTCCTCAAACTTACTCTCTTGCCTTCTCTCAAACCGAAGCACAAATGCGCATCATGGTGGGTACCTGTCAAAGGAAAGCCACTTCCGCTTTCCTCTGCAATGTGCTCTGAAGAAATTCCGTAGTACATAATTCAAGTGACAAGACTGTGACTAGCAAGATTTTCAGCTGTTAGGAAACCTGTCCTCTGTTGTTTCCCATACGTCTCACTGTACAAGATTTCAATTTTAACTGGCTGGGGCAGAATCTAATCCATACCTTATATATGTACAATCAGTGTGCTTTAGGAATGCTTTTATAATTGGCAAAAATACACCGAACTACGTGTAAGCTCATTCTACTTATGATGGCACAAAGGAGGACATTATCCTCCCTTCATCTGTCTATACAACGAACAGCAACAACGTCCCCAATAAATTTACCTCTGTACTTTATATATTGCTATATAAAAAATCAACTTTTCTAGTTATCACCTTAGTTTGAACACACTCTGAAAACCTGAGCTTGAGGCTCAGCTTTTATCTGTTCTTCAGAGATGCCTGGCTTGACTCTTGAACTCTGTTCACTTCTATTCAGACAAGGGGCAATATTTCTACTGACTACCGTGGGAATAGGATTGGGCCATTAATGTGTATTTGACATAGAAAAGCAGACTAATTGAAGTCAAAATGGTTTTAGAGGTCTAGTTAGGTTGATTTTAATGAGGATTTTTAAAGCTGTTATACTTCTCATGTTTTTTTTCCTCTGGGAATTTTTTCCTTAATGGCAATGTGAGTCTTTTGTGTTTTCTCAATACCATAGAATCCATGCACCTCACAAATTCTAAAAATAAATACAAATGAAAGCCAAACCCTTTCTCTTTCCTTTCTTTAATCACACCTTTCCATGAGTAGGGAGCGCATTTTGCCCAATTGAGTTTTCCTTCACTCAAAACTTCATGAAAAGCAAACACTAATGGAGATACAATCTCCATTGCAGAGTGAATTTACTTTGAAATTCAAGTGATTATACATAGAATTTTTTTCAGATCTATTTTGCAGTAGCAATGCAGCTTTTAAATGGCATCAATGGCAACTATTCAATAACTGAAATTACAGCAGCCAAATTATATTCTGATAATTGCAAAATTAACATGTGTCGCTGTTTCAAGAGGGTGTTTACCCCTGGGAGGAGGGCTGAGCCAGGTATGGGCATCCTAGGCCACCTTTCATTTAGCAGTATATATTAGTTTGATTAAAGTTAATAAAGCAAGAAGAGATTTAGCAAATGGAACTAATGTTCAGAGATAATTTCAGTTGGAATGAATGAACAAGAGATGTGGAGAAGTAATTACAGGAATTTGCTAAAGACCTCTAGGGTGAAATGCACATGACCACGGCACACTGTATGAAGAAACAGAATGAGAAACAAACCATAGTTAGTGATAGGATACTTCAATTATCCAGAAGTAAATTGGGAACAGCCTGTGGTAATACTGCCAGTATGTTTATAACAATGCAGAGCTAATGCAGCATTGTTAGAGAACCAGTTGGTAAGCAGGCTGCAAGGCGTTGGAGAAAAATATGTGAGCTAAGTGTTATTGGAGGGCGTCTGCCATTCTGCTGTTCACGTTGCTCAGTGCCCCTCAGCTGGAGCAGCTCCTTCGGTTGACCGAGGTGTCACCCAACACCAACGCTCATCCAGTCAAGGGGGGACTGAAGAGGACTGGCTGCACCTTAGATACTTTTATTTAATTTTGTTCCGTATAGTTCTAGAGTAATTTTTGTATAGTTCTAGAGTAATTTTTAGAAAGCAAAATAATAATAAACAGAAGGGTTTTAAACTATAAAACAATGTACTTAGCATTTTACTCCTCTTCGGCTGATCTGGATTACAACATGGTGGTACTGGTTTACTCTGATGCACTCTGACTTTGAAAGACTCTGACAGGACTTAGCTGCACTCTTTTAATCTAAGAGTATAACCTGTAATCAATAAGAAAGGCTTTTAAAACCATCAATAATTTATTCAAAATTATTCAGTTTTTCAGCCTTCCAGGAACACTGTTTGTGATTCAATGTAATTTCAGCATAAATAACATGTTAATTTTACCCTTCTCAAACTATAATGTTGTTGCTGCAATATGAATTAATACTGAAAAGCTACAATTCATTCTGTTGTATAAAATATTAACAGACTGGTAGACGCTATATAGTTGTCATCATGCTTACGCCAGTTTGAAGCTAAGCGATTGCTGCGGCAGATATAGATGGCATACAGCAGGTCTCAGCACACCAGTGCAGATAGCCTGAAGAAAGGGTCTCAGTGCCTATTTTGCAGATCCTGTGCTACGGAAAATGTTGCTCTCATCTGGAAAGCGATTGTATGAAAGTGTGGACACGGAGTTTTATGTGCACTGTCTCTCGGTGATTCCGGTACAGATGTGTTCAATTCATAATTCAAGGTTGTTTCTTCAACAGCCAGACTCAGCAAATTCATCCTAAGATCTGAGATTCAAGCTGGGTTCACTCATTCCTTCCTTCGTTCCTTCCATCCTTCCTTCCATCCTGATTTCAGTCTTTCATTTCACTGTTTGATTTAGACTAACAAAGATACAGGTGTGGTTTTATACCCTGAAGAAAACCATATGTTTCCAACTACACTCAGAGGTGACGGGTCCAGAGCTGATGTGCTTAATTTACAAAGCAGAATCAAATTGCACCCATTCTCCTCAGAATATATGTATCCTCCCTGAAAAGCAACATAACAAGGAAGCACTTCAAATTTCCTGTATGTAGGAAATTTCTGTAGATCCAGCATTATTTTAGGTAGATTCGTTTGTCTGGCTGACATTTCAAAATAGATGTATAAGCAGATATCATGGGACTACTTTTGTAACAAGCATTAAAAAACATATTCTGTACTTAGCAGAAACTTGATAAAACAGTATAAGGGAAAAACATTGCTAGCCAATTGGAAAACTGCTGTATGAACACACACATGGAAGGTGACATCCTCAACGAGCACAAAAAAAAGCACAAAACTCTTTAACTTGCTTGCGTGTACACTGAGGACTGTACCCTGAACAAGAAGCACAGCTTCTTACGGCTGCCTCTGTTTCCAGCCCTAGCACTGGCCTCATTTGGTGCCATTTTACCTTGAGATTAGATTTTCACCCTCTCCCTCAGTGCAACTTCTGCGTACCCTGTGGACATCACCCTCGGTTTGGTGGCTCTGACCCTCACCGTGTTCAATGAGGCTGTGCAGTCCTAAGCACGAACTGAAATGCCATTTCCTTCCGTGATAGAAATAAGACTCCTCTGCCCACCCTGCTGGACATTTAGGAGAATGACCTTTGGTTTTATTCTTGTTTTGCTGTTAATGATGGTTTAATATGTGCAAGAAACCTCTTATGCTACTTGCTAGGCTTGAGCTCAATGAACACCTGCAAAGCCCTGACTGTTCAAGCAGCTCACACGGGGATACCCCCTCCACAATCACAGCTCCTTTTGTGCCACTAATTCACATGAAGGACAGAGGTCAGGAGCCTTTAAGGTTCAACACTGTCACGGATGGAGAGATGCACTTCACTCGTACGAGAGCCTCAATATGTTTATTGATATAAAACAGCGATTTAACAGAGTTTGATAGTAAATGTGACAGTGGTTTAACAAGATTCGATGGCAAGGTGCACTTGATTATTTACTGCGTAGAGGACAGGGTCAGACAAAATTGCTAGAAGACCCTCCCGTTGAGTCACGAGGTTCAGAGAGGACCCCCTTGCCTTCTGAACTCCTTCCCTCAGAGGAGTCTAAGTGCGGCTGGATCCAAACTTAGTCCCGGACTTGGTCAACAGTTTATGTCTAAAGGATTATATGTGCACAATCAATCTAAGATATAATCTTAGCGAAGCTCACAAAGTTTAGCTATTAGTCACTTACTGAGGATCCGTTGCGGCAAGGAATCTCTCAATATCGAGGAATAAGGGATCTCTGCGGCGGGGGCAACCTTGAGAGGTGTCCCTACTCAAGGGGAAATCCTGTCCTGCAGCCCACTGCCATGCCAGGGAGCTCAACGGGCCCTGGGCTGTCCACTATTTATGGAGTAAGATGGTTGACTCACAGTCATATTTGCATACCAACCTCAGATGTTAGTTTCTTCCAAATTTGACCAGACGCATCCATTACAGCTGCCACTGGTGGTTATCGCTTGAGCAGAGCTATGGGAAATAAAGGTCAGGTTGGGGGGGGGAGGGAGCACACCATCACAAACACATAAAAAAATAAACAAAAAAAGAACACAGAAAACAATACCTGCAAATTTTCATTTTCCAGTGGCGATAATGAGAACACTGTTACATGTAAAAGGTAATTTTTTGGTTTTTAACTCGCCATTGTCTTCTTGTTTTGCTTTAACCTGCAAAACTTCCCATCAGATTCTCTACATTATTCTTTGTCTTGTGTGGATCACACAATTAAGTGATAAAATCAAGTTTTTGACATCTGTCTGATTTCCATGACAACAGATTATGAAACCAGGTGTAGTGAGCATGTGAGACGAAAACTAAGAAAAATGATGAAGCTAAATGAAGATCTAATCAATATGAAGAACAGCAACAAAGGATGTGAAGGAAGCACATAACAAAGGTATTTCCTTTATAGGAGGAATGTGTTTTTCGATTTGCTCTCCGCTATCCAAATATTATAGGATATAAGAATAACCTGTACTCGTTAGGGAAAGGCAACATTAGTAGAATTTAAAAAGAAAAGAGCCCTAGCTTGTGGCCCTCACTAAGCAAGTCATGGGTCCTTCCCTGCAGGAAGGAGAGCGGCGGTGAGGGTAACACTCATCCTTGCCATCCAACCAACACCCGCTCTCCAAGGTAAGCAACACCAGAGCACCAGGACCAGCACGCCTATACATCAACCACCAAATACTATTCCTTCTTTCTCTTCCTCCTATGAAAAACGTGACCTGTAAGGAAAGGTGGAAGGAATGTGAGCTATTTTGTCAGGACAAAAAGGGACATACAAGGGACAAAATAGCCTGAAGGGACATACAAGTTTCAAATGCCTAAAAGATCACTTGAGGGAAGACATTAGACTGCTGTAAATTGGACAGAGAAGTAATGAATCCAGATTACAGTAAGAGATACTTAGGTTTTTAAGAAAAAAATCTTCATAATAGTTCAGAAAAGTGATCACTGCAAAAAAAAATACTAAGGGAAGCTGCAGACTTTCCATAACGGGGACAAGAACAGGTCAGAGAAGCTGGTTCAGGGAGAGCTGGTCCTCTCTGGGAGTGGGAGAGGATTGTATGGTTTTCCTGAATCTCTCCAAGCCCAATTT
Source organism: Calonectris borealis (assembly GCF_964195595.1). Lineage (NCBI taxonomy): Eukaryota > Metazoa > Chordata > Aves > Procellariiformes > Procellariidae > Calonectris > Calonectris borealis. Next base: position 3,299,691 of record NC_134321.1, on the reverse strand, counting down.
TCTACTGTATTCAGACCACAAACATTGAAAACTCCTTAATTCTTTAGCCTAAGTGATTTCAGCTTCAGTAGTTTGCTTGTACCACTTGCTTAAGTTCATAAACTATGTCATAACAGGCTAAGCTGGACATCTTGAAGTACCGCCAAAAAAGGCAAGCAAAGAAAATAACTGTAATCCATGGTATTTTGAAAAGAAGAGGCATAAATAAGTTTTAAAGCCATGAGCACATAGAGAAAGAAATCATGGGAAGAGACCTGGCTGACTGAGCAAAGAACTGGTATTTAGACTCCGTGTTAGTATTTCCAAAGGCAGGCAGTAAATAATAATGGGAAGACTGATGTTGCCTGATTTTCAAGGGATATCTTATATCCATTTTAGTAATTCTGAATACATGTGCATTTCCTTCAGGAATTTTCTTTCCGCAGGTGAGGAGGTCACTTAGAGGGACTGGAAAGCAGCTCTGGCAAGTGTAATTCATCGACTTGACTTGCAGTGAGAACAACTCTGAGCTCGTGGCTGAGAGGTCACGAAGAAATACATGTGAATTCTGAAACTTTTGTCAATAGCGTTAGGAGTTCAGTTTGGCACAGGCAGGGGCGTAATAATGTTAGAGTTACTTTTGGGGTTTTGTACATTACAATATAAATCTTACAGTAGCTCAATTTGTGTTCATTTTATGTGTGAGACATTAATAGATTTTTAATATACTGGCACTAGATAAAATGAACTTCAGCAACATCAAAAAGAAAAATTGACATTGCACAGTACACAAGGAAATATACTTATGGCATTTTACACTGCTCTGATAAGTTGTGTGAGAGGTCAGTATAGGTGAAACACAGGTTACGCAGCCTTGAAGATTTGTTAGCTGTAGTAAATAATTGTAATTGGACTAGAGACCAAAAAGTGTAGGTATATGTGCAGCTTGCTGCAATTGAAACACTAAAGGGCTCCCAACGCATGCAAAAATCAGGCTACACTGACTGGATTAATTTTATATCTAGAATTTAATCTAGATTAATTCAAAATCTATTTGGATTAATTCTAGAATCTGTTATTTTCTATATTATGTTATTATTATAACTGACTGGGCAGCTACAACCGCCGGCTGAGTCCACTCTATTTATTTTAATGGCTTTAAATCACTCGCAGTATTGGAAATGGTGAATAACCTGCCTGGAACCTCTTGTAAACATTGCCCATAGACATCCCACAGTAAATTGAAAGATGTGGACTTTTTCTGTATAGGGAGAGGTTTGCTCATGTACTATTAAAATCTATAGCACGTGCTGAACCAAATTAGAGCGGGTAAAAAGCTGAATACTGAAGCACTGGACTTAGGCAGTTTCCATTACCAGGGCTTTCTGTCCTGTGCAGGAAATACAAAACAAATCCAGTGCAATTAGTTAGCCATGTTCTAGATATAGCCTTCTGCTGGATAAATAAAAAAAGGCTTTCTCTGTGCCTCTTCTTCTATCATTGCCATCAGTGTGCTCATAAATATTTTACACTTTTTGGCTGCAAGCTCTACTTTCTTGTTTTATATGTTTGCCCAATAGCTAGTGCAATCAACTCTTCATCTTGAGGATTAATACTGAAATATTAAAATGCTGAGATTCTCTTCTCTGACTGCTGTCAATGAGCTGCTCCTGCACCGGAGGAGGAACCAGCCTTCCACAGGAGCAAATCCATTCAACAGGGTTAACAGTAAGCATCAACATTATTTTGGATAGCTGGTGTTTTTCATGCAAACTGCATCACAAATGTTATATGGAGTTATAAAGTTAATATAAAAAGCAGATGGAGAGAAATTAAAAGAGAGAGTCAAGGGAGAAGAGATGAGATATAAAAATAGATGGAACTGGTGAAGCATGGAAGTTGCAGAAAAGCTGTTCCAGATGCCAGGAGCTACTCCAGAGAGGAGTCTCACCCCAGCAACGGGGAGCAGTATGAAAGTACACCGAGCAGTTTAAGGGACAAAGGGAAGAATATGCAAAAAGCCTTTAATGTTTGCCTCCAAAAATAAGCAAATGCTATTTTGAATTCCTCATTTCTTGCAAATTATGTAACGAACTTAAAAGCAGCAAATATATTTACCCTCAGTATCAGCAGTTAGACAAAATTTAACACCTTATTTATTAATATCCTATCTAGAAAATATAGAAAGATATTTGTCATTTTAAGACAGCGAGCAAAAGCAAAAGAGTGTATGTACATATGCTATGGCATACGTACTTTACTTTGCACTCACGGAAACTCTTTAAGTGCCATTTGCTTAATTTATTAAAGGTCTTAACACATGCCCAAATTTCTCTCATAATCCACTTATTATTTGGGCAACAGCGTGGATGCCATAGTTTCTGCTTTATGCCATGCTGACTAGCAGCTCCTCCTGTATGAAACACTCTCACTGCAGTACTTCTGGATGGAAAAATATGACTCTATGCTTTCATACAAATATCAATTACATTATACTTTTTTCTTTTTGATACAATGTTGTCTAAACCAAAGCCACCTCAAGAGGTAAATCCATAAACCCACAAGGAACAAAGCTTGAAATAACGGATATATGTATATACACACACACACATTTTCAATCCTCCTTTCTAACGTAAGTGGCTAATAAGGGTACAGTAGGAAAATGTGTCATTTTGTTATAACCTCGTTGACCACACTGATGAATATAACTTTATTAGAAGGAGCAGATCTTGTCTTAAACCCTCGAGGTATCTCTGATAAGGAGCATTGCCTTTCTGAATTTGCCAGCAAATATTATCTAATATTTCAATCTCACTATTACGTACAACTCTACAAAACAGCGTTTCTCTCTTTCAAACAATGAGTCATCAGTCTTTGCAATGTTGCTTGTGTTCTTAGGACTGCCTTTGTCACAACAAAGAGCCAGGTCAATCTTACCTGGTTTACAAATATTTTTACACATACAGTCTATGTTTTGTCTTTCGTTCAAGTATTTGCAACCTTCAGCGCAACCCGTGGTGATCACTGGTACAGATATCCTGACTTGAATGGTTAACTTCTAGACGGAGATGTGTTACTTTCTGTGGGAGCCAAATTGTTTCCCAGAAGAGTTTTTAGACTGGAGAGGCTCTCTATAGCAGTCTCCCCATCAATACAAAGCTTAGACAAAGTAAGAATATAGCAATTAGATTACATTTGTGGCCATTACCACCAAAGAACAGTATATTAATGATGTTATACAGAACTATTTCCCAGTATTTCCTTAGAAACTCTTGTTGGGTCTACCCATAAATGTCTCATAAAAGCTATAAATATTCAAGAAAGGAAGTCAGTTACATATAAAGACCTCTAATAGGCACTATGAATGAATTCTGAACTGTATAATAGCCAGGCACCTGTGAAAAATGGCAACAGGATGTGATCTATACATTATATATGAGGTACTTTGCTACAGCTGCAAAGATTTCTAGTTATTCAGCAAAGCTAGAAAATTAAAACAAGAGCATATAACAAAAATGTTGTTTGAATTAAGTCTTGTATGGTGTTGATTCTTACTCAGCGATCATTATAATAATTAGTTTTGCACAAAATAGATTTATAAAAGCTCATAAATTCAAGTAATATGCAAATTCAGATTTCTTGTATTTATTTAACTTTCTACAAGCTACTTGAAATGTTTTTGTGATCAAAGTAAATGAATAATTCCAAGAAAATGCAGCAGGCAGAGTTGGACACAGATGTCACTGAGATATATTTCAGTTATGTTGTGTTTATTTTCAATATACAACTAATAAAATCATGGTAATATTAATACTTAAAAATTTTACTGAACTCTTAGGTTTTCTCTCTCCTTCCTCCCTTCATTCTTTTTCTTTTAATCAGTAGCAGAAGCAAAACTTGCTTCAGGTCCTTGGCTCACACTGACATCAATAAAAGTTTGTCACGGGCATTGAGGAAAGCAATTCGTAGCTGCAAAACGCATCAGGAAGGGTCTGTCGTTTCAGGTGGAGCTGTCTGACATAGTCTTCAGATTTACAGGAGACTCATTCAGAGGGCCTGAACCCGCGCAGCCTTTTTGAGGCTAATGGACCAACAGTAAATTACACCAACTAAAAATCTGGCATCTTCACTCGTGACTGTCCTCAGCATAAGATTTGCAAGTGATGGACCGCCTGGTGCAAACTCTTTGCCCGGACGCTGTAATTCATTGCACAGGGGCTCTGCGCTTCAGGAATGGTATTAAACAAACAAAGGGATGATCTCTCCTGTCAGGCGGGTGTTGTCATGGCATGCTGCCTCTCTGATGCACCAGAGAACTGGCATCCTACCTGCCCAGCTTGGGTGGGTGAAGGCATCTGAGCCAGCCTGAAGTGAACCGGGGGTGATCCCATCACCACACTGTTGGGCGGGTATTGAAGCACTGTGCATTGCTCTGCAAAATGTGCTTGGAAAGAAAAAATGGAGACTGCATTTTCTTTTTCCTAGCTAAACAAATTTCTTTCTTTTCTGACAATTCTGCCTTAGATAGGTTGAGAAAATGACTGGTGGCTGGAAAAAGCAGTTATGAGAAAGCCTGTTCTCAACTCCGCAATAGGATTCCTGAGAATAAAATTTCAAAATAAAATCAGAGAAGCACCAGAAGATTTCTTGTTTCTCTGATCATTTCTGTTAAAGCCTGACACGACATCTCTTTAAGATGCTTCAGTCACTCGTGTTACATGGTAGACTTGAGAAACTTGAGATGTCTTTGTGTTTGTACCAGTAGCCAGACAAAAGAGAGGTTCCTTCACCACGCAGCGGTTTTATAGCTGTGTGATACACAACCCCTTCTTCACTCTATGTGACAGATGCCTGTCTTTTTGAAAACACCATTCCTGTGATTTCTCTTGAAGTTATTCTTGTGCAACTCTTACCACACCTGAGCATTGGTTGAGTAGGAGAAAAGCTACATCTCTGCCTGAGCATCCCCAGAATTCACTTTGGCTTCAATGAGCTGAAGTCCAGCACCTGCTTCGGAACCTTCCACTTTCTGAAAATTGCTGGAATGGTCTTATTAACTTGTGTTTTCAGCCTTTCTCACCTGATGGTTTGTAATTTTCAGAGAAGAGATGGATATCGCATTTACATGCTTTGGAGGTTTAAGAAAATAGGGTACCAGCACTTCAAAACCTGTGCCACAACTAGAGATCACAAACACAAGTGCTTGTTTGAATACTACTTAATGAGTGACTGTTCTTGCAAAATAAAAAATTAATGAATGCATTTGTTGATGACAAATGCTGTTATGATCTTTAGGCACTGAAGTTGAAAAACCTACATAACAGGATGTGAAGACAGCACTGTTAAAAATGTTCTTTAAAATATTTGCATTGTAGGAAGTAATAGCTGTATATAAAAGGTCTTGACATTTTGCGGTTTAAGATTCTTTACAAAATACCAGGTTATTTTTCACCTTTTGGGAATGAAACACTTTCTTTCATTAATGCACCAACCTGTGGGTCTGCATGGTCACAAGTTACCTACAAAAACTACCTCAGACCAGGAAAAAAGTTTTCACTTTCAACGCACCTGAATAATTTTCACAGTTTTGCTTTTCTATATGCCTCAGCAACTGGGAGTGGTCCCTTAGCTATTCTTGTTCTCTTTTTTCTTAATAGATTGTTCATCTGTCTTCCTCCAAATTTAAGCAGAAAGATATGCTGCAGTAAAACCTGTTGCCACCACCCCAGGGATGATCCCCTCTGGAGAAAGAAAAAAAAAAAACACCACAAAACATGATTATTTATTCCTGCAGCTCTGCAGCAGGAAGAATTTCTGTAATTCTTCTTCTGAAATTCTGTAACTGCAGCAAAAAGGGGCAAAAAATTCCCTTCTCATGATAGTGGGAAGAAAATACGATCACTATAGTACTCGTGGAAGTCCTGTGCCTCATGAATTCATCCCAAGGTGAAGCCCTGTGCGTTGGCAGTGCTGGGGAAACCCGCTGTGCATTTTCTGGGGTGACACCTAGGGTTAGTTCCCCCCTTAAGGAGTCATCAGCAGTCCAAGGACCAGGCTAGAGCCTTGGCTGGTGTAAATCAGCCTAAACACATCAACTTTGATTCACTGCTTTGATTTACTAGGGCTGAGAATCTGGTTCTGTATGTTAAAAACTGGCCATGGGAAGGTATGTCAAGGCTGTAGAGATATACTCTCCACAATTTGGATCAAAGTAATGAGCACTCGAGGAGGAATATAAAGAGAACTGAGTTCACTTTAAAATTTATGGGAGTCCTTTATCATTCAAACTCCAATGGAAATGATTGCCTTGAAGATTATAACACTCATACAGAAGCCAGCCATGGACTGGCTTTTAATCGTTCTTAAAATTGATTTAAACATACAGTGTAGGAGCTGCAATATTAAAAATAAAAAGCTTCATAACAAGTTCATTCTTAAGCATTTTTGCCTTTGATGTAAGGAAGACATTTTATGTGTCGGAAAATCTACAGTGCTAGGTCTTGGCACCAATCTTTAAGGAAGAGACTATTCCATATATGAGGTTGTACATCACCTACTGGAGGGAAGTCCAAGGCTATAATTGGGCATCTCTCAGTGTCATCATGTTAGGTATCTTTGGATAATCTTTGTTGCTACCCACATGGTTATCCATATGTTTTACTGTGAAGTATGATTAATTCTCCTCTTCTTCAATACAATAAGTATTTTATGCAGGGAATACATCTTTATGAACAGGAAAATTCCTGTGTAATAGGAAAATAAAGCTCCTAATCCTGCCATTCTCCTGGGTAAAATTCAGCCCAGTAAATGGCATCGACGTCTTCGTTTCCATGAGTTGTTTATAGTGACAGGAGGTCCCCCAGATAAGGCAGGCTGCTCAAAATCTACCATCTGTCCAGAAAACATAGCCCAATGCTTTTTAAAGTTTTAAATAGGCATTGTTTTTTATGCCTGGTTTTTAGCTCATGCATTAACACCTTCTGAAGAGGGGAGAACATCCCCTAATCGTTGTGTGCACTGCTCAAAGACTGCATTCGCAGCCTTGCGAAGAACTGGCACAACTCTTCAAAAATGTCTGAGAATTATGAATTGTGGAAGTGGTGAAAAAAGTACCAGCTTGCTTTAAGTATCTGAACACCGGAGCAATTTGTAATTTATTTTATTAAGCCATAGAAAGCTGTATTTGCTGCTCAGTAATGCACAAAATGCCTGCTTAAATCCCAAGCCTCTTGTTTGTTAGGTGGCAATTCTGTATGCTCTCTGACCAGCCTACATCCCCACCTGCCCCAGTCTTGTACAAGGTTTACCAGCAGGGAAAACAGGTAAAAATTGCAGTTATTAGTCACTATTCTCCTCTTCTTGTGAGTCATTAACATCAATTACTAACCACTGCATTGTCAATTAAGACTATCACTTGCTGCTATTCACTGCTAATGTGCTAATTGTCATCAATTTACTGCTTCAATTATGTGGTCATACACTTGCCTCGAGGTATACTGATTTGATATAAGGATCTTGAGGAGAAACATACTCTCTGAGTGATTTTAATGCATTAAAAGAAACGTGGAGTGAGTTTGAACATGTTGGATATACTTGCAGTATGCTCCTACTGAAAAATTATTCTAACAGAGAGATGATGGTAAGGAGAAAAAAAAATGTGTTTAAGCTGAGTATTTTATAGGATTCCTGTTTATTCTTGACCCTCCCGCTGGAATTATGATGATATTTCACCTGAAATAGATTCATAGATCTTGTTCACTCTGTAATCATGTATATAGTTTTGCCTAATTATGGCTGATTGCTTAGTGCATGTTGTACTTTCTAATGAGCATTGAATTATTAATCTGCTGTCTAGTCTGTCCCCGCACACAAAAGGGAAAGATGTCTGGTGTCATTGAAGCACAGCCTATTGTGTTCCCTTCAAGAAGCGGAAGCAAACTTTAGGATTCAGCAGTGTGTCAAATTCTTACTACAGGCATAACCAAGTTCTCTTTGATGGGTTTTAAATAATATGGTTTTGGTGTGCTTTATTTGACACTAAGCTGCCCTGAAAATAGTAAAGCAAGTCTGCTAGCAAGAATAAAATCAGACAATATCCTAAAAAAATAAAATCTGTGTCTCTCCTGACTCTATTTTTCAGTCCTTAGGCAAATAACCTTGTAGGCTGCATGAAACAGTTTAATTTCTCTTAGATTGTTGCTCAGCGATACAAGGAAACAAAGCAGAGACATGCTTATCTATAGCAAGGGTCCAGTGAAAATGATGTATCCTTTTCCTATCAAAGGGATATTGATTTTTCAGCTGGGCCTTACTATTAATAACAGTATTTTGATGGGCACCTGATTTCCATGGGCAATATTTATTGGAGGGGGGGCGTGAGGGGGGAATCATCATCCAAATCTTTTCAGCAACCAAGTGATTCTCATAAACCTTCTGTTTAGGAGGTGGAGGCTGTGCTGCAAATGCCTCCCAGCCACAAGCTCTGCTTGCTGGGACCCCAGTCCTGCTGCCTGCCAGCACAGAGGGAAGCCCGTCGGGTGGCCAGGTAGGCTCCAGGAGGGCAGGTGCCGGGGGGTCTGGGAGTGGGGACACACCAAATGCAGATCTGATGTGACAGCTTTTAGCTGAGACACTTTTTAAAACGCTTTCCCTGGAGACAAGTGTCTTTAAGCTGAGGTTAGTGGTTATCTTGCTTTTCACTGGGTAGGCTTTGGAGAGGCTGATGGCAATTTGTTGTTAAATAACTGTTCTCATTAGTCGTGTGAAATCTGTTGTCTTATCTTCCACCTTGCTGGCAGTTGCTCTGATGCAACTTGCCATTGCTGTATGGATTTTACCTCTAGATGTGCAGAAAGTTTTGGTGCATCTGTCTGGCTGTTGGCTTGTGTCTAGCTATGCAATTTAGTACTTGCCTGTCCAGCATTCATGTCAGCTGGTATTTCAATATAAGAGTTTTGGGGGCGGGGGGGCTGGTTTCAAGATTTTTAACTTTCAATTGGCTCTCACAACCTCTTTTCTTCACACACTGCGTGAAGGGGACAATGTAAATGGCTCTTTTGGTAGTTGGCATCTTTGCTTTCTGTTGACTTGTTCCAATCTAATGCTAAAGCAATTTTTAATCTATAAAGGTATTCCAGGTTCGGTGCATTAATTTAAAATTCGATGAAAAGGAATGATACCAGTATAGTAAATGAAGATGTCTGTTAGTTTGTTTAGGATCTTTTTAGATTAGCTTGAGGAAAATTTGGAGAAGACAAACCAGTTTCAAATGTTTTGGAACTGTCGAGTTAAACATTGCTTTGGCTCCATCACAACTGAAACATGGGCTTCACTGGAACTGAGTGGCATAAATCTTGCTATATTTTTTCCAGATCTAGATTTTTTTTTTTTTTTTTTTTTTTTTTTTTTGCTTATCTGTTCTCTTATCTCTGCTCTGGGACAAAAATTTCTGGAAAAGAATAACCCAATAGAGGCTACAGGTTCTGTACATTTTAACAGCTGCTTGTTGAAATTAGTTTAATGTAACGACTACTTTTTTTCCCCAACTAATTCCATGCTTTCTGTATAAACATACTTGAAATGTGATCTATATTTGGGAATGTAGTAGTCAAATGGGAGGAGGAGGGAAGGACTGAATAATAAGGCAGGAATGAGTGGCACAGTCAAGTCATTGGGGCCAGGTGAGCAGTTTCATGAAGGGCAGCAATCCCTTATGCACGTACACCACCTCTGCCCATGCAACCCAATCAGACAGTGCTAATAAAGCCCTTAACTCCAGAGCGTGTTCTTGTATCCACACGGTATGTCGTGATGCAAGTTCGGACATCAGTGCAGGCTCTGATCCCCTCTGAAAACGCGATACCTAGATGCAGCTTAGAAAGCCTAAGCAGATCAGCTTTGTGCAGCTAAACCGATCTTTCTAGAACTTTAAAAAGCATGTAGAGATGAATTTTGTTGATGTATAAATATCTCCCAGACTCCCTAAATTGGCTAGTTAAAATTTCATTTCTACAGTCTGTGCTCTCATTTTCTGGCACTACTGGGTTCACAACCAGTAACCTCATATTTTATTTTGTGCCTGAAGGACAGAAGTGACGGGTACATGTTTACTGACCATGAATGTCTCAAGTTCTGCAGACTCTACATCTGACAACTATTTTTCCTTCACAACCATTTGTCTTTGATCTCACCACTAAAAGCAAAACCTAAAACCAACAAGGCATCTGCTTCCAAAACCCTCTTCCTACAGTGGCCTCACGAGCACCTTGACAGTGAATACCAGCTCGCTGCCCGCTCATTCACATTGCAATGTAAAGCTACTGAAAACATCTACATAAATTGGGAACCTGTCAGCTTTCCAAATCCTTCAGAGAGCCCAGTGGATACTCCAGTGTGTATATACAACTGGGGACTTCTGAGAACATGCTATAAAAAATAACCTAACACCCATAAGAAGGACAGGAAAGAAGCATGCTGTTTATGAAGTCTTGGTCAAAAACTCTTCTGAGTTAATTGTTGAGGTGGTGAGGGAAGTGGAACCACAACAGCTGTGGAGATGTTTCTTGGTGGTGACAGTGTTGCTATCTGGTCTCAGTAAAGCTACGTGCATGTTAATGAGATACATAAATGATTGTTAGCCATACAGACATGGCTGGGCTTACTGCTCACTGTGCAATGGGATGAGGCAGAGATGTAAAAGGGAAAAAAAAAAAAAAGAGGACTTGGTGCATGCATGCAGTGAGGCGAGGCGGGTGGGTGTGTTTTAGTGTGACAAGGCTGAAGAATAATGGTCTTCCCCCAACCTCACTCTCCCAGCTGCAGACCCCTACTCCAGATGTAAAAGGTTACAGTTAAAATTAAAGATATTTTCCTTTCCATCCTGCTTGTTGCAGGTCCCCACCTGAATCCCAATTAACATGTTGATTTATTTTAACTGTAACTATAAAAGCAGTGATCCTCCTTTATTAATGATAGGGAAGGGGAGAAATAAACAGCCCATAAATTACATTAGCATCAGATGCTCAGTGGAAACTGTTGGGTAGATCTCTACGGGCAAAGACAAAAGAGAGGTAAAGTCTGGTAATGTGGTTAGGAAGTAACTTGAAGTTGTTGGTTACTTAAGAAACATAAAATAGATAATAAGAAATTGCCAAAGTGCAAGTTGGTTTTTGGTTTGTGATGGGTTGTGGTTTTTTTTTTTTTTTTTGGGGGGGGGGGAAGTTAAAACTTTTTCTTCCTCAAATAATTTGCTCTAGTCCTAGAAATTATTTGAAAGACTTGAATATTTTTTTTTTTCCCCTTGAAAACTTCCATCCAGTTTTATTATTTAGGTAGGTAATACCACAAATACAGATGGCATTTACCCTTGCCTTGTTTCCTCCCAATCTGTTCTCTTTTCTGGGTTAATACCTTCTCCCACTCTGCGCTTCTATTTCAATATAGAGTGTTTAAAAATAAAATAGCAGATTTCTCTTTGCTTTTCCTCTCTATTTCTTCACATCTATATTTTGACTTTGTTACCTTTGGCTCACCTCATCTGCCTACACAGAAAGCTTTTTTTGTTTGTTTGTCAGATTTTCTATATAACTTTCCCTAGAACTCAGAGAAAGCAGTTGTTAAAGAATAACTTTCATGCCTTTCAACCCAATTCATTTTTTCTTAACAAATCTTGTTATTTATAATTTTATAACTGTGATTTGCAAACAGAAGACAAGTGAGGAGTTCAGGGGAAGAAAAAGCAAGAGGGTGGGGGAAAAAGAAAGTATGCATTTTTGTTTTGGTTTCTGCCTATAATCATGACACCGGGTCCATTTTTCTCTATTACAATTGAAGGTATTGAATTTGGAGATTCATGCATGAACTAAAAATTGGCAGGAAAAAACATCAGTTTAGTGAAATCCATAGAAAGTTCTTACAATGAAATTGTGTGGGGAGCAGGGGTGTCAGATTGAACTGTAATAGAACTTTTTTCCCTAAAAAAATTATTTAACCACAGTATTTTCTTTAAAAAAAAAAAAATCAAGAAGAAAATATTGTTCACAATGTAAAAGTTAAAATATAACATTTTGAAAACAGAAATGAAACTCTTCTGTCTTCTTCCAAACATCATACTTCATTTTGGAAGTATTCCAAAAGAAATCACGTAAGACTTTCAAATGAACCTGGGGTTTTTTTCTTGCTCTAAAGACGTTTTTTAAGCCAGACTCTGTTTTGAATACTTCCAGTTTCCCCGATAATGATCTATTCGATGGATTTACCATGAACAGAGTTAAAAAAAAAAAACACACCTATATGCAGTTGCAATTGTGATACTTCCCTGTCCCAATAACATAAAAAAGGTTCGTGCCAGACCATCCTGTCATTTGCAAACTTTTTGTCACATTCTGTCACAGCAGGGATCAATATTTGCCATGGTGCCAAGGCGGCAGTTCCATATGGTGCCTCTTTCATTAGTGCCTTGCACGGAGGGTATGGCAAAAATAACACTGTGGTGCTACTACTGCTGTCCCTCGGGGGAGGTTAGTGCCACGGAGCTGCCAATGGATTTGGGCTCCGATTAAGGCATACATGGTCACATTTCTGTTGGTAGAAGAGAAAAGGCAACCAGCAGCTTCGCTATGGGTGATTTGGGGTATGACAACTTGCCTTTTATTTTAGTGGGAGTTGGATGGGTGTTTGGGTGCTTAACACCACTCCAACGTTTTTGCAGGCTGATTAATCCACAAAAGCTTGTAATTATCTGAGTGTTTCCCTCTGGACTTCTTAGCATGTGTTGGTGTCTGGCTCTCTCTTTATAGCATATGCTATCCATTTCCCAAATCTATTACAAACCAATAAAAGATAACTTATGCAGAGTCAGACTGCACTCTTTCACGTGCAGTGTGGTCTTTGTTTATCGTGTCATTCATTAAGTTACATGGGTAAAAATGCCATGGCAACACAAGGCTACAGTTACAGATAATGAAGTGATGTACTGATCACACTAATTAAAGACAGCTCAACAATTTCATCTCTTGCTGCATTATGAGCAGAAAGCAAAAAGGCAGCAGGTGCAATGGTGGTGCAAGTTTGTCACTTGAGGAAACGTGTAGAAGAAAATACATTATGTGCTGCTTGTTTTCCACTGGTGTTAGGCGAGTTGATTACGAAATGGCTCTTTTTGAGAACCTAAAATGAATCACAAATGTTTCCCTTGACCTAATGAATCTTTATTACCTTTACATTTCTAATAAAGGTACCATTGCGACCAGTAAAATATTTATATTTACACACCAGTTGACACAATGTGTTTTCTGAAGGCCAGATCTGGTGCCTATGGGTGTTGGCTTGATTGGTATGCACTGACTTAAATTAATATTGAATTTCCAACTGCAGCTACTTTCTCATCTTAAAGCTACTTTCTCATCTTAAAGCCACTTTGGAATCTGAGATGTTTATGTTCTGGTAAAAGCAGTTTGGATTTTTTCCTGACAACAAATGAAGTTCAGACAGTCATTTTATCACAATAAAAAGATTATTCTATTCTTTCCACTGCTATGACCTCATGCTTTTCACTTTTAGAAAATTAGTGCAGGAAGTGTATATCTATAAAACGCCTTTTTTTTTTTCCCTCCCCCTTTACACGCCCTGTGCTTCTCAGTAACACAGTGTGGACAGGCTTGGCTTCCCAGGCATCAGAAGAGGTGACCGGACACATCCAGCCATGATGAGCTCTTGGGAAGGGCTTTCCTCTTGTGACCTCTCATGGTATTCTGCTTCTCCCTCATGCATCAGGATTTTCCTAGGAGCTGAGGATGTGGAGGAGCTGATTTTCCTAGGAGCTGAGGAATAGGAGCTTTCACGGAAACGAGCTGAAAACAGTGGTTGATATGGTTCTGAACAGAGCCCATCACTTTTTATTGCAACAACAGCACACCATGATACCTCTGTCACTCATATCTTACTTTTCCTTCTTAAAGAAGATGCTAGATATGCACAAATAGTCAAAGCCAACAGTTGACTACCTCACCTCAAAACATTTTGAAAAGCAGTTTGTCTTGGGAGCTGTTCTCCTGAAGAATGAGGTTTAGCTCTTCCCAGGCAGAGGAAAAAAAACAATCGTGGTTCTCTCAAACTGGAAGGCAGAATCTCAAAGTCATCATTTTCCCCCATAATTTTGTGGTTCAAACCCTTAGCTTTCCTAATCTTTTTACTTGTAAAGTGTTTTTCACCTTATGTTGTGTAGTATCCCATTCTTATATGGTTTTCACCATAATTACTTACTAGCTAGACAATATACTGCTTACCACAAAGCACTCAGCCAGTGGTCTGGGACTCTCTGACCTCTTGAAATCCCTTCAAGAGACATTATTCTGCAATAGTAGTCTGGCAAACAGAGCCAAGCCCACTCAGTGTCTATACAAACAGGAAAGTGCATTGTCTCTGTATTAAAATGATTTGACATCATCATTTAAGCAACCGGATATGCAGATATGGAAGAATACATGCAGACGGAAAATTAAATTGTATAGATCATGATCATCTCAGGGTTGATTAAATGGAATGAGAGTGCATTTCCTCTTTCATACAGAAAGAGACTTAACATTAAAAAAACCTAATCTTTTCTAAGATAAAGTTCATTAACACAATGATTATTCATTTGGCTTTTATAATGATACTGCTGCTTAATCACCAGAACATTGCTTCCTGTGCTCTAGGAGAACCAGCAGGAAACATTTGAAGAGACAGAGCTGGTGCTAATGCAGCAGCAGACAGAATGGAAATTTCAGTGCTTTTCATTTTCAAAGTGGCATCGTGTTCCTGCTCAGGTTTCTAAAAACCTACCCGTCAAACAGCATGAGCTTTAAACCCAACATTAAATTTATACAGCAATGAAGCCTCAGGTTTCCTGTTTCTACACAGTTAACATCTAAGTTTCCTCCTGGGTCTATTTCCATTATTTATTATATTATTTGCCTAGAGTAGCACCCTAGAGGAGCATTGTAATCAGGAACTGAGGCTGTGTTGGGAGAAATACAGTATAGTCACTCCAGAGTTGGTATGGCCTCTTGAGTTTATAATCCTAATAAACAAGGCAAACAGTAATAGAGATAGATAAACAAATGCTGGAGGTAGTTGTCTGGTTAATGACTTCCTTTCACTGCAGTTTTGATTCCCCACTTCATGCTCCTGCACAGTTTCAACCAAATCTCCTACGCTCAGCTGTCTGGGTCAATTTGAAACTCCAATGTCAATCCTATGTTCCCTTCCTTCACCTGCTGAACATGTTTATTTGATCTTTCACTTAACCTTCACTTATCATTTACATTCTTTGTTGTTATCTTCCTTCATCTTGCTCTCCTCAAAGCTTCCCCCAGCTCACACAGGTCCATGACTGGCCCTCTGGCATCAGGGTCAGGCTGGTCTCCTGCTGCCACTTCAGATGCCATTGAGCAATCTCGCTTTCTCTCCCCTCCATGGCAATGTTATAGGGTAGGGCTTGGAAGAATGTAACCTTTTTTCCTGATCCCTCCCTACCTTTTTTTCCTAGATTGTTTTTTCCCTAAGAAATAGGGGGGAAAGGAAATAGTTGGGAGATGTCTCCAAAGAAAGAGGAAAGAATTTGGAAAGCAAGCACAGGGGATTTTAGGACCTGATTATGTTGTAAATGTAGGGCAGGACGGGATCTGTTTGCAGCCACACAATGGTCCTTTCTCCACAGTGGAAGTGACTGCATCAGAAGTCAGCAAAGGCTTCCGTTCACCAGCGGAAGAGTTCATAGAAGTACTGTGTTCTTCAGGCTGCTGCTCACAAGAAGTTGTTTGCTTATTTTTTACTTCTGCAAGAAAGGGAAAAGTCTTATAAAGAGCATGATTCTTGCTCGCAAAAACATCCATTGGGATAGAGAAAACTGGAACACGCATCTGAGTAATGCTGTCTGCACACTTATTTAAAAGACTGAAATAAAGTGTCGCAGTCTGAGCCCACAGGACTCTAACAGGGATGTGTGCTCACTCCTACTGAACAGCCCCGCTGTAGCCCTGCTACAATCTAAGCGGGAAGATAGGATGCCTTCTGCTGCTTCTTCTGTGAAACTTCTTTTTGGCAAGCAACATCTCATGCCACTAGTTTATGCCCCTGATTAGTACAAAGAGTTTATACTGGATTGTTCATTACCTGCACTGTGCTAACACGGGAAGTGACAGATAAAGTTACCACATATCAGACTTGCTTCCTTCTCCTTTCTTCAATAACCTATTAGACTTAATGTGCACAAGAAGGGGGGGGATTAGGAAGTGGTTTGTTTTACCTAAAAATTTCTAAAGGAATTAATGTTCTGCTTGTGCTCTCCACTCTTAATTACAGGCTGTGTCCCTCCGTGCTCTTGCTCCCTGGGGATAATTTTATGGCTGTACTCAGCAGGGACAGTAAGTGCCTTTGTTTCTTGTACCTGCTCATTGCAGCAGTGAGAAAGCTGGATGAAAACAATTAAGGAAAATGTAACAACACTCTTCTGCTCTAATTGGAGCTGTCATAATCCAAATTAGCTGTTAAAAACATTTTTGCAAGTGATCTGGTATTGAAGTCCACAAAAATGTTTAAACCTGAAAGCAGAACCTCTGATTACAAGTATGTGTTGCCACACAAATGCATTGGATTGTCTGGGAAGATCATGTTTAACACTTGGACTTGGGAGGCATAGGAGAGTCCTAGATCTGCTGCAGAGCCTTTCCATGAGCTGGGCCAAATCTTCTGAAGGATTGGTGACAATTTTCAAGTGCCTTGTAGATGCGATGAAATGTTTAGTCCTTCCTCCTCCTGCTGCTGTTGTGAGGTTTATGAGATGGGCTCTGAGGCTATTAATGCACTCAAGCTCTGGAGGAAGGCTTTCAGCTGGGCATCAACTTCCAGAGGTCCCTTCTGACTCAATTACTCAGCAATGGATCCACAGAGCTATCTGCGAGGGGTCGGTCACAACGAGTAGATATTATCTGTGGCTGTAACAGGCAGCTGAATCTTGTGCGCACAGTGTGGTGATCCAAGCTCTGGGCATCGAGGTCATGAAGACCTGTTAGATGTCCTTGCTCAGCTGTACTTTGACAGTGTGAACTGAGGCTACCTGACACTTGAGACTGAAGCATTCCCGGAGAAGTGAGAAAGCCAACCTTTCCTAAGGCTGCTAAGGCACTCAGAGTTTGGCTATCTCCAGAATAAGCGACAGTTTAGTGAGAGCTCAGGGACTGCTGTTTTGGATTAGCCTCCTAAAATAAGAGTTGAGCAAAATGTAGTACTCTAGAAGGGAGTAGCATTTCCCTGCCCTCAGGGCACTATAGAATAAATACATTCAAGGCGAAGGAGATGCTATGCTATTAAGGATCATTAGAAGTAGCTTTCCTCTACAATAACGCAGTGCATCAATTCAGAGGTTTTGGTGATGGTTTTTTTCCCTCAAGTCTCTGCCTTGTTCTTTCCATTTCTCTCTCGGATCCTTTAGTATCCACCTTCTAGAACAGTCAAAGGAACGTGACAGCATTTTTCAATGAAGAGATGTGCGAACAGCTGTCTGATACTTCTCCCTCCACAGTCGCACACGTAAGAAAATGAAAAAGATTTACTAGAGGTCATTGTTTCTGTATTTAATTATGTATTTGTTTGAATTTATAATAGTGTAAGAATCACCCGTCATATGCTCTGGGCACTCCTAGCTATTAATTGAAAACACAGTATACGATACAATTAAGGCAACCAAAACAAGGCTGAAAAGCTTCACAGTAAAAAAGCAAACCACAATGCCCAGTTTACAACAACTGAAGAAGTCACCAAGATCGTGTGTTGGCACAGGGGATCAGCTGTGCGTGCAGGACAAAAGCACGTGCTCTGCTGTGGAGACACGCTTCCCTCGGGGCAGGATCGCCCGGCTCTCCCATAGAGCGGACAGGCAGGAGAGAGCCAGGGAGCACCAAAACACAAATGTTCTTCAAATCGAAACAATCCGCTCTCAACTTCAATGAGAATTTTGCTCGCAGGCAACTTTCTTTCCCAAGACATCTCTTACACAGTTCTTACAGCATAAATAGCCCCTCATTATTCAGTTTTAAAGAAAATAAATGATGCTTTCAGCCCAGTCCTTTTCATTCCCTATGACTGATATCAGAAAAGCAATGGTGCTGGTTATGTCTATGTAGATACAGTCTTGCAGTGCAGATGTGTTATTTAAATTACAATGCTGGGAATACATTTGTGTCAGTAGCTTTCCATCTCCTCTACCAAGCATTAAAGTTATGATCAGAAGAAAGTACTGTTTCATGAGCACCACTGTATTTTCCTCTTTTCGCAAGTCAGCTTGCTACATCTGAAGAGCTTACTCATGCATTCCCATCCAGTTCATTTTTGTTACAGCTATGTGTTTGTTATAGATAAGCTCCAAGGATGCAGCTGAAATCTGGGCTCTTTCCAGATTCCATGTATTTTCCCAGGTTTTAATCATTACATAACATTGTGTTATGACACAAGCTCCCTCTTGCTGAAACAAAATTGCCAAACTCAGTGTATCGAATTTTTCAAGGGTACAAAGTTCAGATAAGAAAAGTTGAGATAGTAATCAAAAATGTTAGTGAGAATTATTTAAGTTTCTGAAAGCATAAAAGGGTTTTTTCTTATTTTTCTTTCCTTTTTTTTTTCTTTTTCTTATAGTATTCTGATTTCCCAAATACTTAATATTTGGGGAAATGTCTTCTTCATGGACTGTTCTTCTTTTCCATCCCTTTTAACAGAAAATCTGCCAGTTACATTGCAGTGGCTCTGCAGACAATAGCAGTGGTCACTTTTCAGTCATTGGGAATGGGCACCTGCCTGTGATGGCAGCTGCTAACTGCACTAATTTAACAGCAGAGTGGGAATCTGATGGTCTTACTGCAGAAGGCGACCCATGTTTGGCCCAGAAGCTGCTACCTAATGAGTGACATTAGAGAAGGCAAGGTCAGATTTGTTTCTCAGAGGCACACAGCCGAGGGGAAGCCAACAAAAGTCGCAACAAGGGAAATTCTCATTAAATATTAGTGGGGAAAAAAAAAAACATTCACACTGAGGATAGTCAGACACTGGAAGAGGTTGCCCAGAGAGGCTGTGGAAACTCTGTAACTGAAGATGATCAGAATTCAGACTGCTTGCTCATGGCCAAACTAGAGCCACTTTCAGTATTGGTCGTTCTCCGAGTGTTGGGGTTGAACTAGATGACGTCCAGAGGTCCCTTTCAATCTAAATTGCTCTACAATTGTAATGTCTTCTTGGTTTCTCTCCATGTGAGGTAAATGTTTAGAGAAGACAGTATCAGTAATTTCACCCTTTATTTCCCCCTGCACTTTTTCCATCTGCACAGTTGTTATTCAAGATCCATCGTGTCTTGCTGTCATGGGAAACAGTCATTTTAATAATTTTCAGAAAAAAATCACCATAGTTCTGGATGCTTAATACTCTACCCAGAAAAAAAGGGGGAGTGGGGGAAAGCTGTTCTTCTGTCCTAGGAATTTCACTGCTAGTCTTGCCAAATCTCACCCACATGCAATTAAGCATTCATCAAACACTAACATTCACCATTCCTTTTTTTTTTTTTCAAGTAATTTAATAAAATGTGGTTGTCATGATATCTGTCAAAGGGATTATGGGATTTTATAAATAGGTTACTGATAGTAACTCAATGACCAGTTCTTCACTATTTCCCTCACGCTAATTAACTTGGCTTATCCCTTTTACCACTTTATGGGATGGTGTGACTGATATGGTGTCAGAGAATGTTTAAAGAAATACTCAAAAGTTGAGAAGGGCTGAAGGAAAGATGGTTTGTGGTGATGGTTGTGGACTGATCTCCTGTATTAAGTGTTACAGGCAAATATCTCACACAGTAACATCTGACAGTCCAGATCCTGTGTTTTGGAAATCATCATTTCTCTGGGTACGATGGTAGACTTGAAGCAAATACTGCAGGATCAGATGCATTGATTGCATTTACTTGGCCGCAGGGGTCACAGGTAACAGAAAAAAGGGGAAAACCTGCAGACACTAACTGGACACCACACAAAGATGTGACTTCCCATCCCTTTCAGTAAGTAGTTAGAATAGAAATGCTGTGATTCTTTATATAATTATTTTTTATCCTAAATAGCAAAGGAGTGGTTGTTCTCATTACTCTTGTAAATGTCTGATCTTTACTGGAATCCTACCATCTCCTTGCACACAACTCATTATCTGAAAAGGATAGATGTAACATGTTTGACATTCTCAAGCAAAAAATAATGACTTTTAATCCAGATGATGTGGACAACATTGCTGCTGCTGCCATTTATAGATTCAGAGATGAGTAGTACATCCAGCAGCGATGAGTGATGGCTAAAATGGCAGATTGTGTGACAGACTTCAAAGCAGAGAGGAATTCTCCGAATGTGATTCCCTTGATGTTTTCGCACTTACAAGTCTGACTTTTATAAGCGTAATATGGTTGAGTGAAAGGCCAAGAAATGTATACATCAATATTTTTTTGTTGTTGTGCTCATTTTAAGCAGGACAGCACTAAACTTTGGCTCTCTTCCTCTCTTCCCAGCTTCCGCTATCTTTTTATTCCTTTTCCTCCTCCTTTTCTTTCTTCAGTCTAAGAGGAGGGGAAAAAAAGGCAGGTGGAAGGCAGGTAAAGGAGAATTATCCCAGAATATCTAGAATCTTATTGGAGCGGTACAGATACAAGATCTCCGTATTTCAGACCTTAACCAGGTCATAAGAGAAGTGAAGTCAATAGCACCATATGCTAGTGCCGACCACCCATGCAGTAGGAAATGCTGTATCTTACATTGGAGACGTTATGTCCTGACGTGTTTTTTCCATTGCTTCTTCTGTTTATGGGTCATCAGAGGAGTAGTTTCTAATTACAGAGTCAGAATGCATACAATAGGTCTTTCTCCTCTTTCCTTCAAACTTTCACAGTACCCACATGGCAGTTAATATGGATTAGTTTTAGGTAGTCCTGCAAGGAGCAGGGAGTTGGAGTCGATGATCCTTATGGGTCCCTTCCAACTCAAGATATTCTATGATTCTGTCACCACCACTGCACTCTGCAATCATGATGGTTGACACGCAGCTGCAGAGCAAAGCTCACAGTGTACCTGAGATTATTCCTAGCTATTCTATTATTCATGAATTAGTCAGTGGTAAATTGGCTGAAAAAATAGGTAAAACTAATTTGATAATTATAAGTTAATAAAACCTTGAAGCTGCTTACCCAGAAGTCAGTAACCATAGATGTACACTGTTTAAGAAGTTTAAATACATAGCACTGTTAATTACTATTGCAAATTCATAAAGGAGAAAACGATGGTACAGTTATACAGAGAGAATACATGTTATCTTTTTTCCCCAGATAATTTTTATTTCCAGAAATCTATTAAGACAGACCAATACTCAGCTGTGTAAAATCATTATAGGGCCTTTTGTATATAGGATTGAGAGTTGAAAAACAATTATGCAAAGAGTTTTTGGACTGGCAAGGAAGATTAATTAGAGCCTTAATAAGACACAGGGTGAGGTTTTTGAAGAATCACCAGAAAAATTGTACTGAACCCCTCCTGAGCCCTTGGGCAGAGGCTAACGCAGACACAAGGTGGATGCAGAGCTCCCTCAAAATAGTGGTGGCACAGCTTCATGGCAGGGCAAGAAGAGCTACGAGCTCTTGCCACGATGTACCAGCAGAGCACAAATGTGTATGGGGACAGGTGAGCAGGGGGATGTTGAGAGGAAGAGTAGCAATAGCTTTTATTATATTGTTTCTCCAGGTGTCCCTGTGACTTGGGTATAGCGGCCAGGATTTGCAATATCTTGGTGGTTAAGGATCCAAGGCAAACATTTACTCTGTCATAAAAAGTGGAACGGGCATCTCTGCAGATACGAATACAAATTCATGTAACTCTTAAACTCTCACCCAAGCTTTCTGTGAGATTTCAGATAGGACCAGGATGATATTACAAATCTAGCTGCTGGCTTTCTGCACTTGAGTGCATTTCATTGAGTTCACACACAACAAAAATTAAAATGTTAGAAGAGAATGATAGAAATAAAGTGAACTTCAAGGCTTGAATATTTGATATTCTAATATTCATTAAAATGCAGTGATTATCTGATTGTATCTATTAATTCTGGCACATTAGATTGCTTCAATCTTTAAATTCTACATAAATTTTTATACCGATTAATTGAAATAAAAGGAACTACGCTTTATAAGCCTTCTTTATTCTTATTCCTTTTTTTCCCTTACCTGGGTGCTTCTCTTTCAAGCAAGGGGCTATCATTTATAGTGAATCAGACACCTCCCAAATGGGAGGATCTCTTGAGAAATAAGACTTGGGGGAGGGGGAAAAAAAAAAAAAAAAGGAAAATGTTTCATGTCTCACTTTCATCTTTAGAATGGCGACCTTAATAAGTGAGCTCCTGAAAAGAAACACCTGCATCCTGAAATTAAGCATTCAAGGCATCACTGTGATAATCCAGTTCACCTACGGTAGGAAGTGTAAAGGAAAAAGCATCTTGTAAATAATATTTGATACCCCTGCTGCAGGGCCTTGGGCTTGAGGGTTGGATTTCTTTTGTCCGTGTGCAGTATTATGGATTAGTTCTATACAATGTTGTCTTTGGACCATAAGAATCCAAATAAAAGCTCATACTGTAGTCAGGATTTCTGAGGGATACCACTGCAGACTGGATTGGGTATTGTGCAAAACCAATACAAAACATTCTAGCCAAAATATTTATAATATTTATATATGTGTGTGTGTATATAAATTTCTGTACATAACGATTCATTCAGGCTAATTAGTTCATAGACCAAAAATCTCAGATCTTTATTTGAGTTTTCCCATGGGTAAAATGGGGGTAATAATGCTTCTGTATTATTTGTAAAGAGCAGTTAGGTCTGCCATTGAGGAGTGCCATGGAATTGTAACGCATTATTTATTATTTTATAGAAATCTTAGCTATCACTGAAGTGCAGCCACCAAAGGGGGTGAAATATGGTAGGAAGTCACTTTATGCTTACAGTCCTACCTAACACAACCTTTCAGATAAGTGCAAGTGATCCCAAACAAACCACTTATTCTGTGTTAAATCTCAAGCAAAAACCAGATAAAGAAATTGTCAAATCCATGGAAGGCATGTATACAAAAGGCTACATGTAATTGCACGTGCAGCACATACACAAAATTTTTTTTGTTTATGTCACAACCTGCTGGGCAAATATATACTTTTACTTTACATTATCATTGTCACAAATAATTAATAGGATGGCATAGTTAAGATATTATTCTTGGTAATTCAGCTTTTTTTTCGAGATATTTACATATTTTATATTTTTATTTTCATTAGCACATCAAAAATTACATCGATGGCTAAGTGAAATATCTCCAAAATATATGTATGACCTGTGCTTTAATATTTATATGAAATTCAGTAAACTAGTTTTGCTTTCAAAAATACTGTAGATATCCTTTTGAATATAGTTAAGTGATACCTGATGAATTTTTATATCCATGCAGTTGAACAAGCTCCACAAGCTTTAGCAAAAGCAGATTACCGTACTATCTATGTGTATGATTCCTGGGTTGGTCTGCAATTTTGATATTTTGATAGTTGCCCATTTCTAATTCATGTACTGTTTGTTTCTGAGTGAGACACCATAAAAATGTTACTGTTTACACTAGTATTTAGGACTTACATTGAAGAAATAATAACAGGTCTGTTTGCCAGCTGATGGAAACCAACTTAGGGAAATAGTGCCATATCGGAGCTTTTTTTTTTTTTTTTAAACTCAGAAAATGTGTACTTGCTCTGTAGTCATTGAAGAGGAAAAGCATGAAATGATTATTTTATGTGAACAGGTTTAGGAGTCACCTGTCAAAAAGATGGAAACAAGGGTCTGCTTGGATTATAACACGCTTTCCCTTGCACTTTAGTACAATAAAAGAGTTGTATTTAAGTCAGCTCATAACACTTCGAAAGTAGTGAGAGGAAACCTCACGCAAGCATTATTAATTCCCCTGAAATTTACACTATTTGCCAGTATTGACATTTTCTCCATTTATTTTTCAATTTAAAGATTAAACATGAGAACACCCAAATATATACAATTGAGAAGATAAAGATAATGGGATAATATCCAGCAGGAAAGGGGCACAGGGTTGTGATAGGAGCATCAGGTAGCTTATTCCTTCTTTGTCTGCACATGTCAATACATTCCCTTTCTAACAGCACAACAAAGAAAAGTATCAGTAACCTTAAATTACCTTTGCGGTCTTTACAGAGCATCTCTCTAAAAGCAAAATAAATGGAATCCGCTGGGCAGCCAAAAGGAAAAGACCATCTCAACATATTTTGCTCTGCTCGAGACAACATACACTAATCCAAGCTCAGCCCTCTCTATCATCGTTTCTATTGTCTGGCAGAAACCGTAGAGCCGCACTAAGAGCGAGCAGCCGGGCAGCTACCAGTGAAATGAGAGCAGATTGGGTATTTGGGAAGAAATAGGTTGTGTAGCCTGTGGAAAATGGGAATCTGGTCTTAGCTGCAGGAGATCCTCACTCCAATGTCGCACAACTTTGAAGTCAATGGACTTGCTCTCAGCTTATGCTGGGTAATCATGGGAAAAAAATTGACCAAAACACTGAGGAATAGGAGTTGGGTGAGGTGTAGCTGGTTTATAGCAACACAACTTGATAGCAACAGTGGAGGCTGGCAAGCACTGTCTTTTTCTTTCCAATTAAGAATGATGCTGTCATCTTGTTTTGTCAGCTCTGTTGAGAGCATTGCAGTAATAGTCAGACTTGTATTAATGGTGTCATGTGAACTGTAAAAAAAAAAAAAAAAACACCAACACAAAAAACAAAACCATCCTTATATTTCTGAATGGATCAACCAGATTTCCAATCATTTTCATAGGTCTATTGTCCATGTGACTCACTGGCTTTAGCTGAAGTAGTCTTGATTCAGCTGATATACTTGCAATGTTCACAAGCCCCTATCTTCTTTAATCAATTATCATAAAGTTATATTTTTCATCCAGGTATGAGGATACAATTTTTTTAAATTAAAATAATATATTGTACACTTCCAGAACTTTTACTTTTAACATCTGTATAAATAATACATAGTCCTGCAGAAAGGGTAATTTTCCTTCCTTTTCCACTGTCCTATTGCTTTTGAGGCCACTAAACTTGCATTTCTGGAAGCCAGTGAGTGACAGGTTGTCTTTTCGTAGATTTTTCAGAGAAATTACACTGGTGATGATCAAAGAACCAAGTCCTTGAACAATGCACTTTTACCCCAACTAGGCAGGTTTCTAATACATTTTCTGCAGAGATGTTCGGGTCCTGCCACTGTTGGCCGGTTTGTAAAGTCATTGTTATTAAAGTCAGTGTTTTCAAGCTTTTAACATTTGTAGACTGTCAAGAATTTTTCCAAGTGAGGTATAAACCACTTTCATAAAGAGTTTAACCTACTGGAAATAGATTTGCTTTTTTGATCCACGCCTCTCGCATGAACCACATCTCGAAAACCATGGCATGGACCCCTCAGCAGGTCATTTCAGGCAAGTGCTGCAGTAGCTGAAGAGCAGCAGGTGTACTTGTTTTGTAAAAGACCTTTCAAACTTGACTGCTTCATGCTTATATATGAGCAACTGAGAAGTAAAGTAGGAAAATACACCCTGATTTATACGCCTCCATGAAGTGCAAGCAGCAAGGTTCAGTAAAGGCAAATGTGTCACTGAGCTGCTCAAGCTTACAAGAGCAAATAATTGATCAATAATAATTAGGAAAAAAATGCCTAGACCTTCCACATCTGCTTTTCTTTCCATTCTCCTACCTCTAAGTCCATCTGCACGTGTGTATGTTTTGTGTCTGCTTGTGCTGAAGAAACCAGCTAACTCCAGAAAGAGGGACCTTCTCATTGCTTCTGATTCTTTACCTAAGGGTGAAACCATAACTAAATGGTATTTAGAGGTGTGGATGAAAGGCCGTGACAGACAGCTGACGGATCAGGAAAGTACAATTTACCTTACAAAATCAAAATTCTGTTGAGAACTGAAGTACAACGATACGGACTAGTTCATACAACTAAAAGTAGTGCAGTACAACGGTCCACCCAGAGCTCAATGAAATAAAGATGAGCTGAGCTGCAGCTACGTATTTTTGCTAGGGGCTTGTTGGCTTCAGAAATGAGATCTTGTCTAGTGAACAATCAACTCTCTTTTGCATGAATTTTAGATTAAATTTAATCAATTAATAGAATTTCTTTCTTCTTCTTTTTTTTACCAAGGAGCAACTGACTGGAATTTTATGTGGAGTCCCCAAGCTATCTTTTTAACCCTGTAGAAATAGAGAAAATAAGTAGATACGGGCTTCTTTTAGTTGTTAACTAACACTTTTAAAAGCACAAAAATGACTGCATGTGAGGTATTTCCTCTCTTCCAAAGGAATCGTAATTTCTTATCCTAAGGCTTTATATACTTGGACTGGTCAGTTCTGAGAGCAGCCAGAGAAGAAGATTGTGTAGCTACAATAATTGCTTTTTGTTGTAATCAGTAACTGAAGCCAGTAGCTGAATATCTTTAACTTTTCATTTAAAGTGCAGATGAAACTATCCCTGCAACCATAAGCACACCTCATATTCATTCTCTAGTCTGAACAATACATTTCAGCGCTGTCTCCTGGTTTTACAACTGTTTCTTTGAACTCCATTATGAGAAGGACAGAAAGTGCCGTCTGTGCAGGGATAATGGCTCCTTGGGATGGAGAAACCTGCATGCCGCTGAGCCATTGCCAGCAGGGATGAGGGACACGTTTGATTTCTTCTCTCTCATCCTTCGCCTGTGGGATGCCCTTGATAACCTTTCTGATTCCTTTCTAGACCCTCCTTTGCCAGTGACTCCCCAGGCGGTGGCCTTCTCCGACCCACCACGAGGGACAGCCATCCCCGTGGTCTTCTTGATCTCCTCCTCAGCCCGTTTCTATCAAATCTGGAGCCTCGACAAGGCAAGGGCATGGTTTCCATGTAGGAAAGTGCTTGTTGCAAGGAAACAGTTGGCAGAGCTCAGAGATGAAATCAGAGTAGGGCCAAATGCTTTTGCTCCTCATGAGGTTCTGGAGCCTCTCTCCCGTGCCACGCAATGTAACCCCAGTCTTGGGACTCAGGTGTCTGATGTGAATGTGATAACATTACAATGCGATCACTTCCCAGTATGGTTGTGACTTTCGTTGCTACCTGCAAAACTGAGGTATTTCTTTTTTTTTTAGAGCATTTCATGAGATTTTTTCCTAAACTTAAGCTATTTATGGTCTAGTCGTATACTTCTTGGAATATCTATTTCTTGGCATGACATTGCATGAAAATACCACAGAGGTTCAAGAAAAAAAAATCGGTAATATTTCAACCTGCTCTTACTTCAAAGATATGTGAAGCTTCTTACTTCCCTTTGATTGGATAATTCTGATTTGGGTACAAGATGAATTTGGCCCTTACAATGAGGATTACATAAAAGCTCTTTTACAATGGGTTTTCGGTTTTGGAAGTAAACACGGAGGTCAGGTCTGTAATAATTGTAAAGAGCTCCATGCAGAAAGATAGATGCTTTCAATTCAGTTGCTCTGAATTTTTCATATTCTCCTTGCACTGCTTCAGGTGCATATATGGAAGGCATTTTTCCCCCTGGAGTGTTGGTACCAATGTGATAAAAATGTGAGGACTGATCATATACACTTTCCTCATCATTTATTTATAACCACTTAATTAAGTTATTATGAAGTCTTCTTTTTTTCTTATTGGCAGTGAGGATGCAATTAATTTTCTTAGCCTTTCCTTCATAACCAGGATTTCTGACATACAGTTTCTCTGCTAAAACCGCTCTTTTTCAAAAGACATTATATTATCCACAAGACATTCTGTGATGACCAATTCAAAACTTACTCTAGGTAAAGCTGCACTGGTAACAAAGCTGCTTTTTTTTTTTATTTATATTCAATTCCTCTGGCAATATACCCAAACAACCTGCTGTATTTCTTTGCTGCTTCTCTATTATGTGTTGCAAGGCAAAGAAATTGCCTAATCTTTTGTTTTCACTTTCCTTTTTCGTGTATCTTTTACCTGTTCTAAATTTCCCTTCAAGACTTTCTCTCCCAAGATATTTTTCCTTTAATTATTGCCACTTATTGGTCCAGTAGTCAAAAAGTACACAGTGAAGCCTCTGACAGAAGGTTGGCATCTCCGTTGCCAACAAAAAGCTGTCTTGGGAATGACAGAAACCACACATGGACTGTACACAGCAGTGTGATTTTGCTTTTCTGGACTCACCCGCCCACTTGGCAAAACACCATCCAGCTGCTAAAGATGATCAAAAAGAAACATCTGAGTTCTTAAGAAAAGAAACAATAGGGGAGTTGACATGTCAGCACATATTTTAATGCCTCATTTATTCTGAATAGGACTTCTCAGTCGCTGTCAAGGAAGACTTTCAGGTTTTAGGGCTAATACTCAAGGGTTTTCTCCTTTCCATTACACTATATTTATCTAAAAGGAAAGACTTCCCTCTGCATTTTCCAGATCTCCTCTGTTCATTTAGTCTCTGTTACATCATTCCCTTCTAAACAAATGTGACTTCTATTTTAATAACTTGCCCCACCTGGGGTCAGATTAAGTCATTCATCAGCTTACGTTCTGTTTGGCAAAACCAACATGCTTCTTAAAATATTTGTTTAATACTACGATGAGAGAAGGTTCATAATCCTCAGACCTAGTTGTGAAATATTAATAATAGAAATCACTTTGTAAGAGGTGAAAGCCTTTTTTAAGTCAACAAGGTCTCACAAGAACCGCAGAAATTATAAAGAAAGTTGGATGCTCCAAAACTGACAAAAATCAGCAACCAGCTGGGACTTTTTGTCTTGCAAAACATTTGGTATTCATCTACCTACAAGAAAATAGAGTAATAACAAGTGTCTTGCAAATAAAGTGTTTAAACCTTTAAAGTATATAGGACATAAAACCATTTCCTGTTTCCTCGTTTGGAAATTCTGTCTTGGTTGGAAAGCTACGGTAAAGCACCCCAGACTGACTATCAAAATACTATGCACCCGTATTATTTAATTTCATGCAATGCCAGTCTGTGTGTATATAGTTTATTTTTCCCACAACCTCTTTTATTTTCTCCTCAGTCTTGAGTTAATGTCATAAATAGATTTTTACCTCTGCCACCTCATGGATGTTAAATCCCTAAAGGTGATGGGACCATAACTTAACACTTGACTTTGAAAGTATGATTGTGCTTAAAACTAACCTTGATAAATCACTGTTTTCATTGATAAGATACAAATATTTCATGGAAAGTACACTTAATACAAATATTTAACACTGTAAAATATTGGAAATCAGATGTTGATTAGACAGCAAATTTCTAATTTTTTTTTTTTTGTGCAAATGTGTTTGCACTGAGTTTCTACAAAATATATTTGTTGGTAATATAATTCTTCTGAACAGTTTTACAGTTTACAGGAAGGCAGTTTAAAATTGCACATAGGAATGTTGGGGTCCTCTGTGCGGTGGAGTTACTCCCTGCACTCAGGTAAGCTACTCTTGCTTCATGGTTTCATCCTGGATACTCGGCGCTTACCCAAGTACTGCATCGCTTTTGGTCTAGAGTGCCATTGACTCCAAAGCCACCAGCATGATCCTGGTGCAGGTGTAAGCTGGCTGACATGTTCACAGCATCTGGTGAAGGTTTGAGGGTTCTCCACCGGTCTCAAGTGCGAGTCTCTACATGGGTCAAAATTTGAATCCCACACTTGCTCAGTCTGCTGGGCTCCCAGAGCACGAGGCAAACATGCCATCCAAAAAACCCCTCTCACAGCTGGTCAGAAGCTGACACCATCCTTCTGGTTCAGCTGACACCATCCTTCTGGTTCACCTGGGTGGTGATGAACCATCATTTGGGGAGATGCACCCAAAAAGGCAGTTGCGATTTCAGTGGAGAGGAAAGAAATGGAAAGGTTGCCTTACAATTCACTTTGTGGTTTGCAGACTGATTGCCTTAATGGCACTCTCATTAAAAGTTCTTGCTGTGAAACACTGTTTTCTCTCTCTTTTGGAATTCTCTGCATTAATAATTAGTAGCTCGTTTTGGAAGTTATTTATAGAAAGTATTGCTCTTGTGTCACTTCATGCTAGACAGGTCAGAAAGAAAGAACTGTACAGGTGCATACACAGAGCAGATCTGTTTAACGTTCTGCTAAGAACTACAAGATACCCTTTGCAGACAAGGAAACCCCAGAAAACCCCCTCCTCCTCCCAAAACTACCATGTTGTTCTAGCAGCAGGATGAGTGACACTGGCCGCACCTAAGTGTGGCAAGGTAAATCTCCTCCCAAGGCTTTCAGTGGCTCGCCTGGCGCGTGGGAAAAGCTCTCCATCCTCTCCCCATTCTGCAAACCTGCAGAAGGCTTCATTTTCCAGCGCTGTCAACCTGGCCTCTTTCTTTAAGTGTATATATACACATTCAAATTAAAAACATGGCATTTAGTTCATTAAACTCGTGCCAGGAAAAGTACACGGAAAGCAAAAAGCGGCTGAGTTAAGCCCCTGGGAAGGGAAGGAAGGAGTGGCGGAGTGTGTGGTGCTGGCAGCAGCCTGGATGGGGGCTGCCAGACAATGGCAATGGGAAAGTTTAATTTTAGACAGTGGGAGCAAAACACTGAATCACTTGGGGAAATAGGGACTGCAGAAGAAATAAGGGCTGCGGAAACAGCTGCATCGAGCAGGGCTAGCAATGAGAGGAGGAGGACGGGCACGCAGTGCCGCGTGTGTCATTGCCAAGCAATCTGAAAAGGACTCCAGCATTAGCAGATAGGGTTTGGGTTTTTTTTTTTCCTCTCTATACTACATCAAAAAGACAGCTGCAATGCAATCTGCTGTTTGCGTAGGAAAGGTGTTAGCGATGAGCAGGGCAGTGCGCTCTCGGGAATCATTGCTGCGGAAGCAGCAGTCGCCAAGGGGGGCCAGCAGCAGGGCAGGGGCTCAGCACAGCATCTTCACAGCATCCTCCCCAGTGGGACCGGGGTGAAAACAGGCATCTTAACAGCCTTTCAAAGGCTATAATTTGTCCCTTGGAAAACAAGGCGTTAATCCTAACTCCTGTCTTCCAGACAGAGCATGATATATATACAGCATTGGATAAGGCTTGTAAACTCAAATGTTACAAAAAGCCCCAGTGAAGCTGACACGCTCCACGTTTCTGCTACCTCTCCTACCCCTCTGCAAGCCTGTCCTGGTTATTCTTCTTTTCTTTTTCCCCAGGAAACGAATGCTTTTAATTCAGTCTTAAAGAGGCAACGGTGCTTCCAGGGCAGCAACCTCTGTGCCTCCTTGTAGACACAGTCACATAGAACAAAGAGAAGAAAGAGTTTGATAATAGTGAGTAATTATAATTATAATTAGTACATATTTAGTGCTTTACATTTTCAAAGCACTGTACAAATATTAGCTAATGAATATTTGGTAAGCAAACAGATTTCAAGCTTCTAGAAGGATTATTATAAACTATGAGGAAAATATTTTACAATATTTGGCTGACTTTTTCTCACTCCTACATTTACGAGGTTATTAGGCTTTGTTACACCTGTAACTTAATCATAGTGAGCCATTTTGTATTTGTTACCTATTAAACACTGATGCTTTAATTAGAACTTAAGGATTTGGGGTGTGTAGAAATAAGCTCTTTAAAGCATGTGTGGGCAATGTGAGCAAGCATTGCTGTTGTGAGGACAAACGTTTTGCCCGCACTTTTCCTTCTTGTTTTAGTGCACTGGAATATGATGAGCCTTAGGTCTGGGCTCTCAGACTTAATGAATGCACTGATCCTCCCTAGCCATGCATGTGTCCCATGTAGAATAACCCAATTTCATCCATGTCTGAACGGTTTGCTTGAAGTTGACCCAAGACTCTCCAATCTGTTCCACATTTGGCAGCTTTGGGGATGCCCACTGGACGCAGATGCTGAGCAGCTGTTTAGGACAAGAGGTTTGGTTAGAGGGACCGTCCCATGGTCGATCTTCTGTGCTTCCCGCTGGGAAGCTGCAAAAAGTGGAATGGGCATATTCAGAACAGGATATTTGCAGTTATTTTGCTATAGATGAGGTTGTGCACATCATTCTTGGTAATACAAACCCAGTTAATACCATCATGGACACCACCTTGTAGTAAACATAGAGCTGAAACTGCAGAGGTGGTGTAATCGCTGGTATGAGCTGCTGTCTCCTCCAGGAGCTGAGATTAGCATCACTCCTTTGCAGGAATCCTACCAGCTAAAATAAACCAGAAGAATGTACCTTTCCTTCTCAGCCATCTCAGTGATACACCAAATATTAGGTCAGATATTTCTCTTATATCATGGATGGAATTGTTTGCGCTTCATAGTATTGATAATGAGAGGAAAAGCAGATGCATAGACCTAGTGATTGTGCCCGAACCTTTCAGAAGATCTAATATCTCTTTGAAGTTCAGCCACCCAAGTGCTCACTAAGACAAAACCCTCAGATTTAAAAATTCTGATGTATATAGTGAAGCACTTCTAATGAGCTTTTCTTGATGCCTGTAATTGGTCTCTTCTTTCCTTGTTTTTGTCCTTGACTTTGAAGTTTTGATTCATTACCTTGTGCAAATTCTCCTCCTCACCGTGACAATTTCATACCAATGATTCCTCCATTTCATTTGTATCCAAGTTGCCTTTTTTAAGCTAGCACACTCCTATCTCTTCGTAATCAATTTTCTACTTTCTAAATAGCCACAGTTTGGCACCTATATAGCAAGCTTTCTTCACATGAAGTGATTAAAGAATTCAGCTTGCTCTCTTTCTTCCTTCATCTTGTCTGCTTCAGTTTGTGCTTTGAGCAGTAGCAGTGTATATATCTTGCTTCTTAAATTCTGCAGATTATGTGTGATCTCTATATTAGTTTCTTTTCCAATTGCTTCTGCTTTGCTATCCTTGTGCAATATGCACTCAGCATCTGCTTCTGCCATTGCCTCTGAAAGCAGAAGTGATTTCTCCTGCCAATTTTCCACTTTCCAAAAAGAAACTGTTCTTTCAAGGCTTGATCTTGTTGTGTGCTTTAAAGTCAGTAATAATACAGTATACGCGACATGTTACCGAACTGGAGATAAAACAAGAAACACAGATAGAGCAGCCAAAATATTTAATAACAAACTCTAATATGCACTCTGCTTGACAGACCAAGGGAAATACCACGTTTCTTGAAACGACACCAAGCTCTACCAAGAGGCAATCGGGACCCCAGGCACTCAGGCCAGACAAAAGGGTATTGGACATGGAGCCAGGCACAGGGACAGATCTGTTTTTCTGATGTTTTTAAATAGTTACTTCTGGTTGACCAGAAGTTTAGTTATTTCCAATTACCCGTGAACAGGAAAAGTAATTTTTCCACATATTTTTTACGGGAAACCTATCCTATATTGCAGGAATGTTTTGATATTTTGGAAAGTTCACTTCAATTTCTTGTATCTCTGCTTCCAATATCCAGTTTGACATCTATTTAGAGTGTAAACCTTTCAGGCTGGCACAACCTCTCACGTATCACAGGGAAAAATAAAGAATACATCGTTATTTATGTTATCTGGTAACAATATGTAAAGACATTGCACATGTAAGAGGGAAACTGATTTTCTCTCTGGCTAGACTTTACATATAAGGTTTTCCTAATAGGAAAGTAAGTTTATTCAGTGCCTGGCATAGTGAATCCCCAGTTTGATGTAAAGGCTTTCAGGCTCTACATTCATACAAATAATCTATCATAAACAGCTGCTGCACTTAATTTTAGATAGGGATAGAGCTGAACACAGAAAAAAATGTAACTAACCAAAAATCGAAGTGAAAAATCAAACTAAATGGTGTTTGGGGTTTTTGTTGTTGTTTTAACATATTGACTAATATTTTCCATTACTGTCATTTCTCCTCTACTGTTCTGGATATCATCAGTGTCCATGTAATGCAAAAAGGTAATCCAAAATTAAGGAAGGGGTGATCCTTACAGTATTTCCAGTTAATCGGAAATGTAAAGCACCATAAGTGCTTAATCAACAGTGAGTGTTCTGCCTTACTTTTGGGGGTCCATGTAGTCTTGATGAGCTTTGTAAGTCCCCAGCTCCTGGGAATGCAATGTCTACATCTTTACTACCCCACTTGCTACAACTGGCAATGCATGATGACAGTTTGCTGCGTTATCCCTTAAACAAGGTAACAAAAGAATACGTGCTCAAAGGTTTAGGAGTGAAAATACAGAAAGAAAGAGTCATACATGGGAAACAGATTTCATTCCTTCTGTGAAGAGCCCGGTCTAGGTTCAGCCTTTAGCCTTTAAAAATCTTACAAAAAGGTAAACCTGATTCTTATACCTGCTGAAAAGGTACTAAACTGTTTAGATGGTAGGTATCATCAGGCTGCTTCTCAGCAGGGAGCTCTGATTCATCAGCATCAGGGTTTCCCCAAAGCTTTCTGCCTACCTCTTCTACTTAGCATGGCAGGGACATTGTCGGAGAATAAAAGACTTCTTCCTCATGTCAAAGGGCTGGCATTCATCAAAATGATAATACTTTTTACCTAGAGCACCTTTTAGATGAGGTTCATGAAACCTGTAAAGAAGAAGATGATAAAGAGAAATATGTTGCAGGAATTTTTATTATATTTTTGGCACTAAAACTGATACTACATGAAAGGAAAGATTTTTCTTTTATAAGTTTTCTTTGGCTTTTACTTTATAAATATTCTTTGGTTAAGTCAGTGAACTGGTTTTCACATAAAGCATAATCCAAAGCCTGTTGAGATCAACAGAAAGCTTCTTATTAATTTCAGCAGGCTTTGGATCGAGCTCCAAGTGCAAAACTGCTCACTGAATCAAACAAAAAGTTTTTGTATCGCAAAAGCAAGATTCACACCTTGCGGGATCAAGCACTTCATGATGAGGATAGTCTAAAATCCAGTAAATCTTCCGGGAATCTCTCCGCTGATTGTTATGGGCTTGGGATCAAGTATGTTGTATCCAGCCTGCAAAATCGAGCGTGTTTTCTGAACGGTGCTGGGCACTTCGTACTTTCACCTTCAGGGAAAATGGAAAACATGCGATGTCCTAGAAAGGGGGCTTTCTAAACCTCCAGACTGGACTGATTTATTGTGGGAAGAACCGAGAGTGAAGCAGTTCAGCCACAGCTTGTTACATCCCCACAAATCCCCTCCAGATCCCCAAACCTAACACTAGCCGTCTTTACCATTGATAGGCAGGGGTTTTCCATTGAGGCTCGGAGTGTCTAGGTGGTTGCAGTACGACTACATGGTCATTTTTCACTTTTCCTCCCCTAATTACCCTTTGTTCCTCTGCTTTATAACCTAATGATACTGCCTTCTTCATTTCTCCTTCCATTTGTTAGTTCCTGCCTCCTGTTTCAATAACCCGAATCCTGCCTCACACCTCGACTCAGCCGCAGCCACAGCTGGGAAAGGTCCCTCCAAAAGTCAAGGCAGGCTTGTCACGCTCTCGCTTCCATTGTTTGGTTTTAGGGTATATTTAGGTTAAAAGATGGAACTAAACTAAGCTGTAGTTTGAGAGAATAAAATGAGTTTGAAAGGTCTGCGTGTCTCTTGTCAAGGAAGAAATCCCCTCTCGTTAACTTCAGAAGTATCAGAAGATAAAGCAGCAAGTTTTCCACATAGTCCATTGACAGAGCAGCCTATTAAGTAATTTTATATCCCCAAATATGTTTTAATATCTAATTTGACTGTAAAAGCTAAATTATCTGAATGCCAATAAGTGATCAATAACTCCATTGTTTCATTTCATTAAATTTTTATTTTCATTTTTTTAACTGTAATTTAAAACAAAATGTTTCAGCACAAAACTAGCAATATTGTTAATTTGAAACTTTTATGATAGCGTCCATTTCCACCAAAAAAAAAAAATCATCTTTTTTGGGAGGGGTTTTAGTGAATAATATGAAGATAATGTGGAAGCATACTAAAGCTCTCCAATGAAAATTAAGTTTTTAAGATTCTACTTTTTTTAAATGTTTCCCAACACCTTCTCTCAAATGGGGAATTTTATTTGGTGTTGATATTTTAGTGACTCTTTTATCATTATGATGAATTTTATTCTCTGTGAATGATTGCTTTCCTTCTTCCATAGTTTTCCAGAAAGACTTTAAATCCAAACCACATTGTGGGACACAGATTGATATTCATTACCAATATCCATCAGAAGTTCATTCTAACCACGTCCTAGGAACAGAATTACACAAAATCAAAGAAATACGATTTAATCATTATCAAACCCGATACTACCTAGAAACAGGTAAAAACAAGCCTACCTTCAGTTTTAGATTATAGAGCTCTGATTCAGTTTTAAACTGACAATTATTCTGAAAACTCTTTCTAAACACCTTTCTTCACAGAAGTATTATCCCTTCAATCATCCAAGTGAAAAACAGTTACTTAACATTTGAGCTATGGAGCAACAATGTTTGTGTGACAATTAAGGTAAAACCAGAAACCTTGAGCAAAAATAAGTTTTGGTGTGTATCTGTCTAAGATATTGATAATTCACAGGGTTAAAAAAAAAAAAAAGAAAAGAAAGCATAGCAAACAAAATCTTAGAGAAAGAATGTATTTGATCAAAAAAAGGAGAAACTCATTCATTTTTAGCACTTTTGTAATATTCCTTCATCCTCTTCTATTTCCTTGCTTTAAAAAAAAAAAAAAAATCCTTGAGCATTGTAAATAGTGATGTCACCTGTGTCACTTGAATATTTATTTAGTTATCTTATGAAAACAGAAAGTGTTAATGGTCTGTTACTTTCTTTAAAAACATTGAAAAGAACTCTTGACAATTTGGTACATACATCTCGTGATTCATTGCAAATATTAGGGACAGGGTCATGCATGACCACAAAGTTGATATCAGGTGAAATAAGGGTCAAGGTGGCTTGAGTAATGAAGACTATCAGTCTGATAAAAACATACCAACCCACCCTTCGGACTTGTGAGCAACACTCAGTCAGTAATGCCGTCAATAAGAGTAGCTGAAGTGTAAATTAACCATATCTCTCAGACTGCATCTCTACTTATTTTCAGAGCATATGTTACGCTGACAACGATTTAAATCTGTGTAACTGAGACGTAATTGAAGAATGAAAGTAAATAGAGCCCAGCTTAAGAAGTTATTGAGTAATTATTTGCCTTCAGCTTCTCCTCCCTTTAGAGAAGGGAGGTTACCGCAGGTTTGCGCTGTGTCACCGGGTGCCTCCACTCCAGCACTGTCAGCGCAGACACTGTTTCAGCAGCAATTGCACAGGTCCTACTGACCTGGTACATGGTTCTCCTTTTATCTTCTTCCACTGTCTGGAAGCAGTCACCAAAGATGGTACAAAGACTTTTGGATTTGACAGTGCTGGTTGATATACGCAGCAAGATACAGCCGTGCTTAGACCAAACTGTTGACTTGTTCTGGCAGGTGGTCTTGAATTTTTCAACAGGGAGCAGAGAAGGGCGGGTGGCAAAGTTGCCCTGGAGGTCGCAGGTTGCCAAGGCCAGGAGATATAGGGTGGGAGGTGGCTGCACCAAAGCACACAGATCTGGGGTCACCTGTCTAAGAACGTGCTGGAGGATACAAGATGTTCATACAACGGTCTGGTCAGGTGTATTCTGGGCTAATTTGAAGAAAAGAATTGGAGAGCTGCTTGTTGGGCTCAATCATTCACACTTTTCAGTGGCAAATGTGCAGATGTTGTTCCAGAAAGGTCTAGTCTCTCAGAAATCACAGATTTATAGGAAAGCTTTGAGAAAGCTGGAAAAATGTGACTTGCAGAAGAGATGAGTTCTTCCATTATCCTTTATTGGGAAAGGTGCTCATCTATCAGCACCAGATGAGAGAAAGCTGGTGGAAAATCTCTGCCACTTTGTTAGTACCAAACTGGATAGGGTATGGGGGGCTGGGTTTAGTCCTCTCTGTTAGCCAAGAACAGCAACAGAAAGAATTATTAGGTGCTTTGAGTGATTTATCACCCACTAGTGCTCCCAGATAAGCTAACCTGTTCGCAGTCCAACAGAGTCTGATGCTTTGCATCAACTTGTTCCTCCTTGCATGGCCAAGATAATGAGATCTTGGACCTTCTAAGTGAACTGAGATTTCGATGAAAGTTTAGAGGGCAGCAAAATGCTTTCATAGGTAAATGCCTAATCTGCATTTTCTAAATTCACCTTTTAACCTTGGGATATCTGCTCTCTACAGGCTTAAGCCACAAAGAAAAACAGGAGGTCACTGAATGCCAAAAAGTACAGAATGGTCAATTACCCAACCGTGAATCACGGTTCTGGTGTATGTACAAGCACCTGAATCATACTTCCCTGGACTTACTTTAAGTATAATTCTCCACAAAGCGGGTAGTTATGTTTGTAAGCCCCATTCCCATTGTAACTCAGGATTTAATACTTACCCGATCTATTTTAAATGGCACAACCTTCAAGTGACAATATTATGAAAACTGACTTAAATGTCTATTAGATTAAACTTCCTTAAATATAGAGCTGTTTGCTTTTAATTAGCTATCTCTGTATGCTTACCCATATTTGCAAAGGCACAGAGTACAGTGTCTGCTACGGTTTTGAACAACGGCATGAAAACAAAGGCTAAAAGACACAATTACTCGCACTAAAGATGGCTTTCCAGGGCACAGCCCCAGCTCCTGCACGTGAGCTCCCCACGCGCACCCAGGATCTCTGCCTGCCCTCCCCGTGGCGTGGGGCAGGGCTCTGCTCAGTGTGCTTTCTCAATATGCGGCTTTCAAGGGAATATATATGCTTATTAGCAGAAGTAATAAGAACACCTTGTGTTCATCCTTCCCGGAGATAGAAAAATTACTTCAAAGTGGATGGTGGAGAATAATAAAGAACACTAAAGGAACCAGAATATTGAGTGTGCAGCACTCTTCCTTGAAAAACAACTGGGGACTACAGGGGTTGGTGAGCATAAAGCTAGTCTGTAGCTTATCCTACAAACCTTTCCTCCAGAGGGAAAAAGCCTGTTATAGCATTATCTGGGTGATCTTCTTGATATTTCTTGGCTTCCTACAGCACAGCATGGTAAAGCCTTGCAAAACTTGACTGAGATTGCTAAGAGACCAGCAGGAAGAGAGGTCTTAACTTCTTGATGAGGTAGATATCTGCATTTCCCCCACTTCTAAATAACTCAGGCAAACCAAATTATCTGCTCTGTCATATATAGTCTCTCCCAATCTCCATGGGGAGATATTCACACAGACTGCGCACAAAAACATTTTAAAATACATTTTTCTAGTCATTTGCTTTAATACAACT
Source organism: Calonectris borealis (assembly GCF_964195595.1). Taxonomy (NCBI): domain Eukaryota; kingdom Metazoa; phylum Chordata; class Aves; order Procellariiformes; family Procellariidae; genus Calonectris; species Calonectris borealis. The sequence continues at coordinate 3,260,285 of NC_134321.1, read as the reverse complement.
TATAACCAAAAGTATTTATTACTTCACTCACTCCACTGGGTCACTGAAACTTCTCATGCAGTTTTGTTCTTCTGACTTTCCTACTTCTCCTCCCAAACCAGCCTGCCACTGGGCAGCAACTGGAACACAAAATAAAGTGAAATAAAGTGAAATGCGGTGCTGCTCTTTGGGGAAGCAAGCATAAAAGCTTTACAAAAACGGCAGCCTGGTGCCTCAATGGATGAACACTGGCATTTGGCACTTTGTAATAGGTTAGGAGCCTCGAAATTTATTGTAAACTTAATGCAGTTTTACAGCCTATCTTCAAAACATTTACACAGACAGTAAAAGATGATGGATATTTTCAGAGCATTCCTCTTCCCCAGCAGTCTCCCTTGCAGTAACATCACTGATGCACAAGCATCAGTGATTTGAAATATATTATTGATGTATCTTTGAAAATCTATTATATGATACCTCATGTTTATTGCTATTATGCAACTGGCTTCTAAGTGTCCTCTTCTATACGAGGCAGAGCTGAGAAGATATGATCAGTATTATTATTACTTGTATTGCAGTGATGGAGGCAGTAACCCAGCAGGGCACCATTGATTTAGATACCATAAGACACAGGATGACAGAGTAGCTGCTCTTTCCATTTTACATTTTAAATAAACCAGGAAAACAAGACCAGAAAGAAAGAGATACAGTATATAAACAATCAACAGAGAATGAAGTGCACAGGAGATAGATGTGTGCCGGCACCAGGAAAGTTAATGAGATCCATACTTTGCATTTAATGGTAGTCTCTCAATTGACTACTTCATGATGGAAAGTTGGAGAGGTGAATGAAGACCTAGATAATTAGATGCCAATACAGATACCCTGATTGGGAAGGTGGGCAGAGTTATGGGAAGGTCAACTCTTTTATTACTATTGGATCTTGAATGTTTTGCTGTACCATGTCTTTAATCTCTTTTCATACACAAAGTGTTTTATGGATTATGTGGCTTAGACATCGTTTTCTTTGCATGCACATTCTGGTCTTATTTATTCTCACTAACATTGCTAACATCTCTAAAGCTAAGAACTGGATCAAACTTACAGTGAAAAGCACAATAGATTTTCTGTTAGTGTTGATTTAAACAGAGGTCTGGGATGTTTCTCTAGCCAAGATGAATCGTGAGCACAGCATTACCTTAGCAGGGAATGTCCCGTTGGACAACGTTTGCTAGTAAAAGATAACGACAGAGTGTAAATGTAACAGTATCTTCTAATCAGAAAACGATGGCAAGAGCAGTAAGCAGGAGAACGACCTGAAATGTTTAAAGAGAGCAGCCAGAGCAGAGGCCATTGGCTTTGGATCGGATAAACACTAAATTCTTTTTTAGCAAGGAAACTCCACAGGAGAGTATCAAGGGTTTTGTAAAGCCAACAGATACCACAATGTCTTATATGAACTGTCCTGATTTTCTTAATCATTCAGAAGAGTTCTGCATGCCCCCAAACCCTAACTATGCTTTTCAGCTCTTGATAATTTGTTCAGTAGTTCTCAATTCACGTTATTTTATTTTCAACTCTTACTGCAGGTCCAATAGTAGCTTTCAGTACCCTGAAGTGTTAGAGAAAGAAATGGTCACTCTAGCAATTAAGCAATAGCCCAACCTATAAGAAGCTGAGTGCTGTAAATCAGGCAAATTCCCAAAATAATAAAAGCAGTTCTGTGTCTTGTCTACACCTGCAGCACTACAAATATGTTTTTAGCATAGGACATACTCAGCTCTCACGGGGACCTATGTTCAGCATGGAAATATATGTATTATCCTATTATATTGGGAATATATGTTATGTTTATGTGTAGAAATAAAATTTCTGGCTTTCCAATACTTTGTGCAGTGTAGTCCACATGAAGACTTCTTGGAGCTCTTTCTCAGGCTTTCTACATAATGTACCCATCCTACTTGCTTTATGTTTCTGATTTTTTTAGCATTTCAAAGCATGGCCTTTAAAAATCATAGAAATCCCAAAAGGCAGCTGCAGCCATTAGGTACCCAGGCATAGATTAATCATACCTATATATAACCCGGGTGTGAGGCAGGAAAGTACAAATCTTATGATGCTCTGTGTTACAATTAAGAAGCCCTTCATTTTGTGATTCCTTCTTTTCTTACATTCCGTACATTTCTTCATGTCTTTAGGACCAATACCAAACATCCGCAATCTCTGAGTATTTTTACTCTATTTACTTCTAATAGGTGACATTTTAAATTTTGTTTTACGTGTGGCTAATTCTCTTTTCAGAACTGTCAAGTTGCATGGCTGAATGCCTCTAGGACTGATAGCTGCACAATACACGATGCTACACCAATACACATAGCTGCACATCTACACAATATTATTATAACAGTGGCTGTTGATAATAATGTGTTTGTGTCGCAGTTGTGGCTAGCAGTTGTCAGAACACTGGTGAATTTCTAGTTATTACACAAAATTAGTTTTCAGATGGAGCAATCATGTCCCGGAGCTTTGGGGTACAGGTAATCACTTGGAATCTAATTCAGGAAGGGCCTCAGCCATGTGCCTAGTAAATATATGTATGCTGGAGATTATTACTGCAAGGTGATACATTAAAATTGTCACCATCCAAGAAGTTAAAATTCAATATGGTTAGATGCATTTTCAGGGTGGAATCTATCAGCTTGCAACTGCTTGTGTGCAAATATGTTTGTGCGTATGTAATTCTTTCCTGGATCAGATCTGATTTTCAGCGTCTCTTTACTATTCATGTACTATTTTTAGCTTTCTGGGTGTTATAGTAATAGGAATCCATTTAAAGTATGATGTTAAAACTGAAATGATGCCTTAGCCACCATCTAAGTTCATAATTTTTTTCTAATTGCTTAAAATTTTAAAAAAATATTTAATGTTCACTGCTAGAGCAGATGGAGCTGTGAGCTGTGAACGCTTTTCTCTGTGATAATATACTTTGGTTCTGGCTGATGGTGTTGCTTTGTTTCTTTATTTTCTCATTAAACAATACTCAGTCTGGAAAAATAAGAACTTTGGTATTTTTCAAGAATTTCAAGCTTGGAGGCAGGCTAAGCATTATTCAGGGACAAGTAAAGAGAAATACTGGATTTTCAGATGCCAGGGTATTTCAGAGAATATCTTTGCCTGCTCAGTAGTCAGCAAAATCGTTTTGAATTAGTATGAAGGTGTGTAAAATATATTATCACTTTAACCATGGGGAGGAATCAAGGCAGGGGACCCCAGCTTAAGGGATGTCCCATTTCTTTTCTTGCTAATGAGAAATATCATGCACTCTTGTTTGAACTTTCATAACTGCATGTATTTACATAAAGACTCACGTTCGTGGATAAGACGATACAGCACAGGGAAATTCATCTAACAAACATGCTGGCTGCCACTCAAAACTTGGCATTATTCTGCTAATCAATAAAGAAATTAATAAAGGGATTAGTATTGCAACTGACTCCATACTGCAAAAGGGAGCCATGATAGAAAATTAAGTAACGTCTGCTGCATTTTCATCAAGTAAATTTTAATGTGATAAAAATAAGCAAACATTAGGATCCCATTTTGGTTAACAGAAAAATACAGTAGAATGAAGGAATGGGATGATTCAGACCACTATTTGTGTCCAGGAGACAAACTTTCTCTGCAGACTTCATTAACTGTCACTGGTTGACAGTTCTGGGAAGCTCCTGGATTACTCTTCAACACAATTTCTTGAAATGCTATTTCTAAGGAATAACAGCTTACATGAGCAATGGTTTTGAAACCTACATTTGCTTAACAAGTGGATTTTCTATTTGGTAGTACTTTTTCTTTTCTTGTTCATGCTCAAGAGTATAGAAAGTTTTGCTAATTTTATTTTAAACCTGAAAATTTTACCAAGAAAAATTAATGAAACTCATCTAATTTGATTTTTATTTCTAATAACAAGTCCACCACAGATGACTGTGGTAACTTGGCCAATTTTTAGCCTCTTTTGCAAGTCTGATAATACCTATAGTCTATAGTATCTACTGGGGCTCTAAATGATTGGATAAATGAAATCCAAATGAAAAATATTTCTAGAATGACAGAAAATACAGAATACTGTTTATTATAAGTCACTGATCTATGGTAGGTGTGTGTATAAAAAATACCTAAATAGATATGTACTTCTGCCACCTCTTCCCCCAAGAACCTTCTGCAGAGACACGGAACAGGCATTAATTTATATAGCTCTACATCTACCAGTGAGATGAGTTTCTTCATCCCATTATATGGATTTCAGAAACTAGAAACAAATTTTTAAAGACAAAATTGCATGAGGCTTAGTTTTAGGGATAAAAGCATTGATTATCTACCAGATGGGTTCTGTTTTACTTCTATATTGAGAAGAAAACCTGTAGATAAATTTGTTTTTGTTTCTCCCAGTAGAAATTTTTTACTATTTAATTAAAGGCCTCATTGCCCCATCATTAAATTCAAAGAAGCATATCTAATGCAAGCATTTAAATGTAATGTCACTTATTAGTCTTTAATGAAGAGAAACTTATTCTTTCTCTAAAGAACAGCTGTAGAAATAGTTCCCATGTCATCCACAAAATTATATATTATGAAGAGTATTAATGTGTATTTAATGACTGTAAAAATATTCCTTTATAAAAAAGGACTGTATTCTTTCTTGTTCAGCTTCACTCGTAAAGGAGGTTAATTAAAGCCAGAGCATCACAAATTCTGCAACACTGCAGGTCATTCATCTGTACCAAAGTGTAACACAATTCTGCAAAATCTCATTGACAGTGATAACATAAAACTAACTGCTCTGCTACTGATCTGTCTTGTAACTTGGTTCTAGCTTTCATGATCCAACAGCCATGAAATCTGCCATTAAACATAAGATTTATCTAACCCTTTTCATATTATGCTTTATAAATATATATATATATAAAAAAAGTGTTCCTGATATTTTGGGGGGAAAAAAAAAAGGGAACTGTAAGAAGTCCAAGTAACCGCAGTTTTGAGATTTTTCCATGGAAATGTCACCAATGTTGTATGTCGTCATCAGGTCAAAAAGTGAAAGTCCACAACTCTACTCTCTACATCCATACTTCAAGGTTATGTATTTGATGTTTAGTTAGTTTAGCACCTTTTTTTTTTTTGAATTGATAAATGATTCAAAATAAAAGGCCAGAGCAGTATCGTAGTAAATCTCCCAGGGTGGAGAAATTATCAACAGTGGGAGATTATCAGCATCTCTCAGGTACTATCTGGATATCAGAATAGGATGGCCAGAAGTGAAACAAAATGTTTTGGTGCCCCCCAATAACAAACCCAAATGCACTGAGATGCTAATTTGTCAGTCTTTCCTGTAAGCAAGGGTGACGCTGTTATTTTGGTTATGAAAACTACACAAATAGGCGGGTGTAAGGTGGAGTGATAGAATTTCATTCCAAGTATACATCATTTCTATCATATGCAGTTTTTATTAATCTGATTTACCTGGTGTAATCCTGTATATCCTTTTATAAACTATGTGTATTTGGTACCCATAGTACCAATATTACCTGTGCATTCATTTTAGCTCTTTTTCTTGTTTTCCAGTTTAGAACTACTGAAAACTTTAACATATAGCAGATAGTTCCTTGCAATTTCTCCACTTCTTATTAAGCCCTGATCTTGCTCACAACCATAAGTTGCCTGGAAATTGAGAACAGCCAAAACAAATTCATTTTGTTGCCTTGTGTCATTCAAGCAGCTTCCAAAAGCACTTCTGTGTACTGAGTGTTCGAGTTCGATTTCAATCTCATGAAAATAAGGAGTTACTCCACTGAAATGTGTGGATTGTCATCGGTGAGAAGGGAATGTAGATGAGCATCAAACCCTCGTAGTAAAAATCTGCCCACTTATGGCTCGTTTGAGAACTGCACTCTGCAGTTTCATTGTGAGACCTTCTAATACTCATCTGGTACTTCTCTATATTTGAATTTTTTCCATTCCAGATAACAATTTCTCTTGGGGAGTGTAAATGGAGACGTGTAAATTGTATAAAGGGGTGAATGAAAACCCCAGAAGATTTCTTCCTTGTAGCTGATAAAATTCTCCGTGCCTATCTCTCTCTCACTTTTCTGTATGCAAAGGGGAGAAGACAGTACCATGTAGGCTCAGGTATAAGATAAAAGGATTTTTTTTCCCCCCGAAAATGAAATATGAAAAAACAAGGACTTACTTTTTATTTGCCATCTGCAATTCACTGCGCTGGCTCATTTTCTCCCTAAGAGCTCCCGTATCACCTCCCAGCCGCCAAAGCTGTGCGACTGTTGGTCACCACAGAGCGGCAACAGCTGGGGGGGAACCTCCAGGCCTGTGCCACAACACCCCAAATTGCTGGCAAAGGTCAGGGCCCCGCGAGGGCAGACTGCCGAGGAAGCCCTGGGCTAGCCGATGGGTGGGCTGCTGAGCCCGGGGCAAGTCAGGGGGAAACACCGGGGAAATGCAGCCACTCTGCTTTCTGGGGTTATTTTTTAAATAAAGTATGGCCACACATTCAAAGCAATTTGGTGCTCACCGTGCCTTGTGAAGAGCTTTGAGATTTATGAATGGAAAGTTTTAAATAAAGCTAAGTAATGCATCTCTTAATAAAGAGATGTACTCAGACAATATGGAAATGAGATGGGAGAGTAGGAAACGTTACAGCTGAGTAGATAAACATGGACTCGTGTTTTCATTTACAAAGACCTCCAGTACATAAATGCTAATTATTTACCACATTATAAGATTCTGAATTCCAGGGAGAGATTTCATCAATTTGATGTATTAAACAAGCGTCTGTTGATAGACCACTTCTTAATGTACTGTCTCAAACATTTTTAAAGACGGCTACGCATCCCATAGCTATCCGTTTCACTTGAGATGCCAGATCGCATCAGTCAGCTTATTCCCATTAAGTACTGGGTGCAAGCACACTCACTAGCACACCTGACTTGACAAGCCATATTTTTTTATTACAGGGAAGCAAATCTGTTTCCTTTTCCGACATCACCAGGAAAAATCAGGACTTGAAACAATTCTTATTTTACTTGCCTCCATAAAAGCTCATCTGAAGTAGAATTGCAGACAACCAGTAAAGCCTGAAGTATTTACTAAATCTGCTGTACCCTACTAAAGAAGAACATCAAGGTGTTTCCAGCTTTTTGTATTTCATTCCTATTTGCTCCTTCTTTACCTGCAGATTTTCTTAAATCAGTCACTGCCGGGCAAGAAAGACCCCGAGGCAATAGCTTTAGGGACTGGATAGAGCGGAGATGTACATGATTTCCTCCTTTTCCCCTGGATCAAGCTGTGATCCTGCCCTCCTCATCCTCACCCTGCTAAGGCACACCCTGCTTACAGACAAGTACGGTGTGCAGGACACTTAGAGGTTACATTTATGCTTTACAGAAAGAGGAGAAGTCTTCCCTCCCTGTGACAGGAGCATTGCAGCTATTTGTCAATGGAAGATCCTCTGTTCCCTTTTTTCCCTGTGCTGGGAGGGCCGGCAGCTCAGCTCCAGCTCCCGAGTGAGTGTATTACACACCGTGCCTCAGCTCCCTGCTCTTTTCAGGTTTTCTCCCCCTCTTGTGTTAAGGGACCGGGGGAGAAAATAGGAAAAAAATTCTGTCACTTAAAGAATAGCTATCGAAATAATATCTTTGGCTGTCCATACATAGAATCATAGAATCATTAAGGTTGGAAAGGACCTCTAAGATCATCGAGTCCAACTATCAACCCAACACTACCATGCCCACTACACCATGTCCCTAAGCACCTCATCTCACGTCTTTTAAATACCCCCAGGGATGGTGACTCCACCACTTCCCTGGGCATGAACCACTTCCCTTCCATGTGAAGGAAAGAGCGACCGAACCTAGAAAGGAGTTATAATAAAGGGAACCGTTCCCTTGGAGGAAGAGTATGGGAAGGATGGGGGAGAAACCTGCGACTGGGCCGGCTGGAAAGGGGATCTCAGCAAAGAGCTGTGTCTGGCAGTTGCAGAGGCACCTGCCAAGGTCTCTGACGGTGGTTTTCTGCAAGACAGAGGTAAGGACGAGCATGGAGTAATCATCTGTATCAAGCTTTGTTGTTTTAAGTAAGTTTTGCTCTGTGGAAGGCAGTTGTTACTAATACACTTGTTATCCCAGTCCCTGACTGCCACCATTCACTAAATTTTCCCTATCTTTGTTAGTTAAATTCAATACTATTTATGTTTTTGTGCATCTCTTGTATCTCAAGTGAACAATGAAAACAGAAAGTTGCCAGACAGAATAAGAGATATTGCAATAAACGTTTTTCTTTTCAAAAAAATATTGTGCGAAGCCAGTCTCCTAGGATTTCCTTCTTGGTTAGGCAGCTGTGAAGGATAAAGAGGAAGGATGTAGATCATTATTAGACTGTTGAATGCTTAACTAAAATTAAGTTGTAATAGAGCTGGTGCAAGAGCAACTGTTTACAGTTGTGTGTGAATGAAGGAAATTCACACTTTTCTGTATATTATAATACAATTTGTGCAGCTGCCTCAGTCCTGCTTATCTTGTGCTTGGCTCTTACTCATCAGTGATCTCTATGCCTCTCTGCCCAGAAATGCCCCTATGAAGTGATGATATAATTGATTATTATGAATCCAGTTGTTCACAACTAATTTGACTACAGTTCCAAAAATACTCGCAATGACTTGTTCGGCTCAGATCCGAAACACCTAGTTTGGGATCGGTGAGCGCGCGGAGGTGTTGGGGGGCTGTCGGAATTCAGCCTCCGTGGCCAGCCGTGCTGCTGGCTCCAACCCGGAGGGCAGTGTACCCTGCAGACTAAGCCCAAAGATGCTGTAGGAATATCCTCAGCCGTTGAAATAACTCCATTGATCAGCTTTTTCTTGTGGTTTTCAGATTCGTGGGTTTCTCGTTCTGTAAAATTATAAGGAGCTTTTCAAGATCTGGATATAAAAAGCCCACTGGGTCCATCTTCCTGAAGGAGTGTGACTGGGGCTTATTTTTTCTATTCTGTTATACATCTCTTGCTCTAAAAACTTTTCCCCCCAATTTCTCACTTTTATCTCATCCTTACTCTTCTTTACTTTACTCATCTTTAAAATTAATTTTGAATAAAACCTTTCTGCCAGTCCCCGCTCAGGCATTCTTTGGCTTGTGCTTGATCCCTCAATAACTTTTTGGGTTATGAGAGTTTACTTTGCTTGTCTGTTGGCTTTTAACTGTGGGTTCAAAAAGAGTAATAATTAGGTACTGCCTCTAACTACCCATTGGTACTTTCATAAGTATGGCTGCTTTACTGATGTCCTGGAGGGTATTTGCATTTGGCATTCTCAACATGGTAAAATGCAAACCTGGTTAATATGGAAATTGTGTCTTGCATTGTAGAGATGCTAATAGAAGTGGCATCACTTGCCATGAGATATCCTAATTTATGACTATCTTTAAAGAACATACTTGCCAATTAGTGTCTTTATTAGAATACTTTTATCATTTGAAAATATGGCTCTTAATTGGGACCAGCTTTGCCTAAGGGAGAAATATTTGTTAATAAATAAATGAATAAACTAAACCCCTCTATCAGTATCCATGGAGGGAACCAGCTTATATCACATAGGCACCCTTATAGATCATATTACTTATTATTCTTGTACTCGTTCAATTATTGAGAAAGACAATTTCATCTAACATTATATTGTCTTGCTGGGAAAAATATAGACAGGATATTGGAATTTGCTTGTTTATTAAAGCAAGTAGCTCATTAGGCATAATTAAGATAGAAGAAACAGGAGCATTAAATTTTCATACCACACCATCAGCCCGATAGCTCTAGTAAAGTCAAAAGCACCATAGCTGCTCTATTAGTACATTGATCAGGTTAATGTAATTAAGGTGCCAATTTTATTAGAATCCGACGATAAGATGAGGTGTGCTTAGTGGTTTTCACTTTAAAAATGTAGTAAAGAAACTCTTCAAAAAAATAGAACTTAATAGGACTGAAAACTTCACTATTCAGCAAAGGGACAGATTCGAACCAGAATCTGGCTGAGGTAGGTACCATGGGGACATCACAGTGTCCTGCGCTTGTCATGACTCTGTCATTGCGTTTCCTTCCCCAACGCCTGGTGAGAAGTTAGAGCAAAGCTCTAACAGCAAGGGGACGTCCTCCCCCAAACGGGGCGTGCGTTCCCTACAGCCACTCCACACTCACCCTTGCACCATGGAGGACTTGATCCCTCTGGGTCGGTGGCATTGCACCCTACAGATCATGACTTCCCAAACAAGAGCGTGCCTTGCAGAAACGCGCTGTTGTCCACACCAGGGGTCAAGCAGCAGAGAAGAAACCAAAGCACATCTGACCGAGCCTCATAGGATCCATGTATGTGTAAGGTGTCAGGTGCAGTAAATAACCAACCACAGGGACACTGATGAGTCAGCAGGATATTCTGTTGATTTGTCTGAGCTCAAAAAGAAATATCAATGCTGCACTGCTGCTTTATACATACAGTCTGTTGGCCCTGGTAGAAGCAACAATGCAGTTGTGATGTAAAGCCTGGAAACACCTAACACCCAGGCTGGTTTGTACTGGCCACACTGGCCGTACTGCGTGTGCTTTCTAATTCTCCGTTAGTCCGGAGGACATGTCCACAGCTTGCTGTGGTCATACCCGCAGGCGTGGAGGGGAGAGACTTTGGCTCCAGGTCAGGGAAGCAAGGAAACCTGCTCAGCCTTCAGAGCAGAAGTCCTTCACTTCAGATATTGTGCCACTGAAAAACTCTTAAGCAGCAAATTATTTTGCCTAAACCCGTTTTAAATACATGTATATATACGTGTGTGTATTTATATGCAGACCTATATAGCTGCACATGCGTACCTACTTCTGTCCTTAGAGCTGTGTTCTGAGCTGCCTCTGACAGGTCCCACGAGGTGGGCAAGTGACTTCTCTCCCATGCCCTGCCATCTGATTGAATAACATGCCGTGCACAAATGACACTTAATACACGATTGCAGCAGGGGAGAAGGGTCTTAAGGCTGCTTTTGGCTTCTCTGCAGAAGTATGAGGTATGGTCCTTTGAAAAATAGGTAAGTTGGCAGAAAACTATTTTCCTCAGCATAGTATCTGTGTGATCTCCCTTCAGTATTTAACCACAAATACATGTTTTCCTGACACACAAAGTATATCTATTTTTAAATAAATAAATAAATAAGAGCAGACAAATTAGGTTACCAGTCAAGTCATCAAATCAGCCGTGCTATATTCAGAGAACACAGCACTGTGCCTCACAAATTATCTCCCAATCCCACCTGCTCTCAGATCTTTATAGCCTGGCTATCTGCTCTACTATGATTGCTCGATAGAAAATAAACAGATGGGGCTGAGAAAAATCCAAATGAATAAATGGGGTAGAAACTGCCTCAAGCCTTTTGTACAGCGTCAGGGCAGCTTTTCTCTTTTCAAGGATTTTTCTTCCCCCATTTGAAAAATAAACCTGCTGGAACACAAGATGTGATTTGGTTTAATTTTCAACTACATGAAAACACACACATGAACACAAATGTGGTTTAGATGCTTTTGGGCAGAGAGAAACTCTACTTTCTTTCATGGGCTTTGCTGCTGTTTTTAATCTGGTGATTGCCTGATCAATATTGCTATTTGAAACTTATATGAAAATGTGTGAAACTTTCTAACGGCAGAGAATATATAGATTCCTTTGCTGTGCTGCGGGGCTTCAGCAGCAGTAATTTCAGTAATTAGGCTGCTTTTCAAATAAAGGCCAGTTCCATGGATACATGAGTAAGATAAATTATGCCCTGGATATATATTTTCCTGCATGTGCTTGCCCTTTCTGTGTTCACGTCCGCGTAAGTAAAGCCTGAGTAAACATCTTTTCTTTTCCTCCTCACACCCCATGACACATCTGCGTACCGTCTTAGGCAGGAGTTCTCTTCACCTGTCCTTAGCACTGGATGTCCTACATCAGAGGTGACCTTACATTTGTCCTTTAGAAAATATTCTTTTCTTGTTCGTCTTTGTTCACTTGTAGATTAGTTTACAGAATGAAATAAGGAAAAATCATGATTTTCCAGTGAATATAATCCAGATTTTAGACCAAAAAGCAGGATGTAAAAAAAGCAAGCAAGATCAAGAAAAGAATGTTCTGGATTTTTTTTTTAGCCTTTTCAGTTATTTTAGACCATCTTATTTAAAGCTTATTCTAATAATTCTTGCCAATGTCAAGAAAGAGAATACAGAAAAATGAAGCAATTCTTTATGATATCATTATGTGGATATTTCAAAACAGCACCATCATTGCTAGAGATGTGCAGCTCATCAGCAGGAATCTGAGCAGAGAAATTGAATATTTTTATTTTTGCGGGCTCAGGTGTCAGCAGAGCCCATGCCATTGAATTAAGGCTTGTCAATGCCACGCCTGAACTTGGGCAACAAGACATGGTTCCCACCACATTAAGCGTGGAAGTTGCCCCAGGATCAGCTCTGCTCTCCACGAGAGCCCCGAGGAGAGGCAGGGAGGGAGCTGGGCAATGAACTGAGGTTTTACCCACTGGAGTCTGACTTGTCTGGCTGCTCATGAGTCAACAGCCATAACATCAAGAAAACCACAGAGATCTTGACTGTTGTGGGGGTGAGTCAGAGAGAAAGTCCTTGTGCTGGTACTGGGGTAGTCACTGTGCTTGTCTTGTGTACAAAGGGCACGTTCCATCCTACGGACATAAAACTCTGCTGAAATCGTTACTGAAAGGAGTTTTGCCAGTGGGGAAAAAATTGGGTTGTCTGAGATAGGTGTTTCCACGGAGGTCTGGTGCCATCGTAGCAACAGATGGAGAGACCTGAAGGTCAGACTGGAAATTCAGTGCCTCAGTCCTCCATGTGGGAGGACATCCCTGGACTCTGGTGGGTAAAAGTGAGGAGCGGTTGGTTTGCTAGCCAAAATGCGCCCAGAAGAAAATCCATTTTAATATTGAATACCTTCCTCAAGGTTTGCCTGATGAGAAGTTAAAGAAAAGAAACAGCAGGAAGACATCAGGAGAGAGGTTGAGCTTCAGTCAGCGACACTGGCATCTCAGGAGGCATAATGAAGATGTCTGCCGGCACCAGCTGGCCCCACGTTTAGGAGGATGTTTTTGCATCATCAAGTCCTGATTTGTCAAACTTTTGTGTAGAGACACACCAGGACCTAGCTCAGCTGCTGGGAAAGGCCTCGCTGGGGCCACCGTGGAAGCTGAAACCGAAGCTGGCACACACAAAGCGTGCCGTTTTTTCTGTGTGAGACAGAAGAGGAGCTGTAATACAGTCCTGGGGCTGCGTGGAAGTTCTGCTCACGCAGAGACGTTTGGCTACATCTGCTCTGCGATGTTGCTCACAAACTAAGTCTAACGCAACTGAAATACTGGCATGCAGAAAAACCCTCCAAACCTCTAATGTTTGCCACCGAGGAGACAAATTGTCATCATGAACTGTCATCCTTCACTGTGAAAGTTTAAGTCAAAAATCATGGGGATGCTCACCTGGAGATTTAGCTGAATATTCAGCTGCAATCAGAGCTGGTGACAAAATCCAGACCCAGATGTGCCTGGAGAGGCTTTTCCTGGGAATACAGCGAAGCCCAGCCCCACCGGCGAGCTCGCCGACGCTGCAGCAGCTCGCACAGGCTCCGCTCTGTCCTTACTGTGACTTTTCATTTAGTTTCACGCATTTCTATCCCTTCTGCGGAACAAAATAATGGAGCGTAACATTGCATACAGCACGACACTAACTGCCCCTGTAAGAAAGGTCTTACCTTTACATATTCTGTAACTAATTTGTGTCGACAGGACCAAGTCTAACGGCTCCCAGCGACTCACCACGTTGGGAAATGGTCTCCCTCGCCCTTCCACGCTCACGTTCAAAATCAAACTCTCTGCTGTCAGGATGCTTGTTTGCATCTGCTGAATTTAAACTTGATGGTGGACCTAGAGAGGGCAGAGCTGAGGGGCTGAAGGTGAGGAAGGTCACATCTCCCTGCTCTCCCACCAGCGAATTACCAGCTCCTGGCTGGGCAGAGCGAAACACCGTTCCAGTGCTCGGAGAGTCCGTGGTCCCTCCTGTTGTCCCGAAGATTTCAGTAGCTAAGGCAGCTGAATTTTTAAGCTCAATTTGTTTCAATTTTCATGTGCATTTTTTTTTTCATGGTAAATATAATTTAGCACAAACCAGAACAAGCCTTGACATAATGACTCATGGACTTTGTTTTTCAAAACCCGTTTCCTGCATATGTTGGTGGTCCTTGTTGCTTTATATTTTCCATGAAATATCAAATCTCAGTGAAAGAAAACACTGTTTCACAAGGGTGTCTGACCGCTGTGTATGACAAGAGATACAGTACAGGTGAATACAGCACCTGTACTGTGCTGCATAAGGGTCTCAATCCAATGAGCCACAGTTCCCAAAGCCCCATTAATTTCAAAATATGCCAAATATTTTCTGTTATTATCTGAAATGCTTTTTTTTTTCTTTTTTAAGCCCATGACTTTATGGAATGAGTTTGTTCAAAAGAGACCCCAAGAAAATGAGTAAAAGCTAAAAGTGACAAATGATGTTGATCCCTTTCAACTTTAAAGTGTTTGAATCAGACGCTGCCACACAGCTCTGTTCAAGGTCTATATGTTTTTTTGGTAAGAAACGTGTTTTGATTCAGGAATTATTTCTAGGGTTCATTAACATGTAAATTGCTCCACGAGGAAATCTAAAGGAGATTGAGTCCAAAGATATGTAAATATTCACATGTAATTGGGGTTCAAGCCCTACATCTCTATTTCTGCCTGAACAGTTCACACAGAGGGGAAGGGTTTTCCATCCTTCTCCCTGAAATCCAGCAAAATTTCTCGTCACATGATTTGCCTCCAAAAGCAGTCCTGAGGCATGAAGTTCAATAAATAATTATAAGTCAGCAGAGTTAGAGGATTCAGAGAGCAGGGAAAGCGTGGGCACCTGGAGTTGGTGTGCACGCTCGGGCGCGGAACCTTCCTCATCACCTGAGCAATTCTTTGTGCTCTGCTGAGTACAGCCGCGTGTACGGCAGCGCTTTGCGCTAACCTGTTAAAGATCCATTCCCTGGTGCAAATAGAAAACGTTATCTTCTTAGAAAATATTATGTCTGCTATCACTTTTGATAGATCTCCCGTGGAATTCTTTTACAGTTAAATATAAATCACATATGGAAGAATGAAATCTGTTCTTGTAAACACAGCATATGCACACGGAGTAAATCACGCAGATGCAATCGCTGCTATTGTCATAACGTCTCTCCTACGTGAAGCAGAGTGAAGAGGGATAAATAATCCTCTGGCTACGACTGCACCTGTGTGATGTCATGCTGCATGTCACTGGCAACTGACAGCTCAGGGAAAAGCAGCTACTGGGGAATATTTAATGAAAAGTAAGGTGGTTGTCTGGGGAACTCCTACCGCTCCGTGTTACACACACAGACGTGCCGGGCCAAGGCAGCTGGAGGAATATCCCTGAAGACCAGGCTCAGTGTGTGAAAATCAAGATGTACTTTGGATGTACTCATCCCCAAGTGTCTACTGCAGTTGAGGGAACAATTTATGACATTCATTCTCTTACTCTCTGCCCACCTCCATAGAGCAGGCCAGCGTGCTGCCCGGGCCGGGCCCCCAAGCCGCCCCCCCCCAAGCAACTCCATCGGTGCTCATGGAGCCCCTTGCCCCAGAGCTGGGGCGGAGGGAGCCTCGGGGCCCCCTTACATAGCAGCAGCAGCAGCAGCAGAGAGCGGAGGCTTCGGGAACCGGGGATCGGTTCTTGCCTCCCCCACCATCTGCCAGCCTAATCTTTGCAAATTATTTAAGCTACTTGTGTTCAATTCCCCATCTGTAAACTGGACACAATTACTCCTTGCCTGTACATATAGGAAAAAAATAGTCTATTCATGATTGAGGTGTATTTGGACTTTCATTCCAGCGGAGATGACTAGGTTGAAAATGTACCTCCTCCCAAATTGCTTAGCCAACCTCTGGATGTGCAAACTGCGGCAGCGGTACCCGAGAGCTGACCCACAGCAACTCCCCTGCTGCCCGCGGGTGGTCCGCAGGGCCCGCGCCAGCACGGACTGCCGGCTGCAGGCAGCACACGCCGCGCTCGCTTCACGGAAATCTGCTCCGGATTGCTCTAACAAAGGGATACATCCTTCGTTTAGTAGCTTCCGAACTGTTTTCAGCTATTTCCAGTCTTTGTGTTTCCATAATTTACTGTTATTAACATACGATGAATCCAGAGTTGTAAGGCTAAGTCCATGCAAACCAAATATTAGGTGCTTCATTCTGCAGTGTTGGCTTTCAGTGCTGTCACTTTTACAATGTGAAAAGTATTTGAGTAATTATAAAACATACATTAGTATAATGACAGGTCCTGCTTATAGCACAGGTACCTTTGAGGAACAGGCTTTCAATAATCACTTCTCTTTTTATGCAGTGCTTTCCCCAGAAATATTTTATTAGTCTAATTAGGGCAGGCAGTGAAAAGATCACCTTCAATTCATTTTAGAAATATGAAAGATCAATAGAGGAGATGATTGTTGTTTGAACTCCCCCATCACCCGAGCTTTCCAAATGAGCACAACCTTCCCCCCCAAAAGCGCAAAAGGCCAAATCAACACTTCAGTAGGAGGCTGAGAGAAAGCAGAGTTGTGCTGGGAGAATAGCCTGCCCTCTAAAAGCATATATCTAGTGTTAAAATAAAAGACAGTATTGTAACACTTCCTTTACCAGCTCGAGGGTGGGGGAATACGTTGTACAGGTGAAATAGTGACAGGCTGCTGTCAGGCTGTAGCTGGTACTCTGACGAAACTATGGCAGAGTGTCTGTCCAGGTGATGTTACAAACCCTCCTCTTCAGCCAAGGTCACGCAGACCTTTGGTTATTTGCTGAGTAAGTGCTGGTCAAGCAAATTAAAGGACAAATAAATGCACCCCATTTATCTTGAAGTTCTGCACTTTCCCCACCTGAGTTTTGCAGTTCTGGTGACACCTTCAAGAGGGATGAATTCCCACCGAAGCAGGAGCAGAGGAGGGTTGCTTGGGGGATGTGGGCACTGGGTGACGGACCCTGTAAGAGGAAACTAAGCAAGCAAAGTGTGGTTGGATAATGAAACAAAGGTTGGCTACACACAGGTGGGAGGGGGTATGGCTGCTTTCTCTAAACTCCCCAGAGGGTAGGTGTCGTTAAGCCAGAGTATTATACGGGTCATAAAAACACATGTCTGGGCTTGTCAGCAATGAAATCAGGCTGGAAATTAGAAGGCATCTGAGCGTTGTAGGAATAAGGTTCTGGTACAATCTTTCAATCAGAAGAGGAGGCACGACAAGATCCAACTGGTTTCCAGATGAGGTTGGATGCGTTGAGGAAAACCACAGCATGCCGTGGTTACTGCGGCAGTCGGAGCCAACCAAGCTGCAGGATGTGCAGGTTCAAAGGCTTGGCCATGCACCTTTTTTCCCAAGAGCAAGCACAGGAAAGGAGAGCTATGCGGGGATGAACTTTTCTCTCCATTTTTCAGAAAGTTCTCACTAATTTTGTTACTAGTTGTTCATAGGCACATGAAAAAATATATAACTTGATGGGAAGGATATTCTTAAAGTAAGGTCTCTCTCTCGAAAGACCAGCCTAAAGTGTCGTTCTTTATTGAACTACCCGTACTACGAAACAGTGTGCCCATGACAATGCATGCAACATTTTAAGCCCTCAGGGCTACATGAGGAGAACACCCAAATTAAAAAAGGATAATGAAGTCTGAAATAGTAAAAGTGCTAGCACTTACTTTTTAATGGCAGCTAATTTAGTGGCATTGTTTGGACGATAGTCTCCGGCTGTAACTCAACTGACTTCAGCAGAACGATGCCAGTAGCTAACTGTTGTGTCAGCCCTCAAGAGCTACATACTGCCATTATTTTATTAATCACCACCAATAAACCATACTTATGTAGCATTTAATTACTGGAGCCATTTGTTTTCTTTACTTGTGTTTGGGGAGCAAGGCTTCTGAGGATGATGAGAATTATTTGTTACTCGTAGCATATGTTTTTCTGTTAAAATCTGAATCGGGCAAATTTCATTAGAGTATTGTTACAGTATTTATGTCAATCAAGTTTCTACTTAGACTGAATCAAATTGCCATTGTGTGCATCTCCTGGTTTTATAAAGAAACCAGGTAAAATTCACTAATTTGATGGAAATTCTTAAGGAGACTGTGAGGACAGGAACAAAAAATTCAGCATAAAATGTAAGGGAGAATCAAAACAAAAGCTTAGCTATATGTCTTTGATATGTTGACAGTTCCCATAGCTCAAGGTAACCTTTCCCTGTAACACTCCAGGGTTTCTCTTTATTACTGTCTTTTTTAATAGAAGACCAGTATTATGCTTCAAGTGCGTTTTTCTAGCGAGCAAAAACGCAAAGAGCAAAAGAAACAAAGCCATATAATAAGCCGAGGAAAGACAGGCGGTAATAACCAGATCCCCCCCACCAAGATGAAACCCAAGAAAGCGGTGACTGTGGTGCTGAAGTCCTCCCCGCGTGCTGGGGCTGGAAGTGGCGCAGCAGGGTCACGCTCTGCTGGGCACAACGCCCATCTCAGCGCAGGTTTTTTCTGCAGAAGTTTTAAACAGAAAAGGAGAACACCCCAAGCTCGGATATACCGTCAGAAACAATTGCACGGATCCCGTTATCATATACTTATGCTGCATGTTTAGTTCTGGAAGAAATGTGAGCGCTGCATAAGTGTTTAGTATAAATGTAGTTATTCAGTTAGGGTTTCCAAGACGGGTGATGGATAGGAAGAGATCTGTGGATTGCTCTTTCCAAGCAGTTGTATTATCTGATTGTGTAAAGGATTACTACGGAGATACTTAGTCTGCTATTTTGATATTTTAGTCTCTCTATTTCCATCACTTGACCTTAAAATGAAATTAATATTTTATGCTCAAAAATGTACATGTTAATACATTCTTGATACACCAGACAAGTAAGTTGGAAGGCCTACAGGATTTAATTTTATGGTCACCCATATCACAAACTAAATAACAAACAGTACCACCAAGAGAAGGTTCAAGAACTAGTACCTGACTTGGAACAATGCCATGTGTCCTCTGTTGACCAGGTGATTTATATACCAGCTTTCTAGACTCCTTGCACTCTACAGAGTGCCTATGATTGTTCTGATTTTCGGCAGTTTTATTTCTACAGCCAAAACTTTGCACATATTTTTAGGAAACATTTTGAAGATAGATTGAGGAACTCGTAAATGCTATAAGTATAATAAACTGTTCTCAACCCAGACAGGTAGTCTCAACACATTTGACTTTTGACAAAGATATATTGCTTTCTTTGATTTTAGTAGGCAGGGGGATTTTTGTTCCAGTGCAGAGCAGAACCAGGTCTTGAAAGGTTTGCCAAAAGAGAAGCATTGCTAGCTGAACAGTAGAATAGGTCTCGTTTCGCCTACTCTGACTTTGTAAGGCTTGGACGTGCATACACAGCTACAGACTGATGGAGAGTCAGCTTGGAAAGCTATGCTTACTTGATCTTTGAGTTTTGTTTTTGTGGTATCTATTGGTTGTTGTTTTTTAATAAAGTCAAAAAGACCGATAGATGTCAACAAGCAAAACAGCAGCAGCTGAAAGGAAAAATATCCTCTCCTGAGTTTTGAGCTATGACTTTTTTACAACAGGAACCCATATATGCCAATGCCAATCCAGGTAAACTGCATTTTGGAAGTGTTGTTCCTAGAGCGTCTTCGTGTACTGGCACACTGCATCACAGATACAAATAAGCCCAAACTCAATAGTTTCACCTGCAGCAATGGGACAATTTGCTGTGTTCACTGACCCTCAGAATTTCTCGTTTCTTGCTGATGGTGTGACAGTGGAAAGAGGGTTCAATGAGCTGAAGTATAGAAGTTGGAAAGGTATTAGTTCAGGACCCTAAAAGGTGTCTTAGGAAACGTAAAATAAACAGCAAATAATTCCCAAAGGAATACAGCCATCCTGTTTAGATTATATCTTTTTTCCTTACTCCTGTATGCTCTGTTGAAAACATGAAGCAGAGCTAACATATGTTGAGAGATGCTGCCTGTTTATAAAGTAAACACTAACAACAAGCAGAAAACAAAAGATAAATGAAGAACATGTTTTGCACACTAATCAAGTTGTCTTCACTCAGAAAGTAGTGAATATATGATGGCGCTAGGTTTTTAAAAGTACAACCAAGGCTTCAATTTTTCCCACATATTTAAAATATCTCCACACGACCATTCTTCTGGTTACATCTTGGAAGGAGACCTAGTTACAGCTTTTAATGTTGGTATTTAAACTGGAAAACGAGACTCCCATCAATAGAGATAAGAGTTCCTCCATCAGAGAAAGCATTAGCATAGGTTTCCAGAAAATCTAGTTTAAACTTGAAATAAGTCTTTGATTAACAAAATAAAGTGAAAGATGTTCATGCATATTGCTGATGATACTTTAAGCCAGCCTGTAGATTCAGACAAGCTTGTGCAAAACACTCATTCGTGAAGGTCATCCAAGGCTCAGATGATGTGTCAGGAAGGTTAGAGATGAAAAGTTTTCCTCATCTGCTTTCTTCACTCCAATTACAAATATCAGCAATGTTGGAATTCACCTTTGGCTGCATGGGACTTTGCTCGCTTTCCATTACCTAGCCAGTATGTCATGAAGGGTCATATACAGCGTGTGTCATCAAAAATGAAACCCCCCGAAATACAGAAATGGCTAAGGTGCTTATTTCAGCAAGATATCCTTCTTCATATACAGTTTTCAGTAAAAATATTACAGATAGTCGTTTAAATTCCACTGCTATTTAGAGTGTGTGCTGGGCAAAATGACAGAAGAGATCCAAGCTGTTATAATCTGATTGTGAATATCAGACTCTAAAAGTTGGTAGATACGAGAGAGTGACATAGTTTTCCTATTTTATTTTGCTTTAGATGAGATGGCTTCACTTTCCCTTGTGGGAGGTTATTGTTGAGGCACAACAGCAGAGGTTCAAGACTGGGTGAAATAAGACTTCTCAGAGGATTACCCTTCCTTACGTACTCCCAGGGAATACACGGGGGAAGCATGAATGGAGATGACCCAGATCAGCCTCGCTGACCTCCCCTCTATTAGCAGAGAGACAGTGAGCGGCGTTTGGCACACGAGCTCTGCAGACGCATAGATGCGAGGACTCAATCCCAGCCTTGCTGCCGCCACCACTTTCCACTTTTCGTGGTCTTGGCAGGGAGCTGGAGGCAGCAACAGCCGGCAGGGCCCCCTCCTCTCTCACAGCCCCTGTCCTGCTTTGCTGGGAGAAGCTGATTCCTCCAGGGAGTGGGTTCTGTGATTGCCGTCACGTGTGGGCTGCATCTCCCCCTCTGCGGATTTAATTTTGCAATGCAGTACTGTGCCAGCTGAGAAACGCTCCCTCTCTACCCGACTTGCCTGCAGTGCAACGGGTTGTAATCTGCTGCGGGCACCTGGACGTGAAATCCCAGCACGGCACACCAGTTAGCCTGGGACAGCCCTCCTAGCCCCACTTGAGCAGGAGTATCTCCCAGCACGTAAAAGGATGCACTTCCAAGGCTGTAAAATCTCCACAGGCTCAAAATGTGGGGGTGGAAGTGAAAATGCACAATATTTTGTTAGCAAGAGGTGTTACTTTTTTTCCAGCCCCTCCTGCCCCACTCTGTTTTATAAATCCAGGCTGCTTAAAAAGGCTGGGGTGAGTGCATACATCTGCACGCACGCACGGAGCTGCTCTGCCTTAACCAGAGCACAGCTGGTGGTTGGCCAGGACTGTACTAATTGACTTCTCTTCCAGAAGGGAAGTTGCTTCCATTTAAAAAATACCTGTTTTATTTTATTCCTTCTACTCTTTTACCACCCATAAGTGTTCAGCAGTGTACATAGTGTTTCGTAACCAAGTAGGAATAGAACATTTCTTCTCTGAGGAGCTGGTACTGTTTAGTTGCTACATAAAACACATTAGATGAGTAGTGCGCAGTGTGCCTGTCAATGATGGGGTAAGGACCTAATGCTCAAATCAGGTATCTTTGTGTTTTAAAACAAAAATAATTATTCTAATAAACTACCATTCTCAAGTACTGGGCCTAAGTATTGCTGTGTAATGATACATTGCTTTAAGATTTCTGCTGATGAGACAATGTGGTCTTGGGTGTTTAGGGATGTGAAATAGTTTTATAGGGGTCTTAGTGGATGCTGTCTAAAGGGATACTATCACCTATCCTCACAGCCCCTCCTTTCCCAGGGGAAATAACAGTATTTATGATTTGACTAACTCTAAGGCAAACAAAACCAACAAAACCATGAAAAATTTCTCTGCCAAGAGTCAGCTTGGAGACATTTCACTGTATCAACTTCACAGCCTAAAGCACAAAGTAGGGCAAAAATAGTACATGGTCCTTCATTAGCTTTTTGACTGGAAATAAATTATTTCCATAGAATGTAATACGTGTTTTTTACGCATTTGTGGTCTCTTTCTCTCTCTGCATGAAACAGAGCCTCTGTGATGTGCTTACAGCAAAGGCACATTATCAAAGCACCCATGTAAGTAGTAGTTGGGAATAAGTGCAAACAGGTTTTGACACAGATTTCCAACAGATTAACATGCAGGAACAAAAAGGGAGGAAAGTCAGGCTGATATGATAGGCTTAACCGAGCCATAATTGCCTGTAAAATCAAAAGGGACTTCACTTTAAATAAGAATGTCATGAATATTGCCAAAGCATTAAACAAATATCCAGCTACTTGCCTTGTCTGCAACCTCCGTGAATGTGCTTAGATGTACACGCATGTAACGCGCATCAGATGAATGTTGCACGGGGCACATCTTCCGAGACTTTTAGAAAGCTCAGGAGGATGGGATTGTGCAACGAAAGAAAAATTATCCCTGTGTCAAATAGCACTGAATTAACATTCATGTATAATTTTTACCTCTACTTGAATCTTTTACTTGATGGTAGAAGATTCAATATTACTGAATTTATCCACACTAATACCACAGAGTAGCAAATGATAACTTTTAAAAAGAATCATTATTGCAGTTGTGGGCAGTACCGTGCCTGTGTGTAACACCAAATTAAGCGTGTTCAGATTACCCAAACGCGTGCAGGAGGTAGTGTTGGCAAACAGGTCAGTAATCGAATCCTTTAGCCTCACCCTGCTGACTGCATGGCACACGGCAAGCCAAGCCATTCTGCAGCTACAGCTACGCTTCCAGCAAGAAAGAAAGGCAACCTGCAAACGTCTGGTAAAGAACAACCACAGCAAGAAAGCAGCTAATTGCTGAACATTTTTCAGATCTAAAAATAATCCAGAAAGCAAGACAGTAGAGAGACAAACCACATACAGCTAAACAGAGCTCACAGCAAAGTAACTTGCAGCAGGCATCAAACATTTCTACATAGTTAAATCAGCTGGATCACTCCACAGGACAGAAAAGACTACGATCCTTTGTTCTTACAGGCTTCTTTTGCTCTTTCTTTTTCTTTATTTATCATCTGTAATTTAAGATAAAGACAAGGAAGCAGGTAGCCCAAAAGCGGTAAAGGACACATATTCTTCACCCTTATTGCCTTTGGGACATCACACAGGGATCAGTTTTAACTGTCCTATTGAGTCAGACGTCAAGTCGTGCATGTTTGAGAAGGGGAAAGCTCCTTTCCGATAAGGATGGCTAGGATCAGCTCTTTTATGCCATCTTTTGTCTTCCTGCAGAGGTTATACTGAAGGTGGAGAAAACAGATACTAGTGCTCCACTTTCCTCATGCAGGCTCTAACTGGTGTAAAACCTAGCGAGGGACCTTTCTAGTGGGACTGTTTAAGCACTGGGTCCCACAAGCATCAAGTCTCTGAATCAGAAAGTTTATGACCGGTGCCTTGATAATGTCCTTTTTCCTTGCTGGGCTGAGCTGGCCCTGCAAAGCGCAGCCCAAGCCCTGGCACACCCCCAGCAACTTCAGCCCTCGTGGGGAATGCTTCGCAGAAAGCTCGTGGCATCCCGGGTTTGGCGTCCCCTGTGCACTTCCCAAACGATCGGCTGAGCAGGCACGTAAGCATTTTGAGGACCATTTTGGCAGATAATGGCTCTGATGGAAAAGCCATCGGGTTAGCACTCAGGGATGCTGACTCCTTTGAGAAGAAGAAGTGTTCACAGGGGACAGATGGGCAAATCAACACCAGTCCTCCTTTTACAATTAAACAGCCAACCTTTGACGAGATGTTTCCCCAGAGATCCTTTTTCTGGCTCATCGCATCCTTGCATCCTCTCCAACCCGGCTCTCAGGCGACAGTGCTCATACCTCCGGGAAAGGCACTATTCACACCAGCCCTTCGGCACGTGTTTGCCTCCTGGTGCCCTGCCAGGGATCAGCACAGCTTCTGGGTCGCGTGGTCGGACTGTCTTTCTCCACATGGCGATGAAGGCCTGTTGTCAGCCTCTGAGGTGGGACAGAAAGGATCAGTCATGCCAACTTCTGATAAGGAAGGAGAAAGGAAGAGGTATTTCCTTGAATACCTCAGCCCATTGGCTTGATGATCATAAGCTTTGCTCTCTTTTAATGTCTTAGCTTAGGTCCACAATGGTATCTACCTCTACTCATCATTGGATATAGGCCTCTTCTCACACCTCAGCAGGAATTCATGTGTAGGGATGACTGATTTACTGTTTACTTCAGAAAAACTTGGGCTGTGTACAATAATCGTCAATCAAACCATTGCCATTTTGAGTTTCCTCATACCACCCCCATGATCGCAGCTCCCTATTGTCAAATCTAGCAGAATACTGCCATTCCCTGCTTTAATATCTCAGGTACATAATATGGCTTCTTTCTACCCTTGTAGATCTGATGAAAGCCTGTTCTTATTTGCCGTGAGCATTCTTAAAGGGAAAAAACCCCCATTGTTAAAAGAGTACAGTGCAGGTATTTAAAGAGGCAGCTTCTGACTGCTGCTTCTTTCTCCTCTTGACATGAAGATGAACTTCCTCTGGTAGCTGACTCATTGCCCTGGGCTATCGCTCTAATTTCTTTGACTTCTGATGAGCAGATGCTCTAAATCTGTCAATATGAAGCACAAAAGGATCTTATTAATGGTCCAACTACTATGTTTTTCATGGGTAGTGCTATCAATCTTACCTTATACGTGTGCATTATTGCTAGCAATTGTTTACATATGCTGTAGCTCCCACTCAGTGCTTTATTCCACCTCACTTCATACTGCTGCCTCATATACAGTGGTCTTTATGCTACATATATCACGTTTATATAGCTTGAGTGAGCTTGAGGCTCACTTTCTTTGTAAGGTACTTTTCTGTTTTCCGTAGTATATTGGTGTGCCTTGAATTATTCACTCAATTTCTGGGAAGCAGCATTAAGAATGTAATCTTCTGTTCATAAATCCATTGGAAGACTCTTAATAATGTAAGCCTCAGTGGAACATCCCAGCATTGCAAAGGAAGGAGTAAGCATTTCCTTAGGGTTTCAAATGGTTCACTCGCCTTTCCTTTGACAGAGCTAAATCCATTCTTTAGGGGAAAAAAAAACACTTAGCTTTTGAAAAATTTCAACCATCCTTTTCTTCTGTTTCCTTGTAATGAATGATCAGCTGCTCTGTCACTACAGGAAGGTCCATAAAGCTTGCAGAATACACAAAAGCCGAATTCAGGATCATTTACGTTCATCAGTTAACACTAATGCACTCCCTGATCCTGCTGCTGAGGTTTTGCTTGTATGGGCTTCTTTCTCCTGAAGACAGAGGCATCCTGGAAGCCTTCATTTCAGTAGCAAAATACCACCTTATAAATACTCAGCCCAGGTGAAATCAACCACACCGAAAACTTGCATACCCAGAAATGAGAATTCTTGGAAATGCTTGCACTCCCTACGACAGAAATGGCAGCACTGGCACCTTTGTGGTTGAAGCCCCCATAGCCCACACGAGCATGATGATCCCAGGGCATGAGTGAGGCTGTGCATAGGTTTGGTGATCTCTCTGCACAGGTCTGGTTTTTGAAGTGAAGATCTAAGCAGGGCATTTAAAATGTCTGGATTATTCTTCTTTGTCACTTCCAGCAAAGAGCAGGAACAAGTGGGATTAGCATCTTCTGAGGAAGAAATGGCATCTCTGAGTGCGGGTGTCTGGAGCAGGTAGGTTGATAGGAGAGGAGACCATGAGAGGTGGCAGCAGCATCTGTGACTCCAAACAGGGTCTTGTTCCTGAGACCTTGAGGTGGGAACAGGAAGTTTCTGGTTGTTGCTCTGTGTAGGACAAAGCACTTCATGTCTTTGGATCTCTATTGTTTTACACCAACTTTTACATGTTACTTCTACTTAGTAAGCTTCTTGTGGGGCAGCAGAGGAGATGATTTTGATGACATCTGTGATTACAGCACTACTTACTTTTGCAGCTACTCACGAAATAAATTTCAACATTTCTACCCACCATCAGGCAACTGCAGCAGCAGATGTTAACACTATGTTCTGATCTGGGTTAAAACAGCAGCTCCACAACTGTTCCTTTTAATGTAGTCCCAAAAGTGATTATAATTTCTCACAAGTAAAGTATTTGCAGTGGTATGTGCAAGTTTGGGAGATATGGATATGTGGATTAGTAAAATGAAGCAATACATCGCTTAACACCCGTTGAATGCCTCATGGTCTTGGTGGTACAGCATTTGGAACCCTCTACAACATTTTTACACTGATTTGACGTTTTTCTGGCTTCATCATATATGTGAAATATCTCCTGTGTTTACTTAAATATCATAAACACATTTGGGGCAAAGCTGTTTGGTTTTGTTTTCTCCCACAGGATGTATCCAATTCAGGATATTATTTTCAGATAATGACTTAAATGGGAATATGCGTGTTCACATACTGCTAACATGACTTCCATAACAATATAATTCCTTTTAGGAAATTATGTATGCAGAATCAGTGTGTTGGTAACTGCTGTATAAAGCTAAAATTCAAAAATGACAGTTAATAACTTATCTGTTTAATGTACCCAACTGTCCTCGGGAAAAAATTATTGTTTCCATTAAAAAAAAAAAAGAGTCAGCTTTGGTTTTATTCTTCTAACAGCTATGAAAGTATTTGTCTTTATCTTTATTATTGGCAGGCTACTACTCTTCAAATAAAACTGTACCCTATCATTACTGGAATAAAGTTTATCTGTTATTCATAAGCTGCAGAAAGATGTTTTCCCCTACCCTTTTTTTCCCCTCTCTGCTGTTTTTAATGGCCCCTATAGAAATCTTCCAAATAAAAATTTGTATTACTTTCTTTTTCCTTGGTGCAAATATATTTTTCCCTGTATTTCTGTGCTGAAATTAATATAGTTCTATTTTTGTCCTTCCTTATCTGTACATTAACAATAGACTATGTCTTGCTCAGAATTGTCTCCGTGGCGCCTGTTCTAGGGAAAGTCTTAAAGGCCTTCCCGTTCTCATTACTGAGGAGAGTGGATCATGTTTTGAAGGGGTTTTAGTTAGCTTCCTACGACGTCAATCCTGTATCTCTAAATCAGTGAAAACTCCACGGGTGGCTTGTGTGAGGGCCACATCAGGCCCACGACGCTGCTCTGAAATCGGAGGCTCTGCTGGTGAAAGGAGGCAGGTCTGCGTGTGTTTGTGGGAGATGCATGTCAAAAGCTGAAGTCTCAGTACAAAAGTATTCATTATAGTTCCTGCAGCTGGTAGTATTAAAGTTGGTAGCAAAAAGTTTCTCTTGGCAGTTATTCTCAAGAGTTGTTACACTCCTCGGTGTAATTATGATGCTGATGGCAATCGGATTCATGAGCGGGATGTTCGATGGCACAGACGTACTGAACATCACGCTTTAGGATGTCCAGCTGCTCCGAGTCCTAGAGGAAGGAGGCATTTCTCGCTCCTTTCCCTGGAATAACTCATGACAACCATGATTTGAGGCAAGATGTTAGATAAGACAGACCACATTTGATTTGATAATTCTTGTCCTATGACATTAGCTCCTAAGTGCCTTGAGTTGACTTTTCCCTGGATATTGGAATTTTATCTGGCTTGGAGAGCCTGTCTCCACGGGCTTCCCTGGGACGAAAAGCTGTCACTTTTCCCCAGCTCATACAGTTGGACTCATGCAGAATCATGCAGAGGTACATTGGAATCAGTGGGGCTTCATATGGCTGGAGGACTTCACTGGTGAAGCTTGAAGTGCAGATTCATTCCCTGAAAGCCAAACACCAAAGTTTTCAGTAGAAAATGCACGAGAGTGCCTGTGAGCTCAGCTAGCTTTGGAAGAAGAACCACAGCACCATGGTTGATGAGGCAATTGATTGATGCTCCGTCTTTTATCCGATCTTTAATTTTGGCCCACAATAGTCCACGTGCACTGTATTCTTCAACAAGACTCCAGCTGTGCACAGCTGGTGCACAAAGTTATTGTTATCAAAAGTCCTAACTAACCCACTTGAAGAAGTGTTTGAGTAATCAGCACCAACAGCCATCTTTGTTAGGACTTTGAAAGGGAACGGGGAGGGTATTATGCTGTATGTTTATCAGGTGATGGATGATTAATAGGTCTTCGCATACAATGAATGTGTATCTCTTCTTCACATGCTAATCACATGGCATTTATAAATGTCAGCACCTTATCGTGGCAACACACTCTGAATTTTGTGTGGTTTTAAAGGTATTTATTTTTAACATTTTTAACGTGCGTATTATTAAGGTTGCATAATTTGAAACTTGCCTTTTGCAATGATTTAGAAATATGGTGAGTTTGTCTTTTGATTTCTGAAGTAATTAGATTATTGCATTTTACATCTAGTCTAGAAAAATTCACTGCAGATAATGAAGTTTATATTAACTATTTGTTTAACTACTAAAACGTAGCAGTGGGTGTCACCTTGGAATCTTAATCATGACAAAAATAATTTATAATTATTAGACTGAGAAGCGTCAGGGTTTTCCCGTTCCGCTTTTTTTAATGTTAAACTTCTTTGCTTTGTAACCTAAGGTCTTAATTTAGAGTTATACCTTACAGTTTTTACCATTTGAGAATTGCATCATTTTCATTCAAAAATCCTGAATTTCATGATTTGGTCATAAAGATGGGCTTTACTATCAGATGTGATTAGGAAGTGTGAGCCTTGAACATTTGTAAATGTTCAAGGAGGGTTTGGGTACAGAAAGTCCAATGAAAAACACACAAAGATTCTAGACTCAGCTGCTACTTAAGCTGAGCTTTTTAACTGCAAAAGACTTTCTTTTCCAGCTATAATTTTTAGGTCCATTCCTGTGCTCTTTGATTCAGGCAAAACTGCTGTTGTCTTCCAGAGACTTTACGGACCTAAAGAATTTGGAATTAAACTAAAGAAGTTAAGACTCCTTTAGAAATCTGCACCTTGAAAGCTGTATTTTATCCTTGGACAATGAAGTTGTTGAAGCTAACATCTGAACGCTACTTGATGACACTAAGTTTGAAGGATTAGATCTTTGGTTCTCAACCATTCTATTAGTGAAAAATACCCACATTTTCAAAATGCTTCATTGACATTGGTGCTAGCTGGCATCTTTGGCAGGGACCTCACCAGAGTGGCCAAAGATTGACTCAGTTTGAAGCAAACATAGCCTTGCAGCTCCAAGCAATGGTTTCTGAAACCAGCAGTGGGTCATGCTAGCAAAACACTGAGGTCTTGCTTCAGATTCTTCCTTGCTCCCTAATAGGACATCAGCCTCCAAGGCTGTCCATCCTCCACCTTTCCACAGCACTAAAATCACTTAAACTTTGTCTAAAAGATTTATTCTCCTACATATCACCATCTGTGTTGTCACTTACCTGTGGACTTGCAAATATTTACAGATCACATCACAAATAGTTCTCAACTGGTTGCTGATTACTCTTTTCTCATTTTATCTTCTTAAAAATGATGTATTTGCTGCATGTCCTAAAGTGAAACTCATACAATGTAAGGCTGGATGGTTAAAAAGAAAGGCAAATTTCTGCAAAACCTCCTTGTAAGCTGTATCGCTCCCTCTATCACTGAGATATAAGCAGCCCTAGACTTGCACAACCCCTCAAAGGAGTTTGCAAATAGCCATCACCTTGTAAAGATGGTCTTGGTGTTTTAATTAAAGGTCAGACAAAACTACTGTGTACACCTTGGAGATGTTTTGTAGCAGTCATTTAAAATAGAGTTGCCTAACGAAGTATTAGTAAAACAATGTCCAAACCTTTTCTAAGATTTATACAAGCTGCAGCCTAAACAAAGAAGCCTCTGCCAAGTTCAGGCTGCGAGTTCAGCATCCATAAATCACAGCCTGGCCCTATGTCTGGTTTATCCCTAGAAATTGTTGTGGAAGCGCTGCAGGGCTGTGCACCACTTTACTTACTCGGGTGGCACGTGGGGCGTGCGTTGGCCCAGGGCTTCGGACCCGTCCGTAACGCCGTCGCAGGGCAGGACATTGCAAATGCATTAGGGATTGTGCCAGCTTTGTCTTCTGCTTGGCTTTGTTTGCATGCTTGTGTGACAACCTTCACGGTAATTAAAAATAGTTTGTTTTTACATAATTAATATTACCGTGCTAAATAGTGTAGTGATGCTCTGGCATGACTATCCCAATTGTCAATCATGGGTACAGTAGTGCAGCAGCGTGCTTCTGAAGGTCGCGCTGCAAGGCTTTATTCAAAGTGTCAGCTTTACTATTACAAGTGATCTTAAAAACTGCAAGGCAGTTTTTCTTGCCAGATTTGTGAAGCATTTTAGACTATTTGCTAAAAAGAATATGTCTGAATATTAAACTCCAGTCTGTGATTTCTGACTCTTCTACCTTTGGCCTTATTTGTGGATTCATTTGGGAAAAAAAGCAGGTGACCTCGTTTGCTTGTTCTTTCAGAGGTGAGTTATAAGATATGCAGAGAAGGTGGCACAACCAAAAGGCTTTTCAGAGAAGCCATCTGTCTGCACACACCGCTTCCATGGGTTTACCTTTCAGATCTTATTTGCTTTTGGTTGCCACCCAGTTGAAGGTGGATGATGTTTTTCTCTGGCGCTTGTAAGGATGTTGCATGCTCAGATGGGTTATGATGATGTATTCTACGCAGGTTCCTTTTGAAAAATTCGGAAGCATTTTCAGCGTTGATTTCCCTCAAGAGTTATTACACCCCACACAGATTGGCAGCGCCGTGCCACAGTGCCAGGATTTATGAGGTGACCTTGGAGACACAAGCGCTCCCAAATTGAAAACACTTGGAGCTAAACTTGAAATATATTTATTTTGGATTACTGAGCAGTCTCCACTATTGTATAAATCAGAATGAGATTACACAAATAATACATAACATTTGTATAACATTTCATAACATGAGGGGATTCATTCACACACGGCTCAAGTACCACACTCCTGCCTCCTCCACGCTCTGTTTCGCAGTGGGTCCAACGTTAAACCTTCCCTGGGACGCAGGGAAGGCAGCACTGGCCCCTCCTGCCCTCTCCACGAGCAGTGGACTATGTTTTGGGCCATCCTCCATCCTATGGGAGCCAAGCATCCCTGAGGCACTGTGGGCAGTGGTATTTAGCGGCTACTCAGCATTGGGCTAACTAAAGGTGCTCAGTCATCTCTAGCCGCTGGAGAAGCCCCGGTGCGTTGCTTCGCTGCTGCGTGTAGAGATGCCCAAGCCCCTTGGAGCCGCCCTGCCGAGCCCCGCGTGGGGCTGAGCTTGGGGTCCCAGCATGCTGCCGGGACAGCCGCCCTCCCGAGCTCCTCCGGGAGCTTCCCAACCGCCTTTTGGAGCTGGGAGCTGTGCTAATAGAGAGGTGCTGATAGATGGCAATGAAACATCCGAGCGAAGGCACGTTGAGTGTGAACCTGTAAGCAGCAATAAACGTGAATCCAACCTGCACTAATGTTAATTGTCATTCAGTTTATATCGATGTGCAGTTTATTAAACTATAAAGCAAGGCAGCAAGCACAGAGAGCAACTCTAGAGATAATTAAACATAATAAGGGTTTCACTTAATCCCTCAAAACCCAGGGGAGGCACAGTTAAGACTGAATACCCTCTTTGCACTGAAAGGCATTTTTTTGCACAGCCATTTAAGAGCACTTCCCGGTACAAGATTCCAGGACAGGGGGAAAGGTGGGTCCCACTTTCACTTCTGAATACATTTTTTTTTTCCCTTTTCTTTGTGCCTTTAGATCACTCTGCTTATTAAGCCTGAACTCTGACTTTCAAAGCAGTTTGTGGCTCATAATTTGCATTGCGGTAGCAAGTGGAGACTCTCATGAGGGATCCTGAGAAAGGTCCCAGTGCAGGAGAGCTGCTGGGCAGAGCAGTGGCCAGGGGGGCTGGAAAGCACCACGGGTGGTACCTCTGTGCGCTCTCCTCTCCGGCTTGTCTCATCTGCCTGCACAAGACACTCATTTCTTGGACGAGGAGGGTCAGAAAGGGGATGAGAGGGTGGACAACGTCGTGCAAAGGGCTGAGTGAGAGGCTGGCAGAGCAGGCAGATGAAGGAGGGAGGCAGCTTTTGAAGAGTGAGAACAATTATGGCAAATCTGAGATGAATGCCAGAGGCCAGGGCAGAGAGGAAAACAAAAAAATGCCCCGAGCTGTAATTTGGGACTCTCGGGTCTCTCGTTAGTGGGACTGGTCGAGGACGGGAGAAAAGCAGGGAGCGGGAAGTAATCCCCCGCAGCTGCCTCGGCTCTTCTGCGGATGGGTCCCGAGTCTGCCGGGAAGAGCCACACCTGGGCTAAAAGGACAAGAGAAAAAGGAGCAGGGTAGGGGAAATTGTCCCCCGGGTTCGGCGCTGAGCCGCCGCAGCAACCCCCGCAGGATGGGGGCTGTGCTGCAAGCGGGGCGCTCCCGCTGCGCGCAGGGACCGCGCCCGGGCGGCGGGGCAGGAGAAGGGTTAAGGGCGGCCGCGCTCCCGCGGCTCCTCCGCCCGCCCCCCGCGCACGGCGCAGGTTTGGGAGGTGGGGTTTGCGCGGCGCTCGCCCGGCTCCCCGGCCGCTGACGCTCAATGCTGCGGCCGCGGGCTGCTGCGGGAGCCGCGCACCTCGGGGCTGCCGCGCACGGCGGGCAGGCAGCGCCCGCGCCCGCGGAGCCGAGCATGCCCCCCCGCCCCGCCCAGGTAAGCGCGGCTTTGCAGCAGGAGCAGCAGGAGGAGGGAGGCAGATTTGAAAAGAAAAAATTAAAATGGGAATAAATGAGGAAACGGGTTGCGGCGAGGCGGACGGAGCGCGCCGCTGGGCTGCGCGGGGCGGCGCGCAGCGGGTGCCCGGGAGCGCGGCTCGGCCGCGGGGTGCGGAGCGCGGGGTGGCCGCGGGGCGGGCGGCTCCCCCCCGTGGGAAGGGAGATGCGGGGACCGAAGGGGGTGCGGAGCCCGGGGCGCGGTTCCCGCTGCCGCCGGCGGTCCCCGCGATGCCCGCGGAGCGGATTGCGGAGCGCTGCGCGGCCGCCGGGGCTCCTCGGCGGGGTGCCGGGCCGCGCTGCCCCCGGCCGGGGCGGAGCGGAGCGGCGTGCCGGGGTCGGGCAGAGCCGGCCCTGGGCGGGGGGTCGGTGGACGGGGAGAGGGACCCGCGGCGGAGAGCGCGGGGATGGGGCTCTGTGTGTGTGTCTCTGCTGGCGAAGGGATGCTCCCTCCCAAGCTGGCAGAAATGCATGCATAACTTTTTGCTTGATCCAGCCAGCGTTCCTTGCTCGAGTTCTAGCTTCTTTTGCTTTCCCCAAGCTGATGTTGCTTCCGTGTCGTGAGCAACATAATGCAGCATGTTGTTTTATTTATCCCAGACAGGAATGACTTGCTCTCTAAACTACAAATTAAACGATGCTGCTTGCATAACAAGTGGAAATAGTTTGTATCTTACATACTAATTATCCATCACCTTTTAGACTAAGCAAAAGCGGTTTTTTGCAAGGAGGGTTCAATAAAACAGTCTGATGTCTTGCAGCAACGTGTTCGTTTTCCCTTGCTGGATTAATGTGGGCAAAGGATTAAGAGCCAGCGTGTTGATTAGGCACCCCGAGGTGCAGGGAAGAAGGGGAACATTTGGCTATGGAGAGAAGTCAGTTTTTGTGTTTGTGCTTGCACAGCCTCCTGTTTACATGGTTCAGTTCAGGACCTGCATCCTAGCAGATAAATCATTTATATGAGAGCAGAGACTGGTGTAAGCCTCCTATTCAAATGGCCACACTGCTCGTAAGATGCTTTCTGACACAGCATCTACCGCGCTCCCTCCCAGCGCGGCGTGCCCAGCCACCCACCAGCCGCCGTGGGGCTGGGGATGCCGTGGCCCGTGGCACGTCCCAGTGGCATCGCGGCTCTTGGAGCCCCTTCCCTCATTTCCCTTGCTCCCTGCCAGCAGCCCCGTCCCAGGTGTGCATGCTTCCCTCCAGCCCAGGCTCCCGCACGCCGGGGCTCCCCACGCTGCTGTTGTGGGGCACGATGGCCGGTGCGTGGGAAGCAGGGTGATGGGGCCCTGTGCTTGGGGCCAGCCTGGTGGATCCTCCAGAAGCCTTTTCTGCTGCTTTCCTGGCCAGGACACTTAATTTTCTTCTTTCCTGAACCTGAGGAGCTTGCATTTTTACCCTGTGTTTGTAAGTCCGTGAAAACTGCTTAAATGGCTCTTGAATAATCCTTCAAAGTCGCCTCCCCTCTTTAATCTAATACTAAAAGGACTTACTTTACATGGCTAATCCCTCTTTTACTTGCTGTACAGCCTCATTTAGGGGTGTGCACACTGCTAATTTTCCCAAAGCAGCCTGCTTTAGACAATGGCTTCTGCTGGCGTGCAGCAACCTCTTCCTCCTGTGCTGAACTCTGGGCAGAGCTACATACATCCGACAAGATTTTGCTTGATTTCAGGAGGTGTTTCATCAGATCCCATCAAGTGAACTAACCCTTTGCTGGAAGCCACACCAAAACCTTTGTTTTATGTGTATTTGTAAATACCACCTATTTGGAGGCTCCAGCGGGTCTCCTGCCCCATGTGCCCATGTGTTAGCTGGCCTGGAGGCAGCGCTTGGGTGGTGAGGACTGGAGTAAAGCAGGGTGTGCCTGCAGAGAGTTGGAGTTGAATGATCCTGGCAAAACTCTTGTCGACTTGGAGATTTTCCCATCCTTATCTTCTGCAGTGGAGTTGAGCTCTCTTCCAACCCATGTCATGTTCCCAGAATTTTAAGCTTGTGCTGTTCTACATGATGACAAAATAGATGTTTTGAATGTGAATGACAGCGGAAGAAAAGCTTACCTTTGCTCACTTCTCCCTTAGCCTGTAAACAGTAAACATGATGAAATGATCCTGCCTTCAAACCCTAACTTCACATGCGTTAACAGTGGTGTCCAGAGCTTCTTAGCCCCTTGGCTGAGGTCACCATGGATGTCTGATGAGGGGCAAGTGTGCCTTCAGTGTGCTCTGGGTGGTGGGAGGGGGCGAGTGGTGGCGTGTCCGCTTCTCTGGGCCATGGGGACACCTTTGGCCGTGGTGTGGCACAAGCCTTCATGGATGGGTGATCTCTGAGACCGCAGCCATCCTTCCCTGGAGTGGGTTTAGTTGTATTTCCAGTGTTAATCCCTCCATTGCTTGTTTCCCGAGTGCTGATTTTTAACCGTCAGTGAGGAGCATTTTGTTCTGGAGGGAAAAATAGCAGTACTGCAAGTCATCAAGCAACTGGTGAGAGAGCCCCAAACTTGCACCTCCTCATGCATGAAAGTGTTTCTTGTTGATATGCAGGCCTTTATTTTTTTAGGGATTAACATTTCTTTGATTTAAAATACACCCCTGTGTTACCCCATCAGGGGCAACTAAGAAAACAGGTGTAGTAGTTAAGCTCCTGTACAATTTCTACCCCAGATGCAAAACTTCAGAATAATATTGTAGATATTCTGGTGCAAAGTAACTTTTTTCCCTCGGTTTGGGGAGTTGGCTTTGTCTGGCAGTTCTGTGTAGTTAGCTTGATTAAATAAAAAACAAAAATCAGAGGTAAAGACAAGGCAGAGCTGAAGAAAAGACATTAACCACGAGGTAGCTGGATCATTGCCTTTTTATTTTCTCTCATGGTCTTTCTGAGTTTTATTTGGCTGAAGCATGATGGAGGTATCAGCTGCCCGCGGGTGGTCTCCATCGGGGACACGGGTGGGCACGGCCCCAGCGCCGTGCCGGCAGCTGCCGGGCCGAGGCAGTGCCGGAGAAGATCCTATTGCTTAAAAATACTCTGCTGCATTTGCAAGTTCATAAATCATCACAGGTCTATTTTTAGCCAAGTTAGATTAGAGTCTGGGGTTTCTTCCCACACCTCCTGTCTGTGGCCTAAAATGACTCGATAACATCCCTGTAAAAGCCATTTACACACTGCTTTTGATTTTGCTGGTGACCTGTTGTTCGGCCCCGATGTTATACAGAGGATGGGGCGCATCTTGAAGAGGGCTTGGTGCAACAGTTGGGAATTTTCCTTCAAATGCAGGAACTGGAAGTCTGCTGCTTGGTGCATGAGTGATGGGCAGCCCCTGGCAGGAAGGTAATCACAAACACAGAAAAGTAACATGAATCACACAAAATCCACAAATGTCAGCTCCGAAGCTCTAATCTAGGCGTGCTGCCAAGATTTAAACTTGCACACATCTTTACTGTTATCTGCTACAGTGGTTACTCAAGTATAAATATGAATATCATGACAGTAGTGATTCATTCTTTTTATTATTAGCAAAGCAAATATATAATGACATCCAACTGATTTACTGTTTCGTGTGAGTATGCAACTATTCCCTGTCCCCTACCATCACCCACCAAAAATGGTGGTATTAAAACAAAGACTCATGTCAAATCTGCTTACAATCTTAGCATAAATGAGGTTCACATTTCATTATGAACCAAGACAACAATATTTTCTACACTAAACAGTGGTTTCCAGTACTGTATGTGTTTACTTGGCAAATAACTTCATTCTTTGCTTTTCTCTAAATACAGGCAGTCACTTTTTATCTTAATCTGATAAAATTAGATTTATCTTAATCTGATAAAATTTTATCTGCAGGATAAAAATCTGTTTCAGCATGACACCAAGAAGAAGAAAGATTTGTTGAGGTTTTTTTAATTGCTGGGTTAAATCACGGAAAGTCAAACCTTCAGCACCAACAGGGTCAAAGTATTTTGAAAACAACTAATCTAGTGACTTTGTCATATGCATGATTCAAATTTAGGAAGCTAGAGCATAAAGAGCAAGTTTTGACTCCGCAATGTAAATTGGGATTTTTGCTCAGGTACGTAATTACAGCATAGATGTATCAGCGTGTGGACTTCAGTAAGGTAAGTGATACACTTACTGCATTATTCCACTTAAAAAAATGTTTTAGGGACTCAAGAAAATACTCTACAACCATTACATTTTTAAAATCACCTTTACAGGGATTTTTTCTTAAATTGTGTTAAACAGCTCGAGGTTTCGAAAGAGAAGAAACATTTATTTCTTCTATTAATTCCTTCATAAGCTCTCCGTTGTTCAGCAGTTGATGCTCTATTTCTTGAACGTTTGCTGGAGATGTCTCAGATATGGCCAAACACCTTTATTTATTAATAAAGTTTTGATATATCCAGTACCAAGTTCTCCTAAGATGCATTATACTAAAGATTAGAAGAAAAGTACCACAATGGTACTTCACCACCTTTTCTCCTCTTTGTTTTTCCAGAGGCTTTGAGCCAGGCTTCAGTGAGACTCGGTGGACACAATCGTTATTAACCATCTCACGTGGGCTTTCCCCATTCTTGTTTGCAGAGCAAGATGTGGTTGAAAGACCAACTGTTAGGCTTGGCTTTCTCCAGATTTTTTTAACCCAGGAGGGCAATATGACAGCACTCCCTGCCGTGATGGTTCGTCTTCCTTTGCAGTCCTTGCTCACAAGTAGCACAGTCCAAAGTTTGTGCCCTTCAGCCCTCCGGCAGTGTCCCTGCACCTCCCACAGTCCTTCTTGGGAGTAGTTTAATTTCCGACCTGGTCACCACTTGCATCTCCTGGGATCTCCTGAATTAATGTACTTCTGAGGTGACTGGGGTGCTGGAGAGAGCATGGGGGACTGCACCCAGCCAAGGGGACATGGCCAGAGCTGCTGAGAGTTGATGCCATAGAGGGTTGTGTGAGAGACCGTTGAGATCTTGGAGCAAAGATGCTTTTGTTGGAAGAGTTTCCAACAGCTGTTGGCACTTGGTAGTTGTTCATGAGACAAGTTAGTCCTGAGCTGCTTCTAACTCCAGATTGATTTACTCTTCTGTAAGTTTTATCAGTATAAGATCTTTGTCGGCCTCAGACAAAATCTGTTTATAATTTATTTATATAAATATTTAGTCAATGAAGAGATGTGGCATTTAAACCCAATCTACGTAAGGTTTAGCAGGTCATTTTAGTCAATTAGAAGACTAAGAAAGGGAACAAATAGCATACTTCATGTTTGTAATGGAAAAACCTGTATTATGGATGGTAATTTAATCTGAATAGTACTGAGTAGCAATAACCTACCAATGTTTTTTTAACCAAACTGTAAGTGCATGGTTTATTAAACTCTTCTTATGCAGATAACAGGGTATTATTTGGGAAGACTTACAAACAAAATCATACTCAAACAATTAAACATATTTCCATCTCTATGCTTCCAGTAATAGGAGTGTGAAAACTCAACTATCCATCTGTGGAAGTCCAGAGGATTGCTGAGGATATTCAGTGCACGCTGCTTTCCCCGCTCCCTGGCTATATGTTGATGGTTCTGATCTCCCATTTTTACACCTTTCTAGTTATAGCTATAAAACCTTGAGCAGAGATCTTTCTCCAGTTTGATCCATAGCCACGGTTTGGGCGGTCTCCTCCTTCCTGGGCTCTGTTAATGAGAAATCAGTAGAAAACCTGAATTCTGCTGAAACCCCTCCACTGGCTTTAGTCCCTCCTTCCTCCGTGCCCGTCTTTTGACTGAGCCGTGGTCTGTTCTTCTGTGCCTTCAGGTAGTCACACCCTACTCGCTGCCTATGAGCTAACGGCTGACCTTAGGGGTTGGAGAACGCCCATGAGCTGTCCAGGTTGCTGTCAGGCAGGTTTCCCTTCCTTGGACTGATAGCATTAGGCTCATATCTGACCAGATTCTTCTGTTAACCTAGCTGTAGGCTTGTACAAGGTTTAAGTCAATAATTTTTTATAGGACAGTGTTGTATATTAGCAAGGAACATGTATTGGTGAGTCAATGGCAAAATAAACATCCTGGCTAACTGCCATAGTGCTGAGCTGCCGTCAGGGGGATTAGCCCTAAACCCATGGAAACCTTGGTTTCTGACACCATCAAGAGTGTGAACTGCTTGCTGGGCTGATAACGCTGGATCTTCTCCCCTTGGACCTATGTAGTGGGAACCCTACATTTTATATGTGTGAGGAACCTGTAGCTGGTGAGCTACCAATGGCGCATAAATTCCTTTCATGTGATTTTCTTTTTCCATTATATTATTTGATAACGCTGTACTTCGTGTTAGTGGTGTGACCCACGAGAGGTATTTGAAAGGCATGTTCGGCGCTGAGCGGAGGAGGGTTCTTCACCTCCCATGTAGAGTACTGAATAGCTTTCATCAAACAAGATTTTTTTTTATCACTACTACCCTGCTCTTGTGAAATGGAGGCAAAAGCTCTGTATCCTCTTGTCATGAATGAAGGGATGAATATTCTTGGTCTTTGTCTCCCAGCCTTTTGGAAAAAAAAAAAAAAAAACGACTTCTGAACAGCACTCAACTCCTAGCTTTTTTGAAAGAGTTACTTAGCATAAGAGCAGAACATTTGCCTAAGAGGGTTTTAGTCCAAGAATGACTTATCATATTTAATTGATCTGTATTGTTCAATTAGGGAGATGTATAATGCCCTCTGTTGTGCATGTATAGCTGGAAGTAGAAATGAATGAAATATGAAGTACAGCAGAAGAGTAATTTCAAACAGAATCAGCTCTTAGCAATGTACAAAACAGGATTTCAATCCAGGCCTTGATATGCGTGAATAAGTATGAATTGCGTAAATACATCAGATCGTTAACTTCAACATGCAAATTATTTTGAATTACAATATTTGTTCTTAATCTGGCCAGAATTCAGTAACCTTTTTGTTCCAAATTATATTTATAAACCTTTCCAACTCCTGAATAAATGTCCAAACGTATTTCAGTGTGTAATGCTTTTCCAGAAACAGCTTGTTTGGGCTTCAAAGCCCCCCACGCTTTCCCAAATACCGGTGCGCTGTCGAGCATGGGGGAGCTCAGCAGAGCGCACAGCGGCGTGGCGTGCAGAGACACGAGTGACACCGATCCCACAGGGTGGCAGCACTCAGCTCACATCACCCGCATGCCGCTCCGGCAACTTCAGCCTCTGGCTCGGGGCTGTGCATCCCGTAGCGCATCCATGCCGCCCGGAACAGCACACGGCCGGGGAGCACCCGCAGCCAGCCCCGGACCCCCCTACGCTGCCCTGGGAAAGAGCCAGTGCCAGTTTGCAGGGTTTTAGATGGATGTTGAATTTTATGCCTATAACGCTAATCACAGTTTCTACAGTATAATTTTCTCAGGATTCCTAATTCTGAGGAATCTATAGAAAAATGCATAATTTTTCTCCTTGACACATTTCTTTCATCGGTGTCGTGGTTCTCTGTTGACCCACAAAGCCATTCTGCTTCTTACTTTACCCCTCATTTTTCCCCACTGCTTTTATACTCGCTGTTATCCATCTTTACTTACACAGCCTGATGCAGCAGGTCCTCTTACATTTTGGCTGGCAGGTAAGGTTTTTTAGTGGCTTGCTCAGCACCACCCTCTCTCTGCTCCTCCCCAGCTCCTTTGGTTTCAACAGAAGATGATCAAGAGAACAAGAGGATGGATCCAGCACGGTCAGACTTGATAGAAAGCGCCGATTATTCATGAAGAATGATTTTAGACTCTGCAGAAATCAGAGCCCACGAGCCCTGAGTGCACAGTTTGCGCAGAGAAGATGCGTGGCATAAGGGATATTTTGTCTGTGTGCAGTTCTCCTACTTGATAACTAGCAGGAAGGCTTTCTGGGA
Source organism: Calonectris borealis (assembly GCF_964195595.1). Taxonomy (NCBI): domain Eukaryota; kingdom Metazoa; phylum Chordata; class Aves; order Procellariiformes; family Procellariidae; genus Calonectris; species Calonectris borealis. The sequence continues at coordinate 3,219,134 of NC_134321.1, read as the reverse complement.
TGTGCCCGTCTCTGTTAAGCTCAGCGTTAGTCCAGTCCAGAAATCCACGTGGCAGGAGAGATCTGCCGTCTGCTTTGCCAGCTCCATTTTCTGTGGGGCCACGCAGGCGTCTCTTGGTGGGCAGGAATAAGGTCTGTGGGCAGGAGGGACGGGCAGGGCGGATGGAAGGCACGGAGCATCCCTCCCTCTCTGATCTCTGCTGCCGCAGCAATGTTTTCATGCTGTTTGCCAACAATTCCTACAATGAATATTGAACGAACATATCACACCTTGTTTTACCGGGGAGGCAGAGATGGGAAAAGCAGATACGGTGCAATGCTGAGCGTAAGGTTGGGCCTTTCCCAGGGAGCACTAGCAATGCGCTGGTTTGAGTCAGAGAAGTACTCTGGTGAATTCAGTGTGTGATGGGTCTCTTCTAATTGCAGATGTAGGGAAAAAACACTAGTGAAATACATCTGGGAATGAAGAGCGCAGAACATGGATTGACTCAATATTTTCTCTAGTCAAGTGGAAAAAAGGAAGCCTAGCATGAGAAAGCTGGAAAGGTCAAACTAATTTGTACTTGTGTGATAATGGGTAATACCTCTATTGTTTATGAAGCTTGCAAAATCTTTCTGGTGTTAACCACTATGATATAGCTGATGGTGATTTTGAGAAATTAAAAATGAAGTAGCAATTGTTCCGCCCTCTTCATGCCTTAATCTGTTTTGGTTTAGGGTTCCTTTGAAAAGTTACGTGTTCTTTACAAATAAGTTGAGGTGAAATTTATTCCGTTTTCTTGACTCGAGTATGCTGTGGCAGAAGGAAGGAGATATTTTTTAAACAAAAAAGATGAATAGTGATGTTGATAAGAAGACGACTGAAAACCTGCCTGTGTCTTGCTGCTTAAGCATTCTGACTGTGTTCCCCTGTTTGTTTATTTTGCTGCAATCTTTTCTGTTTATTTACTAGGGTAAGTGGAAATTTTATATGCGTGTACAGCTACTGCTATTAAAATAGGAGTAACTGGTGAGCTCCTAATGCCCCAAACTGCCTTCTGCTGCCTCAGTTATTCAGGCAGATTTGCAGCTTCTTTCAGTAGCCACTGGAAGTTGTGTGAATTTTCCTGGGATTCTGGTTTCTTTCCTGGGAGCGACAACGCTACCAAACTGCATAATTTTCCATGAAACAATAGGGGACTATATCGGGAGTCCCTCCTGCCTCATGTACGGCAAAAAGTGTAGGCTCCAGAGGAATTCATTTGCTAGGCTTATCGCTGAGACATTTAATATCTAGAATGATTTAGTATATCAAATTCTAGAGTTCTGGGCTGAATGTAGCTGCATTCGTCATTGTTGCAGAACCTTGACAGTGAACAAAAGGTGCTGCAGGGAACCATAACTCACGCAGCAAATTAATGGGTTCCCGGCTTCGCTTGCTCAGCTAAATGGAAGCTGGGAACGGCGTGGCCTCACCAGCCGAGGGCTTTCCGCAACAAGTGTGTGGGTTAGGAGTTTGCACGTCCTTCGTCCCTGGAGCGGATATTAAAAGCGTAGCCCTCCTGCCAACTGGCTGTGACTGGCGTTTTTCGCTCTTGAAGGTACTTCACTATGAATGACTTGAAAGGGGGAAAAAAAACCCCAGCTTGTTAGCTGTTATGGGCGCATGATGCAGTTGTTTTAACAGCAATTTTTTTTAGTGGGTGTCCATAGGAAAAACAGGACTTGATTGAGGTTTCATATACTCTAAATTTTATCATGTCACACTGCGACAGAAAACTTAAAGCTCTGAGCACAGTATGTCCAGTATCACTCACAGGCCACATACCACCACTGATAATTTTTGCCACTGGAAAGGTATGTGCGTTGCAAGGAGATATTTAATCACCTTTGGATGACAGGTTCTCCCAGTCTGGTCTGGTCTGACAGAGAGCTTTGTCCATAAACTGCTCTGAATCCCATGCAGGCTGTTTTAAACCAGAAGTTTCTCCAGGATCCTCAGCAATAGTCATGTTTTAGACGATTGGCCATAGGAGGGCTGCAGCCCCACATCTTCCTGGCCCTGATTTTGCCCTTTTCCCAATTTTACCACCCTTATCGGTGGATGAACCCAATTCCTGGAAAGGTTCCTATCGTCTTTTAGTTGCCAAATTACTGGGCGTGCTGAAAGGCAGGGCATAGCTGAGAAATAAGGGATGAGGAGAGATGATGCTCTAAACTGACAGGTTAGTTGGTGTGGTTTTTAGGCAGGGTAGGGTCAGCCTGTTCGCGGTGATCAGCAGCTCCTTGGATGTGTACTGGAGTTGTTGAGCACTTCATCGTGGAGAGCTGACTGTGCGTTTGGTAATTGGTTCAATCACCCTCAAGGGCTTGGAAGTTAAACATGCAGCAATGCCTGAGAAAGCGAATAGATGGAGGGGGATAGACGGCGGTGCAGAGCGGTTTGAAACCGCAGCTGAGTTGCACCAAGAGGGCTTTAGAAAATGTGCAGAATTGGGTAGCTGCTAAATACTGCCACTGCCTGGTTTTGGTCATGTCAGGCAGTTTTCGTGAGCTCTGAACTTGCACTTCTGAAGTTCAGGAAGAGTCTGCGTTGTTTGGCAGATTAGTCAGCTGTCAGAGCACCTTCGCAGCGTGCCGAGCAGTTCAGTACACCCACTTTGCTCCCTGGAGGGAAGAAACACCAGAAACCAGGTCTCTCTCACCGCAGGTTTACGTATGAGCTGGAGGTGCCCTCCTCCAGAAAACAAAACACCATGACTAATACGGTCTTCAAAAAGCAAAGTGCACGTTTGAAGATGCACGTTTGAAACTGTCTTTAAGGTACTGAAATGGTTGTGTCCCAACATGTTCTGAGTAAGTTGGATCATGTTGTTGCGTGGCATTGCTGTGTAACGACGTGGATCAAGCAGGTTTGGTTTGGTTGCTGCTCCCCTGTTAACTTCAGTTTGAGGTGGGTTTGTCGGGGGCAGGCATTGGGTTTTTTGGTTGGTTTGTTTGTTTATTTGGTTTCAGTCTTGAGTCTTTCCTTTGAAGAGCGAGTTTCAAGGTCAGTCTGTAAGTATAAAGTCCAACTGTATGGCATGACTGTACTGTCTCATCTGCTTTTCTGCTTCAATCTTCTGGACCACTGAAGTTAGAAACTTGACAGCATGTGGCAAAAGATGCCAATAATAGCTCAGTAATACCTTCTTCTGGTTTGTTCAATCCTGTGTAAGCGGGAGCTTGCAGCGGAGCTGAATAGCACACCGTTGGCCAACCTCGGGTGGTATGAATGGAATCCTTACAGTAGACTAAGTGATACATCACAGCTCTTGTGCAAACGTTATATGGAGGAGCCCACTCTGCAATAGCTAGCATAAATGGACAGAAGTGCAATGTTTGTATTGCTGTTTATTTAATTACTTTAGATTTGCTTCTCTGTATACACTTGCCTGCACAGCAGTGCCTCTGAGGCTCTGCCTCCTCCGAGAAGTTGGTGCTGAGCAGGAGTGAAGGAGATGGAAGGGGCTGAAAGAAACCGGGACAGCTGCAGGCTTTGTCGCCTCTTTGCTTTGGGAGAGGAAAGGCACGGAGTTACAGAGGAGATGGAAAAAGGGCGAAGAGCATGGGGCATGGCCAGGAAAAAATTCCTCCTTTCAGTTCTTTTCTCCTCTACTCGGACTCTTCTGTCGTTTACTGCTTCGGTGGCTCCGTTCACATGGTGGCTCATGAAACGTCGCTCATGCAATTAGCAGGAAGAATGACGTCCCGTAGAAAGCTGAGATACAGATGCTTCTCTCTCAGCACAATCCAAGGAAGACTTGCCGAAAAACCTGTTTCTGGTGGGTCTGCTGCCAAAGAGGCTCTCTTGCTTCCGAAGAGGGACTGACAGTGGTTAGCTGGACCATCCCGTTCCTCCGTCCTCCAGGAGCTTCCTCCTGGCTGCCGAGGTGGTGCAGGGAGAAGAGGTCACCCCTTCTGCCCGAAGAAGACATCTAGCGCAGGTGCTTCTGTTTTGTCCAGGAGGAAGATCCTTCAAAGCCTCTTTTAAAAGCATTTAACCTGGCACCGGAGTGGTCTCCAAATCCAAACCAGCCCGGGGACCAAACCTTCCCTGTTACGCTGCCAACTTTTTCCTTTATTTTAACATGTCAGGAAGTTCTGAGGTTTGTGCTGTAAGTATGCAGTTCTGTGGACCAGTTAATGCTTCCAGTCACTCCCAGTGTATTCAGAGACAGCAAGGCTACGTCTCGTAGCCTGCTTGCTATCAGCACGCACTGTATCTCAGAACTGTTTTATTATTATGATTATTGTTGTATTTTAGAACCATTACCTGAAATATGGAATCACTGCCCCTAGAAAAGTGGATTATCCTTTCCTGGATAGCTAATTTTATTTCACCCAAGAAAATTTGATTCATATTTCTGAAACATTGCCACTAAACAGCTTTCTAAGCAGAGTTGCAGTGCAAGGCCAAATTAGATTCGTTTAGGGAGAAGGGAAATACTGTTGTTGCAAGTGTCCAAAGGGGTTGAAATGAAAGTAATCTTATAGATCAAACTTAAATTGAGTTCAGATATTACGGAGATAACATAGTTCTATACCTGGAAAATCCCATCTGTCAAAAATAAACTTCAGGGTCACATTTTAAAGTGGCACTTCTAGTTCTGGATCTAGTTCTAGCTTCTATCTCTGGCAGACCTGGGATGGCAGCCCCATGCATTACCGTGGCACAGATCTTGCAAAGTAGTTCAGGCTGCGTCAGTCTGCTCAATTAAAAAAATAAAAAAGAAGGTGGGGGAACGCTCTTCAAGGATTTATAAAATCCTTCACAAATTGTGCCAGTCTGAAATGGCAGATACTGCTGTCTCAGTGACTTTTGAGTAAGACTGCGAAAATTTAGGCCAGACTATAGCTAAGCCTAATGTCTCCAGGAGAAATTACCTTGTGAAGTTCTGCAGTTTGATGCAGAAGCAATCTGCATCCAACTTGAGAACTTATTTGACCCTTATTACTGTCATCTCTGAACTTAAAATTTCAGGTCTTTAATTATCCTTGCAGAATTCTCCTGAGCTGATTGTGTGCTATTTTATTAGAGATGAAGAACGGAGATGCGCGTGCCGAGATGGTGAGAGATACAGAGGCATTTAGGCACTTCAGTTTCTAGTAAGCTCTACCCAAATTCTTTGAATTTTAGGGTACTGAGCTATTTAATAAGTTTATGGCAGAGGAGAAATTTTAACACTGACTTCTTTTCTTATCCCCCATGGGTTGCATCATAACTCTGTCTTATGCTTAAAACAGATTTAATGATTTTTGCACCTCTATTTTTGCTTTCGATCAGCCCTTCCCAACTGCATGGGATTCAGGGTCTCTCTGAACACTTGCTTTAAAACTACCAATACCTGGGACTGAAAGTATATTTTTGAAAATGTAATCAAATATGATTTAGCTGTCTAAAACATTATGAGTAGACCTAAGCGTTCGCATAGAAATACTTGACAATATCTATACTAACATAATGTCATCCATTAGTATTGTGTAAAATATAAAATATCATGCAAATCCAGCTGCAGTGAATCCTCTATAACTATACTGACAGTATCTAAATTTAGTAACTAATTAAATTCCATGGAACAGAAGAATGCACTTCTCCCCTGCAATCCGCTTCTTGTAAGGGCAAAGATCACGTGTATTATCTATACTTCTATTTTTATGTAACGCAGTATATTTTTATATATATTAACTATATACCTGTGTTTTCTGAATTTCTACATCTGTATTTCAGCACCTCTGCTGAAAAGGACCCGGGGACCCGGGGGCTGCAGGCTGAACGCGAGCTGGTGCTGAGGCTCCGCCGCCCCTGGGTCTGGCCTGTGGCCGTGAGGTCAGGGGGGACTGTCCCCCCTCCCTTGGCCCTTGTTAGTCCACATCTGGGCCCTCGTTAGTCCACATCTGGACCCCGCTGTCCGGCTCTGACCCCGCTGTGAGATGGTTGCTGATGGAGGGGGTTGAGCTCGGGGTACCACCGGGGCGGCAGGGACCATGTCCTGAGCAACCGGCTCTGGGTTCGTCTGCTCGGAGCATCCTTCGTCCACGACCAGGACGACTCTTTTCACTGAAAAAGCCAATTCATGCGTTTTCGTTTCCAGCCACTTCACAGACTGTGCCTCTGGCTGTGGAAGGCTCCGGCTTTAAGACTGTGATGAAATTAAGCGTGTACCCAAGCCCTTACAGGATCAGGGCCAAACATTTTAAATAATTGATGGACTGCTTTATTTCTTTAGCCTTTCTAAAGTAAACTGAGTTTCAGACGAACATGAGCTGACTTAGATGTTTAGTTGGGAAAAAAAAAGCCCTTTGAATTGCACTGATTTCCCACAGGGTTAACTTGGGACCGGAAAAAAATAACTTCTTCAGCTTCATCCTTCTTTCCCTCTCTCCAACCAAACACCTTTTTTTTTTTTTTTTTCCCCCTCTGTTCAGGCTTTTCGGATTCTTTTGTAGGAAAAAAAGAGGCTCTTAAATTAAACATATAATCTGAAAAAGGGAGGGGAGGAAAGTTGTTGTTAGTATTCGTGAACTAAGTTGGCCAACTATGCCAAGGGTATTTTGATTTTGTACAGTATATGTCTGTGTAATTTTTGTAAATGTTTATAAATTAATAATACAACTAGAATAGATGCATTTCCCATAACACCTGCCAGTGTGTGAGAGACAATGCAAAAGTAAACTAATTGGAAGTTACTGACCCAAATATTGTGTAGGTTGAGAAGAAAAGGCGAATGGAGGCCAAAAAAGTAAATAGCAGAAGGAGAAGCAGATAATGAGCATCCATGTTTTGATCGCTAAATGGTACTGTGGTCTTGCAGACTAGTTTGTCGGAAGGATGTCATTTGTACAGGCAGGATATGAAGAAAGTAGAATTAGTTTGTTGAAAAACAAGCAGGAAATGTGTGTCCGTTTTGGATGGCTCCTCATATTCCACTTTTGCAAATGGCTAAATATATTAGCTGAAAATAGAAGTGTGGCAGAAATAGCAGAGTTACGCTGGGCTTCAGGGAGGGAAAGCTGCATTAGAAAAAAAAAGATGTGTAGTAGTCTAGGGAAGTGTTGCTTTTTGGAAACTTCCCTTTGAGCAATTTCTTTCTCCAGTGGCAGAAGTCAATGGAATAGGACAATCCTGAGAATTAATTTGTAAGACTGTTTATTTTTACTAATGATACAACATATCAAATTATTAAAAACTCTAAAAGCTACATTGGACAAAGTGGTTTGTAGCAGAAAATATGCTTTGATCCAAAATGCTTTTTTTTTCTTTCTCTGTTTTGTAATCCTTTTACTCTCTGGGTCATATTGCGTGTCTTAACACTTTCTTATGCTTTTCTGAACCTGAACATGTTTAGAAATCGTAAAACTGCCTTTGAGGTGACTTTGATGGCATTAGGAAGGGAGTAAAGTGATGGTGTGTCGGTAGTACGAGTGGGCTGGACTTCTGATCTGGGAGAGCATTTCCAGCCCTCAAATGTGATGGTATGTTGGCGCAGACACCCGTTATCGTTGGTCACAGTTAAGTTTCATAAAGTCTTAAATACCTTGCACATGTTAGTAACACTGCTAACAAATATAAAAGCACTGAAAAGTGTTTTTAAGACCAATATTTATAGCTGAAAATGAATTCCTGCTGTTGCCAACCCATTCATTATGCTCTTCATGAAGAAAAAGGAGATTCAGCCTTCTGCTGTGAAGGTTCCCCCGTCTGTTCATCTCCTTAGCCACTGTCACTCATCCCTTCAATGCTGAACCTTATCATTTTGTGTTCCAGATATTGGATTTGATCCATCCATCGGCTGTCAGTAACTTGTCAGAGACCCTGGGCATTTCCAGATGTATTTTCTGGGCAGGTCCTGCCAGAAGAGAGGAATATTGTGCAGAGAGGGCTGGGCAAATCACAGGCTTGATCCATTTTTGCTGTACTTCATCTTCAGATTAGCCTTTTTCACCACTTGCCCCCAAAACAGAACCTGAGGATTTGTAATGGGTAATTTTTGATTTGCGAGGAGTTTGTGGATTTATTTCTATGGATATACAAACACTCTTATTTCAAATGTTTTTGACAAAACACATAAGCAGAAAATTCCGCTACACAAGTAAAAAGGAAGGTAAAACTTTGCCCATTGTGTTTCTTCAGCTGAACTTGATGATAATGCTTAGGGAGAGGTTTCCATGGTGAACATGGAGAAAAATCAAATCTGAAAACTATTTTCTTTTGTGTATTTGCTGCTATTGTTTTTAATGGTCACTGTTCTGCACGTGTAACAGTCATTATCCACACCTTCTAGCTTGTGAATACGTTTACATATTTTAAATCAACATTAGCAGGGAAAAATCCATGATTTGCCCAGGGCTGCTTATGATTTTTTATTTTTTAATGCTGAAATGCTCAGGATACCCTCCAGCGGGATCTGTCAGAAAGGTCTCTTCTAGCATACAGCTTTGCTTATTTGATAACTTCGTGTATTGATTCCTTACATCGCCTGCTTCTTACTCACTTAGGTGATATTTAATTTCTGTTCCTTCTTCTATTGTAAAAGTACAAAATGAAAACCTAGTAGCAGTTACTTGCTTTATTCTTTTTTTTCCCCGTTGGAGCCTCACATAGTACACTCCTTGTCTGTTTACCAAGCACTTTTTCTCTAATTTTTTCTTGAACAGAAAGAATCTGCCTTGGAAGCTGGAAACTGTTCATACAGATTATTCAGAGCCATACCTGTAGCCTAACCAATGTACCCAGGAGCAGACGGATTGCCAGCATCACCTTCCGCATCTTTCCCTGACGAAGCAGCTCTCGCTGCACCCCGGTCCTGCACGTGTCCCACGAGTGGGACACCGGGACACTTGTGCACGGCCACGGCCGGGGAGCCCTTAGCCCTGGTACCGCAGTCCTGATCCCCAGGACTTCTTCATACCTAAAGCATGGTGATGGGCCTGCAGTGCCCGTCGGTTCGCAGGTCGGCACCTTACTCCTTATTGCTTTCATTCCCTTAGGAGAGAAAATGTCCGGTGTCATCCTGACAGCCCGTTACTCCTCCCTGCCTTTCTCCAGCTCATTTCGGTATCAGTCGCGGGAGGCTGCAGCCTGGGGAGCATCCTCCTGCCTGCTCCCCCCCCCGCTCCTGCCTGCTCCCCCCCCCGCTCCTGCCTGCTCCCCCCCCGCTCCTGCCTGCTCCCCCCCCGCTCCTGCCTGCTCCCCCCCCCGCTCCTGCCTGCTCCCCCCCCCGCTCCTGCCTGCTCCCCCCCCGCTCCTGCCTGCTCCCCCCCCGCTCCTGCCTGCTCCCCCCCCGCTCCTGCCTGCTCCCCCCCCGCTCCTGCCTGCTCCCCCCCCGCTCCTGCCTGCTCCCCCCCCCCGCTCCTGCCTGCTCCCCCCCCCCGCTCCTGCCTGCTCCCCCCCCCGCTCCTGCCTGCTCCCCCCCCCGCTCCTGCCTGCTCCCCCCCCCCGCTCCTGCCTGCTCTCCTCGCCGCTGTCTGCTCCCCTCCTCGCTCCTGCCTGCTCTCCCTTGCTCCTGCCTGCTCTCCTCGCCGCTGCCTGCTCCCACTCGCTGGGAAGCGCTGCCTGCGCTTGTTCTCACTGGAATTGCGCCAGTTGTTGCTTTTTGCATTGTTTCATTTTTTCATGCTGAAATCCTGCTCTTCTTCCATCTCAAGTAATTAATTAGTCCAATTTCCACTGTAAATTTAACTTGAGCTCACTAAAAATTTGCCAGCCCTGCCAAAGTGATGACATGTGTTTTACCAGATATTTGTTACGAAAGTCTTTCAAAAGAATTCCCAGATAAAAGTCAAGCACAGTGAATAAAATGCTCAAGATAGTCGTAAGTGGCCCTGAACATTTAGTTGTGTTGATGAATAATAGAGAATGTGTTCTGGAGAAAAAAAGAGGATGCAAAATTATTATTAATTTTCCTTAAACCCCTTTGCCAGGCTTTTGGTTTTGGCCTTACTGGAGGAGATACTCAACATCTTGCAAAGCAGCGAAAGCTGTAGGTAAGGGGATGCTGTATAACATGATTAAATACCTGAACTGCTGAATGACCTCAAACCTTGTTGAGCTCGTGCCTGGGGGCAATGTTACCCTCTTGAGTAGGCGCAGTTCACCGAAGATGAATTTGAGGCTTTTATCCAGTATACATAGCCACTTTCTGTTGCTAAAAAAGAAAAAAATGTAAAAAATAAGAAAGTAAATTATATCTATTTACAACCTATACGTATAATCTCAAAGTGGTACCATCATCTGTGTGCTCAAGCGGCAGTCGTGCCACGGCAGCGCGGGATCGCTGCCGCTCTCCTTAGGGGCTGTCCCTTTACACGAGTGTCACTGTTGTCTGCTAAAATTTAAAACATTACCTCGTTAAATATTGCCTGTTTAATATACGTTTCCGTGCGATTTGACAAATGGATTTCTTCAATTTAATGCGGAAGAGAAGCTAAATGAGTTAGTAAATGTTAATGTGTCCATGTTCTTCTTAGATAACTAGTTGCCCTTGGGACAGTATCAATAAGTGGCATTTATATGATATTATGAATGTGTTAATTATGTGTAGACAAAATAATGAGTAAGCAAAGGTCAAGGACAAATGCAATTTCCCCAGAAATACGCATCAAAGAGCTTCCAATATTTAGGTCATTACCACTATTGAATATTCAGTGTAATTTAAATTATGTGCTTTTTTTTCATTGCTTATATTTTTAGTCCAGGAGATGTTGAGCAACTTCAAGGGCTGTGCAAATGTTTTGTAACAAAATTCAGCAAAACTTCAGCAGTAGCTGGACTATATTTTCTACATACATTGGTTAACTGAAAGGTGGAATTTGGGATTGATTTCTTGTTTGAGACGTAACCTTGTAATGTTTTTTTTTTTCTAAATTTGAAATGAAGGAAATCACAATATGGCCATGCTGGCTATTAAACTGCTGAACCTTGAAACTCAATGCAAATCAAACCAAAATGCTCTGGAGACTGTAAATACCCCACTTTGCCCTAGTTCACTGGGCTGTTCATTATCAATGCACTTTTAAAAAGCGATGCTGTTAGCATGCTGGAGATTTCAGGCTTTGCTTTTTACTAGCAAGCCATAAGTATAAATACCTCTTTGGCAGGGACCCTTCCGAAATCCAGTGGGTTTTGTGACATGAGGCAAGAGGAAAACCTAGCTGATCAATACAGCCATTAATTAGAAGGAAAGGTTCAGTCATGATTTTTACTTCTAAACTTTTACATATTGACATCTGGCAAAACAGTTAAGAAGTCAATAAGGATCTAAAAGTTACTGTACTGTTAGGTTGCTCGCTGAGAAATAGCAATTAAGCCTTCTCTGTCTCCCAGGGCCTCCTCTCGCGGGTGTCTGGAAGCATCTCGCTACCAAGCAAGATGCTGTTCATATATGAAATATTCATGCTATGACATCAAAACATGTTGCATATTATTTCAGTACGGTAGGCTGAAATTAGATTCACATTTTATTTTGCTTATAAATGCCTGTCAGAGTTACTAAATCAGTTTGTCTTTGCTGTCTTGAAATAGTGTCAGTTTGAATTTCCTTCATGCTGCATATTGTTTTGGGCAAAGACACATTACTTCTATATTCAAGATGGAGCGCCTCGTATTCTTTAAATAAAGGTGAAAAAGCCCAACAATTAAGATTATTTAAAAAAACTTGGGGGTGGGCATCTTGGACCCCTTTTAAAGTGATAGAGAAGCCACCAAATGCATTCTGACCTTTGCTTCCCCCTTCTGCAAGTATCGTGCATATGGTGCATTACATATTATTTACTGGTTGTGGGGTATATGACAAGGCATTCTGGAGTCTAGCGTTGATGAAAGTAGGGATAAGCTTCCAGTACCGGATTATATGAGTTCCTCAATACAGCCGAGGAAGGATCAGACGATTTCAGCTGCCCTGCAAGTGTTAAGCTTAGGTTGTGGATGCTTGGTCCATGGGGCACGGGCATCTGCATCCTTCAGACTGGGTCAGTGGGTCCGAGGGGAAATCAGGGCAGAGACGTGGTCTTTACCTGTCTGCCAGCTGTCTGTTATGGTGGTGGCGTGACACAAAACCCAACGAGCAGCAGCACTAGGCTCCTACAGACCACTCTCTGACATGCAAAAGCATTTGACAAGGCTGTGACCTGGTCCTTTAAGTCAGTAGGCAGGGGAATTAATTCACTGTTAGCTTTTTTTGGCACTGTAATACTGCATTCATGCATAAATAATCTCATCTTAGTTATCCTGTTGCTAAAAAAACCAGCTTCTGTCCGCAGTCTACCAGACATTTGCATTAGAAATAGCCCGTCAGACAAGCTACGTGTGCTTGAAAACATCTACTATTTTCTTCCCTGCCTCTCCCCTGTGTTCTCGTCACCCAGCCTGCGCCTGCGGCTCCTCCCGCCTGCGGGCATTGCTCCGAGCTGCCCGGGCAGCTCAGGGGTCTGCGGTTTGGGAAGACACAGTTCTTCTCAGAAGCCACTTTCAGTGTTTTGTTTTGGTTTTTTTTTAAATTAAACCCAGCTTTTTAAACTTTAACCTTCCTCCCTTTCTGCTCTACTACTACCCTAAGTGTACAGCTAAAGTTTTTAATGCAAAAGTGCCACTGTCTTGTGATATTCCCTGGATTTCCCTTGGTCTTTTAACGTAATTCTTTTTAATTACTGCCGGTAGATTTTGTAAATTAAGGGTATATAGTTTGTTGACGTTGCTGTTTTCATTCATTGAATATAATGATAATATAATTTATAATATAGAATCATCTACTATAATATAATGTAATAGTATATAATAATAATATAATTCATTTCATTGAATATAATGCAAACAAGCATAGCAACTGGGGTATAAAGCCTTCAGATTACTCTCTGCAATAGCTCGTGGGATCTCAGCAGGTCTGGAGCGAGGCGTGGAGGCTGCGAGACGTCCAGACCCAGCACAGCCCCTGCCAGGCGTTTGCTCCCATAGCGGGGGATTTGTTAGGTGCTGCACCGGGTCCTGCACCCCCGCGTCTAACTCGGCTCTCATAATTTGTCTCCTGCTATATACTGTGATATCGTTTCAAGATCCCTGAAGTGCCTGTGTGCCTCCTTGGTGTGCTCCCCGTTGTTTTCAAGGACCTGCTTTTAAGATAAAATCACATCTGCAAAGCTCCAGCCTCGACAAAACCTCCGTACTGCTCTTTTCGAAAAGTGAGGCTCTTGTGATGAGCTTCTGCATTTTCCATTAGGAGAGACTTTCCAAAAAGATTTTCTGAATGATTTCTTGATAGCTGGCAATCTCCTGAATCATTTCTTATACAGAAATCGTTCTTCAAGGTGTTTTGTTCCGGTAACAACTGCCACCAAGCTTGGTTTGTCACAATTTCCAGCCTATAACTTGGAAAGCGGTGGTGTCTATAGGACTGGCCTGAGGGGCCGGCGTTGTATTTCTTGCTCTGAAATAGTGGGCAGGTCACCTCATTTTTTCTGTGCCTCTGTATTTTCCTGTCTGGCTTTGTGGATTTTTGTCTATTCCTTTGGGGTCCGATAGTCTTTGAGCTTGAACAATGTCGCTGATCTGAGCTCTGTTTTAATCCAATGATAAATAGTTAATTTTGGAGGTTTAGGTTGACAGCAAGCCACCTTGGAGTGTCAGACTGCGAGACTTTGGTTTCCTTCTATAATCAGATAAGGAACAGATATTTCCTGTAAATCCTCCCCTAGTGTTCAAGTCATACCATTAGAGCATTAAGTCAGATACATGACACCCAATTTCAGAGTAATTCCTGAGGAAAAAGCACATTATATTTTTTTAATGGGCTTCCCAGGACTTATTTTGTTTCTTCCTGATGAATATGAATTCCAGCAAGTTCATCTGAATTCTGACCTTCAAATACACAAATCCTTTTTTTAGAGCAAGAATATGGTCTTTAAAATTACGTACTGTCCACATGAATGTCTTCCTCGCTTCCCTTAAAATCCCCTTAGAGTGCAAGAATAGATCTGTTATAAGTGTTCCTAAAATTCATCTGTGTATTTATTACGAACTTCTTGCATCTTATAGAAACACTATTCATGTCAACCCGACCGGTACTGACCTTTTATTTCCAAATAGCTTTATTTGGATTGTGGGCTGCATACAATATAGTTGCTTCTCTTCATCTCCTTTTCTTCTGATTGCCAAGTAACGTCAAGCAGATCGCAGAAACTTCCTGTAATGTGCTGCGTGGCTCGCTGTAACAGTCTCTCCCAAGCACTTTGGTTGGATAAATATCCATTGAATAACTGGAGAATGCATTCATATTCTTTTTATTTTGATTTCTGTTCTATCTTCCTATCTGTGCATCTTCAAGAGTAATTGCCAGTTTTCACCTCCTACAGAGAAAGTATAATAGAGCTGAAGAATAAGTAAAATGTGCTCTGTTTCTCTCCCTCACTTTTGTAAGGGAACCTTTATATTCTTACCCATGCATACACTAATAATTTGCAAACTGAAAATCATAACCTCATTCTCAGCTGGGCTTGCTGTAAAAATCTACTCGTATGCTTTCTGTGTTTCCTTTCCTCGTGACGCTTGCCAACTGGAGACCTGTACATATGGCCCATTCCCCTTTATGAAATAAGTCAGACCAACTCCGATGTAGTAAAGGTATCCCAAATGAATATGAAGGTTGGAGCCAGTATGTTCCCTATTATAGACATCATATTCCCATGCACTGCTGATCTGATAGCAGCCAGACTATATGTCATGCATTTTAATGATCCTGCCAGTATAGCATCTCTCGGAGGATTGCCGCGCAGTCTCCCCGTGATGGGTGGCAAGTTCCTTTCTGTCATCTGATACAGGATGCTGTTAGGGGTGACTGCAGTGTGAAATACCTCTGCGCGTTGGTAAAATACTGCATTAGATTTGAAAATACTCTTGAAGCGCTGGCTGTCATTGCTCTGCAGGGACCTTTTCTTAATCTGAACAATAATAAGGTCAGTTGGGTGCAGCATGATTTTTCCATCAATTAGTTCAGTCATACTTCTAACAAGCCGTATATAATCGTGCATATTTAACCTGCAGGTTACACGGCCTAGCTAGCTCTGTGACCTACAGATCATAGAGCTGACAATTTCCTATTTTGCAAGCAAAACATTTCATAGAGATTTCCAGTTGAATCGTCCTGTTTTATGCATTCAGGTTCCTACCTAGCTACTAACCCAACGGCAGAAGTAAAGCATCTGTAACCTGGATCACCATGCCTTGGTCTTCTACCTGACCCCTCAAGGAAATGAAACCAGAACCACACTTTGCTTATGAGCCTTTCCTTTCCTTTCCATATTAAGCAAAAAACAAGCTCCAGGGGACCTGATGTGCTGCTCACAACGGGTTTCTTCTCAACTTTCTCCTTGCCCGTGGTCATGAACATTGGAAGATCTCACTGCATGCTGATGGGTATCTCACTTTGGGTTGGAAGGGTGTAGTATAAAAGCTGTGACACAGGGGAAGAACGTTCACGTGCTAGAAAGTATTTTCAAAGCTATTGGAGCATTTGGTTTGGATTTGTAAATTATTTTTAGGGTAAAAAAAGAGTTACATAGTTATAATTTGAAAACAACAACTTTTCTCATAACAAAATAGCATGTTATGTGAGCGTGCAATAATTCTGCATCTTTGTGACTAGCAGCAGGGGAAAAATAGTCAGAAAATTACCATTCTACTTGAAATTCACTATCTCTGAACACCCTAAAAATCCTGAAGATCTCATTTATGGATGCATTCAGTGCTGCTTAAGCAAGAGATTCCTCCAGATTGTCCAGTGTTTATCCCCTTTCCATTGGATCTATTCATGTTTCAAATTTGTGAAGCTTACATATATCGGGTGCAAAAACCTCATTCAGAGAGAATTAAAACCTCAGTTTCTAATAATCCTTCTGGCACCATTTTTATCTTTATTGAGGAAATAATAAAAATTCAGCCATTTAGACTACCAAACTGTCCTCTTTTTGCAATGTGCAGTTGTAGTTTTAATCAGTACATGCTTTAACAACCCTAGGAGGAATTCATTATTTCTGTTGGCACAGCATGGTGTATTTTCCCCTTCCACTTGAAATAACGTTTCTCACTCTTTGCAGGATGAAGTTGGAGGAGTTTAATTATACAATGAAAAAGAAAGGGTCATAAACCAAAAGGCAAAAAATCTCAACTCTTGCAGATTTATGTTGAAAGTTACTTTAAACGGTTGAGGTTGGCCATGAGTGCTTATACCAAAGAACAGGTTACTGTTCTCTTCCTACATTGTATTGCCACATAACTGCCTAATTTGATACTGATTAAGTGTTAGTTAAAGTATCAGCCAGAGTTCTGACCTTTAGGTCAGGTGCTTTCAAGCAAAACTGTCCCATCAACTGAACTACATCTCAAAATCCTGGGAGTCGTTACAGCAGGGCTAAAATCAAGACTTCATTCAATATTACTGACCACACCGAGCCTACTAGCTGCTTCACGTAATCCCAAATCAGCAAAACAGACACAGAATGAGTAATAAAACCTATGTTCAACACAGGCTCTAATACAAGAAGAAATAAACATCATTACAAGGTCAATGTAGCTAAATTGGTATCCTCACTGTATTATAAGAAAGTAATGAGAAACACCTTCAGCCTCAAACAGAAGTCAATAGAAAATCAACAAACGGCTACTGCAGACATCCTTTTTCTAGCAGGAACCGGGGACAACGCTCTGGAATAACACAAATACACACACAGGGGCATGCACAACCTTTAAGAAAAGGACAGACACATTCCAGTAAGCAGGAAAACCACCCACTGCTCTTATTTTATGAATAGATGGTAGATTTGCCTTCTGCGTGTTGGTGAAATAATGAAAAAATCCCGGGATTTTGAAGGCGTAAAATTGCAGACAATTTATGTTTATAGCTGTAGATGGCCACACAAGTGAAACTAAATTGAGCGCCGGATGGAGCTAAGAGGAGAGAGAATCAGAAATGCGAGTGAAAGATAAGGTTGTAGAAATGTCTCTCCCCAAAGCTAATCAGAACTAAGCATCCTATTGCCAGCAGCATGGAGAATGTTTCAGATAACAGATAGTGATGGAAATTAGGTAGGATAATTATGTCGGAAATAACAGCAAAGGGTGGATGTACTGACTCAGAAAATTGTCACCTACTTCCTCCCTTTGTCACCCCGGAGTGGGGTACCCGCTGCCACGTGTACTGCGTCATGCTAACCTATTGGGGGGAAAAAGCTCAATTATTAACTGTGGGTAGTACCTAACATCTAACATAGTATTCAAAATGTAATCACTCTAATTTGCAATTGTAAATCTCCTGTTATCAATTAATTTACATTGTACAAGTAACCATCTGATTATCTTTGTGCAGTGCTGTATTTACACTGCAATTTAATTGTAAGTAATTAGCATGTAATTGCGTATGGTTATTTATACCTTGTAAAGAAAGTGATGTATTTATATGTAGTTAAAATAATTACAGTTGAGAGCAAATCTTTTGACTTTTCTTCCTTTTTAATGTGTCTAACGGTTTCTGTGGCCAAAATTGCTGTTGTCTAGACAAAGTTGGTTCTCCTTTAGATGGGTTAGGTTCTCTTCCCACAAGCTGAGGCATGCGGAATTGCATTTTGCTTTTGGCCTGTATTCATTTTCCATTTTAAAATACTTTCTCTATCTCCGACTACTAACCCGCCCCTCCTCCCTGTAAAGAGAATTTGTAATAGGAGAGAGTGCTGGGTCTCTCGAGTAGAAATCCCAGCACAGCCCGTGAGGAAGCGGTGAGACAGTGACCTCCGTTCTTGGCATGGATGAATGCTTTCCATGTAGCAGCTCTAACAAAAAATATTACCCTATTACAGTAATACCTACTAAGGGTATACTTTATGAGTGCATCAAGGGCAATGGTGGCTTTCATGTCCAGTACTAGTAATGGTAATTTTATTCCCCTTGCTGTTACCCTCTCTCCCTCAGTCCTCCATCACCGCACTTAGAGTCTCTCTGATGCCAGACTTTAGTGTCACAGCCCATTTCTTGCCATCCTCTCCTCCAGCCTACAGCACTTGTCCTTTTAAAAGAAATCTAGTGTTTTCTGAGCATTACCATAACAGAGGGTCTCTGAGATCCAGTTAGGGGCTTTTGTCCCCTCTGACATGTAAGAGAAAGGATACCGTGGCTTTATAACAGCTCTGGGAAAAGTCTTCACTTCGTTACATGTGCTGCGAGCTGTCTGCTGGGAAGGGTTTTGATGGAGAAGGGAGATGCCTCATGCTGCTGCTTGCTCAAGGCCAGTTCATTAGCATTTGTGTTTCTCTATCTGAAGATCTGGGAGAATATTTGGGATTCACAAAACAGCTCTGAATGGCACGAAGGACGGTATTATCTCGTGGGATAGTCCGTGTCTCCTCTTGGGCTGGAGCTGCTGCGTGCCTTGGTAATGAAGGGTTTTTTCTCTGCTTTGCTGGTTAGACCCCCGAGTTTAGTAAAGTATTTTATGTGTGCTCAAGGGAGAGTATCGTTTCACTTCTCATTGCTACTTCTGCATTTAACAAAATAGGTCCCAGCCCTGCCACTGTCAGATTCATATTGTCTGGAAATGTTATGCCATCGTCTCATTGCTGGGACTGATGGAGAAACTCCGAGAGGTGCCTCTCCTCTTCTGCCTCAGTGAATGGTAAATGGCATCAAAGCCACGTTTCAACTCAGTCTTCTTCCTCATTTAGCATTTCCCCATCCCAACATTTTCACAGAGGTCCAGTGGTAGGAATAATTCTTGTTGATTGTGTACCTATTTGTGTACCTATTTGGCAGGGCTGCCAGCTAGTCCTTGTCTGCAGAGCAGGTTTGCCCATGGACCTGCCGTCCCATGCCCAGCTGGGTGCCGTTGGGAGGGTGGAAGCACACCTGAAGGCGGGTGGGAGGAGACGGAGCTCAGCAGGAGCTTATTAGAGAAGGTGGCCGGCAGAGAGCATCAGCCTGCCTGCTGGCTCCACGCCGAGGAGAAGGGGCTCCCTGGGACCTCTCCCGGTGAGTTGGCAGAGGGCTCTTGGGGGAGCGCTGTGGGTCCTGCCGCCCTGCTCGGGGAAGACGTTTTGCTGTTAGAAGGCTTTTGGGAATTGTAGAAGATGGTGGAATAAGGCTTTTGCTTGAGGGTAGTGTCTGTCCTTCTGAGGATTATGCACAGGATTGGGTAAATTGCTCTGGTCAAAAAGCAGGGTTAGGCTCTGAGTTTATTTATGTCTCTGTTGAGTTCTGTTTTTCAGAACTTTATTTAATTTCTTTACCCTGATATCTTCTACACAGCTCCCTGGGTAAAACTGATGTTACTATGTAGATAATACTTCGGCTTCCAGAAGATGTGAGCACATGCCGGGAGTTAATTACTGACTTGCTGCTTAGTGTCCTGCAGACGAGCCATCTTCACTTATATATAAGAAACATAAGTCCTGATACATGTGCTAGAGGGCTGATGTGAAGACAAGAATTAACAAACATAAGGTGCTGAGAGGTCTCCAGGTGTGTTGGTAGTAGTAGTTACTATTATGTCAGCCAGAGAAGCCTTGTAGCTAATGAGACTCCTGTGAAATATTTTGCATGCTCTTGACCTCTGGAAGGTGGTCTCTAATATCTGCTGGTTTTCTCATGGATGTAAGTAAGGATTAATTTGTATTCAGAAACATCTAGGAGTTGGCTCTTGCTGACTCATTTGGGTCTACTTTAACAGTGTACTTGATATTTATTTGCATGATCGGGTTGCAAGCCATAGACAGCATATAGTGGTCAATTAAGGTCTAAAGCTGGTCAAAACCTGAGAGAATATTTTAGTTAACTCCTGCTCAAACTGTAGAAAAGCACTATGAGATGAGTATTTTCCATTGTTGAGCTGTACTAGCAGTATATAAAGAGGATTTACTCTATGCAACATAGCTTTACATGTTCTTCACTGGAGCTTTTGCATTGGTGGTTTCTGCGTTGTGTTGTTCCTGGCTCTCCCTTCCATT
Organism: Calonectris borealis; assembly: GCF_964195595.1. Lineage (NCBI taxonomy): Eukaryota > Metazoa > Chordata > Aves > Procellariiformes > Procellariidae > Calonectris > Calonectris borealis. Next base: position 3,199,137 of record NC_134321.1, on the reverse strand, counting down.
GCATTTGCTCGTTCCTTCCTTCTCTTCTATTCCATTACACATGCTTATATTTCCATGCATTTTGGTAAGCGTATGAAAAGAATGCTGAAAAGAAATAGGAACAGCTTATCTAGTAAATAAGCTGCTAGATAGTTGGTTGTTTCCCCCCCTCTCCTCCCCTCCCCCCCTCTTAAACAGCAACTTCTTTTAGGTATTTGGCCAATTCCCTTGTGACTTGATCAGTTGCTCAAAGCTCTGGGGATGAACAGCCGGGAGTTGTGGACCAAAAGAAACCCCGACACCCCTCACTCCTGGTTTTGAGATAGCCCAATGCTAATCATAAGCTGCTTAGCCTTTGAGGATTAAGTAATATCCTTAAAGTTGTACAGATTTTATAAAGTTCACGTTATCAGTGTTCGTGTACAAATGTGTAAATAGCAATGTATGGCTTCTGTAGGGAAAGAATTGGTTTTGGTTGTCAAAATACGCATAAAATAGCTAGAAAGCCAGGTGAAACTCAGGCAGTCCTGTGGTATATAATTGCAAGCAGCATATATGTGTCTTAGTCCCTGAGCAGCTTTATCCCATGGAAATACTAGTTAAGGCATAGGTTTCAGTGTATTAGTGAGTTTATGACCTGTATAAAAATGTCAAGTCAAACAGCTGCCTACTAAATTATTCAGCGTATTGATAGAATAATGACTTTGAAGATGGAGATATTGGACTTAACTCTTTCAAGAGGAGCAGGGAGGGGAAATGAATCAGCTGCACTTGACTCCAGCTGGATCATAGCAAGACCCCTAATGTTACATGCCACCTTTGAGCAGTAGATTCAAGTAGAATTAAAAGTAAGAGATAGGATTGATTTTGACACTGGTGTGAATTTTAAATGAAGTGCATTTTTAGTAGAACTGGCTAGAAAACCAGAAACCCAGAAAAATGGGCTTACTTGCTGAATACTTAAGCTTTTCATTTTTTTAAAAAAGGAAAAAGCATAACTTTTTTTTTTCCAGGAAAAACAAATATACTTGATGAAATCAGAACTGCTGTAAAAAAATTTTGAGCTGCCTTGCTTTAATTTCTCTCAAACACTTGCTAGCCAACTTTGTAATAATAGAGGCTTTGGGGAGAAAGAGTCTGATTTAGGTAGATGTAGCAAAATTGTTTTGTTACTTGTTTCTTTACCTCTAAGCTGCACTTGACCCAAGGCTTTAGCTAAATACATTATATAAAAGATAACTGTAATGCATGCACAAAGGAACAAAACTTCAGTTTTGTTAAAACTTTAATTTCTGAAAGTTTGAAGTATGTGAGTGCTTGTTGATAGAGCTAAATTTCTCAGCATGTTTCATGTGTGTATATATATATATAAAGATACACACAATATATTTATACCTTTTTGTGAGATGTACAAAACATATTTATACCATCTTATAGAGCTCTCATTATTTTTACGAAGAAACATATTTACTTAAATGCATGTGTAGATAATTTTATACTTTCTGTATATATCTTGAACATTAACATTTTATATTAGATGACATCTATATGAACATCTCTTCTTATTTTTGGATTTTTCCATTTTATGGGAAAGTTGGTACTCTCATTTTGGCTTTCAAAACACTTTCATATCACCAATCGTGGCCTGGCAGCCACAACAAATCTGTTTTACTAATAATAAATGTTTGGTGGAACAATGTAATTAACCGACTGGCTATTTTGCCGTGGAGGTGCTGGGAGAAGATCAAATCCTGCTCCAAACTGTTCAGGCTTCCCAAGCATACGCTGCCAGGAGCTGGGCTAGCTGGGTGGCATCCAGGAGCCAGGGGTGCTGTGGCTGCAGACCCCCCGTGCTGCCTCCTGCACCACTGCTGTACTGGGGTGCAGGATGCAAGTTGGAAGAAGGTGCTGTCGTTTAAAAGGTTTCAGCTGCATATTGATGAAATGGAAAGTAAGTGTGCAAGTTTAGAAAATAACCACCCAAAGCTTCTGGGTTTTTGTCTCTCTTGACCTCTGCTCACCCATCTTGGTGTCTTGGCCAAGTGTGAATGTGGGCACTTGCTGTTAACACCAGCTGTGCTGCAGTGTTGTTTCCACTTGTGGTCGTTTAACCCGGCAGGCAGCCAAACCCCATGCAGCTGCTTGTTCACTCCGCCCCCCGGTGGGAAGGGGAGAGAATCGGAAGGGTAAGAGTGAGAAAAACTTGTGGGTTGAGATAAAGACAGTTTAATAGAACAGAAAAGGGAAAATAATAATGATAATGATAGAATATACAAAATGAGTGATGCACAATGCAATTGCTCACCACCCGCGCTGACTGATAACCAAGTAGTGATCGCTACTTCCTGGATCACGCCTACCCTTCATATACTGAGCATGACGTCACATGGTATGGAATATCCCGTTGGCCAGCTGGGCTAGCTGTCCTGGCTGTGCTCCCTCCCAATGCTTGTTTTGCTTTGTTTTTTTTTTTTTTCTTAAGCTGAATGTCCTTGACTAGCAGGGTACTTAGCAACAACTGAAAATATCACTGTGTTATCAACATTCTCCTCATACTAAATCCAAAACACAGCAATAGGAAGAAATTTAACTCTATCCCAGCTGAAACCAGGACACTCATCTATAGGGGGTCAAAGCTTCCTCCTATTTCTTAGTGAGAAAGAAGTTGCAAGTTTGTACTCCCCCCCAGCCCATAAGTATTTTTGAAGTTTGGCTGTTTGCATTTAGAACCAAACATCCTTTTCTTTTCACAGTTTCCTTTTTTTGAGATCCTGGATGCTTTGCCCTTATCGACAGCACTGTAATGTAACTCTCCTGCAGCCAGCTCGGGTCCCCCGAATATCAGTGGGATCAAAATGCGATCGAGCGATGTTTTACTGTGCTCAGGATCAGGTTTGCCCTTCTAGGTGTTCTGCCTACGCAGTTGGAAATACGGTGTGGTTGGCAGAGTCTTTTATCCTGGTTCGTGGGATTCATGGTTGCCAAGTTCCAGTTTTGACCTTCACGAACAGGATTTTGTCTGCTCTTGTGGGGTTATTTGTGATCCTTGAGCAGGTCCGTCTGTGGCTTCCAGCCCTACTCCTTTCCTTTGATCTCCTTCCTCTACCCTGCGGGCTGCATCAGCTTAAGAGACCGTCACCCCATCAAAATGAAGCTGCTGGGAGTATTAGCCTTTGAAAAGCATGTCACCGTTAAGGTGCTCTTTTTACTGGCCTTAGCTCTTGCTTGAGTTTTAGTGTCAGGTGTCAAAGGATCAAGGCAGGAGTACCTGTTGTGAAGAACAGAAAAGAACTGAGCAGCTAAGAGTTGAAAAATACAGGGCTTTATATTCACTGTCGTTTAAAATGGTACTGTCACCAAAACGATTGAAGAACTTCTCAGCCTTCTTTCCATCTGCACCAGCTTTAGTACCCATGGAAGGAGATGTTGTGCTTGGCTGATGCTACGTGGACCACTGACTGCGTAAACAAACCTGGCCTGCTCCTTATGATAACGCAAATTATCTGCGTGTAAAAACATAGCCTGGAGGCGTGACTGTGCTCCACTAGGTCAGCAATGACGCCGCGTAGTGCTGACATACTAATTTCTATAGCTAAATTCATTAATACTTTTAGATTACCCAGGGTGTAGGCGTAAGGACCAAGAGCTGCATGGGTTTTTTTCTGGCATTCTGTACATCTATTAATGTAGTCAAACTAATTGCGTGATTAAGATGAATAGGACTTAATAATGGAGAAGACATGATGGCAAAATTGATGAATCTGAAATAGGGGGAAATTGTCGAACTGATATGTTCGCAGCAGTAGAATACAATGAAGGGAAAGAGAGTAATTTATACATATATTAAAAAAAAAAGGAAGGGATTTTGGCAAATCCTATGCTTATTATATTTCCTTTTCTTTTTCTCTAATTTTTGTTGAAAATAATACTACTTATTCATGATGCTGCAGTAATAATTGAACCACTGGAAGGAGAAGAGGGAAAAAAGCTACCTGTATAAATTACTACTTGAGACCTGTTCTGTTTTGACAGATGTCAAGGCTGGGTAGCTTAGCTCATTCTACTGTGTTTGTATGAAAAGGGCTTGGTATCACTAGGACGCAGACTAATATCTTCCTGTGCTTCTGAATGTGGATAGATCACATTGCAACAGATTTTATAATTTTTTTTCTTTTCCCCCTAGTCATAACCTAGTGACTCTGAGAGAATAAATTGATAAAATATTGCCTGGTTCTTCTGCAGGGTGTTGCTGCAGCAGTGGGAAGTTAAAGGGGAAGAGAAAGAGGCAGCCTGCCTGCTGGAAGGAAGAATACTCGTGGTCTGTTAGTGTTTCTGTTTAGATTTAGGAAAACCAGTTACAAAATTAGTTGAAATCTAGAGGAAGCAGTCTGCTACTGTACATTAAGCTCCTCTGATTTTACAGTTAGTTTTTAGAGCGTGTGCTGGTCGTAGCTGATACGTGTATGTGACCTTCACTTAGATCTCTTGCTTCAAAGTATTTTAGTCTTATTGTTCAGGACTTGCCTGTTTTTATACCTTTAAAAAAAAAGTCTGTAACTTGTGCATCAAATAGATGGCACTAAACTAAATAAATGGATTTTCTGGGCTTTTGTCTTAGTGTACTGCTTTCCGTTGTCATGGATGGGGGACAGTCTCGTCTCTGCCGCTTGCATGGCACGTACTCCTTCCGTTTATTTCAGATAGGAAGTTTTTGCTCCGTTACTTCCACCAGCCTTTCTGGTTTTGTTTCTGCTCTTAGGTTTTTAGCTCGTACTCGCCTTTATTTGCTGTCTGCTGCTACTAAATACTGAGATTTTTTGGATGTATGCATTAGCTTCATCTATAAATTGATAATTTAGAAGGAACTTATCTTAGAAAATGAAAGATTACATTTAGTTATCAGTTCTTCATTATTCTCGGGTATCTTATGAATCCTTTGGAAGAAAACTTTGACTGAGGTATAATTTCATAACATGGATTTCTGATTAGTGATGGAATTGCCCTGAACAAGAAATCCTGAATGCTGTTTCCAGGGAAGTGAGATTTATTGTACCCCAGTCGCTAATAACGTTCTTCTGCACTTGACGTTTCCGTGAGGCTTTTGCTGTTGCCATGTATACTATCAATTTATTACACTTGCTTTCCTTGCTGTGCACTGCTTAGAGCAGACTGAATAAGGTAAAAAAAAAAAAAAATTTTTTTTTGTACTTCTCTGCTGAATATTAAGACTGCAAACTATTGGCAGTTCGTGTATCGGTTTCCTGTTCTCAAAATACTATATATAAACACATTTTTTAGCTGGCTGTAAGGTCAGGCTGGCTTCTGTGGGTATTGCTTCTAGCTTTCCCTAGTGGCATCCATGACTTGCTAAATTGATTGTCTTAAAGATTGGTTATGCAACCGTTCTGTTTAGTTACAATTCAGCATTTTTAAAAACGAGGTTTTTGTCAAGATAGTAGAAGTTGAGGCCTTTCCCTGGATATCCACTGCCTTTCCACCAAGTGCTGCTCTTCAAGTCAGACACTTGCTCTCCTAGCTTCGTCCTGGGCTGTCAGTGAGCCTCCAAGAGCAGGAGCAGCATGTTAATATGCCTCCGCTGATTTTCGGAGCATTAATAAATGGAAATACGACAGTGCATGGGCTGTTGAAACTTCAGGTCCACCCCTTTGTTCCCCAAGACTTCAGAGAGCAATGGGTTAAAAAATTTAAAAAAAAAAAAAATGCTACTTGTTATGTTGAGGCACCCTTGAGATGAGCAGGCTCACCCTGGCAGTCTGCTTCCCACACCAAACACCCCACGGTTGGTGTTTGTGTTGCCAACCTGCAAAGCCAATGGGGACTCTCTAGTCCAATGTTGGTAGGCTTTTTTTTTTTTGGTGGTATCACTGTCACGTCTTCTGTTCATCCAACCTTGATCCATGTTGGTTGAATAGAGCAGTATAAAGTTAAATATCTTATTCATACTGTTGCTTTTTTATATAAAAGAATGGGGGTAAGCACCAGGGGGTGTCTGTTCTGTGGTTGGTGTGGACGTGTTTAACTTCAAAACCCTCTGCAGACTTCGTGTATCGCTGCACTGTGTGACCTAGTTATGTAACTCAGCAATTTTTAAAAGAAACCAACTTAGAAAGCAAAAGACCTTGTTTTTTGGAGAACATGGTGTTGAGGGAGTATGTGGGCGATCTGAAATGTCTTCTGGTTTGCAAGGACAAGGAACAAATTAAAAAGAAGAAAAACAAACAATTTAATGGTGATGGAGCTGTAGCTCTAGCAAGGATAGACTGTGGGCGTACATCCATTTTATCTGGTTGCAGAAGATGATTCCTCAATGCAGAAGGTCATAAAAATCTCAGTGCTGCGTATTAGAAGATAATCTTGCTAAAAGTTTAAAATGTTTTACTAGCAGTAAATATTTCAGGCCTTCATTTACAGCAGTCGGGGGACTGTGAATACATACCTTAGCTTGCAAATAAGCACTAAATTGTCACCTCAAATAAAAACTGAATGGTGAAATGTGAAATTAACTGCCCAGTTGCTAATTATTACAAGTTGTGTAGACATTAATTACTCAGTACCTGATTTATTTTTTTATCACTGACCTTTCTTGTTTGGTGTTTTGTAATTGGTTACAAGTGATTAGAGATATTTCTGATCACTTATAACTTTCCCTTCTGGCACTTCAATCCCAGTAAGCGAAGATTTAATATAACAGAGTGATAGGAACAAGAAATGAAGGGGAACTAATGGTCCCCTCCCTTCCCTGGTAGGTATAGCCTGTTAACTTCTGCTTGCTCCTTCACGCACAGAATCACTCAGATGTGACATTGAACAATACCCTTTGCGCCGTGTCCTTCAGCTGAGGCAGGCTTTTGGCCAGGTAGAAACTTGCAAAGGAAATGCGGAAATACAGAAGTATTGGAAGATCCCGTCTGTTTTTGTAAAGCTGTGGTGGGCTCTTTTCAGAGTGACCAGCAAGCAGTGGCTCATGGGCTGGTGATGGTTTGGAGAGCTCATGCAACCCCTCTTGCTTGCGGAGGGGGAGTTAAACCTGGCTCTTGTACAGCATTAGAGCTACTACATGGGCTCTTGACATCTCATTAAAAATTAAGAAGATTATAAACCTGCAGCTTACAGTGATGGTGAATAAAATGTGGTTGTTTTCTTAGTGAGGAGCTGGTACAACCCATCTCCTTCTGTCGCTTGGAAAACAAGCTGTAGTGGACTGCAAAGATGTTGTTATATCTTGGTAATGAAGAAACACGTGCAAAAAACCTGACTGTATCTGAATTTTCCCTTTGTGTCATCAAAGCCCAACATGTGCAGTTAAAATAACCTTTTGTAAGTGGTTGGGTTGATGCACTATGAGCAAAGGATCTCTTAATCAGCAGTTTGGAGAGACTACAGTATCACTCCCAGACAATGCAAAACAATTTAAAGCATTGCATTACTTTGCATTTAAAGCAGAAAGGTGACAAACACATCATCCTCTCTGAATGCAGTCTCCTGTAGTTATTGTGGGCTTTTTACTGATCTGTGGACTCTACATGGGAAAACAGCTTTGAAAGAACATCTCCTTCAAACAGGTGCTGCTTCTCTGTGTACAGTCAGTAAGCAGTGTCGTCTGAGCCTATTCTGATGGAGCAGGGAAGCCCATTTTAAGTAATAGAAGACAATTTTAAGGGTTTTGTAGCTTACAGGTTCAATTTATGAATCACTGGTGAATCACTTTGAGATTTCTTTGACAATCTCTCCAAGGAATTCTGGTGTCTAAAGATTATTTTATTATCAATATGCAGTCATGCAGGTCAATGTTCTTTTCATTTGTGAAGCAAATAACATCAAACAAATGGTATTGTAAAGCCTAAAAATCCAATATAAATGTGTAATGCTCATCCCCACTTGATGAGACCAAGGTATTTTGCTACCTCAAAATAACACTTTGAAATATTTCATTTTCACTTTTTTGTTATAATAAACCATATGGGATCTCTATTTTGACAGCATTTTACTTTGAAGTTAAACCTACGAAGCCCTGGGAGAGCTATGACGGTGATTAGGCGCTTTGAGTTTTTCCTCCATGAGATAGATTACACTTGCAAAACGCTTTTGGCTGACTCACTAAACAATGTTTAAATGCACAGGAAATGCTTCTGTGACAAATGCGTACTGGATTTATATTTCAGCTTCAGAAAACTCTGTCTTTTCCGTTTAGCTCCCATAATCAATCTATTGTGTTAATAACAAGGTCTGAATTCACGAACAGGAGGCAAGCCAAGGATTCAAATGTTACCGAGGAAGGGCTGCACCATGCCTCAGCTGCAGCTGGTAGATGATGCTGAATAAAGCGTGGGTTCCTGTTGTGCAAGGCGTGTGCCTCAGCAAGGAAGCGATGTGGCTGATGCTTGATACCCTCTTTGCTGGCCCACTTGCTGTTCTTCTGTTGATATAGGTAGTAAAACTGGGGGATACTTCAGAGTTAGTGTCCTCTTGCCTTGTTTTCGAGAGGGCAGCAGAGCCAGGTCTAGGGCAGAGGTGGGTGGGCATGGGCTTTGCTCTGAGAAATGCCCTCCAAGAGCAGGAATAGGGACAGCAGTAGGAGCAGTTGCAGGGAACATCTTTCTTCATGAAGGCCGATAGGACTGCTGGAAATGAAAATAAGCAAGAGCAGCTTCAGAAGCACTTGATTATTTAATAACCTGTATTAATAAGCCAATAGGCTAGCACGCTTGCGGTTCTCCCATTTCTTTAGCTTCTTAAGTGAAGAATGTTGTGTTTATAGAAAGTGAAAGGTTTGAAGGATATCAAGTTTGTATTAGAAAACAGAAGCAGGGAAAGCTATTAAACAGTATATTGGGGATATCAGCTAAAGACAAATCTGCAGTCTGGAATGCCTAATTTGCAGTTGGAGTGAAGCAGAGAGATGCAAAGTCTCATAGTTTCCTGATTTAAGCTTGCTTAGAAACAGTGAATTTGGAAGATAGGACAATGAGTAGTCTATTGGTTTGGCAGGCAATACAAAACAGTGACAGAGTAAGCTAGTTCGATAAACCTAAGCCCAGAATAGAGCTAGGGACAGTAAAAAGATGAAAAAACGTCAGCAGATGAGTTGTTGCCTGTTTGAAGTGACCAAGGGAAAATTTTGTTTGGGGGATTTACAGCCTGATGCATCAGTAACATTCCTGCCATCGACCAGGCTTGATTTCCTCCCATAGAGAAATACCATCACCCTTACTCTGCAGTCTTGCCTCACGGAAGTACTCTGAGGAAAGATGCATTAGGAATGTCAGTATTTGCGTATTATGCTAATAAACTTCCAGGTGGGAAATGCACCTCAGCTTTTTGTGGGATAGCTTCTTTCAGCTCAGTCTGCATTAGTGTGTCAATATAAACTTGGAGAGTAATGTAAGGCTTTCTGCTGGCAGCAGACGAGAGATCAGCACTTCTTCAGGCTCTCATCAGTACTCCCAGTTGCCAGCTCCCAAAGAACTGCCTCCACCTGAAAAGTAGATTTTTGTGTGTGTAATTATACAGTATTTCTGTGAAATGAAGTGGTGCCTTTCTGTTTTTATTTTCTACCCTTAAGTGAATTTTTTCCTTGAAGTATGTGCTGTTCCTTTACATAAAATGAGGGTTGTGCAAAACTGAATTTCTTTTTAGCTTTCTTGGATGTTGTAGCTTTGAGAACAACTGGAGTGGTGACTGGGGAGCCACATTAAAAGAGCGTTGTTGCCTTTTCCTTTGGAGACGACTTCATATCTGTGTTCTGAAGTTTTTTCAAAGCCTTCTGTTGACAAGGGATGCAGAAAATACTGAAGCTGCTAAATTCAGTTTGTAGTGTGCTGTCTTCCATCGTGTCACTTAGGGGAGAGAGCACTGTCTGTTTCCCTCAGTACCTGTTCCAGTCTGTTCTTCACTTGGGATGAAGGTGTGCATTTGAATTGATTGGAAGCTATGGCCAAACCCTCCAGCCTATGGGAGGTTTTTTATTATTTAGCAAAATTGCTTGGGCACTGCTGCATGTTTGGGGATAATATAATTTAAGTGCTTTAGGTTTTCAAGCCTGGAAGTCCAGGTTCAGTGCTGCTCGTGAGGATAATGTACAATTACTTTAATCGCCATCTCAAACACATGACTATGAAGAGCAATGTTCAGCCTTTTGCAATTACTGTGGGATGAAATACTGTACTGAAAGTAAAACATTGTGAATTTGCCTATTCCCTGGTTTTCAAGTCAATACCTCTCTGCCAATGCAGGGTTTCTAGAAATTGTCCACAAAAGGGTTTCTAGAAATTGTCCACAAAAGGGTTTCTAGAAATTGTCCACAAAAGGGTTTCTAGAAATTGTCCACAAAAGGGTTTCTAGAAATTGTCCACAAAAGGGTTTCTAGAAATTGTCCACAAAAGGGTTTCTAGAAATTGTCCACAAAAGGGTTTCTAGAAATTGTCCACAAAAGGGTTTCTAGAAATTGTCCACAAAAGGGTTTCTAGAAATTGTCCACAAAAGGGTTTCTAGAAATTGTCCACAAAAGCGTTTCTGTTGTTGGAAGCTGAAATTTCTGAAGGATTTGAGTAGGTACATGCTACTGGTTTGATCTGTGAAGTAGACAGAAGTCATAATGTAGAGGTTTTTTTAACCTGTCACCTGTTCCTTCTACCCCAAAACTACTCGGTATCCAAAGCACTCAATGGGCATATGGGAGATCAGATGTCCTGCTTGAGTGAATATCTAACCAGTGTGAGCAGCTCCAACAGAAGAAAGCAGTAATAGCCTTGGTAGTAAATGCATTTGCTGGGATTGTGGGGGAAGAGAAAAATGAAGATTTGATCCAGAGTCTCCCACATGAGTACCAAAAAAACCCACCCTAGCTCAATTATGCACACAAGCATGACAGGGATCTTAAAAAAAACAAACCCAACCAAATGCATTTCTGAAAGTTGTGTGACAGGTGTTTTGTAAGAAACCTCTTTTCTGCTTTGGCTCTCTGCCCTACATGCCCACATAAGTTCAGGGATACTTTAGAGATGGATAGGCAAGTATAGAGAAGATCAGAATTTTCAAAGTAAAAAAAAAAAAAAAAAAAAACAAACCCTGGAGGTTTTTTTTTCTTTGTTTTCAGCAGCAAGGGAAGGGTTCGTAGGTGTCTAAAATATGTAGCAGTGTTGGAGAATTTCTTAACTTGTGCAAGTTGTTCTCCTAAACTTTCTGTGACTGAAGTGGTAAGTTGAACAGTTACAGTAAATAGTGTAATATTTTGATTGGTATGAAACCCTTCACTACTTCTTGATGTCTAATTAGCGTAGCTCTGAATGTCAAATATTTATCCGCTCTACCCAGCGTTGTGCTGACTTCAGTGGGGCTCCATCTGGCTCTGCCTTCCCTGAAGCCTGCTCCTCTACGGACGAGCTTGCCCGTGCTCAGCACTGGTGCCGGATCCCACCTGCTGCCCATCAGGTCGCTGGGACTGGAAGGGAGCTCTTCCCTCCAGCAAATCTGGGTGGCAAAGTAGCTGTGCAAAACCACAGATGAGCCAGTCTGTAACTTCGCTTTGTGAGTAACTCTGAAGCACAGGCTGAAAAACGTCACACCGAGTCCTTACCGACAGCTGCTGATTGCTTGCGAGTGGTAGGTATTTGTTAGATGAAGCCATGATATGCCTGTAGATGAAATTCCTTAGCACAAAATCTCCCACAGCAAAGCTGGTAAGAGCGTGTGGTGTGGAAGCGTTTTGTATTCGTGAGGACTTCAGCAGCAACTGTATTACAGACTTGAACAGAAGCAGGGTTTGTGACTGGTGGTGACTACTTCATCTTGAGTTATAATACAACCTACAAGCCTTCAGTTAGAAAATGGATGACCAGGCCAAAATGTCAGCCTTTTTTTGTGCCTCTCCTATCTGGGATGTGTTGATAGTGCAAAAAAAGCTTATATTTCTTAGCGTGTTTGCTACATTATGGTGCTCACCCAATTCTAGTTTCATGAACGTATCTTCTGCATCTATCACATGTATTTTGTGTGTCCCATAGCCAGCTACTGAACATGTGAAACTATGTGATTTAAAACACGTTTTGAACCAGTTTCGCATTGTCTTTCTACTTTTCAAAATTTGATTAGCGAGTAGTTTGGATGATCCAATGGTTGTACTGGAACTTCTTAGGAGACGGCTGTGCTTCAGCCCTTTCTTTGGGATTTAGGCTGGTTTGTCAACTGAGAGTTGCACTGAATGATGGGGGGGGAAAGCTGGGGATTTACGTCGCTTTGGCAGACCAAGAGCAGTGGGGGAAGATGGGGATTTGCTGTGAGAGGCTTTAGCAGCTGAAGAGTTTCAGCCCTTAATGAAGTCAGAGTTGAAAAAATAAGGTTCAAGTAGTCCGGGGCGGAATGCCTGAACTCCGGTGTAATGTGGAGAGTCTGCAGCCAGCAATGGACCGGTGATCGGTGCATCGTGGCGGGGGGCTCCGAGAGGGAGACCTCAGAGGGGTAGGGGGAAACTGCATCAAGCGGTGGAAAAAATCTATAGAGTACCTGACCAGTTTACTGCTTTCTTCTAGTGGTACTTTGAAAATAGCAGACTAAAAGTAATCGAAGACAGCCTCTTTCTCTGCAAAATAAGTTAACGTGGACAAGAATGAATTTGATGACTTAACATATCAGTATAAATATCAGTATAACTGACTTCCCATATGAATTTCTACTTTCAGGTATTGGAAATTTGACTGAAGTCTACATATCATGCACTGGAGAAGGTAACAATTCTTTAATACTAATTTTGATTTGTTGGTGATAGTAATTTCTCTTCTTTCCTAATATCATTGCATTGAATGTCAAAATCTTCTTTGCATTGTTTGTGCCTTAAACTAAAGAATCTGCCCTTCAGTTTCTCAGTACATTGAGAGTGGGTTTTGTTTACCTTTTTTAAAAGAATATATCAGAAATCTGCATTTACATTCTTAGAGTGTATATATTGCGTTTAGGCAATTCTGCATGGAAGGTTTATAGAAAACATGGAACAGCTTGCCTAGAGAAAACTGTTTTTGTAAATGTACCATTGTTTAAAAGAATGTATGTAACTTAAAGAATGAATCTTTTACAAAAGGATATTTATATCTTGTTATCAATACTGTTTTTTCTGGTTTGGCTCTTCATTTTTCTTGTCATGAGATTTTTAAAATTGGTGTTTAATTAATCATTGAATGATTGACTCTACAGTTGAATTAGCCAAACCAACCTGTGGCACTTCTGCAACTCAAATTTTCTTAATTGAATGTCCAAAGGAATCAATGTTGTTAGTTGAGAGGTGGGTTTTGTGCTATATATCCTGAAATTATCTTGTGGGTTTTTTCTGGAATGGCATCAAGTATGAAATATAGATTTAAGCGTGAAATAATTCACTCTTTGGGGCGTCCAGCTCTGGTCCAGTCAAGAGGAGAAGGCTGTGGCTTTCTGCCGGTGCTTTCCTCTGCATCCCTACTGTGTTGCTTTTGCCCTCTCCCAAAACTGCCCCACCAAGCTTGGCTTCCATGTAGCCAATCTCCACGGATAAAATTGCTATCAAAGAACAACGTGCTTTTCAGTATGAATTATGTTATCTCCGAAGGAGAACAAAACCTTTTCAGAGCTTACAATGAAATATTTACAAATTAAATGTGGTCTTCCTTCTTAGTTTTAGGCATTATTGCCCTATCTGTTCAGAGAGGTCACAGATGCCTTCTGATCAAAATATTTAATTTCTTTATTCATCTTTGCCTTGGAGTAATTCTGAAGTCTCTCCTCAGTTCTGGGTGGTGTTTACAATGCAAACTGAATTACTGCTGTAGATCAAGTAAACTATTCTTACTCAGCTTGGGCCTTCTGAAATTTGCAAAGCCATCGTTGTGTGAGGTTTTCAAAGACTGTGTGATAAATTTTCTGATATATCACTTTCTAGTGGTCTGAAAGGAAAAGCTTATTTTTTAATATAAAAGATAACTTTGAATAATGGACTCCTCATCCCTTTGGACAGTATTCCTAAATTAGCCTCAAAGCCCTTTCTTGGGTGAAATCTCGTTTTCAGGTTCCCCACGGTAAGGAGGAGATACTGATACCCATTTAATTTGGAAAGTGTTTTCAATCTGCTGATGAAAAGTACTTCTGAAGAGTTAGGCAACCTTGATTAATTGAGCCTGAATAAGAAGTGCAGGATCAAATCTCAGGGTATTATTTTTAGGCTGCAGACTTGTGTTCTGCATTCCAAATCCTTAAACGCCACTTTGATAGCAAGTGTGAACGACTGGAGTAGACAGCTATATGCATACTAGTAATGGCTTGCAAATGCTGACACCACTACAGACAGAAGAATGGAAATTGCTTTCTGTTTACAGAACAACATAACTATTTGGTAAACACTTCTCATTAGCAAGAATGTGATCAGAATTTGTGTTAAATGCCTGAATTCTGTGGTATAACTTGTGTGGCATTTGTAGCGAGGTGGTATTAAAAAAAGCTAAGTGTAAGTACTTAGCAAATACAAGCGCTTAAAAGATCAGTGATGCAATGTGTAGTGTTCAGGTCTGATACCAGGACCACAAGCCAGAATTGTGTTCTTGTGGTGTATGGGGAGGGGGGTCAGAATAGCAATCTGAAAAAAAAAAATCAAGCCTCTGATGTCCTGAGCAGGGAACTTGTACAGACCCTGTGTGTCTGAAATCTGCCCCTCGCTGATGGGGCTCTTGGCTAGCAGCATACCTCGAGAGCCAGCATTGTGCCCTCAAAGAACTAAGCACAGCACCCGAGGTAGGAAAGTGAGGGGTCACGCACGTTGTTACGCTTGGCAAAAGTACACTTGTGGGGACTGCAGATTCGGGTTTTACACACGTTTCAGCTCCGAGGGAAGGATTTTCAAACCCACACTCTTAAGCTGCGTGTGGTCCTTGCTAAGCCCTAAGCAAGGCACGGAGGAAGCCAGGTTTGGGGTTTTGCTTCTGGTCTGTTTGGTGAACTAAAACTGGCTGTTGTTACTTAAGTGACTCAGTAAGTACAGATTTGAAAGGAAACATTTGTGCATTTTAATAGAATAATTACAAAATGCTACTTTATTACCTGTCAAGCTAATTAAAACAGCTACAGGCTAACAGTCATCTTAGAAAGCTTGTAGCATCTGTGCATTGTATTCAACAACCAGGCTTACAGTGTAATTTTAATTAGAAATATTACCAGCAGACGCAGTGTACACTTGTGCTGGAGAAATGTCCTTTCCTGCAAAGGAATGCTGAATGTGCTGGGTAATAGCTCTAGGAAAGGAAATTATAATGAATATGCTTTTCTGCCTTATAGTCTGCGTAACAGTTAATTACAGCATGGTTTGAAACTGTAGGGTCTGTCTTCCTCCACTGGCATCCAGCACCAAAGTGGTAGCTTCCCATTTGCTTGGTGTGTGAATGTTTGTGTCTTGTAGCTGTTGGCTACTCGAATCTGGAGAACTGCCACTCATTCCAGGTGGAAACTTGCTCAGTTGGAAGCGCTGTGGGTCGTGTGTAAGAGGATTACTTGGATATAGGCTTACTGTATGTAATTTCTAGATCACTCCTCCAAAGACAGGAGTTGTTTGTGGTCTCCAGGCATCCCTCTGCTTCTCGAGATCCACAGAAAATAACTGTTCTCCTTCCTAGGCTCGTTATTTCTAGATGCGTCTGCCACCATGTGCTCTTACTCTTTCCCTGCTTCTCTGAAGATCTGCGATGTCCTTTCCTCCTTCATTATCTCCTGGTTTCTTCCATCCCGGTTCCTTTCTCCCCCTCTGCACCTTCTGTGCCTCCCTGCCAGCCCTCTCCTTTTCACTTCCTTCTCTCGTGTTAGCAGGGTTTCTCATGCCACCAGTGCTCCCCTCTGGGTGGGAAGCCCGAACAATTAAAACTGAACCAATTGTTCTAAAGTAGTTTGAAAAACTGAATTAGCAAAATTGCCACTTTACGGTGGATTTAGTGGTGTCTTTTAAAAGATGAGCAGTCTCTGCTCTCCTTGAAGTTGTACCTCAGAGATAGTTTGCTAATTTTACAGCAGAATGAAATGACAACTTCTTGATACATACAACTTGGATTATAATTAATTATTGCAGGGGCAGCATTTTGCTTGAGATTTTTCCTTATGCAACAGTAATATTTAGGATGCAGTACTCATGACTTGCCTTTTCTTCATAAGAACATGATGAATACAAAAGCACCGATCAGATACTTGAACAAAACTTACAATAAAGTTCTGTAAGTCATGGGCACCTGCCCAGATCTCTCCCTTGCAAGCAGGTTTTGGAAGACGAGCTATTACCTAAAGAGATGTGCCTCACTTCAGTGAGAGCTTTCTCTTGCAGTTGTGCAAAACTTTCTGAGTATATTGTTTTTCAGAATACGTGCGAAGATACGTGTTGTCTGTGTTCCCTGAGTGGGTATATGGGGCTGAAAATAATGCCAATGAAGGTCTGGTAAGGCAGCAATACCATTATTTATGAAATCTGATGCAAAGAATATTTCTGCATGAAGCAAATCTGCCCTTCTGCACTTGTTTGATACTGTAAAGAGATTATCGTGGCCTTACAAGAAGGTTAAGATATCATGAAGTTTAATACACTCTGAAAATAGTCCTGTTAAAGCCACTGTTGCTTGTGATTGATGATGCAGGTTATGATGGTAGTTCTAAATCTTGTGTTTGTGTGTACAAATTGCTATTTTCCAGCCTTTTCAAGGTTGCTAATTTTATCTTATGGTGCAGCCCATATTTAAGGATTTCATGTTGCATTAGCCTTTGATTAAGGGGAAAGTAACTTTGATGATAAAATGCCAGTAAAAGTGCTTCTGTGGACTAGCTTGGAATAATTTATCAATCATTCTTCATGACTGAGAGCATGTTTTGGACATGAGGGTCACCCTTTGAGGATTAATTTTCCAAGATAAACAGCTAATGGCTGTTGGATGATCATGGTCAAAAGCAATTACTATGGTATTTTTAAACTGTTCATTACTACAATAAAGAGTCACTAAACTGAGTAAGTTTTAAGCCATTGCTTAAATAGCTAGGTCAAGATGCATCAGCCTTGATTCAAAGGCGTTATTGCATGATAAAGTTGCTGACGCTTCCCACTGCCTGCTCTGGCAGAGGCAGGTCCTGACAGTCCCTTTTGCCTATTTTGCCTTTTTTTTCCTATTAACTGAACTTTCTGTACCCTTTAGGTTAGCAACTAAAATAGCCAGCGGGCAGTTTTATTGGAGTCCTCTGTAAATAGCAAAGTGAACATGTATTTTCCAGATATTGTGAAGAGTATTTCACAGCTGGCTTATGTTTATGGGCAGGTGTCACTGCTTCTTATCTTCTGGGCTTCAGGTTTCCTTTCTTCTGTCTCCTTGTTTAATTTCTGCAACACTGTCGTCAGGTGAGCTTAAAGGTATAGAGGAACAGTATATTGTGAGGACAACTCCTGAACTGCTAAAAGACGGAGCCTTCTCACGGATGTAAAAGTGGTAGAGTCTGAAAGCAAAAGAAGTATGTCTGAGATAAACTACTTCTATTTAATAAAAAAGGGAGAGCCT
Source organism: Calonectris borealis (assembly GCF_964195595.1). NCBI lineage: Eukaryota > Metazoa > Chordata > Aves > Procellariiformes > Procellariidae > Calonectris > Calonectris borealis. Next base: position 3,181,606 of record NC_134321.1, on the reverse strand, counting down.
TAAACAACGAAGATAGAGGTAGCTGCTGTCAGAAGCACTACTTAAAAGGAATGAGAAACTGTCTTATGGAGGGATTAGTGTACTGAGAAATATACTGCTGAATCACTGGAAGCAAGCGAGCAATACGGAGTCTAGAGGCTCTGCAAAAAATAAAATGGCTGCTGTAATTCAATTAAAATCACAGTAGGATTTGCTGTTTGAGATGGTACATCCGTCATCCCATATCTCGTGGTGGCTGGTGCCTCAAGGGATACTTAAGTGAGTGTAGAGCTCCTGAAAAATGCTGGAGTGACAGTTCTGGAATGATGTGATTCTCCATTTACTCATAGACAGATGCATTTTCCCCAACACACCTATTGAGTTTGGACTGCTGCTTGGTCTTCATGCATTTGATGCTTTTTAGTAGATTGTTAATTGTAATCGAGAGTTGTAATTTATCCTACAAACTGGAAGAGGAACACCATGTGCTTTCTTTCAGAAAAATAATCAATTAACAAGAAATGGTTGAAGATAACTAAATTCAATGAGACTTACTGTATTTAGTATCGTGGATATAGGCTGGACTTCTAAAATCAAAAGCAACTTTTTACTCCTTTCAAAATTTATTTTTTAGGAAGCAATTTAAGCTAGAACAGTTGCTCACTTTGCTAGAACACCTGGGTTTAAAAGGCTCCCTGCAGGACCAGTTTGAGTTATTTGAAAAAGCATATCATCCTCCTTGGCATTGAAGAACTACAAATTTCAGACCCTCCATGTCTCTATATTCAATGTTTCATAGTTAACCAGGGCAAAAAGCATTAGTAATCTACAAAGCCCTTTTCAGAGGGAGAATTTCTTCAGCTCAAGCATCTTGATCAGAATCTGGCATCAAAATGAACATGAAAGAGCTTTCTCAGGCATGGAAGATTCAGAAGTCTGAATATGACCATGCGAATGCCCTGTGTGACGTGGGAAAGTTAAAAGCAGAATCCTTCTTGGGTTGAAGCCATGGCTGTTGTAATTATAAATATTGAAAGTTATTCTCTTTTATATAAGAATAAATAATATAAGGGAGATAGCGGTTGGAGGCAGCCTACTTGAAGGTATGCAGCACGAAGGAGCAAAAGGCTGAGAGGGTGAACGGGACCTTTAGCAAGACAGCTGTAGTGAGCCTTCCCTCCCAAACTGTAGCGCAATGACAACACGTGCAATAAGCGTTAAATAGGTTTGTGGAAAGGAAACTTGCCTCTTTCCTCCTAACCCAGCTTTCCCAGGTTGTGGGGTCAGACTGGAGAGAAGGCTTGGAACGGCCAGGGGGGAGCAAGCCGGCTGCTCGCGGGGCAGGAGGACGGGGAGTGGCAGCAGGTTGTGCTCTGCTGTGCAGCCGCGGCTGGGCAGCGCATCTTCCCCCGGGAGTCTGTGCCGCTGGGTAGCTGTGCTCTTGGTCTTGGTGCGCTCAGGTGTTTCTTAGGATGCGTCAGCAAGGTGCATCAATTGTTTAAATGCTTTTGGTTTTTAGTTGACTTCTTCAGCTTTCAGTGCAACTGGCTGCTGAGCTGACTGAAGAGACTTTCTTTCAAGCGAATGTTTGAAAGAAATAAGCGTATTTCAACAAGTCCTCATTAAAAGCGAATATCTGTTGAAAGCTTTCTCCACCTCTTGTCAGCTCGTTGGCAGGCTGTTGGTGATGGCTGTCTTGCTGTACAGGGTCCAACTGTACAAAGGGAGGACAGCGGGACTGCTGGGATGCTCAGCGTGGGAGCCGTGAGTCTGGGAGCCCCAGGGCCAGCGCCTGGGTGGTGAGGTCGCATCTCGCTGCTTTCCACTGCTGGGGCTGTGGACCTGCAGGGTTTGGCAGCTGCAGATCTAATGTTGTTAAGATTATTTTTTTTTAATATTATTTGAAGATGTGCTTGTGAGGTTTGAGGGGCTGAGTGGTGAGGAAAGTTGAATCGCTTCCACTCATTTCATTAGCGACATCCATGGTGCAAATCAGGAGGGGCCTGAAACACCCATAAAAGGGGCTCTGTCTGCAAGTGAAGGAGAAGAAATCAGGTGTGAGCTGAGTATCAATTTCAGGCAGATTAAATTGCACCAGTTTTACTTGTTTTTCAGTAAGCAAAAAAGTAAACATTTCTTGCTACAGGTGGGACAAGAGGTATGGCAATGGTTTTGACCATTGCTAAAATGACTTCTTTGCTTTCAAATCACGTGTTAATCATTTGAAATGCCTTGAATATGCCCTTAGCAATTTTCAATAGCATCAATTAACATTTAGGAAATTAATTGCAGACTACTAGAATATTAAACATTTACTTTAGAAATGTAAATGAGGTGTACCAACTTTGCATCTCACATGCCCCTTAACCCAAATATTCATAAGGCAAAAATTGCTCAAGTCAGCAAACATGAAGGTGTGTTTTGGTGCTGAAATTACAAAATATGAAATGATTGCTGCCAGGTTTTGATACTGCACCAGTGTATTCAAGTTCTTTGCTCAGATTCATGGTGCTGGAGCAGTTTGAAACTGAAAAAAGTGATACCTCTGGCTAGAAATCAGCAAATCCAAAACCAAACCAAACCATGTTTGGATGAAATGCCAGAGCCTGTCTACCCCTCATGGTTCCTTGTGGCACACTTTATGCTTTTCCTCCTCTTTTTGTTTTTTTTTTTTTTAAAGATTGACTCCCAAGAAATAAACAGCTTAAACAGAAATTAAGGTGCTTCAGGAAATCCATAATTAGTTAAAATTCATCTTTACTTTGTCAATTAAAATATTTAGTCTAATCTTTACTAGAACCTAATTTTATCACCCTTTTATTGTTATCAATACAAAATATGATATATATGATTCTGCAAAAAGGTGTTACAGCATGACTTACTCTTTGAAATGTTTACCTGGTCTGTCCGTCTTTTCCTGTATTGATCTTGGGTACGTGTTTGCATCTCTTGCCCCAATAAAAGTGCTTTGGCAAGCTGATGCATTGCTTCAAAGGATCAATCTGCCAACTGAAGGAATAAGAAATAGTCCTCAGGGCAAATTTTGAAGTCTATTTTGAATTTTGATTCTTAGTTTCTTTTACTCAGGGGCATAGTTGAAGACAGTGTCTTTATTAAGAAGGAAAATAAGACTGTTTTGTTTTGCTTAATTCATTCAACCTGATCATTGTATCTATTTATACTGTCTTGGGAAGAACATCATTGCCTCCTTACTTGAAACACGTCTTTGGTTTCAATGTCTCATAATGTTATTTTTTTAAATTATAAAACTTCTTGTATAAAATGTTGCAAGTTTTGTTTTCATAGAATAGTTGAGTTTGGAAGAGATCTGTAGAGATGATGTAGTGCAACTGTCCTGCTCGAAGTTTTCTAGTAAAATGTTATTTCGGTACTTACTGAGTGGCAGCTGTCCTCAATACACCATGTGGCATAAGGAGGGAATCAGAATATGACTCTTTTTGGTCTCCATTACGTAATTCTTTCTAGTCTTTTTTCACCACTTCAGCTCCCTTGCCACTTTTAAATCTTTTAGAAGTTATCACTTTAGTCTCACAGCCACTATTTTCATTATCTTCACATAAAACAACTCCCTTCCATCAGTTCTTTCCTGTAGGACTCTTACTATTGGCTCTGTGTTTTCCTTTGTACTTCCGACTCATTACCTGTTACGAGGATGCAGCAATGTATATTAGTTGTCGCTCACTGTAATGTACTTATTTCAATAGCTTAACTGCCCAATATTAGTATTTCCTGAATATGGAGTCATAAAGCTAGTAAACTGTATTTCGTGCACTACTAAAGTTAATGGGAATTTGGATCAGCTTTGTGGTGCCCTACTTCAAAGTAGTTCAAAGATCTCTTATTTCCCCATTTTCCCTTAATCTTCGTTCCTCTCATTCCACAAGAATTATCACAATTCTACTGTATCACCTGCTTTGATACGCGAGATGTTATCTTCAGCACAGTCCTTGAAGTTGTTTTTTCTTCCACGGGAAGCAGATGGAAAAAACTGTTTTCGTGCTGAACAGATGCACCCTGATTTTCTTTGGTTTTGTTTAGGTTTTGCCACAGTCTGTTATCCTAGCATTAAAACACCTTTTCAGAGGCTGATGATTAGAGCTACCTCTCTTTCCCCCCTGTAAAATGTTGCTATAGCATCTCTTTCGCTTTTTTGACTGTTTTCACAAGGTGTGCAGTACTGTAGCTGCATAGGCTGTGCAGTAAGTTACAGCACTTGAACGTGAACTTCAGCCTTCACCACTGACAATCGCATTTTAGTAATTCTTTTTGATGGTGCTACAAGAATATGTTGCTCATAACATCTTTTTATACATCCAACTCTTTATACACCCAACTTCCCAATCTTTAGCGTGCAAGCGTCCTAAACAGCTTGCGCGCTCGTGGGACCAGCTCACGTCTGTTCCCGCTCAGCACAGCCTTGCTCTGAGATCAGCCCATGTGCTCCTTGTTCCCACCAACGCCTATGAAAACCCACCCTAGTGTCTCCGTTATCGTTTTTGCCTTATCGTTGACTTCTGTTGTACTTTATTGTATACCATTTTATAGCTAGCTACAGTCTTTCGTATCAATTTGTAATGGGGGTTATATTGATTAGCTTGGCTAGGCTTGTTTTTAAACTAGAAGGATATTGGAAGGGAATGGCTGACCCGCCGAGGAAGTACGAGCCCCTTACTTTCTGGCGCTTAGCAATACACTACTTTTTCTTCAGCATCTGTTTGGGACTTCTGTGTTGTGCACTAATTACAGTTGCCATTTAATTGAGCTGCACACGAGTTGGGGATGCAGGCCCTGAAGTCTCAGCTGCTCCTGCGGAGAGGATCCCGGGCTACGCGTGTGACGCTGCACCAAGCAGAAGGGTGGTGGCTATGGCACATGCAGTACGGATGGGTGTTACCTTATTAGAATTCACCTGCTGGCTTTCACAATTGCATTAGTGTGAACTTTGTGTCTCTAAGCAAGGTTTAAGTGGTCTTTTTAGGAGGACTTCTGGCCATACTGTCTTTTCTCAGAGAAACGTGGACCTCGGCTTGCTCCTTCAGCTGCCGAGAGAGTCTGCGGCAGCTCGAAGTCATTATGCAGCGTTACAAATAACTTCAGACAGGAGATGTGCTACTTCTCTCTCCGGTGGAGTGTTCCTCAGATCTGGAAATTGCTTCGGTTTTCAGACAGAGCTGTAGACCTGGACTAAGTCCGGGCATCCCCGTTTTATGCTGTCTCTTTGTAACTGTCAGAACTCATCACGTACATCTGCCGGACCGTACGTGTGGCATGCGTGCTAAGTCACTCCGTGGCTTTTTGCACCGTGACTCTCCCAAGGAGATGCCGTCGTCTTCGCTGGATTTCCATTTCTTTGTCTCTAGTGCTTTCTGCAATTTACTGCAAGTCACAAGTCGCATTGTCTTGCTTGTTATGCGAGCCTGGCCAGTGACCCGCAGTTTTTACTCTTGTAGGCTTTTGGGTTTGTTTTTTATCTTTTCTCCCCCTTATACCCTGTGTTTACCATCTGCATTTTAGACATACATTTCAAGTATTTTTATAACCCCTTATACTGTATTTTCAACTCAGTTAATTGTACCAAGTTCACTTTCTGTAGTAATGCACAAAGTGGTTGCAGTCTTTTTGTTCTGCTACAGCCGGTAGCAGAAAAAATCATGTTTCCAGATGACTTTCATTTTCCTTCCTAAGCTATTTTCGTGTAGTTCTGCATTCCAGTGCGCTCTCTGTACTAAAGCTCTTTATGCTGTGGTGTATTTTTAACTAATGATGTGTCACCGTACCAGCTTGGATTTTCGTGTAGCTATTCTGTAAACAACTGAAGTTCCCTTTTAAGGGGGAGGAGGAGGAGCAGAAACGGTGCCAAAGAGTTGCGAGTCGTGTTCATCCTCATGCAAGCAAAAGAGATCAGACTGGCCTAGGACCAAATTAATTAAATGTTCCATTTAGTGGAAGATGTCAGTTAGGAATAGATAATACTTTCCATCTGAAGTGCTTCACTGGTAGAGAATAACGTCTCTGTGTGAGCAAGCGGCTTCTGAATGTTACACAAATGTCAAAGCGCTAGCAAAAGTTTTAGGGCTGAGACTTTGCCGGTGAATGTTATCTCTTGGCAGGTTTTTCAGCTCCAACTTTTCCATTAAGAGGGGCAGCGTCAGCAGAGTGCTCAGGGATTACAGGAGCCGGAAGGATCCAAAGCATCATGGAATCAAAGGGAAACTCGGAGTAGTTATTCTTGTTAGTGGATTGCAGTGCCAGGTCCATGAGGAGCAGGAGAACGTGAGGGTTTAGAGAATAATAGTGGACATTATTCATTTATAATACATTTATATTTAATGAACTGGTAATTGTGACATACAATGAAGAGAGAAGAGTAAACCTCTGGGATTAAGTTTGAGAAAGGAGTTAGGAAAAGGACTTGGTCAAAGTAAAGCAATACATTGACAAGAAGATTTTTTTTCTTAGCGAAGTATGTGGGGAGAGGAGGAGACGGGAATGCTTTCCTATTCATAATTTTCTGCAGTAATCGAATATAGCTGGAGTTTCTGAAACTTGAGATATATCTATATATATAGGTATCAATGTAAAGTCAGTTACCTGGAATATGTATTCTTAGGTTGCAGAAATGTAATTTCACATACTGTAGATTAGGTAACTTTAATAAGCATTTACTGATGTAATACTGCCCTCTGCTTAAGGTATGCCAAACTTCATTGCACAGTTGTACACTTAAAACAAAACATACCTGAGCAAAAAGTATGTGTATCTTCATCCAGGATTTTGGATCATGTACAGGTCTGGAAGGCTAAATCCCTGGTATTTGTGGGATGCAAAACGTGAGCACTGGCTGGACCAACTGTGTTGCAGGTGGGTCCTGTTACCCATCTGGTGGTGTGGGATTCTCCTTATGGCTACAAAAATAATGTGAAGTTTTTTTGTTATTCTGCTCTAAAATGTTTATGTAATAACTTTAGTTTACTATAAGAGTCTTGACTAGAGGTTGTTAAGCAAAAGAATGAAGCTAATTTACATATCCATGAAAATCAGAATGGCTCATTTTGATTAATCTGCTTGAAATACATACCAAAAGGATGAAAAATTACTTGCTTGTCATCTGAAGTGACTTAGTGCACTTGATTCTGCCACTGTACATCAGTTTTTGCTTGTAGCCACTGTAAGCGTATTTCATGCGGAATAGCAGCATCTTGAATTACCATTTTCAGAGAGGACATAGAGAAACAGTCCCCCATTTCACTTGCTCTTTTTTCTTTTTCGGGGATCAGCTTGTGGTCCACTTCATAGCCAAAAACTGTTTGATACTGATCTTCTAGGTTATCTACATAGCATTGTTTTTTTAATCCCATAAATATTTTTGGTCAGTTTTAACTGTGCAAATCTGAGTCCACTTCTAATACTTTGGCCCAGGATTTGGCCAGCGTGATGTGGTACCTTGTGTGCTCTGTGATGTCCCGTGCACCGGGGGCAGCCGAAACTTGAAGTGACAAAATATGGGAGACACCTGAAGTAGGCTACAAATGCAGATAGAGGTGTTGGCACACAATCGCCACAGCACGTGGACGTCTGGCAGGATTTCTGGTTCGCGACTTAAGTGAGAAATATCAGAGGCACAAATGTGATCACCACTTGTCTCGCGGGTTTTTTCCTCCCAGTTCACCATGTCACTTCTCTTGATAGAGCCTCAGCTTGCAAGCGCTCAGGCATGTCTCAGCCTTAACCAAGGAATTAAGCCATCTGGGCTGGAAGAGATTAAAATATTAACAAGAGCATAATCAAAATATAGAGTCCCTGACAGCTGCCTGCTGCTCACTTAGGTATAACCCCATGCCAGCGGAGGTGAAGGGCGCTGCTCTGTGCAGGGTAAGCTTGCAGAGCCCTCCCCGTGCGCTCCTGCCTGCTCCGGTCCCACGGGTCTTGCAGGACCTCCCTGAGCCCTTGTGCAGCATCCAGACATTCTGTGCATTCAGCTGATGTAAATCCCTGTCGCTCCATTAGCTGCACGGGAGTGATGTTGATTTGTCCAAACTGATCATCTGTCCCATCTTCTGCCAGTCGTCATGGAAAAAAAACCCCCACAATTTCAGAATTCCCTTCTCAAAGTCTGGGGTTAGTAACACAAAGTGACAGAGTTAAAACTCTGCATTTTATATATAAATATTAGATGTGATATGTTCTGCTTTATTAAGAAAATCTATTTGGCATTCTGTTACAGAAGAACTAATTGGGTCCACAGTGAGTGCATAAATTAGGGTTGCCTTATGCAGCACCACTAATTTATGCACATCAGGGTTTGAAAATGTTCTAGGCACCTTTAGAAGAGATGTACAGTTTTAGAAAGTTTAAAAAAGAATGGCAAAATGGCTGAAGATGTACATGTGTATGAACCTTCTTCCCAAAGCATACGCATGCAATTGTGCAATAGGTAAAATACTAGGCAATATATGAGGTATGTAGGGTAAAGGGTGTTTAAAGCTCCCTGCTGTTCTCCATTTATGAGACATGACCGGATAATTCACAACTTGTAATTATTGGGCTAATTTAGCATGATTTCCCTATAACAGAATGTGTGATGATTAATACTTACATTTTCAAAATGAATCGGTGAACATTTGTCTCTGTAAAGATATGGAGGAAAGCACTGAGACATGAAAAGGTATGGGCAAGTGTGATGTCATAATTCTTTTCTCATGTTAATAATTGCAGAAATGGTCTCTGAATTACACAGCAGCCTTTTGTCCTCACTGAAATTAGCTGTGTCCTAGAATCCTGAACATGAGAAGAGATGGAAGGTCAGTGGCTCAGTTCTGCAACAAGCCGGGATAAGGAACCTCAGTTCGTACTTTCATGATAAGAAGAAGCAGAGATGTGGCAAAGTGAATGGCTTTCCCTAAAAAGCACAGGAAAGTTACACAGAGAAATATGTTCTGCATCCTGCAGCGTGACGACGGGAGGGAGCGTGTGCCCAAGCAGCTCCCAGGTTCCTGGCACTGTACACGCGGGACCCTTCCTGATTTCCCGGCACATTGAAATGCACCGAAGATGCATCAAATACAATGTGAATATCAAAAGTTAACCTTTGCTATTGCAAGCTTAGTACATTATTTTAACAAAGTATATGGAGGGATTGGTGTGTCTAGCAGAGAAAGTTGGTGTTTTCTAGACCTCTGATCCAGTAGGAAATACAAAAATCCTTGGAGTTGAGCTTGCAGGAGCAAATGTATGCAAGATGGGGCTTTAGTTGCATCAGGATAGAGTCACGTTAGATATTAGGAAAAAACCTTAGCAAGAGGAAAAGTATTGGAACTGAGTTTGGAATATGGGTCTCTCTCTTTGGACAGAGCACAGGGTGGATAGGCACCGTCAGGAATGCCTTCGTTGCAGGCATTTGTAATGAAGATTGAAGGTCCCTTAAGATCCTGCCTTCCTATAGCCCCTGCAATAAATACTTCATGGGAGCCAGACCGTGTCCTGGAGGAACGGCATCTCTCTGGCAGCAGGCTGTACGGAGAAATCAGCTGAGAAGCGCTTACAACTCGACTGGGTTTCAATCAGAAATGCTTTGGCGTACAGAAATGATAACATGGAATTTAAGCGTATTATGTATGTGGTGATAGAGACTGGGGCCAAAGGATAGTCCCTTTCTTTATTTCCATTTAAGTGGTATGAAAGGTTGCCTTTGGATTTTTGTCTTAATTTTTCCCCTCTCGAGAGGGGTCTGGTGCCTTAAAAGCAGGCTACAGTCCCTTCCTGGGAGCTAGATGTCTTTTCTCAGCTCTACATACTTTTTCATATGTATTAAGCTTTTAAATAAAATACATAAACATAGCCAAAGTGGCAACCCCAGCTTTCCAGCTCTCGGGAGAGTGGTCTGACTACGCTGCAGCGAGTGCTGCAGCCTGGCAGTAGTATGTGATCCAGCCCAGTAAACTTCTAATTTCTTGAAGCCCCTTTGGGTCACAGCAGCAGGAAGGAATGAAATAATTTGACGTTGGACATTCCTCTGTAACGTGGTGATGGGGCTGTAATGCCTTTGGAGCAGGAGGGCTCGGGGTCGCCCACGCGTTGGGTGAGTTACCGTCTCACCTTTCTATAAAGTCTCACTAGTGTGGTTCTCCTGCCAGTGTTTTTGAAGGGAGATGATACCAGCCCTGATTCACTTAAACGTAGCTTTATCGGGTAGAAGTTTTCTGAGAATCGGGAGCTCAGTCCAAGCAAGATGCAAAGACTGCCAAGTTTGCAGTCTCGGCAGGATTTAGTTACGGCTGCACCAACTCTTCAGCATAGCGACGTGCGAGGCGCTTTTCCTGCCCAGGAGCAACGTTGTAGATGTATTTGGAGCTTCAACACCAAGTTTTACCTCCTGGGCAAGCTTTTCACTAGACGGAAGTTTTAGGAATCTGAACTGGAGAGTTAAGTACTTCCATCATATATGGAGCAGTGTCCTTTCAAAAAGGAGATGTCTTAGATTTACAAAGGTATCTATTTTTCAATATATAATAATCATAGTGTGTCTAGAATATACCCTTTAATTAAAACAAAGGAGCTTGAGAGGAATGAAGTAAATACACCTATAAAACGAGTAAGTGCTCACAAGGTTTTCATTTAATCAATAGTCATGTCGGCAGTGATTGCAAAAAAAACTTCAGTACACCATTTTAATCAGAGATGTTTTTCTTGGCACGGGGGCGGAAAACATACTGATTAATTAATTTCTATTCCTGGAATGAGACAGCCTCCCAGCAGAGCTAATCTGAACAGCTTGGTGACACGGCAATATGCAGTCAAAATGTAAGTGGTCCCTGAGTTCGTGTCGTCAGACCCAAGGCAAAACCCCCAGCCAGGGCTGGAGCTGATTAATGAGTGGGTCTAGTCCGAAAGAACAAGCTGCAAAACTTCAGTACTGAGGGAATCTGGTGGTGCTTTTGATGCATTGGGTTTATTGAACATTTTTTGCCTGTCTGGGAGCTATTTTATTACTTTTTATGTAAGTAGTTTTTATGTTAGGGCTATTTTAGGGTAAAGATCTCTTCTTTTTGATTTGCACATCAGACTGGCTCCCGCAGTCTGTCCTTGCTCAGCAGGCAGGATGCTGGCTGCTTGTGCCTGTGGGGATGCAGAGCGTCCCAGATGAGACGGGAAAGGTAACCGGCTTCCTTCTAGGAGGTATTGATGTACTAGTTGCATATAATTAGGAATGTTAACAAGGGCATTATTGTGCTAATTATTATGCCTAATTATGGAAAAAGTAGAAAATTTCATGGCCACTTCGTACTAGGCAGAACTTACGAGCTTTCTAGAGACTAAATACATTAATTAATCTGCTGTGCTTGTTTAAATATAAGAATATACAAGGAATATTTTCTGTTCCATGGAAAAAAAGGAAGAAACAAGCGTATGTAACCTTTCTAGTGAAGCAACCTATTTAAATAAGTAAAACTAAACTAAAAGTAATTACGGAAATGTCGTTTTCAGTGACCCAGTTGACAAGACAGCCCAGCAAGCAGCTGTAGGAGAACAGGATGTAAACTGGAGCATGGGGAGGAAGAGGAAATGGGGGAGAGGAGACAGAAGTATTTTACATTGGCTTTGGTGGCAAAATTGGTTTATTGTGAAGCTCTGGGGTGAAGAAGGGTTTACTTGGAAGGCCTCTGACTTTTCAGGGGGAGAAGGAAGCTGCCTGGGAAGGGGAGAGGGGCTACCTGAGATGTAGCATGATCCTCCTCAATACATTTGTTGTTCCTAACGCAGGTGAGTATTTTCTATGCTAGCTGAGCGGACTGTGAATGTTTTGGTGTTCTTATAAATCTTACTCTGGCTTTATTACCATAAGTAGTTTTCACCTGCTTTCACGTTCTACATTGGCAAAGTTGTGACTGCGCAGTGCCACAGCCACGGTGCCTGCGGGACGGGCACGTCGGAGGCTTGGTTCAAAAAGCAGGATCCTCTCCTCCGTGTGCTAAATCCCCTGTTCCACCACCATGTAGAATCGATAAACTACCCTGTACCGCTTGCAATATCCTCCAGAGAAGTTCCTCCAGCACTTTTTCAAGCTTGTATTGAGAGGTGGCCAATTCAGGGTTGGAAACAGTTAAGCAGCAATTCAGGGGAGGGCAGTGGTGCACCCAGAGCATCCCCCACAGGTCCTGGCTGGGATCTGTGTGGTGTTAAAATACGTTAAGAACGTCTGGAGTCTGATCCTGATTCTTCACGCTGCTCTAACTCCACAGGAGTAAATGGACTTACATGGAGTCATACTGGTAAAGCGCACATGCCTGAAAGCTTTGGTGGGTGTTTGTACGCAAACATAATCAGCTTCTAAAATCATCCTAAAACAGTTCAGTGGTTTATTGCAACCAATAAAATTAATTGCAATGACATTTTATGCAACTGGTTTATATGCTGAGAATTTTACGTGGCCGAATATGAACGTACACAGTCCTGGTTTTAGAAATGCTTTTATTGGACAGTTGCAATTTGCTCTTAGTTCATTAAAATCAGTAGATGGATGTTATGATCCATTGAGAATGACATGAACTGTTAAGAACTTTCAGTATGGGATTTGGTTATTACAAACTGTAACTCAACCTCCTTTTATTGCTGCTCTATATGTGACAGAGTTCATGTCTTTATCATCCTGTGAATTAAGTTAGATTTTAAGCGGACAAGAACTCCTTAAATTGCTTTTCTCCAAGTTTATTTGCATGAGAGGGTAAGAATTCAGGCCCAACTGTATTATTTCAGAGTTACAACAGTTGGTTCATTCACTTGATGGGAACTTTGAATGGTACCATTTAAGTATGAACGATTTGAACTTTGAAAAGTAACGCTGAACAGTTAAGCAAGCTACTTTGGATGTAACTTCACCCATTTTGCACCCCTTTCAGTCTTGCCACAATTGCTTGTTTCTAAGAAATCAGTGCTGTATATTAGGGAGCATTACAGAGAAATCATACAGTCAAGAGTATCTTGTGCACCAACCATCTCAGAAGTTGAGCACTCCAATCAGTTGACTCAAATATTCATTATGAAAGCAAACCCCTGCTGATTGTAATGAGAACTTTGTCTGCATAACGCTTTTGTGACTGGGTCTCGAGTGGTACTTCAGACTTCTTAAGTGTGTTTCAGAATCTTTGCTCCAAGATAATCTTCCCTAAAAATAATGCAAATTGCTCTTACAGCCTCATTCAGAAATGGTGGTATTTTTCCACTGGGTCAAATGGACTTTGGATCAAGACATGAAACTTCGTTTTCTAAGTTTTTTTTAGGATAAATATTTTTTTTGTCTGCATGCAGCTGTACTACACATCAGATGTACAACCTGTCTTTGAATCATGTGGGGTTATCTGGGATAGCCATATTATGATTGAATTAATTACATAATCTAAAAACTCACCCCTAGTCTTGAAAGCCATTCAAAAGAAGTACAGTTTGCAGAATGCTTAGTTGCTCCTCATTCAGTCTGGAGACAAAATGTTACACAGAAAGGGAGACTGCAGTGAACGCTTTATTGCTTGACTGTTTTTAGAAAGGCTGTCACTTAAAAGGTCCAGACACTGCCAGGAGGAGTTTGTGGAATCTCCAGTCTCATTTTTTGTATCAAAAAGGCTTTGAATAAACCTTAACTGGGAGCTCTTCTGGAGTGAATCTACCCAACTTTACTGTTTTGCTAGTCATCGCTAAGGCGATGTATTCCTCAAGGGAAGGGTGAACACCCGGAGAAAAGATACAAAATGCTAATGATAAAATTATAATTAAAGCTAATTAGAGATTGGGAATACAGATGGAGGAAACCAGGGAAGCTAAAAACTTGGGGTTTTTGTACAGCTTACAATCCCAACAAAGTTTAAGGGCTGGTAAAGGGCAGGAGTGACCTCTGGGGCTCTCACCCAGACATCTCTGTGGCACAGTGCTGGGGAGTGTTACTAAAAATAATAAGAAAAAAAATTCTGCTGTTTGTGATAGGAAGTGTGGTAATGGTGGTAATTGTCCATAACGGCAATCTCTCTCTTAGCTTGGAAAGGGAAAACTTGGCACTGTGGAGATGTACTGTATCTTGCAAGGTTTTTAAATGAAGTGGAGCTCTTTACAGTCCTGAACAGATGTTTAGGTAAGAACAAAACAGATTTTGCACAACACTTTTACCGTCAAATTGAGTAGGAGAAGCAACTCTGTGTCATGGAGCTGCACGATTTTAAGATTAGATGGAATAGAAAATCACAAAGTACCTTTTCTTAACCTGGTGAAACTCCAGTAAGACAGGAGACTTCTGATTTTTAAGTTGTCAGGTGCTGCTTATCCCAATGAATGGGCCATCAATCCTGTAAGATTGAAATTTGCTGGTGGAATTTGCAATAGGCTTTGCATTTATTGTAACTGGTTTGTGAATGGTGGCAGACCTTAATTAGCTTGACACAAATTCATTAGAGAACTGCCATGGTACAAAAGATCAGTGAATGAGAACCTGAAATATTGAGCTCGGATAGCAAAGGGTGTTGCTAATAACCAGTTGTTAATGAGTTTTCTCCAAAGGAAAAATTGCGCAAGTTGAGCACAGGCACTTGCTTTGGCAGACTATTGGCTAAACATAAACAAAAACAGACAATAAAGTTGATCCTAGAAGATACAAAATTAATGAACTCTAGGTGTTTATTGGCTTTGCAAGGATATAGAAGCATTCAGAACATGATACCTAATTGTAAAAATCCAGGTTTGAGTACTTGATATCTTTTTTCCTTTTGACAGTTCAGCGTTTGCACTGTTTGGTTAAATCTTCATCCAGTAATGATGCATTCCTTAAAATAACTTGGAATTAGTGAAACCAAGTCACTTCGGGATTGTTCCAAACCCCAGCAGAGTCAATGAAAAGGCAATGGGATTTGTACCATATGTCTTTGTTTAGGTCCTTAATAGGATGACAAATTATGAAGTGGTGTTTATAATGCAACAAACTAAAGGTGTAAATTATGAAAGACAAGTATATTTTTGCGTATTTTTTACCACTGGTAGTATAACACAATTGTAAGTCTTGATTTGGACTGTTTTCGAAGTTCTTGATATGATTTCTTTTATCCGTTCTTTCAGTCATTACACATTCATCATTTTTTAAAAGTATTCAAAGTCACTTTAGTCCTTTGTTTTATGGAAAAAACAGGGTCTAATATCTTTCAATATTTATTTAATTCTCTAGAGATCTTATGAATTAAATGTAATTGCATATTGATTAAACACTTAAATCCCCTGGAATAATAGTCAAGATTTCTTAAATATTGGAAAATCCATATTGGAACTTTTTGCGTCATTATTGCGTGGTTTTTATCTACTGGGAAATGGTGCTGGGCTCCACAGGACTGTGAATATTTCTCTTGACTGATAAGTTTGGGCTGTGTTAATGGTCTAGAGTCTTTGCTGAAACAGGCAAAATTTCCAACAGGCCTAATTTTACTGTTTGCTTTGGTTTTAATGTTAAAATAGGACATTTTTAGCCATTTGGAGAGCTCGATGGCTGCTAAAACTTGTGGCATTAAGGGACCGAAATGTTTCTTTGCTAATGTCTTTTAACACTAACGCCTGGAAATGTCTGTAATTCCCTGATAGGTTTCAAGGGAAATGCAAGGTCTTTAAAAAAGAAGGGGGAAAAAAAAAAAAAGCAAAAAGCACTGTCCTTTACTTCTATTTCTATAATGCAGAAGTGTCAATTTAAAAATGGCAGCTTCTGGAACAAGAACTATATTACCAAGAATTTTTATAACTTACTGTATTTGTGAGGGCTCAGGAAGCATTTGTATAAAAAAAAGAGGACCTGTATATAAAAGCTTTCTGGGAAACGTGATGCTTTTACATTATATTAAATACCTTTTAGAAAGGATTAGTGCATTTTAAATGTTTGTCCTTTCAGTGCTTAAAAGGCTCGGCATACACCCGTAAGTTAGCAGTGTGTTTTATGTTATTTGTATATACACATCCCTGGTCTGTTTTTTTCCTGAAAGCATGTCTATTTGCATTCATAAATCACTCCTACGGTTTTGCACCAACCAACGAGAAACTTTGAGCAGTGCTTCATAAAGTTAGAAAATACTCTTTAGTCAATTATCTTCGTAATTGCTTTTTTTTTTGTTTTTATTAGTTACAGAAATGCATTTTGAGTGGTTTTAAAATAAAATATTAATATATTTTCTTTTAAACCTGTAGTCCTCTAGTCTGGTGCATCCAAATGTTCATTAAAAATAATTTGTATATAAATGGTATTGTACCAGATTTCAGCTCAGAGCACTAATTACACGTAAAAGCTTTGGTTACGCTAAATGTTCAAGTACTTGTTTAAAAAAGGCCATTCCCAATCATCATCGTTAGCATGGATATTATTAAACATTAAAGTTTATTTCAAGGAAGTTCTGACTCAGGGTAAGACAGATATCTGAAAACAGAAATGGAAAGGCTGAACTTGAAATCCTCAGGATGAAGAGAAGGAAAAAAACAAAGTCTGAAAGTCTGGCAGAACTTTGTCAGGAGGGTTTGTCTGCTGACTTAGCGAATGGGACAATAGGGACAAAATCCTTTTCTGGGATGAGTATAATATGTATAGGTTTGTAGTTTTTTCTCTATATTTTTGGAATACGTAGAATCTTCCAGTGCAATTTTGCCTGAATAGCGCAGAATGTTTGTAATCCAGTGTGCTTGCCTTCGTTTCTGTTTAAGAGATGACAAAAAGAAATCGTGTAGGTTTTTGTGGGTGAATATATACACACGGACTAAATACTGAACTGTCTGGAGTAGTTTCTTGGGCTTGACACAGCTGTAACAAACCAATAAGCAGTTTAAGTTTTGTGCCTGTTTTGCAAGAAATCCTTATTGCTTGCTGTAAATACTTTATAGTAATGTGGAAGCAACGACTACTGTCACTCCCGTCAGTGCTTCTGTTTGTTCCAGCACTCTTTAAGTGTTTTTTTTCTTGTTTAAAGTTATTTTCTTAAATTCAAAACAAAGACCCTTTCCCCTAATAAGCAGCTATTTATTGTCACTCCAGACTATCTAATCTTCATCCTGTATTTCGGTATTTATGATCCCTCTTTATTTTGGTGAGTAGCAGGGTTGTATTCCTCAAAGAATCAGCTACAAAGGATATTCTGAGGAGCCTTTATTCTTTTATCTAGGAGAATAAAAGTTCATAATTAAAGTAATGTAGGTCCTGTGAAGCTGAGGGTGAACTCTGAAAATAGTGGAAGTAAGCAGATGCATTTTTACAGTGCTGTAAAGTAAAATCTTTGTAAATAAGCACTAATTATCCCTCTGACAGGGAATAAAACCAAAATCTGCATCAATTTAGGATGCTAGGCTTTCTGTAAGCTGTTTTTGTGAATAATCCAGTTTATGCATTTATTAACCTATACATGCATTTTTGTGAATCTCAATGACATTTAGTTATTTTATTAACCACAATAAATGCCAGAGAAAATTGAATTAAGAAAGCTTGTAATGTGCTTTACTACCAGTTTTAAAATTTTGCTGAGCTGTAAATGGTCCTGCTTTATATCAAGAATAAATCTGTTTGAAGACTAGGGGAGTAATTTTTTTCCTTCATTGCCAGAGGCCCTGACCTTTTTGTTGATGGCTGTTTTTTAACAGCTTCACCTATGTCTTATTCGTTTTGATTCTGTAGAAATTTGATTATCTGCCTTCAGCAGCAGTCATAGTCCCAGCAAGAGAAGGGAAGCCATTTAGGGCAGGGTACAAAATACTTTCCAATGCTGCAAGACGGAGAGCTTGGAGGATGCTGGATAAAGTTGTAACCATTCCACAAACACCTTGCAAAATGCATACATAAACTTTTCCTTCTGTTCTTCCAATTGTTGCCATCACAACCTCAAAGCAAGTACTAGATTTTCTCAATACAGAAGTCCATCCTCTCCTATTTATCATCCTTTCTTATGCCTCCTGTGCAACACTGAGCTTGTGCTATTTGTTTACGTGTCCTACATGCTTTTGGCTGCAAGTGATAATGGTCACTTCCTTCTGTGTGTGTATTTTTTTCAGTGTGTGTATATGAGAAAGGAGGAGCTGGACTTAACACAGTGAGGTTTTTCTTCTGAACCCAATAAATTTTTTTCTCAGTTAATGAAGTACAGTGACCTCATTATTTCAGAAAGCCACTTCATTTTTTTGGTACCTAATCCAGTGCCTGAGTTGAAGCTAAAATTGGTGGAGCATCTTTCTGGGTAAAGACACTTATTTAACTAATTCTGGATTAATATCTTAGTTCCATGATCATTCCTTGGGACTGGCTACATGGGCAACACACCTTCTTCCTCTGTTAGGCTGGTGAAGTTGCGGTCCGTGTAGCTGAGAGCAGGAGCTTAGCTGCAGGTAACAATCGCGCTCTCCAGTGGCAGCAGTTCAGGTTTAGTTACAAACCTGTGTTGCTCCTGCTAGTTAGAAATGAAAGCTGCAGGGTGCATCAGGCTCGGGATTAGCTTCAGGCACCCGCTCAGAAGGTGTGAGGCTGAAACTGTGTGTTTAAGTGAATTCATGATGTGGGGCACAAAACGTGAAGAGTGAAAGCACTTTAAGGGATTATTAGTGTAAAATCCGTTCCTGCTGGTGGGCTGTAAAAATGCACCAGAGCCCAGGGCAGAGCAGGTATCTCTGGTGAACGGAGCACTACAAGGAGCAGCAGCTCCCTTGGTATAAACCAGGACAACTGCATTGATTTAAAAGTATTCGTAAGAGTGTCAACTGCAGGCAATTAAGCAGGCAGAAGGATGTGGGAGTCAAGGTCTCAGAACAAAAATATCTCCATCTTTATCTTTTATTTTTTACTTCGTCTCTGGAGTGCATAGTCAGGGAAAGGTCATATCATTTGTTTATATTGGCTTGGAGGCCTCGTTTGAGGAGCCGCTGACCACCTCATTCATTTATAAATGCTTCCTTCTCTGTGACGTGCGTACCCACGGGTCAGCAATAGCCAGTATCGGTGGCAGTGAGCATCTTCCATCCTGGAAGAGGAAGGTGTCCGAGGTTCCACCAGGCTCTTTTGTTGTTGGTTAGGAATAGTGGATATCGTTTAACTTGCATGAAATAGTTAAACTATCTGCTATTTAATTGAAATGGAAGATGGGACAAGGGGTGGAAATAGCTTCTTATTGCTTCAGATTACAGCATAATTTAAATCTTGCATGGGTGGTGCTAGCAATTACGAAAAATGAAATGGTGAAGCCAGGCATGTTGTATGATCTGACCCATAAAATGATTATGTCATATGACATCTTGATGTATACCGCATAGAAATCGGAGCCGGGGCTGGCCCGTGTTTTGGTGAGGACCTGAAGGAGCGCGGCTCTGCTGCAGGGTCGGACGTTGGGTGATACGCTGCCACTGCTCCTGATCGGGTTCTGTAGCAGGAGGGCTCAAGTGCGTTCAGTATCTTGTATTGATAGTTTGTAAAAACAGACATTAAGAAGTTTCACATTACGTAGTTATCTGTTATACTGGAGTCTGATAAAATTTCAGGAATCTTAGTAGAGGCAGAAGAGACTCATGTTACTTATGCATGGATGCAAAAGGGTGAAAACAGAAGGCATGGCTTTGGGATGATCTGGGATGCACGATCAAATAATATTTCTGCTTAGTTACACTGTATAGATAGGAAGGAACCACAATCTCATTACTGAGCAGTGGTGGACTAAAGTTAGAAATAAGCAGCAGAAACTCCCCCCTTCGTCTTAGGGCTGTAACTCACCTGGAGAGGTGTCAGAATCCAGGTGGAAAAATGGTCGTCAAAGCTCTTTGCAGCCCATTTCTTACAGGCGTGTCAGCTACAGGTCAGTCTTAGGGCTGTTTCATTTGGTCGAAGAACCTGGATTGTTCTCTTAAAGATGTAAGCAGTACGGAGTGACAGGAGAACACCACTGGTGTGTTTATGTATGTCTTACTTCTGAAACATTTCTAGGTGAGGAGGAGGTTGGCTGGAGACACACATCTGTCATCTTGGTTTCTGGTGAGCACACATGAACTTCTTAGCCTGAAATGTGTTTTATCTTGTCTTATTTTGTTTCTTCCTGGAAGTGGTGTAGATGTGATAAGCTTGGGGGTTTTTTAAGCTCTTATGCTTCTCAGTAGGCTAGTTCAGCAAAGAAATAACCTCCATTTCTGACATAACGTAAAATGTCCATCATTCAGTATTACTGTGAGTAACGCCCTCTATGATTTAAATGCTTTTATGTGAACATTTATCTCGAAGAAAGAGCCAGCATTGAGCACTTGCTTACTGCATTGCCCCAGAAACCAAACACCAGCTGAATTTTCTTGTCATACTCTCATTTTTATTGTTTTATTTTTCAGAATAATGACTAGCAAGACCTACCTAACATCTTCCATTCCTTTTGTCTTTCTCCTAACACTGGTATTGGTAATGCTCACTGGCCTCACTTTGCCGAACAGCAGCATATCTTCAGAGTATTTACATATTCCAGTACTTATTCAAAGGGAAAATAAAGCAGAGCCAGTATGAATGAAGTTTGCTTTATGTATGCATATGCTTGAAATGAGATGGCTTTGGAGATTTTTAAATAGTCTTTTTGACTCTGAACCAAATACCCATGTGTATTAGGAGAAATCCCACCACCTAGCCTGCATCAAAGCCATGCAGGAGTAAAATCCTCTCAACGCTGCTGCAGGCTGGCATTCAACACCATGGTATTTTCAATACAAGATGTAAAGGGCTTAAGGAAAAAAAAATCTCAACTTGAAGGTCAAAACAACTGAAATGGAAGTACTTTGAGTCTGATAATCTATGATGGTATTTTATGAACTGCAGTTTTGTATCCCTGGGTCACAGTTTTCTATCATTGCTCACTCTTATCCTAAATCATTTCCCTTCTATAAAATGGGCTGCTGGCCGGGACTACCTGCTGCTGGAAGACAGAGTACGGAGAGGAACTCGGAGCGTACCCATCTCTCGTGAGGGCAGAGAGCACAGCACACCTATGCACAGAAGTCCGCCGTACATTATCCTACTATGCAGACCAGCGGAGTTCATAACATACTTGGTCTTTAGCTTCCATCAGATGCTTATAATACTTAAAAACATTTTGGACTAATCCAAAATACCTTGGTTAGAAATAATTGCTTTCCTGGTATTTTTTTGTAATATTCATCACGCTCTTATTTTATCTTTTTTTCTTACTCCCCCAGTCTATAATTATTTATGTTTTGAAACAAAATTTGTACCAAGACGAGTACAAGTGTACAGCTGTTACTTTAGTCCTTAAATCCATAGAACATTTATTGAGCTGCAACCTAATTAGCAGTGCTGTTGGTGTGAGTGCTGGGCCCAGTGCAAACTGGCTGATCTTCCATTTCTTTTATTTGTTTGTTAGCCCCATAGCTGAAAGCAGCAGGAAATGATGACACAGAGATTCCAGCATTCACTTAATAGGGCTTTCAGAAATTATTGACTAGTACACAGGCGATTTGAATGCATTACAGCTGACTTGACTTGATTTAATATATATGCAGGTACACGTAATATTCCTCTTTGTAAATCACTTTGGTTGTGGATAACAAACTAGAAAGAAGGTGGTTTGGGGTTGAGCTGGTAACACCCATGAAGATGTTGCATAATTGCTGCTGTCTTCCAAAGGGCTCCTTAAAGCACCATCCAGACCACTGGAGTTGCTGAATTGTCTCCCTGCCCTTGGGATTAGGGACTCGGTGGTGCTGTCACCGTGGCGGGGGGCCGGCTTCTGACCTAAGGGTTTGCACTGAAGGGATGTGGAACAGTGACATGGTGAGAACTGAAGACAGAAGATACTGAATTAAGAGTGAAAACATAGAAGCAGCGTCCCTTATAACAACATTAAAGTCTGACTGGAGTTGAGGAAGCGAGGAATTTCTCCTAGCTTTCACACTGTTCCCAACACACCCTGTTGTAGCTTGAAGGAGTTACGAGCTGCTTGAAGACAGAGATACGTAGGGTTTTGTTAATAACAAATTGTCTGTTTTGGTTTGAAATACTCTTGCTCTTCTCATCTGAAATCAGCTGCTTAATATTATTTTCAGTATTCGGTTTGTACTGACTAGTATGCTCTATTTAATGTGTAATTCAAGTATTTTAACATTCCACTAGTTGCTGTGCATTTTTAACATGCTAGTTAACCTCTTAATGCCTTTTTGCTTAATGACCTGGCCAATTGCCTCTTATTTACAATGAAGAAATCCCATTAGTTAGAAATAATCTGAAAAATCCTGGCAAAACAGAGAATCTTGAGAGTCAATTGCTGGATTAATGTTTATATTTCAGTTTGAAATTCAGATCCTGTCGCACGGGTATAGAGCTCATCGAGCAATACAGGAGGCAGTGTGGGGAGGGGAACAGCAATCTGAAGATGAGGTTGGCTGCTAGCTGGGGTGGCTGAGGTTTGGATGGTTTCACTCCCATCTGCAGTCAAGTAAAAGTCAACTTGGAGCATCTATTTCCCCTAAAGGTGCTGTGGTTTGACTCTTTGGCATTTTACTTTGCTAATGAAGGACCGTAGTCCACCTGGAAATCCATGAGTCACTAAGACTACGCTTGGGCTCAGTTTGAAGTTGCAGAAATGCAGACGGTTCATTAAAATACCCCATTTTTCCTTCGTTTGGAGACTGGCATGCCAGAGAATAGCTGTGCTGCCCAGCCAGGCTTGTCGAATGGCTCTGGAGCTGGGCTCATCCCACCCATCTCTGGAGAACATTAAAACTTTCTCTTGCCCGCCTCTGTCAGAGCTCCTAAAAGACCACTGTTTTATTTACTGCTTTTTTTATAAAGTAGGGGCTGAAGAAATCACACTCATTGGTAGATTTAACAGGAATGTAGCCTAGAAATGGATTATTCAGGTTTTATCCCAATGGCTAAATGATGAGCTATTAAAAAAAAACTTTTTTATGTTATCTTCAGTATAATGCAGGACAAAGTGACCCTGTTGGGCGGTGCTCTGGTGCGGGTATCATCTGGTATTTTTTTCATAAAATGCCTTTATCTTTTCATACCTTGTCTATCCAATAAGGCTAACAATGCATCTGGTCTCCGAAGCAGTGGTGGCCCGTTCTGCTGAGCCCCCAATACTTTGAGAAGACAGCATGAGTTTAAAATGTTTGAGATATCAATTTGTCCGTTTAATGAATGCAGAGCAAGATAAATAACGCATGTATGCATATGTCAGTGGCACTTAGGCATGTGCATGTCAGCGTTGATAAAGTAGTGAACTTCCAGTGTTTCGGCTAGATTAGCGCTCGTCTCTTCAGTGAAGCAATGGGGGGTTCATTGAACACAGCATCATCAATTTCTGTTAGGACTAGATTTTTTTTTTTTTTTCCTACTTGAAGCAGGTCAGACTTGAGAATTCATCAAAATAAAAATGCACATAGCCAAAAAAATTCAATACATGTGTTTCTTCTGTATGTGACACTTAGACTCGACAGCCGCTTCAGATGAGAAGACGGGAGGGATGCATGAGCTGCAGTAATGCTTTGTGCTTGTGGAGGGAGTGCAGGAAGAGTTGCTTTCTTCTTTTTTTTAAGGGTAGTATTATAATGAAATGGACTCTTGTTGCATTTGATCACAAAAGCACTTCTTAACATGATATTCGGGAACATCATTTTCTTCTCTTGGGCAGCCGTAGTTCACAGTTGCTTTGGCAGTTACATTCTATTTAATCTGTCAATTTTTCTCACATGGTGTAGCTGCTGTGAAAGAAATTGGAGCCGTTATACTATGTGCTTTGATACAGTTTGTAAAATGCAAGGTGGGAGACAGTAAACCAAACACAGCATGCCAGTAATTTCTTTAAAATCGCTGATGTTCCAGCACTGCGATTCTCTATCCTAGGGAGCTGTCATTGTGCCTCGTGGAAGAGGACTGCATTGTTTAAATGCTTCATTTTCATTTGTTTTGATGTTTTGGTGGTGCCTATTAAATACACTCTGCGGTGCTCGGAAGCTTTCACCCAGCTTCTCATTTCTAATGAGACTGTTCTCCACCTGGTCTGATTTGTCTGTAATAATGCAAGTCAAACTCCGTGTGAATGCTGAATGCATAGCTCCAACTGCACCTACGTTAATTGCTCTTTGAAATATTCTTCATGTTCAGATCTAGCCCTTACAATATTTATGAGTAATAGCAAATGCTCTTTCTGTGGCAAGAAGCTGCCTTGTTCCACAATCCTGAAGGGATTTCCTAACACAGATTAGCAGTGAGCATTTCTGATTTATGGTGGTAATATTGGTGGCCAAACAGCAGCGGGCATAGGCTGTCACCATCCACGGAGGTAAAGGGGTTGCATGTAAAGCTGCCTGTGAAGTCATTGTGAACTCCTCAGTTGCTGTAAAAAACCTCTCAGTGTCTGTAATTATTAAATATAATGTATTGGATGTGGTTGCCTCTGTTCACGTTTTGCATCTTGGAAATACAGAAAATGGAAGAAGTTCTTGTTAGAATTTAGAAGGATGCTGAATCAATCACAGCGGTATGGAAAACTCCATAAATGCCAGGGTATTCCCAAGCGCAACATCTGTCAGCTGGAAAATGTCACACTGCTTTCCTAGAAACTGTTCCCAAAATGGACTCGTGTGGGGGCTTTAGTGTTATAGCTATGCTGCTTTGAACAAAATAGGTTTCTTTTATTATCTTCCTAATTGGTAGAGTGTGGCGTCTCTTCCAGCTCCTGGACCTGATATCCAGGCAGCTGAAATTGTGAAATGTGGGAAACTGAGGTGTGTGGTATTTTCAGTGCTATTTGGCTGACCATGTGCTTGAAAATGGTCCTGTGTAATAATTCAGTTTGTTTAGTTATCTTCTACTATTCTCATTTGCTTCTGCAATGTTTTGAAAGAACAGGGTGAAAATTTCACTTTTGTCGCTTTATGAGGAAACTCTGTGTACACTGAGAATCATTTGAAAAGCATTTTTTATTTCTAATGGTAGCTTTTGTAATAAGAAACTGTGAATTTAAACTTCAACTAAGTTGAAGTAATCTTCTTTAGGGGAAGGATGGTATAAAACTCCACCCAAATCTTTTCTTTTATACGGTTTTGCAATCTTCTCTATTTTTGGTAAAGCCTTTTCTTCTCATAGTAGTCTGTATTCCGGATATATTCTAAAGATTGTTTTTAGTCTTATCCTAGTAATCACATCAGGCTTTCTATAGGGGTATTCAGGTTTAGAATGAAATATATTGATGGAAGTGTTATAAATTAAAGTCAGAATATTCACTATCTTTTCAGTATAAAGTCCTGAGCCCCCCACTTTGTGGAGGTGGGCTCCAGCCTTGGTTGGAAACTCAGCATTTCTCCTGGAGCCACCGTGATTTAGAAGCCCTGTAGGGAATATATTAGTTGATCTGTCCTTTTTCCCCTCTTGTGTCCATAGAAGAAATACACTTTTTAGATGGTATTTCAGTACACTTGCATATTTTTTTAAAAAATTCAATGATGGTAAAAGAGAGGAACAACTATATATAATGTTTTACATTGTAGGAAATACTTGGTTGCATTTTAGATTAATGAATAAACATACTTTATCTTAAATCATATTACCCTTTTCTAATGCTTCCAAATCCAAATGACAGTGACTTTTGTAACAACTCAGGAAAAACAAGGCATCTTGAACAAGCCAGCAAGAAGCTGTAAATTCTGTGTATTTATTCAGTGTACGTTTCACAGAATTGGTGCCAAATTCAGCATCTGTGGTGGAGCCTGATGCAATTTCCCTGAAGTTAATGGAATTACACCAGGTCCGAGTCTGACTTCTGGTCTTTCTCCGTGACCTCTTGCTCATCTTTGCTCCGAAACTTCCGTATTGCGGTTTTCAGATGACTCTTCATGTGTCAGTATACTGGTGTCTACCTAGGGATTTTAGTTCTTGCTGCTGACCTTCACAATGTACTTCTATCGATACTGCTAAGTTTAATGGTACGTTAATTTTATGCAAATTCTATTTTTAATTTACTGTATTATCTGCTAGTGTACCATTCTCCTGTAGCACCTACTGACATAAATTACACTGAGGCAATTATCAGTATGAATTCAGCTCTGCGCATACCACTGTGTTTTCAAATTATTAATGCTACTGCTCAGAACAAATGCACAAATCTCCGGTTAATTGGTCCTTTTTGTAGGATGTTCTGAGCATGTTTTTATAAAAAAGGCACTAAACATTCCTACTGACTAGATAAGAGCATTATCTACCTACTTGTTCTGCATGAATTAGAGTTTTTCCCCCTGTTAAAGTAGTATATATGCACAGAGAAACGTTGAAATAACTTTGAAGGATTTGCAAAGCCAAAAAAAGTTAGAAATTTTGCATATATGACTATTTCAGTTACAGTATATTTTTGCAAAATAATAGCCTGTAATTACATATTTTTCTGTAGGCTGTCACTTTGGATATTTCTCCTGTGCAGGCTCTGGTTGTCTTCAGCAGGTTCCTGCAAGGGTCACCTGAGAGCCCTCCTCTCCCAGCTGTGTTTGAAGTCTCTAAACTCTTGCATTTCTTTTTTCTGCTGCTGTCACATCTCAACACGTTTTATTTGCACCTGTTTTTAAGGGGGGGGGGGGGGAAGTGCCCTAAAAATCAAAAGAAATGGTAAGACTGAAGTCTGGGCAGCATGTCGGGTCGCTGGATCTTGCTGTGGTTGATCTCCCATCGCCGCTGCGTGGGTCAGGAGCTGTGACACGGCTGCACCGAGCGTGGGAGCCTGGGGTTGATGAGCAGAGATATTATCACTGGTCAAGGCAGCTCTTGCAAGCAGCTTGAGCGCTTGTCAAAAAAAGCAGGCGTGCAGCGGGGAAATCGGTCTTTCCATTTGGATTTCATGAGCGCGCATCGAATTCTGATTATTCCTCTTTAGGGTCTGGTGTTGAAAAAGCCTACTGTGAAACAAAACCCATGAGCACTAGCTTGGCCCCAAATCTGGACGTGAAGAGGAAAAACGAGCAGAGAAGCAAATAAAGTCTGTCTGAATCAGGCTGCTTGTGATGTCTCATTACACTGATGAGTTACTCAGCGTAACTAAGGAGATGTGAAGGGCTGCTGCTCCGCTGCTCCTGCCCTGTGTTCCCCTTAGGCATTTCCCTCAAAATCCAGGAGGGTTTTTCCATGGGTGGTCGTGGGAGGATGGTGCAAGGCTGGCTCCAGGGATCACCGTGCTCCTATGGCTTGGCCCACTGGGACCAAATGGTTTGAGATTTATCAGGTCCTCTCTTGGAAGCGTAGCTCTGGTACTTGGTTGTGTCTTTACATTGCACAGCGTGGAGAATAGTGGATTAAAATGAGCGTTGCGATATGAGCTGCAGCTGTTGAAAGGGAAGTTTAAAGGTCCCAATATGGAAATTTCACAGTCCCAGTGTGACATGTAATCCTCCTAGTCTCATATGTATTAAATTGTTGTTGTATGCTGATTCATCCCAGCTGCTGTGGGTTTGTCTTAATAAGAACTCAATGTAAATGCTAAGTTCTGTATAGCAGTTTATGCTGTTTATACCATAATGTCCCCAGTCTCTTACGGGCACCTACACAGAATGCTGCTGATCATATCCTTGGATCATTGGAGCTTTTCGTGCATTGTAGCTTCTAACGCAATATTACTTTCTTGACAAAGTATTTAATAGCCATGGGGCTTTCCCTCTGTTTCCATAGGAAACAAGGAAGGTGAGCCCCAGCCCTTGGGAGAAAGTCCCTTTTGGCATTTTCACTAGGGCTTCCTGCCAAATTCTGAAGAGCTGAGTGTGCCTGGTTAGGTGTAATTCCCTGATTTTGGACTCCGGTAGAAAGGCGTATTTTTTTTTTTTAAGGCTGGTCTAGTTATATTTAAGCTGCTCCAGTGCCACAGATAGAGAAATCTTCTCAACATATTTTCCGTGGGAGAAAACCCAGGTGCAGGTTGTGCCAAGAGCACTATTTATGGCTCCACTGACTTTTGCAAAAGCCTTTTTGAAGTTGGCGTTGCTCTCTATACCTCGCCATTGTTTGGGGATAACGTTCGCTACTTAATCTTGTGCTAATGCCTGGAGTTTTTCAGAAATAAATTGTGGGTTATAATCTGTTACGAGAATTTTAGATTAATATGGCTTGCAAATAAGAACGTTCATTTCTAGAACATAAGCTGAAACTGTCTGTGTAAGTGGAAAAGTAATTAACTTCAATAATCTTTGTATATTTCTTTTCATAAAAACAAATCTGGTGTTACAGTCTGTTATCCAGCTTTCAGAGAGCGGTGGTTCTGCTAGCTCTACCATTTATGACAGTGTTGCAAGTGTCTGAATTTGCTCAAAGGTATCCTAAAGATATATTTCATTTGGTAATATAGCTGTCCCTACGTAATGGTCCATATACTTTGGGAAATATTGTATATTCTTAAGTTGTTCTTACCGCCTTTTTATAAAGGACAGAAGCGATAGCATGGAGCTGCAGCAATAAAGAAACTGGTACTGATGAAATGAGTTTTTATTTGTAGTTCCCCGATAATGATCTTGTGAAGAGACACAGATGTACTTCTGGTATAACATGTATAATAAAAGCTCAAAAAAAATTATATCTATAGAGTTGTAGAAAACTTGACTACAGTGTTAAGGAGATCCTTCCCTGCTGCATTTCTTTTGGCAACCATGTTGCCCTCTTGGTTCTTTTCTCAGTTCACCAAAAAGTATATGCAAATACATGTATGGACTTTTGTGCTTATATAAATCATGCTTGTATCTTCCTGTTTGAGAGAACTCATTTGATGTGTATTCAGACAGCCCTGTTAAAAAGCTACAAGTCCCAGGATGTTCTTAAAAAAAAAAAAAAATCCAAGATTAATATGTTAGCTGAAATTAATTCAGCACAGAAGGAGTTGTTGCACATCTTGGGGCCTGCTCACTCTTATACAGCTGTGACATAGCTTCCCAGATGGCACAATTATCTTCCTAAAATATTGTGGAAAACTTTCATTTGTCATTTGGATTAGTGCAGCGAGCTTTCCGTAAACAGAGGCAGAGAGATCTGCCTATCTGTGTTCTTCATGGCAGTAATTAGCAGTAATTCACTTGGAATCAGAAAAACATTTTACAGGAATAGGGAACAAGCCAACTTCTTCCACTTCCACTTTTGAAATCGCTGTCCTGCGTGGGTGTCTCTCAAATCTTTAAGCTCATGTAACCAGAGCTTTATATGACTTGCTTTTTCTGCAGAGTATTTTATGTTCTCCTAATTGGACTGCCAAGGTTCTCACACAGTGGGCATGTTTTCAACATGGACTAGACTATAATATTTACAGTAATGTCTTGAATATAATATGTAAGATGATAAAAATTGGGCTGCTTATTCATTCTTCTATCAGGAAGGAAGCTATAGTGGACAATGTACCTTCTGTATAAACAGCATCAGGCCCATTTTGTATATTATATATGAATTTGTAGAAATGTCTTTGGCTAATCATGCCTGAAGTATAAATGATGTCCCAATTCTAAAACAGAATGTTGTTTACATTTTTTGGGGGGGGGGGAAAAGTGCTGGGGATAAAGCTTTAGGGTTAGAAAAAGGTTGCTCTTGGATTAGGAAAAGAAACACAATCTGAAAGTTTTATTAGACTTGTTTACCAAATCTCTTTGGTTTTTGTTTTTAGGACTTAATCTGTGCAAGCCTAAATTTGAGTAAGAAAAGTAATCTATAATAACGGAGTATTGAATGATCTTGTTCAGAATGATAATCTGGCTCCTTATGAGCAATTTGGGTTTTACCAAAATTTACTTGCTACCTGTGGGAAAAAAATCAAGCTACATCTTTGTTACATGAGAGGGCAGGTAGATATCTGCAGAATTACCATGTTCCCAATTTACAATCTCTCCATATCGTGTGAAGTGACACCTTAATCAGCAGTGGTGTGACACAAAGGTGTGGGAGAAAATAGGATGTGGATTGACAGATTCTTATTAGAGGCATTCTGCACTGCTGGTGAACGAAACCTGGTTTGCTTTTCGTTCTTCCCTTGCTTTAGGAGAAGAGCTGCTTCCCTGCGGCTGCAAAGCGGGTGTCTTTTTGGTTGATGGGTTAACTACTGGAAAAACCAAATGCAAATAAAATGAAGCACTTCTAACTAAAAATAAAACCACTTTAGTCATACCAAGTCAGTAGACAGGGGCTCTAGGAAGGAGATAACATCCTCAAAGAAAAGAGGAGAGAGGGCATTTCTCTGCAGGTGAATTCGTGCCTTTGGTGCACAGAGAGGTAGGAGTCCGAGTGCTTTCAAGTACTTAGGAGGGAAGATTATGATGCAGAAACCTCTTGTCCAGATATATACACTTGACATTTTGCTGAGTGGAAGAGAGTTGGTAGGACAAAATAGTACCGACTTTGTGGCAGTTATCCATCCTTAAACTTGATTTTGATTCTGGCAAGAAACTGAAGGCACTGAATTAAGTCATCTTTCCAGTTGTGTCTATAGGTGGGGAGCCCGGTAGCAGGTGGGGGAAGAGAAGTCCTGTCTGAACACCTCAAGCTATGCTTAAATGTCTGTGATTGGGAATTCTTTGGCAGTGTTTTTAATTTAAAAAGATAAATCCATCAAAACAAAACTGCTTTTTTCTTTTCCCCACAAACATACATTTTGGTTTTCATTGGGAAAAAAATCTTTGAAGTGTTTTAAAGAATGGCTGAGGTTGGCAGAGACCTCCAGAGACCATCTAGTCCAACCCCGCTCAGAGGCAGGGCAGCAGGTTGCCCAGGGTTGTTTCCAGTTGGGTTTTGAGCATCTCCAAGGATGGAGAAGCCACAACCTCTCTGGGCAACCTGTTCCCGTGTTCAGTCACCCTCACAGGAAAAAAGTGTTTTCTTGTGTTTAAATGTACCAATGAAAAGAGTTGGGCTCTGTCTTTACAACCCCCCACCAAATAAGGTCTCCCCTGAGCCGTCCCTGCTCCAGGCTGAGCAGCCCCAGCCCTCTCAACCTCTCCTCGTGTGAGAGATGCTCCAAGTCCCCAGCCGTCCTCATGGCCCTTTGCTGGACTCGCTCCAGCATGTCCCTGTCTCTCTGGTACTGGGGAGCCCAGAACTGGGCATGGGGGATGAGGCATCACAGAAATACCCTCCATGCCAAGTTTTTGGGGTTAATCAGTAGTAAAAACTGCATTAATGTAGCTTAAAGCATCTGAGGGAATGGCTATTCTGGAACAGATGACCTTCATTCACTCGCAGAAAGTTTCCTGGAGGAGGAGATTGTCCCCAAACAGCCTGTTTTTATTTCTGGAGCAGAGGGTGCGTTGGCAGAAGTTGGGTTTCCTTTTGGAACTGAGGCTGTGTTGGCAGGAGAGGAAATCCATTCCACATACAGGCTTATTATTTATATCCTTACTGTAAAAGGGTTGAGAAATTACACACTTCCAAAGGCCTCTGGGGAAAATACGGTGGTAGAATTTGTGAGGACTTTTTTTTTCCTTATCCACAAGGCCATCCTATATTCCTATAATGATTTCCTTTTTTTTTTTGTGGATTTTTTTGATGGTCAGATACAACTTCATTCTCCCTGGAAGTGGTTGCATCGCAATCCATCAGTGGAGCTCACGGGATGAGGTTAAATGCTGTGCAAGCTCATTTCTGTGTGTCCTGTGCAGTTTTAGCTCAGGATAACCAAGGGGGTCAGCTCGGCATCTGGGTAGTCACCTCAAGAGCTCGTGCCATGGAACGAACCACGCTGCTGCGACTGCTGCGCAGAGCTCTCAGCTGCCAGCTCCATGTTCAGCAACAATAAATATAAGTTTTCATCCCAGTAATGAGTTTTCTGCAGCAGAGTGAAAACTCCAGGGTTTCTTGTTATCAGAAGATAATCATAATCATATTCTGGCAGTGGTACTTATCATGCCCGTTAAATGTCCCAAGGATGCGATTATCTCCTGATATCCCTCTGGCCTGTTAAGCTTTGTTGTTTACTTACAGTGGAGAAAGCATTTGTAGTCTCTGAGGTTGATTTTATTCATTGTGATAATGATAGGAATAAAGTGACCATTTGCTTGCTGGTATCAGGCAGCCGGCTTAAAGCCCAAAACGTATTAAACTAGGTATTGAAGAAAAGTGAACGTATTTAAATGACCTCCTTCCTCTGGTATTTCAGTAGCTTCCAGTGTGCAGATGGTCTTAACCAGGCAAGTTAATAGGAATTCTAGAAACAAAGGCAGACTTTTTGTATCCAAACAATCTTTCCTTCCTATAGAAAATGTAGGTTGGTTCTTTAACACCTGTATGACATCACTGGACTTTTTTTGCGTGGAATTTGAGGTGGCAATACAGTGCTTTAACAACACTAAAGGTACCCAAGCTAGCAGATTGGATTTCAATAAAGAGCTATTTTGAAGTATGTTAGCATGTTTGTAAGCAAAATGTGCTGGGAATAGATGATCTCCTGGCCTGGAGTTAAGCAGAGAAATTTATTCTAGTCTCTGCTACCGCTGTACTCCCAAAGCAGATCTTTCCACCGTCCTAGGCTTCTGACCTGCTGCGTGGGCATCATACCAGTCAGGGGTTTCTAAGAACTGTAGAAGAAAATGGTTCACATATTCAGATTTTGTAAGATATTATGTAGAAAGAGATCTTGCATACATGTCTTATCCTGCTGTTATAATGCAATATTTGGCAGGTCTGGCACTGCTGAGGATCTGGTAAGTACCATTGTGTACATGAGTAACTAATTGCATTTCCAGAGATCTTTGAGAAAATTTAAGTATCACTAAGAAGGTTGCGACTAGTGACAGTCTCTTAGTTACTCTATGATGAACAATATCTATTAAATACTTTTTAAGATTTAGTGAGTTAAGTATGAACATCGCTGGGATTTTAGCTTTAAAAAAATCCTTGAAAGCCAATTTCTAACTTGTTTAGAAATACTTTTAGAAAAAGTATTTCTAATATTTGCTGTATTTGCTGGCGCGCTTTTAATTATGTGAAGTCTGCTTTTGTACGAACTGAATTTACAGGGAATAAGAATTTAACCTGGCTTCCTATCCCCATTTTTGATTGTATGCTTTGTTACCCCGCTACTTGATTTTTCTTGTATGGAGCTAAATTTGATTAAATATTGCATACCTTACGTACCCTAAAAACCAGAAAATACTTAAGCTAATTACTGTGTATTGGCAGAGGTACAGTAGGAGCTGCAACCATGAACATTTTTTAAGAGTGAATTAGATACACGTTTTAGAAGAAAAAGAACTGTGCAGAATATAAACAGTGGTAATGTGATCAGGTTGATCAGCACGGGCTGCCAATCACCTGAGAAAGCTGTACTGAAATAAAACCTTGCCCCATTTTTGGTCCAACCTCAAAGGGTTCCCAGGGGGTTGTGGTTGAGGTGGGTCTTGGGCTGGAGCTGAGGAGTGAACGTGCTCCTGGCGAGTCGTGCGGGAGCCCGGTTTGCTGCCCGCCGGCCAGGTGGGTTTGTCACGGGAAGCAGCCCCCAACCCCACTGTTGCACGGCAGCACGGTGCTTGGAAAAACACAAGAATGCGGTGGTTAGTGTAAAAAATTTGGCGATATTTTGAAGATATGGAGGAAGGAGAAACGGATAGGAAAAAAGTCCTGAAACTTCTGCAGTAGGTAGTAGAAATAAGCTTCCTGCTTAAGAATAAGATGCAATGCATGTACAAGTATATATGTATATATAGAAATGTATATGAGTTGATGCAATAAATTATGAATACTTTTCAATAAAAATAAATATGCCAGTGCTGCAGACTAATGCATGGCATGCTAATATATGTGTTCATTTTTGAGGGAGTTGTCTGTCAGAGAGTCCTCTCGACAGAGGAAAAAAATTGATGTTAAACATAGAAGGTACTAGTAGAGTTTTCTAAGTGAGCACTGTACCATGTTAGAATGTAAACCTGCACCCCAAGGACGAGCTTATGGACATAGCAGAAAGTTGAGGTATGTGACATTCCCATCTATACCTGTTATGTGCACTGTGTATCTATATATAGCACGTAGAGGCAATGCAACGTTTAACCTACAGTATGTATGAGACATATTTGAACAATACAAATTTCTAAAATGATGAAATTTCAATCACAGTACTTATCAGCTAGAGAACGCCCTTTGAAGGAGAAAAGTCCAGCAGTAATTTCATTTTACTCATTACTCTAAAAATAATTTTCTTATTCATTCCCTAAGAAGCATTCTCTGCACGATTTCAAAATTTCCCCCTAAGGATCATCTTTTAACCATCATCTTTTTTTCTTCTTTTAACATGATGCCCAGATCTCCAGACATAAAGGTAGCCACAGCTTTTGTCACATTATCCGGGAAACAGAGGTTAACTCTTCTACACAATATTTTTTTGGTTAATCAGACCTTTTTGTTAATGCAGCATATTACCTGCTGAGTCGTAGATCTGTGATACGCAACTGGCCCTCGAGTCTTCGTTGAAGGTCAGCCCACAAGTGGGAAATGTTGTACGCGTCACCTGCCTAGTTATCGGGTAGGAAAATGTCACCCACTTCCTCTGGGGACCTTCCCGCGGGGACGGGGACTTGCTGCTTGGGAGACCCTGTGTCCCAGACAAGATTATTGTACTTCACGGAGCTACGGTGGAGAGCATGAGGTGGAAAACAGGCTTACGGGTCGTAGCAGGCAGACGTATCCGTGCGGTGTTTGAAACAGAACTCCTGTGCTAGTGTGGAAGTAAAGCACAACCAGGCAAATCAAATGGCCCAATACAAAGAAAAGTGAAATTTAGCTTGAAGATCCTGTGAGACCCTAGCAAAGTAGGAAGCCTTAATGACAAAACCAGTGAATATCCATCTGATTGGGGCCTGAAAGATCAAAGTCACCAGGCTTTGTCATTGATAAAGAAAGATTATGCATGAGTTAATTAACTAGAGTAACCAATGGATGATATTTGGAGAAAACGCTTTTGCTCCTGCATCCTGAGCGTCAGTTCAAAGCCATTTTTTTTTGATAAGATACCACTTAGAAAGTGAGATTAGATTCTACGCACATACAAAACAGGGTGAAAGAGCACTATGAGATCTACCTAGGTAATCAGTGTTTAAAAAAAAAAAAAAAATCGATGGGAAGAGATGTCTCTTCTTTGGCAGAAACTGGTTCTTATTACCAAAGATGCCGTGGATCAGAAGTTAGCTGCTTCAGGGAGGGCAGATGAAGAAGATGCTATACTGTCAGATGAGACCTTGTGCTTTTAAGCTTCAATTCTATTATTGATTACAACGTATCTGTAATAAATCGGGTACAAGCTTGCATTTAATTTTCAAAGACTGCAAATTCCATTTGTTCTACAACTTCTGTAGTGACATAAATCTTTTAATGAATGTTAAAAAGACTGTTTCTCAGATAGTAACCAGTCATTCATAATTGTCCAAGGAATTCGCTTGTATTTAGAACATATAATGTGTTGGATGAATGGAAATTTGTCAGTTGTCAACATATTGTGATTTTTTTTTTTCCCCTGATTCCTTTTTGTCTTTTCCTGAGATGTAGAAAAAACAATTCAAAGTTTTATTAAGTACTTAGTTGTCATAATGGATACCTTATCCTACCGTTATTTTATAGACTGTAGTGATTTACAGAACAGTCAGCCTGGATTTCCAAACTGTCCATCAAGAAGAGTTATCTACTCATGTTCGATAGAAGAAAAAACATGCCTGGTTTTCTTCCTACCCTAATGTGTACTTTGACTATCTGGCTGTGCATTTTGATTGAGCCTACATTAGTAATACTGAATTCATCCTTTCAGATATCAAGTGATCAAAAGTAATGCTTCCCCCCTGTCCTTATCCCTGTGGCTACGTAAAACTCTGGGGGGAAACAAAAACTTATTTCACAGTAAATTCTTCCAGAATACACACATCCCACTGATCCTGCGTGACGGGTAGCCTGGTATTTTGATCTGGGGCGTTCAACTGCAATGTATAGAGGGACCAGCGACTATTCCAGTAGTGGAAAACACGATTACAGTTGTGTAGGTCGTGAAGGGCTGCTCTGGGAGCTCCCAGCCACCCTCGCTGCTGCTGAGAGGTGTTGTATGGTTAAACGAGAATAGACCACGTTACAAACGAAGCTCAGTATTTAAACTAGCTGGAGTGAGATAAACACCCCAAGAGAGCTATAATTATCTTCCAATTATTGCTTACCCTGAGAATGACTTATTACCTTTTACAACTGCAAAAAATATATTTTAATTTTTCATTACTAGTTTTCTTCATCAGGTTTCTACTCTCTTTGCTAGACCAGTGGTATCACAGAAATAGCTCATAATAGATAAACGATGGAGCTGGAGCATTAGATTCCTCTTTCCTGTACAGCTGTTTAGCTCATGCGAAGCCAAATGTCTATCCTATTTAATTAAATGCCGTCTTTGCCCCTGTAGTGATTGCTTCAACTGGATGTTGTTTGTCACTAAAAAAGTATCATATTTGGAAAGTGTCTGATGATGTGATAGCAGAGCCTTTTTAATGAATCCCACTTAACAGGGTGAATCAGTTTGGGCTAGGCATGATTAAGTTTGTGATCAAGAGCTTGACTAAGAATTTTGTAGTTGATGTTGATTAAGAATATTGGATGATAATTAATGCATAACTCCTGTCTTTTACGTGTCTGGAGAATCAAAATAGCTGAGAGCAGTGCTAGAAAACAGTGGGATTGCCAGCTTATTTGAAGTATTTAGCTGTAGCAATTTTATCCAATTCATAAATTGCTTGTGGACAGCAACAAGAAAGGTGTCTTCCATTTAAGCCAATCTCTTTTTTAATTATCACAGGGACCAGAAATCCCATGAGGATGAGGAGGCTCAAACGTCTCCAGGATTCAATTTATTTTCTTGAATAAATATTATAATGTAACATTTCAAAGGCCGCCTCTGTCCTTAATTTCTGGGACTGAAGGAGTACAGTTTGGGATTGCAGTGTATCTCTTGCCACTTCCAGTTTGCGCTTGTGGACACATCTGCAGTGTAATTAAACTGCAGTTGGTTCAGAGTCTTCATTTAATTTCAGAGAGAGAGGACCTTGCTCAGTATCCACGAGTATGAGTGAAAACACCCTTTGAGTTCAGAGGATTTGGATAAGGCATCTTTTGGTTTTTGTCTAATCTTTTTTAATAGAAACATATCTCTGCTAATAATATAATGTATTATTTTTACTGCAGAAGACAACCAATAACAGGATGAGACCTGCAGTAATACTGAACAGACAGACTTCAAGTGACTATTTGCCTAAAAAGATACAGACTTAAAATAACAAAGTTAATAGTTATCTGAAAAAAATCAGACTTCTGTTGTAAGAGAAGTTCTGGCAGTCCAAAAACCTGTTTTTCAGCTAAATGAAACCAAACCTGAAATTACTCTTAAACAAGATTCTCTACACTGCTGCAGAACCTTCATATTTTTTCATCTAGATAAATTAAAAATACAAAGCTTTATTATGTGTTGCACTAAAGAGGAATGAAAACAATATTTTATGCAAATGAAATGTTGACATAATTGAAACAAAATGAGTACAGACATTAATTTTACTCTGTTTTAATTTCATAGAAATCATATGTATCAAAAACTTACATTTGGAAACACTGGAAAACTCTTTTATCAAATTAAAAATGAACAGCTTTTACATACTACTAAGTAACTCAATTTGGCTCCAACACAAGAGTTCGTATCTGAATAGAGAAGAAAACATATTTTTAAGATCAGAAGCTTGTACAGCAGTTGGGTTTTTAAGGAGAGGGGAATGAATCTGCAGAGGTCTTCTAAAGCACCCTACAAGCATGGGTGAAGTGGTGGCTTAGTCCATGCCTGAATATCAAATCTGCAGTTTGCTGAGCTGAGTTTGGAGAAACGATCCCAAATCTCTCCTCAAATAATACCCAAATGATGCAATGGGATCATGGGTGTTGGGCCCCCCACAAAGTATCGTCCAAGCGCTCGTGCTGCGGGAGGACAGTGATGGTCTGCCATCACTGGGAACGCTTCAGTCCCCATCCAGCGGGACAATTACAGGACAATTTGCAAGTGTGAGCTCAAAACTGCTCTCATGCGGGGTTGGATGTTTTTTTTTCTTTGAGCTCATATAAATCGTTGTTTTTCCTGGGCTTCCTGGAGCATTTCCCTGCGCAAAGACTCT
This sequence comes from Calonectris borealis, assembly GCF_964195595.1. NCBI lineage: Eukaryota > Metazoa > Chordata > Aves > Procellariiformes > Procellariidae > Calonectris > Calonectris borealis. The sequence continues at coordinate 3,143,470 of NC_134321.1, read as the reverse complement.
CCAGGGCCGGGAGCCATGAAAGTTCTGTTCGTTGTGCCATGTCGGCTCGCTTTTGGGCTGAATGTTGTGAGAATTGGGTGAGGAGCGCTCGGAGAGCTCGCCCTCTTTCTGAGGAGCGTTACGAAGACGGAGGAGCCCAAATCTGTCACCTTAGTATCCAGCAGGGAAATGACGGAGAGACAAGAGATTAGCAGTGATAGGCGAAAATAAATCCGCGTCCTTGCTGTGGCCCGTGGGCAGCGCGATGGAGTCGTTCCCGGCGCAGCGTTCAGGGGGACGGTCGTGCTCGCGCCTCGCATGGGGGGCTCGGCTCTCCTGAGCGCTGCCAGCTCCCCGCTGCTTGTTTGCTAGATCTTACCAGAGCGTGCGAATTGATGTGGCGTTTTGAATGTATAAACAATTCTTGAGACAAATCCAAAGATAAGTTTCCTGAGATTACGCCGGGTTTGACTTTGGCTTTTGGCAGCACAGGCATCCTTAGCGTGACGCATGTTTTAGTCCGAGACAAGGCAAAAATGAAAGTGCCCCTGGGTTTTCTACTGGTGAGATTATGAAGTCCCTGTGGGACCTTTGATATTGCAGATGAAATCTCTCTTTTGTCTTAAATCTTTGTGTCTCAAATTTCGATTTTTTTTTTTTTTCTCTTGATGGTAGAGGCTGTACAGCCACCATATAAAATGTCAGAACAGTATTAGTACCTCACAAGAGCAGTGTTGGAGCTGATCGGACGTGTGATCCTTGCCCTTATTTTGGCATATTTGTATATAACCAGTTCACATAGGAAGCCTTTTAAAGAAGATGAGGACTAAAAAAAACTGTGCAATTTGATCAAGTGTAAGTTCAAATTTCTGAAGAGTTCAGTATATTCATGACTATTTGGAAACATGAAGCGTTGGAAGTATAAGATCTGAGCTTTATGTAGCCTAATCAACAGATGTGTATTCCCCCTCCCCTTATTTTCCTTCCTCCCTTTAGACTTATGAATTAGTTTTCCCCTTCAGCAGATTGTTTTTTCTTTATTTCTCCTACTTAGATACTGTAAAAAGTAATTAAGATAATCTTATCAAAGGAACATGAAACAGAAATTTAACTGATTAAATTTCAGACCAATTAGTCATACAGAAGCCTTTGTGTAGACCTTCTGTGGATTCTGCACCGCTTGTACTTTCCATTTCCTATTTTACAACGGCATGAAGTTAGGAAATTGCATTCCATGGAGATGGTAATTAACTTTGGTAATTAAAATACCACCTTCGTAGCAGATAACCAGTCAGCTTCAGGTCAATGACAATTTTTGACATGACACTTTTAATCTTACAGAAGATTGAAATGTAAGAAATTACATGCATAATTGGGGGGGTGGGGGGTGCTAAGTCTCTTCATGGTGAAATATCATAAAACTTCACCAAGATGGTGGAACAGGGGAAAGGGGGATTTGAATTTCTGTCCAGGACTTAATATTAAACAGATACAAAATATTGTATTTTAGTTTATCAAATTGTCTTGTTCTGTATGTGGATCAGATGGTTTTCTTACTGCTTTTAACACGCTATTATTTCATACCTTTGCTTCTAAAGATTCATTTTTGGGATGGGAAATGGTCTTTAGGAGGTGTACACACTGAGTGGCTGCCCTGCATTGTAACAGTAAGTGTCTCTCTTGAAGTCAATCCATTCCTTCAGTTAGAAGTATTAAATTATCTATATGACCTACAAATATGTGACTTACGTGATGTAGTTAATCTGCACGTAGTCTACAGGTTATTATTTGTTCTATATGAAAAAGAGAGCAAATGTGGTATTTCCCTGTTTCACCAAGGTGGACCTAGATAATCCTGAGATGTTAAGGAGAATGTGAAGACAAAAAGCAGCCGGCACAAGTCAACTCCACCTCTAGAGAATTTAACTAGATGGAAAGTAGGAGAAGAAAAGCTTTTCCATTGTCAGAAGGGATGTCTTTTGGCCATAAACTGAGTTGACGATTTGCCTTGTGAAAGGAGAACTTTGTTTAAAAAGAATGCAATCAAATACATTTTCATACATCTCATTTAGATATGGACTTGAGGAATGCTATTTTATTGGGGGGTTTATTGCAAATATAGAACATTAATTACCACTTGATGCTGTCTTCCATATGTAGATCAAACCAAAGCCAGAACCAAAAAGTTCCTGTTCCAATACCACAAATATTGCATACTGAAAGAAACAGTTGTCATCGATCTGGAACAGTATATGGGAAGGTGGTAGGAAAAAATCCAAGTGAAATAAAATGGCAAAAAGATACGAAAAAATCTTTCAACACTAGGATATAGAGGCTTTTTTGTCAGCAAGCACAGAAAAATGGGGGGGGAGGAATGAAGGGTCTGCTGAACACTAATATCAGAATAGATCTATAGTTATTTGGAAGTCAAACTAAAACTTTTTGTATTAAAAAAAGGGCAATTAAATATTTTTCACAGATGTCATTATTTTCTACAGATGTCATTGCTTACTCTCTAACTTTAGAGTCTCCTTTGAAATAAAAGGAAGATTAGTAATGAGATGACAGTTGACTTTAACTAGAAAGAAATTACACCTTAAAAGAAGATTAATAATTACAGCTATCTTCAAATAAGATGGAAACAAGCCTTCAGGAAGTAGAAGATTATCAGTGTTTATAATAACTGAGCCCAAGGTATGTGTACCATGTATTCAAAGCCCTGAAAGCCAAGAATCAGAAGAGCAGGTGGCAGGATGCAGCTAGTGAATAATCCTCTCAACCTCATCAATACTCACTCAGGGCAAAAACGAGGGTGGGGGGGAAAAAGCCTGTATTGCTAATGGCAACGAAACAAAAAGGAGATCAAAGCCAGCAGAGCAGCGCTGCTGAAAGTTAGCTGTGCCCAGTGCTAACAACTTTGTTACAGAAATTTACTGTGTGATTCTCTGAAATCTCTTGATCAGTACAGAATAATAAATGAGTGGATTATGAAATATTTTAAGGAACAAAATATTTAGACTGCGGTTCAAAGCATTTTTATCAGTATGAAATCACCAGAGACTTGACATCCAGGGTGTGGTATGTTATCTAGAGAGCAGCTGAGCTGAATCCTGTCGCTACTCAGTGCGTGTGATAGACACCCAGAGAAAAGATGGCTCGGAAGGAAACTGGATTTAGTCTCTTGTGAAGCATTATATCATCGTCAGAATGACCCTTGGGGCAGTTGGGGAAGAGGAGCTGGACGAAGCGCAGCGTCCCGGTGATCTGTGCTCTCATCCCGCGGCAGCTCGCGCAGTTTGTCCTGCCTGGATGCACCACTGGCTTTCTCTGCAGGCAGGAGATCCTCAGCCCGATCCTGTATCGTGCACCGCAGGTTCAGGCCAGCCAAGTAAATACATATTTTTAAGCTAACTTTACCAAATATAGGATACTACTGGTATGTGCCAGTTTCTTTCCTCCAAGCCCCAATTTTTTTTTTTCTAATCTTTACTAACAAAGTATTTCAGCTCATGAAAAAAATACCTTTTTCTGACTTCATTGGAGGAGGCATCTCAATGATATTCCCATCTGCTTTTTATCTCCCTTCAAAAGCTTATGACTTGCTTAAATGGGACATTTTAATCTAAGAAACTCTTTACTGAAATTTTTTTTAACCTTGGGTTCCTGCTGTGAGGAGCCCTCTCTGGAAGTGGGGTTATCTGCCCCAGGTTTGTGGGGAAAGGAGCTTCTGTTTGAAGCGCTGCCTGGTTTGGCAAAAGGAGCCGTACTTCAAAGGCAACTACTTGATTTATATTCAGAGCTGAGTTTTCTTCCCCCTTGCTGATGCCCCGGAGGAGTACCTGGCCATCTCTGGAGTGGGTGTAATCCCAAGCTGGGAAATGCCTGGAATGACAGGCTCCTAATTCATCTTTTCTACTTCTAAAGTTCATTTTTTTGGATGAAAGGCATGGGATTGTATGGACAGTGCCTGAAGAGAAGAGGAAAGGTGCTTTCATACCACTTCGCTCCCAAGTTTCTGCTCTGCACAGAAGTTATCTGTTATAAATAATAGGAAAAGAAATTGCGATTAGTGACATAATGAATAAGGGACTTGACTAGCACTTATTACCCAGACAAGTCTCAAGGTAAATGACATAGCCCAAGACAAGTAGAAAAGTTAGCCTGAATACAACTCATTGTGACAAAATCAAGAGGTTTTAGAAAATTATTAAACCTTTCTGAAAGTGGAAGTTCAGGGCTGTCACTGTGAATATTAATGTCCCCCATAAAAGAGGTTTTTGTTCATGAAGTCCAAGATCATACAATCAGCAGAAATTTAAAATTAATCTTTATTGTATGATAAAGGACCAAGACGAGATAAAAGAAAAGATGTATCTGAATGGAAGAGTCAACCAGGGAAGTAATGCTATCCTATAAAAATATTTGAACATCTATGGTCCCTTCTAAAATTTGCTGTGTGGAAAGTAAGGTTTGACTTACCAGGATTTTTTTTTTTGTTTGATGAATGGGAAATCCAGGGAATCCTTAACAAGATGAGATGGTTTTCCCTTTTGTCCTTGTACGTGGCCATGACCCACGTGTAGAGAGTTAACGAACCTGAAAAGCCGGGCAGTGTGATTTGGGAGTATCACATAGACAAATTGTATTAAATAACGAAGGTATTCTGGGCTGATTTCCGTAAGTCAAACTGGAAGGTCCGGAATCCAAATAAAGTGTTGAGTAAGATAAGGAACCTAACAATGTTGTTCCCCTGGCTTGGTGCTCTCTCGTAGCTCTCAACTCTCACCAAGCCACCTTGGCAGTTTGCCGGTTGCCTTTGCAATCCATGGTGGGATCTTTTTCCTTCCTTTCTAGGTCAAAAAAAATCGGCTTGTTTCTAATTTTTCTGGCTTCGTGACTAGGGCTTATCATGGCTTCCTGCTCTGCCGGCCCCTCTCCTGGTTTGTAATTCGTCCTAGATGAGTTACAGCATCCTGAGCAGCGAGTAGCGATGCCCCTGACCTCATAGCTTTGTTCTTCCAGAGCTGTTCAGGCTCCTCTGATAGGAAGATGACCAGAACAATTAGCAACAATAAATGACAGCAGCCGTGTGCTGCTTGTTCAGCATGCCAGGGTGAGATAGCACAGCTGATGGTGAGAAGATCCTGAAGATCAGCATCTTCTGGAAGCAGCAAATGTGCTTGCACTTACGTCTGTGTTTTGAGATTTCAAGCTCGGTAACACCACAACGTATTAATTATTTCTAGCACTGCGTGATCAATCCTTTGCAGCCTGTCCTGACAAGTGGGAGAGTGAGGTTGAGCAGCAGAGTCTGATGCTGCACACAGAAGCAATCTGTTCTGTACCATTTAATTTGGTAATACCCAGTAATTTACAGTAAGGCTCGGTTGTCTTAATAGGAATACTAATGAAATCTAGTCTCTTCTGTCTGAATTTAGGAAGGTCACTGGTGATAGTTTTCCTGTTTCTACTGTGGAGTCAAGTGTCTACTATGTATTGTTGGTGGGGATAAGAGGATGCTAATAAACTTAGTATGGACTTTTAATTAGTCTAGTCTGAAGTTAAAATTAATGCAGGTTTTATATTTCATATATTGTTTGTTAAGGTCTCTAAGAAGCTTATGGACAAAAACTACTATATAGATGTGAAATGTTCTGAATAATCTTGTCAGGCAATTAGCTTGTATGTATCTTAGCTGTGGACTTCATGGCAATGAAGAACTGAATCTGGCCTTGTTTGTGGTTTGGTTTTTGTTTTTCCCCCCTCTACTTGTTTGCACTGGCTGGAAATCCAGCCTGAATTAATATTTTGGTGCAACTGAAGCAGAACTTAGTAATAAGAAACCTCCTTTCAGACGATACTGGTTTTGTATTTGAACTTCAGCAATTGATTTTTTTTTCTTACTTGGCGACCTGATCATTTTTTTAAATTTAAATAGTGTTTTGCTTCCTTAAGCATTTGGGCTCTTCCAAAAAGTGATGGGGTGTTTTGAGGCCTTCAGGAGCAAATAGAGAAGCCTTAGAAATACCTACTTAACCCATCACCTGTACAGATGAAAACATTTCCCAGAACACTAAAAGCAAGGTGTTTTTCTTGTAAAAATGTTCTAGTGGGTATGGTATAGAAAATAAGAAACAGCTCCAGTTCCGTAGTGTTGTAGTCATGTTCCTCAACCGAAAGCAACTGCCATGTTGCAATAACTTAGAATAAAATAATTTTGCCCTCCTACATCTTACTGTAAAACACAGGTAAGTATCTGAGTAGTCCCGTGTGACTCGAGAGTTCTCTCTCCACGCTTTAAGAAAATCACGTGTAAGTGTTTGCTGGACTGGGACTACGGAGGGGCCGGGAGAAGGATGTGAATGAAGCAGCTGGATTGTTTCCAATCACAGCAGGTCCCCGTGGTTGTGCTGATGGAAACCTCGGGGAGGGCCTGTTTGAGGAAAAAGAGCAGTGTAATTATTTCTGACAACGGGAGGGTGGAAGAGCAAAGAGTTGAAGAGCGGGAGGGTGAGAAGCTGGTGGCTGGACTGTCCTCAGGGCCAGTGAGGTGCCACACTGCAGAGGAGAACAAAGGTCCCTCTCTATTCTCCTTGGACAATTCTTTGTATCTGGGATTTTTAAAGTGAGTAATAGTTGCAGGAATTATTATTTATTGGAGCAGTCATAATCCAGCAGGGTATGTGGTTAATGAAGTACATCGCTCCATGCTTCTTGCGTTAGCTGATGGCTTGTGGAGTCATCTCATGTTGCAAAGCCCACGTGTGTTATTTGAACGAGTTACACGGCCCTTAGAGAGGTAATGTTCAGCCAGCCTTTACTCTCTCTTTGGAAAAGTCTCTTGAGCAAACAAATAATTGAGATGTACACATCTCTAATGTATAGGACAACGCAGATATGCACAGCGTCGTGTTGTGTAAGTTGCAAGAGAAGCAAAAAGACTTTTAGCGCAACTCTGTTTTCCAGTAGGTGGAAATCACAGCTCCTCTAGCCAAACTTCCGTGGGGCAGATGAGAACCAAGCCTGCTGGGGAACCGAGGACATCTGGATGGCATGCCTTCTTTGTAATTTTGTTCAGAGCTCTTGAATCTAACATTACAGAATTAATCTTTTTTTGTTAAAGAAGGATTTAAGGAGAGATGTGTAACAAGTTGCACAAAGATTGTCTTTTTTTTCCTAGTACTTGAGAATTAATGAACTTTGTGCTTTGTAATAGGTCTGTTGCAGAAGTATGCCTAGACCTACGTTAAATTAGGCTGTATGAGCTGGGTGTAGGAGCAATCTCTTTTATTCCATGTTAGCCTAGGGAGATTTTTGTCAGCAGTGCGCCTCTTGCACGTTACTAAACAGAGGTAGTGTCTCATATAATTTGGTACAAGCATATCCAGCCGTCTAAACACAATGAAAACCCAGTCCTTGGTTGGAGATGGCAGGTGCAAATGCTTTATAAAGAAGTATTAAATTCATTTTGATAATAGGTGAACTGAAACCATAGCCACTTTAAACTAGGGAAGTAGACCCAAATTCTGCACCTGCGCCATGATGCTTTTTATAGTTTACAGGAAACAATCCCTGAATGGTCTTGTAGCTATTTTCGGTATTGTGCTGGATTTTGAGCGGATTCATTTCACCTAAATTCCGATGTGGATGGCCAAATCCCTTGGGAATTTAACTCTCCATCTTGTTGCTTGTTTTGTTAGCAGCTCATGTCCTAAATCTGTCGGTAGAACACCGAGGCAGCAGCTATGGCTGCATATGGGTGGCATTGCATCGGAGAGCGGTAGCCGAAGGAGATGGGCTCCAGCTTGTGCCATCCGGCTGAGCCGGTGCGTATCCCTGGAAATGCTGAGAACAAATCTCTGCCATAAACTTAACATCTGCGTCTTGCTCTGAATGGTGTTTCTTTCAACAAGAGGCATCGTTGGTAATGTGGAGCAGGGGGTGGCATGCTTGAAATGAGCCGTAAGCTTTCCAACGTCTCTCCTTTAATCGTGCTGCTCTGTTGCTCGTGGGTTTTGTGCCAGTGTTCGGTGTTTTCCTCAGTTGCCTGAGCTGGACACAGGTCTTCATTGTAAACTCTGCTGTTGGAGCACCATGAAGTTGTAGGATGAGTGATTCGTGGCAGCCTAATGCAGTCAAGTTGGTGGCCTCTCCTTCAGCATCATGCGTATTAATCAGAGTTGATGGTATCTAGAATGAATTAAGGATATAAAATATATAGTGATTCTTTCACCAAAACCAGCATTTCTTGGTATTTATTGGTTCCCATTTGCAAAATAAGACTTGTTGAAAACTTGAGGTGCTAGTCTGTATTTTAGAAGTGCCAGAGCTAATCTGTGAATGTGCTTGTTAGTCCTTTCTGAAAGAATACCTATGTGAAAATGAGCACCAAAGAATCAATGAACTAATATAAGAATGATCACATGGATCATACCCTGAGATCTCATACCTCTTAAATCCTTTATCCCTGGAAGTATTTAAAAGACATGTAGATGAGGCGCTTAGGGACATGGTGTAGTGGGCATGGTGGTGTTGGGTTGACGGTTGGACTCAATGATCTTAGAGGTCTTTTCCAACCTTAATGATTCTGTGATTCTATGATTCTAAATCTCGGCCAAATTTCCAGAAAAATGGTGTCCTGTGGGTGGAAGGGAAAAACAAAAGTCGAAATGAGGTTTGGTGACCTTGCAGTGAAAATGCCGGGCTCCTGGCCTGGAAAGTACGGGACCTGCGAGCTGAAGTGCCCACCATGGCAGGTATGTCACACAGAGCAGGGATAGGTGAATTCCAGATGATTTAGGACACAGCGGCTCCAGCATCGATTTCATGCAACTTTCCATAGGAGAAATAGCCCAGCCGTTTTTCTTTAGATTTTGCACAGGTTTCAGCCCATAGACTTGTTTAAAAGTCTTATGAAAAAATAAATGCAATAATAGTGTGCTGTGAGGGAATGCTTCACTTAATTGCTGTTTATTAATATGAAAAGAGTACAGTGGTAGTAACCTAAGTCTTACACTTCTGTTGGCTGCAGTGAGAAGTGAGATAAGTCGTGGAGAGACTTGTGCAGGATCTGGAGCTAAACGTGCAGCTTATTTAGTGCAGGGCAGATCTTACGAGTTGCTGGGTATCTTCATCACTTTAAGGCTGATGAGGGCTGTCATCACCTCGCAGGACCAAGTCTTGCGTATCTACGAATGGAGTGTGTGCCTGCTCTTCTATAGCATATTGGTGAAAATCTTCTATAGATCTAAATACCATGGGTCAGGAACACCACAGATGCTGTGATCTTAAGGTATTTTTCAATATAGTCAGTTTTAATGATATTTGAAAGAGCTAACTGGTCTGAGGATAAGTATGATAGGGTGACATATGGCAAAGCAGCTACGGGTTTACCTCCTACAGCTTGTCTTCATGTTCGACCTGAGCAGAGTAGAAGGGAACCTGCCTGGTGAGAATATTTGATTCTGGCTTTTTGCATATTTATTTCATCTGGGGATGGCATTTTCTTAACAGAGTGCTCATCCCTGCTGAAAATTTTTTTTTTTTGTCATTGAAGCAACAGTGCGGAGAATAAACTTTAATGTGTGAGTAACTCTAAGTGTGTGCAGGGGCTCTGCACATTCCTTATCTGAAGGCTTGAATCAAAACTCATGCCAGAGCGTGAAAAAGTTAAGTGAGTTTGAAGGCAAGCAGCACTGCCAGTGTTTCCATTGCTACTCACCCCTTGTACAAGAAGAGATCAAAGTTACCAGGCAGTTCTCATCTTGTATCTTTAGTCATATTAGTATCATTGTCTAATTATGAACTCATTGCAATGAAGTAATGAAAATTAGAAACTGAATCTCTGAGGCTGCTGGGCAGGTGCTACCTTAGAGGGCGGAATTACACCCGAGTCTCTGCTGGGTAACGTATGCTGCTGTGTATGTGCAGTATCAGGGTCGCACTATAAGTGCCCCCTTTTCCTACGGCCGTGTCTTATAGATGTGTGTTTGCTTTCCTAAGTTGTCCTAGAAATTTTGGTAGGAACCCGTTTCCCGAGCTCTTGTACTGGGATGCTCCTGCCTCTGGGGGGCTGGGGAGGGCTGGAACGGGGATTGCAAGGACTTGAGCTCATGGCCAAAAAGCTGCTCCTGTGTAGTCCGCGAATGCAGAGCATCCTCCCTCCCCGTGTGCAGGGGCCGCGAGCTGAGGGGGATTTTCTTGTTTTGTTAAACCTATAATTTCTTTTCTCTTCTGTTGGAAAAGCTTAGAAGTAAAATTTAGAAAGATCACTTTTTGTTGAAAATATTCAGGCAAAAGTGTCATGGTTGAAAAATGGAATCCTGAAGAAAACAGAACAAAAAAATTCTGGAGGTTTTCAGTTTCTCACTGATAACCTGTAAAAATGTATGAAAATTGTGTATATGTATGCATTTACAAAATTGTCCTTTTTCCCCCAAAATCTCTTTTCATTATAAAAAGCTGTAAAAACCTGATGGAAAAGCTAGATGACAGAAAATAACCAATTCTCAATATCACTTTATGTTGCTGTAACACCCAAATGCCGAAGGAGCTATATAAACACCTAGGAAACCACAATCTGTCTTGAAAAGCTTACAGGAAAAAGGAGATTTTCAAAGACATAAAAGGCAGATTGGTGTCTGGCTTTTGCTGAAAATCACTGAGCACCTCAATCTGCTGAGCATTGTTGAAAATCCCATCCAAAGCCCCTCTCGGTTCGCCTGAAACAATAGGAATATGCAGTAAAAGATTCAACAGCACCTTTCTACCAACTGTTTTCTTTGTAAGTCACTAATCTTTCTTCTTAAAGATTATGTGATACTGAAAATATATTAGTGGGTGGGTCACGGACCAGAGGACTCATTAAAAAAAAAAAGAAGAGGAAAAAAAAAAAAAAGGCTGCGGACGGCTGGTTTCCATCTCCTCCCTGGCTGAATTAAGAAAGATGTTTTTCTCCCCACTGCTCTTCTATCTCCTTCCTTTCCATTTTCTGCATTATGTTTCCTCCTCCAGACTGTGGCAGTGGAGCTGAATGCTGATGAGACCATCGGCAGTCTGTCCCCAGACAGAACTTTTTAAGGTCATTTCTCCTGGTTCTCGATTGCTTGACCTGCTCATTTCTCTTCACCAGCTATGGTAGGCTACCCAATTATACACTGTTATTTTTATGATACTTGCTTGTCCTTCCCAGCCTTAATCTTCCTTTATTGCCAGGAACACTCACAGTCTCTGTAGTCTAGTTAGAGCTAAAGTTCATAAGAGAAATGTTTTAAATTGACAGTTTCAAACGAACAATCAGGAGCGCGCGCAGTGATGAGGCGGAATAGGCTTTCCGTGGATGTAGGTAAAAGCGAGCCGTAACGGCTGATGCAGCGATGCTCGCTCTGCTGGCACGGCCGAGTCCTGCGGGTGCGGATTACCTTTGAAGGGAAGGTTGCACATACCTACACATAGTAGGCAGCCTGGGCCGGATTGTGTTGGTTTTATAGTGGCGTAGTTGTGTGTACAAGTAATATTTTTAAGGATATCACTCTAGTTTTCCTAGACCTTGGTAAAATATACATCCATCTCTGTTGTTGTTCTCCGTTTCGGGCAAAGTCTGTTTTTGTTACTATATTTGTTGATCTTATTTCAAATTCTACAGCCCTCTGTACACAGTCACTTGCTGAGTAAGATCATCTATTGTTTATTATTACGCTGGTCGCAAGGTTTGTGCAGCGGTCACGCGGAAGAGGAGGCGGAGGGAGGGAGATGACAAGTCTGAGCATTGAAACATGAGCTCTGTTGTCCTCTGATGTGTGAGGTCCCCGTACTGTGAAACAGCATCGTAAACCGGAGAAATAAATTCCCTTATATCAAATTAACTTCCTCATTCTAGCAAGGTTAAGCTCAGCATCAATAAAAGAAAATTGCTCTGAGACAGAATCTGCAAGTTACTTGTGTGGACGTGCAAGTCTTCCATATGGGACGTTTCACAAGTCAACACACACAAACTATGAGGACTAATCTATATGGGCTATCTGTGTGGGAAGAGACATGCCGTAGTCTGTACGCTCACACAAGTACTAGAAATCTTCTTGAGATTTCTGTTTCATTTAAGATTTCTTCTTCATTTCATGGTCTGTGGCAAACAGCGTGAACTGTGTCTCCTCTGGTACAGCGATGCCGCTTCATCTCCAACCCCATCAAGCATTTGCTCACCTCACGAGGACTACTTGCCGAAGCTCCGGCTGCGTCTCACAGCCGTGCCGATGTGTACGCAAGGTCCAAATGGCCCCCGGGCCACCGTGCAGTCCGAAGGGACCAAACTCATCGCAGGCCTGCCTGGACCGACCCTGGCAGAGTTGCGGGATGGAGGGAATTGGCCCCAGCTCTGCGTTTCAAAGCTTTCAGAGTTGTCTGAGAAAACAGGAATGTGAATGAATCATACTTTAAGTATTTACATTTCTCAAATGCCTGAGAAGCTTTTTAAAGGTCAATCTAATTAAGACAAAGTTTGTTTGTACCAATATAAAGTAGTTACTATTATTGGAAATTCATTCCAATGCAATATATGGCATTTTACTTACAGCTTAAATTTTAGTTTTGTATGCTCAATTTGGAAAGAGCAGAAATGATCTTTTGGTTCCATAATGTCTTACTTAAAATGACATTTTAATCAATAATGAATTTTTTGCTATAATTAAAAAAAGATTCATTCTTCTTGATGCAAAATAATTAATCAAAGTTTTTGCATAAGAAGGACTCCTTTGTATTGGAAATAAAATTGCCTAGACTCATAACAGCCACATTATTTAGTGCGTCTGTTTTTGATTGCCATCTTACAGGAACAAAAGCCTTTTTTCTATAATTTAAAGATGCATTTAAATTCAGTTTGAAAGACTGAATTTCATGATGTGTTGCCCTTAAAGGCTATAAAAATTGAGATCTATTTGTGCATCTCTGTAAGAATATCAAAGTGGGAAGTAAATCAGTTTTTCTTTTAGTTTCTTTTCATATTTGAATAGTTCTGGCTGCTGCCCTTGTGTCTCCTTCAGAGAAGCCTGCTGCCCCAAACTTTGCACAACTGAGGGAAGTTTAGACCTTACAGTCTTACTGTCCTAAACTTTATCATCTTTAAAAGATACTAAATTGACGGGAGGGAACAGAGAGGGTGTAATTAGTGTCGTTCCACTGACTGCTTCCTTTTTAATGGCTGTCTTGTTATCTGAAAGCCTAGAGCCAAGTCCAAAGCGTTCCTGTTGGGGCGTGAACCAGCAGCTCCAGGAACAGTGCCTGGCCCTTCCAGGCAGGACTTCTCTCTGAATCAAAACTTACACTGCTGGCAGCGGGCCTTTCTCTTGACTTGATTTTTTTTTTCTTTCCAGTAGTCTTTAGCACTGTTTGCCTAATGTGAAACTTTAGAAATTTTATGTTGTTATCTGAATTCTGTAAAGTCATAAACTGAGATGACACATTGTACAACAGAAGAAAAAACTCCTTTGGGTAACTGAGTTCCTTATTAAATGCTTTGGGTTTGCTCCAGATGTTCATCTAGCTTGTAGTTCTGTTAAAGAGGCAGTGCCTCCTATGTAGCCAGAATTTTCCTCTCGCAGTACCTTGCCAGTCTTCTCCACCAGCCTGTTTGTGGGCCATGCAACATTGATCCCAAAACATCTGAATAACTGTATGGTAATAAGGTCTCATTCAGTATCCTTTAGAGAACATCTCTAAATGTAATGAGAATATGACCTACGAATAGGAAGATATTAAAGAAACATCCACATATCAGTAGCAGAGATGAAACAAAGTATGAACATCAAGAAAAAGGCGGTCTTGAAGTTTGGAATAAAACAGAAACTAAGGGCTGTATCCTTTCCTCTGTTCCTTTTTGGCATCTGACTCCAGAAGATTGGAAAGACTCATAGGACTGGTTTGGAACCTGATTGTACCACAGCAGTATAGAGAGGGTTTTTTTTCCTAGGAGAGTGTAATTTTGTCAATCATAAGAAAAGAAGAGAAGATGTTCTTGTTTAAATATGCATGGTAAAGTGTAATGTTTTAGCAGCATCGTAAAAAATAATTACTATATCAAAGTTAGGCATAATTATCACAGGTGTGAATGGAAATATACAGCATCATGTTGTCTCAGACATAAGTATTTCAAGTATTTACAATTAAAAAAAAAAAAACAACCCAACCCTCTCAAGTCTTTTCCCTGCACGCAGTGGTGTTGCCAGGATTGCTGCTTTTCCAGGCGTGCTGTTTTCAGCGTGGCGAGATGTCTCACTCTGGCATTGTCCTACATAGCTGCTGCCTTCCTTCCGCGTTCCGTCCGTGTGAGATGCAGATAGAGGGCCGGTGCGTCACTGAAGTACCCGAAATAGCAGAAGTACCACGTAACGCTTGAATTCCAGATACACCCTATCCAGCGTGTTACATGAAGCAGATAAAGATTTCCCCCTGATAGCCCCGCTATCTGATAGCACCAAGTGGATTGGGTACCTCGCTCTCTGAGCGTCGGGGACATAAATACCAGGTTGTGCTGTAAGGCAGAGGATATTGATGGGATGCTGAGCAGTGCCTGCTCGTCTCGGCCGCGCTCCGTCTCCGTTTCGCCCGTGCGTTGCGGTGGCCTTCCCCACGCGGTTCTCCTCCTCGGATGGGTGCTGTGAGTCTGGGAAAGGTCAGGCTGGTGTCCTTGCTGCTCGTGCTGGCTCCTCATCTGGCAGTTTTGTAAGAGAAAGCAGGATTAGGGTTGCGTTAGTTTAGCGTGCATGTGAATTGCATAGACAAAACCATCTGGAAAAAATAGATTTTTGGGGGTTTTTTTTGAGATTAAAACTTTATCTAATGAGTGAGTAGTAACTCAATAGCTGTTAACAAGACCCACATCTTGTGGGGACTCTGTCACAGCTGGACTTTTTTCTCATTTCTCTTCATTTATATCCTAAGCTCTTGGCCGAGGACTGTCTGCTGTGGTTCATGCAGTGCTGTGGACGGGTGGTCTCTGGTCTCGGATGAGGCTTATCAGTGCTACCAAGAGCTCAAAATTCAACTCCAGAAGCCAGCTACCATCATGTGTTAGCTCAGAGAGGTGGGAGCTAAAACCACACCTCTTTGCTGAATGAGCATGCAGCATAAGAAGCTTGACTTAAATCTGGCTATTGTGAATGGTGCATAATCAGATACATAAAATAGGTCATAAATAATCATAATGAAACCTCAGCATGTATTTTCTTTGTTAGTTTCTGTAGCTTCTGAAAGAAAATAAGTACTGTGTAGATTATAGTGCAAGAGCCAAATAGGTATTGAAAGGCTCTTTGTAGTTGCTAACTTGTTTGTTGCTAATTTACTTCTGTTCTATACAGACAGACACGATGAAGGTATGTGCAAGGAAACCTCATTTCTGCGTGTCTGCTGTCCTAGTGCATTGTTAGCAAGGTGTGAGAGTGGGAATAGCCCCAACGTTTGCATTTGCATCCACAACAGTGTTTTTTTCTTCTACCGGCTGCTAAAAAGCTTTATCTCATTTCTGATGGATTCTTGCCATATAACCTGAAATCTCTCTACCTGACACTCCAGTTCTCCCGCCTCTGGCAGCGAAGGGGGAAATCTGGGGAGCGGAACAGAGCGCGCTCTGTAATGGCTCAGGAAAGGAAGAGGAGGCTGGCTCATTTAGGTTCAGATAAATTCTTCATGTATGAAGAATCTACAAAAGATTATGTTAATTACCTAAATAAATTTCACAACAACATGGGTTGAAGACCCTTCCTCCTGGAAAGAAGTGTCAGAAGATATGTAATAATTTTTGTCAGTATTTTGGTTTTCTAATTAAAAGATGGGCAATAAGGAAAGAATTGCTTTCTTGTAGCAGGGGCCCTGGTTTCCAAAACACAGCAGCGGGGAAGATGACAGGAATTGCTTTTGAGTTGTTCTGGTAATAATGACTGTAGATTGAATTACAACAAGGTCAATCTCTTCAACATTTCGCTTAAGAAAAAAAAAAAAAATCCGCTTTTCTATTTGGACATATGTTTTAGCTCTGTGGCATGGCATTTATGTGGAAAATGATACAAGGTAAGACATGGAGTGCTGTTTAGAGGAAACATTGTAGATTATAAATAGATTAAAGATTCATCTGACAGAGGAGATTTTCAGTACATGTTTCAAACTGGATGTGGCTTTTTGCCAGTCTGCCTAATGCTCTCTTAGCAATATTAGGGTCAGCTGATGGACAGCTCTGCCTAGAGTTTTAGAGTTAATACTGGAGATGTTACTGTAGTCTACTCTTTAGACGTGTATCAAAGAAAAGACTGGAAGTTAGCAGCAATGTTAAACAATTTTTACCCATGCAAAAATCTGAGTTTAGGCAGAAAAGGTAGAACAGTAAGCTGTACCTCTGACCTACCCTATGGCTTTAGCAGATGTGCCCCTTGCATGTCCTTAGTCTAAAATAGGGAAATTTTATTTGAGCTTGAGATATTCATTTTTTCTTCTACTGTCAAATTTAACTTGCACATCAGGGGAAAGTTATGAATGAACACTTACATACTCCGAGCATTCTTTGGCATTTCCAATGCAATGAAGGTGTTAGACTAATTTAAAATGCATTTAGTTACAGGACAGTAGGCTTGATTTCCTGCACCCCCTTGCCCGGTCGTGTGTGGACTCAGTCCTTCACCTTTGTGGTGGAAAATGATTTTCCCAGTGTTACAAGTACATGTGTGTGTGAGGATACCAGAGATGGTGGTAATTTATTCCTGTTGTGCACTTGTATAAACTTGGTGTGTGTAGAGGTTAATGGATCGTGCGGGTTTCCTTCTGTCTTCTCCCAGTGTTTTCTGCATGATGATGGGTTCAGAGCTAGAAAGCTACGGCAGCAGTTTAAAACTGAGGGAAAAGACAAAAAACATGTTTAACGGGTTTTGGGAATGCTAGCTGTGTTTTAAAATGTAAGTCCGTGATTATTTTCTGTGTTCTCCATTTTGACTTTGCTTTCACCTTCTAACTGAAGACGAGTGTTATTTCCCTTGTTTACTGCACTGATTTATTTAGCCAATACAAAAGACAGTTCTATTGTTAGTGTAGGGTTTTCAATAATGTAAGGAAGCTTAAATAATAATTCTTATTAAAATAATCAGAAACTTGTCATAACACTTCCAGAAACTACAAAGCTTTATTTCCAGAAGTTTCTAATAGCATTTTAAGCTGTGATTGTAATGGTGGTGTAATTGATGGCAATACTTTTAAGCTAACTAGCTTATTTTAGGTGACTAGCTTACATACATTGTATATGTATATTTAGGATGTACTTTTTCATGCTGAGAGCCTAACTCATTTCTACTTTTAGGCTTTTAGGACTGCAGGATAAATTTAAATAAATAGATAGATAATAGCAGAGATATTCAGAGGTGCTTCAGCACAACGTCGGGTACCGTCAGCGGTTGCTGGGCTGCTCGAGTGCTTCTTGGAAGCTCGCTGGGGCCATAAATGACCTTGGAAAATGTGGTCTTAGCTATTGAAATGTTTATGGTGTACACCCAAATCTCCCCTCTGGCCTAGAAATCTCATCTTTAGAAGTCTAACTGCTCAGAGTGTGTACTTTCGTGTGAATAGTGAGTTAAGAAATTTTGCACAGTACAAGTTGCAGGGTATTTGTACAGGCTGATCAAATTGAATGCCTATCAGAGGCTCTTAAAACCGACATCTGCATCTTTCATCACAGTATGTGGAGCTTAGTACAGTTGCAAAGCTTCTAATTATTGGTACGTGTCAACTGAGAAGCGGGGCTGCCCTCTGCACATGCTAGATACAGCTCACATTGAGGAGTTGATGTTATTAAATCTCTAGAAAAAAACAAGGCATAAACAAAACTGTTAGTGAAAAGAAATAGTCTTTGATAAAATCCTGCATCTAAATTCACCTTGAATTAGATTCTTTGAGGATAAGGTCACTATTTCTCATAGGAGGTTTTTCTGTGATGTTTCTGCTTTACAGAACGATGTAATACCTCTCTGAGGTATCTGCTGCCATTTTTCTCTATTAGCTGCGGTGGCTCTCCAATTATACTGCACTTTGAGCCTTTCCAGGAGACAAAACCAAGGTTTCACATTCCTCAGGAATTAACGTAAACGGAACTGATTTTAAAACTGAATTGTGGTAAATTAGCACTAACCCACCACCTCTCTGTAGTCACTTTCCAGCACGATCGGATCAGTCACTTATTGGCCAAACACAATGTCAGGATTTAATTTAAAAGCTTGGTTCAAGTTTGAGAAGGTGCCCCAGGGTGCTGAATATTTCCATGCGCTGAACATCACTGACTCCTGTTAGTGTCAACAACCAATTTTCATTTGAAATGTATCTTTTAGTCATAGTAACAAATCAAATTATTTTATATCAAAATAATAGCTTTAATAAATAACCCAAGTTCTTTGAATGAACTGCTCACAGTAAGTCTCAGTGTTTTGTGGGGTTTTTTTTTAACACGGAAGTGTGCCCGTGTAGATCCACTTTTTCTTCTGCTCATTCCCAGTTCCAGCCTCTGACACTCAGGGAGTTATGATGTCTATTTTGCTGTTAAAATCATAGAATAATGTGGGTTGGAGGGAATCTGGAGCTCATCTACTCCAGCCTCCTGTTCCAAGCAGGTCCGGTTAGGTCAGGTTGCTCGGGGACTTTTCCATTTGAGTGTTGAGCATCTCCAAGGACTCCACCACCTCTGTGGACAACTCATTGTGGTATTTTACCATCTGCTCTGGAAGAAAAAGAAGTATTGTCCAGGACAAATGTAAAAATATTAATCAGTCTAGCAGCAGTAATTAGCCAACCTTGGAGAGGATGCGCAGATACCCACAATAACGTTCTCGTGCGCTCATCTTTAATGTAAATTAATGTTAGAGTTAACACATCTAGCAATTGTCTGTGGTAGATACTTAAGTTGTTTTCCAAAAGATTGGTGAAGGATTCGTTTTGGGGCACTTTGGATCATTTTGTTTTCCAGCAGAACAATCTGTTGCAGTACCTTTTAGCTTATTTTGCTGCTGTTTGCATTGAAGCATACTTGTGGATGCAAATACTTATGTGCAACATGGCCAAACATGGGCAGCTCCAAAATTCTGTGTTCTCTGCTTAGATAACTTCATTTCACTAGATATTGGAACTCAAAATAAGTAAGATATAAATAGATAGTGGTAATGTAAAACTGCTGGATTATTGTGTGTGATATGGAATTAATGATTTTCAAAGTAACTTAGGCTCTTAGGAAGCTAAACCTCAATTTAAGGCCTAATTATTTCAACAGTTACGAAAATTTTGCCCTTACACATTTTCCCAAAAAACAAAGCAAGAAGTTTGTTTCTTCTTGGCACCAATTTTTTTTTTGTTGTTTTGTTCTTAAAAAGATTAAACAGTCTAGCTGCATTAATTAGGTTTTCTGAGATTTTTATTTGCGATATGCAAACTGAATGTGAATAGCCAGGAATTCAGCAGCCCGTATGAATACGAACAATGAGACCTCTTTTAGAAATTAGAAGTCTTCTCGTTGCGCTGCCAAATGTTGTACTGCAGTTGAATCCCTTACACAAGGTGACTTCCAAGAAATGTTGTTTCCATTGAAGATGTATGATTGTTCAAGCATATTTTGCAGCTCTAAAACGTGCTAATCAGAAACTTTAATGGCTGCTGTATGGTCTTAAACTCTCTGTTAAAAACAGGTGCTTCTTGCAGGCTTTCAGCAGCTTGGCCATAATGAAGAAGGCAGCTTTAGCTTTTTAAGGGTTCAATGTTAGTTTGTGTGTCGTAACCACAGCGGGCGTCGCAGCACCGGCGTAGTGGTTGTGTTGTGAATCTGCATCTACCGAGATAAACCAGCAAATAACCAGGGGCTAAGTGTGCTGCGGAGGATAAAACGGTGAACCAGAGGGCAGGAGAGGGTATACCGACCTTTAGGACCATCTCTTTAACAGAGTTGTGTGTGTTTCTAGAGTCTGTCGTAGCTGTGTAGAGGTAGTATTTTCTCAAACCATTAAATGACAATGATTCATCTTTTGACTGGTAATAATAATACAAGCTTTAAAAAAAAAGCTTCAAAATGTTCTGGTTTGCAATGCTGAAATACTGATTTGACCGAGATCAGCATAGTTGTTCTAAGCAGATGCTGCTTTGGGTGCTTTCAACATGAGCCTGGTACATCTACTCAAGAAGGTCTCCTTGTTCTCCCAAGGTCCAAGACAACATTTCCTCCGTGCTGGTGCCTCAGAATTAAATGTTGGAAAACAAAAAGTCAATAAAAAGCTGCATTGGACTAAGAACTTCTGAAAGCCCCAGGATATGCCTGTGTCTTTAGATGACTACTCTGTTTGTTTGTTTGTTTTGCTTTTATCATGGTCTGTGTCCTCATCTTCTAGAACACTTAGGCACTTTTGAAAATGTCAGCTAGGGTATGCTTGGTAGATTGAGAAAGAGATCATTTTATGAATCATCTTTTTTTTCTGGAAGAAATAAAATAACAAAATTGATTCCTTTACTTGATCCTTGTCTTTAGGTGGATCTTGTTCTGTACATGGATCAATAAAAATGTGTCTTTAACAACGAGAGGATAGATACAGGGGGTAGAAAAATTAGTCCATTCATCAAGGACAACATGAAAGAAGGACTATTGTGAAGATGTTACAAATATTAATGTGTTGTGTTGCACTCCCATGACACTAGAAGTCCCATTAGTGATAAATATTTCTAGTTTTAAATATCTACAATTTTAGTAGCTGCAAAAGCTATTTTTATATAATAAAATTAATGTATGTTCAGAGATTTTGTACACGTGCTTGTCTCAAAAGAAGCATTGTTATGTCCTGCTCCATCCATCCTTTCAGAGTATGGAATAGCAATTTAATTTTAAACGTGAAGTGTTAAGTTTTAATTTTTTTCCTTGGCTCAGTCTCCTACTTAGTCATACATAAATCAGAGGAATATGAAAGAACTAGTAAAAATGGCTGTATCCTTCTAGAGCTGTAATTTGGCTCCATGAATTATTAATTATTCGACCAGTATAGCAACAGCTTTTTCAGAAGTCAGTATAAATGTAAAAGGCTCACCTTATCAGCCAGGATCTAAGCAGTGGCAGTAATGTAATTCTTACCATTTAGCACTTTGTGGTACATTGAAAAGGAATAGGATATTAGACCATTTAAACTTTCTGAAATATAACACAAAGTAAGGAAGTGCTTTTTTTTTTTTTTTTCCCTCTGAAATAATTTCAAAGAAATGAATACACATGGATTTCTCAGGGGTTTGGACTGGTGGAGATGTTGAAGCTGTTCCATTTGTGAAGCATCACTGCCAGGGAGACCAGCAGCTCAAAGAGCTCGCTTGAAAAGGAAAGGCTTTAGCTGGTTCTATTGGTTGGAAGAAAAGAAGAAATCCATGGAGGCTTGAAATTAAGCTAAAATGGATGAAAGGTAGCATTTACCAAATACAAAGGCATCTGGCATTGTAAGTAAAATTCTCCTTCCTAAATAATGTAGCTTTCTAGTTTAATACTGCGGTACTACATAAGTCTGGTGTTAATTTTCTTGAAGCTGTACCGATAGCGGTACGAGGGGACCCTCGTGTTTTCCTCTGATTGAACTGGTCTGGCCAAAAAAAAAAAAAAGGTATTTTTGTTTCTTGTCTTAAATGACTTTGTGTTGGGTGTAGTCCTAAAGGTTCTTTTCAAAACTTTGTCCTTCTCGGATATAATCTGCCTTTGGCAGTTTCAAAGTTGACTGCAGTAGCTGATTAATTGAATCCCATCTTGCAAAATTTAACTGCATGTAATGGAAAATTGAAATACTTCGGCACTTACTTTTCTAGTTCTGAAATTTCATTTTAACTTTTTAGTATTTTAGCAATACTGTTCTCCATATCTAAAGATAAGTTAATAATAAGGAGTCTCTCTTGCAATATATCATAATCTATTTTTAAAAATATGATTTAACTTATAAACAAATTAGGAGAGGGTATTAAGGAACTGATTAGGTCTCTTTTTGTATTGAGGTTTTTAATAACCATTATACTACAAAATTTATGTAAAGCAATATTTCAGGGAGAAGCCCTAATGACATTCTAATGTGAATTTTACCTGAGATTGTTTCACAGGACTGTGAAATAATCTAGTTGCTGTCACTTGTTTCTGATTTACAGAAGCCGTTTTGCTCCCATCTGTTAGTGCAGACAGACCAGGCAGGGTTAGTGAAGAGCAGTTCATCAGCGCCAAAGAGCGCGTGCAACACTGGTTGCAGAAAAGTAATTAGTCTACGAAAGTTCAGATGAAGTATGTAAGGTCCTACCCCGGTTCTCTTTTTTAATGGCGAAGGTGAAGAATTTGGTAGGTGATACTGCAAAATAAAGTTGGAAATCTTCCTTCAATTTTCTTGCTCCTTTTTGTTTTAGATTTTACCTGAATTTTGGGTACAATATATATGCAAAACACAAATTTCCTATGGGAAATTACTAATAACCATACCTCCTGCATTTTTCTATTAAGCTAAATACACTGATGGATCAGCAGATTTAGTAACTTGGTCTAGGGAAGCATGCGTGGGGAGCTGATCTAGTATAGCTTTCCTAGCCCCATTTCCTATTCGGGATAATTAGTGAATTTTTAGAGCTATTTCTTAAAGCTTGCAGGAAGGTCTGGACCAGGGACTGCGGTGGGAATCGCGCCGGTTGCGGGGAGCCGAGGGTAACCCCTGGCTGGCGGCTGTGTGCGGATGCTGTTCGTCTCTGTGCCATGGGTCAAATGTTACTTGAGGCAGCAGAGTTTGTTTCATTTGGTATGGGAAATAGGTTTTCCTTCATTATTAACTGCACAATCATGCTCTGATGACGCCTAACGTGTGAAAGTAATCACGGCACTTTCTTCATCTCTGGCCGGTGGAGAGAGGGAGTGCATTAATTACACAGTCCTTCCAGGTGAGCTGCGCTTGTACGCAGCACATTACCCGAGTTAATGGGACAAAGCCCATTAAGAATTATTTTCCTGATGAATTTAAACTATTTTCATTACATCCATTTTGGCTATGCTAGCGTAGATTTGTGCAAAATGGGACAAGAGAGAGCACGGGGAGATGGAGAGGAGGAGCTGGTGTCCACAGCAGAGGCAGCTTGCAGGCTGGTGGTTCGGATGGGCGATGCTTTGCAATCCACAGCCCCAGTAGCACCCATGCCTGCGGCAGCCCTGCTAGCGCCCGTGCCCGCTCTCCCTCTGCCTTGCTGCCCCGGGACAGCCGGTGCAGGCAGGCACCACGCTCTAGGCATGCACCAGAACTGGAGTCTCTCCTGCGAGGAACTGGAAAAGCCCTTTGGTGGGGGAAGGAGAAAGATAGGGAGGAGGGAAGAGAGTAAAGATGAATTTCTTAATCTTGGAAGCTATAGCGCACACAAAAAATGGTGTGGCAAAACTGACCAGAAATGGGCTGAAAGGTTGTTAAAATGCAATTGAAGCAGGGCTGCGTGCGGCTCTGTGGGAGCACCCTGTGAACGCACTCCAAAGCGCGTGTCGGCAAGCCTTTTGCAAAGCGTTAGCTCGCAGCAGACCCGTCTGCCAATAAATAACACTAAAGTTTATAGGCTTTTAAATGGATGAAAACAAATTTGGATGGCTTTTTCTCATCAGTGCTTTTAGGGGTGCAATTTTTTTTCTTCAAATAGCTGTGAATTTAAGATACGTTCAGACACCTCTTGCATCCCGCGGCGGCTGCTGGGCTGTAACACGGTGGAGAAGAGGAGCGCCGGCGGCCAGCCAGGTCTGTGCCGTGCGTGGCTTGGAGCTGCTGCCATTGCATGGCTTTTCTAGGGCCGGGCACGCGTGGGTGCCAGGTGGCCATCTGCCATTTCTGTTGCCTTATCGTTCCCAAAATAAATCCCCTCAAGAACTGTAAGCGGGTGGAAAAGGCTAACGTGAGTTACAGCCTTCCACACGTACGTCAGTGGTCCAGCTCTGAGGTTGTCTACGCCGTGTTTGAAGATGCCATCGCACGGCAGATGGCCGTACCCAGGCCTGCATTAGCAGAGCTGGCTCGATGTCTACCAAAGCAAAGTCACCGGGGTGTTGTCTTTGTCACGGGCTGAGAGCTGCCGGGGCCCTGGGTACGGGCGCGTGTTGCACAGATATCTGTGCTGCCTTGCCTGCTATTTTTACTTAGCCTAGCTAGGCTGTGATGGCAGCGATGGTAATTATGCCTTTGATGGATGTGCCCCGAAAGCTTTCTTACAGATCCTAGAAACTTGGTTTTCAAAGGTTGTCCCTTGGAGCTGCTGGCCACAGCTCGCTGGAAAAAATGATGCAAGACCAGATCTCGGGTGTTGCCCTGAACACGGGGGTCCGCAAAAGCCCCCACTCTCTTTGTGTGGAATGGAGGAGCTCGGTAGTAATGGTGCAAAGACTCGTTTAATCGGTGCACGTTGCCATTGAGTAAAGGGTGCTGATTTCTCATGTTGCATTTTAGCTTTATCAGATCTAGTGTTTGGCTGAGTAATGCTTTTGCAACTTTCCTGTAAAATCTGGCATCTGAAACATTTTGTGGAGCCTGGGGTGGAGAACGCGAGAAGGGGAGTTGGGGCTGCCCACCCTGGGACGAGCTCTCCTCGCTGGGGGTCACCTCTGGCACGTGGGGCTGACCTGGGGACCGTTTGATGAAGCTGGTGGGAGTGGTGTGCAGGCATCGCTCCCCCAAAAAGCAGCGAGGCGAGGTTTACCTCAGTGCTAATACACATACATGTTTGCCTTAAGAAGCGTTTTAAAACGGTCTCATTTTTCATAGAGGGGATTGGGATAGGGCTTCGTCTTCAGTGGGAGCTCCTATAGCAGATCCCAGTGCTGGGAGCTCAGCACCACGCTTTCCCTCGCTCTTCTCTGAGCAGGCACGCGGGGCTCCCCGGTGCATCCGTGGGTGGAGGAGCCCCGTGGGTGATCCCAGCCAGTGCCCGCGTCCTGCGTTTGGAGAGGAGAAAACCAGCCAGCCTGCAACCACGCACCCGTAAGCTTAGATGGCTGAAAGAGAATTAATTTTTGCAAGATCATGCATCGAAACGCATCTCCAAGTGAAGACGTTGCAAATAATTGTGCTGGGATGGCTTTTGAATCTCACAAATTAAACCTGTTAGGAAAGTCTTCTTCGGGCTTCTGCGGTGCAGTTTTGCAGAGAGAAAGTCTTATTCTGTGTTTGGAGAAACAGTGAGAAGTATATCCTTTAGGTGGCGGAAAACATGACAAAATGCTTATTGCTGGGAATGGAAGTACATCAGAAAATATATGGCTATTATCCCACTGCAAGTTTCTCCATTTAAATGCAAACAAAACAGGAAAATGAAATGCAATTTTTTAGTTTAATCAACTTTCATGAGTCTTCTGGGAAGCCCAGAAGTATCTGAAAGGAGCCTCTGGGACCTGTTGGGTTTAAATATGAATTTTGAAGTCCACTCGGTAATAGATGGTATGCTGCGTTTGGTTTAAAAATTAAGCTTTGCAAGTGACATCTGGGCCTAACTGGAAGCGAGCTGGCAAGGGGAAGGCTAGTCAAATTAATTGTTCATTTTGGAAGGGTATTAACCCTTTCTTTTGCTAAAAATGTGTCTAACATAACAATTCTTTGCCCGATGCATTCTACAAATAGCAAGTTAAAATAACAAACTTATCCATTATAATTATCAAAATAAAGAGACCAAGTATGGATGGGAGAGCTGATAAAAAGTACACAACAGACTGTACCAGGCACCATACTGGAGAGAACCACAGTGGAACTCGTGGAACTAAAGGAAAATGGCCCCTAGTTATTCTGCCCATATAATCATTTATCGGGGGGGGGAATAATGATTATTTAAGTATGATTTTGAATATCATGGCATCAAACGTCTGATTTATAGAGACATTACAGGTATAAAAAAATATAAAAACGTTTGTGTGTTTTAATTAAAAAAAAAATCAGACAGTGTAAGGACTGAGGGGTGCAGAAGGTACAGTGAACTGGAATTTTTTTTCAAGCTCTGGCACTAGAATGGGCTGGGACATTTCTGCATTGATGTCCTCAGTGTTACATTTCTCTTGAGACCAATTACAAAGGTTCACAAGGTTGTTTTTATTTTCCTTGCTCTTGATGCCTTTTTAATGAGGCCTCCTAGTAAACAGCAAGCATTATGCTTTCCTGTTGTATTCCTGTCTGCCGCCTTTAAACATTTATGACTAATACACATGGGAAATGATTTATAAATTAAATATTAGGAAAATGTACTTTTAAAAAACAGAAGTAGTTAGGGGGTCTATTTTATAATTGTCATTGGGGGAGTGGGAGAGGAAGTCATGCCAATATTTTGCTAATGGAAGCGCAGTGAAAGGGACTGTTAAAGCATCCTTGTGGTTTTATGTAATAAATAGAGATAATAGATGCATGGAGTTTTCAGTGCATGTATCTGGGCCTGTGGCTTGGTGTAATAAAATCTGAATGCAAAAAAAAAAAAAAAAAAGCCGATTGCGCAGAGTTGCCCAGGGAAGTTTGAACGTTGCTGTTCTGCTCTGCAAGGGTGTGTTCCCCCGGACCGCCCTCCTGCTCTGCACCAGCACTGCCAAGTCCCGGTACCCGCAGCATCCCATCGGCATCGCGCCTGCCAGCACCAGCTCCTGCCCTGGCACGTTCCTCCTTCTGCTTTGCCTCTTCAGTCACTGGATCTTCCAGATTCAAGAGATACTTGCAAAATATTTTCTAATCACCAAGCCTAATAATGCAATTATTTTGGAGTTGAAGCGTGAGTGACGGAGCCGTGTATGGAGTCACTCCATCGTGCTAAACGCTCTTGTGTCGGGATACTGCCTGCTGCAATATTGCTCTTGCTGCCTTAGAAATACCGAAGTCAAGTACAAATACCGTAATTGTTTAAAGATGTTATATCTCGTTACTGAATTTTATTTATTTACTGGCTGCTTAGTTAATATATAGGCAAATGCTAATTGTTTTTAAATTATGACTGAACTTGCTGGTAGACAAGGCTATTTTCACCTGGGTTTGGAGAACCTGGTTTGCTCTTTCATGCTTTGGTGCCAGATTCGCAGTAAGGTTCATGGTGAGCAAATGCAAATCTGGGGGTTTTTTGATGATAGGCTTTGCATTTGGCCGCCCTACCGTAGGCGGCTATGAGCAGTCTCTGGTGATCTCCAGTGGCTGCATCTCAGCCGATGTCCTTTTGTTGTCCTGCTTAGGTTGCACCTCTCGTTCCACATCTGTGGTAGCTTTTGTGGGGGGAAATAGATGAATACATCAATAAAACTCACCTATAGGGGGGTGTGTGTGTATATATGTATGTATCCAATAATTGTTCTACTATCCAATAATTGTTCTAGTAAACAATGCGTTTTTGGCAGGTTTGTATTTCGGGGAGGTCTTTTTACCAGCACAGCAAATTTGTCTTCATATGCCTTTATTATGGTGGAAAGCTTGGAGGGGTCCTGGTCCTCCCCTAGCATTTGCTCTGGTGGCTTGAAGGAGTGTTGGAAGCTGAGCACAGGGAGGCTGTTGTTCAGAGAGAGTCATTTTAATCGTATGTTTTGATTCCTCTGGGTCTGGAAACTTGTTGTGGGGACTGCTAAGGACAGGGATGCAGAGAGGGCTTACTCAGCGTGCTTGCCAATCTGTCTCAAGCACACCTTTGCTTAATTTCTTGAAATTTGCATCTGTGATGCAACCACTTTTGTGTGCTGCAAATTCAGCTCCTCGCTCCTATTCCATCCTTGGAGTTTCTGTTGAAACTGGCTGAAGCTCTTGTGCGGCTGAGCCCTACCGCATCCCTCGGCTGCTCAGAAGTCGTTCAGCTCAGTTTGCTGTCTCTGGGATACAGTAGCCCTCCAAAAATCCTTTTCAGAGGGAAGATGCTGGAGGAGAGGAGTGGTTGTCCTTCGCTGCTGTGCTGAAAGGTGTTTACTTCGCAGGGGTGTCAGGCTGGTGGCACTTCTTTTCTAAAACACGGCTGTTCCGAGAATATGAAATAATACTTTGATGGCTTTCATCTTTATCTTTTTAAGTAGCTGATTTCGTTCTCATATGAAAGCAATTGGCTCAGATAGCTAATCAAGCTGCATAATGATGAAAAGGTCAAAATAAAATAGCGAACTACTGTGATTCACAGCAAAGGCTGGGTTCAGCTTTCAGAGGAGTGCAGACCATTGTCAGAACATAAACTCATTTTTATTTTTTGAAAAGAAACTAGGTTACCATTTTTCCCCTGTCTTTTTTGCTGTAAAGTCATCTTGTCACCCATAGATGTTGTCCTGAGAAAAATAAGAAGAGTGAGTAGCTGACATCTCTTGTAAGGAAAAATTACACAGAGAACATAGAGGTCCCTAATTATATTGGAGTAATAGACTTGACGCTGCGAGGGGAACATGCTCAACAGGAGCTATCCGTTCTCCAGACAAGGTTGGCAACAGCCTCACCAGAATGCAAAACTACGTCTCTCTTGCAGCAGTCTTCAAATTGCATTGCATGAGTAGAGAGCATTGTATCGAATTTATCCAACCTCACCACTTCAGGCAGTGAAAATAGAAAATTATATGAAATTAATCCTTTCTTGATGGTTTTAAGATGATAAAACTTTTTCATCTTTTTCTTCAGCGCAGAAAAGATTTTTAACCACGCTTCTGAGTGTTACTTCCCATTCAGGCCCAGTTCGTTCATTCATTCTATAAATCAGGGTAACTCTATCGTTGTCCTCTTGAACCATTTGGAAGATCTTTTGTTCTGGTGTATCTCCTCTCATCTCTAACCCGCACACAGGTGCTTTCCGAGCTGGTGTTCGGTGGCGGTTAAAGCAGGGGTGGGCCAGAGAGGTGGGTGCCACTCTAAAAAGTTTAAACTTCAGTGTCTTTAATGAACAGTTTGGGCGAGCTGGGATTTTCCCAAGCTCTTTGGAGACGTGGGGCTGGCGTGGCAGCGTACGCGGTCGGGTTGTTGCGAGGACTCATGGTGGCATTTATTTGAGAAGGCCAATCATTTATTTTTTGGTTCTGCTGCGTGGGGTTTATTTTTAGTGTAACTAATCAAGTGAGTATAGAACTAGAATAGCATTGGCGAATCAAATGAACCTTTTCATGAGTAGAAGTAGCTTGATTTATTAAGTGGAATTGTAATCCAACATGAAGCATTTGATTACCCTCATACACACTAATCCTTTTTTTATGAGATCAATTTGCCCCGAAGATCTGTACGTGGTATTTTTTTGGCTGCCTTTTTCCTTAAGACCTCAAGATGGTATAAATGATGAGCTGCAGGTGTTTCTCATTGTGTGGTTTGGTTTCTGACAGACAAGGTGCTGGATTTTAAGCTGCCCAGACTTTTCCCCAGTAAGTATTATTTAATAGCTATTGTTGCATGAACATTGATTTTAATTTTACCAAAATAAGTGCATTAAAATATTTACACATTATTATTTATTACCAGCTGTTTTGTTACTGTTGGAGATGGTGTTTTTTATTTATTTCTGGGTATGGCATAATTAATTTCGTATGCTTATCTGGAGACTTTCTTGTCAGTTATTCATAGCCTGACTACTTTGTCTGCAATCTTCAAACCATTTACTATCTGATGTGAAATATTTCAGTGTGTTTTGCATTAAGATTTAGAATAATGAAACTGTCTTTTGGTATTTATAGCAGCCTGCTGCAGCAGGAGGCAGTTCACCTTTTCTCCTCGGCAGCGTCAGTGGTGTAGGGAAGATCGGCTTTACTCACCTTGGGGAATCGATTCTAGCTCAAATCTGGTCTGGTTCAGATCGTGTGTGTCCGTGTAAAAATCACGGCACTGACCAGCTGAGCAGAATATCTCAGCTCCCCAGCCAATTGTTTTGTGACTCTGTGGGTTTGGATATGAAAAATTTGTTCTTTGCATGTGTGGCAAATATGCGTAATATTTTACATGGATCCACATTGTCCTTCTTGCGCCGAGAAATGCATAAGGAGGTTGAGGAGATGTGTCAAGTTTTCGTAGTTTCCTGGATGTTCCCCATTGCAGTGTGGTAGCAATAAGCTCCAAACAAACCGAGATGAGATAGTCTGAGACTTGAGCCTGGTTTCACCCAGGGCTTGGGTGGTGTGCCCCTGTGATGGTCACGGTTGCTCAGCTCTGTTGCCCAGCTCCTGCCTCCTGTCCTCCGGCTCCACGTCCTGCCTCCATCTCCTTTTGCTCTCGGCAATTATTTTTTCCTTCTTTTTGGTCAGTTAATGGCAAGAATATGGTGGCAAGTGGTGACTTTTAAGACAGTATTAAAAAACGTTTCTAAAAATAAAGCCTGAATTAGGAACAATCAAATTTCCAGAGGTAGTTAAAGCAACTGTTCACATCTATTGAAAGGAGAGAAAAATTGCGTGTTACCTCTTCATCCACTCAGAAATAAATAGCACAAATTGAGATTTGTGTGTGATTTCTGTGTGATTCGTACCACTCATAGGATCACAGATTCATTAGAAAATAACTATGAAATCTGAGAAAACCATAGTCTTTTGTGTATAAATTGCAGACGAAATGAGATTACGTTAAGATTAGCCTTTGAGTCAATCAATACTTAAACAAATTATCCTAGTTTTAGTCAAAATTTAATAATTTATTTGTGCTGCAGGATGCCTTAAACTCTTAAAAACTTTGGTTCCTATAAAGCCGGTTGTTGCACGACTTTCCAGTGTTTAGTGAAGCGATGATCAGGTTTTAGCCCTTCTTTAATTAAACTGACATTTTTAAGTAACATTTAAGGTGGTCTTGTAAATTTAACAGAAAAGCTGCACAAGTCATACATCTTGTATAGATGTATATACTCTGACCCTTAAGAATGACTATATACCTATAGAGTATGGGTATCTCCCGTGACCCTTAGGGTGAGTGAGAACATGCCCCCCCCATATCGGTACTGCCGAGGTTGGTTTATGAAGGCCCCTTAATATTCTGCTCAAAACAAAATACAAATCACCGAGAGTCAGCAGAAGAGTTTGTGCCTCTTGATTGTTACGTGTGATTACAGTTTACGGTTGAGCATGCAGCAATTATGCAGTTTAATCAGTTTCTGCACAGATATCAACCACTTAAAATATTTCTGAGTTTATCAAAAACATTGGATATCCATCTTCAAAGATTTTCAAAGGAGCAAAAAAGAAATACCATAGTTCACAGATGATTAAATATTTTTTCTTATTTCTTTTTTTTGCCAGTATTTGTAATATAGCAAGAAAATGCAGAAATAAAATAAAAAACAAGGAAATAAATTGTGTTTCTTTTAAAGCCCAGGACTGAACATAATGCTATTCAGCATCTGTCCATGGCAGATTTCATCCTTTCCTTCCCAACCAGGTATCTCTCTTGGTGGGAGGGTGCTTGAGTGCACTTGTGCCGTGGACGGACAGACATCTGTCTGTCTGCCTCACTGCGTTCCCAGGGCAGCCAAATCTCAACAAAAGGGTGAAATCTTCCCAAGATTCAAACCCGGAGGGATTTGGCTGGCTTTATGTGAGCTCCAACTGAGCCCACAGGGTTTGTCCATCACAAGTGATTACCATCTTTAGTTGCTGATGAAGGCAATGAGGTGGGGTCCAGCAAAGGGTGTCCCACTGCCAGGGCGCAGCTCGCAGGGAATGCCAATGCTTACAAAGGCGTGCCTCAAAAGAAATGTCGTGAATAAAATGGGCAGGTAGACTTCAGAAGGGCTGAACGTGGCAAGTCAAACCTTTTCCATTTTGGTGCTTTCATTACAGAGAGGGGGAGAGACGTGCTTTGCTCTACCATTTTCCATAATATACCCAAGGCAAAAAAGAACAGTTAAATTACAGTTTTTTCCCTCTGCTTGGAGATTTCCAAACATCGGTGGTTTTCTGCATGTTTGGTTTTCTGCAGTTAGAAGCTGTAGCCAGATTTCATGGCAGTTTGAGTTGGTTTATCATGTAGGAGTAGCGAGAAGAAGTTTGTTGGTACATGTTTTGATTTGCTTTCCCTCATTCCGTTTTCCTAAAATGAAACTTGACGACGTGATATTTGGAGCTGATGTAAAAGAAATTCATTCTAGTTCTTCTAATCCATTGTGCAAACTGCTAGGATTTTCCTACCTGGCCTTGCTCATACTTTTGATATCATAAAAGAGAAAAATGATACCTGAGAAAACTTGTCATCCAAAAATCCACCTCAATGGTAGATTAAAAAAAAAAAAAACAACAACTTTTGAGTATTTTGTTAGAGGACTGGAGTGCCAGGGATCATTCAGGGAAGGAGGCTAATGAATGGTCTGAAATGCCTTTGGAGGAGCCCTCCAAAAGGATGTCTCTCTCCCTCTGAGGCCAGAGCATGCAGCTGGCTGGCTCCGAACATCAATCCTAATTCTTGCGTTGGCCCTTCTATCATGGAGAAGGGCTACCTCATACCTCTGTAATAATTAGAGAAATTATGTCCTAGAAAGTATATCCTGTCCTGAATGCTGTGACATTCTGGGAATTGATGGGATTTGGGCAGGGGATGAGCAGGACTTGGGTTTTACCTCCTGTCCTGGTGGCTGGGTGAGACCTTGGGTACAGGTGGCCGCGTGGGCTTCCCGTGGGATGCTCTGCCACCAAAGCAATGCCTGCCTCTTCATATGCTTACTTTGAGGAGAGATGATAATCACATATATGCAATTCTATTAAATATTTTAAGTGAACGTGTATGGTAATAAACTCCAGTGTACGCACTAAGAAGTAGTTTCAGCTCATACACACATTACCACTTGGAAAAATGTTCTTTCTGGCATTTCTTTTATAACTGTGTTTCAAAGCCTTCTTACTGAGAAGGTTATTCCGGTAATTTTTTTTTCTGCAAGTAAACTATTTTTGAAAAACAGATCCTTCCTCAGGGCAGTCAAGTGTCAAATACAGAGTTATGGATGGTGTCAGCTGCGTGTGGAAGCACATGCTCCATTTATTCATTACAGCTGTGAAAGCTTAGCTGTGCGAACGCCAAGTGCCGGTTGTGTACCTGTCACTTCGGAGCTTTTAATGAACATTGATCATCTTCACCCAGACGTTTATTTGAATAAAGTGAATGTGAAGTAATTTTAAAAACACACTGTGAACTTTTCTTTTTTTCATAGTATTTTGTAGTCTTTAGGATGAACCTGAAAAGACCGTTATCCTATAATTCCCATCTCTGAAAAATTGTTACTCAATAATAAAAGGATCTGCACATTCACTTTGGTCATCTTGTGGAGGTTCATTTAAACTTTAGAGTATAATTTGTCAGTATATTACCTTTTTTTTTTTAAGTTAGTTCCAAAAACCCTATTCTCTGTAATTTAAAGTTGTCTTTAAATAGTCCCTTGTATTACCCTTGGGAAAACAAACATCTCTCTGGCTCTTCATGCAGAACTTAGTTACGCAATTTGGGGAAATAACTTTTATCTCTTTGCTTGTTTGAGTGAAGTCTGACCTACCAGATTTCTTCTGCTGCTTAGGACTGCTCTAGGTGACATAAAATGTGAAATGTAGAAGTGTTGTATTGCCAAATTCGTACTAAGACTCATGGATCTGTAGAGTTTGTGCCCTGAAGCCCTGAGCGCTTGGAGCAGACAGATGGGGACCCAATTAATAATAAACTAGGCAATTGCATCCTCCTTTAAGAGCCGTTCCCTCCTATGTAGGGCACAGTTTGCTGCATGTATCCTGTAAGACATAGAAAGTGAAACCACAGTGTGACGATGGAGATACATACGATCTTTCGGGAAACCCATAATCAACAAATAATTTTCAGGAATCCCACGGAGAAGATATCTGTTACGTGGTCTAAAAATGCCACACTCATTTTAAGTCCTGTTTCATTAAATATCCATTTCTGTATGGGCTGTTTCAGGGAAAGCTCCTAAAATAGAGATATATACTGTGGAATGTATAGTGGTAGCTTGCATTCCTTATTGTATTGTAGCTGTAGAAAAGAAAAACCCATAAATACAATCTTTCTAAACAAATCTAGTGTGAGTTTCCCACCTGAAAGAAATTACATGTCTGCAGAAGGAGGAAAAATATTTAATATGTTGATTTTAATAAAAACTTTCCGATATTTAGTTTAAACCAAAGACTCTAGTGAAGTCTGCAGCCAAATAAATTGATCTGCAGGCTCTGCATTTGTGGTGACCATAGTAAAAGGAAATAAATCTATAGGTCATTACTGCAAGAATAAAGCTAATGTTATTAACTTAGGAGTCACTCTTAAATGTTGTTTTCATAATGATCTTGTAAGGTGCTGAGCTTTCACAATTGAATTGTGTATTTGAAGGTAGAAACCTTACAATATCGGTGGTTTCACTTCTTCAGGGACTAAGAGTGCAATGCAATAGACTTAAGCTTTTTCTCGTTTTCCTTTTCAAATTACTTTAACAATAACCTTTTGAATTTGACTTGGCTTGGAATTTGTGGAAGATGGAATATCAAAGTCAAGCAATCAGATGATAATCCTGATTACCTAACCTTGTACTGGCAGCATCCTAGTGTATTTTTAGTCTGATAGGATCAGAGTTATCATTACCAGTAATTTGATAAATTTTGACATTTTCCTTTGAAGAAATTATTTTAGGCTTTTTTGTGAGTTAACCTGCTCTCTTCAGAGTAAACTAGCAAATAATTTATTCAGTGAAAATTCCTGACAATTTTTAAGTGAGAATAAATATTTCTAAGATCCTTCTGGTTATAAAACTTGACAAATTGCCCACAGATATTCTCCTCTTCTAAATGTTGTATAGTGGTGGCAGTTTGAAATCTGATAGCCAGCTTGTTGGGTTTTTTCCAGGGAGCTCTTCAAAAATGTTCTTCAAAATTTAAGTTCAGCTCTTCCTTAGTTTTGAAATACTTTGCGGTATGTGTGGACCTTCCCAGTGGGGCTGGAGCCACTTTCTCATGTAACATTGTGGAAATCCAGTTTCTGCTGCAGGAATGTCTAGAAATCGTGTCCTGCTTCAAAGCGCTTGCATTTGATTTCCACCTGGGGACTTGTAATAGCAGCTTCCTTTCCTTGTATCGCTTTGGTTTGTGGTAAGACATAATTATTGGATGCCTTCAGCATTGCCTGAAAGAAGCCTATAAAGTCTCTTCCAGTAAACTACAGGTGATGATCCACGCATCTGATCCCTGACGATGATCAACCAAATTTCTAGCTTTTTAACTCTGACATAAAAGCTTTTTTTGTGCTATTACGGTATTTTCTGAGGCTGTAAGCGGGGCTGGCAGCGAGAGGCGCGGGGAGCCAGCGGACCCTGCGGGGTCCGGGGGAGCTGGTGGTCCCAGGTCACGTCAGGCAGAGCCGCTCGCCGCCGCGACCTCCCCGGCAAATTCCCAGCTCTCGGGGACCGCGTTCCCCTCGCTGCCCCCCCTCGGAGCCGCTCCGCTTCGCCAATTATTCGCTAGAGAGGGGATGACTGATACTGAGGAGCAAAGGTGTGAGCTCCCGGCAGGGATGTGAGGGATTCGGTTCAAGTCTCGTGTTTGAATCGGGCAGACGAGGGCTGTAGCCGCGCTGTTTGAGCGAGCGATCTCCTTGCAGGCATGAGAATGAGCTGCTCTTCTCCATGGGGCAGGGAGTTATTAAAAGATGGTTTTTTATGATCCGCATAGAACCAATTTTGTAAAGGAGAATTTTATCCCTGGGATGTTTAGTATGAAGAAATCCCCTTTTACCTGTTTGTGTTCAATACAGCGCCAGGTCCAGCACAGGTCCTGCCTTAAACAGTGCCTTTCATTTCGGTCCTTCTAATTCAAATGTAAGTGAACTAAGCCAGCAAGGAGGGACAGGATCTTAAATTACCTTTGAGAAGGGCATGGCTAATCAGTGAGGCAGAGAGCTATAGCTGGGTTATCAGTCCATGAGCTGCTCCGATGGTGGCAGCTCCTCGGGAGCTGTCGGGTGGCGGGTGAGGACCGATAGCATCGGTGCTGCGCTCTGCAGCCGTGCCCTGCGCGGAGCAAAATCTGCGGCTGGCGTAGCCAGTGAGGGGTTCAGAGCCGGGTCCCACCCCGCAGACAGAGGATGCTACTTGCTCAGGGATGTGAGATTTCTTACTGTTGTTTTCCATATTTTCTTATATTCCTTATTCTCTTTATTCCTTTCCCACTGCTCCACGTGAAGTTCTGTTTAAAGTCTTGATGTATTTCTGTGTCTTTTGGAAGAAGTGCAGCACGTCGCCCCAGGTGAAACCGTGCCCACAACTTCCCCGCGCTCTTGTCGCTGCATTTCCTTACAAATGATAGCTACTCCTTCAGCGGCCACTTCAGTGTCTCTCATTGCGGTATTTGCAAATTAAAATGATCTTTTAGAACCGTTATTTAACAGGGAATTTCCAAGGCACTGCTTACAGCAGCATCTCACCAATTGGACAGCCAGGGGAAGATGGATGGGGTTTTGTCTTCTGCACTGGTGGAGCTGATTAGCGTTTTTGTCATCGCTGAAGACCCCCGGGGCTCAGATTGACGGTGGCTCGGTTGTTTTGTATTCTGCTCCTCTGCACTTCCATGTTCCTCCAACGGTTATAGTGAGAGAGAGAGGAGAATATTAAACGTCAATAAATGAGTCAGGTCACATATGGAGTGTTCAACACATGGTGGTCTCTTTTACAGTAAGCCTTGTTATTATATTGAAAAAAAAAGTATATATTCTGTCCAGCTTTCCAAATTTCCCCATAGGGTTGGAAGGGAGACAAAGATCAATCGTTGATAAAGATAGCCTATGGCAGTGGGTAGATGAGACTGTCAAGTCAAGTGAGAAGGCAATAAAGCACACAAAAATATTAAAATATTTTGATTCTTAGAGGCTTATAATCTCTGATTTCTGCAGCCTGGGGCTCCCAGTTCATCTGCAGCCTGAAGAGGTCTCAGACCTTGCGTGCGCTTCTTAAGCCACGTATTCGTTTGCAGAACAGGGGTGTATGGGCGGGGGAACCCCTCCGTTCTGTGCCAGGCGCCGAGGGGAAAAGGCTGGTAGGAAAAGCCTCTAGCAGCAAGTAAATGAAATTATCAATTAAGTATGCTAACTAACTCAAATATTTAATGATGTTTGATTCATGAGGATTGTATTCACATTTCAGTTCTAAAACTTTGGTCAGCTGGTGTGATCTGGGATTTGCAGAACCTGCTCACCTGGCACCGAACAGCACGTACAGCAAGTGCTTCAAAAAAGAGAAGCTCCTGTGTTTTCTTTGCCTTTGTGTGAATTTCGGGAGTCTCAGGGAGAGCTGGGAAGCAAACTGCTGAAATGATGTGTCTGGGGGGTGTGTGTGTGTAATATATTACATGTTTCATTTCTTATCTGACTAATAGAGGGCCGAGAGAGTCCTGAAATGCAAATAACACTGACGATGTGGCAGATGAAGCGTAGCATGTCTTCCCAGAAACACGGGTTTTACAGAGTGAGTCAGACTGAGCCTTTTTCTAGCAAACTGTGGTGTCTGTCTCTTAATTTCCAGCTCCCGTTGACAGTGAGTCAGTGCGGCTTGAGGAGGAGCGGGAGGAAAAAAGGAGCAGCCACGCTCCGGTCAGAAGTTACCGTGTGGGACCCCAACTCCTGGGGCTCGGCTCCTTCCCGCGGCAGTGCGTGCTTGACCCTAAGACTGTCATCCCTGTCCTTCGGGGAGCAGATCTGGGATTGCTTTGGGTGCTGCAAAATGCCCTTTGGTCCAAGCACCGGTTTGAGACCCAATGTTGGGCTCAACTCGTGTAGGAGCGTCAGCGGAGGGAAGAAAGGTGATTGCTTGGAAGTAGAGCTTGCTCTGGTTTTATACTGCCTGGGGAATAACGTAACTGTTCACCAATTGAGAGCTCAGGTGGAGAGGCACAGATCTTGAAACAGCTGAAGGTCTTTCTCCTACTTTTTTTTTTAAAAAGCTTTATATTTGGTAAGGGGAAAATAACCCATATCTGGAGCACTCAAAATACCATTTGTACATTACTTTGTCTTTTTAAAGTAGAAAATATTGCAGACATTCCACCAGATATAAAGTTGGAGATTTATTTAATAAGAGTAAATAAAATCACCAGGTTATAGTTATGGTCACAGAGCATTAGCTTTAGTGCCCACATGGGCACCGTGGAGTTGATGGTGGGTTCCAAGATGTGATTCATTCGGAAGTTACACTGCAGCTTTATAAAGTAGGTCTTTCAATCAGTTTGCCTTTAACAACTCATCTAGAGGTAATTCAGAATTTGCTTTCCAGGTTAGATTACGGTAATTTTATTCTGTGAATAGTACTAGAAAGACAAGTTTGGGGTAGTGCCATGATCTTTCATGTTTGGGGAATACAATAACTCTCATATGCTGGTGTGTCGCTGGAAGTATGACTTCTTGGGTGGCTGGAGAGAGAAGAGGGAGGTCGTGGATGTGCTGCCCCGCTCCCTCCCGGCGCTGGTGAAGCGCAGTGCTCATGGTGCCACGGGATGTCCCACCATCCCACCCGGCCCTCCCACGGGCATGACCCGAGAGGAGCGCTGTGGCCGCCGGCAAGATCCATCTATGGATTTATTTGTGCATTTTTGCTTCCTTCCAAGGTCTTCGCCAGCCAAGGTTCAACGCCGGTTGCTTTTGTAATGTAGATTCACGTTGTACAGCCAATAAATAGGTTTGAGCATGAAACGATACATAGATCAGTTTGAAATAGCTGGAAAGCAGTTCGAGGCCATGCTGGGTCAAAGGCATTACCTGCTGTGATTTTAAGGCATCCTTCCATCATTCCCTTGAAATTTGCCGAAGGCTGGTAATAACGTGTTTGTCTGAAAATACCTGCTGTTCCGGCCAGGCTGTTTGCGAAGTTGAGAGAGTCTCGGGAATCCGTAGCAGCGCAGTTTAACACACGCACCGATTTTTGGGTGCCCTCTCGGGCACCCGAATGTTTAGGGCTGCGCCTCTGAAGTTCACAACACAAACATGCAGGCTTTGCTTTCTGTTTGTTTGTTTTTAAATCTCAAAGGGATTCTAAGCTAACCCTTAGCTAAGCTGAAAGGAGAGTCACAAGTGCAGGCACTACCTGAAATACAGGTTTTATTTAAACATTTTCTTCCAGTGAGTTATGGAACCAATGTATTTGCCTAAGCTATAAAACAGTTTGTAGTGGAAATGTAAATAACGAATGGCCAATCCCTGCTGGTATACAGTGCAAAGAAAATATTATTTTGGGGACCTCTCCACTCGCTGTAGTTGATTTATGGGCTCCTTTCTAGCTACTGCTGGCCCATCCTGAAGACAGGAGGAAATGGTGCCAGAAATGGTATAATTTGTAATGTGAGCCTGCGGTTTCTGTCGGCCTCGGTTCCCCGGCTCCTCCCAGCCATCCTACTCTCCCCTCTGCTGAGGTTTGTGAAGCAGCAAGGACAAACGACTAGGAATTTGGGGAGACAAAATTCAAAGCTGAATTATTATTTTACAAGTTCCCCGTGTAATGCAAGGTGCTTAAGTGGTGCTCCTTGTACTTAAAAATGAAACAGTGCATCAGGGAGTTTGCGTCAAGTGAAAGAATAGATCAAAATAAATAAAAAATTAAACTTTCTCATGCCCAGTTGCCAAAAAATTTTGAACGAGCAAACCAATTCTGACATTTTCTAAATGAAGTTCATACATCTTTTCTAAGAATTGGTGTTTAAAAACAAATAATGTTTTCACTGATGGCAAAAAAATAGCTTCCATAACATGCCTCGTGGTGAAATGACTGCTTGAAGGAAATAACGCTGGCAGAATTTTTCTCTTTAATTGGGGAAGGTCTGGGCTGTAAAAGCTGTTGTGTGGTTAACTAATTTTCTTTAAACTGGAGCGAAAAGCAAAGCAGAGAATGTATTTTCCCTGGTGAGCTGATATTTTTGGTTGTTTATGAGCTCCTGCATTGTCACTTTTGAAAAGCAAAACAGGAGGAATATATGCAAGAGAACATAGATCATCTGGATGTGTAAACTGAATTTTATACATAACCTAAAAATAGTTACAAACCAATGTAGAAAGTGGCATGTTTACTAGAACTGAATGAACTAGTCCAGAAGAAACACACCTTCCTTTAGCTCTTTCTCTTCCTTGCTCTTCACTCCATCCCTGGAGTATTTACCCTCGATGCCGTAGCTGCATGAGGCGAGGTTCTCATGGTGAATAAATGTGAGGGAGGTTTTTTTAATTTCCCCAGGTGCCAGCCAGGATTAGAATTGGAAATGAGTGAACAATATGAGAAAAACCCTCACAGTGTTTATCCCAGATAAAACCATTCTCCATCCTCTTGCCAGAACTCAGTAAATAGCTGCCCCAATACGTTATCCCCATAGTTGCCCCGTTCATCCTTGCTCTCTTTGAACGGATAGTGTCTGACATTGAACTTGTGTCCAGGAATGTGAACCTGCTTAAAAAATGAACTTGTGTCCAGGAATGTGAACCTGCTTAAAAAATGAACTTGTGTCCAGGAATGTGAACCTGCTTAAAAAATGAACTTGTGTCCAGGAATGTGAACCTGCTTAAAAAATGAATGGGAATTAGTTATTCTCGGATGCAGTGTTTGTACAGGTAACATCACTGCAGGTCATGCTCCCTGAGCTGGCTTTGGTGATGAAAAGCAGAGCACTCCCATCCCTCTGAGTTCTTAACATGCTTTTGAAGTCTCTTACTTTTATCACTTTAGGCATAAGATCTGAGCATCTTGAAGTCATTAAGAGAGGTGACAGAGCCACAGCAGCCGCCTGGATCTTTTTCTTGAGATGCTGGTCTTGGACAGCAGGAAAAGCAATTTAAGATCTAGTGGTCTTGCTAGGGACTTAACACCTGTATCGTGCCTTTCCAGTGTTGATAGAACAAGAAATATTGAGGAGGTGAAGACTGGAGCTGCAAGTATCACACAGATACACGTGCCACACACAGAGTACAGAATTTGCGAGGTTGGTTTGCCGTGACCAGCGCTGAAGTACCATCAGTGTATTGCACTGCTGCATCGGAGAGAACTGCGCCTCGTTACTCTGAATTCTGCTTGCGAGGTAGCAAGAAATTCACTCGAAGATTTAATTTCAATAATGACCACTGAATAATTTATTCACCTAATTTACAAACATTTTTATGGAAAACACTTGAGGTTTTAATTATGCACTCGGTAAACCATTTGTGCATATCAGTGATTAGAAGTTTAATGAAAATCCATGTATCTCTGAATGTTTTGTTCACATTTGGGAGCTGTTTCCACTCTTCAGGCACCTGCAGAGCTGGCTGTGTTACAGCTGCCGGGAGAGCGCAGCAGGGACCCCCGGCCCCGGCCCCTGCTCTGCTCTGCGCGGGGAGCCTGGAGCTGGATGCTTCATCTCGTGCAAACGTTTCCTTTTTCCTCCCTCTCCTTTTCAGGCTGTTATAATCTTAGGAATGGCATTTTGATTCTACTTTGATTCTTAAAATGCACTTCCATGCCAGATTATGCCCCATTATATTCAGTTTTATTTAAAACACTGTTGGCATGCTGTAGATTTGTGGATGGCGTGATCTTAGGAGTGGCATTTTGATGATATTTTGATTCTTAAAATGCACTTCCACGTGATAACAGCCAGGGAGATCATTAAATGCAGCTTAACTATAGATTGCCGTGGCTGGTACAGTCTGGGCCCTGATCAGTAATGAGAAAAAAAGAAGGGTTTAGAAGCAATACAGATGATCCTGCTTGAGATCGCCTGCTCTCTGGTTTTCCAACAGTTTTCAATCTTTCCAAAGAAATCAAAGCAAAGTTTCAGTGAAGTAAATCCCCCCATCTTCAAGACACTACTCCAAAATTATCTTTGCAATTTGTTCTGTCGTTTACAATACACCATGGTAGGTAGAGACGTTATTTAAATGCACAGTAATCTCTGCCATTCAAAGTAGGAAAATAAAATCCGTTTCTTTGAATCTTCAGAGAACACATATTAGATAGAAATAAAATCTAAATATAATTGCACAGACGTAGCATCCCAGGCAAAATCCAAGCCGTTGGCATGCTATAGAAAGAATTTCTTCACCCCACAAGCAGAAAACTCTTCAACTGTCTGACAGAACGTCTTGGATTCCACTGCCCCTCGTGATAATGGACTTGGTTTTCCAGCCGAGGGGTCAATGCCGTACGCCGGGACAGGTCAGCAGCCTCCCTGGCCTCGTTTTATGTTTTGTGTCAGGAATCGCCGCAGACCGCTCTTTTTGTTGATCTTTAGGAAGAAGGCACAATTCCTGGCTGAGACAGTAGACAATACTCTCAGCCCAGTAGCAACAGTGATAATTCCTCCCAACTCAGATTATCCTAAGGACTCAAAAGCATCGCAACCATGGCTTTCCTCAGTCAGGTAAACCACCCAGGACTGGCACAGGGTTAAATGCCAGGGTTTAACCCTGGCACAGGGTTAAAAAAGAGCATATAATGCAGTTACAGAAAGTAGAGTGCTCTTTGCAAAAGGACGGACCAACACTGCAAAACCAACTCCCTTTTTCATAAACACTGCGTATCGTAGGGTACCTCTTGGGAAAAAATGCATTTTAGTGAATATTTGCCCATCAGCTACAAGCCGTTCATAGCTCTAGAAATTCATTATTTTTATAAGGAATTATTATTTCGCATTGCCAGCCACAAATGTTTGGTCGATACTGATTTTCATGCAGTTTCACTGATTTTTCCAGTCCCTGGCTGTGATGCACTTGCCCCAGGAGCAGATCGGGGGCAGCTCACGTGTCTCCTGCCCGGCGCAGAGCCCTGGCTCCCAGGGTGAGAGCAGCTCTGTGCCAGCTCTCCTGTTAGCTTTTTTAATTTTCTGCTTTTATTCTTTCCATAGCATCCCCTTTCTTCTTTTTCTTGCCTTCCATGCAAGAGAAGAGTTGGATTTGAGATGAGTCGTGCCCACGTTGTGTTGCATTGAGTCCAGATTTTCATTAAGATATATAATAAAGTACCTATAGCTTGTCCCAGTTTCTTGCCCTTTTATATGCTAATAATAGGAGTTATATTATGTAGAAGGCGAGAAAATAAACAATTAAGAAAAACAATTAAATGAATTCCTGTCTCAATACTATGTATTAAGAGAACAGTTCAGGGAAACAAATTACACAAATTTGAGATTTTGATTAAATAGTAATATTTATAGCAACAATAAAGAAAAATATGGGAGTAAGGGAATTAAAGTGACCTTGAACCCAGGTACATTATTACTGTATAGATACTGTTTGACTTTAATTTTTATTAATGTAGATAATGGCTTACATGGGCCTTATGGCTGCATTACTAGTGCTGTAAAATTTAATAAGATTTTTAGAGCAGCCGTTAATGTCTTCTCTAGGATTATATAATTCAGTGGCAACACCAGAAAACGTCATCCATTTCATTAGACTCTGAAAAGAAACTGAAACGAGGTGTTTTGTTCTCAATACTATTTTGGATTCCTGAGCCTTTCTCATACAATAAATAAATAAATGCAATCACAATTGCTTGTTATCCTCGCAACACAGTTTATAGATAACGCGCTAGACCATTCTAAGGTCAATCCAAGGCAGGAATACATCTTTCCTCACCAGCTTGACGGTCATCTGCTGTATGCCTGGTGTATGTGCGTGTCACTGCAGGAATGTAGATGATAGGGTTTATTTTCGTCATAAAAGAAGGAAGTAGTGAGGTTTTTTAATTGTCCTGTCCATCAAAAATATAAATAAATAGAAATGCGTCAGGGTCCGTATTTTTTTAATTAATTCCAGGAGAACTTTCTGAAGAAGTAGCTGTGGTGGTACTGGAAAAAAGGATTAGAGTTGATCCAATTACAGGCAATGAAACAAATCAGTCAAAAAGTTTATCGATAATATCTCAGATTAATTTAGTTCAGATTAAGCAGGGTCAAACAATAAAGATGTAAAGCTAGCGCCAGGGATGTCTGCTCTGTGGTGTGTACGAGAGGCTAACCAGAATAAGCTGTGAACAGAAATTTGGTACACTGGCGGTATTTTTCCAAGATATCTGTGTAAAATATGCTGCTCTTTTTTTTTTTTTTTAAATGACAAGTTATGGACTGGGATGTATAGTTTGCACTGCCCAAAGGGCCCATGAAGAAGTGCACACTTTGGCCTTGTTCAGCCTGGAACTGATTTATGTCCTTGGCCACACTCACTGGAATTGAGAGCGGTTCTTCCTTCACCTGACCATGTTCCTGCTCTGAGATAATAGTATGATAATTTTATGCATGGAAAAGCTATAGGAAATAATTCTAAGTGTATGCGATATTTTGTTCTAAGTTTGGTCCTCGACTGTGTGTGTGCAGCTTCCCCTGTTTTCAGTAATTTGGCTTAAATTCATGTGTTTGCTGTCATCTGGAGC
This sequence comes from Calonectris borealis, assembly GCF_964195595.1. NCBI lineage: Eukaryota > Metazoa > Chordata > Aves > Procellariiformes > Procellariidae > Calonectris > Calonectris borealis. The sequence continues at coordinate 3,099,175 of NC_134321.1, read as the reverse complement.
TGAGCAGGTAACCTTCGCTGACTTGCTAATTCAATCAGTTTTTGAATTATCCGTGAATGAACTTCTGAAGTGTACCCTAAATAAATGTGGAATAGCTTTTGGCCTGTGAATTATCCTTGTTTAGGTTAGAAACTTAGAGATGGATGGTTAGTTTTCACTGGATGTATGGCTCAATCCAGGATTACCTTCTTTAAATCTTCTTTGATTAGATGAGCACAGCTTTCAGAACAAGGTTTCCTGCTAGAAGCGTGTGAAGGATGTGAGGCAAGGGATGCAGAATAATTTGAAAGCATGTTTAGGGGAAGAGTGGGGATGATAAAAAAATCTGATTAGCTGATGAGTAGGAAAGAGGTCCCTTATCCAGGGTGAGCCTCAGTTGTCAGGTAACAGCCGTGGTTTCTCAGTGCATGCTCTGTATTAGCAGAAGATTTGGAAAGGTTTGCTGCTGTTACCTATTCACATGTGCCTGCTAATGAGGAAAACAAAGAAAGTGCATTTTTCTGGCTTGGTAAACTTTGAGCTTCGTTCTTCGTCGTGTCACGGTGGTGACTGAGAGCGTGTATTAATGTTGCAGAGTAGAAATGTTAATGGATCAAAGGATCAGATGTGTTAGTTAAAGAAATTCTAATGATAACTGACAGTGACCTAATTTATGAAACAATCCTCTAGTATAAAATAATTCACTAATTTGTAATTATATGATTAACTCGCCACGAACAAAATCAATCATGTCGGAATCATCAAACAATATAACAAAGGGCTGCAAGTTTTGCAGTAGTGCGGGGAGCGCTGTGCAACCGCTCTTACCCCGGCACCGAACTCCACCTGGGAATCCAGTGTTGAAAACCGAGGTGCAAATTCAGAGGGCGACGGTTCAATTATTTAATATCAGTGCTAACTAGCAAATGGGCGAGGAAGGTGTGTCTAGTATGCAAGAAATTATTTCTCAGCTTTGAAGGAGAAAGATTAGGGGCACGTTTGCTGAAGGGTTTGCTCATGGCAGGGTGCTGGTGGAGCGGGGCTGGTGCTCGAGAGGAGCCGGAGAGCTGAGAACCCCTGGGGCAGCTGAGGCTCCGGCGTGCTGCTGCTTAGTCTGCCTTTCTATGTCACAGGCTCTGAAAAATGGAAATAAATAAGAAAAATGAGGCGCTCAACCATTGGAAACTTTCTTCTAATAGAAATACTACTTTTAAGGAACTAACAAAACTTGTAGTGCTTAACTTTGGTCAAAATCTGTTATTGCTGTAATCCTGTAAACCATTTAGAAATAGAAGGGCTGATAGTTTCAACTGCGTTTTATAGATATCGGAGAACAGCGGGTGCATCGCTAAGTATGAGCTGCATTGCATCTGTTGGCAGTTGCAGAGGCGGAGGCAGAGCTCGCTGATAGATGGCATGGAAGTGAGAGGCCATGATACGATTAAGGACCTGCAGCAGACCGTTCAGCGGGGGCTTCGCATCCTCTCAGCTGAGGAACACGTCTTGCATTTCATCGTGCTGAGTGGCTGGAGCTGGACTGGTGGTTCAGGAAATGACATGAGAACTATTTATTAGCCAGGAAGAATCAGCATCCAGCGACAACCATTATTCATTCAGCATTATTGATTTAACTTAAGGCCACGGCAGCTTGTTTCATGAGTAGTTCTGGCATCATTCCATGTGAAGGCTGACTTTGCCAAGGAATTCGTTATTAAAAAAAGACTTGCATCAACCAGCCGAAATATCCAAAGCGTTGTGGGAGATGTGAAACACAAGTCCTGCGTTTATTTTGAGATGAATGCGGCAGTACGGGAGCTGCCACTACTCACTTAGGGATCGACAGATTCAGCAAACGTTATCATTAAAACTGATCTCCAGCGCTTGTAAAATTGTGTGTGTCTCTGATACTTCTGTCTTTAGGTACTTATAAACTTTGTTTTATGTGTACCATCCTCATTTCAGTTTGAAAAGGTTCAGTGGAAATGCATTAAGGTCTTTATGTTGCTTCAGAGTCAGCCCCATCCATAGCAGTGATCTGCCACCTCTGGAAAGCTGCTCTCGCCCCAGAGGGAATCTCTTGCATTTCAAATATAAATAAAAATAATTTTTAAATCAAGGAAATCTACTGTGTAGTTAGTAGAATTTCTAAAAACATGGTTAATCCTAAAAAACTTTTCTATTTGATATTTAATAGAGCTGAGTTAATAATTCATAATTTAATGTATCTGATTAATTTTGCCTCTTTTTCTCGGAATGTCTTCAAAGCACGTAACAATTATCTCAAATGTACTTATTCAAAATGACTCTGTGACCTCTCTTTCTAGATCACTTATTCTTGATTCAATTTTTCATAGCAGTGCACAGTTTCTATTGGTTATTACTCATTATTTCTCTTTGCTAATTAAGTAATTGCAAATCCAGTTCAAAAAAAAAAAAAAAAACCCAAACCAAAAAAACAAAAGCAACCACCCTGTGACAGGAAAGCACGCTGAAAATGCATTGAAAATTCCTTTCTGCAAAGTTTAGTTTTAAAATGCATTTTCAGGTCACTGCATAAACGTAGATTGCACGTGATGCATAGAAACTAAACTCACCAGGGAAGATACTGGAGGTGAATTGATTTTAATACTCTGAAGAATATTCGTAGCAAATGTTAAATACCACTTCCCTCAAGACATATATAACCGAATTGACAACAAAGGTGGTGTTTATACCCGTCCCAGAGATCTCTGTGCATGGAAGAAAATGAAGAATGACTATTTTCTTCTGGACAAGCCCTGGAGATAGCCGTGGTCGGCTGACACCGGCTTCCCGAGCAGGCAGGCGCTGGGCTGTACGGGGCGGGAGCTGGGGCCGGGTACCCGTTCTCACGAAGCCAAAAGCGTGAGCAGGTCCTGGCTCGTGTGCTTCACATCGCCTGCTCGCCGGCCCCGAGGGGGTGATGGAGGTGGCCCCAGCTCATGCAGGGTTTGAGTCCCTTGCCTGCTTTTGAGTCCAGAGGCATGAGTGGTGACCTCTGCTCGAGTTTGAAGTAAAATCTGCCTTCAGCGGATGCAAAAGTAAGCGACAGCCTGGCTCAGGAGGGATGCCCGGTTATTTAATCCCCCAAAATGGTTTTATTTTCTCCTCTGTTAGGGTCCACAGGTGTTCAACTTTGTAGAAGACTCTGCGCTAGGAATCTTCAAATCCTAACTCTTCTAGAACTAAATGACATGGTTTACAGCACGGTGCGACTGGTTCTATTGTTGTTCTTATTTCCATTTATTGGGATAATTCAATTTCTTCCTTAAATCGACTTTTACACTTTTTTTACCTTTCTCTAGAATTTTCATTCCAAGGCCACCTCTGTCATTCAGTCTTTCTCCCTGAGAAAGTCCCCACTGCCAGATACAGGGACAGCCCTCTGCCACCATTCACGCCCTGAAGATGCTTTCAGAGCCTGTAGGACTCATTAAGTGTGTCCTCTGTGGTTTTGGGGGGAAAATTTGTAGTGTTAAACTGCACTTATTCTGGAACCTGAGTCCAATTCAAGGACCACTCAAACACTTAAATGTCTTGCTCAGTCTTCTGTCAGCTCTCTAACTGGACTGGAAACCTGCGAGGAATTGGGTTACCAAGAACATTCATGTCTCCGGGGGAATTCAACCTTCCTCCTGCGCGTGATGGGGATGAGGGACCACACAGATGCTAGGAAGGCTCAAAGGGATTCACCACCTTTGAGAGTGGAGCAGAGTAGGCGGTTGTGTTGTCTTTGTTCAAGGTCAGGGGCAAATGAGTTAAAGTGGAGGATAAGCTACCCTGTTCAGAGTTGTAAACTTCAGGGTAGGGTCCCCGAACACCTTTCCTTACTGCCTTGGAAACATGGTACCTCCAGCCGAGGAGGACCCAGCGTTCTTTTAAGAAAAACAAGTGATGAAATCATGTTGTCCTGGGAATTGATAGCGCGTTTTTATCCAAGTGATGATCTAACCATTCAAATTGTATAAAGATAGTTAACCTATGCTAGCAGATGCACTGAAATGTGCAATGCCCTTGATATCAAGAATTTGATTTACATAATATATTGCTAAGTGCATATGTTTATTACAATAAAGTTCAGGAGAAGGACAGTGGAATTACACCAGGGCTGAGCTGGCCAGCAGTCTAAAGGTGCATGCGTCTCATTATAGGGAGATGTTTCCTTTTATTTCAGTATGCTATTTATTTTACAATTTAAAAAAATATAAAAAACCCTTAATAGTTAAATAGATGGCCTTAATGTGATGGTTTCATTAAAACAAAGGATTTTATTTGGCTGTTATCTTTCTTCCCCTCTTGCTAGCAGTCTGTGGTGGTCATTTGTGGTTGCCATGCTAGCACACCAATGCAGTTTCTTAATGAATTTTCCACAAATTAATTTTCTCCACTAAAACAGCAACAATAAACACGAACAATTATTTTATGTGGACTAGGAATAAAAGAAAGTATAATAACTTTCTTGACTTTATTTTGCAGAAATAAAAGTACTTCTCTTTTGGCCTTTTTTCATTAGAGGCTCTACTAAATGATTGCAAATAAAGTAATGGGGACTAACATGAATTGCTAGATACAGCTAATAATGCCTTGTTTTAGGCTATTGACTTACCCTAATGTATTTCCAGATGTCCCTGAATTTTATTGCATTAGATCTATTGATAGCTTTAGGTGGCTTTTTTTCTGGTTTTTCATAGTCACATTTAAATAACCTTTTTCTGAAAGAAGCCTTTTTTTTCCAGCTGAAGCAACTAAAAGGTATCAGCATCAAATCTGATAAATGGATACCCCATGGTTAAGAAAATTACATAGGCTTAATACCTAAGGCAAGTGAGATGCAATCTCAGCAAAAGAATCTACAAGGAGCAGGATTATCATTCAAGGAAAAAGGGGTATTAACACTTTCCTTGTAACTCTGATGGGAGGGAATAGTCTTCAGCATCTTCTATATTTATGGAGGTTTAAAAACCCATGCTAGGTGACTTCCAGTGTAGGTTTTAGGAATATGGTTTTTTAAATAAATTACTATAGGTCAAACTTTATTAGTCCAAGCAGCTTTAACAGAAAATTTGGATAGTGGAGGTACTCACATTGACGTGGTTTCAGATATTAATTTCAAGTGTGATTTCCATTTGTACGCAACTCCTTCTCCAAGGCACCCTAATACTACATCTGCCACATCATCAAGGCCGTGACATCATTTTCAAGTACAAAATAAGAAGTAATTTGTGACGTTTTCGCCACTGCATTTACCTGACCTTCCAAAGCAACTGGTTTGCGTGGTGCTTGCTTTGCTCCGTACATGGCTGCGTGCACGGTAACCTCCTGTGCTGGGTCTAGGGAGTTGGTAGAAGCGAAACGTTTAGAAGAGCAGCCCAGGTCAGGACTGGCCTGCCTTTTTTCCAGAAGTTCCTAGTAATTTAGGTCTGGTAACATGCATTTGGTCTCATAAATGCACACCGCTTTCCACTCGGCTGTGCTTTGTGTCGGCACTTGGAGTGATGGGGGTGTAAAGCTGGGCAGCATGCAGACCCAGTGTTCCCTGCTGTAGAAACTAAACTGGGAAGGGGAAAAAAGTAGTTTTCATAGACTTCTTTTCGTATCTAAACATAAGGAAAATTGTCAAAGATTCTGATTACAATGTATGGAAGACACCAGGAATTCTGTTCAGTGATGGCACCTCTTTGTAAATAGCCTTTTCCTTGTGTATCTGTTGTTTGTGCGGAGAGCAGTCACGGACTGCAAATGGGACGTGCGCTGGCTTTGATGGGCTGGTATGGGGATCGATTCATCGTTATGGTGTAAATATATTTAGGATGTCCCAGCAACGATAGGTGTCACCGTGCCTCGGGTGGCCTCGCTGGGGAGGTGCCACCCTCCCAGGGCCCCTGGCCTGGACCCAGCGCCGCGGTGCAGCCTTTCCCGCGGCTGTGGGGCTGCTGGCAAGGAGATGAAAAGTTAAAAGTTAATTTTCAAAGAGCTCTCGTGAGGCTGAGCGGGAGAAACAGTGCCATCTGCTGAGCCCTGGCCCCGGCCGGCACCGGGACTGTCTGCCGTGCCTTTTCTTAACGAGGAATGTCATAGCAGGTACGTGCAGAATTGCGAAGATAATACAAGCAGATATGTAAATGTGCCGCCTCCTTTCTAATTCTAAGGGATACAAGAAACCCGATAAGGGATCATAAACCTATTTTTGCATAAAACCCTACCGCAGTAATCTCACGTGTAATTGGATCGTCCATTGAAGGACTTTTTTTAAAATTATTTTTATTTATTTTAGGCAGTCTTCTTTAGGGAACACTGTTCTCAAAAGGCGATGTTGGCTAAGGCACAATAATGTTAAACAGAAAATAAATTTTCCTTATTCACCTTGAGGGATTTTAGAAGTTACAAATTATAAAGCCACTAGTAACTTTCATTTAGAAGACTTCTGACAGGAGGAAAATGAAAAATGAGGAGAGAATGTTTCCGAAGAAACTTATTCTAACTCATTTTTATAAATATGAGCAGAATAGAAGTTGTATACGGGTATGGCAGTCAAACACGCCAACTTGTCTAAAACAAAAATAGCATGTTTTCTTTGACTACTGGGTCTGAACGCCTGGCTTTAAATACTCAGTCTTAAAGCTAGTGAAGGACTTCTGAAGACAATATGCTGAAAGAAATTCTAGCAGCCCACATAGCTCCCATCTGCTTTTGAACAGAAGCACAGTCTGCATCAGATATTAATAACAATGAAAGATGTTTAACTGTGGATGATAAGTGAGTATATTTTGGTCCAGATTAGGCTGAAGCTATCAGTATAATTTGGCACTGAGTATGAATTTTGTTATTTGGAAATGCTAAAAACTTTGGCTTTCAAAAAGTAAATTTTGCTTTGCAATTTTTTTGCATCTCAAGAAATTATTTGTGATACCTTCCCACTCCTCATTTCCAGTAGAGCCAGGGTAAGCGGGATAGAGGGATTTAAAGTAAACAGTGTAGGTTTAAGAGACTAATTAAAATAATCCTGCTGTAAATTTCCTAGTGCTCTTTGGAGGGTGGAGTGTCTGGCTTTTTGTTGCAAAGTTTTATCATTTGAAAGTGACTCAGTCCATCAGATCAGATATTGTTATGGGCAAGGTCAAAAGCATCAAGTGTGCAGGTAGTTTGTAATTGGCTGTCTGCAGCAAACAGCAGGGAATTCAATCTATTACACGCACTCCGATGCACTAAGCCAACACTCCAGGACGCCATCGGAGCATAGAAAAGGCTTGCTAATCTCTCTCCAGTAATTATTGCAGGTGTGCCACGCTCGTATCAAAGAGGGCATTCGTCACTTGATGAACTTAAATGTTCTTAGCGATTTTTTTTCCTTTCCTATTAATAAAGCACATTTTGACATTCAGAAACTTTATGTGATATTAGGGAAAGTATACTTAAGGAAAATCTGAAAAAAAGTTATTCTGATACTCAGTGATGTTCTTGGGAACCAGGGGTGTTTCTAGCGAGCAAAACGAGCCTGAAATCTGTCACTCTCTTGTTCAGATGAATTATATTCTTACTGTGTCTGTGGAAGCAGGGAGATAAAGACATGGACATCTGGAAGCCTAGAGTTTGAAGATGGTTGAAATTCACGTTGTTTGAAATAAAAACTGGATTTCACTACGTTAATAGAAAATGATTACTTCACAGAAACTTAAATGCAAGAGAATTCCGATTTTGGAGGGTAAGGAAACGAGGAAAGCCAAGGCGCAATGTAATGATCTAAAGTAGCTGGTAACTATTGATTTTTACTTGTTTGAAAAATAGCATGCTTGCTGTTTTCTTCTGCTCTTGGCCTTCAATACGAGTGGGGGCCGTAGGTCTTTTCGCCTGTATGCCCTCTGGATATTATACCTGTATATACAGCACACCCCTTCCGTGCCCCTGACCCCTAAATGTTACCAGCCATTGGCAGTACTGAGAACCAAAGTGGCAGTGGCCGTTTTCGTGTCCTTTCATCCAGCCATAATCTGTCTTAAGTGCTTGATTACTAAGATGATACTAAATCTATTTGGTACATCACAAAACACTCAGTTCTTGTTTCTACTCTCATTTCTGTTAGTATTGCCTGACTTCAGATGAGTAGTTTGAAAACTATTATTTTGAAGTGTTGGTCATGTGATTTTTTTTTTATAGCTATTACTTATATAATGATGTGAGGCAGTGTATCTGTTTCATGTTATGCAGTTTAGCAATGGTAAATTTTAAATTTATGTTTACAAAAAGGATTTGTTTGTTATACTGACAAAATTTGTTTTCCTGTTCCTTGGATCACTTCTATGTGTTTGTCTTTTTTTTTTTTTCTTTATTCTCTTTTGTCCCCTCTGTGAGAATTACAGCTGATCAGGAGAGGGACTGTCTTCCCCTTTTGTGTTCACACTCTGCCTAGCACACCTAGTTAATGACTGGAGTCTATAAATACTGTGCAAATAGAAACAATAATTGAGCTACTTCAAATGTGCGTGAAAACGTAAAGCTTCATTTCCCGCCATCAGTTACTCGGCTAAGATGAAGATGGGTACCCTCTGGGCATTTTGCTCATCACCAATATGGAGCATCCTGCTTTACCACTGCTGGTCCAATGGCCAGATTGTTTGAGAACACAGACAAACCAAACTACTTATTCCTTAAGTGTTCCTTCAAGGGTATTCTTTTATCCCTAGCTCTGATGTACTTAACACAACTTAGGAGAAAGCTGGACTACTTACCATTGGTTATCACGTTACCCAAATGGACCTGCAGATGCCTTTATAAGTTAGGGCATGTTCGATAGTTGAACCTTTACCTGTCTCTAATACTCTTATTCAATCTTAATCAGCTCCTATTAAAGTTGTATTTTGCTTGTGAATTGCAAAATTTGCGCTGGCCTTAATGACAGTGGGAAGAAGCCTGTGAAAGGCTCGGTGGCTTCACAATAGCTCTGTTGTCCTGGGAGGGGTATCGGGACGGGTCATCCATCTCCCTGGTCATACAGACCTGGAGCTGAAATAAACCTCCTTCATGCCTTTGTTTCTCATCAAGGAGATGATAAACTATCAAAGCATCACCCAATGTTAATCACAGTAAACCAGATAACCCTAATTAACAATTATGAAAAATTTCCAGCAAGAAGCCAGTGCTTCTTTGAAATTTAGTCTGAAGCAACTTTTTTAGTGGGAGAGATTCAGATGAATCTGATACGCAGAACTGATCGGCCCCGGCGAAAGGCCCCTGCGATTGTTTCTCAGTATTTTGTCTCCAGTGTTATTTAACAGTACTTTCTCATAACTATCATACCATAGCCAGATGCATTTCCTCTTCCTAACCTAATTAGGGACGTCATGCCCAGCATTGATTCGGGGCTGTGCAGCTGCCCAGGGCCAGACCAGAGCATTGCTCTGCCTCGTGCAGCTCTTCAGCTTTACCCGCGCACCGATGCGCGACCTGGTTTTTGCCTTTGGAGGCTTTCATCTTGGATGTCTTTCTGCATTCCTTTATTCTGTATGTTTATTCCTGTTACCAAGTAACTTTTTTAGATAGTGGATTGTTTAAGCTTTGGGTTTTTGGTCTGCTTGCCTTTTTTTAAAAAAAAAAAAAAGTATTTTTCTGCTTTCCCTTTACTTCTCTATTATCTTTCTTCCCATCTTCCTGTTACCACTGATGGGCACCTTTCTGCTATACCCATTTTTTTTTGCTGACTGTTTTTATTCCTACTCAGGTCAGTCCAAAGAATAGAATATATCTCTTAAAAATAATTTCTTTACCTAAAAGTAAATGAAGTAAATTGAAGTCTCACATAGATCGCAAACTTGTTAGCTTCTATGCTAATTATGTTGCATTTGACTTATCCAAACAGTTGTACCCAAACAGTATTTATGTTACTTCCTTTTTCAAAAAATAATGCAAGCTTTTCATCTTGCTTCTCTGGTTTTATACTGCAAATTTACTTTTCTGTGGTAGGTTTTTTCTTATTTCCTCTCATCAGCCCGTTTATATCCAGAGACATTGCGCTCAGCTTTGTTAATTGCAGTCTTGTCACCTCAGTTTAAATAGTCGTCATCTTTTTGCCACATCTAAAGCTTCGTCTTTATATTTTCTTTGTGTCAGCCTTAGTACTTACAATGTTATGATCACAGTTCAATAATTTATTTTTAAGTGGTCTCTATTTTCATTTTTAGAAAACTGCTTAAATTGGTCCTCTTTGTAGCTCTCTCTGAAATTATCCATGGTGGTCTGCAAAGATCTTTAACATCTAAACCACACATTTTCTGTGATCTTCTTGAATCTCTGTTTCCAGTTTTTTCTCCTCCTGTTGACATTGTTTGGTTTTTATACTGTAGCTTCAGATGCTATTGCTGTATTTCTAAGTCAATCAAATTATCTTTATCTTCAGACTAGTTGTAAAATTCTTGAAGGACCGCAGCATATTGAAAAACAGCAAAAAACCCTATCCAATCCCATTTATTAAAGAATTTGAAGCAGTTGAGACATTAAGGTATGTCCTGTTCTTCAGCAGTATTGGACAATCTGCCTCTCTAGGAGGCAGCGGAGGTCTGTGTAGATTCTGAGATGCAGTTTGTTGGCTTTCATTAGAACTATTGAAAATGAGAGAAAGACATTTAAAAAAGAAAAAAAAAAGATAGACTTTTGGTCCCTTATTCTTCTTTAGGTTTGAAAACAGCAGTGTTCAAGAGAAGTGCAGGTTGAGTGTAAGTCCAGTTTGCTGAAGGCAGTGTTGGAGTCCTTCAAACTCATGAGTTGTAGTGGACAAGACAGTCTTTTAAGGCATTTTTAGTCCTCCTATTAGAATCAAGGGCAAGAGTTTAGAGATGTAGAAGCTGTTCTGCAAAGAATATTCTTCCACTAATAAGTGGATGTCTGTCCTTTATCAGCTCTGTGCAAGCTTGTTCCCATCCATGCTACTTGGTCTCACCCAAGTAATTTTCTGAGGGCATTTGGTGCTGTGTTCTTAAAAATACATGTGTAGGATCCATGGGTTTTGGTGCTTTTGTGGTGAGAACTTTAATGGGTAAGTGTGGTTGACCTTGGGTGGATGCCAGGTGCCCACCAAGCCGCTCTGTCACTCACCTCCTCAGCTGGACAGAAGGGGGAGAAAATATAACCAAAGGCTCATGGGTTGAGGAGCCTTTCACTGGCCATGTCTCCCCCGCCTGTATCAACCCTCCATTTCGTCTCCGAGATTACTTTTTAATCTGATAGCCAGTATTTTCTGGATGGAATCTCCTACATCAAGCCTTAATTTATATATTTCAGAGTACTTTACATTTGATACTCTGGTAATATCGCGCTTTCCTTCCTATAGATGACACCATCAATTCTATCAAGGCGTATTGAATCATTGCAAATTTTCTCCATCACAGGCATAAATTAACGGCTATATGTTCTTAATGTAATGGATCATAAACAGGAAATCAGCCATAATCTATTTATATGATGTAATCTATTCAGTGCTCTAACTTGGTTATTCTTTTTTTTTATTTTCCTTTTTAGATAAAGTAGTAGTAGTTGATGGTGGAATTGGAAGTACTGTCCTGAGATTGTCAGAGCCTGAAAAGTCTTCGTTAACTATGTTTAAGTCTTTGCTGCATCCTCAAATTCTTCATTTAGTTACACAATACCGATTTATAAGATCTTTATATACCGCAGCAAAAAGAGGCTAGGAGATGTATTGTGCTTAGTCCTTTGACTAGTGCTGCGTAACCACGGGGTTGTGTTTTGGTGGGAGATGCGTTGGTCCCGCCGTTCATGCCCGGGTTAACCGTGGTGTCCGGAAGCTCCCGACGAGGGAAGGCAGGAGGGTGAGATTCAGCCTCCCCTTAGCAGGAGGCTGCAGCGCCGCGGCTCCCGGATCTGTCTCACTGTGTGTGTCTGAACCCTTGGTCCAGGGCCACCGCCAGTCAGGCAGGTGACAGGGGTGACACAGTTCTCCATTTGGCCTCACAAATAACCTGGTTTCTCAGTGTTGTCTGGATCCAAACAGAAATTCAGATATGTAATAAAGCTATCATAAATGATTTGCGATGTAGTATTAGTCCGTGCTAAGTGTGGTTAATGTAGCATCAGTTCTGCTCGCTTTTGTAACTAATTGCTGCATTAACAGACTTGGTGATTACAGGAACCGTGGTTAGACAAGTAGCAGTGGACAGGAAAAGATCTGGAGAAGCAATGTTTTATGAAGCTTTCTCAGCCTCCGTAAGGGGTTAATTCTCATTGCCTTTTGCATAACCATAGATCATTGCTAATTCTTAGCTACCCACTAACGTTTATATTAAAACTCTGCAGAGACTGGTTTTTTTTCAAGTCTCTGAGCAGTCACTTGACAACCTGCGAAGTGGAAGATGAGCTCTGGTGAGGCTGGGAAGTAGGTGGTGTCTAAGGGTAAGTGTATTTGAAAAAAGCTGTGAAAACTCACAGCAAAAGCAGCCTGGAGGTACCTGAAATACTCGACGTTTAAGCTTTCTACTTGTATAGACAAGCTGCTGATGCTGGGATAGCAAAGGGTTTTCAAATCCAGAGTCAAGAGGCTTGGGTCTGGGTCTGAGAACTGAGCAATTCAAATACAAGCGGGTTAAGGTCGACCTAAGCCTACAACGCGAACATGGCTTCTTTTCGTCTCCAAGTAGTGTGTCTGCTAGATCTGTACGTAGCCTGGCTTTCTGCCATCAGGCTTAAAGCACCGGTGCTTCCATAGGAAATCAGCTTTAAGGTGAGGAGGAGAATTTCAGCTTTGCCACAGACGGTCACGGGCAAAGTGAACAAGGCTCAAAATCTTTTATGTATCGTTGGCTGTAAATAAAATGTCCAGGCTAGGACAATTGAAAAATAGCTATACTGTATTTTATATCAAAATGCGCTTCTAAGAAACGTCTGTAAGTGGTACAGTGTGTGATTTCATGCTTTATTGTTCCTCAATCTGTTCAGTTTACAGGGAAAAGGTATTTTTCATTCTCCTAGCTGCTAGCTTTGCCAACGCTACATGAGCTCTGAAATCAAGCTGTGATCTTTCTGGCTTCTACATTTCCATCAGTAATAAAGAATCCGCAGGACAAATTCTTCTCTTAGTTACACCTGCGAAACCCCATGATCTTCCAGGATTTCACAGGCAAAACTGAGCAGGGAATAGCAGCCCCTTTGAAAATCAAAAGGACAAGAGCCATCAGAGAAAAGCTGCAAGCTGGAAAAGCATCCATTTAGACTTCTACAAAGAGGACAAAGAGGAGTATAACTGAGTGAAAGGTGAAAACATAATTAAGAAAACATGACAATGGAGAAAGTTTTCCGAGAGTGAGATTTACAGAACCGTAGGATGTTATCTCAAGGAGGTGGCGACAGGTCTGTTGCTTGGATATTTTCAGTGAAAGGGTGGAAAGAAGGTATAATTTATCATAGCTGGAGATAAATCAGGCATTTGGGGAACAGTGATTTGAAAAATGGTCATAGATTCACAGTATTTTAAAGTCTACTAGGATTTTTTTTTTAAGTAGGATGACTCTTTGTTCCCCTTTCTTTGATGTTTTCTTCCCAGAACACGCTATTCCAATCCCTGTGACTCATCGGAAGTGCAGTATGATAAGAAATGCTAAGCCCGTTATTTCCATCTATCCCATTCCAGTCATTCAGCGTAATTTACCTAATGTGTCTTCTCCAGCTCTAATCTGTGCAGTTTTGCATAAAGTAGATGCCGTTAGGACGTCATCAGGAGAACTAAATGACTGCCAAGGTGCCATTCAAATTCAGGCTCAGCCCACGCTGGCCGTGGCGGCAGAGCCGTGGTAAGAAATGAAAGTCCTTGGGTTAGCACAGAGCAGGGCGCTGCTCTCGCATCCCCCCTCGCGGTCATTGCGAGGACACGGGAGATTTGGGGTGGGAGATGGATAGGCCTGGTTGGAGAGGAGGGATGGGGTCTCCCAGCAGCAGGGAGGGTTGGGGGGCTTGGTGAACCCCAAGGAGATCTGGGCACTGACAGTGGTGAAAGAGCAATAGAACAGCCCAGGTTGGAAGGGACCTCCAAAGATCACCTGGTCCAACCTTTTGTGGGAAAGGGAGCCTAGATGAGATGAGGTTATTCAGCACCCTGACCAACCGCGTCTTGACTCGATGATTCAATGTATTTGTTTTTCTCTACAGAGCAATATTCTGCAATTCAAACATTCGTAATAGCTACTATAATCAGGAGATGGCCTCAGAAGATTTTCTGGGATCTGAATTAGTTATTTCAATAAATATAGATGTACCTATGTGTATACATCCGTATATATTTTAAAAATTAATATAAGTTTATGGTAGTAGCTTGTTTTGTCTACATTGGTTCTTTTTTTTTCCCCCTCATGTTTGCAGTCTCTGGAAGGCATTCAGGTTCGCAGTTTCTGCAAGCCGTTAACTTGTGGAAACTGAGCACACACTGTAGTGTAAAGTTTTCCAAACAATAATGTTTTAAAACCAGAACTGTTCAGTCAGAGGTCTGAAACAATGGATGCTATTTCATGTGAGAAAAACACAGACTTACAAATTACACCAAACCTCAGATTGGGTTTATTTAGGGAGTCTTTTTGCACGCATACTGCTGGGTGCACTTACTGCAGGGTGTGTATGTGAATTTATTGAAGTGTCGTTTGCTTCGCTGGGACGCCTCTCGCAGGGCAGGGGAAGCGGTGGCATTGCAGCCAGCTGCCACCTCGGACCCGCTGGCTCGCGGCCCCCGGAGCCCCCCGCTTCCCTCCCGCCCCGCCGCCCCGGCATGGGAAACGCTTCCCAAAGTGCCAACCCGTGGGAAGGGCATGGCTGAATCCCAGGTAAATAAGGAATGAACAAAAAATACGTACTGGTAACCGTTCATAGGCCACCTGCCAAAGCTGAAAAGGAGCTCGGAGGCAGTCACGGAAAATTCTTGCAGCATTTGGCAGCGTTTAGACCAGTTAAGCGTAACGCAGGTCTACAATCACTACTCCGATATCCAGCAATGAGGGGTTTTGGTGGATGTTTTAGCTAGCGCAAATTTACAAAGTTGTAATTCTCCCAGGGCACTCAAAATACTTCAAAGATCTTAAATTTACAGATGCTAGAATTAAATCTTGATAGTATTCTGAGACAGTGGATAAATCAGTTTTTCAAAAGTAGAAACCAAGTCACAGGGAGATCTAACCTCTCAAAAACACAGATTAGGTTACTTTAGGACCCAAACCTGCAACATCTTTTGCTATGTTCCTGAAAAGCAACTATGATGAAGTGACTACAGGGATGTTATAGCAAAAATACTGCAAAACGTGAAATGACAGTAGCACGTGTAAGATCTTAACAATGGGCTGGTTCTGAGCAACACAACCGTCTTTGTAATGCTATCGGGGATCGTGTAATTCAACAGGTTATTCCTTAAATAAATGTATCACTTTGAAGTTTTAAAAACTAAACATTGCTGATGTCTGCCAGCATTTGCGTGGCTGAAATGTCAGTGGAAAGCGCGTTTGAGAGTTTGTGCTGATAGACTGCCTGCCCTAATTAGCGTCCATCTGCAGTTTTTCAAAAACCGAAGCAGAAACAGAGGCCAGGTTTTAATTTTTAGGATTTACAGCAGTCTTCCCTCTGGTTCAGGTTTCAGACCAGACCCGTGGGCCCATCACCTCTATACAAGAGTCCTCTTTGCTGCTTTGGGCAGTCCCGGCCCTCCTGGATGTCTCCTCCTGCACCTGCAATCCCGTAAATCACTGTCTTGCAGTCGCTGCTGCAGCTCACTGCTTGGGTTTGAGGGCATTGCTCTGAAGTATTTTGGTTGGTTTATATACCTTTTACATACTTTTTTATTTAATAGTCCTGCCCTCCCCTTGCATGCCTCCGGTCCGTTATAGCTGCCTGGAGGTCTGCTGTCTCCAGTGCCTTCAGATGCTTTTCTGAGGATTAAGAGCAGTAGATGAACCTACCTACAAAAGACTGTTGACCTGCTGATCCTCTGTGTTGCTTTTGTGTGGCCGTTTATCACAGTGCAAAGCTTATATAAAATACCCTCATGCAGGGCAGTTTTCATCTACCCTGAACGTGTTCTTCATTGTAAGTCTCAGTGTATGGCAATGCGAATTAGCGCCGTGATTAGTTTCGTATGTGATCAATGGCAAACTGAAATGGATCCTGGAAAAAATATTTATAGATTGAAATCGTGAGCTGGTATTTTTTTAAACTACATAAGAAATAAAATTTTTAAAGTGATCCATTGCCACGCAGTCGAGTGCAGACACATGCATCAGGCTCTCGTGCTTGGGAAACTGATGCGCTTCCGATTACTTCGGTGCCAAGTTTCTGCTCTGGGTGACTAAAGGTTATTGCGCAGGAAGTCCAGCAATATATTTTATTAGCAGAATGATATTTAAAAAGGGCCACCCTTTAGCCACTGGGGAGAAGAACTCAGAAATGAGAGAGATTTGCAAACGAGCATGAGGGATTTTTGCACAGTTACCTCTCTGTGGGTGAAAGGCGGACTCGTATTTTCACATATGCCAATCTGACTGATTTCATGAGCTTTAAATTTCTCTAATGACTTTTGGGGATGGAGAATTGTGAATTGCCATGAGTACTAGAACAGAGTTATCCAAATCAAAGGGCTGCTTCACTCCATCTGCTGGCTGGACTTACTTCATGAGCCAAATTCTGTAATTCTTACTCAAAACTCGTTGCCATCTAGGAAAATCTGCAGGCATGAATACTCTGCAGGTTCTTGCTTTTCCACATCTAACCATGGCCGTGACTCAAAGCCCTACTTCTTGGGAACCTTTCCTACCAGATGAAACAAGCTCACCAGAAGACAGACGGGGTAATACAAGATGAAGTGACAATGTCTCTGCAGGAATTCACGTCTGCGTAACGTATAGGCCTGAGAAGAATATAGGAGGCAGCTTTTGGCAGGCAAGCAGAGGAATTTCTCGCAAGCAAAGACTAGCTGTGGAGGTAGGACAGGTTAGGGCTTTCTGTTGAAAATGACGTCGTCTCCTTTTATCCTATTTTGGTCCCTAAAGAATAAACCCAAAATAGAGGGTCAGCTCATGGCATGCAATTTTGGAGGCCTCCTTGGCTCAGTGGACCTTTCCGTTTCATCTTGTCTCTCATCATCCGTGTACTTTGCCAATTAAAAGACCTGAAGCAATTAAACTGTCTATAATTATCCATGATATCACGTTGGCTTTCTGGGCATTAGCCAAACAGCACATTTAACAATCACTTACACTTCAAATACCGTAATCAGCAATTATCTAAAATGCATAGTCTTAACAATTAGCAATTCAAGGTCTTGTTTGCTTGAAAAAGTGAGCAAAAGTAATTCCATAGCATAGTGACTTCCCTTTCATACACAATTACAGCATATGTGGGAGGTAGCATAAATCCTAACTTTGATATTAGTGCATTAACATCAGCTTCAGTTGAAGTGGCTTTTAGGAATGATGGAAACAACTGACTGTCACAATATTACATAAATTGAGTGTGGGCACCATCTCGGGTAATAGATAGTTTGGAATTCATAGATATAAAGGCACAATAAATAATACAAAAGGGACAAACCATTCATCTTAGCATTGCCATATCGAGACTTGCTGACTTGCATTAGCTTTTGTTTGGCATGCAGCTTTGTCTTTTTACAAATTATTTTTCTGTTATGAAATGAAACATTTGCAGATTGAAAAAATACACTTTTTGTTTTGGTGGAATGATGAACCAGTTATCTTAACAGTTCAATATTTTCTGATAATCTTAGAAATGTTATTTGTTCAAGTCTTAATGGAAGAAAAATACGGGTAGCATTAAAAGAATGAGCTTTACCAAGCATCACTATTCTGTCTTTGATGACTGTGATCTATTTGGTAAGTCATCAAAGATGTAAGAGAGAATAAGTCTACCCTTTCATGACCATCATCTTTATATAGTCTAAAATAACACATAGGGTAATTTTCCTTGTTTTTCTAAACATAAGTGCTTTTTTGTGAATCTTGCAGTATGATTTTTTACTCATACAGTATATACTTTTAGTTGATAGCTCTCATCTTTTATGGGAGAACTTGCTGAAGCTGAGTAATTAAAGTTATTCTTGACTTCTCTTATTTACTGGAAACGACTTAGCTGAATCATAAAAGAATAAGGATTGCACTTTGAATGTTTTCCTGTATACGTTGCTCCTAGCAAGTAATTCCTTAATGGCACATACAACAAAAAAACATTCTGGAAAGGAATCTAGTACTTGAATTGTGTTCTTAATTCAGCATCCTTGCCTTCACCAAGCTGAAGCGATACGTGGTAGATGTATACCATCAAGGGCGGAAGTGCTGGTTTATCCGCAGTATTGTCCGAACACCTTCTGTCTCCTTTTGCTTTCTAAATCTTATTCTAATTGCCATAAAAAGATAGTGTTGTTCTGTAACCACCTCATCCTCTTTTTTGCGTGCTCTACAACTTCATCTTCCCATCTTTTACAGGAGGGACCAGGATGCAGCGAGCCATCGCCTCTAACAGACAGCACAGTAACTCCCTGGGGTGGGACATATGAGAAAAATATGGGGGCATAAATTAAAAGAAACACTTTCATTTAAAATTTTTCTAAGGATTTTCTGCACAAATCTTGATGTTCTACAGAAGTGCTACATGCAGAGGTGAATCCCCAACGAGCGATCTCGGATCTGAACGGCGGCAGTGCTGTGCTGCCCGGGTTAACGAGCGCTTGCAGGTCAGAGCTATCTTGGGGATCTCCGCGTGGCAGAACAGGGGTATTCCCTCCCGCTGTAGCACTTGTTCTGGTTAGAAAGTGGTAAGAAGATGGTGGGCAGGGGGTGGGGGGGGACTGTCTGGCAGTGCCAGGTGTTCCTGCCGGGTCCGGCAGCCTGGGGTGCGTGCTGCGAGGGTGTCTGCCCTTCCAGCCTTCTCCCCGCGTTTTGGTTGAGGTGCCCGACGGGTGAAGGAGCTTGTCATCGCCAAAATTGGTTATTTTCTCTCCAAACAGTGGCCTAGATCTTTTGTGCAAAACAGTTTTCTGTTAGCCTGGATCGGTACGTGTGGGATGTTAAGGCATTTAAAAAAGACTGGGAAACAGAAGCACAGATCCTGACACTTGGTATAGTTTATTAATCACAGGGTCTTTTTTTTCCTCACCTGGATTCTTCAGTTATTTTTGTTTTAATTTTATCACTGTAAAACCAGATAACTATCCCAGAGCGTAGGCTCCTTCACACACAGGCCAAAAACGACACTGCAAAGCTGATTTACTCCCAACAGGAGTACACAGAGACACAGAATTCCGAAAACCGCGAAACGCACTCCAGTGACAGGAGCAGAGTTGCAGCAAACAGGCGTACGTTTGCTCGGTGTGAAGTTTCTTTGGGGGAGGGCCCCCCCTTTAGGAAAGGAATTGCCATCCCTCCGTCGGGGTCGTGGGAGGGAGCGCCCGGGGCGAGGGGCCAGCCTGATGCTGCCGGGAGAAAGACGCGTCCCGGGCCGGGGGCTTCCAGCCCCGCAGCCGGGAGAGCGGCCGGGTCCTGCTGCGCGGGTCAGCGTCAGTAGCTCCTCTCTTCTCTTCGGCCTCCCCAAGCACTGCCACGAGGCTCTGACAGCGGAAACATCCGCTGCTTTGTACGTGCCGACAAGATGAGGAATTTAAAACGTCGTTAGGGAAGGTTGCTGTGGTTTGTTTATCAGGCTTCAGCCCTTTGTTTTGTGTAATTTTTTGTTTTTCATTTCTCCTCTGATAGTATTCTCTTACACAGGATCCATCAGTTCCCGTTTTGTTGGTCTTATACGTATGGACTGATTTAATAATGAATACAGGCTTTCTTTTCAGTAATGTGGTGTTTACTTTATTGCAATGTATGCTACTTTAAAGAAATCATTGAGACACCACACAATGTAAAGTTACAAGTCTTCCTGTCTTTGCTAGTCTGTCTCCAAGGGAATACATCTCAACAGGGATGAACAGAACGAGAAGGAATTGTGTTTACTAATTACCACCACCATTTAGAAACAAAGATGAGTCACAGGGCACCACAGTGAATCCAACCCAAAGAACAATAAAAAATGAATCTATATAATTGCTGAGGAAATGAAGACTGACTAGAACTTAAAGGCAATTAAAGTCTTTATTTCCATTTTATTACTGAATAAATACTTCAGAATATTTTCATTTGCTTCACGTTTTGTTTGCTCATGGGGTCTGCTTGTTAATATGATTGGGATGTATGAGAACTCCTTAATTAACCTGTTTTTGTGGGCATCTCACAGTTTCTATGAAATATGTATGCTGACAACTATGTAACAATAGTGAAAATAGAAATGACAGATTTGTAAGCACTGGTCAATTAAAAAATGTTCAAGAAATGCAGTTTTTGAATTATTGGACCAGGCTTCTCTGCAAATTGGAATTCAGTTCAGTTAATTGAATTCACTGGATCTATGGCAATTTACATAAAGTTATAATAAAAGTACGGTTATCTTCTCAAAAGCTGCAGTTTCAGAATATTATATTAAAAATGGAATAATATAATTTTTATTTTATGATAACTGAATGCAGAAATGTCTAATTGACACGCAAACAAAATTGAAACATGTATCCTACTCTCAATTACAAAGCATTTGGTATGCAATAATCCCAGGGAACATATTGTGAATACTGTATGGATTGTACGGAAGCTAGATGTTGGTCCACTTGTCTATCACTTTTGATGAGCTTAGTCCCAGTCCTTTCCTGTATCTCAGGTGAATGGCTTTGATTCACTCCAGCATATATTGCATAAAGTAAATATTGCTTTTGTTGAAGCCCTGGAAGTTGCTTCCTTAAAACACTGATGGTCCCCGTTCCCGCTGGCATCCTGGGAGGGGTTGTGCCGAGTGTGGGATCTGTGTCCTTGGGCATCCTCTGGATCGGGGATGAGAGTACTGCAGGTGTCCTCCAGATACTTCCTTCAGCAGATCTGCATCCTGACTTTTCCTTAACTATTTCCCACCATCTGTTTGATGTACATGTTTATGTACATCCACAAGCGTGTAAATTTAGTTATTACAATTGCAATACAGCGTTTTGTTCCTGGGGCTGTGTTGAGAAGGTTTAAGTGCAGTCTTTACTGATTCAAAAGGACCGTGGGGAAAGAATCCGTTTACTTAAATGTGGCAATTAAATATTTGTTGCGTTGACCTTATGAACTAGTGGATTTGATGCTTACATAAAACAATAAACCTGCAGTATATGCAGGAGAAAGATATATCTCTATAGGTGCCCTCACTGCAATAAACCCCTGCAAAACTGTAACAATGTATGAAGGTATTTTCTATCAGCGTCTTTGAAGGGGAGACTTCAGGAAGAGCCTGCTCCCCAAAGATTAAACCTGCAAAGAACGTAAAGGTGACGCTTCGGCGTTAGAGGGGTGGCACAGGCTGTCAGCCTGCCCAGCACAGCCTGCTGCGCACACGCAGCATCCAGATTAATCACGGGGATGTCTCTAATCGTCTTTCAGTGGCGATAGCAGGATTATAGCCCCCACTGAAACCTGCGAGCACGTGTATGTTTTGTTTTGCGTTTTTTCCCTGAATTTTAACAGGTTGAGGGCGGTAGGTGAGGAGCAGGGTGGCCTCTCCTGGCGGGAGGGTGCCCGGGGAGGGCTGGGCGCTGCTCCCTCCCGGGGTGCCCCCGGGATGCGGCTGCTCCCGGCGGAGGTCCCGGGGGGGCAGAGCGGCGAGGCAGGCTCTGAGCCCGTCCCGGGTGAGGACACGGCGGCGGGGACTCGCGGGGAGCGGGTCCTGCGGCTGGCGGGTTGTAACGTGTGGAGAGAAATGGGGCTGGCTCCCCGTCCAGCGCTGCAAGGAGGGTTCTCCTCCACGGCTGCCTGCGGATGGGGCCCTGCCAGCTGCTTTTGGTTTTCTGTCCTGCTGCTCTTCGCTGAATCAATCTGGTGAGACAGCATCGTCTGCTCAGAGCTCGACGGTTCCTTTGGCTTTTCCTTTACAGGCACGTAATTGATTCATTTAAGCAAATTAGCTTAGTCCTTTAGACCGAATGCTTTCTGCAAAAGTTAAAGATCTTGTCACGTAGGACAGCACTGCGTCGTCTCAGAGCCAAGCATCAGTAAAACTCTTTGAGAGCAAGCATGAACAGTTTAGCCAGGTATATCAGGGACAAAAGCAGGAGAAACTATTTAGCATAAGTAGAATTTTTCTGGCTGTTGCATTCTCCACTAGAATATAGAAATTACTTGTTGACAGCGCAGCTGTTTGCTGGAGCCCTCGGGATGGAGGGGTGGGGAAGTGCAGTGCTGATGCCTTTTGCTATGGTTTAAACCTTTTGGGGTTGTTTGTGGCTATACTGAATGTCAGCAGTATTGATTTGTTTCATTTAAATGCCGAGAAGTGAGTTAAGAGAAGCATATGCTTTGCCCAGGAAGACTTTTCACTTTCGTTTCTTGGAGTATTATGAAAGCAGAAATTAGGGTTGCATGATAAATGGCTGAAACTTTAAGTATTTGCTTTTATTCTTAGAAATACTTCCAGGTGCCTCAATAACCCTATGCTTAATAAAATAAAGCATGAAACTTTAAGTGTACTCTGAGCAACTTAAATTACTTACAAAGATGCATTAAGCTAATGCTGCGCTTACAGAACAAGTTGTCATTGCACTTTTGCAGTACCCATCGATGGCTGAGAGCTGGACCGTTCTCCTCCACGTTCTTGATACGTGCACTGATGCTTTCTGCAGCCTACTGAACCCTGTCTGGCCAAGAGCATGAGTCGATACCTCTAATACTAACCTTACATTTGGGTACTGCCGTGCTTTTTGCAAGGCCGTGCAATTTCTAAGTGGTGGTAGCGACGTTTGAGATTGATACCAGCATGTATCCAGGTGTATAGATTTTTGGGGGCATAGCATGATGTTACTAAACGTCGCTGCAGTTTCATACGCTTTTCAACACACTAGTTTAAATGTTCTGTCTCTAGGCTCTGTTTTCTTCTGGCTAAAGCTCAAAGCCTTGGAGTGCTTTGAAGCCATGCCGAATCGGTCTTATTTGAGGACCAGAGTAGTTGCACAAGTTGCATGAAATTCTGCGGTGCAGAAGGTATATACAAAAGAGCAGATAATTTTCCTCCTGAATAGGCAATAAGTCTCAAAGCAGAGAAGACCACAGGCTGTGAAGTATGGAAGTGTCTCGCTAGTAAGGACAGGGAATATCCTCATTAGATTTGGCCGAGGAGAACAGCGCAGGAAGAAAAGAGCAGCACTATCTGGTTACCTATGTGCTACAGATACTCCTGGAGCCAAGGAGTCCAAGGGGTAGAGTAAGGAAAATGTAACATATAGCAAGCAGAGATGGTGAAATATCAATGCAGTATTAGGTATGTACCTGAGGGAATTGGCATCCTACCCTGCAAAGGTACACTGGGGTTTTATTATGAAGCTTTCTGCTTTCACGGAAAACAGTAAGTCTGAATTAAGCATGTGCGATGAGTATGTTTAAGGTTTGTTGTTTTCAGCATTTTTTTCCTAATTGAAAGAAGAACTTGCCCTCATTTCAGAATAAAAGGCATCCCCAATGAGCACCAGTGAAAGGGCTGATGTGAATATTATGATGCTAATTTATTTTCTTAGGAATGTTGTAATTTCAGCATTTCTATAATGATTATAAGCAGATGCAGGAAAGAATGGGGTACTGCTCCAACATGCATCACATTAGCAAAATCCAGTGTACTTAGTAATGTGTCAGGCTTTTGCAAATATATACATTTCCCTTTAAAAGCATAAATAAATAAATAAACCCACACTGAGGTCTTGCTTTTACAAGACCAAAGCCTCTACATTAAGAGGGTTTTTTTATCTTGTTGCTGAAACTTGGCCCCATTGCCAAACTTTCCTAGCACTTTTAAGCAAAACTTTACCACTATAATGTGAATTCTCTACATAATATTTTTATGCCTGTCACTTATCTTGCTTTTACTTTAAACAGAGAAACCAAGTTGATTTTGCTGCTAGAATGAGCTATGGAGTAATCTCCTCCATTTCTGGTTTGCCTTAAAGAGCAAAAATACTGAGTACTTGTAGCCTTGTGCTGTTATTTATGGAGGAAAAATTTGAAACATGATTGAAAACCTTGATAAATAAAGCCCTTTCAATCCCCTTGCAAAACCAGTCTAGCTGTATTGAAAGCAAAAGTTGAATTTTTAGGAAATGTTCCCCATACTGTGCGCGTGGTCGCTAACGACGCAGTTCCTAGCAAACCACCACGTACCAGTGCAGTTGAAAGCAAAGGGTTTGCGTTGGATCTGTGATTGCTTAAAAGCGTGCAAAAGGGAAAATGGGGAATTTGGAGAGAAATGCAGTGCGAGCCGTCCTGCTGAGCAACAGCAGCACGTCTGCTATCAGCACGGCACGATCAAGCGAAGGAGTGGTTTGACTGCTCTTGTAAAGAGCAATATATCAAGTTAGGAAAAGTATGGAAAAGTGCGGGTGTCGTGCAAGCACACGGCTCCTGCCCAAAGCTGGGAAGAGCACGTCCAGGCTTGAAGCGCAATGAATGCTCCAGCATTTGTTAGTGAAGCTCTCGGATGGTCCTCGGCGGCCGCTCGCGCATCTCGCAGGGCACCTGGCGTGCGGTTCCCTGTGCTGTCCTCCTCTTCTACAGGTGTAGCAATTGAAAAGGAGAGAGATTTGGGCAGGAGCACCCAGCAGGTGGAATAAAATGTGAAATTGTCTGCTTTACACTCAAAAGTAGGCTGTAAAAATTATTTAATGAAAGGTTTCTTTAAAGATTGCGTAACGTAATCCCTGGTATTCTTAAGCTACTGAGCAACGTAACAGAAAACAGTATTTTCTGTATGCTTTAAAGGCTTTATTGCATATAATGTGAATCCCTTTATTGCTGAGAGCAATAGATACCATTTCAAATTTTCTCTGCTTTAGTTTAGTTTTGGTAATGTCATTTCTGATTAAACTTACATGGTATAGTATATTGAACCCTGAAATAGTTAAATTTTTTATGAGCTCAATGAAAATCCTATTGCTTTTGGGTTTTAAAGTATCAATAGCCTAGCTGAACAAGTCAGACCTAATTAAAAGAAAGCACTGATGCAAGATCTGACCTTTTTTGCTGCATTCTTTCTGTCTTGGAAATGTATATCCATTTTAAAGCAAAGTATACTTCCAACTACCCAGGCTCTGTTACACAGAGTATAGCGATGCTGGGGTCTTTAATTTCTTTAAGCTGTTAATTCCTTAGCTGCAATTTTGTGTATTGACTTCAGCAACATCATACATTTGGCTTTGAACCAAGAAATCAGAAGACTTTTGAATGTTCAGCTCAATACTGCTTAGTTAATAGTTCCAATGGTGCAGCAGACAGTTTTATTGTACTGTAGGAGGCAAGCTATAAATCACAGGTAAGACCTGCCTGTATTTATTGCACAGAAAGCCTTTGTTCGAGATCGTTTTACTACAATTAAAAGGTACATATTCTCAAGGAACCTATAAAGTAGTTTTGCTTATAAAGCACAGGGCTGCACCAGTATCAGCCTGGTTTTGAGTAAGGAAAACCGGTGATTTAATGTTAGAGGAAAGCATCAGAAGGATACCAAAGAAATAAAGTATATCTTATGGCAAGATATAAAATGCAGTGGTGTAGATTTTAAAGGAGATGGCAGAATTTACAGAAGCTGACTATCCCAGGCAGTTGGCAAATGGACTAAAGAAGACAAATTTAAGACTTGCCAGAAGGAAACCCTATATCAGGGGATAGAAATTCAAGTGCTCTGCACAGAAAATGTAAATAAGGCAATAGACGTCTAAGAGGACTGCGGTCAAATGAAACGCAGAGAAACAGCTTCATGCTGAGGAGGGAGGATGTGTTGTATGTGGAAAAATATCAAGTATAAGACCACTGGGAGGAATTTGGGAACAGCTGTCACTGGTAAGTTACTGTATAAACGGTTATGAAACTTGAATAGTTTATATTGAGAAGAGCTGTTTAAGAGGTAATTGCCTTTAGCTACTTTTTCATGCCTAAACATGTTAAAAAAACCGTTCTGTATAAGCTAAAAAATATAATAAAAAGCAGACCCCGTAGTTTTGCAGTAAGTGGTAACGCTCACCCTAGGAGGTGTACTGGGATTTGGCTGTTGAAACGCAGGATCTTTGCTGTTTTCTGTGCAGGCGTTTGCTTGGTAGATGTCAGTAAGTGAGAAGAGATTATGTACACAAAGTACACAATCAAAGCATGGCAACTTATCCTGACGAGTATGTGGGAAGAGTCCTTCTAATAGACAAGGACGTTTTTGTGCATGGGTGATGACTACACAGATACGGGTAAATGTGTTAGTGAAGAGACCTTGAGCTTTAGTCTCCTAGCTGAAGAATCGGAGCCCGAGTAACGTGTCTAAGAGTTGCCGGCAGGTAGTAAAGTCTGTTTGGCTGCTGAATGCAAGATTCATATTAAGCAAGGTTACCAATTTGCCGTAGTAATGATAGAACTATTCCCTTTCAGCTCTTCTGGAAATTCAGATGTGTTGAAGTGTTCAGTGTTTGTCTTAGCTCTTGATGTGTTTATTGCAAAGGGAAGCTGCAATGCCCAGGAGATGCTGGACAGGCACCTTCTTTGCTCTATTCCCTGTAGGGAACCCTACTCTGTTGTTGTTTTAAGGTTTTTCAAAAGGGAACACCTGGTCTGCCAAGCTTATAGAGTACCAAAAACCTCAAAACAAACACCATGTATTATAGCTAAAATCATACTAGCAAGGGGAAAAGCAAATTGATATTAAAAGTAACAAAACTATATGAGATACTACTCAACAAATACATTTGAGTGGATGTGTCATGTTGCATTTCTGATAACAGATAAAATTACTTTGGTTTTCTACAGTTTTCGTCTTTACAGATTATTGTGTGAAATATGTGATGAAACTGAAGTACCAGCCTAGATTTTCATCAGGAATATAGACTCGAGGCTATCCGATACTGCCATCTTCTACGTTGTCCACAGGATAGAACTGGTGTCCTACTAGATAAAATCTACAGAGTTTCCCGAATTCTTTGCCCAAGTAAAACCAAGCAGCTGCAGTTAATAAAAAGCTGTCGGTTGTCCCACAACTGTCTGGGAGCATTCGTTCACTAGCGGAGAGAAATGACATTGGAGGGAAGACGACAGGAGAGTTGCTGAGTTGTGCAAAATCAGCAGTGTTGCCCTGCACTAATGCTGGAAATATTGCAGGGCTTTCTCATTTGTGCAAGGTGGTGTCTTTAGGAAGAGCACAGCATAAAATAAAAGCCAAACTATAAAGCATTCTATATTAGGCTACACTAATATTTTTTGATATTTAAAAAAAAAATTGAATTGAAATTGCTGTGAACTGTGGAATTTAGGCAGTATTGGTTTCAAAAACATATTGTAAGTGTAGTGTATATATTTAAACATGCAGTTTCGTTTATCTTCTTAACTTGACAAGTGCCCTGATTTACGCACAAAGCTTCTATTCTTAGCTAAAAAGACAGGGGATGTGACTTAAGGATTGTCATGATACTTGCATGACGCTGAGCTCATTTGTTATAGTCCTTAAACTGTGAAGTTCAACATTTGGTTCAGTCTTCCTCAAAATGAAGGATTGGTTTCTCAAAAGATTATTTGAAATTTTTTCAAAACTGAACTTGGAAAAAAATAATAAATTTGTGTTAAAGAGCAAAAAGCTCCACACCGTGTTAGCTCTCCCACGGAGGCATTAGGCACAGCTCTGAGGTTTTATGCCCCTGAAGGTTCCGTTAATGGGCACCCGTTTCAAATACAATTTCTTGTACAACTTGCATACCAGGTTCACCTCTCACTGATTTTATAAATAATTCTGGAAGTATCTCTGTAACTTTTGCAAGTGGGGCATGAGAACCTAATCAGGTTAGATGGCTGGTGAACTTCCCTGTGTATAAATTATGGATTTGAGGAGATTTGATGAAGTTGTGTATCTTTAGCTGTCTCTGTGTGCGTGTACTCACCATCTGCTTTCAGGAGAGGGATGATAGAGGGTCATTAAACCATAATGGTATTTACTGGAGTGGAAGCATCGGAGACAGCCGGGTGACCACATCCCAGGTTGAAGAAACAGGAAATAATTTAAACTCTCTTCAGAGGCTGGAAAGCATAAACACCACGTGAAGCAGCAGATAATGTAGGGGTATGCTGCAGCTCTCAACCACAACCTGGGGAAGGAAAATAGCTAGGGGCCCACAGGAATAAGGAAAACTGGATGACACTGTAAAAGCAATTTCTCCTTTGAGTCCTTGAGCTTCTTCTGGATGAGTAACAAACACAGGTAGGCTGCTGTTCCCCACGGGAGAAATGAACAGTTGGTTTATGAAAGCTGGAGTTCTAGCCCGTAGTATTTAAAATGAAAATACACTATCTGGCTGTTTCTTGGTAGCCTAAAAACTCTTGATTATACTAAATGTCTTTTTCCTAGTATCAAATGGAGGTAGCATTTAAAAGTTAAAGATCCATACATGAGGGTTAACAAGGTTTTTGCATTTTCCAGACACGCTAACAGTGATGCAGCCTTAAATGTCAATTGATTTAGAATATCTTTTAACCTTACGTCAATATTAGGGTTTAGTGTAATTCTCCCATAAGAAATCTCCAGAGTGATCTCTGTGCTTGGTAAGTACAGCTTACTTTCAGCTTATTATTCCCTTAAATGCTGTTTCTTTCCACCTATTGCCTAGACGTTACATGTGCTAAGCTCTGTGTAAGCATAATCACACAGTCTTACTCACTATAAAATGACACGGGTAACATCACTATCTGAGCAGCAGCTAGGACTTCAGAAAACGTCTGTCTGTCAAGGCTTTTCCCTCTGCTTTTCCTCTGGCACTACAAGCAAAAAACTGTCTTTCATGCTCGTGCATACCAAATTATAATGTCTGTCCCCAGGTTGAGATTAGTGATTATGGATGAGCATCGTGATAGACTTTCAATGGGCTGCTATTTGTTCACCTCTGAAAATCAACCTCTTGAAAAGTGTATCGAGGTAAATTCTCCAAATGACTATGGATTAAATTTGGCCCAGCTTAACTACTGGTTTTCATTAGCTATGACCAATCTTGGAGACGCATGAAAAATCCATCCTGCCTAGGGATGGGTGAAAGCATTATGCTGAATTTCAGATCTGAATGGTTTGCAAGAAGGGCTCCTGCTACAGACAGGCTTGGATGAGTGAGGTCCAAGAGAAGCCAGGAAAGAAAAAGTAATTCAAGGAGCTTTTTGTTTCTTAAGAGGTGATAGGCTGCAGTGAAACATACTGAAAAAGTAAATACAGTTGTGAGGGATGTGTTGCAGAGCTGCGGAAGTTCTCTGATAAATTGTCTTTAACATGTAAGCTTGACCACTTCACCTGCACTCTGCTCACTAATCCATCACTTACATTGCTGCCTCCCATGTCCCAAGCTTGTGAACAGCTGGAAACATCTCAGTTTTTATTATACTAGAAACAAAAAATCCTTTTCCTCCAAATATACCTATCATATTTCTTAAAAATGAATCAACAGGATGAAAAGTAAATAAAACAACTGTCTTAGCTGGAGACACAGAAAAGATATTTGGTCTTAAAATCCTGTCTGGTTTGAAGTACAATTTCTTACATTCCATCATGGTTAAAGATATAAATTTCATGAATTAAGTTTTTTCATCAATTTGTTGAGTTATGTGCACCTGAGTACAGGTTTTCAGTTTCCCAGGATGTCAAATTTAACGTGCTGTGTGTATTACAGCAGTTCAATATCATGTAAACATTATATATCAGCTCTTTTCTTTCTCCAAAGTTTTGTTTAGCACCTAAAATAGTTGGAGGTGGAGTTTGAGAGATGCAGTAAGTAGATTTCCCATCTGTATTTAAGCTGTTCAGCTAAAAATCTTGCTTGCGAGGCCTTGATGTGTGGGGGCTGTTGGAAACAGCGCGGAAGCGTGCCTCGCACACCGCCCGGCTCTTTGGGGGGTGCAGCCCTGCGCGCGGTGCAGCCCTGCGCACGGTGCCACCGCCACGCGGCTGGGGCCAAGTCACCCGACCCCGGGGGGTCTGCAGAAGTTCACGCTACAGAAAGATTTCTTTCCAACTAGAAGAAAAGTGCAAAAAGAAGGGAGAAATGTGTCTGAAGAGCCCATAAAACCACGATTTATGGGTTTCACGTTCCTAATTCTGGTATTTTTAAAAACCATCTAGTCTTTTAGTATCGTCGCTCTGTCCTCAGACTTGCTGCAGTGCGTGTATAGACTTACTTGAAGGGGTTAGGAAAAAAGCTTAAAAGTGGAAATGCCACATCCCCACTTAAAAGTGGAAATGCAAAATTCTGGTTTTCTGTTGCTGCCATACGCAGGCTTTCATTCTGGAGCAGAAACTTTATTCTCCTTGGCACTGTGGGGTGTTTGTGAGCTGGCTGGGCACTGCTAGGAGGACGCACCCGACAGCCCCCGACACAAGGCCTGTGTTTCTTTTGCAGCTTTGCGTAATTCGCTGCTGCACGGGACAGCTCCGGGAGGGACGTCCATTCTTCCCCACTGTCACAGCATGATGACAGCACCCACCAGAAAGGGGAAGGCCTGAGTGGTTTTTCAGAGTTCTCCAAACGGAGGTATTTTCTGTGTTGGAACTTAAAGAAGGGCGATTCTTAAAATGGATGACGCTGTACTTGGCTTGGCCATCCAAAACGCTTTGGTGTGGCGTGGCGAACCTGGGGCTGCGTGAAGGAGCGCCAGATGAGATGGCATCAGAGCTGGAGGCAGCAGAGCCTCAAATTCATACAGATAAGTCTCCTGATTTTGAGTTGTTTTGAATTATCCTTTGCTTCCAATTCATTTTGCATATGGCAGCTGAGGCTTTGTGGTAATGTCTCCTGGTTTTCCAGTGAAAGCGTTGGCAGTACGACATCTCAGAGACAAGTCCTTGACAGCAGGACCCGTTTCACTCTTGGGACACAAAGGCTGTGCTCCTGTGCTCCAAGGACGTGCTTGTTCTGCAAGACTTTTCCAGCAGTACTTGAGAGGCTGATAAAACAGGGTTTGTGAAAACGCTTGTGGAGCATATCGAGTTTGGGGAGGCTCCGCTGGTGGAGCTAAATGCTTTCCGAACCACTGCTCTCAATGACTGTGCGAGGTTGAGGGCTGAGTGCGACTCTGTTTGCAATGAGGATCAAAACCTCACTGAGCTGTTTAGCTCCAGTTTTCAGTTGTGTTGTGCAAAGGTGATTTATGTTGGTTTTTAATCTAGAAAATATTTAGCCGTTTTGAATCGTCCCTCGTTTTCTGTGCCTGTGCGTGCCCCTCCCGCTCCCCGGGTTGCCAGGAGATACCTTTCTAATCAAGTTTGTCACTAACTAATGTGCTCCTGTTTCAGAAAATGAAATCGGCAGAATCGACTTTCTGTCTATGAGGTTTGAGGGCACGTTTCAGGCAGGAGACGGGTCAATACTCAAAATATTACAGTGAAATAATTTGAGGATGTGATTTTCCAGGGGGGTGTGGGG
The DNA here is from genome assembly GCF_964195595.1 of Calonectris borealis. NCBI lineage: Eukaryota > Metazoa > Chordata > Aves > Procellariiformes > Procellariidae > Calonectris > Calonectris borealis. The sequence continues at coordinate 3,067,671 of NC_134321.1, read as the reverse complement.
GGGGTGGATGTGTATTTCTTGGTTCAGAAAAAAGTTGTTGCCAGTCGATTAGCTCTACCCCCTGTTGCTATTCTGCATGTACAAGGTGACAACTTTTTTCTTTAAAGCCTGTCAATTTTGTGACTATTTTCTACTTTGTATGTGGCAAAGCTAATCAATATGATAATTTGAATTCCCAGTCAAGGGTGAAATTCTTATCATTTATCATATTTAAGTTCATTCCATGGAAGTGTAGGCCAAAGGAAAACACCAGACAGAGAAGTGTTTCAGGAGCTGGCATGGCTCATACCCGCTTGTCCCAGCTGGAACGCGATTTGTCCCTGCAAGGGAAGTGTACTTTGTCAGGATATTTGGCTTGCTAGGGTTATTAATAAGCACACGTTAGTGGTGCTTAAAAATGAGTTTAGAGGATGGGTCTGGCTCTTTTATTTATTTTATATGAGCACTGTTTTTGTTCTCATCCAGTACATTTAAGTACCCCTGCGCTGATCGGAAGGTCAGCATTGCTAGCTGTCTTTCCCTCTGTGCAAGTATACGTGGGTATCTGACACCCCCGTGAATTCAGTTCCTGCGTCCGTCTGAAAGGTGCCTTCAGGCCGCGGTCCTGCAGCCAGGGCTGGAGGCGAGCGTGCACCGCAGGCGGCACCGTGCTTTCGTCCCCGCGTGGACCTGGGGGCTGGCGGCCTTGTGGCCGTAAGGAACAGCCGCAGGTCTCACAAGCACCGCGTTCCTGCCGGGGTGGCTCAGGGACCCTTGATCTAGACCATGGTCATAATCGGGAGACCTTGTTTATCAACTCCTGTCCAATACCCCCAGACTCCCATTGCAAAATCAGCTCACTGGACGGTCCTGGAAGAACACTGCAAGTTATTAAGAATTACTAACTGTAGTCCCATGCATTAGAAGTCACGGATGATGGTGTAGGCACGCGTTTCCCTGGGTCAGAGACACAACGGATCGGCCAGTCCTGTCTCTCGTGGAGCTGAAACCACCAGCGTGTGGAGGTCGGCACAGCAGCCCCCGTGTGCTCCTGAGCCACAGCACTGCTTATCAAGGGTGCGAAACCTCTGCAGCACTGCTTCCAGGCAAAGGAAAACTTTCCTGGGGGTAGTTTTTGCAATAAATTTGAAATGTAGGTCAGGATTCATGGAAGTTGCCTGAATTTTTAAGTACATTTAAATTATCCTCTGCGTGTTTTTTTTTTTATATTTTCAGTGAAGGAAACGTGGAAACAATCAACGATCATGTCTTCATCATTATAAAAAGCAATAGTTTCACATCTGAGTTTCAAAGCAGATAGAGCTCAGTAGAATTAATTGATCTTTGGATAGACTTTAATATTCTTGCAAACCTAAAAGTCTGAGGGCTGCTGGGCTTGAGAACCTCTGCAGAAGTGAGCAGACAGAAGGAACAGACAGATAAACTAAGGACGTTTAAAACTAGTAACTCTGTAGACTGAAATTAAATACTTTTATATCTCCATACTCAAAACAATCCAGTCTTGTGATTAGCACTCAATAGCAGTGCCTGCTGTGCCTTTACTGTGATTTTCTTTCTCATGCGTAGTGATTTAAAAAAAAGGAAGAAATAGGATTTCTCCTGCTGTGTTTGTAACTATCAGCTTTGCTGCTTCTGTCTCTTGTTTTCAGGGAAGCCACAGCCTCCTTGCGCTCCATCTTCCACTGCAGAGGCTGAAATCAGCATATGTGCATTGCTTATAGCATCTCGCTCCCAGAAGAGCCTGAGCTGTATCTCGGCTTATCTCCTGCTGCCCAGCGTCTGACTCGTGTAATGCCACTGAGCGCGTTCTCTTGCAAGCATCACTTTGATTGAAATATTTATCTTTCTCCTGTTTTATCTATAACTTCTAGCTCACTTTGGGTATTTCATGGAGTTCCCCTTGATAATGTGGTAGTCGTAAAATACTGGGGAATGTAAGGGTTGTGCCTTTAGCTGCTGCTTTAATTAAAATAAAATCAAATAAGGGCTCCTTGTTAAATGTTGGCGAAGGTTTATAATGCGTATAGTTCTTTTACAATGAGTATGCTATACGTAGAACTGATTTAACTGATAAATTCTGTGATGCAGGTATTTATCACGTTACAATATTTCTTCCATCCAGTGCCATTTCTATTATTTCCACTATGGACTTCCCCAAAGCCTATTGGAGCTAATAGGCTTCTATTAGCGTCAATGATCTGTAAGTCAGGCCATAAAATGATCTATTTCTGCTCACTGGTGATAGCTATTAGTCATTGTTTTAACTGTCTTAACAGGAGATAAATTAACATACTACTGTTGTAACTTAAATCATAGGATTTAAGTTTTACTACATGCAGTAAATTCTTATCTGGCTATTCAAAAGATCACTTTAATTATATGGCAAGGGAGACTCCATCCATGCAAGGTGGGAGAAGAATCTGCTGTTCAGGGAAGGGCTTAATCAAGGGAAAGGCTTGAAAAATCTATATGCTGGAGATGGCTTCAGTGTCCAAATATTGCCTGTGCATCGAGACTTGGCCTCATGTCCCTCCCGGCTCCTTTTCTTTCCCCCCGTGCCCTCCCCGTGTTGCTGTGCTCTCGCCCTGGGTAATGAGCGGAGGAGCTTCAGGCGGCTCCTCCTGGGCCACCGCTGGGACTTGGGAAGGGGGAGCAGCTTCAAGAGGCAGCGGGAGCGTACTCTGGTCCTTACAGCCACCGTCCCCAGGTCTGCTGCTCGCAGGAGCAGAGGCTACACAGAGCCCTAAGCCGGGGCTAACAGGAACACAAATTTCTGTTCACACGTTTTGAAGCTGTTATACATAAATCAATGCTGCAGTCAAGTTTGCAAACCTTATTTCCTTTCATCTGTTTCCTATGACAAGAAAACCGAGGGCTTAATGTGATATCTCAATAAATCCTCATGCTACGATCCAGCCATTCCTGAAATGCCATGCGGCTCAGATCATTTGACATAGTTATCTACTGCAGAGATGGCTCTTGTTTTGTCTGGCCGTGGGGTTGCTTCCTCCAATAATTGATATTCCAGATTGAAAACTAAACTGTGTGCATTGCCCCCTTCTTTTGCGTACCTCTGCCAGCTGCTCGGCGCTTACCAGCTTGACAGCCTCTGGCGATGAGGGAGTGCACAGCCAGCCTTATTTTTTTTTTTTCCTAGCAGGAGCCAATGCTTAGTGCAAGGATGTCTTTAAACAAACACACTGCTTCTATGAAAAATGGCAGAGGCAGAAAAAGGCAGTAATATCGCATAATCTGCATAGTCAATATAAGCAAATGCAAGCGTGTTTTCAGCCCTCTAATAGGGTATCGTAAACATGCAGGGTTTATGGCATTCTGCTGAAGAACAGCTCCCATAAATTACATGCAGTGCAATTTCTTTGTTTTCATTCTTAAGTTTATTTCCTTTTATGTTTAGTAATTAAATCAGAGCAAAAGGATTGCATTATGGAGTGTACCCAATAATAGCGGTGATTACATGGAGGTGTCATAGGAGTCACTTTGTTTTGCTGTGCACGGTGCGTGTTGTTGGTCTGCCAGCCAGGCTTCACATCGCTGGGACGGGTCACCTCCCCTGAAACAGCCGGGAACTCCTGCCCTCCCCTTATTTCATAGCAAGTCACTTAGGGTTCAATCACAGTTTTTAAATCACATTCTCTAGAGAGTTATTGTCCTGGCAGGAGGTATCTCCAAGGAGCTCCACAGTGCAAAGCCGTGCATGACCATGACTCTTCTAGCTTGGGGTGTCCCCAGCCCTCTGCTTTGCAGCCTGGGGCAGGGGCTGGGCTGGGGCTCTCGGTGGCCGTAACCTCTGGCCAGATCAGGCGGGCGGCTGCTGCTGTGTCCATGGTACTTGTTTTCAACTGCAGTCATCTGCAATTTTGAGGTTTTGAAATTGCTAATGAAGTTCCTATGTACGAAGAGACCAGTATGTTTTCTGTTACAGCCGATTCATTCACTGAATTCCAACTCAGAATTACCCCAAGAGACATCATTGCCTGGGCAGCGGCACTCACTTCTCTTTATACACCAAGTCTTAAAGAGTTTGCTTCTCCATCAGAGCTGCTATCAGGTGTAGTACCACCATGGCAAACAGATGCCTCCAGCCTTCGGTGGGCTTCCTTTGGCTGCTTGGTTGTTTGATTTTGGAGGATTTACTCTCCCAGTGGGAGGGAAAACTTTGTTTCAGTCCAGTCCAGACTGAAGATCTGAGCCATTCCAATCAACTGTTTCAAGGCTAAATTAGCCCATTTTGTATGGCCATGGTCAAGGCTAGACCTCCATATCTCTGCTTCCGTATTAGTTTCCTTGGGGAAAAGCTTATTTTTTTAATGAAACTAACACTTTTAGGTCTAAAAGCCAGACTATTTGATAGCAAAATAACAAACAGGATTTTGACTGAGCTGTGTCTTTAGTTTAGATTTGCAAAGGAAACGGTGACGTCACTATTTCTGCAGTAAGAAGAATGGCAACGGGTGCGCGAGGCGTGCTGTGCCTTCACTTGGTGTCCTGGCTGTGAGTCCGGCCTCGCTGCTGGAAATAGTCCACTGATAGCGGGAGGAAAAGCGGGCTGGGAGTCTGTAAATTCTCTTATTTCGCTGTGTTGTCTCATTGCGTGGGTTCCTCAGTTTCGCACAAAGAGCTGAGCCATTTGGCTTTGCACCATGAACTGTGCCGACTCCGTACGTAAGTGTGATGAGAAATGGAGCACCTAAACCAGGCTGCAGGCAGGAGAACTGCTGAGAGCAGCCGAAACGCAATGCCTTCGAACACAAATAAAATGGGATTTAATATTGTAAGCAGGATGCCAGGCAAGTCGGAGAAGTGACTGTGAAGGCCCCCGTGTTAAGGAGTCCACGTGGTCTGGGCTTTTCCTCTCAAGGAAACTGTTCGCTCAGAAGACAACCTGCAGAGCAGGGAATGCTTTCTGACACCTCGTGTCAAGCTTTTGTCAGGGCTTATTTGTAGTACAGCGTTTAAACCGCCCCAGGATGGTTTTTGTCTCTTACAAATCAATTGACAGCCAGAGGCAAGGGTAGAGCAGCCACGTTGTGTTTTAAATATGCATACAGAAATTCACTTTAAATACCATGTAATTAAGAGTGCTGCTAAGATGCATCGAAGGTTTCTGGGCTAACGTAACGCTGAGTTAAGACTGTCGTGATCTCCTGACCAACTTGAGAAGTGGTGCAGAGCAACCTCGGCTCCAGCTTTGTACCTCTGAAACAGATTCAAGCTACAAGACAGCCTGTGAGCCCAGCCATTGCAACGTTTTCTTATTTTTATGTAAAATGTGCAAAGCATATATACATTTTTTTTCCTTTCTTCTATGCCTCCTTCTGGTCTTTCTTACCTTAAATTCTGCTAGAAGGAAATGCTGAAAAGCTTTGAGCAGCAAAAATTCTTCCCCGAGTTCAAGAATAACCAGCTATTCCCTGGGCATTGCGTCCTCTGAGACCCAGGTCCAGGAGTTTAAGTTCATTACTTGATTCTACTTACTGCCAGCAATTAAAAAAAAATAGATTTTGTACATGGTTGATTTGTATTGTATTACTACTTGAATAAAATAATTATACAGATAATGCTAAATATAGCCATATACCAGACAGGCCCATTAAAAAGAAATACATTTTTTAAATTTTTTTTTTTAAAAAGAGTGAAAAATGAGGTGCATTTATGACAAAATAAGGTTAGTGGATTTTTTAGTACTTCATGTAAGTTTTCCCAGCTTGAGGTTAAAATCTATTTTTAATATTTTATACAACAACAGGAGTAGCAAGAAGCTGTGAGAAATGTTTTCTGCAACTAATGTTTCATAGTTCAAGAATTGAGGGGTTTTATTAAGAATTCGCTATCCCAGACGAGCGACGGGTCATGGGGGCCGGGCAGTGGGACTCGGCCACTTGCGGTTCTGGCACCCACCGCGCGTAGCTGATCATTTAGATCAGCTTTGTACTGTTTTGAATATTTGATATATAACTTGTTTTGATTATTTGCAAAAGTCTTCTGGGACATTGCTTTTCCCAGACTGTGTGAATCTTTCAGATTCAAACTGAATAAACATACTGAAGGGTTATCAACTGGAAATAATATTTCAGAAAATATTTTGCAGTGCCACCTCACAGTCCGCTAAAATTGTTACAGGATACGATCACCGAAGTATAGGTTTCATTAAAGACACATTAAACTTTTAGCTATTATTTATCCAGCCCTTCATTCGGACCATGTTAGTTTTTTTAAAGATCCCCTAAGAGCTAGAATTTAGGCCCCGGTATGCCAGCAAATGCTGAGAGAGAAATCCACCCTCTTTACTTTTGCTTCCAGCTACTGTTGGAAGCCTATTTTTATCAGTAAGGAAAAAATATATACGGCTCACAGGATGCCGTTAGTTTGAAAAATCAGGGAGGATTTCTTTTTGTCTGAGAGGAGCAGAACTTTAATGGCATCCCAGCAGAAATAAAGTGCTAAGCTCCTAACCTTGTGCTTGGAAAATTCAGAGGGTGAAAGCAGTTCCCTTCAAACACTCGAATTCCAGGCAACCTTTTAAAATAAACTTTGAAGGGAAAACAAAACACTAAATAATCACATAACAGGAAAATCAAAATGGTTGGTGTTTTTTTTTCTCCTTCCCTAGATGACTTTTGAATTTAAGAAAACAGTTAAAAACATTTCTAGGTCCAAGCATCTCAATTATCTGGGTTTGAAACCTTCTGCCGGTAATAGGTGATGAGGGAATTGTTGTTTTGACAGCCTGCATTCCCAGCAATACGCTGAGTATGAGACTGGCTTCTGATCACCTTTTCAAAGTTAAAAAACTTGCTTGTTGTTTTTCCTTTCTAAGTTCCATTTTATACTCTTAAGAAACATCCAACCTGTAGCGCTGAAGGAAGGCAGCACGCCGGGTAAAGCGTTCTTCCTAACGTGCATGTATGTCCAATACACTTGATTCCCCCTGTGGAACTCCTATGGAGAAAGTTCTCCTTTTGTCTTTGAAATAAAATGGATTCTTTTGTATGCTCCAGAAGTGAAAAGTAAAATGTCATTAAGATGCTGATTTTAGAGATATCACAGAAATATCTTCAATATTTTTGCATCATTTTTTGTTTCCTGGACAAGATAATGCTCTCTGATAATGTGTATTTTGGGAACGGACCCATTCAAGAGAGAATGATAACTTTGAATATTTGTTCAGAGAGTGAAACTGTCTCGATTCATTATCTTGAAGCAGTGACCTAGGGATAAAGGGAACTTCATTGTCAGGCAGAGTCCCTTGAGCCTTGTTTCTTTGGTGTAACGTTCTGTCAAACTGAGACAGCAATAAATTAACCCTCATTTCTTTAGGAAATTTCTGATCAAAAGTCAGATGGAGGTTAATACCCCACTTGGGCTGACAGTTTATTTTTGTATCCTGGAGTTTGCCAGTGTGTCTGTATTCTCTGGTGGAAAGAGGCTGCTTGGAGACAAGGATGGGCTGGGTTTGCTTCGGAGGTGGCTGCAGGGTCCTGCCTGGCAGCCAGGTTTGGTCGTGTGCTCTGCTCTGCATTCAGGTCTCTCACTGACAATCTTTGCTAGCAGAAAAAAGAAAAAAAAAAAAAAATTGAACATGTAATAGGCTTCATAGCCCATTTCCATTGATGGTGGATCAGTGATATGGCTAGGAGAGAAGAGCTGGACCTACTGAATGCCAACTCAAATATCTTTTGCTCTTCAAGTTAGTTTTGCTATCCCTGAAGCTGGCATTTTATTCAGAGTTTATCATTTATTGTTTGGATATATGGGATGGCCATTCATTTTAATCTTGCAAAATACTGCATTGAAAATTTTATTCTGCATGAAGTTGGGAATTGTTTTTATATTGGTGAGTTTTAAGGTAACTGTTCTAGACAATCTTCAGTAAAAGACTCTGTAAAAGAGAGTAAATTCTAATTTGTAGAAAATGCCAGACTATGAAGTTTCACTGCTTGCATGTTACTCCTGGTTTGAGCAAAGTGCCTCCCGAGTTTGTGGTGTGATGGATTCAGAACATGGCTGTCGGAAGGAAAATTGCTTTTTCTGTGTTGAGAAAAGCTGGATGTTATCTGATAGGTGCTGCCTCGGGTGAGTGTTTCTCAATATATCCCTTCCATGGAAAAGGTAGAACAATACAGAGTGACCCCTAATTAACACCAGTAGCCTTAATTTAGGCTTGCCTTTTCGTCACCCACATCTCCTTACCTAGAGATGATTTATGCTTACAAATTATTCAGGGCTTACAGGGCAATGACGGTTTCCTGGGGGCAAGACACAAAGAGTAAGGGTTGTAATAGGGTGATGTGTGGTAGTTAGTGGCTAGTAATTAAAAGGCTTTAATTACTGTCATTTTTTTCTTCGGTGGAAAATTGCGCTCTGATTCACTGGTTCAGAAGGTGAAGGGACGTGTTGCGCAGCTGGGAATATGCAGCGTTTGAGATGGATTGCTGCTTCCATGAAGTTGTTTTTGCTGGTGATAAAGGTGTGCAGGGAATACTGCAACGCAGTACAATGTTAAAAGAGTGCATGCCTGTTACTAGCTGACTCTTTTTGTGTAATCCAGAGTCTCTAATCAAGTTTTAAGCTGTGGCATTAAGTTCTGCATAAAGATAAAGTAGGTGTATTGCTTCTAAGAGTTTCTAATCATCTAACAAGTCAGAAAGGGATGGTGTCAGTGATAGTTATTTCTATACACTTTTTATTACATCAGCAACAAGATCTCTCCCTACCTCCTCACTGCTAACAGAGCTTGGTCCACCAGCCAGTTTCTTAGGGGGTATATAGTATGAGCATAAGTTACAGAGCGCTTACATCGAAAAAACTTATGTAGAAAAAACTCCAACTCTAGGGGTCGTTAATTCACTGCGGGGGGTGCTTACTGAGTTATTCCTTCAGCGATCTTTGCTAATAATGTTACAATTATATTTATTGTCTTAATCTGTTGGATGTAATCCTTGCTTCCCGTGTGCATGTGTACCTCAGTGTCCTCCTCGGGCAGGTGTGTAGCGGCGAGGAGGTGGCTCAGGCACAGCGCACACCAAAGACCCAACAGCCTGACAAACATAAATGACTGGAGTGAGTTGGGAACTGGCATCTGTTGAGATGCTGTAACTTCCTTGATATAGTGAAAAGAAATCTCTATTTAGTGAATGTGAATGAATGCCCAAAGGAGGAAACACAATGTAAAAACTGACATGGTTTTTCTTGGTCTTTTTTTTTTAGATAATTAATTTTGTGAAGCATTTCATTCCCATTTATCATAAGCATGTCTCAGAAACATGCTGCGTATGTGTCATTTGTTTTATCAGGCACAATATGCCCGTATATATTTCATAATGGGTGAATTGTGTATAAGTGCAACTCCAGAAGGGATAATTTCAGCAAAGAAGCTTGAGATAGATCTGGATCTGACAGACGTGCTGTGAGAATGAGGAAAGCGCGGCGAGAGATGCCACCGGCACGCTCCCACTACCCTTCATCTCCCCGGGCTATCTTTTCAAATTCTCTTTTCCCTTCCCTTATGCAAAAGGGAAGGCCAATATTTATCTTAGGACTCATAACAACAGTTACCACAGCAGAAAAAACCCTGTCTTTCGAGTGCTGAAAAAATTCAGTGATGTGCACATCAAAAAAGTATTACTGTGAAGATTTGCACTGTTGGGGACACATCTTTTAGGCACCTTCTATTTTTGGACGTTCAATTTTGCGGGTCACTGACTGCATCTGCTAAAGAGAGCCTGTGCCCCTCCCAACACCCAGGCCCGGATTCAGCAGAGTATTAAGAGGCTGGATCGGGTTAGGAATCTGATGCTTTGCTGAATCTGGGCCACAGCTGGTGTTCAGGAGCGGGGGCTGGCGGGAGACTGGAGCTGCCTACGCCCAGGACACTTCTTGGAGGAATGTATCACAGCGATGCTCTCTAGCAGCATGGGCTACCAGCTATTTCTGAGCAACACGCTCAAAGGCCGCTCATGATTTAAGCATCTTGGACACTTCAGAGCCCTTCAGAATTGTCTTGTCCAGGATCACTGATTTTTCACTGGTTTACCCCAGATGATGCAGTTCCTGCCCCTCACACTAACATGCTCACAAAGGTGTCCAGCTTCGACGTTGCTTTTTTGGACACTCAGTTGTGAGAAGGATATTCTTGCATCCTTATGGGCTGATGTATTGATGCAGTCCTATTGAGTGAGGTCTAATTGTGCTGCTTTCCCTAACTGCTTTTAGCATTTTGTATCTGCCACAACCTTGTTATGAATTAATTCCTCCTGCTGCTCCCCTGGAATAACACTGTTAAACAGTGTTTCCTGTTTACCCCTTTCACAGATAAAGCAATTTTCTTTAATTTAGGAAAAACCTTGTTTGTCTGTTACATGAGAGAAACCTCACTGCTTTTGCCCCATGACCCCTTACTAAAGCTGAACAGTTTCTTTAACCTTCATGTATAGAGGACGTCTCTGTGCTACCATTCAGAGCATCAGTCTGAGTGACTTTCAATTAATTATCGGAGGCTCAAGGTTATTGTTCTTCCAATTTCTGAATCAGGTGGGGAACAACCTCACCTTGCAACCAGCAGCAATGGGACTGGAGAATCCCAATGTTTGGAATTCTCTCCACCCCCTTCCAAATATTGGTGTTCCTGGGAGCAAAATACATACTGTCTGTCCTCAATATCTAGGTCATTCTGGACTTAAATTTATCTTACAAATTGCTAAGGAACATCAGCAATGGATATTCTGCAGCCTATCTGGACAGCCGATACCTGTGTTTCAGCTGGCCTTAAGAAGTTTTTCATACAGTCTAAACCTTAATCTCTTTTGCATATTCATTCTTGTCGCATCCACTTCGGACGTGGGAACAAATTCTTTCTATTTCCAACAGTCTTTTACATGTTTTAATACCATTAGCGTTTTTCTCTTCACTATTCTTTAGGCTAAGCAACTCCATTTGTTTTTTATTTATAGGATGTGTTTTATAGACCTCTGATCCTTTGTGGTGTTCTCCTTTGGATGCTTCTGTTTGGGGCAAATCTTCCTTGACATGCAGCACTACATGCATACGTGTAGTACTGCATCTGAGGCCCCCAGTGCTGGGGAGAGTGACAGGTTGCTTACCTAGCAGGAATTTTCAGATGAAAAGGACCTGCAAACCTGGTTTATACATCCCAGGCAGGGTTTTTGCGGCTTGCACAGTCACTGGGCATTGCTGACACATTCAGCCGTGTGTGGATCAGTGCAGAGCTATCACCCAGCCAGTTGCTCCCAGGCATATGTGTCTGCTATTTAATGCAGCATCCTATTTACTGCAGTACGCGGCACTTGTCTCTTACACAATTCCATCCTTCTGGTTTAGTCTGGTTTTATGTCCAATTTGTCAAGATGATTTTGAATTACATTCACATCCTCAGAGGTACCTGGAGCCTCTTAGTGTCACCAGCAGGCTGAATAAGCACACCTTCCCTTCCACCATTGCTATTAATAAAAATACTGGAAAACGTGAGACCAAAGACAGACTCATTTTGGCAGTGAACTTTCAATAATTACTCTCCAACTATAGCTTTTCAATCAGTTATATCCACCCTTCAGTAAAGTTATAGAATTGGCCTCTGGTGAAGTCTAAATTGAAAATTTCCAAAGTGATAAAATAGAAAAAACACCTGTCCTGCAAAGAGGACTGCAAGGGTGAGTCCAAGTCACAAATGGACTGCATGCAGGCAGCCCGCGTGTGTATCTTTTTAAAAATAAGTGGATAATTTTGCCTGCCAGGTAGCGAGAAGGACAAATGAATTTTGATGTTAATTCCTCTCCCAAAGCTGAAATTTTTATATTCCTCCCTTTTTACAAGCATTTGCGGGAAGTGTGGCAGACGTACCCAGTAAGAGGACGAGGTAAGCTGTGCTACCAGTGAACACTGGGTTTTGTGACTGTTTCTTTCCAGAGAGGATGCCGCATTCTTTAGAGTATTTGGGGGCTCTAAAGGAACTGATGGTCAGTCCATTTCATTGCAGTTATTTTGACAAAAAAGGCTGCATTGTTCATTGAATGTGGTATGGAGGGGTCAAAAATCAGAAGTTCAAGTAAAGGGTTTAAAATCTTCTAAAGTTAAATAATTTCACTTACAACTAATCATTTCCTCTTCAATATTTCTCTGTTAGCGCCGCTCCTTAAGTGTTAAAAGCTTAAATGAACACGTTATAGTGTCTTGTCAAAAAACAGGACGTACTCCTGCACTGCTGGGTCTGTGAAGTCTCTATACGTTTGGAAAGTATGTTTGGAGAGACGGACATGGATAATGGCGTTTTGGTGTAGCTTTGCAGACTTTTTAGTTGTGTTTCTAAGACTTGGGAAGCACCTAGCAACCACATCTTTGATGGACATAGATCTTTTTGTATGTGTATATTAGAAGAAGGTATCTTCATGTTAGGGAAAAAGGTTCTTTTGAATCTCAAAAAACTTTCTGTGGCTTATTTTCTATCTTTTTTGTGTAGACGAGATGAATTTGAGTTTATGCTAAACCTTTGTGCTCAGGTTTTGCTGGGACTGGTCTTGCTAGACTTGACCTGCAATATGCATCCAATGTAGGCGTTCTTGCATATATTTGCCATATGCCCTTTTACTTAGACATGCAAACATTTTGTGCTCTCAGAAGCTGTACGGCCCCAAGTTCTATGTAACCAGGCAGCAATCAGGTAACCCATAGCTCGGTTCTCTCTTCTGCATCCAAGCCTGAACATTATTTCTATGATACTATACTTCTGTTTAAAAAGCTTGGTAAGTCTTTGGAGGTTTTGGCACCGTGAATTGATGTCGCTATTCAGGAAAGTAGTGAATTCACGTTAGATACTTGCTCTTGCCCTCAGGTCAGATCTGTGACAGTCGGAGGGTAGGCACCACCTTAAATCTAACCTCACGTTAGTGCTCCGAGTGTTTTGTGCTTACTCTTAGCTCTTCCTTTGTTGAGGTGATTAAAAGATGCCTGTTGCTGTCTGTATGTGCAGCATGCTTCATTAACAGTGATTTATTTTGGAGTTTAGCGAATTGGCACTGTGGAGCACACCGATGTGCAGTAGAAAAACGTGAGATGATTGCTAAGGCTTGCTTCTTGCTGCTGCTGCACTACTTAGGGGTCTTAGGCATGTTTTGCAAATTTTCCTTCAGAATATTCACAAAATTGGGAGTTCATATAGCACAAATTATATCTACAAAAGTATTTTTCACATTCTGAATGCGTCCTATACCTTAGCCTTAGGTTTTTCATCTCTATTTTGTTTTTTTCAGAAGTGCTAATCATGAAACATCCAAATGGAATTACTAACAAAGAGCCATGCCTACTAACTCAGAAAAATTCACCACAAATACTTCTACTGCATGCATCTTTTTTTTTCCTTGTACCCGATTGCAGTCAGAGCTCTTGGAGTCAACTTACTTCGTCAGAATCCAATTACAAACAAAGGTGCCTTTCAAAAGAATTCAAAAAAATTCAAAAGAATTTGCAATGGATGCATTGCCAAAAGTAAAGTTAGAAAGACATCTGCACATGTGTGTTGGCACTAGGTTTTCTAATGGGATGCATTTCCAAACTGAAGCACTGCTATCTCATTTTCATCTTGAAAAAATAACTTGTATAGTCCTGAAGCTACACACGCTTCCTTCTGGAAATAAAATATTAAACTTTGCAAGTTTTCAGGCCTCTCATATTCTCTTTCAGAAGCAGTGCAAAACCCCCTGGGATTTTATAGTCAGAAAACATTTAGAAGTGGGAAGGATCTTTTCAATTATATATCTTTTGCTCATGCACAAGTGTTGCCTTTCCTAAAGTTGTTGCCATAAAAAGTCGACGTGTCTCGACAGTTTTTACACAGCTCTGAACAATGGGCCTGCTGATACGAATAGCAGCTATGTTTACAGGAAAACATTTTGAAGATTGGACTCATTCACATGTGAAATAGGGAACTATCATGAGAAATGAAAATGCAGCCGTATCTTGAATACCACCATATTTTAACCTTAGGAAAATATTTTTAATGGTAATCATCTAATTTACTTTTCACGACTTTTTATGCTAAGACAGGCATCGTTTCTCTTTGGGAAACTTTCTGTAATGAATGAGCCCGTGTTAGGAGATGTATCGGTGAAAGTCAGGGCGTGGGTTGGTGTGTGGTTCTGCAGGGCCGGGGCTCAGCTGGCAGCCGAGTTTCCAGGTACCTATTTCCAGTGCTGCTCCTGGGAGGGCGGCTACGGAGCACCAGGGAGATGGCGCTTCTGAAGCGTTGATATTAATCCAGCGGTAGCAATTCTGGGCATGATGACAGAATGGCGACAATGTGGTACTACTCCATATATTTAGAAAATGATATATGCTAGAGCCTCTTCTAGGAATATATTCTAAGGCAATTATTACAGGGTATATACTTTGGCTATAAGTGCATGGTTTCCATTAACATCAATGGAAATACCAACAGGAGTCTGTCCCATGTATAAACAGTTCGTTAATACCAAAAGCGACTGTTTCCATTCATACAGCTGAAAAATTTTCTTTGAGGCACATGCATGACCCTCCGATGTCTGCTGGTTCTCTGGAGTACATTTTGAATAAGCAAGTAATAGGGAAGACTTTCAGCTTTTTCACTGGACTTAATTAAACGTGCTGAGTACTAAAAATGTGTATTTTTAGCATAGCTTTTATTTTTGGCTGAAAGTAACACCCGAAACATCTTGGGAGGAAAGAAAGAGCCTGCTATTTTTAATGTCCTTACAAGCTAAAAAATAATTTACATTAATAATTTTGAAATGTTTTGTATTAGTTTTTAAAATGCTAAAAGAAGCATGATTTCCTGAGTAAAAAAAAAAAAAAAATCTGTTCGTAAAAACCATGAAGTAGACAGAATTTTTCCCAAAGGGGTGGTGAGTCAGGAGACGCTCTGGTAAGAGAAGCTGCAGTGGGGAGAAGTAATGAATTGAAGACTATCCAAGAATTTTCTTGCATCTATGGAATACTAGGGAATAAAATACCAAAACAACAATCCTGGTTTGAAGGGATTGTCAGGTATGTGATGCAAACAGCCTTGGGACCTGCAAACAGGACAGCCATCTCCATGGTCTTCCGTGAAGAATTGTCCCTCATCTCCATCAAGTCTCCAGAAGCACCATCCTTAAAGCCCGTAGAATAGAGGCCTGAGTTTGGTCAGATCTGGGGTTTTATTTTCCTAGTTTTTTTAACTGAAAGGCAGATACTATATTTTCTTGCCACTGGCACTGCTTACAGACAGCTGAGAAGCTGAGTGCTGTTGTTATTAATCCACATAGCAGGAGTGATTTTGGTCAGCCCTTCCGCAGGCTGGCAGCTTGCAGACGGGTCTGCGGGTGCTTTAGATGGGTTCCTGGCAGAAGGTTAAGTTGATAAGTGCTATACCTCTTGTGTTTTTAATTAGGTATCAAAGGCTGTAAGTGATTGTTCTGTTTCAGTCCCACGTAGCTTATTGCAGAGAGTGAGGAGAACAATCATAAAGCATTGCATTGCAATGTAATGAAGAGAAGCCTTTGAAGTGACACGATGGGCTTATTGATGGGAATAATACGTGGGGAAACGAGAACACAAAAGAATTTCAGCAGCTGCTGCTGAATACAAGATTTATCTCAAATCTCACTTAAACTAGTGTAAAACCAAGAGTGACTTGCCTTTGGTAGAAATCTCCTGTGTAGGTGCAATTCCAACCCACACAATTTGGTGCTTAGAAGAAAAATAGTATTTGTCCGTTTATCAAGACTATATAGGGTAAAAAATATGTTTCTTGAGTTCACTATAATCACAGAGAGTAACTGCTTAACTGTATCAATCAATATAAAGGTCTATGATGACATTTTCCTTCAAAAATTAATAATTAATATTCTAATCATTCATTTACAATGTTATTAGTTTTCATTGATTAGTCCTTCCTGCTAACCCTCAGCTAGCCTAATCAGTCTGTGTGAGAATAGATGAATATATTCAATTAATCTCTAACCCCTTCAAAGTTGCATCTTCAGATCAGAAGATAAAGATTCTTAGTCTTCTCAGTGCATTGAACCTGACTTTATTAGAAGAATCTTACCAATTTTAACTCACAAAAGCAAGCAGAGACCTCTCATGATACCCCTTCACATGCTATTAGTTATGCAGTTTGTCTTGTAAGCATGAAGGCCCCTTAGCTTCCAGCCTTCAGTGATATGAATAAATTATGTGTGTCTGACTTGATTGATTTATTTTTAATATTTAAATGCCTGCTCTGGAAAAGGTCCCTTTCATAAAAGGAGGCATTTTTTCCCCCTTGGGTTGCATGGGGGGGGGGTTACTTCACAGTGGTAAGCTGAGAAAGTCTTCAGATTGCCTGCTTACAAATTTTAACTATTTACAAGTTGCAATAGAGTGCGAGGAAAAGACCAGGTTTTACCTGGAGATGTTTTAAGGGGCTTTTCTGAAAAATTTTAGAGCAATGAGAATGCGGGTGAAATGGGAAAAGTATCCCCCTTTCCTGAGCAGGGTGGGAACATTTCCTAGAAAGTGTCGCCTTGCAGAGACTGTGTCCTTCACGTACCGGATGATGTTTGTAGAGAAAAGTGAGAGTAATTCTCATAACTTTCCTCTTAACTGTGATCTACAGAGTTAACTAATTACACTTCAGATTACTCCAGAGAGGCAGTGAGTGAATCTGCTGGTGACAGAACTGAGAGACAGAAGAAAGTCTCACAACACCCAAGTGGAAGATGCAGATACGGGTTACAATTCATAGTCCTCATCTGGTACCCAGCGTACACGGACCCTTACTTTTGCAAATTTGGTTTCCTCTGCAAGTTCCTGTGCATTTCTACTGACAATCTTCTTTTTTTCTTCTTCAGATCTAGAGCACTGATCTGAAGAAGAAGAAAAGAAGATTGTTAGTAGAACTTGCAGAGTAAACCAAATTTGCAAATCATTCCTCAGAACGATTTTAAATGAAATGTTTAAAAAAGTTTCTTTGTTGGTCTTTAGATGCAACTTTCCTGGAAAGAAAAAGAAACTGTTAAAAACAGAAGGAGCAGCAACCCTAAGTCTCCTTGTATTTTGCTTTTTCTCTTTTACAGATTAAAGGTTGCCTAAAATTTCCAAGGAGCCCTGTTATCATCTGTAGTTACCGGACTCGTCTCCTCTGACCCGGGAAGCTGAAGATGAGGTTGCTATGGGAACTGCTCGTGCTGCAATCATTCATGGTGTGCCTTGCAGGTACAGTGTCATTTTAAAACTTCTGATTTAAGAATGCCGCTGTATTTCACACTAATGCAAAAGTGCACCGCATTTTATACACCAGTGATAAAATGGCAAAGTAAGTCCCTGCTCCATGACCGGCATTACGAAAGGTTGCTGAACAGATCAAGCAGACGCTCTTAACAAGCTCCTTTCCCTGTTGATCAGTATCTCCACAGCAAAAGTGCAGTGTTTCAAAGGTCTGCTCTACCCGTTTCCAGTTCAAAGTTGCTGTTGATGAAAGTTGTTTTCCCATGTTCTGTGCTAAGCTTTTCAATGCTCAATTAAACCTACGTGGAGTATAGCTTTGAATCCCATTAAAACGGTGTTATGTTACAGCTAAGACCTCGCTCCATTTAACAAATAATTAGAATGACATATTTCAGCGATATAACCATCTTCTGTAACTGCCCTTGTTTAACTTTTTCTTCCCTGAGAGTTGCAATGTTTTGAGCGTTCCCGGCAAAATGAAATTTCCAAGGAATGTGCCTTTTTCCTGGAGCTGAAACAGTTCTTGGAAGACGTTTCAGATTTGCAGAGGGTCAGCAAAGCTTGAACCAAAGCTTTGCTGCCCTTCTCATGTGCAAGGAGTTGCTTGTCGGCTGCTGCTCGCTGAGCTGGGGGAACCGGGCTTGCGTCGCTCCACCCCGTGCCTCTGCGCCGGGATCGACAGCTCTGCGCCCCGCGGGCAGAGCGGGTGCTGCGATCACAGCAGGGCTGTCGAAGTCTGTTTTGAGTCTCTCTTTCTTTGCCGTTCAGCTATCGTCGACTATTTCCTCCTTGAATTGGCATTATTATTCTTTAACATGTATTTTGTTTGGGGGGTGTGTGTTTTAATTAATATTTATGTCACATTGGTGTTCATCTGGATTGCTCTAATTTATCTGCTGCTCAGAATGTTTTACTGCTTGGTTTAGTAACTTGCGCTTTCTTCCCTTTTATATGTGCACATTGTCAGGGTACTTTTTCAGCATTTTAGGTAATAGCAAACTACTTATAATAGCGTTTACTTTCTTCTGCTTAGCTCTACTGAACACAAAGCCACTTTTATTCCGGTACTTATGGGTACCTATTTTTGAAATTTGGTTCCAAGTCTTTCTAAATGTGCTATGACAGTTTCTGAACTGGCAGAAAATTGGATGCAGAGAGATTCTGCAATGCAGTGTCACACGTGTTTCAGGAATTGCAACTCTAGAGAAGTTAGGCTGCGGGAATACATGAAGTATGATCCTTTATTTTAAGCAAATAAACAAAATAGTGGAAAAACAAAAGCATGCAAAATACTTTCTAATTGTGATTTCTATACTTAACACATCTATTGCAAAATGTCTAGGGTCAGCAAAATAAAGTTTCAGGAGAATGTGTTCAGGGGGTTGTTCTTATCTTTTACATCTGTTTTTTAGAAAAATGCATCTCATAAGCACTGGCTTTCCCCACACTATTCTGCAACAGCATTTTTTCCTCATCTTTGAAGATTTTCAGTGCGCTGCAGGGCATGGCATCAGTTTCTCTGTCCTGCTGAGGGAGATTTAATAGAGATACGGGGAGAGGAGTGCCAAAAGTTTTGTGTGAGTTTTATATTAGGTGATGAGTGAGGAAATTGTTTCATTTTGCTGAAGGACGTAGTCGTGTAGTGGTGTGGGCTGACTTTTTTCAACAAGATGTAAATTTGGAAGTTTCTGTGTTTGCCTGCAATGTTGCACAAGCCGGCTGTAGGCATGGAAGTGATTTTGCTGCGTGAGCTATGGTGTTACCACAAAGCAGGGCTAACTCGTTTGGGGGTAGTGCTGTTAGCTAACGCACTCAGGATGCTTCCTGGATGTGTGCGAGTGTTTTCCGTAGCGCTGTGGTGTTTCGGACTATGTGAACGCATCCAGATCTGGCTGTTAAATATTGTGAAGTTAAGGAGGAAACTGTACTGGATGCCTTGCATCATCTCGTTCTGCGTTGATGTGCTCTGCAAGACAAGAGGAGGTGACCATAAAGTAGTTAATTTTAGTAGGTGCTATTTAGCAGCTCCACACAAAAGGCACAAAGTTGTAAACCAAAAGTTCATAGACAAACGTTCAGCCCTTCTTAATTTTTTTGTTTTTGTGTTCTACTTTTTTTTTTTTTTGACCTAGTTTCAGGAGGCTTGTTTGCCCTTGCTGGTAATTATGCTGCTCTTGCAGAACTTCAGCTGTTGATCCCAAGGAAAAAACTCAAAGGAGACTGGTAACTTCCCAAGCTGTGTCCTGCCTGGCAGCAGGGAGGCGTGGGGGAGCTGAGGCTGCCCACTCCTCCTGGGGCACCGCTCCTCCCGCTGCCCTGCATGGTGACTCTGCTTCAAGGCTACCCAGGAGGGATGGAAACTTTCCTTCCATCTACAATAGATAGTGATTGCTCTTCTCTGAAATTCTTCTTAAATTCTAAGTTAAAAAAGAAAGTTAGGAAGTAATATTTTATTTTCATGTTGATCAAACCATTGACCCATCCTTGAGAAAACAGATTAATAATTGAATTATACAAAGAAAAAAACAGGTAAAAATAGGATGCAGAAAACTTAGTGCCTTGTGGACCCTAAAATGACTGGGAAACTGTGTTAAGTATTGAGTTACCTGTGAAAATAAGCTTAAACCTGAAAATTGAATACTTGTCTTTAGTTCTTCTGATCAGTGTCAGACACACAGTCCAGGGATCACTCTCGTCTTTGTCTCTGCCCCACAGAGCAGCACAGCTGGTGCAGGATGAGCTTTTTGCATGTTGCCCTGTCAAAACTCCCCGTGGAGGCGAGCGGCCCCACCGTCCCCATGCGGCAGTGGCGCCGGTGCCCCTTCGGGGACAGCAGGTGGGTTCCAGCTACTGCCAGTCCCAGCAGCTACTTGCGCGTTTTTTTGTGTGTGTGCTTCCTAAATGAACAGCTGTTCACTAGAAATTGCATGAAAACTACCAAACTTGTATCATTCAAGCCATTAAACAGCTGTCAAACCCGAAGCACTTAAGTGTATCCAAACGTGTCGTTAAGGGTACCAGTTACCCACCGCTGCCAACGTGCCAGAAGACAGACATGCCAGAGCTGTTCACAGTCCGCGTGGGATGTTGCTATTGATTTTATGTACTGGGTGTTCAGATATTACAGTTCTTCACAGCAGGATAAAACACTCAGATAGAAAGCTAGATCAATCTCAGGACGTACTTAAACCAGCTACCCAGAGGTGCAAATCTACTAATAATTTCGGGAGTTATCCAGCCTCCCTCGAAAAGGCAGCAGCACTGCTGACGGTCTTTCTGAGCTTACCACCCCCTTTCAATCCATCACCCAACCTGGGACCATATTTTTCAGATTACTTTTCTCGCTGGTTGTTCTGAGGTCGTACTGATAAAAACTAACGATGCTTTCTTTGGACTCGATAGTTGATGTATATCAATTCAGGGTTCCTGATTATATTTTCAGGAGTCTTTTCTTCAGGTGTCAGCTCTGGGAAGCAGTAACTGCAAATTATTCCTTTGGTGCCAAATAACTCTGATTTGTTAGGGCTGTCAGATTCCTTAAATAGCAGTTGTGGTGGTGATAATTTTAAGTTTTGGAGAGTAAGATGAGAGGCAGGATAGGCTGTGAAAAAAAACACACAGCTCTTCAAGTCGTGACTTTGTTAACAAATGCTCTCTCTTGGGCAGCCCCACACAGCTATCGTATGCCCTGACATGCCTTTGTCTACAGCCTGGGAGCAGCGACGGGGAAACAAAAGACATTGCACCGGGTGAGCCAAACCAACTTGTGTTAATGAAGACGGGACGTAGGCCGTATGCCTGTAATGTGCTGGACAAGTATGAAAGGAAATTTTCTGTATTTTTGTGACTCTTACGCAATTCTTTGCCTCATTAACTTCCTGTAGCAGTGAGTTTCACTGTTGAAGTCATATTTGCATGTTAATGAGCTGCCATAGCATAGACGCATTAGCTGAGTGTGCATATGCATATTTTATAATGTAATTTAACCCATGAAGATCCACTCATGTTTTGACAGAAAACAAAAAAAGGAGTCTAGTAGCTTTTGAGAAGTGTTTACGCTCTGATGTGTTGCGTGTGTCCTGCCCCCAGTCTCCATCTTGGCTTTTTCTTGAAGGCTTTGGTTTCTGACCTTCTGCTTGTTCTTGCCATTTAAAAAAAAGATCTGTGTTCACAACAAACACACCAGCCAGCAAGATTGGCCCTCCTTTTTTCTTAGCAAGCACCACGTAAACACAACAGCTTCAATAAACGAATTTGTCTTGTAGCTCTATAATAATGCTTCTGTTTCAACAAGTTTGTTTTGTCAAAGGGAAAGTGCTATTGCAGCTGTATCTGTTCAACACTCCTGGAGGGGTGACTGAAGTAGCTCCAGAAAGCACAAGCCAAAATACTGAATCTAGTATTTGTTTTACACTGATGTGAATGAGTAAGGAAACACTGTTCTTTCTCTCTGCTAAATTGGCTTCTTCATGAAACCTCCCAGCTGTGTAAGCCTCTGTTTTGCAACAGATTAAATGGGCTGCACAAAGACTGCTGGCAGATTTTTAGTGGAACATGGAAGGCGATCCTGAAACTTAGAAATACTTGTGTTGCTCCCCCAGAGTGGTTTGTATAGGTCACACTGCAACTTCTGTACACGTCTACACTCTATTATGTGAAAAGCTAAGAGTTTCACAATTGTCCAGGTATCCAGAATTAGATATTAGCCTATTGCCTCTCGCATCTGAAAAGCTAAGATGAATTACTATGGAGAAGACCACAAAGTTTATATCTCGTTTCAGCCATCAGAACAGGGGTTAGAATGGTATTTATTAATGGGCTTTTTGCAGGCTGTCACTACAGGGAAGCCTGTTACTGATGGTGTCATGATATCCCAGCAACACCTGCGCTTAATTCTTCAAATCCAGGGACAGCATCATATTTTTCAACATCAAATTCTATCGTATTTTTGATTAAGGTGGAAAAAAAGCATCGTTTCACCTTTTTATCTGCTGAAAAATGCCATTTTCTAATCTAGAAATATGCACACGATAGCAGAAGTCAGAAAAAAAAGAGAGAAATATTTTTGTAGAGCTTATTTTCAATATGGTGGGGGTTTTTTTTCCCAAAACTGTTTTTTATAGGAAAATATTCTTACAAATGCTTGTCCAGGCATTCTCTCTCCTTTTT
Source organism: Calonectris borealis (assembly GCF_964195595.1). Taxonomy (NCBI): domain Eukaryota; kingdom Metazoa; phylum Chordata; class Aves; order Procellariiformes; family Procellariidae; genus Calonectris; species Calonectris borealis. The sequence goes on along the minus strand of NC_134321.1, from coordinate 3,045,246 downwards.
GTCACATGCTGATACAGCATAACCAATACCTCAGCGGTGGTTCACACCAGAATATTTAGAGCACAGCTATGTACTTTGTGAGGAAGAAAAACACTGTCTAGTCTAAGTGTTTTCCATTGTTAGACAAAAATCACCATAATTTATATCAGTACATTCCAGTGAAATCAGGCATTAAAACTCAAAATTCATACAAAGATGAATATTCACAGGCCTATTTGAATTAATTCTTCTATCTAAGCAGATGTAGGTTACGTACAAAAGAAATTCTGCTCATTTCATGTCTGAATATAAATAATTAAACCAAGAAGCACTGTTGTACATATTAAATGATGGTCTTCTACAAACGATGCAGGAATTCAATTTGTTCAGCGTTTTTTCTGGTGCTGTGTAGTTGCCATGACTGGTGCTTTGATGTTAGTGGGTAGCTGGAAAATGATTAATCTGTTGCAGTTCCGTAATTAATTAATTTATATTTTGGTCAGTTCTGCAGCACTTTGCATTTCTGTACCCGACTGCCTAATTAATGTTTGCTTAGCACTTGGAACAGATAAAGCACCGAATGACTCCTATTAATATAATCACTTCTCAAACACGACCCAGCCCTTGGCTTCGCGGCACTCGGTAAGCTGTCACTGAAGCTCACTGGAAAAGGCTTTGCAGTTGAGATCTGGCTTGCCCTTAATGCTTTGGGTTTTTTCTTGAATTATTCGAGGAGGTTTTTGTTCACTTTAAGCTCCTGTATTTTCAAATGCTGTAGAAAGATTTGTGGCCGGGGCCCCCTGCTCCTCACCCCGGGTGCGCCATCTTGTGGGCAGGCGGCCATTAGCCGTGGGCGAGCTGGTCACGTACCGCGTCTCCTTTAAAGGGGTCCCGGGCGCCCGGGCCAATCAGGACGACAGACGTGGCAGGACAGGGGCGCGTACGAGCACGCGCCGCCTATAAAACCGCGCAGCGGCGGGTACCGGGCGGACACGCCGGGGCGGTGGCGGGGAGAGGGTGCGCTCCGGTGTCAGCTGCCTCTGCCCAGGGCTGAGTTTTGTACGTGTCCTTTGAGCTCAAGTTAGGGTGGACGTGTTAAAATGACCCAATCCGCAGAGGGTTTCAGGCATTAGTTAAAACGGCCTGATGTGCACAGGGCCTCAGGGACACGTTTTGTGAAATGTCCCGCTCTGCACAGGGTCCGGGTTAAAATAAAGTTTTGATTGTAGCAACAACTTCGTCGTGTCACGGCTCTACTGAGGACCCCTAAAGAATCTGCCTGTTGCCGTAGTGGTGGGTGATGAGGTCACAGGGGAGCGGTGACATAATGCCGACAACACGGTGTGCAGCTGTGAGTATAGATTTTTCCACTGAAAGCTGAATACCTGACATCACATAACCTTACCATCTAAGCAAACACACTGCTGGAGATTACTGCCATGAGTGCACTGGTCTTCCTTCAGAAAAGTTTTTAAAAGCTGCGTAAAAATGTGCTTTACATTGTCAGTAAAAGGCAGTGCTGAATAGTTAGCCCAGTAGAGGGCTTTGGACAGGCATTTTCTGGCATAAAAAGCATTTTCTAGAATAAAAGGCTGCTCTTAGTCGCAGCTGGGGCAGACTGCTGCCAGCAGGAGAGGACAGTAAATGGTGGGGTGGGGACGGGTCGCTTGGGTGAAGATACAGGTCACTTCTGCAGGGGGACAGCCCTTGCTGTGGCAAATTCTGTTTTTTTTCTAACAGTCATGGAATTAGCTTTTATCCATTTCCTGGCAGTGTCTGGATTCCAGTGTGATGTTAAACTCCCTAAGACTGTTAAACATTGGTTCTCTAGTCTCAACTCCACCTGTGTCCCAAGCAATATTGCAGCCTGTTGCATATGGTTAAACTGATCAGTGTTAAATGTGCCTTTGCCGTGTCAAGGGACAATTTTGCTAGAGCTGATAGATGTGTTGTTAATGGGACATGCTGCTGTAAAGTTTTTGAGGGAAGAACAGCTATAACTGGTGAAGCAAAGACAGTGAATGTTACTGTTTGCTGTGGATAATGGTTGGCAGCATGGGATCCTGAGAGGTCCGTTCCCTTCCTCAGCACTTCCTCAGCGGTCCTCCCAGGGAAGATCCTTTCATTGTACTTTTTGTTGCTGATTAGAGCTCAAGTGTCTTGAACTCAAGCTAGAAACCATTCCTCTAATGTCAGGGAAAAGTTCTACAAAATTTGTACAGTTAAAATTCTTGTATCAATTTGGGATGAAAACTCAAAGAAGTGGGGTCATCAGCACTGCCACGTGCCTCTGCCCTTGTCTTCTCCTCCAGGCCTGTCAAAGTTTGCTGCTGCAATGAAAACCCTGCTAGAAACTTCATTTGGCTATTTTTTCTCCTTCTGTAATGCCAGCCTGCTGCGTGTCCTTGGGCAAGTCTAGACCATTTCTAAGGATGGACAGAAGCTTCCTTAATACATATAAATGTGTAAACAGAATTAAAGGTGCTGTTGAGGTGGTGGCAGTGGTGATGGGTGATAATAATAACTAATATTAATATGGTGCTATGTATTACAGTACAGAGGTTTGAAGCCAGAGGACATGTAATTCTAGCGTGAAGCAACTGAAGCTAGAGATGAAAAGAGAATGGTTTAAACTAGGGAAATAAAGAGTGAGAGGGGAAGAAACTTCAGAGGGGGGAAGAATTGTTCGAGCTAAGAGGGCACTGGGATAAACACAATTAAATCTGAAGGGGACAACAATTCATTTAAACTGAAACCAGCAGACTGTAGCTGCCAAAGTGGGATTCTACAGTATCACTCAGCTGTACATAGCTGTAAAGGGGAGCTAAGAAAATGTATGTGATTATGTGTAATTTATGCTTATTTAGGGATTATATGGCAAGTTTTTCTGTGATTGCAGAGGATTTGACTCAGCCGCACAAGAGGTTTGTACCCATTTTACATTGCTGATCTATCAGCAGTGAAGCCCTTGCTAGATGTGACCTGACTCTGATTTAGGCCATAATTTCCCAAATTATAAAGTTAGAGATCATATCAATGCAATTTTCTCATTTCTCTTTTACATGCAGATGATTAGGTATATTATGTTTTTCTCAGGTTAACTCGCAAGTCCATCTGGGCAAGTTTAATTACATCTTTCTCAAAAGTTACTGAGGTAAGATGATGCACTTTAAATAAAACAGAGACTATACAGACATTTTTGTAAGCAGATGTTCCAACTATCTGGCTGTGTATTGATCCCCTGTGCGTTTTATATGATGCCTCTTTTCAATTTAGCTTCTTTGCATTTGAATTAGTATGTAGGTATTGAAATTAAATCTCATTTAGGGATTTACAAAAATACCTACTTTTCCAAGCATCTATCGAATTAGGGAGAATATGGATCCAAAATACTGCTTTATTGCCAATAAAAATGAAGTTTTATGGCAAAATTTGAGGTGATTAGTCTGTTGCTTTATAGGCAATATACTGTATGATTCTTAGAAAATCTAAATATTATTGGAAAGGGACCTCATTTTGTAATGCTTGTGTGGTCATTGAGGAGAATGAGAAGGTAAGAGATGCGGTGCAATGCAAAACCTGCCGGGTCGGGCACTGGGGCTTGTTGCTGGCTCTGTCTCTGGGGTTTGATTTAGACAACTGCATCTTTGTATGGTCCCGAGAACTGCAATACTGGGCTATAGTGTATATCTAGAAATAACGATACGTGTATTCATTGCATGCAAGGCAGTGTTCTCCCTCTTTTTGAGACTTTGGTTTGGAGCTGGTGTTTACTGGCATAACTAGTCAGAAGCCTGCCTCTGTGTAAACATTGCATCCCCTGACACTGCTCTGATAGGTACAAAATGTCTTTCCCTTTTCTCCGCACTTCTGTGGGTATTTTAATCATTTAGAATAGTAACAGGAGTCACTGTTACATGAGTTTCCATTCAGACTTGTGGGGTTAAATCCGTTGATTTTGCCTTCTGCCCTTACCTTGTGCAGCAGAGCATTAACTGACCGAAAATTATGTTGGCGGTGATCATTACTATTTGGATAAAGGTCTTTCAGCTAAACAGCAATCAAGGGTGATCATCCAAATGGAATAAAAGGGGAAAGGGTCAATTCAACTTTGATAATTACAGTACTATAAATGTGGGCAATAACAGAATTACCCTTTACTGACAGCTAAATGTGTAAATAGGCTGGCAGAGCATTGCACACTGGTGTTATCCATAGCAGAAAGTGAGGCTCTTCGCTACGTCTGCATGATTTTGTATGGTCTTTCATAGAAATGCACGTTGCCTTCTGCAGCTAGGCACTGGTTGTCGCAAGTGCTGCAGGTCTCACAGGATTTGGGCCATTAAATAGAACAGATGCTTATGTGTTCTTGCAAGTTTGTGCTCAGAGTCAGTCTATGGCAAGTAAGTGGACGGCTCGCAATAAATATTGCTTCTAATGAATAGAGCGCAGAATGCTATAGTGCAGCTTATTCATCTGAACATTGTTTAATGTTGGTTTATTGAAGCGTTTGTCAAATGCTGTGACAGTCTGCGCTCTGAAATTAAGAATATACTCATGGCAGGCTGCACTGATTCATTATTGCAAGTTTTAGAAAAGTTTTCGTGTACGTTATGATGAAAAAAGCAAAATCACACTTCAATGCTTCAAGTTGTTTTTCCTTATGTATTTGAATTTTTTATTTTGCAATAAAATACACTTTTTAGCTTCATAAATCAAACCAGGACACAATTGTTAAATAGTCTCTATCATATTAATTAGGCTGTGAAGCAAGGCAAGCATTACAACCGTTTATAATCGAGTACTGCAGAAGTTGCTAATCAATGAGACAGGCAACTAATTAACCAGCCAGCAGTAAGCATCTTCAGCTGAAGTTGGTGACTTTCAACTTAATTAAACTTTCCAGGTGTCAGTGAAAGTATGAAAAACGTATCTATCTTAATATATTGATGTGTCTTAATTCCACTTTTCTGAGTTTAAACGTATGAAGATTGCATCTGTTTTAAGGAAAATTGTCATTTATAAAACATCCCGTGTCCATATTGCATAGCTAGAAAGAAAAAAAGTAGTACGTCTAAGAAAGCTTTGTCTGAGCTCTGTCCAGTTGAGTACAGCATGAATTTGGATGGCTTCCTCTTTGTGTCTGAAATACCTGCCATACCATCTTTTAATTCATACCTTCTAAGCCTTCATGGCTGCAAAACAGATCCCTGACAAAGTTCAGAATATTATCGTTGGTTTTACTTGTGAAAAGCAGGTAATATAATGGGTGTTCAGTGAGACTTGGAAGAATAAATTATTCTTGCCCCTGCAAGTTTGCTGTCTGTGTACCTGGACAACATGAAACGCTCACCGAGAGCCAGATCAAGCTTTATTCCTGTAGCATTCACTCTCCTTCCATTTTTCGTACGGTCCACGTGAAACGGCATTTTCTCTAGGTTCACACTGTATGGGCTTTACTAGAAAACATCTGAAGAGGGACTTGAAAGAAGGCAGGTTGATGGTTGGGCTTTCTGGGATATGAAAGCAGGGAGTAATGCAGAAGACAAAGCAAGATAAAAAGGGGCTGGAAGTGGCTGGATGCACGGGTGGAATGAAGATGAGAAATATGCACTTCCTCAGCTACAGAAAAATTGCTTCCAAATTCTTGATGTCAAGTAATCTACATCAGATTGTCTTTTATAGTATCCCTTAAAAGGGGAATTATATATGAAACAGATAATTGCATTTTTGTATTTCTGAACTTTACTGCTGAAACCCTGGTTGCGGTGATTTGGCAGTAACTTGAAGTATCATGCTCTTTCACCTCGCACATTTGTCATGATTTTGTGATCCCCTTGAATGTGTAGTGTAGATCCGATGCCCATAGTATGCCGGTGGTCTCCAGCCTTCTTTTTGGTTGATGCACAAGTATACTGTAACCATACCCAGACAAAGTAAATACAGGCAACTCTGAAATTGCAGACATTACTAAAGGGGATGATACTTGCTGCCAAATAAAGTAAAAAAAGTAGGAAGAAAGGCTTAAGGAAAGACAAGTTTCCTTCTTGTGGTTTTCCTCCTGAAGGAAGAAGTATCTTTGAAAGAAATAGAGATGTGAGACCAGAGTGCAGGCTGAGGAGTGGTACATCTGCCAGTATAGAAATGATGGCTAACATGACAGCTCTGAAAGGATAATTGAAAGAGACCCCCAAAAATCTCTTATGGACATCAAAGCAGGGAGAGTTGGGGATGGGGAGGGGTTGATAACGTCTTGAAGGACAGCTCGAGGGGTCCAGCAGTAACCAGGGCACCTGGATGACAGCGAGCTGGAAGGTGCTTTTGCCATTGTGTGTATGTTTGCATGTGTTGGCTTTCTTCAGTCCCTCCGGGTTAGGAACATTGAAGTACTTAAGCAGAGAAAACAAGTCTAAAAGGCAGCACAGCACATAATCAAACTATTATTGAAATATGTATTCCTCAACTGGAATAAAAATGCTCTCCGTAGCAATATAAAGATGACTCTTCTGAGTCAGGAAGCCCAGCTGCAACTCTCAAGTCAAGTGGCCAAGAACGGTTATCAGTAATGGCTACGTCTCTCATTTTATAACGGTACACAGATACTCTGTTTTTTCATATGTGATAGTGAGTAGTGGTGCTGGGTGGAGTGGGCTCCACGGGATGCACCAGCATCCCCTCTCCATTTCCATGGAGGGAGGACAGGCACTGGGTCTTTATTAATCTGTGCTCACTAATGTTAGCTACTCATTTCAAAATATGATTGCTCATTTCCAGCATATGTAATGTACAGGGGCAAAGCATTTCCTTTTCTTATTTTCAAGATCTAAATAGCTTGGTACACGTTAAAGCCTGTGTCCACCATCGTCTTAGTGAAAAGCAGAGGTTCTCCGTGTCTTTTCTTAGTTGTTGTGATATCCTTCTGATAACGCTCTTCAAACAACTAATTGGAAAATACTCTGTGTAGAATTTCCCAAAATTGATTGATGCTGACTTTGCTTCATGAAGTTTAGCAGTTGCTTACATTTCTTGATTTCTACTCCATTTCTCCTTGATCTTGCATGTTTTCTTTTTTCTGGCTTTTGTTGGTATGTTCATGTACTTAGGATAGAATATGGAAGGTATTCCCTAGTGAAAGGCAAAGGAGTGACATGCCATCAGTTAGCAGGAGGAGAGAGAACCTAGCGCTTTCTCATGTAAATTATGTGAATCCTGGATGTAAGCCAGGCATTCATTTTGTTAAAATGGGGTTTGATAATTGAAACTAATTTAACATCGACCCCATTAAGTTGCATTTTATTGCTCATTTAATATGCCTGTCTCACAAGCTCCCAGAACTAGGAAGCAGCTTTGTAATGTGACTTCACAATTTGTCAGAGCTCCAGTCATACAGGTAAATGTTGAGTTTGCTCTGTAGGATCAGTACCAATGTGTGCAACAGATGTTTCACCTATGTTTGGTCAACGTGGTATCTTTATGCAGAGTTGTGTATCAGCAAGCACTTGGGATTAGCTCTGATGCGAGTGGGTTAAGCTGAACAGCTTGAGTTTGTGCAGATTTGCTGTGGAAAGATGCTTCCTCTGGAAAGCAGCCTCATGGATGGTCCAGCATCACTCCCAGTGGCCCAGCAGAGCTCTCCCCATCACTCCCTGCAGGGTCCTGCATCCCTTGTACCGCTTGAGAAAGAAAAGGTTTGTCAGACCTGACAGATCACCTCAGTCCTCCAATAGTGCAAGTCATTATATTGAGTTCTGTCAAAGAATGCCAGTTTAAACCAGCTGAGGAGCTGGCTCATTGTGTTTTAATGACACAGGATTTCCACGTTCTGCCATCCTGCTTCTGGCTTCCTCTGTCTTAATGTTCTTTCGCATGATTTCTGTGTTTTACCACTAGCTAAATATTTTCTGCAGTTTATGAATCACTAAATAATCCCGTAGCTGGTTAGCACTCCTTCTGGCACTAATCGCAGTGCAGCACTAGGTGATGGTTACTCGAACACAGTTGTGTTTATCAAAACAGCAGTGAGCAAAAAAAAGGTCAAAGGGCAAGAAAACACAGACCTGTGCAAACAGCCATGATGGATTTTTTTTTTTTTTACAAACATGTTCTCTTCTGCAATTATGGCTGCAGGAGTGGTGTATGAATGATGAATTACTGGAGCTTTACCCTTGTGAAATGGCAACAGGAGAGAAGCAGTAAGAGTGAGCCTGGGTTACATCATGGGGCCTGGGGACAGGGACGAAAGGCACTGAGCTGCGTATCCGCACTGACAAGGCATGCAAATAGGAATGCTGCAAACCCAACTGAAGTTTCTTAAAAGGAAAGTGGAGTTAAAAGGTACAGCTAATACTACTACACACATGTGGTATAAACTAGATAAGAAGGTGTAGAACTATTTAAAATTATATCCATGTCTGAAAAGCACTAAAAGAGGCATTCTGCGCTCAGTTTTAACTGCTACTTCATAATCCAGACCACATTCAAAGCACACGGCTAATGTCTCTGTTTTTAAATGTACATGCATGCAAATTAATGTAAAGGACAGCAAATGTGTTTGAGGCAAAACATACAATTCTCTCACTGGTTGTGAAATAGCAACATTTGACAGATATTACTCACATTAATTAAAACACTGCAGGGTGCAGGAAGAGAGACACTCGGATATTATACTGATAAAGGGTTTAGAGCTCATTTGTACAATCAAAATGCTTTGTTGGCAAGAGTTGATATAGGGAATTGTCTGTACTGGGTAGTCTCGGTGCTGAATTGCTGGGTCACGATGTTGTATTTCTTCTCACCCAAAAATAGTGAATTCCATTCTGGAGTAGAAATGACATTGAAAATCAATGAGAGCCTGCTTTAAAAACAAACCAAATATACTTTCTACATCTATGAATGTCCTCAGGTATCAGATCAAACCCAAAGAGAGAGAAAGCGGGTCAACCTTGTCTTCAGTGCACTGTTGCATTTAGTGTTTAGACCATCCCGAGCAGATTCAGAAATCAGTGCAGCCCAGAGACAGGAGATGAAAAAACCACGGGCAGGGCTGCAAGAGTTTAGGACCAACTTCACGTGAGCCTGCAACTGCAAACGTCTGTAGCGTGTACCAGTGGACTATGGCGTGTGTGTGGGATGAAGCCCTGATGTTGCAGCACTGCTTGGACAGGTCAGGAACTGCCTAACCAAGCCAAATAGAAGCACAGGAGATGGGAGTCTGACCTGGGATTTGGGGAAGAGAAATCTTTACCTTAGCCTTCAGGTATTGGTAGTTATTCCTGGAATAAGGATTTTCTGATGGCATTGTGCAGGCAGTAATTGTCCTGTTGCTACGTTTCTCATTAATTTTTTTAAATGAGTGATGTTGAACCAAACTTTTAAAATTTTATTTAAAGTCACGATTTCAGTTTGTTCCAACACCTATTGGACTTGGTGTTTCTGTGCAGGTGTGGTTGTGCTGTTTTTGAAACATGCTTGCTGTGTATAAAATGTGCTTATAGCATTGGTTTTTCTGGCGATATGAGCTAAATGTGCCTGTCAGTGTTTTGCAGGATTGATTTGTGAAAGGTTGTTAGCCTGTTAGGTCTTACACGTTGGAGTCAGCAGTAGCGTTCGCAGTTCTTGCAAGGTGTTGTGTTTAAAATGATGGCAGAGGCTCTTAACACTTTTTTAATTTAACTTTCCTTAATGTGACATCCAATTACTGGTAAAACTTAACCACCCCTTCTTATTTTTAAGTGTAGACGTTCTCTGGCATTTTACTGCTTTCTTCTAAAAGTATTTAGGAGAAGACACATGAAAATATAGCAGTTAACATTACAGCAGTTAGAAAGGATTTTATGTAATTTGAGAGATATCATAACATAGCTTAAAAAAAAAAAAAGAGCATTTTTAATGTGTGTCAGCTGATAAAATGTGCCAGTCCAAATCAGTGAAATTACAAGAGCCAAGATCTTTGTGTGCTTAATAATTAGCAGGACAGAGATGCTGGCAAAAATAGTTTCCTGCAGGAAAGCTGAGTCCAAAAGGCTGAAGTTTTGCATTAACGTTTATTGTGGTTTTGCCTGGTTTTATTCTCTTTGCATTCTTCAGAAGATTTTTTGTGTGAAGGAAGCTGAATTGCGGCATCTGGAAGCACGGCAGAGAGCAAAGGGGCTCTGGGTGTCGGGGTGCGGTGACTGGGCGGCTGCTCCGTATTTTGGGCTCCGGTCCCTGCTGCCTGTGTGACCAACTGGTGCAGCATGAAGGGGGGCACAGGGGTTGTTTGACACCGTTTGCTGTCGTTGCGTGTCCTGTGGGTGCACAGGCAACAGGGAGGACCTTGAGGAGCTCAGGTGCCTGCAGCGAGGCTCCAAGTATAGACACGAGTCAAATTTACAACTAGAAAAAACCCTTCCAGTGCACTGAGCTGCTGATGTGCACACCAGAGAGCTGCCTTTGCTGCCCCTGACAGAGCTGGTGGAGGCAGTGGGAAAGTGGAAAAATTTAGAGAAAACAACAAAGCATTTTCCCCCACTTTGCTTAGTCGTACTTGAAGACACAGAGGAAGTCCTGCTGACATACTCTGCAAGAGTTACATCTTGTCCCTTGCAATCATTGTTTATTGTGAACAGGAGAATGTAGTAGTTTAAAAAGTATTTTAAGTTGTTTCTGAAGACTTCAGAAGATCTCATGTAAATTCATTAGTTACTATGCAGCTGCCCACATAGCATTTAAAGTAATAAAAAATATGTTTCACTACACAAATGTATTAACAACCAGTCTGTACTTCAATGAAAAATGTATTAGCTAAACCATATGAATGTATTACCAGCATCTCTGTAGCTCTATGATACTTGAGCTATCTTTCATTATTAATACAATCTAAAATATACAATAAATGCTGCAGACAAATATATAGAGACTTTAAGTGACAAAAAATCCCTCTGTGTTCACCAAATTTCTGCATTTATTTTCAATGCTCATCTATAGCAGTGCAAGGGCAATCCTCTGAAAGCGAAGCGCGTTGTAACTAGGCACCCGGACAGCGTTCTCGTGGGTAGGAGCACAGTTTAGTTTGCTGGGATTGTAGTTTCCTTGTGAGAAGAAGAGTTTATTTGTGCTTGTTTTGCGACTGTCTTATGGTCACGAAACTGTTTACCTACAAATGTTTGCTTGTTTGGACTTATACCAGAGAGTCATTAATTCTTGATTCATTGCACTTCCCAAAAAAGCAGGCAGAAGAAGAACAAAACCCAGTGAGAAAATAGTAACAAGGGTGAATGACCAGATTGCCCAAGGGAACATGGCAAAGGGTGTGAGGGGTCAGGCTTGCATGGCAGACTCTGCTAATTTGTAAATCTCAGCATTTCCATTAAAAATGAGATCTCCCCTACAGCAGAGAAATTGCAGAAAGAGACAAGGCCTTACAAATTTCTTTAAAAGTCAATTTTTTTAAAAGTAATTTTTTTAAGTACCATAAAACCCTTTAAAATGCAGAGGGGTGAAAGAAGAACTACAGGATTTTTGAGACTCTTTTTTCAGTAATGCAAGCAATAAAAAAGCAGATGTCAGTAAAATGTTATTTTTTTGTATTGGATTGGAAAACAAGAAGAATACATATGAGGATAAGCACAACCTGCTTGGTAATATGATTCAGAATTAGGTGTTTATGGTTCAGCACATGCATTCAAAGCAGGAGTGTAGGGGTGGGGGTGTGGGGGCTGGCTAATTAGAAAGCTGTCTGATTTCCCTAAAGAAGCTATGATACAGCGATAAAAACGTAATCCTCTGTGGTGTGCATCCTTCACTGGAGGATCAGCCGTGTTAAAGATCACATTAGTTTTCACCCGAAGTAAGGCTGCAGCGTGTGCGTACAGTGATTATTCAATTTCCAACACGGAGCCCTGACACACTACCTATGGAGACGGAGCAGGCGATGCCGGTAGAGTGATTGCAGTGTATTTGGATACACCTGCTACTTTCTTAAACCTACAGGTACAGGGTTATCCCCACTGATAACCATGTACCGGGGAACCTCATCTGAGTTAAATTGGACACAACGAAATAAGGGTGCCCTGGAAAACAGAATGGAAATTGGAAGATGCTCTGGTGCAAAGCAATCTGTATGTGCACGCTTGCTCTTCTAGTTGGCTCCTTGCTCCTGGGTTGTGGTGCTCTCGGGGGAGCAGATGCAGCTCTGCGGGGCCTCGCCAACACGGATTTCGCTCCAGGAGATGATGACCAGAGGTGTTTAGTCACCAGTTTCATTTGAATTTTCAGTCTCGGAAGCAGCAACTTTCCGTATCAATAGCAATGGTGAATGAGGCAGCACTTCCCATACTGTCCCACCTCAGGTCACAGCTAGTTTTATTATTTTAAATTAGTGCATTTGTGAGTTCACATTCATTTCCAAGGAGTTTTTCTCATGAAAACTCCTGCTCCCTTGACCATTATGGCCATAAGTTAATGTCTGTCAATATTTTGTAGTATACATCCAGTTCAGATTTCATATGGGTCAAATTTAGTTTTCTGTAATAACACCTTGCTTTTGATAAGGTGATCTCAATACTTGCTTCCTGAACCAGTGTAAACATTACATTCCCTTTCTTTGGAGCACATTTTTAATACTGTTTACTCTGGATTATTTTAGATGCCGGATTTGTGAATCAAGGAACCAGAGTTAGATGACAAAATTCAATGTACAGTCAATGAAAACGGGTGATTGGAATCCTTTATCAGAGGTGGCACACTGGGCACTAATTACGGTGTCAGCTATTGTGTATCTTAATCAATTCCAGTGATCTCATTTATAATTTTTACTCTTACTGACAAGTAGTTATTCGGAGAAGTAAATTGACTATCTGTGTAATTTGCTTCTTGGACACAAAAGGCTCAAAATTAACAGGCTTTTTTCCCCCCTGGAGAAATCTTCCTCGCTGCGGTGTGGTGTTCTGCTAATTATTCCTTTGTCCCTTTTTGTTTTCTAAAGGTTACAGAGAAACCTGAAAGTGATCAGTATGTGTGTGGCGCAGCCAGCAGCTGCTGAATGACCACTGCTGGCAAGTTCTGCTTTGTCTCTGATGCCACCCCAGCCTGCAGAGTCAGTGTTGCTAGTTTTCTGCGGTCAGGCATGAATATAAGTCTGTACCAGCACAGAAAAGTCAGGGTTTGTGACCAGAATCACCTAATGTTTCCAAGATCAGCCTGTTTTGTTTGCAACTGTCTGTTGCTGGGGGAAAACAAAGTTGGGACAATGTTTTGGTATGTGTTTGAAAACTAATAATGGAATATCGTAAATCAGAGGACTAAGCAGGGTGCCCATTAAAAAGGTACTCTTGACGAGATCTTCAAAATACCTTGTTTTAGTAATGTCGACAATGAGTACCTTTAAGATACAGCCTTTTCACTTTGTTGTGCTACAGGTGGCTTTTAAAACAATCAATTTACAAAGAACATTTTTTTCTTTTTCATGCTGTTAAAGCAGATTGGTATGTAATTAGATTTATATACTAAATAATCCTATTTGCATATCCAATTAATTCTTTCTGTTTTAATTTGTTAGGGTTGGATTCACATTAGTAGTAAAAAATAACACTTAAATTATCAAGGATTCAAATTTTCTTTTACTGTAATTTGTTCAAGATGTTGCATTAAAACTTGGTCCTAAGCATCCTCTTTATTTTAGAGGCTATTAAATAACATGGAAAAAGGCAATCAAAAGAAAACTAAACTGTGTTATAAAAATAATAAAGATCTATTTAAGCTGACCAAACCAAATGCGTTGTGAATTTAGGCTTTTTAAAAGCATCTTGCTTAGGGTCTGTAGATGTCCAAGGGCTGTGTAGAATTTTCATTGCAGAATATTAGTGGACTTTGTGAGCATTAGAAGGATTGACTGTTCTTCACTGACTTTAATTGTCAAAGTTGTGGAGTCCTCACTTGAAGTAGGAGCACTTTTTATAGACATCTGTTTATCATTTTGACTTCTAACATCTGTATTTAGAAATGCAGAAGACAAGCAAAAAAAACCAGGAGAGGGACCTGATTTACGAAATGTTAAGGTGCCCTGAATTCCACATGTTTCAACACCACTGGGAGGTATTTAGCACTGGTGAAAACAATGCTACTTTCTTAGGTACCGAAGCATGTAATTTTAGCAGCTTCCCGTAGACCTCTACCACTCCATCAGCTAGACAGAGGGGTTTTTTTTGCAGACGTAGTCCAAGAAAAGTTCAATTTTTGCTCTGAATCAGGAAATAGCTTGGCACAATCCCTGCTTATAAAATCTGTGTAAAAAGCCTTGGTCATTCCTGCCAAGCATGTGGCTGAAGGGCTTTCCGTTGATGGCTCTGCTGCTCCTTCATGTTTTCAAACTTCAGGTTCCAGTTTCAGAGCTGCTGAAGCTGAATGGAGAGCTCTTGGGCTGTGAGAGTGCTTAGGAGATAATACCAGAGCTGAAAAGTCAGCAAGCCAAATAGTTATTTAAATGTGTGGAACCCAGTTTGTTCCCAGTCTGTGTGAGACATATAGGTTGCAGTCCTGCTTCCCAGTTACCCTTACAGCTTGTTTTGCGTTAGGGAGCAGAGATCTGTTAGCCATGGAGGAAGAAACAAAGGGATTGATGAGTCATTATAAAGGGATAGAACAGATATATTGTAACCTGAAATTACAGTGGTATTTCAGTATAGTGAAAGTGCAGGCATGTAAAGGAGCCTGGGACCTCTCTGGCGGGTGAGAACCTGTTAACTCGGAGCATCAGTGTCAGTCGGAACTGTGTCATTACGGTTTGGCAGATAAAAAAGAAGGTGAACCGTTGTCTGCCACGGTGAGAAAGGCTCCATTAAACGTTTAACGGTGTCTACATTTAATGTCACTTGAAGCATGCAGTGTGTGACATGTAACGCACGCATAAGCTTCACATTGCGGTTTGATCTCAAATGTTTTAATTCAGAGGTGATTTCAGTGCAGAGATCAGGCACGGCGTGATGTCTTCACCAAATGCTTATGATGCAGTGATTACCCACGAACTGGAGACGAGTAAGGGCGCAGTGACGCTGCTGCTGTTAAACTACCACAGTGAAAAACATATGAGCTTAGTAGGCTGAAGTTGTCATACTGCAGGTGGGTGCACATACTTGTCTTCCGTACAGGATGAGAAAACTTCGCCTGAACTGTAGTGACTGGGAAGAATCTTCTATCCCTTGGGAAAGATGTCTGTCCATCTGTCTAGTGCATCAATTGATGTACAATAAGCTACCTATTTTTAACCTTTTCTAAAGGTGAGCTTGCTGCTCACCTCTGAGTGCTCTTCACCTTTGTCACAATGAGATTGATGGCAGACGTATCTGCTATTCTCATAAAATTAAGGGTCTTGATTTCAGTTTAATACCCAAACACTTTATTGCATGTTTGCCTAAATGCATCTCTCTGCTTTGATTTGGTTCCAACGTTTTGAGCAGCTTGTTCTGCAAAATGTTAACTGTCTGCAGGAAATCACTGCTGTTGAATATACAACATGTTACCAAAAAAACCAGTTTTATTCTTTTTGTGTAAGAAACAGGGCTTGGAGTTGTGGACTTTTATTACTACTATTGGATGGTTAATGAAAGGAACACTTGATTATAAGGAAAAAAAGTCATTACAAACGTTTGACGCGCAAAGCCTAAAAGTCCATATCTCTCCGTTCGATGTCAGTAGACAACTGGATTGCATGTCCAGTGTCCATTGAAATCAGAGAAAAAATGCCCCATGATTACAGCGGATGGATGGTACTAGGACTGAATGGTTAATGCAAGAGGCTTTAGCAGAAATTGTGTCAGCGAAAGGGAGATGAACGAAGAATTGGCGTACATGGGTCCATGAAGCTCCTTCAAAGTGAGCAGGGGACATTGCGGAGTAAGGGGTTAAGAATTGAAAAAAGCAACTCCAACAATATATTTAAATGATTTAATAAATGAGGAAAATATTGCTATAATTATGTTGCAGTGATTTGAAATATGTCCTAAGGTAAATTGCATTGGGTCCTAATTAGCAACTATTGGTTATTAGTTAAATCCAGTGCCAGGAAAAAAAATTAAATAGGTACAAGTGCTTAGCTGTTGCCTGGTTCTCCAAACACTGCATTTGTTGTGCCGTTTTATACTATTTCTGCCTAAAAGGTGAAGTAACCACTGCAGATCCAAGGTAGTCTGCCTGCAGGTCATGGGAAACACCTTGGTTGTGTTGCAGCCAGACAGTATGAAATAGAAATAAGGTGACAATTGGTGGCAAAACAATTTCTGTGTACTGGTTTTATCTCATGAAGAACAACTACACCCTTCTGCTTCGTAATAAAAATAAATAGTGTAACGGGGCCAGTGCCCCTGATAGCTTTGGCTATAGCTATAAGATACGAATAGGTATACAGATAATATATTCCCTTTCTTGTTCTCTCTAATCTATCAGTCTGCCTACTTTGTAAACTGTACTTGACCAAGCTACAAACAGCTTTTAGTTTCTAAGGGCAGGAAAAGACAGTACACATCCCTGTATGTCGGAAAACTAAGTGAAAATGACCTCTAGCTCTAAGGCACTTATTGAAAACCTATTTTAAATTGAATACACAAGCCAAGATAATACAGGCTGTTTGATAAGAAACATTAGAGAAATCCATAACACGAGGCTTTTTATTATAGGTTTATTACATCAATCTCTCCAGTGGGTAATGGAACTTGTAAATATACTCTTTATGTAGGAGTCTCCTTGCGGGCTTTTTATTCATGCTGAAGTAAGCACAGCAAACTTATTTGCTGTCAGGGTACATTGAATTTAAGATTAGTATTTATTTTGGTTCTAAAGAGGTTTTGCTTTTGTGAATTGGAAGTTGGCGGAACAGCTGTATGAGAGGAGGTTGGAGCGCGGGGAGTAAATGAGTTTTCCAAGCAAACCGCTGGTACCCGCGCGGGGTGTGGGGTGTGCGTGCACACCATGAGGCACGGGTCCTGTGCTTAACTGCTTGCCTGCGTGGGCCTCCTCTCCTTCGGGAGGAAAATGTTGGTTTGTTTAAGAAGGAGCTTGCTGGTTTTCCACTGAATAAACCCAGCAAGATGAAAAATCATCTGTGGGATTAGAGAAATATTTAAGGGAAGTATTTACTGCATTACTATGCATACAAACACGGTCACAGTGTACTTTTTACTGTACACATTTGTTCTTCAGTTTTAAAATACTTCTCATTCTTTTCTAGAGGTAAGCAAAGTAATGCCGCTGCAGCAATAACCCAGCATGCTTTTGCTTACTTGGGAGAAGCTAAGGGTACATTTGTACTGAATAAAGAGTTAAGGAAAAGTTTACATAGAAGTTCAAAGGACAAAAAACGTCAAAATTGTAGCAATACTTAAAAAAAAAAAAACAGGCAACTTACAAGCTTTTAAGTCTGTTCATTGGAGGGTATAGTAATTAATTGGTAGTTGACTTAATATAGGGAGAAATCTCCTTAATTAGAGGATGTTAATTGCAAGGACCAGAAACCTGTTGAGGTGTCAGCAAAGTCATCATTTAACACATGACTTTAACTGCAACAGTCAAGCTGTTAATTCCTGTTCTAATTATAGGCGTATATTTTCATTCATACAATACCAGGCAAAAGGTGTTGTGGCTCGGCTGCAAATGGCTGCTATTGTATATAAAATACATTTTTTTTTAATTTTTCATTGCATAGCTCAGGAACATTCTTTGAATTGCAAAGCTTAATTCGAGTCACACGACCTTCAGTCAACAAGTTGATTGCAATTGAAATCCATTATATTTTTCTAATGTATGATAGACATGGAAAAAACCGCAATGGAGAGTTTGAGACCACTTCTTGGACAAAGGCTTCACCAGCTCCAGGTGACCTGGACAGGGACAGTGTTTGAAGCCCGCCGGGTGCTGCTCTTCAGGGGACCGCAGCCATTGCCTGCACAGGCAGTGGGTGGTGAACACGTTGTAGGCTCAGTTTGTAAGTAATGAGCAAACTTCTCTGGGTGGTGGAGTATCCAGTTTTGTAAACAGCTAGGCTATGTAACAACATAGTATGAAGGGATATGTTTTATGTTGGTGCAGAATAAACAAGACCAGGTTTGAGTGATGTTTTGAATTTCCAACATTGACAAAGATCTTTTTGTTATATGAGACAGATTATGATTGAAGAATGAAGGATGTGTATATACATAAGGTCTGAGGGGAACAGATGTGCTTGTACTACCAAACCACTGCTGTGTCAAACCCATATGAAAGAAACCGTCCTGTTTACCTGGCTGGGCGCTTTCCTCTATACTATTGCACAGTAATGCTACTGCTAATGTGCATCAGCAGATAGCGTAGCACTATTTTTGCTATATATTCTCACATGTATTAATTATGTATTATCATTTCCATCTCTTGCATATTTAAAAAGGCAGCAGTTTTAAAAAAGGCATTCATTCTCATGTCTTTGAACTATTTTTGGCTGCCTCCTCAGTGCTCTTACAAACTTCTCCAGCAGCCGCGATGTTGAGAGCGGCAGCACTTCTCATTTGAAGCGCTCTCAGGTACGCTGGGTTGAGAAGCAAACGGGTCAAGAGAAACATCCTCTGTGGCTTTGATTTCTTGCTGCTCACAGAACTATGCTCTAATGAGACAGCAAAGTGCTACCAAAGCAATACATAAAGAGTTACTCTCGGTTTAATTACTTTGTCTGCATATTCTTCGTTATGGAGTGTGGTAGTGTACTTCTTGAAGAAGTTAAAACTAAAGCTCTCCATTCCAGATAAAAGACTGCTTATAGAAATTCTTGTTTGTCTTTGAGGCAAACAAAAAAACAATCAAGGGGTTCTTCGTAGTGCAGTTCTCAATCCAGTATAATCCTTAATTTTCAAAACAGAGAAAGCCATTATTTTTTTAATTGTAATGAAAAAATTGCTGAGGCACATTATTTCGATTACACATTAAGCCTTCTCTTCAATAGAATGAAATTATATTATTTTTGTTACTTTTCTTGCTTTTAACTTCTAATTCACCAGAAGGAAAAAAAAACCACCGCTATCCTGGAGCTGGTTGTCTCCCAATTGCCAAAGTGCTGCAGATGGTCATGACATTCAGATGAGTAATGCAAGTCAACTCCTATTTTGGCATCTTCCTCATATTTTGGGCTATTTATAGTAAAATATAGCCAAGGATAACTAATTTATTAATTTGCATTGGAGTTCTAATCTATGACTTTCATGAAGGCTTCATTGATTTGCTGGTTTGGCATAAGTGGATATTAGTGACTGATTTATTTCACTGAATCACAGCAGCACAGTAAAACATATCATTTTATGTTGAACAATAAAATAATTTGGTTTTTAATTCTAAACTAATAGGCCTTGGTCACATGACTTTCTCCTAAAAAAATACGTTATCTCCCTTCCATTTGACTTTTGACTTGCTCTTCTCATTGACGCTGGATTTGTTTCTTATCTCTGTAATCATTTTATTGCAGTGCGCTTCTTCAGAGCTTTTCCTAATGTTCTTTGTCTAACAGCAAAACAAGAGCCTCCTTGGGGGGGCAACTAGCTATATTTCATCTCTTGAGATGCAATTATTTTGTGTTTATCCTCAGTGCCTCTGGGTGACAGGATGCAGGCAGTTCTCCGTGCAGGCATGCAGAGAGGACAGACTCCCGTAAACCGCTGTGCGTCATTCAGCAGCGGCACTGCTGCTGCCTGCTGCTCGCAGGAACTTCTCCCTGGTCACCATGGTTGTGGGGAGGCCTTGGAAGATGTGGTAGACCATTTTACTATCTGTCACAGTGACACTGGTTTGCAAATTGTTTATAGAAAATGCTGTTTGCATCAGGTCAAAGTCTAATCTGAAGCGCTTGTTCACCAATCACTACATTTTGCATAACGTTTGTGTTTGAAGTATCAGCATCCTCCAGGTGAAGAACCAGAAGTCTCCATAAGCAAAGGAAACTGAAATTTTATACTTGGGATAGCCTGGGTTCTTTGGTAATTGGTGCTCTTTGATGTCCGTGTATTGCATTAAGGACACTGTTTCCAGGAACAGTTTTCTCCTAGTATAAGAAACACCTTGAAAAGGAGCTTCTCTTCCCGAAGCTGCACTGGGTGGTGGAGGTTTAAATGGACCATTCAAAATGAATTCTGTCTCTGGGGCAACCCCACCATGCTGCTGCTGAAATGTGAGCGAGGAATGTTTGAAAGCTTAACCTGTGGTGTTATACCAGATAGAAAAAAGATTTTACTCACAAATGCCATCAATCTGAGCAGTTTGTGAGGGTGCTAAATTGCAGTGTTAGAAGTCATAAAAGTCAGGTTTTTGACATTTATTACTGATATCTTTTCCCTGCTGCATTGAAGTTCATAACATTTTTAAAAAATTAAAGGAATACATGGGTAGATTGTACAAATTGTACTCCCGGTTGCTCTTTTGATGTTCATAGAATCATATAATAGAACGGTTTGGGTTGGAAGGACCTTAAAGATCATCGAGTTCCAACCCCCCTGCCATGGGCAGGGTCACCTTCCACTAGACCAGGTTGCTCAAAGCCCCATCCAGCCTGGCCTTGAACACTTCCAGGGGTGGGGCATCCACAACTTCTCTGGGCAACCTGTTCCAGTGCCTCACCACCCTCATAGTGAAGAATTTCTTCCTTATATCTAATCTAAATCTACCCTCTTTCAGTTTAAAGCCATTACCCCTTGGCCTATCACTACATGCCCTTGTAAAAAGTCCCTCTCCAGCTTTCTTGTAGGCCCCCTTCAGGTACTGGAAGGCTGCTATAAGGTCTCCCCAGAGCCTTCTCCAGACTGAACAACTCCAACTCTCTCCGTCTGTCTTCATAGGAGAGGTGCTCCTGCTCTCTGATCATCTTTGTGGCCCTCCTGTGGACTTGCTCCAACAGGCCCATGTCCTTCTTATGTTGGGGGTCCCAGAGCTGAACACAGTACTCCAGGTGGGGTCTCATGAGAGTGGAGTAGAGGGGGAGAATCACCTCCCTCGACCTGCTGGTCACACTTCTGATACAGCCCAGGATACGGTTGGCTTTCTGGGCTGCGAGCACATCTTGCTGGGTCACGTTGAGCTTCTCATCAACCATCACCCCCCAGTCCTCCTCCTCAGGGCTGCTCTCAATCCATTCTCCGCCCAGCCTGTATTTGTGCTTGGGATTGCCCTGATCCATGTGCAGGACCTTGTGCTTGGCCCTGTTGAACTTCACGAGGTTCTCAAGTGCCCACCTCTCAAGCTTGTCAAGGTCCCTCTGGATGGCATCCCTTCCCTCCAGCGTGTTGACCGCACCACACAGCTTGGTGTCATCGGCAAACTCGCTGAGGGTGCACTCGATCCCACTAGCAAAAAGATCAACAAAGATCTTAAACATTGCCGGTCGCAATACCGACCCCTGAGGAACGCCACTCTTCACTGATCTCCACTTGGACACCGAGCCGTTGACCGCAACTCTTTGAGTGCGACCTTCCAGCCAATTCCTTATCCACCAAGTGGTCCATCTGTCATATCCATGTGTCTCCAATTTAGAGACAAGGGTGTCGTGCGGGACAGTATCACATGCTTTGCACAAGTCCAGGTAGATGATGTCAGTTGCTCTTCCCTTATCCACCAACGCTGTAACCCCATTGTAGAAGGCCACCAAATTTGTCAGGCACCATTTGCTCTTAGTGAAGCCACGTTCCTGCCTTATTTTCCATGTGCCTTAGCATAGTTTCCAGGAGGATCTGCTCCATGATCTTGCTGGGCACAGAGGTGAGACTGACTGGCCTTTAGTGCCCTGGGAACTTTTTCCCTTTTGAAAAACGGGGGTTATGTTTCCCCTTTTCCAGTCACCGGGAACTTCACTGGACTGCCACGAGTTCTCAAATGTGATGGATAATGGCTTAGCGACTTCATCCGCCAGTTCCCTCAGGACCTGCGGATGCATCTCCTCAGGTCCTGTGGATTTGTGCACCTTCAGGTTCCTTAGATGGTCTCGAACCTGATCTTCCATAGTTCTTCATTCTTCCACTCCCTGCCTTTGCCTTCTGCAGCTTGGGCAGTGTGGCTTGAGCACTTGCCGATGAAGACTGAGGCAAAAAAGTCATTGAGTACCTCAGCCTTTTCCATATCCCAGGTAACCCGTTTCGTTCTGGAGGGGGCCCAGATTTTCCCTAGTCTTCCTTTTATTACTGATGTACCTATAGAAGCATTTCTTGTTGCCCTTGATGTCCCTGGCCAGATTTAATTCTGTCAGGGCTTTAGCTTTCCTAACCTGATCCCTGGCTGCTCGGACAATTTCTCTGTATTCCTCCCAGGCTACCTGTCCTTGCTTCCACCCTGCACAGCTTCCTTTTTGTGTTTGAGTGTGTCCAGGAGCTCCTTGTTCATCCATGCAGGCCTCCTGGTGTTTTTACCCGACTTCCTCTTTGTTGGGATGCGTGGCTCCTGAGCTTGGAGGAGGTGATCCTTGAATATTAACCAGCTTTCTTGGGCCGCTCTTCCCTCCAGGGCTTTATCCCATGGCACTCTACCAAGCAGATCCCTGAAGAGGACAAAGTCTGCTCTCCTGAAGTCCAGGGTAGTGAGCTTGCTGTGCGCCCTCCTCGGTGCCCAAAGGATCTTGAACTCCACCATTTCGTGGTCACTGCAGCCAAGTCTGCCCTTAAGC
Source organism: Calonectris borealis (assembly GCF_964195595.1). Taxonomy (NCBI): domain Eukaryota; kingdom Metazoa; phylum Chordata; class Aves; order Procellariiformes; family Procellariidae; genus Calonectris; species Calonectris borealis. The sequence continues at coordinate 3,022,634 of NC_134321.1, read as the reverse complement.
TTCACATTCCCCACCAGCCTCTTCTTGTTGGTGAGAACAAGGTTCAGCGTAGCACCTCTCCTTGTTGGCTCCAATTGAACTCTGGGAACTTTATTTGAGCCGCCCATCAATTTGGCATTCAGCAATGTTAATTTTAATGCCAGATTTGTGTGGCATTTTGTGTTTGCATGTCTGTGTGTGCGTGGAAGGTCTGATCCCTCTGCAGGTATGACCGAGCAGTATAAATGGGGATAAATGGTGATTTTCAGAAAAAGAGTCGGGGAGTCTCCGTGAGTGCCGCAGGTCCCTGTGTTGGGGGTGGCCGTGCGGAGCAGGACGCGGTGTCGGTGGCCAGGGACGCAGCAGCTCCCCTGCTGTGCCCCACAGCTTCTCCATGCAGGAAATCGCCCGCTGGAGAGCAGAAACACTTTTTGTTCCCGCTCTGCTGAGGGTTACAGAAACATTTAAAAAAAAAAAATTAATTGAAGGACAGCTTCTCCTGAATTGGTGCAATTCCACTGACTTCAACGGAGTTACGGAGATTTGTACCAGCTGAAGTTCCAGCCCGGTGTCCCAACAGCAGACTTCAGATACCTTAAATCCATTTATGTAACGTAACCACCTAGAGATTATAGCATTGGATCCTGTTTAGAGGATTAAACACTTTCTTGCTTTAGTAGCAGTGGGAAGAGCTAGTGAGGTTTTCCTATCCCCAGCCGGGAGCCTGCTCAGCATCATGATGCTGTGCAGTGTTATGGCTGGCACATCTCAAGAGGGCATGCAATACAGTGATGACTGCAAGAATGGCTTTGATTTACCTCTTTGTATGACTTTAAAAGAGAGGTTATTCTTTTTTCTTAAACAAGTTGGTTCTGTTTAAACGCCAGTGTCATGGATGAGTGATTTAGATTAGGTAAGAGTCATTGGTTAGTTCCCAATGCTGATAGAGAAGATTGCAATGGACGTTCTAATTTGTGTAAATTACTTGTTGCTGAGCTTATTTTGTTTCCCAATACTTCAGCCTCTATGCTGTTTAATACTCCTACTCCCGACCCCAGGATGCCAGTCACATCTCTCCTAGATCGTTTTGGAGAGGTGAGGGTTCGTCTGTGCAACGATGCTAACCATCCTGTATAAGATGTATTCAGGAATGGTGAGCAGGTAGGTTTAATTGCAGAGATATTAACCTGCATTGATAGTTCCACTCGTTTGAGGGACCATGATGGATTAAATAGCACTTGTTGCTGGCCTGTATATTTGAGGGCATAGGGTCCAATTTTAGAAATCTGTGGGGATAAAGTTTTATTATCCTTCACAATTGGGATGGATGTTGAGTGAGGAGTGGTGGATGTTGTTGTATTAGGTTCAGTAATGTCTATTTTAAATGTAAATGATAGTCCCACGTCCCTGCGAGCCCAGAGGCAGATTACAAAAATAGGTTGTACTAAGGTAAAATTGTACCAATAGTCCAAACTTTCAGAGGCGTGACAATGCATGTCTGCGGTGTTTGATATAATGTTGTGCACAGAAATCTCAGTTGCCTTCTCATGGGTAGGCCCATTGATCATCCGGCATCCTATTTTAATTTCTGTCCCTGCCGTTCCCCAAAGTTGGGGAACTTTATTAACATCAGTTTCATTTCTATCCCAGCTCTATTCATTTTCTAAGTATACTTCAGTTCCGTGTATGACCATGGTGGCAGGATTCAAATCTCCTGTACTTGGGAGTGTTCCCATCGTCCCAGTGTACTTGGCATGAGCTTGAGACCATGGCCACTCTAGGGTTCTCTCAGTAAGACTCCTCAGTAAAACTAGGGGAGTATCCAGAGTAGGCACTGATGTTGTTGTGATAGGTTTAGTGATCCTGAGAGATATTTTTCCTAGTGTTACGTTGCGTCCCTTCGGAGTGTGCCATCTGCATGATGTTTCAACATCATAATGTTCCTTCACGATGTCATGTATTGAGCAATGACGTTGCAGCATTTTCTATATGGCGTGTAAGAGTTATAGTGAATAATTATAACATATGTATATCCCTTATTAACAAGCGGTCATGTTTTATAAGTCATGTTTATATTATTGTCTGTTAGCAACAAAATGGGTGGCTTATCTGTATTGACACAATCGTGGCTGATCTCTTGATTGACAATGAAGTTGAGACAGGTAGGCGTTCATGGGAAAGCAAGTAGTCCTTCACCTTCCTCTACTACTTGTCTGCAGTGCTAACTTATTTTAGCCAGGCTGGGTCCTAAATTTAAGGGAACTCCTGGACCCCAAAAGCCTTTTGCTTCATCTCCACTCAGCATTATTCAGTCGCCATTGCTTAGGCAGACTCGCCACTTGTCTACTTCTGCAGCGGCTCAGTTTCTAAGGACAGTATTAGTTCAACTGCCTTTCTGCCTTCTATTTCTTCTTTTAGGTCCTGTTCCCTTTTATTGTTATTCTTCCTATACTGATAAGTAGCTTCTAAACAGATACCTAGCATTTTGCAAATAATTCCTTTCCCTTTTCCATTCTCTATATGCCCCCTGGCCACCTTTAGCTGTTCTTTCACAGCTTTCCAATCATGCCAGTTATCACGAGCCCATTCTTCTGAGAATTTGGGACTCAGACTTATTTCATGCTCCCGTAAGTAATCAGTGATACTACTTGCCATCCTGCCGACTACGCCAATTTGTCACGTATGAGTGACTTAGATTGCTTAAAGAATTACCATCAAAGGTACTAGCAAAAGTGGGTTTAATATGACGTTGTAAAAGTGCAACTTAACAAAGTTCAATGGCAAGGTTCACTCTATTAATTACTGCATGGAAGAAACATACAAAGGAAAGTTGAGTTACGTTCAAGTTGGAATGATTTACAGAGAGACGAGGGCTGCAAAAGGGTAAGGAGGACCCTTCCGTTGAGTCACGAGGTTCAGAGTGGACCCCCTTGCTTTCTAAACTCCTCCTCAGAGAGGAGTCTAGGTGCGGCTAGGTCCAAACCTAGCCTCAGACTTGGTCAATGGTTTATGTCTAAGGGATTATATGTGCAAAATTTATGTAATGTTTCATTGGCATCAATTCAGCACGCAATCAAAGTTACCAAGACAAAATCAAAGTTATCATACTACAAGGTTATGCGCGATATTGGTCGCTTACCAAAGATCTGCCGTTGGTAAAAGGTCTCTCTGCCTCAAGGAGCGACCTTGAGAGGTGTCCCACCTCGAGGGGAGGTCACTGGCATGCAGCCACACTGCCTAGCAGGGAGAGCTCAAAGGCGACTCACCTAGGCTCTCATATTTATGGGATAAAGTGGTTGGCTCCTAGTCAAATTACATGCGATGGAAAAGGTATGCATGAGACTCCTTGTACGCACAACTTTCTTTGTGCCTTGATAAATGAGTCTTGGAAAAGCCACCTGCAATTCATGTGTTAATGGCATGATCGGCAATGCAAGTTCATATGCCTCAATGCTGACAGTGTCACTCTGCTCCTTGGTGGGTTCTCAGAGAACAAATTGGAACTAGAGGAGTTCACGGCCTGGCTACAGCTCGGGCCGTTACCTCTTCCAGAGCCTGCGCCAAACCACCGCCAGCCTGGTTAAGGGGTCGGGTGCATCTGTCACACCCAGATACCCAGGGTGCCATCAGGCTTGCATTCAAGGCAGCCAGAGACCATTACAAGCTGATGCTGACAATTTTGCACCAAAAATATAAATATATAACATTATAAACATGAGGTTTCCCTCTCTTACCATACTTTCAGTTACACTGTAATTTCTTACATTGACATGTTGTCTGTTTTTCTTAAAGCAAGAGCTGAACTTGCTAGAAATAGTAACAAAAATGCAGAGTTTAATATTTGTAATGAGGCAGATGCTAAAAGGTGCCTGTGCCAGTAGTCTATGATAGAAAGGACACAAAACCCATGCTCACCTTATTCCCATGTTACTGAATATGAAGTATTTGCTCATGGGGCCACGTGTGAAACATCATGTTGAATTTGTAATACATACATGCTGTAGGGAGCTACACATATCCCAAGTGGAAGAGCTTGGACAGGGTTGTGAAAGGCTCTACCACCAAAGTATAGGTGTGGTGGTCCCTGCAGCCTTCCCAGGGCTTGAAAACGAACAAGTATTGTCCTTCATAGCCATGGATGTGTGAATATCTTGGGAGAAACGGTACTCATCTCCCATGTGCTCTTTTCTTATTCTTTCTTTATATTGAAATTCAGTTAGAAAAATTGCAAATCCCAAGCTTTTTTTGCAGGAATGTGTTCACAGTTTAATTCTGCTATTTTTTTTTTTCCCAAAATAGCCCTCATGTATTAAAAAGCCTTTCTGAAAAGGAGCTGCTTTTTTTCTGAAGTTTGCATGCTTTTAAAAGATTGAAAGGAATTGAATAAACAACTCAGCTGCCTTGGTTTAGATGGACACTACCTTTATTCTTCATGTTTTTTTAAAAACAGACTTGCTAGGTCAGAATTATTTTTTGAAGGCATTTAAACTGCGTGCTTCTAATACAATCTAGACTATTCTAGATGAAAATAAAATAGCTCTTCTGCAGAATCGCAGGCAAATGTAGAGGAAGCAGAGGCAGAGGAAGCCATGGGAGAGATCTTTGAAGTCATCCAAGAGAGACAGGTACCTTGTTCTTCCAAATGTTCAGTGATGGGTAAACCCACGGGCAGACCCATGGCTGTGTTAGCACAGTCTCTGCTTTCATACTTTCATCTGTTGTCAATTAAATAAAAGCTGCACACCTTGACTGCATCTGACTAGCACCTTCAGATGACTAACACTGGGAGAAGACACAGCTCCAACAGATGGAGATGATGAAACTTCGTCACCTGTGTCCTATTACAGTGTTGTCCCAGGGACATGGCAATGTTCAAATATTGCCAAAACCAAACAGACAAGGGGAAATGTGCATATAAAATATACAAATATATATATATAAAAATATATATATATATATACACAAATAGCTGTTTTACTCTCTTCTTTGTTCATGTTTTAAAAGTTTTGTACCTCTCTGTTGGCAGCCAGTCACGCATGCTAGCTGAATGCTGGTCTCCTGGGGAAGCATTCCTGATATTCCCATAACTACTCAGCAGCGCTGCCTACTCTGGGCATAAGCAAGGGCTTGTTACGACAGCTCTAGCACTGCTTCTCTTAATACTGTGCAACTAAATGTCAAAGTCATCCCTGATGTATTCTCTCGTATACAGCATTGTGTTTTCTTGCCATAATTGCAAAATGTGTGCCCATGACCCAGAACAAGCAGATTTACAGTGCCCCGTTGATAAACTGAACCACTGTACGTGCATTTTCTGACCGGTGACACAGTGCAAATTAAGTTACCGGTCTTTTGCTCAAAGTGTGCCAGAGTGATTATCCCCTGCTCGTCACTACCCGGGAGCAGTACTGCATCGCTCACGAGGCGCTGGTAATTCAATCTGCTTATTCACAAATATTTAAGAAGGGAATCCGTTGCCTAAACCTCTCTGTAAATAGCTGGATAAAAAGTTGGCAGGAATCAGCTTTACTTCTGTCAATGGCTAATGTACTTAAACCTGAAAACAAAAAACCGGGCTTCACCTTGAAGCGATGCGCCAGAGAGTTCCTTTCACCTTGAAGATTTCTGCAGAGTTGGGCTCCTCAATCAATTGAGAGCCTGTACACATTGCCAGAGTTGTCTTTGTTTTTCAAGCAATAGATGATACAGAGATTATAGGTTATTGCCCCAGGGACTTCTCTTTTCTAAGGCTCCAGGATTTTAAAGGAAAGAGGCTTTTTCAATATGAATATTTTTACTTTTTACTGTCCACTGGTGGGGTGGGGAGGATAGCATTTGTTAGCCTGGCTTTTACACACCTTCTGTATTACATGAAAGATTAAAATCAATTGAAGTTCAGGGAGGTGTTGTGGAAAGGAAATACGTGGCTTTAAAATATGCACACAAACTTACTACTTCTGCTTTTTTTTTATATCCACTTTATAGTCCCTGCCATACTCAAGACGACTGAAAATCTTACAAAAATGATACGTGTTCTTGGAAGACAGCAATTATATCAACACCTTAAATTTTACTAGTAAATCAATAGGTAATTACTACAGACCTTTGAAACATTTATAATACCATATCCACAAATAGCTCCATATGAGAACACCCAGCACTGGAAGGATCTGCAGACTTTGAGAGGAGGTTGAAGAATAGTTTGAAGGCAACTTTCTGTGCACAATGACGAGCTGTACTGGGGCTTGGTCAGAGGCGAAGGTAATGTCAAAGCAACCAGGTGTAAATATAAAGGTTTCTAATAGTCTAGCATGTTGGCAACAGCTTTCTGAAAGAATTTCACAGGTTCAGGTCCCTTACTAGGCAAAAGCCATTTTCAGCCTGAACCGTGGTCTTTGCCCATCTTTGCCCATCGCATCCAGGACTTGTTTTCAAAAGGGATGGAAAAAAATCAGCCCAGTATCAATTTCTAGCTACAAGATACAGATGCAGTCAGAATTTGTAGACCCTGGGAACAGTCCTCGTGGTTTGACTTTGCCTGTGCTTTCCTGGGAAGTTACAAACCTCTCTGGAAGCCACCATTGCCAACAGCAAAGGACTAGGAGAACCTGAGACCACGATTCATCAGGCATGGGATGTGGCTGCTACCCTGCTGCGGCTGTGACAGGTCACCTGCATGCCTGGTGATGGATGAGGATAACTGATTGAGGCAGGATGTCTCAGAGCTGTTGTTTCGGTGGTTAAGATTAGTGCCGTGGATGGAGTAGACCATAAGCATCTATTGTGTCTCCCTTAAGGACCAATTTCTCTGTCATTGACTGACCTCCACGGTGGAAAGTATGTCATGTCCTGAGTTGAAAGAATTAAAAAATACATAAACATGAAACACATTAAACAGCCGTATTTCATCTAAGGCTTTATGTAATCCAGTCATCTCAGATGCTCTGAACTCAGTTCTTAAATACGCAGTATTCAAAAGCAAAGCGGCAAAATGGCAATGTTTGCATTGGCAAGTAAGTGGCATTTTCAAGATGTTCAACTACAGTGGGTGAAGTGTGTAGCAAGGAGTTTTATGTGAATGAGCACAGCCCTTGTGGGTGATGTCAAACACGCCTGTCATTTCACTTCCATTCACAGAGGAGTTTTAGTAGCCCCAGTGTTTGGTCGCTATGATCATTGTGTCTCCATGTGCACTGGTGAAACAAAAGGAACATGAGCTAATGTGAGAGTGTGACTATTTTTATTCTTGTAACCAGCAGATTTGACCAATTAAGTAATGACACAGTACCGTGAGTTGTTACAGCAATGGTCTTAGGGGAGAATGAAGAAAGTAACCGAGGAAACTGTATCCAGCAACTGAAGAGCTAAGTCCTGGATTTAACCTGGGCTTGGTTCAGCAACGTGCTAGTGGCATCCCAGAGGGTGGATTTCTGGTCACAGCTCAAATCCATGAGAGTTGCATGTGCACAACAGCAACAACAAAGATCATTTAGTTCATAGATCATTATTTAGATCATAGTTAAGTCTAGAGGAACAGTTTATAGTGGGTTTTTAGGTAATGCAGGTTTAGTGTCCTTATTCCTAGTGACAGAATATGTTTGAACACATTCAGAATAGATGTTATGCAGCAGCCTTTGAGAACTCTGGTGAAACTGTGACATTATTCATCTCCTGAAAATAGAATGTGTGTCTTTGTTACGTCAAGAAGAAAAATGTGCTTTTTTTTTTTTATTACTGCCCAATGGTAACAATAGATGTATTGTGCTAGGTAGGGACAGTATTTTAATTTCCTGTCATAATCCTGTGTTTCTAGATATATAACAACATATATATATGTTTATATGTTTATTTATGTTATATATGTTTCTGTGCTGGATATATAACTCTGCTGAATGATTTCCTCAGGGCTAGAGCTTAACTTATAAGACATCAGAACAAGCCTGACTATTATTTATGTATTTAAAAGTATCTTTCAAAAATATCCATTTGGTTGTTTCCACTATTTCAGCACTGGAGATCAGTAACCTGATCATTAGTGATCAGGCGGCCGGTTCTATGTTATCTTTTGTAACTGATCTTTTGGCAGAGGACCTGCAGATGCCCCAATGCTCTTCTATTGTACTATTACTGTTATTACTGTTGTTGTCTTGTAATTATTCGTAGCTTTATTGTGGGCTGATATCATCCTTAACAGAGCGGTGTGACTTTATCTGTTTATTTTCCTGATGTCAACTGTGATGACTCAGGGAGAAGGCTGCTTGGTGAAGAAACTTGTGATTTTCTGCAGTAATGGAGAAATGTGCTTTTATCGTGTACTGAAGAGAACATCTGTGATCATAATCGTGCTGTTGACTTACGAAGAGAACACAAATTACATTCTATTAAATAAGGTTTTTGTCGTAGGACAAGTCACTCATTACGCTGCATTGGGAATTGCCTCCTCCTGGCTGTCTAGACCCAGTAGATGAGGCACAGGGAAAACTTGCTTGCTTTTGCATGTACAGATCAGGTAGCAACATTTTATTTGAAAAGTGCTAACTTGATGACATTTGCTATAATTAATCATGTGGCATTTAAATAGGTGAAATTACGATACCACTGTGGTACGGGCAGTCAGACTGAATGGGAGGCTTCACAGATGAACTCCCCGAGCTGGAGCATGGCCCGCGGTTGGCATTTGCACGTTGGCTCCTGCGCTGCAGCATCACAGGGCCCAGGCAGAGGCAGCGGGCGGGCTGGCTCCTGACCTCCTCTAACTGATGGACCCTGGGCTTCCCTCAGAGCTCACAGCACACTCGCGTCGGCGTGGATGTGTTTAACCCTGCCTTTAATTCAAACTGCTCCAGATACTTGGGTCACTCGTAAATAGAGTCATAAGACCATTACTGCCTCCATTTCAGACTCTGGAGCTCTTCCATGCCAGCATTTACAAGAGTGAAGGTCTATTTCTTCCTGTCTTCTGAGCCTCTGGATTTTTATGGCTGCGTTACTCTCTCTGAGGAATATCTTACACTGCTTTTGAACTCGGGTATCAGATGCTTGCCTATCAGATGTCACCTGCCAAGTATGGCTTTCTACTTTAACTGTACTTGCAGTTGGTACAGCAGCAATCTGGGAAATAAAAGTATGACAGAAAAGAGAGGTGATAGCGGCAGGAGCCATCCAGCTTGCGGTCCCTGTTGGAGACCTGTAGGGTGCTGCAAGACAAGACCAGTCGGGCAGCCTGGTGCTGCAAGGGGTCGGGAGAGGGGGTGGCTCTCCTACTCATCCAGCTTCTCAGCCCAGAAGCAAGCCTGCAGGGGATGGCTTGGACAGGATCTCTGGGAGGGTGTTTTGCTCCCATGGCTCAGAGTATTGCAGTGGATCTGCAGAAAGTGCATCTTATGCAGTGGTGGGATGGTGATGATGAGAATGAGGGAAAGAGCCTCATCATTTGTTTCAACTTTGCTCCTGATGAAAGTATCTGATTTTTGTTGTTTTGTTCTCTTTCTTAATCTTTCTTAATTTTTTCTTAAACATGTGGGTCAGCCATGGTGCAGTGGTAGGCAGGAACGATTAACAGCCTGACGGTGGAGAAGGGCTGCTGATTGTCTCCAGAGATGCAGAGCTTCCCTTAAAAATAACACTTCATACAGGACTTCTTAAATCTCCTTTTTTTTAAATACATTTTTTGTTTGTTTTGAATGGGAGGCACCTTTAGCAGGTCTTGTTCATTGAGAAGTCTACAGAATTATTTGTAGTAGGACTATCTGGTGTAAAAATTTCTTTCTTATAATTTCAAAGCCATTAGCACCATTTGTGTGTGCATTTGATGTTAATAGAAGTGATAGGCAAAAAATAAAGAGCGAGCCATCCAATTTAGTCTTTTTCTGCTCGGGAGGACGTAATGCAGCTGACTAACCTTGAAGAGCTGTTGTGTTAATCAGCGATGCCCTTGAGCTGTCCTATCCATTTCACCTTCCAGTTTGCTGAAGAGTTGCTCTTCCCAAGGTGCAGTTGTGTCTTGAAGAAATACTGACTTGTAGCGCTGTATGAAAACACACCAGCATACATAGCAGAAACCAATTCCCTCGGCAGCAAACAAGAAAGGATTTTTATCGTTTATACTGGATATACTCCAAGAATTCTCTCTTCAGTTTAGTTATTATCTTTCCCTACAGTGTGGAATATTCAATTAAACCTTCTCTCAAATTGGCCATAACTATCAATGAAAATTAAAGCAGTTCTATTTAGGTAATGATATCCGTCACCGGGCTTAATGTTCAGAGAGAATAGGAATTGTTTCACCTGTTCATGTGAATTAACCTGAGCTGACATTCTTCATGTTTCAATTCCTCAAAAGCGCAGAAAGATGACAAGCATTTAGCATCCTACTGGGTGTGCGGGCTCTCAAGTTCGGGGTACTGGAGGGACACAGAAAATACACACTTCATTTGGAATGTATTTAAATTAATCTGGCATTTTTTAATAGATTTTGTGATTCACTAGGAAAAAAATATATACATATCTTAGCAGAAGCTAGGATAGTAGAATGTTCTTCTAAATTATCTATCACATTTTGTCCAACAGCATATGGGCATACACCTCGTACTGTATTAAAAATGTTTCTTTTATCATGAAATCTACTGAGATTTCCTATATCCTGCATCTTACTGAAAGAAATACACTTCTCTCGAAGGAGGCAGACCCACAGCAGTAGTACATTTTTTTCATCTGACCGGGGGGGGGGGGGAATGCTTTTTGGTAACCAATCTTGTTTGCAACTTGTCTTAAGCTGAGGGCAGCTCAGTGTTCATTCTGGGTTAACTCATTTCGGGCCCGAGCAAAAGAAACTTAACTCAGAAAAATAAAATCTGTCACTGGGAGAGTGTCTTAACAGCTAGCTTGTCTGGGAAGGTTACTTACTGTATTTTCCCAGGACAGTAACAAACATGTAAGGAGTAGCACAGGTTACATGGTAGCTGCTGAAAATCATGAAGAGCAAAGTGAGCTAAAATAACTGAGCAGCTTTCATGTATATATATTATATGCACTGCTTCATTGTTCTGTTAGATGAAATGACCGAAAGAGAGCCTAATGAACACAATCTCGTAAGAAGGGCAAGGGAAAAGCCTTGCTAAACTCAGGAAAGAGAATCCTGACATCGGTGGCCTTCCGTTGATCAAGCTCCTAGTAGTCTTCATCAGTGAAAAGCTAAAAATATGTTATTGTCGCTCCGTGATTGCAAGTCCCTGAACATTATTGCAATAGAAATGAATTTACCACTTTTTTTTTTTTTGAAAGTGTAAAATTCACATTTAGAAGTTATCTGGATAGCAAAACATTACTCCCACAAAACCGGACACTGTAATACAGCAAATGCATTTCCCTGTGTTGACACTAAACATTTGAGATCTGTTTCTACCCAGTAATATTGTAAGTTAGTCAAAAATGGACTATATATGATACAGATACTTTCAGTTTTCTGCCTGTAAGAATCTAGATGGTAGTTTGTTTTATTTATTAGGGAATATTTAGTGTTCTTTGAACTAAATGCTGCTCTTCTGTACTGTGGCTCAACTCTTGTCACACACTGTGTTAGGATCTGGGCTGCAGTGATTTCAATCATGCATTAGACTGTAGCAAAAGGACTCTACAGGCTGAAGATTAAATAGTTTGGACTTGCTTATCTTGGTTATACACAGGCACCAATAAGAGAAAGAAGAAAGGCACTCAAAATAATTTTATCTACTCAGTGTTCCAAGGTTTTTCCTCCTCTTCTGTTTCTCTGATAGGCTGGCAGCTGCTTTCAGAGCTTCTCCCTGCCTGACCCAATGCTGTTCTCTTGAAAGCAAGTAGTAGTCGCACCAGAGCTTTTCTTCTTGCTGGCTAACAGGAAGGGCAAACATTTTTTTGCCATGTAAAAGCTTAATGTTAAGCAGTGTCAGCAGCCAATATTGTAATATTTGGAGAGCAGTTTCATATGGTGATCTTTTGTGGGCTTCTCTTTTAGCTTAGACAAGTTATTTACACTTTTCACCTATTTGTGGCTATTTCTACCTTTATAGTTCTCTATCTTTTGTGTCTGTTGGTTTTTTTTCCAAATTGTACTTTGCTTACATAATGATATAGGTGGATTGTAATGTTTCCTACAAGTGTTACTCCCTGTCAAACACCCTGTGGCATCATATGGACCAGTTTCATTGTACTTTGAAGACCAGTGTCTCACCCCAAGACACTACACCATAGCAGTCTGGGCCCTGATCCTGCAGCCGAGTGATGTCCTGCACATATGGGGACACATTAGGACCCTTTGTTTGGGTGTCTGTTTGCCAACTCGAGTAGGTGAGCTATCTACTTCTTAATGCAAGGTGTGTTTTCTTGTGATGGGAGAAGGACCAAGCATCTGACCTTTATCATGATGTGATACGATATAAATTGACACACCATAATTGCAATAACAGCAAATGACAGTGTAGCGTGACTTGAGTCCTTTGATGGGGCATGATGCAGATGACACAGCCGATGCAACACGTACCTGAGTCAGCACGGTTCACTCACTGGGTTACCTGGGATGGTCTGGCTTGTGCCTGTCCCGGCACGATCAAACTCCTTGCTTATGGGACTTGAAGCGACTCTGACATAGTGCCTGAGCACCAGGCCAGCTTCTGTATTTTACAATTAGAAAACTGGATAAATTAAAATGTATTTTAATTCTTTTGGTTTTGAATCCATTAATATAGTGCTCGGAGCTATAATCTTTATGGGCCAGATTGTAATATTCTTTCTTACACTGAATGAGACTGTTTAAGGAGTGACACAGCCCTGGGTCTCAGAAACAAGTCAGGATATCATAATCTAGCCCTGTATGCTTTATGGTTATTATTATCTTTTTCTGCCAGCAACAGTAAGTTGCACACAGGTATAATTTAAAGCTAGAGATTATGTGAAATGTGTTTTGAATAATAGATGAGTCTCAGTCAGATATCGTTAACATATAATTAAAAATAAAGACAAATACAACTGATATGACTGTAAGCTTAGTGCATTCTCTTTTGTGGTGATGCCTGAGGGAGGAGACACAGGGGAGAGGTTTCTCCATTATAATCTTCCTGGCAAAGCCTCTCTGAAATCCTTCTGTGGAGATGACAGAATCTCCTCCCTGGAATAAAAAGCTATTGTTCTGTCCCTAATAAATCCAGCTGATTTCCCAATGTCAGGGGATACGAGGGCTATTCGCATTCATTCTCACCCTCCTCCCGGCAAGAAAATGCATCGTCTTCTGTTTATTCTTTTTTCTTTCTTTTTTTTTTTGTACATCCCGTCATCTTTATATTTTATTTATTCATTCTCCTGTGACCTCCTATACCCACAAATTTCCTGCATGTCTATCAAGATGGACTTCTGGCAGCAGACTAGACGGCAGCGTGGCTGCCTGGCCAAAGTGACATCCGTGCTCGCGTCCCTGCGAGTCCCTGCCCTCGGCAGCGAGGGAGCCACAGGTACCGGCAGCAGCACGCTGATGGCCCATGCAGTTGCGCTTTGCCCCGCAGAACATGATCAGAGAGTGTTCAGAAAACGTTCAAGCAAGGCTCCTTCCATGCAGCTAAAAGACAGAAAGTCCTTACTTTCTGTAGCTGTATTTAATAATGAGGGTTTTTAATTTACAGAGAAAATATTTTAGTGTTTAAAAGTGAAACTAAGCATTCTGATTTGAAGTGAGCGGTGCTATCATAATAGGATATGCCTGTTGCCCTTCGTTTGAACTTTGGGTAAAGTTTCAATCTGTACTTTATTTAATGCACAAATGTTTTCCTGAATGTTGACTCCATGTGAGGTCCAATGGCTTTTGGAAAAAAACTGGCTGTTCTAAAAAGAAAGTATCATTATCACACCTTTTCCAGGGTGAATGATACATGGCCTCTTGCTGCTAAGATACTATTTTATATTTTAACACTGGGTATACGGAGATTCCATCAAGCATCTGTCGCATTTTTCCTCTGTTTAACACAGACGACAACACACTGCACGGGCCAGTTTTCCTTCAGGAGCCCAACAGCGTGATCTTCCCCTTGGATTCAGAGGAAAAGAAAGTGAAGCTGAGCTGCGAAGTAAAAGGAAATCCCAGACCAACCATTGGGTTTGTTGAATGTTTAACTATTCTTTAGCACGATATCCGCGCCACAGCAGTATCCCCCAAGAGCCTCTCTTCTGTGCGCATCACGCGGTGTAACTCCGTGATGCCCCTGGAGCCTACCAGAATGCTGGGAACAAAAAACAGGCATCAGGACATCACTCCATACTGCAGCACAATTGCAAAATTTGGACAAGAGTTCGAAAAGGTTATAAAGGGATTGTATGTAGTCTTGGCTCCCAGATTAACCATCCTTTTCCATGAACGTGGACAAAACTCTTAATTGTTTTCAGCTTTAGTAACTGCTTTGAGATCCTTAGAAAAAAGATGATATACTACTGTGGTGATGCTGCTGCTGTAAATCGTTTAGGCTGCTGGTTTTTTTCCTTTAGTGCCTTTCTCATGTTGTTCACCAAAGTAAATGCCACCCTGAAACCGATTAGAATCGTTGGACCTCAGCCACCGTGCCGTCTTCTGACACGACCAACTATTTAATGCAATAAATTCTGGTGCAAACATATTCAAATTGTTTCTCTGTATGTTCGGGTGAAGGGAGCTGCTATATGGCTCTGGCTCCCTCGCACGCTCCACCCAGGGCTGGTGGGGATGAGGGTGCTGTAACTGGGGCGACATGGTGTTGGAATTTCTCAGTGCCCCATTTTATGACAACATCTACTACGAGTGAATTTTCTTAAATTTGAAAACAAATAGCCAGCAAGTCAGGAGAGGAAAAGAAACCTCGGTGGAGTTGAATGGTTTAAAGATCCTGTTTCTAGGACTTCCCCTTACAAAATGATTAATTCCAAAGAGCAGCAGCACTAGTAACTACAGAAGCATTAATCATGTCAGAGACTGAAATATATGTTAAGGATATTGCTCTTTCAGTTAAATACTGGAATATTTCAATACTGCGCAGGAAATTTGCATTTTCATGCTTTTTTTTTTTTAATAAGTAGTCAAAGATGTTTTAAATTTTTCTTTGTTTACTACATGTTGTATTTTCAAATACCCAACCGTATTCATTAATATTAGCAGGATTTAACTTTGACATTTTGTGCTATAGGTGGAAGTTAAATGGAACTGGTATTGACATCGGTATGGATTACCGCTACAGCGTGGCAGAAGGCAACCTGTTGATCAATAATCCCAATAAAACCCAAGATACTGGAACATACCAGTGTGTAGCAACAAACCCGTTTGGAACAATTGTCAGCAGAGAAGCAAGGCTTCAATTTGCTTGTAAGTAACAATGCAGCCTCCGTTCCTGCAGCATGGTAGAAAAACCGAGAGAGCAATGCCTGCTTTAATAACCTTTTCTAACGCATTATGTAGTATTCTCTGAGCTGTTCATGGAGGAGAGAAAATACCTGGATTTAGAGCGGAAATGTGAATGTGAGGAATAGATGCCTGGGTTTATGATTATTTAGGTAAAATTATATGTGGTATGCAGGGTAAAATGTCTTATTTCTTGAGAAAGCGGCCGCCTAGGAAAGTATCTGGCAGATGGGATCTCACCATTGATTTTTCCTTTTCTTGGAGAATTAAAGCTTCAAAATATTTGAAGGACCGTACTCTCTATAAGGAATAAATCCACAATGACAGTTTTCACAAGTCCTATGTTTCAGTACTTAGGTACAAGTACTTTCAGGTATGGGTGATATTTTGTAACTTTGTGTAAAAGGGAAAACAGGCTGCTTCATATTTATTTTGGGTTAAATTCAGAGTTGCAGCTTCTTGTCGAAAGCTAAGGATAACAAAAGACACAGGTCATGATGTGAATTAGCATTATATGAAATTACAAAAAGCCATTTTAAGGTACAGGATAAAGTCTGGAAGAGTGAGCAAATGATAACGCAGGACCATGAGTCATCTTTTTTCTCATTTAGTTGTGAAGGTGAAGGCAGAGAATAGATGCACGGGCTTATTCATCCATCATCTCTCTGATCGCTCTGTGCCGTTGTCCTGGGCAGGGGTGTACATAGCAGTTTAGCAATTACAGCAGGACCTACTATGAAATACCCTTGCATGCACATGCAGGAGTTCAAGGCAATCCCTTCCCAGACATGAAGCTATCAGTAACGGTGAGCTGGGCTTTCAGTAGAGCTTAATGAAGGATGCTTTTGACCGACTGGTAAGAGAAGCTGATAGAATAGACTCTTTCAGATGTGCTCCAGCTACAAAAATAAGAAGGTAAAAATGCCAATAAACGCCAAGTTCATACAATATGGAGAGGTGATTTGTAATGAGAAGTATTACTGTGAGTAAAGGCAAGTCCTCTGTCTCCCCGTGTAGTTTACAATATATTATCCGTTTGCTTATGACCTGCTTGTGTTTTTCCATGACTGAAGGTGCGTTTTCACTCTGGATGTGTAATGAACAGCTTCCTCAAGACCAATCTCATCACTCCAGATTTCAGTATGTCAAGGTGATCACTTCATAAATACTGCGTTGGTCTGCTTCTCTGGAGACCACGTGTTTCACAGCAGGCTCTGTCCTGCAAATCGTGGCCACCTGCTAGCTAGCAGGGTGAGCCTGGGAAGCATCATTATTCAGAGCAAAGTCCCCCTTGGCTGGGGCTGTTTGCTGAAGTCAATCGTTTAAGGACATGGCGAGTACCAGGTTGCAGCTCCTTAGACGCTGGTCCTGGGCTTCAAAGTTCAGAATGTGGGACTAGGAGGGAGGATTCTGATGTTGGCAAGTGCAGTAGCCACGGACTACTTGAGTGGAAATACATCAACTTCCTTGCTTGTTTAAATTGTTACGCGCTTATTAACCAAGAGCTTGCAAATGCAGAGAATTCTGCACAAAAAATAAGAAACCTTTAACATTTTATCTTTGCTTCACATACAGAGTGTTTATTAAATTCTGATCAATTTATCTATCTTGATGAATGATACATCTGGCAAAAATCTTTCAAGCTTTCTAGTTGACCAAATACAAATTTAGTTTGACTGATTCTTAATTAAGAAGATTGAATTCAAACAGAAATCTTGTTCTTTTATAGTTAAAATAGTGATGGGGAACTTGAATAAATGTATTATTTTTGATTCCTAAAATTTAGTTTAGATTGCTAAAACAGCATAATCAGATCAGAAACGTTTGGATTAAATAAAAAAAAAAATAGCATTTATCGAGATAGGCTCTGTGCTTTCACAAAACAGTAAGTTGTTTTGTCTTGTATAATCAAAGGGATTGCAACCCAAATTAGCTGAATTATGAAATGCACAGAGTGGTTTAAGTTTATTACAAAAGCTCTGCCTCTATGAACCAATAAAAATGGGCCTTTTACTGAAAATCTGTATTAGTAATGTGTGTTTTTCAGCCTTGACGTCCAAAACATGTGGATGCAGTAGCACTGCTTAATATAGCTACTTGCCTATATGTTTTTATTTTATTTTATTTATTTTTATTTTATATAAAACCTATATGGTTTTATTGCAAACGTGATCATTTTTGAATGGCCTTCTGTAGGTTCTGCGTGGAAGAACCTAAAGCACTGTATGGGGAGGCCCCTTTCTAGCCACTGGAGAGATCTCTTAAGCCTGTTTGCTCTCAGTTGCTCTCTCAGGACTTTTCCCTTTTATCAAGTTATTTTCCCTGAGTTCACACCCTTGTCTGGCCCCCAGATAACACGTGCAGTCCCTGTCTCTTATGCCCTGCTATGTCACATGTTATGATTTAACTGTGGAAAGCCATTTGGTTAGAGACTCAGGACTGTACTGCTTAACCTGTCGGTAGCTTCCCCCTTCATCCGAGCAATCCATTATTTTCCAGCCTGACCTGTGTGTTGTGTGATTTTTGTGTTATCTCATTTTTATTTCTGAGGAAAGTCATTGCTGAGTCTTTTGAGACTAATGTCTGGGGTTTTGAGCTTTTTTTTTTTCCCCTCCTCTTAAGGGTTAAATTCGGAATCCTGAAGCATCATTAATACATGTTCGTTCGTTCTTCAAGGGCTGTGTTATTCTTCTCTAGCGTTTTCATTGAAGATTAAACTGCGATCTAGCTATTCAACCTCCTGTGGAGGTCAGAGAGGGGCAGCAATTTAATCCTTGAAATATATATTTAGGTTACAAACTCATTGCGATAAAAGTGCTAATATTTTCCCCCAATACTTGCTTTGTGATATATCATTTACATTTCAAATTTGTTCTCTCTGTTTTGTGTTTTTTTTTTTATTTTGCCCCCCTAATGCTACTTGTCTCTGAAGTTGAACATACTTTCAGAAAGTGAGGAATCTGCTTTGCCACAGTAACAGAATCTGTGTAAGGGAATCTGTGATACCCTTAACCCTGTGTTTATAGCAGTACAGGCTCTCAGAATATAAAAAAAGCTTTACACTCTGCGTATGGATTCTTGATAATGGCTTTTCCAAAATGATGTACAAAACCACAGCTGAACTAGATGAAATTATGTGCTTTTTATTTTAGGGGATGGGGCTTAGCTTGACAGTTTTATTCACTGTACCATTGTTTCTGTTCGGAAATAACGCTGAAATCAATAAGAAGTTATGCCTGGAAAGAAGTGCAGCTCTGATGCTGCACTTTAGAGATGTACCCACCCATTCAGACATACGATTAAACCTGTTTACTGTGGCCCGGATCCTGCTTCCGTTTAAGTCGAGGATAAAACTTGTATTGATTTTTAGTGGCACCAGAGTTGGACCATACCCCTCAGAAAGTGATGAATTTGCAAGTTGTTCTGCCTGCTCAGCTCCGGTTCTCTTTGGCATGACTCGAAGGTGCTGAGCGGCTCTTGGCTGCGGGCAGGAGAGCGGTACAGCTCAGGGCAGAGCGGTACGCCATGAGCAGGATGCGCTTTTAATGAGCGTCCTTGCCAACTTATTTCTACTGACTGAAATAATTTACAAGATGGAACATTAGTGCACACAGGTGCTGAGAGTTGAGTTTATACTCACGTCTCTGAAGGCATAAAATCACCTAGTTGAGTCCCAGGAAAGGCTTCAATAGTTTCTCTGTCCCCAGTGCAAGGCAGCATCAATGCCCTTCCTTAGAGAAGCTCGCCAGCCTGTTCTGCACGACATTTGCAGACCCTTCTCAGGAGTGTGTATTTGGAGGACTATTAAGATTTGTATTCAGTATTAAGATTTAGCACCACTTATTTTGGTGGCCTCTGCTAGTGCTAATCTTACTTGCTGGCAACTAGTACTGATTGTCTGGACTATGCTTGTACTCCATGCCCTGTGCGGATAATGACCCAAGGGCTTTCAAATCTATTCCTCCTCCCCTTCTATCGAGTGTGGTAGGTGTCTGAAGGATTGTGCTTTTGCGCAGTTGCGTCCCAGTGGGTTCCCACCAGAAATGTCTTTGCAGAAGCCCCCAGGCTATCCCCATGTGTGGGTGACCACGGAGAGTGCCAGCTTTCATGTGACTTGTGGCTCGTCTACTGTCTTTGGGTTTGCTCTTGCTTAACCAAAGGCTGGTAATGAAGAAAAGGGCCAACTTGTCAAACCTGTTCAAAATGAGCAACGCTGGTGGAAATGAGTTCGGGAATAAAAAGGCTAAGTGAGGTTTCCCCTTCTGTTTGTAATTCTTTGCTAAGTGATGTCCAGATGTTCTTTTACAATCCCATTGGTAGGGTGGGATAGCGAGATGGGACTCGCCCCAGCAAAGAGGATGGCAATTAGTATCTTACCTTTCAGCTGATTTATAAGCACCTATAGAATAATGACTCTAGTTCTAGATTAACTTTGATATTTATTTTACCTTGCTGAGGCCGCAGTTTGTTTTTTTGCCACCAAAGCTTTGAAGCCAGACATTTTTTCATTCCAGGAGCAGTGCAGAGGGTCAATCTGGACACCCCTGTACCCCCCA
The DNA here is from genome assembly GCF_964195595.1 of Calonectris borealis. Classification (NCBI taxonomy): domain Eukaryota; kingdom Metazoa; phylum Chordata; class Aves; order Procellariiformes; family Procellariidae; genus Calonectris; species Calonectris borealis. The sequence goes on along the minus strand of NC_134321.1, from coordinate 3,002,711 downwards.
CTCCAGGGGTCTCCAGGCTGTGTCTGCTCCATCGCCACCTCCATCTGCGGCAGCTAATGCATCACCAGGATGGGGCCAAGGCTCCGCTCTGCTCTCCTGGCAGGTGACCCTCATCTTCTCCAGTGGAGCATCCCTAGTGCTGGTAGATGAAATATCCTTTCCCTGCTGTGATAACTAGACTCAATTTGGCCCTAAACTCCTCAGCAGGATTTGCAGTTTAACCTGAAAATACACAAAGACAGCGGTACCTGCAGTAATGCTGGTTTAAAAATAAACCCTCCGGAGAGTGGGTGAGTAGCCATGCAGTAGCTGTTACCTTTCTCATCAGTACCGATGTTTGTCACATGCTGTTGATTGTGAAATGAGTATCCAAAGAGGAAAATCAAGTTCAAATCAGTGCAGTTTTTCAGTCATACCATTGTTTTGCCCCCCGTTGTTATAAAAACTGCCTAAAAGTGATGTCTGTGAAACATGAGCTGTTGGAGAAATGGGATCTACTTTTCAGGGGTTTTTAGCATTTTGCATGTTGTCGCACCACCACACTGGGAGGACGGTTGGTGTCCTTCCTCCCACTCTGCGCAGAGATGCTTCTCGGAAGTCATTGCCTTTCCAACCCGTAGCAATTTTCTGTGAAGGAGTTTCTTTTGTAATTTAACAGGTCCATGCTAATGCTATGGGTATTTTCTGCAGTTGGCAAAAATGATATTTAGATGTCCAGGGGGCTGAGGCACCAATTTTTAGAACAGAAATGAGGCCTCAGGATAGGGGATGATGTGGCTGAAGGGAGGCGTCCTCAGAGGATGCTGGAGCAGCAGCAGCAGCAGCAAACCATCGCTGTGCTGCCCCTGGGAGCCCCGGGCTGTGGGCAGATGAGATGAAATGAAAGGGGAAAGGTCTCTTCCTCCTGCAGACAGCCCTGGTCAAGCGAAATGGCATATTTTGTTTGGGGAATTTAGCCTGAACTGTTTTACTGTGTTTGAAGATTAAACCAGGACAGGATTTGCAGGTGGACTTCCGTCCGCCGCTAACCGGGGCAGCAGCCTCAGACTTACCTTGTGTACATTTTCCATTGGATTGTTCATTTATCGAAATTCTAACTTTCTTCTTTGTTACTGTGAACATACTCCTAACTGCAGGGACTCACACTGTTGTTTCTGAAAACTATTTCCCCCCACACTTTATTAAAGGAATTTGTTTTATAGAAGTGTTTCTATGAAAATAATTGTTACGCGTGAATTAGCAGCTAGGACTCAGCACTGTGCAGTGCAAATGGTAGCAGAAAATACAGTAGTAATGCGGTTGTAATGAGAATACTTTGGGGCTTTGACCTACCATCCCAAAATAATTTCACTGTGATGGTAGAAAAAGAAGATTACTCCCAACATTATACTGAAAAGGAATTTTTTCAATATTCCCGTTGCTGGAATGATTCCTGTTATATCTTGTACCCGAGCAAATCCCATAATTTTTGCTATTAGTTGCTAAGAAACAAATTATAATTGCTGCTCAAATTCTTTACTGTTGTACCCTCTTATTGCCCTGAAGTGCATTCATTTTCTTTTTGGAGATTAAATGATCAATGAAGTAATTCTTTCAAGAACAATTAATAATGAAAACGTTTTCAGAAAACCGCCAAAGTATCTGCCTTGCCTTGCCTAAACAAACAAGCGTAACAACAATTGCATTGATTGATCAATGAAGCGATGCACTGCTGCTCGGCTGAATGAGGCTTTCGGCACACAAATTAAATCATTTCCACAGTGATTACTAACGTGTGAGTATTGAGAAAAGATGATGTGTTTTAAACGTCCTGGAAATTAAGGAGACGGAGGGTTTGGGTTGGTTTTTCTGGAGTCGGACTGCAGCTGGGATGGCGGGTGTGTGCGGTTCTGCTCGTCCCTCGGCAGTCCGTGGGTCGCCTGTGCTCATCCTCTTCAGGAAGTTTATTTTTTCAAGGATTTTCTGCTGTGAAGGGCAGAAACCCAGTTCGGTGTATTTTTCTGGCTCCTTCCTTTTTCTGGCTCTCTGTGAGAGCACGTGTGAAAAGCCCCTGCCCGGTACGTGCGGTGGGAGTCTTTAGCATCCTGGGTGGGAGCTGCCCTCCTGCACTAAGATGGGGGAAGCACCCATTGCCTGCCTGCACACAGCAGCCCCTGCCTGCAGCCACCACCACGGGACGTGCGTGCCTGTGCTCCAAGGCTGATTTTCACCCCAATATTGAAATACCACGCTTGGCTATTTCTTGCTCAGGTACCCCTTCTGCTTTTTCGGAGCTTGGACTGCAAATCTGCAGCACTTCCCGTAGGTTAATTCACTTTTTCCTGGCATTTTGATCAGCACGCTGCCTCCCACGCCTATGGTCACAATTCAGAGGTAACGCTCCCAGCCAGCAACTGGAGTTTGCTTACACTCAAGGCCCATGAATCTGCCTTGAATAATTTAATTTTCTTAATTTTTCTTACATCTTAAGGAAATGGTTTTCTTAAGGTGGCCTGCTTTCCCGTACACACCCCGAAATCTCTTTTGCTGTCTCGTTTTTTCCCTTTGAAGCCTTTCAGAGCCTCTAAAATCTTAACTCAGCTAACTGCAAAGTGCGGTTGTCAGTCTTAGAGAATCGTCTCACAACCTCTGCACCTTTTCCACGCAGACTCCAATGGGCGGAAAACTAGGCTAAGCCTCACATAAGCTCTTCTTTTTTCTTTTTTTTTTGATGAATAGGACCAACAGGGAGTATGTAGGAGAGGATAGATATATAACCTACTTTACTTTCATCTGTGATAAAAAGGCCTTTAACTTAGAACAAAAACATAGGATTTACACCTGCTTTGTTTCCACCCAAGGGTTATAAATAAGATAATACATTATTACTTAAAGCAGTGGTAGGACATTTGTAAATAATCAGTGTACCTTCTCTCAAAGCTAGTAATCTTGTAAGCCTGCAGTGTTATTTAGGAAGTGTATTTCAGTTTATATCACACAGAAATAGTGCTGCTGGGAGCAGGGAGCCTTGCATGGGGAGGTGTCAGAGGGCTGTGGCCGGGAGCTGCTGCGCCGGGCAGGAGAGCTGCCGCCAGCACCTCTGGGCATCGCACCGCAATGAGCTTAAGACCACAGGTCGGTCGCAGTGCCACGGTTTCTCTTGTGGTTTAGAATTAGGGAACAGCAAGGCACAGGCTTGACAGTTTTTTCCTGTCTCTCTCCATATTTATTAAGTTTGTCTTTAATATGGAAAATAACATATGTTCAAAATTTTTTTTTTTTTTATATCTAGGGGCTGGATCTTTAAGAAGTAAATGCAGGTGTAGCTGTTTGTTTAAAATGAACGCTTAAAGGGACCAATTTGGTCCCAGCATGCCAAGGTCCAGTGATGTAAGCTTTCCTTGCAAAAAGCTCTGCTGTTACGTGAAGCTCTTTCTAGTCTTGAGAAAATTATCTTTGTGCTAAATCATGTCAGGATGCTATGGGAAACTCCAACCTGGAAGGAAATAAAAGGAGAGATTTCTTGTTTTTTTCTGGCGTTCTGAATGAAGCAGTAAGTTTTCAGGTTCTGAGCCCAGGTATTTGGGACAAAATTTCACTTTGTAATGGAGTAGATCTCTCTGCCTTTGGAGATCTTCTGACCTTAGGCTTAATCAGTCACTTTGACATCTCACCTGTTGACTTAATACCACCCTTCTTTTTATACGCTCAATGTGTAGGTCTTAAAGAAAACTGTGTAAAGCTCCCACGGTAAGCTAAGGAGAGAGCAAGACTTTGTCTTTCTTTCTGTACTTTCCCTGTGGCTTTGTGCAGGATCTGATACTGTGCTATTTATCAGCAAAATTTCCTGTTGTCTCTCTCACTCCTCAAGCCTTTGCAACTTGCCTGTATTACCAGCAAGGTAGTTCCCGTCGGTGGCCCGTTTGGCTGCTTACCACTCACTTATTATAGAATCAGTGCACATCATTTGACATCTCTTCCACTCTTTGAAGGCTAAAAGCGAGAATGAAAATAATAGTACTGTGCGAATATTAATGTGTCCTTAGCAGTAGTATTAATCCTCTGACTGTGACAGAATTTTTTTTTTTTAACAGAATATTTTTCTGAGCATTTTTTCTTAAATCAAAGCCAAGGGATAGGTACAGTTCAATAGCTATGTCGGTGATATTAGAGTTTCATTTTGGCATAACTTCAGAATATAGCCCAGCTACCTTCACTGAGTACAGTCTTACTTCTGCAAACCACTGATGTCCAGTTGGCTTATTCTGATAGAGCTAGAAGGGGGCATATGTAAGAGAGGAGAATAAACTGCAAATTTAAATTATTATTTTGACAATAAATGGAATAGCCTGGAAATGTAGATGCCAATATAAAGCAGTATCCTCAAGAGTGCAATGATCCTTCAGGGAACTCGGTTATTCAGCGAGATTGAACCATGCTTTCTTGAAAAGACAAAAATGGGATATGACCAACTGAAAACTCATAAACTTTGAAGAAATCTTTCGCTCTTGACTTATGGATAATAATTCGAGTTCATAAGGATATTTCCTTCAAATGTTAATGTCTTGAAATTTTGATTAGCAATCCCAGACTGCAATATAGTCATAAGCAGCAAAGGTAGAGGTACGCTGTGTCCCCGTGCAGTGGTGCTTGCTCACGATTTCACATGTGCATCCATGGTTGCCGCTCATTTATCATGAAGGAGTGAATTCTGGGCATCGTTTCCATAACAAGTAGTCTCTGCCTGCTCACTCTCTCCATTACAGACATTAGAGGTGTGTCAGGTCCGTGAACGATTGCTGTCCAGGTGATACATAATAAGCCTCAAACCACATAAACATCTGTGGTTGCAACTAAGGCTTCTTTTGGTCCGGGTTCTTTCCTGTTACAAATCTTTCCAAACATCTTGCAAGAACTGATCCTAGAGTGGCACAGATGTCTGAAGAGCCATAAGCATATGTTTTCATGGCATATTGTAATCACTGTTTTTCTGGTCTTTTATGTCTCTGGATAGAGAATAGGACAAGGAATCGAGAGATATTTGTTATTTTCTCAGTTATTAGGATGCTTCTTGTAACATCTCCCCTTTTGGCTCTAAATCCCCTCGTCTGTCAAATGAAATAAAGCTATTTACCTATTTTGAAGAAATAATTATAATTCTTAAGTTGATCCTTACTGATTCTATATCAGTGCAAATCAGTATTGTCTTTAACTGTATGGAAAATAGCAGTTACAGGACCCCCCCGGTCAAGCACAGACGATATCCGAAGGCCTGAGGTGGACTCTGTCTTTGTAAGAAAATTTCTGTTCCTGTTGGTGGGATGTAAGGCCAATGCAGAGCAATTTTATGCTAGTGGCTGCTTTTTCATTGTTTTATTTTTTTCTTTCCTATTTTCCTTCTGGAAAGCAAAATCAGGGAGTCAGTGTTGGCATGCAAAGGACAGCAGAGTTTTAAATATGTTTGTCAAAAGTTCAAAAGTTGTCCCGTGTTAGTTTTCCTGTCTGCAACAAATGTGACTGCCATTTCATAATTCATTAGACATGAGAGATGAACAGAATGAAAAAATCTCTCCTCTTTAAGTGGTGCTGCCTAGCATAATAATGTACCTTTCCATAGGCAAGCTGAACCACCAGATACCCTCTGAGGACCAGAATCTCTGTGGGGTCTTTTTCGTTTGTGTTTCTGTCAAGTAAAGGGAAATTGTTCTTTGAAACTTCTAGCTCAGGGAGCTTGTGTCACATTGTTTTACATTATTTGGGGTCTGAATTTGCATTCATGTAGCTGTGCAAAGTAAGAAGGTGCAGCAGAGCATGCTCTGGTGGGGAATGTGCGGGGCACCTGCAACATTAGTGCTCAGCTATGAAGTGAGAGGGGGCTGTGGAGTATCTCCTGCTGCCAATAGAAGTACTGCTTTCTGGCTATTGCAAAATCATCTGTGCGGGAGGAAAGTGTGCGAATAACGCATTGCTTTGCTAGGAAAATATAAAAAGATTCTGAGAGTGAAGTAACTCCATTCAAGTCAACCCAAGGGGAAATGTCTGCCCAGGTTTTCCAGATTAAAGTAATAAAATAAAATTTTCTGAGTCCTCAGCATTTTGTCTCAAGCAGGAGAGTTGCTTCAGAATGAACGTTTGAAATATTTCCTATAGAAGGATAGTAAAGAGGCAGCTTTTATGAAATGGAACATAAAATCAAGGTAACATCATAGAAAGAGTGATTTGATTTGAGAAGAGAACAGTGGGTGCCTTGCAGATATTGCTAAGAGCCCCTGTTGCCCAGTAAGATGAGTGGCATGAAGGAAGGCAAAAAAAGCACTGGGGCTGCCTTGTTGCCTATTTGGAAGCAAGGATCGAATCCCAGCGAGGTGCTGAGGATATAATGTGCCAGGAGGAGCCATCCTGGTGGGGACAAGCAGCTCGTGCTTGGTGTGACAGAGGAAGGAGAAAGCAGTCCGAGCATGGCGTGAGGATCTGTGACTCCCGCAGCTGCGTGGTGGCCAGCGGCATTGGTAACGCTTGAGGAAAAGCTGTCGCAGTCTTTAGGATGCAAGGTAAAAGCCTGAGGAGGAATTTTAGCCATGCGGGTAGACAAATCAGTCTGTCTTTGATAGATGGTGGTCAGAAAGACTTGGCAAGATTTAAACATAGTCTCGATATGAGATGTCAAAGTCCAAGATGATACATAGGTCAGAGATGCGAGTGATGCAGAGGGCAGGGAGGGCTTGGGAGAAGAACAAGATCTTGCCTTGCATACCAACACACCGGTTTTTTCCTTTCCTAACCCAATCGTGGCCATTTGCAGCTCGCTCCTGGCTCAGACGGGAGGAGCTACAAGCCCGTGCCTCCTCTGAGAACGTCTGGTTTGAGTTAAACCTGTGACTCCTCCAGCTACACATCTCTTCTCATAGCGTAGCTAAGTTGAGCCTTCAGAGCAAACCCCACCGTGAAAATCCTCCAGCTGCAGATGCCCCCACGGCAAAGGCTCATCTGAGAATTTTTGCATCTTGTGAGAACGATAGCAGTTTCTGTGCAGGAAAGATCAGGGAAAGGAAAGTCTAGAAGTCCGAACTGGACCTGGCCACTTGGTAAAGATGCACAGGCAGTATCTTGTTTAATGCCGGTAGTAATAAAGTCCAAGCAAAAATATTTTCCAAAAGAGAGGCAGGGTAAGGAAATGGCAAAATGTTTACCTCTGAAACTTCCCCCCTCCCCCACTGAAGTCGAAATCCCAGTGAAATTTCTGTTCTAAAGGTCAAATTAGAAAGCTTTCATCCCCAGACTTGTAAACTATATCTGAAATCAGTGACTCTAAAAATTATTCATTAGAACACCAGCTCTTAAACTAAAATTCTATTAAGCTCTGTATCAAAAGGGGTTTTATTCCGAGCTGCATAGCCCGCTGTGTAGTCTTGACACAACAGCAAGGACATGGGCAGAAGAACTTAATCTTTGTGTATTTGTGAAAGGGATGACATAAAACCCTGCTTTTTAAAAGTCAGGCACAGGTTTTATAGAGACAGTGTTTAGAGATATTAGAGCCATAAATATCAGGAGGCAAATCTTGTCAAGTGTTTCGAGAGCAAAAAGCTTTAATGCTTTTGTGGGTGCTAGTCATCAGTTAAAGTGCTTTCAGCCTGCCTTCATATAGACAGGCTATGATTTCTTCAAACGAATGTCCTCTAAAATCTGAAATTGATTGAGGTGCATTAGAATCTCATCTTCAAGACTATTTTATGGGCCAAATTAGCATAGTTTATAGTCTACAGCCAATGAAGTCGTATTATTCCATGGGCAGCGATGCAAATGGCTTCTGTTTCCATCTGGTTGTGTATTTTGTCCAGGATATGAAAGTATGCTCTGTTGTATGTGAAGACTTATGCAAATGTGATGAAAACAATTTGGAAGAGGGCATACAAGCTATCTCTTGGTAGAATGTTCTTTATTCAGTCTGAACCAGGAAGACTTGGCCAAACTCTCTGGTTGCTTTTTTTTTTGTTCAACAAGGTAGCATTGCCAACCTATTCAGAATACCCTTGGGATAAGTCATATGGTCTTTAATAATAAAAATATCCCATTGACTTTGATTCAAGGACTGCATATGACCTTAAACATCATTCTAAATCTTAAATTGCTGGGATCGTCTTAAAATCATAGAAGGGGTATAAGAAGGCAAACCCCATTATACTCTGTAAATCGCTTTAAGTCATGCTTGAAAATTGACTTTTAATTTCTTGGCTGTATCTGTGTACATAAGTGGATTGTGGGTTTCACATTTATGAAGAGATAACTATCCCTTACCTATATCATTACTTTCCTTCCTGTCGTGTGGGGGCTTCGAAGTTCATTTAATATATGTAGTAAAGTTCAATTCTTACCAAACTCATTTTTAACCATTCAAGTTTCTTGTATCCAAATTACAACGAAGCCTCAAGGGTGAAATACCAAACCAAAGACGCCATGCAATTTATATGGCCTAAAAAAATGCCTTTTTAAAAATCCCGATCAAAGGTTTTGTTGATAATCTAATTGAAGTATTAGTAACCTAACGGAAGACACATTTTTAGTACATTTACAATGATACCAAGGCTAGCGTGCATAGTATCCAGTTATTGCTAATTCCCACTAATTACACAGTTGCAGTGGTACCTGCAGTCTCGCACGTGTGGGTGGCATCTACCCTTTTCCCTTCCTGCGCTCCCGGACATGAGCGGGGAGGTGCCAGCCTTCCCAGGAGGAGGCAGCCGCTGGAGCAGCTTTGTTTGGCGAGCACGATGGGGGGGTCCTCGCCTGACTGGGCCTGGCTCTGGATATTGTTATACCTTTGCTACTACTGTTGTATCAACTGCTCTCTGCTCTTTCTTCATTGATTCCTGCCTCTGTTACGTCCGAGTTTTACTATATGTGTTTTATATCGGTTGTGTTCTTGCTTGCAGTTCTCTGTGTTCCACCCAAAGCCACCTTTGCTCGCTCCCGGGTTGCATTCCTCTGGCGAGGAGGAGCTGCGGGTTGTGCTCACAGCTTGGAGGCATCTGTTTCCATCCTGCGCCTGCACCAGCAAGGCCTTCGCAGTTGCCTTGTGGCTGTATTCTCGGGGTCCCGTGTTACAATCCCTTGTTTTTCCTTCAAGCACATACATCCTCTCCCGAGGTTCACTGAATAGCTCACTGTGTAGGGATAATGATCCATTTGAAGATACAGATAGACATATAGATACAGGTATTATGCTTTGGTAGCTACTTGCTATTAACATTGACTCAGTAGAGGAATATCACTGATGTGTTATCAAATTCGTTTTACAAAGTCTCTGGAGAGAGACTTTAAGTAAAATATAGCAGCATAAAAGCCACTAACTTTTTTTTTTCCCTAAGCCTGCATATTAGTCATGTTTTCTTTTGGAAATTAAAATTCAGTGATGTATAAAGAAGTGATTTGATGTATGTATGTTTTCGTTAGAATATAGTAAAAGGAAAAATAGTTTCATATCAGTTAAACAAGAATAATAGATAAAAATAGCATTGATACTGCCTTTCTAATCATTAGAAAAAAACCTTAAATGTAATGACAAAAGGTTCATTAATGGTGTATGAGTTTCTGACAGTATGCCATTCAAGGCGATGTACAGCAGTGCTTCCTTCTACATGATATAGTCACATAAATTGGCTTTCTAAAAGACATGCAGACACCTGTCACCATCAATTTGAATCATTTATTATTCATGTAATTTTCTATAATATTTTTGGTTTTGTTTAATAGTTCTAAAATAGCCCTCCCGCATGGAGAGTTCTCTCTTAATTCAGAACTGGCATGATTACGGATTTTGGATTCTAAAAATATGCTATGCATTAAAAAAAAAATAAAAAAAAAAAAGAAAGCAAACCATGGAAACCCTCCTCCAGCAAACAAAGGCAGGCAAAACAGAGCTTAGCTCTCATAAAAAATAGGGATCTCTCTGTCAAATCACCAATGACCTGAGACTTGCAGCCTCCTGAGGGAAGCCTCCTTGTTTCGGTCTCGTTTCCAGGGCACGCCGAGTTCAGCAGCTGAGTTATTTCCACGTTGCAGCCAATAACAGGAACCAAGTGGGCCTTGTGTACAAATGCTGTAGCCACTTTGCTTGGGCAGAGGTCTTAGCAATAGAACAGTCAGTGGAGCTGTAAATGAGAATGGACGTAAATACAAAAAGCAGAGGTCAAATATTACACTGCCCCCGCCAGTGGGAACTTGCGGGAAAGTGAGCCGATCTGGTCTTGCTTGCTTGCTTGTATTTCGATGTCATCTGTGAAATATTTCTTTTAAAGAGCAAACTTTGATTTTCAGGACTTATCTCGTGGTCGCTTAGAAAAAGAATTACCAAATTTCATAAATAAAGTACAAACCCAAGTAGGTCCTAATAAAGGATAAAAGGCTATAGCTCTTTTGTTTTGCTTATAATTGAATCCTCTTTGCTATAAAGACTGATTTTTGTATGTAAAACTTGGGAAAATTTTTCATTACTCTAGCCAAAGTTGGATAATTGTAACTGTGAAAAGCCATATGTTTTTGATTAAAATTTCCATATGCCATTTACTGAGACAAACTACCCAGTCTTAAGGGGCTTTGGATCGTTTCAGATTGTTTAAGCTTTTATTAAACCACATTTGAGGTTTTGGAAGGAGGTCATTCAATGCAATACCCTACCCAAACTGAAAAGCTGATGGGATTGACAGCTGCTGCTGGCGCTTTCTGGGCTTCTGAGCGTTTTTGAGGAGTAAGCATCTGTATCGGACTGCATCACTTACCAGTACCTGCGTAAGTTGTGTCACTGAACGTTAAGGCAGCATTTTAATGGAGGCTACAGAAAAATCTAGTAATGCAAGAAAAGACTTTCAAGTTCATACTAAAGGGTGGGTGTTAGTGTGCACATTCTAATAGCATATTGCATTTTAGTGCATTTCAGCATCAGATGTCAAGTTTTTGTGCAAATATTAGCTAATTAAGTCTCTTTTGAGACACACAGTTTAAGTACTCATCCTTAGAGATGTGCAAACTTTGACACAGAGAACTTAAATGACTTTCCCACAGTCATGCAATCACTAATACAGTGGTGTCAGTGGTACAAATCAATGTATTTTTCACAGGTTAAATACATACAGCTTTATACTCACAAGGGTCTGTTAAGTCTGGTTTAGAATTGATACTGTGGAGATGATGAAGCTTAAATGCCATCCTCACTCATTCATTCATTAAGGTCTGAGTAACAATGTTAATCATCATAGCCTGTCTGCATTCCTGTTGAACCTCCCTGTTATATTCTCCTCTTTGTACTGAAAACATTACTAATCACATCCTCATGTGATGCTGGAGTTTTTGGAGCTTACACAATATTTTTCTACTTTCAGTGGAGTCATTGGTTTAATATTGTGTGCTCCCAATAAGCTTTGGGAGGACATTGACCTCCAGAATTGGAAAGCATTAATATTTTCTTCCTCAGTGGTTTCTCTTAATCAGTTTTGACAATTGCTTTCTAAATAGAGAATGTCCAAGCTAAATAGGCCAAAAACTAATATGCAAGTGTATTCTTTTCTTAACAGTCATACAAATACCTGATCTTGATTATTTGAAATCACACATTTAAAATAAAAGCCTGATCTTCGAGTTACTCGTTGGTGCGAGTGACCTAGGATTTCTCGTGCAGATGTATGCTGCTTTGATTAGTTAGGGTAAGTTTACATCCTTCCTGCATCTGCTCTCCTTTTTGATCCTATGAATAGAAACAGTGTTTTTTCATGGTCATATACCGCCTAGTGCCACAAATCCCTGAGTTGGTGACATATTTTCACCAAAAGTACATGTGGGCATCCTGGCTCCAACAAGAAGCAGTTTCTCTTCGTATAAGCAGTCCTCAAGAAAGGTCATGTTTTGTTTGTTTCATGGATAAATGTTTTTATTGAAATTAAAGCTCCTTTCTTTTTTGATCTATGCAATGATAGATCACTGTAATTGAAGCAATTCACATCCTAAAAACTTTAATTAAGTCACGAAGATGCCTGCATGCTAAAACTTAATGAACTTATCATTTCCAGGCATTGTTTTGCTTCATCTTGTTCTCTCTCATCTGTTTACCAATGCTCATTGCATTATGTCTAACATTTAACTGTAAACTCCTTAAATGACGGTGTCTTTTATTTCTATTATAAGGTATTTAGTACCCCATGGGGTATTTAAATTAATTAATCATAACGTGATTCTTTTCATATTTCTTGCATACTATGTTGCCAGGTCCCAGGAAGCAAACCTCTGGGACTCTCAGGTCTGTTAGGGGGCATCAGGCCACCAGACCATCACACTGGCTTCCAGACCTCCTCCTCCTCCCCAGTATTTCATGCGTCTGAAGGCTAGATGGGTGCAGTTCCCTGTGATGTGGCTTCCTGTTTATCACAGTCCATATTTTCTACCAGTTTATGTCTAACTGAACCTGGCTGCTTAAGTGTGATTAAAGCATAGTTAGTGTTTGTACATGTTCTAGAAAGGTGGTCTTGATCTCCAGGCATCAAGGATGCAGAACCCACTGCTCTCTGTTGTAATTTATTCCAGCACCTGATGATCATCACTCATAGTAAGTGTAATTTCTCATCTCTGTTTCCATGACTTTAGCTTCATACCACTGTTTTATGTTACGTCCTCCACTGGGTTAGCAAACACTTCAAGAGATGGCATTGTCTCCTCGTGATGGTGCTTCTATGTGTAAACCAGAAATGCCTCCCTTCTGTTTGAAAAAGTAGTGACCTGTTTGAGGCTTTCACTGCCTCCCTCCCAAATCTGAAATTGTTTTCTTTTCTTTTAATCTACATCCTCAGCTGTTTTTCAAGAACTTGTGGGGTTTTTTGTTGTGCAGTTTTAGGGTTTTTTTTCAAAATATGGGCAAAAGTATTTGTTGGGAGTCGGTGATCTCATTGACAGTGTAGGCAGGAGAAATGGATGAACAGCAAAGCGTGGAAGAATATAACAAGCAGGAGTAGGAAACAAAAAAAAAAAGCAAAACATGACGCAGTGAGAAAAACATGAGAAGAGGCCAGCCCTGTAGCAGCACATGCTGAATAGTCATGCCGTGTTGTGGGGGTCATCTGCTTGGGCACAGTGGCAGGTCCAGCAGCAGGACACCTGCACCCCCCAGGTTTCCCAGGTCACCTAGTTCTGTTCAGGTGCAATTTCCAGTGGAAAGAGGGCTGATATCGAGGGAAACATGGAGGTATGATAGTCCTGCTTCAAACCTGCTTCCAAAACAGTAAGTGTGCCAAGAAATAATTGAGCTTGCTGGCTTAATAAGTCTTCTGGTGTTTTTGTGGGTTTGGGTTTTTTTATTGGCAAATAAGAACAAAAATCCTGATATGTTAGCCAGGGTCTTTGGGCTTGGAGGCAAGGCAAAGTGGAACTTAATGCTCTTGTCAGGGGAGACACATACAGCTGAACCATTTACGCTGTAATTCAGAGTCATTCTGCAGCTGTGAGGGTTATTTTTTCCTTCTTCTTTTGCTGTCCCATTGATTTTTGAAGTCAAAAGTATAGAGAGTAATTTCTTACCTACTCTCTGGGCAGGGGTAGAGGGGCACTAGACAGCTATGTTTCCTTTGGAGGAAGATAACAAACATGGGGAAAGAAGTGTTAGAGTGCTACTTCTGCATTAAACCTTCCTGCAGGGTGGTTTTCAGCAAATGTGTTTAACTTTTGTTTAGCAAGTGGTCCTACCTCCATGTATGGGGAATTCAGCGGTACAAAATCACAGTGCAACATTCTGCACCCAGCGGAGCAGAAGTTTGTAGGAAAGGTTTTTGTCCACTGTGCACAATGTGTGAAAGCAGAAGAGAACCTCTCAAATCCGCACATCACTAATCTGTACGCTTTGTAACTGTTCAACAACACTAATACTGTTCCTAATTTCTTGGGAAAGATTGCAAGGTGGTCTTTAAATGAAGTTTCTTATTAATAAAATCTCAATGATATTATTGTTAATTCAAGTTACTATTTAGGTATTGCAAAAATAAATTTGAAGTCTGGATTTCAGAATGCAGGAGCATAATCAGCCTAATCAGTTTGATGAGACATTAGCCTTTCTTATAATTATCTTAATCTTGTTAGTTTACTCGGAGCCAGATTTTAAGCACGTGCATGAGGCTTTTCAGAATTGACAGTTGACTTTCAAAGCTTGATAGTTTGCACTATGAGCAATAGTGATGAATGCTCTGCTTTGTTTGCTGCCTCCAGTTGACTTTGACCATTCTTCCATCATTTCCTTGTTCATCCAAGCAGAGACTTCTTTTCCAGGTAGCAATCCTTTTCTTGTCATAAATATATAGCTATCTGTTTTGTCAACAAATAGGGTTGTTTCTTCCTTGCAAAAAAAAGTTAGAGGACTAGATTTGCATTTAAACTATTGAATCATGCACTTTCTCTCCATACTATTGTAATCAAGAGTTGCTGGGTCACCAGGCAGGTGGCTGTTTCTTATGATTAGTAATGAAAGACCTTTCCCGTTCCCTCCCCTGTGATTAACAGAAGAATTCCCTAGAGCACTGTGTGAGTAGGCTTAAACACGCAGGCTCAGAGTTGATGCAATCTTTCTTTCCTGTGTTCCAAAGCAGACCTGCGTATAGTTTTTTTAGGATTCAGGCCTGAAAAGTGAATTCTGTATAATCTCTAAAATGTTGATGTATGTATGTATATGCATATGGCATAATGTATTAGTTCTGTCAACATGGAGGAAGATATAAATAGCTAAATAGACATATGAAGAATCTTATATATAATTTGAGACTCTTACAAATACTTCTGCAATTTTTTTTCTAGTGCATCTATATGTGTATGTGTGTATATACGTGTATATAAAGCATCTGCTTTGGTGATAGGGACTTGTTTTGCTTTTACTTTACTTTGTCATTTATTAGAAATAATATTAATGTAAAAATGTTTCCTAATACCACATTTATTCCTCCAGGCATTATTTTGGTTTTAGGCTATTATCCCTTATGCAACTGTCCTCGCTGAGGATGAGATCCAATCTTGTGCCTGTATGCAGTCAAAATATATTTAAATCTATGGGACTGGCAGGTGGCCAGAGGAATGTAATAGTGGTTCCTGAAAAGTGCCATTCCACCTTTTTTATAGAACTTAGGACAGAAAAATTATCTCTCTCTGTTTTCATTGATAATGGGTTTTCTTCTGTTTTCCTTCTGTCTTTTTTCCTAGGCCAAAAAAAAAGACAGAAGGACAAAGAAAGCCGCCCTGCTCAAAGTTACAGACCCAGACTATGAGTTGAGGCTGGGAAGCTCCATGCTTTATTGTTTCCCTGCACCTACCCAGACTCTGAACAAACAGCTCACACGGGTGAACCTGCTGTTAAATTGGTACCCAGGTTAAATTTGAACCGGTTTTAAACTCAGGTGTAGTTTTGAACCTCCTGTGTGAACCCATTTTGCCCAAAGGGTGTGATAATGCAACGGCCTCAGCACCTAATGCAAACGGCAGCACCACCTGGGTTCAGTAGGTGTTGCTGTGGACTTGGGCAGAAGAAAGATGGGGAGGTGGCAGGTTTGGACTAGTTTTGTTTTCACAAATAATTCACTGCAGTGCAGGAGGCTTTTTAAGTCCCCACAATATTTATCCACTAAAATGCAAATGAAAAAACTGAAATAATATAATAATAAGATCCCGGGAATGATGTAACGTACAGCGTAAGGATATGGCAGAACTGCGCTGGAAATCTCACAATGACTACTAGCACTATAACAGATTGTTACTCACTACTTCCACTGTAGTTCCCTTTTGCCTGGATTTTGTCCTGAATTTGGCTTTAGCAGGAAGGGTCTGTGAAGAAGGTTTCTAAAATGAAGCAGTGACTTCTTCTGATTTTATTTATTTAATTTTTTTTAAGTATGCATGCCAGCGCTTCCAGAAAACATTTTCAAGAGAGGATAAAAATCAAGGCTTAATTTTTCATCCTTGTAACCTTATAATGATGTTCCTACTAGTTCCTGCTGTTAAATATTTATCACCTGTGTGTTTTCTCTGGTTCCCAACTGCACAGACAACAGGTTTGTAATCACCAAACCACGGCTCAGCTACACTGAAAGCAAAAAAAAGAAAATTGAAATGCAAGGGACTGTTAAAGATAAAAGGCTACCAAAGTGATTCGGTGTATTAGTGCTCCCGCGCAGCAGCCGCTGGTGCTGATCAATACCTGGTGCCACTGCTCAGCTCACAGAGAGTCACCTCGTCACTTAATAGCAAGTTTCTTGAATTCAGTGTGCAAGGAGAGAAGAGAGGGAGTTGCATTTTTGCAGTGCATGGCCCCTGAAGGAGAGGAAAAAGAGAGAGGTGGAAGGAGGAATTTAATTTAATTAAAGCACTGTACAGCTATTACAAGAGAATTCCTTATGGGAAAGGAAGGGTTTCTACACATGGGTTGCAAGGGCATCGGTAAAAAGTCTCCTAAAGGGAAACAGACTGGGTTATAACATAATTGATTGTTTAAGGCAGTAATTCCTCATAAATTCATAAGCCAAAACTCTATCAGCATTACAGGTTGCTGGAGTTTTCTCTAGGTATGTCTTCTGCCCCGGGTAAATCCTTTTCCCCCGTATCAGCCTTGCAGCCTGTGGAGACATTTACTGATCCTTTTGCTGCTTCTGATGCACATCAGCCTCCCAGTGCCCCGCATTCCACCCAGGTCCCACCAACCCACTTCCAAGCTGATGTTCGCTTTGTTTCTATGTCATGCAGCAAAATCCTAATGAACCTTCTGTCCTTCTCATGAGGAGAAACCATTAAACTCCCCTTAATTGAGTTCTTTCTCTCCTGGCAGATCTTGAGAACTTCAAAACCAGAACGAGAAGCACGGTGTCCGTCCGCCAGGGCCAGGGCATGGTGCTGCTGTGTGGACCACCGCCGCATTCTGGAGGTAAAGCGGTTTCCTTCTCTTGCTTTCAGCACTCAGTGGCAATTTGCAAGGTTTTCATTCTCAGGGTATGTTTCAGAAAGTTTAAAGTGGCACACCTTAAAGGAGAAGGCTGTGGCGACTGAGTGGGTCATGCTGGGCAGTCCTATTGACTAAACACACTGGGAGATCTCCAGTTGGGTGTAAATGCAGAGAAAGAGCCTAATTTTACTGCATACAAGTATGCCCTTAGGAGATGAACTGATGGAAACTAAAGCAATGTGTGCATATATAGAAGACGTGGCCAAGATCTTGTGCAACTTTTAGAAGCCTTTCTGTATGTGGCCTGGGGTGTCTTCTGCAAAAAAGGTAAGATTGCTGACAGAGCCACTTTTGTGCATCATCTTTTCATTCCTATTTTTTTTTTTCAAACACTCATTGTCATTATTTTTGTCTCCTGGATACTTGGGATCCATTAGCAATTGTCCAGGTCTCAAATGGTGATTTGTTTCTGGAATGGCAATACATATTCTTCCTACTGTTTTTATGGGAGGAGAGGCAAGGGGGAGTGTTGTAGGAGAGGAGGAAATAACGTGCCGACAAGTTGCGTAGGGATGCTAAGACACCACTGTATTCTCTGCTGGTGTTCACACCTACACCTAGTTTTCTGGAAACCATAATCTGAAGGTCCAGACAGAATGACAGAGAAACTCTGCTACCGAAAGTCCCTGAAGGATTGCCACTGTGTGCACTATTGTTTTTGTCTGGTAATACACTTAAGAAACAGGTACTAACTGTAACTCAGGGCTCGTTGAGTTATACAGACTGTGTGGAAAAGGACGTAACCTGTCTTGACAGTCACTGGTACCTCTGACGCCTCAGAAAGAGGCGAATTTCTGACTTTCATGGAGAAATGGAAAAGCTGTAGTAGCAGACAGGCAAAAAAAAAAAACCTGTGGTGTCAGAGTGGTCTTTTCAACATGTACTCTGTAGAGTGTGCTATAGTTGTATTATAAAATGATTGATCCCCTCTTAAAATCTTACTAATTTGTCATTTTTGCACCCGTCGCATGTTATACTCGCTGTTTAGGGCAGGGGCAATGACATGTACATCCCCATATGGTTATGGAAACTGGCACCCATGGCAGTTACTGGATCTGTCCCACCCGGTGCGTGGCCACGGCAGAGCTGTGCAGATACCTCTGCATTGCGTTGCCGCTGTTCCTCGGTCGCTGACCCAGGCAGATCTCGGGTCTCACGCTGTGCTTGGGCAGATAGGACCTGGGGAATACGCTGCAGACACCTGATCGGCTCATCAAGAATCGCCTGGGGTTCAACGAGGGGTATAGGTTTCAGATCTAGCCGAGCTGGGCTGGATCAGCCCAGAATCCTTCAGGCATTTGTGTCAGGCTCTTCTGTATTCCCTGGGTGTCTTCCGTAGCCACACTGCTAACCTACGTTATCCTGGGGAGTGGAGAGTCAACGCACAGTGCACCCACCCAGGGGAGGGGGGTCAGCTCTCGTTGATGTGAAGGGTGTTTACAACGTTTTACTCTGTCTTAAGATTTTAAGTACAGCAAAAGGACTGTATTATGTTCACGTAGCTTCTGAATTTTAACACCAAAGTGTTTGGTGTTCTTCAGATTCTCAATCTATTTCTTCATATTACGAAGTTGTTAACAGGGAGATGAAAGGGAAGACTACGATAGCTGCTGTCTGTGTCTGCCCTGCAATGATCTCTTCTGGCAGCATGCTGCGGTACCTGCCAAAGGCCCTTCTCTGAGAAGAGCCAGCATCATTGACTCCGGTGTTCATGTGAGGAGGTTTACGAGCAGTTTGTATTAATGGCACTAAGAAAGCCAGCATTTTCTCAGTGGCAAAATCAAAATTTGGTAGGGAAAAAAAACAGATTCAAAGCAGAGTTTACAAATAGCCAATTGTAATAAATAATGTAACAAGTACTTTGGTGCAGTTTGCTTCAAAGAGGATGGTATAAATGTTTAGTAAATGCAAAACAATTCTTTCAATTTGGCACAAATTTGTTTTAAATGTGCCGGTCCCGCGTTTGTTGGTTGACTTCCTGAACACGTGTTGCACTATTGCATTTATATAAAAAAAAAGTTAGAAAGGGAGTCAGTCGTCTCTTCTCGCCGCACGCCGTTTCAGTCATGGCCTGCGTGTACCCGACAAGCACCGAGTGTCGTGCCG
The DNA here is from genome assembly GCF_964195595.1 of Calonectris borealis. Taxonomy (NCBI): domain Eukaryota; kingdom Metazoa; phylum Chordata; class Aves; order Procellariiformes; family Procellariidae; genus Calonectris; species Calonectris borealis. The sequence goes on along the minus strand of NC_134321.1, from coordinate 2,983,615 downwards.
CTAACCACCACGATCAACAACCAGCCGCTGCGGCTGGCTCTTTCATCAGGGGGTTGTTCAGTACGTCGCGAACGAGCGGTCATCTTTTATGGATCTGAGGCCCTTTTAAAGAAATTTGCAATCCTGCTTTGAAATCTGTCTGTCCTCATCAGTGGGAAAATTGCCTGGTGAGCCGTTTGCCGTTAGACTGCTTTCATTGCTCAGAAAGGAGGAAACAAGTGCTCATGGAGCTGCTTCTGCTTGTGTCTGACCAGCGGGAGGGCAGGCCAACAGGAAACCTTGCTTTTACGTACTGTGAGGAAGGGGCTATATTATCCACTTAATTTATTCAGCTAGGGCCTCTTTCACCTTTTGCCTTCAGATGCCATTTTTCCTTTTAGTTCAGAAATTATCATGAGAGTTTCAGTATCTCAGATTTCTGATGTTCATTACTTGAAGGTGATTCTTGCACCTGTGATATCAAGTCCAGAAAATTACTCGTTATCACAGCGTCTAACTTTTATGAGAGTGGCTCCTATAGTGTTAACTATACCCCCAAATTACGTCCCCTCTGGTCTGCATGGGTGGAGCTTGCCCCTCAGCCCCTTCAGGTGGGTCTCATAGCCACATCTGATAAGGAAGCTGCCGAAGCTAGATACTAAAAACCACTGAAGACGGGTTCTGGATCAGCCACGAACTCATTTGCAGTCTGCAGTGCTATCTGTGAAGCTTCATTTCCATAGCAAAAAAAAAAAAAGGAGGGGAGATTTGGGACAGCAAAGCTTCATGATCCTTAAAGCCCATTCATCCCAGTGCCTTGAACGTGAGGCTGAAGAGCGGTGCTCACCCTCATCCTATCCCAAACTAATTGTGCTGCACGAAGGTGGATAGCGTCAACGGGCCAAGTTCAGGAAGGCCTGGGGTGGCTGGGTGCTGAGCTGCACTGCTCTGAAGAGCTGAGGCCTGAGGTTTTCTGCCCTTTCCCAGTTGGAAGAACTAACCCCACCCGCACAGCCCGCTCCTGCTGGCACCGGTGGCCACGCGGTCCTGCCTCCCGTTTCTCCCCAGGCGAGTGGGCTGCCGTCTCCCAGCGGGACATGGGGAGTGCGCAGACAGCGCGGAGACGAGGCAGGAACCGCGCACGTTTGTCTTTGTCTCCTTAGCAAAGCTTTGCTCTGCGGTTACTGAGGGTTTTCTGTTTTGCCATGAGCAGTCTTTGCAGCATGAACACCTTGTGTGGAGATGCGGCGGCTGGTGGTGCTTCGTGTAAGCAGTGAGAAGGAAATTGTGGTACATTTGTTCAGGTGATGCAGGGGAAAGGTTTGGTCTGGGTGTATGTACTGATGATACAAAAACATTCCAGAAAGGTACTGGCGTTATTTCCAGTTTGGGTTCAGTATGTGGGAAAGAGGTGACCAGGAGGTTAAGTGTGTTTCTGGTGCCCAGAAAGGCAGAAAACTGAAGGGTAATTATTTCCCTCAAATGTTTGGATGAGAAATGACTTCCTACATGACTGCCATCTCTGACCTGCTCTATTCCAGCTAGAAAATGATCTTAATTGTAGCCAGAGCCACAATTAGTCTAAATTGATACTATTACAGTTTTGTAACTAAGCTGGGCTGGAGTTATGCCGGTTGCTGTTTTCTGGTTTGCATAGAAAGTATTTAATGGAAAGTCAAAATAGGTCCAGTTAATTCAGAGCGAGACCCTTGTTCTGCAGGAATTAATCTTCTCTGTGGCAATACTTTATTTTACTTTTCTTTCCTCCTTTTCCTTCCTCCTACGCTTAGAAATAAGGATAAGTTTTAAAGTCACAACTGCAAAGTTAATGCTTTTCAGCCACGTGCGTCGCGTTTCCATTAGCCTACTGCATGTCTCCTAGCGTAATCGAAGCTATTTGGTCTCTAGCAGTCACTGCGCAATTACCACAGCTATCTCCTGTTCCAGCTCTGGGCAGATGGAGGTTCATGAGAGAATATCAGATATCGCGGGGAAGTAGCTGCACGTCAGAAAACCGCCATGTTTCACGGGCAGCTTCCATCCCCAGGGTCTGTGGCAGTGTTTGCAAAGCAAAGCTGTAGAGATCAGTTCCTTCCAATACCCCGATATGCCACCGCTGGGATATAACATTGCAAGTATTTAACGTTGTAGCGCAACAGTAAAAAACATTCAGGTTAGAAGTGAAAAATAATACATCTCACTGAAAGTGCAAGTGGCATTAAGATAGAGAAAATGCAATTACTTATTTTGGAATTTGATTAGGACAGCAAAACTAACTTCATCATCCTTGCAAAAAGTGCCTGGGGACATTAATGACCAACGCTGAAGTGTAGGGCTGTCTGGGGGAAAAAAATATACTTTTATATTAGTATTATTTTTTACTTTGGTTTCTGATCTGCATTGAAAATGAAATCTTAAAAAAAGAATTTTTAAAAAGCAAAACTATTCAGTCTGAGAATAGCTGTTGCTTTGATGATGAGGATATTCACTAGAATAGTAAAAGGAAATGGAAGAAAAACGTTCTGGCCAGTTCCTGCGCACAGAGCTTAGGGTATCATTCTGGGTGTCGGAGACACAGGCTCGAGAATTTTTGCCTGATGGGGAAGACTTCCCAAGTGTCTGAGGAGGGCTCAGTGCCGGTGTCTCCTCCATTTTGAGGTGGCTCAAGTGGCAAGGCTTAGAGCCCCCCATTAACTGAAGAGATTTGATAAAAGAAAAATAATAAATTAGAAGGGAATTATTTCCTGTCCACTGTTGTGTCATTGGTTGACTTGGTCTTAAAAATTGTGGATTTTACTAAAAAAATGTCGATCTGCAGCCAGACCTTTATCCTTTCAGTTGTGGTTCACGCTAATACTTTGCTGCTTGGAAACATCCGTGTTTAAAGAGCTGGCAGCTAAAAGTGAAATTATGTTGGCCTACATACATTAGTTGTTAAGGGTTTCTTTTTTTTTCCTTCTTGATGATGCCAAATAAAGAGCTTCCTACTGTTCAAATGTTGCAAGAAATTCTTCCTGAAAATGAGTCCAAATGATTACAAGTATTTTTAGCATCATAAAATGGACTGTGTCCAGCTTGCACGGAACAATTTGGGCATCACCATCTATTGTCCTAATTTTTAATTTATATGAGTTGGAGATTCAGCATATGAATCTAGGCTTCCGCCCCCCCCGCCCAGTCCCCCAAGAGGAAAATGAAATGTGTATTTCTTGCAGCATGGTTTCAGCAGGGAGTCACTATTTTGTCAGGTCAGTGCATCCTGGTGTTACATTTTGTTAAGCAGCATAATGATGTGATTGCCTCCTGTGATGAAGTGCATGCTGAGTGCTGGAAATTTGGAAAATAAATGTTCATCTGGAGCTCAGGAAGTCGCTGGACTGAAAACCAGAATAAATGCAAATAAAACATTTGCTTCTGTTGTATTTTCTGCTCTTGGAGCAGTGAATGCCTGAGCCCCTGAAGCCAGTCCTGCCGTATTTATGGCACCTTGTGTGTTAGAATCTTTCAGTTCTTTTTCTTTTTTTTTTTTCCCCCCTTTTCCCATTCGTTCATTTACATGCACTAAATCAGTGTAAGAACTAGTAGAAACCTACCTGGGTTGTTAGCATTTTTCTGAGATAATTACCCTGCGCGTGAAGGGTTTTGCTTCATTATTGTCACTGCTTTTTTAATCAAAAGCCTAACGATGGACGTGTGTCGACCATTCTACCTGTGAAGCTCTATGGAAAAAATAACGTAAGAGTGAACATTGCTATGGGAACATGGCATTCGGGCCTGTGTAACAGCACGATGAGCAGCTGTAGGTATTTAAGTGGACAAGAGAGAACAGTCAAAAATCCTAAAAGCATGTGTGTAGCTAAAATTTGGCTTTGGTTTTGTTGCAACAAACACACAAGGGTCCCCATCGCAGCCGCTGGCCGCTACCACAGCGTTAACTGGGCAGTCCCCAGTAATTGAATCACAATAACAGGTTTGGAAGTGGGAGGAACATCAAAAAGTTTTCATGACTTTTTTGATGAGACTAGTTGAGGTATCTCAGCGTGTCTTAGGATGAGCTCTATAATTTGGATGCCGTAAAAACAATGCTATCTTGCTTTACATTTTCAAAGCCCTGCTAGATCAATACCATCTGCTGTTGCTCTTCAGAGGAGCTGTAGGAGTAATCGATTGGGGGGGCATTGTTAGCCAAAATGGGGGGGGGGAGGGGAACAAACCCAAAAGCCAACAACCTTTGGTTTGTCCAAAGTGTTTCATTCCATTGTATTTTTAAGCCTTTTTATTACATTTAGATATATTTAGAAACCTTGAAGCATTTCAAAACCTAAAATAGAATGTTCAGTTGAAGCTGTTGGTGAAAATATTTTTCTTTTGAGAGGACCTTTAAAAGGGGAAACAGGTTAGTTTTTCTTATTTGCGTATTGTTAATCAAATTTGGCAAGATACATTTATTTGGCAAGATAAAGTTAGTCCAAAAAAACCAAAACAAAACCTCCCCAAAAAATTAAGCAAGCACTTGCTTGTGTTTCTCAGGGCTCTGAATATAAGTTGCATTCCGTAGGGGATATGCCTGGGAAGTATTTGGAGGTCGCTGTCCTTTTAACTTTATCTCCAAATTTTAAGACCAAAATATTCCTTTGTGCCAAATAGTTCTTTTCATTGAAGTTTGTGGGAACTGAGTCATTTTACTAGATTTATTTGATAGTCAGGGCAGGGTTAGTTTAATATTTTAACAACTACAGTTTTCAAATACCTTCTAACACCCCTGGCATTTCATTGTGAGTCTAGAGATTAAAAAAATACAATCCTAGAAAGGTATGCAGGTTTCACTTGATAGGTTGATAGCACCCCCATAAGCATGCAGAACAAATGAATCTGTAAATCCTTCCCCCTCCCTTCTTTGGGAAGATAAATTAACTTCTTCTAGGATTTCCTTCACTCCCGCCCCATTTTCTCTGGTTCATCTTTAGAAAGATCTATATACACAATGTTCTCATGACATTTGCCTTCCTGCCCTCGTGGAGTTCGAGATTGAGATTTCCAAGTGCTGTGAGAAATGGTGAATGCACACAGAGAACTGGTGAAAATGATCTCTCTATTACTTGATTATTTAAATTTCATGTTCCCTTTGCATTCCCTAGAGGTATGTCTTATTCTGAGATCTCTCTGTCCATAGCCCATACCACCACTCATCACATCTATAGCATATTTATTCTCACTCCTCCTAATTTGTCTCAGTAATCTGTGAAAGAAATAAGTCAGCTGATAGCTTTTTTAGATAGCAAAGTGCTTAGATATGCAGATGGAAACCTGCTGACGTTTCTACAGGACATGTCTCCTCCTGCCCAGTTGCTTGGGGCCACTAACGACGTTCCTGGTGACCCAGGAACTGAACCTTCCCAACACGACTTCTAGTCCTGAACCTCGGTTCCCTAGGCACCTTGTCCCTTTGCTCCTTGCTGTGGAGTCAGGCGACCTTCCTGAGCATCTGGGAACCACATCTCTCTGGCTGAACAAAGGCAAGAGTTAAAGGAAAATAAGTTTTCTGTCTCTCTGCAGTGCCCATGTTCTCAGTGCGCTTGTAAAAGTCCATCTTCCCGAAGAGGAGGGGATTCATTAAAGCTCAGTTGTTCAAATAACTCTTTCCCATCTGATGCCATTACTCCCGTTGGAAACACAGCCGTGGAGCCTGTGTCTGTGAGCTGAAATGTTGACAGAGAATTATTCTCACATCTTTTCACATAATGGATGTGTTCAGGTTTTCTCATTCTCTCCTGCCTTTTTTTTTTCCCAGTAGCTAAGAGAACTTTTAGTTCTGTTGCACAGCTTAATCAAGTAGAACTAACTAAATTTTAGCGTTTGACAGAAGAGATGGCAATTCTGATTTCATCTCAATCTCAGCCTTTCATGCTGTACGGTAGGTAGTGAAGTGTAGACACCAGACATGTTTTCAGAAAGCACTTTACTGATTACAGTGGTGCTAAGACCACTTCTGTGCTCTGCAGAAAAATGATTAGTGCGTGCTTACTCGTCTGGTCAGTTTTTCTCTCCTTTTATTATCTTTTTTTTTGTTAAAGCGATGATGGGCACTTCATGGGCTGCAAACAGTGAAAATATTTTGGCTGTAAGTATGGCTGATGGCCTCTATTACGTGAGGAATGGTTTGAGGGGTTTGTCTCTAAATAATCTATCGCACAAATCACATCTCGTATTCTCTCGTGCTTATACAGCCCCTGCTGCATAGTACAAGGAGGAAGGGGAGAAAAACTGGGAAAAGTAATCAGAACAGTGCAGAAGGAAAAAGGCAATTATCAGGCATTTTCAAACCATTAGAGGATCAACATATGGGGCTTTCACCCCCCGAGCAGCACTGCTCGGCAGGGAGTGCTTTGGAACGGAGTTTTCTTCAGTTGCTGTCACGTATTTGTGCCTTTTTACTCCCCGTCCTATAGTGCCAACCTTACAGTTGTTTCTCTCTCTTCCTTGAAAACTGTCACACTGCCTTTTCAGTTGTCACTTACAAAGAATTAATAAATTATTAATAAACGTTTAGAGCCGTTGTTGTAACAATGGGAACAAACATTTGTAATACTCTCCTTTGGTACCCTTACAGCAAAGTTTATGTTAAAACTTTGGAAAGCAGTCAACCTTGAAAGAAGTAACGGAAAGGGAAGAAACTACTCTAGAAATAGCACATAGCCAGAGAGGCCAAGGACATTTCCACCTAACATCTACCTAAAAGCAGGGGATTATTTCATTCTGCCCAGGCAGCATTAGCCTGTTCTGCCTCGCCTGCAATGTTTATGCCGCTTCGTGAATGCATCTAGCATTTCTGCTGGATGGCCGGTTCAGAATGGCTTTGGGCGAGAGCCTTGAAGCACATGTTCCCCTAAGTGTTAAAGCAGCTTCTCAGTACCAGATTTCTTTCTTATGGCGCATTCCCATTAATATGAAACCTTCAGAGGAACGGAAAGTTGAATCCTACAAATTCTATTACATTTCTGTATTTGTTAAGATGAGGATGCTTCTCCTGCCCTATTTCTTACATAGCAGGTGACCAGGCACATTTTATGTCCCCACCCCTCTTCACTACAGTAACCCTAATATTCAGCCTTTATTTTCCTGCAGTTTCTTCCAGTGTGGTACGCCCAGAGCTTTTTAAAGATGTGCTTCTTGCACAACCCATATGCCCAGGACTGGGCAGTTGCCTCTTGCCAAGCAGATTGCCAAAGTGCTGAACTACCCCTGCCTTCTCCTTTTTGAGGCATTACTGATTTCTCCTCCTTCTCTCCTGTCTTAATGTCTTCGTAAGCCTTTGCTGCTTGGTCAGATTTGGTTCCAATTAGTGAGAAGCTAATTTAGAGAGGAGTATCTCACAGATGGATGGGCAACGTGGTTGTAAAAGTTCCATTTCTCTAGGAAACCAAGCAAAAAATCTGCTAAGCTGGTTGCAGGTTGGTTCAACTATTTGTCAAAATGCTGCAAGGTCACTGAGCAGCCTTTCATGGATCGCTCCAAAGGTTGGAGCAAAAATGTGAGTGGGTAAACTGTCCCTTGAGCTGGGAAAGAAAAAGAAGAAAGAGTCAGAGAAGTCTTTTGCATTAGCACCAGTCAGTGATGCTTTCAGCATGTTTGAATGTGGCAATGGCGATGGGGTCGGTGTTGGCAAGCATGGTACATGCGGCACCAGGAGGTGTTGCAGACCTCTCTGAGTCACGGGGCAGGAGTTAAACCGTGTCGTGCGTGGTCAGTTCTGCTTGCAGGATGCGGGGAATGGTGGAGGGAAAGCTCGGTTTCTGAACAAACTGGAAAATGCTGCATTAGGGTGGTGTTCCCCACGAGCCGGGGCTCAGCAGCTCACAGGTGTCTTTCCTGGAATAGGAAAAAATGAAATTCAAACAGGATTTGTCTAGGTATTGCTCATTGGAGGAGGATGCAGTGTGTGTGTTGGAGATGTGCGGGAGATGGAGAAGACCGCAAGGAGAGCCAACAGTGTAGCATCAAAAATATCTGAATCTGTTATCAATTTCTCCTCTTAATAGTGACTGCCACTCACACGTCCCCATACAGTAGTCAAATTCCCATGTGCAGAGAAGTGCCAACATTTTAAAAGTGGTTTCCAGAGCATAAGCTGATGAGCTCGAAAAGCCTCTAAGTGACAGGCCAAGAACCAGAAAATAACTTCTCCAAACCTGCCAATTCCTAGCGCCGTGCAGCATAACTCTGGGGTGAGGTCCTCCGCTCTCGCAAAGTGGAGTGATGCTCCTGAAACCTGCGGCCGGATCTAAGCAGCCTGGCAGCATTTCTTCTTAACAGCCCAAACTTCACTCGAGGTACCTCCCTAGCAGCGTTAGGGACAGCGGGTGAGTCAGACATGGGGCTTCCTCGCCGGCTCTGGGAGCTGCAGGGAAGCGTAATTCTTTTGCATCTGGTTCCACGTGTTGAAGGTTATTACAGTTCAGTAAAAATGGGTTTCATTAAACTTAAAATTAGACATATGAAACTCTCATTTAAATAAGAAGTGATTGAGAGTTGTAACTTCCACTTAAAGTGCATCTCCCATCATTTATTTTTTATACTATGCCACAGTCACTGTTTAAATTATTAAAAGCAAGAAGTAAAAAGCTTCTCAGGAGATAGAAATGGATTAGATTAAAATTAATCTGACATAATCCTTTCTCTAAAACTGCTGATTCAGTTTGTGCACAAGTTTATCAACGTATTTGAGGATAAGGGATAAAGGATAAATTCTTCCCTAATTTGGGAATGCTTCGGCTTGGTATTTCTGACAGCACAGAGAACATGCAGTGCTGTTTTAATTGAGAAATTTATGAAATTACAAATATTTCCAGTAATTCAAATGCCAAGCTCATTTTAGATTGACGCTAATTCAAGCACCAGAGTTGATGTATGTGATCTGCCTCATTCAGCAGGGATGGGTTTTGTGAGCAGGAGTTGCAAAATAAGATCTCAGTCGAGAACAGACTTTGGCACAGGTGTACAGACCCAAGTTTTCAACTGGCATATGTCATTTATCACCTTCGGCACCGTTGCAAGCTTCCTGCCATCCACCTACCGTTATACGTTCGTGCCCCAGCTGGGCTGTCACAGACAGCGAGGTAGGACGTCGGGGGTTTGTAACGCATGCTGCCCTCCCGGAGAAGGGAAGAGGCTCAACTCTCAGGTAAAGACCTTGGAAATACTGAAATAATAAGGAACGTGACATTAATGGATTTTTTATTTTTCAGTGACAGCTCATGACATCTTTAAACAGAAATCATCTGCGAGCTAGTCATGTGTTTTATTCCCCTGTTCAGTTGCAGTCGCCACTAAATGAAGATTGAAATGGTATTGAAAGGGGGTAGAGCTGGCAGGGGCTGGCTAAAAATGAGTGAAATCTGTCGTCTGACAGAATTCAGTCAATAGGCATTTATCGAAAGTTGTAACATCTTGTGATCTCTTTATAAAATGAATCAGAGAGCTGAGTCTAGCTCCCAGGCTCTGCTAACCACGTTGCAAGCACCCTTACCCTCCCAACCCAGCCTTAGCTGGCCCCTTCAGCCAAAGCTCTCAGAAGTGGCCGGGGAGGCTGATCTACTTTCAGCTCCCTTGAGATGGTCACAGCAGAAAGTGTGTTGTTGACACAAACACAGCATTGATCTATCTCCACTTTTGCAATCAAATTTGGGTTTCCAGATCCCTGAATGTGTATACTGCTTCGTGCAAGTCAATAGTCCTGGCTGCGTGGGGGTGATATTTGGTTGTTGGAAGATAAATGCAGGTATTGGTTTGGCATTTTCTGTTACCTGATACATAGGTGTAAACGTGCAACCGTGATGTTGTTTTCAGCTGGTATATATCAAAACACTGTTTATCTATCAAGTATGTGAACAGAATGGTTTTTTCCTATGTACTACAGGCAAGTGCCACGGCATCACGTAGCAGTGCCTGTCCGTCCAGAGATCTCCTCTAAAGGACGTACCACCCGCACTGCTTGGCCAGATGTTTCAACCTTGGAGTTGATCATAATATTAATTCACTGCAGTAAGAAAATTCTCCACAGCCAACTTTCTTTTTTTAAAGGTTTGATCTAATCTCTTACAGCTACAGTAAGAGGCTGATCAAAGGTAGTGAAAGCTGGTATTAAAGGATTAGCTAGGTCACATTGAAATATGTGTTAAAACAAGCCCAGGGACCTTTAGCTTTACTGAAGCAAGTGCACAAAAAAAAGATTTTTAGGCTAACTCTCTCTGACTTTAAACAGAAAACAAACCGACGGAT